>NC_066620.1:155483054-157883054 GCF_025201925.1 Gopherus flavomarginatus | reverse complement strand
GGACTCATCCTTGTTTTTGCTGATACAGACTAACAGGACTACCACTCTGAAACCTGTCAGTATATACCTTGGGGTTGGCAAATGCCTGTTAAATGGCTTTATTACCCCTTGAATGTCTCTTTAACAGTTTCAATGTTGTGCTAATAGGTCTGGCAGGCTGGAGGTTTTTTCACCTTTAACTACTAGATTCCCTCCCAAGGAAGACTCACCAGGCTAGAGCAGCCATCTGTGGGAGCCTGCAGGAAGGGTCAGAACAGGGATAGGAAAACAAGAGGGTGGACACTAAGACCCAGTGGTGCCCCAAATTTTCAGGTGCCCTACGCAGCTGCCTATGTTGCCTATGCCTAAGGACGTCCCTGCTAATCCCAAACTCCCAGAACACCTCCTTTAGTTCTAGAAGTCCCAGCTATCCGCAACCTAGAAGCTAAAATACTTCCAGGTTCCCTGACAATTATACATAGTAATTTTGTAGTGTGAAGACCAAAGCTGCAGCACACTGAAAACAGCAAATGTGGAAACAATATAAACTAAATTGAATCTACAAAATCAACAGTGTTGGGGGCACTTTGTTGATTGTAGCATTTAGTTGCACATTACAAACCTGAGTTTAAAATAATCAAATGAATCTGTCACAGAATCTCCTCCCTGCTGTACCAGACTTCAGCAGAATCTAGGGCCCTTGCCACAGAGTTTAGTTTCAAGTTGCCATGGTGCACACAGGGCCCTGTTTATATGTACTGAGCATTGCAAAAAAGGATACAAACTATCACCATCCTTACCAGTCAATCAGCGCTCTCCATTACTTAATGTTCCAAGAACAGTACAAAACCACATGCACACGTACACAAAATAAAATATATGAAATCACAATTTGGAAATTTGAATGCTGACAGACCGATGGAAAGCAAGCCATTTTCAACAATCAAAAGCAGTGTTTGCGACAACATTTAAAGGAACTCACATTTTTATGTCAAAACAAGTAAGAACCATGGCACATTGTATGGCACAACATGGAAATACATTTTATCAAAATAGGAAAATATGTCAACATACCCTGGAGCCAAAATGACAAACATCCTGCACTCCCTGAAAGCTTTCCCCTGGTGTGTAAACATACAGCTATTAAATGAAGTAGCTGGAATCTCAGGCATTTCTTGAGTTTTAATGACACGTAAATTATTAACTGAAGATTTTGGCACTCTAGAGTTACTAGTTTCATGTCTAAAACACTCAAAAATCATTTTAAAGTATTTTGACTCTGCTCTCCCCGGTTTCCAAAGAGGCACCCTAACATGTCACTCAGATCACAGCTCAACACACAACTCCAAACACATTTTTTCCCTGCTAAATGAAGGGAAAATTAGCTGTATGCGGGTCCCCACTGTCTGGCCTATGTGACTGAAAAAACATGCAGCCTGGGCTTCAAACAGCCTCAGCCAGTGCTGGTTCTAGGGGTGGGCAAGCAGTGTGATTGCGTTAGGTGCCAACTTCCAAGGGATGCTGTACCCCTGTGCCATTTGTGTGTGTGTTCTCTCTCCGCTTCCCTTTGCTGATTGGCCAGCTGTGGTGTTTTGAGGGGTTCAGCTGCTTATGAGGAGCATCTAAAACATTTTTTGGTGGCTGGGAAAATGGCTAGCGCTGCTTTTGCCTTAACAGTGTCAGTTATAGAGAATCTCTTGGTATAATTTTGCAGGATTCAGAGTCTGGTTGGCTCCCTTCTGCCTCGCACATTTGCAGGTGACTGCTTTTTTTTTTCTGCTTTACACAAATAAACAGCATCAGCCAGAATTTGGCTCTCTATACTTTTATGAAGTTAATACGGGACACCTATAATGCTGCCTCATTAGGACTTGCAGAGTGAAGCTAAGCTGTTCTCTTCCCAGAAGTACACACTAGTGGAACATTATAGGTACCCAGAACTAAATTTTAATGGAGGAGTAAACACATGCAACTGCCAAGGCTATTTACGCCCATAACGGTGGCTCACTGCAGAATATGCAGACATGACTACAAGTATACTAGTCAAAGTGTTCGCAATCAGGATGGTTCGTTGGTTTAAAATAAACAATGATTTGGACTTTTTGAAAGTAGCATATTCTTAAGCAGTTTATAACACAAATCCTCCTGAGTGTATTTTATTACTATCTGAGAATAGCTATGTCACTTGCGCATTATCTCTTGTAACGCTTTTTAATATGTGCAGGGAAAAGTGGTACAGAGGGGGCAAGAACAGTGATAACGCAATAGAGAATTGGGTCCCAGGCCTGTAAGAATGGCACAGAAGGTGTGTGGAACACACTGATGAGGAAATTACAAAACTGATAATCACGGACTTTTGTGGCTTGCATGAGTTAGCCAACCACATCAGAACTTCCAAGATGGTATCTGTAATTTTGTTCAAATTGAGCCTGCTGGAGGCACTTACATAGATTTTTGGAAAATAAAAATAGTTAGACAAACTAGAGGGGGTGTCAATTAAAAAAAAACAAAAAACCTATGTCCTAAATGGCCCAGACATGAAATTACAGCCACCATCTTGGAATCACCATGCAAGGAGGTTTCACAGCTCAGGCAGGACTCGCAAAAATTACATGCTTGACCCTATAGAAATATCCTCCCTGTTGAACTGGTGGTTCTGCAGAGTTTTGTTCCTCCACCACCACCTCTATTTTATACAATTAGGAAAAAGTTAAAACCACGGCAAATCTGTCATAAAACAGACAAGAGCCAGGAACTTCAGAATTAAATCTCTCTTTATTCACCTCACTGGGTACTGTACTGCTACATACATCCTATCATTTAGTTGAGAGCTATATACTAGCTAAGCACAATGGACTAAGTTAAGAACTGACACCTACAAAAAAATAGAAGCAGGGTTTCTCTCTGCATTGCCCCCTCTTCCTCTCTGCCTACCTCCCCCAACCACCACAGGAAAGTTTACAGCACCATCATTCTTTCATTTCCTACAGCTTTGTAAGTGCTTCCTCGTAAGGCTCACCTCCAGTGGTTATTGTGAGACAATGCCAAAATGGACAGTTTAAAAACACAACAGGGCAAATTCTGCTCTCAGTTACGTCCAGTTGAAATCCAGAATAACTCCAGTGAAGTCAGTAGCATGAACAGTTTTTTGCAACTGTTCTTCCACAATGGGGTCTCACAAAAACAGGGGCGGCTCCAGGCACCAGCATGCCAAGTGTGTGCTTGGGGCGGCAAGCCGCGGGGAGTGCTCTGCTGGTCGCCGCGAGGGCGGCAGTCAGGTTGCCTTCGGCTGCATGCCTGAGGAGGGTCCACTGGTCCTGTGGCTTCGGCGGACCTCCTGCAGGCGTGCCACTGAATCCGTGAGACCGGGGACCTCCCGCAGGCAAGCTGCCAAAGGCAGCCTGCCTGCCGTGCTTGGGGCGGCAAAATACCTAGAGCTGCCCCTGCACACAAAGTCCATTTTATGGCTTCCCATCTCCCCACCATGAAGTCTGGGCAGATATCCCATGGAATCCTCTGCTACTTACCATTGATTGTGTTCCTCGTGTGGATGATGTTGTAACTGGAGTTATAGTTATGGTACTTGTCACTTTGCTTGCTCCAGGCCTGGAGGAGAAATGGTTCCTAGGGGAACGAAGGACGGTACCAGTCATAACCTCTTTTTCTGCTGCTACATTCATTGGTCTGACCGTTATCACAGGACTAGCTCCCTCAGAAGCAGCACCAGGGGAGCGTTTAAACTGAGAACCTAAGTGAATGTGAATTTTATTGTCCTCTGTTGTTATAATGTTGGCATTGGCATTGTACTTCCGGATTGGGGTTGGGACAGTTTGTTTTTCTGGTGTTACTTTGAAAACAGCCCTTCCCATGGTCATATCCTGCAATTCTGGAGAGACAGAGATTTCTGATGGTGCTGCAGACGTAGATACTGTCATAATCTGAATTGGGGATATGGGTCTTTCCATGAAAGGAGCTCTCCCTCCATCTGCTGACTTTTCTCTGGAGAAAGTAGTTATAGTAACAGGTGACATAGCACGCTCTGGGCCCACTGAGCTCTCGCCACCTTTTCCTTTTTGTGACATATTTGGAGAGGGAATGATGGTAATCCGTGGCTTCTGATTTCCCAAGGTTGGAATGACAGTGGTGCTTGAAAAGAATTCCTCAGATGTTGGGCTAGTTATCTCCAGAGTAGCTGTACTATTCTCATGATCTGGAGTCACCCGAATATGAAGAGGTTGCCCCTGCTTTGGGGAAAGGACAACCTCTCCAGGATGTCCTGGGTTACCATGTGTTCGGGCTCCTTTATCATGAGCTCCTTGGGACACATTCTCTCTTTTTCTCATCCATGGTATCCAAGATTTCCTCATTGCAAGATCATTTGCTGCTGGGGGATACCTGTTCAGCACAGATGAGCGCTCTATGGGTTTTTTCAGTCCTACCTGTCGCAGATTACTCATGATGTGATTTTCCTCTTGGAAGGATTTCCTTATAAACACAGCTGGGGTTTCTTCTTCTGCCACTTCACTGCTTACTGCATCAGTCTGCACCCCAGTGGATGTCACAGGAACATCTACCATTCTTCTACCATTCATGCTGGGTCTAAGGACACGACTGTAACGCTTAGAAAGCTCTAACTCTTTTGTTAAGTTCAGGACTTCCTGACCCATATTTTTGTTTTTATCTTCTTCTTCCATAAATCTTTGCTGAAGAACGGAATAATCAACCTGGAGCTGGGAAAGCTGGTCTTCTTTGTTCATCAGCTCATGAATTTTTTCCTTAAGAGCTTGCACTTCTGCTTTCAAATCTCTGCTTTTAGCTTCTTCTAACCGAAACCTGTGCCTCAACTCTGCTTCCTGACTCACCACTTCACCCTTCTCTATTGCTTTGTTTTTGGCAATCTGGAGCTTCATTTCCTCCAGTTGTTGAGAAAGGAAGTTAGCTTTGTCCTGCTCAGTCCTAAATTTCTGCTCCAGCTGATCATATTCATCCTCTGTCTTCATCAAGTCTCCTTCAACCACTTCCAATTGTTTAAGACGTTTTTTCAGTCTTTCAATTTCAATGGTTAGTTCTTTAATTTTGTTGTCCTCATGATAAGCAAGTTCTTGTCCTTTTCTGGCTCGACCTCTTGCTATTTCTCTTTCAACTTCCTCTATACCATCAATTCTTTTCTTTAACAAATCAACTCTACAACTCAGTTCAGAGGATTTTTCCTCTTCACTTTTCAGTTTCCCAATTAACTCATCTCTTTCCTTTGTTAAACTGGACACTTTCTCCTCCATTTCAGTTTTCAGTTTCAAAAGTTTCTTACTTTCATCTATTAATTTCTCAGTCACATCCATAACTTTACCTTGTTCCACCTTAACATTTTTGTTCAGACCTTCAACTTTTCTTTCTTCCTGCTTTATTTTTTCCATCATATTTTTTCTTTCATCCACCAGCATGACAGTGAATGACTTCAGCTTGGTAAGGTCCTCCTTTAAGCTTAGTTCAGCTTTTTCCAACTTACTTTCTGAAGATTCAAGATCTTTCACTCGAGTCTTCACCATGTCCAACTCACTTATTAAGTCTTTGGTTAAATTATTTTCTTTCTCCAGATTTATGTGCAACTGGGTACATTCAGTCTTACTTTTACTAAAAGCCTCTTCCAGTTTCTCCAGTTCTGACATTCTCTTCTGCAACTTTTCCACTTCAAATTTCAGCTCTTTGCTATGATGTTCTTCCTCTTGCAGTTTCTTTTTCAGCTCTCTACACTGGGATTCAGTTTTTGTGATCTCCTCATCTTTGCCTTCCATCTCAAGTACACGCTTGCGTAGATTTTCCACTTCAGCCATCAAGCTAGAGTTTCCACATTCTCCTTTTGCTATTTTATCTCTTAATTCCTGAAGTTCTTCCTCAGCCTTGTGAAGATTTTTGTTAGTTTCTTCTAGCTCCTCAATTCTACGAGTCAAACCAACCAGCTTTAGTCTCAGCTGTCTATTATGTGACTCTTGATTACCTAGTTTAGCAGTCATCTCCTCATGCTCTTGAGAAAATGATAATGTCTTGTGTTCAAGTTCTGCTTCTAACTTCATCAATTTTTGTCCATCTTCTTTTGTTTTTGAACTAATAACTTTAAGCTTTTCTTCTTCCTCCTTTAGTTTCTGAGCAAGATCTTGTATTTTCTGACTCTGTTGACCAAGTTGTTCAATATGCATTTGTCTCTCATCCACCAGCATGAGTGCAAATGACTTGAGTTTGACCAGTTCGTCTCTCAGTTTATTGAGTCTTTTTGTGTGTTCTTTCTCCTTGCGGGCTTGATAGATTTTTTCCTGTTCGAGAAGCTTTTTTAACCTGAAAAAAAAAGGGGGGGGAATAAATACATTATACGAGTGCAATTTTCCCCTTACATTTGAAGTTTCAGCCACATTTTCTATAGGTTTTCATGTTTGCATTAGTGTCCTAGAGCACTCTTTCAACACTTGGTTCCATATAAGTCTCCCAAAGCACAGTTATTTAAATTAGGGAAGCTTATTGGAAATCACACAAAATCATTTAGTATTCTGAAAACAATTGTCAAGTGTAAGATTTTATCCTCCCACTATCTTCCCCACACATTTCCCCTTTTATCTGAATGTAAATGTAAAGATTTCCTCTTTAATACAATATATATGTGGCATTCAGTTGCAGAATACGTTATCTTCAGTTGCAGAGGTGACAAAGAAGATTTTAACACTCAGCTTTGAATTGAACTATTCCAAATGTATTTCTCCATCATCATCCCACCTGAGAAAGTGTACAGTTTACCCAACAGGACATATCTATAGATTTACTATCCCTTTTATACTGTGCCAGCTTTATAAGATAGAAGCCTCATTAGCTTGTTGTACATGCAAGAATGCGTGAAATGAGATCAGAATTGAGTGAGTAGCTTCAAGCAGCCAGCCTTCACCGGATCAACACTGGTCAGAAGTGAAACAGCTGAACAGAAGAACAGGATGTCAGCACTTGGTCACCATCTAGACATTGCAGCAGCGGAAAATTAATATAAAAATAGGTTTGGCTGCTTAATGACTGCTGTGGTAAAGACTTAAAACTGTTTATTCTCCTGGCCTTAATTCCACATACAGCACAGTACACAACTGGTACCACTCTACTGACTGCGAGGATCAGACTGATCAAAGCTTTGGCTAGAACACAAGCTCTCTACTTGACATACAGCAATTAGAGCATACAGCAATTTTCTGACATTTCACAGAATGTAAAGGCTGATATATGAACTAGATCTATTATTATCAGAAAAATGATTTAAATCTGTTATGTGCAATGATACTTTTCCAGACCTATTCATATAACATTTCAAAGCAGAAACAAAGTATAGTTGTACACATGTTAGGCTTGTGCTTTAAATCCAGAACACATGGATATCAATGTAGAAAGTGTTAGTGCATTATTTAGCAGAGATCTGTAAACAAGCTGTTTTTCCACTGATAGAGGTACTGTTGTTGTAGGGATATTTGTTGCCATAAATTTAGGAGTACTGCTGTAAAAAAAAGTAACAATATTGTTTTAAAGAAGATGATACAGTTATGTTTACACAAATTCCTGGGAAACTACACACTGTTCAATCCATTATCAAAGTACTCTCAGTTCCCATATGAAGATCCATCCAACAATACAAATTCATTTGCTTTCTTCAGTCTATATCCAAAACATTTTAACCCTTCACAACCAAGTGAAGAGCTAATTTGTTTGGACTTTGATTTAACAGCAAGAACTAAATTAACTTGGTTGTCAATATCTATTAATGTCTTACTCCTGATTCCATGGGGATCAAAAAAAGACGAATAACTGGGATGAAAAGCCATAAGAAAGGGGAGGGAAGCCAGAACACTGAAGGATTCAATAGGCAGGGAAGGTGAGTGTAAAAGAATGTGACTGAATGAAAGGGTGGGATGGGACGTGGGTGGAAGAGGAGAGTAACAACATTAGAAATGGAACTCATTGGCTCAGGAGGAAAGGCAACAGTAGGAACAGGAACGATCACTAAGGCTACGTTTTAATCATGGGTATTTTTAGTAAAAGTCACAGACAGGTCACGGACACTAAACAGAAATTAATGGCTCGTGACCTGTCAAGGACTTTTACTAAAAATACCAGTGAATAAAACTTGGGAGGTCTGCCCGGGCCCTCACAAGTGCTAGGAGAGGGCAGGCCAGCTGCTTGTGGGGGGTGGCGGGGAGAGGAAGGGACAGTGTGCGGCCCGGGACCCCCACTGGTGCGGGGGGGTGCAGTTGGTGGGGCCGGCAGACTCCCCACCTGGCTCCATGCCTCCCCCCACAGTAGCAGCAGAGTTTGGGTGTAGGAGGGGGCAGGGGTTTGGGGCACAGGACGGGTTGAGGTGGGATCTGTGCGGCACTTACCTGGAGGGCTCTCTGGAAGCAGTGACATTTCCCTCACTCAGCTGCTAGGCAAAAGCATGGCTGCCTCCAACTGCAGGCACCACCCCTGCAGCTCCCATTGGCCGTAGTTCCCAGCCAATGGGAGGTGTGAAGCCAGTGCGTTGAGTGGAGGCAGCATGCACAGCTGCCTGCCCACACCTCCACCAAGCAGTTGAGCGAGGGGTATGTCACTGCTTCTGGGGACCCCTGCAGGAAAGCACCACCCAGAGACCACCTCACTCTGTCCTGTGCCTCAACCTACTGCCCCCTCCCACAGCGAAACTCTGCTGCTGGGCATGGGGGCTCGGTGACCCGAGACTTCCCCAGCAGCGCCCAGTGCACCTGGCACAGGGGCTGCCTGAGCTGCCCCTGAGCCAGGTGCACCAGCTTCTGCAGAAGTCACAGAGGTCACGGAAAGTCACAGAATCTGTGACTTCCATGACCTCCATGACAAAATTGCAGCCTTAACTATCAGGTATAGGATGCTGTAGCACCTAGCACAGAGAAATGGGTAGGGGGAAGAGAGGGGAAAATCAGGGTAGCTAGCAGAAGAGAAAAGAAAATGTACTAGGAATGGGAGTAAATCAGTTTGTCTGTTGCATCCCCTAAGAGACGTGAAAAAAATAAAGTGAAAAAAAGAAGATCCCCAAGCAACATGCACTGTCTTTATACATTCTAAGAAATTGTACATAGGATGGCACTACCAATGCCAAGCTCCGTACTACAAGTTTCTTAACAAACAAGAACTGCTGAACTAAGCCCTTATAAGGTCAGGTAAGCAAAAAGAACTGTATCCTTGAAAACTCTCAGGCCCCTTTTCCCCAAAAAGTTAAAATAAAACAGCCTAGGTGTTTGAATTACTGATATTCAATTAAGGTACATATCCCCTCTGAATATGGCTCAGTGTAAATTAGATTCATAAGAACATAAAAATGGCCATACTGGATCAGAAAAATGGCCAGTATCCGATCTTCCAGCAGTGGTCAGTGACAAATGCTTCAGAGGAAATGAACTGAACAAGGTAATGATTGAATGATCCATCCCATCGTCCAGTTCCAACTTCAGGTAGTCAGTGATTTTGGGACACTCAGAGCAGGGGTTACATCCTTGGTCTTCCTGGCTAATAGCCATTGATAGGCCTATCCTTCATGAACTTATCTAATTCTTTTTTGAACCCTGTCATACTTTTGGTCTTCACAACCTCCCCTGGCAATGAGTTCCACAGTTGATTGTGCCTTGTGTGAAGAAATACTTTCTTATTTTTGTTTTAAATTTGCTGCCTCTTAATTTCATTAGGTGACCCCTAGTTCTACTATTATGTAAAAGGGCAAAAAACACTTCCTCATTCACTTTATCTACATCATTCATGATTTTATAGACCTCATTCATATCCCGCTAGTCATCTCTTTTCTAACCTGTGGTCAAGTATCAGAGGGGTAGCCGTGTTAGTCTGGATCTGTAAAAGCAGCAAAGAATCCTGTGGCACCTTATGACTAACAGATGTTTTGGAGCATGAGCTTTCATGGGTGAATACCCACTTTGTCAGATGCATGTAGTGGAAATTTCCAGGGGCAGGTATATATATGCAAGCAAGCTAGAGATAACGAGGTTAGTTCAATCAGGGAGGATGAGGCCCTGTTCTAGCAGTTGAGGTGTGAAAACCAAGGAAGGAGAAACTGGTTTTGTAGTTGGCAAGCCATTCACAGTCTTTATTTAATCCTGAGCTGATGGTGTCAAATTTGCAGATGAACTGAAGCTCAGCAGTTTCTCTTTGAAGTCTGGTCCTAAAGTTTTTTTGCTGCAGGATGGCCACCTTAAGGTCTGCTATAGTGTGGCCAGGAGGTTGAAGTGTTCTCCTACAGGTTTTTGTATATTGCCATTCCTATCTGATTTGTGTCCAATATCTGATTTGTGTCTGATTGGCGTCCTGCTTCTGATGTAGTAAAAAAAAAATTGCTGTTAGTTTTTTTGTCTTTTGTTAGTTGTTCTTGAAGTGCTTTCTTGACCTGCCTAATAATACTTTTACACTTGACTTGAGAGAGTTTATGTTCCTTTATATTTTCCTCAGTTGGATTTGTCTTCCAATTTTTAAAGGATGCCTTTTTGTCTCTAACTGCCTCTTTTACTCTGTTTTATAGCCATGCTTCCATTTTTTTATTTTTATTTTTGGTTTCCTTACTGTTTTTTTATTATTTGGGCGATACATATAATTTGAGACTCTGTTATGATGTTTTTTAAAAGTTTTCATGCAGCTTACAGGCATTTCACTCTTGTGACTGTTCCTTTTAATTTCCATTTAACTAGCCTCCTCATTTTTGTATAGCTCCCATTTTTGAAAATAATGCTAGTGTGGTGGATTTCTTAGCATTTTCCCCTGTTAAAGGATGTTAAATTTAATACATTATGGTCAACATTACTGAGTGATTCAGCTATATTCACCTCTTGGACCAAATCCTGTGCACCACTTAGGACTAAATAAAGAACTATCTCTCCACTTGCGGGTTCTAGGACTAGCTGCCCAAGAAGCAGTAATTATGTCGTGTAGAAATTTTATCTCTGCATGCCATTCTCAGGTGACACATTCCCAGTCAATATGGGTATGGTTGAAACCCCCCAATATTATTGGGCTGTCTGTTTTCGTAACCTCATTAATCTCCCTAGGGATTTCACAATCACCATCACCATCCTTGTCAGGCAGTCAGTAGTATATTCCTACTGCTATAGTTTTATTATTCAAACATGGAATTTCTATCCATAGAGATTCTCTGGTACTGTTTGATTCATTTAAGATTTTTATTATATTTGACTCTGTGCTTTCTTTCACATATAGTGCCACTCTCCCACTTTAATTTACTCTCCCACCAGTGCCACCTACTCTGTCATGCCTATATGTTTTGTACTTTGGTGTTGTACTTTGGTGTTACCATGTCCCATTGATAATCAAAATTCCACCAAGTTTCTGTGATACCTCTTATATCAATATTCTCAATTAATTCCAGGTATTCAAGTTCACCCAGTTTAGTATTTGGACTTCTTGCATTTGTATGCAAGTGCTGATAAAATGTATCAATATTTAGTTATCTGTGTTCGTGTGATGTAATTGACTGGGGCTCTTTCATTTGACTAATTATCTTCAGCTTCTACTTGTACTTAATCAACTTCTATCCTCTTCTCTTTACTAGGATATATAGAGAATCCTTGTATCCTCGTTAATAAATCCTCCCCTAAGCGATGCATCTATCTGAATAGTACACTTCTCAGCATTTGCTGGCTTTCGCCCAGTCCTTAGTTTAAAAACTCCTCTATGACCTTGCACCAAATATTTGAATGAGCATAAGGGAAACTAAATGGGTATCCAGTACATGCCAAAGAACTAGAAAAAAAGTAGAATGGATGATGCTTTAATTTACTCCCTCTTTCACAATCCTGTTATTTTCTTTTCTCCTCTTTATGAGTTACTTTAGTTAGACATGTTTTCACTCCTTTGGACTCAGTAGGCCAAATTTAAAGGCAATGCACAGGGAGAAGGTGTAGGTTAGTTTTGGTAGGTGAGTACCAATCTAAGTGAATTTAATGGTATGTCTACACTATGTAGACTATATTGGCATAGCTACATTGCTGTAGCTATGCTTGCATAACCTTGTAGCGTAAATGCAGCCTACACCCATGGAAGGGGTTTTTCCATTGGTGTTAGAACACTACCTCCTTGAATGATGGCAGCTACATCAATGGAAGCATTCTTCTATTGACATAGCTATGTTGCCCTGAGGATTAAGTTGGCATAGCTATACTAAGATGGGGTGTTGATTAATAATGGCTACCAAAAAAAAAATCCACCCCCTAAATCCAAATGTATAAAAAACCAAAGCGACAACCACACTAACCATTGCACTTGTTCTAGTCAACATCCTTCTGTCCTCTGGGGGGAAAAAAAAAACAGGCCCCTTTTAGAGTACTGCAAATTGAGTTCCCAAAAATCAGTCATCAGTTTTGAAAATCTTGACCTAAATGAATTTGCTTCAACTATACACATGCTTCTTGCATTCATTTCCCATTAATATCTGAATAAACAACCTTTACTGGCATAAATATTCACAGAAGAGGTGTCAAAGTCACATGGACAAATATTAGCAGAAATTATGTATTTGCATCAGAAATCCTCGCACATGCCAGGAAAGGTCATGTGACTTATCTGATTACTCA
The DNA here is from genome assembly GCF_025201925.1 of Gopherus flavomarginatus. NCBI lineage: Eukaryota > Metazoa > Chordata > Testudines > Testudinidae > Gopherus > Gopherus flavomarginatus. Next base: position 157,870,455 of record NC_066620.1, on the reverse strand, counting down.
CAGCTGACTAATGCAGTACAATCCACAATGTATTTTTAAATAACCTCAAGAAAGTCGTAATTTGCTTGCTGATATTAAACCAGCAGAAACAACAGCTAACCTTGTGTGTAATTTCTTATAGATTATTCTCCATGATCTGTTTTTCTGAGCTGTTGGAAAGGACTGAATGGACATGGAGATTAAACTACCTAACAGGTGCTGTGTCCAGGTTGTGTGGGTCAAGTTAAGAGTGTCATCTGACAATGATAGAAGAATCATAGAAAGAGTCACTTTTAACACTGAACAAGGAATTTTATTAGCAAAGCCTATTATTCCCAAGGCTACTCCATCTCTCTCTGCAATATTCAAGAGTATCTGCCTACAACTTTCCCCATACTCCCACTGATTGGCTTCCTGCAGTGTTTTTAAAAACATAGGATACATACCTTCACAAAGGGTTATGTAAAAACTCTTTTGCTTTACTTATGAAGCTATGGTACAGTGCTGCCAACTCTCACTATTTTATCATGACTCATAATATTTAGTGTTATTCTTAAACATCCAATTCCTGGAGTCATACAAATATGTGAGAACTTGAGTCTTCATTAAAAAAAAAAAGAAATAGTATGTTTGTAGTCTTCATAGTTGCAGAGAAAAGCTTGAAAATGTGACCCCAATGTATCCTAAAGGTTCAAAAATCAGAAAGCAAATAAAAAGAACCAAAATGGTTTGGTTTAGTTTTGTTTTTTTTAAATCTCATGATTTCTAAGCCAATCTCATGGTTTTTGCATGCTTGACTCTGATTTTTCAGTGCTTGTGGTTTGATAGTACTGGTCATCTGTCAACAACTGTGTATGCCAACTAATCTGCTAAGCAGAGTTAGAACCGTAACAGGAAGCTATTAATAATAAAGCTCCTTACAGAAAGAACTGTTTATGAAGATAGAAGAGAAGCTGGGGATGAGACCCAGGAGCAGAGCCATGCAGGTAAGCTGGCACTGCCATTGTTATGCCATCCCTATTCAGAGAGGTAGTGGAACACTACTATTTCTGGGGCAGTCGGGTTTGAACCTTTCACAGACAGTACAGCCACTTTGAAGAATTAATGTTACAGTACTTCTGTATGAATGAATTAGTGTGGGTGTGCATCTTTACAAGTGTTGTGTTGGACCTTCAGAGCACTCAACTCTGTCTCAGTTCCTACACAGTAAAATCAGAAGGCCTGCAGTTTAAGAAGTGGTCTTACATCAAATAGTAAACTTCTATTTCAGCGTCCACAGAAACCACTGAAAGTTGTTTTTGTGGAGGATGAGTGCAGGGCCGGCTCTAGCCATTTCGCTGCCCCAAGCATGGCGGCACGCTGCGGGGGGCACTCTGCCGCTCGCTAGTCCCGCGGCTCTGGTGGATCTCCCGCAGACTTGGCTGCGGAGGGTCCACTGGTCCCACGGCTCCGGTGGACCTCCCGCAGGCGTGCCTGCAGATGCTCCACCGGAGCTGCGGGACCAGCGGACCCTCTGCAGGCACACCAGCGGCAGGTCCACTGGAGCTGCCTGCCGCCCTCCCGGCAACCGGCAGAGCGCTCCCCTTGGCATGCTGTCCCAAGCACGCAATTGGTGTGCTGGGGCCTGGATCCGGCCCTGGATGAGTGGTAGAACCATGTCAAAACTGGAAGTGATGTAACAGTAACAGCGGAAATCTACAACCTTGTTTTAGTGTTACTGCTAAGCACCAGAATAAAAGTGACTTTTGTCTTGCTATGGCACTTACTATACAATAGTTCAGATTCAATGGTTAACTGGAATTTCAGCAGAAACCCAAGCTATGCTGGTCCATCTTGACCTTTACTACTGATTTCTCAGTAGGCTTTGCCTCCAGCATTAGCTTGGATGCTGTTGTTAAGGCTAGCTGCGTCACACTGGTCTATATAGGCTCCAATGACTCACCAAAAAAACACCCTTATAGACTCAGAGCAGGAAGGAATATGGTGCAGGCCCAACTGGCAAACTGATACATGATTAAGCTCTGGCAGCGGGGACTGAGATTTGATGGGTAAGCGTATCAGTCCATAAGATCTAATGCAGACAGAGGTCCTCTTTCATCTGGACCCCCAATACTCATACAACAAAGAATAGGTGAAAGGGGAAATAGGTTGCTGGACCTAATCTCTTATATAGTAGCAAACCTGGGGAGACTGAGTGAGGGTTTCTTAGTTGGAATCTGCATTGGACTTGGTCTGCTGAGCGGTTTAACTCTCCTTTAAAGCTGATTGGTTTATTGAATAAATAAAAGTTACAGCCTTGTTTAAACACATATTGTTGTCCTTTGTCTTTTTCCTGCATCTGTCAAGTTCAATCATTGACACACAAACATGGAACCCACAATGCCAGTTTCCTAGTCACTTTTCAGAGTAGAGTTGGACTTCAACATTCATTACATATTACAGATGGAGACAATTTTTTTTTAAAAGGACAGTGCAACAGTGTGTCACCTGAAGAGTTTAGAGTAGAGTTGTTATGGAGATCTAGTTTACATGGGACTTATTTTGTTTGCACACCACTAAGAGAAATACTGGAACCTCAACCAATGCCAAGGGCCAATTTTGGCTGATGGAGATGAGGAAGAAGGCCAGAGGTATTTCATTCAGTTGGCTGGTGGTTCCACGGTTCTTTGCTCCACTGAAACACATCAACACTACTGCTGTTCAGACAGTATGAGTACTTCTTCTGTACCAAACAGTCCACTGCTGCTAGTACACAGCTAAATATAGCCAACAATAGATATAATAGACTGACAACTGAAGGTCTCCTTAAACAGACAATCTGTTATCCTTTAAAAAAGTGACAACCAAGTTTCTTTTGGTGTAGTTCACCTAATACATATAAATTCTTTTCTCTCAAATATATTGAAGATTTCAAAACAAACATAATTTTTTAAAATCTTTCTGTGCTTTGTAACTTCCAACCAATCCTTCTCTGAATCTGAAAAGTGCGCGTAGAATGCAAACATCACTCTTATCTAAAACATATGGGAAGATTTTGCTTCAATGGCCATAGGGACAATTTTACAATGTCATGCACAAATTTGAAATTTACTAAACATACTTCACAATGGGTGAATAAAAACTGATAATGATATTAGCACTTAGAGTCAATATGAGAACCTAGATACATTTATAAGCCAGGATTTTCAGAAGAGACTAGCAATTTTAGGTGCCCAATTTGAGATAATTTAAAACTCCTGATTTTCAAAGGGAGGGGGCTCAGCAGTTTCTAAAAATCAGGTCCGTTTAGGGTGTTTCAAATTGAGCATCCAAAAATTGATGTACCCCAAATGACTTTTGAAAATCATTATAATAGATTGTATTGCACTTTTCATTTTTATGTCTCAGTACTTTATAATGGTGGGTAAGCATCGTTAACTCCATTATGCAGATAGGCTTAACTGGGGCACAGAGTTAAGTAATTTACCCATGCAAGTCAATGGCAGCACCAGGAATAGAACCCCCAGTTCAGTGGGATAATGGACAGTGTCAGAGGAAGGAGAAACTGTGTGAGTTCTTTGGAGCAGGCATCCTTTTCCTGTTCTGTTTGTACTGTGCCTAGCACAAGGAGGACTTGGCACAATGGAGTTAGTGGAGCTCCTAGGTGCTCCCACAATGCAAAGAAGAAGAAATAATAAATTTCAGAATTACTGTTAAAGGATAGAAAGACACACTTTAGTTATTTACATTTCTAGCACTGAAAACTTCTGAAGTTAGTATATTACGTTTCCTGTGGTTTGTGAATGGTGGGTGCATGTAGATAAATAAAAATTTGAATCTATAGAGTAAGTTATTGTGAAGATGTAGCCAGCTAATGAAAGCCATCTTCCTCTTTGAGGGGGCCTATGGCACCAGCTTACACTGCTCCTGCCAGTCACACAACCATCTTGAGGAAGCATCAGGAAAGCAAGTTCCTTTTTCCTCTCTTTCAAATTGAGCCACAGGGTATGTCTACATTGCAGTTACAAATCTGCGGCTGGCCCAGGGGGTTCAGACATTCGAGGCTGGGCTGCAGCCTCAGCTCTGAGGCCTCCAGTTTCTTAGGGTCCTAGAGCCTGGATTCCAGCCCAAGCCCGAACCTCTACACTGCAGTTAAACAGCCCCTTAGCTTGAGCCTCACAAGCCCAACTCAGCTGGCACAGGTCTTTAATTGCAGTGTTGACATACAGGAAGTTTGTTTCTGCAGGAGTATTTGAGAGGCCATGCAACTCATTGTTTCCAGTTAGAACAGGTGTGGCCAAACTATGGCCCATGTGCCAGATCCAGCCCGTGAGCCATTTTAAGGTGACCCGCGAGCCTAATCATGTGGCTTGTCCCTGCTCTGGTGCTCCAGCTGGGGTGCCGGGTCAGGGGCTGCACCACGTGGCTCCAGGAATCCGTGGCATGGCCCCGCTCCAGCTCCTACACACTCCAGTGGTCCCATCTGGCACTCCAGTGGGAGCTGCAGGGGTGGTGTCTGCAGATGAGGCAGCATGCAGAACCATCTGGCTGCGCCTCCACATAGGAGCCAGAGATGGGATATGCCATTGCTTCCAGGAGCCGCTTGAGATAAGCGCAGCTCGGAGCCTGCACCTCTGAGCCTCTCCCCATGCCCCAACCCCCTGCCTCAGCCCTGATCCTCCTCCTGCTTTCCAAACCCTTTGATCCCAGCTCAGGGCACCCTCCAGCACCCCAAAGGTCTCATCCCCAGTCCCACCCCACGGCCCGCACCCCTAGCCAAAACCTGCACCCCGATCCAGCCCTGATTTCCCTCCCACTCTCCAAACCCATGGGTCCCGGCCCAGAGCACCATCCTACACCCCAAACTCCTCATCCTCAGTCCCACCTGAGAGCCCGCACCCCCTTCTGTACCCCAACCCCAATTTTGTGAGCATTCATGGTCTGTCATACAATTTGTATTCCTCGATGTGGCCCTTGGGCCAAAAATGTGCTCACCCCTGAGTTAGAAAGTAATTGCCCATCAAACCTTGTTAAAAAAACCCTGAGTAGATTTTTTTTTCAATTAAAAATGTATATGTTTTAAATAAAGCAATTCCTTCCCTACTTTATTCATGCTTAAATTACATAAATTATTTTGGAGAAGCTATTATTTCATAGGTCACTGGGAAATCTAACTCTCATACGGATTGAGAGTGTGTGTGGTGGAGGAGGGGTTTGGGGGTCTGCAGCGATGCCCAGATATTTAAAAACATCCACTAGTTTTGGGACCTCCATTTTTGGATGCACATCTTGAGACACCTAGGACTTGATTTGCATAAATTCTGAGCATCCACAATTCCAGCGAAAGTTAATGAAAGGTGCTGGTGCTCAATGTCTTCCTGGGAAACAAACAGCAAACAACTAAATCAGGCTTACTATTCAAGTGGACACTCCAAAATATATGAAAGCACCCAAAATTAGTGGACACTTTTGAAATTTTTGGGTTCAATCTCTCCCCCAAGTCCATATGAACTGACAAAGAGAAGAGAAAACCTCCACAGTAAAACTGATGTGATCAGTCCTGGGATCCATTAGCAAAGAGAATGAATGAAATATATTTGTATTAATTCGTTAAATATGTGATCACCAATGCTGGTAATCTATGGGAAAATGTTACCTGCATCATAAAATTAAAGCATAGACTACGTATGCTAAACTAAATTTGATCTTGTATTTAGCTGTGACACTTGGAGTACATTTCCCAAATCTGAAGAGCTTTGTGTAGCTTGAAAGCTTATCTTTTATTGGACCAACTTCTGTTGGTAAGAGAGACATTACCTCACCCACCTTGTCTATCATAGGAAAACTACACATTGCAAATTTCTGAGAAGTGACTGTGTTAAATGAAATCAGACTTGTACATTAATAATTTTAGCCCTGTGGAATTTCACAATTATCAACGTAGACAGCGAAACTCATTTCCTTTATTTAGGAGGATACACTCTGCTGACCTTAGACAACAACAATAGGGTTTGTTTTTTCTTCCTTCTTTTGGAACTTGCTAGCTGATAGTTTCAGTTTTATTTATTTGTTATTAAAATCACATTTGGTTAACATGGCTCATCACTCTTAACTTGTCCTCTCCTCTTTGAAACTGGGCACTGAGTAAGCTCACTATTTTAGAGCAATTACACTTATTAGCTCCAGTGCCTCACCAGTTTTCCAAACTCCTTATTCACATCAGAAAAGAACCAAGGATCATGAAACAAACAAACAAAATTGTTTGTTCAGGGTACAAGAAAATACTCCAAATAATAGCACTTTACCCAGATATTTTTTTCTTCTGGCTTTAAAAGAAATCATAAATTAAAAGATACAGAGTTGCAGCATATGTCAGAAAGGGATGCAGGCAGGAAGCATTCAAAATACATTACTGAGATAAAGAAGATTTAAAATTTAGATCAGAGATTAAATTCCCTCAAAGCGTCTTTGGTCTGAGGTTGTCTTTTCCTTAACACTTCAATATGTTGTCTACACACACACACACATAGAAGCACAAAATATGAGCGCGCGCGCACACACACACACACACACACACACACACACACACACACACACACACACACACACACACACACACACACACACACACACACACACACACACACACACACACACAGAAGCACAAAATATGAGCACCAAAACAAGGTGTACCTTTAAATGGTCTTTGGATTCTTCAAACCGAAACATTCCACATAAGTTATTTTAAGACCATGGTGTTCCAGTACCTTAACAGAGTTGTTCCTCCCTTCCAAGTGAGTTAAAGTCTTAAGAGAGCTGTAACTTAAAAGACTGTAGAGTTCTCCCTTTGGAATATGTCAGATTAGTCAGTGCTTCATTAATGTACAAACCCAGTTCCCAAGCTGTTCTTTTCAATAACACTTACAGCTGTTTCCTTGCCAAGTAAACCCATTAACAAGTGAAAGGCACATGTATAAGAACAACTAACATTTGTTAAATAAAAGCAGATCTTGATTTTCTTACCTCTCAATTAGGAATATACATATATATATTTGCAAGAAGCAAAAGAAAAAAACAAACAAAAACAAAAAACCCCCACACTTGCTGAGGAACTTTAGCAGGCCGTGCTCAACCGCCTGCTCCACAGGGAATTAGCCATCACATTCCAGTCATGTCATCAGAACAATGAAAGGTGAATGTTGTGCAAAACAGCTTGGGACCACTCACTGATGATGTCATCCCTCCCTTATATGGTTCATTATTGTGCAGATTTACTTTGGTCAGTGAGAAGGGGTGGAGCCCAGTGACTCTAGAAGGAAGGCAGTTCTTAGGAAAAGAAAATAAGCTGGCTGCAGAAAGGCTTAGCAAAATGCATAATCTATTCTAGATGGGGGGAAAACCGCATCCCTTCCATCCTCCCCTCACTTTTTTTCCCTTCAGAAAAACTGGATTCCAGCCAATTCTATTCAGCATGGCTGAATGTAAGTCACAATCACATTAGCTGAAGATGCAGCACACTGAACTGAAGTTAGCCAGGATTTAGGTAAACAATTGATCAATATAAAGAATTCCATCCAAAATACAACACAACTAATGAATAGCAAACAACTTTTAAGTTACCTTTTCTTGCAGTTGCTTTCTTGGAAGTTATATTTAGCAAAAATGGATATGAATAAGCTCTCCACGCTGATTTGACGCTTCTGAATTTAAATCAGTTTAACTATCTTCAAGGTTTGCTTTTGTCAGCATTCTGCTATAATCCTATCTCCCCTCTCCCCCCGCCACCCCCCGGTTTATTATTAACAGCTTCCCACCCTCTACCACCAGGTTTATAACTTAGCAGTTATAAGATATTCATTTGAAATCAGGGAGCATCTACGAGTTATGTTCTTTTAAATTAAACAAGTATGTGCAAAAGAGAAGTTTACCAAGCTGAGTTGCCACTTTTGTTCCTTTAGCTGGAGAAAAGCTTGGTTTTTTGTTTGTTTGTTTGTTTTGTTTTTTTGGGTGTGTGTGTGTGTTAAAGTTAACAGTCATACTCTTGTTGATCATTTATTGACCCTATGGTCCATTCATAAAGGGATTTATATACTTATGTAAATAAAGGAAATCTATTGCTGCCGTCCCCCCGCCCCAACTCCAAAAATAATAAACTTGCTTGTTTGTTTTTAAAAGCAGATGCATGGCATCAGGACAATCACAAGAAATAGTAACAGGACAGAAGAGCATAGTATTGCCAAGCCCCAGTGTTTAAAAATCATGAATCACGCTGCTCCCTCCCCGTCCAATCATTGTGATTTTTGGGTCCTTTAAATGCCCTTTGATCCTCTATGCTGTGTTTCGGTCATCTTTTCAGGCTTTATTTCTCCACAAGTCTGAGGACTAGAAACTTTTTTTTTTTTTTTAACAAGAGACTTTTAAGCTTTCATTAATCACAGGATTCCAGAAGCTGGACTTTTAAGAAATTAAATCAAATATATAGTCAGATGGAAACACTGCAAGCACTCTGTTGTTATACATAAATACAGTTAAGGTTGCAAAGTCAAGCACTCAAAAATTAGAAAATTCCAGAGTTAAGGTTGCCTGTGCAACCATAATTCAGCTCCTTTGTGAGTATGTATTACGATACAGCCTTTAATTACATGATCACATACTTTTTTCTTACAGGACCTCTGCCCTGTTCAGTGCACAGAAAGGCACTGTTCTGGACATGAACCATGGTTGTGCAGTGAAAGAGGTTCTTGTAGGACCCCGGCTTCGTATTTTGCAGAAGTTGTAAGGTATATAGGGAATGAGGTGGGACTGCAAGAAAATAAAGTTCAGTCTTATGGTTTAAGGCAGGTAAATGCTTCCATGGAGAATTAGATTCTATCTGTGCCTCCACAGAGTTATGTGATGCTGGGAAAATCACTTAAAACCAAACTCTTAACAGGTGGTCACTAATTGTGTGTGCCTCATTTTCTGTTTTCCCAACCTGAGAAGTGCTCAGCACTCACATCTGCAACTGAAGTCAATGGGAGCTGCAATTTAAACATGTAAATGCTGTAGAATGCAAAGTACTCTGAAAAATCAGGTAGTAGGCATCTCAAATTGGGCACACAACTTAATGTCTCTGTGCCTAAGTTCCCTATCTGTAAAAAGGGGATAAAAATACCCAATTTTCTCATAGGGCTGTTGAAAAATAAATTCATTCTTATTTGTAGTGTAATCAGAAACTATAGAAAAGCTTTCGGAGCAAGGTTTGAATAGTGTACAGAAAATAAGGCCTAGAACCACACATAGAACAACGAGGAGAAAACATAATATTGACTAGCTAATCAATAAGTACCATCCATCCTATGCACTGAATGATTCTGGGGACCCGTGAAAAAAATGTGATCATGTAATTAAAGACTGTATCATAATGCATAGGTGCTTGGAAGCCAAATGAAGATTAGCCTTAATTCTGGCATTTCCAAATGTTTGAGTGTTTAACTTTGCAACCTTCATAAATATTCACTTAATGTAGTTTGTGTGTAAGTTTCTAGGTTTGTTAAAAAGCAAACTGACAACAGAAATTACATCATGTGGCATCATAATGACATCCACAGGGATCATCAGCAGAGTTGGAACCTTTAGATCCACCAGATAGACCTCTGCCTCTTGAACTAATGGCAGGGCCAGCTCTAGGCACCAGCAAAACAAGCAGGTGCTTGGGGTGGTACATTTCCACAAGGCGTCATTTTGGCCATCCATTCTTTTTCTTAATTCACTTCCTCCCCTCTCACAACCCTGCAGAAGCGAAGCCACTGAGCAGCTGGGGATCCAGCATGGGAGCTGAGAACCCACAGGACCCTGGGGAGCTGTAGTTCCTTGCCTAGCTCCCTGCCTATAGAGCCAGCCCTAAAGCAGTGAAAGAACTACATTTCCCAGCAATCCCTTGGCAGCTATCAACAGGAAAGGGAGGGATAGGGAGTGAGGTAGCTGAGCCATGCTGTGAGTGGAAAGGGGTGGCACTGCGAATGGGATACAAGTATGCTCAAGGAGTAGACGGCTTTGCCCTAGATATCCCCTTCAGAAGACTTCCCCAGACTGCATTAGGGATACTGGTTTGACCTCACCTTGCAGCCCACAAAGAAGGAATTGGGTGGACTAAATGGACAGTGCACCTCTCTATCACCTAGCAAGGGACATACGTGGATCCCACTAGAATTTAAAATGAAAAGTAAGGGAGGGGAGGCTTTGCTAGGCAGGGCCGCCCAGAGGATTCAGGGGCCTGGGGTCTTCAGCGGTGGGGGGCTCCTGCTTCGGTGGTAATTCAGCGGCGGGGGGTCCTTCCGCTCCAAGACCCGCCTCTGAAGTGCCCCGAAGACCCGCGGTGGGGAGCCCCCACCACCGAATTGCCGCCGAAGACCCAACACCCTCCACTCTGGGACCCCCCCGCTGCAGGTCTTCGGGGCACTTTGGCGGCGGGTTCCGGAGAGGAGGGACCCCCTGCTGCTGAATTGCTGCCAAAGACTCGGAGTGGAAGAAGCTCCGGGGGCCCGGGCCCTACGAGAGTTTTCCGTGGCCCCCTGAGCGAGTGAAGGACCCCACTCCAAGGGCCCTGAAAAACTCTCGTGGGGGTCCCTGCAGGGCCTGGGGCCTGGGGCAAATTGCCTCACTTGCCTCCTCCTCTGGGCGGCCCTGCTGCTAGGGGACTTTGGCAGCTTTAGATACAGTACCAGGCACATAGGAGGATTTCCACTTCTGAGCCACAGAAGCAGAAATTGACATTTCCTTTCCAGATTTAGCTAATATTCAGAAAGGGAATCTAGTACCTGCCTTCCAGATTTGAACATCCTCAAAATTCAGGAGTGCTCAAGCTCAGTTCGGGCAGCTGTTACTTCATTTCTCCTAAATCAAATATACTGATCCACTGTAACTTGCTGTAGAAAAAGTAGGATAAGAAATGAAGAAACAAGAAATGCTTCCCAGTGGTTTTTAGGACTGGAATTGCTATTTTCAACAGCTATTGGCCTTTTTTTTTAAAAAAAGTTTTATTTGTTTAAAAGGAAGACAGTAATATTGCATTGGCAAATTCCCCATAGAAACAAAGAGTGGAACAAAAGAATAATAAAGGCATCTCAACTTTTCCTCATTTATGTAGGACAGTCTTATAATATGCATCCAGATATCCTCCAATCACACAAGCTGAAAATTGTTCCACTTTGCTGCAGTTCTGTAACCATATGGGAACCAATCCTATCTGTGTTCTGTGCACATCCAAAATTCCTGCTGAATGACTCGCCCAGGGAGCAAGTTACCAGTGACCCAGGGCTGGGACAGCAGGAGGGTGCAGGTTGCGGGGACAGCCCAGGGTTGGGGGGTATAGCTGGTGGGGGGAGTGTAGGTGGGGGGGCGGGTCGGGGGCAGGAGGGAGCCCAGCGCTGGGGCAGCAGGTGGTATAGCTGGTGGGGGGAGCCCAGGGCTGGGGCAGCAGGAGAGTGCGGGGAGGAAGCCCAGGGCTGGGGTGGGGGGCAGCCAAAATTTTTTTTGCTTGGGGCTGGAACTGGCCCTGACTAATGAAGTAGCTGATAGCAGTAGCAGGTTGTTATCCTCTTTATGGACCAACACTAGAGGCGGATGGAACACTTTGGCTGTATATTTCACAGATATTTGGAGACAGCCACGAGTGGCGGGTATAAGAGGCTTGGGGAGGCTAAGCCTCCCCAATGGAACAAGAAATGCTGGATGAGACACACCTCCCTTTGGAGATGTGCCAGCCTGCCACCTTTGGAGTGCCACCACCGGCAGCTCCTGAGAAGTGTGGGGTCTACTGGAACCCAGATGATGGCCCCACCTGTGCTCCAACGCGAGGTCCCATTCCTGCTTGGCCTCTATCCCTGTGGCCCCGCCTGCACTGTACTTCTTCCTGCCCACACTCCACCTCTTCCCCCGAGGCCCTCCCACTACCTGCCCCTCACTCCATTCCACCTGCTCTCCCCTCATCACTTGCACTTACGGCAGGAGGAGGTGGAAAGGAGAAAAGGGCAGGGCACTCAGGGGAGGGGGAAGAGAGGAAGGAACAGTAGGTGGGGACTTGGGGAAGGGGGCAAAGAGCTGTGAACAGCAGGCAGGTGAAGAGCGCATCGGGGAAAGAGGTGGAGTTGGGGCAGAAAGAGGCAGAGTGGGGTGGGGTCTTGAGTGGAGTGAGAGGCGGGGCCACAGTCCAGGTGCTGGTGGCCCCTCCCACTTCTAGGGAACTTCTGGCACTCCCGCCCAGCCTCCCCAAACGCAAGAGTCATGCACTGCTTGTGCAAACAGCAGAGGAATGGTGAGACTCAGGAATCTTTGGCTACGTTCCATGCTCTGAAGAGAAGTGTGTGCTAGTGGGCACAGAGTCTATTTCTCATTTCCCCCAAGGGTGACCCTTCTTCTCCCTTCTTTGTAACCTGCCCTTGTCCCAGTCCTGCCTCATCCCCACCCCTGGCTCCTCATCCCAGTTCCATTTTCCTCACCTGGCCAGTCCCAATCTCCATTCCGCAGGCTTTTCACACCAGTCCCAGTATTCTAGGTCAGCAAATCCTAGTCTTGCCAGTTGTGACATGCCCTCTGGACTCCCCATTCCAGTCCCAGTATCCACACCTCAACCCCCACTGCCATTACCCAGCCATGCTCAGTTCCCCACTTCTTCATTTCATCTTTCTCTCCTTCACCTTGGTCCCCAATTGTCCCATCTCCCAACCCATATTCCTCATCCCCACTGCCTCATAGTCACAATCTCCTTGCCCCATCTCAGTGTCCACAACTTCCAACCCCCTTTCCCTTGCCCACCCACCCCCACTTCTTTCCTCCCCAACACCTCCACCCCCAGCTCCTCATCAGATTTGACTCCTCATCCCTATCTTAAGTCTGACTCCTCACCCCTATCTCAGTCCCAACATTCTGGCCCAGTCAGTCCCAGTTTCCACCACAGCTCCTCCTTTTACTCTGTCTTTTACTAGCTCCCAGTCCCATCCCTGCTAGCCCCATTTCCCTCCCTGGCTCACAGTCCCGCCCCCTCTGAAACTCTTCCTACCAGTTTCCCTCTTCAAAGTCACAGTCTCAGCCTCTCCACCCTGTCCCCAAGGGTGAAGCTAATCACACACAGAGACTGCCAGTTCAGGTCCAGCTCTCTTGTTCTGGTTCATTCAATCAGGCAGCTTCCTTCTCCACACGCCTGGAGCTGTGTCTTTGAAAGCATAGGAGAGACAGGCTCGCTCTCTGCTCTCAATTCAGCATGTCCTGCAGCTCAAAGCTGCACTTACAGGGAAAGTCCTGCCAGCCCTGGGCTGTAGCTTGCCAAGTGTGCACGGAATCTTTGGGGAAATTTAGCTGCTCAGATCTAAGGTGTTTTTAACATGTGCACACTGTGATTTTTCAAAGGCTTAGATAAACCATTTGGGCAGATTTTCACAGGGATGGCAAAAGGCACATCCCTGATGTAAAGGGCATTTCCCTGCCAAATTTCAAATCCCTGTTCCAAGAGTGCAGAACGCTAAAGCCTTGCAAAGAAGACGTCACTAGAATTTTGTAACACGGGCAAAACAATGTGTTTTCCCTAGCCTCATTCTTGAAGAGAGCTGAACAGTTTGAGCTAAAATAAACGATAGAGAGAGAAAGAGAAAGAGAGAGATCAGCCTAAGATAGATATGTGACATGGAAAATTTCAGGTCCAGCAGTTATTGTTTGGCAAAGTTATAGGTCTTCCTTAGCACTTTTCATCAGTAGACCTCAAAGCACTATACAAAGGAGGTAAGCAGCATTATCTCCATTTTACAGATGAAGAAACTAAGGTACAGAGCAATGATTTGCCCTAGGTTACGCAGCAAGCCAGAGGCCAAAATGGGAATAAAATCCCTGTCTCCTGAGTCCCAGTCCAATGTGCTACCCACTAGTCCATACTGCCTCCCTATAAACAACTGAAAACAAGGTCTTATAATGGGAAGTGTCAGGCAACCTTTATAGCAGGTGGTGCTTCCACCCCTCCTATGAATTATTTGTATTGCTGTAGTACCTAGGATCCCCAGTTATGGCCCAGAATCTCTTTGTACTTGGCCCTGCCAAACTCTTGTTTGTGTATTGACCTAGAGTCATGAGGCACATTAAGAAGAAAAAAATTCTCCTTGTAAAGTTTAAGATACTGATATATCAACTGTATTTGCATATTCATTTTAGGGCTGGCATTCAGCCAATACACCCTGACTGCACTTTTTACCAGCTGCATACTCAGCTCCAACTGATTGCCATATTTAGGGTCAGAAAGAAATCTTCTCCTGGGTCAGATTGGCAGAGACCGTGGGGGTTTTTCACCTTCCTCTGCAGCATGAGGAATGGGTCACTTGCAGATTTAAACTAGTGTAAAAGGTGAATTCACTGCAACTTGATGTATTTAAACCATGATTTGAGGATTTCAATAACTCAGCCAGAGGTTAGGGGTCTATTATAGGAATAGACGGGTGAGATTCTGTGACTTGCAATGTGCTGGAGGTCAGACTAGATGATCATGGTGATCCCTTCTGGCCTTAAAGTCTATGAGTCAGTGTATGTCTGTTTCAAAGGATGTCTCTGTTCTCATGCTGAGTTTTAGCCAGCATAACACTAGGCATATCCCCTAGAAATCTAGAGGGAGACAGTGGGGTTGGGGGCCTGTGTGTAGCAGGATTTGGGTTAGAGTGCAAGTGGGGCTGGGGCCCTAGAGTGTGAGAAGAAGCAGCACACAGCAAGGGATGAGTCGTGATCGAGAGAAGCTGAAGTAGCCTGCAGGAGTAAGAGGTCAGGAAGGGAGAGAGGAAAGGAAACTGGAGAGGCATGCACACGCGCGTGCACACACACACACACACTAGGGAGAAAGGAAGATAATATCAGTGATTTCCAGTCTGAATTTGTCTAGTTTCAAATTCCAGCCATTGAATCATGTTATACCTTTCTCTGCTAGACCGAAGAGAACAATATATATTTGTTCCCCATGTAGATATTTATAGACTGTAGTCAAGTCACACCTTAATCTTCTCTTTGTTAAGCTAACTAGATTGAAAGACTCAAGGAGCTCATTTACAAGGCATGTTTTCTAACCCTTCAATCATTCTCATGGCTCTTCTCTGAACCCTCTCCAATTTATCAACATCCTTCTTGAACTGTGGCACCAGAACTAGATAGAGTCTTCCAACAGCAGTGACACCAGTGCCAATATAGAGGTAAAATACCTTATTTATTCCTCAAGATTCTCCTGTTTATGCATCTCAAAATCACATTAGCTCTTTTGGCCATAGCATCACAGTGGGAGCTCATGTTCAGCTGATTATCCTCCATGACCCCAAATCTTTTTCATCAGAGTCACTGCTTCAAAGGATGGAGTCCCTATCCTGTAAGTATGACCGACATTCTTTGTTCCCATATATATAAATATACATTTAGACATTGATAACAAATGTTAAGTAGAGGAGGGCCAAGAAGTGATGCTAGCAGGACCTCTCTGGAAGCAAACCCTCTTGATGATGATTCCCTGTTTACAGTAACATTTTGAGACCGATTAGTTAGCACATTTTTAGTCCTTTTAATGTATACCAGATTAATATTATATCATTCTAGTTTCTTGAATCAAAATGTCATGCACTAACAAGTCAAACGCCTAACAGAAGTGTAAGTATATTATGCCAATACTATTACCTTTATAACTGTAATCTCATAAAAACTATCAAGTTAGTTTGACAGGATCTATTTTCCATAAACCCGTGTTGATTGGCATTAATTACATTACCCTCCTTTAATTCATTATTAATCAAGTCCCCTATCAGCTGCTTCATTATCTTACCTAGGACTGATGTCAGGTTAACAGGCCTATAATAACTTAGGTCATCCTGTTTACTCTTTTAAATACAGACACCAACTAATACCCCATCTTGTGCTTTATCTGTTAGGACATTGATCCATCAGCATTCAAGATCATTTTCTTCCAAGTTATCAGTTACTCGGAAACAGTAAAACCACTTTTGAAAGACTGCATCTCTCCCTACACTTTTGCCCATTTGATCCTTTCTAACTAGGTTATAACCCTTGATTTTAACATTCTAATTGTGTGAGCCATCCCACCAGGTTTCAGTCTTATCAATTAGACCAAGTTTATGCTCATAAATGAGCAATTTCAGTTTTTCTTGCTTCTTACCCAGGCTCCAAACATCGGTGCATAGGCAATTAAAGATTTTTTTCTCATCATGTCCTTTGGTTCCTTGATTAATTTTGTTCTCAGCATCTCTCTTTTGTGCTGAGTGTCCATATCTTCCCTTTTTTACCCATTCCTTTTGCTATTAGTTTAATCCCCCCCTGACTACTCTAGCCAGCCTGTCCCCAAGCAGATTGGTCCCCCATCAACTGGATCAAGGATTCAGGCCTAAATTCATATCAGTTTTTATATGTTTAATGTTTTTATCTTTACTTGCTTTGTGGGTCTGTAACTGCATAAATCATGGCCCTTGAACCACGCCACCTTTTACCCCCATGTGGAACACGGATTTAATTTGTTAAGTAAAAGTGAACAGCTAAAAAGTATTTAAATCCATTTTCAAAAATAACTAATTTTTCTCTCAAAACATATTGAATCAGAAAGAGCTTATCAGGTTTCAGATATAGATTTTGTTTCAGTTTTATCTAGAGTTCTGTGTATTTACACATTCCTAGGCCCCAATCTTGGAAACTGGGCAGACTCCTATGTAGCGTTCCATTAGGAATTTATGTATGAGTAAGGGTTCTGATTGTAGGATCAGGGACCTTTATCAATATCCACAAAACCCCTCACAAACCACCTTCCCTTAGATTGATAGAGGAGGAGAAGATTTTATTTAACTCTCAAGGAAATCCTGCAAAACTAGAAAGAGGTCTTGCTGTATGACATGAAGCTTAACAAATGCATATCATATACAGAATCCCTTGACTCTCAAACAAATGTTTTCCCCACACATCTATCATGGTGTGTTTGGCTGGCTGCTTGCTGTGTTTTTTGGTTTTTTTTTAATATAGAAAAGCCCATCACGGTATCCAAGACTAAGAGTCTCCCTTAAATATGTCTTGTGTAGTGGGTTTAAGAATTAAAACACTTTCCTTCATTTATTTGAGCTATTGCACTGTGCCAAAGTATAATGGAGCACATGAGATATAACAGCATGAACTAAGGCTGAATAGAGTTTCACCTTTAACCCTGAGAGACTCTTTTGAAGTGTGGGAATTAAATTCAGAGACTAAGCATTAAATGCCTTTTTAAAATTACTTTTTAATCTCTCAGCTTACACAGGAGGACTGAATAGGTCTAGCTTATTCCCTACAAGATTTACAGGTAAACACAACTTTTGCTTCTTAATCTCTACATTTAAGCTTTCAGCAACATGAAGTACTTTAAAACACTAAATTCCAGAACAAATTGCACTCACAACATTTGAGAAACCACATACGACAAAAAACAGGAAAAGAAAAGGTGGGGGGAGGAAGGGAAATCACAAATTCCAGCCTAATTCAAAATTTGTGCTACATATCTGAGTAAAGTCTTTTGCTACAGTGAAGAGGAGAAACTGGGAAGCAAACGATGAAATTGATTTAACTATTTAATTAAGTGCTAACAAACTACACATTGCTCTGATTTGTTGCTCTCTTTTGTTGGTGTCTATAGCCATCACCTTTAGCAAATGAGTATTTGATGATGAAATTTGCTTTAAACACTGCTTTGTATTCTTTCCAGGGACAGCCCCGCTCTCTCCCTTGCTCTTTATCTTCAGTGCAAGAACATATGTAACATTAATAGCAAAGGTAGTATCTGCAACCTCCCCAGATTCTCTAGCTATATTACAAATAACCCTGATGCTGCTATTAGTGCAAAGCAAAACAAAACAAAAGATTTATCTGGATTTATATTTACTTATAGATATGAAAATGCGCAGCATGTAGCTTGACAAACTGCAAATTACTGTCCATAAAAAACCCTAAGCAATGAAA
Organism: Gopherus flavomarginatus; assembly: GCF_025201925.1. NCBI lineage: Eukaryota > Metazoa > Chordata > Testudines > Testudinidae > Gopherus > Gopherus flavomarginatus. The sequence goes on along the minus strand of NC_066620.1, from coordinate 157,852,515 downwards.
ACCTTTCATTATTAAGCTCTAGTGTTCTCCTTTATCTTTTAGGGCACTTATCTTTGCTATATGTTTCTGGATAATTAGCACTCATTTGTTAGGTGCAAATCTGTCTTCAAACTTCCACCTGTCCACATATCTTCCCATAGCTTAATAGATGTTAATGAATTCAATGGAACAAATTCCTGGTACAGCATAAAAGAAAAACTCAGAAAAAAACCAACTTTTTAATATACTGTTGAAAATATATTGAACTAGGTGGTTCCCTGTGCCTTTTGTGGAAAGTATGCACTAAAGATATATATATACCAAATCCTTGAAACTGAACCTTGTAGGAAAAGCCTAAGTTAAAGACCACAAGTTGGAATCTGTTCTGTTGTATATTCTAGGCAATACATTTTTTGCGGTATACGTCATACACCCTAAAAAACTTCATTTGGTGATCTAAGCTGAACAACTGGCTTTGTTCACCTTTCTTCTTATTTAAAACAGGTTGTTCCAGGCAGCTGTTAAAAAAACCCCAACACTTTGTTTTATTATTCTCTAGATAATTTCTAAATAAGTCATTCTGCCTGGGTTTAAATTTTTTCTTCTCTTTTCTTTTCAGTACGTAAATTTCACTACGTTTTTATGTTGTTGCCTTTTATGGAAGTATGATCCACGAGCTAACCATAAACATTTCTTTCTTTTTGGCTTAGGAGAAAACATTCTTGCTTTCATGGAACTGCTATATGTTGTGATACTATTTCAAAAAAGCTTGTTTTGGAAGCAATGATATTACACGCCCGAGTGGGAGATATTTAATAAAAGAAACAAAACAAAAAATGATTTAACTTAAATCATAGATAAATGAAAAAACCATAATAGTTGGTTTATACGACTAATCCTTTATCTGCCTATGAAGAAAGCCAATGTCAGTGAGACTTCTCTGAGCAATGATGCTTAAAGCTGAACATCATTCAGGACCCACCTAGACAGCAAGTTGTACTATGTCAGGGTTCTAATTGCTTTATGGCATGGTTTTTTCTTGCCAGTATGGACAGAATTCAATCATGTTATACAGCCATATCACAGTTCTTTAACAACAGGGGCCAAGTATATCCCTGGAGTAAGTGGCCTCAACTCTCAATGATTTCAGCAGGGCTGCCCAGAGGATTCAAGGGGCCTGGGGCTTTTAGCCTCCAAATTTGCTGCTGAAGACCCGGCACATCGGTGGCGGGTCCTGGGGCAGAAGGACCTCTCACTGATGAAATTGCTGCTGAAGACCTGGAGCGGAAGAAACTCCGGGGGCCTGGGCCCAGTGAGAGTTTTCTGGGGCCCCTGGAGCGAGTGAAGGACTCTGCTCCAGGGGCCCCGAAAAACTCTCATGGGGGGCCCCTGCAGGGCCTGGAGCAAATTACCCCACTTGCCCTCCCTCTGGGCAGCCCTGGATTTCAGGGGGTTTGTAGCTGCTAATGTCAGGGTTGTAGCATGGTTCCATGCTGTCCCCTATCTAGATGCTCATAGACTATCAGGGTTGGACAGGACCCCAGGAGGTCATCTAGTCCAACCCCCTGCTTACAGCAGGACCAAGCCCCAGACAGCTTTTTGCCTCCAATCCCTAAGTAGCCCCCTCAAGGACTGAACTTATAACTCTAGGGTTAGCAGGCCAATGCTCAAACCACTGAGCTATCCATCCCTCCCATGCCCACCTCATCACTAGACTGTAGCACTTCTGGTGAAGATGGACTATGCCGATGGGAGAGAGCTCTCCTGTTGGCATAATAAATCCACCTCCATGAGAGGTGGTAGCTATGTGGGTGGGAGAAGCTCTCCCGACGACATAGCACTGTTCACACTGCCACTTAGGTTGATGTAACTACGTCACTCACAGGGGGACCTCATTCACACCCCTGAGTGATGTAAGCTATACCAAAGCAAGCAGTACTGTAGACCTGGCCTAAGCAACTTCCATGTTGTTTCAGAGTTCACCACTGATCCTCTCTTGCTCTAGTCAGGTTTCCTCCAACCCCATCTTCTTTTCCACCTCATTTAGTTCTTCCTCTTCTTCCTCCTTTTCTCCAGTTTTCTCTCCTCCCCTCCCCTATCTCTTGCTGCCTTTATTTTTTTAATTGTTTATGTAAAAACACTAAGTTGAGGTGGTGAAAAATGCTAAGTTTTATATTCTGCTCCAAAGGCCATGAGGTTAGAGGTCATTTGGAATACAGAGGAAGAAGAATCCATAGTTTTGGGCCAGCCACAATCTGTCTTCCATTCTCAGAAGTTTGACCCAAGAGAGTGTCAGTTTCATAGTTCTAGTGGAATGTATCTGTCATGCGAGATGACAGATGAGAGAAAAGTGGTTCCTTAGGTAGCTTGAACCAGTGTCATGCAGGACTTTAGAGATGAGAACTGAGATCTTGACCTTGACGTGGTGCTATAAAGGGAGCTAGTGCAGTAAACAGAATACCAGAGTGGCATGTTCTCTTGTTGCTGAGTAGACTGGCGGTAGCGTGCTGGACCAATTACAAGCTTTTTGTGGCTGGAACAGTTTTCCTTCCCATTCCACCCAGCACCATCTCTTTCTTTCTTCAAGGTCATCCTTAAAAATCCCCAATTCCACTCCCACCCCCTTTTCAAGCAATTCCTCTTCTCTGACTCTGATCACGCCAATCAATCCTGAACATCCTGAACACTCTTTAAAAACAATTGATTCGGAGTCTCAGTATTTGGTTCTTTTTGATTTGTGTTTGTATAGCTCAGGGATCGACAACCCTTTGGCATGCAGCCCATCAGGGAAATCCACTGGTGGGCCAGGACGGTTTGTTTACCTGCAGCATCCACAGGTTTGGCCGATCACAGCTCCCACTGGCCGCACTTCGCTGTTCAAGGCCAATGGGGGCTGCGGGAAGCGGCACGGGCCGAGGGGCCCAATCCATCACTGGGGTTCCTAGGCACAACTCATAATACAAATAGTAAATCATCATCATCAATAATTCTCACAGCCCCTCACTCCAGAACTATAGTGTCCTATATAGACTAAGTTCTTTAAGTTCTTACCTACTTTTATAAAGCTCCATGAAACCTCCCCAGCTCTCCAACATTAGCCTCATTTCCCTTCTTCCCTTCACCTCTAAACTCATCAACACTGAATGAATCATTTACAACTGTTGCCTTGAGTTTCTTTTGTCCAAGCCAGTCATGAATCCCTTCTACTTTTTCTAGTCTACTGAAACTGTTATCACTAAAGTCTCTAATAAGTCTTCACAGCCAAATCTCAGGGCCTCTTACTCCATCCTCATCTTTGACATAACATCTCTTCACCTCTCCCCTTCCTTCCATTCTTCCACCTGCACAAGCCCTACCACATTCTTCTCTCTGACTACTTTATACCTAGCTCCTCTCGTTGCCCTTTCTTCCTTCGCAAATCTTCCACTTGCAATCATTTTCCATGTTCACCTCCTCTTTGTTTCTGGTATCATCTGTCCAAACTGATCCTCCTTTTATTCCTGCCATCCTTTTCTCTCAGACCCCTTCCTTTCCCCCATTATGCTGCTTTTAATTCTGCTGACCTTGTTTCCAGCTGCTGTTCTTTCTCATAATGCTGCCTAGAAGTAGCATGTATGGATCACAGGATGACTATGAGCTGCCAGTGTGATGTGGCAGTGAAAAAGGCTAATGCAATCCTAAGATGCATTAGGCAAGGCATTTCCAGTAGACATAGTGAAGTGTTATTACCATTATACAAGGCAGGGTGAGACCCAGAGGTGCTGACTTTCTGAGTTTGCGAGGGGTGCTCCACCTCTTCCCCCAAACCTGCCCCCACACCCCGCCTCTTCCCACACCTGCTCTGCCCCACCTTCCCATCCCATTATGCCCCCTCTCCCTGCCTTTTCCTTCCCCTTCTCCTCCCAAGCACCTCCTGCACACCGTTGAACCGGCAGGCAGGAGGGGGAGGAGCTGATCCATGGGGCTGCCAGTGGGTGCTGAGCACCCACTGTTTTTTTCCATGGGTGCTCCAGCCCCAGAGAATCCATGGAGTCAGCACCAATGGTGAGACCTCACCTGGAATACTGTGTGCAGTTCTGGTCTCTTTAAGAAAGATGGATTCAAACTGGAACAGATGCAGAGAAAGGCTACTAGGATGATCAGAGGAATGGAGAGCCTACCTTATTAAAAGAGACGTAAGGAATTTAGTTTGTTTAGCCTAACAAAATGAAGAATGAGGGGAGATATGATTGCTTTCTATAAATACATTAGAGGGACAAACACTGGGGAGGGAGAGGAGTTATTTAAGGTAAGGGCCAATGTACGCACAAGAACAGATGAATGTCAACTGGCCAATCACAGATTTAGGCTTGATATTAAACAAAAGTTTCCAACCATCAGAGGAGTGAAGTTCTGGAACAGTCTTCCAGGGGAAATAGTGGGGGTAAAAAACCTAACTGGGTTTAAGACTGAGCTTGATAAGTTTATAGAGGGGATGGTATGATGAGATTGCCTACAATGGTATTTGGCCCATCTGCAACTGCTGTTAGCAAATATCTCCAATGGCTGGAAATGGAGCACTAGATGGGGAGGGTCTGAGTTACTACAGAGAATTCTTTCCCAAGTGTCTGTCTGGTGGGTCTTGCCCACATGCTCAGGGTCTAATTGATCGCCATATTTGAGATCGGTAAGGAATTTTTCCCCAGATCAGATTGGCAGAGATTTCTGGATGGGGGGTGGGGGTTTGCTTTCCTCTGCAACGTGGGGCACGGGTCACTTACTGGTTTGAGTTAGAGTAAATGGTGGATTTTCTGTAACTTGATGTCTTTAAATCAAGTGTTGAGAACTTCCAGCAACTCAGCCAGAGGTTATGGGCCTATTGCAGGAGTGAGTGGATGAGGGTCTGTGGCCTGTGATGTGCAGGTAGTCAGGCCAGATGATCACGGTGATCCCTTCTGGCCTTAAATTCTATGAGTCTATAAATCTAGTGAACCAATTATGGGGCTGGTGGACAGAAACTCCTGCATTCTAAGCCTGATAATAATTGTCAGCTTTGTCATTGTCTTTCATTTGATACATCAGTCTAGAAAGGCAAATAAAATGAGAGGGCGAAACACACAAAAATGTGGGCAAAACACAGCAGAAATTGCTGTTTTGCGCCAATTAATCCAAAAAGTCAGAGTGACAGAAGTTCTGGGAGAGGGACGGATCTGACTTTCTGGTTAACAGTGTAACAGACATGAGGGCCATGAACAGAAAACTCTCTAAAGTAAAAGTTGAGACTCTTGACTTAGGAAACCATAGTAACTCATGTAGCTGTGTACAATGGCATAAGAAAGATCTAAGATTTAGGAGAACAGTGAAAATCACCTGCGTGCAGAGAAGTGAGGCCAAAAAAATAAAAAATAGAATTTTCCTAATAATAGAACAATTGCTAATGTGCAACTGGAGTGCAATTTCTGGGGTAGATCCCACCTTCACTGAAGTCATTAATAACATTCCCATTGGCTTCAATAGTCTAATATCAAGCCCTTCATTTTAGAAATTATTTTTCTACTTTTTGAAATGGTCATTTCACTGTTACATTTTAATCTTAGCCATTTATAATGTTATTTGCCTATACAATGAGTTTATATTAACTCGTTCAAAGATGTTTCTCAGGGTGCCAAAGCAGAAATACATGGCTTTATTTACTGAGGCTTTTTTTTTTAGCAAACTTTCCAAAGAATGGCTTTCTACATAATTTAGCAACATAAATCAGTGGCTGCTTCTGATCCCAGGTGAGACTAATAGATTTTAATAACTTCAAAACTGAGTAATCCTGACTGTCACCACAACCAAATACACCATGTCACAACTGTCAGTAGGAAAGACAGGAAAGGTATTTTCGTTAATGTCCATTTCACTGTCTGTGGATTTTTCCTGGAATGCAAAAGAGAAAACAGCTGTCCATTACATCAAAACCTCCACCACAGCATCTCTAATACTTTCTGTCCCCTTATTTTTTCAGTGTAATGAATCTAGGAAGAGTAGGTTACATGGATAAAATGTGTATTGGTATCTACGGCCAGTTTTTCTACTGTTTCTTGGCTAAAATTAGTACAATTCCCAAGTGATAGCTGTCTTCTGTGTCTGTGCTAGCATGTTTATAGGTGGCTGTGGAAGATAATGGCTTCTCCGTACTTCCATCTGTATTTTATGATATTTCTAGTATGTAGTGTGACAAATTTTGCCTTCACATATGCAACTCTTCTTGACTTCCATAGGTACAGACACTGGAAGTGTTGAGAGAACTTCTCCCCCACAACTTTGTACTATTCGGTTTGTCTTTCCTTTGAATAGCTGCAAGGTTCATGCATCTTCACCCACATACCCCTCAAATTTTGAATCTGTTTGCCCCACTGTTGACTACTACAAATTCCATTAGCTTGTATATTGCTATTGGTTTTATATGTATACAGTGCCATAAGTATGAATGGTGCAAAGTCCCTTTCCTGAAAAGCTAAGAACCTAAAAATCACCAGTTCATCTGCAATGTGCAACAGTGGCTGACTGTTGTTATAAAAATAAGTATACAGTATTTGGGCACAGAAATGATCTAAAATTAATATGATCACAAGCAGAACAAATATGGTCTGCAAGTTACTTTGCTAGAGAGCTAACTTTTATTCAGAGACTAAAAGTACAAACTGCAATTAGGAAACAGCTTATTTATATACTTTTAAAAAAGTTATTATTCAGATTCTGACTGGAGTTACACCAGTGTAAATCTTGGGTAGCTCCAATGTCATCAAAGGAGTAGCACCAATGTAAACTCGTGTATGTGAGATCACTAATCAGAGTAATACATTTATGAATTAGTTGTGCACTCAGGTCTAAATTACAACTTCCTGCATGAGCTTGCAGCAAGGAGCTCAGATGCCAGTGTAATGGACACAAAATGGTTCAGGGGTCTTTGGCCTGCCAGGTAGGGGGCAGCTACTTATCTAAACTGTTTGAAAGATATATTCATAGTGGAGGCTCATTGTTAACTTTTGACTATAGAGAACAGATTGAAAATATTTCTAAGGTCCTTTCAAGACACCACTTGAACTGATATGCAATACCAGTATTTTTCTTATAGTTCCATCAGTCTGTAAGGTTTTTTAATGCAAAATTAAAATCAACATGTTCAAACTGCAGAGCCTAAAGTCAGAGAGACAAAGTCTTTTATTGCACTAACTTCCGCTGGTGAGAGAGACAAGCTTTTGAGTTTACACACAGCTCTTCTTCAGGTACTAACACCTAAATCCATAATGCACCACATTAATAAGTGGTGCATAAGTAATATGTTAGCAGTGCTGAGCACCTGCCACTTCCATTGAAATTGTGCTTCTAGCCTGTCTGTTTGAGAAAAAAACTTTCTAAATGTGATCCTGATTCAGCTAAGGTTTCCTGGGCTGGTAGACAGCTTGAAAACATGACTAATAGAGCTGTTAATGAACAGATTTGTTTCAATTATATGATAATCATGAAAGACACCTATGCCAATTTTAATGTCAATATTGCTAGTTATTTCACTCTGGGTGGAGCTTGAGATTGTGAGTGGAGCTTGAGTTGAGTAACTTCCCTCCCCCACCTGACCCATGGCATATTTAGAGTGATGGGTCTGCAGATGCAGTAAACTTGTCCAGAAATAATGCAACAGATCTCTTCTGCATAATAATTTTCTCTGAAGGCCCATAAAGTTGATTCTGATTTAGAAATAATCTGCAGTTGGAAGCGTAGCTGAAATATCACATGATGCTATTTTATATGCTCCCAGTAATGACTAGAAGATCTGACAGTTTTAAAGAATATCCAAGTGTGAAGATAGGGATTTGGATTACCCCAAACTCATGGCAAATAGCACATCATATTGGCCTCACAATATTTTCTCATTGTTTTTGTGCAGTTAGATGTAGCTTTATGTTTTCTCATTATTTTAACATTTGTGGAACAGCCCTGTTTAAATCTGAGATCAGGATCACAAGCTTTACAACTCAGCTAAAATACATGCCTCACAAAAATCACATGTTCCAGTTATTATCTTAAAGGTCAACTGAAACTGTAAAATAGAACTTGAAGAATGGGGGACCTCAGGATCTTTTGATTTATTTAACGGTTTGGAAGTGGCATTTGTTGCTGTCAGGTGTTTTCATAACAGACTATCATTAAACTTGGACTACTTAATCCGCAATCCTAAAATGTTATCATACTGAGAGAAAAACTAATCTTTCTGAAGTATACAGATACTTATGTCAAGCTAAAGGAATGGGATGAAAGCTGTTTAATGATTGTAAAACTTGCCCTTGTCATTGTCAGCTTTTTAATTAATTAATACAAAATTCAGTTTGTAGATGCAATTACTGAAAAGTCAGAATAGACCGACTCAGCGAGTTACTGTTGCCAATAACATAATGGTAAGCTGAGTAGCAACTGTAGGCCATGCTGTGGATTCCTACTGTGCTGGCTTTTTCCTTCAGGCTCATGATTTGGAAAGCAGGTCAGAAAAACAAATAAATGAGAAAACTCAGTCAGAATAAGAAGATGGCTGAGAAGTCTTGGATGTATGGATGCAAATCTCTAACCGTGAAAGTTTCCAGAATTTAAAAGAAAAAACACATTATATAATTAAAGGCCAAATTCTGTGCTATTTTATACCCACCGTCACCCCTCTGAAGTCACTGCATGGCATTACATTCAGAATTTGGCCTTAAATGTTAAGTCCGAGAGATTCATTAATAGTGAACATTTCAAAATGACCTATGTTTGTTTGGTTAGACTATGCTGTAGATCGGTCACTGGCTGATTGATACTGTAGTCTTTTCTTTATTTTACTAGTGCTATAAAAATCAAAAGAATCTACAGATCTGAAAGGGATCACAGGTAAAACTCTACAACAATCTCAGAACTCTAGCCCCTACTAGTACCCCCTTGGCTGTCTTGGCTATATTAAAATAAAATGAAACAATTGAAAATGTTTAATAAAGAAAGGGCTTGGTGCTGGCTTCTCATGGGATAAGGGAAAGGAGAAACTTTAATAACAAAAGCAGGAAAAAAAAGGAGTTTGAAATCTGGTAACATCGATACTCCCGTTTTTGTATCAAGACTGTTGTGCTTTTTATTATTTGCAGATTAGTTTTCTTTGCAGGTGATGTGGGCCCAGCATTACATCACCAGAAGAGCAGCCAGGAGTATCTTGATGCCAGGATGACTAAAGCAGAGAGGAATGTATTATCACAGACCGCTGAGAAACTTGCCAATACATTCCTTGCTGGGGGTGCTGCTCTGGGGGAGGAGGAGAGGAGACAATTTTTCATGAAGAGTGAAAGAAAACTTTGTAGAAGAATGATCTGGGGTCAGAATCCTGCTGTCTCCTCTGCGCAGATCTAATTATGGTCATGTACTTCAAAAAGAGGGTTTAACTAAAACCAGATTTAGCTGGGCATTGCTTAAGAAATACAGAATGAATTCTCAACCCTGTCTTGGAGGAAAATGCTAAATGCTTCTTTGTACTTAAAACATTGTCCTATTAGTTGCAGAGTGCAATTTGAGGCTACAATGAGAAATGCAAACAGCCAGTTCAAATCTTTATCACTTTAATGAAGTCTAGCAAAAACATGTGTGTGTGTATAATTTATATATACATACATACATTAGTTCTGTTAGGCTGAAATATTGGTTTTCTATATTGACCGATAGGGAAGACATGGTATGTTTTGTGTTATAAGTGTTTTATCAGCATGGCTTTGCAATGGTCATGTTACTCCCAAGTGTCAAAGCCATGAGTGAGTTATGCAGATCATCCCAACTACGTTCCAGTAAAACCCGCATGCCATCCCACTCCATCATGTATTCTGTAAAATATATGCCATGTATATTACAGAAAAAGCTATCTTAGGAATGTTTTAGAGGGCTTTCAGGGCTATTTCTTGTATTCTTCTGCAAGACTATGGGCTTGGGCCTGATCCTGAATCATTAACATCAATGGTGCTGACTTCAATGGAAGATGGATATGCCCTTATGAGTCCAACCAAAGCAGGATTACAGGGAGATAAAATTGAAACCAATAAATGTAAACACTTCCACCACTGATGCAAAATAGATTTTCTGAGGCTAAAATTATCAGGGTTTTATGTCCAATCTCTCAGGCCTCTCCAGGACTTGGAACAAGAGCAGTTTCATTGAAGATCTCTCCATTCCATTGTGCCCATTTCTAGCCCCGCAGGATCATTAGATAACAGACTTCAAAGTTGTGACAGTTTTATGTATGGAAAACCTGCCACTGGTGTAGGACTGAACTGTGTGTGTCCTGGGCCTTGGGCAGATGTAATTTTTTTTTTTTTGGGTGGGGCGGGTGGTGTGGGAAATTAGACCACCCTGGAGGAGAAAGTGGACAGTTTTCTGGTAGGTCAATTTTTAAGACATTGAAATAGCAGCTATTTGAAGCTGCTCAGGGGTCACAGATGTGTGAGCAAGTGAACAGAAGTTATAACTTAACTGTATACTTGTGCACTTTATTATATGGATATAACCTCAACCTGTCAGGGGCCTGCATCTCCATGGCCTTGCACCATGTGCAGTCAGAGTGCTTGTAAAACTCTGCTGCTGGCATAAATGAATGGAGAATTAGGATTTGGTCAATTTTTACCCTCACTTTGCATAGGTTCAAATCAGTGGAGAATCAGGCCCAGGGTGTTAGAATTGTTAATTGTGTTACACTCTCTCTCTCTCTCTCTCTCTCTCTCTCTCACTCACCTATTTATTCATTCTTTTGCCTAGGAAGTGTAGAGGGGGATGCTAATACTCTATAATCTGTGTGGAGAGCTTACTCTTTAGTTAATATTTGTTAATACTAATAGTGTGTTGTTTGCATTTGTTGCATCCAGGGACAACAATATTAGGTGCATTTTAGAAATTGAAAAATAAATGAGAGAAGGGTTTCATAGAAGATTGGGGTTGGAAGAGACCTCAGGAGGTCATCTAGTTCAGCCTCCTTCTCAAAGCGGGACCAAACCCAACTAAATCATCCCAGCCAGGGCTTGTCAAGACTGACCTTAAAAACCTCTAAGTATGGAGATTCCACCACCTCCTTAGGTAACCCATTCCAGTGCTTCACCACCCTCCTAGTGTTTCACCAGATCCAACCCCTTTTATATTTTGGAGTAATTCAGATCTTAATCCAAGCATGTTTGCTCAGATCTATTTCTGCAAATGAATCTAAACAACATCACCTGACACAAATCTCTCTGAGCTTTACAGATTCAGATCTGAACCTGAACATTCAGGCTCAGGCCCATCTCTAAAACCAATCTATAGTCTAGTTTTAAACAACACCCAGCATTGTAGTATCTCTATTCTCAGGCCCAGATCAAAGGCATTCAGGTGCCTAACTCTCATTTGAATCAATGAGAACTAGTGGACTAAAAACCTTCAAGGATCTGGGCCTCAGAGCCTCCGAAATGGTTAAAAAATCAAGAATACAAACAGCCAGTGGCCTAATTTATTTTCTCTATGTGCCTCTAAATAGTTGGGGTGAATTTTTTGTTTGTGTAGGTTTTCTTTCTTCCTTCCATCTCTCTCAGCTCCCTCTTCGATTACACTCCTTCTGGTTCTTCCTTCTTGTCTTCAGCTCTTTCTCCTCGTCTTCCACCTTTTCTCTTCTATGATGTTGTTAGTTGTGATTGTATGAAAACCAAGCAAAGGAGTGTTTTACCTTTCATTCTGAAGGCTATGAGGTTGTGGTTGTGCTAATCTCAGCTGGTAATGCTTTCCAAAAGTTTGCTCCTCTTGCCAAGAAAACCCTGTCTCCTCCTCTCATGGGTTTTACCTGTGAGGTTGACAACTTCATAAGTCCAGAGGAGCTCTCCCACTGAGGGAAACTGCACAATGGAATCAGGCATTCTCTGTGACTGCATCTATTTTTTAGGACTGCTCTATTGCAACCTGCAGCATGGTGACAGAATCAGCGCGAGTTTGCAATGGTGCAGTGCTTCCACTCTAGCCATCCTGCTTTAGGTGCACACGGTGCTCCCTACAAGCATTGCAGGTTCTGAGATTTGTTTCACTGATCCCATAATGCCTAAGCCAGCTCCCAAGGAGCTAGGACCATGCTCACACCTGTAGATCATCACCAATCACCCCTGAGCCACTGCCAGACTGACTCTGGAGTGGACCTAGAGGCACAAGCTGTATTATGAGAAACATCACTGTCTATTAGTGGTGATGCCTGCAGAAGTGAGGGACTGGACTGTATTCTTTTCATTCATTTATTCAGTAGTATTATTCATTTCAGTTTTGCCATTAATGTTTTTTCAGTTAGTATTTTCCTGGTCTTTTGCTTTCTTTTGTAGCTGAACTATGGCTTTCTTCTGTCCTGAGTAGAGAAATGGGAGTGATCCAACCTAGGATCTGAAAGGAGGTCATCTCTATAGGGCACCCTCCATTTAGCATATCTAGTTTCTCCTGCCCCTCCCCCCTTCACAGTGCAGTAGGACTTCCAGGATACGAACTATTCCTTGAGGGGACAGTGAGCCAATGAATGGGTGCTGAGACACCATGGGGAGTTACAAGAGAGTAATGGGATTGGGTGACATCAATAGCCTTACTCTGCATTTTAGCTAATGACCTCTTCCTATGTTCGATCTCAGGAGCGTGGGAAATGCTGAGGCAGTGGATGGACAGCAGTGGCACTCCCCAGTAGAGTGTACTGAAGAGTGTGCCTGCATTTGTCTGTTAACTAATCTTTGATTTTTGTCTTTTGTTTTCCAGGTGAATCTCCAGGGGACCAAAGAAAGAGTTTAAAGTTTGTAATAAAGTTGTAGTTTTCTTTATATTTTTATATCCTTCTTTGCTATCTGAGGGTTGGGACTAAGCAGAGCTGAAGGCAACAAGCCCTCTATCTTGGCTACGCTAAGCCCTGCCCTGAGGAGAGGTTTGTAGGTGAATGGACAGAGCCAAGAATGGCCTGAGCCAAGAATGGCCCCAGCTGCTCTCATGCTTGAATACAGCCAGCTTGACAGGTGACAGAGCCAGTGCTCTCAGCTGTCAAAGCTGTGACTGAAGGATGGGGAAGATCATTGTGGGACTGTGCTGAAAGGACCATTTGCAACCTTGCAGCTGCTACACCAGCCTTTCCTTTCTACAGTGGCCAATTCTATCCAAGACCCCATCCCAACTCCAACTATACCTCATTTCGCCCATCCCCAGCCATTCCTGTTCCTTCTGGACCCCACTTACCATTGATGTCTTTGATTAAAAGTGGGCCTGGTGGCTTTCAGCCCTCTCCTTTCTTCCCAGGCTCTCTAGGGAGCCTTAGATTGCTGTTCTATTCCACGCTGGGACTTTAGGGTAGTTGGGGTGCCAGACACAGGTTACTGTTCTTCTCACCTATTGAATTTTCTGCAGATAGTACTAGGCATTTTCCTCTAACCTTGAGCTGGAGGGACTGGCAGTCTGCTCACTGCTGTGGCCATATACAATGTGCAGAAATATTTGCAACTAGATGAAGACTTCAGCCATGATTTAGCTGGAGAGATGACTGTTCCTTTCTCTGGCTACAGGAAAGGGGATGCCTAGAATCCCACATCCACAGAAAACTTCATGAATGAAGAAGGGTTGGCTCTCACCTGGCACCTCATCTCCAGGAAGGCACAGTGTGGTGTGAGTGGCCATTTTGTACTAATCATCCTATTAACCCTGAGAAGGTGGGAGGGGAATGAAGACTACCCCACTTCCCTACCCAAAACCACCAAGTATAAGTGAGGAAGAAGAGATGAGTGACAGGGTGCTGAGCATGAATGGGAAGACAGGACAATACCACAAGGCTAAGGAGCTTAGATAGGCTAAAGTCTTTGCAGTAGGAGAGGACAACAGAAGGAGACTAAACAGAAGGTAAGGAGATTGTGAGGGAAGTGGCTTGGGAATAGGCCTGGATATAGCTAATACATGGGAGGAATGAAGGGTGCCAATGGAAGTGCAAGGCCTGGATAGTTGGCTGAATGGAATGGTATCATCTGTACCTAACAGATACTGGTGAATTTAGCAGGCCACCAGGCATCCTCCTGAAAGACAGCACAGACTGCAAACAGGATTAATTATATCTAATAATATATCTCATTGATGGAGACATTGAAACAAGAACAGACAATTAGTAAACTTTGCTAAAGAGTAGAGGATAGAGAAGCACAGAACTGAACTGAAGGAGAGAATGAGGGTGGAGAAAATGGCGATAGAAATGAGTAAGGATAGAAAGTTAGACTTGTGGTTAAGGTACAGGACTAGGAAATAAAATATGTGGTTTGTATTCCAATCTTTATAAGAACAAACTATAGAGATATTTACAAAACACAAAGGCCACCCTTTCTCTAGGAGCATCTTCCTTTGGAACTTCTGATTCCAACTCTTCCTAGTCTAGACATGCCTTCTTATGGGATTTTTTTCCCAGCATGCCTTTCTGGAGCTGGCCTTTTATGTTTGGCAAAGTCGAACAGCTGCAGCCCTTAGGAGTCATTTTGTGACTGGCTGCTGGTTGCTACAATTTCCTCTCCTTGATGAGTATGTTTTATACACTCCGGTTATGTTTTCCACCCAGTGCTTTTTTTTTTTTTGATTGAATACCTAAACTATGTAAGTATTATAGCATTATAAAGTAAATATTATAAATGAGGATTGGGAAGATGTAAGAACCAAGAGCCCTCTGATTGTTCTTAGAGTGTTTCTGACCTGTAGCTTTGGCAAGATGGTATGGGGCATGTGGTCTCTGAAAGGCAGCCTATAAAGCATGAGTTATGAAGGATTTGTAAAGTTCTTTGAAAAGGGATAGAGCCATATAACTGCTAAGCATTATCATCATTATGTCTGACTTGTAAGAAATGGACCTTCTACAGGATTGTTCTTTCTCTAGGTTTTCACTCTCTATTACCACTACAGATACTGCATGTGAACAACTGCTTAACCTCAGCTCAGCTTCTGCTTTCCCTTGCACAAAGGGGACTGAGTATTTGTTCAGTTCCTAGCACAGTGGGGCCTGGGCTTCTAAGAACTGCCATAATATAAATAATATAGATGATGTTGATGGTAAAATAAGAATGGTTAGGCGAAGAGAAAAGGAAAAATGCCTTTGGGAAAGTTGACTCCCCATTCAATGTCTTAGACTGGATTGAACCTTGAGCTGGGGATGGATTTTTCTTATCTTAACTTAATTTTCTTTCCTGTTACAAACCCTGTCTCTTGATGAAAAGACCTTGCTGACAGTTTCTGTGGGGTTTTGTGATGAATCATCTTACTAGTTTATCTTTCTCTCTGAATTTGTCCTTCCAAAGATATTACTTTCAGTTTTAAATATATATGAAATAAGCTATTTGAACTCAGATTAGTCTGGATCCTGAATTCCTTGTGCACTCAAATCCTAAAGGATCTGTCCTCTGAAGGGTAAGAGTTGACACCATTTAAATCTAAATTAATGAACAATTTCCACACTTCACTCATAATGCCTCTATATAAAGTCATAGTACATACACACTTTGAATTCTGCATGCAGTTCTGATCACCCCATCTAAAAAAAGATATATCAGAAATGGAAAAAGTACAGAGGAGGGCAACAAAAATGATTAGGGGTATGGAACACCTCCTGTACGAGGAGAGATTAAAAAATTGTTGAGATTGTTCAGCTTGGAAAAAAGACAGCTAAAGGGAGAATAAATGAATAAGGTGAAAGTCACAAGAACCATGGGTCACCCAAAGTAATTAATAAGTAGCAAGTTTTAAAAAAAACAAAAGGAAGTATTACTTTGCACAATGCACAGTCAATCTGTGGAATTTATTGCTTGGGATGTTACGAAGGCCAAATGTATAACTGGGTTCAAAAAAGAGCTAGATAAGTTCATGGAGGATAGGTCCATCAATGACTATTAGCCAAGATGATCAGGGATACAGACTCATACTCTGGGTGTCCAGAAGCCTCTGACTATCAGATGCTGGGACTGGATGACAGGGATTGAGTCACTTGATGACTGCTCTGTTCTGTTAATTGCCTTTGAGTGATCTGGCATTGGCTACTGTCGGAAGACAGCATACTGGGCTACATGGCCCATTGGTCTCATCCAGTATGGCCGTTTTTATGGTATCATATTTCTTTTGTCACTCAAGAGAAATCAAAGGGACTTCAACAGGTGCAATTCTTACCGTATATCTATTTGCCCTTATGACTGAGGCAAATGGTCTTGGCTATTCCCAAAGGATCAGCTTTCAATATATATTTAAATTCAGAATTTCCTTTTTATTGATGTTTTTGCACTAATCATGGAGTTTACAAAAGGAGGCACACAATGGAGCAGAGAGACTGAGAGAATGCACATGGAGATGGGACTATATGTAGTGAATTAGTAACAGGACACAGAACTCAACTCCAGATCACCAAAGAAAACAGAACAAGTCAGTAATGGCCAATAGTTTATCATTTTAGGGCTGTTTAGTGGCCTATATGAATTGAGCTGGTGATCTCAATTCAATTGGCAGTGAACAGGTGTACACATAATAAATACCTCTCACCCTTGAAGGTGCTTTTCTAGGATAGGGATAAAGTGAGGTTGCAGGGAAACTCACACTGGTACTTTCAAACCATCCCTGATCAGTGGATAAAATAAGGTCTTTAATCTCCAGGGCTGGTAGTGCTGCCAACTCTTATGATTTGATGGTGAGTCTCAGGATATTAGGTTTTTTTCTTAAATTCCTAGCTCCTTTAACCATGTGACTATGTAAGAGTTCCAAAAACAATGTACAAAACTGTATTATTTGGACAACACAAATTCAATGTGGGATGGTGAGATGGCAATAACTGAGCTGGGTGATTTGTAGAAAGTAAATCAGATAAGATAATATTGCAACACTCTTATAATAATTTATTATTATAATATGTACTTCTATAGTGCTAAAGACCTGATTCAAAGATCATTAAAGACAATGGGTAGCTTTCAATTAACTTCAATGGGCTTTGGATCAAACCCTTGTTTGTGTAGTCTCTAGGCATAAATATGTATCCCTGCACACATAAATACTCAGCATATATCAAAATAAGTTATATACAAGCACCAAATGTGATAAGTGTAGTACTCCTTAACTGGAAAAACAAGCCAACATAGTTCTTGATATACTGTGAAGGTGACAACATTTCACATCACTGGGTAAAATGCAGCAGAGTTTGTGCTCTTTGAAGTTTGTCAATCAGCTCAGCAATGCAGCCAAGACATACATACTTTGTAGCTTTATGTGTCATCTACAAAAAGATGGTCTTGAACCTCGCTGAGGAAATAGGTAACAAATAATTTACTCAGTGAATCTGGCATCTTTCTTCCTGGGAATGTCTGTAACTAGTCTGAGGTAGCAGATGGGCAGGACTAGGCAATTTTTAGAAAACATTTCCTTCCTGGGACACACACGTTGCCTGAAACATCGCTCTCCAATCAATTGTGAATTCACAGCCCTGGATGTGAAGAGTGCAATCAACTTCTTCTCACTTCCGTGCCAAGGCTCTAGAATGTAGATTTGGAAACCATGTCCTTCTGCTGTGCTAAACAGTGTTCCATTCCATAGGACACCTACTACCTCGGGTTCAGCATGCCAGATTAAAATTCAGTCAATGTAAATAAAATTGGATCACTCAAAAGTTTCCAGAAGATGAACACAAATTGGCACTGGTGTGGCCAAAGCAAATGCATAATCACAAAAATGTCTGGCGGGATCTCCCAGCTCTGGACGTGAACAATGTCATTAGTACAATGCAATCACAGTGACATTTTACAAACATTTTGCATGGGTAATAGATGTATCATATAAAAAAAATTTCACTTCTAAACTGAGGAAGTGTCTGGATGTTGAGGATATGCTACACAGTAACTCTAATGCTCACCTTTCACGCTCCTGCTCCAAGAGGTTGGTAAAGTCATCGCTCTTGTTCATGTAATCTGTATGTTTATGCTTCTCATTTTCCAGCTCATAAACTGTGCGCCGATGGCACTTCTCGGCCAAGAGGAGCTGTTCCAACATGCGTCGATATGTCTCTTTCTGCTTTTCTTCCAGTCTGTCCAGCTGGATAGTTGAAAAGGAGAATGGACTGTTTGAAAGGTTTCATTCACTGACCTCGGCTGATTAACTAACCAAAGAAACTGTATTTAGTAAATGCCAGTTCAGTAATTTTACGTCTTGGGTTTTACATAAAGCAGCAGCTAGGAACCAGAGTAATTGCTCTATGAAAAAAAATGATTTCTTTATACAGTATATTTATATTAATTGTTTGCATAGCTCCCAGATCTATGAAGAACAGAATCTGACACCATTGTATAATACTTTTGCAGGACTGAGCGCTTTCTGCAGCACGGTGCTGAGCACCTTCAACTCCTACCAACTGGAAGAGGAATTGAGGGTGTTCAGTGCCTCCCAGGAGGCAGGTCTGAGACAATGAACAGACAAGGTGTTCAGCCTCTCCTGTCAGGTAATGTGTCCTCAAGCCTGTTGAAGTCAATGGCAATTGAGGGCACTCATCAGAACAAAAGAGGGTGGACCCTATGTACAATTTAAGATGCCTAATGTTACTTGTTAGACACCTAAATCCTAAATTCAAATAGCTAGATGGGCATTTAGATACCTAAACATGGGGTTTGGCACTTAAGTTGCATGCCTAAAGCAGAAAATTTGGGTGCACATCTGTGACTTGCATAGATAGTCACAGCTGCCATTCATTTGACTGATGAAAAATAAAATCTAAATTAGCTAGAGTCAGTGTGGATTCTTTTTGTAATACATTTCTGGTTACTGTTCAGTTTAGACTTTTTTTCCTCTTCCTCTTCTTTTACAATTTATCTCATTACTTTATTAGGAATGGTTTATGTTTTTTTAATTGGTCTAATTTTATTATTAATTATATTGTTATTACTTATTATTGTATTATTATTTTTTCAGCTATTTTTCAAACACTAGTTTTCAGGTACATGTTTAAAAAGTTGCTAGGAAAGAACAATACCAAACATTGCTATTCACGCTTCTACCTTCAGTGTTTTGTTGGGAAGAGGGCAGTTGAATCTGAGTTCTCATTCAGTTTGTAACAAACTTCCCACTCAGCTAGACCCACACAGTACCTTTCTGATTATGTGCCTCCAACAAAAATATCACTAGGTACTGCTCTGATCACACTCAGCCCACCCATTGTGGGAATCACGTCTTCTATAGCCAGGAGTGGCCAAGCTAGTTGCTATTTTATGGTATCCCTGTAATGGGCTAAAGGAAAGAGGAGAACAGGATTGCAGCCCTTTTGAAACAACTCTAGATGATAAACAGGAGAGTCTGAGGTGCTCATTAAACTTCACAAAGGAGAGAGCCTGGCATCAGCTGCATTCTCATCTGGATAATGGACCTTTTGAAGCCAGAAAATATTGTAAATGCAGTATTTTTATACCAATCATCTTTTAATAAACTCCTTGCTGTACAAGTCTTACAAAGAACAAAGAGTCCTTCCCAAACGAAGGGACTCCATGGACACAGTGCCCTTGCCACCTATTACAAAAGAGTCTTGTTAAGCTCTTTTAGCATTGTTCAAAGTGAATATTTAATGTATCCTCCTGAATGCTACAATCTGTTTTCCCTGCTTACTTGCCTCACAAATATTCCAGAAGAAGTCACATTAAAAGTACACAGTGTATTCTAAATTGTCTTCTACTAGACACAATTAATATGAATTATACTGTGTTCTACCCAGAGAGTCCTTGAAAAATTGTACATACATTGTGGCATATTATACATTTTTTGGCTAGCAGTTATCAGTGCTAGTTTTTTGATATGTGGGTAGAATTCATCAGCTGCACCATTGCTATTCTGGTACTAAGCAATAAAGTGGCTGCATGCATCCTAAGACTCTTGGGTGTTCCGTGACTCACTTTTTTCCTATATGAATCAAATGTTGGCATGAGTTAACATGGGAATCTCTTGGCCAATTCTTATGAATACCTAGCCTCATAATTTGCATTGGACACCTTTAGTATGGTGAGGGGATCTCAGATACAATATAAGTGTGTTTACAATGTGTCCTGATCCTTCTCTACATTTTTTTTAAACATAACCAATCACCCAGGCATGTTGAATCAGATTGACCATTCTGTTGACTCTAAATTCTGACAAGATGTCATCTAATACAGTGGGTTGTTCAACCATTGTACCATTATTACTGTAATTATTGTACCAATATTACTGATGTATTTAGAAAAACTAGAAGAGATTAACTAAAATGCTAGGGATGCTAGTCTTTACCATAATAACTGATCTCACAGATGGCCTTTTTTACCTTAAGAACATGCTCTGTGCTCAGTTTTGGATTCACCCTGTAGATATTAGGAGCTTTTTCTAGTCTCCTACCTATTCTACACTGGTATAGCTCCATAGACTTCAAACCAAGGATCAAATGCTATAGGTCTAATTTAGAGCCTGATCTTGCTCCCTATGAGTCTGATTCTCCACACTGTTACATCATTTTAATGCTGGTGTAACTTTGTTGACTTCAGTGGCATTACACCGGCATAAAATCAGTGTTATAATAGAGAATCAGGCTGACTGATGCCATTGGGTGCAGGATTGGGCCCACAGTCATCATATTGGCAAAATGACTGTTGAAGACAAACTTTCTAAGGACTGAGTAAAGACTATGGGATTTGGTCCCTAGACTTAACTTCTTCACCTGATGCAGTGATCCAGTCTCATGAAAATTGGGGTGGAAGGGAAATTTCTTTTGCATGTGGATTGACTTCAGTGGAGTAATTACTTTACACTGATGTGAGTGAGCTAGTCTTCTCAACAGGAGACACAATGTCAAGAGCACTTATCACTACAGATTTGTACCTATTGATGGAAAAGAATTTAAACCATTCACCATCCTGGGCGGGTTTGTTTTTGCTTAATTGCTTCAAGTTCACTACTTAGGGGAGCAGGGGAAGGAGGGCAAAGTCCCCTAAGGAACATGAGAGGACTTTGGCCATGTCTACATCTAAAATTTTGCAGCGCTGGTTGTTACAGCTGTATTAGTACAGCTGTATAGGGCCAGCGCTGCAGAGTGGCCACACTTACAGCAACCAGCGCTGCAAGTGGTGTTAGATGTGGCCACACTGCAGCGCTGTTGGGCGGCTTCAAGGGGTTTCGGGGAACGCGAGAGCAAACCGGGAAAGGAGACCAGCTTCGCCGCGGTTTGCTCTCGCGTTCCCCGAACCACCCTGCAAACCGCAGGGAAGGAGACCTGCTTGCTCGGGTTCGGGGAACGCGAGAGCAAACCGGGAAAGGAGACCAGCTTCGCCGCGGTTTGCTCTCGCGTTCCGCGAACCACCCTGCAAACCGCAGGGAAGGAGACCTGCTTGTTCGGGGAACGCGAGAGCAAACCGCGGCGAAGCTGGTCTCCTTCCCCGGTTTGCTCTCGCGTTCCCCGAACCGCCGAACAAGCAGGTCTCCTTCCCTGCGGTTTGCAGGGTGGTTCGCGGAACGCGAGAACAAACCGCGGCGAAGCTGGTCTCCTTCCCCGGTTTGCTCTCGCGTTCCCGGAACCACCCTGCAAACCGCAGGGAAGGAGACCTGCTTGCTCGGGGTTCGGGGAACGCGAGAGCAAGCCGGGGAAGGAGACCAGCTTGATTACCAGAGGCTTCCTCAGGTATGCTGGGATACCTGCTTATTCCACGGAGGTCAAGAAAAGCGCTGGTAAGTGTCTATACTTGATTACCAGCGCTGGATCACCAGCGCTGGATCCTCTACACCCGAGACAAAACGGGAGTACGGCCAGCGCTGCAAACAGGGAGTTGCAGCGCTGGTGGTGCCCTGCAGATGTGTACACCTCCTAAGTTGCAGCGCTGTAACTCCCTCACCAGCGCTGCAACTTTCTGATGTAGACAAGCCCTTTGTTTTTGCATTCAGAGCCAATGCTATTATCACGAGGAACATGCTTTGGTGATTTTGTAACAAGGAAATATTCACCTTCCCTTCAATTCCTTTTATTTGCGAGAGCAGTGAACACTGCATTTGGCTCTTGCTTTGTGAAATGACAGCAAGGTAAATGGGCGGTCTATTCATCATGACTCGCTCTATTCATCCTTTCTTGGGGAATTGGATAAGTTATTACCTCTGAAATGGGTTTCTCATAGACATCTTCCCCTATGGATTTTTCTTGGGCAAGGATGGCATCCCTATGCAATACTCGCAGCACATTCTCTGGAGCTGCTGATCCATAGTGGGCCTCTAAAACTTCAGGTTTGGTTTTCTCTGTCTTCAGCATGTGGATCACATCTTCTCTAGCCTGTGGGATTTCAATTCAATATAATTAGACAACCTACAATCAACAGGCAAACCACACTTGTATTACTACAACTACAGTGTGTCTATATAGTACACACACAGAGTACATTGGGAGGGAATGAAAAGAATATTAAGATTGCAAAATCAAGCAGGTGGGAAATGCCAGAATAAAGATTGCCTCTGTAATCTTAATTTGACCCCTTGTGGGTATGAATTATGACAGTCTTTCCCAGCATCACATATGAAGTCTATGACTTTCAGGGCTAAAACCTAGATCTCCTGGGCCCCTGTCTAGGACCTTAACCAGAATAGAATATCCTTGTTCTTCTTATTACCTCCTGCCTCATTCACTGTCCATCCTGTGCACTGGATGAGGCAGGTGTCTGGTAGAACAAAGAATATATGATCATGTAATTAAACTACATCACACAGCACACACAAGGGAGCTGAATTAAGATTTCATGGACAACTGTAATTCTGTTATTTCCTAAATACTGAATGCTTGACTTTGCAACCATAATGTTCTGTTAAAGTAATTATTATATGTACATTTCTAGGTTTTTTAAAAAAGGGAACAGGAAAAATAAAATATATGGAACCATATTAATTGTCACATGGATCAGCAGTAGGGTTTGAATCAAGGACCTTTATATTCATAGCATGGATCTCAAAAGCTTGAGCTAAGAGAGTAACTAGTAGGGCTGTTAACATCTATGTGGACTAGCCACTAGAGGGGGACACAGCACACACTTTGACAGTAGCTAACCTAATTATTTGCTAGATAACAGAGGAAATTTAGGAGTTTATTCCTGGCTCTGGATGGGAGTTTGTGCCTGCCGTGCTTGGGGCGGGAAAATTCATAGAGCCGCCCATGTTAACAGCAAGCTTCTATAAAGCTCTAAACACACAAATGGTGATTTTCAAAGGCTTATAACTTGGCCAAATCTGGGTGCATTTTCATGGGGACAGCAAAGGTACCTCTCTGTTCCCAGGACTATCACTCTGCAAATTTTACCATGGAGGCACTAGAGCTCTTCAAAGAAAAGGCTTTTAACATTAGCAAAACTACCTCTTTTCCCCAAACTTAATTCTTGAAAATGGCTGAGCCACTTCTACTGTCAATTAAAAATTGAGTCTGCGGCAGAGAGTAAGCAGCCCACATGAGAATGTTAACAGTTAAAAACAACTAAGAACAAGGGCTTCTAATGGAAAATATTAGGCAACCAGATATTGCAACTGCCTCTTTTATGTAATATAGAGAATACATAATAGAGGAGTATAAATATTTGTATCAGCATGAGTCTGATGAAGCCACATTACTCATGAGTGACAAAATGAGTTATACAGGTCAACCCCAACTTATGACAATAAAATCTGTACACTACAATCCATCATATACTCTGTATAAGATACTGATAGTATATGAAAAAAGTTATTGTAGGAATGCTTTAGAGATGTTAAAGAAAATTTATTGTCACTATTTTTCATACTGTCACTGTAACAGCAGGTACATTAGTTATCATGAATTCAGTGTTTTGGGGCTCAGAGGAAGCCGTAAAACCCTCTAAAAGTGGAAGGATACAGTTTTTCTATTTATATAAATGTCACAATTTTCAAATCCATTCTCTTGGGCCCTTCCAAAGGAAGAAGTGAGTATTGGATCTCACAGAAAAGCGGAAAGCACTACAAGGCTGCAAGATATTGGATTGTTCACTTGTGATGTTCTGCCCTCTGCTACAGGACTGAACATAATTTGAGGTGGGAAACAAATAAATATTTCTCTGAGAGGTTGATTTTATTTCATGTATAATGACAACTCATTGAAGATGTTTTTGGAATGTTAAAAAGTTCAAAGGAGGATGGGACGATGGATGGACATGGGACAGATGAGTTGCTCAAAGATATATGATATTAGTTCTTCACATAGTTCTATGATTTTTCACATGGATATCACCATATGTATATATATTTACAAGATGTGATATATGTCCATGTCATAGTACTGTATATTACCTTGTATATATGCATGTATAAATGAATAAATGTGTGTGTAGATATAATATGCTCATTGTTCATATCCTCATCTTGTCAGGGGTATCAGCTAGTTCACCAAGTACTGTTTCCTTGTATGTTACCATGGCCTTATGATAACAATTTATGGAAAGCAAACTTGCAAACAGATACTCCACTGAGGTTGCTAGGAAGCATCAGAGCAAAAATAGGTCTGTGCTAATAATAAACTGAACACAATTTGCTTTTATCTGGCAAGACCCAAATCCAGGAGTGGGAGGATTCTGAAGTGCAACTGCTCTTAAATCTTAATGGGCTACAGGGTCACAGATAATACTGTAGCTTTCAGGAGTTCTCAGGATTTCAGTTAGTCTCCCTAAAAGTTCCTCATAATGATTGCAAGGAGAATTGGCTAAAATAGCTGGCCTGTGAAATTAATGATTTAATGCTTCCTCCAAATGACTAATTTTCCACTTAAACAACAAGACTAGCCCTCATGCTGCTGTTTTGTTTCAAGGTATAGTGATAAAGTATATAATTAAAATAAACTTTGAGATGCAGGTCATTTTCAGATAGCAAGCCAAATAGTCCTGTTGGGAAAGAGCTGAGTTGCCTGGGGCCACATACTTGGGTTAAAAAAAGAAGAAAAAAGAACTGAGGCAGAATCTCCACTGTGAAGTACTTTTGTTGAAGTTCTTTTTTGCTATGTCTTCACTGCAAAGGTTCACTGACATTCCTATAACACTAGAGCATGTGCATATTTGGCCGCTTTTGTTCTTGCCGCACATCGCAACCACAAGTGGTTGTGTCAGCAGAATATGCATTGCATTGTGCGTGGACATCCCAGTATCTTCTGCACCACTGTCCGATATAATGCTTGTGGGACATTTTGCAGTGCATTTTGGGATAACAGCATAGCGCTCAGATTTATGGGAGCTCCCCCGTAATTTCATCCCATAATTTTCAAGCCATTTTTAAAAATTCCCACAGTTCTTCATGCCACTTTTTGCTGTCTATCATGTCACCAAAAGAAACATGAATCCTGACCAGCTCAGGGGAATTTTCAAGTCTGTTTTAGAAATGCAGTGCACATTTCTTCTGAATTTGTGGAACTTCAGCTACCAACTGTAGTGCTGCAATGAAGGTCAGACAATTGAGGAGGGGTAATGTATAATGTAGACAGTGAATTAAAACTGAGGGTGTTGCAGGCATTTGCTGACCAGCTCCACACACTGGAGTGGTGCTTCTATGCTGGAGAAAGGAGCACTGAATGGTGGGATCACATTGTGATGCAGATTTGGGGTGACCAGCTGTAGCTGCAGAACTTTCGGATGTAGATGGTCATATTCCTGGATCTGTGCGTTGAGCTCACCTCAGCCCTCTAGCACAGATACATTAGAATGAGAGCTGCTTTGACAGTGGAAAAGCGGGTGGCAATTGCACTCTGGAAGCTGGCAACTCTGGTTGGTAGGTAATCACTTCAGTGTTGGAAAATCCAATGGAGTGGTTGTCAGAAAGGTGTCCAAGGACATAAGGATCTCTTGATATGCAGACGTGAATCTGGGCAATGTGCAGAAAATAGATGAGGGATTTGAAGTCTCCCGAACTATAGTGGGACAATAGATGGCATACATATCTCAGTTCTGGCCAACGGAGAGACTCTAGCATCCCAGCTGGTGGGTATTTTCTTTTATGTTTCCTGTTTGTTCAAGGATACAATGTTACTTAATATAAAACACATGCTACGGGACAGGCACAAGGAAGGGATTTCAGATTGGAAGTAAACTTGCATATAAAACCACAGACTGCAGTCTCTAGTGGTTTTTGGTGGAATGAATGGGGTTTTCTGGCACTAGAAAACCATTTCTCAACTCCATTCCCCTTGCCACTGTGATAAGTGGGAACATTCAGAGATATGAGATGATCAGATATTACAACAATTTCTAGTCAATGGAGATATATTTTTTAAAGTTTGAAATTATTCAGACAAGAGGTTAAGAATCACTGTGAGGAATTTAGAAAATGGATGAGTTTTCACTTTTAGAAAATCACTTTACCTTTTAAATTCATTCATAACTTTAAATTGATATGAAAACTCCAAACCAACTATATATGCTATTCAGATCATATGTTCTTTATAGCTGGTGCCATAGTTAATCTTCCTTTATGTCTGTACTGTGCCTACCATGTTACTGATGCACCAGCAGTGGTTTTCAAGGTGAACTAGCACACAAGTTACTTTTACCTAGTTAGAGTGGAACAGTTTTTAGTTACTAACAGTTTTTGTTTCACCAGGGAGCCATGTGAGGGGCTCTGTGTGTGAACTTTTGAGAGGAGGCTTGTAAATGTTACAAACTTAGTTCCACCTAATCTGAATTTAAGGCCTAAGTTTACAAAATAAATTTGGCATTTGGGTGCCCAACCTGAGAATTCTTATACCTGGTTTTCATACTATAAGAATAAAGGGCTACCCAGTAAAAATCAGAGGCAGTACAATTTTAAACTGATAAAATTAAATTATTTTTATACAACCTACAACTATCATGTGGAACTCATTGCCACAAGATATTAAGTCCAAGATCTTACAGGAGTGAAAAAAGAATTGGCCATTTATATGGATAATAAGAACATCCACAGTTACATTAGAAAGGATAAAAGTATAAGGGATATAAGCCCTCATGCTTGAGAGCCTAAGCCAACCACTAGCTTCTCTGTAGTTAGACAGAAAATGCCTGTTTTCTGGCTTTCCCATTATTGTCCATTGTGAATATTCTTATATCTTCTTCCTCTGAAGCATTTGGTTCTGGCCTCTATCAGACAGGCTAGTGGACTCGATGAATCACTGGTCTGATCTAGTATGACAATATCTATATTCTTAATAACTAGGGACCATATTGTTGAAGTTCACATATGCAGCTGATGAGGGTTTTCAACTCAGAGGTAGAGAGTGACCAGGCCGGGGTCAGAGTCAGGAAGCTGTGGAATTTTAACTCTGGATTTCCTGAGTTTCCAGTGTTTAGGGTTTTTTATATAACATCTATTAATATTGTGTTAAAGGACAATATTTCTCATCCTTGACAATCACATTCTTTGGTTGGGAATTTGAGTTTGGGGTTACAAAGGAGTCCAAGGGAGTAGTTTCAATGGGATTTCAGTGCCTGACAAATAAGGCTCTGCTGAAAAGTTAACCCTTGATATTTCTCCCCCACTTAGCATATAGAGGCTAATCTGGTTGTAACAGCTGGGTAACTGATAACAGGTTCTGGAAGAAGGGGGTTTGGGCTGAGTGTAAGATGTCATGTTATCTGTTTTGATATCTCAGTGTGTTCAGCACTGAGGAATCATTTATGCCTTCTTCCTAATTCTTCCTGAGACTTGAAGGGAGAACAACAGGATGCATTCCTCCAAAAAGTGAGTCAGAAATCATGTGGTCCTCTGGTCTAAAGCCTCTGAGAGTAGGTGTTTAGTGAGATTTTCAGGATTTAATCTGAAAAAGAAAACTGTCTTTGAAGTTGAAGATTACAAAGGGTGAAAGACCATGTCTGACTTCATCACGGGAGGATACAACTCCATTCCAGCCTACATCTTGGAGCACCTTTCTTATTACTTCCCTTCATTCTACCAACACTGCCAGCCTCATTCCCCTTCATGCCCTCTTTCCACTTCTAGCTTTATGCCTTCATCCTTGCTATTACCAATGGATGGAATAACTTTCCAATCACATCCTCTCCTCATTCAAATAAAGGCACACTTTAATAAAGGCACACTTATTCTGTAAGGCCTTGACACTAATATTCGTCAAGTGCCTTCTTTACACCAACACTACATAAAAGGGAGAGAATAAGAGGAATAAGAGGAGAAAAACATTCCTCAAAATAAAAACTAATACTGCCCCTCTCCTCTGGTCACCCAACATATCTGCCTTCTTTACCACTGATGTGGCTTTGATATTGTTTCTTGTTCCAAACTGACCATAGTAAGTGCTTTACAAATAATAAATAGCATCACAGAAGTTTTAATTTTGTATAAAATATTCTTGGCCTTATTCTCATTCTGATTCTCACTGCAAAGTTCCATTTACATCACTCTGGCCTTAAAGTTGGTGTAAATTACACTGTAAATAAAGGCTTTGTGAAAAGGAGTCAGGCTGAGAACATTTTATGCAAAAGAGGAGGTAACTCCTCTGTGCAGTAACTGATGTTCTCTGAGATGAGTGTCCCTGTGGGTGCTCCACTCCAGGTTCTGATGCATCCCTTCGCTCAGAGAGTTATATACCAGTACCCGCCTGGGCCACGCATGCATGGTGCCTGCCTCACACGCTGCTAGTGCCTTAACAGCATGTGCACGGCCGTGACTCTTCAGTTCCTTCTCTACAAAGGAGACCGCCCCAAACTTCGAAGTAGAGGGGAAGAGGGTGGGTAGTGGAGCACTCACAGGGATACTCATCTCGAAGAATATCAGTTACTGCACATGTAAGTAACCACCTCTTCTTCTTCAAGAGATGTCCCTGTGGGTGCTCCACTCCAGGTGACTGAAAAGCAGTATCTCTAGGATGGTAGGGACTTTGGATCTGGTAAGAAAGCCATAGACAGCACAGCTCAGGCCCTTTGAGTGTCAGTCAAGGGTCCCTGAGAAAAGGCATAGTGTTTGGCAAAGGTGTGCTCTGAAGCCCAGGCAGCAGCCTTGCAGATGTCTATGAGGGGAATGTTACATAGGAATGCAACAGACATTGACACAGATCTGGTAGAGCGTGCCTTAATAGAGGTTGAAGAATGTATCTTCTTTAGTTGATAGCACAAATGGATACACTCTGACATCCAGTTGGATATCCTCTGGGTGGATAGCAATTTGCCCTTAGATTGCTCTGTGACTGAAATAAAAAGCTTAGGGGAAGCCCTGAATAGCCTAATCCTATCCAAATAAAAGGACAATGCTCTGCACACATCAAGTGTGTGCATTGCTGCTTCAAAAGAGTTTGCATGCGGTTTAGGAAAGAAGGTTGGTAAATTGATAGGTTCATTAAGGTAGAGGGATGAATGTACCTTCGGGAGAAATCTGGGATGCATTCAGACTGTAACTTTATCCTTAAAAAAGATAGTGTAGATAGGTCAGCCATGAGAGCTCCAAGTTCTCCTATGCATCTGGTAGATGTAATTGCCACTGAGAACACAGCTTTCATAGAGAGGTGTAGTAGAGATCAGGATACTAGCAGTTCAAAGGGCTTTTGTGTCAAACATGTGAGGACCAAGTGGAGGTTCCAAGGCTGATGGGCAGTCTGATGTCCGGGGACTGGGTCTGGATGCCTTTGAGGAATCTTTTTGTGATAGGGTGAGAGAAGATAGTGATGTCACTGATCTTGTGGTGAAATGCTGTGATTGCTGCCAGATGTACCTTTATGGATCTGAAGAGAGCCCAGATTGTTTGAGCTCCAGAAGATAGCCCAGTATGACTGGAAAAGGTGCGGAAGTAGGAGTGGATTGCGTAGCAGAACACCACGCCATGAACCTGGACCATTTATGTATATACGTGGTGTGTGTAGATTGTGTCCTGCTGTGTAATAGTACAGTTTGCACCTGCTTGGAGCAGTCTAGTTCTTCATAGGAGAACCATTGAAGAGCCATGCCTTGAGGAGTAGCATTGCTATGTTTGGGTGGTATAGATGGCCCCTGTGTTGGGACAATAAATTTGGAAGGGGGGGAGAGGGAGATTGGTGGACAAGTGGACATCCATGTTAGAAGTGGGTACCACGGCTGTCTGGGCCATGTAGGGGCTATCAGTATGATCCTGGCCCTCTATATGATTTTGTGAAAATATGCTAATGAGTATGAATATAATGTAACTGGAATATGCTTCATGAAAAAGGTCTCTTGTAAGGTATCATTACAAAGCTTATAATCTACTGAGTGTGGTCATCCTATTTGTATAAATGTATCACTCTTGTATCTGAAACTAGAAATATGAAATATAACTCTGAGGAGCGAATGTAATTATGCAAAGTGTGGTCCATTAATCATAGAATTATAGAATCATAGAATATCAAGGTTGCAAGGGACCTCAGGAGGTCATCTAGTACAACCCTCTGCTCAAAGCAGGACCAATCTCAGCCAGGGCTTTGTCAAGCCTGACCTAATGATGGTTTAGAATCTTGATGGCTCCCATTAACCAGGATAATTGACTGTAGATGGCTCTGTTTACTTGTAAGGCCTCTTGTATACCAGTATGCTGGCAAGTGGATAATGAAGTCTTACAGTGACATGTGATCATGTCACCTGAACTGGAATCCATCTTTAACCTGGTGCTTTTCCATTTTTAGAAGAATGGGTGGAGACCCAGAAGGTCAAAGGATTCCCAGCTTGTGCAAAAGATTTAAGGGGGTGGAACAGAACAAAGGGGGCTGCAGTCATGAGAAATCCTCTAGCTACCATATGAGCTGGAACAAGGGCTGTACCAGGGGAAAGGATTGGACACAGACTAGGAAGGCATCCAGTCTGTGACAGAAGCTTACTGCAACATCTCTGAGTGAGATTTTATCTGTATTCAGTTTTCTTACTTTATTAGGCTTAGAGTTGTGTTTTATTTTATTTTGCTTGGTAATTCACTTTGTTCTGCCTGTTATTACTTGGAACCACTTAAATCCTACTTTTTGTATTTAATAAAATCACTTTTTACTTATTAATTAACCCAAAGTATGTATTCATACCTGATGGGGGTAGGGTGGAACAGCTGTGCATATCTCTCTATCAGTGTTATAGGGGGTGAACAATTTATGAGTTTACCATGTATAAGCTTTATAAAGGGTAAAACAGATTTATTTGGGGTTTGGACCCCATTGGGAGTTGGGTATCTGAATGCTGAAGACAGGAGCACTTCTTAAGCTGTTTTCAGTTAAGTTTGCAGCTTTGGGGGTCTGGGTCTGTGTTTGTAGCAGGCAAGCATGTCTGGCACAACCAGGCAGGGCACTGAAGTCCCAAACTACCAGGGAAAATGGGCTTAGAGGTAGTCTCAGCACATCAAGTGGCAGTTCGAAAGGGGCTTTCTGTGACCCAGCCCATCACACCCAGCCCATAACAATGGCTGTCGCGGTGGACCTGGCTGCGGTGTCCGCAGCATCAAGGGCAGCCTGGAGTGTGTGTGGGAAATTATTTGCCCTTCAGAGACCACTGCCTTAAATTGCTGTCTCTTTTCTTCTGGAAGATCATTAATAAATTCCATTAATTTCCCATAATTTTATGGTCATATTTGGCTAAGGGGGGGCATAGTTTGCCACTCTGAATTGCATTATGGAGGATGCATAAACCTTGTGGCCAAATAAATCCATTCTTTTACTGTCCCTGTCAGAAGAAGTAGACAGGAAATGCTGCTGCTTGTTTCTTTGGTTGCCACTTCCACTACTAGTGAGTTTGAGGCTGGATGTGTGAAAAGAAACTCTGAGCCCTTGGAGGGGACAAAGTATTTCCGATCTTCCCTCTTGCAGGTTGGGGATATAGTGACTGGAGTTTGCAGACATTCTTGGCCAGGTCCATGATAGCGCCATTGATCAGGAGGGCAATCTTGGAGGAGGTTGCAGGTTGCAAGATATCTGTCAGTTCACATTGAGTGTCTGACACCTCCTCCATACTGATCTTGAGTTCGCTAGCCACCCTTTAAAATAGGTCTTGAGAGTGGGTAGAATCATCTGCCGTTGTCAGTGGTGGTGGCATAATAGACTCAGCAGGTAAGGAAAATGGATTATTGTTATTTGGAGAGGTATCAGGTGGCACGTCTTCTGTATACATCACTGCAGGTTCCTCCTGTACCTCTGCCACAGAAGTGTGTGAGGATTGAGGAGGCGATTTCGTGTCACTACTACATGGGCTGTGTCAACTGGTGTGATGTCTCCTGTAGGACTCCCATGGGTTCCAATAATGCCATTGTCCGGGGAAGGGCATGAGTGGTCCCATCCAAGGGTGTCCATACCAGGGTGGTACGTCTTTGGTGTATGAGGACCTTGATCTTATTGGTCCAGCATTAGCAGATGTGTCGATTGGGAAGAAGTGGTGTGGTGAAAAAACTCCCTCCACTTCATCATCCCCATCACTAGAAAAGTGAGAGGGGTATAGCAGGGTGGTCACCCACTCCGGCCTGGAAAGGGTTAAAGCCAGCCCTGCAGAGGGATGGGGCGGTGGAAGTAAAGAGCTGGGTTGATTGGGGGAAGCAGCTGCAGCTGGGCCACACCCCAATCAGAGCCCAGCTGGCCCTATAAAGAGGCTGGGAGCCAGGAGCTCAGGAATCTCCCTCTGGCTGTAGAGGGAGAAGGGTCTGGCTGCAAGGAGCTAGACACAGGATACCTGGGTGAAGCAGAGCTGGGGAAAGGCAGAGGAGCTGGGGAGCTCCTGCCTGGAAAGCCCCAGGCTGCGGCCTACCATAAGGCCAAGAGGTACTGGGGGTTGCAGGGGGCAGCCCAGGGTAGGCAAAGGCAGGAGGTCCAAACCCCTTTGCCAATGATGAGTGGCTCATACTGCAGTCTGCCCCAGTGAACAGGAGCTAGATGGAAACTGGGCAGTAGCTAATAGTGAGGCAAAGTGGGGATAGTGGGGTGGGGTTTCCCCTGGGAGGGGGAGACCCAGTTAAAAGAAGCACTGGGGTCCAAGGAGGGACTTGGGGCCAGAGGACAGGCGGATTACTGGCCTGCAGAGGGTGCTCCGGGCTGGAAATTGAGCTAATTCCTGGAAGTCACCAGCAGGAGGCACTGCAGGGGTGAGTCCGCCCGTCTACAAGGGGAAAGGGAATAATTGTAGCTACAGTCCCAACACTCCTGGTGAGACATCTGTACCCAGCAAGAGAGATTCAGGGGTTGGTGAAACTAGCAAATCCCTTTGATGAAAACACCGTGGTCCCCATGTAGATGGTGCCGATGGGTATTGTGCTGAGTGCAGCAACGGGACCGCAGGGTTGGTTGGTGCTGATTGGAGTGGCACTGTGTGCATCACCAGAGGTGGTTGAGGAGTTAGTGCCGTGGCTGAACTAGTGGTTGTGTGCAGCACAGACAAGTGCGTCTGAGGCAGCGCCAAGTCCTTTGTGGTGCCGGGCAGTACCATGAAAGAAGAGGCAGGCAACTTCAAGCTATTGGCCTTGGCACCAGAGCAGTGCGTATTGGCAGTAGCTGGGGTATGGATGGCATCAGAGGTGCGTCGAGTGTCATATGTGCTGAGCCATGGTGCGGTTGACACAGACGAGACAGACCTGCTTGGGAACATCTGAAGGCAGTTTGGTCCCTCTGAGGTGACAAGGCTGGCAGCTTTTTTACAGATTTTTTTGCCCTTGTTGGTCTTAGGAGGGCTCTGTCCCGAGCAGGATTCATGTCCTAGATCAGAGGTGGGTCTGAGGGACTTATCTATCAAAATTAACTTGAGCCTCAGGTCTCTGTTCTTCCGTGGCCTGGCTTTGAGCTTGCTACAATGGGCACATTTTGGGGGGACGTGGGATTCCCCCAAACAGCAGATGCATTGAGAATGTCCATCAGAGATGGGGATGGCCTCTCTGCACATAGTGTCTCTCTTAAAGCCTGGGGAGCCAGGCATAATATAAACTCATTAACTAGCCGTAAGGGAAAAAACAGGAGGAAAAATTACTTATTTTGGGGGGGGAGGGGCAAAGGAGAGGGCTGAAGAAAATAAAACTTTGACTAAAATACTGTACTAACTATACTAACTGTGCAAAAGCAAAAAAAAGTTTTGAGTGGGACCACTGAGCTCCATCTCAGGCTGGGGACGGTAGACAAGGACCTGAGGAGTCACAGCCACGCACACAATGTTAAGGCACCAGCAGCATGTGAGGCAGGTACCGTGCATGCATGGCCCATGCAGTTACTTCTGTACAACTCTCTGAGCGAAGGCGGAGGGATGCACCAGCACCTGGAGTGGAGCACCCACAGGGATGTCTTGAAGAAGAACAAAAGCTTCCACAGTGTTATTTGTTAAACACTGCAACTCCTTCACACTGCTCTGGTAGGGTTAAGGGACCTTACACACACCATATCCCATGTATTACACTTATACTCACAGTAAGGGCCAGTTACACTTCCAAAGCAGCATAAATAGGCCTTAGCATACATGAGAATTAGGCCCATGGTTTAGAAAAAAATGGTGTCATTCACTGCTTGGGAAGGTGATTGACAGCCTGGCAACCAATGGTCTTGATTTGTTGACAAACCAGTTCTGCATGAGAAGTAACAATGCAAGCTTCCTCCTTGTGCCCTGCTAATTTCTTACCATTCTGACCCAGGAGATCAGCTCTGAGTGAGTTTGCAGTTTGGTCTCCAAGTCCACTCAGTCCTTAGCCTCTCCAGTTAGACTGCTGACAAAGCTGCACTTTAGTGCCCATTGAGGTGGCATGTTTTGGGACAGGACACGTGTGCACTGCAAGCTGAACTGAGTGAGTCAAACTTGTTTCACATAAACCACCAAAGAGCCATTAGATTATATCAAATTTCAGTCATTACCAAAATGGGCTGGATTGGAATCAAACCAATGACTCATTGGTGAAAGTAAAGCTCATACCAAGCCCCTGAGCCAATCAGTTTCTTAACTTCTTTCTTCAATTCTGGCTCTGCATAACTTGCCTTCCTGCTAACTGGCACCACATCTTCTCAGAGCTACCTGTCTGTCAGTAATAATCTGCTACCCAAACCAGTAATTAGTTTAGAATTTGCTGATCAAAGAGCTTCTTTATTTCAGTAACATAATGAGAATTCCCCAAGCTATTACGAAGGAGCGTGGTGTAAAGTTAAGGGCAAATGATATCATTCATAAGCAATGCTTTCAGGAAACCATTAGAAGTTCATCTGGTATTTTTCACTTTCAAAAACTGCCTTTCTAATCACCATGGCACATTGGAATGATTACACAGGTAAAAGCACCATATAATACAGGATCAAAGTTTACAAAGTCATATTTTATCTCTGATTAATGGCATGACAGTAGCTGTGAAATCATGGATAGGAGCACATTTTTTATTACTTGTGCTGTTATTTTACACCTGCAGTTTATTAATAGTGCAACAGCTGCTGTGAATAGGATCAGAAACTAGATAAGGTCATAGGTTCCTCATGCAGTGTGGTGATCCCACCAGTGGCTAATTTCCTAAATTCCAATAGACTTTGCAAGCTTTTCACATAGTGCTAATAAAGACCAAGAGCAAGGCCTCATATTACACTCCTCTCAAGGAAATCAGGTGGTTGTTCCCAACCTGCTCTCAGCTGCATCTGAGGCATGCTGCGTGATATGTCACTGCAGAGATTGAAGGGACCTTTTGTTTCTGGAAATTCCAGTTAGACAGTTCAGGTTATGCATGTACAGTAAGGGTTCATCTAGATGAAATTAATGCAGACAACTTCTTCAGGCAGCTGTAGCCCTACTGTGTCTCAGAGGACATTATAAGCAAACATGGATATCAGTGTAAGATTCCTAACAAAAGTCCAATGCTTAGATTTTGTAACTCCCGTTCTCTTGTTAGATTCTTAATAGACTAATTTAAATATTTTTTAAAAATCTTCCTACATTTTGTATTAAAATAAGAAAAAAAAATGAAGAAATAAAAATTGGCCACTGCCAAGATATCAAATTGAGGCTCCTTTGAACCATATAATATTCAATTGTCCCTTTAGGGTCCTTCCATTAATATCCTACCTCCTCAGAGTATCCCCATGTACTCTTACAACCACTTTGTCATAGGGTAGCTGGACTTTGTCCATAGACTGAGTCCAGTACCCTGGAGTGGAGCAGATGAGCCCAACTGAGTTAATTAAAGAGGGCTGGGCTACACCTGGGACTATCAAGATAATTCTACGCAGCAAAGAAAAACCCACAGCCGGCCTGTGCCAGCCAACTTGGGTAGGTGAGGCTGCCTTTCATTGCTGTGTAGACTTCTAGGTTCCAGCCTGAGCCCAGAAGTCTACACAGCAATGAAACAGCTCTGCAGTTGGGCCAACCTTGGGTTTTTCTTTGCTGTGTAGGCATACTCTCAAGGGCTGTTAATAGGCTGGTAGCAGGAGGAAAGACTGAGATAGGCTGAGCTCTTGAGAGGAAAAGCCACAGCAGACTGGAGCTAGCACCTGTGGTTGGTCCCTGGAGCAAGGGGGCAAGCAGCTCAGGGAAGCAGCCCTATGGATGCTAATCCAGGAGGGGAACAAAGCTGACTGATGCTGGAAGGCTGCCAGGAGCTAGGGGGCTAGAGACTCCTGGGAGGGGGTGGCCCTGAAGCCTGGGGCTCAGGACTGAGTTAAGACTTTGGTTTTGTTTCTTTACCTCTGATATGAAAATAAACCTCCTTGGCTGAGGCTGGGCATAGCAGCGTGCTTTGGATGCGGGGAGACATGATGGCCCTGGTAACAGACAAGCTAGGCATGTGTTGTTGGGATCAAATGTTTACTGTGCACAAAATCCATTGCACAGGCTGCTTCAAAGCTGGAAGCTTGGACACGGTCACTGAGCACCACTGCACATTGCTATGTTTTTTTGCCAAAAACTTGAGAAATAGCTCTCACTCTTACATAAAACCTTGGAAGTATGTTTTTTCTCACTTCTATAATAACTCCAAACATGAAAAAATCCTGTCTTTTTCCCTCTGAAAACAGATGCATAGTTTCCCTAGGTTTAAAGAGTTTTTATTCTCCACAAAAACTGTTTTTCACCTGAGCTAAATTCCCCACCACCTGGTGGTATGTAGTTCTCTTGAATGAATTTGTTTTTATATCTACAGACCCAGGTCTATTTATGTGACTTACAATTTGCAGTTCAAGGAGCCAGGAGATTTCAGGGATGAAAACTTGACTTTCAGCCTTTGTTGTACAGTTTAGTGAAATTTTACAAAAATGCAAGACAGTTCTAAAAATGCTGAGAAAATGAAACTGAAAAGGGTTATCCTGTCCATAGTATGAATAACTTTTACCTTACATTATGACACTGTCAGTGTGATGTGATAGCTGTGAACTGTATATTGCTGTGAGTCTCTTACAATGATAATACAGAAAGTCCTATTAAAATCAGTGTGTGGGGGGAGACATATGTTGGGCCACACTGTCCCCTATGTAAACTCCATTGAAGTGACACCAGTGGAGTTACATCAGAGAATAATGTGGCCTTTTACAATTTAAAAAAAAAAAAGGTCCAAGCTAAAGATGGCAGCGCTATGAAGGAGAAACACTGAGCAACATGTTACTTCTTACAGAAAGCTTTGAAACAGATCAAATGAGCACTAGAAGACATCTGTCTGTTATTTCCTGCCCACACAGCTTTGTTCTGTTTTATTGCCAGTGAGCTCCATAGATGATGTCACTTTTCTCTGAAGAGAACAGGCCACCAGAGCCTTTCACTGACATAATTAATTATCTGTAGTCTGGGCTAGGGCCAGCAAATTCCCATGGCCAGGCTCCTAGAAGTATTAACTCCACACTGCTTGATGCTTTCTGACTTTTAAAAGGCTGCAGTATAATTTTTTGTCTGTTGACATTGAAAAGGAGCTCTGCACTGTATTATCAGATAATGGGTAGGTTGCTGCAACATACAGATTTACAGTTTCATGATCTTTGGCAGTGGAGAAGCAAGCTCAGAAGGTCACTCTAGATTATGTATACAAATCAAAGCATGTTGGGATATGTCTTACATGCTTCAGAAATGCATCACAATGGCTCACGCTGCTATTTGGGGTTTGCTACATAAATGATATTTTAGCCACAGTTAACCACATAAAAGCATTGTGAACATGACTTGTACCCAGCAACAAGTAGAGACCACAAACTGAACAGCACTAGCTAACAAGAAGAATGCTTTTCAACCAATCTGTAGACTGTACATAGGGAAGAATCATCTACAGTTGCACAGAAAAAGACTCTTATCCACATTTCAAGATTTCTCTGGGGTTCTGTGTTGCAGTGAACAATTTGTTTGCTGATCTCATTTTAGACTTTATTCTCCTTCCAGCAGACAACAAGCTAGTCACAGAATTTATTGGTGTTTAAATCTATGCTCTGATTTGCAGTAAAGTCATGGTAGTAGATGATCAAAGTTTACACATTTTTCTTCAAGCTATAAAAGGTAACTTTGTTCAAAGCAGATTTTGCCAATAGTTAGTAACTTTGAATTCACAGTTTTTGAGGCTAGAAGGGTCTGTTATGATCATCTAGTCTGACCTCCTGTATATCACATCCCATAGAAGCCCATGCAGGAATTCCTGCATCAAGCCCATAACTTCTGGCTAAGGTAAAACATAACTTTTTGTAAGATGCCGAATCTTGATTTAAAAACATGATGTGGTGGATTCGGCAGCACTTGCTTTGGTAAATTGTTCCAATACCTAACTACCTTCACTTATAAACTGTGTTTTATTTCCAATCTGAATTTGTTTAGCATCAGCTTCCAACCACATGCTCTTATTATGGCATTGTCCATTAGATCAGTGGTCCCTAAACAGTGGGGCATCCCCCTCTAGGCAGGCAGGGAGGAAAGTCTGGGGAGGGCACAGTGGGCCCTAAGCCAGTCCCCTGGGGGGCGGGGAGGGAGTGCCACTCAGCCCTGCTTTGGCTCCAGCCACCAGCACCCAGTTGCACTCCTGGCCTCCGCTCCCGGCCGCAGCCCCAGCTCCCGGTTGCGGCTAAGCCCCTACTCCCCGCCACATGGGAGGGGTGTGTGTGTGTGGATGCATTCAATTACTGTTAATGTGGAGACATGAGGAAAAGTATGGACACCACTGCATTAGATTAAAGAGCCCCCTACAATCAAATCTCTTCCCTGTGCTCCTATTTGTAGATGGTGCTCAAGTCACATCTTACAATTTACTTTGATAAGCTAAATAGACTGAATCTCTTAAGTCTGTCTCTATAAGGCAGGTTTTCCAGCCCTT
The DNA here is from genome assembly GCF_025201925.1 of Gopherus flavomarginatus. Taxonomy (NCBI): domain Eukaryota; kingdom Metazoa; phylum Chordata; order Testudines; family Testudinidae; genus Gopherus; species Gopherus flavomarginatus. Next base: position 157,813,332 of record NC_066620.1, on the reverse strand, counting down.
GAATCATTCTCATAGCTCTTTGCTGAACCCTTTACAATTTTTCAGTATCCACTCAATAACACCCTCCTCAACAGCCAACCTCTTAAGGAAAATTAGTTTCCCTTGAACAAGAAGAGGGGATCATGCTTTCTCATTGGTACTAATATCTTCATTGTCAGTAACACTTCAAGGAAGGATCTTGAAATCACAAAAACCTGTAGATAACCATTTTACTGCATCTAATTCTGATTTACAGGATTTTACACCACTTTGGCAGTGTAAACACCATTGAAGTGGGAGTAAAGTATACCCATTTTAAGGCCTTTTTTACACTGCTATACCAGAGTCGTGTAGAACAGCCTTAGTGTGAATGAGACTCAGGCCTGTTATTTTATGACTAGCTGGTACCTAATTAAAAAAGGAAGAAAAAGGTGGGTTGAATTGTGACATCAGGGAGAGCCTCCTTTGCTCCTCCTCTCATTCCCCTCTTATTCCAGGTGTTCTTGAGGTCCACACTCTGGATTAGGACCAGGAGATCTGGGTTCTGCTTGTGATCTGCCACAGACTTCTTTAAAGACCTTGGCACAAATCATTTAATATCTTTGTGTTTCAATTCCCAGTCTGTATGATGGGGATGATAATACTTCCTTCCCTCCTGGGGCTGTTATGAGGCTTAATTCATGAATACATTATTGTGGGTTGAGTGAAAGATCACTGAAGCAGGCAGGTGAAACTACCACCCTTCATTTAAGAGAGCTGTAAGAAAGTTTAGCTCCTTCACAGCAGCCCCCCACCAGGTAGGAAATATAATTATGTGGGTGGAGGGCTTGACTTGATATTGTTTTGGATAAGAGTGTGTGTGTGTGTGTGTATGTATGCGAGACAAGCTAAGAGAAACAGAAACAGCCAGAAAAAGAAAGCCACACACAGCCAGTTCAAGCAAAATGTAGTGCTGGCCAAAAGAGGTTTAGGGCTGCAAGCGAAGAAACTATTGTGACAGTTCTCTGTTCTCCCACAACTGTGAGTCACCATGTTCCGCCCTGCCACCAGCATAAGGGAGTCTTACCTGTGTGTCAGCTCTTTAACGGCACCAGCCTTTCAGCCACTCTCCTCTGGGCTTACTAGCCCCAGCTTTGCCTTGCAAGTGAACAAGAGGTGCACCCCAGTCTCAGAGTTCCTTTGAATTGTTCCCCTGTGATATCCAGCCCCTGAGGCTGGTTACTCACAGAAATACCAGATCCTCTGCCCCCAAAGGAGCCGTGTACACCAGTTTACCAGTTTTACCTTAAATCATTGCTCCTGTAAAAAGCAGAGCAGTGGCATAGCCAGGTGGAGGGAAGAGGGGGAGGGAAAAAAAGGCACCACCCGCTGCAGCACTTTTACTAACGGGGCAGCTCTGGGTCTTTGGCGGCACCTCGGTGGTGGGATCTTCACTCGCTCCACAGGTCTTCGGCAGCATTTTGGTGATGAAGCTTTAGTGCCGCTGAAGACACCTGTAGTGAGTGAAGGTCCCAACGCTGAGGTGCCCGCCCTGTCAGTAAAAGGCGCCACAGTGGGTGGCACCTTTTTTTTTTCCACTCCTGGATGAGTAAAATTAAAAAGGCACCACTTGTGCTCAGTGGGAGAGTGGCTGCTGCCCCACTTCCCCCCCATCTACGCTACTGATGCAGAGCACTTATAAGCACTTATAATAACACAGAGGAAGGCTTACTTAAGAAAGAATAATGATTCTACATTTTGGGTAATAGTTTGGCATTGCTGTCTCTTGTATGTAGACCACTAAAATAAATCAATCAGACTCAACTTTTTTTTTTTTTTGGACCATCATGCAGAATCTTGAGGTCAAAGCCAGTAAGCTATGGAAGATGTGGCAAGACCCAGGAGCATGAGAATAGCCAACAATTCTTGAAGTGAAAATGTTACATTTCTCTCATTTAAATCAACCAATAGGTGGAGCCTGTAACCCTAGATACAAGACACTTTCTCAGAGTTCAGGTTCCCACAAGTATGGTTTGAAAGTTTATATTTGCTGTTATTAAAATGCATTTTGGAAGGAAAAATATTAGTTTTGATTTCAAGAGATTATCTGCTCCTCAGCTGAGGATCAGGAGACACAAACTTAATAAATACACCATTAGGGCAGTAAAGCCAATAAAACCAGTCTAGGAGCCACAAACTCAAACATTAATTAATGACTGATGATGACGCAGTACTGCCCTGCAATGTGACCTGTGATACAGACATTCACCGCAAGTTTGCTTCAAGAATCTCAGATAGATTAGAGCTGGAGCAACTATAAAACTGCCATGTGTTACAAGAGTGTCTGACATGTTCCCTCAGCAAAGAATGAGTCTTCAGTAAAGTACAAGGGAAATTATACAAGCAGCTCCCATCGCTGTTACTACATAATTCCTTATTAACTGAAGCACAAAATATCTTCTGAGGTCAGCTGATCAAAAAACCCTTCTATCCATTAACGTCAAAAGGTAATAATGGAAGAAAAGAACGCGGATCGTAATTTGCTCCCTTGGAAGCCAATGGAAGTTCAGCCATTGACACCTCTTGGAGAAAGATTATGTCTCATAATTTTAGGAATGGTGGTGCCAGACTGTTCAATTCTGAAGGGCTAAGACGAGAAGGCTAAGGATATTTCAAAAGAAATGTGTGTGACACTGGTAAACCAGGTGCCAGCTCTTGCCAAAGTTGTAGGCATCCGCCAAGCACTGACAAATTCATAGCTGGAAACCAGACCAGTTCACCTGTATGTTAATACTGTTCAAGACGGGTGTTGAACTTGTAAGAATGTGTTTAATGTTTAGACTCTATAAAATGCTTGTAAGTTGAGGCATGCAGTAATCTTATTTGTAAAATGTCTGTATTCCATGCTATAATATGTAAATTTTGCTTTATAACTGTAAAATTCCCTGTTCTGAACTTGTGAACCTAGACAAGAAAAGTGGTTTTCCCACCCATCCGGAAGAAATATCAAGACTAAGTGGACCACTGTGGAACATCACAAGAAAGCTGGACAAGGGCCCTCTTCTACCCAGGAAGATGCTATATGCAAGAAGGCAGGCCCCATCAGTTTGAATTCTAGAAGAGGGAATAAAGATGGTACACTATAGCAAAACTGATGATTAGATGGAATTTACCTCTGATAACGATTCCATTCATAAAGCACTTACCATCTGAAATCTACTTTAGTTTGGTATCAAGTCAAAAACATGAGTTGCTAGAAAAGAAACATGTATTCAGTCAGATCTGAGGAAATAGCTTAGCTCCTCGTAGCAATACTGTTTTTTGCTCTCTCTCTCTCTCTCTCTCTTGTATATGGTATCTGCATAGTAACATTCTCTAGATGCAGTTGTAGGTCCATAAGCCATTTCAAGGTCTCTTCTCTGATGTGTTTTTGCTACTTTACTCTTCTAGTGCTATCATTCTGCTGCCATCTCAAGACCCTCCTTCTCCTTCATTCCCTTCCTTCTTTCTCAGTCCCTCCTTCTTTTTCCTCTTCCTACTCTCTATGTCAAATTCATTGGTCTCTGTTCCATTCCTCCTTTCCTCTTCATCTCCCTTCCTCCATCATTCTACCCTTTTATTTCATTCCATTCTATTTCATTTAATCTAGTTCTCTCTCCTGTCTCCTTCCCTGCCTCCTTTTTTCTGTTGCTGTGTATATACCTAGAATTTTCTCAGTGCTTTAGTAAAGTTAACTCTCATCCAAGCAATATGACCAGAGTAGACTAAATCAACCCACTCATAGTGCTCAGCATAGTTAATAACAACTTCACCAAACCACTACATGCATATGCTTCCTGCTCTACTCAGCTCGTCTCCTCACCTCTCAGACACAGGTTTATCAATCCTCTTCACCCATACTCCATTCCAGATGACCAATGCTTCTCACACCAGCTGATACTCCTGATGGCCATTTCAGAACTCCCTCCACTTCCCTCACCTCACACACACCATTTGATTCTATTGCTTCCCTCTGGAATGATTCTCCAGCAGCTTCTCCTCACTTCCCTTTCTAAGTGAGTCCCCCTCAGAAATCATAATGTAGCACCTCCATATACCACCCCACCAACAGCCCCACCTTCCCTGCTCCAGTATTCAAGCAACTAATTATTTAATCAAATCAATTCAAGAATGTGAGAGCAAGTCTCCAGGGGGAAAAAATGAGTATGTCCAGTATTTCTTTAACCACTTTCCATATCACCCATCACAACAGTGTTTAAGCCTATCATCATAATTTCTGATGGAGGAAAATACAGTACAAGAGGACAGAACCAGTTCTTACTGCCACAGTGACAGCACTGTAAATACCCAAGAGAGATGGGAGGAAAGATGATGTAAGAAGGCAGAAGATGGACAGTAAAGTGATACAGGTACACATAGTTATCTAAATGTAGACTAATATTGATCTCCAAATGTGGAGATAAGGTTTTTTTGATTTCAGACCAATTCTCCAATTTGCCAAAGCCATTTTGAATTCACCCTCTCCTCCAAAGTGCTTGCAACCCCTCCCAAGTTGGTATCATCACAAATTTTATAAGTATACTCTCCACTCTATTATCCTACTCATTAATGAAAATATTGAATAGCACCAAAACCAGGACAGATCCCTGCAGGACCCCACGAGATTCATCCTCAACTAGCTGTTGATAACTATTCTTTGAGTACAGTCTTTCAACCAGTTTCCATCATCATCAAACACACACAGTCTACTAAGGACCTTGAGAATCAAAGAATCATAAAAATGTAGGGCTGGAAGGGACCTCAAGAGGTCATCAAGTCCACGTCTCTGCACTGAAGCAGGACCGACTAAATCTAGACCATCCCTGACAAATGTTTATCCAAACCGTTCTTTAAAACCTCCAATGACGGGGATTCCACAACTTTCCTTGGAAGTCTATTCCAGAGACTATCTACCCTTATAGTTCGTAATATCTAACCTAAGTTTCCTACCTTCAGTATACATGGAGAACAATTGGTCACCATCCTCTTTATAATAGCCTGTAATATATCTGAAGATTGTTTTCTCAAGATTAAACATGCCCATTTTTTAAAACTTTTTCTCATAGGTCATCTTTTCTAAACATTTTATCATTTTTGTTGCTCTCCTCTGGACACTCTACAATTTGTCCACAACTTTCCTGAAGTAGAGCTCCCAGAATTGGATGCAGCACTCCAGCTGAGGTCTCACCAGCACCTCATAGAGCAGGACAATTGCCTCCTGTGTCTTACATATGACACTCCTGTTAATATAAGACCATTGTACCCTCCAGAGTGACCACATCTGAGAGTACTGCACTAGGCATCATGTAGTGAAGTTCCCAGCTTTGCCTCAATCCTGCAAATCCATGAATTTCTGAAGCAGTCGCATAGGCAGTGCCAGGTAGGGTCAGGGTGTGCATTCTTTCAAGCTTCAATGGAGAGTCTGACAGCATAGTGCACTGGTTGCTTTTGTCCATTCTGACAACACATCCAAAGAGCACACAACACCACTTTTGAATATAACAAGTGTAACCCTTCTGCCCCTCTGAGTTGGCAGCAACAAGGGCCAGGTTCAGTATCCAGGGGTTCCATTTCAATAACACAATGCCAAACCAGCTTGAGTCCCCACCCAGTGACCTGGGAAAACCTTACACACACCCTTGGGCGCCTCGAAGAGGCAATACTTCCCCTCTCGCAAGCACAGAGTCTCGGTGTAGCAGAAAAGGTTTAATTACATGAGATAAACAACAAGCATTAAATGGGAAAACACCTCAACTAGAGTTCCTAGACCAAACCATGAGCAAAGACCCACCCCAGGAAATTGGGCCATGTCCTTTTCCCTGGGCCCTTGAGTCCAGCAACCCCCAAATCACCCACAGTCCCAAAAGTCCCACAATCCAAAAGTCTCTGTCCTGGGTCAGTGCAGCCCCAAAGTTCGAGAGTTTATCTGCAGAGGTCCCTCCCCCCAGCCTGGGTAGAAAGGGGCACCTTACGTGGTCTGGGGCCAACTGCCCTGCCTCTCCGTGGGGTTCTGCTTCAGCCTTCTCCATGAACTGCCCCGCTTTACCAGCCACTCCACTCTGCTCCTCCAGCCGTCCTCACAAACTGCTCCGCTCCGCTCTGCCAGCCGCTCTGCTCCACCAGCTGTCCCGTGAGCTGCTCCAGCTGTTCCCGCAAACTGCTCGGCTCCACTCACTCTGTGGGCCGCTCCACCTGTCCCACATCTACTCTGCTCTGCCAGCTGCTCTGCTTCACCAGCTGTCCTGTGATCCGCTCCAGCCGTCCCCACAAACTGCTCCACTCCACTCTGCCAGCTGCTCTGTTCCGCCGTATAGCTTCAGGCTCCCCCACTAGTTAGCACAGCACTCAGTGCTCTCAGCTCAGTAATTCCAGCTCTTTAGTGATTTCAACTCTTAGTGATCTCAGCTTACAGTAGGGAAGCCCCAGTGCTAGTGCACCATTAGCCCAAAGTGAGTTCAGCTCAGTAACCTGTATCTAGATTCTTAAGGGAATAAAAAAATCAACTCTGACATTCCACAGGAGAGAGAGAAGTGGGTGGAACTACTGCTTCTGGCTCCACAAGGCATCTACACCACCAAGCACAAATACCTGTCCCCAGCCTCTCTCAATTCACTGGGTTTTGGAACCCATGTCCCTTGTCTAGCAAGTACCACCCAACTGAGGTTGAGTCAATTCTGTCACAAAGCAGTCTCACAGCTCCCCATTCACACAATCAGGGTGACAAACTCCACTCCTCCCGCCCCAACAGCAAAGAAACTGGGGATTCCAGAGCTGTCAAAACAACCATCCCAGGCTGCCGTTGGAGTAGGTGTGCCTATGCAAATACACTCTCTGAAATTCTTTCCATCGATGTCAGAGTAGAGCTCATCCTGACTCTGCTTAAACAAGCAATGGAAGGAAGACTAGATCTTTGTGAGGCTCTGACATTTTGCACAGAGTCAAACCACTTTATGCTCAGGATTTTGCGCTAACACCACATATGGAATGCCTCTAGCCCAGCGGTTCTCCAAAGTGGGTCACGAACCCATTTTAGTGGGGTCACCAGAGCTGTCATTAGACTTGCTGGAACCTGAGGCCACAGCCGAAGCCTGAGTCCCACTTCCCTGGGCAGAAGCTGAAGCTCAAGCCGCACCGCTCGGGGCCAAAGCTGAAGCCTGAGGTCTTCAGCCCTAGACAGTGAGGATCAGGTTACATGCCCCCTGCCTGGGGCTGAAGACCTTGGACTTTGGCTTTGGTCTCCTTATGCAGGGAGGTGGGACTTGGGCTTTGCTCCGGCCCCCCACACCTGGGGTGGTGGGGCTTGGGCAGGCTCAGGCTTTGGTCCCCTCTCCTTGGGCCATGTAGTAATTGTTGTTAGAAGGGGGTTGCAGTGGAATGAAGTTTGAGAATGCCTGCTCTAGCCATTCCTAGACCCTGTGGGAGTCCAGGGGTCTGATCCATATAGCAATACAGGTAGTACACAGATTTGAATGTGATCTCTGAATATAATCTCAGAGCAAATATGTTTTTGTGTCCATCAGTAAGAAAAGAATTCTTGCAGGAGGAAGTGAAAACTATTTGTTGAAGAACTTCTGGTTTGCTGCGACCATTTTAATTCTGCTTGCAGCCCAGCTAGATGAACTTGACAACGCTACCCATGGTTCTTGACCCTACTTCCTTCTAGGACTCTTGTGGCCCAGCTCTCAGGTTCTGGACCTCAACTAGGTTTGCACCCACCTTATAGTAATTCAATCTATACCACATGTCCCTAGTTTTCTTATGAGAATGTCACATGGGACTGTGTCAAAAGACTTACTAAATAGTCTACAGCTTCCCTCTTATCCACTAGACTAGTAAGTCTGCCAAAGAAGGAAATTAGGTTGGTTTGCCATGATTTGTTCTTGACAAATCCATGTTGGCGACTCCTTATAGCCCCATTATCCTCTAGGTGCTTACAAACTGACTGTTTAATAATTTGTTCCAGTATCTTTCTTAGTATTGAAGTTAGACTGACTGGTCTATAATTCCTAGGTCCTCTTTGTTCCAATTTTTAAACGTAGGTGCTACATTTGTCCTTTTCCAGCCTCTGGGACCTCACCCATCCTCCAGAAGCTCTCAAAGATAATCACTAATGGTTCCAAGATTACGTCAGGTAGTTCTCTGGAGTGGAACTGCTGGACTGGAGAGGGTGGTAGAAACAGGCTAAACTTGGTGCTGCTGGAAAAGATGAGTTTGGGGACAGAGGCTTGATCACTGAAAGGAGAGGGATGGTGGTGGTGGATGGGAGAAGTGGAGATAGTGATCAGAGGTAAGTGAGACAGGAGTGGGAGTGGATTTGGAGATGAAGGATGAAGAAGATATGAAACTGGAGAGGAATGAAAGATAGACCATTGTGGAAAGCGGAGGAGAACATAGCTGGAAAAGAAAAGAAGGAAAAAGAGAGAGAAAGCTAAGGGAAGAGTGAATGTCAGATACTGACAGAGAGAGAAATGTAAAGTAGATTAGAATAGAATATATTAATATACAATGGAAGGAAAGAAAAGTAGGGTGAAAAGAAAGAGCAAGAAAAGGCTGTAATTACGATTCTTCATTATTTATTAGAAAGATGAATGACAAAACGCTACAATAAACTACCCAAAACAGCGTTAGAGTATGTGCTATATACATACATGCGCACACTATTTGAATTTGTAAGTAAAGGGGATTTCCCTATGTCTTCAGGAGGTCATTCCTTTGTGGGGTTATGACTACCGAAATCTCCCCCAAAGCCTTAGCAAACAGAATACAATTAACCCTTAAAGCCTTCATAATATGTGACACAGCAGTCCACCGGTGCCAGTAGGGAAAAGGTTCACTGTTCTTTACCAGCAGCTTCTGTTTCAGACCAACCACACTCACTACACCACTTTCCTGGTATTTATCCATGAAGAGTAGCATGTGAGGAGTCTACTGAAAAGTTGTAACTTATCAATACTCAAAATCAATGTGAGATGTGTACAGATAATATTTAAAGAACAATGGACCTATATTGAAAACTATGCCTTATGGTCATAAAGTAAAAGTTAGTCACTCAAAAGTTAGGGACTCATATGTCTCAGTGATGGCCCATTCAACTGAGATGGAGTTATCACCCCTCCCTGATCATCTGGTGATGTAATACAAGGTTCAATTGTCTACCCTTGCCCCATCCCAGAACAACTCTCAAATGAAAAACTATCCAAGACAACTGCAAACAATTGAAACCACTTGGAGTTAAAAAGGAACATTAGAACAGACAGAGGAACAAATAAAAACAGACTGATATAGTTTATCACAGGGTGGAGGAAGACACTCTGCATCCATTTCACTGAGGAGACATGTTGCTGGCTGGGAGTGTTTCATGAATAATTGGAGAACCAGGCTCCTGTGAAGTCAGCTGGCTCTACAACAAACTGAACCTGGAGGGTGAGGATGAGGGGTTGGAAGGAGAAATCTACTTTATTAGATAGGAAAGGTAACTATCAAGAAGAGTAGGGCCTAGTTACATTTTATGATTTTATTTTGTATTGTAACCATTTGTTTCCATCACTCTCACTTGTTTCCAGTGGGACCTCTATTTTTTCTTAAATAAACCTTCTTTAGTTTTATTATAAGTATTGTGCATTACACAGGAGCAGCAATTAAAGGTAAAACTGGGGTATGCTGCTCTCTTGGGAGCAGAGGATCTAGAATTCTGGCGACTAGCCAGTGCCAGGGGCTGGATATCACAGGGGAACAATTCAAGGGGACTTGGACACTGGGAGGCACCTAATGTTAACTTGCAAGGCAAAGACAGAGCTGGCTTAGCCCAGAGGAGAGCCCTTGAGAGTGACTGACTAGTTAAATATATAGACTCATAGAATATCAGGGTTGGAAGGGACCTTAGGAGGTCATCTAGTCCAACCCCCTGCTCAAAGCAGGACCAATCCCCAGACAGCTTTTTGCCCCCTTGAGAATTGAACTTACAACCCTGGGTTTAGCAGGCCAATGCTCAAACCACTGAGCTATCCCTCCCCCCATAGTTGGTGGGGTTAGGGAGCTAGCACCAGCTACCGCAGGCAAGACTCCCTCTCATTAGAGGCAGGGGGTAATAAGGTGACTCTCAGTCCCTGGTACCATGAGAATCAGTTCCAATATACCTCTCACTGACAGGCCCAAGACAATGGATAGTTGAATCTTGCAGCATGCGCTGAATTCAACAAGTCCTAGGTCTGCCAGAGAGAGGTGAGTTCTTAGGCCTTGCCTATATGGGGGATTTGTCCCCATGTCAGTCACCAGTGGTAACAGCCAGTCACAGATAAGGAGAACCACAATTTATGCCAACATAGTTTATCCCAGTTTCAGACAAAGGTAAGCTCCACAGGTGCAGTTAGTGGCTTTGTCTGTTAGCAGTGGAGGTCTGGGCTAGTGCAGCTGCACCAACGGCTGGGCAATGATGGCTGTGATTAGAACAAACCTCATTGTAGCCAAGACCTTAGCCAAGGACTTGAATGTAGATATCCTGCTACCAGGCCCCTCATTTTTATTACTGGAAGTACTAGCTCTAGTACTAGCTTGAATGTATGCAACTGATACAGTGTAGCATAGGAAGAGATGCGATCCCTCAGAGAGCTGGGCCCTTAGAGGACTCCAGAGAGGGACTCCTTAGAGGACTTTAGCCTGTGCCCAGTTAGAATTTTATAGGTTAAAACCAATGCCTTACATGTGGTGTGAACTGGTAGCCTTAGTCCAGTTCCTAATGTTCAGGCGTTCACGTTACAAATTAGACTCTTACTAGCACTCTCTCCAGAGAGGCCAATGATTGAATGGACACACCAAGAAGAAATCCGTCCAGGCTGGGAATTGGTGGTATAGTGGAAACTTGCATTGCCATTGACTACGCTGGGCCTATTGCTCTTAAGAGAAATGAAGAACTCTAGTCTTCAGGGCTCTCAGTCTGGTGCCTTTCATGAGCATAGGCGTGGGAACGAGGGGTGTGGAAGGTGCTGCAGCACCCCCTAGTTTTACATGAGGCTGCTGGACCTGCGTCTGGGGCTCCACTCCTGGCCTTGCTCCTCAACCTCATCCCCCTTACCCCTGTCCATGTACCCCCCCTCCAGAACCCATGGCCCTGCTCCCGGCCCCAGCAGCGGGGGGCACAGACAGGGACAAGGGGAGGCACAGCTCCCCCACTCTAAAAAGTATTCAAGCCCCATTATTCATAAGCATTAAAATTAATTGTAAATTGAAACTGTGTTAAAGGATAAATAATCTCTGTCCATTTGTCATGCAATGTTTACACCTTTCACAATAAGCTACTAAAAAGATGTCACATCTGACCATTTGGAAGAATGACGATTTCTCAGGGCAGCTGTTTTGTGTAAATTCATGTTGTTCTTTTCACACCCTGAGTAACATAAGTTATATCGATAGAGGTAGTGTAGACATGGCTTGTTTAAAGAGTGCAAGAGACAAATGTAACTGGTAACCTCTGAGCTGTGTCTGATACATACCAGTGCCACACTAGGGAATCATGCTAACTAGATATAACTAGAGGGTTGAGTTGAAAGGTGCTTCTACTTTAATTGGTGAGAAGTGTAGATTTTAAGCTTGGTAGACAGTTTCCTACATCTGTCAGGCAACAGACAAAAACCTGGCTCATAGATGATTTTCCTTGAAAAAAATAACTATTCCTAGTGGAATACTGTATTTGCAGAGATTTTATTATTGTTTTTTTGTCTGAAATAGGAGGGAGGCTGGTAAAAATGTGTACATGCTGCTTCCTGTTTCCTTTCAGGCCCCTGATCAGGAAATGTTTAACATTGGGGTGGGTATTTCTGTAGATTAATGGCTGCTGTTTGGAAAGTATAGAGGGAACATTTTCTTGCCAGTACAAACATGTAGATGTATCAGACTAAAGTCTGTGTACCACAGATAGGATGACACCTTAGCTGGAAAGATCCCCGATGCCTCTGCTGTTCTGTTATGGTAATCTATGCCTTTTCTTTTGTGTCACCGAAATCACTGAAAGCACAAGGATATTATTATTTCATGTCTGACTGTAGTTCAGGTTCTTTTTTCTTTTTAAATCAATTTCTCATGATTTAAAAACCTGCAGACATTTTTCATGTTGTTACTGGGGAAACATCCCCTGCAAATTGTTTACTCTTATGCGAGAGGTGGGTGGTTAAAGACTACATAATCTCTGCTTGTTTTCTGTAAGCAGTAAGATGCTGCAGAATAATAACTATTGTACCAAGCAGTGTGTGGCTTTTTAAATCAGTTCCTGGCATGAGCTTGTTCTTATTCCCTCCTGGAGAGGCTGTCCTTCAGGCTCTCCTGCTCATGAATATTGGGAAGAAGTCTAATTACTGCAAGTTTGTAAATGCATTTTTTCCTTCTGCTTTCTTACAGACCAACATTTAGGCACTGTTGACTTTAGTGGTTTATGAAACTCTATTCTTCTGTAAACTCAGTAACTAGATATGGCCACGCTAGGAAATTTGAGACAGACAAATCAGTGTCTGATGTGGCTCTAGGAACCAAAACTCAAGCAAGCTACTGGAGGTCTGTCATAACATTTCTTCCCAGATCTGGACCTTAGCGTCCAAAATATGGGTGTTAGCATGAAAACCTCCAAGCTTAGTTACCAGCTTGGATGTGGTAATTGCTGCCACCAGCCAGGAATTATACAGTGCCTAGCTCACTGTGGTCTCCCCAAAACCTTCCCTGGGGGACCCCCAGACTCAGATGCCTTGAGTCTTACAACAAAGGGAAATAACCCTCTCCCCTTGTTTCCTTGTACTTCCTCCCAGGCTCCCCTCCCTGGACGACCCTAGGAGATTCCCTGCTTCCAGTCCTGGAAACACAAGCACCGAGAGATCTAATCTCTCTTCCCCCTCACCCAGAGGGTATGCAAAGTCAGGCTTAGTAAATCTAACACAAAGAGATTTTCCCCCTGACTTCTTCCTCCCACCAATTCCCTGGTGAGCTGCAGACTCAATTCCCTGGAGTCCCCACTAAAGAAAAACTCCAACAGGTCTTAAAAAGAAAGCTTTATATAAAAAAGAAAGAAAAAGACATTAAAAATAGTCTCTGTATAATGGTGACAATATACAGGTCAATTGCTTAAAGGAAAAGAATGAATAAACAGCCTTATCCAAAAAGAATACAATTTAAAACATTCCAGCAACTACACACATGTAAATACAAAAGAAAACAATATAAACCTATTGTCTTATTATCCTCGTACTTACAACTTGGAAACAGAAGATTAGAAAGCTGGAGATAGAAAAATCATTCTCATAGCCGAGAGGGTCAGACACAAGACAAAGAACTCACACTCAAAACTTCCCTCCACCCAGATTTGAAAAAGTCTTGTTTCCTGATTGGTCCTCCGGTCAGGTGTTTCAGGTTACTGTTTGTTAACCCTTTTATAGGTGAAAGAGACATTAACCCTTAGCTATCTGTTTATGACAAGGTCACTGTAGTTTTTAAAAAAAATTATAACTATCACTGTTAGGAGATGTCCGTATAGCTTGTTAGTATTTTCAGCCCCTGGAGCAGAAGCTAGAGATTCACATCCCATACTAAGGGTTCATTATCCATACTGACAGCAATGCAACAAAGTTCTGGGAGGTCTCTGCATTGTTAGAAGTGTGATAAATTAGATCAGTTGCCTTGTAGATGTTAAAGATTTTATGGCACTTTTTGCAAAGATATTGGTTAATCCTAGATGCAAAGCCTGCAGTCATTCTCCAAATAAAACCTTGTCACATGTGTCTACGTGATGTTTTTTTCTACTGCTGTTTAAATGGTTTCCAAAGACAAGGCTGTACGCCCTATTTTGCGTGTCCTGGACCCTGTCTCAATATCTTGAGCAGGAAAGGTGCTTTATAAAGCACTTAAACCATAGCACGAGAGCTGTGGCTAACAGGAGTCTCTTGTTCTAGAGACTAGCTAAGTAATGTAACTTGAACAATCCAGAAGGTTTAAAGACCAAGCTAAACCCAGAGTTTGATTTGGCTCTGTGAATCAAAACACTAGTCAGGCCACTACAGTTGACTCTACACATCTGAAAAAGAAAATACGTAAAACGATACAGTGTAGTAGGTCACTGTGACAGCCAGGGAGTAGTGCCAGAATATTCACCCTGGCATGATTCTTTTTTGGCTTGTCCTCATTTATGATCACAAAGCCCAGACCTTCATCTCAAGCCAGGCTTCTTTGGCCTGTCCACTCTATTAACAATTCAATGCATTTAGAATAATTGGGTAAATAAATCAAATTGGTTTTTGAACCGATATTAAAAAACCCAATGGATTAACAATTAATACTTTCCATTTCAATAGCACCTTCTTCCTGAGGATCTCAAAGTGCTTCACAGACATGAACAAATTTAGCTTCACAGTCCTCTTGTGGGGTAGGTATCGGTAGATTCTACGCTCTTTGTGGCAGGGACTATTCATTTGTTTGAATAGTGTCTAGTGCAATGGGACTACATCTTGACTGAGAACTTTAGATGCTACTGCAGTTCAGATGATGATTGTGCTCGGTTGCCATATGAGGATGTGGCATATGAGAAGGTGGATGGATGGGCCTTTAATCTTTCTGTTCCCTCAATGTAAAGTGAGAGACAAAGACTGAAGACCCAGCTGTGCTTCAGTGAAGTCCACAGGAATTTACATGAGTGGGAGCAGGATCAGCAATGCTTATTTTGTTATGAAAAAGCTGGCGGGGCTCAAGCAGGGTGACAGGAGAGTGGCTGCTGCTGGCCAGCACAGGGCATGATATGGTGTTGCTACCATTACTTCTGCATTGCTGCTGCCAGCTGTGCTGCCTTCAGAGCTGGGCAGCCAGAAAGTGGCAGTTACTGACTGGGCACCTAGCTCTGAAAGCAGTGCCACTGCCAGCAGCAGCACAGAAGTAAGGGTGGCCTGGTATAGTGTATTGCCACCCTTACTTCTGTGCTTTGGCTGGCAGCAGCACTGTCTACAGAGCTGTCCAAGGGACCAGCATGGGGCTATGAACTGCCAAGTCTAGAGGTGCCAGGGTAATCCCTAGCAAGCCCCAGCACAAATTAAGCACTGGGGATCAGGCTGTAAGTGACTTAACCCAAGTTAGACAGAATTCCACAACAGAGTCAAGAATAGAAGCAAATTTCCTGCCATGTTGACTCGTGTCTTCACCACAAAAGTGTACTTCATCCCTCCCCCATCAGTGATGCATACAAATCACTGAACTGATTTCTGCTTAAATCTTTCAGGAAACCATACATATGCTAAATGATTCAACAGATCAGACTGTATTGAACACTACAGCTGTGTGTGACAGTTCTGCTTTGCAAAAATTAACACTGATATTTTCAAACATAGTTGCAAATCTCATCCAAGGTGAATTTTTTTCATTTTTAACAGCACACAGGGCTAGTGAAATTCTGCCCCAGAAGCAATAGCTTTTCGTAAAACTAAATCAGACAGAATTTCATTCTCTTTATTTCCATTTGTCATAGAACAATTATGGCTGTATTCCTCTGGAAAGGTGCCTTTTGTTTGTGACAAATTAAAGTCGAAAACCAAAGAACAATTTAGTTTCTGCCACTAAATGAAAAAAAAAAGCTGGTTTCTCTTCTCTGCTGACAAGATTATTTTTCTTTTATACAGATCTACTAAGAAAGCAATCAATTAATGTGCCTTTGGTGATGAAATATGGATGGAATACTAGTGTTCAGTAATGAGCTCAGGCCTAGTGTTTTTGCAGTGCTGGTATAACTCAGGTTTCTCACTGGTTGATCACTCACAACATAATTGTTTCCTGCCAGTGGATTAACAGAGAGGCAACAGGGATCTAAAACTAAAGGAAAAGTCCAGTGAATGTGGCTTTCAGGAAAAGCAGGGCCTAAAAAAGTGCTGTGTAATAGTGGTTCACTGGAAAGAAGGGGCTGGGGATGATAAAAGCTCTGACCACTTTTAAACTGCACCAAGGGTACTTTAGGAGAAATGCAGAGAGGGGACGCCACTATGAAAAGAAATCCCATTTCCCCTGTTATAGCACCATCCCAGCTGCAGGTAAATGTGTCAACTCAGCCAGGAAAATTGGTATAGCTTTCGGAATGTTGCTGTGGTTCACAAATATAAACACAAGTGCAGTATAAAAGGCTAAATTGTTTCATGGGTTGCCCCACTGTCACCTCAAGCTCTTTTCCAGCATTACTGATTTCCAGGTTTCTCCCTTGCACTGAATAACCGTCTTCTGGGTTGTTTCCCCCATTGTAGTTCTTTGCATCTGAATCTCATTTGGTTGTTTTCTGCCCACATGTCTAATCTCTTTAGGCCTCTTTCTCTTCTGAAACTCCTTTGCAACTCCTCCCTCCTTTGGAACTCCTCTGCAAATCACTAATGAGCGTTTCAATAAGGTTGTACTTAATAGTGACTGCTGCACTAAACACCTCAACCCACTCAATCCCATTTGTCATTACTCCTCCTTTGGAGTTCTTCATCTTCAATCTGTGTGCCAATGTTGAAACCCAAGTCTCTCAAGATACGTCTACATTTAGAGCTGGGGGTGTGATGCATAGCTGCAGGAGACATCCTTGCACTAGCTCCTATTGAGCAAGAATGCTAAAAACATAGTGTAGTCATGGCAGCATGAGCAGTAGGAGGGGCTAGCTGTCCTAAATATCTGCCCAGGGTCTCTCACAGGCAGGTACACGGAGCAGCTAGCCTGTCCCACTGCTTGCTCTGCCATGGTTGCACTCCATATTTAGTGCAATAGCTTGGTGAGGGCTAGTGTGAGTACGTCTCCTGGAGCTGGGAATTATCTTCCCAATTCCAAGTGCAAACATACCCTCAGAGAAAAGTGTAACAAGGAGAAAAGGCAGAAGCGTTATATAAGAGAGAGGGATGTTTTATTTACCTGCAGTTCTCCTTCCATTATACTGAGGAGCCGGATTAAGTCCTCTTTAGAAAGTTCTATGGATTTCTTGTTCTTTCGTTCACCAGGTGCTGGTGACTTTAACTGTCTTTTTACAGTCCCTGAGACTATGACTTCCTCTTCCTTTCGATGAGATTTGTTCTTTTTCTTGGCATCTTCCTGAAGGTTTTCATTCTCTGCATTGCTAACAATGGGCTTAGAACTGGGGAAATGCCCATTAGGAGAGCTTTCTCCACCTTGGTTTCGGGATCTCATCCCCACCTAGAGAAAGAAAATTATAAAGATGCATTTTCTAAGCACGTAAAACTATTTACATGAACATTTGATCTACAGCAGAATTATTGCCAAGCGGAAGAGCCATCTTTTCATTCTGAATACCAAGATGAATGTCATGCTCAGTGCAAGAGTGCTGAAAAGCTGACCCATGTCAACAAGTTTACCTTTGGAAGCCAATGAATCAAAATATTGATTATAAATGTAACAGAGCCTTAAAACAGGGTAACCATACTGAGGTGAGTTACATTCTGCAGTGCTTGAAATGATGTGGGAGACTGGTAACTAAAATTTTCCAGTTTCTTTATTTTATCATTCAGCATTCGGTTGGCTCACTGTAAGAAAAAATGAGAACACTGGGTTTGGAGGCACATCTTGATTTAATATCAGAGTTAGCTGAAAGATAAGATTGTACTTAATATTTATAAAAGCATATACCTTGAGCATAAGTTTTCTAAGAGAGAGAGTGAGAAGGAATGTGACAAACAAGGATAATTCTCTAGCTTTTCACCTGTGATGTGTTGGGTTCAATGTTGGTAACTGAGATAACCCTCTTCTGCAGACCCTCTTCATCATTTCCAGTCTTGATTATTGTGACACCAACCTCTCCATCCCTCCCTAACACCTACATCACCTTCCTGGGTTCACACTAAACAGAGCAGTTAAAATAATCTCTTCTGTATGTCACTCTGACCACAGAAACACCCTGTTTAATCTCTCCATTGGACCTCTTTTAACTACACCAAGTTGAAGCTGTTTGTCCTTATTTTCAAGGTTCTTCACCACACTATCCATCCCTACATGTCTGCTCTTAACAAGTTGCCTCCCATGCAGTTTTCACTCTGTCAAGAACAGCACCATCTTCCTGTTTGTTTGCTTCTCTCACAAACAACTCTATGTCTTCTTCTGTGCCTCCCCCGCAAGTAATTCCCTTCTTGATCTGATCAGTAAGGTCATTATTCTCTGTTCCATCACATCTCTTTGAGACTCACCTAGGTCTCAGTGCCTATAGGAAATCAGCCAGTTAGTTATGGCTTGATGGGGGAGGTGGGATTCATTGGCACTCACTTCATCTACTTACAATTATAAAATGCAAAATATAGTCAAGTGTATATATTTGGACATATATCCCTACCCTCACACCCTTCATGTGTCACTTACCTATGGTAAGGTGTTTGAGGCAGGGACTGTATCTTTGTAAGTATTTGTACAGTGCCTAGCACCATGTGGCCCCAGTTGCGATTTGGACTCTGGATGTTACTGTAATAGAACTGTAAAATAGTAATAATGAATTTGGAGGCCTGGTTCAGGGCCAAATTCAGAGCTAAGGAGTAAGGAGGTATAAGTTAGACTCTCTGACATTAACTTTGTCACCCTAAAACTCAGACCTATTTATTAATGTGTAAGACTATAAACTGATGTAATTTATAGGCTGAACAGTCAGAAGAAGCCATAAAAAGGATCAGGTTAAAAGTAAAGGGGGGACCTCTTCAACTTACTTTATGACACACACCCTGTTTCTTTTTGTGCTACACTCCTGTCTTCTGGCCCTTTATTGTGTGAGTTAAGCAATTTTAGACTCCCTTAGACTCAGTTAGATTAGGTAGGCAGATTCAGAACTAACATGTAAAGCAGCTGAAGATATAATAAGTGGAAAGGAGCATAGATGGAGATTAAGTATAACAAACTGCCTGAGGGACCTGAAGGAAGTGTAAATAACGATATCTTAGATACCCTCTAGAATTTCTTTGACGTTCTTAGGGCTTGATTCTCTGATCGCTTATACCGGGGTAAAACTGGTATAATTTTACTGATTTCAGTGGCATTACTTTTGATATACATGTTAATAAGACTAGAATCAGGCCCCTAGATTTTTCTCAGACTTGCCTAAATTCACTTCTGACTTTAGTTTGAACTTTGTTCTCTAGTCACAGGAGATGATTTTCAGCACCACGAGTAACACCAGTCACAGATAATTGCCAATCTGTGTTGATGAAAAACCCAGAAGTAGCAGATCAGTAATGACAATGCAAATCTTAAGGTACACTGGCAAATCAGTTTGGGTAATCTTACACAGAGCCTAGAAGGATTTACACTTAAACTGATTCTAAATATCGTGTTTAGATTAACCTTAATTTTTCATAACATCATTCACAGTGTGCCTGATTGTTATTTTCATTTTCATTAGTTATATACTGGTTTAACGCTATTGAATTCAAGGAAGTCTATCCTGAGAAGAGAATCCAGCCCAGTGTTTTTAACCAAGAGAGTCTCATAATGAGGTTGCTTGCATTGCAGGGTTATTTCCACCCAGATAATACATGATACAGGTATACAATAGCTACTAACTTCCTGAAAGCCTTCTCAGTATATTATTCATCAGACTAGTTTAGATTTATCACAAGAACCATGTTTTCTAAAAACAGATCTTCATTATGAGCATGAACAATACCTGAGGAGCTCAGGAAATCTTTTGGGTCTCAGGTTTGTAATGGAAAAATAAACACTGTATTGTGTTTCCTTTCAGATAGGGCCACTCGATTTGGTTGTAATGGGTTTTAAACTCCACAACCATGTTTCCTCTCCAAGACGGAGCACTTCAGATTTACTTTGTCTCTATTTTCTATGTATTTCCTTTTGAGTCCCTCTGGTCTGCAGCCTCCAGCCACAAGAGCACCTAAAATGTTTTTCATGGTTTAGACTTGAGAGTGAATGATTTCATGGTTTTAGAGCAGTGGTGGGCAACCTGCGGCCCATCAGGATAATCCACTGGCGGGCCGCCAGACAGTATGTTTACATTTGTGCAGCCACCCACAGCTCCCAGTGGCTGCTGTTGGCCATTCCCGGCCAATGGGAGCTGTGGGAAGCGGCGTGGGCCTCAGGGATGTGCTGGCTGCCACTTCCCACAGTTCCCATTGGCCAGGAATGGCAAACCATGACCACTGGGAGCTGCAGACAGCCATGCAAATGTAAACAAACTATCTGGTGGCCCGCCAGCAGATTACCCTGACTGGGCCGCGTATGGCCCACGGGCTGCAGGTTGCCCACCGCTATTTTAGAGCATCCTGTAAGCATTTCAGATCATATATATATGTTTTCAATTGGAAACCAGATTGTTACATTCCATAGTGCTCTAGTTTATGATATATTACATAGTGACCTCGGCAGAAAGATGACTAAACCCTTAGAACTGAAGATGCACAGAATAGTTAAATTTAACTCATGAACAGTTGAGTAATGCTGTTTGGACACCTCAACTGTGCCATAAAAGACTAGATAAGGGTAACTGTGTATGCCAGACTTTCTGAGGGGCGTCATGTTGCTTTCTTGTGTCACATCATTCTGGGGCATATTCACAGGAGCTTCGTATGTAATTGTCCCTCACTACTCGGCACTGAGGAGATCTCAGCTGGAGTGCTGAGTCCAGTTCTTGGTGCCAAACTTCAAGAAATATGTGGACAAATTGGAGAGCATCCAGAGGAGAGCAACAAAAATCATAAAGTGTTTAGAAAACCTGACCTATGAGGAAAGGTTAAAAAAACTGAGCATGTTTAGTTTTGAGAAAAGAAGACTGAGGCAGGACCTGATAACAGTCTTCAGATATGTTAAGGTGTTACAAAGAGGATGGTGATCAATTGTTTTCCATGTCCATTGAAGGCAGGACAAGAAGTAAGGGGCTTAATCTTCAGCAAAGGGGATTTTGGTTAGATATCAGGAAAATCTTTCTAAATATAAGGATAGTTAAGCTCTGAAATAGGCTTCCAAGTATGGCTGTGGAATCCCTATCATTGGAGGGTTTTATGCACAAGTTAGACCAACACCTGTCAAGGATGGCCTAGGTATACTAAGTCTTGCCTCAGTGCAAGGGGCTGGATTTGATGATCTCTCAAGGTCCCTTCCAGCCCTTCATTTCTATGTTGCCATTACAGTATGACAGAACCACTTTGTTGACACACACCAGTGAAAGCCTTAACAACCATTCACATAGGATAGTAATTGAGCAACTAGGTGCAGGCTTACAAGCATGTGAACAGGATAATAACTAGTGCCCATTTACACAAAGTTTAAAAAATATCTGGGGCCAGATCCTCAACTGATGTAAATCAACATCACTCCACTGAAAACATCTGTTAAATTGAATTACAGAATATACTAATATTGCATGTAGATTAATCAATAATCCCAGTTTTTCATACTAATTGCCAAACTGAGAATTTGCTTGTCATGGTGCTAAAAAAATCAGCCTTTACAATCTTAGCTGACTTTTTGATATTTCTTTAGTACATGTAATTTTATTTTGCATTAAATTTGAGATTGACATGTTTGGCAAGCATTCAGTTACACTCACAGACACTAAATAAGCAATCTTTTAAGGTGTAAACTCACCAGGATAAATGTACTTTTAAAATCTCTGCCTATCTCTTAAATTCCTTCCCTCAGTGCTTTTTCCAAAGCCCCTGTTGGGCACCAAGGTGTTGTATAGAATCTCAGAGTTGGAAGGGACCTTTGGAGATCATCCAGTCCAGCCCCCTAACAGATTTTTACCCCAGTTCTCTAAATGGCCCCCTCAAGGATTGAACCCACAACGCTGGGTTTAGTAGGCCAATGCTCAAACCACCAAGCTATCCCTCCCCCCTTGCTAGTAGCAGAGATGCAGGTGAACTGAGGATTAAATGACAGTAGCAAGGACTGAAGTTTTAATAACTGCTTAATAGAGCATTCTGAGACTAAAGGCCAAATTTACTGCTATGGTCTAGCTGCTTTGCTATGCTCTGGTGATGCAAAGCAGCTGTAAGCCTGACTCAGATATGGCTGCTTTTTTAATTGGAACAGTGCAAAGCAACCAGAATGTACGGGTGAATCTGGCCTGAATGTTTTGTCTTGGAATTATGAGTACTAAGTATTATTATTTTGGACCCAGACTACCATTTTTTATATCTCTGATAACATGGTGATCTAAACAAAAACAGTGTATGAATTGTTGGATGATATTCCAGGGTTATGCCAAGTGTGTGACTGCCCAAAGCCCTGTTATCTGGCCTATTTGTCATCCAATCACAGTTCCACCTCCCTGCTCCACAAACTGATTTTGGGGACCTACTCAGACCTAATTCTAGTGATAAACATCCTCCTGCTGCCTGCCCTCCCCACACAGGACCCCACATCTGTGAAACTGAAGGGACTGTGTACCCGGAAGAAGTAGTTCAGATGTAGATTATTTACATTGTAGGAGTTTAATGTTTACATTTAACCCCGTGCTTGTTCTTTCCTTCACCAAGCTGTATCTTAAACTATGGCCCAGGCTGCCAACTTCTACTCAAACAAGGAGTTGTACAACTTATCCCATTGACTGCAATCGTTACTGACTACTTGTGTAAATACATATTTGCAAGATTGAGCTCTATACATGGGCTGTAAATGCTTCAGGACAGTGACATTCACTCTTTTATTTATCTATTAAGCACCACAGTGCCTTATAGATAATAAGGAAAAGATGAATGCTGTGATTATTTACTTGAACCTATATTGTTGTTCTGGGCAGAGATTCTTCAGTTTTTAAAAGTTAACACCACACACAAGTTTTTTGAAATGTTCTTTACTTTTATTGTAAGAAATCTTTGTGAGTAATTTGCTGAGTTGAATGTCAGGAGAGCGTAGACTGTTATTCCAACCCTTTTTTTTCTATCTATCATTATATAACCTCACTAGAGTTCCTGGAATAACAGGCCAGATTGGAATATATTGTTACATTAGCTGTGTTATTATTAGAAACAGATAATGCAAAGATTTCTCTGAACCTAGCAGACGGTCCCTTATGATAATCAAACATGCTGATTTTGGCTACACAGTGGTTTCTCTTCTCAAAAAAATAATAGTGTGAGAATTCAAAAAAAGACTGTTGATTTGGATCCATAATATGGTCATTGGCTGTGGACACAAACTGTAGTCTGAAGATTAATAATAGATCTGAATAAAAGAAACGCCATATGGACATGCTGTGTTTCTGTGAAAGGCTAACAGGATACCGCATGTATGTCTAAAAAAAGGTTTTTTCTAAAAATGAGTTCAATGTAGAGCCATTTCTGCAAATTCCTCTCCCTCAAAGTTTGGCATTCAGGTACTATGAAACACAGATTTGAGCCATCCCTGGTTTTGGTTTTACAAAACACTCCGAAGCCAATTTGAGTTATGCTACACATGTAGCCAGAAGAGAATGTAACCCTAATGACTAACACTATGAAGAACGGAACAAATGTTAACCCTTTGTAGTTCTACAGTTTCCGAAATCTCCAGGGGAAAAAAGGCTAGAGTACTACCCCACTGTGCTCTCTAGCTGCCTTTCTTCTCCTCTTATGGGTCACAGACTATCTGTACATCTGAAGAATCAAACTGAATACAAGGTTCTTATTCCTTTTACCTTTACCAAATGTAAAGTAATGTATTGGGGGGGGGGGATTGAAAGAGCACATCCTTTTGTGATGGAGGATGTCAGGTGCTTGTTTAAGAACAGGTATCTGTACACTAGGAATCATGGGACAAACCCTTGCCTTGGTGCTTAGGCAACCAAGCTGCAGGCTGAGGATCTTCACCAGGACCAGGGTGGGAGTGCCCTCTCCCCCAGGGCACTGCATGGCTGCTTTATTTGCAATAACACCAGCAGTGCTCCATGAGGTAGGGAGAATAGCTCGTGGATCCACAGGTCACACCTTTGCCCCTTTCTGCCAGCCTAAACTCATCTGTAAGCATGAGTGGAGTGAGACCCACACAATCGGTTCACGGCCCCTGTGCAAGGCTCAGCACTCTGCCTGTCCAGTGCATTGGAACAGTACTGCTGATGTCAGGGAGCACATCAGTCATGGAGTTGGCCCTATTAGCACTATCTGGTTTCTAACAAACAGTATGTGTGGGCGGTGATGTATTATAAAATACATTGGTATCTAATGTATATTACTGCTTTCTACTATTAATGGAGTGGATGGATAAACATCCCCTAACCTACTTTGGTTAACAAGTGGTAGAAAACATTTTGAGAAAGACCTGCTCTCTGAGGTGCAGTATTGGTTGCCTTAATTTCTTTCTTTTCCTCATATTTTCAAATCAAATTATTTATTTGTCTACCTTTTCAATTTTGTTTTCCCATCAATAAAATGTGTGCTGGATGTGAGAAATTGCTGCATTATTTTAAATGAAAAATATGCATGACTCAGTTTCCCCACTTACTTGTGCATTGTGACCTATTAGCACTGAAGGGGTTAATTTCTCCTCTGGGACAGGGAAATCAGAGTGTTGGTCAGGTAGGCATGTTTGGGTTGGTATGAATGAACTATCAAGAACTGTCAACACATATGAATGGAGTTACCTTGGAGATATAAAGGAAGACCAACAACTGACATTACTTTTAATGAGACAAGGTAGATGAACACGGGTAGTGGGTGAAGCTTCCCCTTGAAGAGTCTAGTCCCCTGTCCTGCCTCTTCTGACCAAAGCCCCACCCTTGCTCACTGCTCTCACACCCTCTCTCCTATGATCCCAGCCTAGGGGCTAAGAGCTCGGTTGGGTCCACGGGGGGA
This sequence comes from Gopherus flavomarginatus, assembly GCF_025201925.1. Taxonomy (NCBI): domain Eukaryota; kingdom Metazoa; phylum Chordata; order Testudines; family Testudinidae; genus Gopherus; species Gopherus flavomarginatus. Next base: position 157,788,583 of record NC_066620.1, on the reverse strand, counting down.
AGCTGAGAGGTCGGCCCGCATGGCAGAGCTCTTTGCCCTGGCTGGAGCTCAGAGCCTGGAGCCCCTCTCCCATTCTGCCCCTTATGCCTGCAGTTCTGCCCATGTTCTGCCCCCACTCTGCCTTTTCCAACCTGAGGCCCTGCCTCCTGCTCACTCCTTCCACCACCACTCCCCTTCCCCGCTGTAGACCTGAGACCACAAAAGCTCTGTTCCCCTACCACCGCAGCAGGGAGTGAGAGCTCCTCCAGCCCCAGGGCTGTGGTGGGGGGAGATTTTTCCAGGGCCCCCAAATCTGCCACTGCTCGCCTCCCCCTTCACCCGCCCCCAGCAGTGCGAGGTTTGGAGAGGTTTAGCCTCCCCTTGTCTCCATTACACATTGTCTATGTGTATGAGATAATATGTTTTATTGGACCACCTTCTGCTGGTGAAAGAGACCAGTTTTTGAGCTTACATAGCACAGAAGAAGAGCTCTGTGTAAGCTCAAAAGCTTGTCTCTTCCACCAAAAGAAGTTGGTCCAATAAAACACATTACCTCACCCATCTTGTCTCTCTACTATACTGGGATCAACGCAGCAATTAAATTTTTAATGACTGCCAATCAAAGGAGGCAGAACATGTGAAAACAGCTTGACTAAAGATTGAAACAAAGAACTGAGATGTCAGGGGTCAGGAATAAGAACTCTGCTGCTTAGTGTAACGGATTTGAATTCAGGATGCTTGGCCAATAGAGGCAGGTTGAGCTGCTACTGCTAAGGACCTGCATACTGCCTTTCCTTTGACTAAAACAAGCCAGCTATTATTAGACAGGCTGTCACTGCTAATATTGCTCTCAAAAGGATAGTGTGTCTGACAGGAATTCAAGTTCTTTTGGATTGCTGAAAGAACCATGGTGAGAAACAGGAGAACTAAGCCACAGGGCCCAGTCTCAGGGCAAGTCTACACTACAGCGCTACATTGGCCAGCGTGGACAGCATGTAACTTGTGTCCTTCAGGAAGTGCTTTTTCAAACCCTGGAGCAATTAAATTTATATCAACTTAAGCAGTAGTGTAGAACTGCTGTCCATGTACTGGACCTGCTGCACTCTGTCTTGCCAAAAATGGAAGACCTTGCACTGAAGGGTTACACTCTCAGAGAGATTGTCTAAAGGTCAGAGAGACACTCATGCTACAGATAGATCCATGGCAAAGCATAACAGCATGTGAATTATAACAACCATACAGTTTCTCTACTGAGAAAAGTACTTCAGTTTTGTGTGAGAGAATTGCTATTTAGGAACTATTTGCCTATCAAAAAATTTTCTGAAACTTTCTTAGTCATTGTGAGTTGATATAATGTTCTTCAAAACAAGTCAATTTCACAAAACTAGTGATATAACCTTCAGGGCAAATCCAGTGGACACAGAGTAGGATGCATGTGATTTATGCTAGTGTCACTTTATTAGCTTCATTGATATCAAGCCAAACTTTCTCTCACAGTTACATTAGTTGCTCTTGAGCAATCCACTTTGTCTAGCAAAGTAGTGGCATGGACTTGTTTCACAGGGAGTCATGTCCAGCTGCCTTCAACTGGAAAGGCATTTTGGCTACACTGGCTGAGGGATAATAGGGAGAGGAATTAAGGTCACCACCTACTCAAGATAAACTTTTATCATTTGATCTGTGTCTGTTTCATAGATTCCAAGGCTGGAAGGGACCACTGTGATCATCTAGTCTGATTTCTTGTATAACACCAGCCATAGAACTTCCCCAAAATAATCCCTAGAGCTTAACTTCTAGAAAAAACATCCAGTCTTGATTTAAACATTGTCAGTGATGCACAATCCATGAAACACTTTGGTAAATTGTTCCAATGGTTAATAACACTCACTGGTAAAAATGTATGCCTTATTTGGGTGGATTTACTGTCCTTCCTAGCCTAGTACACCCACTGCATGTCTTCTTGCATAGCAAAGGGCCCACCTACCACTACAGTTCTCTATTCCCATTACGATGCAACCTAATTGGGTATCTGGGATGCTTAATTTTTAATCTGATGTTACAACAAAGTTTGGTTTTAAAAGAAAATCATCACTGGTAACACATTACTCAAGCAGCTGGCTATTTTTACTAGATGGTACATTATTCTAATTCGTTTCCCACTAGGATGTCAATAGGAGTTTTGGCATTGATTTCAATGAGATCAGAATTTAGCCTACAAATACAGTATATTGTATAATGGATAGAGCCAGACTGTGCCATTAAGGCATAGGGCTGTATTGAGGTAGCATATCTGAACCAATGCCTTTTAAGGCCAGGTCTACACTACACATTTACTTTGATATAACTTCGTCACTCAGGTGTGTGAAAAATCCACACACACCCCTAAGCGACATAGTTACACTGACCTTAATCCCCCATGTAGACAGTGCTATGTGAGCAGGAGAGCTTCTCTTGCCAACACAGCTACTGCTTCTTGCGAGAGGTGAGTTAGTAAGCCAAGAGGAGAGCTCTCTCCCATCGGCTTAGAGCGTCTTCACCAGACATGTTGCAGCTGCACCGATGTAAATTTGTAGTGTTGGCCTGCCCTAAAGCTCCCCAGCAACCTGGGCCACCTTTCTAGGGTGTAGCATGTGTGGAGGTGATAGGCGTTGCTGGGTTATTGGCCAGCCTCCCCACTGCCCCCTCTATTTTGAGTAGCTTGTCCCACAGTGGACATTAGCATGGAACATGCCTTATTCTGAGGAAATTGCAGCAGTGTAGTTGTGACTGACCCATTTGGGAAAAAAGGCTCATAACAAGCCTGAGTTTGTGAGGTAGTGAGTACACTCCATTTCTGGGTACTAAGTATCTTTGATTCACATTAACTTTCGTGGATGTTAAGGTTTACTCAGCACCTCTTCATAGACATGTAGCTCCTTGAAGAATTGGGTCAATGGATATTTTTCCCTTTGCATATTTTTTTCCTGCTTTCCACTCTCTAAAGTTCTTCCATTCCTCTAGAAGAGCAGCTCATGACCTTTAATGCAGGCTTTAAAGAAACCTTGTCACCATTAGCTGTAGTTACAATTATTAAACATTTGCTTCATCATGTGACAGTAAGAACATGCCTGGGAGATTACCAGGCAGGCAATGCAGTCTAGCTAACCTATCAAAAACTTTATTTGCTCCTGAAGTGGAGAATCCTTGGTATTAGATAACAATATAAAAATGATTAATGCTTAACAATATAGAACCAAGCTTATATCCCACAAGGTAAAATATACCATGAACTTATGAACCACGCTCAACCTTAGTTAAGCAGTTTTTGTTCCCCGTCAGAGAGTAGACTTCCCTCACACTGGATTCCTTGCTGCAAACACCACAATCAAGTTCAACACCAACTGCTTTATCTTCAAGGTGTTAAACAAGCCCCTGCCCCTCACCCCATAAGTCTTTTACCTTCTCACTAGGCATAAGATGGGGGAATCACCCCCTCCTTACAATCATGGGCTTCTCTAGCTCTTTCTTTTCCCATTTCTCTTTTAACTGTCCTCAGCTGAGGTGCTGAATCACCTTGTTAACTGGTGAATCATCCAGTCCTTAATCAATTATCTCCTCAGTTTGGCCCATGTGGGGACACTTGCCAAGTGCACAGAGTGCTGAGTCAGCCTTAAGCTACTTACACTCCGTCACACTCCAACAATGGATTTTCTGTTTCCAAAATGGCAGGAAATGGGTATTCCAATATTAAATGCAGCTGTTGGTTCTTCCTTCTAGTCCCTTGTCATTGCCCTTCCAATGACCCAGGAGAGATATATATCTGCTCCAGCACCTAAGAGTGATATATCACTGCTCCAGCATGATGTGGAAATTAAAGTCTAATCCTTCACTCTTTGGGGCCCAAAAAACCTCATGTTTACTTAGAAATGTGTTCCAGAGAGCTAATAGTGACAATAAGACACTGCCAATAAGGAAATGATGCTTTTATATTAGAGGCTGATTTTTTTCACTTTAATTGAAACATGGAAAACAATTACAGCTAGATTTTACTTTGGCTTTTAAAAACTGGTCACGGGGGTTGGGGGGGAAAGCAAAGAAGAAGATACAAACAAATACAAGCACACCAAAGACAAAACCAGCAGCACTATCCACAGCAATAGAGCAAAAAGATGAATCTTGTCCTGCAGCACGTCCTGCTAGGTCTAATTCGGCTATTGACCAAGGCGGAGAACCAAATCCCTGACAGCAGCTCCCTCTCTTTTTTTGGTATTATGGGAGTTCAGGCTTGAGCAGCAGTGCTGGTCTCCATCTAAGTACTGTGTAATCATTCCACCCAAAGGGCAGAATTGCAGCTTCAGAAAGGCACTGTCCCTCTGAAATCTAGCCAGTTTCAAAAATGAGTTAAAAAGTACTTTGATACTAAACCAGCCCCAGAATCCCACTGCCAATTTTTGTGGTTTTTACAATAGTATTTTCCTATTTTAGTTTTTTCTTTTTTTTTAAAGAAAAAAAATCTCTTTTCCTTCTCCCTTGCCCTGTTGCTGTGTGAAAAATCCACAAAACCAAAATAAAAAAATAAAGCGCTAGCTGTCTTGACACAGGAAACAGTGACACTCACTATAAACAAACAGTAAACAAACTGGGTAGGAAAAATAAAGCAGCTCTTTCATTTCCAGTAAGGGTAGGTCAATTCTTTGCAGGCAGAAGTATGCTTGCAGAGCAGGAGGAGTTCTTTTAAGCCACAGCCCTCCTTAGTGGGTGTTTGGAGATGCTTCAGCTCAGAGGGAGTTCTGAGAAGCATTGAGCCTGAAATAGCACAATGTTCCACTAGTGCTCGAAGATTGATGCTGCTACCACACTCCTTCAAAAATGGCAGCAACATTCCCTCTTCAAGCCATGCCACTTCTACTGGCTGTACAAGGAGTGGGGAAAGATAATAATCCAGCTCTGCCTCTCCGTGTTCCCCTTAGGAGGGCTAGCACTCTCTAAAGCACAAGACACTTGAGTTGTTACTACCATTTGTGCAATGAAAGAGGAAAGGATTATGTCCTCTACCGGTTTTGCTTCTCTGTGCAAGGCTAATAACAATTTTGTCCCAAATTATTTTACCACAGGGTTCTCAAACTGGGGGTTGTGACCCCCCAGGGGGTCACAAGGTTATTACATGGGGGTCGCAAGCTGTGAGCCTCCACCCCAAATCCCGCTTTGCCTCCAGCATTTATAATGGTGTTAACTATATTAAGTATTTTTAATTTATAAGGGGGAGTCAAAGACAGAGGCTTGCTATGTGAAAGGGGTCACCAGTACAAAAGTTTGAGAACCACTGTTTTACCAGCTCTTCAGTGAGTACCATACAAATGTATTGAAAAAATTAAAGAGGAACCAAAGTTAACCTGCGCCATATATATGTTTTCATTGGTTTGAAAGATAGCAATGCTTCATGCTGACAAGGAGCAACATAAAATACAGCACAAATAGCCCTCTCTGTGCACTGATGGTGACTTCATATGCTTCAGTGCCTTTCAGATATAGGAACCGCATTCATTTATCTGTTCTAATTATCTGATTTAAAAAAATTCCCAGCCAATTTCTTGACTTGAAAAGAATGATTTAAGATCATTCTTATTTATGGATCTACAAGTTGAGTCGGTTTTACTCTATTCTTGACCATCCTGTCCATTCCAATTTGCTAAAAGCTTCTCCTGTCTTATTAGCTCAGAGAGAAAAAAAATGCTAACCTGAAAACATAACACAGCTACTTTGAATATTGGAGAGAAAAAAAGATCCAGATAAATATTCCCACACAGAATCATCTTGTTTTCACATAACTGAAACTACACACTGTCAGAATCACCTTGCTTTAAGGCTGTAACCTCTTAAAATCCCATTTCAACATGGATACAAGGGAGAGTAAATATTTGTCTCAGTCAGCCAGGCTCCCTACATGTCTCTAAGTTTGTTTTTAGTGATACAGACTCTTGAATTTTCTTTTTGCTACTAGTGCATGGTAAAAATCACTCAATTATTTTAATATAAATAATTTCAATACAAAGTTATGGAAAAGGGGATCCTTCAAACTGTGTGGAGGTAGTTGGAAATGTTTTAATTACAGTTCAGTCAAAATCCGCTGTAGTGTGGAAGCACAAGTATATCAGCATTGGGCTAATGCATGAGAGCCAGAAAAAGAAAGTGATCATCGTGGCTTGAAAGCCAGATTTTCAAAATTGCTCAACACCAAAAATTCCCCCCACTGTGACACTTATGGCCAAAAACAGCTCAACATCCAACATGCTGAACACTCCTGAAAATCTGGACCTGATTTAGGTGTCTAAATGGGAACTGAGCTCATTTGCATATCTAGCCCCAGTTCTTTGAGCTGAACTCTTTTTTGAAAATCTGGCCACTACCACTCAAGATAAGTAAAGATGACAAACAATAAAGTATTTAAAAAAATATTTTTGCATTGGTAATATAAAGTGATACTCATAAAAGATGTACTGGTAGTAACAGAGGTATATTGAAAAAAAGACATTGGCCAACATTTTCAAACTCTTATAACTAGTATTAGGCACATGATGTAAAAGTGGCCTGCTTTTCAGAGTTACTGAAAGGCATTGTGCAGGTGCCAAGTACCTTTCAAGATCAGCCATCTTTTAGGTATCTAAATATAGATCTAGGCAGGGCCAGCTCCAGGCACCAGCATTCCAAGCAGGTGCTTGGGGTGCAATCTGCAAGGGGCAGCAGTCTGTATGTTTTTGCCCCCAAGCAGCGCGCCAAATTGCTGCCACGGACGGCAGGGGCAGTCCGTGTGCCGTTAGGGTGGCATGCATGTTTCTGCGGTGGCAGCAATTTGGCGGTAGCTTCTGTCTTTAGCCGGAAGACAGAAGCTGCACTGCCATGGACAGCTGAACATAGAAGCTGCTGCTGAATTGCCACCACCCCGGAAATGCACGAGCCGCCCTGATGGCACACTACTGCTCCTGCCATCCATGGCGGCAATTCGGCACGCTGCTTGGGTCAGTAAAAAACAGTAGGAGCCGGCCCTGGATCTAGGTGCCTAATTTTAGATATCTAAATCTGGAAAATGCACAAGAAAAGTCTAGGGACATATAAGGTCCTTGCTGGCAAATTAGATTAGAAAGATTCATACAAGTAGAAAAATCACTGTTCCTCAAGAATTATACATAAATTGAGAAAATATTTTTCCTATTAGTTCTGTGCTAAATGCTACTTATTTGTTTACTTAGCTATTTTTCAGCCAACCTCCAAGGAATGGTGGGCAACAGAAAGAATTCTGGGCTTATTTTCCCAGGAGAGTTTGCAATCCCTGAACTGGAAAGGAGATTCACTGCTGGGGGAGTGCAAAAGGCAATGGAACTGTTGCCCTCTCCTGAGTGTTTTGCCAGGGAAAGTAGCTTTATATTCCTGCCAGGGAGCCAGCCTGACCCTATCCTGCCTTGGGAGCTGTAATGCCCAATTCCAGCTCACCTAGCATAACAGGGGTCGCAGGAATTTTAAGCCACTGTCCTCACTCTTGGCAGACTTTCCACCACTGAGGATTGTCAGCATGGGTTTTATTGGAAGAAAACTATGAAACCCAGGCAGTGAATTGGGCTCGATGCTTTTACCTCCCAACCATCTAAGAACTTGTGATTGGTATAACTTAAAATATACAGTGAAGGGCAAGAAGAAAGTGTAGTTATACCAGTTGATAGTCCCCTACACACCACTCCTGAATTGTGTATTGGAAGACATTTTAAAGCCTACTCAATTTTCTACATAGTGATTAATGAAGAGAAAAAAATAGTAGAGATTTATATGCTGTAGGAAATGTGGCATCCTATTTGACTATACATACCAATAAGATTGATATTGATATTGCAATTATTGATATTGGTATTGCAATTATTTAACAAGAGTTAAATAGCAAATGTTCCTGGATGGAAATGCTGATTATTATTAAAAGCTTAAACCTATCTCTGTATTTAAACTGCTCAAAATTACATCAATATAACTTTTATATTTTTGGATGGATCTGCTAAGCAGGGTACAACTCCCACCAGCTCCCTCCCCATTTGCACATCCCCTTCCTCCTGGCCAGGTAAGGTGAACTAGGAAGTGGCCGGCCTGTGTTAGGAAACAGCAGCCACATGGTGAGCCAAGAGCCGCAGAGAAGTTGAATGTAGAGGGGAACCCCCAGGAACTGTGTGCAAAAGTTATCCGTGTGTGACACCAGCTGTGACAGCTGGATGCAGGTCTGTGTGAGACTTACAGGGTAGCAGCAGCAGCTGGGCTGGGAGCCAGTGCGAAGAGGCCCCAACGATAGTCACTAACTGAGCTTGCTTGGAAACAGGAAAGCTTCTATTTCCTTGAATAGAAACTGACCTAGACAAGGCATTCCAGGCACCAGGCCTGAAGAGTCTTAACCCTCTAATTGCTATTGCTCACTTTGAACTGCACCTGTTCAAGCCTCTGTATCTAGGGTATTTGCAACTTATCTCTTTCCTGCCAGCCCTAGTAAAATACCCTTTCACTTAGCTGTGTGTCTGAATGGTTACTGAGACTTGTCATAGCTAGTAGCAGGGCTATCCCCTGTGAGGCCTACCTGCTGAAGTGCCACCATTTCAAAAAAGATGTGGACAAATTGGAGAAAGTCCAAAGAAGAGAAACAAAAATGATTAAAGGTCTAGAAAACATGAGCTATCAGGGAAGATTGAAAAAATTGAGTTTGTTCAGTCTGGAGAGGGGGACATGATAATAGTTTTCTAGTATGTAAAAGGTTGTTACAAGGAGGAGGGAGAAAAATTATTCTTCTTAACCTCTGAGAATAGGACAAGAAGCAATGGGCTTAAATTGCAGCAAGGGCGGTTTAGGTTGGAGATTAGGAAAAACTTCCTAACTGTTGGGGTGGTTAAGCACTGGAACAAATTGCCTAGGAGGTGGTGGGATCTCCATCATTGGGGATTTTTAAGAGCAGGTTAGACAAACACCTATCAAGGATGGTCTGGGTAATACTTAGTCCTACCATAAGTGCAGGGGACTGGAGAAGATGACCTCTCAAGGTCCCTTCCAGTCCTATGATTTCATGCTTGCCTCCCTGGTACCTTACATGTTTGTTATACTCCAGCACTGAACTGCCCATGTAATGACTGGGTTTGGGGCAAGGGAAATTAAGTAGCAATTATCCTCTATGGCAATGCTGTGTAATGGAAGCCTTGGTCAGTTATGTCTGCATGTTAAGGCCCAGTTAATCTATCCTGCTTCCTTAAATGAAGAGGCGATTTTCTTTATATATGCTTGGATATTTCTTTGCCAAATATTATGATGTAAAATTATATCTATAAAAGTCACAAGATTTGGCAAAGAATAGAAAATTCCATTCTGCCCCACATCCTAACCTCATCCCCCCCCAAAAGAAAATATATCACGTTAGGGTTATTCTCTGTAATGGAAAGTTCTGGGAAAGCAAGTAGTACGCTCTGATCTCTGATAATGTTCATTTCAAAACCATCAACAGAGCTTTTTCTCCTCTCTCCCACTGCTTGCTCACACATGCACTGCAGGTTTTTCCTGGCCAATAGACATTTTCACACCTGCTCAACGGAGAGTTTAATTGCAATTCTCCAGAGTGCAGAGTAACTGATTTTAGAATAATTATGCTCAGAGTAAATCACTGGGCCTAAATGCTCTATATACAGTGAGAATACATCTTCCATACAGTTTTAGAGCAGTCAAGATAAAAAATGCACATTAAAGAAATAAATCTTTACCAGAGTTATTAATAACACTTCGTATTATTAAAGCTGAAAGACTCTGTCAAGTCTATTTTACTTTCAGGCATTTGTGTGCTTGTTCACTTTTTGCATTTCAGCAGACACTTTGTCTTCACTGCACTGTTAGCTCCGAGTATAACACAAATATTGCCCCTAGTCCAACTACAGTTGCCAATTGTTTGATCACACAAACCCAACACCCTTGCCCTGCCCCTGTGCTGCCCCTTCCCCAAGGCCCTGCCCACTCCATCCCTCCTCCCTTCGTCGCTCGCTCTTCCTCACCCTCACTCACTTTCACTGGGCTGGAGTAGGGGTTGGGGTATGGGCTCTGGGTTACGGGCTAGGGCCAAGGGGTTTAGAGTGTGGGAGCGGGCTCTGGGATGAGCTGGGGGGAGTTGGGGTGCAGGAGGGGTTGGAGGTGCAAGCTCTGGGAGGGAGTTTGGGTGCTGGATGGACTCAGGGCTGGGGCAGGGCATTTGGGTGTGGGAGGGGGTAAGGGTTGCAGGCTCTGGGAGGGCGTTTGGCTGCAAGAGAGCTGAGGTACAGGGTTTGGATGCAGGAAGAGGTGTGGGGTGAAGGCTCCAGTCAGGAGACACTTACCTTGGTCAGCTTCCGGTCAGCAGCACAGCGAGGCTTAGGCAGGCTCCCTGCCTGCCCTGGCTCCATGCTGCTCCCAGAAGAGGCTGGCACATCCCTGTGGCCCCTGGGGGGAGGGGCAGGGGCTCCATAATCTGCCTACACCTGCAAGCCTGTCCCTACGGCTCCCATTGACCAGAGTTCCCAGCCAATGGGAACTGTGGAGTCGGCACTTGGCGCGGACGCAGCGTGAGGAGCCACCTGGAGTCCCCCCACCCAGGGGCTGCAGGGACATGCCAGCTGCTTTCGGGAGCAGCTGCACCGCCAGACTTTCAGCACCTAAAATCTCCCGGTTTGGCTTTAGTAGCCTCTTGGAGCTAGGGCCTGATTCCAGGAGACTCCTGGAGAAACCAAGAGGGTTGATAACCCTAAGTCCAACTTTTGTCTATACACAAACATCTCTAGGTCAAGTTAAGTGGTGCTTTCAACTGGAACTGTCTGGCACATCAGGAGGTATGGGCTGAAGGTGGTGTGATGCTGATGCCTGAGCTAGTAATGCAGTGGGGACTCATTTACTCTGTGCCTGTAACACAGAACATTCTGTGCTGTCTGAATGTTGTTTTGCAGTGTGAATGCTCTCACTTGACCTAGCCTTACTCCAGTATAGACTACAGGACCTGATACTTCAGTGAAGATAAGTCTTCTGCCTGGGAAACTGAATTAGACTGGTTAGTTTCCTTATTGTTTCTAATCAGTTTCACTTTTTGATTTTCAGGCAGCAGTACAATGATTCAGTGTGTGGGGTTCAAACACTGTAGACAAATATTTGAATCCAACCAAAAACACGATAAAATTATTTAAATGAATATTAAGTTTTGTAACTTTTTTAACCAACACTAATTTTAAAAGTATAAATTCTGATATGGTCCTTGAATTCATCTGTACAAAATCAGGCATGATTCAAACAGTGACTTTAAGTAAACAAGTCAACAAAATCCCGATCTATTCTAGAACTGCTTAAATAATGTGGTCTGATATGGACATTTTTAGACAGTAACTGCAGCTGGTGGTGTGTTGTGTGACTGTATTTCATTATGACACACTTAGTGTTTTTGTTACTGTTATCAGAAGAAAGGTTTACATACAGAGCAGTGACAATATGCATGCCCTTATGTCTGCTGTTGTGTTTGCAAAAGCAACTTTATTACAACCGTGTTTATCGATACTAATGCCAGTTACTGGTTTTTAGTCCAAGAAATGTGGGTCAAGAAAAAACACATTAAAGGAAAGATTTTTTAAAAAAATAGAAACATATCTCTGTGTGGTATTGTCTGATATTGTCAGGTATTGTCTATGGTTCAATGGATGGACTATAACATTGACCTTTATAACTACTAGAAACTACTGAGTACCACTGCAAGGTGAATATCAGACACTGAGCATCCTTCAGACCTGTGATTTGCCGGGGCAAGGATAAGTATGAAAGACAAAGGATTATCATTGAAAGGATAAAGGGACCCAGAGCATAAAAATATCTTTAAAGTTCCAAAATTCTCTATCACTCTAAGCACTATGAACTGAGCCCTTCTCACAGAGTGTCAGCAGTCTCAGTTACCTCCCTCAGTTCATCCTAATAAGCCAGCTTGTTGTTCAAGGTGTCCTTTAGCAATGTACATTCAGTTCCTGCAGAGACCTAAATAAATATGAATCTCTCTATTCTGTTAAACCACAACATGACTGAATAGCTCTGTATTTATACTTGTCATTCGTCAGCCCCTTTTCCCTCAGACACATATTTATAGTGAGGAAATAAAAAGATTTGATCATATTGAGGTATCCTTTCCCATCCAATAATTTAAATACTGTGAGAAAACCAGATTTTATGATACCTTAACTTCATAAATGACTCCTGAAAACCAGAACCATAAATATGAAGAAAAGTACTAAAACCCTTGCCCACCATAGGAAGCTAACAAAATGTTATTTTCCACATCTATAGGTCAGTTCTACAAAAACAACATTTACTGTACTTATTGACTTCTGGAGTTTTCTAGCTGTGACACCAGCCTCTAATGAAAAGGATGATAAGCTGGAGAAAGCTATATAATGGGGATTTTCCAAACCTTGAAGAAACATTTCTGAAGCCATAAAGGAGGAGGCCTGAGGTAAATGCTTTGTTCAAGCAGTGGAATAATTATTGGGCGATAGAACACCAACACACTTTTAAATAAGACTGCAGCATGATCCAACCCCAGTTTACTTTGGTGTGACATGGGATAGGTCATTAATGTACCACAACCACTTGAGGAAGACAGCAGCCAAAGTCACCACTCAGCACAACCTGCTCAGAAAAGGACCAGTTCAACCTGAGGTACTAACACCCGAACGCTTAGATCATCAACCCTTGCCCTCTGCTATTCAACAGCAGAGTACTGTGTTCCTGTCTGGTGATGCTCACCTCACATGAGGCTGGTCAATGCAGAGCTTAACAAAGCTATGCATATTGTTACAGAGACTTTGCGGACAACTCCATTGCCATGGCTACTGATATTTAGTAACATAACGCTGCCCCAGATTCACTGTGAAAAGGCCTGTGTCATGCTGCTGGCCACATCCGTAAGAATAGCGACCTGCCATTGTACACAGACCTCTTCCACCACCTACCAGCTCACCTGTCTTATAGATGTCCTTTATGGTCATTTATGCCACCACAGGACATGATGATGGAATCTGCTTGATGCAACAAGTGGTCAATGACAACAATCATTAATCACTCTCTCACTACTGACCCAACCATCTGTAGACCAGGTTTTGATCTGGCAAGGTACATGTGGATCTCTCTGAACCAGTTTTGAATGGGACAGAGCAACTGTGTAGCCAATCTTTTTAAATGGGTGTTTTCTAACAATCACTTTAGACTATGTTGCATATCCTTGATGAATGCCCACTGACTTATTTTGATGGTGGGCTACCGGGTCCTCATCTGACTGATGATGATGCCATTAAATGGGTGGGCACATTGCACATACACTGACGATGAGTTAGCACCTCTGAAATGTGCAACCCAGGCATTAACATGTAAATTTTGCTCTCACTTATATAGTCTTTGTGTGTGTATATGTATATATTGTTGCACAGGGTATAGAAAACTAGAACTAGAAATATTTAACGCCAGATTCTGACCTGACAGATTACTGTATGCAGTGTAGTTGTAGCTGTATCAGTCCCAGGATATCAGAGAGACAAGGTGCACATGGTGATAGCTTTTACTGGACTAACTTCTGTTGGTAAGAGAAACAAGCTTTTGAGCCACACAGCACTCTTCTTCAGGTCCATGACCTTTCCAAGACCTGAAGAACAGCTGTGTGGCTCAGGGGCATGCATGTGGGGGGCAACCAGGGACGTAGGGCCCCAATAATTGGCAGGGGCACAGAACTCCTCCAGCCCTGGGGCTAGGGTTGGACCTAACAGAGCTTTAAGTTACAGCATTTGTCAGCCAAAGCCAGTCCTCCAGGAGCCAGCATTCTCTGGACCTCATCCACCCCACCCATTTTTCTGCCTCCACCAGGCAAGGAAGGCATCAGTCAAGGGGGGAGCATGGGGTTCCTGGTGGTGGCAGCATAGGATAGCCTGTGGTGAGGGTGGGTAGGTGAGGGGAGCACAGGGTTCACAGTGGGGCCACAGGGAAAGAGTCAGCTCCTTTGGCCCCAGGGCCGTGGAGGCAGCATAGAATGTGCCCCTCCAAAAAGGGTCACATTTTTATTCCTGTGCACGCTCTTGGTGTGGCTTGAAAGCTGGTCTCTCTCACCAGCAGAAGTTATTCCAATAAAAGATATTTCCTCACCCACCTTTTCTCTGACAATTTACTGTCATTCTCAATGAAATTAAAACTTCTCAGAACAAGATGTTCCTTGGATGAAATATTTCATCTAAGGGACCTCTCTAGCCTTATTACTCTAAACATATCCCATTTCTTGGAAGCTGATTGGCTCCAGAGATTGTGCCTCCCTCCTCAAGTGGCAGCCTGACAGTTCAAGCCAACTGACTCTAATCATTCTATCCCAGCTGTCCCTAGAGTCACTAAGACGACTTGCACTGTTTGTTCACCTCAGCAGGATGTTATTTAATATTTTGCCTCACAGCAGTGAAGTCACATCAAGTGATGTCACCATTTAAGGAATAACCATGGGGACAACTATAGCTAACCAGAATGATAGCACTTATAGCAGTACAAGACATATTTTCTCATGTCATTTCTAACTGAATTATTCGTAGATCCCAGCAGAATAGGAAATAAATGGGAAAGTGATATAAAACCAACTTGACATTTGCAGAACATATAATGTTATTGGAATTGACAAATGATCCAAGAGTACTTTCAAAAACTCTGAATTGGCCTATGAGAGGAAAAAGGGAAAATATGGTAAAGAAATTGGAGCCAGACTCTCCTTTCAGTTAACCTGGTACAATTCCATTGAGTTAATGGCTTTACACCACTGTAGCTAAAAGGAATACCTAGCATTATATGACATGAGATAATTTTACTGATAAAGAAAAGAAATACATTTTTTCCTGGAACTTTAGAAGAGGAATTTTAAATCCCAAACAACTAGTGCCAGAGTACAATTGTGCAATCTTTGTTTGTTTTGCTTTATTCGCAGAAAGCATTTCACACCAGCACTTCAGTCAAGGACGTCCTATTTGTTATACCAAAGAGCTCTGAATCATGACTTACATTACACTTTTGCAGGAAGCAAAGCAGAGATCTCTGGGGTATTGATGTAAATTTGTACAAGATACAGGAGATGTAAAGAAATCATTGCTTTGCTTCATAAGAAGTCTGTCTTTTGGGACATATATGTGGCTTGATCCTACACCCATCAGAGTCAATGGGAGTGTTTTCATTCATTTCAATGGGAAAAGGATCAGGTTTATTATCTTAAAAAACTAATTTAAATATGCAAGCAGATAGACCTGATAAAAGATAGTGAGCATTCATTTTGGTAATGAAGAGCTTAATTTTCAGTGCAGTTAATAAATGCTAAGAAGCAAAGGGGGATAATTTTCTTTTGATGTGTATACTTTAGTAGATATTAAAATGATCAGAAGGGTGATTCTGGTCTCACTTCTGCTAGCACATGTCTGAAGTAACTCCAGTTTGTTTAAAGAGTTCCTCTAGACTTGGATCACTGTAAGTGAGATCTGAATCTGGGCCATGAACCTGAAAAAGCAACTCGGTCCATGATTTCCTAAGGTCTTGTTCACAGGGCACATAGTTTAAAAACAGCACTAAGCATATTTTGCCTCCACACTATGTAATTTGAAAACTATGTTACAATCGTGTTAACCATGTTCAAACCTCACTCAGAAAGGGTAGCCTAGAACACGGCTCCAAATTGCATGGTGTAGCACCACTGACTGTTCATGGAGCGCTGGTCTGGGGCAGATGCTTTAAACCAGACCAGCGCTGTTTCATTTAATGCCAAATCATGTTGCAAAATAATAATTAGCTGTACTTATAGAGATACAGTCGTATATGCTGGTTTCGTTTTCTAATCTTCTTCCCAAACTTACTGCCTTCCAAGGTAAGTCTCTCTTCTCTACCCAGCCACATACTGAGCCTGATTCTTTTCTCACATACACTGGTGTAAATAAGAAGCAACAGATGCTAATTAAATTAAACCAACATGAAAGCAGTGAGAGACCACAAATCAGATCTACTGCCACTACCTTTTAGCTAAAGTTCTGATGGTGTTTAGTTAGAGACTTGGGATGAAATCATGACCCCATTGAAATCAGTACAATTTTTGCCATTGATTTCAATGGGATCAGGATTTCACTCATGCTGTTTATATAAGTAGATTAGAAATCACTTATCTTTGTACATCAGGATGCATTTTTATTAGACCACAGTGTATCTTTCTCACTTTTTCTAGTTCTTAGAATTTTAATCACACATGTATTACCAGCATCAATATGTTACTTTGAAATATGAGGCATGGAAATTATAAGATAAACAAAGATTTTCTATTTTTCAGTTAGCACTGCCAGCAGATCCATCTGACAACAATGATTCCCATCAATTTGCTTCCTCCTGTTCCTTTCCCCTTTCTCATATGCTGCTTTTTCCCCTGATTCTCTGGTGGGAAAAAGGAGGCCACTGATCAGGCAGGTGAGTTTTTAAAAGGAAATCAAGGTATGACTGAGATCTATGCTCTAAATCCCTTTTGGCGACAAAATGTAGTGTAAATCCTTAACATAACATGCAGGGTCATGCAGAAAACACATTCTTCAACATTGCACTGGAAGTTTGTGCCAAGGCCCCAAAACAACGAAGCTGGATCCACAGAGCAGAGAGCTGGCCAAGATACTCTAATGACCTAAAGATCTAATGATATTGCTCCTTCTCGCTGACTCTCCAGTATCATTCTTCAGCAGGCCTATAGGCCCCATTTCTCAGTAAGGCTGACCCTGAGCTGAACACTGGAATGGAGGGGCCAGGAGTGGCAAAGGAGGTTTCAAACCTTCTTTTTACTCCTTCTATTTTGGTAGCTATTTAGTGGATGGGTCAGCCCCAATATCACTGAAAGCAGCCTCGAGACTGCTTAACTTATGGCTCACTTCCCATGGCCCACAGGAGACTGTCTGGAATGTAGTGTGAGCCTCCCACGCTCCCACTTCTTGCACAAGACACACCCCCTACTCTGGGGCCTGGAGGCATAGGGCTATTCTAGCAGCTGTGCACCAGTGAGCAAGTCCCCTTGTGCAGCAGGTATTCCCTGCTTTGCAGTCCCTTTTTGCAACAGATAACTGGCATCACAGTGTGTGTGTATATAAATAATAACTATGAATCTTCAAATATAGCCCCAGAATACATATATTCTGTATCTCTCTAATGTGTGTATATACTTGAAGATTCATCTTTATTACTAGCTGACATATTCTCTAGCATGAAAGTTTCAATTTTTGTTTACTCTCAATTATCCAGTTAATTTGTTCTTGATCATGTCTGAGAGCCCCCTTTCCTCTTGCTTAACAACATTGTTTGTGTTTTTAAAAGCCTTCTGTTCATTGCTGGCATTAATCTTCATATGTCCATTTAACAAATTAGGCCTGCTTTCCTCTTTTCCTTCCTTGTATTAGGGCTCTGTGTTCCCTTATGCTGTGATATGTGGACAGCAAATAAATATAAAATAAATTTTAAATAATTCTGAAATGAGTGGAGGAAGGGGAGAGGAGTCAACCCAAAGTCTCCTCCAATCCCACAGCACCCACACAAGCACGCAGAACCCTGTGGTCAGGGATCCACAAATCTAGGAAAGGTATGTAGTTTCAGCAGATCTCCAAGGCAGTTGCTCTTTGTGGCATGTTCCCCTTGAATCTTGGTGAAACTTCCAAAACCACTGGAAATTAAAAAGAAGAAAGATCGTCTTGCGGTCTTCTGGGATTGGAAGTCAGGTGATTTGTCAGGCTACTTAGGGAGACATGCCACCAGGGAGCAAGTACTTCTCAACCTGATTGAAGTGACAGCCAGTCTACAGATGTGAAAAACCTTTTCTCTGTGAGTCCCTGGGATTTGCAGGGTTTATACTCCCTTCACTTCCACAATCCCTACTACCAGTCAGCAACACTGTCAGAAACTGCAGGATTAATCCCATGGAATCTCCAGGACCTCTCTCCAGGGGTTTCATTACAGGAGAAGTATGAATTTTAAATGCGGTGTCCCCAACTGTCTGAGCTGTTTTCAAAACTGCAAAATTGACCACATGCTGTATGATGCCCCTTAGATTTTCCTCAGCATTCTATCAACGTAAACTTTCTTAACAGCAATACCAAGATATGTTGCTTCCTTCAAGGATTAACCTCATCAGTATTTCAAACCAATTTGCTATTGAGTTCACTGAGGGCTTGATCCAAAGCTGATTGAAGTCAATGGAAAAACTTTATTTCATTTACCACATAAGCAAAAAAGTCTGTATTACACAAGCATTTTGCAAAGTAAACAGCTCTTCAATTCAGCTGTCAAGCACTGAAATTCCTAAGATTGTTGAGAATTATTTCCCATTTGTCCTGTAGCATTGATTTGAGGTTTGTGATAAATATCAAAGAATTTTTTAATTCATAGTTTAAAAGTCTTTATAGCAGAAGTTCAACTGTTATTTCTGGTATTCTGCTCTGAGCTAATCCTAATTAAGTATAAGTACTTTTTGTATTTATGCATTTCATCTTGGAAGATACTCAAAAAAATGTAGCCAGAGGACAAGTATAATAAGCTGAGGGGTTTATTTAATGGTTAATAAACTGCTGAATAGATTATTGTTAGTTTATTTTGGTTACAACATAGTTGGTAAATGTGAGAGGTAAGGCATTTTATTAGAAACAGAGATGGACTGAACAAATTGATTTTTGAAGAAATTTTTAGAGCTCTCAATTTTCCTATGGCCAAGAGACAGCTTGAAATGAGTTTCACAACAATGGGAAACAATTTTTTTGACCAAAAAACTCCAAGAAATATTTGGTAAAAATATTTGAGTTTGGGGGAAAAAAACCCTTATTTTAAGTAAAAGTATTCAGTTAAAATTTGGGGGCTTTGGTTTGATTTTTGGTAAAATTTTCAGTCATTTTTTAAAAGCTAATTTTTACAGAAAGTATTTTTTGTAACAAAAACAAGTTTTCGGTTAATTTTTTTTGGTTGAAAAACCAAAATATTTTGATGGGAAAATGGGATTAAAAAAGAATTTCCTTTGAAAACAGCCTTTGTTTTAAACCAGAACTACCATTAAGCCACTATGATCCAACTGAGTTGAGAGAGAGTCACTGTAAGGTAGCTTAATAAAAAAGCATCAACACAAAGAGCTCTCTTATATTACTGAAGTGGGATTTTATTGTAACAACAACTAAAAATTACTAACGTATCTTAATCTTATTCATATCTATTCCCACAGTACCCCCTAGGTTTTATAAACCTACAATCAAGGTTGGTGGTCCATTTTATTATTACCAACTCACTTCCTTAGCCAGTAAAATTTAACTGTTCACATCAGTTTCTGTTAGGAAGTGTTAATTGAGCTGTTCAGATACAGGCTCAGGCGTATTTAATGGGAGTAAAAAGGTACTGAAAGGAGGAGGCAGCTTTCCAAATTTATGTGCCTCTGTTGCTTAAAATATATAGTTAAACCCATGGACAACCACCATAGCAACTATATACTTAAAAGGAAGCACTGTGAAAACTGTGTTTCACATAAAGGACATTTTGGCACTTAAATCAGAGCTATTAATTTAGAATCCTTGATGTAATCCATTGAAAGAGAACAAGCATGCTTTTAGAATTAACTTGTCTTTCTCAGATACAGACAGGAACGGTGCCAGAGTTTCTGGCACCCTAGGCAGAATTCGTGGGGCGGCATTTTGTGCACTCCCCATGAGGCGAGCGGGAGCTTCCAATTCCGCTCCCATCGCGCCGCCTAAGAAGGGCCCTCCGCCAAAATGCCGCAGGCGACAGCGGCAGTCATTGAGCTGCTCAATTGCCTGCCGCTGTTTTCCGCGGCACGTCGGCAGAGGGTCCTTTTTCAGCAGCGCGATGGGAGCGGAACCGGAAGCTCCCATGCGTCCCATGGGGAGCGCACTAAATGCTGGCCCCCGAATCCTGGCGCCCTAGGTGACCGCCTACGGTCGCCTAATGGAAGCGCTGGCCCTGGATACAGAGCGGGTGCACCAATACTCTCTTTCCAATAGAGAAGTAACATTTCAAGCTTCTCTTGTATCTTGACAGATACAGAATATTCTAAATTGAATGTATAAGGACATCAACAGTATTTTGAATAACATTGTATACTAAAGAGACAAGTGGATGAGGTAATATCTTTTATTGGACCAACTTCTGTTTGTGAAAGAGACAAGCTTTTGAGCTTACATGAAGAAAAAGGTATTACTTCACCCACTTTGTTTCTCTATCCTGGGACCAACACTGCTTCAAAAACACTGCAAACAACATAGTATCAGAGGGGTAGCCGTGTTAGTCTGGATCTGTAAAAGCAGCAAAGAATCCTGTGGCACCTTATAGACTAACAGACGTTTTGGAGCATGAGCTTTCGTGGGTGAATACATGCATCTGAGGAAGTGGGTATTCACCCACGAAAGCTCATGCTCCAAAACGTCTATTAGTCTATAAGGTGCCACAGGATTCTTTGCTGCTTTTGCAAACAACATAGTGTACTACAGGCATTCTAGATGATATTAGAAGTACCATCTAAAATCAGATATAAACAAACAAATCTATATATTGAGTCAAAGATTCCTCCATGGAACACACAGGAAACTATTGTATAATTCAGCTAATGGTTAACTAAAGATTTATGCATTGTTCAACCACTTATAAACCCACTGCCGCTTCTTTTTAAGGTTTAGGACGTGCAGATCTGTTGTGATTTGTTTTGTAATAAAAATAGCAAAGCCACCTAAATATCATGCTACTTATAAGAAAATCATTTACTTTTGTTATACCAAATTTAATTAGGCAGCATAGGAACACAGAATTTGTCAAGCCAGGTAAGATCAGCTCTCCTTCTACTCCATTATCCTACCTCTGACAGTGGCCAGTATGAGATGCTCCAGAACAAGCAGCCCTGCAGTCTCTAAAAGGAATCTTTTTTCACTATCTTATATGGCCATTGTTTATTATACATATAAAAAATATTTTTAAATTCCTAAACTCTTGGCTTTAATCATCTAGTCTGGCAGATTTACATGGGTTATTCATTCATTCTGAAAAAATTATTTCCTTCTGTTTTAAATCTATTGCCTTTCCATTTCACTGCTAGTTCATTGTGTTTGTATTATAAGACAGGTTAAATAGACGTGTCCAGACCTTCTTCTCTATACCACTTATTGTTTTGTATATTTCTATTGTGTTCTCTTTTATTTCTTTCCTCTCTGAACTAAACATTTTTTTTCAAATTTTCCTCACAAAGAAGTCACTTTGTGCCTCCTAATCATTTTTATCACACAGTTCAGAACCCCTTTCATTTTATCTGTGTATTTTTTCAAAGATACTGACCAGGGCTGAACTTGGTGTTCTAGGTGAAGACATACCACTGATTTCTAGAACAGCATTATAATATTTTCAGTATAATATTAGTTTTGCATCCTAGCATTTTTGTTAATGGCATCTGCATATTGAGCAGAGATTTTTATTGAGCTGTCCACAGTGATGCTCAGATCTCTTTCTAGGTGGTTTTCGTCATTCTAGAACCCAGAAGTGAATATGAGTATGTCATAAACAGATAAAAAAATTAATAGCACAGAAGTACTTCATATCTCTTTGACTGTAAAGGGTTAACAAGTTCAGTAAGCCTGGCTGTCACCTGACCAGAGGACCAATCAGAGGACAGGATACTTTCAAATCTTGAGGGAGGGAAGTTTTTGTGCCGTGCTGTTAGTTTTGGTTGTTGTTTACTCTGGGGGCTCAGAGGGACCAGATGTGCAACCAGATTTCTCTCCAATCTCCCTGATACAGGTTCTTATAGATTCAGAATAGTGAGTACTAGATAGATAAAGCGAGTTAGGCTTATGCTTGTTTTCTTTATTTGCAAATGTGTATTTGGTTGGAAGGAGTTCAAATGTGTATTTGGCTGAAAGGAGTTCAAATTGGTATTTTGCTGAAAAGATTCTAATTTGTACTTGTATACTTAGACCGGGAGGGTATTCCCAGTGTCTATAGCTGAAAGACCCTGTACCTATTCCATTTTAAATTTACAAAGCTAATTTTTACTGTTTTTCTCTCTTTAATTAAAAGTTTCTTGTTTAAGAACCTAATTGTTTTTTTATTCTGGTGAGACCCCAGGGGACTGGGTCTGGATTCACCAGGGAATTGGTGGGGAGAAAGGAGGGAAGAGGGAGAGAGAGGCTGATTTCTCTGTGCCAGGATTACTTTCTCTCAGGAAGAGTCTGGAAGGGGGAAAGAGAAGGAGGGAGGAAGGTGAATTGTCCTCTCTGTTTTGTGATTCAAGGAGTTTGAATCACACAGTGATCTTCCAGGATAACCCAGGGAGGGGAAGCCTGGGAGAGGCAATGGTGAGGGAAAGGATTTACTTTCCTTGTGTTAAGATCCAGAGGGTCTGGGTCTTGGGGGTCCCCGGGCAAGGTTTTGTGGGGTCCAGAGTGTACCAGGCACTGGAATTCCTGGTTGGTGGCAGCGCTACAGGTTCTAAGCTGGTAATTGAGCTTAGAGGAATTCATGCTGGCACCCCATCTTTTGGACGCTAAGGTTCAGAGTGGGGAATTATACCATGACAGAGTAATTGACAATTTTCCTTTCAATGTTGGTGTTTATCAACAACCAATTGCGTCTGTCTGTGATGGGGTGGATAAGCCTCACACCAGGGAGCCAAGGGTTAACAAGCAGCTTTGGGACCAGAAGGTCCTGCCCAGCCACACCTACTGGACATGCTCACAATGGAGGGAGAACTCAAAAGGGAATAGTCTAGCTCAGTCAGGGTGGACAGACCAAGGGAGCAGTCCTGTGCTGATAGCTCTTGCAGAGAGGCTGCAGGAGCTCCATACTGCCTGGACCAAACCCTGCTTCAGAGCTGCCAAAGGCCCCCTTGGAGACTGGGAACAGTGGACAGGGATTGAGAGGTCTCCAGATCGCTGTCAGTGAGAACCATCTGCCCTGCCCAACGAGTCCATAAACTGACACCTGTTGTGATGTTGGAGGGCCAGAGGCTATAGTACGAAGTGACCCAGGGTGCAGGTTTGGTGCCAGGAGTTGGGAGGTTTGGGGGGAACCCAGGCCTGCCCTCTACTCTGGGTTCCAGCCAAGAGCCCTGTGGATTGCAGCTGTCTAGAGTGCCTCTTGGTACAGTTGTGCAACAGCTACAACTCCCTGAGCTACTTCCCCATGGCCTTCTCCCAACACCTTCTTTGTCCTCACCACTGGACCTTCCTCTTGATGTCTGATAATGCTTGTACTTCTCAGTCCTCCAGCAGTATGCCTACTCACTCTCAGCTTCTTACACACACTTCCTTTCCTCTGACTCCCTTTGGCCTGATTGGAGTGAGCCCTTTTATAGCATCAGAGGGGCCTTAATTAAAGGCAGGTGCTTAACAGCCTCACCTGACTCTTAGCAGGTTAATTGGAGTCAGGTGTTCTCATTAGCCTGGAGCAGCCCCTGCTCTGGTCACTCAGGGAACAGAAAACTGCTTATCTAGTGGCCAGTATATCTCCCTTCTACTACTCTGCTGTTCCTAACTGGCCTGGGTCTATTACAATATGTTTTAAAAAGATACAAGACTTGCCATTTTCCCTCCACCTGCTATTAGAAGCTTTCTTTGTAGTGTGTGACCAATATGATACTACATACCAAACTCTCTGAGTCCTGTAGATACTGCTGGGGAGTGTAAAGGTGAGAATCTCAGTCCTGAGAGGTCATGGGAAATTGAACATAAGATACTGGGTCAGAGCAAAGATCCATCTAGCCCAGTATCTTGTCTTCAGACAGTGGCCAATGTCAGGTGCCCCAGAAGGAAGGAGCAGAACAGGTAATCATCAAGTGATCCATCCTCTCTCTCCCATTCCCAGCTTCTGGCAAACAGAGGCTAGGGACATCATCCCTGCCCATCCTGGCTAATAGCCATTGATGGACCTATCTTCCATAAACTTACCTAGTTCTTTTTATTAACCCTTATTATAATCTTGGCCTTCACAACATCCTCTGAAAAAGAGTTACACAGATTGACTGTGTGTTGTGTGAAAAAAATACTTCCTTTTGTTTGTTTTAAACCTGCTGCCTGTTAATTTCATTTCATGATCCCTACTTCTTGTGTTGAGAAGGAATAAATAACATTTCCTTATTTACTTTATCCATACTAGTCATGATTTTATAGACCTCT
Source organism: Gopherus flavomarginatus (assembly GCF_025201925.1). Taxonomy (NCBI): domain Eukaryota; kingdom Metazoa; phylum Chordata; order Testudines; family Testudinidae; genus Gopherus; species Gopherus flavomarginatus. Next base: position 157,764,386 of record NC_066620.1, on the reverse strand, counting down.
ATCATATCTCCCTTTAGTCATCTCTTTTCCAAGTTGAAAAGTCCCAGTCTAAATAATCTCTCCTCATATGGAAGCTTTTCCATATCCTTACTCATTTTTGTTGCCCTTTTCTGAACCTTATCTAATTCCAACATATCTTTTTTTGAGATGAGGTGACCACATCTGCACACAGTATTCAATATGTGGGCATACCATGAATTTATATAGCAGCAATATGATATTGTCTGTCTTATTATCTTTCCCTTTCTTAATGATTCCCAACATTCTGTCCGCTTCAACTGCCGCAGCTCATTGAGTGGATGTTTTCAGAGAACTCTCCACAAGGACTCCAAGATCTCTTTCTTGAGTGGTAACTGCTAATTTAGACCCCACAATTTTCTATATGTAGCTGGGATTATGTTTTCCAATGTGCATTACTTTGCATTTATCAACACTGAATTTCATCTGCCATTTGGTTGCTCAGTCACCCAATTTTATGAGATCCCTTTGTAACTCTTCACAGTCTGCTTTGGACTTAACTATCTTGAGTAGTTTTGTATCATCTGCAAATTTTGCCACGTCACTGTTTGCCCCTTTTTTCTAGATGAATATGGGGAATAGTATTGGTTCCAGTACAGACCCCTGGGGGACACCAATATTTACCTATCTCCATTCTGAAAACTGACCATTTAGTCCTACCCTTTCTTTCCTACCTTTTAACTAACATGAGAGGACCTTCCCTCTTACCCCATAACAGCTCACTTTGCTTGATAGCCTTTGGTCAGGGACCTGGTCAAAAGCCTTCTGAAAATCTAAGTACACTATATCCACTGGATTCCCCTTATGCACATGGTTCTTGACCCCCTCAAAGAATTCAAGTAGATTGGTGAGGCATGATTTTCCTTTACCAAAACCATGTTGACTTTTCCCCAACAAATTATATTCATCTACGTACCTGACAATTCTGTTATTTACAATAGTTTCAACCAGTTTGCCTGGTACTGAAGTCAGGCTTATTGGCCTGTAATTGCTTGGATCTCCTCTGGAGCCCTTTTTAAAAATTGGCGTTACATTAACTGTCCTCCAGTCATCTGGTATACAAGCTAATTTAAATGACAGGTTACAAACCACAGTTAGTATTTCTGCAGTTTCACATTTGAGGTCCTTCAGAACTCTTGGGTGAATACCATTTGGTCTTGGTGACTTATAACTGTTTAATTAATCAATTTGTTCCAAAACCTCCTCTACTGATACTTCAGTCTGGGACAGTTCCTCTGATTTGTCACTTAAAAAGAATGACTGAGGTTTGGGAATCTCTTGCACATCCTCAGCCAGGAAGACTGATACAAAAAATTCATTCAATTTCTCCACAATGGCCTTATCATCCTTGAGTGCTCCTTTAGCATCTCAATTGTTCATTTGCCCCACTGGTTGTTTAGCAGGCTTCCTGCTTCTGATGTACTTAGCAAAACAATTTTTATTACATTTTGAATCTCTAGCTAGCTGTTCTTCAAATCGTTTTTTGGCCTTCCTAATTATATTTTTACACTTGGAATGTTAGAAGTCATCCTGGGAGAGATGGACTAATGAGCAGAGTCCAGGCAAGGTAGTCAAAGCTGTATGATAAATACAGATTATCACATGGCTGCTTGCACCACATAATAATGTGTTTAGTCAGTGGTGTGCTACCAACATTAAAAATCAATCAAAAACAGAAATGTATACAAATGTGTATACATACAACTATTTAAAAATGAAAGGCTAGATCTTAGATGATGTAAATCGGTGTAGCCCTATTGAAATCAGTGGAGCTATGCCAATTTAATCTCACCGAGGGTCTGGTCCAAAATGTTTACTGCTACATAGTGAGTGATGTCTTTGGTAAACTGCTTCAAACAAATGTACTCATTAAATTTAATATATTTATATAGCACAAAAGGTCTCATTTTAGAGTGATTGAACATTATAATACATATTCCATAACACAGTACACAAGCTATCTGTATCTTTAACAGAAGTCAGTTGAAATCAAATCACCAGCTATTATTGTATTTGGACCTTGGCAACTGCCTTTTACTTGGTTCATTTCCCAGATGCTAGTCCACTAATGGATTGAGCAACCGCTAGCGCCACCCTTCTACAGATGCAGAGGGCCAAAGGATTCCGTTAGCATCAGATCCTCCTGCCTTGCTCCAAGCCTCACTGGCTCTCCGTTTGCATGTGGCAATATAAAAGAGCTTCTGTGGACCTGAGTGCTCTCAGACACAAAAAGTGAGCGGCCGCTGTCTCCGTGCTCATGAAGCTGAGGCATGACTTGCCCACTAATGATTTAAAATCTTAGCCTTCTGCTTTTTTTTTTTCCAGTTCACTCTAAATTGCACCAAGGACTTAGTTTTATTTATACTGTGATAGCTAGAGATGCCAATCTGGGCTCCATTGTGCTAGACACTGTACCCACATCCCCCAAGACAGTCCCTTCCCCCAAAGAATTATAATCTTAAAATACATTTTTGCAGACATCTTTTCTTTACATGTATATATCTCCTTTTGGAAGGGAGCTAGGGACCAGTCCTGTGAATTACTATGTAGATCTGGGTTCTTTGCTGTCATATACCGTTTACTCTTAAGGAACTAAAAGGATCAACAAGCATAACATTATCACAGATGAATCTTTTGACCATAATATTATTGGATGTGTTCAGTAATACTAGCATTTCAGGTCCGTCATATCCAAGAATGATTACAATTCTTTTAGCTTTTCGCATCCATCAAATGGCAGCAGAACAAAAAGCCAACCTGCCCTTTTAAGGTAACAACAATGGCAAGCAATCAGTGTTGCAGTTCAGGGAAGATGTTAAAATAACATCTAAAGGAAATACTTAATTTCAGCCTCATGTAAATGAAAAATTCTTTTCAAATATATTTTGATATCTGATGTGCTGCTAAATTCTTTTCAATGCCATGACTTTGATAAGTTCCATATATTCCAAATTTTGTTGCTACATATATTTGGCATTAAAATTAAACACATTTTAGATAGTTTAAGATGTTCTTGGAGAAAATTAGTTACTCCTCCTCTGTCTTGTGTGGAGTCTGATTATATAATATAATATACGTCTGTATTGTATAGCAGATTTTATGCAGGTACTCAGATGCCCCCATGATGAATGTGTGCTGGATACATGAAAACTTTTTCCTACAAGTCCACAACTGTTTCCATAAAACAAGCTGCCATATAACTTTTCAGTGGGAGTAAGAATTGGAGATGTGAAGCCCCACTGTGGATAGGGTGACCAGACAGCAAATGTGAAAAATCGGGATGGGGGTGGAAGGTGATAGGACCCTATATAAGGAAAAGACCCAAAAATCGGGACTGTCCCTATAAAATCGGGACATCTGGTCACCCTAGCTGTGGAGGTGTGAATTCTCGTTCCACAAAATGGCAGCAGCAGTGCTGTGAAAGCTGCCCTTGCTCCTGAAGCCCTGACTGATGATGGAGAGCTGGGCAGAGAGATGGCACGAAGTTCTGCACAACTTCCTGGGACTAGGGCTGATGAAAAGCAGGTATGGCTGGGGCAACAGTGATGCCGGGACAGCAGCTGCTGCTGCAGGGACCCAGCAAGCTCAGAGCATCCTGAGCATGTTGCCCTGGGGAACTTGCTCTGCACTGTACACGAGACTCAACCAGAACCTCAAAAGGAAGGAGATGCCCCCATCCGTGACTGAGGGAGTGAGTGGACAGATATGTGGTGCCCTTTATGTCCTGCATATCTGGGCATCGTGGGACTGTATGTTATTTTGACCACTAGAGGGAGAGCAGGGAGCAGTTCAACCAGAATCTGCAGCTGAGGGGTCAACCAGGGGCCAGATACAACACAGACCTGGACTTCGCACTCAGTGCTCACACACTAGAGAGACACGCTGGGGCATTTTGGATTCTGAATCTGTCTGTTGCTAATCAAGGTGACTGTTTGTACAAACTGAGTCTTTGTACTAGTCATGGCACGGGAGTGATTCCTGGGTATATTCCTGCTTTCCCAAAAGCAGTAAGAGTGGTCTCCACCCCAAGCCACGTCTTAGTAAGAAAAATTGAAGTAGATGGCTAAGATTGAATAATTCTCTTTCTTGATCTAAACTTAAATTGTCTGACAATGGGAATGAATGTTGATGCCTTATCAAATCCATTTTACCCAGACTCCACATGTCACTTTTAGGGTACTATTAAATCAATACACTAGATTCTCAGAGAACATGTGGTATCTTACTTTAAAAAAATAGTTCCAAGTAAAGACTGAAGTTTTCTTAATTTGATTTATTAAATTCATTTTCCTCTTTTCCCATGCTTTCATTGAAAATCAACCAAACAACTATTATATTTTTAGAATGTATGTGAGATCTCTGGATCACAGAGGTGGCATATTTTCAAAGATGATCTGAGAAACCGTCTAAATATTCATATAACAATGGCAGCCAAATTTATTAATTTTTCTCCTTATCTGAAAAAGATTAATTTTGGCAGTGCTCTGGAAATACATGGGAACAATTTAACATCTGTGATTTATGTTTTCCTGCCTCTAATGTTTTATGACAGCTTTTTTTAAAGATGTACTTATTTGACACTCAGCCAGTGTTATCTGCTATGTCCTTGGGAATTCTGACCCTTTAAACCACAGTTGAATTTTTAACTTAAGCTATTCAAGGAAGGGGATCTTTTCTCTAAGAAGCTGTTTTGAACTTCAAAAACAACATGCATGAAATGCTACGTAAGCCTGCCCTTAAACTAGAACTAGACAATGCTACTAAATTCTGCTGTGACGGAAAGTACAAAGATAATGTCAGTTTCTGCCCTGTGCAATAGACCTGTGGAAGAAGAAAGTCATAGGAGAAGAGGGGAAAGGCCTTATTTGCGCACAGACTGGCTAACCTAGTAAGGAGGGCTTTAAACTAGGTTCGACGGGGACAGGTGAGCAAAGCCCACAGGTAAGTGGGGAACAAGACCTGGGAGATGGGTTGGAAACAGGAGGGAGCACGGGCTATAATGGCAGAGAGGAAGGAGGGTCAGGGCAAAGCTGGGAGGCAAGATCAAACCAGTATCTTAAATGCCTTTATACAAATGCAAGAAGTATGGGTAATAAGCAGGAAGAACTGGAAGTGCTAATAAATAAATACAACTATGACATTATTGGCATTACTGAAACTTGGTGGGATAGTACACACGACTGGAATGTTGGTGTGGATGGGTATAGTTTGCTCAGGAAGGATAGACTGGGGAAAAAGGGAGGAGGTGTTGCCTTATATATTAAAAATGTACACACTTGGACTGAGGTGGAGATGGACATAGGAGACGGAAGGGTGGAGAGTCTCTGGGTTAGGCTAAAAGGGGTAAAAAGCACAGGTGATGTCGTGCTGGGAGTCTACTACAGGCCACCTAATCAGGCGGAAGAGGTGGATGAGGCTTTTTTCAAACAACTAACAAAATCATCCAAAGCCCAAGATTTGGTCGTGATGGGGGACTTCAACTATCCAGATATATGTTGGGAAAATAACACTGCGGGGCACAGACGATCCAATAAGTTCCTGGACTGCATTGCAGACAACTTTTTATTGCAGAAAGTTGAAAAAGTTACTAGGGGGGAAGCTGTTCTAGACTTGATTTTAACATATAGGGAGGAACTTGTTGAGAATTTGAAAGTAGAAGGAAGCTTGGGTGAAAGTGATCATGAAATCATAGAATTTGCAATTCTAAGGAAGGGTAGAAGGGAGTACAGCAGAATAGAGACAATGGATTTCAGGAAGGCGGATTTTGGTAAGCTCAGAGAGCTGATAGGCAAGGTCCCATGGGAATTAAGACTGAGAGGAAAAACAACTGAGGAAAGTTGGCAGTTTTTCAAAGGGACGCTATTAAGGGCCCAAAAGCAAGCTATTCCGATGGTTAGGAAAGATAGAAAATGTGGCAAAAGACCACCTTGGCTTACCCTTGAGATCTTGCGTGACCTACAAAATAAAAAGGCGTCATATAAAAAATGGAAACTAGGTCAGATCATGAAGGATGAATATAGGCAAATAACACAGGAATGCAGAGGCAAGATTAGAAAAGCAAAGGCACAAAATGAACTCAAACTAGCTATGGGAATAAAGGGAAACAAGAAGACTTTTTATCAATACATTAGAAGCAAGAGGAAGACTAAGGACAGGGTAGGCCCACTGCTCAGTGAGGAGGGGGAAACAATAATGGGAAACTTGGAAATGGCAGAGATGCTTAATGACTTCTTTGTTTCGGTCTTCACTGAGAAGTCTGAAGGAATGTCTAGTATAGTGAATGCTTACGGGAAGAGGGTAGGTTTAGAAGAGAAAATAAGGAAAGAGCAAGTAAAACATCACTTAGAAAAGTTAGATGCCTGCAAGTCACCAGGGCCTGATGAAATGCATCCTAGAATACTCAAGGAGTTAATGGAAGAGGTATCTGAGCCTCTAGCTATTATCTTTGGGAAATCATGGGAGACGGGGGAGATTCCAGAAGACTGGAAGGGGGCAAATATAGTGCCCATCTATAAAAAGGGAAATAAAAACAACCCAGGAAACTGCAGACCAGTTAGTTTAACTTCTGTGCCAAGGAAGATAATGGAGCGGGTAATCAAAGAAATCATCTGTAAACACTTGGAAGGTGGTAAGGTGATAGCGAATAGCCAGCATGGATTTGTAAAGAACAAATCGTGTCAAACTAATCTCATAGCGTTCTTTGATAGGATAACGAGCCTTGTGGATAAGGGAGAAGCAGTGGATGTGATATACCTAGACTTTAGTAAGGCATTTGATACGGTCTCACATGATATTCTTATAGATAAGCTAGGAAAGTACAATTTAGATGGAGCTACTATTAGGTGGGTGCATAACTGGCTGGATAACCGTACTCAAAGAGTAGTTGTTAATGGCTCCCAATCCTGCTGGAAAGGTATAACAAGTGGGGTTCCGCAGGGTTCTGTTTTGGGACTGGTTCTGTTCAATATCTTCATCAACGATTTAGATGTTGGCATAGAAAGTACGCTTATTAAGTTTGCGGACGATACCAAACTGGGAGGGATTGCAACTGCTTTGGAGGACAGGGTCAAAATTCAAAATGATCTGGACAAGTTGGAGAAATGGTCTGAGGTAAACAGGATGAAGTTCAATAAAGATAAATGCAAAGTGCTCCACTTAGGAAGGAACAATCAGTTTCACACATACAGAATGGGAAGAGACTGTCTAGGAGGGAGTATGGCAGAAAGAGATCTAGGGGTCGTAGTGGACCACAAGCTTAATATGAGTCAACAGTGTGATACTGTTGCAAAAAAAGCAAACATGATTCTGGGATGCATTAACAGGTGTGTTGTAAACAAGACACGAGAAGTCATTCTTCCGCTTTACTCTGCGCTGGTTAGGCCTCAACTGGAGTATTGTGTCCAGTTCTGGGCACCGCATTTCAAGAAAGATGTGGAGAAATTGGAGAGGGTCCAGAGAAGAGCAACAAGAATGATAAAAGGTCTTGAGAACATGACCTATGAAGGAAGGCTGAAGGAATTGGGTTTGTTTAGTTTGGAAAAGAGAAGACTGAGAGGGGACATGATAGCAGTTTTCAGGTATCTAAAAGGGTGTCATCAGGAGGAGGGAGAAAACTTGTTCACCTTAGCCTCCAATGATAGAACAAGAAACAATGGGCTTAAACTGCAGCAAGGGAGATTTAGGTTGGACATTAGGAAAAAGTTTCTAACTGTCAGGGTAGTTAAACACTGGAATAGATTGCCTAGGGAAATTGTGGAATCTCCATCTCTGGAGATATTTAAGAGTAGGTTAGATAAATGTCTATCAGGGATGGTCTAGACAGTATTTGGTCCTGCCATGAGGGCAGGGGACTGGACTCGATGACCTCTCGAGGTCCCTTCCAGTCCTAGAGTCTATGAGTCTATGTTTTACAAGAAAATAAACCTAACTTAAAATATAATCCTGTAGCTTCTAAAACTTTCTTAGAACTTCAAAGGCTACAGAATCTGGCCCCTAAAAGTCATTTGCAAAGGGGGGAAAATCCTGGGATTTTGGTCATTTTTAGTACTGCTGTGGCATAGAAGGAAGGCAGCAATTTGTTTTAAATATGGGTATTTTGTTTGTTGCTTACCTTGTTCTGAGGGAGCTTGGGGAAAGAAACATAGGGATAGCCACTAAGTGTCCCATATTCCCTGCATCTGAATGAATTGTGGGACCATCTGCACAGGGCCTCCTGTGGCTTCATATCAGCTCTGTGCCTCAGGACTCCCTCCTTCCAACTGCTTCCTGGCAGCACAAGCTCCACTGGAGTCACGCTGCCACCACTTTGTCAGCCAGCAGCAGCCATAGGGACTAGCCTTAAAGGAGGATGCCCACCACAGGGGGTCCAGCAATGGAAAATGTGGGGGGTTATTATTAACAACTATAGCCTAGGGCTGTAATAACTGCCCTAGGGAATGTCCATGGGATCATCCAAAAGGATGAGGCATTTCCGCTCAACCTCACCCTGAAGTGCCTGCTGCTCTCCAGTCCCAACATCTTGCTTCCTCTTCTCAACTCACAGATCCTTGGACTTATGGTGCAGCCTCTGCAGGGTGTAGGACAAGACTGGGTTCTGAGGTAGCTAATTACCACCTCTTCCCCTGATCTATGTGTGGAGAGCCCACTCTGCATGAATCAGTAGGGCATGATTAATTATTAAATGAAGGGGGTGGCAGCTATTAACTGAGAAACTTGACAAACTTGAGTGTGCTTACTGGGGGATTTTTATTTTATTAACTTGAGTAGCACATCTTTCCACCATTATTTTGATTATGCATAGTAAAAATAGACACTATTGTATTACATATCTACCTACACATGGCCACTGACACTGTCAAATTACATTAATTGGTACTTCGTTTCTTTGTGCACCAATTAAGGGCTTGTCTTCATTACCGGGGTAAGTCGACCTAAGTTAGGCTACTCCAGCTGCATGAATAACGTGAGTCGATGTAACTTAGGTTAACTTACCGCGGTGTCTTCACTGTGCTGTGTCGATGGGAAATGCTCTCCAGTTGACTTACCTTACTCTTCTTGGGGAGCTGGAATACCATATCGGAGTCAACTGGAGACTGCTCTGCTGTTGATTTAGCAGATCTTCACTAGACCCGCTAAATTCACACCCGCTGCATCGGTTGCAGCAACTTCCACTGTAATGAAGACGAGCCCTAACACTGATAAATAATAAGCTTCTGCCTTCTTTAATACTGCACATGAAAGTGCCTCTTTACTGTTGTCTTTTACAGTTATGGAATATCTGCAGTTCCCTGTCATTTTAGTCTGGTGTCCCCTTCTTCTTTCCACTCTAAATCTTTGGTCTATGAGATTATTTTGATGAGATTTCATTTCAATACATCTCCAGAAATGTTCTCCATTAAGAATGTGTTCTGTAAAGCAGCAAGAATAATTGCACTGCTAGGAGCAGAAGGAGAGTAGTGGTATGTAGGTAAAACCATGAGAAAGCTAGTTGTTATAGTCAAAGTAAAAGAGCTAAGAGGCAATGTTGGTGTTGGGATGAACTGAAATGTTAGCTGTAGCTGTCAGCAAAAATGTTAAAGAAACAGCAGCTGCATCATACTGCTAGCAGAGGAGTAGAGCATTCCTAGATCCAAAATAGTCTTCGGAGTCAGTGTTTTCTTCTACTGAACCCCATTAAGAGTCATGAGCTGTTTATTTTAAAGGCTAGTTTGAGCTGGATGATAATACCACTGCTATTAAAATGGGTGACCCACAAAATATTTGAAATATAAATACAAAAGGCAGAACTATTTAAAGTAGAGGTTTGTGGGTATATTACTACACATCAGTTATGCAACTTGCCTTACTAATGAGTCTCAGCTACAGTATCCCAGCTTCATTTTAATTAACATTAAAGATAATTAATTGCTAATAAAAATGAAAATTACATTGCTCAGCTGAAGCACAATGAATCAGTTTATTTTCAGCTATTGTAACATTTACTTGTCCTTTTGGGTAAAATATTTACAAAAGCATATCTTTCCATCTTTTTTGGCTGGCTTTATAGAATAAAAGAAACTGCCATTTTCTTTTGATCATGAATGCCAAGATAAATGTAATAAAGCCTGTGGGCTTTTTGTGGTTTTACTGTTTAGAAAAACCTATGCAACAGCCCGATGCAGTTCTGATTGTCAAGCTAATGGAGTACAGCCAGACTGGAGATACTACAATGGGTCAGGAGACCTGGACATTTCTGATCTGAGGCCAAGGTAGCCCAGACACATCACAGAGGTGCTGTATACATAACCTTTGGGGAGGGCATGCTCAGTTGTTTTTCAGCACCACATAGCTGCTTGATTCAAGGAGCAATCCTGATTCAAAGAGTGGCCTAGGTAGGAAGACGGGGACACTTGTGTACTGCTCAGTTTTCCAAGGGTCACTACCAAAAAAGCAGAACAAAGAGGACTTAGTGGCTTAGTAGTCTATGCTTCAGCATTTAAATTAGACTCACTGGACCAACAGATCCAAATTTCAACGTTCTTTCCTGGTAGATAGATGTACCATACAAGCTATTGTCTGGCGAACTTCTGATGACCTTTTGAAGACAATGTTCTCTGTGTACATAAAAAATACCGTGGCTCTCTTCATCAAAATTGTGGTGTTTCCATTGTGTCCATGAGAAGGACTGTTTAACAGTTTGCAGACTGGTTGGCTTGCTACATTTCAGTGGTACCCTATGGTATACATACAGATTTATAGCATTGTTGATCCTTCAGAAAACTAGTCATGACGGGGTCAATATTGAGCAGTCTGGAGACTCACCACTTTAAGGTGAATTGTATATTGTATGTTGTGCCATAACGTTAGCAGGTCTCTTTCCAGCAGGGCACAGCCAATTCTCATTCCCCTCTCTTCTCTTTCTTACAACTAAATGTAATATCTGCCTGAGACCCTCATTTCTTTACCCTCCCCCTGCCCTTCCTTAGGTGTTCCTTCTCTCACCCATCCCAATGTCTCTTCCAGTTGGAAGGCTTCTCAAAGTTACAGTGGCTTTCATTGTTGCTCTAAAGAAAATTGTGAGCTCTCAGTGGTTTGCTCTCTGAACAGTGCTAGCTTGACTGCTATTGGGGGTTTCCACTTGTCCTGGACCTCCACCTTTTGTCTTCCTCTGGAGGGAGCCTCAGGACAAGGAAAGCCCTCCCAGCCATGAAATCCAACGTGACCCTTTACCCGCTAAGAAGGATCTCCCAGATTTCTTGTTCCCAAGCCCCTTGGTCTTAACCGGCTAGCAGATCTCTATTGGAAGTGGCTCTCCTCGGTAGCAGCAACAACTGCTAATTTGCAACAGAGCCTTCACACTGATATCTGCCTTCTGCTGTGTTTCAGCAACTGAAAGTGTGACCCCCGATCTGTTCGCTCTTCGGACTGTGATTAACATGTGAACGTTGGACCTTCCACTAAGCTCAGATCACTCTCCCTTCTCTCTAGCAGCATTGCCAACCCCAAGCATTCAAACTTCAAGTCAAAACCCAAAAATTGAGGTTGGCTGGAAAATCATGACATTTAAAGCAATAATTTGGGGTTCTTTTTTCCCTTCTGATACTGGAAAGTTTAGGATTCATGTTTTTTACCTGATTCCGGGAGCTGGGGCTCTAACAAAAATGCCAAATATTATGGTACTGTACTTGTGATGAAATTGTGAGAGATAACAATACTGTTTAGCAAACTGTAGGTGCCGGACTAGGACATTTAAACCTCTCTCGTCTCACCAAACTGAGTGCACAACTCAGAATGACAAGATTGTTTTACAGGAACATTTTTTCCCTCACAGGTTCATTGGTCCCCTTCCCTTATCCTCCAGGGCAGTTTTCCCTCTGGCTTTCTAACTTAGCTAGTGGAACCCAGGGCCCTCTGGTTAATTAGGAACTTTGGTGTTCCTCTCAGCTACTGGGTTAGTCTGTCTTCTCCTGTTGGCTGATTTTGCCCCCAATTTTCTTTTCCTTCCGCACTCTCCATCTTGCACCAGACGGCTTTCTGGAGTGCTGTCAGTGGTCTGCCTACCATAGTGCTTCCTTCTCTATAGTAGGAAGTTTTAGAAAAAATGTCCATTGGTGTATATGCAGAGTCAGAGTGTAGAGGAGGTTCTGCTAGCTTTTGATATTTTTACTAATGTACCATTTGTTAACACAGTAGTAAACCCACTGGTAGCTGCCCAAGGCCTTCCTATGCATCCCTTCTGCTGCAGCTCTGCCAACTGATATGTTTTTCTAAAGCTTCTTAGTGTTGACATTACTTAGTTTTTATTTGCATGGGTTTCCCTTATTGCAACATCATGGAGACATCTCATGTCTTCATTTCCCCTCTGATGCTTTCAATGCTGGCTAACTAGCTGTTTTCCCTGCCTCAGAGCATAGGCTGCCCAGCCACACTTCATTCTGTCTCCTTCCTCTGAGGCTGCATGTTCTTATCCCTCTGATCAATCAGCTTCTCTTCCCTCTTTATGCTGTAGAATCTGCCTTCCAATATGGAAGAGGGTTAAACTCTATTTTAGGCCCAATATTTGAACCCCTCACACTCTTCAATGTGTTTATCATCTACCCTGCAAGGTAGGGAAGAAACAAGGCACAGACAGACAATGTGACTTGTCCAAGGTCTTACAAGAAATCTGCAGTGGAGCTGGGGACTGAACCTATGTCCCTCAATTCCCAGAAAAGCATCCTAACCCGAGGACCATCCTGCTCATCCATTATTATCCTGAAGATCTGATATCACAGGATGAAAACTGTATAAGAGGAATGGACTGTGCATTCAGAACTTAGAGTGAATAGATCATGAAAGATCATCTGAATTTAGCAATGTGGCCTTCACCCATCAGGATATTGTCTTATTAATGGGAGCCACTTGTCAGATGCTTTGTCATGCCTCAAGTATCTCCACTTTAGTATCCTGAACTCATTGTTGAGCAAAATCTAAACATTGCCCCTCTCTGCATTTATGCCTGGCCCTGGAGCTATCTTTAGGTATTGCTTGCTTCCTCTGAAGGATTTTTTGAGATCACAGTAGCATCTTGTGGAACTGTTCCTGGTATATTTATTTCATAGCCAGCAATCTGGTCTTGCCTGTATCTTGGATTCTGTATCTGTAAAACTCAGGCATAACCAGGACAGGTGTTGAGCACTGGACAGCTAGTGGGTTTTATTTGTGATGCATCTTTCCTGTGCTTCTTTTATGATGCTTGCACTAATGAGAAACTCACAGTATTTCACATTTTTGCTTTTGCAGCACCTTGTAGGTTCTCAGAGAACTTTGCAGACATGATTGATTTATGCCTCACAATACTATTAGAGCTTGACCTCATTTTGGAGATAGAAGCTGAAGAAGTGAGAGACTGTGTGACTTGCTTAGAGTGTCTTAGAGGTTATGCAGTAGAGCCAGAAATAGAATCAAGGGTCACTCAAGGTAAGCTGTTCCTGTGGAAAAAAATCAGTTGACTGTATTACTGTCATTTTAAGTGCTGTAAGTCTAAGCACCAGCGATACTGAGGGCAGCCTCACACCTCAGTCCTCTGGTCTGCTCTTATCTCTTAGTTCTCTAATTTTTCCACCACAAGTGAGTAGATTCCCAATTTTAGGCTTCCATTCCTTTGACCAAAGCTAAAGGGTCTTGTTCTAGAAAGTGTCTTCTCACACTGACATTGGTAAGGAATTCCCTCTGTGCTGGTTTGTCAAATCCCTGCACACCAGTTTTTGGTTTGAGGCCTTCAGCCCAAGGCTGAGATGCCTGTTCCTGGGACTGAGAAAAGGGAGTTTGGTTATACACACTTTTTACTTTTCATGCCCTGGACCCTTTGCAAGAGCAGAATGCACAGAGCAATCTTTATCCTAATTGCCCACATAGATTAGGGGCCCTGTCTCCCAGGTTTACTGGATCTTGTATGGAGTACATATGAGCTCTTTCAATATGATCTTCTCTTTCAGAGGCCACCACCTCTATTTAGTGTAACCTTCTTTGAACTTCTTACCCCTCACAGTAGCAAATATGCTTGCTCAATAGCTGCATTCCTCAACAAAGAAGCTCTATTATGGTCGAGATGACCTTTCTATAATTGTTTGGGCCAACATATTACAACCTCAGGTTCTTCCCTTCAACAATTCTGAGTTTTGGCAGGTACAACAAGGGCTTGAAACAACTCTGATATGAGTGTTCCAGCTAGCTCAGCCTTCCAAGGTCCAATGGGCTTTTTTTAAACCATCTTCATACCTACAAGTTTTCAGTGCCCTCTTATACAGAGACTCCCTCACTTGAACCTGTCATCTGTGCTTCACGGGCTGTGGGGAACTTGTATGAAAAGTTCCCATGGAGCTGATGATGCTGAAAGCAGGTCCTTTAGTAGTTATAGCCCTGTCTTATCTTATTAGATAATTAAGATCCCTAGTTATTGACTTCCCCTCCTTTGTTTTTTCACAGGACTGAGACTTTTGTGAAAATTAAGGCTATGTTTGTTGTTGTTTTTCATGATCCAAGCAGAGAGGAAAGAGGACTCCTGGTTTCTAAGACTGCAATTAGTAGTTGATAGAAATCTTGTATAAAATGACTTGTAGCAGATGGGTAAACCTTCTTTGCAGGCTCATTACAGTAGAAGCCTTTCTACTTCTTGGGTTAAGAGAGTGCTGGCCTCATCCCTTTGAAATCAGCAGGGCTGCTTCTTGGTCTTTGCTTCACCCCTTCACCAACCACTACCAAGTGAACCTAGACACATCTGCAGAGACTTTAAGCATAAAATAGCTGAAACTACTACTCAGGTTAACCAGTGTCGCCTCTGGGGACAGTGTTTGCCACATCTGCTTGCTATTCGGGTCCTCAGCAGGACAAGAGTAGAAGGAGATTTCAACATGGGAAGTTTACTCAGCCATGAAAGAGTTTTTCTGCATTCCCTTTCTTCTATCCAGCATCCCTGCTGCACTTCCCTATTTACATGTTCATTTTACACTCCCTCTCTCTGATAGTCCTGGTGTTTGAACTACCTAGAAGGATGAAAGGTGAACTCTGCTTCCATATATTTTCAGGCTTTTGATTTTCTTTACCTCCTTGCTTTCTGGTAGATGGCACCCTAATTCTAACTGTGCTGCACTGCAGGAGGGAAAGAAGGAGGGATGAACAAACTCCTTTACCATAAGCAATCTTCCCCTAAGAACACTTTTTAAGTGAATGAGGACAGCAAAAGGAAAACACACAGCTTTCAATTGCTTTTTTGCCCTTATGTCATTTTCTGTTAGTACTTAACAAAAAGGAAACAAATTGTTTCACTGTTACTACTGAAATCCTGAAACTGTGGCCAGAAAGAAACCCTGGACCTTCACTCTGCTCTACTCTGTCTCTGTGGCACAGTGAAGAGGATTGATTCCAATTCACTTTGCTACTAAGGAAGTATCTCTCGTTCTACTATGTTCAAGCCTTCTTGATCCAGATATGATGGGAGACATGAGAGGAGTTTAGAGAAATGGGATATGGGGCAACATTGTGTCTCATGTGTTTATCACCTGACTGTGATACTAGCTGGACTTGTCCTAACTTGCGGTAGCTACTGCTGAATCTGGCACTGACTCCCAGTGCCTCAGTCTTGTGGCTCTGAAAGGGGAACTTGAAGAACCTCTACCAGCTCCAGACTAGGACACCTTGCTCTGCATACAGGGGATCTCTCCTTATTCTGCCCCCCTACAATCAACACTGCTCAGGGAACTCTCCGCCTGGCATTTCTCACCCTGGGGCTAACAATTAAAATAAAATTATGTTACAAAGAGTTTTTCCAGAGATGGCAATTGAACTCCTCACCCATTTAAACTAAACACTGCTCTACTCTGCTTTTGGTAGAGGGGAGCTTGCTCCTCTGGAGGAGAAATTAGAGAAGAGAAGTGCGATGGGAATAAGCACTGTTATCTTTGAACAGAGTTGTGATTTTACAGGTGGTATGATCATAGTTACTGTCTTTTGACTAGTAGGGGTTTCTTCAGCATTTTATGTGCTGACTGTTTAGATAAATGAGATTTTTGGATAACTGAGGCTTAGACAAACAAGAGTTTGAATGTACTTGAAATGACAGATCTCTGCCTAGAAGCTACTGTGAACCATTCAAGGCTAACCACAAATGCTTTGCCACTTTTTCATTTGTGCCCGGGACTACATCTTTTAATGGCACAGTTAGTCTAGTGAACAATCTACATTATACAGTAGAAAGATAATAATAGCACTTGAGTCACATAGCAAGATACTTAGGGGGCTTAAGAGTCCTGTCTGCAACGCTCACAAACTATGAACAGGAGAACAAATCACATCATTTTATTTTCTTTTAGTTTGTGTTTGTCAGTACAGTAACTACAAAGCTAACAGAAATTGCATCATTTCATTAAACAATCAGGTTGCTTCACTGAAATGGCATCATGAACTCACCACCCCTTCTCCTTCCTGTTGTTGTCAAGCTGTTTGTCATTTAGTTACAAGGATGGGTACTAAAATAACTTTAGACATGAGTGCATTAGAACCATAAGACTCATGTAAGGGTCTGGGGGAAGACCTTCTTTTCAAAGGCCTCTTGGATAAACAAGGCAAGTTTGCAGTGATTCAGTTGTGCTGATTTCAGGAATCTGCTCCTTTCAATCACATTAATTTAGTTTACATTTTCAAAAAAAATGTAATCCATGTGATAAAGTAATGGAAATTCTTGTAGTAATGCTACAGTACCTTTTTACTTAAAGTGACACTCTTAAAACAAGTTAATAAAATTCTCTACTTACAACTGTTGTAATTGCAACACCAATAGAATCTAATTTTTCAGTTGTTTAATCTGTTAGTTTTATAAAGCAATGATATATGAGTGTGCATATACATATTTTCTCATTATCTCTCAGTTAAATAGCTGAGAGGTTGGCGCGCAAAATAAAAAATCCACAAACAAAACCAAACCACCCACCTCATCCCTAAATCCTATAGACTTTAGGGAAGAAAGATGCCCTTCAGATAAGAGACATTAGGTTCTAAAATACAACTTTTACTCTTTCAGTAGAACAAACCTTAGAACAGCATAAATCACACAACATTATACAGACTGACATCATTTCCCCAAAAAAGGAAGTGCAACAAAAGCAGCTCTTACTGAACTGAAGTGCTGCTGGGGTTTAAATCAAACTAGAGCTTATTGAAACTTCACTGTGGGTTTTTCTGTCCTCGGATTCCATTGGTTAATATCCAGATGGGATAGGTCACTTCATATATTATTTTTAAAGTTTTATGAAGCAAAATGAAACTCTTCAGTTATTGTACAGAAATGTCCTCAATACACTCCCCTCCCCTTAATTCTGGCTTGCTCATGTCAGCTAAGCTGCAAGAGGTGGCCATTTAAGGGAAAAAATACAAGCTCCAGCTTATTTCCCTGTAGTTTGCATGTTTTTCTCCCACTCCCTCAGCAATGCATTCTGTGATGCCAGATAGCATTTTTTAAAGGGAAAAAAAAACAAACACTTCTGATTAACTTTTAGCTGCTAATGGCACATCTGCAGAATCAACGAGGTTTCCATTAACACAGCCTATTTTCTCCCTTTTCCTCTCAATTCAGTAGTATTACAGTTAGCAATTTCCTGTTCATTGGCAAAATAAATAAGCAATAGGGTTTTATTGCTACACAACACTGACCTCCACACACATCGTTTTTAAACCATTCTTTGATTGTTTTAATAACCATGGGGACAGTTAAAATGTCTCTTGGAATGAAGGAAATTCATAAATTGCAGAAATATTGTATAATTATGCTTTTAAGCTATGTGTTCTTCATGGAAGGACCTCTGAAAAGTGCCTAGCTCATTATGGTGGCTATTACAATCTATATCATCTTATGAAGTCATCTTTGAATCTAGTACTTGTGGCTTTTGCTTCTTCTGGGTAAGATTTGGAGAGGTACACCAACAAAAGCATCAAGGCAAATGACATAAAATATCTTAAATGGAAAAAAATCCTTTCATTCCCATTTAGTATGCTTTTATGTAAGCACTGACTTTTTTTCCGCCTGACCTGGTAATGAATAAAAGTCAGACAAAAGTACAATAGTATTTGTGGGGAATGAAAATGATAGATCTAATAATTTATGCTTCCCCAGAGGAACACTATTCCCAAATACATTAAGCACACTGAAGTCTTCAGTTACAGTTATTAGACTCAATCCTGCTCCCATTGAAATTAATAACAAAATTCCCATTGGGAGTCTTTCTTGAGAGCAGCATCAAGGCCTTCTACAAGAAAATATAGGTATAAGTACCCTGCCACCCTTTCCTCCCCCTCCCCACCCCACAGCCACAAAACAATAGGCCATGGTCTGGATTATGAATAATTTATATTTCAGTATCACTAATTCTATAAGAACAGTAGCTGCTGAGTGACAAGAGAGAGCTTGAGAAACCCTAATTCTTTTCTAGAAACCTGGCTTCCACTCCCGTTGTGTATCCCCGGAACTCAACAGCACTGCCTTTCCAAACAGGATTCTGAATATCAGTGTATACATTCTTCTGCCACTTTTATGTGATAAGTGGATTCTGAAGTTTGTCAAAAATATAAGTGGACAGATATTTTTAATGGTCAATGGGCAATAGATGAATGGAAATATCCCCATGACAGATCTTTGTTAACACATTAGGATAGAACTGAAAACTGAGTTTGTGATTTATATACAGAAGTACTAAATGGGCTTTTTTATTTTAATGGAACCCTTATAAAATCATTGTCACAAATCATTTTCTGTTTAATTATAGTTCTTAATACTTGTTCAGCATTTTCAGATACTAAATTTCCTCCATGTCATTTCATATTGGATTTTATACAGCTACCTCGCTGTGCATGGTATTTTACAGACATGCAAGAGGACATAGTCCCACCCCAAATAGAGTTGACGTTCTAAACCAGGGATGGGCAAACTATGGCCAGCGGGCTGGATTGGGCCCATGAGCCATTTTAAGCCAGCCTGCAAGCCACAACATATGGTTTTGCCCTGCTCCAGCACTCCAGCCAGGGCGCAGGGTCGGGGGCTGCACCACGTGGCTCCAGGAAGCTGCGGCATAGCCCCACTCTGGTTTCTATGTGCTCCAATTGCCCCCTCCAGTGCTCCAATGGGAGCTGCAGGGGCGGTGCCTGTGGATGGGGCAGTGTGCAGAACCACCTGACCGCACCTCCATGTAGGAGCCAGAGAAGGGACATGCCACTGCTTCCAGGAGCTGCTTGAGGTAAGCGCCGCTTGGAGCCTGCACCTCTGAATCTCTCCCCACACCCCTGCCTCAACCCTGATCCACCTCCCGCTCTCCAGACCACTTGATCCTAGCCCAGATCACCCTCCTGCACCCCATACCTCTTATTCCCAGCCTCACTCCAGAGCCTGCACCCACTCTTGTACCCCAACCCCTATTTTGTGAGCATTCATGGCCTGCCATACAAGTTCTATTCCTCGATGTGGCCCTTGAGCTAAAAAGTTTGCCAACCCCTGTTCTAAACTAATATGATGAGAAACAACACTAGACTATGAGAAAGGAAGGCGAGAAACAGGAAACTAGGGGGAAAGTAAAACAGCTCTTGGGAAAAGATTATTTATAAATAATTCAGCTGCTCTATTTTTGTTCACCGTTCCTGTGAGGGAGTGGATATTTGTTTGTTAATAACTAAGCACTTAGATCCCAGAGGCATGGTTCTACTCCCACTGAAGTTAATGGCAACATTCCCCTTGGCATTAACCATATGGATTTGGCCTCTGATTCAGCAAAGCATTTTGGCATGTGCTTAATTTAAGTATGAGAGTATTTCCATTGAATTCAGTGGAACTACCCACAAGTGTAAAGTTAAGCTTGTGTGTAAATCAATCCCAGATGAGGGCCCTAGCTTCTGCAGCGATGAGCACTATAGATAACCCATGGCTTGCTAGATTAGATTAATGTTTTAATATAGCCACTGACATAAGAGAGGAACCAGATAATACTAGAGCTGAGATTAACAATCCACAGAATGTAAAATGGTGGAGATAGAGGATCTGACAACTGATGTAGGCTAGGGCAGAACTCTGTTGAGCTTTGAAGGTGAATTCAAGGTCTTTGAGCCTGATGTGTAAAGTGACAGGGTCAGAATGGTGGGATAAGTTGATTTTAGTTTTGTTTAGACTGAAGAAAAGAGGCCAAAAAGGAGGAAGTTGCTATAGTCAAGATAATTGAGCCATGAACCAGAGTGGTAGCAGTGGATATTTAAGGAAAGGGCTTGGCAGTCTTTAGCACCATTATGACACCATTAGTTTCCCAGTGGCTACAGGTTCTAGAGGCTCAAATAAGGATGCTGTAATACAAAGGACAAATAGATATGACTGAGAAAATGACTATCTGTGCTTATGCCTACTTATCTTCCTAGATAATCTATATGGAGAAAAATACAGGCAACACCTGAAGAACATTTTCTGTTCAATATAAAATTTAAGCTGGTTTCCATTCTGAAGAATAGTCAAAGCTATAAACAATCACAATGAAACCAGCTGCTGAATGGCTACATTGCATATTTCACAGAGTTGATTGGAAAATCCCAGAGCCTCTTTCTGGACACCTGTTGAGAAGAGTAATTTTAGCCTGCGTGCCCATTTTAAAATGGAAAGAGAAGGCAGAAGAACGTATAATCATGATTTTTCTTTGGATGGAAGTTGTCAGCAAATTATTTGAAAGTCACCTCATTTGACCACCAAGTTTTGGAGCTAATAAGACTAGCTTCCCCCTCTCCACCCCAAAAAAAAGATTTATGGAGGAAAATTAAAATTACAATATAAAATGACATAAAATTAGTGGCATTTTCTCCCCAAGACTGTAGTTATCCTAAAATGAAAGGTGAATCTGCTGTTTCTTCTCAGCACTTTTAATGAATTATCTACCACTGTATTCAGGAAGAAAAGGACAAAATTTATTCTACTCTAATATCAATGAATATTAGAAAACAAAATTTAAACAATGAATATTTTCCACCTTATGGTTTTCTCTTGAAAAAAAATAACTTGCTCAAAATATATCTATGCTCTCATGAAGTCTCAGAGTTTCCACTGTGAGCTTGAAAGAGGTCACAATAGAGCTGAAATAATTACCATTATTAACTTACAGGGTCACTAATTAACATTACATGCAAAAGAGTTTATTTCTAAACAAGCAATGTGCCCCTTTTTAGGACATAAGCTGGTAAAAATGTAAAACATGATTCTTTTCAGAATTCTTTCCTGGCCCAGCACTTCATCTTTTCCACTGTTTCACTGGCAGTTATATCCCCTGGCACTGCCAAGTCAGAACTGGTTTAGTGTATTGTTAGTTTTATCCAATTTGTAAACATTTCACAGCTGAACTGTGGTACTGACATAATGTATCTAGTATGCAGGGATGCATCTAAAATCCATTTTGATAAAATAAGAGACTCTAAACTTTCTGCAAGTGTCTCAGAGCCTAGACCTTGAGTGTCAAACAAGGTAGAGGACCCAGTCAGCATATTTCTACTGAGAGAATCCCAGACTACAATCTCTTGTCCGTGCTAAAGGGATTTTTATTACTCCCCTAGTAATCTTTGCCTTCAGACCTTAATTGGTATGGTACAGAGAATAGCTTTTGTAATGAGTACATATTCCTTATCCATAAATGATAAAGTTCCCCTCTGTATAAAGAAAGCCGCTTTAGAAGGATGTGGGTTAGTTTTTATTGGACCAAGCTGCTTTTGTCAGTTTTGACATAGACTAATCACTCTAAACAATTCCTGCTTAAATTACTTAGCAGTTCATGAAGCTGAAGGATACATTTTTTGAACAGATTTCTCTTGAGCTGTTAGGGGAAAAGGTTTAAGTACTGACTGTCTTGTCCATTATTTATTTTTTAAAAGAAACAATCAGTTAGTGGCATGCAAAAAATTACACAGTTTAAGAACACTCAGGTACTAAAATTATAAGGACTTTTTAAGAAGGCTCTGATCTGCAATTATCCAAGCAGCAATTTGATATTATACATATCACAGTAGAAGCAGAAGCACTTAGAGCTGTTGTCACAAGGGCAGAACAAAATGTACCAGGTGACACTAATGTGCTTAGAGTATGGGGAAAAAAAACAGAAAAGTAGAAAGCAATAGGTCACAAGAACATACATAGTTCAGCCACTGTATGGCTATTTCCTCTGGCTTACTACATAGGCTGTTAGTTTTTATAGCGGTTAAATTTCTGGCTGCTAAGGTACAATAACCACTTTATTATTGAATCTTGGTGTGTCTTCTGACAGTATGAGTTTACAAAAACAAATGTTGAAAGTTTCAATCCATATTCCTTTTTCATGTGATTACTAGCTAGTGTCACAAGTCTCGTTTCAACCAAGTTTCAAAAAATGGTCTGAACAACAGTTTGATTCTCTATTAAAACAGCCAAAAAAAAAAAAAAAGACACGCTTAACTTCCTATTTTAGCTTTTCTTGACTGAATTTTTCCATCAGCAGAAGGTTGATCACAGGAGGAAAAAAAGACAAGCAACTTTCACATGAAAATATATAAATCACATCTTACAAAGCTAATGAATTGGAGTAGTTAGTTCATTCTTACCTGACAGCAGTAGGACCCTAGGAACTATCCTACAATGTCAGTTTGTTCTTTGTAGATCAAAGCAGCTTGCTCCACACTACACAGGCAGATTTAAGACCTGGAAAAGTGTCCAGTGCAGAAGCACCCAGAGAGATAAGCTTTTCCCACTCTTCTAGGTCTACCAGCAGTTGAAGTAATGCAGAAAATAGGGTAGGGAGCAGAAGAGGAACGTAGTTTCTTCTCACAGAAATCCCAATCAGGAGAAATAGGAGGTATGCTGTCTGTCTGTCTCACACACAGACTTCTGTTTAAATTTTTTTTTTCCAAACTGTTGCTACGTGGTGTTAGGCTTTGGCAGTTTAGTTTCAGATTGTATTTCCCCTCTTCTGCTCTCTTCACACACTGTTACAGCAATGACTTTGTTGAGCTCAGCTCCCTTGTTCTATATTTAACCAGTGTTCTCAGCAAGTCAAGCCTGTCAACAGCTGAGAAGTTTGAAGCAGGCTTTGCTGAGTTCCTCAGCTGCTGAGTTATCAGTGGATGTAGAACTGCATTGCCTGACTACTATGTTAATGAAAAATTGTGGTGAAACTGTCAAATCTTTTTAATGCCTTCCAGTGACTGCACTGGAATAATTACTGTTTTAAGCAATACATAGAAGTTCTGTATTTAGGAATATATTTTAGAACGTTAGAAAGATACTTGTGTTGATACTCACATTAACATCAAATCAATTTACACAGTAAGGAGTTTAAGAAAACCTAGGATGTTTGTAATTTGAAAGGTATTCCCAGTCCTTGCAAAAAATCAATCAATCACACATTGGGAAAACATTTTAAAATATGTTTATTCTGAGTAAATGAGTAAACCATTTTCTGTTTGCACAGTTCAAATGTATCAAGCTGGCATGGAGATATAATGAAAGGCTTAGCTAGAAAGTGTTCAGAGTCACTTTTATTATGAGTAAGACAGTATCAGCTGTCTTCTTCCACTTGAACCTTGCTGTTGTGATCCATCCCTTCATTACCTCCGCATTGGAGTAGGTCACCTCTCACTAGGAATGAAGGTGAAAGCCGGAAAAACTCCAATTTGTGCAATACACAACAGGCAAGAAAGAATCAGGAACACATCACACTAGTGCTCTGCCCACTACACTGTCTCTGCATTTGCTTCTGGATCTAAATCATTGTCCTAGTTCGTAAAGTCCCTTAACAGCTTGAAGTCTGACAACTTTAGAGATTGCCTCTCTATCTATAGACCATTGACACAACTACACTGTCCAGGGAAGAGAAGCTGCAGTTGAGAGAGACCAGAGCATAGTTCTCCAGGGCTGGAGTGACATTCTCTGCAAATGGCCCCTGGCAGTAAAACTCTTAACCACAGGAGTTCAGTCTGAGTCCAGCCTGTTTTTAGGATGCAATTGAAAAATTAATCTCTTCCCAAAAGCCTTTCCACAGTAACCTTCCCTGGCATCTTTCCTTGTGGTCTGAGGAGGGGGAGAGAAGGAACAAAGAATAGAGTGGAGAATAAAGGAGAAAGACACACTGGGAAAAATACCAATTCATTTGTTATTAATTTGTTTATGGTAGTATCTCCTATGTGCTAATCACTTTCCAGACAAGCTTGGCAAAAGAAAGGAATAGTTCCAACTCATAATCCAAGGAATCAGACAAGTAGACAAGACTGAGGGGGGACATGATAACAGTCATCAAGTACTGTATGTAAAAGATTGTTATAAAAAGGAGGGTGATCCATTGTTCTTCTTAACCACTGAGGACAGGACAAAAAATAATCGGCTTAAATTGTAGCAAGATAGATTGAGGTTAAACATTAGGAAAAACTTAACTCTACAGGTAGTTAAACACTGGAACAAAATTACTTAGGGAGCTTGTTGAATGCTCATCATTAGAAGTTTTTAAGAGTAGGTTAGACTCCAGTCCCCTGCACCAAAGCAGAACTATCGAGGTCCCTTCCAGTCTTGCAATTTTGTGATTCTATGATATTACCCTTAGCTTGTGTTCTTGGTGCTTAGACCTCGTACTGATGGATTATAAATACTCTCTATGCTTAATGTGTCAAGTAGACTTTATTTTGGTGACCTAGTAAGAGCTAATACTTTCTCATTGTATATTTAAATATTTGGCTTGGGTAGAGGAATAATAAGACTAGAATATAGTTAAGAATTTTTATCAGCACAGAGATCACTGGTTCGTGGAATTTATCTAAGTATTAGAAGACATTCAAGTCAGGAGATTTGGGTCCTATTCAAAGCCCAACATCATGTACTCACTCTTTGAACTTTGACAAGTCAATACAGCACCATTTTAAAAGAAGCCTCAAATTCTGAGTGCCTCAGAGTTAAAATTGAGTTACATAAAATCACTGAACACTTTTTTGAAGATTTTGGCCTTAACTTCCCTGTTAATGGATATGCTACTGCCAATATTGCACTAACTACAATAAAGTTCAAGCAAACAATACACTAACACTGAATTCTTATGAAAATTCAGCTTTAACTCACCCTTTCCGCTTTAGGAGGTGCTACAATATGGGAGACCAATAAAATCACCCAGGCCAGTGGTTTGCAACCTGTGATGAAAATCTTCTGATGAAGTAAATCTGCTCAGCATTGTGCAACTGCAACCTTAGCTGCCAGAAATGCACCATAAAGTAGTGTGCAATTCCTGTAGGACAATTCCTAGTGTACAATAAAGTAGTGTGCAATTCCTGTGCCAAAACTATTGTGGATTGTTGTGTTACTTAAGTCATTTCAGTTATTCAAAAGTAGTATTTTACCTTAGCTATTTTAGCATTTAGCCAACAAAAATATAGCATTTAGAGGGACTTCTCCAGATAAAATGAAATAAACCAAAGATGGCCAGGAACACATACAAAGGTATGTAAGTTGGTCAAAAACATAAGTTACATACATTCATAGCTTTTAAGATCCTCTGGCACAATGGAATTCTCAACATAACAGTAAAGCTCATCTGAGTCGAAACAGACCGTTCTACAGAATGGTCTGAGACTGTGGAGTAAACTCCCTAATTAAAAAAGAAAATGTCCTCTGTGATGGGTTGAGCTAGTTGGGAGGCCCTGTTGAGCCCAAAATGTCCACCAATTGATATAAGCTCTCCTGAACTACCTCCATTTGTATGTCCATGGAGGAAGCTACCCTCATAAATAAGTCCTGTTCTGCCCTGTAATTATCCTGAAGAGGTGAGGACATACTAGACACCACTGCCTCAGCAGGGAATGGAGAGGAGGTACCCAAAACAGATTGAGGTGGAGCCTCCCATGTTTCTTCCGATAGGGGTTCTACTGGGAAAGTTTGCTTGTACTAAGTATCAGGAGTGACTTTGCATGCCTTCTCACATGAACTATCCCAACCTCTACTCAGGGATCTGGAGGGATAAGGGTCTGGAGAGGATCTGGTGGTGGGAGGAAACCTTCACAAATTCCAGTACGGCCACTGGTTAGGCATTGGAGCCAATCTCGTATGTACCACTCCACCAATACAGAACCTCTGCTGAGTATCACGGGTGAAGATCCCTGGATGGAGAGTGACAGTTTCTATCCTGAGGCCACGACGCCTAAAAGCCAACCTCCAATTAGGAAGATGAACCCGAGTCACCCAACTAAGGGGATGTGGTACCTCAGTCTCAAGGAGCATCATCAAGATGCCAGAGATGATGGTAAACAAGACAGCTTATTAGACTTGTCCCTCGATGGACCCAGGTGAAGAGATACAGGAGGGTATGAAAGAGGCCACAATACTGAAAGTTGAGCTCTTCCTGCGGGTAAGTCAGTCTGAGGGTTTAACGTTACTAGACAAAATGTCTCCTGAGTTGCTGCGAAGGCTGGTGCTGAGAGACACAGGACATCTCATACAGACGCATATGCATCTGGCATTGTTAACACTTAGAGGTTCGACTGATGCTGCTGATGCTGTTGCATCAAAGGGTTGGTGCTGTAGTAGCGGCTCGTCTCAATGGCACTGGCATTGATGCTAGCATCAACAAACCCACCCGAGGTGCTATCAGTACCAGTGAGAATTTCCTCTCCACGTGCACTCTACCCTGCTTTCCTGCTTTGATTATTGGTTGACAGTGCCAAGGACCTTTATCTTTTAGAGCAGTGTTTCCCAAACTTGGGAAGCCACTTGTGTAGGGAAAGCCCCTGGTGGGCTGGGACGGTTTGTTTACCTGCCATGTGCGCAGGTCCGGCTGATCACGGCCCCCACTGGCTGCGGATTGCTGATCCAGGCCAATGGGAGCTGCTGGAAGTAGCAGCCAGTATGGCCCGCACCACTTCTTCAGTGTAAACACATAACAGGTATATTTATAACAGTTAAACCAAACTAACAGAAGCCTACCAAAAGAAGACAATTCCACTGCACATGCTTCTATGTCTGGGGAGAGGATGAAAGAGCAAATACCACATGACGGATGTTGTCACATTGTTTATGCACTGCTGGAAGGCGTTCAGGAACTACAATGATGAGAGTGGTATAAAAACATATATAGAATAGAATTAAAGCCAGAAGAAACTATTATGATAATCTAATCTGACCTCCTGAACAATATAGGCCATAAAATTTACCCATCTAGCTGAGTAATTTATGATTTAACTATAGCACATCTTTTAGAAGGATTTTTTAAATCAAGACTGGATCTCCAAGTGATGGAGAATTTACCATATCTGTTCCAAATGTTAATTACACTCAATGTTAACAAAAGTAATTGCAATGTATTTCTACCTTAAATTTTGTTTACTTCAATGTCTAGCCACTGGATCTTGTTATGCCTTTGTCTGCTAAGTTAAGGAGCCATCTAGTACAGTAACTGATGTCTTCTCCCTACATACATTATAGATGCTAATGAAGTCACTTAACTTTTTCTTCAGTAAACTAAATATACTGAGGACTTTTAGTCTCTAAGAAGACATTTTCCATACTATGAAAAGGAGCCACTCAGATTATTCCCATCTATAAACAAAAGCCTAGTGCTCCAAATCTGACACATTGGATTATACAAGGAACAATCTGAAAACTTAAAATATCTGCTTAAAAGGCTGCTTGAAATTTGCTTCATAAGGATCACAGTAGTCGTGCAATTTCAAGTATTTATTGGTGCACTGTTCAACACTCAAGGGTATTACACTGAATTTCTACAGAATTTTAATATAAAAATAATCTTGTATGTAACACCAGAATGAAGCTCACTTTCCTAACTCTCATTCTAAAGGGTCAGAAAAATGGACAGAAGCAACAACTTGATAAATGACACTTTTCAATCACATGCAAAGGATACAGCAAATAACATTGTAAGCATTGTTCTTCCTCAATAAAACAAACATTTCACTTTTTAGTTTCGTCTTGTGCTGTAACAAGAAGCAAGTTATGAGGTGGATGAGGACCTGATAGAGCATCTTTTTCATTGCTGATTAATTCTATTCAGGGTAGTTAATCCCATACTGGTTTTGAAAAATCAGACAAGTTTTAAAACTGCTATAGCTTCACTGAAGTGATTTACACTACCTCAGGGTCTAGCCACCTATCTTTAAAAAGGCTTAATTTCTCTTTATCATCTCCTCTTCATTAGGTCAAGCAACTTGCAAGCAAGCCCAAATTACTCAAGTGAACATTTTTATTATTTACTTCATAATATAAAAGTAAGCAGAACCAGGGAAAGGTTTGTTTCCTATAGCCCTGCTCTTTACTGTCTCTCCTATAATATTGTTGCCCCATAGCCCAGGTGGATAGGCAGTATTCAAGGCCTTGATGGGTTGTTTCCATTAGGAGAATAAACTGATTATACAAGTCAGGTATTGCTTTGATGCAATCTTGTTTGTTTATAAAGAATGTACACAAAGTCATTTTCCCTAAACATAGTTGGCAGGACCGGCTCTAGGCAACAGCAAAGCAAGCATGTGTTTAGGGCGGCACATTTCCAGGGGCGGCATTCCGGCCAATGTCTTCAAAAATTCCAACATCAAGTCCCAGCTCTCCTTGAGCAACAAAGTGCCCACCAACTGCATGGATGTGGCAGGCAGTGACCCTCCAGGCTACTGCTACAAAGTCTGCCTGACCCCAGAGTCCACCAAGAGTGACTTCATGTTCCTAAAGCCCTACAGCCCAAGTGTCCCGAGGAACAATGAAAAAGCCACCGAGAACTTACCAGGGCCGGGAAGCCCCGAGCAGCCAATAACACCATCAATGCCACCAGCCAGGTAACCCTGCACTGCAGCACAGCCAGTAGGGCTCAGTGAGACTCCCCGGGAGAGAGGGCCATGAAATATCCCTTCAAGGATTAGCCTGGCTTTCCCCATTCTTCTCTCCCTTCCCCTGCCCTCTTGGAAACGCATCTGAACTGGGAGAAATCCTTTCATTCAGGCACAACTTTTTAAAGATAATTACCTGACCCTTTGATCAAGTAGCAGTGTCGGAATTAGTACCTGTCAGACAGCAGGCAATTCTCCAGAACACTCCTTACCCATTTCAGTTAATGATTTGAGGAACGTCAGGCTCATTTTAAATTAGCGAAAGTAGCAGAAAGTGCTCAGAAGCAGCAGTCCAGCTCCTATTAAGACTGAAATACAAAGCGTGCCCAGGAAAGCCAAGGGCTGTCTCAAGAGATAACCGTCCCACCAGGGCAGCAAAGCAAGCAGTGATTTAAGTCTCTTGAAATTTCACTCTCTTGTTCTGTATTTCCCCTCTGCACATATTACAGGAGGCACAAATTACTGAGGTGTTCTAGAGGCCCAGGGGGCTTTTCAGCTCCTTTGTCTCAACAAAAAATTCAGGCAGATACACTCGACTCAAGCGGATTCAGATGCACTCATTGTCCAATGCTGCATCAGTACCACACCCAGTCAAAAAACAAAACAAAACATTGCAAAGTGCAAAAGCCCCCCAACAGGGAGAAGGGAGCAGCAAAAAAATGTTTTGCTTGGGGCAGCAAAAAACCTAGAGCCGGCCCTGAACATTGGAACAAACAGTAGGCAGTTTCCTTGCTCACAATTTCCAAGCCTGCCTTTCTACCCAGTACACTGCCCAAAAGCGCCTCTGTTGGTTTCCTCCAAAGGCCACAATCACACTGCTTCCCTTGCTGTCTGCTCACTGTCTGGTTCCCTTCTGCTTCTCACACACAGAGACATATAGCTCCATGCATCTATGCCCCAGCACCTGCATTTTCAGTCAGTTCCAGGGAAACCCCTGTCATTCTGAGCAGCATCTTGTTCAGTTCTTCCCATGTGCTCCAGCAGCTTCTATTGTTTCAGCTATCTTACTCCATAAGGGAACTTAATTTCTTCCTCCATTTAGCTTGAAATGAAAGGTGGCTAACAATCCATCAGCTTCTTTGAGTTCTGCGATTGCTCACAGATTGAAGACACACTTTTTGGCAGCCATCAACACATTCCAGCACAACAATGAATGATTCATCCACAAGTAAAACGCAGCAACCTCTGGGGTGAAACATGGCAATTTTAGTGCACTTTTAACACTGTATATCACAGAAAGGGAAGAATAATTTTGTCCAAATGCAGTAGAATATTTTAGATCAGCTGAATGAATTACCAAAATTGGAATTTGACTAGACTACCAGGATTAGCACTGCTATTCTTGCAAACAGGGCTCTTTAATGTCCACAAGCGACCAGGACCGTGACTTTACTTCTCATCCAAAAGGAAGCACCTCCATTAGCACAGTGCCACCTATAAACACGCTGGAGTTTTTGTTCAGTATTAATTCAAAGAGAATTGTACCAAGTGCTGCAGCACCAATGCTGCATTCTGACATCACCGGGGTTTTCTTTGGATGCTTCCGTTCAAATGCTGACCCACCTCCATCTGCTTTGTTTCAGATATTTGAGATCACCATCTGACATCATAAGGCTACTGTATAACAGAGTTTGTTGGATGAAGCCTAAGTTCACTTCAGCACTTATGGATATGTCTATGTTGTGGCTGGGGGTGTGAATGGCCACTTGTATAAACATACCATAGCTGTACTCTAGCTAAGCTTGCTAAATATAGAAGCAAGGACACCACAGCACAGGCCTCAACACCAGCTACACAATCTTGCCTGCCTGCCTTTCAGCCCCAGAGTTATGTACTCACTTGTGCAGCCGTCACTGAAGCCTGCACCACAGTGTCCTCATTTCTATTTTTACCAAGTTAGGTAAAGTACAGCTAGTGCAGGCACCTTTACATAAGCTGCCATTCATTGCACCGGCTACATGTAAAAGTTCCCTATGTGCCTGATTCTGCTGTGGCTCAATGCCTGGGGAGAAATGTTTAGTTTAATCATTTGATTAGTTCATTAGCTTCAGTGGATTTACTCAAGGTATATGCAAGGGCAGAATTTGGGTCACAAATCTCTTTTTAGATATCTGATTATTTATAGTATATGAATATTAGTTTTCTCATAGTAGCCTTTTAGTGAAAAGGGATTATACATTGATATGCCTATCAAAAGTTCATGTTAAAAAAATATCTAAGCTAAGTTCCTGCAAATCAACCTAGGTAAGAACCTGCCTAAAAACCTGCACCCAGCAAGGGTTGGGTCCTCCCCAGTTTGGAGAAAGTGTCTTGGCTCCCTGAAAACTCCCTTAAGACAGGAGTCAGAGGTGCACTCCAAAGGATACAAAAGTACTCTATGCATATACCTCTGCATAGGCTGTTTAAGCTCTTTCCAAGAATAATCTGTGTGTGTTGACAAGGCAGAGGAGAGACTCAGTAAGGATGAAGAGGGTATCCAGAATACAGAAACACTTTCATATTTGTGGGGGCATTTAAGCACTAGGCCAGAATTTGGCCTTTTGCTTGATTCTATTCTGTGCAATAAATTCAAGAATATAATCTCAACGAAGTATCAGAGAGACACAGAATTGGTTTAAGTATAAAGAAGAGAGGAATGTATGTACATTAACTTGTGAATCTGTCAAACTGTTCTGCAAACATTGGGCCTTCTGTTTTTGATTTACCACTGTATCATCCTATTTTACATTTTTTGTTTGGTTAGGGAGAGGATTCTGCTTAAGTACTTCTTGCTACTTCCTATTTAACAGTCCCTTCCGTGGCATGTATATGTATGACTTGTCAGTGGTCTTCAAAAGCGAAAAGTATCTTCCACAACATGGTCCTTTTAAAGCAATACTATCTGGAACACAGTGCTCAAAGTGCAATTTACAGGAAAGACTAGAGGTAGCATTGGGGTTTTTTATTGCCTAGAGAAAAGTCAGGAGAATTTAAAATTAGTCTCAACAAATATAAAAGAAAATAGGAAATAAAACCTTTTATTGCTCCAGAACCCATTATATTGCCCTTACTTTTCCATATTAGCATATGATCCTTCTGTATACTTTGGCACTAAAACCATAAAACATAAAACTACTCCTGTTTTGCAAACAGTAGGAGGTTTGTATCTTTTCAAAAATATTGTTTGGAAAGTACCATCTATTTGAAGCACCTACTCTCGCAGTGATTAGGATAACAGAAAAAGTTATAATATCTTGGGGCTGGAGTTCTCTGTATGCATCTCCCTTTGCCTTCAATAAAACATGCAGGGCCTATCTAGAGAAGAATTTGGCTCCAATCAAGAGATGAGGATAGGAGATAATGAACCAATCTCTTTTTTGTATCAATATTCTAAACCTACTGAATTCTTATTATCTATTGTGTACTCCTAAGAAAAAAGGAAATGAGTAATCATCCTCTTAGTTCATCTCTAGCTTTTCTAGTGTGATGTTGCTCAGAGAACCCATCTGAACCAAAACAAACATGCATGACTTTGACAAGCTCACTAACTTGATTGGTCTCTAACCTGTCCCTTTTGGGCAAGTTTATTGAGAAGGCAGTCCTGGCAGTATCTGAAGTACTTAGAAGTCCTTGATCCTTGTAAATTAGGTTTCATTCCTAGGCATACTATGGAAACTGAGCTAGACTGATTGTTTGTTGATGGAGAATCTCCCAGCAAAGTTGATCCTGCACAGTGCAAGACTGTAGTGTTATGCGTATAAGAACAAGGTAAAAAATGGTGAGCAGGACCAGGAGTGCAGAGGAATCTGATTCCGCATTAACAAGACCACTGCTGAACGTCTAGCAAATCATCCCTGGTTTGAAGCAGAAATAAGAGCAAATAGGGAACTGTGTACCTGAGTGTCTCATTGCACATTGAGGATTACACTTCAGAACATAGGACTAGCAGGGACCTCCTGGGTCATGGAGTCCAGGCCCGTCATAGCAGGTAACTCGATCATATAATCCCATTCATAAATTTTTGAAGGTCCGTCTTAAAAACTAGGTAGGTTTTTGCCCTCACGACTTCTATTAGTAGGCTGTTCCAGAGCTTCACTCCTCGGATAGTTAGAAGCCTTCTTCTAGTTTCCAGCCTAAATTTATTCATAGCCAGTTTATACCCATATTGTGCCAGCACTGTCCTTTAGTTTAAATAGGTCTTCTCCTTCCCAGGTGTTTGCCACCCTGAAGTATTTGCAGAGAGTAATCCTATCCCCTCCCATCCTTCATTTTCCTAGGATAAATGAGCCAAACTCTTTTAGTCTCCTCTCATAAGCTAGCCTCCACATTCCATCCCCAACCATGCTAGTAGCCCTTCTCTGCACCTGTTCCAGTTTGAACTCCTCTTTCTTGGGAATGGGTGACCAGAACTGTATATAGCAAGAATTATATATACTGATACTTCAGATCCTAAGAGCCTACGTCACTTTTGAAAATGTGTCGTAGCTGCTTAAGCCACTGTAGGTACTGCTCCATTCAGCATTTCAAGGCCTAAATACCTTTAAAAAATCTGGGCCTACCTATCTAAAGAAAAGTCTCTTGAAATACACATTTTAAATGATACTCAAAACTCAGGAAATGTAAGCTTCATAAATTTTTCTCCACAGTTATTGGATCTCTAATTTTACTCTATTGTTCTATTCACTAGCTTAAGCATGACATTTCTTCAGCAAACAGTAAGTTTCCTTCTGACCAGTCTTGCTTCCTCACCCATCTCTCTGCAGCAGGCACTAAATCCTTTTGCCACGTTTTCCACATATTTTGTTTCATTAAGGACAGTTTGCTTTCTCAACCTTAAAGAATGCCTTCTAGAAAGTTGAGAACATAATTTTCTCATTTATTTCAGTTATACTTCCCTCCTTTTATCACAAAAACATCCCCTAAATCAGTAATCCCCAAACTTTTTCAATTGTGCCTCCCTTACCCAGTCAGTGGGAAGCAGGGCTGGGAGATGGAGGGTAAGTGGGGCAGGATGGGAGAGGGCTGCCAGTATCTCTCCCTGGAGCATCCCTGAGTGTTCCTCCAGGTTCCAGCAGCAGCTACTGCTCTTCCTGCCCCTCCCCACCATGGCAGAGGACTTTCTGATAAAAAATTGGCACCTGCCAACTCTAACTGCTGGGGCCAGAGGTCTCAGCTGGGAGCCAGGGCCGGGAGGGGAGCCGGGGCTGGGGCGGAACTGGGGACAGAGCAGGCTGGGTGGTGCTTCCTCCCCACCCCTAGGGGGCTGGCATAGGCCTACCACACCCTGTGGACGTTCCTCTGTGCCACCTAAGGGGGTGCATCCCGCAGTTTGGGGACCACTGCCCTAGATCATACATTAAGTGCCTGCTGCACAGCTTACCATTATTCGTTGTATACTTCACAGGGAGAGTACTAGGAGATTGCCAGCAAACAACGACCATGGAGAGGTATCACCACTAATCCTGTGGTGAGCTACAAACTGCTTTCCCCACAGAAAAGACGGGAAAAAGTTAAATACCCGAATATCATAATTGCACACTCCGAAATAGACTCAGAGTAGAACAATGTATGTATGACATTGCATAAATAAAACCACCATTCTGAACACAAAGTGCCAAAGTTCAGAAGTCTGACTTGAGCATCTTCATCCAGGAAATTACCTGTATAATTCTCCTGTAGATGAAGGGTGGGGTATTCAGGGAAGGGTGTGGGGAGCTGGTTATGTCTAATTAGTGTTTCATAAAATAAAAAATGCACAAAGCTCGCTGCTAGCCAAAAGGTACAAGAATCTGAAAAAGAAGAGAGTCCCATAACCTGTAGCTAAAGTTTTAGCTTGAGTTTGGCCTATTCTCTCAACCCATAAGCACTCTGTCACTCCAAGTGCAGAAGGGGGGCCCGCAAGGATTTTTAAAAATTAATACTTGTATTACACTCCCAAGGTTACAGCTTTTCTCTGACTTTGGCTTGGTAAATGCTGCCACCACCCAAATGCAACAATCCCCCCTTTGAACCCAGGAAGGAGCACTTGGGAATTCCTCCCTGTGGGGTACTCTCAAGCCCTTTCACCACCCACTCCAGGGAAGAGCTGAGAAAGGAAACAAAGGAAATTTGCTGTGGCTACCAGCTAATCAAACAACATGCATAAACCTCTTAGGACATCAAAAATCCAATCCTGTTCCTAAAAAAGGTAAATATTATTTAAAAAGAAAGAAAATACATCTGGAACTTAGGCTTTTGCTTGATTTTAAAAGAGCAATTCCAAAAATCAAGCACCCAAAATAGCTTTCTTGGGGGTTCAGCTTAAAGGTTACAAGCGAACAAAAGCATCTGGGGTTAGCACAGAGGAGGCCACAAGCCAATAAGAAATAAAAGAAATAACCCTAATTGCCTCTAACTAAACATTCTGATCTACTTACACATTTGGAGTTCAGATAAATAGTTCTAGGCATGATCCGATGACTTATAATCATACCTGGTGTAGCTGCTTATAGCATGGCTGCTCTGTTCCTGCAGCCCAGAGAACAATAGACAAAGGGAAAGTTTCTTTTCCCATTTTAAAAAGTTCTAGCCTTCCCATTGGCTCTTTGGTCAGGTGCCCACCTTTTTTCCCCCCTTTACCTGAGAGACTTTTTTAACCCTTTACAGGTAAAGCGAGTAAAGAACAGCTACTAAGAGGAATTTTACAGCTAACTGGCTGGCCGGGTGTCCATCAAAGGGAGCTATCACAGTACTTTATTTATCACACCCTCAAACCACAGGGAAAAGTAATGAAATAAGAAAAGGACATAGTTAAAGGGTGGGAAAAGGAAGAAGTGTGAAAAAGGAAAAGCTTAGAGTAGACAAGAAAACCACACCAGACAATGAAAGGTTCAGTCAACATACTCTGAAATAGCATGGCTGGAGTACAAATGCATCAATGATGAGATCAATATAAGAACCTAAATAGACAACCGCTTGTGATAAATTACTTTCTGTTGTGGAATCTGTTTGGCTCACTCTGCATGCTGTTATGAAAAGGTCCAACCAGTCAAGTAGCAACAAAAATTCTTTAGCACAAGAATTTGAGCTTCAACTATTTACTGGATTTGAGGTTTATTCTCCCCATTTGTAACAAAAAGAGGCTTTCACCAGGGTGCTTGAACAATTTGTATAGTGGGGGTGCTGAGAGCCATTGAACAAAACAGTAAACCTTGTATATGATGGAAAACACTTTAAGCCGGGGTGTGGCCACACCCCCCAGCACTCCTAGTTCCAGCACCTATGGCTTTCACATAAAGCAAAAGAGCCTCCAAGGTAGCCCTTCATCTACAAGCTGTGGCATTCTACTTTCTGTTTTCCATCCCTTATAAATTTATAAGGTTTCCAGTTAGCTCTGAGGACCTGACTGGACGTAATGAGTCATTAATAAATGAGGTGCTCATAGATTATGGTAATGAGCCCCATAAAAAAGCCTATATATACAATTTAAAGCCAGTGAACTGTCGCAACCCTAAACCTATGCTCAAACATGGCATCTGTATGGCCAATTGTCGGTCAAAAGGTCACATTGGTATCATGTGCAACACCATAGTGCCATGTGCTACCCTATGGTGCAGTGTGCTACATTATAGTGCCCTGTGCCTATTCTCAAACCTTCTGTCTGGTCAAAAGGTCAAGTTGGTGCCGTGTGTTGCACTATGGGGCTGTGTGCAAAAGTACAGGACTGTGAGCAAAGGGTAGTGTGCCGGGTGCAGATCCTGTTTACGTAGAGGGCACCAGCTTGGAACCTGGTTGGTGAAGGAGCTAGGGACCAATCAGACGCTGACATGAGTAAGAGTCTTCCATTAAAACTATGTCTTGCGCCAAAAACTGCAGGCGTATCTGCGTGTTAGCTGAAAGGCCTGATCACCCTTTCAGCCAGGGTCTCCTACGGATTTTGCCAGCTCGTTTCGTGTCGATTTTTTCTTTTGGATTACTTCTCACCAATTTGTCATGCCCTTGGTGTCTGTACTGCTGGTCAGCTGCGCCTGGAGTGTTGTATGTGCATTTTGTTTTCTGTAAATACTCTGTTCGCTCAGCCTCTTCCTTCCTTCTTTTTTCTTTCTTTCTCTCCCTCACTTGGTACAAAGTTGTGTATACAGTATATGAAAGTCAAATTGTTGTATTGATTGCTATTGTGATTGGTTGGTGTATTTTACAATATTCAGTTAATGTGTGTACAGTTTACTTAGTTGTGTGTATCTGCTCTGGATTTTAGTGAGCAGTTGATTATAAATCGCTTGGTTTCTTGTTGTCAGATGTAAATAGACTGTTTCGAGTTGTGTGTGGTTTTATTCTGAGTAGTATTTCTAGTTGACAAATTGCCTCTCCCCGGCCCAAGTTGTAACTTAACCCTGTTAATAAACAGCCACATGGTTTGAAATTTCAATCTGTCACGTTTTAATTTTCCTCTCTCAATCAAATCCTTACTCGAACCTGCATCTGTCTCGGACATGGTGTCACAAACAGGATTGAGTGAGGAAAATTGTTCCCTGCCACTTGTGCACTTTAACTGTCCATGGCGAACCAAAGTCACTGACAAAACCCCCGATGATGAGTTTAATCATCTTCAACATCATGTTTTACTTGATCGGGGGCACTCTGAGGCAATTAGTTGGAATTGCATTTTGGAATCGGCTACTCGAGCCAGACCTATACTGCTAGCCTATCCATCAGTGCCGCGGGTTGTCTTTTAACGTGCCACATGGGCCTTCAGCTAACCCCCACGGAGGCCAGTTATTGGTCAATTTGTATCAAGTCGGGGGAAGCCGGTGCTGGGATTGATCCGACGCGTTTGTGGAAAGATGCTCGAAAAATTTTATAAGTGGCCAGGGGCACCTGTCCATCCACCATTAACCCCCCGAGACTCCCGAGCGGGGGCCCTACACATGAGCTAATAATTCAGCTCATTCAGGAGTTAGAGGACAGGAAGGTATCTAAAAAGCTTCATCCCGACCAGTATAAATCAGAAGCTGTTGCCAGCGCCTATCACAAAATCCTATGCCCGGCTCTAGATAAACTGACTATTGTCATAGTGGCTTTAACCTCCACTGCTTGAGAGATGATCGATACCCCCAAGGCTCCCGGTGTGACCCAACCATTGTCTGAAACCCCACTTCCTCCCCCCCACCAGATCTTGAAATCCCCGAATCCTCTCCTCCACCATACCCGTCAGCTCCCGGTTTATATCCAGCTTTACCACCCCCAACCCCCGAAGTGATAGCTCCCAGTTCCATAAGGCTATGCCAGTGCAGTTAATGTGCACTAAAGTGGACCCAACCGGGGCACAAAATATTACTTACGAGTGGCATACCCATAGTAAGGCAGAAATGAAGGAGTTTATTAATGATACAGGACGAGAACCAAACAAGCCGGTATTCACCTGGTTAGGACGACTCGTTCTAGAATACAGCCAGGAATTAGTTGATCAGGAAGAAGCAACCCTTATTGCCCGAAGCGCTGCCTGGTCTAGGGGAATGGGCCGAGGACTGCTTTTAATGGCTCCTGTATGGCCAATCTCTGTACCGGTAGCTGCCTATTTACAAATACAGAATAGCCCCACAGCATTCCAACTCCCTTCTGGCGGAATTTCCACCCCTTGCGATTTAATTTTTACCATTGCAGGGGCGTCGCTTATCTGGTGGGACCCTGCACAAACCCCCTTAAATCTAACATTAGCACAGCAGCAACTTCGCCCGTTCGAGGCCTACTGTTATGTTACCGACCCAGCTGCCATCCCCATACATGAACAAGGGGTAGACATGGAGCTTGATAGTAACCCCTTAGGGGATACAAGCACACTGCTATGGATGCGGGGGTTCCAGGGATGGCCGGTTACCTCTCTGTTCCAAGCTATGGATTGCCTAAAATGGCCTACCCCCCAACCACCTGTAGTGGCCACAGGCACAGTAACCCCCGGGACCAAGCCCAAGTATCCCAAATGTTCTTATATAGAATGAAAAATCTTTGGGTTTCTGCTCAATAAAGGGTGGCTTAGCAAGGATGCCGCTCGTAAATTAAGCCTCGTACAACAGAAAGAGCTGGCTATAACCTTGGAATGGGAAGACCGTTCAGAGGGACCACATCAGGGAAACGACACAAGACCGAGTGCGCAATGGCGGCCAACACCAGGTCCAATGATCCCAGGCTGTATTTTTCCCTAGTTACCCTCGATAATCAGGATGTCCAGTTTTTATTAGACACAGGCGCCCAAGTATCTATTATTCCCCCATCCATACCCCATAAACGTACCGGTCGTGTTGTCTATGTCCAAGGGCTCAATAGTATTGAGTCCCGACTCGACGTTAAAGTTAAAGCCACCCTTCGGGGCATCTCCATTCAGTTTACTGCTCTCCTGGGAGATCAGGCCCTTCTTGGGGTGAGCGAGTTGAAAGCTTTCAAGCTAGCCCCAGTCATTGTCCAGGCCCTACTGACCACTTTAATCACCAATCCCCATGAGCCCCGCACGAGCAATCCAACCCCGTGGAAATATCAGCCTATCCCCACTCTCCCCAGGGAAAGGCCTCCATTAGTCAACTCCTAGTTCAGCTTGAAAACGCGCAACGTATCCATCGTGTCACCACTAGTCAATATTTGTCCAGTGCGTGGGGCATCCCGAAGCCTCATAAGCCCAATGAGTATCGTATGGTTATTGATTACCGTTTGGCTAATCAACATATTGAGGCTATTGCATTCGCAAGCCAGTGGGATCTACCTACAATTGAACGAGTCCTACTTAACCGACAGGCCAAGTGGGCATGTACCCTTGACCTTAAAGACATGTTTTACCAAATACCCCTCCATGACCCACAGAGGCTCCTTAATTTTGCGTACGAGGGCACCCAATATCAGTGGTGAGTCTGTCCCCAGGGGTACCGAAATTCACCCACCTGTGCTACCAAGGCCCTAAGTCGAACCCTTCAAGCTGTCTCACCCCAGTTGGGGGCTGAGATCGTCCATTATGTAGACGATATCCTCATCTGTGGCCCTGATCCTGACTCTGTCCAAACCCTCACCAATCAGGTCCTCCAGATCCTAGACAATGATGGCTGGGAAGTTAACAAGGCAAAGAGTAGCTTATCACCATCAACCTCATTTCAGTTTTTGGGGTTTAACGTTGAGGAGGGAGTCCTCCAACATTCCTCATACCATTTGCTACAGCCTCAGTTTAAGGTGGGGGTTCACCCCCCCGAAAGCAAATTCAAAGAGTACTTGGAATTGTTAACTACCACTGGGCCTTCCTCCCAGCCAACTTGCTTAATGCCTTTTCCATCGTCCAGCAGCTTGCAAAAAGCAAGAGACTGCTCTGGACTGAGGAGGCTGATCAAGCTGTGAATAATTTAGCAGCATGGCTTCATTCTAACCCAATCCTATATTGGTGGGACCCCAAAAGCCCAATTCTTATTGTATTGTCAGTCATGGCTCATGGCGTAAGCACCACCATTACCCAGGAAAACCACCCAGTGTACCATAGTGTCCACACCTTTAACAGCCCAGAATACCGGTACGGATCGGTGGGGCACATGCTCCTTGGAGTCAAGCTAGCTGCCCCTTTGGCCCAGTTAGCTTATGGCAAGCTCCAAGGCCCCCATGTACAGCTCATCCCCTGGTTGTCATTTACTCCAGCCCCACAGTTCATCAGCCACTTGGGAAAAGTTAGTGTTTACGGCACAGGAGGCCTTTGGTCAGTGGGTATTGTGTTCAAGTTCTATAGCTGAGGAAGACCTCAGTCTAGCTGAGCTTAGTGCGTTTGACCCATGGATCTTATCTGACGGGGGCACAGCCCCCTCCCCCCGCGCTGATATTCTTTGCCAGTGGTGTGAGATGTTTCAAGCTGAACTCTTCCCAAGTCATGTCTCAGCCCACTTAGCCAAGGTTCAGGGAATATTTTTAGCTGCCTCCCACCTTGCTTGTGCCCATCCGTGCACTCGGGTTATCCTTGGTATTAATTCTGCCTACGGGGTATCCATCTTCACTCGTGAGGGGCAGCCATAAGCTCACGAGGACTTGTGGGAGCAAGTTTTCACCCTCATGCATAAGACTAAATTACCCTGGTTTGTTACCCACTGTCCCTCCCACCAACCAGACACTAACCCACTCCATACTACCCTTGACCAACATCTCCGGACCTTTAAGGCCGAGACCTCTAATAGCCCCAAGGTGTCTTCTGTTACTCTTTCTAACCCTAGAGACCCTTTTTTGACATAGATGCATGAAGAATGGGGGCATTTGTCTGGACGAGCCCTCTATCAAATTCTCATGGTACACGGGCACCGTAAATTGGATTTGACCCGTCAGCGCTGCAATGAAGTTATACATGCTTGCCAGCAGTGCCAAGCGACCCATCATACGTCCTGACCCGTTATAACCCATGGAGCTTTACAACTCCAACTTTTCAGACCTGGATATCATTGGCAATTAGATTTAATTGGCCCTCTAGCTGGGGCTAAACTGTTCCCAAAGGGGCTGGTAGTTGTGGATCTAGGCTCCCATCACGTCTATTGCTCACCATTAAAACGGTCTACAGCTCCAGCTGTTATCAAGGCATTGCTTCAAGTTTTTGCGGCTTGGGGTGTTCCCTCTGAAATCCAGACTGACGGAGGGCCCCTATTTACCAGTCATAGTTTTGAGGCCTTAGTTACCAAATGAGGCGCCCAGCTCCATGTTCATCTCCCCTATCAACCCCATAGCAACAGTGTCGTGGAGCGTCGCATTGGAATTCTTAAGACACAGCTCCGTGCTATTTTTGGGAAACCAGACTACAAAGGCTGGCACCTGGCCCTGCCACAGGCCCTCATTCCTTTAAATGCAGCCTATAGTCAATGGCCACATACCAACCCGGAGCCACCCTCACCCTGGAAGCCAGTTTTCTCCCCCCAGGAACCAGTGTGGTTATCTGCCCCAGTGGAGTCCGGGCATCCACAACCCCTTCCAGCTGTTGTATCTAAACCTGGCCACTTCCCCAATACATACCATGTTGTGTGTTCTGGCCAGGCGGAAGCCCGGCTGGTCCATCATAACTAGCTTAGCCGGCGGTCATAATGGGACCCGCCCTAGGGGCTCATCCTATCCTTTTTTTTATCATTTCAGGTTTATTTGCAACCGCATCATCCACATCCAAACCCTCTGATGAACTGGATTCTGACCTACGCCCATCAGGAACTTCTGGCTGCTAATTCAGGTGATGTTTCTTCCATTCCCCCAAATCACTATTGTGTAGTATGTTCTAGCCCCCTTTCCACCTCTGGGGAGACCCCCTTTTCTCTTAAGTTTATCCCCATCGAAAATGTGTCTCGCGAGGAACCCACCTCGCGGTGTAATGAACTCGACTGGCCCTGGAGACACTTGTTTACCTGTAACGTTACCCAGTCGGATCGATTTGAAACCCCTAGTACCTCTGTCTCTGTATTTAACCCCAGGCCTCCAGCCAGTCCTTGTTTTGTGCTTCTGGGTCCTGACTCTCTCCGTTCCTGGGGGCAATATCCCAACTGCTCTCATTTCTATATGCTCCCACCTCCCTATCGACGGTGTGGTAAACAATATAATTGTGGTGATCAACACAATTGGCAGCGGTCAACTTCCCCTAATTGGTATTGTCAGGCATTTGAGTCCACCTTAGCCATTCTTAATCAGTCTAATGTCCCTGTTACTGTTTTTAATGCCACCTCGTGGTTGTCCTCTTTCCACCTTGTATTCTCTACTAAAGAGCGAACAGTTGGCCTTAGGGCCATTGATTGGGCACGTTGTTACTGGATCACAGTTGTACGCAACCCCACAGCTGTGAGCAAAAGGAACATGCACCCTAAATGGACCAATGCTTCTGGCGTGTATTCTTCTTCTGGAACATATTGGCTGTGTGGTTATGGCATTGCCCACAGTCATCTTCACTTCCCCAAGGGCATCTGCGCCCTCGGACAAGTTTTTATTAAAAGGAGGAGGCATCTTTCACAGACCTCCCCCCATGTTTGGTCCACAAAAGCATGAATTTACATGGTGGACTCGTCTAAAATCTGCCACTGAAACCCTTTTTTGGGGCTATGTACAGTTCAATCCCCTTAGCTATGCCTTCACTTTCAATCAGTTTCACAGTCTTTCAACAAACTTAGAAATGCTTACTAATCTTACAGCTCTTGGATTCCAACAGGTTGATAATTCCCTCACTGTGTTGGCTGAGTATGCTGAACAAAATCGCCTTATGCTACAAACCCTGCTACATCAGGACTTCTGTGAAGCCTTAGAGAATCTTGATTCTCGTTTCAAAGGACAATGCTGCCTTCATTTATGCCCAGGATGGAACAACATCTCTGCCATCACCCAACAATTATCATCTTTGGCTGTCCGCATCCGCGAGGAACGCCAATCTTGGGACTGGTGGCAAACTACTTTATCAGGCTGGGGCCTAGGACAATGGGCACAATCTCTGAAACAATGGTTAATTATTGCAGGAGTTGTAATTATTGCCTTCTGTTTAGGTCTGGCTATTACTAAAGTTTTGATTGTTAAAACTGTGTCTGCATTACCTGTTCAGGTTGAGTACTCCCCCCTCCAGCCAGCTGACAACCAATCAAACACCGAGTCCCCGGTCTAAATTTTGTCCCTTCCCTAGGCTCGCCCCCCTTCCTAGGCATGAGCTGTCCCTTTTGTAATGGACCGCCAATTGGACACGGGGGCATGTCGCAACCCTAAACCTATCCTCAAACATGGCCAATTGTCCGTATGGCCAATTGTCAGTCAAAAGGTCACATTGGTACCATGTGCAACACCGTAGTGCTGTGTGCTACTCTATGGTGCAGTGTGCTATATTATAGTGCCATGTGCCTATTCTCAAACCTTCTGTCTGGTCAAAAGGTCAAGTTGGTGCCATGTGCTACACTATGGGGCTGTGTGCAAAAGTACAGGGCTGTGAGCAAAGGGTAGTGTGCCGGGTGCAGATCCTGTTTATGTAGAGGGCACCAGCTCGGAACGGTTGGTGAAGGAGCTAGGGACACTGACACAAGTAGGAGTCTTCAAATAAAACTATGTCTCGCGCCAAAAACGGTAGGAATATCCACATGTTAGCTGAAAGGCCTGATCACCCTTTCAGCCAGGGTCTCCTACGGATTTTGCCGGCTCGTGTCATGTCAATTTTTTCTTTTGGATTACTTCTCACCAATTTGTCATGCCCTTGGTGTCTGTACTGCTGGTCAGCTGCGTCTGGAGTGTGGTATGTGCATTTTGTTTTCTGTAAACACTCTGTTCGCTCAGCCTCTCCCTTCCTTCCTACAAAGTTATGTATACAGTATATGAAAGTCAAATTGTTGTATTGATTGCTATTGTAATTGGTTGGTGTTTTATACAATATTCGGTTAACGTGTGTACAGTTTACTTAGTTGTGTGTATCTGCTCTGGATTTTAGTGAGCAGTTGATTATAAATCGCTTGGTTTCTTGTTGTCAGATGTAAATAGACTGTTTCGAGTTGTGAGTGGTTTTATTCTGAATAGTATTTCTAGTTGATAAATTGCCTCTCCCTGGCCCAAGTTGTAACTTATCCCCATTAATAAACAGCCACGTGGTTTGAAATTTCAATCTGTCACGTTTTAATTTTCCTCTCTCAATCAAATCCTTACTCGACCTGCATCTGTCTCGGAC
This sequence comes from Gopherus flavomarginatus, assembly GCF_025201925.1. Lineage (NCBI taxonomy): Eukaryota > Metazoa > Chordata > Testudines > Testudinidae > Gopherus > Gopherus flavomarginatus. The sequence goes on along the minus strand of NC_066620.1, from coordinate 157,719,886 downwards.
ATGAACCACTGCAGCTTCAGTTATTGTGGTTTCTTGTCCACATTGGGGAGAGAGACTATTGTAGACTTCCTTGCTTCAGGGAGGCCTGAGCTCAAGATCTCATCCCAGGAGTTGTAATTAGAGCTGGTCAGAAGTCAGAATTTCCCTTTTGCAGAAAATTCCAAAATTGGGGAGAGGAAATACAGAATTTCCCACAGAAGGGAAAACCAAAAAATAAACATTTCAAAATAATTGAAACATTTCATTTTGAAACTTTCAAAACAAAATTGACCCTGGGAGCCCAAGGTTCCCAGCTCCGTGGCAAAGAGCCTGAAAGCCCTGAGAGTCCCAAAGCTTCCAACGTCCCTGGAAGCCAAACCCTTATTAGACTCAGCTTAAAATCTGGAAGCTCTGAAGTCCCTGGTCTCAGGCAGTCTACACATGGGACTGTCCCAGAATGACAGAGCCTGGGCTCCTCAGAAACCCACCACACAAGGTGGCAGGAAAAGCAGCAGGGTTCAGATGGAAACCTGCCTGTGGTTTGTTGGATATTCTAGAAACCTAGTAAGTTTCCACAAAACCTTTTTGGATTCAACAAATCAGCATTTTCCAGTGAAATCCTGTTTCATCTGAAAATTCCCAGCCAGCTGTAGTTACAACCATTCTCTGGGGCAGCAGTTGCATGTGAAATGTATCGTACAAGTGTTGTAAGCTCAAAGTATTCCATTTGTTTAGGTTTCGTTTTTTTCTGTGTAACAGTTGTAGGGTCTTTGGCAAGAAATTAACTCCCTGTCCATTTGCCCATGCTCATGTGAGTGCTTTGCATCCTGCCACAGTTGGGAACAGAGCAAATAGGAGGTGTCCCAACTGCAGTAGGAGCAATCTCCACAATCTTTGTAGCTAGTATAGACTAAAATATGCAACTAAACAAAGGAAACTGCTGCCTTTGCAGATTATAATGTAGTTCCTTTCTCAGATAAGAGGCTTCAGGGAAGCAGCTCCAAGCTGCTCCCACAGAGAGCAGCACAGAACTAGAGCCTGGAATTGGAACTGAGATTTGCCTGTTTTCCTTGAGCCTGAGACACACAAACAGCCTCTGGGGGCTGGATTACACAGCTGACTGACAAGCAGGGCAAACAAATGCCAGCCCCAGATGTCCTTCAGATGGCCGGAACTTTCCAGACTTAAATTGAGCAAGGACAGATACTGTATTTGGGAGGCGTTTTCAGGTCAGAGCCCATTTTATATTCCTGGGCAACAACTGCAGGCCCTGGAGAGCCTGGGATTGCCCTAACATGTGAGCCAACCCTGGGTGGTGTCTGGAATCAGGCCCTCAGCTCACTGACTTCTTAACACTCATGCCCACCACTATACCTGCCCCTGCCTTACCGTGTTCCTATTGCTCTAGCCTTACCTCTGTCCTGCCCTTGCCTTGAACCCTTCTTTGCCTGTTACCCTGCTCCTGACCTCTGCTTTGACCCTCAGCTCTAGCATCCATCGATTATGGCGTGACCCCCTGCAGTGCTGGATTAACACATAAGATAACTAAACTACAGCTTAAGGCCTCGCAATATGAGGGACCTCTGAAAAAAAAACAACTGACTCCATTTCAAATTGTATAAAAACCGGTTGATAAATGAAGATTCTCTCTCTATATATAGACATTTTTGTTCAAATATGACAAAAAACACACATCTGGCTACACAAATACCCTTACCCTTCACTAATTGTTCATTATTGACAGGTGGGAGGCCAGGGCTGAGGGAAAAAAATGTAAAAGTAGACTTGTAAAATTAGTTTTTCTATGAGTAAGTCTGCTATCAGGCTCCTAAGGCAGAGTTTTGATGGCCAGCTGCTACTGGTAAAATTCTGACAGTGCCTTCATAACTTATTTAAATAAATAATCTCACTGCTGATAAAATAGGGAAAAATATGAGGTCAAAGGCAGCAGTGTCGTGAAGTAATCCTGCCAAGCTCATACTCGTATGTTACTGTGTTCTCTCTTCTTTTGAACTGTATATGTACAATTGTGTATTTTAGTGCACATACTGATTTCTGCTTCATGCACTATCCATGCTTCACATGACTGAATTTGCAGATGGTTGTCTTATGGACTTGGGTCTAGTGGATCTTCAGGAGGATAAATTTGTGTTGCCTTCCCTCTGTCAATTTTGGGAACCTTCACAGTAAATATCAGAGAGTGCTGATGAAAGGATAAATAGAGGGTTTTGAGAGAAGTGAAGGAAGATATATAAATATATCAAAATATTCTGAGTACTTGGTGAACAAGTTATTTCAAAACTATGAGCATATATGATTTATAGGCTAGTAACGCCTATAACGTTATATTTTCTTGAATATAGATTAGTTTTTCCTCACTTTCTCAATGCCTGTCTAGAGATTAGTAGTCTTTTTTTCTGGTATATTGTTTCTCTCTGTTTCGCACACATAGCTTGTTGTCACTCTGTGTCCCCAAGGTGTTTACTCAAGATTAATTAGTGGTCCTGGGAAGACAGAGGATAGCGAAGTGAATGCAAAGGGAGATGTCTGCCTAGAAAAAAACACTGGGATTTTCTGCTCTTCTGGTTTGAAGCACACAAGATAATATTTTTTTATAGGTAGTATGCTATTAAAAATTCTTATATAGACTTATAAATCAGATATCATATGCATAATGCATTGTATTTTTATAGCGTGGCAAAAAAGAAATCCCAACAATTCATTGTTTCACAGTGAAAATTAATTGGAATAAACAATTGTAAATATACTATCTGGATAAACTTTGTATTTCCCTAACCAAACTAATCAAACATTTTTTCATTTATTCATATGAAATGAAGGATAATTTTCCTTATTCATGGTGTAAAAAAAAAAAAAAAAAAAAGAGAAAAAGAGTATATATCCTCTCTTGTTTTCCTGTAGGAACATAGACAAAATAGCACTAACTTTCACAGAAATATCATGGTAAAATAGCACAGGTTTTTAGCATATATATGTTAATAAATTTGTTGTTGTATAGATATATATAAATCTCAAAATAATGTAAAATTTTTTTTATTGGTTTCAGTAAAAACTTCCTGCTACTAATTTTAGTACCAATGTTAGGTAATTCAGCATAACCTTTAATAAAAACAAAACAAATCAAATTACTGGAAAAATACAACCCGCATCCAATTTTCTGATGGCTTGCTTATTACCTGGGTATAATTCATAACAATATAACTAATAAGTGAGCTTTAAGCTTGTGGGTTATCCGCCTTCTATATCCTCGATTGCCATCTTATATCCTCAAAGAGTCTCATTGCATTTTCAGACAAGGAATTCCACAATTTAGATGCCCCAACAGAGAAGAAAGAATTCCTGAAAACTCCTCTAGTAAATTGTATTATTCACAGTAATTTTTATATTGTATTGTTTACTTCTACTTTACTTACGTATGCAATTAGTTCAAAGAATTTGTCTAAAATTTATTTCTGTCATGATGTCATCGTTACAGAGAGGGCTGCTGAAAATGAAGAGTATTATTCTACTTTTAGAACATCTCCTTTGTATATATGCAAACAATAAAGCTTTCATGTTTATCTATTCAATGTCCTTTCTGTGAAAAAAATGTATTTTTTTTAAAATGGTATGGGGCCTCTTACACTTGACACAGTTTAGGGCCTCAGAATGTCATAATCCGGCCCCGGCCCCGTGGCTATTGTATCCAGTTCCTGCCCTCCAGTTTTGACACTAGGTTCCCGACTCCAGACCGATCCTTGTCTCTAGTTCCTAGTTTCTGCCTCCTGGTTTTACCCAAGACTTTGGTTCCCAATGACTGACTACAGCTCTGATCGTAGCCACTAGGCCTGCTGCCCACTCTGGCCACTAGAGTAGACCACCCTCATCCTGGTCAGCTGACAGGTTGGCACTCTGTTTATAGATAAAAAGCTGGATGCAGGGAGCAGCAGAAGGGGATGCAGCTCCTGAGTTACTTTCTGCTGCAGAAATCCCAGTACTCTAGTTTCTCTTGTGAGCAAGCATGCTGCCTGCCAGCTGAGTGTAGTAGAGCTGCCTTCCAATGGCAAGTCAGGGGACAGACAGGTCTGGAGGCCAACAGGAGCAGCCCACTCCACAAAAGGAAAGACTGAGTTTGGTAGGCCTCCCCTGCACCAGAAACAAGGAGATGACAAGGGCTTTGCTGTGCTTCGGCCGGCCAGCAGGGTTTTTTGTGTGCGTGTGCGCACGCGCTTGGGGCAGCAAAAAAGCCAGAGCCAGCCCTGTTTCTCTAGCAACAAAAGAAACATCTCACAATAAATAAAAAGACACTCAGCCTCTGGTATTTGGGATCTCCAGTCTTGTAGACAGATTGGAGAGGGCTTCCTGTAGCATGCAATAAGAATAATACACCTAAACATAAATAATTTGAGAAATAATAAACCCACCTCAAAACTATTTGCACAAATTTTTAAAAAAAATTTAAATGATCAATTCTGCCATTAATCCTGACCATTAGAATGAAGGTCCTTCCAGAATTCTTTTTGCTCTTCTAGCCCCCATATCATATTCCCAGATAGTTGTTCCTATCTTATATTTCCGTGTTGATTTGATAAGGAAAAATATAGAACAAAACAGAAGTTCCTATATGGTTTAGAAAAGTACAAAGAGAACTAGCTTTCCCAATCATCATCAGGCTGCCCACCTAAACTACATACTAGACAGTATGTACACAGTTTGCTTGTGCACAAAAAAATCCAACCTTCTGAAAATGCTAAAGTCTATACCCTTTAAATATCCCACAAAGAATAAAATGCATTACAAACTAATATGGGTCAAATATACCTTAAATATTTAGAAACTCATTAATAAAATGGGCTTGAAATTTCTCTATCCCATTTAATAATTTGAAAACTTCTCCAACAATACTGTCTTCAAAGATCAAAGTTTTATAAATACCAGTGTATGAAATTACCTCCACACCAGAACAGATTGAGCACAAGTCTGAACAGCAAGATTAAAAAAGGAAATTAAATTGTCATTCTCTATGCAGCTTCAATAGTGCAGAAAGAGGTAAGTTATCTTATATAAGGGAAGAAAGGCAAGCCAAACCAAGACACAATAGAAGAGAGGGTACAGGGTAGACCCTCCAGAATGCCTATTCTACCACCTACCCACCATCATGAAGAGAATTCTTATGGAAAGTAAACAACTTTGTTCTATACTCCAATTATTGCAATAAAATGAAATCAAACTTCTTCCAGCCTTCACCAATATTAAAGAGATGCAGCATGGAAATGCATCACCGTATTATTGCTTATAAGAAGAAGTCCCACAATCTTTTTATAAGCAGTATGGATATGAGAAATTGTACGTATGAACAGAACACAGCTCAGGTTAGACTGTCAAGACCCAAGATGAGTTATGGAACACTAGGTTTCAGCCAATGAGCTACTTGTTAAATGCAAGAAAAAGACAAACCATGATGCCTCAAACTAAAATTTTATTATAGTACAAATAGAAAGATGTCAAATTATACCTACTTGTGTACCTGTTAAGGTATAATGATGCAGCAAATATATACATGCCACAAACACCTGTATTCTTACCTTCATATAAAACTGCCTCAACTAAAAACTGAAACTTATTTGTTTATTTTACATATGTTTACATAAATATTCATACAAAAATTTGCTGAATAGACCAGTAGTTAACCAGTGTTACATCTGTACCAACATTATACTGATACATTGTGTACTGTTCTGACTCACTGATTTTTGCATTAAAACCATTGCGTACTTGTGCCCAAATACATTGTTTTAATGTTCATTAAAAATTTGGCACCTACACTCTTTATTATGAATGTATCCTACAATATCTAAAGATATCACTTGTAGCAAATATTGTAATCTATATAATATCTTTGTAACTAGATGTTCTTGGTTCATAATCTTGAGCTTTTCTTTTAAGCAGGTATCCTAATTTTCTAATTATGGGCTTTCCCACTTTCACTTCATTTTTGGGGCACAATATGTTCCTGTTTCTTCTTCAGCACCTTCACCCCATCAAGCTAGCAGAGGAATGAGACCTGTTGGTTTTTTAGCCCTGGCTGTAACACTTCTTGGATAAGCTGACAAACACTTGGGTAAAGAAGACATCTGGCACATTACTGTTGAAAGCTATCCAGTTTCTAAAGGTTTGCAATAGCTGTTGAGCCAGGGTCTCCTATAAACCACTCTACCAAAGCCATCTTTACCTATATATTGTTTTTAATATATTATTCTTCCATCTGATAAGATAGTTGTCTTGCTGAGCAGAATTACTCATTTCCTGAATTTACTGCTTTGTTTGGGAAAGCTGTACAAAGTGTAGATTCAAGTTTCTGTGGGAATTTTAGAGGCTGGTAATGTATCTTAACCATTGATATTTTATTATTTAAGATATCATAGAAGTAATAGAATAAAAAGCACAAGAGTTATTAATTTACCATTCATTGCTGCAAAATTAAGTAGATTGGATATCACTCTTAATTTAATCTAAAAACAATATTCCAAAAATGTATGTTGGAGTAAACACATTTAGTCTAGCTCAGTGGTTCTCAACCAGGGTCCGCAAGCAAGCTTCAGGGGGTCTGCCAAGCAGGGGTAGCATTAGACCTGCTGAGGCCCTGAGCCCTGCCACCTGGGACTGAAGCTAAAACCTGAGCAACTTAGCTTCAGAGACCCACTGTGGTGTGCGGCCCTGGGCAATTGACCTACTTGCTACCTCCTAATGCTGGTCCCGGAGATTATATGCAGAAAAACTGTTTTTATAGCATGTTGGGAGGGGGGCCTCAGAAAGAAAAAGGTTGAGAAACCCTAGTCTAGCTAATAACATTCCCCTCCAAATTTTAACTGAGCTCAGCTGCTTGATATTAAGCTTTGGTTACCTGACATGAACTAGCCCTGTGGCCATGTGTGTGTCAGCTGAAGCCAATGTAAATAAGGAAGAAAAAAGTGTAGAATAAAAATGCCTAAAAGCACCCTGATTATCTTTGGAAAGTTTAATGAGTCACTTCCTACCCCTATTTATGTCAGATCTTGATGAGGAAGATTACATCACATTTGGTATGGGGGAAAAAAGCCAGAATAAACATAATCATGCCTCAGAAAGGCTTATGTCTAACAGCAGACAGGGATTTGCTAATGCAGTGGTGCTTTCTTTTTTACTCAGACATATGCCATGCCCATGGTATGGAACCAGAAAAATGCAACATTATAATACAGTGAGTCAAAATACTTGCTTTCCATAGGTGAAACTTGCTCTTTATGAGGGGATCACAGTAAAGAACTATATACCACCTAAACCCTCCATATAGAGCCTAAACCACCTAAACATCCCATATAGGGCCTAAATTGGGACTTCAGTGATCTGATGCTGTAAAAAGGGATGAACTTCAGCCCTTACACAAAATTCTCACTGGAGCAATTAACAAAATGTTCCAACATGCCTGAGCATTGAGGGACATAATGTAGCTTTCACTCACGTGTGACTGGTTTTGCTTTTGGTGTTTTCTATCAAACTTTCCATTCTCTTAACACAGGACCAGATCCTTTGCTTAGTAAAGCCAACAAGAGAAGATTAAAGGGTGCAAAAATGTTCATTAGACTTGTGTGGAAATGTGAATTTATTAGGTTAATGCTAACAAGGATAGACATATGTATAACTTAATTCACATATGTTAATGTCACAAATAAAGAGTTTAAAGGTTGGAAAACCTTTCTCCTGAATCATTCCATTGGGGGCTGCCTATCCAGTCACACACACAACAGGCTGGATTTCCTGGATCTAAGGAAGCAAGGGTCACACATGTGGAGAACCTGTTCCTTGAGTTGAACTGCAGACTTTCATCCCATCTCTGTTCCTTGGCACTATACAACAGCACCAATGGATCCTATTACCTGGGTCTCCCTAACTGCATTTACCCTAAATAGCCCCACTAAAGAGAAGAGTTCCCTAACAGAGAGAGGCACCATGGAAGTTATTTTAAAAAATACCACTCTCTTTTACTTTCTCTGCTTTATCATCAGGGATGTGTGGGGGAACAATGTCTTAGCTCCTCATGAACCTAGTTCAGCTTTGCATTCATTAGCTGGGAATAGGAGAAAGGATGGTGTTGTTTACTCACATTGGGGACTCTTGTCTCCACCATACATTTTAAAAATAGAAAAAAGTCAATTTTCAGTAACAAATAAAACAAAACTCCCTGATATTTTTATTTAGGCTCATATTTTAAAATAAAACAAATGCTTAATTTTAAAGTGCCCAAAACATTTTAGGCCTGAATTTGCTCTCAGTTAAGGGTGAACCAATGAGAGTTACACACCTCTGTAGCTAAGGGCAGAATTAGATCCTTTATTCATAGGCTAAGCCACTGGGTTTTGAGTTGTGCCTGAATAAGGACTGTAGGATTGGTCCATTGTAGGCTCATGTCTGATAGATATTTACTCACAAAGAGCCACTGTAGAAACTGGTAAATTGAATAGTCTTTGCTAAAGAAAGTCTGAATGACTGTAGTATTATTAGTAGAGATATACTCAGATGGCAATATTTGGATCTTAGTCAGCCTAAAATGCAACAACAACTGATTCCAGGGTTTTTGCTTGTGCCATTATAAAGATGAGGGCCATATGCAGAAGTCCTAACGCTCTCAGGGTTTGGAGTTATTAATCTCCAGAGTCTTGGTTGAGGCCCATTTCTAGTTGTAAGACAGAACTTTACTGCACTGGAAGATTAGTAGGTGGAACCTAACAGTGCTTAGCCATAATAACCCTCCCTGCCCCACTTGTCCCTCACATTCAGAAGTGCCAAATTTGCAACAAGCAAAACTACTAAAACACAAAGGTACTGAGGATTTAGTTGTCAGAGTAAAGAAACCACAGAAAATGATTACTAGCATCCCATTACAAGGGCATTACTCGAATAAATCCCATGGTGAAGTACCATTAGACAATTGTATGAGTGACTTTTACTACTTTATTTTTAAGATTTTGTTGTAGTAAACTTATTCTTATTGGTTTTCATATTACCTGTATGTGTTATTAGTATTTTGTGCTTTCCCATACTTACTGAATGATTATATAGCACCACCTACTGATATAGCAACCTTCAAAAGAAGCTTCAGTGTGTATTTGGGTTATATACAATTTGTGACCCTAGATCCTGAATAACCAGTTATAGGATTTGTTTGCCACCTGACCAAAGACAGCAAAATTGGGATACTAGCATTTAAAAACAGACAACCTCTGAGCCCAAAGACGACTCAAGATAATGACTATCCATTTATATCAGCACCATAATACAATGGTTAGTGCCCTCATTGACTAGATGGCTAAGACAAACAGACTTTGGCCATTAGTGTAGGAATAAGTATGTAGCAAAATAAAAGTAGCTGGTCATCCATCTGCAGCAAACCAAACCTGCATTGACATTGTGCATACTTATATTGCACAGGGAAAGCACTCTTCAGTCTCAGGGCCACCCAGAGGATTCAGGGGGACTGGGGCAAAGCAATTTCAGGGGCTCCATCCATAAAAAAAAGTTGCAATACTATAGAATACTATATTCTCATGGGGGGCCCTGCGGGGCCTGGGGCAAATTGCCCCATTTGCCCCCCCCCACCCCTCCGGGCTATGCTTTTGTTTTAAGATACAGTAGAACTTCAGAGTTACAACCAACTTCCATTCCCACGTGTTTGTAACTCTGAACAAAACATTATAGTTGTTCTTTTAAAAAAGTTTACAGCTGAACATTGGCTTAATACAGCTTTGAAGAAAAATGCTGCTTTCCCTTTTTTAGTAGTTTACTTTAACAGTACTGTACTTACCTTTAGGGGCTGGGGGGCAGACTCTCTGCTGCTGCCTAATTACATACTTCCGGTTCCAAATGAGGTGTGTGGTTAACTGATCGGTTTGTAACTTTGGTGTGCGTAGCTCTGAGGTTCTACTGCAATACAGTACTAGACATTTTCACTGAGAAAGTAGCCTTTAGAATGTGAACCGAGTATTAGACTAAGTTTGTTAATGATTTCTCCTAAAAATCCACAGGTTAGTTACACTGACCTTTAGAAAAAACTAGATGACTTCTCATATTAGTTGTGCTCTTCTGCTTTTCATAAAGTATATAATCTGTTCCACTAGAACAGGGAATCTGTAGGAAAGGGGAAGTTCTTAAAAATCTGATAGATATAAATTGTAACAAAATTCTGTAAATATTTCACTATTATGTTTCTTATTTCTATGTATCCAAGAATCTAATTAATACAACTGTTAAATGTATGCATGACTGCCAGTCTTTGGGCTATGTAGAGTATGCACATAACTAATAAGAAGGTAATTAAATATTTATTGTTTAAGCAGTAGAGTCCATTTTTTAACTGTACTGAACTTCAAAATTAAAAAAAACTTCTGATAAGTTTATGGCATAGTAGTATTATTTTAACACAATTGACAGAAGAAAGAATGCTCTTACCATAGCCTCTGCCACACTGTTCCAGAAGTTTCTGAACATTATAGTTGGCTAATGAACTCAAGAGTCAAAGAAAGGAGACTGGACACATTTCCAACATTTTTGAAAGAGTGTAGAATAAAAATCCTCTCATATCCAGAAAGACTTCTTCATGTACAAGTTAACAAATAGCGTATACAGAACGTTTGTCAGTTGGACTTTATCATTGGGTAGTCTCTAGAAAAATGTCTTACAGAATATTTTGATTTAGGTTTAGATGTGGGATGTACAGTGTACAAAAAAACTCTGTATATTTTTGTGATTCAGAGAGCTCTGAATTCAGTGAATAAGGCCAGCACAAATTAAACTTACCAGTAGAAGTACGGACTGCATTGAATAAATGTCTGGCATAATTAATGCATTCTTGTTATTTAACCATTAACATGGCCAACTTGAAGATAGATACATATTATCTATTACTTCTTTGATTTGTATTGATATTTCAATAAATAAAAACAAGAACTAAAGACAAGTTGCCATCTTAAACATAAAAAGTTTCAAGCATTTTAGCAATAGGGTTTTTGGTCTTTCTGATGCTTTGTCTCTGATATGTGAGCACCACTTATTTTGGGTACATCTACACTGCACACCACTGACAACAGCATACACTATGTGTAGCTACATGCCTCAGGGAGAAGCAAGCAGTATCCATGGAGCAGTGTGAAGCTATACACATTAGTGAAAGGCTCTGTAAGCAGGGAAGTAACAGGAAAAAGGCTCCAGCAGCTTCCTGCTGCGGCAGTGAAAGGCACTTACAATGGGACACTGCACTGCTAAAAAAGAATAGTGTAGAAGGGGAAGGCACTGCTTTGGCACATAGAGAGACACGTGGGTACCTATCCACAGGGTTCAAGTGCATCTTTACTTGCCTAAGCAGCGCCTCACCGTCTACACTGTTATTTATACACATGCTATGGGTAAGCGCTATGTATGTCAAATATATGTTAATCTCCCATTTAAAGGAAAGGGAGATGTGTGAGGGTAGAATTTGGCCTTTATACTATTCCTGAAATTGTAGCGGGACCAACATTTGTCGGTATTAAGAGATTCAAATTTCAGTTCCTTTAATGGAACAAAGATCACCATAGACTCCTGATATATGCAGCACTACCAGCTAAGTTCAGGTTGCCTGACATTTCCCATTTTAAGACCCTGTTTGAATATTGGCAAAGTCAAAATAAACAATCCATTTGGGCTTAAATTTTCAGTGCACGGTGTCTGCCTCAGGCTGCATTATTTATTTAGAAAGTTCGAGCAAAAACTCTAGTGCCACTAAACACAATTAAACTCTGTTCTTAAACTCCAATTCAGGGGAACATTTAAACACATGCTTACATCCCGTTGACTTCAGTGAGACACCAGTACAGACTTAAGTGGTTTCCTGAATCAGGACCTTACATTGTAAAGTCTTTGGGGGGACTGTCTTACTGTGCACAGACAAAACACAATACAAATAATTTTTTTCTACTAATACTGTGAGTCTTACAGAAAAATGAGGACATTACCTTTGGTAATGTTGGCATGAATATAAAAGTTATAAAACAATAAAAAGAGGGCACTGTAAAGAAGGAGTGTTAAAAGTAAATCAAGTTATGTTACTGCTAATGAGCTATACAGGCAGTAAATGAATAAAAAAGTGGACTGTAATTTAAGCTAAACAGATATAGTTTATAGAACATCAGGTAAAGAGAATAAAGTTGTGTTTTTAAAATGGGTGAAATTTTCATTAATGACAAGTTAGTTATTTGAAGAAATTGTGCAAGTTTGCAGTGTGAATATAAAACTTTCAACTCTTTATGCTAAGCTGTTAAAGAAAACAAGCCTTAATGAAACACGTAATGTTTGCATTGATAAGCAAATTATAAAATTGTCCAGCATCAAGTAGTTCTGCAGTAGTTGGACTGAACACTTTATAAACAGTGAAAAAAGGTGGAGGGAAACTCAATATGAATCACTCAGATTAACTTTGGTTTTGGCTTGTTATTTGACTGAATAGCTAAGCCATTCAGAAATACTTATGAGAATTCATTCCTACTGAGTGGGATTCATTCTTTGATTAGAATATTTATTTTAAAAATGGTTTAATTTATATTTTAAAAAATACAGCTGTCTGTAGGAATTTAAAAATTTCTCAAATGAGCAAAGTGATTATTTTGTCCTTGAGAAAAAACTGCTGATTGATGGATTAGCTGTAGTACAAATCTGCCCCCTAGTGTGAGACCAGAATAAAATTCTGCAATTTTAAAAAAGACTATCCCTAGAAATGAAAGGTCATCAGAAGAGAGATTGGAATTAAAGATGAGAATAATTAAACCATATCTCCATCAGCCAGAACACTTTTGATGTGATTACAGTGAATAGGAGTATTCATTAAAACTCAATCAGAGATGGATTCCTGACACCTGTCACTGAAACAACTGTTGCAGATTGAATGAGAAATGGTTACTGGCTCTCTGTAGACCATAAAGTATGGTGGAATCAAATGGGGAAGCCATTTTTGTGAGCTTTGTGATGTTCCTAAAATGTTAAGAAATGTTTCACTAAGTACACTAACAGAGTTTTGATAGTTGGAAAGACTGTGATACATAGCTTTGTTTACAAAATATCATGAACATAATGTGTACATGCTTCCACTTTATACAAATGCAGGATTTGCAGTTGCAATTTAGGTGCCAGCCTGTGAAAAATTAGTTCTAAAAAAATAGTTTAAAAAGAAAAATGTACCATTTGCATGGGAAGTTATACTTCTGCCTATTATTCTCTATGTGGAAGTTTGAAAAGGCTGGGTGGCCACTGCTATTGATATCTAATGGAGCTTCTACAGCTCCACAATTGAAGCAGTCACTCAAGTTTAAGAAGGTTCCAGTTTCAGCTTCACAAGTGAGTGAAAAATGGCTTTTGTCAAACATATCCTTCCAAGGTGCACATCCCTGAGAAAACCACAGAAGGTAGAGCTGTCATAGACCAAACTATTCAGTAGAAAAGTCATTCTGCTGCAGAAGGCAATGCCTAATAATCCTGCCTGTCAACTTCGATTGCCAGGTTGAGTTCATCAGAGTCATTGGGACTAACCTGGAAGTTGTGGTTATTTATTAATATGGAGAGACATGGCATTGTGTCAAAGTAGTTTTGTGGTATCTTACCACATGTTTATGCTTCCCACATCTTTGACTTGTGAACATCCCACAAAAGATAATTGGGTGGGCAAGGGAGAGAAGGAATGAGTACTAGGAAAAAAAACTGATGCAAGAAATACTAGAAAGGATATGTAATAGGATGCATTCTATTCCTGCCTTTAAGCACCAGAGAAACCACCCCCAACTCCATTGTAGGCACACTGTCATTTATTGGTTTCCTCCAACAACATCTTTACAGTCCTATATACAGTGTCTCCTGCACTTTCAGCCTTTTCCCCAGTGCCTGAGAGGAGCAAAGGTCTCCCCTCTCCAAGATCTGTAAAAACAGGTTCTGGCCCCTAACCCTGTGGCTTCTCTCTCTCCCCACCATCGCTTCCTTCCTGTGCCCTTTTAAATCAGACTTGAACTGATGGGCCAATTAGTTCTTTAGATAATTAACTTCAGTTACTCTAATCAGCTTTCTCTAGGGGAACTGACTGGTATTAGTGATCAGAGTACAGCCTCACCTGTTGCCACCTGTTGCCACTGAGTTAAAGTGCAGAGAGAAAGCTCTATCCCTTTACACAAATTCAGCATGATATGTTACTATTACATGTTCACCTAATAGTTCACCTAAACATGTTCACCTAAACTAGGTGTAAAAACATCCCTTTGAGGTACTTTATTATAGGTTAATTACACTTTTTATAGACTTGGTTCACATGCTATTTGTAATATTATGATTATACAAGTTAAGCATAGAGATAGGTCCTGGAACACTGCAATTCTAGAAGTCAGTAGGACTACTTGTTAATGAAGGTTATAATTATAATGAGTAAAGTAGTGAAATCCAAATGTTTATTAAGTATATAATAATTACCACTATCAGAGGGCTAGCTGTGTTAGTCTGGATCTGTAAAAGCAACAAAGAGTCCTGTAGCACATTATAGACTAAACAGATGTTTTGGAGCATGAGCTTTCGTGGGTGAATACCCACTTCATCGGATGCATGTCATCTGATGAAGTGGGTATTCACCCACGAAAGCTCATGCTCCAAAACATCTTGTAATAACCTTAGTCCCAGATTTGGACCTTAGCGTCCAAAATATGGGGGTTAGCATGAAAACCTCCAAGCTTAGTTACCAGCTTGGACCTGGTACCTGCTGCCACCACCCAAAAAATTAGAGTGTTTTGGGGCACTCTGGTCCCCCTGAAAAACCTTTCCTGGGGACCCCAAGACCCAAATCCCTTGAGTCTCACAACAAAGGGAAATAATCCTTTTTCCCTTCCCCCCTCCAGGTGCTCCTGGAGAGATACACAGACACAAGTTCTGTGAATCCAAACAGAGTGAATCTCCCTCTCTGTTCCCAATCCTGGAAACAAAAAGTACTTTCCTATTCCCCCAGAGGGAATGCAAAGTCAGGCTAGCAATCCAACACACAAATCTCCCCGATTCCTTCCTCCCACCAATTCCCTGGTGAGTACAGACTCAATTTCCCTGAAGTAAAGGAAAACTCCAACAGGTCTTAAAAGAAAGCTTTATATAAAAAGAAAGAAAAATAAGTACAAATGTTCTCTCTGTATTAAGATGATACAACACAGGGTCAATTGCTTAAAAGAATATTGAATAAACAGCCTTATTCCAAAAGAATACAAATCAAAGCACTCCAGCACTTATATTCATGCAAATACCAAAGAAAAGAAAACCATAGAACTTACTATCTGATCTCTTTGTCCTTACACTTAGAAACAGAAGACTAGAAAGTAGAGCTACTTCTCCAAAGCTCAGAGAAGGCAGGCAGACGGAAAACAAAGACAAAGACACTCAATTCCCTCCACCCAAAGTTGAAAAAATCCTGTTTCCTGATTGGTCCTCTGGTCAGGTGCTTCAGGTGAAAGAGACATTAACCCTTAGCTATCTGTTTATGACACATCTGTTTAGTCTATAAGGTGCCACAGGAGTCAATTACCACAAGTACATTTGGCCCAGGTGTTTCAATAAATTTGACCTATTGTCTAATAAAATAGAAGGGAACAGAATCTGAGTTGTTATACAAACAGAACAAGTATGACCCCCACCACAAAGAGCCTACAATCTAAGATATTACAGTTTACTCCCATTTATCCAAAACCCCATTATCTGAATTCTCCATGTTTACTAAATCCCTTCCTTATCCCCAGCATGATATACGTGCCCTTTGCAGCATGCTGGGGAACAAGGAAGGGCATCAGATAATGCAGAGGTTCAGACAGAGCAGAGAACCCAGGCCAGAACTGCAAGGTGGAGGATGACAAGTCCCCAGCCATGGTGGAGGCTACCCCACTGCTAGATGGCTCATGCTATCTCATTTATCCCAACTCCTGATTGTCCAGATAAAACCCATGCCCCCATGCTATTGGGTAAACCAAGAACACACTGTGCTAGCCATTCCCTCTCCCTTCCTGGAGAGCTCTCAGATGGAATGCTGGGGCCCAAACATTCCACAGCAGTAGGAAGTGACCTCTAGGCAGCAACAGCGCATGAGGAGACATGCTAGGAGAGGTGCAAGGTAGTGTAGTGTACTCAACAACATAGCACCTCCTTGTGTCTGGGTGCAATACTACAAAGAATCCACATCTCTGGAAACTCCTACTGGCCATCTGCCTCTCAGTGGGTCTTCCATAGCTCTATCTTTCAGCCAAGCCACATACAGTTCAGTCACCTTCTGGGGAAACAAGGTCCAGCTAAAAAGTTAACAAACTATGCTAACACACACACACACACACACACACCAGTGTTCAGCCCCCTCTTGGGCTATTCTTCAGCCCCACTAAGGGCTCCATATTCCTTCCCTTAGACTTGTTTCCTAAGGGGCTGATAGAGCACAGGCCCATCATCTGTTCTAGGTTCTGACCTAAGGACACCATATTAAAGAACTAGATCTCTTCCTTTAGACAGGGTACTGTTTCTCTGGGCTACTTTCTACCTCTAAGGCCTTTGGTACTTGCCTACAGCTTATACATAACACAACCTCCTTTTGGTTCCTAGGCCTCCCTCCTCTGCATGAGTCCACACAACTTCTTCCCTCTCTGCTGAATTAACCACTCTTACACTCCAACTCTACTCCAGTGTTTTTACTGACCCTACCTCAGGGTCTCTTACTTCATAGCCTAACTTACTTCTCTGATGATGATGATGATGATGATGATGGCAGCGGCAGCTGCTACTCCTCCTTACTGATTTCCTGCCTGTTTGAACCCTAGCTCCAGATTCCTCTTAGGGCCAATCAAGCCTTGCTTTGCTTTGAAATAAGCACTACCTCTAATATAGTCCCTCCACTTCCTTATAAGGCACAAGTGCCTAATGATCCTTAGCTATTTCAACCGCATCTGTCCAGAGATAATCAAACACAGGTGCACTAATGGGCTTTGAACGCCTTGTCTAACAGGTGATGGGGGTAAGCCCCACCACACGAAGGAGGAGAATTCATTTATTCTGCCAACCTGACAATCAAGTGTGAATGTTAGCACCCAAGCCAAAAGAGGAAGTGTTCAGGCAGTAATACAGAAGAGGTCTCTCAGGAAATCTCACCAGGCAATTACCCTAGCAGATCAACACTATTTGTGCTCCCAAGTGTTTTGCTAGATTTTTCTTTCTCCCTAGGTAGATGGACTTTCTTCCTCAGCAACCTAGGAAAAACCTCACCAATGTCTGTGTCCTCCAGGCAGCTGTCACTCACTTGTAAGTACTATAGGAGTGTGAGATTTCATATTGTCAGTAGAAAAAGAAATGTGTGATGGAAAAATGGATCCCTCTTTCCCATGGAAACATGTATAAAAATGAGTTTGTGATCAGTCCTAAACTCTAGTTATCTCAGGTACAGAGCTTACCATAGACAGGTCAGCATTCACCATTGGGTATTGCATACTGATATGTGGAACACCACTATCCCTTTCTTCCTGGTAGAGGAAACATTGCATTGTGGCAGCTTTTTAATGAAGGTAAAGGATATCTGCAAGATGAGCAATGGCTAGGCTAGGATTCTGAAGTTCCACTGAAGATAGGATTGCTGCCTCATGGTACCCTTACTTGTCAGGTGGAGATGATTAGTGATTATTATTTCTTGGAGGGACAGGACTACTTCTATTTCAGATGGTTAACCTCTCTGATCTGGTGGGACTGACTGGTTGTGGTCAATAAGAGTATGTGACCTGGGATTTGCTAGTGATTGTGTCAGATTCCTTGTGAGCTAACAGTGGTTAAACAGGTGGGTACAGCTGACACTCATCCACTATCAACTGTTAGTATAGTCCATAGGTCCTCACTATAGAAACATTTCATATAGAAATCAGAATTTTGGAGAAACACATATGCTACAGCACAACTGGGGAAATCTTATGCTTATTTCTCTTCTATTATGAGTATGTATGTCTGTGAATATGGTATTCCTTGGTTTTGTCACCCACTTATACTAATTTAAAAGCACAGTCCAAATGAGTCATCTTCCATTCAGTTTTCCAGAAGCAGTTGTATCACATTTTTTCCAGTCTCAAATTGACTATAACGAGAGTACTAATTATTATTAATAATAATAATAATTATTATTATTATTTCTGTTACTGCAGCACCAAGGAGTCCTTGAAGAGTTACTACTAGAGAACCCAACTCTAACACCTTCTCTCACGTCCAGTAGTACCTTACTCTGAGAATAGTCCCTTTGAAATCAACAAGATTACTTTTGTAGTTAGATACTACTGGGGTGACAGAATTTGTGAAGATGTATAAGAAACCAATACTTGCTTCCTACACTCTATTACACGTTCTGTTAAGTTAGGGAGATAAATAACTAGTAGCATTATAAAAATCTCAAAAATTCACTTACTAGGTTAGATGCATTTCACTGATAATGTTATATATTTTCATGTAAATCTTTAATACTAAATTACCTGCTGTGTTTTCAGTGTTGTTGTAGCTAAAATTTACATGTATGCAGTATTGCAACAAACCACAACTTCCTTTGAAATAACTAGAGAGAGATTTATTTTCTATATCCCTCTATAAGTATCTTATATATAAAACTAATGCTCTATTACTGGATAGTATGTTGCATTCTCTTCTCTAGCAATATGTGGTCATGTAAGAAAAGACCCTATCATGCAGACACAGCAGGAGACACAGTTAAGGTTACCATGGGAACCTTAGCTTTAAATGGTCTGGCTTTTGTTGACTTAAAATCTCAAACATTGCATTAATTACATTTTTGTTGGGGGGGGTGCACTGAATATATAATTATGTTGGATTTGCTGTTTTATTCTTTTATAAGGTTATGTATGAATGCAGAATTTGTAAAAACAAAATTACATGCACTTTCAAATACAAAAAGAGAAAAGATGTGTTTAACTACCAAAATTCTTTAGAATACAGAATAAGATTATGCTTTATAAATAGCGATGGGAAGAATTTTTTTTGTTTTTGTTCATCTAGATAAGTAGTGCTGTCAGTGCCACCAAATACTGAATGTGGATCTTGGATACTGATAGACACTATCACAGAATGAGCTGCAGTAGTGGGGAGCCATGAGAGGAGAATCTGGAGCCAGGAATGGGGCAATATCTGTGGGAGGGATGGCTTGGGGAAAATCTATGTCTCAGACAGTGGAAGGGAGTTGGGCAATGGGAGGATGGGTAGAAGGATGCTGAGGCAGAAGCTGTCTGAAGGAAGGGAACCAGACAGATGGACAGAGCAGGCAGAAAGACTAGGGGGTGGTGAAAGGAAGTTGAGCAGTGACAGGCAGCAAGTTGAGAGACTGATCTTAAGGCAGGAGCACAGGAAGTAGTGAGGCAGTGAGCAGAAACAAAGGGACTGTGAAGCCAAGGTGAATCAGCTGTGCAGTGGGAGGGAGGAAGATTGGAGCTGGACCACAACTGAATAGACACTGTCAGTCATCATGGTAATTAGAGTGGTATAAAACCCTAAATATAGGATCAAATAAAATATCTGTAAGTTGTGTAAATACTTTGAATCAAATTCCTACCAATTTTAAATGGGCAAAAATAAATTAACTTATACAACATGTTCTGTAGAACAGAATTTATTCTTTAGCTTCTTTCATACTTCAGATATCTCAAAATACTTTACTAGGCAAAAAACTGCAATGCTTAACCCACAATTTTAGATACTAGAATTTTTTTAATGAGAAAGGAAACGTTCATTTTTCATTTGCCCTTCATTTTTCTGAAAGTGCAATTTGATCATTTTCTTGTTCCTAGAAAGTCACTTATGGATAATGCATATGGCTTAATTTTGCTTCTTGTAAATTACATTATCTGTTCCTGAAGAGTTTATATTTCATCTGATAAACTTGCCACAGGACAGTCACAATCCTTATTCATTTTTATGGGTGGCACAGAGTCTGAAGCTTTTATGATGAAAACTGATACAACACTTAAAAACTTTCCTGTCCTTTGAAAATAATTTGTTGTACTACAGGGTGGCAGTCACAGCCCAGGTATTAACATTATGTTACTTAGACCCATTGTACATGTCCTTATTTGAAAAAAAAAGAAAAAACAAGACAAAACAAGACTAACATTTCATCCCATCTTAGAAATCATAATCCTCAATCAGACAATATATACCTGCAAAATGATTGAAAAACTGATTAATTTTTATTTATTTATTTTGATTATAACTAAGGAGGAAAGTGCTTTTTGTGTTCTAGGTGCCTTTTACAGAAATTTACATAATACAGTACAAATCAATGAGACCTAAGAACAAGTTTAAGTGTTTTTCTGGAGAAAGGTCATTGAGTTGGGTGTCAACAAAATACTGAAGGTACCATTGCCTATTTTTTCTCACTGCCCCCTATACACCTTGAAAAAGGGGGGGAGCCCTATCAAACCCACATGAGAGCTCACAGAGAAGATTAATTACCAAAAACAACCCTGAGATTTTTCAGACAGAAAGGAATGGAGTCACCCACAGTAGAGTTATCCTATCTCATTAAGATTTGCTGGCAGAACAACGACATCTGCTAATATCCCAGATGCTTCACAGTCGAGCTTCAAGCCAAGTCACAGTACTGAAGCAGCTCTTCTTGCACTAAAAGATAACTTCCTGAGCCAGTGGAGGTGATACCTCAATGCTTGCGCCACTTGATCTCTCTGCAGCTTTCAACAGTCAACAATCAAGTATATTACTGCTTTTGTTGTTGGGATAAATTGCATAGCACTGTGGTGATTAAATACATTTATTGACTTACACAACTAGGATTCTAAACAAGTATCTGTCTTTGTTTAATTTTAGTTAGGATATTGCTCCAGCTCTGTAAGAGGGTTGTGAAAAAACTCTGGGAGATCAATCTGGGGAGACATTCTCAGAGGTTATGAATATAGTTCCCAAGGGATTCCTGCTAGCATTTTGTAAGTTTTTTATGTCAGTTTTGTAAGAATTATGTGCAAACATAGTTAAAATTTACATTGGTGTCCTTTTAAATATGAATGTTAGTAAGCTTTTTGATGAAAAGCTAAAATGAAATATTATGAACTATTAAAATCTACAAAAATGCTTGTATGGCACCACACTGATAAAGTACAACAGCTCACTAAATTACTTCAGAGCAATCCAGTGACAGTATCAGACTCGGAAACTTTTATGTATTGTCAGTGTACTAATTCAATAACAGTAAATGTCTATAAGAAATCTGGATGAATAACAGTGAGACAATTTCTTTATAGTTTCAGTATGAGGACCCACTGAAAACCCCATTCATCAAGGATGGAGGGAATCTGGGAATATCTCTCTCATTGCACTTTCACAGAAACAAAGACAGATGCTGTCATATTAATTGCCACAGGAGTGGATAAATAAACTATATACAGTGGAACTCACATAGTAGCAAATTAGAAATTGGATACAGGGACCAATCACTATGGTTTAATTGTATTTTTTGGCCATGAAAGTACAGCAGAGGCTACTGGGCAAGTTCCCCACTAAGAACCTCAGTCCATAAAAATGAGCTATTAAAAGGCCTCTTTAGTAATAGGTCATTTGAGTAAGTGCAGCGGAAGTTGCCATGACCACAGGAGAAAAAAGGTTTGAAAGTTCCAGAGCAGTGACTGGATATAAATTTACAGATAAGATTTCAACTGTTACCACAAAACCTTCCAAACCTGAGACAGAAGAATTTGATTGAGGGAGAGGACAGAAATGTAACTCTTCCATGCAGAGTTCAAATCACACGTGATTTGGTGTGTCCCACCTCTTTTCTGCATAACTCAATCTTTTAGATATTTTCCATTTCTCTTGCCAAGACACAGGGTTGCAAGCAAGATATACAATCCAATGATTACCTTTTGAAATGCCCTCATTCTCCTATTGCTGTTTTTTATGTTATACCATCATTTTACTGATACCTACCTGTTGATCTCAAATGCAAACTAGCACGTTAAACATTCAGTTTACTTGTGATTGTTTATGCTATGTTTTTAAGTTTTGCATTTCTGTCAGTTTGGACAATGAAAATCAATTATTCCTCTTTCTCTTAGAAACCATAGGGGGAAACAAGTGCAAATTAATGATCTGATTTACCTTACAGGGGTTTTCCCTTTATGTTGTGGCACCATCATAAGGCATTTATAGGTGTAATCATGAGGGAGATGATTTTGGAAGCCCAGTTATTGCAGGAGTTGTGCTATCTAGGTACTGGTGGGAGCCAGTCAGTAGAGCAGAGGCATGGGGCATGTGTAGTTCCTGCAAATTCTTGATACTTTCTGCAAATCCCTTGTCATCGGTGGGTTGAGGTGGAGAGGCAAACCCTGCTTTCATACAGAAGAACTCCAAGGAAACTGAGTTAAAACTCAAAGTTTCTTCTCTCCTGTGTGGGTCTTTTTACATACCCTCTGTGACAAGTATGCATGATTGGCTTAACTTTAGATAACACTGACTGCTATGAATAAAGTCTAAATTTTACAATCCCCTTTAAATGGAAAAGAAAGTTCTCAAAATTTGTTGCCAGAAGTAGGATTTGAACCCATTCAGACATGTCCTTTAACTCTATTTCCTAACTGCCCACCCACCAGCATAAACAGAGAGCATAACAATCTCACACACAGAAAAATGTTATGGGTTGGGTCCTTATATGACTTGCTTTGAGAAACTAGTTGAAAAGCAGTGGATTGAAGATGTAATATGGTGTAACAAGGTGGTCTGCCTCTTTATAGGCCAAAGGGTCTGGGGCCAGCCAGTGCATTTTGATTATCAGACCAAGCTGGGAAAGGGTCAGGTGTTTTCTATAAACTACTGAGGGAGATTAATGCCTGTGACTTACAAAGGAAGCTTGGCTCTGGGCCACTATGATGTGTGTTGGTCGTAGCTTTATTTTGTGTTACTTTGAATCAATAAACTTTGTCCTGAGGGAAGGGCCTGAAAGAGACTAGAGTGGCCTTGAGTTTTAACTAGGGTGGTGAGGGGACCCACCAGCCTATATAAATCAATTTTGAATAAAGAGATGATTTTACATTTTAAACATAAACTTCTTTATTTAAACATGCAGTCACAAAGTGGAGCTCATAAATATGGGGGAGGGAGGGAGATTATATATATCTTTATCTGATACCAGTGTCACCAAAGATGGAAATGACTTAAATTTGATACCTGAAGTTTTTAAGACTAAGTTTTATGAAAAAGGGGTGCAAGTGAGACTTTTGAAGTTGAGGCAACTGATTTTTTTAATAGAAATTTTGAAGTATTCAGCAAACTTAACCTAGCCAAAATATCTTCCCTTAGGAAACATCAAAATCTTAGTATTTGCAGTTAATGGCAAACAATAGGCATTGTGACTGTATAAAGCATACAATGGCCTCACAGTCAAATTAATTTTTAAATGCCAGTTGTATGATTTATTGTAAACTAATGAAAGTAGACATTTTAGACTAAAAGCTGTTTGGGGAAGGCACTTTTTATTATATGTGCAATGAGTAGTGCAATTGGTTGGGACTTCTAGATGCTATTGCAGTACAAATAATAAATCATAACATCTTTAAATATGTGTTATACAGAAATTATAAAACCCTTGGATTAAATTAAAACAGGCACAGTAACTTTTTCCTGATATTACAGTATTAAATCTTGTAGTGGAAGAGCCAAGTCAAAGAGTGCCCAAAGCATGGCCTTGGATTTTAACAGTTGGGATGGCTATGATGTTAAATTTGTTCAATACTCCATTATTTCTTTGAACAAAATAAGTTGCTTCAACCTAAAGAGTGATTGAGTGAAGAGCGTAGGAATGAAGTTGTGTTAGGTACAGTTGGTTCAAAGCAGGTGTCTTTCAAGTGACCACATAAGTTGTTTAGTCAGTGAAGGCCTTATAAATGAGGACCACCTACTGTCTATGGACTGGTATTTTAATGACGTCCCACAATAGGTTTTGAGTTTGCAAATGATTACCCTCCTCATTTCAGCTATAGTGATGTTGGGGGCACATACGCTATTTTATGCATGCCTCTAGCCATCAGGATTTTCCTTTTCTGTAACATTTCACACTAGGTTAAGTTGCTGAAATAAAAATGCAAAGCAGCTGAAGAACATGGAGAAAACGCGCCCTGTTAACTCTGTGTAACTTTGGTTTTTCTCACTTCTAAAGACCCATATTAATGCTTATCACCATATAAGGCTGTTTTAACTGAATGATCTAGAGTCTTAAAGGTCAGGTATCCAGGAACTTCTGAGTTCTAATCTTGGCTCTGCCACATCACACTGCATGCCCTTGAGTATGTTAGTGTTCCTCAAGAAACTACACTAATCTGAACGAGGAATCTTTTAGTTCTCGCCCGCAACACCCACATGGGGGAGTTACAGCACAGCACTTTGATGTGCACTGCTATTCACACCCCATAATCCACGCTGTATTTAGTTTAAACTGTTGCAGAAGGAAAAACACTAGCTACTGCTCACGGAGGGGAGATATTAATTTGTTAATGCATGTGCTACACTTTGAAAAGTGCTTCATGAAGTCTAGTTACTTCCTACAATTTCCTAAAGCTCTTCCAATAAATTATTATTATTAAATCTCTGGATATTTAAATTTTCAAAATAACGGTTACAGTTCATAAGCACCCACAAAAATGTGTTAATAAAATAACATCACTAATAGCTTTATGAAGGAAAAACAGTTTCTTGAACCACAATGTAAATACTCCGATAATACTTTTCATCTGTGCTTGGAAAAGGGAGTTATCTTTTTCATTTGGCTTATGTGGTCAAATGAATATTAACTGTAAGTGAGCTTATGTGTTTGCTCTGTGTATGTTCTATAAAATAGGCTTGGCAGAAAGTGACTATTTTAATAATTTTGATGGATAATTGATGTTTATTTTTAGATTTTTATCTATTTACATTTTCATGGTTGTGGGAAATTATTATAATATAATATATGGAGATATACCTATCTCATAGAACTGGAAGGGACCCCAAAAGGTCATTGAGTCGAGCACCTTACCTTCACTAGCAGGACCAAGTACTGATTTTGCCCCAGATCCCTGGGTGACTCCCTCCAGTATTGAATTCACAACCCTGGGTTTAGTAGGCCAATGCTCAAACCACTGAGCTATCAGGTCAGACAATGTGGGTCAAACAATACTAATTTAATGATGGTAGATGTTGAGATTCAAAAACTTAAAGCTTTATAACTTAAAATACAAATTGTCAACATCATATGTCAAAATATGCAAAATGAATAGTCTTAAATCAAATTCTAATAAATTCCCCAACAGCATTTTTCTTACTTTGCCTACCTGTAAATTTTGATTATTAAGGGAAATATTTTTCATTGGTTTGTGTGTGTATGGTGAAATAAACATTTGTTGCTATTTACCAATGAAAATCTAATCTTTCCAAGTGTAAATATGTTATTAAAACAAGTATGGGTGTGTCTACATATTTTTGAGGGTGTCTGTGCATGTACTGCATGCATTTAGGTTGGTGGATATAGGCTTTGCACATAACTGTAGGCACGTATGGATAAGAGTGTGTCATGATTTTCCTTGCCTGTTCTGAAATAATTATAAAAAAATCATGTATGCCAACATGGGAGAGGGGGATTTGTGTTCTTCTGTATATTAAATTTTGTGTTTCTATTTGTGTACTTGTACTGATTGCACTTGATGTTCATATTGCCCTTGTATATTTGTGCAAAATTTATGTAAGCAGAGTCAGGATGAGTGCTACCCTGACATCTGGTGGTGAATTGTAGGGAATGTGGAAAGAATTCCAAGAATTTCAAAGAATGGGGAAAGATTTGCATTGGCATCCACCCTCCACTTAGCATAAGCCCACAGCAGACTGGGATGGTTATTTTAACAGCTCTGGGATCCCCAATTTCTTTGTTATTGGGGCAGGAAAAAAAAAAGTTTGTCACCCTGATTGTGTGAATGGGGAGCTGTGGGACTGCTTTGTGACAGAGATGACTCAATCTCAGTTGGGTGGTACTTGCTAAACATGGGACATGGGTTCCAAAACCCCATGAAGGAAGAGAGGTTGGGGACTGGTGTGTGTACCTGATGGTATGGGCCCCTTGTGAGGGTCTGGAACACCAATTGCACATCCTCCTCTCTCCACTGTGGAATGTCAGAGTTGATTTTTTTTATTCCCTTAAGAATCCAGATACAGGTTACTGAGCTGAACTCACTTTTGGCTAATGGTGCACTAGCACTGGGGCTCCCCTACTATGAGCTGAAATCACTAAAGAGCTGAAATTATTGAGCTGAGAGCACTGAGTACTGTGCTAACTAGTGGGGGAGCCTGAAGCTATAATGTGGAATAGAGCAGTGGGTGGAGTGGCGCAGTTTGTGGGGACGGCTGGTGGAGCAGAGCAGTTTGTGAGGACAGCTGGAGGAGCAGAGTGGAGTGGCTGGTAAAGCGGAGCAGTTCGTGGAGAAGGCGGGAGCAGAACCCACGGAGAGGCAGGGCAGTTGGCCCCGCACCACGTAAGGTGCCCCTTTCTATCCAGGCTGGGGGGAGGGACCTCTGCAGATATAGACTCAAACTTTGGGACTGCACTGACCCAGGACAGAGACTTTTGGATTGTGGGACTTTTGGGACTGTGGGTGATTTGGGGGTTGCTGGACTCAAGAGCCCAGGAAAGAGGACCCCAATTTCCTGGGGTGGGTCTTTGCTCACGGTTTGGTCTATGAACTCTAGTTGAGGTGTTTTCCCAATTTAGTGTTTGTTGTTTATCTCATGTATTAAACCTTTTCTGCTACACCGAGAGACTGTGCTTGTGAGAGGGGAAGCATTGCCTCTTTGAGGCAACTAGGGGTGTGTGTAAGATTTTCCCAGGTCACTGGGTGGGGGCTCGAGCTGGTTTGGCATTGGGTTATTGAAACGGAACCCCTGGATACTGAACCCGGCCCTTGTTGCTGCCAACTCAGAGGGGCAGAAGGGTTACATTTATAAAGCCTGTCTAGCCAGTAAAATCTGTATGAATGTTGCATTAACTTTGGCACAGAGGCTGTCCTGCAGTTTTCCTCTAGGTTTGTGAGATATTAATTCTATCAGAGCTTGACACAGAGGGGAAAGGAATAGGGGGAGGAAGTGGTCTGTAAACGTATGTACTTGCTCTCATACTTTCAGCCTAGAACTTTATCTCTGCCTGAACTTATCATAGCCTGAAGACCAGAAGTGTTAGGATAGATGCAGCCTTGCTATTAATTCTTCTAACAATGCCAAAAACTTTTTTTTTCTCTTTTTTTTTTTTTAATAACGGTCAGAAAGAAAACCCATTTTTTTGAAGGGACTGTGTGTAGGCAGTTAGGCCTGCTGGTATTTTGCACGTTTCCTTTCATTAACTTTTTTATCAGCCACAGCTGAGAACATTTATTTCAGAAAGGAGGAGAGGGGGATGTCTGTTTCTCTCTCTCTCTCTCTCTCTCTCTCTCTCTCTCTCTCTAACATTCATGATTTTGATTTGTTTTTATGTTTTGCTAAATAAATCAAATTTAAGAATGAAAAACATTTATTTTGAAGCATTTAAAATATGTTGAATATTTTATTTGTATTTTTCTGGCTTACAAATACTAAAATGTAGCTTCTCCTAATATTTCAAGGCTATTTTTATTATTGTGAAATCCAAATGTAATTTTATGAAAATGGTTAAATTTCATTATTTAAAAGCACAATAAAATAAAACATCTGCTTGTACTTGGGTGGCTGGGTACTTCATATTCTGAATGAGCTACAGTATTTGAATTAAATGGGCACCGTTTGTGGAAAGAATAGCAAAGAAAATGTTACCTACTTCTTAACATAGAGTAGTTTAAGCAAGGCCTGCATTTTGTCTCATACTTAAAAAAGTCACCATTGAATTAATCAAACTGTTCTCAAAGCTTAGCTAGATTGTAGCTTGGAGAGCAAATGTGCAGAATATAATTAAAATGTACTTTTATTTCTCACGTTGGTTAAATTTCTTGGTCATCTCTAGAGTATAGGGCAAGAGCAAGTTTCCTGCCTGTATAGCTTTTAATTTTAATATTTTAAGCTGTAAATATATTTATTATAAATAATCAAAAATATATATTTTTGATAATCCACACTTTTTCACTCATGACATAAAAAATGTATGACTTTCTGGTCAGATGTGAGAAAATCTGTGCAATAGTTATTTCAGGGGTTATAAACAATGACACACCTATTTAGAATAACTGCAGTCAATAAGTGTATTTTAATACTTTGGGTGCAAAAATATATACCTGCTATAGAACCAGAATAAAAGAATTAGGAGAAATGGAAATGCCTGTATTAGATTAATATCTGAGCTATTTAAGGAAAGATGGGCTATATGGGCTAAAAAATTTTTTTTATATTGATACAAAAACAATATGAATACTTATGGGAATGAATATTCATTGCTGTCTTAGCTCTTTTGTATTTGCTCCCTTTCTTTTAATAATTAGGTAAGGATATATGTACGATCAACAATTCTGTTTCTAGAAACATAGGACTGGAAGGGACCTCCTGGGTCATTGAGTTCAGTCTCATGCTGTCACAGACAATGCAATCATATAATCCCATTCATAAACTTATCTAGGTCTGTCATGACCCTAGATTTCCTATGCTCTGAGCTCTTGTAACTGCTACCATCACCAAGCTGTACACTTGGAAATTGTATATCATGTCACCTATCACTCTGCTACCTTTTTCCAAGGACTCTGTTCCCCGAAGCAGGATGCTCGCTGATCAATATGACAGGTGCTCTTCAGGGGCCACTGCAAGAACGCCCACTATCCAACAGCTCCATTTAAGAGTTTGCTAACCAAGTCTGAAAATTGACTTACAGGTAAACCCATGGATGAATTCATTTACTGTTCATGTGGAGATACCTTCTTTACCCTCTCAACACAGGAAAGCCTGCTACAGGTCCCAGTTCAGATTTCCTTCTCAGAAACTGTGGGGTCCTAAATCTTCCAACATGGATCTCAATGCTACCTTCCCAGTAGCCTGGACCCATACAGTCCCTTGGCCTTGTCTCTGGTGTCCTGAGAGGCCAGTTCTAGTACTTTAATTGAAATCCTGAAAAAAACTCACTTGTAGCTGGCAAACTTTAACTCTCTCTTCTAACAGTCCATGCACCCTTGCTGACATTTGAATGAACATTCCATGGTGGCTCCTAGCAACTAAATGGGCCTTTACGGAGTCTGCAGATGTTAAATCACTGTCTCATGTCCTATCACAGGTTTTACTTCCCACAACCCCATACACAAAATAACAGTAACTATACATACCACATGATTCTCCACAAGCTTTGTCTTAAAACTAGGTTTTTAGTCCCCACTTCTCCTATTGGAAGACTGTCCCAAAACTTCACTACTATGATGGTTAGAAATCTACTTCTAGTTCCCAGCCTAAATGTACTCATGGCCAGTTTATATCCATTTGTTCTCGTCTTATAAGTGACCTTTAAATTAAAGGTCTAATGTTTAGTTTAAAATATGTAATAAAAGTATATAATCTGTGACAGGAGGTATTATAAATAATAATGATAAATTCTGGGTTTTTTACAATTTCCTCTCCAATTATTCACATAATTAAAATATCCTAATGTGTTTTTCCTAACATTCAGATTTATAAATGGACATTTTTCCATACCAGGTCTCTCTGCACTTATTTAAAATACATGTCTATTTTTTTAAACATTTTTAGCTTCTCATGATTTTAGCTCACTTTTTTTTTTTAACTCAACAGTCATTGGCTTAGGAGTACTGAAGGAACTGAACATATTGTCTCTATAGAACCTCCTCCCAACCCCACTCCATCAAAAATGTAAAAACTTAAGTATAAGTGAGAGTGCCATGTCATAGATTAAGGAGCTGGATTAGCTTGTAAAAGACCATCCACCAGAGCAAGCATATGTAAATTTCTTAACATAGAAAGATTAGAAATAGAGCACATGGGGTACAATATTGCCAAGGAAAACTACAGGTGGTGGTTGTTTTGTTTGTTTGAGCTGACATTTAAAAGTTTCTTTCTGGAACTTTACCTTCCATACTTCTGCCTGTGCCAACACTAACTGATCATAACCTCCTACTTTGTGTGAAGAAGGCTTTATATATCAGAGGTCCAATACTGCTTTGGGCTCTTATCCTGTAAATACTTGCATGCTTTATATCAATAGGACACATGCATAAGTATTTGCAGGATCAGGGCCTTAAATTATGTACCTGTGACTGTCAATCAGTCACAGCTGGTCTAGTCAGACTCTAATGGCTGCTATACTCAGAAAGCAGCTGTCAGATTTATTCCTGCTCTTGGCCCAATCAGAGAGGACTATTTCAGGTAAGGAGAAAAGAGGAAATAAAACCAGCAAATCTATAAGATTTCTTTATTAGGATATACTAATCTTACATTTTCTGACTCAATTAGCCCTCAATTACGGGAAATGAGTTTCTCTTTAATATTGGGGGGAAATTAAGAGAATGATTGCAGAGATTTAAAAAGAGGATGAGAATGGTTATCTTCTAAATTATATGGAATGCATTCATTCACATACACATATAATGTGAAAAATAACTTCTAAAGTAGAAAAAGGACTAGCTGTGAAAAGAATGGCCTCAGGAGAGGAAGGAATGGAGTTAAACACTCCCCTTTCAGAACACTTTCCTTTCAGGAATCCCTAAATAAATACATGAAATGGCAGAAAAGGAAACTCTCTATTCTCTGGTATGTAATTTAGGAAGAGTCCTTCTCCAGAAAAAAGTAAATGTTAAACAACAAAATCTTCATAGACAGGAAATCTGCCACAGCAGGACAGCCTAAAATCAGGAGCACAAGTGGTTTAATATCTGATAATTCCTGTTGCTTAAGACAGTATCATCCCCCTGGGGGCGGGGGGAAGGATTGGTTACTCTTTTAAATGGTCCATTTCATTTCAAACTACTTTGATGTTTGATGTCCACTTATTAAAAACAGTAGCAAAACTTGGGACATAGGGATTATGGAATTATATTTGCTGCCATTGATTTGGTCAATGAGGACACACTAGCATGTCATGCATTTCTTTTTTATCAAAATAAAACTCCTAGTTTTGGAAAACGGTTTGTTAGATTTGAATCAAAAGTCTGGTCTCACTTAAGGGAAACTTCTCCATTTTGAATTAACATTATGGTCCCAGCCCTGAAACTGGATACAAGTAGACCCTTATGCCCTCATGGGGCCACACTGAGG
Organism: Gopherus flavomarginatus; assembly: GCF_025201925.1. Lineage (NCBI taxonomy): Eukaryota > Metazoa > Chordata > Testudines > Testudinidae > Gopherus > Gopherus flavomarginatus. The sequence goes on along the minus strand of NC_066620.1, from coordinate 157,688,575 downwards.
CATAGAGGTCTACCTGCACAGATCCTATTGCAGGATCAGGGTCTTTGTGTCTCCCTCTCATGATAAAGAATTTTGTTGTTTAAGTTTCAATGAGACATTTAAGGTCTTTCTCCTTTTTAACATAAATCCTATGCATTTATCTTTTTCTAGTTTGAACTTTGAATTTAATTAGTAGTGAAATACCACATCAAATTTTCTGATTCATCTCTGAATAAAACCTGTTTTTCTAAGACTGGCATTTTGAAGTCTAATGATTTAGGCTTATCAGTACACTAAAACTTTCAGAGCATGTTTTCAGTAAACCCATAGTCCAGGAATTGTAAGGTAGAATTAGAGGAATGATATAGTCTTTCTTCTTACATGCTATCTCTTAGGCTTGGAACGTCCTCATCCTATTTTGTATGAAAACTGACTGCTCTCTTAAAATATTTCCTTAAATCACACTTATTTCTTGAAGTCTTTCAAAGATAATCTAACAAGTAGGTAATATGTCTATAGTTGTGAGTGGGTTCTTTTTTTAAATCTGCATTGCTTTGTTTCTGGGCCTTGAGCTATTTGGTGCATTATGTACTTAAATTTATGTAATTTAGGGCCTGATTCTGCCAACTCCTGTTGAGTTAAATTGGAGTTTTGGACTTGCAAGGAATGCAGGACCTGTATATTCACCTTGGCCCCTGGACCACCTCTATCTTTGAAAATTTGGGTGCTTTAAATTAGGTATCTAGAGCCCTGAGTCTGCCATAAGTTTGTGCTGGTGAAATCCTCCTGTGCAACTGAGGGAGACTGGCTAAAGTCTCTCATATTTTTGTTAGTAAAGACTGGGCTCCTGTGACCGTGAGAAACTGTTTCCACTTTTAAACATATAAGTTTCTAATCCTCCTGCTTCTAGAGAAAAGCTTTAAAGTGTGAACCCTAAAGTCTCAAAAACCTAAGGTTTTTTTTGCATTTATTTTTAATATCTCACGATTTTGACGGTTTGACTCCTAATTTCTGAATGTTTGGTGTTGACAATATTGTGCATCCGTGTTTGCAGACTCAGCACCTTAAGCAAGAATAGCGTCAGCGGGCTACTGGCGAATTTTAGAAACTAAAATAAATAAGTGTGGCCTTCGGTTTGTGCACGTGTTTAATTATGACCTAGAAGGGGTGGAAAGGATCCTCAGCATAGGATTCACTAATTGCCCCCTCAGTCTTTAAAGCTCATTCGTTTTATGTCGCTCAACCACCTACACCCCACCTTTCCACCCAGCAAGTGGCAGCCTCCTGAGCTGGTAAGGGGGAGCGCTAGAGCCGTAGATATTTACCAGCAGAGCCCTTGTGCGGCCATTTTATCATCCAGGGGATAGGGAAATTAGAGTCCCCTTCCCTGGAGGCTGTGGGCTGTACGCCCTGGGGCTAGGGAAGTGGCTGAAGGATGACTAGTTAAGTCCTAGGGAGGAGAAAAAGGCAGCAGCAGGGTTCCTTACCCCTGCAGCGGGGATATGTGCGGGACCCGCAGGGAGAGCCTGCGTCAGGCCCGCTCACTCCCCCGCCGAGGTGGCGGCAGGCAGCTGCCAGGCCAGGCCTGGGCTGGAACCACTGAGGGCTGCCGGTGGCGGACACAATAAGGGAACGAGCCGACGCGCTGCTTCTTCCTCCCGCACGCGGGCCGGAACAGGCAGGCAGGGAGCGGGGCGGGGGAGCGTCGCTCGGCTGGTTGTTGCCGTGCACTGGGGAAGCCGGGGGAAGGGGCTCGGTGCTGGGTTGCTGTGCGAGAGGCAGAGCGCGCTGGCCGGGCGAAGGGCCAGGCCCCCGCCGGCGCCTGGGCGAGCAACGCGGGCATGGAGTGAGGGGAGCAGCGACAGGAGGAAGATGGCCGGTGGCGGCGGCTGCAGGGACAGCTTGTTTCTGGAAGGTGCGTGTGTGGCCGTGTGGGGGGAAATGTGGCCCACGGGCGGCTCCTTCCTCCTGGCAACCGGCCGTCAAAGGGACACGGCACGGACCGGAGGACGTGTGGAGGTGCCGGGGGAGGGACGCAGCGAGAGGTGGCCTGATGTTGGAGGAGGGTGAGTGTTCGTAGGGGCAGGTTTGTTGGGGCGGGGGGAGGGCAGGGAAGGTGGCTTGGTGTGTGTGGGAGATAATGGGGAGGGGGACCGCGGGCGAGGGTTATTCAGGGCTGGCACAGGGTGGCTCGTTGGTCTGGGGTTAGCGATGTCCGCTATGGAGGGGCGGTTTGCGGGAAGCTGAGGTAGGAGGTTAATTGGCAGGTGAGGTTTGAAGCGGAGCTGGGTCTCGTCTCTGGAGCGCTCTCAGCCGCGCTCGGGCCCCCGGCCTACGCTGCTTGTTTCTTCTTCTAACGTTGTAAAAGGCCCGTCTGAAGAGTTGGAGAAGGGGAGCCCGGTGACATGGCCAGAGAAGACTTTTCTTCTGCTGGGGCTTCTCTCTTATGTTTGTGTCACTAGAAAGAGGGAGCTTTGGGATAATTTTTAAAGCTTCAGGCTACTATTAGACATAGTTTTTCTTTTTGTATTTGTTTCTAATAATAATGCAGAAATTAACAAAAAATTAATAAGGTGTAGAAATATTTACTCTAAGCCTTCATAGTACAATTAAATATTATATTGTTAATCTAGCCTTGCAAAATTGCCATAAAAATTGACCAGAATGGGGTAGTGTACCTTACCTGTCCTCTTACCATGGTGATAATGAAAAATCATAGACCTGAAAGTGCTCTGCTTGCATGAATAGTTTTGCATGTCTGTGATGGTTTGTTTTTCCTTCAGCACAGCATATTTTGCAGCAAGTATATTGTATAAAGCGTGTACGGTATAAGATTTCTTAGTTTTTTTGGGTTATATTTTAGAAGTTTGCATGGAGCAGAAATGTTGCCTTTCTGTGTGAATAAATACCTACTTTAAATAATTCATCTGAAATACTGATGTCCTAAAGACCTATTTCTTAGCCAACAATGGCAGAAATTTTTTTAAGCATATGGTGGAGAAATACTGGTACCTGTTCCACCTTCTCTCCCCCCCCCCCCCCAATCCCTCTTCCTCTCCCACAGAATCTGACCATGATGTTCCCTGATACTGCCATAAGAAAGACAGGTGTAGGGACAACGATTTGATGATCATTAGTAGTTTTGTATGTGTTCAGTGAGTGGTATGCCACTCCTGTATATTATACATGTGGCAAGTAAAAATAAATAGCATGCATAATATTTCAAATATTATAAATCCTGGGGGCTCCCTTTCTAACAGCAGTGGCAGATTGGCACTGTAATGTACACTTGCTAAAATATTTGGTAGTCCTGTGATCAGTGGACAAAATAGGGTATTCATTTAGTTACATTTATATTGTATTCCAGATTATTTGGGAAACCCACTGATCTTGCAGGTAGTATCCAATAATGGTGACGGCCTAAGGAGTCTGTATATATTAACAGAGACTATTATGAGCTATGAGTGAAGGAAAGCATATGCAGGCAGTGGTGCTAGGAAAATGGAGTTCATTCTCCTGAGCGCACGTCAGAGTTGCAGGCTATTAAAATAGCAGAATAGGCCTGTAACTGGATTATGGTGGGTTTTAATGTGAAACAAAAACATAAATGAAGCTTTGCAAATAAGGTACCATGACTACTATATGTGAAAGTAAAAGCACAGGTGATGCATATCTTTGTTTTTAGCGGCTAATGATATGGAATGGATGAGCACTTCAAATCGGCCTTTGACATTAGACCTATCATTGTCTAGAATTCTGACTTTGGACAATAATGAAAGCAGGGGGTTGGGACAATGGTAAGAGAAGTGTGAGGTAGACAAAAATATGAGTGAAGGTTTATAGACAAGGAAGTGAAGTAACTTGTGTTCCTGAACCATGATTTGGCTTTGAGTCTAGATCTGTGAAATACGTAACTAAGCTGAGTAGAGACTGCAAGATGTTTTAAGACATCATTAAAACATCAAGAACTTCAAATAATATAAAAAAATGTAAAACAAACCACCACCACCAAAGAACAGTAAGGAATTAATCTTTATTAGGATACTCTTAAAAAAAAAATAGTGGGCAGAGTTTGGAGAATTGCTGTTTCCCTCCCTGTCCCACATCAATCTTTTGGCAAACAAATAAGGTAGGAAGTGTGTGTAGGTATAGCAATTGTCTGTCTGTTTAATTCTGGCTTCATAATTAAATTGAGATAATGAGATCAAAGGTGAACAATCTTTTTTTTTAAAGTTAATGTGAATATTTAATAGCTCTGTTTGGCTTATAGTAACGATCTATCAATCAGACTATAAAAAGGTAAAATATACAGTACGAAAGGAAAACCATTTAATTGTAAGCATGGCAGTTTTATAGGTGTAGTATTGTTTTGGGGATCTCCATTAAGACATTTGTTGTCTTTCTTTGGTGTAATAAAGATTTCAATTAAAATGTCTGTCATTGTCTTAACGGTTAATTCTTCTTTTTAAATTGAAATTATTCTATCAAAAATAGAATGGTTGATATATGGAAAAACATTCCCTGACGATTGTATATATTGCCTATCTTGTTGTGCAATGTAATGATTGATAAGGTCATTCAGTTTTTGTCCATTTTCACCTATATAACATAGCATGCTGTCACTTAAAAAAAATGTAGATTGTCTTCTTGGAAATGCAAGAATGATCCTTAGAATTTCCATGCTTGACTCTTTGAGGCTGTTTGGTATTGTAATGAAAATAATGTAGACCACTGATTAACCTGGTTCAGAGCTGAACTTTCCTTGTTGACTTTCAGCTTTAGAGGCTGTCAAAACACAGGTGGCATGGGAAAGATACTTATCTGTGTGATGCCAGTGGCCAAAGAGCTAATGTGAGTTGTGGATATATAAACGGGGAAATCTTCAGTAAAACTAGGGAAGCTATATTATCTCTGTATTTGGCACTGGTGTCCAAAACACAAAAAAGATATTGATAAATTGGAAATGGTTGAGAAAAGAGCCACGAGAATGATTCAAGGATTAGAAAACATGCCTAATAGTGATTGAGTTCCGTGAGTCTCGATTTCTCTCTCAAAGAGAAGGTTAAGGGATGACTTGATCACAGTTTATAAGTGCTTATATGAACAGAAATTTGATCAAGTGCTCTTCAGTCTAGCAGACAAAGGTGTAACAAATTTCAGTGGGTGGAAGTAAAGGTAGACAAATTCAGATTTGAAATAAGATGAGGAAATAACAAGGGTAGTTAACCATTGGAAAAATTTAACAAGGATCATGGTGGAGTCTCCGTCACTGAAAAATTTAAAATCAAGATTGGATGTTCTTCTAAAAGATGCTCTTGTTTAAAGAACAGTTAATTCAGGGAAGTCCTATGGCCTTTGTTATATAGAAGGTCAGACTAGATGATCACAATGGTCCCTTCTGGCCCTGGAATCTATATAGCTTATGCTTTTAAAGGTAATTTGCAAATGGAATTTACATTTTTTTTAAGAGCATTAGTACGTGCAGAATGCAGTGTTGTAACTAGATTAATGAAAGCTTTCAACACATTAACTGAAAATTCTTGGCCAAATTGTCACTTCCATGATAAAATGTTGTAAAAGGACAAGGAAAATATAAATTCCAAATTATATGACTTCTTTACAGTTTATCACTAGCAGAACAGAGGTCAGAGTTCTTGCCATATTCTCACGTATAAAGAGCATTGAGCTCCAAATTCTGCTTAACTCAGAATCCTGGAGGGGGGCAAGGGGAATGATCCCAATTAGTCTACTGAGGACCAAAGAATTCACAGAAGCTCAGTGTCTCTGTGAATTCTTTGTTTCCAGTGGCAGCACACTTATCTCAGGAACTTGTGCTTCATGGAATCCCTACTGATGGCTGTCCCAACTCACTTGCCTTTAGTGAGAGATCAGATATTGCAGGGGGAATCTGCAAAAGATCTTGCCAACAAGATCATTGTGTGGCATGGAAAATCCAGTCTGTTTGGGAGACTTGTTACTTGTAGCTGAGAGTGGTCAGTATCCATTCGGTACTAGAGCCATAATGTGGTGAGATGATGCAGAAAGGTTTGCTCGGAGTTGGGATAGGGAAAATGATTCTCAGTCCCTCCTCCCTACAATAGAAATGGGGAAAATCCCACTGTTATTCATTCTTTCTGCAAACATTGTAGGAACAATGATTATGATTTGGCCCCTCATATTTTATTTAGCTGCAAGAAGAATGTTTGTGCTGCTGTATGTCTCCTCCAGTCTCAATTTGAAGCTTTCACTTTCACAGTATCATAGTAACATGTATAGTAACTCCTTGCTTAATGTAGTTGTTCCTGAAAAATGAGACTTTAAGCAAAACGATGTTAAGCAAATCCAATTTCCCCATAAGAATTAATGTAAACGGGGGGGAGGGAGGGGGAAGGATTAGGTTCAAGGGAAATTTTTTCACCAGATAAAAGACTATAGTGTGTGTGTGTGTGTACTCTTTATATATACAGTGTAAGTTTTAAACAATTTAATACTGTACACAGCAATGATGATTGTGAAGCTTGGTTCAGATGAAGTCAGAGGGTGGGATATTTCCCGGGGAATGCCTTACTGCCAAATGATGAACTAGCACTTAGCTGAGCCCTCAAGGGGTAACACATTGTTAATGTAGCCTCATGCTCTACAAGGCAACACAAATGGAGGGAGGGGAGACAGCATGGCAGACAGAGACACACACCGTGTGTGTGTGTGTGTGTGTGTGTGAGAGATGTGCATTGCCCCTTTAAATACACTGACTCCACTCTAAGTACATTGCCTTTTTAAGTAGATCAGCAAGTTGAGACAGCAGCTGCTACCAGCAAGCTCCCTCCGTCCTGGGCCCTGTTGTGCCCCCGCCCCCCGCTCTATGGAGATGGGGTAAGCGGGGGGCAGAAGCAGGGGGAGGAGGACACCCTGACATTAGGCCCCCTTCCCCCCGCACAACAAGCAGGAAGCTCTGGGGAGCAGCTCCAAGGCAATGAGGGGAGGGACAGCTGAACTGCCTGGCAATTGGTAGCCTGCTGGGTGGCTGCTGAACAGGGAGCTTAGGGGAGTGGGGAGCTGATGAGGGGCTGCCAGTCCACCCTGGTTACAAGCCCCCACCAGCTACCTGCAACGGGCTGCTCTTTCTGCAAGCAGTGGTCAGAGCAGACAGCTGCCAAACAACATTGTAAGGGAGCATTGCACAACTTTAAAGGAGCATGTTCTCTAATTGATCAGCGATGAAACAACATTGGGATGACTTTCAGTGAGGAATTACTGAATCAGATACTTTTGAAGCACTCTGAAATGCACACTGTCTGACTAGTAAACTTTGCTTTTCTCTTTTATCTCAGTCTCCTGGCTACTACAACAATGTGTTGGGGTTCTCTCTCCTTCCCAAGCTTCTTTTTTAGGGCCTCATCATGGGAATTTTTCCAAAGCTGATTTCTCAGCTGGTGAGCACTTCTTAAGCAGATACAGAATGAAATAGATTCCTATTAACGTTGTTCTGGCCACAGATTTCTGACAACATTGAAAACTGACAAGACTGACTCTTAGCGGCAGCAGAGGCTTTGGACTTGCTTGCGGGAGGACTCTGGAAGACAGTACTTTATCACTTTACACTCCTTTCACATTTGGAGAATTCTTTGGAAATGCGAGGATTGTAGAATAGGGTTTTTGTTAATGAAATTTAGATTCTGTAGAAACTGATGATATTTGTGTGGGAAAGTATCCTTCTTGCCCTGGGAGGTTAGATTTTTTTCAAACTCTCAGCATCAGAGATAGGGAAGATGGTGGTAGTACGAGTTTTACTTGGGGTGGAATATGAGTAGTGTAGGATAGAGTGGAAAGAAGGAGAGTGAAGCTTTTATTCACATGGAGAACTTCAAGTACTCTGCCTTCCCCGACCCCCTCTGACCTTTTCTAAGCAAGTGAATAAAGATTTGGTTTTATTTTAAACAAAGTTAGTCAATTCAATTTGAAATGCTACTTATGACCTAGTGTATATGCAGTGTAAACTTGGGTAGCTGGTGGGGGTTAAATTGATTTTTGGATTGTAGGGGAATAGGCTTTTTTAAATCTAGGTAAGACCTATGTTTTCTCAAGTTTCAGATGCACATGTACACCCCACCCATGTCTTTCTCACACAGCCCTATTTTATGCTCTCATTAATGCTCTGTCATATCCCCTTCATATCCAGGAATGTTCTGTCCCCTCCTCTTGCCTTCCTCAGCATTAGTCTCCCGTTCTGAGAATGAGGAGCATGGCTCCCTTCCACAGTTTCATGTGCTTCCTGGTCCTCTGCCCCCATTCACTACCCCTTTCAAGCCCCAGCTTGCCAGTCTGTCTTTTTGTGGTCCTCTGTTTCACCGCACTTCCTCTGATTTCCTATTCAATTGATGCATTTCATGTGTTTTCTGGAATCATTTCAGAAGTGGGTCAGTTTCCATTAATAAAGACTGCTTTTCATACAGTTAAAAAAACAAAAAAAACAAAATCAGCATCAACAAACCTGAAAGCCACTTCTCAGCAAGGAACTGATTTTGCATTTGGATAATATTTTCAAGCTTTACAAAAGTGAGCAGTTAATATTTCAAACTCCCTGTCTTATTTGCCAGTCTTCCCCAGGATGAAATATGGCAGGCAGAGTGAAGGGGTTTGTTTTAGGGTACTTTGGGCGGTGTTGAAAATCGAATCTTAAAAAGAGCTAGCTTCAGCCTTAACTATATAGTGGATGATGCTGTTCCACGATAGTGGACAATGCAGTAATTGGTGGTATTCTCTAAAATTCAATTACCTCCATGAGGACAAAGGGTTTTATTTAGGGCTGTTGATTAATTGCAGTTAACTCACACGATTAACTCCATATTAATAGTGATTAATTGCACTGTTAAATAATAGAATACCAATTAAAATTAATCAAATATTTTGAATGTTTTTCTACATTTTCATATATATTGTATTCTGTGTTGTAATTGAAGTCAAAGTATATATTTTTGATTACAAATATTTGCACTGTAAAAATGATAAACAAGAAATAGTATTTTTCAGTTCACCTCATACAAGTACTGTAGTGCAATCTCTTTGTCATGAAAGTGCAATTTACAAATGTAGATTTTTTTTGAGTGCAGTTATGTAACAATGTAAAACTTCAGAGCCTACAAGTCCTTTCAGTCCTACTTCTTGTTCAACCAATCGCTAAGGCAAACAAGTTCGTTCCCATTTACAGGATATAATATTGCCCTCTTCTTCTTTACAATGTCATCAGAAGGTGAGAACAGGCATTTGTATGGCACTCTTGTAGCCGGCATTTCAAGGTATTTACGTGCCAGATATGCTAAACATTCGTATACCCTCTTCATGCTTTGGTCACCATTCCAGAGGACGTTTTTCCATGCTGATGATGCTCGTTTTTTTTAAATGCATTAATTAAATTTGTGACTGAACTCCTTGGGGAAGAATTGTATGTCCCCTTCACTATTTTATTTCCATTCTGCCATATATTTCATGTTATGGCAGTCTCAGATGATGACCCAGCACATTTTGTTCATTTTAAGAACACTTACACTGCAGATTTCACAAAACGCAAAGAAGGTACCAGTGTGAGATTTCTGAATATAGCTACAGCACTTGACCCAAGGTTTAAGAGTCTGAAGTGTCTTCCAAAATCTGAGAAAGACGAGGTGTGGAGCATGCTTTCAGAAGTCTAAAAAGAGCAACACTCTGATGCGGAAAGTACAGACCCTGAATCACCAAAAAAGAAAATCAACCTTCTGCTGATGGCATCTAACTCAAGATAATGAAAATGAACATGCGTTGGTCTGCACTGCTTTGGATTGTTATCGAGCAGAACCTGTCATCAGCATGGACACATGTCCCCTGGAATTATTGTTGAAGCATGAAGATGTGTTAGATTCATATGATACATATCTGGCATGTAAATATCTTGTGACACTGGCTACTATAGTGCCCTGAGAATCCCTGTTCTCACTTTCAGGTGACATTGTAAACAAGAAGCAGGCAGCATTATGTCCTGCAAATGTAAACAAACTTGTTTGTCTGAGCAATTGGCTGAACAAGAAGTAGAAGTGAGTGGACTTGTGAGCTCTAAAATTTTACATTGTTTATTTCTGAATGCAGTTTTTTGTACATAATTCTACATTTGTAAGTTCAACTTTCATGATAGACTGTACTATCATGGGGGCAGCTTGACTTAAGATTTTTGAATGCTTGGTGTTGGCAATTACACACTAGCTTTTCTAGAGGGGAGGATGGTTCTGTAATTCAATTGTTTCTAGGTAGCAGCCCTCTCCCCTTTTATTTAACAGTATTTCAGTGGAGTTCTTACACCTGTTAGCATGATTATGTGCCAAATATTTAACAGACTAGTGCATAGGCTGATGACAAGGATGAAACAATATGAACATTTTTGCAAGTGTTCTGAATACAAGACATCAGATAGCATTGTAGTCAGCCAGTTGAAGTATTCTGAATATATTGTTTCCTCTTGTTTCATGTCCAAGTATGGAACACACCATGGATCGTCAGAAAGAGTTGTTATAGCTGTCATCAAGGTTGGCTCTTGTTACATATTGATCTTTCTGAAGCTTTGTACTGATCTATGCTCTCTCACACAATATCTGTTCAGAGTTTTAGCTGTTGTACCTGAAGTCAGCAGATGATCATGCTTTTTTGTGATAGGTCCTAAAATGTGAAATTATTTTCCTGACACTAAAAGCCATTTGTTTTTTCTCTTCAAAGCTTTTTCTGAAAAAAGCAACAGTTTAAAAATGATGGTTTTTAGCCCCATGTTTATCACCTTCCCTTTTTAAAAATTGTACTTTTTTTCATTTGTATGTGTTTGTTTTGTGTATGGAAATTTCTTCATTACATGTGTTGAATTCTTTTGTACAATGCCTAAACCCCTTTACATGTCCTGCAAAAACTGTTTCACTGCTTTTCTGAATCCAGCACTATCTAAATAAAATTAATTGTTTTTATACCATAGTTGTTCTATAATTTTTAAAAGCAATATATTTTTGTTGAATCTGAATAAGGGAAAATGTAAACCAAACCCCCTCACATTTTTGATTAGTTTTGACAATGTGATGTGTAAGTTAATGTAAAGAAAAATGGAAGTAATTTTTTTATATAATATGTTCTAAACCAGTCCATTCCAATAGCAGGGAGCACTGTTCTTAAATGTAAAAATGACAAATACATCTTACTCATTAAAGAAATACTGGGACAATGATATCATAAATAAATCTAATAAGAAATCTAGGTGATTTACATTGGTCCTTGGTAAAAGCAGCAAAGAGTCCTGTGGCACCTTACAGACTAACAGACGTATTGGAGCATGAGCTTTCGTGGGTGAATACCATGGCGAAGTGGGTATTCACTCATGAAAGCTCGTCTCCAATACGTCTGTTAGTCTGTAAGGTGCCACAGGACTCTTTGCTGCTTTTACAGATTCAGACTAACACGACTACCTCTCTGATAATTGGTCCTTGATGTAACTGCTGAGCCTCAACCCTAGTCTTTGACAATTGCTTGCAAGACTCTATCTATTGGTGTGCGCAGTACATAACAAGAACATTGGTTCTATCTATGCTGGATTGGTAAACTGATTGTATGTATATTGCTGTGATTCTGCGTGAATTAATTAATTGTTCATTGGTTAAGAATAATCAAGTGTCTCAATTTAAAAAGATTATTGTTTAAGTTAAAAGTTGACCTGAAAAGAATTTAGTGTTAAATTAGTAAGCTGATGCTCCATGAACTCTAATAAGATAACCCCTTTTATTGATTCCATTCTAATATTGGCTATAACACTTATCCAATTGGCAAATCTGATGTATTAGATTTCAGCTTTAAAATCTGTCACCTCGGCAAATTTGTAAAATTGAGTACCTTTTCACAACGTTTGGTTATTCTTCATGGTCCACTGAAACTTTTATGGATTCAGGACGTTATTGAAAGAGCCATATCTCTATTCTACTTCAGATTTGTTGTTGATATTGCTCAGAGGTGGTGGTGGTGGTTTTGACTTGCTTAGACTGTACTGGACCAGACAGAACATTAACACCTATAGATATCAAAGCTAAGTATAGGCCTTTTAACTTTTGGGATAAAGAACTTAAGACGACGTGATTTACGAGGGAATGGCTAGAAACTCCAACCACTGCAAAAGGGGGGCGGGGAGGGAGGAGGAATTTAAACCATTCATTCAAACTTTTTTCTGTCTAAAGCCAACTGCATCTAAGCCTCCAACCGTACCTAAGGGTATGTCTACCCTGCAATTAAAAACGTATAGCTCGCCCTTGCCAGCTGTCTTGGGCTCACAAAAAATTGCCATGTTTATGGTTGGGTACAGAGTGAGAGAGTCCCAGAGTTCATGCTGCAGCTCGAGCCTGAATGTCTAACGTTAAACCACAGTTAAACAGCCCTTAACCCAAGTCAGCTGGCATGGGCCAACTGTGGGGTTTTTAAATGCAGTGTAGACATACCCTTGGTGACTGCAGCTGAGCTAATAAGAGACATTAATACTTGTAGGATATTGTAAAGGCTGGCTTCAAACATTTAGACTGAGATTTTAAAATCTTTCTCTCCACACCTTGCATATCACACAGATCCTTGAGAGTGATAGTTACTATTTTAGAATTAATTTGATTTGTTTTGTGATTTTTTGTTTTGTTTTGTTTTGTTCATTTCCATTTCTCTTGACTGGTTTCTGCCTTATAGTCAGTTCAAGGAATTTACTGAATTGCTTACATATGAAGCTGCCTGAATAGGAGCAGGAAGGCCTTTAGTGGTCTCTTTTCCTGTTTTTATTTGATCTGAAAGTATTTTGTTTAATGATAAACCAATTATTTGTTATGGTTTGTGTGTCCTGTGGGTAAACAGGACAAACTTACTTGCCAGTGACAAGTCAGAAGACAGCATGTGAGAGAGGGTGATTATTCCTTTATCCATAATGATATGAGATTCTTGTTTTCTTCCCTCTTTTATAGTAGGGTATAGAAAGTAACAGCTCACTATATATTCTCCCCTGCCAATATGGTAGGATATAGTGTTCTACATTTTTGTTGATATCCCAGCACCTGGATTTAATTTAACAGCAAACTAATGAGGTTTGGTAAATATTCTCTGCAACAGATTGCAGTAATAGAAATCTCTCTGGCATGGAAGAAGATATATTTACCTTGCTACACCAGTGCCTTTGGCATAAATGATTTTTGTATTTATTGTTCAGTCTGCCTGCATGGCATTGGTGGGAAGTGCTAGATAGCATGATCCACTCTCTTGGAGCTGGAGCCTAATACAAAACAGAATATAGAATGGTTAGTGGGTACTTGATTACTAAAGAAAGAGTGTGTGAGAATAAGTAACTCTTTTTAGAAGATTTTTGGAGCATGGCTATTGTAAGTTAAAAGAAAATTTAGTGTATTGATGAAACCAATTGTTGGTTGAAGCAATTTTTGTTCTAGATGAGATGTCAAAAATGGTACTCTGTTTCTGTGATACATAAGAATATTTCATTGTTCAATTGAATTAACTATACATGAAAATTGAATTAGTGCATTTTATGGTAAAAAAAAGAATGTTGGAGTCTTATAATTAAATTGCAGTGCAGTAACTAGTGATATACCAGTACTTGGGGGGAGAGGGGGCGGGGAGGGAGTGGGGAATGAAATACAGCTTTTGAACACTGTACCAAGAATATTGTGGGGTGGGGATGATGTCTAATGACATAATGTTATTTGTCTGGAAAAGATGTTTCAAGATTCATAACTGCTATTTCTGTTGTTAATATGGTAGTTCTAAATGCTATGTCGGTCTGTCTTATCCAGTTTAGGGTTAATTTAGCAAAACATAAATACCCTGCTGTAAGGCAGGGTCAGGCAGAAAAGATATGCAGGAGCATCAGCAACCATAATGGGGCTTATTGCTGCAACTGCATTTATAATTTCTGTGGCATATTTCTAATGAAACAACCAACTCGTCACTGAAATTCCAGAGGTGGCAGGCACTATGGGCTCTCTTTCATCACATCTTGGTAACAGGTGATGTCCAGGTCTCTCTGAAGGCAGTTGAGGGACATTTTGCTATTAGGAATAGATTTCTAAGACCTTACTGTCCAAACTGTTATGACTGTATGGTAGTGGTTCTCAACCCACAGGTTGCTTGCAGTCCAGTTAGCACACGGCTGTGGGCCAGCTGTGTGCTAAAAAAATTCAAAGATAGCCGCGCCGATTGGCTTATTCCTGGGTCCCAGCAATGGTGGAGCCAGGGCCGCCTGAATGGGAGATGGCACCACGGAGCCCTCGTGCGCTCTCTTTCAGCAGAGAAGGCAAAGTAGCCCCTTATGGTGAAGGAGGAGCTCAACTGGTAGTCAGCCAGCAGCCTGCTGTTTTCTCCCTCCCCATGCTGCACGGATACACTGAGAGTGCTGCCTCCTTGCTTCTGAGCATCTATAGCAGAGGTGTCCGGCGAAATGGGTGTTGGGCACGTGTCTCCTCCCCCTTTTCTCCATCCCCGCCGCTATAGGTTTGTGTCACCTCTGGGGGCAGAGGGAAATGAGCATGCTGCAGGCTGCAGCGTGCCCTGGGCTGCCTGCAGCAGACATCGCCTGCCTGTTCCCTGCTCACCATGTGTAGACCTGGAGCTCACAGCCAGAGTCATTACAAGGCAACTTGCATCAACCTAGCTTTGTTCTGTAGACCAGGCCTAATTATTTCTCATACTGCCAAGTCAGTGGTGTAGCTTGTACAAGGGCTTTCATTTAGATACAAAATATTTGCAAATACACACTTCGGAAGAAGCTTATGTCATCTTTAAGAATTGGATACCCAAGAAATGTTGAAAACATTTCCAACTATGTATAGTTTTCTTTCCTGCATCACATTTTTAGAGGAATTATAAAATTAATTTCATATAGGATATTTCTAGAATTCATTTGTGATATTTTGTTTAATATTTTCCTTGTTTGTTAATCATGATTTATTTTATTATGATTATTTTGCTTAGTTTTAATCATGGTATCCCTGAAGTTATGTAAAAATACCCATGTGACTAAACACCGAGAGCCACACACCTGAGTTGGCAGTAAGAGAAGCAGTTAATAAGAGTTGGCCTACTATTTATTGCTTCTCTACACAATACATATATTTGTAGTAATTTTTAAAATTTGGCATCCTGTTTAAAACTACCACTTTGAACCCTACACTGTCCTGCAGTAGGATCCTCTTTCCCCGATTGCTTGGTTCTCAGCTGGGTAGAGAGTTTGAGGAAGCTTGTGTTGTCTTAGTTTTCCTAAGTGTCATCTACCAGAAGCATTTGCAGTAACGTAGGAGGATAAATTTAGTATGTGGTGCAAACAGGGTCATTTGTGCCCCTGTATTTTCCCTGTTTGACTACTTTCTCTGCTTTTTCTGAATCTACCATGCATTAATCTTCAGGATATGCTAAAAAACATCTCTCTAAGGAGTCGGGAGAGCAAGGAAGGGAGTTGGTGGTTGCTTGGAAGGCGTTATCTCCCCTTTTTGTTCGAGAAAACTGCTGCCTTTTGCTGCTTTAAAGGTTGTTCTGAACTTTTCCAGGGATGTCAAAGTTTCTATTTTATACATATATTTTTAAAGAAAATCTAAATTATAAATACTAGCAAATTTAAAACACTCTTAGCAGCTGTTTTGTCTTATCATGGGTTAGGCACAAGTGGGTCAATGTCTCTGAAGCCTCAAGTCATCAGGTTCATGTGGGGTTGGACACAATACAAAGCCCCCTGTGATTTAGGGGATTAATGTTGTTATGACACTGATTTCCTGTGAGCTTCCTGCCCTAATATTGGTCTACTTTATTCCAGTTTTTACCCAAATAAGGTAGTACTGTGGACTTCACCTAAAATTCCTATTCAGGATTATGGGGGAGAGAAGCTTATTAAGGTTATCATCCTACCAATGTTTTCTCCGTGCTTGTGTGTTCAAGCACATGAAGTATGTTATATGTTAAGTTTCTTGAACTTAAAGCTGACTAAAAGCACTTAAAAGCTCCATGTTTCTAGTTTCTTTTGCCAAAATTTTCTGGGCGATGCTTTAACTAAGAGGATGTTTTCTAAATTAGTTGCATTTCTTATTGTTTTGACCTTGTTAGCCAGAAATTAGGAGACTTTTCACCAAAGTGCTTACTCAGGTTTTTGCCCCAAACACTTCTCCACTTCTCTTAATTGGGGCTCTTAACTTAGAGTGGGCTGGCCCATCCTGAGGTATAAACTAAAACCCAAGAGAGGCTTTAATTTGGACTGCTAACCCATCTACTTTGCCTTGGTGATTCAGGCTGTCACTCAAATGCTGACAATCCTCTAGTGTCCTCCCACAATTCCCTGGGGAAGAAAATCCATAGAGCTCCTTAGCATACTGCAGAACAAAGAACCATGGAATATGTACCCAAAAGTCCTACCAGCACATGGATGAGTGAAGCACCAGTGAGGACACAGTAACTTGGGTGTAGTTTTACAGTATGTCTTGGCTAATGTGGGTGTTCAGATTTAGGTGTTGGTCACCTGGGTTAATTCTGCAGTGAAGATACCTCCTCGGAGATGTTTCCTTAACACAGATTTGTAAAGGAGCAAAGTTGTCTCCCCATATAGGATCTAGTCAGCAGTGCTCTGTAATATTTTCTCTTCACCCTCCTGTCTTCCTTCCACCCCTCAAAGTTTTTCTTTTGGAATATGTCTTATTTTTCAGCTAGCAAAATTTCTACATGCCTTTCCCCCTCCTGACTTCTGCACACTTAAACATCCAACAGTAGACAACATGAAGAGGTATTTTGCTTCTCTTTTTAATTAACAGAATTTAATCCTCCTGGTTCTGTTCCTGCCTATATCACTGGCTTTCTTGAGGAAGCTACTTAACTGCTATGTTTCTTGAGTTTCCTTATGTTAAAGAAGGGATAAAACCTTCCTGTACGCACGTTGCAAAGCTTGCATGAAAGTTACTTTTTTTTTTTAATGTATTTTGTACACATAAGCATCTGTGGTACTCTATTTACTTCAACCTGACATTCCAAGCTATTGTATCAAACTCTGGGAAACTATGGTGCACTTTCAGTTGCTGCTTTTGTAGGTACTTAGGCTAGGTTCTTAAATCCTATTTTGCACATAACTGCCTTTCTGCAATCTCTAAAAGATGTGCGGTTTGATTATTACTGTTACCATGTATGTAATTGCACGAGTTTGGCTCTTTTGATGATGGCTGTGATGGATCCTGCAGTTCATAAGTGGGTCTGCAATCAGCAGTCTGCAATTCAGATGCAAAAATTCACTGTACATCTCCTACTATTACAAAGGCAGCATTTGCTTAGTGTCTAAAACTTCCTCTGGTTCTCATAATTTCAGACTCTATGATTAACATCACCTGCTGATTGTTGCTCCCAAAATCAATACTAAAGTTGGTGGTCACATAGCATCTTGTTTAAAATGACTTCTTAACTGCTTCTTTGTACACCATTTTCACACTCTTCTATTTTAAGAATAAATTGTAAGAGAAGAAGAGGAAAAGCCACAAGTTCTCCTATGAAACCCATAAACTTTCTGCTTGGACTACTTAAGCATACCAGTCAAATGATGATGGTCTTATAGGAGCAGCGAATTGCATAGCACCGAATCACTAGACATGCAAATGTAACTTTTTTTTTTTCTTCCTGTCTGTGCTTAGATCCTGATTTATAAAAAATATTTGTTTTTGAAGAATAGTTATGCAAAAGAATTTCAGCCAAGGGATGGTTTTCAAACTGTTCACTTATTATTTACTATTCATAGTGAGCAGTTGGCATGTAAGCAACATAATGTTGCCCCTTTTTGACCCGTATGGCTAGTCAAAGTTTGGGTACTGTAAGTTATTCTAGTTGGGGGTAGAAATTGATGGAGTCTGATGTTTTCTTTGATGCAATCATGTTTGTTTTATTTCATGTTTATTAATTGTAACCTGTCCTTTAAATCGGCTTCGGTACCCAATGACTGGAAGTTAGCTAATGTAACGCCAATATTTTAAAAGGGCTCTAGAGGTGATCCCGGCAATTACAGACCGGTAAGTCTAACGTCGGTACCGGGCAAATTAGTTGAAACAATAGTTAAGAATAAAATTGTCCGACACATAGAAAAACATAAACTGTTGAGCAATAGTCAACGTGGTTTCTGTAAAGGGAAATAGTGTCTTACTAATCTATTAGAGTTCTTTTGAAGCGGTCAACAAACATATGGACAAGGGGGATCCAGTGGACATAGTGTACTTAGATTTCCTGAAAGCCTTTGACAAGGTCCCTCACCAAAAGTTCTTACGTAAATTAAGCTGTCATTGGATAAAAGAGAAGGTCCTTTCATGGATTGAGAACTGGCTAAAAGACAGGGAACAAAGGGTAGGGATTAATGGTAAATTCTCAGAATGGAGAGGGGTAACTAGTGGTGTTCCCCAAGGGTCAGTCCTAGGACCAGTCCTATTCAATTTATTCATAAATGATCTGGAGAAAGGGGTAAACAGTGAGGTGGCAAAGTTTGCAGATGATACTAAACTAGTCAAGATAGTTAAGACCAAAGCAGATTGTGAAGAACTTAAAAAAGATCTCACAAAACTAAGTGATTGAGCAACAAAATGGCAAATGAAATTTAATGTGGATAAATGTAAAGTAATGCACACTGGAAAAAATAACCCCAACTATACATACAATATGATGAGGGCTAATTTAGCTACAACAAGTCAGGAAAAAGATCTTGGCGTCATTGTGGATGGTTCTCTGAAGATGTCCACGCAGTGGGCAGAGGCGGTCAAAAAAGCAAACAAGATGTTAGGAATCATTAAAA
The DNA here is from genome assembly GCF_025201925.1 of Gopherus flavomarginatus. NCBI lineage: Eukaryota > Metazoa > Chordata > Testudines > Testudinidae > Gopherus > Gopherus flavomarginatus. Next base: position 157,669,761 of record NC_066620.1, on the reverse strand, counting down.
AGAGGATAGAGAATAAGACTGAAAATATATTATTGCCCTTATATAAATCCATGGTATGCCCACATCTCGAATACTGTGTACAGATGTGGTCTCCTCGCCTCGAAAAAGATATTCTAGCACTAGAAAAGGTTCAGAAAAGGGCAACTAAAATGATTAGGGGTTTGGAGAGGGTCCCATATGAGGAAAGATTAGAGGCTAGGCCTCTTCAGCTTGGAAAAGAGGAGACGGGGGGGGGGGGGAATATGATAGAGGTATATAAAATCATGAGTGGAGAAAGTGGATAAGGAAAAGTTATTTACTTATTCCCATAATACAAGAACTAGGGGTCACCAAATGAAATTACTAGGTAGCAGGTTTAAAACAAATAAAAGGAAGTTCTTCTTCACACAGCGCATGGTCAACTTGTGGAACTCCTTACCTGAGGAGGTTCTGAAAGCTGGGACTATAACAATGTTTAAAAGGGAACTGGATAAATTCATGGTGGCTAAGTCCATAAATGACTGTTAGCCAGGAAGGGTAAAGAATGGTGTCCCTAGCCTCTGTTCATCAGAGGATGGAGATGGATGGCAGGAGAGAGATCACTTGCTCATTGCCTGTTAGCTTCACTCACTCTGGGGCACCTGGCATTGGCCACTGTCGGTAGACAGATGCTGGGCTAGATGGACCTTTGATCTGACCCGGTACGGCCGTTCTTATTTACAAGCACATACAAAGTTCCGCTTCTCTGAATGCAGGGAGGAAACAAAGGCAAAAGGAAGGGTATTTTTCTGTTTTTTTTACAGGCCAAACTTTTTTTTCCCCTCCTTCCTATCAGCTGGCATCCTTACCTGTAACCTCTTTTTATGCTTCTCTGTTTCGCACTGTGCTTAGACTTCTGCTTGGATTTTTTCAGGTCGTCTCTGGTGTACTCTCGTTGTGTATTCCAGACACTGACCCCTTATCCAAAACAATACTCAGCAAAGGCCCCTCTGCCCACACGCTCCAGACTCCTGGGTGGGGTCACATAACCCTTTAGTTTTAGTCGGAGGCTTGTGATAATTTATTTTTTACACTTAAGTTAATTGAAGGGTGTATTCACACAAATAAATGTAAATGAGATTTTAATTCACCCATAATGAGGTTTCACCCAGCTCTTAACAATGTTATTTCTATTCCCTGACTTAGAAGACTGACACCTTATAAAATAGGAGACTAAGGGAAAATGTACTTTGAATGCATATATTTGGATGAATAATTTCTAATATTTATCAGTATATTTTTAAAAATCACCTGGTGGCCATCCATATACTTAATATTTGTAGTCTGTTATCCACTAACAGCATGCCTGATTTATTTTGTTCCTGAAAATATTAACAAGTCACTTTGGATTGTGGTCTGCAGTAAAATATTAGTTAAGTAAAGCTACGCTTAAATGTGCTGGTTAAATAAAGTCTGTCAAAACATATTTTGCATTTAAAGCTAACTGGTTTAGTAAACAAAGGAAGTATTAACTGTAGTTAGTGAATTTACTCATTTAATTATTTACTTTTGGTCATTATGGTCTGGATTTTTAAAAGTAGTGGGATTTTAAAGTACCAAACTCCCATTGAAAACAGGAGTTAGGCAGATTGGGTAATCCTACCAGTCACTGTTGTGACGCTTCCCAGGGGTACCCAGAGTTTTGAGGCACCTCACTACTACCTGCCTTTAGCATGAGGAAGTCTCGTCTATGCCTCCTGTGGGTCAGTCTCCGAACATTACTGGCCATGGCCACCACAAGCACTCCCCCTAGGCCTCTCAGTCATTCTACAGGTTAGCAACCGTGCATTCCAAACCCTCAAGCCATCTAAGCATCTCCTTGGAGTATCAAGCCCCTGGTCCACTGGAAACTTGTGGTATTCGCAGACTGCTTCCTAAGAAACAGTTCACCCCAGCTTACTGCTTCCATATCAGATAACAGCTCCACTTAAACATATCTAAGTGCTGTGTGTGATTGTGAAATAAAATGTGTTTATTTAACAAAGCATAGAGACTGCAGTAGTAACAAGTAGAAATAAATGTTTACATAAACTCAAAATGCATGCTAGAGCCTACATTTTAATTAACAAGATGCTCTCATGTCAAGTATTGCTCGCTCAAAATCCTTGCATCGCTTTCTAGGTAATAAATTAGCGAACTAAACTATGTAGAGTATCAGATAAGATCATGGAAGGCTGCATTCCCTCTACCCAGAACATTAAAATTGGAGCAATAAGAAATTTAAAGGGAAAGACTTATTCTTTTCTACCTTCATGTTGTCTATAACATTGAAGTTGATAAACTTCAGTGCTCCACTGGGCTTTCACTTCGATCTCCAACAAGTACCCAAAAGGAATCCATTCCCCAACTGATAACTGCAGTGTTAAGGCAAAATAATCTACCAAATGCATGAAATATGTGACAGAAGCACTGATCTTTGGATATACAGTGAAACCCCACTATAACGCGATGTTTGTGGTCCAGAAACTTTGATGGCACTAAATGCGGGGTCGCGGTATGGGGGGGTTTGTCAGTGGCCCCCAACACAGTGCATTTATGCGTGCCGCCTAGTGCCCCCTAGTGCGCAGCAGGGGAGAGAAGCTGCGGCTTCCTGCCTGACGGGGACAGAGAACTCCGGGGCTGCAGATGCCGGTTCTCTCTGTTAGACTCATAGACTTTAGGGTCAGAAGGGACCAATATGATCATCTAGTCTGACCACCTGCACAAAGCAGGCCACAGAATCCTACCCATCCACTTCTATAACAAACCCCTAACCTATGTCTGAGTTATTGAAGTCTTCAAATTGTGGCTTGAAGACCTCAAGCTGCAGAGAATCCACCAGCAAGTGACCCATGCCCCACGCTGCAGAAGAAGGTGAAAAACCTCCAGGGCCTCTGCCAATCTGCCCCAGAGGAAAATTCCTTCCTGACCCCAAATATGGTGGTCGGCTAAACCCTGAGCATGTGGGCAAGACTCACCAGCCAGCACTCAGGAAAGAATTCTCTGCACTAACTCAGATCCCATCCCATTTAACATCCCATCACAGACCACTGGGCATACTTACCTGCTGATAATCAAAGATCAATTGCCAAAATTAAGCTATCACATCATACCATCCCTTCCATAAACTTATCAAACTGAGTCTTAAAGCCAGATATGTCTTTTGCCCCCACTGCTCCCCTGTTCCCAGCAGGCGGGGAGCCGTGGCTCCTCTTAAAGCCGGAGAGAAGCCACGGCCCCGCACCTGCCGGGGACAGAGAGCACCGGCGCCCGCAGATCCGGAGTTCTCTGTCCCTGACAGGTGCGAGGCTGCAGCTTCTCTCCCCTGCCATGGTGTTGGGGATCATTGGTATAGTACCATACTGTATTATACCTTAGAGGGGAGCTAACCTGTGATCACGTTATATGCGATTTCGCGTTATGGCGGGGCATGTTATTGCGAGGTTTGACTGTAATTGATATAAAAGCATATGAGATTACTGTGAAAGTTTTGGTTTAGATACCCAACGCTTCAAATTTTCACTCTATTAGAGATGGAAGTTGAAAACCTTAATGGAGCATCGGAGAATATGTTGTCAACAGTTGCTGTAGGCAATATGAAGGTAGATGAGAATGCTCTAGTCTTTTCCCTTAATTCTTGCCTTCCTCCCTCCCCCCCTGTAAAAATGATGTAGAATTATTATTTTTTTTAATTCTTCCAGATTTCCATACAGTCCTCCATGTCAGTCTTCACAGTGGGGAATTCCCTGATTGCATGGCAACTGGGGGCAGAGCAGATCCTTGCTTTCAGCTTGAGTTTAAGACTGCTCCTCAGGAAGAACTCTTCAAAATTCTGTCTCCAGATGGCACACATGACAGACTTCATGTCTCTCTTGGTAGCAGAATTTTCCCAGAATTTTTAACTGAAGGTCTGTTTCTTCATTGGCTTTAAGGTTTTTCTTAAAATTGCTAAACTAAAAAGAAATGTGGTTTTCTGAAGAGGGTTTGAAGGACAGCCCCTCCCCTAGAAATGACAGGCTGCAGGAACTTGTCTCCCCTCTAGCCTGTGGGCAAGGTCCGTGCCAAGAGTTGATCAGACTGCTGTGAAACGTAGCTCCCAACTGATGTGTGGACAAGGCGCAAGCTGCATGGAATCTCCCTTAACTGAGACCAGTCTAGAATCAAAGTGGCATGGAACTGAAGAGAAGTTGTTTTGTTTTTGGTTTCCTTCAGCTCCCGTAGCTCCTCCATAGACTTGGGAGTCCCTATTTTCATGGCTTGCAGAGGAAGCAGGAACAGTTCACTGAGGCCTCCAGAATTTCAGGTGAAGGCAAGGCCCCCCCACCTCCCTCACCAGTACAACCTGGAGGAAGAAATCTGTGCTAATAGTCAGCACAATATATAATTTTCCTTCTTGGATTTCAACCTATGCTTGATGTAAAATAGCTTCTGTTAGACTTCAGCACTTTGCTGAATCTGGCATTTGCCACCTCTGACTGAAGTCAGCAGATGGGTAAGGTGAAGTCTGAACATATCTCCCGCCCCCTTCCTGCATATGATACTTCAGGGTGGGCCCTCATCGGGGTGTGAACTACCTCAGAAAATGAGTGCTTGAGATTCAGGAAAGGCTCCACAGTAGAACTCACTTACCCTGGGGATTAAGCATGCAAAGAAATCTGGCACAATATATAATTTTCCTTCTTGGATTTCAACCTATGCTTGATGTAAAATAGCTTCTGTTAGACTTCAGCACTTTGCTGAATCTGGCATTTGCCACCTCTGACTAATAGTCAGCAGATGGGTAAGGTGTGTGATGGGATGGTGAGAAGGCTTCAGAGGATCTGCTATTCCTACAGACTGTTTTAACTCTGTCCTCTGTTCCTGCAAACTTTTGATACTAAGCGTCATCTCCAGTGGCCCTGGCTTATTCCTTGTTCTATGTGGTCAGCCTCTGCTTAGCCCCGATAAAGTAAAGGGATTGAATTGATTCAGATCTCTTTTCTTGAGAGACATGTATTTATTTTCTCCTTCTAGTCTCCATAGGTCCCATAAGACATCATAATGTGGCTATGATTTTCCTTAGGGAGACATGCAGGATACATGTCTGTAGATTGTCCTTTTAATCTCCCTGGTAATGCTCTTTCCGCCTCACAGTGCCACCCCCATTTCTCATGTTGGTAAATGATATTGCTCACAATCAGCTCTTAAAAGGCAGCATAAAATCTTAAAACTCATGAAAGAGTCTCCCCTCTAGATTCTCGAAAGTAAATAAGTGTCTAAAGCTGGGACTTTGATGGAGATAATTTACTCTGATCCAAGGTTTCCAGAGTAAGAGACTACAGCCAGTAATGTCAAGGCTGAGGCTGCTGTATCCAAGTTTAGTCTGAATGATGATTTTATCCTCCTGCCTGTGTTTGGCAGGAGTTCTCCTTCAGTTGGTATAAATATGTTATTTACTAAGGAGACTGCAACAGGCATAATCTTACATAGAGTACTGAAGACCTTTTGGGACTTAAGTACAAGTACTTCCTGATGGGGAATCCCCACTCCACCTTAATTAAATCCTCATAAACAGGTGAGGAAGAATTATACACCTCTTCAGCTCTGCAAGGTTTTTGTTTTATTGTCTTTTGTGCTCGCCTGCAAAGCCATGGTGAGCGTGCATGCATTCACATATATAGCCAAACAAAACCAAAACAAAATAACTACAGAGTCTACTTTAAACTAGGTTTTCTTATCATTTTTTCCAGGACTGATATTTCACATTACTCTGTTTTGCTATGTGTTCAAAACTTCCAAAGAGACATCCTGAAAAGGTCCACTCAAAGAAAGTTGGAATTGTAGGCTAACATCTGACATCCTTCCAGATATGTTGGTGATCTCTTTCGTGAGCACAGAGACAAAATAGTCACTGAAGCTTTAGACAAAAGAATAAGGCCTCACCCACACCTAAAATTTAGGTCAACCTACCTTATTTGCAGAGGGGTGTGAAAAAGTCACACCCCTCAAAGACATTTAAGATGACATAAGCCCTGGTATTCACACCACTACATTGACAGAAGAATTCTTTGTTAATCTAGTTACCGCCTCTCAACAGGGTGGATTTTCTACAGTGATAGAAAAACCCATTTCATTGCTATAGCAAGTATCTACATTAGAGGTTAGCTGCAGTTGTGCCACTGTAGCATTTGTGATTGTAGACATAGCCTAAGTCACTCCCTCCTTTCAGTGAGGACCTGGTGAGAGAATCTTCAAACTTCCTTGTCTTAATAGGTGTTCTTGATGAAGCTGCTTTCTCTCCCGGCTCCACTGTAGAGATTACCCATGGGGATGTGGGATATTGCTCTCTTTCCTGAGAGTTGGAAGACCAAGACTGGGATTCTTTAGAGAAAACTATCGAAATTCAAAAGCATCTCTTGAGTTGTAAATTTCTGAAGTCTGAACATATCTCCCGCCCCCTTCCTGCATATGATACTTCAGGGTGGGCCCTCATCGGGGTGTGAACTACCTCAGAAAATGAGTGCTTGAGATTCAGGAAAGGCTCCACAGTAGAACTCACTTACCCTGGGGATTAAGCATGCAAAGAAATCTGGCACAATATATAATTTTCCTTCTTGGATTTCAACCTATGCTTGATGTAAAATAGCTTCTGTTAGACTTCAGCACTTTGCTGAATCTGGCATTTGCCACCTCTGACTGAAGTGGGGCTACTAATGCTCAAGAGTAGACATGTTCTTAAATACTCTGAATTGGGACCCCTGTTCTCCTTTCAAAGGAGAGGCAATCTGGACTTTTCTTCTCCATTCTGGGAGATACTGCAAAATGTTCTTGCATGATAGAAATTCTGTCATGGGAAATGACTTGCAATATAGTTCTAAAATCCTTACATCAGTGAGTACTAATCTGGTCCTTCCAAGCTTTCTTTATATTCTTTCCACTAACATAACTTGCCTATCACACTTCTTTTTTTTTTTTTTCAGACTTTTTATTTTTCTTTCTAAAATCACAGCTCTATTAATTGGCTAAAATATTTTATGCAAACAATTGTAATTGTGTGTAACTTTTTTTAAATATTATGACCGTTTTGGTGTGGGTATCTGTGTATAATCAAGTGCTCATTTAAAAGATTATGCAATAAAAACATACATTTAAAAACTAAAATTATTGTGCCCCTAATTTGTCAGTATCATCACTTTTTCAAAACTAAATATTGTCTAGTTAAAACTGGCTTCTAAAGTTGTCAATTTTTAAAAGAATTGGTTTGTATTGTAGCCATTTTCTATTAAATATTTTAAAGCAAAATATTGGCACATGTCCTGAGTTCTTAAAATGTTGTGTATTGTAGCTACAATCTTAAAGCTATAGGTACTGAAATTTAATTATTCCCACACAAATTACTTGATGGAATCCCAGCTGAAGTGCTGAAACACTGTGATTCTATACTCAACAAAGCTTTGCTAGACCTATTTTACTTTCTGCTGGGAAAATGAGATTTTACCCCAGGGTTTCAAAGATGCCAAAATCGTTACAATCTACCAGTGCAAAGGGTACAGACACAACTGGGACAATTATCATGGCATTTCGCTCCCCTCTATCGCTGGTAAAACCCTTGGTGAGCTGTTGCTGAGAAGGCTTCAGATTATTGCAGCTGATGTACTTCCTGAATCCCAGTATCATTTTCATTCATCATGCAGCACTGCTGATATATTTATCTTATGCCAGTTACAGGAGAAAGCTGCTGAACAACAAATGCCCCTCTTGTTGCCTTTGTTGATTGTAGTAAGGTGTTCACCTCTGTCAGATGTTTTGCTCTTTCGTGCCTTCTTGCAAAGTTTGGCTACCCAGACAAACTAATCAACCTTAACTGCTGCGTCCATGACAACATGCAGGCCCATGTACCAGTTGGTACCGACTCATCTGATCCCTTTCCTGTAACCCATGGGGTTAAACAGGACAGTGTGCTTGTCCTCTACATGATTTACTTTGCTCTTGTCTAGAGTGCTGGAAGTCATCGCACATACTACTACTGCAGGTGTTGCTCTAACAACATGTTTTGATGGTAGACTTCTAAACCTCTACTAATTCAAGGCCAAAAGCAAATTCCAGCAAAGTTAAGTAAAGTACCTATTGTATGCCGGCCACTCAACGTTTGTTGCCCTTTTCGAGAGTGATCTGCAATGTTTTGTTGAATTTCTTTGCCCATGCTTTATCTATTTTCCTCTGTATTAATGTGAAGAAAACAAGTCCTGTACCAACCATCTTCTGACCACTTCCATCACTGCTAGAAATAAAATTGAACAGCTGCCAATTAAACAATATCAAGTCCTTCAGCTACCTAGGTAGCACAGTTACTGATGACATCAACATTGAAAAAGAACTTTTAGTGTGCTTAGTCAGCTGCCTCTGCTTTTGGTTGTCTACTGAAAGACTATGGACAAGACGGGGGTTGCAGAAGGGTGCAAAGTGTTCACAAAATACCAAGTTTACAGAGCTGTTGGGCTGCTTTTGTCTTATATAGTAATTAGAGACCTGTGCCTTTTATCATCTTATTAAAAAACTTAACTGTTTGCAACGATGCCACCTATGCCGCAAGATGGGAATCACATGGTCTGACAAAATCACAAACAGTGAAGTACTACAGCTGGCAGCCATGCTAAGCATGGAAGCTATGCTAGCACGGAGGCAAATGACCTGGGCTGGCCATGTTATATGTATGGGTAACAATTGACTGCCTAAGGGATTCTGTATAGTGAATCTGAAAATGGGAAGTCCAACCTTCCTACTGCTTAACTCCGCTACAAAGATTGCATCAAGCAGCTTGTACCGTCTGCTGGTCTGGACTTAATGAGGTGGGAGGATATGGACCATGACAGGCAAGCTTGGCTTTCCATTACAAAGGAAGTAAAATGAGCATATTGTCAAGCCATCTTGTGCAACAGTAGGAGGGAACATAGACAACAACTTGCCCTGGCACATCTCCTAAACCAGGGATGGGCAAGTTGGTGTCTGCCTATGACCTGAAGACTGGATTCCGCCCCTCAGGGCTTTGGATCCAGCTTGCAGCGCCGTCAGCACCATGTCCCTGTGGCTTCCGGGCAGGAGGCAGAGGGCTCCATGCGTTGCCCTTGCCTCCAGGCATTGCCCCCCCCCCCCACAGCTCCCATTGGCTGGGAACGGAGAAATCACGGTCAATGGGAGCTTCAGGGGAGGTACCTGGGGGCACAGCAAGGGCAGCGCACATGGAGCCCTCTGTCCCTCTTCTCCCAGGGGCCGCAGCGCTTCCTAGAGTGGCGCGGGGCCGGGGGCAGGACAGGCATGCAGGGAGCCTGCCCTGGCCCCAGTGTGCGCTGCGGCCATCCCGGAGCCACTTGAGGTAAGCGGTGCTGGGCTAGAGTCCAAACCCCTCCTGTATCCTGTCCTCAAACTCCCTGCCCTGAGCCCCCTGCCACAGTCTGCACCCCTGCCCTCAGCCCCCTCCTGTACTCCTCACCCCTCCTGCATCCCAACTCCGTTCCCTGAGCCCCCTTATACACCCTGCAACACTTCTTTGCCCTGAGCCCCTTCCTGCACACTCTCCCCTCCCGCACCCCAGCCCTGCATACAATTTCTCCACCCAGATGTGGCTCTCGGCCCAAAAAGTTTGCCCCCTCCTGTACTAAACGCTACATGTGGAAAATGATTTCCAGTCATAGGCCTACTTGAATACGAATAACAGTCATTACATTACAGTCTCTGTGGTGCATTGATACTACTTTCTTGGGGGCATCACTGAGAGGGTTATGGTGGGAAAACTGAATCACCTATTCAGTTGAATATCCCTGCAGTTTGCTCTTGCATATCAATCGGACAGAAATTAGCTCAACCTTCTTTTTGTGTGACTGTTGTCTTTATGTGAAACTGCCTTGCTCACTGTCATGGCATTATTGGTTGGTCAGTGGAATATTTGAGTGAAAAACATCCAGAGGTGACGACTCCTCTGAAACATTGAAATTGTGCTCCCTTAGAATGAGAGGATATAAAAATGTAGGTTCATTTCAGAATGCAATAGGTTTCTACCTATATTGTAGAAAACTTGGTTTTGCAGTACGCACTTAAATTATATCCTTGTTTCTAGTTCTTCAGGAGAGTTAAGGCTTCATTCTCATTAGAGGTTATCATCAACTACTAGGCTGATGATTGTGTACAGTTTCACCATTTACATCTAGGTTTTATTTACTAGATTACTTAAAGAAAGCAATGGTTGGTTTGAAAAGTTTAACTGGAAAAATAAATGGAGTGTATAGACTGACAAAGAGTAAAAATGCAGAGAGACTGATCTAAGCTTGGTATACAATGTGTATACAAGGAGTAAACTTTACAAGCGTGAATGTTGTCAAACAAATGGCTGATTAGTTAACGGTATGCAGTTGTCTTTTTCTGCTTCAGTTAAGTCTTTTAATAATAATGTGTGGTGTCAAATGTGTGCAGCTACTTACAGAAACACAATGCTTTTTCACTTTGAATCTATGTTCTAGTGTTAATTTTAATCAACATGCTAAAAGACTTGGGTATATGTTTGTGCACATTCTAAAAATAAGTCTGTGCTACAGTCACTGACCGTATTTTGTCAAATGATACTTGAATGATTATATTAACTAAATATCTCGGATATAGTATCATGTTGTTTTACCCTTCTAGGTTGAATTGATTAGTGACCTGGCTTGAAATCAAGACTTATCTTAACTTGTTCTCATTTCAGCTTTGAATAGATCACAATCCAGGAGAGATGGAGGTTATAAAAATAATTGGAGCTTTGATCATGGAGAAGAAAGTGAAGGAGATGCAGAGAAAGAGTAAGGATATTTTTATCTAGGTTATTGAAAATAAAAGTGCTTAATTATAGGAACCTAATTTTTTATAAATGGTTAAACTGTAGTATATAATATGTGTAGAAAATTAGATCCTTAACTTTCTCTTCAATAATTTTAATACTAAGAAAAATTATTTTGAAAGAACTTGTCATTCTTAATTATTCCTAGACAAAAAAATACATTCAAATAGAGTTAAGATATAAATTAGTAATTTAGGTAAAATAATTGGCAGAGATATTGTAATTATCCCCAAAATAAACAATACGAATTCAGGAAATTCAGAGTTGACGGTTAAATTTAAATAAAATCCAAACATGTTAAGGTAAAGACACACACAGTTAGGATACCCAAACAATCTTAGCTCTTCCCTATAGTGGCTTTCTGCAATAACCATATAATTATAATTTAAAGTGTTTTAGTGTTTGTAGTCTCAAGTTAGGTTAAACTGGCTTTAAAAAAAGCAAGACTAGCTTCTCCCCTCAACTCCATGTTGTTAAACACGGGAGAGGTTGGCTTTGTTTCCTAACTGTATGCTTCCATACCTTACGTGTTTGGTTTGTAATACTTTGTGAGAAAGATGGGATAATTGTTTTAAAAAAAAAAGTTTTACTCCAAATTACTGATGTTTTCTCAAACTTAATGTAGCTTTCTGTCTGGGAAACTTCTCGTTTTCCAAAAATTACAAGGTTCATACATGAACAGTAAATGAGAAATCAGAGAGTGATCTCATGATGTTTCTAATTATTTGAGGATACATGGTATATCTGGTGAATAGCGTAGCTTTTTAAAAAGAAATAGGACTAGTGTTCCTTTCTTTGAATTTAAAAAAATGAAAGTTAATGTACAAGATGAAGAATAAAATCTTCTGCTTTAGAGAAACTCATGAAGAATCGCCCACTTTCAAACTGGGCACTCTTCCTATTGCTCCCAAAAGGAGCAGAGAGAAGCTGTTGTTGGCAAGATGATAATCCTCTATGCTCCATGGGGAGAGGAACACTCTGAAGAGTAGGTGAATGGAGGCAGTGGCCATTTGTGGAAAGGCAACCTTTCTCAGTCCCATTGAGGCCAAAAGGAGATGACAATCATTTTGGAGGAGGGTAACTTTCATGGAACCTTTTGAAGGAGATTGTGCCAGTCTTGCTGAAGAATAAAAAGCTCTCATTTATGAATTAAACAGTAAAATGTGATCTTCAATAAATATAATTCATCCTTTTTTTCCCCCAGATGTACCCACTATGCAAAACTTAAATGAGTTTTAACTGTGTGGATAAACGGTTTTTGTTTTTGTTTTGGTTTTTTGGGGGGTGTGTGTGTGTGTGTGTGTGTGTGTGTGTGTGTGTGTGTGTGTGTGTGTGTGTGTGTGTGTGTGTGTGTGTGTGTGTGTTTAAAGATCAATCAGTGGGGTCTAAAGTCGACAGTAGCTTGCTAAAATTTCTTAAAGGACTCCCTCTCTGAATTTCAGAGAATTTAGAAGCACATCTGTTAGTTTTTAGTTAATTTTTAAAATGCTGTAATTTTGAAGATGCTATTCTATTTTTATGTCTAGCAAGCAGAGGTTGAATTCTTGTTTTAAGTGCCAAATTTAACTAGAGAGGGGAGATATTTTCAAATCTCATTTGAAAACAGATTTAGAGTCTCTTGGATTGAGATGTCAAAGAACACTGTTCCAGTAGTGTGAGAGAAGGCTTTATATCAATAGTGGGAAAATTCTGTGGAAGGAAAAAAACAGGCAGAAGAAGCTATGAGGGAAGCAAATACAAGAAAACAACATCCTCCTTCCCCCATGATATGCATACTTAACACACATAGTATGTTAAGTTTTTAGAAATACTATGTACATTGAATGGCAAGCATTGAGATCCCCTTATTGAAATAGAGGTTTGTCAGAAATTTAGAAAAGCCCTCATTAAAAGATCGCACTTAGGTTTCACAAGAATAACACATTCTTAATTAATTTCCTTACTGTGCTATTTAACACTTGGGTTTTTTTAAATTGCCAGTTTTCATGGTGTAATTTATTTAATTTTGGTGTGAAGTATTGTTTGGGGGTGTGTGTGTATGTGGTGGTTTTGTGTTTTGTTTTGTTTTTTTTTATGCTGGCTGTTTCGTTTTGCGTTTTACTCCTCTTGGAAAATGAATATGATACACCAGGAGATGATTTTGTTTCTTTCAATAATTTCCTACTAGCCTTTGGCTGCCTTCAAAAGATGACTTCTCAGCATAGAATGAGACTTGTATTTAGTGGTAGTCCCAGTAAAATCTCTGAAAAGTCATTGGGTAGCACATGTTTTCATAGTGAATCTGTTCTCTAATTTAAACCAGTATTTCTGAATGATTGTATGTTCCCGTAAAATAGGTCCAACAGACAGCAGTGTAAGTATTGTCTTATATTTTAATATACTACAGGACTCAACTTTTATTTGGATCAGTGATATCTAACACGTTTGGAGATTTTTGTTTATAAATTTTTCACAGGTTTGATACCACTGATTCATAATCATCTAGTTTTCTTCTCTTTTGTATAACATAGAAGCTATTGTGTATTGTAACTGTATTTTTCCTATTCCTCTTCCTTTTTTCACATATAGCCTGTTTTTATAAAGGTGTAGCCGGATACAAGGTCCATTGTGTTTAAAAATTCTTTGATAGAAACCATCTTTCTATTTCTGCTTTTTGTGTTTTATGTGCATCTTACATATGTAGCTTCTGATAGAATCCTAAGCTACATAGAATACAATTCTTCAAAAGTAGTTGAATGCTGTTAAGCTTGTTTTTAATTTCTGTATTTCTTTTTTGTGAAGAAAAAGAAATAAATATACTAAGAATCTTTGACCCACCTACTTCCTATATTCCATATCTTAACCTCCCTGATCTTGAGCCCAGAATAAAATCTCAATTTTAGGGCTGTCAATCACAAAACAAATTTAAAAATAATTGTGATTAATTGCTGTTTTAGTCACACTGTAAACAATAGAATACCAATTAAAATTTATTATAAATATTTTTCTGTTTTTCTACATTTTCAAATATATTGATTTCAATTACAACACAGAATATTAAGTGTAAAGTGCTCACTTTATATTTTTATTACAAATATTTGCACTGTAAAAAAGATAAAATAAATGGTATTTTTCAGTTCACATCATACAACTCCATTCAGTCAGAGTTCTTATTCAGCCAATCTCCAAGACAAACAAGTTTGTTTACATTTTCGGGAGGTAATACCTGCTTCTTCTAAAAGTGAGAACAGGCTTTCACATGGCACTGTTGTAACCGGCACTGCAAGGTATTTACATGCCAGATATGCTAAACATTGGTATTCGCTTTCATGCTTCAACTTGTAGACTTTAAAGCAGGGGTAGGCAACCTATGGCACATAGGTGGCACCTGAGCTAATTTTCAGTGGCACTTGCAGTGCCTGGGTCCTGGCCACCCGTCCGGGGGGCTCTGCGTTTTAATTTAATGTTAAATAAAACTTCTTAAGCATTTTAAAAACCTTAGTTACTTTACATACAATAGTTTTGTTATATATTATAGACTTATAGAAAGAGACCTTCTAAAAATGTTAAAATGTATTATGGGCACGTGAAACCTTAAATTAGAGTGAATAAATGAAGACTCGGCACACCACTTCTGAAAGGTTGCTGCCCCTGCTTTAAAGTTTAACACTATTTCATTTTTGAGTGCAGTTACTTAAAAAATAAAAACTATTATGTTTGTAAGTTGCACTTTCATGATAGAGATTGCTTTGCAGTACTTGTATAATAAATTTAAATTGGTTTTCTATTGTTTAACAGTCTGATTTAAAACTGCAATTAATTGTGACTATTTTTTTGATAGTCTGATACCCTATTAAACTTATCTCTGTGGAAATCATAGGAGATACGGAAAGGGAAGCTAAGTTTACTGTATGTTATCCCAGAAATTTTAAAGTTGTACTGATTCAAGGGTGACTATATAGACTTAAGAGTCTGCCTTTTTTCTAAACTACTTCTAGTTGTCCATGTTAGGTCTGTGTTCATCTGTGTGTTCCGCCTTTTTTTTTTTTTTTAATCCCTACCTCTCTTATTTTTGTCTAAATGGTATTGCGGCTTTCATTTAATGATGTTTATCCCCTTTAATAACTTCTTAGTATGTTATGCTTGTCTAATACATTCTTATTTGTTACAAATGTTGACAAAGTTTTGGAGAGAAATCTCTGGAAAAAATATTCAATTTGACAATAACTGTCCTTCCTATCTCTCTAGATTTTCTTTAGTTTTCTAAATAATTTTAAATACAACTTTATTTTTTTTACCTCAAAGCAATCACTGTATGTCTGACCGATTTAGTCCTCGGGGAAACCTGCACAACACTTTCAAAAGATGAGCTTGGAAGCTTAGATTCATAACTGTGCTCAACACTAAAAATCATGGTCTTTATAAAGACGCTGCATTTATGGCTTGTTACTATTATCTGTAACCCACCAACTCTCCTCCCTTCTAATGTCGTTTGGCAGCCGCCTGTGTTGTCCACTGCTTTCAGGAAAAGCAGCCGGTTGCAGCTAGCTGGTGGGGGCTTGGAATCAGGGTGGACCAGCAGCCCCCCTGTCACCTCCCCGCTGCCCTAAGTTCCCTGTGCTGCAGCTGCCCAGCAGGCTATCAAGGCAGTTCAGCTGTCCCTCCCCCAACTGTCATGTGCTGCTTCTGCCCTCTG
The DNA here is from genome assembly GCF_025201925.1 of Gopherus flavomarginatus. NCBI lineage: Eukaryota > Metazoa > Chordata > Testudines > Testudinidae > Gopherus > Gopherus flavomarginatus. Next base: position 157,654,240 of record NC_066620.1, on the reverse strand, counting down.
CCTTGGAGCTGCTCCCAGAGACTCCTGCTTGCTGTGCAGGAGGGAAATGTGGGGGGGGGGGGGCGTGCTAGTGTCAGGGTGTCTCTTTCCTTCCCCTCCCCCCCCCCCCGCACCCTGCGTACCCCTTCTCCATATAGAGCAGGGAGGGGACACGGATGGAGAGAGATACAGAGTGCTTGAGGCAACAGCTGCTGTCTCAGCTTCCTGATCCATTTAAAAACACAATACACTTAAGAGTGAAAACTTAAGTAAAACTTTATTTTATTCTCATTTCCTGTTTATAGTTTTCTTTGTGTATTCACTTAATGTTAATCTCAAACAAATCTAACATAATATTGCTTGCTTATTACACTGACCACTGTAATGTTTCTGGTTTTTTTGGGGAGTTCTGTTTTTAAAAAAATATATTTTTGTGTATTTTTAAACCATCTGTGTACACAGGCTTTGAGTTATAGTATGGTTTTAAGACTGTTTTGCTGCCATTTTGCTGTATTACAGTATACCCGTATTTTTCTCCCTAACTGTTTAGTGAGGCAAAACTGCTCCGCATAGATGAGAGTGATGGGTCCTTCAGTCCTACTGAAGAAAAGAAGGTAAATATTTTATATATTAATCCATTAAAACACATATTAAGATTTTTGTTTTAAACAGAGTTGTATAGTAATCCAATTGAATTAAAAAAAAATGAAAAACTTGTTGCCTTTCTATGATGCACTTGGCAAAAATATCTTGAGTTGCATTTCTTTACTATTCATTCTGAATTCCAGGGGGCTTGCTTGCTGTATAGTACTATCTTTTTTCTTTCTTCTGAGCTCTGAAACCATCAGCATTGATGGTTACTTTTAACTATAGACAACTTCCAGTCTAAGACTACATTGTTTTTCCTTAGCAGAAAGACTAAACTTACCTCCTAGTCTTTCTTGACCACATACAGCGGTGTATTTCCTTGGTTTGAATGTCTGTGTGTGTATCTGGGGGTGGGAAGCAGTGGAGGGTGGTTGTGTTCTTTTGCGATTTTGACGGCAGGTGCTAAAGTATTTTGTTGGAAAGAAGTTTCATGATACTTGAAAATTTCAGTGTTTTGCGTAGTGGGTATGTGTAGCAAAGACAGACTGTCTTTCTCCCTGCCAAATCACCCGAGAAATGCAACCTGTGAATCAGACCAAACGAATGATTAAGCAAATGGCTACAGGTGGTGATTCCATAGATAAGGAGGAATAGGCTATATATGGTTATAGCAATACTATTTAACTAGTAATATAGAGCATTACATTTTTTAATTTATATGTTTATATTAATATAGGCTTAATAAATTTAACAGTAATTGAAAGAGAATAGTTCTCTAAGATAGCTTTTTGAACTTTGGAAACTATCTGGACTCCAAAAATAGAGTAGAAATACTGATGTTATCTCCTAAAGACATTATCTTGGCAATGGAGAATAGTTTTATTTCCTAATATTTACATATTTCTGGGTTTAAGGGCACTGGATTTATTGTAAAATTTTCTCCGTATAAATGGCATGTTCTCTTTCCATTTTTTGTAGTTTCTGGAATTATGCTATCTAGGACAAAACTTTAGACAAGAGAGTTGTGAATAGAATATTGTATGAAACTTAATTTTAGTTTGAGTTATGAGGTCTTGGGAAAACTGTTTGTTTGAAGACCAAGGGACAGGATTTATGTCGGAAATGGCGTATGACTAGGTATTAGATCAGGGGTGAGCAACCTTTCAGAAGTGGTGTGCCGAGTCTTCATTTATTCACTCTAATTTAAGGTTTTGCATGCCAGTCAGACATTTGAATGTTTTCAGAAGATCTTTCTATAAGTCTATAATATATAACTAAACTATTGTTGTATGTAAAGTAAATAAAATTTTTTAAAAATGTTTAAAAAGCTTCATTTAAAATTAAATTTTTAAAATGCAGAGCCCCCCGGACTAGTGGCCAGGTCCTGGGCAGTGAGAGTGCTGCTGAAAATCAGCTCACATGCCACAGGTTGCCTACTCCTGTTTTAGACAGAACATTAAGATCTTTAACATCTAGTACAAAGGCAGTTAAATATGGATTCCAATAAGTATTCATACAGGTATTTCACAACTTAATAGTTGTATACTCTCATCAACCAAATATTTTACTAATTGTCTCATTACAGTCACTACGCTGTCGACCAGGAACTGTTGGCACCAGCGGCGAGTACATAAAAACATATGCAAGGCGAGGCAAAACTGGAAGTTTTAGAGTTTTGAAAGGGAACTCAATTGGACTCAACATGCTGGGAAATAGCAAGAAATTGAGGTACAGAATTTCTACGTTTACCAAGTAATTGCTTAGTTAACAATGTTTTATTTAAACATGATATATGAATATCATTTTAGATACCATTTTTCTCCAAGTGATTGCTCATGTGTATTCCACAGTAGGGGTGTATGCTGGCCATGTGCGCCAGTGCCAGAAGTTTTTCTCCTAGCAGTACCCGTAGTGGGGAGTGCCCCCTGGAGTGACACCTGCCTGGCACGGTATAAGAGGAGCTGTGCACTCCCCCCACCCTCAGTTCCTTCTTGCTGTCATTGAAGGTACATCAAAATGGCTCTTCTCCAGCATTGCTGCAGCTTGTCCCCTGAACTGTTTGTTTGTTTGTTTGTTTGTTTAGTAGTTAATTAGCATAGTTAGTTTAGTTAGTCAGTGAGCCTGCGCTGGGGCATGCCCTGAGCCCCAGGATTTAAGTCGTAAGGTTCTTGTTGGCGTTCTGTGCCAAGAAGCGACCCGCATGCAGACTGTTTGTGCTGCTTGGGAGAAATCTGTATCAGTGAGAGGTGCTAGATTTTGCAAATCATTTAAACCTTGGACCAAAAAAGAAAGGGACATTAGGCTCCAAGCCATTCTGATGGATTTGGCACTGACCTCGACCCCGGCACACCACTCCAAGCCGGTACCGGGCACCGTGGTGTTAGTACGTGGCGATCTGCCTGTGCCATCGGCCAGTTGGCACCACTCCCTGTCCATGGGCACGCCAAGAGGGCCAGGAAAACTCCCTCTTCACAGCAGCACTGAGCTTCCAGTTAAGAGTGGCAAACCATCAGGCCCTCTTGGGTTGGTATGAATTTAATCTGTGGGGTTCCCTGCCTAAATTTGAGGTCTTTCTCCAGGAGTGTGATAAGGAGGAGTTCAGGGTGCTAGTGGAGAAAGGGGCAACGGCGGCTTGGGCTTCCCTGCAGGCTGCCTTAGATGCTGTGGACCTGGCTGCACGTTCCGTGGCCTCTGTGGTGTCCATGAGACGTGTGTCATGGCTCCTGTTGTCTGGGCTCTCCAGTGAGGTGCAGTTGTCCATGCAGGATCTCCCATCTGATGGGAAAACTCTGTTTGCAGAGGAAACAGATACAAGGCTGCATGGCATGAAGGATTCGCGCATGACCCTCCGGACCCTGAGTCTCTGTCCCAGCTCCAGCAAAATCTAAGTTCAAGCCACAGCAGACTCCGACCCCGAAGACACCCTCATAGGAAGTCTCAGCCTGCCCCCGAGCCTGGAGTCTTCCTCCCCCCCCCCCCCCCCCACCACCAAGGGGAAGCAGGCAGGGAAAAGACAATTTTGACAGGATGCTTGGAGGCAACCCACCAGTCCTTATCAGGGATCCACCCCCAATAAAGCTTCTCTTCTCCAACCAGTTTGTGTGCTTTCCTTTTGGAACGATCTCGGCTCACTTTGGACCAATGGGTCCTCAACACCATCTGCCGGGGTTACACCCTCCAGTTTACCTCCTCCCCACCCAACCACCCCCATCCGTCTTGGGGGACCCCTTGCACGAAGCTCTGCTCAAGCAGGAGGTGAGGCGGTTCCTAGGACTAGGAGCGATAGAGGCGGTGCCCAAGCAGTTCATGGGCAAGGGGTACTACTCCTGTTATTTCCTTATCCCAAAGGCCAAGGAGGGACTCAAGCCCATATTGGACCTATGGGGTTTGAACCAGCACATGGTGAAGCTCAAGTTTTGCATGGTCTCCCTGGCCTCCATTGTCCGCTCCCTGGATCCTGGGGACTAGTACGCTGCCCTCGAGCTACAGGACGCGTACTTCCACATTCACATATTCGAGGGCCACAGGCGCTTCCTCCGTTTTTGTGGTGGGACAGAATCATTACCAATTTATAGTCCTCCCATTTGGGCTGTCTACTGCCCCCATATTGTTTACAAAATGCATGTCGGTGATAGTGGCCTACCTCAGATTTCGGAGACCACAGATATTTCCCTATCTGGATGATTGGCTTTCAAGGACACCTCCCGGTCGCAAGTGAGGGATCACGTGGCTCTCCTCCTGTCCACATGCACCGCCTTAGGCCTGCTGGTAAACAACACCAAGTCCACGTTAGTCCTGGTCCATCACATAGTTTATCGGGTCACTCCTGGACGCAGTGTTGGCCAGGGCCTCCCTCCCACCAGACAAGTTTGAGACCTTTAAAGGTCTCGTCGACTCGGTCACAAGGTTCCTGGTCACAACAGCCAGGGTTTGCCTGCAGCTCTTGGGTCATATGTTGGTATGCACGTATGTGGTCTGTCACGCCAGACTCGGGATGAGGCCCCTCAAGCTCTGCTTGGCCTTAAATTTTTCCCAGGCCACGGACAGGATGGACAAGGTCCTTACTGTGCTGGACGCTGTGATTATCTCCCTGCGATGGTGGTTCACCCCGAACAACATGCTCCAAGGAGTCCTGTTCAGGGACAGGGCCCTGTCACTGGAGCTGGTGTCCAATGCGTCAGACCTGGGTTGGGGGGCCTGCGTGGGGAGCTTTCAGACCCAAGGCCTGTGGTCGGCTAAGGACCTGACCCTACACATAAACGTCAGAGAGCTCAGAGTGGTGTGGCTGTCGTGTATGGCCTTCCACCCGCACAAGGAGGGCAAGGTAGTCGGGCCCCTCATGGACAACACAGCCTCGATGTTCTATATCAACTGGCAAGGCGGGACCTGCTCCTCTGCCTCGAAGCCCTCAGGCTGTGGGACTTCTGTATAGCCCACAACATCTATGTGAAGGCCTTCCACTTACTGGATTCCCGCAACGAGAGGGCGGATCGCTTGAGCAGGGACTTCTCCTCACAACACGAGTGGTCCATCCACCTGGAAGTTGCCCACCGGCTCTTCTGAAGATGAGGAACTCCCCAGGTGGACCTATTCGTGACTCGACAGAACCAGCGATGCCCCTGGTTCTGCTCCAGGGGGGTCTGGGGAGGGGCACTAGCTCCAATGCTTTTCTCCTGTCCTGGTCAGGCCGGCTTCTCTACTCCTTCCCCGTTCCCCCCCACCCTTCTCTCTGATCAACAGGGTCCTGGAGAAGATAAAGTCGGACAAGGCCTAGGTCCTCCTGATTGCCCCGTTGTGGCCCAGGCAGTATTGGTTCGGGACCCTCACAGGCCTGGTAGTAGCTCCGCCATGGCCATTGCCACTCCTCCGAGACCTGTTCTCACAGGACCAAGGCTGCCTCCTCCATCCCAGCCTAGCGGCTCTTCACCTTATTGCGTGGCTGCTCAGTGGTTAGGTGAAGAGGAAGGGATGTGCTCAGAGCAAGTTCAAAGTGCATCCTCCTTGAAAGTAGACGGCCCTGCACTCGCCGCACTTATTTGGCCAAGTGGTCCCCGTTTTCTAAGTGGGCAGCAGACCAGAGTGTCTCCCTGGTGACCACCCCAATCCAGCTTATCCCTGATGACCTCCTCCAGCTGAGGGCCCAGGGCCTGGTGCCCTCATCCGTCAAGGTACATCTGGTCATATCTGCCTTCTAGCCACCAGTGCAAGGACACATGGTGTTTTCCCATGCTATGACTGGCCAGTTCCTTAAGGATCTAGACAGTCTTTTCCTGTATTCTAGACCCCCGGTTCCACAGTGGGACCTAAACCTGGTGTTGGCTCGTCTCACAGAGCCCCCATTTGAGCCACCTTGTCTCATCTCTTGTGGAAGGTTGCCTTCCTGGTTGTTAATCAGGTCGACCAGGCAAGGCTCAGCACCCTAACCTCTGAACTGCCATACACAGTCTTTCATAAGGACAAGGTCCAGCTCCGCCCACATCCTGCGTTCCTCCTGACTTTATTCTACCGGTCCTCTGCCTCAAGCCTCATGCGTCCAGTGAGGAACACTGAGCATGTGGCGGGCTCTGGCTTTCTACCTCGGGCGGATTAAGCCGTTCAGAAAGTTCTTGCAACTGTTTGTCAACTTGGCTGAGCGCACGAGGGGCCAGCTGATTTCCACTCAGAGGCTTTCCAATTGGATCACTTCATGCATCCGTTCATGTTATGAACTGGTGGATGTTCCCCCGCCACCCATTGTGAGGCCACACTTGACCTGGGGACAGGCCTCGTCGGCTGCCTTCATGGCCCACGTCCCCATCCAGGACATTTCTAGGGCCACCATGTGGTCGTCGGTTCACACATTCACCTCACGCTATGCGATCATCTCCCAAACCAGAGATGACGTTGGGTTTGGCAGGGCTGTCCTCTGCCCTTGGGGCTTGTGAACTCCTACCCACCTCCAACAGATAGAGCTTGGAATCACCTATTGTGGAATACACATGAGCAATCACTCGAAGAAGAAAAGACAGTTACCTTTTCCGTAACTGGTGGTCTTCAAGATGTGTTGCTCATGTCTATTCCACATCCCACCCTCCTTCCCCTCTTTCAGAGTAGTCTGGCAAGAAGGAACTGAGGGTAGAGGGAGCGCGCAGCTCCCCTTACACCACTCCAGGTAGGCACCACGCTAGGGGTCATGGGGGCACTGCCCCCTGCAGGTACTGCTAAGGAAAAAACTTCATGCACCAGTGCACGTAGTGAGCACACAAACCTATTGTGGAATAGACATGAGCAACACATCTCGAAGAACACCAGTTACAGAAAAGGTAACTTTTTTCACTGACTGGAGTGAAATTAAGGAAATATAGCAAAGACTTTGCTAATCTGTACAATTGACAAGTTGCAAATAAAAGTAGTGTCTCCTTTTCAGCAAAATTTAAGAGCAGAGTGCCATAGTGAGATCTTTAAATTTTTAATACTCTTACAAAATGTGTTATATAGCACTTACTAGTAAATGCTGAAGGCTTTCTGAACAAAATTTACTGACCCTGGATATTCAACTGCATCTTGACTAAGTACCATTCAGGACTGCTTATACCATCTCACAATCTCCCATTCATCACCCTGAGGTACGGAATGTAATGTACTCTCTCTTGGTCATAGGCATCTGCCTCTTCCAAGCCATCTCCAGGACTAGCTGGGATGCTCCTTCATTTCCCCTCCGATAGGACATTATATCTCACAAGAACCACTTTGCACTACTTCAGAGCAAGTCTTCATCAACTCTACTCCCTCTCAGATTCAGCCTGAGCTCTGGCCTCAAAAGAATTGAGCACAAATGCTGATATCTATGTATTTTGTGTTCCAGTGGCTCACCACCACTGCTGGTATTCACTGACAATGCTCCTCCTCTACTCTTTTATTCAAGTTGTAACTGAAAGCAATAGCTATATGAAACACTAGCCACGTAATATAGTTAAATTGTTTCCAAAGATGTCAGTTCCCATCCACCCATATGCAGGGAAAAGATCACAAGACATCAAGTCAATAAATAGCCATCCTATATAAAGTCAAACCAAGCATAACCTGAACCTCAGCCATGTGTTGATAAGCAGGAAGTTATTGGTTAATAAATGGTAGTGTAGCCATGCTGGTCTCAGGATATGAATGAGAGGGAGAGGTAGGCAGGGTAGTATCTCTTGTTGGACCAACTTCCATTGGTAGAAGGGTTAAGCTTTTGAACTTCGCAAACCTCTTTTGTTAGGACTCTGTGGCGCTCAAAAGCTAGTCCCTTCTATAAACAGAAGTTCGTCCAATAAAATATATTACCTCACGTACCCTCTCTCTCTCATTTGTGGGACCAACATGGCTACACCGCCACTTGTCTCTCTTATTAGTTAATAAGACAGTTCCAGTGACTCTTATCACTGAGAGTCACTTCAGCTAGTGTGCATCATAGAACCATGGAGTGACCTTACATCCAGTGCTGTGTGACCTTGTTTCCTCCCACTACACTGTACACTAAAGACTCTTGACATGGAGAAAACAAATCTGGAAATGGTCAAACCATTCTGTTCCTGGCCATACAATTTCCAACTATGGGCAGTCTGATTTGGGTCCTTGAACCAAATATAAATATAAGGAATACAAGAACTTGAGGCAGAAATGAGAAACCTCCCTGTCCCCAGATAGGAAGAAGCTGTTACACTGGTCCATCCCTAAGCACCCATGAGCTCTCGGCCCCCCAAATTTCAAAACCTATGTGAAACTAACATCACCTGACATAAGAACTAAATCCAAACGCCACTGCTTTGATTTAGCATTTCTCTAATAGCATGTGAGTGTGCACGGTGTATGGGTCAAACTCATCTCTTTTTTTTTTTTTTTTTTTTTAAATAAGTAAATAAATAAATACTTCTACAAGCAACGGAAGAGATGTGTTTTTTTGTTTGTTTTTTTTAATTACTGGGGAGATGCTGAAATGCTACTCTGGCGAGGGGCGCATAAAAACCTAAATCCATCAGATAAACAAAGTATATTTTTTCCTGCATTTGTTTTCTTCTGCTTATTTAATTTTGCCAAGTTGCAAGTACCTTGCAATGGGTGTCCCAGTTATTTAGTGAGATTCTGCACTGTTTGTTTCTTGATTTAATTTATTGTACTGCAGAAAAATTACATCATTCGGGTTTGCCTACTGGGTATTTCACTCTAACTATTGTATATTGAGAACTATAAAATAAAAAGTTATTTCTTTGGAATAGGCTTTAAATTGACTTTTGCTTTGTAAATAATAGCTACCACTACACTGAGATTTAATTAAACCTCTCATATCTAAAACTCCTCTGAACTCTATGAAGATTGACAATAGATTTCTTTTCTGGCAAAACAGCATTCCTTTAAATAATGAAAAGAGCAAGAAATGCCAAGTAATTGAAAGTTGGGTGCATGATAAGTGGGGTGTTTTTGTTTAAATATAAGTATATTTTAAACTATTTAGGATTAAAGTTGAAATGGGCAAACTATGTTAAGACCTAAACCTATACTTTATTTAATTTAAATAACTGTGTTTTAATACAAAAATAGTATTCAGTGGTATAGTAGCTGCCAAATTGTAAAGTCAGACCATTGAACTGTGGAAGTCAATGGCTAAGCATCTACACTGAGCATTTGCTGAAGTGCTAAACCAGCTTTTGATTGCAATAGCATCTTCTGCAGGTGCAGAGAGAATATTTTTTCTTCTTTTCAGTTTATTCCATTAGTTCAGTGGTCCCCAACCTTGCCTACCAGACAGTGAGCCACGGAGGAATGTGACGGTGGACGAGCATCCGCCGAAATGCTGCTGACAAACGGGAACGTCAGTAGGCGTCTCTGCTGACAAGCAGCGTCCTCCAGAGGCATCGCCGCCGAAATGCCTCCGAAAATCGGCGGCTTTTCAGCGGCAACGCCTCTGGATGCTGCTGCTTGTCAGTGGTATTTTGACGGAGGCTCATCCATCGGCTAGTACATGGGTGCGCTTAGATGCCGTGGCGGATGCCGTGGCGGGTGCCATGGCACCTGCGGGCACCGCATTGGGGACACCTGCATTAGTTCGTTCCACTGAATTTGAATGATGAGTCCATTAAAAGTTAAGAAACAAATTGGGAGTTGAAAAAGTAGGAAAGCAAGCTTTCCTCTTCCAATCTATGAATAAAAATTAAGTCTAAGAGGATGAGATCTACTAGCTGTGAGATCTTAAAGCATATGGTTACCAGAAACAATCAGTTCAATTCACTGACTAGAGATACCACTTCCTTTGTTTAAGAAATGTTAGTTTTAATTGCAAAATTAATTTTGATAAACTTTTTTCCATCTTATAGACATAGCAGATTTAAGGTAGTTTAGCTTAAAAAAAATTACAGTGCTGTTTTGCACTCTTCTAATTGAATTTGAATTTACATCCAAATAGAGCTGGATAAAAATTGCAAGTAAAAAATTAATCATCATCCAATAAATGAAAAATGCATCATTCACCATTTTCTAACATGATAAAAAAGTAAAAATGAAGAAACTGAACAAACGGAAGCTATATAATTGCTTAAATAAATGTACATAGATATATCTTCTTGATTAACAAAAAGAGACACCAAATTTAGTGTTAGGTTATATTTAGTTGCAGCTGAATTTGTTTTAATGGTTATCAACCAATGAGATTCAACTTTTCTTTAGGAAAATAAAGTACAAGTGCAAAACACGGTTAATCACTAATGAAGGCATGAATGAAAAACACCACCTTGGCTGCAATGAACATTTTTGGTGGTGTTGAAACTAGTACTGGTATCACTCGCCTCTAACTGCTTTTCTGACTTCGGTCGTTTAATCTGGTCGAGAATGTGATTTATCCTACAAGCAGTTATCTTTGTTTAATACTGAAGTGCAGCATCTCCTAACTTCTATATACTACATGCATCACAAGAAAGAAAAAATATATTCTTGGCCTGTTTTTATATATTATTTTGTTGTGTAGCTTTACATAATTATGAACGGTTTGTTGATTTTGGACATTAATGTGCCCAGTGATGTCCAGTATAAAGGTTACTCAGTAGTAGTTCTCTTGAGTTTTGGACATCTAATTCTCAGCAGACTGAAAAGTTAGTCTTACAGTTAAGTCACAGAATTAGCTGTGAGCAGATGAGCTTTATGAACTTCCTGAATTTGTCAGTGATAGTCTGAGCCCTTGGGAAATCCCTGTGCTTCAATTCCTCTTCTCCTCTCCTCTCCTCTCCCCCTTCCCGCCCCCCCATTTGTAAAATGAGGATAATATAACCCACCTAAGTAAGTGTGTTTTAGATCCTCAGATGGAAAGCATTTTAAAATTAATGTAGCAGTATTGTAAAGCAGTGGTTTCCTAACGTGGGTGAACGCCTGGCGGTGAGGCGGATTGTGCAGATCGGGTGGGCACTGATACCAGGTCTCAGCTTTAATTTAAAAAAAGGGTATGGGGGTGGGGGGCAGGGGCCTCTAGCTGTTATGGTTACAGAAATGCGCATGCATTATAGAATCATAGAATTGTAGAACTGGACGGGACCTCGAGAGGTCATCTTGTCCAGTCCCCTGCACTTACGACAGGACTAAGTATTATCTAGACCAGGGGTTCTCAACCTGGGTTTGGGACCCCTCAGGGGGTCGTGAGGTTATTACATGGGGGGGTGGGTCATGAGTTGTCAGCCTCCACTCCAAACCCTGTTTTGCCTCCAGCATTTATAATGGTGTTAAATATACAAAAAAAAGTGTTTTTAAGTTATTGGGGGGGGGGGGCGGTGTCACACTCAGGCTTACTATGTGAAAGGGGTCACCAGTATGGAAATGTGAGAACCACTGATCTAGACCATCCCTGACAGGTGTTTGTCTTAACCTGCTCTTAAAAATCTCCAGTGATGGAGATTCCATAACTCCCTAGGCAATTTATTCCAGTGATTAACCACCCTGACAGGAAGCTTTTCCTAATGTCCAACCTAAACCTCCCTTGCTGCAGTTCAAGCTGATTTTCTTCTTGTCCTATCCTCAGAGGTTAAGGAGAACAATTTTTCTCCATCTTGTAACAAGCTTTTATGTACTTGAAAACTGTTATTCTGTCCCCCATCAGTAGTCTCTTTTCCACACTAAACAAACCCAATTTTTTCAATCTTTCCTTATAGGTCATGTTTTCTAGACCTTTAATAATTTTTGTTGCTCTTCTCTGGACTGTCTCCAATTTGTCCACATCTGTCCTGAAATGTGGCACCTAGAACTGAATACAATACTCCAGCTGAGGCCTAATCAGCACTGAGTAGAGCGGAAGAATTATTTCTCGTGTCTTGCTTACAACACTCCTGCTAATACATCCCAGAATTATGTTTGCTTTTTTTTGCAATAGTGTTACACTATTGACTCGTAATTAGCTGTCGGTCCACTATGACCCCCAGATCCCTTTCCACTTCTCCAGTTTGTCCAGAACATTTTGAATTTTAATCCTATCTTTCAAAGCACTCGCAACCCTTCCCAGCTTGGTATTGTCCGCAAACTTTCTAAGTGTACTCTCTATGCCATTATCTAAATCATTGAACTGGACCCAGAACTGATCCCTGTGGGATCCCACTCATTATGCCCTTCCAGCATGACAGTGACCCACTGATAACTATTCTCTGGGAACGTTTTCCAACCCATCTTGTTGCAGCTCCATCAGTTTTGCACCCACCTTGTTGTAGCTCCATCTATGTTGCATTTCCCTTATTTGTTTGAGATGGTCATATGAGACAGTATCAAAAGCTTTACTAAAGTTGTGATATACCATGTTTCAGAGTAGCAGCTGTGTTAGTCTGCATCTGCAAAAAACAGGAGTACTTGTGGCACCTTAGAGATTAACATTTATTTGAGCATAAGCTTTTGTGGGCTACAGCCCACTTCATCGGATGCATAGAATGGAACATATAGTGAGGAGATAAACACATACCAAGAACATGATAAGGTGGCAGTTGTCATACCAACTCTAAGAGGCTAATTAATTAAGAGAAAAAACTTTATACCATGTCTATTGCTTTTCCCTCATCCAGAAATCTTTCTTTGTCAGGGTAACGAGCCATCAGGTTGGTTTGACACGATTTGTTCTTGACAAATCCATGTTAACTCTTACTTATCACCTTATTATCTTCTTGATGTTTGCAAACTGATTGCTTAATTATTTGCTCTATTATTGTTCAAGGTACAGAAGTTAAACTGACTCATCTGTAATTCCTCAGGTTGTCCTTATTTCACTTTTTTTTACAGATTGCCACTATACTTTCCCTTTTCCAGTCGTCTGGAATCTCTCCTGTCTTCCATGACTTTTCAAAGATAATCGCTAATGGCTCAGATACTCCTTGAGTATTCTAGGATGCATTTCACCAGGTCCTGGTGACCTGAAAACATCTAACTTGTCTACGTAATTTTTAACTTGTTCTTTTCCTATTTTAGCCTCTGATCCAATCTCATTTTCACTGACATTCATGTTGTTAGACATCCGGTCACCACCAAGCTACTTGGTGAAAACTGAAACAAATAAGTCATTAAGCACCTCCGCCATTTCCACATTTTTCTGTTCTCTCCCCCGCCCCAACTGAGTAACGGACCTACCCTGTCCTTAGTCTTCTCTTGCTTGTAATGTATTTGTAGAATGTTTTCTTGTTACCCTTTAGACTGTAGCTAGTTTGATCTCATTTTGTGCCTTTGCCTTTCTAATTTTCTCCTCACATACTTGTCTTATTTGTTTATATTCATCCTTTGTAACTTCCTTTTTGTAGGACTTTTTTTTTTTTTTTTAGATCATTGAAGATCTTCTGGCTAAGCCAGGGTGGTCTCTTGCCATACTTTCTATCTTTCCTATGCTGTGGGATAGTTTGCTTTTGTGCCCTTAATAATGTCTCTTAGAAGAACTGCCAGCTGTCTTCAATTGGTTTTTCCCCTTAATCTTGCTTCCCATGGGATCTTACTTACCAACTCCTAGAGTTTGCTAAAGTCTGCTTTCTTGAAATCCGTTGTCTTAATTTTGCTGTTCTCCTTCTTATCATTCCTTAGAATCATGAACTCTAGCATTTCATGATCACTTTCACCCAAGCTGCCTTCCACTTTCAAATTGTCAACCAGTTCCTCCCTCTTTGTCAAAATCAAATCTAGAACAGCCTCTCCTCTAGTAGCTTTTCCCAGATTCTGAAATAAAAAATTGTCTCCAATACATTCCAAGAACTTGTTAGATAATCTGTGCCTTGCTGTGTTATCTTTCCCAACAGATATCTGAGTAGTTGAAGTCCGCCGTCACCACCAAGTCCTGTGCTCTGGGTGATGGTTCGTTGTTTAAAAAAAGCCTCATCTGCCTCTTCTTCTTCCTGGTTAGATGTTCTGTAGTAGACCCCTACCATGACATCACCCTTGTTTTTTACCCCTTTTATCCTTACCCAGAGACATTCAACAAGTCTGTCTCCTGTTTCCATCTCCACTGCAGTCCAAGTGTATACATTTTTAATATATAAGGCAACACCTCTTCCCTTTTTTCTCTGCCTGTCATTCTTGAGCAAGCTGTACCACATGATGCCAACTGTCATAGTTGTTTGTTTACTAGCATTTCGAGTTCTTCCTGTTTGTTCCCCATACTTCTCACATTAGTATACAGATATCTAAAATACTGATTTTATTCCCCCCGCCTCCAGTTCTGTCTTGTCTCTTCTTTATCTCTGCTATTACAGCCCATGCTTCACCCAAATTCTGACCCTTCTCCCAAGTCTCCATGTTTTTTTACTTACCTGTGGACTTTGGTCACCTGCCCCCTTCAAATGTAGTTTAAAGTCTTCCTCACTAGGCTAGCCAGTCTGTATCCAAATATGCTCTTCCCCTTCCTCAATAGGTGGACCCCATCTCTGCTTAGCAGGCCTTTTTTGTTGGAACAGTATCTCGTAGTCAAGGAAGCCGAAGCCCTCCTGGCGATACCATCTTCACAGTCAGGCATTTGCCTCCAGGGTGCATCTATCTCTGCCTTGGCCCCGCCCCTTACCCTTTATCGGAATGATGGAAGAGAACACCACCTGCGCTCCCAACTCCTTCACCCTTACTCCCAGAGCCCCGTAGTCACTTGATCTGATTATAGGTGGAACTGGTAGCAAACTGTACTTCAGGTTGCCAAACACTTTCCATTGCAAGACCCTGTTTCAGTTGTTGTTTATAACAGCCATTTGGACTTTAATTTCCCATGTCGGGTGTGTGTCTTGAGCTTATTTTTTTTAATGTTTCAGCAAAATTGTTCCAGCTGTTTCTCAGAACAAAGTTAGGGAGAAATATATTATTTTGCCCATATTAAGTGTTTATGTCCATTTCATTGGGAAGTTTTAGCATCTCCATGCTTTGGAGCATGGTCTCGAAATTTGGCAGGCCTGTCATCCTGGTTTCAGTCGTGTGCCTTTTGTCACTCCCATGAAAACCTGCCCGAACTGGCCAAGTGAATAGCCTCCCAGAAACTGCAATTCACACATACTTAATAGAGACTTGTTAGTTTGGCAGTTAAATTGTCTGACGATTCCATTTGCACTTAGCATGCTCACGCCCAAGCCTACAGCTGCAAAGCAGGTGTTTCCCTGCAGTTGCTCTTGGTAGCCAGGAACCATTGTAGCGTGAGGCACAGGAACTGAAAGCAAGGAGTCTGTGTACTCAGTGGTATGTGCACATTTAGTGGTGTGCACACATCTGCCCTCCTTCTGCCAGGGATAACCTTTTATACTGCATTCAGATAGTTGTCTTGCCTAGGAAAGGTGTTTGACACCAACAGCTATTGATTTTGATTGGCTCTCAACTGCTGGCCCAACTTCGTGTAACAATGGCTTTTCTACTCAGGGGCTTGCCAGTCAGGCAATCGAGAAAGGTGTGGCTGGAGCTTCTCAGTTGTGTGCATGTCATGGAGGGGAGACCCTATTTAAGAGTAGGATTCTTCTTTGTGTAGGAGGGACTGAGGATTAGGAGTAACTGTCGCCAAATATCAGGAGTACTTGCAGAAGAAAGAAGGCAGACTTCAGACTAACAGAAAGGGTAAGATCAGCCCAAGGGAGGGTGTATCTCAGGACTGCAGTTATTTTCAAAGATCTATAACTCTAGAGTGCTTTGAGTAAAGTTTCTTTAGTTAAGAACTTCCATTGTTTCTGTTCTTTTTTTCTGCCCTGTTGTCCCCACGTTTTCTATTCAAGATAATTAAGTCCCAGGCAGACTGCGAAGAGCTACAAAAGGATCTCTCAAAACTTGGGTGACTGGGCAACAACATGGCAGATGAAATTCAAACTTGATAAATGCAAAGTAATGCACATTGGAAAACATAATCCCAGCTATACATATAAAATGAATGGGGTCTAAATTAGCTGTTACCACTCAAGAAAGAGATCTTGGAGTCATTGTGGCTAGTTCTTTGAAAACATGCACTCAGTGTGCAGTGACAGTCAAAAAAGTGAACAGAATGTTGGGAATCATTAAGATGGGGATAGATAATAAGACAGAAAATCTCATATTACCGCTATATAAATCAATGGTACTCTCGCATCTTGAATACTGTGTGCGGATGTGGTTGCCCCATCTCAAAAAAGATATATTGGAATTGGAAAAGGTTCAGAAAAGGGCAACAAAAATTATTAGGGATATGGAACGGCTTCCATATGAGAAGAGATTAAGAAGACTGGGACTCTTCAGCTTTGAAAAGAGACCAGTAAGTAGGGATACGATTGAGGTCTCTAAACTCATGACTGGTGTGGAGAAAGTAAATAAGGAAGTGTTATTTAGTCCTTCTCATAATGGGAACTAGTGGTCACCAAATGAAATTAATAGGCAGCATGTTTAAAACAAACAAAAGGAAGTGTGTTTTCACACAATGTACAGAACCTGTGGAACTCTTTGCCAGAGGATGTTGTGAAGGCCAGGACTATAACAGGGTTCAAAAAAGAACTAGATAAATTCATGGAGGATAGGTCCATCGATGGCAATTAGCCAGGATGGGCATGGATGGTGTTCCTAGCCTCTGTTTGCCAGACCCTGGGAATGAGTGACAGGGAATGGATCACTTGATGATTAACTATTCTGTTCATTCCCTCTGGGGCACCTGGTTTTGGCCACTGTTGGAAGACAGGGCTAGATGGACCTTTGGTCTGACCTAGTATAGCTGTTCTTACGTTCAAAGGTGTTAAATTAGAAGCCTGGAGTGTCCACATCTGAGGTGGAGCTAGAAGGAGTGTGTGTAAGCAGCTGGGGAAGCTCGCATGTTTTAAGCAGTGATTTTTTTTGGGTGGGGGTTCTAGTGTGGCTTCGTGGCAGTGCTCCATGGCCCAGGGACGGCCTTCTGACAAGAGTTCTGAGGCTGGGAGTATGCTGTATAGACCAGGGCTAGAATTAGTGATTGGATTCTACCCAGACCCAGCTAACTAGAATTTGGCAGCTGGGTCCACTTGCAACAGACTAGTGACTATGGCTGGGTACTGGACCAGCTTGTAACAAATTGAGCCACTAATTAATAATGAACTTAGTACAACTAAATTCAATAGCCTTGAGGGAGTAATTGTGCCAATCACTAGCACTGTACTGAACATTAGTAAGGTCATTTAACCTTTTTCCCTTTTTTTTTCTTAAGTTAAAAATACATTGAAATCAAAAATGAAATTAAAATCCTTACACATGAAACAGCAGCTATTTAAAGGTAGCACAATTCTTCCTGAACACATTCATATTACTGAACTAAAAAGTAAGGTGGAACAAAAATCCAGAACAAAGAACACCTCTCTGTAATATACAAGGGTGCAATGTAGACTGAGCAGCTGTGTAACCCCTCCTCTCTAACCTGAGGTGCCCTTTACAATGTTTTCCTGCTGTAGCTTTCAGCCTGGACTACTCACAAACAGCCCCCAGCATGCAAGTCACTCAGACAGACAGCCATACGTTGGCTCTTACCAGCCTTGGTTATACTGAAGAGTGACCTAAACAGACTCCCAGTCTTAGGTTTCCCCCAAGAAGTATATGTCCTGTACTGGCCAGCCCTCTCCTGGACTTAATATAATACAAGCTTTTATATTAAGTTATTACTTCAGTAGAAATAATATGCACATAACATGACACCTCAAATGGAGTTTCCCAAACATTTCAGTTTAAGCACATTAGATTAGATAAAACAATAATACAAATATATTTAACTAAGTAATGAGGTATAAAAGTCAGAAATGGTTACAAGAAAATAAAGTTAAAATTCTGCCGGTGCCTAACTGAACAAATTTTCTCACGATATTCTTTCAGCAGTTTCTTAGGTCAGGATTTCTTAGGTTAGGAGCCCTTCTCCCAGAATTCAACAAATGCTTCCTTTGTTGCTTCTGGTGCCCTGAATGTGATGGGCAGGGAGAAAGAAGGTGTGCCTAGGGATATTTGTCCCTCCTTTTTATAGTGTGTGTCCCCTTCATGAAAAACATGTCCAGCTGAGATTCAGGAGACCAAATGTATGTGGAAGGATATCGCCTGCTGCTTTTTCATCACTGATTTGTTTCCCTTTCTGCTTGATGACTCTGTTTACTGCTTAAATGTAATTTAAGCAGAGCATACATTCCGTTGTTTGAGACAGATCTGTCTGCCAACCTCAGTTTGGAATGCATTAATAGCACTATAAAATGGAATCTTATAACTTCTCAAAGTGTTGTCACACACATTTTATCAGGACAATATCTGGCAAACTGAGTTTTCAAAAGATACCTCACAAGGCATAGTTTGCACAAAGATTATTATGATAGTGTGTGAGGTGTGGACACAGGAACATTTTGTCATGCTGTCCCACCGCAATATTATGGCTAAATGGCAAGGTATGATATGTTGTTTAAGCCATAAAGTTACCCTTTATAAAATGGAAAAACATCCCAAGCGAAGCCAATAGAAAGGACCATATACTGTAGCAAATAAAATGTAAGATGGAAGTTAAGGGAAAAGAGAGTATTTGAAGAGCAGATGGCTAAAGAAATAAAATATAGGGCTGCATGAGATCTGGATTTTTTTTCCCCTCTGTTCTGGAGCAGAACAAAACAAACAGTTCTGAAATCTTGTGCAAAACAAAATTCTGAAGATAATCATCACAGAACCTTTTGGGTCAGTTGAAGTGTTTTTGTTTAGTTTGATTTATATTGTACTTTTTAATCTTGAAATAAAAATTGGAACCTTGTTTTGCATCATTAAAAAAAACTCTGACAATGTTTTTATAAAAGAATTTTTTGTTGAAAGAGACACATTTTCTGATCTGCTCTAATAAAATACTTTAAGTGCATCACAAGGTGGAAACCTATGTGAAAGAATGGATGAGCCCGTTGCACTACCAGGGAGCAATTTATTTCTGTAATGATATTGAAGTGAAGCAGCATAATTTCTTTATCTGTCTTTACCACAAAAGATATTGGGGGGGAGATAGCTATCCCTGATTTCCTTTTTTCAAGTAGGGTATTGTCAGAGATTGACATGTCAAAAGAGGAGGTGCTATAACAAATTAATAAAAATCTGGTGTCTGGAATGATTTCAAGGAATACAAAGCAGTGAACCTTCCTACGGTATTTAGTAAATTGACTGAAAAAACAGTTAAGATTAACAAAATGATAGGTATAAACCAGCATGAAAATTATGCATCTGTGAGAGTTCTTTGAGCATGTGAACCAAATAATAGATAAAGAGATACTAGTTGACATTTATTTGGACTTCAAAAAAGCTTTTGAGAAAGTCCCTCATGAAGCTAAAAAGGAAAACCAAGTAGGACTGGGAGAGAGGTAAACTACGGTGATGGATTAATACTGGTTAACAGACAGAAAATGAAGAGTAGAAATAGCTGATCAATTTTAAATATGGCATAGGGTAACAGTGGGGTGTCCATAGGATTCATACTTGAATTGGTTGATGTTCAATATGCTAATGATTTGGAAAGGGAAGAGAATAGTGAGGTCAGACTTTTGTGGATTGCACAAAACTATTCAAGTCAAGATATGAAAAGAATCCTGTAATATGAAAAGGACTTGACTTAACAAAGCTAGGTAAATACTGATGGTGTGTGGTGACTGATTACCTTGCATTAGTCAACAATGAACTTCATGTGTATATGGGAAGGAATAATTTGAACTACTCATTAACATTGATTTAGAATCCAATAATGTGAATCACACTGGAAAAAGAGCTGTTCATCATTGTGGACAACTCAATGAAAACCTCTACTCTTTTGATTTCCATTGCATATTGATTACTCATGCTAAGATTTATAAAGAGAGGGGAGAAAATACTAGAAAATATTATTCCATTATAAAATGTGGCGATTTTTCCCATATCATGAATGCCATGCTAAATTTTGGTAACTATATCTCAAAAAAAATTATACCCAAGGTAGAAGGGCTCTAGAGATGAGCAAGTGATTAGTCAAGGAAAAACTTCCAAATGAGTGAGAGATTAGATTAGGACTGCTTTATATATTAAAAAAAAAAAAAAGTAGGAAGAAACATCAGACTTAAAACAGTGGTTCTCAACTTTTATACTGTTGACCCCTTTCACATAGCAAGCCCCTGAGTGTGACGACCCCCCTCCCCTATAAATTAAAAACACTTGTTTGTATATTTAACAGTTAAAAACTCTGGACGCAAAGTGGGGCTTGGGTGGAGGCTGACAGCTCGTGACCCCCCCACCCCCATATAATAACCTCACAACCCCCTGAGGGGTCCTGACCCCCAGTTTCAGAACCCGACTTAAAACAAAAACTAAAAAAAAAAAAACCCCAAAATCAACAAAAACAAAATCAAAGGTATGAATGAAAATGAAGGCAGTTAAATTAAAAGTCAAAAGAAATATTTTTTTCCCCAATGCCTAATTAACTTGGGGAACTCATGGCCACAAAATACTTTGAGACCAAGAGCGTATCAGCATTGAATAAAAGCTTATGTCAACATACCTTTTATTTTATAATATCTTAGCCAGCCACAAGCTCCCTCAGGTTAGGAAGAAATGTTCCTTTTTGGCAGAATATTCTGTAATGGTCCATTATGCAAATTGTCCCTTTCTTTAAAGAGTCTGGTACGGGCCAGTGTCAACAATAAGATGCTGAGCTGTTTTTGGTATGGCATTTATGCCTCTAAAGGCACAGAGATAGACTTCAGCATAGCCAGGATTAGAACTAGAGACACTGATTTCCGGTTCCGTGTACAGTACTTAATCTAGATGTTTTCTATTTATTTGTTAGAAAATTTATAACATTTTCAAATTAGAGGTTTGTGACTGCAAAGGATTATGGAATATCATTGCAAAAGATTATAGCAGTGAGTCGCAACAAGAAACCGTGTGTGGTTTATGGACCTGGAAGTCAGGAGAGGCTGAGAATCCTCACTTCTGACCTATGCTGCTTCTTTATCAAACCAATTTAGTTGCATATTTTGAGTATTATATTATTTTAGTTACTGATTTAGCTTCATGACATTTCTTGGCTTTTTTCATTGTTTCAGCAGTTTTGTTAATCTTGTAACTTTTGTTTACCTTACTTTCTATAATATTTACAGTGAAAATTCCCAGAATATAACTTGTCCAGGAACCGTAGTGCACGGTAGACGTTTTCACCATGCTCATGCGCAGATACCAATAGTAAAAACAGCAGCCCAAAGGTAAGACTGAAGTAACCAAGTTGTGTCATTCTCGTGTCATCCCCTCTCACTTTCCCACGTATGCATCTCATTTGTGGCAGTGGTTCAGAGTACTATGTTTTTTTTTGTTTGTTTGTTTTTAAAGAATTTTCATAATGTCTTGTCTTCCCATGGTTGAGATTTGTACATGGTAGTCTTCATAGTCCCGAAAACATGTTAAAGTAAACAAGGATGTGTGACATGATAGTGCTTTCTGGATCCTTTTAATATCTGCCTTCACTGAATTGTGAAAGTCTCCAAAAGCTTACCTTATTAACCTTCATTGTAAATGAATCCTTCACTTTTTTTAAAAAAAAGTTAATTTGATGGCATTTTGTGGAATCTAATCTTTCAACTGGGAGAGTAGTTAACAGTGAAACTACTGTTTTTTGAAGGACATCAGAGCAGTTGTAAACCAATGTAAAATAGAATGTCACTTAAAAAAACCTCCTGTAATTGAACACTTTGACGGATAAAAATTTCAGTTTCTTCCCCCGCTAGGCAACGATTCAGTAGTAAATGTACTGAGATGTCATATTACTCACATTGTTTAAAAAAATACAGCAGACTTAATTGTTCACTACGACATATAAGCCTTAAAAACAACAGCCATCAAAATAATTGGAAAAATACATGTCTTCAGTGGGACTGCTCATGAGCAAGGTTATACATGTCTTTGTTTGCAGGAGTAGGGTCTTAGAGGATGAAAAGGGAAAGTGTAAGTTAATGCAGTTAAATCTCCTACAAATTTTTGACCTTTAAAATTCAAATATTGAATTGAACATATGCATTGTGATTTTTTGGTTTTTTTGTTTTTTTTTGTTGATAGTAGCACCCATTTTGCGTGAGTTGAACGTTGTTAAGAAAACAACCTTCCTAACCAATAACTTGACCTTGTCTTTTTCTCTCTCCTTCCTCTCCCTCCTTTTTTAAAGTTGTGCTAAGCACCAAAATCATTTTGTTGCAGGGAAGTATCTGTGAGTAATCTCAAAGGATCTGCTAGGTCTGATATCTTAATAGCCTGTAACATATTAAAAATCAAGTTAATGAAAAATGTAGAAGTTAAATTAGGAAGATTTACAAACATCAGCGAGAATCAAGAGGGTGACTTACATTATAAACATGAGCAGAAAATAACTAAATGAGCTTGAAGTTGAAAAAAATTTAAGCTAATAGTACTTCTAAAGGGAAAACATTGTATAGACCCTCACCAGAAGTTAGAAATCTGGGAAGAAATGATAGCAATAGAAAAGATGATATAGTCGATAGCAAGTCAGGCATGAATTTGCAAAGTGATAGTGGCACAAAACAAAAATATAACTTTTGGCTGCTTGTGCAGACTTCTCATGTCCTAGACCTCATAGTCCCTCTGTATTCAGTCCTATCACAGGAGCAACAGGAGTACTATGTTCAGGTCTGGGCTACTCAGTGCCATACAGATATTGACTAACTGAAGAATGTTCAAAGGAAACATCAGAAGTTAGGGTGTTTGAAGGATTTTTGTCTTTATGAGTAAAGATGGAAAGAGCTAAATAATCGTGGCTAAGGGAATAAATGATGGGGAATAATGTAGAAATTTGTAAGATGTAAATACTGAAAATGATGAGGTATAACAAGGTGTAATAAGATGAAATTAAAGGAAGACACTTAAATAAAATATTAGGGTAAAGCTTCTTATGAGATGTTTGGCTAGCATAGTTTAAGGAAAATGGTGGAAATCCTGTTGCTTGGGACACTTAAAACTGCTGGACCAAAACAAACAACCATAGTAAATGTACAATAGGGAAAAACCTTGTGTTGGCTGGGAGATGGAAGAAACCTATTAGGTTATCTAGTCCATCTCTAGATTCTAGAAGTACTTCAGAAAATTAAATGGTGGGGAATTGCTTTTATGAGGTCTTCCATTGGTGATATTACTGTTTGTATAATATGTTTTACATTCATCATGTACCGAAGTGCACGTACGTACCACCTAAGTCACATCAGAAAAATGTGAACGACATCACTCCTTATTCCCTCTGGCAGGGCTGTCCCTAGGGGGGTGCAGGGCCCGAGACATTGTTGCTGAGTTTCTATCTGCTGGGGGGAGCTCCCCCCCCCCGGCTCCACCAAAGACCTGCCCCAACTCCACCCCTGTCCTGCCTCTTCCCTGCCCAGTTCTGTCCCCTCCCCGTAGTGCGTTGCACTCTCGCTCCTCCCCCAGTGCCTCCAGATGCTGTGAAACAGCTGGTCGGTGGTAGGTGCTGGGAGGGAGGATGGGGGAAGTGCTGATTGGCAAGGCCAACAGGAGGTGCTGGGAGGATTGGGGGGGCTCCTCACCCCTGCTCGCTCTTCTCCCACCTTACCTCCTGGCTCACCTCCTCACGAAGTGTGTGTGTGTGTGTGGGGGGGGGGGCCAGGGTGGTCACACCGATTTGTCGTACCCTAGGGACGGCTCTGCCTTCCAATACTGGTGAACATCCTTGAGATCACCAGGGATTCTCTATCATTGGAAATATTTAAATGAAAATTGCATTTTTTTTCTAAAAGATGTGCCCTAATTAAAACAGGAATTCATATGGATTGTGGTATGTAGTTCAGGCTGAATCAGTGTTTCCTTCCGTCCTTATAATTTGTCCAGCAGTGCACAGCATATATGCATTTTGTGTCTATGCCATTTTATCTCTTATTTGTTTTACAATTAATTAAAAAACAAACACCCCTGCTCCCCACAAAAAACTCAACATGCTCTTGAATATTTGAATGTGTTACAGAAATGTAGGAGTTAAAGAGATGCTTTAAGAAGTTCTTCTGTCCGCCGTCTCTCCATTCCAATGCTATCATTTTAGCTCTAAATTTCACAGATTTACAATGTTGCCTTGTGAGTGCTTCCTTCCATAGCTGTCCTTATTCCTCTGTTGTTATTCTGTGAATAATTCAGTTCACTTCTGACGGGTGTGATTGTTGCATCAGATGTAGGTCCTTAATCACACCCCTTTTTCCATCCCATCTTGTTTTTTTCTTTTGCTCCTAACCCATGTATAACATGGCTGACTAAATGGTGTGATTGACTAAGACGACCAGGGAGTGTTTTTAAGGCAATGCAGCGCCATAGAGGCACTGCAATACAAGGGAAGGCTCTAATTTTGTGTTCCACACACTGTTCCTGCCCCCACTTGGAGTTGTATTGCTGAGGATCGTCCTCCCTACATAAATGCACTGTCACAGGTACTCTGTCACCGTGGTACTAGCAGGCATGGCAATATAGAGGTCTGCTCCCCTCTTCTCTTCTACTCTCCTTAGAGGCACAAGTAGCAGAAGGGGGCTGGAGGGCCTCCTCCAGTAATTAACCTAGAAATCAAGGTATGTCTGTTTATGTGAGTGGGTGGGCCAAGTCCACTTGACCTTTTTTTTTTTTTTTTCCTGCCGCATGTAGTTTTCTGTTTGGGGATGGAGCATTGGGACAGGGGAACTCCCAGAGGTGCTGGTCTTAAAATGAATGCCCCACTGAGAGACATGGAGCAATTCAAAACACTCATGCTATTTCAGTTGGCTGAAGAAAGACAAAGATCAGTTAACTCAGGTCACGTTAATGAAAGCAGTGATGACATATCTACAAAAGTCACTAGAACATTTTAAAAAGTAAACAAGGACACCTCACAGTGTGCTTTCTTGGATTCTTTAGTATCCACCTTAATTTAATTGAAGTTTTCTAAAATATACCCTGTTAAACTTTAGGTCTATGCCTAGGGATGGTTTCACAATGTAGTGCCTATACTCTAATCCTGGTCCTGATGTGACATCAGACTTCTTCTCATCCAGTCTTAAATTGCCAACTACAGACATAGGTTGAAGTAAAATTAGCTCATTTGTATGTGCACTTTTGCAAAATTAATTGACACACCAGCAGATTATCTATTTAAATAATTTGATTGTAGTGAGCTTTGATTTTTTTTATGCATATCCAAAAATTATATTTCAAGTCAATTTCTTATTGGTGCTATTTACCTTCACTTGTACTAAATAACAGGCAAATGACTGCAGAATGAAGATTGTTAGTTACAGCCAGGAAATAATGTCATACTTTCTTGTGTGGTGATTGGCTCCAGCATACTTTAATAACAGTGTAACCTGGCTGACTGATTTTACCATTGGCATCTAAGGCTCGAATTTTCAAAGGAGCTTTAGGGTATGTCCACACTGCAAAAATGAAACAAAAAACCCCTGAGGCATTGAGTCTCAACCTGGGTCAGTTGACTCTGGTTTGGACTGTGGAGCTAAGAATAACAGTGTTAGCTATTCCAACCTGAGTAGTGAAACCTGACATGAGGGAGGGTCTCAGAATCCGGACTGGAGCCCAAGAGGGAGCATTTACACTGCTCTTGTTATCCCTACCACCTAAGCCCTATGAGGTTGAGTCAATTGACCTGGCCTCTGAGACTCATCCCTGCAGGTATTCTTGTTTTACAGTGTAGACCTACCCAAAAGACTAGTTTACACTAGAATCAGTACAGCGAGACACAGCTGTACTGATGTAGCTATGCCACTGTACTGCTGCTGGTGCAGACGCTCTAATGCTCTCTACCATTGGCAAATTACTCCACCTGCACGAGCGGCAGTAGCTGTGTCGGCAGGAGAGAGCTTCTCCTGCCCACATAGTGCTGTCCACACTGGCGCTTAGATCAGTGTAACTTGTGTCGCTTAGGAGGATGGCTTTTCCACACCTCTGAGTGACTTAAATTATATCAAAGTGCTAACGTGTATAAGCCCTAAGAGTTAGATGTCCAAATCCCATTGATTGAGGTCAATAGTTTCACATAGGGCTTGCCTATACTTATGGCTAAATTGGCACCGCTGTGATTGATGCAGCAGTGTCAATGTATTAGGTCTGGTGAAGACCTGCTAAATTGATGGGCAGGAGCTCTCCTGTTGACTTCTGTACTCCAGCTCCCCAAGAAGTGTAAGGTAAGTTGGTTGCAGTACGTCTCCCCTCTACACAGCCTGGTGTAGACAGTGCTGTAAGTTGACCTAAGTTATGTTGACTTCAATTACATAACTTACAGTAACTGAAGTTGAATAACTTAAGTCGATTTACAGCTTCTACAGAATCGTTGATACTAAATCTTCACACTAGCTTATCACACTAGCTACTCTTATGGCTGATCTACACTAAAGCTGTGAGGGCTGGAGCATGTTCCAATGATCTATGGGGATGGCACATTCACAGTCTGATCAGCACTAGGAGCAGTCAGAGTCTCAAGCATTCTCAGTGAGGATGAGATTTTGGCTGTTAGTCTCTAGCAAGTCTTGTCTGAGGATATGCAAACTATGATTTTTATTTTCAAAGCCTTATTGAAAAAAGTCTTACTGAGAAAAGGGAATGGCAAAAGGCAAATTCTTGACACACAAGCTGTCCCCTGCCAAATTTCAAGTCTGTTTTAGAGCTTGGGTTTGCTAAAGGTTTCCAAAGAAAATGCTAACAAGTTCTTTTTTGATGCTAAAAAAATTCTATTTTTCCTTAGTCTCTTTCTTGGCTGGAGTGTTTTGGCAGAAATTTCCAAAAAATTCAGCCTGAGGCCAATAGCCAGTATGAAAAATGTATAATGGACAGTGTTATCACAGCCCTATCTATAATAAGAAATTTAACCAACATTAGAGTAGTGCTATATAGCTGCAACCAATGAGCATCCTTCTTTTGAGCTTGTTTATGTACTAAATGTATTTTATGGTATAGTAACATATTTTAGCAAGTAGTAGTTAAATATATATATTTTTTGTTGCAACACATTTCTTTCACTTACATGTGTAGTGCTTGTTGCAGTGATAGCTGAATTCAAATATAAACATAACAGAGTAAATTTTTTTACATATAAGATGGTGTTTCTGGTAGGAGTTTTTTGGCATATGAGTGGGTCTGATGGAGCTGGTCACTAACTCTTTTTTCCTACTTTTACCAAGTTGGGTACTCACCCCTTGACTTTGCAATTAGTGTATGTGTGTGATTTTTCCCTTGGTAAGAACCTGCATAATAAATGAGGCATTGGAATTGCTCATTTATGACTATAAATTCAGTCTAGTTGGTATTGCTGAAACCTGTTGGGCTCATTTGCATAATTGGAATGTTGAAATCAATGGTTGTAACCTATTTAGGAAGGATTGAGAGGACCAAAGGATAATGGGAGAGGCACTCGGTTAAAATGCTATTACCTGTTTTGGAGTCGCTGATAACTTGGGGTAAAAAAAATCTTGAATGCTTATGAATTAGTGTCCTCGCAGATAAACCACAAGATGAGATATTGGTTAGTGTCTGCAACAGAACACCAAATCTCACTGGGGAACAGGATGACTGCTTCCTTATGCACCTATCTATAATGTGTAGGAAAAAAACCTGTGAGATCATGGGGTACTTCAATTTGAGTGACACATGCTTTGAGGTGTTATGCTACCAGTACTAAAGCATCCTTGACTTTGCAAAACATTCTAGATGACAGTTCCTAACTCAAGAAGTGTTGGAGCCTACAGGAGTGAATTTTTTATTAGACTATGTCCTAGCAGACAAAGAGGAAGTGATCACAGAAATAAAAATTAAGGGTAGCTTTATGTCTTCACTACAATATTATGTTGACCTAAGTTACGTGTACGTTCAGCCAGCACAGTAATTAAATCACTTTTGCATGTCCACACTAGGCTCCTTGCATCAGAATGTGCGTCCTCATCAGGAGCACTTGCATCTACTTAGCTGGCAGTGTTGGGATTTGTGGGATGGCTTCTGAAAGGCAGCAACAGTTGATGTAAGCGACACAGTGTCTGTACTGACACTGCTTCTGCCTAACTACATTGATATTGACTTTCCACCTCTTGTGGAGTTGGAATTATTAAATCGGTGTAGTGAGCAAGTTATATTGGCAAGAGTGACATTATAGATAGTTAAGGAGTTAGGTCAATGTAAGTTGCCTTATGTTGACCTAACTGTAATGTAGACGATGTCTCAGACACAAGTGATCGTGACTTGATCAGAGTTACCAATGTGCAAGAAGAATAAAAGTTCAGACCAATAATACAGTAAAAGATTTGTTATCCGGCATGTTGGGAGAATAGGAGGTACTGGTTAGTCAAAAATTCCAGCTAACTAAGAGTTATACTTACCAATGGAATACCAATTTTCAAAGAATTAGAATACAATAAAATGAATAAAGTCTAAAATAGTATACAGATATTCACCAATCCAGTAGTAGTACTGCACTAGACAGTGGTTGGTTTCTTGAAGCACTTCGGTGTATACAGGTAAATTTTTCTATACAGCAGGTTATCTTATGATACTACATATCACTATGGGCTGTGCATGGTGTACTCCTAATCACTAAAAATACCCTTAACACTAAAACTATATTGAATATAATTTAATCGGATTCAGAAGGCACTTCAGGATCTTGCAGTGCCTCAGGGTCATCATTATCAACATGAATTATCATTGTAGATGTAGAACGTGTAGGAGTTTGGGATGAATCTGTAATGACCCTATGACACACCCTGGAAGCTGCTTTTTTGAATAAATACTTGATAACAGCATGCTAACTTGTCTTCTGCCTCTTTTGCACAAAAATGGAGTGCAGAATGTGCAATTGCATAACCTCCTGGGCAGTATACTAGTTACTAGAGTGAAGATTTGTATTGGGAGACACTAGAAATGCCAGTTAATAGAGCTTTCTGGTTGATGAAGTGCTGGATAACGCAGCTTTGTGTGTGTGTGTACACGTACACAAACACCGGCTGCTTTATCAAGGCCAATTTCACAACACTGAAGACAATTATGAGCCAAATCATCTGGGAGGAAGAATTTAATCAGAAAAAAATGTGAATGATTGGGTATCACTTAAGAACACCTCACTAGATGTCCAAAAAAGCCACAGCCAAGGAAGAAGGATGAGCTGGTTAAACAGTCAACTTGGTTTAGAGGGGAAGTGAAGACAGCTATAAAATAAATAAATATAACCAAATGGAAGAAAGGGGAAGTTGACAGTAATGAATACGAATCAAAATTTATGAACTATAGAAGAGTGATGAGACTCAAGGAGAAATCTAGGGCACTGGTATTGGTCCATTAGTAGATAGAAATTATCGTATTATCAATTATAATGCAGAAAAGGTAGACGTGTTTGTCAAGGTTCCTTCCCCACTCTGAACTTTAGGGTACAGATGTGAGGACCTGCATGGACACTTCTAAGCTTAATTACTAGCTTAGATCTGGTACACTGCCACCATCCAGAATTCCAGTGTCTGGAGCACTCTCTGTCTCCCCAAAACTTTCCCCTCTCTTTGTTGCCTTGAAGGACTTCACCAATTCCCTGGTGAGTCCAGATCCAAATCCCTTGGATCTTAAAACATGGAGAAATTAACCATCCTCCCTCCTTTTCCCCCCACCAATCCCTGGTGAGTCCAGATCCAATCCCCTTGGATTTCAAACCAAGGAAAAAATCAATCAGGTTCTTAAAAAGAAAGCTTTTAATTAAAGAAAGAAAAGTAAAAAAGAAATCTCTGTAAAATCAGGATGGAAAATACTTTACAGGGTAATCAGATTCATATAGCCCAGAGGAACCCCCTCTGGCCTTAGGTTCAAAGTTACAGCAAACAGGTAAAATCCTCTCAGCAAAAAAGGAACATTTACAAGTTGAGAAAACAAAAATAAGACTAATCCACCTTGCCTGGCTATTACTTACAAGTTTGAAACATGAGAGACTGATTCAGAAAGATTTGGAGAGCCTGGATTGATGTCTGGTCCGTCTTAGTCCCAAGAGCGAACAATCTCCAAAACAAAGAGCACAAACAAAAGACTTCCCTCCACTAAGATTTGAAAGTATCTTGTCCCTCATTTGGGAAGAGGTATAGCTCAGTGGTTTGAGCATTGGCCTGCTAAACCCAGGGTTGTGAGTTCAATCCTTGAGGGGGCCACTTAGGGATTTGGGCAAAAAATTCGTCTTGCTAGTGAAGGCAGGGGACTGGAGTTGATGACCTTTCAAGGTCCCTTCCAGTTCTAGGAGATTGGTATATCTCCTATTATTATTATTGGTCCTCTGGTCAGGTGTCAGGTTCTTAACTGAGCTTCTTAACCTTTTACAGGTAAAAGAGACATTAATCCTTAACTATCTGTTTGACAGTGTTCAATACATATTTCTGTTCTGAATTTGGGGTGTGTCATAACTATAAAGGGAAGGGCACAGCCCTTCTTTGTACCATACTATAAAATCCCTCATGGCCAGAGACACCAAAATCCTTTTACTTGTAAAGGGTTAAGAAGCTCAGGAAACCTGGCTGACACCTGACCCAAAGGACCAATAAGGGGACAAGATACTTTCACATCTTGGTAGGGGGAAGTCTTTTGTTTGTGCTCTTTGTTTTGGAGGTTGTTCGCTCTTGGGACTAAGAGGGACCAGACATCGATCCAGGCTCTCCAAATCTTTCAGAACCAGTCTCTCATGTTTCAAACTTGTAAGTAACAGCCAGGCAAGGCGTGTTAGTCTTATTTTTGTTTTCTCAACTTGTAAATGTTCCTTTTTGCTAAGAGGATTTTACCTCTGTTTACTGCAACTTTGAACCTACGGCTAGAGGGGGTTCCTCTGGGCTATATGAATCTGATTACCCTGTAAAGTATTTTTCAACCTGATTTTACAAAGATTATTTTTACCTTTCTTTCTTTAATTAAAAGCTTTCTTTTTTAGAACCTGATTGATTTTTCCTTGTTTTAAGATCCAAGGGGATTGGATCTGGACTCACCAGGAATTGGTGGGGGAAAGGACGGGGGGATGGTTAATTTCTCCTTGTGTTCAGATCCAGGAGCTTACTAGATAGTTAAGATGGTTTTCAGTAAGTCTTGAAACACTGGGGAAAGTCCAGAAGTGCTGTCTGGCATATTGCACATTAGCTTTCTTCCAATCTTTAAAAAGGGTTGACGGGATGACATGGTTAATTCCAAGGGCTGTCAACCTGATATGGATCCTGGGAAAGACAATGGAGTTGCTAATAGAGGACTTGTTGTTTAATAAAGAACTAAAGGAGGATAATGTAATTATTGCAAATAAGCATGGTTTACTGAAAATAGATCTTGTCAAATTAATTTGTCTTTTTGGTGAGATAACAGTTTGAGTGATAAAGGTAATAGTATTGATGTTATATGCTTATACTTATTTCTGTAAGACATTTTACTTTGTACTGCATGACATTTTGGTTAAAAGTAGAGCAGTATAAAATTAACATGACACACATTTTAGAAACTGGCAAACTAATTGGTCTCAATATAATTGTAAAGACGAAATCATAATCAAGCAGGTGTTTTCCCAGTGGAGTCCCACAGGGATTGGTTCTTGACCCTGCATTATTTAACATTTTTTATCAATAACCTGGAAGAAAACAAAACTATCACTGATAAAATTTGCAGATGAGACAGTCATTGGGGAGTGGTAAATAATGAAGAGGACAGGTCACTGCTTCAGAGTGATCTGGCTTGCTTGAAAACTAGGTGCGAGCAAACAATATAAGCATTGATATGGCTAAATATAAACGTATTCTATCTAGGAACAAAGCAGGTAGGCCATGTTTACAGGATGAGGGACTGTATCCTGGGAAGCAGTGATTCTGAAAAAGATTTGAAGATCATGGTGGATGATCTGAACATGAGCGCCCAGTCTGATGCTGTGGGCAAAAGAACTAATAAGATCCTGGAATGTATAAACAGAATCTCTGTACTGGGAGAAAATAAGTTATTTTGTCACTATATTTGGCACTGGAATGACTACTGCTGGAACACTGTACCCATTTTTGGTGCCCCAATTCAAGAAGGCTGATAAATTGGAGAGGGTTCAGAGAAGAGCCTCAAGACTGATTAAAGGATTAGAAAACATGCCTATAGTGATAAACTCAAGAAGCTCAGTCTAGTTTAGCTAAAAGGTGATTTGACTGCAGTCTATATGTATCTACATGGGGAACAAATACTTAACAATGGATTCTTCAATCCAGCAGAATGGAGTATAAAACAATTCAATGGCTGGAAGATGAAGCTAGACAAATTCACATTGGAAATAGATTTTTTTTTTTACAGTGAGAGTGGTTACCGTTTGAAGAATTTACCAGGAGTCATAGTGTATTCTCCATCACTACCAATTTTTAG
This sequence comes from Gopherus flavomarginatus, assembly GCF_025201925.1. Taxonomy (NCBI): domain Eukaryota; kingdom Metazoa; phylum Chordata; order Testudines; family Testudinidae; genus Gopherus; species Gopherus flavomarginatus. Next base: position 157,621,876 of record NC_066620.1, on the reverse strand, counting down.
ATCAGAATTGGATGTTTTTCTAAAAGATAAGCTCTACAAGTTTTTTGGTGGAAATTCTATGACCTGTGTTATACAAGAGGTCAGACTAGTTTATCAGAATGGTTCCTTCTGACCACTGTCCTCTCTTATTCTAGTTTTGCCATACATGTAGCCAAATAAAGGTCCGTAGTGTCTAATGCACCCTACAAAGTGTGATTCAAGTAAAACAGCAATGGGAACTTGAAAGTAAAAACCTCCATGACATCCCTGCGTTGTATAATTTCCTAGTAGAATTCCCTAGCTTGTCATTTCTGACGACTTTTATATTTTTAAGTCTAGATTGGATCATAAGTAGAACTAGTTCTGTGGTTCATTTCGGCTGTGTTCTCGTGTTACTATTATTTCAAATAATGAACACCACTGAATTCTGAACCATTTTGGCAGATTCTTCTGAGATTCAGGATTGGAATAGCATGTATATGCTACATGTCTCAACCAGATTTTATTGCATGAGCTTAATGGGATAATTTTTTAAGGCAGTGCCTGTGTTGATGCTTGTCTGTGTTCTGGAATCTCTCTCTCCTGAAGTGTACAAAATCAAAGTTTTATCTTTTTTTCCTTTTTTTCTTTAGGCATGTTACACTAAAAAGATATATAATAGGCAAACGAAGCATTATTACACATTCAGGAAGATTTCTTCTGTCCTTACATATGTGGCATTCTGGGTTCTGAGTTAATATGAAGGATTATGGAAAGTGGATGGGACAATAAGATCTCAGACAACACCCTGATGAAAAGCACCGTACACTCTGCATTGCTGGTGACTGAAAAGTAGGGGTGGAAGGAAAAAAGAGTGCTCTCTCAAGGCAATATCTTAGACTGTGCTTTGGGGGCCCCTACCTTGCATATCAACCTTGTGTACTAAGGATCTGACTTCCAGAAGTTTTGAGTACCTGCAGCTCCGATTAGCTTTAAATAAAACACTTCTGAAAATAAGACCATAAGGCAGTAAGATAACTGCGGTTGGCCTGTGCCTGCTGATTCAGGCTTGCAGAGCTTGGGTTAAGGGGCTGTTGAGCTTCCTGGCTTGGACTGCAGCCTGAGTTCTGGGACCATCCCACTTTGTAGGGACCTAGATCCTGAACATCTACGCTGCAGTTAAACAGCCCTTTGGCCTGAGCCCCATGAGTAAGAGTCAGTGGGTTTTTAATTGCAGTGCAGACATACCCTGAGTAACTGATATATTTGGAGCTTCTTCTTAGCCCCGGCTTTTGGATATGAGGAGAGCTGTTCTGTCTCTTTCCTTCTCTCTCAAGTATCTGGTCGCATGTGGACTCCAGAAAATATGTAACTTTAATTTTTTTTCCACTTGTGAATAAGACATTTTCTCAATCTAAATATTTATTTAAAATATTTTGAATAGTTAGGATTGGATTGCTGCATAAAAATGCAAATAAATGGTACACTGTGTACTCTTGTTTTCCGTAGTGGTCCAGTGGGATTAGAGCAAAGCTCTATCTTAATTCATAACTTTGTATTCTGTCATGCTGTCTTCAATGGAGTGATTTAAAGCAGATTGCCCATCTTAACTCAATTAATCCAATCCTATGAGATTGAACAGAGTGCATGTCAGTGTAAAATTTTGCCCACTGACTTCTGCTGGTTTGAGGAATAAAGTTAGTTATGTTTGTATTTACTGCTGTAAAAATATTGACCGCATTTTAAACTTTTCTAATTAAAAGTACTGCAACATGGGTTCAAGAAGTGACCAATTGGTAATAGTTTTATATTTGATAACGATTAAAACTTGAGTGATCTGCAACAAATGTGGGGCTTTGCATCTTATGTTTTTTCTCTTTTTTTCATATTTTTAAGCAATCTGGATCGAAAGGAAAGGTAAGTTTTATATTGATGAAATGAGCATGGCAATAAGAAAGTTAACTTAATGATTACCCTATCAATGCTAGTTAAAGAATAATTCATAAAATTGTGGTCACTTCTGCTGCCTGTGAGCTATTTTATGAAACGAACATGAAATACAAGAAGTACCTTTCATATGCAGCTATAGGCACTGATTGCCTTTTTAATGTGGACAATATGCTGGGTACATTGGCATACAGAAACATGCATATATACAGATAAAATATACAGAAACAAGGATTGACATCAGTCTTCTGTGGAAACTTGAAAGTTAATTTTAAGTGTTTGGATATTGCTGGAGAGCTATTGCTATCTGGTTTCTAACAGTGTTAATAAGCAATTGTTTTTAGTTTTCTAGCAATCTTGTAGCTGAATAATTGAATTTCATTCTAAATATAGTCATTAATTAAATATACAAATTATAACAATTAACCAAAACACAGATTTGGTGCTGTTCTTTCATGTATTTGTGCGGAAACACTAAACTTTTACATGTCACACATTTCATGTCACCTGGAAAATGCTGGTTTCTGTTAATATTCTTGTATGTAGTTTAAGTGTACAAATAAATGTAAATATTTTGTTCATTTCTAATACGTTATTAAAACCAACCGGTTATTAATGATGCCATTTATTCCACAAAAAGTAATTCTTTTCTGTTATGTGGCAGTATAAGCTTGATATTAAAGTTAAATTATGATTAAACTGTACATTTAATATTGAACTAAAATTGAAAATAATTTACATAACTGTTTAAAGTACCTTTCTTTGGAAATTCAGGTTTTAGTGGATTGATTGTAAATCAGTAGTATAATAATGTGCTTTCTGATACTTTCCAAAATAAAATTTAAAGGGATACTGATATGTCAGCCTTGGCCCTCATATTTTAACCTCATAAGGGATATTACAACTTTTTCTTTCCCTTGGTTTTTTCAATTTTTTAAATGTTGTTCATGATTCTTCTCCCTCCCCCCCCCCCCCAATTTTATAGTATGTGGACTTTGAAGAATCAGTTCTTTTCCTGTTACTGTTTTAATCAGGCATGGCAAGGATTGTCAGAAAAATAAATTGAGCATGGTCACAGCCCCAATTTTGTGTGTGCATAAGTGAAGCAGCAGCTTGTGTTAAATGTTACTAAGAACCACCACCAGCAACTAGGCTCCATAGACATATAAAGTTGCGAGGGGCTTTGTCTCCTCCCAGCACTGTGGAAAAAATCATAGAGCAGTCCTTGGAGAAACACAGTTCTTCCTCTCTCTTGCTCCAGATAGAGCTTTTCCCAGTTGTGTTTTGCCTTTTTTTCCCCTGTATCCAGTTCCCTTCAGGTAATGAGATGCTTTTTGGGAACAAGAGACCACAGGAAGCAAACCTTTGAGTGTAGTGGGTCCCAGACTATGATCATAGGGGCTCTTGGTCTGTTTGTGTGAGCCATGCTTCCTTTTCTCTACTCTGCAACAACATGGCTGCTGAGCCATAAACTGTTTGGGGCAGAAATACAGGCTCAGAATCTGACTTTGTAGGATCTCCAAGACAGTAGTGGTTAATCTGTGTGAGATGAAACATAGCTGTGAGAGGTGACTACAACAGCAGGAACACATCAGGCAAGCCTTACGCTTCTTGGATAGAAATTCCACACCAAAATCGTATGCTTTGAAAGCTAAAAGTAGTGAGCCCTCCTTCACTGCTTTCTTCTGGCTGAGGTGAAACCTGAAATCTGAGAGTATCCCTAGCCATCTAAGTGATTTGTTCTTCCAGAAGTGCCAAGGGGTAGCATGTACCATACCCTGCCACTGAACAGAGTGGGCTGCTATTTTGTCTTCCTTGTTCCAGGAAGGGCTTGATATTCAGTCCATGTTATCTGCTATCATGTGTTGCTTCTTCTCCGGATTGTTTCCCTCAATTATTGGTTATTCTCCTTCTACTTGAGGGAACAGAAATCAAAGTTCTTGTTTGTTAAATAAGTAAATAAATGGAAAATCTCAAATGAATTGAGTTCCCAGTGTCTGGAACCTGTTAATGATTCTTGTAGAAAAATGTGGAACACATGAAATTATTTTTAGGGTGCCTATTATCCAAGAGAAATTTGCATATTCCTTTTTGCAACGTTCATTGACTACTTTCTGTAGGACCTGCAGGAATTATACTCAAAGCAGAGTGTTGTACCTGCTATTTGACATGCCCTTGATGCCTCTTCAAAATTGAAGATGACTGGCTTGAGATTTATAAACTGGATTGAACAAGGAGGAATTTGCCTCAGAACTTGAAAGAAAAAAAATTGCAAATGCTCTCTTGGGCAGGTCATAAGACATGTCTTTCAAGTTGTGTGTTTATATATCAAACATTTTGTTTCGTTCTTAAATGATTAGTTGAGAGTAAAAACTAAAATGGAAACTCTACAATGAAAATGTACCACCTATTCAAAATTTTCTGCTTTACTAGGGTGGAGCCAAATCTCCTGGTGTTCAAGTATGCTGCAAGTAATCCTCCTGGTCATATGTAACCTTTGTTTTACCAGCTCTAAAAGCTTTCAGTTATTGTTTTATTAGTCTCCTGTACAGCTTTTTAGGTTTGAGGGTTGTTTAGACTGATTTTTGAAGTAATTCAAGATTTTTTTGCCATGCCCTCTGTCATTGTTCCTTAGATGCCACTTTTCTGAGAGAGATGGGAAGCCAGGCCTGAAAAGAATACATTTGGGCACTTCTCAAATCTTTATATATCAGCAATAATCTTAACACATCCTTTATTTCAGAGAGAGACAAACTAGCAAAATAAAACGCCTAATGAATAAGAAGGACAGTTTTTAAAAAAAATTCTGTCATCATTCTGAGGTTTGCATGGAGTATATAGATCTGGAGTTGCTGGCATGCATGTAATGCAGACAGGGGCCAATAACTAATTCTATTGACAGGACAGATGGCCCCAAACATTTCCCTTGATCTCTTTGGTGGGGAAAAATGAGAGTGAGGAATATGAATACTTGGAGCTCGAGCGTAATAAGTTCTGTTTATATTTATGAAGAAATATATTGATTGTATTTTAGATCTTAGACCTGAAGACTGAGGTCTAACCCACACGTTAGACCCAGCAAATTTAACTGAGTTCTGCTGAAAGATCAACCGACAGAGATGATTATTTTATGTTGCCTCATGTTAATAACTGAAAGCTCACAACAAACTGGGAGAGAAATGGAAGCTGGGACCTTTAAATTTCTTTGAGGCTGAGCTTCATTATGAAGAAACATAAGTCTGTCGTAATCAAGGGGTATGTGTACACGCCAATAAAAAACCCATGGCAACAAGTCTCAGAGCTCAGGTCAACTGGCTTGAGCTGCAGGGCTAAAAAATAGCAGTGTAGATGTTCAGGCTTTGGCTGGAGCCCAGACTTTGAGAGCCTCCCCTTGCAGGATTTCAGAGCCTGGGCTCCAGCCCAAGCCTGAATGTCTACACTGCTATTTTTAGCCCTGTAGCTCAAGCCCTGCAAGTCTGAGTCAGTTGAGCTGGATTCTGAGACTTGCTGCCACAGTGTATGTGCATGTTTGTTTTTTATTGCAGTGTAGACATACCCATGTAAACCTTTTGGGAATTAAGATATGGTGGCTCCTGTAATTTGGTTTATGGCTAAAATCTATGCTCTTAAACATCTGAAAAATATAGAATGCTTCAATAAAAAAGGATGTAGAAAAAAGCAACTTTCAGAATACCTTTTTATTGATGTCTCCTGTTTTGAGGAAGGTTAGAAATTTAGAAAGTGTATCCTTTAATGTGCTGCTAGTACCATGTAAAATATGTTCTTGTTTTCTTAATGCAATGTTACTTTCTCATACCTGTCTCCCCCATCTCTACTTGTCACTTGTATGTTATCAGTAAAGGTATGTCTACACTACCCGCCGGATTGGCAGGTAGTGATTGATCTATCGGGGATCGATATATTGTATCTTGTCTAGATGCGATAAATCGATCCACGAATGCGTTCCCCATCAACGGGTCAGTGGCGGCCGTCAATTCCGCACCTCAAGGACACGAAGTAAGTCGATCTAAGATACATCAATGTCAGCTACGCTATTCTCGTAGCTGAAGTTGTGTATCTTAGACACGCCTAAGAGATAGATATGCACAGTTGACCTTAGGATTTTGGAGAAGGTTGAGGTGATTCTTTTAAGTGATTTCCACTCTCTGCCCCCCACCCTCCAATAGTTTATTCTCATTATAAACAAATAAGCAAAGGACTGCCATCAGGCTCTTGTGCTGCAAAGAAGGAAAGAGCCTCTTACTCTGGCACCTATGCATAATTGTCAATCTGGGCTTTTTGTTTCATTCTACATACAATTTTGGACATGTTTGCTTTTGGCTATTATGTGCTCCTTGTAGTAATTTTTGTAATTGGCAGAAGACTAGACATAACTGCTATCCATTATAACTGTCCAGTACATTGAAATGTGACAATGGAGCAAGCTTGATGGTGCCTTGCCTTGGCTGAGTGCAAAGTTTAAGTTAGGGAGCCTGCACTATACTGTTGAATGTCATTTTAGTGTTCAACTTATTGTGAGTTCAGTGATACATATTTTAAAATTTGTATGATATCAGAAGTATGAATATGCCGTGATAAAGTTGAAAAAGGAAGATGCATAAGAGATCTAATTTTTTTTCCCAAAAAATTATTATGGCATGCTGTAGCTATGTCCAGAGATCTTGAATTGTCAAACTAAGTAGCTTGGTCGAGCACTTAAAAAGCCACTTCACCTTTGATTTCTTAGGGGTGTGTGGGTGTGGGTGTGTATAATACTTGTACTAAGCCTGTACTTGCTGTTGCATTCAGATATTCAAATACTATCAAATAGTTTTACAAACAGTAATGTCAAATATGACACAAGTCAAGGCATGTTCTGGTTGTTGAGATGAGGGGATTGTTAAAATAAAATGGTAATAGGCTCACATCATTCCAGTAGCAAAACTGTTTTATATCTCCTATACTGCATTAATATATTCTAGTTATTGCTAATGTTAGTAATAAATGAAATATTCAAGGTGTATAGTAAGCTAACTACATAATGCTAAAAGATCTCACATATGCTTTTGCCTTACAGGATTACACCTTAACTGTTTTGGTTATACTGTGAATCTTTTGCCTTTTTAATTTCTACCAAAACAAGTCAAACAAAAAACTCACACATTTTTTATAAACATGTAAAACTTATTTTTTGGTTCAACTTACATGCATATTAAAACACAAACTTTGAAACAGAGTTGCTGCACAAACATATTTGTCACAGACAGAAGCAAAGAAATAAAAAGTTAAGGCACATACCATTACATGTTCTCCTTTTCCACCCCCATGCACAAATCCTAAACTATCACAGCATCCATATGCTACATACCACATTCTTATCAAACTACTCCCTCTACCATCCCTACTGCATAACGCTATCATCAATCTGTTGCCACCCAACACTGTAAGATATGGATGTTTGGTGTAGTTGTTTGGTAAAAAGGGTGCCAGAAGGCACTGTAGATAAACAGTGTTAATCAACAATAGAAACCCTGAAAAAAATTCAGCCAGAGACAAATTTCAAACACTTGCAAGTAAACATTTATTATTTAGAACCAAACAAACTATGTATAAAATTCAAAGGACTGGAGCGGGCAGGGGAAGGGAATTTACGCTGCATACTAAGCTCATTTCAGAATTGCAAGCTAATTGTGTCAGTCAGCACCTTTATAATTTTTCTTCAGTTTCCCCATCCAGTACCAGAAACCTCTAGCTAACTCATCAGCACCTTAGTGGAGCTGTACTGTTAGCACAAGCTGAGTAAATGAACATTTCATCATTTTTATGTATAGAATATACAGAGTTCTTCTCATTCTGTTTAACAGCAGCTTCTGCAATATTAAAAAAAGTAGACAAAGTGGTAAAGTATTTTAAAGTGAAGAAATGCAAAAGTTAAGATAGCACATACACATTTATCTTTTCACATGGAAAATATGAATTTTCAGAGATTGAATGCTTATTTCTAAAACTAATCGTAGGGAGGGAAAAGCAGCAAACAGGAAAAAAAAAATAGTAGTAGCCACCCATACCTGCAAGTGTTTAGCCACTAAAAAAGGGGATTGAGGTTGGAAACACTTAGATGAGTTTACTTGAGTGTAGCTAATACTCTGGTAGTCAGATTTAGGTAATTTAATTTGTCTGTATCAGAACAATGAAAAACAGATTTCAGTGTGTGTGGTATATAATAGGAAAAGCTGTTAACTTTCTCAATTCAAATATATATGTTTTCAGAGTGCTAAAATTAATATTTCTGGGTTTGGTGAAACGTATAACATTGTCACAATACATTACAATTTCTGTCAAGACTACAACTTCATTAATTTTTTTTCCAGAAAAGAATACCCCCCTCATTTTCAGAAGATAGAAATTGACCCTGTTAGATTATCTCGGCCTCATTTGGTGGGTAGGTATCGTTAGCCTTTCATTTACTTTAAACTAGGAAGTAAGTCTTTATTTCTGTCAATAAAAAACTGCTTTGAACATGTCTGTGCCAAATTCTATAATCACACCTATGTGAATCTGTAGTATATCCATTGATATCAATAGGATTTCTCTGTATTTATACAGGTGTGTATGAAAGCTGCATTTGGCCCTTTGTGTGGACTGAATTATGCAATACATGCTGTCATATTGTTGTGAATTTCAAATTCGATCTCAATTTTTAAAAGGTGAACTCATATGAAAAAACTAAACTATCAGTGGTTGAAATGGTATTTCTGTAACACTGCAGAAGTGTAGTATATGATGTATCAAACAAGTAAGAATCCCTGCACTGAAGAGCTTCACTTTGTACAGAAGAGAATGGCAAAATGTCTTTGTAGCTTTATATTCTTTATGGAGCAGCATCTTGAAGCAGGAGACTGAGGGATGGATTTGTCTTTTATTTAACTATAGTAGTAATTGTTTTGTAGTAGCACCCAAAAATCCCACTCAGAGTTGAAACCTCATTGTACTAAGGGGTTGTGCAAAGAAATAGGGAGATCTGAACCCTTCCCTGAAGAGATTACAGCCTAATTTTGAAACAAGACTCAACTAGTAGCAGCCCAACAGACTAGGGGTGAGGGAGAAGTTGAGAATCAGCAACTGATTACCATGGTTCTTTTTTTCGATTCTTTGTTAGAGCAACTGGGGGCTGCTCTATCACCAGCTAAGTTTTAGGGACCGTATGCCAGCTGGGGGAGTTTGAGTACATTGCACTTTAGCCATGTTCCCTCTCCATTTTTGACTCACCCCTCTACGTTACGGGCTGAAAGGAATGTAGTGTGGGAGCTGGTGATTTAGACCTGTCTCTGTGCCTGAGGTGGACTTCCCCCATATCAGGGGAATTCTCAGTACGGAACTGTCAGTTGTTTGTTCCCTTTGCACTGCATAGGCAACATAATAGGATTAGAACAGAGCAGAGTATATGCCCTTAAGTATTGGTTGTGGCCCCTTTAAACTTTCTGAAATAATGTTCAGCGCACAGGCTGAAAAGACTGGACGCTACTCAATTAGGAAGAGAATCCAGACTAGTAGTAACTATTGTTAAAGTATTTTTGTCATGCCTTGAAATATTTTATAAGTTAGTTCAACAAACAAAAACCTAGGTGTACTAACACTTCAAGAATCAATAACTCCGTGTAGATTACTTGAAATATAAAATGCAAGGTCTATGTAAAATTTATTAGCTATAGCTAAACAAACTTAGAGTGGAGAAAAGAAGATTGTTTTACTTCCTAAATATGCACACTTTTTTCTGAAAAATCTACATATTTCATGGCTGGTAACTCTTTAAAAAACTGTGTTTCTCAATGATTTACCTTTTGTTCATGCTGGTTTATGTTTAGTGTCCTGAGACTGAGTGTAACAGATATCATGATGCTTTTTAATGGATGGATAATATTAAAGGAAATACAGAAAGAAAAACAAGAAGTTGTAAAATATGAGAAAAGAGGAGTGTTAGATACTTGAATGTCAGAAATGATGGATAAATCAAGAAGAATCAAGAAGTGCCCTTTCAGTTTTGCTATGACGAGTTTGTGAATCAGTAACTGGTTAAAAGACAGGAAACAAAGGGTAGCAATAAATGGTAAGTTTTCAGAATGAAAAGAGGTAGATAGTGGTGTCCCCAGGGATCTGTATTGGGGCCAGTGCTGTTCAACATATTCATAAAGATCTGGAAAAAGGGGTTAATAGTGAGGTGGCAAAGTTTGCAGATGATACAAAATTATTTGAGATAGTGAATTCTGAACAGACCGTAAAGAGTTCCAAAGGGATCTCACTAAACTGAGTGACTGGGGCAACAAAATGGCAGATGAAATTCCATGTTGATAAATGTAAAATATTACATATTGGAAATCATACAGAATGATGGGGTCTAAATTAGCTGTTACCACCCACGAAAGATCTTGGAGTCATTATGGATAGTTCTCTAAAACATCTGCTCAATGTGCAGTGACAGTCAAAAAGGCTAATTGTGTTAGGAACAATTAGAAAGGGGATAATGAGACAGTAAATATCAGAATGCTGCTAAAATCCATGGCATGCCAAAACCCTCAAATACTGCATGCACTTCTGATCACCACATGTTTAAAAAGCTATATTAGAAATGGAAATGGTAACAGAGAAGGGCAACAAAAATGCTTAGAGGTATAGAACAATTTCCATATAAGGAGAGAGTAAAAAAACTGGGACTGTTCAACTTTGAAAAGAATGATGGGGGGAGGATATGATAGAGGTCTATAAAATCATAAATGGTGTGGAGAAAGTAAATAAGGAAGTGTTGTTTACTCCTTCACTTAACACGCAAACCCAGGGGTCACCCAATGACATTAATAGGTGTCTGGTTTAAAACAAGTGAAAGGAAGTAGTTCTCCACACATGTACAGTTAACCTGTGGAACTCATTGCCAGGGGATGTTGTGGAGGTCAGAAGTATAACTGAGTTTGAATTTAAAAAAAAATTAGATAGATCCATCAATGAGTACTAGCCAAGATGGTCAAGGGCGCAACTGCATGTTCTGTGTGTCCCTAAGCATCTGACTGCCAGATGCTGGAGTGCATGACAGGAGACAGATCATTTGATAATTGCCCTGTTCAGTTCAGTCCCTTTGAAGCATCTTGGATTTCGCCACTTTTGAAAGACAGAATTCTGGGGTAGATGGACCATTGGTCTGATCCAGTACGGCCATTCTTATGTTCTTGTGTTGCTGTCATCCACCCACATCCTCCTCATCAACATTCTTCTGTGATTTGTGTCTCCTGGCTCTCTTTTCCTCTCCTTTATAAACTCACTCACACTGGTCTTTGGTGACTTCAGCTTCCATATTGATGACTAATTTGACCCCTTTAGCTGCATGTTTCCTCATTTTCACCTTTTCTTTCCACCTGCAGCCATAGTTCAGGAGTTTGTTCACTTAACTTGCTCTTCCCCTAGCACTGCTCTCTCTCTGTTGTCAAGTTCCACCTCTCTGACCATCACCTGGTCTCATTCACCATCACATATCAACTCCTCTTGTCTGTCACTTGGCTTTTACACAACTTCCAATCGATCAGGACTGATTTTTCTCATCTTCTGACAGCCTTCTCCTCCCTGCCCTCTCTCCCCGTGATACATTTATCGGTTCTCCCCATGCTTCACTCTCCTCCATCCTTAACTCTTTGCACTTCTCTCCCAGAGTAATGTCTTCCTTGCCAACCCTTAGTGCTGGCTCGTTCCCAACATCTGCTTCCTTTGCTTCTGCTCTAACACTGCAGAGCTTCTCTTGTGAAAATCCTAGGACCAGATTGACTTTAATGGTGGAAAATCATTCTTTCCTCTTTCAGTTCTATAATTGTCCAAGCTAAGCAACTATACATCTTCAATTCCTAGAGAAGTGGGTCCATAGGCTGCCCAAGGGTAACAATGCCACCACTGGGGTGGTGGAACCCAAGGGTGTCCATACCAAGTCGGTGGGGGCCTTGTCATGTTTGTAATGCGGTTGTCATAATCGTCGATCCCTCAATTTGAGGATGATCTCTACCACAGATTTACATATGCGTCCTGAGATGACTCAGGAGTCCATTCCTGGAACCACAGATCAGCCCATAGTAGGCACAGAGGGGACGGACTGGGGCAGGAAGAGGCAGGGTGGGCTTGGGGAAAGGGATGGAGTGGGGGTGGGCCAGAGCATCCCTCAGCACATTAGGAAGTCAGCACCTCTGGCTAATATTACACAGGGATGTAATCCCACATCCGCAATCCCAGACACCTTTTTTCTACTTTTAACTTACTCCTCAAATCTTCCCCACCTTCTGCCTCTACTTCAGTGATTCATGAACACTAAATCCAGAAGGGACCACTGTGATCATCTAGTTTGACCTCGTGCATAACTCAGACCATAGAAATTATTTTGAGAAAGTTCTGTTTGAGCTAGAGCATAGGGTTTAGAAAAAAAAATCCAATGACGCTTTGAAATTTTCCAGTGACAAAGAATTCATCACAATCTCTGGTAATCTGTTTCAGTGATCAGTTATCACTGTTAAACAGTTTACAACTTATTTCCATTTTGAATTTCTCTAGCTTCAACTTATAATGATTGAATCTTTTTATGCCTTTTCCTGCTAGATGGAAGAGCCCATTATCATAAACTGTGATCAGATCATCCCTTAACCTTCTTTTTCTTCCCTCCTTTTAAGCAAAATAGACTCAGGGAGGTCAGCCACTATAAGGAAAGTTTTCCAGTCCTTAATTGTTCTCATGACTCTGCTTTGAACCTTCTCTAATTGATCAATATTTGTCTTGAATTGTGGACAGAAGAAATGGACACGCTGTTGCTGCAGAGGTCACAGTATTGCAGCAGTGCCAAATACAGAGGGTAATAGAACCTCTGTTCCTACTCAAGATTCCTTGGTTTATACATCCCTGTGTAATATTAGCCAGAGGCGCTGACTTCCTAATGTGCTGAGGGATGCTCTGGCCCACCCCCACTCCATCCCTTCCCCCAAGCCCACCCTGCCTCTTCCTGCCCCAGTCCGTCCCCTCTGTGCCTACTATGGGCTGATCTGTGGTTCCAGGAATGGACTCCTGAGTCATCTCAGGATGCATATGTAAATCTGTGGTAGAGATCATCCTCAAATTGAGGGATCGACGATTATGACAACCGCATTACAAACATGACAAGGCCCCCACCGACTTGGTATGGACACCCTTGGGTTCCACCACCCCAGTGGTGGCATTGTTACCCTTGGGCAGCCTATAGACCCAGTTCTCTAGGACCTCGAGAGTCTTCCTTTTTCTCCCTGGAAGGCAGTCTCCCTCAGCTTCCTTTTCTAGACCCCCTTGATCCTTGAGAAGAGACCTTTGAGGAGCAGGAGGCAAGATTGGCTAAAGAAATTACTCCAGCAACACACATTTCATCATCATCATCTCCAGATGAAACCATGATGCATCCTCCACCATATAGGTCAGACAAATTCAAATGATTTCAAGGCCTCACCAAGAGAGTAATAGACTCGCTTCAGATCCCCCTTGTATTGCACTCCAGATCAATGAGGCCATACTAGACCCAGCCAAAATCATCTGGCAAATACTGGCCATGATAACATCCACATGCAAAAGGGCAGACAAAAAATATTTATCGCCTCTAAAGACGTGGACTTCCTTTTTTCCCTTCCATCAGCAAACTCCCTTGTAGTAGAGGCTATAAATGAACGTGGCAGACTGCTAAACCAGCACCTTATGACAAGGTTTGGAAAAGACTGGACTTGCTTGACAGGAAATTGTACTCCTCAACAATGCTGTAGTTCAGGACTGCAAATTATCAGGCCTTGATGGTGAAATAGAATCACATCAATTACGGGAAACTCATTTCCTTTATTGATCATCTCCCAAATGGTCAAAGAGAGCAGTTCCAAGCTATAATTGCCAAGGGCCAGCTTCTGCATTAGATACCATGGATACAGCTGCCTGCTCCGTATCAATGCTGGCAGTAACAATGAGATCGTCATGGCTTTACAGTGGAGGACCTTCCATTTGAGGGATCCAAACTCTTTGTGGAGAAGACAGACGCTTCAGTCCACACACAGAAGGACTCAAGAGCCACAGTTCTATCTGTGGGGATCTATATACACAGAAAAGAAAGTACAGCAAAATGAAGCCATCACAAAGATCCTAACCAGCCCAGTTCCCACCACCTCAGCGACACTATGAACCCCAGCGGAAAAGACGAGATACCAAAACAGAAGTCAACAGCCCCCCCAAACTTCAATTGTACAGCCCTCAACATGGAAATATCAATCTGGAGACACTGGTCGAGGCCCTAAACTATCATTCTCACTATCAGTTGCTTCAAAACTCAAACTACATCTCTTCGGACACCCCCTTGTTCTTTTTCAACAAAACTGGGAAAAGATAACATCAGACAAGTAGGTAGGGAGATTATCTTCAATGGCTATTCAGTCCACTTTACTCCTTATTCACTCATCCTACAACAAAAAGATTCCTCAAGTGTCTGGGTAACTTCTTCCCACAACTCGAATGTCTTACACCAACATGGGGCCTTAATGTGATCCTTAAGTGCCTTAACAAGCCTCCTTTTGAACCCACAGTCACATGCTCGCTTATATAGCTATCTATGAAAACAATGTTCCTAATAGCCATCACCTTGTCTTAGCTAACTGGGGAATGGCACACCCACCCTTCACAAAAGAAACAATTTAGCTATAAGATGACACTGAGACCACACCCAAAGTTCCTCCCAAAGTTTCTCTGCCTTCCATATCAACAGACTTATTCACATCCCAACTTTCTTGCCAAAGCCACACCGTGACAAGAGAGAAGCAATATTACATACACTCTGTCAGGAGAGCTTTGGTGTTCTATTTGGACAGAACAAAAAACTTCAGAAAATCTCTTAAACTGTTCTTTTTGGTTGCAGAGAGGTCTAAAGGATCCTCATTCTCAAATCAAAGGCTCTCTAGATGTATATTGAACTGCATATGACAAAGTTCCTCCTCTGCCTTGGTGGGTCCTGCACTTATTGGCAGATTTGCTCACCTCAGAGATTCACAGCAGCCCTCAGTTTGGTCACGTTTGCTAGTGGCCCAAACTGCCATTCACTCAGTTAACTTCATCACTGACTAGCATGAGGAAAGGGGAGGAGAACAATCCCCGCAGTCTCTGCACATCCACATAGTGGGTCGAGGGACAGGCCAGAGACTTTCCCCTCTGGTGGGACCCACAGTCCAGGTCAACTTCTCTTGTGTCAAATAGGGAGTTGGGGGGAACCCAGGCCCGCCCTCTACTCCAGGTTCCAGCCCAGGGCCCTGTGGATTGCAGCTGTCTACAGCGTCTCCTGTAACAGCTGCATGATAGCTACAATGCTCTGGGCTACTTCTGCATGGCCTCTTCCCAACACCTTCTTTATCTTCACTGCAGGACCTTCTTCCTGATGCCTGATAACGCTTGTACTCCTCAGTCCTCCAGCAGTACGCCTTCCCACTCTCAGCACCTTGCATGCCTCTTGCTCCCAGCTCCTCGCATGCCCCTTGGTAACTGAAGTGAGGTCCTTTTTAAACCAGGTGCCTGATTAATCCTCCTGTCTCAGTTGAGTATAGTAGCTTCTTAATTGGCTCCAGGTGTCCTAATTAGCCAGCCTACCTTAATTGTTTCCAGCAACTTTCTGATTGTTCTGAAACAGCCTATTATCTTACTCAGGGGAAAGGGACCTGCTTAATCTGGGGCTAATGTATCTGCCTTCTATCACTCTCCTGTAGCCATCTGGCCTGACCCTGTCCCATGCATGACCTATTGCAATTATACCCTAAATCTTCAACCTCCATCTGCAGTTTGAACTCATTCCACAAGATCCATTTCCTTTCCTATAGCCTTGATGAAAAACCTTCGCATCACAGAAGTATGCAGAGCAGCAACTTGGGCATCTGCTCATACTTTTGTAGAACATTATGCTATCACCTGCAACTTGATATCAGATTCTATATTTGGATCCATGGCTTTTATCATCAGTACTAGACTCTACTTTGAAGCCCCAGCCCTCCATCGGGGTACTGCTGTAGAGTCTTCTACAGTGGAGCACCTGTAGGGACATTAACTCAAAGAAGAGGAGGTTACTTACCTTGTGCAGTAACTGTGGTTCTTCGAGATGCATGTCCCTTTGCATGTTTCATTTCTCACCTTCTTCCCACAACTCAACGCTATCTACTTCAGAGCTCTTATTAAGGACTCCGTGAAGAGAAGGAACTGCAGGCGACATTTCACCTGTTCAGCACTAGATAACCTCAAGGCAAGACATGAGAGAGGGACAGCACGTGTGCTACCTAAAATCTCTGAGCTGAGGCATAGGGACTAGGCTATGCCTATAGTGGAGCATCATAGTGGGACAACTCTAGAAAAACTAGAGTTACTGTACAAAGTGAGTAACCCCTTCTTCCCTTCTCCTGTCCAGGTCTCCATGCTATCTCCTATCTTAAACACTGTGGGCAACACTAGCATCCTACCTGTTGCTCAATCCCATAACCTGGGTA
This sequence comes from Gopherus flavomarginatus, assembly GCF_025201925.1. Classification (NCBI taxonomy): domain Eukaryota; kingdom Metazoa; phylum Chordata; order Testudines; family Testudinidae; genus Gopherus; species Gopherus flavomarginatus. The sequence continues at coordinate 157,605,431 of NC_066620.1, read as the reverse complement.
TCATCTTTGACTCCGACCTGGACCTAGACCTACCCAGGCTATCTCTAAATCTTGCTGATACTTTTGGCATAACCGCTGTAAAATGCAGCCTTTCCTATTATTCCTCAGGTCTGAAACTTTTATCCAGGCTATTACCTCATGTCTTAATTACTGCAATTTTTTTCTCTGGCTTTGACAAATGCAGTCTTGTCCCACTCATATCCATTCAAATGCTGTTGGAAAGGCCATTGTCCTAGCCCAGCTGTTCTCAAACTTCATTGCACCCCCACTCCCTTCTGACAACAAAAATTACTACGTGACCCAGGAGCGGCTACCGAAGCCTGAGCACACCCGTGTGTGTGTGTGTATGTGTGTGTGTAGGGGTCAAAGCCCAAGTCCCACCGCCCTGAGTGGTTGAGCTGACCAAAGCTGAAGCCCAAGGGCTTCAGCCCTGGGCAGGGGGCCTGTAACCTGAGCCTAGTTGCCCAGGACTTATGATCTTGGGCTTCAGCTTTGGTCCCAGACGGTGGGGATTGAGTGTTGGCCCTGGGACCCAGCAGGTCTAATGCCAGCCCTGGCAACCCCTTAAAACAGGGCCATGACCCCTTTGGGGTCCTGACCCATAGTTTGAGAATCATTGTTCTAGCCCAGTGATTCTCAAACTTTTGTACTGGTGACCCCTTTTACACAGCAAGCCTCTGAGTGTGACCCCCTGCCCTTATAAGCGAAAAACACTTTTCAATATATTTAACACCATTATAAATGCTGCAGACAAAGCAGGGTTTGGGGTGGAGGCTGACATCTCGCAACCCCTCACATAATAACCTCATGACCCCCTGAAGGGTTCTGACCCCCAGTTTGAGAACCCCTGTCCTAGCCCATTGCTTTGGCTATGTCACCCCTCTCTTTTCATCCCTCCATCAGCTTCTCCCTCTATTGCAGCACACATAAGCCATTTGTCTTCAACTTTGAAGGCCCTTCCCAACCTGTCCCCACCCTATCTATCACGTCTCATTCACTGTTAAGAGGTTGATGTCCACCTCCAGTCAGCCAATAATGCCAGTCTCTATCGCCCACTTGTTAAATTTTCAAACAAGCACCTTTGTGCTTTCTCTGTGCTGCCCCTCTTGCTTAGGAGAAGCTCCCCATAAACATCTGTAAAGCTAACCCATCCTCATTCAAGCCTTCCTTAAAACTACAAAAAAATTAACAGTTAAGCTGTTGATGTGCTGAGACTTCTGCCTATCGTGCTGGTCAGTATTGGTTTCCTTGTACACCCCTGTTGGCCTGTCTTCTGTCTCTTTTCTTATACTTACATTATAAGCTCTCTGGGGCAGGGACCATCTTTTTTTGTTCTGTGTTTGTACAGCACTTAAGTCAGTGGGGTTCTGGTCCAAGTCCAGGACTCATAGGTAATGTGGTAATACAAATATATAATATTAGTATATCGGAGGTATTGAGTTTCCTTGGTAGGAATCCAGATTATCAAAGGAGAACTTGAGGTAATATGCTTTTTTACCCAATCGACAGTGCCCTAATGACTATGCTGGAATTATTTCTCATTTTATGTTAGTATTAACTGAAATATGTAAACATTTTAAACTTTAAGTTCTGTATATGAATAGAATCCCCTTAAAGTCCAGTTATTTCTTGATTGAAAATAGATCCTTCTCTAAATGTAAGCGTCAATGATCCATGCAGTTTTCAGGGACATGGGGGTGGGAGGGAGAATGAGACAATCAATACTTCGTTTAAATGGCATGTATATCTATTCTAAATAGTGTAGCCTTAAAAGAAAGTTCTAATGTAAAATAAAATATTATAATTAAATGTAGTTAGTCAATTGCACATTTTTATTAAAATAATCTTGAAATGAGAAGCCATTATTTTTACAATATTGTGCAAAGTAGCCCTTAAAAGAATAGCCTGTCTGAAAACATTGTAAACTGGGGCTTTTTTTGCATTAAGGATTTTTTGTACCAGTGTAGCTATGCTAGTGTAGCTCCACCAGTATAGATGAGCTTCACCATTGTAAAGTAGGGCTTGCATAGAAACAGCTTATACCAATGCATAACATTTGCTGGGTTTGTACCGGTGGAAAAACTCCCTATTAAGCCAACCCTTGGTATTTTACAGTTGTTCCAAGTAAGTGCTCCCATCAGTAGATTTCCTATGGAAATCACCACCTTCTTGGTTGGCCTTGCCTTTCCTCATTTCCGAGGGTGCATAGACTCAGCTTTTCATGGGAAAGCAGAAGCTGTAGGAGTCATGTACTACTTCCTTTTCTTTATTCCTGGCAGAGTTTGCATTGCCAGAGACTGGGTTCTTCTGGTGTGAAGCGAAATTAGCAAGGTGTTTTTCAAGACAAGGTCGCCTGCTAGGAAATAATATTAAATTACAGATTTCATTGAGGCATATCCCAGTTCCATTTATAAAATGGGAATCTGCAAATGGTGACTGATTTCTAAAACAAAAAGTTCAACATTTTTCTTTTAGTTCTTTTTTTTTATCCTTTTATTTAGAAGATCATTAGTAGGGCCCTACCAAATTCATGGCCATGAAAAATGCATTATGGACTGTGAAATCTGGTCTCGGCCCATGAAATCTGTTTTTTTGTGTGCTTTTGACCTATACTATACGGATTTCATGGGAGAGACCTGTGTTTCTGAATCTGAGGATCCAGGCCCAAAAGGGAGTTGCGGGGGCGGGGGGTCATAGTATTATTTTAGGGGGGCTGCGGTATTGCCACCCTTACTTCTGCACTGTCTTCAGAGCTGGGTGGCTGAAGAGCGGTGACTGTTGGCTAGGCACCCAGCTTTGAAGGCAGCACCTCACTAGCAGCAGCTCCAAAGTAAGGGTGGCCATGCCATGCCATCCTTCTGTGCTCCTGCTACTGCTGGTGGTGGCTCTGGCTTGAGAGCTGGGCTTCCAGCCAGCAGCCACCACTCTCCAGCTGCCCAGCTCTGAAGGCAGTGCTGCCACCAGCAGCACTACAGAAGTAAGGGTAGCAGTACCGTCATCGTCTGTGTCCCCCTCCCCTTTTGGCTCAGGATCTCTACAATTAGAACACTGTGAAATTTCAGATTGAAATAGCTGAAATCATAATTATGAAATTTAAAAAATCCTATTATTATGAAATTGACCAAAATGGACCATAAATTTGAATTTGTTAGGGCTCTGATCATTAGCTATTCCTCTATGTAGTTGAAACTTAATTGGGTATTATGTCTATTGGTTACAGCTAGTTTTACTTCACTAGCAAAGTTGTCATATGTTTGTCATGCCATTCAGTTATGCAGATGTGGCTGAATGGCATGATAAATCAGACAAACATAATATTAACAATAACAATAAAAAAAGAGACATAAACAAATAGTCAAAAAAGGGAAGGTGGAGATGGGGACGAAGAAATGGAAAAAGCTGATAGCTCACATAATTCCAGACTTTCATTCCACCTGATCTATCTCAGCATTCTTTATCCAAATGTATCAAGAAATAGAGTCCAGATGTCTTCAAATTCATATAATTGCTCTCCATGTCTATAAGCGCTTTCTTTCACTGCCAATTCATACGGGTCCAAATGGCATTACTATATTCTGCGTATAACCCTACTTCTCCATTTTTGTAAAATCATGCAGTTGGTAGTCATAACAGTCCTCAAGAACCCAAGTTTTTGTGATGGAGTTACTCCCAGTGCAGTAGGTACAGAACCTACGATATAACTTTCATCTAAGATTTGGTGAAACCAAGCACTATTTTCACTCTTGTGTCCACCTCTTTCCACGTCTGCCTGACAGTTGGACAGTCCCATAACATAGGTATCAGAGTTCTTTTTTTATTACAGTGCCAGCAAACACCAGAGGACAAGACCCTATCTTGCTCAACCTTTGTGGCATCGAGTATATTTTGAATAGAATCTTTTAGAGTCGGTGGATGTGATATACCTAGACTTTAGTAAGGCATTTGATACGGTCTCTCATGATATTCTAATAGATAAGCTAGGAAAGTACAATTTAGATGGAGCTACTATAAGGTGGGTGCATAACTGGCTGGATAACCGTACTCAAAGAGTAGTTGTTAATGGCTCCCAATCCTGCTGGAAAGATATAACAAGTGGGGTTCCACAGGGTTCTGTTTTGGGACCGGTTCTGTTCAATATCTTCTTCAACGATTTAGATGTTGGCATAGAAAGTACGCTTATTAAGTTTGCGGACGATACCAAACTGGGAGGGATTGCAACTGCTTTGGAGGACAGGGTCAAAATTCAAAATGATCTGGACAAGTTGGAGAAATGGTCTGAGGTAAACAGGATGAAGTTCAATAAAGATAAATGCAAAGTGCTCCACTTAGGAAGGAACAATCAGTTTCACACATACAGAATGGGAAGAGACTGTCTAGGAAGGAGTATGGCAGAAAGAGATCTAGGGGTCGTAGTGGACCACAAGCTTAATATGAGTCAACAGTGTGATACTGTTGCAAAAAAAGCAAACATGATTCTGGGATGCATTAACAGGTGTGTTGTAAACAAGACACGAGAAGTCATTCTTCCGCTTTACTCTGTGCTGGTTAGGCCTCAACTGGAGTATTGTGTCCAGTTCTGGGCACCGCATTTCAAGAAAGATGTGGAGAAATTGGAGAGGGTCCAGAGAAGAGCAACAAGAATGATTAAAGGTCTTGAGAACATGACCTATGAAGGAAGGCTGAAGGAATTGGGTTTGTTTAGTTTGGAAAAGAGAAGACTGAGAGGGGACATGATAGCAGTTTTCAGGTATCTAAAAGGGTGTCATCAGGAGGAGGGAGAAAACTTGTTCACCTTAGCCTCCAATGATAGAACAAGAAACAATGGGCTTAAACTGCAGCAAGGGAGATTTAGGTTGGACATTAGGAAAAAGTTCCTAACTGTCAGGGTAGTTAAACACTGGAATAGATTGCCTAGGGAAGTTGTGGAATCTCCATCTCTGGAGATATTTAAGAATAGGTTAGATAAATGTCTATCAGGGATGGTCTAGACAGTATTTGGTCCTGCCATGAGGGCAGGGGACTGGACTCGATGACCTCTCGAGGTCCCTTCCAGTCCTAGAGTCTATGAGTTTTGCTGTATTGGGTGTAGCCTGAGATCCACAGAAGCATTTTTAACATGTATAGTGTGCCACTGGGATTCTTTTATGGGCTATGATAACTCCCTTTCCTGTGCTTTCACAAAACACTCCAGACCACTAGATTTTTTCTTTGATAATAAAGCATACATAGTGAACATAAGCTTGGGGAAATTATGAGCCTTTCCAAGGTCCCCAGTAGGTCTGGGGCCTGTGACAGTCCTAGGGCATCCAGACCAAATTGATACATTAGCACATGTGTTAGTTGTAAGGACTGCCACTCTACTAAGGGTGACAGATCATATGGTTTCTTTAGTGTTTAAAAAAGAGAGAAGAGCCTTTATCCTTGACTAATTGGGAAATCTGTTTCATGCCCTTGCTCAGCTAGTTCTTTATAATGATAGTTTTCCCACACACCATTTGCAAGTTTGGGTTACACTTGATAGGTACTTCGTGGTGAGGATAAAATTGGTACCTCTTAGCTGGGATAGTCCAGACCCTCCTCACAGCCACCACTGTAGGCACCTTATTTTTTTTCCACTGGACAAAAAGAAGCACCCAGGAGCTGCGTGGGAGGAATTGGATGCATTAATACTCTTTCAGCTTCCTCCTGTATAGATATAAGGGTATTAGAATGCTGGAACTAATTTAACATCTGTAACATGATAAAAGCACAATAGTAATTTTGTAGGTCTAGAGCACAAACCCACCTTTTGGCTATAGGGAGCTAGAGTTAATGGGCATTGATTAGACAGAGGGATAGAGATAGAATATAGAGTAGTCTAGGCAGAATATTCATTTTTATTGTACTAACCATTCCCTACAGGCTCAGGGAGAGTAGATTCCACCTATTTATATAACAAGTTATTTTACAGAGTATGGATTCTGAACTAGTGAAGATACATTTATTAACGTTTCTTGGTACTTGTATATTGAGGAACTTAATTCCATCAGTTTGCCTATGAAAAAAGCCCAACTATATGACAACAGAGAAATAGTTCTGATTTTTCCCAATTTATTTTGTAACCAGATATTGCTCTGAGTTTTTGAATTAATGAAAGGGAAGTTGGAATAGTGGTTTCTGGTTTTTAATGTATGCAAAAGGGTATTGTCTCTATAGAACATCAATGTATACTCCATGGAATCAAGTTGTGTGCCTCTGATATCTTAATGAGCCTGTACAGCTATTGCCAGGGGCTCAAATAAAAAAGTTTATGGGGCCAGCAAACACAGTTTTTCTAGTACCCCAGAAGAAGCTGAAGAGGTCACATTGTTAGTTGTAATATGGGGGACTAGGTAAGAATATTACAGTTGGATCCAGGAACTAAATATAGGTTCCAATCCAAATTTTTCTACTGTGTAAAACATATACCTCCAGCCCACTCCTGTCAAAAGTCTTTTCTGCATCTAAAGCTAATACATTGATTTCTCTGTGTTAATTTATTTGATTTTTTTTTTCCTCCCCCCATAGAAAGTATAATGGAAAACACCGAAGAGTCAGGATCAGAATCGGAATCTGAAATTAAGAGGAAGGTACAACAGAAACGTCACTGCAGTTCATGTCAATCTGATTTGCCTCTGTCTCCTGCTACAAAAAACTGTTTAACCCACTTAGAGGTGGGTTAGATACAAAATGCCTGGTTCTATTTTAACTTCAGAAACAAGTAGCATTAGTAAGACACAGCTCAAGTTTCAGAGTGGAAATAGTTACAGTTTTAAAAATGTTTGTAACTGGGAAGGGAATGTTTTGGTAATTTTAAATATGTCTATCTACCACTCTGACACATCCAAATTTTAAAGGGTCAATATTGGTACTGTGTATACCTTTTATAATATTTATTTCTTCAAATGATGATCACCATTTTACTCTGTGGAGGATAATATGCATGTGCCATTGATCTAGAGATTTTGGAAGTAGTAGTATCCATTGGTCTGTGAATGCACCCTGGGTCTGCGCATGCACCCTTGATTTCATCTGAGGTGATAAAAGGCAGGGCGGACTGCCTGTGCCCTCAGTTCCTTTTCACAGCCCCGTAATCTGAATCGGAGCCTCAACTGATTTTTCATCTCTTGGAATGTACTTTCTGAAACACAGAAAAAGGACTTGTATATAGTTAGTATGTCAGTCAACAGTGCTATTCTCCAACAGCCCCACACTGTCTGTCATACTCTGGCCACCTGTTCATCCACCCCAGAAGGGGATGGAAAGGAGATGCTATGTATTGGTGAAGGGATCTGAGTTTTCCTCACCCAACCCCCCAATTCAAGCAGCAATGGAACAGGCCAGGCAACATCATCTGTGTTCTTCTCCAACTGACAAGGCAGGTAGGAGATTGGACCTCATAGGTTGTAATGTCTTTTCTTAAGCCAGCCTTCAGTTATGGCTCTCTAGTTACCTTGCTTTACTAGCAAAATAGAACTTTGCTGACAAACTTCCCCAGCAGGACCTTGCCCAATTCCATACTATCGTAGAGGAAGGCAAACTGGTTGCCAGGATGACACTCCAGGCTGTAGTGTGTTTGGTGGACACATCTTCGCACATTGTGGCCGCGGGGATCGTCATGAGAAGAGAAACCTGGTTGCATTTGTCTGAGAGTGCAGAATACCATTGAAGACCTCCCTTTCAATAACTCTTTCCTCTTCAACCTGAAGACTGATTACCTGCACTCCAGACTGCTCTGCAATCACTGGGTGTATATATACACACCAGCACCCAAATGCAAGTTCTACCATCCACCCCTTGCACAACAGTTCAGAACTCCTCAATTCTTTGAACAACCCTACGAGCCTCCTTTTAAGAGTCAGAAAACCCAACAATCACATCCACCTGGTCCGTCAGAGCAGTCTTCAACACTGTGTACTCAGTCTTCGCATAAGCAATATTTCTGAGTATATTTAGAGAGCCAACAACCACCTTGCATTCCACCATACATACCACTCACCCCCTCTGGGGAACATCTAGCACTCTTTCTACCAGCCTGAAGTGTGATAACGGACAAGTGGGCTCTGGATGCCATTCAGCATGGCTATGTGATCAAGTTCATGATACTACCTCATTCACATCCCCGTCCTGCCTCTAGGACAACTCCCATGATAGTATCCTCGCCCTGGAGGTAGATGCCCTCCTTCAAATGGAAGCAATAGAACCTGTTTCCATGGCCTTTTGAGGCAGAGTGTTCTACTCTGCTTTTTTCCTGGTACCTAAGAAAAAAGGAGGATGGAGACCAATCCTAGATCTGTCATCTTATTCACTTCATACGTGGACTAAAGTTTTCTATGGTCACTCTTGCAGCCAGTTATACCCTTGCTAGAAAGAGGCACGTGGGTTACAGCTTTTGATATGCAAGACGCTTACTTCTACATATTCATCCTACCCACAGAGGGTTCTTCAGATTCATGGTAGGTTCTTGACACTTCCAATACAGGGTTCTACCATTTGAACTCATCACTGCTCCATGGGTCTTCAGCGAGGTTTTCTCTGTAGTGGTCGCCCACCTCCAGCGTCAAGGGATCCTTTGGGTATGTCTACACTTGCTGGTAGATCAGCCCTGCTGCAATTGATGCAGCAAGTGTCGATTTTAGCAGGTCTGAAAACCTGCTCTCCTACTGATTTTGTATACTTCACCTCCCTGAGAAGCACAGGGGAAGTTGACAGGAGACACTCTCCCATTGACACAGCGCAGTGTAACCACTGCGGTAAGTGGATCTAACAATGTCTACTTCAGTTACGTTGTTCATGTAACTGAAGTTGCGTAAGTTAGATCGATTTTACCATGGTAATGTAGACCAGCACTTATATTCCGCTATCTTGATGACTGGCTGCCAGCAGCATGATCCAAACAGGAGGCTCAAGTATCTACCTCTCTGCTGCTTCTACTGCTCTCCTTCCTGGGGCTGAGCATCAACAACAAAAAATTGACATTAGACCCCACACCGTCCCTAGAGTTCATTGGGCCATGCATCGTTGCGGTCTCTGCATGCGCCTACCCTACCAGAGGACAGATTCCAGACCCTGCTAGAACTGATTACTATGGTGACTTCCAGTCCTTCTGTTCCTGCCAGAACTTGCCTTTCCATTTTTGGCTACGTGGCGATGTGCACGTATGTCACCTCCTTCGTTTGTCTCTGCTTCCGCTGTGGCTACAGAGAGCCTATTCTCCTACGAACCATTCCATGGACCTTCTACTGACTATCCCATTCACCACCACCCCCACATACACAGACACACCCCCAAGGTTCTCTTCTTGTTTTCGGTGGTGGAAGGACCAATTCAAGTTTGCACCAGGATACCCTTCCTTCGGTCTTCTCCATGCACAATGATCATCACAGATGCATCACTCAATAGATAGGGTACATGCCCACATGTGCTAGCACCTGACACAAAGAACTTGGACCGCTCAGGAATGGAGCTTGGGGCAGAAAGGAGTGTGTCTCGCATTTCTACTGTCTATCCACTCCCGTCAAGTTCTCATCATGTTAGACGATACCATCACCATTTACTACCTAAACAATCAAAGGGGCACAAAGTCGCCAGCACTTTGTGCAGAGGTGGTTCGCTTGTAGAACTGGTGCATCGCACACAATATCCTGTTGTCAGCATCTTGTCTTCCGAGGACTTGGAACATGATTATGGACTCTCGCAGCAGGAAATTCGTGACCAGCTACAAATGGGAACTTCACAACTCTGTGGTCAATGACATTTTTGACTGATGGGGAACTCTGACCAGGGACCTCTTTGTCTCCCACACCAACAGCAAATGCATCCAGTACTGCTCCAGGGAAGGGCTCTTCACCTGTTCCCAAGGCATTGTCCGTGTCATATGCTGTTCGGACCATCAGTTATATGTGTCTTCCTCTACCGCTCCTGTCCCATGTCTGCCACAAAATCAGACGGGAGAGAGCATGGTCATCCTGCTTGACCTGTTCTGTCCTCTTCAATTCTCGTTTTCCCTCCTCTGGATGTCAGCATGTCCTCTGTTTCCTCTTCTGGCTTTTCTGGAACTGCTCATGCAATTTAACGGCAGGATCAGGCACCCTAATCCACAGGCGCTGCTCTTTAGAGCTTGATTTTTGGATGGATATCATCGCTAGACCTGAAGTGTTTGTCAACAGTACAAGTATTCTCAAGTAGCAGGAAAAATCTGTGAGGCAGTCAAATCGAGCCAAGTGGCAATATTTCACCTCCTAGGCCAGCAGAAGGGTCTTGCTCCTGAGGTTGTGGGTTTTCCTTTCCTCTTGGACTATCTCCTATTGCTGAAGGCCTTGGCACTCGCTCTCAACTCCATCAAGGCGCATGTAGCGGCCATTAGTGCTTTTCACCCTCCTGTGGAGAAGACTTTTGTCATTATGCACCCCTTTGCTGCAAGGTTCTGGAAGGGTCTCTTATGAACTTATCCTCCCATCCCATCCATCGCTCCTGAGTGGGATTTCAACTTTGTTTTTGCGGCATTGATGAAATTGTCCTTCAAACTTCTGGCTTCTTGCTCACTGTCTCTCCTCTCCTTCCTGATAGGTATTATTTCTGTGAGAAGGGTAGGCAAACTGGGGACCATGATGATGGACCCCATCCCCTTCACCATGTTCCATAAGATGCACCCCAAGATTCTGCCTAAGTGGTTCCTTGCTTTGACCTCAGACAAACGATTCACTTACCTGCCTTCTTTCCAAATTCGCACTCCTCCCAGAGGAGGAACAATGCCTTCACTTCCTCCATGTCCAGAGGTCCTGGGCCTTTTACCTGCAGAGAATGAGGCCATTCAGAACGTCCCCTAGACTGTTTGTTGCTGTAATGGAGAGGATTAAGGGGTAAGCCATCTCCTCTGAGCAGATTTCTAAGTGGGTTTCGGGGTGCATCGTGTTCTTTCAATTATCTGAACTGTCTCCACCCCTTGGGGTACGAGCGCACTCCATAAGAGAACAGGCATCCAGTATGGCCACACTTAACATAAGAACAGCCAAACGGGATCAGACCAAAGGTCCATCTAGCCCAGTATCCTGTCTACCAACAGTGGCCAATTCCAGGTGCCCCGGAGGGAGTGAACCTAACAGGTAATGATCAAGTGATCTCTCTCCTGCTGTCGATCTCCACCCTCTGACAGAGTCTAGGGACACCATTCCTTACCCCATCCTGGCTAATAGCCCTTAATGAACTTAACCTCCATGAATTTATCCAGTTTTCTTTTAAACGCTGCTATAGTCCTAGCCTTCAAAACCACAACCTCCTCAGGCAAGGAGTTACACAAGTTGACTGTGCACTGTGTGAGGAAGAACTTCCTTTTATTTGTTTTAAACCTGTTGCCTATTAATTTCATTTGGTGACCCCTAGCTTCACAATGTGCTGCTTATGGATATATGTAGGGTGGCCACATGGAGTTCAATACATACCATTTCTTCCCATTACACCTTGGTACAAGATTCTGTGACAGATGCCTCATTTGGTGTGGCTGTTCTCTGCTCCACAATTCTGTCATCTTCCTAGCATCTTCCTCCTAGCTAGGTACTGCTTGTTAATCACCCTCAGTGGAATATAATAGAGACAATCACTCAAAGAAGAGGAGGTTACTTACATGTAACTGGAGATTCTTCGAGATTTGTGGTCCTTATCTATATTCCAATCCCACCTTCCTTCCCCCGTGCTGCGGATTTCTTGGTTCGCGATACCAAAGGAACTGAGGGTGCGGACCGTTCACTCCGCCTTTTATTGCCTCGAACGAAACCATGAGGCAGACCACATGCTTGGGCCAAACAACACTGCTACTTTCAAAATCTCCAGCTCCAAGTGCATGTTGTATGTGTATAATGCTCAGTGGAAGAGAGAGAGAGGGACCACACATCTCTAAGAACCTCCAGTTACAAGTAAATAATCTTTTCTTCCTGATGATGTAGCAACAAACTGGTCAGAGTCTAAATTATTTCAATCATTTCCCATACTTTAACATGATCAGGTATATTTTGACAAACCTGAAAATGCCAGTAATTTACAATACTTGTTTATGTTCCATATAAAATAGTAATAATATTTCAGTGTATTAGTATTTTAAAACAAAAGGAATCCGCTAAACAAAAGATTTAACTCTTTTTAGTGTTTCAGACAGTAGAGAATAAAAGTTGTTAAAAAGATACATAAGTTCTCTCCTTGAGATGGTAGTTTTTCATAGATATTGATCTGTAATATAATAAAAAATAATCTGTTCTTCGAGTTCTTACTCTTATCGATTCCATTCTAGGTGTGTGTGCTCCTACGTGCATGGCCGTTGAAGACGTTTGCCTTGGTGGTACCCATAGGGCCAGCTGTGGCGCACTCCAGAGTGCCGCGCTCATGGTGCGGTATATCAGGCGCCCCTGGTCCTGCGCCCTCTCAGTTCCGTCTTACTGTCTGTGGTAGTCAGTCGGAGTGCCTTTCTTGCTCGTCAAGGAGTTCCAGTTACTTTCTTTGGACTTTGTGCCCTTCAGCTTTGTATATAGTTATCTTTAGTGTTAAGTACCTGTTAATTGTGATAGTTAGTGTTAGTAGTTAGGTCCCAGCATAGACTTTGTGCCCTGGTCTTCGGGCTTTTGTGACTCCTGTAACTGGCCTATGCCTGTTAGCGACCTGCACGGCATCTGTCTCAAGTGCCTGGGGCAAGCACACATTAAAGAGTGGTGCCAAATTTGTAGGAACTTTTAGGCCTTACACGCAGAAGGAGAGAGACATCAGGGTTGGCGTCCGCCCTCCACCTGATGTTCAAGCCATCTTGGCATGAGTCTCCCAGCACCTCAGCGTCGGCAAAGAGCACCACTGGCACTAGGGCAGCCTCAATCTGATGTGTTCCACCTGCTGCGACCCGAGCCTGTTAATAAATATAGAAAAGTCAATGTTAGTGCCAGTCCAGCACATACAGTTCATCAGAGATGTTTTAGACTCCATACAGGCCAGGGCTTCCTACTGGAAGCACGCTTTCGGGCCATGTTGTACCTGATCTCCCATCTGAAGAACCACTTGCTTTCTACAGCCTACGCCTGCCTATCGCTGACTGGTCATATGGCCACATGCACCTATGTGGATAGCCATGCTCAGCTCCACCCACAGCCTTTACAAGCATAGACCGCCTCGGTCTATGTTCCCAGCAGATATGCCCTGGACAGGGTACTGAACTGTGTCCTTTCTTCCCTTAACTGGTGGCTAGATCGCTGATTGGCGCTGCAGGGAGTTCCCTTCGTGACTCCGTCCCCATTGCTGCCTCTGGTATCCGATGCCTCGGATCTGGGATGGGGAGCCATCTGGGCGAGCTCAGCACCCAGGGTCACTGGCTGCGGGACGATCTAACCCTCCGTGTCAACGTCAGGGAGCTTAGCGGTTCACCTAGCCTGCCAGGCCGCCTTTCCCCACCTAGAAGGCAAGGTAGTGGAGGTCCTGACGGACAATGCCGCTGCAATGTATTGCATCAAAAGGCAGGATGAGGCCAGGTTTTCGGCCCTTTGTCAGGAGGCCCTCAGCCTTTGGAACTTTTGTGTGTGGCATGCCATTCATCTGGTGGCTGTCCTCCTACGTGGTGCCAAGAATGTCATGGCAGATCAGCTCAGCAGAGCCTTCTCAACTCACCACAAATGGTTGCTCCATCTGGAGGTGGTCAGCCTGATCTTCTGCACATGAGGGAGTCCCCAGGTGGACCAGTTTGCTTCCAAGCAGAACAGGAAGTACCATGTGTTCGGTTTCCTGCAGAACAGGGACAAGAGATCCTTGTCAGATGCCATCTTGATAAATGGTCGCGAGCGCTGATGTATGCCTTCTTGCCAGTGCCCCTAATTCACAGGGTCCTGATAAAAGTGAAGCAGGACAGGATGATCATCATCCTCATAGCCCTGGTGTGGCCTCGCAAACACTGGTTGGGCATGTTGCTCAGTCTTTTGGCATCAGCCCCACTGCAGCTACCTCTTCAGCCGGTTGTGGTGTCGCAGAATGACGGCACACTGCTGTATCTGAACCTGGCAGCACTGCACCTGACAGCATAACTACTGCATGACTGAATATGGACAAGCGAGCATGCTCTTCTGGGATCCAGCAGGTCTTGTTGAGCAGCAGGAAGCCTTTCACCAGGGTGACCTACCTGGAAAAGTGGAAATGATTCATGTGTTGGGCCTCAGATTCACAGCTTCGCTTCTCAGAGGCCACGCTGTGTCATGTCCTGGCCTATTTACTGCATGCAGCGCCTGTCGGTCTCTTCAGTTAGAGTCTACCTGGTGGCCATTTCGGTGTTCCACTCTCCATTTCAAGGCAGGTAGATCTTCGTCCATCCTATGATGGCATGATTCTTAAAAGGTCTGGAGCACCTCTACCTGCACATCTGGGGCCTGGTCTCCCCTTGGGACCTGAATCTTGTGTTGTCATGGCTCATGGGCCCTCCTCTGGCTTCATGCTCCCTCCTGCTTCTTTCTTGAAAAGTTTATTTCTTGGTTGCCATAACTTTGGGCCTCAGGGTGTCTGAGGTCAGGGCACTCAGTTTGGAGCTGCCTTATAAAGTCTTCTATAAGGACAAGGTCCAGCTGCGTCCGTACCCGTCCCAAGGTCGTCGCCCAGTGTCATGTGGGTCAGGACGTGTACCTAATGGTCTTCTGTTCAAAGCCTCATGCATCGGACGAGGAACTCAGACTGCATACCCTGGTTGTCAGATGGGTGCTGGCCTTCTACATAGCTAAGATGAAACCATTCCGCAAGTCAACACGGCTGTTTGTTGCTTTTGTGGACAGGATGAAAGGTTACCAAGTGTCTACCCAAAGAATTTAAGCTTGGATCACGGCTTGCATCCATTATTGTTATGAACTGGCAAAGATGCCCCTGCCAGCGATCATGATGGTTCACTCGGCTAGGGCACAGGCATCCTCAGCAGCCTTCCTCGCATGGTGCTGATCCAAGAGATCTGTCGGGCTGCTACCTGGTCTTCCGTCCTCACGTTCGCATCTCATTATGTCAAGTATCAGAGGGGTAGCCGTGTTAGTCTGGATCTGTAAAAGCAGCAAAGAATCCTGTGGCACCTGATAGATTAACCGACGTTTTGGAGCATGAGCTTTCGTGGGTGAATACCCACTTCCTCAGATGCATGTCATGCATCTGAGGAAGTGGGTATTCACCCACGAAAGCTCATGCTCCAAAACGTCGGTTAATCTATCAGGTGCCACAGGATTCTTTGCTGCTTTTATCTCATTATGTGCTTACCCAGCGAGCTTGGGATGACGCTAGCTTTGTCAGAGCAGTACTGCAAACTGCAGGTTTGTAAACTCTAAGCTGGCCTCTGAGGAGTCTGCTTGTGAGTCACCTAAAATGGAATCAACATGAGTAAGTACTCAAAGAAGAAGAAATGGTTACCTTTCTTTCGTAACTGTTCTTAGCGACTTGTTGTTCATATCCATTCCATTACTTGCCCTTCTACCCCTCTGTCGGAGTTGTCGGCAAGAAAAAAGTGAGAGGGTATACGGCCGAGAGAGCTTGATATACTATGCCACGAGCGCAGCACTCCAGAGGGCACCGCAGCAAGCCTTATAGGCCCTGCTAAGGCAATAGTCTCTGGGTGCGCACACGCCTACAATGGAATGGACATGAGCAACGCATCTTGAAGAACAGTTACGAAAGGTAGGTAACAATTTTTTGTTGCCACTGGAAAAAAATGTCTGACTTTTTTGTTTGGATGGGAGAATTAATATTCTCTTTTACTTTGTTTTACCTAGTTAGCTTAAACTTATTTGTAATGTGACCTGTTAAATCTAAAAGGCTTAAAAGAACTTTTAACTTGCTTTAGTTGTTGACATTTTTCAAATATTTACCAAATGGTTCTGTAAGAGTATCATTTGGAGTAACTTGACATAAGAGCAGCAAAAGAATCCTGTGGCACCTTGTAGACTAACAGACGTTTTGGAGCATGAGCTTTCGTGGGTGAATACCACCCACGAAAGCTCATGCTCCAAAACGTCTGTTAGTCTATAAGGTGCCACAGGATTCTTTTGCTGCTTTTACAGATCCAGACTAACACGGCTACCCCTCTGATACTTGACATAAGAGGTATAAGCACTCAACTATCCATTCCTGCTGATATAATGATAATTAATAAGGACTATGCATAGAGAAGTAAAACTGCCATGTTGGGTTTTGTTCCAGTCAAATGAAGAGGGGAAGGGGGAGGAGTTTTCAGTCCAAAATATCCAGTGATTGGAGGAAAAACTAGAATGTAAAAAAAATTTAGAAGAGCCTCTTGCACATGAAGTGAGAAAATAGCACAATTTCATGCTAAAGATCTAAAACTTTTTCTTGCAGTAAATTGATTTTCTCTCAATTTTTTTTTCATCCTTGGACCTTTTGGCATTTTTCTGTCTTCTAATCAAATGAATGTACTGGAGGATATACATAATGTATGTGCATTTCAGTATATTCAGTACATAGTGTGTAATGTAGTTATGTCAAATATTATATTTACTCTTAAATCTAGTGAGCCATGTAAACAAAGGTAGTATTCTTGTTTTCTATTTCTGTTTCAATTGCAAGACTCATATTAACTGCTAAATATGGTGAATAATTTATTATCAGAGAGAATTCTGTTCCTGCAATGAATTTAAAATGTCAAATGGTTACATGACTGAGCATAAAAAGAGAGAAGATAAAGTCCTGTCCTCAGTGAGGACAATGGCAAAACTCTCTGGGTGAAATCCCATTCTGTGTGAGTGCAGCTAGAGTGCTGTGCCACATGATACCATTGTGTATACTGTATATGCCAGAAACATTTAAAGAATGGGGAAAAAACCAAGTGGGGGGTGTGTGGAATCTCTCTGTAGAGTCAAGTGCCTTAGTTTGCATGAATCCTACTTTGCAGGTTCAGAGGGAGTAGTAATAAAATCCTCAAATGTTTTAAAATAATATTGTGATGTTTTTATATATAAAAAAGTTAGTTTGTCGCTTTTTCTGGGTTAGAAGTTTGGAATTTCTTTGGAAAGCTAGGGATTTCCCTTTCCAAATGGAGCTAAAGAGTTCATTTTGAGCCCTGCTGCAATGCCATGAAATATCTGATATAAATGTCTTGATGCTTTTTATGAATAGAAAAGCTGTTAAATCAGGACTGAATATTATCTATCCTGAAATAAGCAAGTGAGGTGTTTTAGGGAGAAGAAATTATTTCCTCTTCCTCCCCCACACATACCCATATATACCCCTAAAACATCTCAGGGGCTTGAAATACTAGAATAAGTGTTGGAGGAGATTAAATTAGTGAGTAGAGAACACATGAGACGTACATACAGAAAGGGTGATATTAAGATTTAGTATATTATGTGGATTTTTGCTAAATTTTAATTTATTTTGTTCTACTCAGGATATTAAACAAATGCACAATAAAAATAAGGTGAAAGTACCATCTACTTAAATAGCCTGTTACTTTCAAAGAGAGACTAATTCTAGCAAGGTTCAGTGGTGGGTATATGATCAGTAAAGCCCATGCTGAGACATCACATGAAAGAAAAACTGACACCTTCTACTTTGAGACATCTGAAAGATAATTATTGTTGAAAGCTACTATTTCACGTTTCATTGCTGTGTAGAATTCTGGGCTGCGAGAAGGGAGAGTCTCAGACCTTAGGCTCCAGCCCAAGCCTGGAAGTCTAAACTGCAATGAAAAAGGCCTTCAGCCAGAGCCATGTGAGCCCAAGTGGGGTGACATGGGACAGCCATGAGTGTCTAGTTGCAGTGTAGACCTCCCTTTGACTTTCACTTAAAAAGCAAAACAAAGTCAAGCTACTCTTTAATGTTTGCTTTAGGCTTGCGTTCTTTGTGGTATTGCTAACATAACATACATAGGTCTGAGTGATTGTTTCTTTTAAATATACATTTCAGTTGCAAGATTAAAATCTGGGTTTCTGTTGTACCTTTTTTCTACAAATGCCAAAACAACATATGTTGTACTTATTGCCTTTTTTTTATTCAAGGATTTGGAACCAACTAATTATTCCACACTTTGCTCAGGCTGTGAAAAGACAAATGAAAATCAGACCAAATGCCAAAGTTATGGAAATGTTTTCTGTAAGGATTTGCAAAGACGCTCCAAACAAACTGTGTCATTGAGTGAATCTCTGAGACCTTTATTGCGATCTTCAATACATCAGAATTCAACAGGGCAAAAATCTCCAGGTACAGGATTGAACACGCAGAAGTTCTATGGCTCTGCTGGTGGGAAGGGTCCAGTTGATATCATACTGAGTAATGATATTATAGGACATTCTGTGTCACGACCAAATGGAAAAGTTGGTCTCTTAACTGGGACAAAAAATCCTAAAAGTTCAGGAAACTTAAGACAGAGGAATACAAGACCATCTGAACTAAATGATCCGAGTAAGTATGCTTTTATATAGCTAGATATGATTTGAACTTGCCAAATACCCAAGAATATCCTATAAGAATGAAAGATATTTGTTTCCATTTGTCTCCTGCCAACTATTTGGAATCTTTTGCTGGTCTTGATTTTTTGTTTTTAATTTTGCATTGTTCTGCATTTTAGAGGTACACCCCTTATGAGTACAATAAAATATGATGAATGTGGAAAATCTGGATTGGTAAAACAAAGTGTTAGTAGTTTCTTAATATATTTAAAAATGCCAGGCATGCTGCTAACGATTGATTCTTAATTTCTAAAGAGTATTTCTGCTGAGGATGCGTTACTTAAGCTTGAAAAAGAGAACGTGGTTTTTTGGCTTCTCCCTCTCCTTTGCTCATCACATCCAAGTCATGTCACATTTTGCTGTTGATTTCTGCATAATATTTCTAAAATCAAACCTTTTTTAATTTAATCTACATGGTTGAAATTTTCTTGTCCAAATACTCAGCTCATATCTGGACTGCAGCACCTCTTCATATTTACTTTGTCCTCCGCAATGCTTACATCAGTACCCTCTAGTCCAATGTAAAATGTACCTGTGAAGACCATATTCCTTATCCATTGCTCTGACGGTGTCCACCCCCTCTCCATACCTTTGAATTAATCCCATTGAATGCTTCCACATAAGATTCAAACTTACTCGCTGAGTGTCCTACAGGTCCGTAGGGATGAATAGCAGAGAGATTAAGCAGCTTGCTTACAGCCATGTAGCAGTGCCAGAATTAGAACTTCCAGAGTTTCTGTTTCCAGTCCCATGCTTAGTCTACTGTATCATGCTGCCTCTCAAATTTAAGTGCCTTGAACTGTGCTCTGGATGGTAATTTTATTTTTTCTTAATATTTGCCAGGGCTCCATTTCCTTTTAAGAATGAACCTTTCCAGTAAAAGATATTTAAATTGGGCTTAACTCATATTGATCACAGCTAATTCCTTACTGAATAGGTTTATTTGTCTTGACCACGAAGTTGATATTTCCACTTCCACTGGTGGCAAAGTAAATATTAAGAAAATACGTTGAAGAAATTGATGCCGATGACATTTGATGTTCTGTGTTTTAGCTATCCAGAAAAAGAGAAGCCACTAAATAGTCATTTTAAAAAAAATTACATGCATCAAGCATTGTATTTTGTATTTAACATTTGCTTCCTAGTTATTTTGTCCAGTGACGAGGAGGAGGATGACGACGACAGTGGCAGCACTAACAGAATGGAAAGCACATCGCCTCGACCCGCAGATTCAGCCCGTTCTTCCCCAGCACCTTCCACAGGAAAGGTAGAAGCAGCATTAAAGGAAAATACTTCTGGAATAGAACAGAGACTAAGTACTGTTGCAGCGGACACAGAAATTGCCATCACGTTACCAAGAAAAGCAAGAATGAAAGATCAGGTACTCCGCTGAATATTTTTTTTTAATAAACCTCTGTGTATAAAATTTCAGATAGCGAATGAAAAATTTAAAGGTGTATCCTACCAGAAGTTGTCATAAGTGGTCTTTATTTGATTACTTTTCACCTTGGACAGTTGGTCAAGTATTCTCCTCATTCATACAACATTTGGAAGCCTAAGGAAACTTTGTTCAATATATGTAGATGCTTATGCATGTAGGGATGTATTAAAAAATCATACATTCTCAACATTCTTTGTGTTTAATGCTGAACAGATTATCTTTCTATATAATTAGGGACATGTTCTTCCATTGTGGATGTGATGTGGTGGATAATATTTGTATGCCTTAATGGAAGGATAATTTTTAGCATTAAATTTTTTAAACATAAAGGGACACTGGGCAAGGATGATGGTCCTTAAAATTAAATGCTTTGACAACTGTCCCAACTAATAGCACTTATTTTAAGGATTTCATGGTGGGGATTTTTGTTTTTTAGTTGAGCACCACTGCAAGAATTGGATAAACAAAGACAAAAAATGCACCATGAGCAGACTCCTTTAGTGCTGTCAAAGGGGACAGCTTTCACGGTATGTTAATTTAAAGACTTAACAACCTTGACAGTGATCCTTTAAAAAATAATAAATAAATTCCCTATAACAATTGGTGTTCAATTGATGATGGTGCTGCTTAAAACTCTTTTGGGTCACTTGTACATTTGAATTATTGTGAATTAGGTCCAGCAGCTGTATGACTATACTGCAATTAAATACTCACAGCTGGCCCATTTCAGCTGGTTGGTGCTGCAGGGCTGTAAAATTGTGGTGTAGACATTTGGGGTTGGGCACTTCCCCCATTGTGATGTACCCCCAAAAGTCTCCACTGCAGCTTTATAGACTTATAGTCCAAACCCACAAGCCCAAATCAGCTGACACAGGGCAGGTGTGGGTGTTTAATTACAGTGTTGACATACTCCAAGTGTACTTGATAATACACAGGATATTGGATCCAAGTTGGAAGTGTTGAAAGTGTTTGTTTAGAATACTGAACTAGTGGTATAGATTTCAGCATATTACATTCATATTCAAGAAGTTAGCACTCCTTTGTGGAAATTTACTAGGCTACATAATATGCTCTGTTTGATTAACTTTTAAGATGGTATGGCCTGAAGTTAGGGTGACGAATACAATTCTTCCATTTCAGTTATTCTAATACTCTTCTGAAATAACAGAAGGAAATAATTGAAAACACTTCATTGAAACTCATTGGAAGTTAGGCACCTAAGTCCTATTTGAGCCTTTTGAAAACCACCTCACTGTCTTTCACTGTACCGCCTCTCATTCCTTTTCACTAACTTTAAAGAACAAACTGCTAACATCTGAGTTTTACTGAACACTTTAGAGCAAGTGAAATAAAGAGAGAAAATCATTGGCAAAATGAGATGTGGGCTGAAATATCATCAACATGGAACATACCTACAATTTTAGCCATGAAAGAAGGAAACTACCATTAACTGTGTCTGTTACAATGCTTGTAATGTTGACATAGCAGTGTTGATCCCAGGATATTAAGAGATAAGGTGGGCGAGGACCTGAAGAAGAGTTTTATGAAAGACTCTTGTCTTTCACCAACAGAAGTTGGTCCAATAAAAGATACTCCCTTACCCACCCTGTCTCTCTGTTACATTAGGTATTTATCATAAATCATGCAAAAAGCTAACCATCTTTCACTCTATATATTTGTACTGAATCCTTTAACCCTTCACACTGATTGCCTGAGTACGGCTATGATACTTAGTATGTGAATATTTTATATGGCAAGAACTTAACTACTGTTTATTATATATATATAGTATTATAGCTGTTGATTGAAGGTCTATTTTATACTTTTCTGATGAAAACAAACCTATTACAGGTTTCACTACTAGCACTAGCTAGGTTCTTTCAGGCAAAATAAAATGTCTTCATGGGCAATACTAGTAGCAAAATGTTTGTTGTAGCTATTCCTGTACTAGATCTATTTTTATTATTTAAATTTTTGTATTGCACTTTGAATTCAAAGGATCCCAAAGTGCATAATGAACTGCGGCCAAAAATGATTAGTAACTTAGCTTAGGTAGATATTTTTCTAGCTGTTAGTACCTTTTTACAGCAATATAGTCATTTTTTTATAACTAGAAACAAGTCTTAACACATGTTGTTCATGAAAAGAGAATATTGGCACTAAACATGAGAGATGAACACAGAAAACTGTTCACAGAATAGAACAAAGTAAAAATTTGTAAGTATCATTGATTGAAAACCTTGTCACCTGACAGTTAATGATCAGCTTTCCTTCTAAAAACAATATTCTAGAATTATTCTACTTGAAAATCAAAGCAGACACATCTCTTGAGCTAATGCATCACTTCAGCTTCACTAGCTTCTTTGAGTTGAAGCCAGTCTCCAAATGCCTTCGATCAGTGCTCAGCTTCTTCTTTCTGGAATCTGCCCTAAAAATCTAACAGCCCACCGACGGAGGTCCCCTGAGGGTTTCCATGGTTATGTATGATCTCTCTTCTGGAATGTTATGATCCTGGTAACATTCTCATGTGCTGTACTTCAAGAAGAATAGTTCTGCACTTTCACAGTCACCCAAAGAATGTACTAATAAAACCAAAAAGAACATTTTGAGGAAGGAGAGAAGCAGTCTTGAGCATGTCAAGCAGCACCACACTTCAATGCATTAGTATAATTATGTTGTTTTTTGGCAACTCAAAAAGCACTAATCACAATTCATAATTGTGGCAAAATATACACAACTAGCACTAATAGTTACCTCTGTAATCTGGTTGCATTAACAAAATACTTAAACTTTGTTTTCCTGATTTTGATGTCAGTGGAAATTCTTGGGAGAATAACAGCCTTTATACAGTTGGCATCAGTATTATGTAATTCTATTTATCTATGCAAAAATAGGTGAAAATTAAGTTGTTACAGTGTAATGGGTTTCTTCATTAACAGCAAATTGTAATGAGAAATTCTGATACTTGAAAATTACTTTGCAGTTTGGCAACATTGTATCTAACACACCAATAAAACGTCGTAAAGTTACTTCTCAAGAAGTAACAGATGCTGTACCTATAAATTACCAAAACTCCTGGGAAAGCATCATTCTACACTGTCGAAGTATACGAATAGGAACCCTTCGAAGAATGGTTGTGGAACCTGTGATTGTAAGTACACTTCTGCTTTGTCAGCCCTCTTTTCGTATTAGGGTGAGGGTTGTCATTTTGGAATATTAATAAGTATCTCTTTGATTAGAAGGCAAAAGTCACGTGTATGTGTTTTCAGGGTGTATTAAACCTTTTAAATGAAATCCAGAGTAAATGCAGAGAGAAATCCTGTGTATGTTCAACAGTCAGGCTGACAAACAGGGACATTAACATATGGAAGATACTCATTTCTTTAAATTTGGTTTAAATATATACTGCATTCAGGCTTGAAGTCAGTTTTTTTTAAACTTGGTTTTTAAAAGTTGGGGTTTTAACTAATATTTTCTAAAGACATGAAGGCTTTTGGGGGGCTTATTTTGGTGGAAGCATGGATTATGGAATTCCAGCAATATATAATACTAATATAGTTGTATCTTTCACAGTTTTGCCTTGATTTTATCAAGATACGTCTTGAAGGTTAGTACTTACTTTCTTTCTCCTTGCAGAAATTCTTGATAAAGAAGTTAGGCTTTTGTTTAGAAATGGTTCAAAGCTTGATTTTATTTCTTTTAAATGTAGTAAAGTTTGTGTGTGTGTGTGTGTGTGTAAAGATATATTTGTAACAGTAAGTTATACTAGGTCCCTTTTTCTCACAGACAGCAGCTAATATAAAAATTTGGGGTATGTATATAATTGTCCTTGATATTGATTTGGTAATGTCTGGAGCACTAAAGAACTTTGGTCATATAAATAGTCTGTCCACCATTAGCAGGGACTGACTTATTTCTGTATAATCTATACTTACCCTGGAGCAAAAGGAAAAAAAAATTAGGTTGTTGTAGAATAGACAACTACATGATCAATAGTCACTATTACAATTAGGTAAAATCTATGATGTGCATCTTCCTCTGAGAGGGGTTGCAGTCACACCTGGCAAGGATGATACTAGCAGGACTTTTATACCTATGCCTTCTAACACGTTATCAGCTCATTTCAACAAGATGAAAATAGCAAGCTCAGCAAGAGAATAAATTATTGTTTTGGTTGCAGGTTATACTCTCTATCCGCACCCAATTCATCCTCTTCCTCCCTCTTTAGAATTTTTTCCTTTTTTTGTCTAGCGAACAGTTTGCATATTTCATGTCCTAGAGGAGGTAGGACTTTTTTAAATTAATTGTTAGTGACTTAATTTGGGGAATCATAAGGCTGCAGATATTCTCTTTATGCATAAGCTCTGTTTTCCCCTGCTGATCTTTGTACTCTTTTTGACTATTTTGCGAAGCTAAGTTCTGGGCAAAATAAGGTTTCCCTCCTTATGGAGTAGTCATTCTTGTGAAAGGCTTTCATGTAAATGTCGACAAATGATAGTGGTTCAGTATTTCCACATTTGTTTCTTTCTCGATTTATGCAATAAGGCCTATACCACAAAGAACTTAAGCATGGGTCAGTGGAACTACTCAAGTGCTTAAAGTTAAGCATGTGTTTTGCTGGATGGGGACCTTAAGGCTTTGACATTTGTAAAGGATAGTCTCTTAATATACATTCAGTTGTTCAGGAATCGTCACCTTCATATATGAAACTAAATCTGGATATTCCTTTTCACCAGAAGTCTTATTAGACGTGGTAGAAAAGCGTCTGCCTGTGTGAGTTTTTTTTTTTTTTTTTTTTTAATGACTATTTTGACAGAACAGATTTCCCTGGGAAACATCAATTTTTGACACTTCAAAATTTATTTTTCATTTTTTTAAAAACCCTGAAAACTCTTCTCAAAATTTTATTTAACAGACAGTTTTTCAATTAGAAAATAAAAAAATTATCAATTTTTTTTCTTGGAAGACAAAAAAAAAATTCCAAGCCAGCTGTCTTCTTATTACTTCATAATCTGAGACCACATTTAGTTTTCAAACAACTTCATATATTTTAAGATAAACGTTTTTGTAAATTTTATTTTCAATAGATTATTACAGGGTTTTTTTTACAGTCTAGCTTGTATCTACCATTCATTTATCTTCTTCAACCTTGTAGTCATAATTTAGATTTAGGGATATAGCCAACTAGACTTTATCCTGCTGAGTAAATATTTAATCAAACCTTTTTTCTTTTCCTTGGATCTTTGAGATTTTTCTCGGAGCATGAAGTCATAGTGCTGACTGAGATTTCACGGGGAAAAGCTGTGATTTTGAACATTCCCTCTGTAAAAGCAGCAAAGAATCCTGTGGCACCTTGTAGACTAACAGATGTTTTTGGAGCATGAGCTTTCGTGGATGAACACCCACTTCGTCGGATGCATGTAGTGGAAATTTCCAGGGGCAGGTGTATATATATGCAAGCAAGAAGCAAGCTAGAGATAACGAGGTTAGTTCAATCAGGGAGGATGAGGCCCTCTTCTAGCAGTTGAGGTGTGAAAACCAAGGGAGGAGAAACTGGTTTTGTAGTTGGCAAGCCATTCACAGTCTTTGTTTAATCCTGAGCTGATGGTGTCAAATTTGCAGATGAACTGAAGCTCAGCAGTTTCTCTTTGAAGTCTGGTCCTGAAGTTTTTTTGCTGCAGGATGGCCACCTTAAGGTCTGCTATAGTGTGGCCAGGGAGGTTGAAGTGTTCTCCTACAGGTTTTTGTATATTGCCATTCCTAATATCTGATTTGTGTCCGTTTATCCTTTTCCGTAGAGACTGTCCAGTTTGGCCGATATACATAGCAGAGGGGCATTGCTGGTATATGATGGCGTATATTACATTGGTGGACGTGCAGGTGAATGAACAGGTGATGGTGTGGCTGATCTGGTTAGGTCCTGTGATGGTGTTGATATGTGGGCAGAGTTGGCATCGAGGTTTGTTGCATGGATTGGTTCCTGAGCTAGAGTTACTATGGTGCGGTGTGGATCATTGTCCAGGAACCAATAGGACTCCACTGGCCATCATATACAGTCCCCAGCTAAAACCCCTCCAACGAATCATCAGGGATCTACAACCCACCCACACTTTCACAGGCCTTGGGTGGCAGGCCAGTCCTTGCCCACAGGCAACCTGCCAACCTGAAACATATTCTCACCAGTAACTGCACACCGCACCATAGTAACTCTAGCTCAGGAACCAATCCATGCAACAAACCTCGATGCCAACTCTGCCCACATATCAACACCATCACAGGACCTAACCAGATCAGCCACACCATCACCTGTTCATTCACCTGCACGTCCACCAATGTAATATACGCCATCATATACCAGCAATGCCCCTCTGCTATGTATATCGGCCAAACTGGACAGTCTCTACGGAAAAGGATAAACGGACACAAATCAGATATTAGGAATGGCAATATACAAAAACCTGTAGGAGAACACTTCAACCTCCCTGGCCACACTATAGCAGACCTTAAGGTGGCCATCCTGCAGCAAAAAAACTTCAGGACCAGACTTCAAAGAGAAACTGCTGAGCTTCAGTTCATCTGCAAATTTGACACCATCAGCTCAGGATTAAACAAAGACTGTGAATGGCTTGCCAACTACAAAACCAGTTTCTCCTCCCTTGGTTTTCACACCTCAACTGCTAGAAGAGGGCCTCATCCTCCCTGACTGAACTAACCTCGTTATCTCTAGCTTGCTTCTTGCTTGCATATATATACACCTGCCCCTGGAAATTTCCACTACATGCATCCGATGAAGTGGGTGTTCATCCACGAAAGCTCATGCTCCAAAACATCTGTTAGTCTATAAGGTGCCACACGATTCTTCGCTGCTTTTACAGATCCAGACTAACACAGCTACCCTCTGATACTTGATTCCCTCTGTACTTGCTTTAACTATGTATTTGTATGCATCTCCGTAGAAGACTTTTTTTCACATTCTTCTCTCCACTTTCCAAAAACACCCGAGTCTTATTAGCCTTGCTGCTGTTCCCATATAGCAGTAGCCGGTCTTCACCTGTCATTAGAGAAAGAAATGGCCATCTTATCGCCAGGTTTCCTTGGGTAACATTAGTCAGTGGAAGAACAGAGAGGTGGAGAAGATAAAAGATTTAATAAAATGATGATAAAATATACCTATCTCATAGAACTGGAAGGGACCCTGAAAGGTCATTAAGTCCAGCCCTCTGCCTTCACTAGCAGGACCAAGTTCTGATTTTGCCCCAGATTCCTAACTGGCCCCCTGAAGGATTGAACTCACAACCATGGGTTTAGCAGGCCAATGCTCAAACCACTGAGCTATCCCTCCCCCAATGAAAATGAGGATGGAAGTTTGGTATGTCAGTCCAGATGCCCAGTGTCCAGAGTGTCCAACTCCACATAAACATATCCATACTTGTCAAGGATGGCATGTATTCTGGAATTCCAGGAAGTGTTTGGACCTTATACTGTTCTTGACTTTAGGGCCCCATGGGGCTGCCCTTCCACCCCCATATGATAATAACAATTGACCATAAATGAAATATCCCATACAAGAAACCAGCCCCCTAGTTTAACATTAAAGGCTCTGTTCTTTCAGATCTTCAGCTGCAAAGACACCTACTGAGCACTGGGGCTTCACATTGGAAGTAGCAAAGAGAATGCCAATTCCTATGGAAAGAGAAGCACTTTTTGTGAATTTCATTGATGGAAAAAGGGAGACATCCCTTAAATGATCATATGAGGCTTCAAATCTTCTGCTGTAAGCTTCAGTTGATAAGACATGCACCACACAGGTGATTGTGAGAGGGCTGCAGGTCACTAGAGGTACAAGATGAGGACTCAGAATTGGGCAAGTGTCATGTATTTGACACAATTCTATCAACTTCTGGAGTCATGGTCACCTTTCCTGTGGCAAATAGTAGAGCTTTGTGGCTAAAACAATGGACAAATTCCTCCTTCAAAGCCTGACTATTTCCAGCAGTCCTGAGCTGCTTCAAAAAGCAAAGGCCTTGTTCAGATGAGCCTTCCAAAACCGTCATAAAGCAAAAAAGATCTGGTTATCTGGGGAGACGAGGACCTGCTGTCCCGGCAGAAGATGATCAAGCCAGAAGGCAAGCAGACAAGATTCCACTAATAGCTCCTTTAACTAGTAAAAAGGTAAAAAGCCTCAGGAAAGCTATCAAATTTAAAACAGTCAGCCATATGATACAAGTATCCAAGTATAGAGCCCCAAGTCTTGGGGAGAGCCAGGGAATTTCTTCTACTCATGATCAAAATAACATCTGACCAATGAATCCCAGACACACAGCGTGGAAAATGTTCAGGATTCAGCAGTAAGAAGTCCATTGCACACTGGCATAACTGTGACCTATGGACCTAGCAAGGCACAAGTAGTGTTTTCAGGGAAATGGAGTACTTGAGCTAAGAAGAAACTCCACAGTCTATCAGCAATCTGTGCTAGTTATGCTGGAGGTCCTGTAGTTTATTTAATCATTGGTTTTGGTGCCAGTTGGTCCAAGCAATAGTGAGTTAGCATTCAGAGACTAGGGACATATTGGCATGACATCCTGATGAAATTGTTGCCAGGTTACTGAAAGGCAGTAGATATATTGAGATAAGTAGCTAGTCTCCTGTCCCACATGAGACTTAAACCTTATACTGAATATTTTTTTATTAAAAATATATTCTCCCATCTATTCTTAAATCCTATTGCTAATATGTTAGGCAAGAAGAAGAGTAAATTTGCAAACCCTTTCCTGCAAGCTGCCTTGCACAATTTTTCACCAGAATAATGTCATCCTGAACAGTCTTGAAATTTCAGGCCCAAAATATTATTGGCCCTTCCCCTGAACCAGGAAATCACCATATCTACATCTGGTCCTTACTCCAAGATTCCTGAAGAGAGAGAGCTATGTTGCCGGATGTCCGTAATGCTCATCTTGCGTAGAAAGGACAGCAAAGTTGAGGAAGTCTTGGCGACTTTTACGTTTGCATCAGAACGTGTGCACTTTTGAAAATCTAATCTTGACTTAAGTAGGGTGACCAGACAGCAAGTGTGAAAAATCGAGATGGGGGTGGGGTAATAGGAGCCTATATAAGAAAAAGCCCCAAATATTGGGACTGCCCCTATAAAATCAGGACATCTGGTCACCCAGGCTTGAAAATGATTAAGTCCCTTTCAGAGGGGGGACAAGTCAGTGAGACTTCTGCTCCTAAGTAACATGTCAGCGCTTTTGAAAAACTTTGAAAAACTTACACTTAGTGACCCGTGAATCCACCATCTTTTAAATGAATTAGGAATCTGACAGATTATTATGTTCCAACAGAAAAAGAGAGAGACAGAATCTTTTTAAATCCCACTCTACCTGCTTAGTAGGATCTTTGTGAGTAGAAAGAGGGGAAGCTTCTAATAGAGATTTTCAAGCCTGTCTCTTGGTCTTCTGTCCACATCTTTGCCAAATGTCATAGAATAAGCTTGCTTTTGTAGCCTTTGCAGAATGGTGTTGCAGGCAGTAGTCAAATGATTTTCACACTAAAATGATGATCTGTTTTAAATATATCAGTCCAACACCAAGTAAGATTTAAGTTCCTACTTCATTGCTGAGAACTTGTATACATTTGAAGTCTCAGTTTCAAAGAGGTTACAGTCTAAAGAACAAGGTGTCAAATTTGGTTGACACTAACATACAAGCAGAGGAGAGAAGACTGTTCTAATGTAAACTACTTTTGTGTGCAGTGTATATGCATAGTAAGTTGCTTGATGTTAACAATTATAGGAATCTCAACTGACCATCTCCCCAGCCATTATCAGATACTTGTTAATGGTTATTGCATAGTGTCAGTCTAAACAAAGAATTAATACTGCGTTCTTCTCTTGTGGCAGGGTCCCATCCCCTTCACAATCTTTTTTTTTTTTCCCCCTGTCATTCACGGGTCAACATGTTAAAATCTTTTGAGAGGATGGACAGAGCTGAGGGTATTGGCAGCCATTACACCTTCCATCATAACATCAATAGATTCTTTGATATGTAAACAAATCTAGACCTGGTTGAAGCTGCTGGGTCTGTTAACCAGATGCCAAGGGCTTTGTATGGCTTGCATTTTCCCTTTTTTCACCAAAATCAATAGGATTCTGTCTATTAAGGCCAGGAACATTCTCTGAAATTTTGGAATCATGTTACATCCACATGGAGAAATGTCAGCTATTTATGTCTAGGACTTCACTTTGCTTGGCCAGTAAAATATAGCTGTAAATTGGAAAGCTATGTAATATAGCTCAAGTTCACTCCTTTAAAGAACTGTACCATTTTGGTATGGTTTCTCACACTTTTCTAGGAGCTGCCAGGCAATGACAGTTCATGTGTGTCTTTATTCCCTTCTTTTTAAAACTCCCCTTCTTTAGAGCAAGGGTTCTCAACATTTTTCTTTCTGAGGTCCCTCCACTGCCCACCTGTGCTGTAACAATTGTTTTTCTCCATATAAAATGCAGGGCCAGTGTTAGGAGCTAGCTAGCAAGCAAGCAAGCAGTTGCCTGGAGCCCCACAACACAGGGGGGCCCACAAAGCTCAGTTGCTCATGCTTCAGCTCCAGCATCCAT
Organism: Gopherus flavomarginatus; assembly: GCF_025201925.1. Classification (NCBI taxonomy): domain Eukaryota; kingdom Metazoa; phylum Chordata; order Testudines; family Testudinidae; genus Gopherus; species Gopherus flavomarginatus. Next base: position 157,574,911 of record NC_066620.1, on the reverse strand, counting down.
GGGGTGGCATTGGAGTCCAGCCCCTGTGCAGAGGCAGCAGGTGGGCTCTGGCGAGTCTAACACTGAGGGCTTGTCTACATCAGAAAGTTGCAGCGCTGGTGAGGGAGTTACAGCGCTGCAACTTAGGAGGTGTACACATCTGCAGGGCACCACCAGCGCTGCAACTCCCTCTTTGCAGCGCTGGCCGTACTCCCGTTTTGTCTCGGGTGTAGAGGATCCAGCGCTGGTGATCCTGCGCTGGTAATCAAGTATAGTCACTTACCAGCGCTTTTCTTGACCTCCGTGGAATAAGCAGGTATCCCAGCATACCTGAGGAAGCCTCTGGTAATCAAGCTGGTCTCCTTTCCCGGTTTGCTCTCGCGTTCCCCGAACCCCGAGCAAGCAGGTCTCCTTCCCTGCGGTTTGCAGGGTGGTTCGCGGAACGCGAGAGCAAACCGCGGCGAAGCTGGTCTCCTTCCCCGGTTTGCTCTCGCGTTCGCCGAACCCCCGAGCAAGCAGGTCTCCTTCCCTGCGGTTTGCAGGGTGGTTCGCGGAACGCGAGAGCAAACCGCGGCGAAGCTGGTCTCCTTCCCCGGTTTGCTCTCGCGTTCGCCGAACCCCCGAGCAAGCAGGTCTCCTTCCCTGCGGTTTGCAGGGTGGTTCGCGGAACGCGAGAGCAAACCGCGGCGAAGCTGGTCTCCTTCCCCGGTTTGCTCTCGCCTTCCCCAAAACCCCTTGAAGCCGCCCAACAGCGCTGCAGTGTGGCCACATCTAACACCACTTGCAGCGCTGGTTGCTGTAAGTGTGGCCACTCTGCAGCGCTGGCCCTATACAGCTGTACTAATACAGCTGTAACAACCAGCGCTGCAAAATTTTAGATGTAGACATGGCCTGACTCTACTTGGTGAACCTCCTGAAACCTATTCACCACCCCCTCAGGAGGCTGCGGACCCCCGGTTGAGAACCGCTGCCTTGGAGGGTGTGGGCAAAGCACATTTCATAGGTGCATGCTAAGCACATTTCATAAGTTCATTTTAAAATTTGCAATACTGCAGGCAGAGACAAATGTAATTACCCTGGGAATCTTTTTTTCCCCATGGAATAAAGAATGGATTAGAATAAATTTATTGTGTCTTTGCTCTAAGTTTAATGCCTTTCCTGCCTATTGACAGTAGAGCCTTTTAATTTCGAAACAGAAATCACCACCTATGTTGTTTTGAATCTGAAACTTCTTAAAAGTTCCTTTGTCTGCAGCAAGCAAATGAATTGTGAGTTCTCATTAAAACTAAAATGAAAAGTTGCAAAGGGCATCTTCATATAGGCTTTAATGAAATTTTGTTTTTTTCCCCTAGAGTCAGAAAGTGATTCCCGAGAGATTAATTTAAAAACTTCTGAACTTACCAAATGCGAGTGGTGTGGTGTCCGAAAGTTACCAGTAGTGTTTCTGCAAACAGTACCTGCTGCCTGTCTTAGCCTGAGATCCCAACTGAAGATGAGTAGGGAGAAGGATAATGTCTGGTATGACTGTAAAGGAGTGAGTAAGTAAACCTAGTTTGTCTGTTACTGTAACCTAAACTGTGTTTTAAAATTTGGTCATCTTTTAAGTGCTTTAAAAAAGTGAGACTAATATCACTGGCTAGAGTAATATATGATTAGTTGGACACTGTCGCCTTCCTGTGCATCTCTGACAAGACAACTTTTAACAGCCCAGCAGCATTCTATTCTCCCACTCATCCCATGTACATGTTATTGTTAATATGTTGTCAGGTTAGTAAAACTAGTTCTTTATCAGTAATCCTGGTGAAACACACAAGTGAGTAAGTTGTTTTTTTTTTTTGTTTTTTGTTTTTTTTTTTTTCATATGGAGTGTTCAATTGTCATGACAAGGTCATGTTATAATTTCACTGTTACAACCCCTTTCTACATCTGAACCTCTGCTTGAATAGAAACAGTAACAAATTATACCACATTCTTATGGTAATCTTGTGATGTGGTCAATTATTTGCAAGGATGTCAAGAGCTATTTTATTTATATTAGCTTTAAGCTGAATTTCATTTTAGAATTCCTGAGTTTAAAGCATAGCATATTAATCTACTGTACTTTTCTATCTAGTATGAAGTCCATCACACTCACGTAAATATGTTTAAGATTAAATGTATATGTATGCATGTTTGTACTGAATTTAAGCAACACACAAGTTATACTTCACTTGTGGTGTTAGACTGAAGGAAGACTGCCTTCAGCCACATAACAGAAATATCCAAAACACAGAACCTAGTAGCGATGGGGAACTTTAACTGCTCAGACATCTGTTGGCAAAGTAATTGTGCAAAACAGAACATTTCCAATAAGTTCTTGGAATGTATTGTGGGCAATTTTGTTTCAAAAAGTTGACATAGCAACCAGGGGGACAGCTATTTTAGACTTGATTCTCACCATCAGGGAGGAATTGATAACAAATCTGAAGATGCAAGGTAATTTTGGGAAAAGTGATCATGAAATGATAACTCTTCAAGTAGTGTCCTGTGACTGCTCCACTTCAGGTGTGCACGTGCCCCACGCACCTTCAGTTGGGGGTTTTTGTTAGCAGTATCTGTTCGGCCTGTGCATGCTTCGTGCCTCAAACTGAGGCTATATAGGGCTGCACAAGTGAACCACCCTCTGTTCCTTCACACCAGCTTTGGCCTGAGACAGAGCATTTAGTGTGTCCGCCTTGAGCATGCCTCTGCTAAAAGGGTTCTCAGCCACCCCCTCACCCCCCACACTTGCAGTCCTGCAGTTTCGAATAGCAAATTATCAGGTGTTCATGGCAAAATATAATTACACATAGTACATGAAATTTGCTGCTTTTATTGAGCACCTTCTACCTGAGCAAAGAGCAACTTCAGACTGTTGTTGCAGAGACACAATTACTGGCCAGGACATTCCTTCAGGTGTCACTGGATGTGGCAGACGCAGTGGCCCGTTCCCTCTTCGGTGGTAGTTATGTGTAGTGTATCCTGGCTTCAACTGTCCAGCTTTCCCAGAGAGGTCCAGATCACTGCAGAGGACCTCCCTTTGATGGTCTGAAGTTGTTTTCAGAGGCCACAGATGAGTCCCTGCATACTTTTGAAAGACTCCCAGGACCATTTGGCAATCCTGGGGAATTTACACCGCTTACAAATAGAAGAAAATGTAGTGCCCAGAGAGCCCATCCTATCCATTTATCTGAGTTCCAAATACTGATTGGAAACACCCCCCTCCCCCCAATTCCTAGGAATTCTCCACCTCAATACATGATTCCTTGATATGGTGTGGGGCCAGAGGCTACCTGTTCTACCAAATACAACAGGTGTTGTTAAACAGTAGGACGGAATATACCTGAAACACTTACTTTCAAAAGCAGAACAGATTTAGCCCATTAGTGTAAACTCTGACTTGCAACTGAATCTTCTGCACTCTTGGGTATCTTGGTACCTGAAGAAAATAGGATTACCAACCAGCTCGGTCAAGATTCACTTGGCCACCTTAACAGCCTTTCATTCCCCAGTGGAAGGGTTCGGTGTTTGCCCATCCAACAACCTTAAGGTTTGTCAAAGGTGTGGGGAACCTTTTCCTTCAAGTGAAAGACTCCACTCCAGCTTGGGATCTCAGGGTATGGCTACACTTGAAAGCAGCGCTTTGAACTGTGAGTGTGGTCGGAGCGCCAGCGCTGCACGTAAACCACATCCCTTATGGGTGTAGTTTGCAGCGCTGGGAGCTGCGCTCCCAGCGCTGCGGCACTGATTACGCTGAGGCTTTACAGTGCTGTATCTTGCAGCGCTCAGGGGGGTGTTTTTTCATACCCCTGAGCACGAAAGTTGCAGCGCTGTAAAGTGCCAGTGTAGCCAAGCCCTCGGTCTAGTTCTTACACACCTCACAACACTTCCTCTTGAACCAATGGTGACCTGCTCCTTACCTAACCTGTCATTGAAAATGACCGTGGTAGCCTTCACATCAGCCCAAAGAGTTGAAGTTGGGGCTTTTAATGGTAGACAATCCTTTCACTGTATTCAAAGACAAGATTTCATAGCATTATAGGTCCGGAAGGAACCTCAAGAGGTCATCTAGTCTAGTTCCATGCACTTATGGCAGGACTAAGCATTATCTGGACCATCCTTGACAAGTGTGTGTCTAACCTGCTCTTAAAAATCTCCAATGATGGAGATTCCACAACCTCCCTAGGCAATCTATTCCAGTGCTTAACCACCCTGACAGTTAGGAAGTTTTTCCTAATGTCCAACCTAAATTGCCATTGCTGCAGTTTAAGCCTACTCCTTGTAACAACTTTTTCTATACTTGAAAATGGTTGTCATGCCCCTCTCAGTCTTCTCTTCTTCAGACTAAACAAACCCAATTTTTCCTTGCAGATCATGTTTTCTAGACGTTTAATCACTTCTATTGCATTTCTCTGGACTTTCTCCAATTCGTCTACATCGTTCTTGAAATGTGGCACTCAAAACTGGACACAATACTCCAGTTGAGGCCGTATCAGCATGTAGTAGAGCAGAAGAATTACTACTTCTTCGAGTGCTGTAGGTGATATTGCGTCCCGGCACCGTTGATCGGAGATTTTCGGTAGCAGTGCCTGGTCGGGACACACGCACTCAGTTGGTATCTCCCGTCTCGTTAGAATCTTCCTGAGCTCATGCGTCCCACACCCTCCTCAGTTCCTTCTCAGCCGCCCTCGGCCGAAGATGGGACTCGGAGCAGTACTGATCCTCTTCCCTGGTTTTTGAATGAAACAATTACATAGAAGTAGTTAGTTAGTAATATCCTAGTTGTTTATTCTAAAGGAAGGGAGTTACATAGTTTAAAAAAAAAAAATTTCCTCAAGTTTGTCTCCCACTGGGACTCTTCCCCCCTGGCATTACTAGTTCAATAATGCCAGGGGCTTCAGGATTCAAGGAATGTGCTTCCTGTCAAGACTTTATGCCAACGTCCAATGGGGACTCGCGCTGTGTGAAATGCCTCGGCGAGACACATGTCCCTGCCAAGTGTGTCCACTGCACGGGCCTCAAAACCAGGGCTCATCCTGACAGGAACCTGCCACTGAAACTGCTTCTCATGCAGAAATCCCTGCAGCTGCCTCTGGAGACAGGTAGTGGCAAACACTCTCTCTCATGCTCCCCTGCCAAGGCAGAACCAACCGGGAGCATGGCTTCACCCTCTCTGGAGCAGAGGCAAGAAGCATTGCAGCTGCCTATGGAGCAGGCCAGTAAACTCGCTCCCTCTTGCTCCCCTGCCAGGTCAGAACCAACTGGGAGCCCAGCTTCACCTTCTCATGTGAAGAGGCAGGAAGCCCTAATATCTCCTCTCGGAGACACTCAAGAGGATAATTGATCTCCTGCAGAGTCTTTACCCTTGGTGCTGTCAGCGCCAAGAGCAGGCAACTCTGACCGCCTCTGCACTTTACAAACAGCTCTCACGGGGCTCTAAAGCAGGGACCCGACTTCCCGCAGCAGGAAGCTCTCCTCGGCACTGGTTTCCCCAGCACCGACAATGGACCCGGTGCCAACAACGAGTTCCACCTCCAGCACCGAGCCTGCCTGCTACCCCCAGCAGATTCAGACGCTCTGTGAGGCTCTCACAAACAGCTCTCGGCTCCTGCCAAAGTGAAACTAAAATCACTCTGGGCTGCTGCTCAGACTTCATGCTCTGCAGTGCACCAGCCTACGGAGCAGCAACAATTCCTGCATCAGCAGGATATCTCTGTGGCCCCTAGGCCTGACTCTCCGCTCCGGGACATGGAGCACTCGTTGTTTGAACAGCAGCTCTCCTCATGTGACCTGGATACTTTCACTGATAGTGAGAACGGCACACAGCAGGAGGCAGGGTTCTCCCTGCCTGAGTCTTCCCCGCCCACCAGAGCCATATATACCCCAAGACATGGAGCATCATAAGAATCAGCCTCAGTTTCCCTACTTTGTCCCCCAGTGGCCGGGACCTATTTTTTTCCCTACCCGATGCCCTGGCCTCAGTGGTACCCGTGGTCGGCTCCTGCCACCGCTTCTCCTTGCACTCCTTCTACCAGACCGCAAGCTCATCCTATATCTATATCCCCAGCTCTATCAACATCTAGAGCTCCTGAACCCCCTCCTGAAGACGTGGGCTATGACCCCTTTCCTGTTTTAACTGGCTCCTGCCATCAGCTGCAGAAGTCACCCTTATGCCTCCACCTCCACAAAACATGGACGGCCTTATGCAATTCCACGAACTCAGGCCATCCCTTTGGAGGAAGTCCAGGAGACACAACATAGGCTTCTCAAAATCCTCCAACTCTCTGCACCTTCAAAGATAGCATTACCCATAGAGAAAGCTCTCCTAGAACCAACTGGTACTCTCTCGCAGACCCCGCCTCCATTCACCAACATGCAAGGAAGCTCAATATAAATATGACATGCCTGCAAGAGACAATGATTTCTTATTTTCCCACCCACAACCCAATTCTATTGTGGTTGATGCAGCAACACACAGAACAAAGCAGCCACACTGCTGGGCCACGCTACAGGACAAGGACCTCAAACGTCTTGACCTCCTTAACCGCAAGGTTTATACTCTTCTACTTTGCAATTTAGAATTGCAAATTTATTCTGCCCTACTTGCAAGCTATGACCATGACAACTACAACAAGCTCTTTGATTTGCCTCCCATATACCGACAGACAGGAGAGCAGACTTCCAGTTAGTCCTTGTCGAAGGTCAGTTGGTATCTAGCATGGCACTATAAGCATCCCTGGACGTGTCTGATCCAGCAGCCTGCACCACTGCTTGGCTCTCGGCATCCGATATCCCCAGAGATTTGCAGTCCAAAGTGGAGAGTCTCTCCTTTGACAAAGATAACCTCTTTTGCCACGAACAAACCCACCCAATATGAAATCTTTCACACTATGAAAGACTCTAGAGCCACTTTCTGCACAATGGGTAGTTACCCGTCCCTCCTCTGGAGACAAAGGTATCAAACTTACCAAACGCCCAGCGCAGAACAATATCACCAACCCCAGTCTACACCGTATGACACTGGTAAAAACTGCACCAGACCTCTTAGATGCAGGCAAACCCAGGCAAAACCAACTACTTCCCACCATTGGGTAACAAACAATTTTGAAGTGCTGGTCGAGGGTACATGCAACCACCCCTTGACTCCACCGCCTATTTGCCCATTGGCTACCGCCTCCAGACTTTCCCCCATGTCTGGCAACAGATCATGCAGGACCGTTGGGTCCTGGAAATAGCTCAGTCAGGTTACTCCATCCCTTTCCTATTTTCCCTGCCTATCCTTTCTCCTTCTCTGTCCCTCTTAGGGACCCCTCTCACGAGCATCTTCTCTGTGTGGAGGTGGCTCATCTTCTCCACCTAGATGCAGTCAAATATGTGCTGATGCAACATTGGGGAAAAGGATTCTACTCCCGAAAGAGGTGGGGGGTGGAGACCTACATTGGATCTACGCCAACTGAACGTGCTTGTACAGGTGCAAAAATTCAAGATGGTCACATTGGGCACAATAATACCCACACTGCACGAGGGGACTGGTTCACAGCTCTCACCCTACAAGATGCCTTTTTCCATATATGCAGAAAACTGTCTGCTGGGTTGGGTGAATGTACAACACTGGCTCCGCCACCGAACATATTGGCCTCCCTACATTGGTAGACAAGACCAGAGAACCAATGCATGGATGTTCCCTTCCATCCAAACTTCCCAGTACTCATGTTAACCATGGTCGCTTCCCAGATAGATTGCGGAGCACACTTAGGCAACCACAAGGCATGGGCCGCTGGTCCCTATTAGAGACGTGTCCGCACATCAATCTCCTAGAACTCCAAGCTGTCAGGCAGGGAGGAGCACAATCTCACTCCCTATGCACAGCAGCCATTAAACTATGGATTTGGTGCATACATCATCACATAAAAGTCACCGCTTCCTACTTGCCCACGTATCACAACACTACCGCCAACACACTCAGCAGACAGTTCTCCAAGAAACACGAATGGGAATTACCTCCATCAATACCCCAACAGCTGTCCTCCCACTGGGGCACTCCATTGATAGACCTGTTTGCCACTCCTCAAACTGCAGATGCCATCTATTTTGCTCCAGAACAGGACTCGGAAAAACACCTCATTCCTTGGAACAACTCCTTCATGTATGCTTTTCCACTGATTCCACTCATACACAGGGTTCTACGCAACATCACAGAGAACAAGGCCCGGGTCAGACTTTTTGCCGCAGCTTGGCCCAGGCAGACATGGTATCCTTACCTGCTACGCATGTCCATCCATCCTCCCCGTATTCTCCCCGACAGACCACATCTCTTCTCCCAGAACTATAGTCAGTTCTTCATCTGCAGCTCTGGAAGCTCCATCTGCCGGTGTTGTTCTTTCAAGGTTTCAATCCCACGAATTAGCCTGCTCAGAACAGGTCCGACATGTCCTCCTGCACAGTAGAAGGGACTCCACTCCTGAGACTTGCCTGCAAAAGTGGAAATGCTTCTCCATCAGGTGCTTCAACAGATGCTTAATACCCCAGATTGCAACCCTCCCTGACACCTTAGACCAAATGAAAACAGGACACGTTTTCACTCAGTTTTGTCACAGTACGTCTCGCGGCCCTTACCACCTTCCATGACACTCGGGATGGCTATTCATTTTCACACGCCCCACCATGAAACGCTTCCTCACGGGCCTGCAAAACCTCTACCCTGAGATTTAATCACTAGTAGCCTCCTGGAGTCTCAACCTAGTTCTCTGCGCTCTTATGAAACCTCTTTTTGAGCCCCTGGCCACTTCATCCCTGCTCCACATGTCCAGGAAAGTGGCTTTCTTGGTTGCCATAACATCAACAAAAAGAGTTGGTGAAATAAGCACCCTGATGGCCTACCCTCCCTACACCATTTTCTCTAAACACAAGCTTACCATACAAACCTGGCCCCAATTCCTCTCCAAGGTGGTGTCTGCCTTCCACAAACAGATAGTTAAGGGTTAATGTCTCTTTTACCTGTAAAGGGTTAACAAACAGGGAGCCAAACACATGACCAGGGGACCAAATGGGAGACAAGATACTTTCAAATCTCAGTAGAGGGAAGCCTTTGTTTGTATTTTGGGGGTTTTGCTTTGTTCTCTCTGGGTCCTGGAAGGGACTGGACGTGCAACCAGGTTTCTTGCCTGCTACAGTCTCTTATATATTCAGAATAATGAGTAATTTAGTAAGAAAGGCGGTTACAGTCTTTTGATTGTTTCTGTATTTGCAAATGTGTAGTTTGCTGGAAGTATTTTAAATTGTATCTTGCTGGGGGGGAGGCTTCTTTCTAGTTTCTATAAGCTGACAGACCCTGTAACTTTTTACCATCTAAATTGCAGAGATCAACATTTACCTTTTTTTTCTTTCTTTTTATTAAAAGTTTTGCTTTGTCTGATTCTTCCCCCTTGTTGAGGCTCAAGGGAATTGAGTCTGTGCTTAACAGGGAGGGAGGGGAGAAGGGGGAATCCCTTTGTTTTAGATTCACGGAGCTTGAATCTGTTTTGCCCCTGGGTGAGGGAGAAAGGGGAGGGATGGGAGGGGAAGGGACATTCCTCCCTGTTTTAAGATTCAAGGAGTTTGAATCACAGTAATCTTCCTGGGTAACCCAGGGAGGGAAATCCTAGGAAAGGCAACGGTGAGGAAAGGGGTTTACTTTCCTTGTGTTTAAGATCCAGGGGGTCTGGGTCTTAGGGGTCCCCAGGAAAGGTTTTGGGGGGACCAGAGTGTATCAGGCACTGGAATTCCTGATTGGTGGCAGCTTACCAGATCTAAGCTGGTAATTAAGCTTAGGGGAATTCATGCTAGTACCCATATTTTGGACGCTAAGGTTCAGAATTGGGAATTTATATTATGACACCTCCCTACACCATTTTCTCTAAACACAAGCTTACCATACAAACCTGGCCCAAATTCCTCTCCAAGGTGGTGTCTACCTTCCACCTTAACCAGTCAATACACCTATGTGTATTCCATGCCAACCCTCACATGACTCCACAGGAAACTGCATCACATACCCTCGATGTCCGACGGGCTCGTGCATTCTATCTTGGAAGAACTAAACCATTTCGTGAATCCCCTAGGCTTTTGTTTCTACTACCAAGTGATCAAAGAGTGATGCTATCTCTAAGCAAAGACTCTCCAAGTGGATCTCCACCTGCATCAGATCTTGCTATCAGACCCAGAATATTCAACCACCAAAGGGTATTAGGACTCATTTTACTAGAGCAATGTCAACATCCATTGCCTTCCTCCACAGCTCCTCCTGTTACAGACGTATGCAAGGTGGCCATGTGGACATTTGACCACACATTTGCCAAACATTATGCTATCGCATGGGATACTACAGCAGACACCAGAGTTGGCCATATGGTACTTTCTACCTTTGTTCCTCACACAACTCCAAAATCCCACCAACCATAGTGGATACTGCTTTACGTTCACCTACAGTGGAACACCCACAGGGACAGCACTCGAAGAAGAAGAGGAAGTTACTCATCTTGCGGTAACTGAGGTTCTTCGAGATGTGTGTCCCTGTGGGTGCTCTACTCCCCATATTCCGCCCTTCTGCTTTGGAGTAGTAGTATGATTTCTCCACAGTAGAGAAGGAACTGAGGAGGGTGTGGGACGCACGCGCTCAGGAAGGTTCCGACGAGACGGGAGATACCAACTGAGTGCGTGCGCCCCGACCAGGCCCTGCTACCGAAAATCTCCGATCAATGGCGCCAGGACACATCGTCACCTACAGTGGAGCACCCACAGGGACACACATCTCGAAGAACCTCAGTTACTGCAAGGTGAGTAACTTTCTCTTCTGGTGCCTTGGTTAGGGTTAGGCTAATGCATCGCAGAATGATGTTCTGCTCTTTTTTTTTTTTTTTTTTTTTTTTTTTTTACCACAGTGTTACACTGTTGATTTTATATTTAGCTTGCGATCCATTATGACCTACCAGATCCCTTTCCGCAATACTCATTCCTAAGCAGTCATTTCCCATTTTGTATGTTTACAGCTGATTGTCTTTCTTAAATGGAATACTTTGCATTTGTTCTTATTGCATTTCGTCCTGTTTAGTTCAGACCATTTCTCCAGTTTGTCCAGATCATTTTGAATTTTAATTCTATCCTCCAAAGCATTTGTGATCCCTCCCAGCTTATCCTCAAACTTTATAAGTGTACGCTCTGTCATTATCTAAATTATTGATGAAGATATTGAACAGAACTGGTCCCTGTGGGACTCCACTCGGTATGTTTTTTCCAAACTGACTGGAACCACTAATAATTATTCTCTGGGAACAGTTTTCCAACCAGTTATGCACCCACCTTATAGTAGCTCCATCTAGGTTGTATTTCCCTAGTTTGTTTATGAGAAGATCATGCGAGACAGCATCAAGAGTCAGGATATACTGCTTTCCGCTTATCCACAAGGCTTGTTACCCTATCAAAAAAGCAATTAAGTTGTTTGACATGATTTGTTCTTGACAAATCCATGCTGACGGTTACTCATCACCTTATTATCTTTCAGGTATTTGCAAATTGATTATTTAATTATTTACTCCAATATCTTTCCAGGTACTGAAGGTAAGCTCACTGGTCCTTATGTCCACACCCTAAATTCCTACCTAAGTATCATCTGAGTTTTATCTTAATTATTTGCTGTGGGGTTTTTTGTTTGTTTGTTTTTACCCTGAAGTCACATAATTTTCAACAGGAGGATTCCTTTCATACCCTCGATGTTGGCTTTCTAACTAAGTAGAACCAAACTATTCTGGAAGTCTCCTAAACTGTTTTTGTTTCTGTTGCAGACAGATCTAAACGATCCACAGTCTAGAGGCTACTGAGGTGTCCCTCTGAGTGTATTATTGCATGTTATGATACAGCCAGCATTCAGGCACCTCTTGGGTGTTGCTGCACACTACAAGGTTCCAACCAATATCTATGGCATTATTTAAGGACATTGCAGTAACCTGAGGCCTGCAGAGCCTCTCAATGGTCTTCATTACATACCTTCTCCAAGCACTGTGTCTTGGTCCATGCCTTTAGATCTGATGTAGCAGTTGGTAGTGCAGTTCTGTCTTCAGTTCTGGACCAGATTCTGAAGCTACTCAAGGAAGAAAAGGTTACTCATCCTGTGCAGTAACTGAGGTTCTTCAAAATGTGTTCCCCACCCTCCTTTACCTCTGTGTCAGAGTTTCCTTTGTGGGGCTCCATATAGTCTTGGTGTATGTGTGGGCTGAAGAGAGGCTGCTAACAAAAAAAATATCTGATCAAAGGTGCATGAGATGCACTTAAATCTGAAGTGGGGTACCTAAGGGGCATACTTCTCAAAGAACCACAGTTGCTGCCACGTTAATAACCTTTTCATTTCATGATTCTAAGGAAAGGAAGGAGTGAGAACAGCAGAATAAGGACAATGGAATTAAAAATAAAAATAAAAAAGGCAGACTTGAACAAACTGCAGGTTCTGGTAGGTAAGTTGCCATGGGAAGAAAATCTAAGGGGAAGAATTGTTCAAGACAGCTGGCAGTTTATCAAGGAAACAATATTTAAGACACAATTGCAGTCTATTCCAATGTAAAGGAAAGAAAGGAGGAATAGTAAGAGGTCAGTGTGGCTCCATCAGGAGCTCTTTAATGACCTGAAAATCAAAAAGGAATCCTACAAAATGTGGAAACTTGGACAAATTGTGAAGGATGAGTACAAAGGAATAGTATAAACATGAAGAGACAAAATCAGAAAGGCTAAGGCACCTAGCAAGGGACATAAAAGGCAATAAGAAGAGGTTCTTTAAATACATTAGGCACAAGAGAAAGATCAAGGAACATGTAGTCTCTCTACTTAGAGGGGAAGAAGAACTAAGAACTGATGACATCGAGAAGGTTGAGGTGTTCAGGGCCAATTTTGCTTCAGTCTCCACTAAAAAGGTTAATGGTGACCTATTCAACACAATATTAACCACAACAGGGAAGGCACGTAAGCCAAAATAGAGAAAGAACAGGTTAAAAGAATATTTAGAAAAGTTAGATGTATTCAAGTCAGCAGGGTCTAGAGTGCTTAAGGAACTAGTTGAAGCATTCTCAGAACTGCTAGCAATTACCTTTTGAGAACTCATGGAGGATGAGTGACGTCCCAGAGTACTGGAGAAGGGTAGACATAGTATCTTTAAAAGGGAGAACAAAGCGAATCTAGGGAATTAGACTGTCAGCCTAACTTTGTTTAATAAATTTGTTCCAGCAATCAGTTTGCAAGCACGTGGAAGGTAATAGCATTATAAGGAATGGACATGACATTCTGATAAGAAAACTAGAGAAATGTGGTCTAGATTAAATTGTTATTAGGTGGGTGCTCAACTAGTTATCAATAGTTGAGTAGTTATTAATAATTCATTGTTAGAATGAGAGGTCATATCTGGTGGAATACTGCAGGTCGGTCAGTCTTGGGTCAGGTATTTTTCAATATTTCCATTAATGATTTGGATAATGGAGTGAAGAATATCCTTAAAATTTGTGGTTGACATCAAGCAGTTTGGAGGATAGGATTAGAATTCAAAACAATCTTGACAAATTGGAGAATTGGTCTGAAATCAAGATGATGATTCCTACACTTAGGATGGAAAAATCAAATGCACTACTACAAAACGAGGAATTACTGGCTAGATGGTAGTACTGCTGAAAAGGACTTGGGGGGTTATAATGGATCACACATTCAAATATATGATGGGCCGTTTATAAAAAGGATGGTGATCAATTGTTCTCCATGTCTACTGGAGGTAGGACAAGTAGTCGTGCTTAATCTACAGCAAGGGAGATTTAGGTTAGATATTAGGAAGGGCTTTCTAATCATAAAGATAGTTAAGTTCTGGAATAAGCTTCCACAGGAGGTTGTGGGATCTTCCTCATTCAAGGTATTTAATAACCGGTTGGACAAACGCATCAGGGGTGGTCTAGGTGTACTCTGTTCTACCCTAGCACAGGCGGCTGGAGTTGATGACCTTTCAAGGTCCCTTCCTGCCCTATGTTTCTATGATTATGCAAGAATTGCCTTCAACCCCCAGTAAAAATAAAAATACATAAAATTTATTTTAGAGCAAATTTTTAATAAGTATTTTAAACTCTTTCTTCCTCAGACTATGGTCACAGGCTGGTTTTCAGCCTAGTGCTTTATCATCACTATTTATATGGTGCTAAGTGCAGTTTCTGTTTGCCTGCTGAGCGGTGAAATAGATTTTTAGTGTTTTTCCTCTCAACTAGTGACTAACAGTACCCTTTCTAGTCCCATTTCCATAAAACCTGAAAATTTGTGGTAAGAGGAAGCATCTATTTTAGTTTTTGAACATGTCAATATTTTAAACTCTTTCCTTGTTCAGTATATGTGGAAATGGAGATTGGAAACCAGAAGCTGAGAATCAGAACTTGTCAGAAGATTCCTATTTTCATGGCAGCAAAGATCTGATCAGAGAAAATAAGTAATTCCTTTATGAAATTGCCAGCACAGGTCTTCATACTTGGAGTTGTATACCAAGTCAGGCAGATACATAATCACTAAAAGTAGTTACGTATTTGAGAGTTGTTTGCCTTTATGCATATGCCTAAAAGGCACTGAAATCCCATTTTTAAAAGGAGGTAGCCGAGAGGGAGAGCTGTACTTTAAATCCTGATGGTGGTGGGTTTACAAAGAACTGCTGATGGATTACCAGATTTAAAGGTTTGTGGGTTGTTGGTTTTTTTTTTTTGTTTTTTTTTTTTTTTTTTTTAAATTTGGTCTGTTCAGTTTTTAGTTCTTAAAGTTATGGGTTTAGTCTGGTATGCTACCTGCCAACTCTCCTCCATTTTGAGTGGCACTGAGCTTTGAAAACCTATACTTATACTTATTTCTCAGAACTTCTTCCACTAGCCCAAGGGCTATTTGTACATGCTGGTACCATGCTTTTTATAAAACAAAAGCACAAAAAGCAACAAAGTAGTACCAGCAAATAGCAGTGGAAACTGTTTAAACGTAGTCTTGCAGCAAACCCCACCCTGCATCAGCCAGTCCCCTCCGTCAGTATCTCAGAGCAAGGAGGTGAGCAGTCAGGCAGTGAGACCACTTAATGTTGCAGTATTTTGCAATCATCTCCCTTGTTCTCACCCCAGGGAGCTAGGGAATGTTGTATGTCAACTGCTGAGCAAAGTGAGGGTATAAAATGCTGCAGTCTTGTCAGAAGCTGTAATGGTTCACCCCTGGGAGTAGATCTGGAAGCTTGGCTTAACTACTGTTAACATTCAGAACGTATGCATTTGAGTGCATGACTCCAAAAGGATGAATGTGTGGGGATAATTTATTTTGAGAATTAAGTATCCTAGGTCTTTTTTTTTTTTTTTTAAAGAAATTCCAGTCCAGTTTGTTTCCATGGAAACTACTTGGAAAAGGTAAACAATGAGCCATAGCCATCGTCTGTGAACAGAAATTCTCACAGGTTACTTTTGCTGCTGAAAGTGCTAGCTTGTAAAACTATCTAGACTCATATTTAATCTCATATTTTAATGTCTAAATCTCAGCACAGTACTTAAGTCTGTAATATAAAATAAATAATAGTAGGTTAAAACCTACTTTTCTTTCTTGACCATTTCAGCCTCTCACTCAGGGATGAGCCTATTGATTTCCCATAGGACATATTAGACAGATTCCTAACATCTGGAGTTACTCTGGATACCTGAACAGTTTGAGCCCTTGTCAACCAAAGATAACATTTTTAATTGAAAACACAGAAGTGGAGAAGCATGATTTGAAAAGTGTTTCTTAAAAGTTAGGGATGACCAATTCAGGTACCACAGAGATAGGTGCTTCAGAAACAACTTGGATAAATCACATGTTGCTTGGCAAACTGGGTTTACAAGTGAATTACCAAGGTGTTTCCTAATGAGGACAAGTGTTTCTCATAAACTTCTTTGTATGCTTGTACTTTATTTATATATTATATTACAAATTGTTATATGAAATACACTTTTAAAAAATTGAAAGGGCATCCAGACATGTAATATCAGTAGCTCTTAACCACCTCAGTCATTCTAAGCCCAAACAATACCACCAAAACTCATTCAACGTCTTCTGCTACTTGAAAATCCACTAGCAACAGAGGAACCAACAAGACTCCCCTGGTCACAAACCTTAGTAATGAATGAGCCAGCACTCCCCTTTCATGATATGCTGATATGTCCGCTATTTTTGCTGATTGGTTTGAGCATCCTTTGAACATCATTTCAATCTTATTTGGGTTATATAGTATACATCAGATTGCTACTAAATCATACTGAACAGTTTAGTAGCAAACTTTAAAACTCCCCCCAAATATTCTCTTATTTTAGGGTGTGTCAACACTGGGGGAGATGGGAAAAACTACACAGCAGGGAGTCTCAGATCCTGAAACAACTGACTAGGGCTCATGCTACAGGACTGAAAAAAGCAGAGTAGATGTTCCCACCTGGGCTCCAAGACCCAACCCCCATTATGAGGTTGCAGAGCCAAGATTCCATTCTGAGCAATAATGTCTGTGTTGCTATTTTTAGCCCCATAGTGCGAGCACCACAAAACAGTCAGTTGGCCCGGGTTCTGGGACTTGCTTCCGCAGAATTTTGTGTGGGTGGTGTGTGTGGTTGTTTTTTGTTTTTTTGTTTTTGTTTGTTTGTTTTTTTCCCAGTGTGGTGCACAGCCAATCTGCGAAACTCAATACCACAAAAAATTCACTCATTCACTTTCATTCTGGGCTCTCATGTTCTTTTCATTAGGGAAAGAATAAAAAGATGTGCTTGTTTGGCTAATGATTCAAGGTCTGTGAGAGGTTGAAGGAGTTCAATCTGCTAAATTTATCAAAAAATCAGAGGTGACTTGGTACTTACATACTTACCTTCATGGGAAGAAAATACTGGGTACTAAAGGCTCTTTCTTACAGTGACGAAAGGTATAATAGGAACCAATGGCTGGAAGTTAAAGCCAGACAGATTCAGATTAGAAATGTGGCACAGATTTTTGACAGACGGTGACTAAGTGTTGGAACTGCCTACCAAGGGAAATGATGGATTCTCCTCTCTTGATGTCTTTCAATCAAGAACAGATGACTCTCTAAAGGATATGCTTTGGTCACACACAATTTATTGGACTCCATGCTGGGGTAACTGTATGAAATGCTATGGTCTGCTATGCAGGAGTTAAGAATAGATTATCTAATGGTCCCTTCTAGCCTTAAAATATGAAACTTTTTCAAAAAACAATCTTGGATCAACTTTCATACTCCTTTTCTCTGAGTTAGTGACTAACTAGGCAGGGCCCTCCTTACCCGTACACAAACTACACAGCTGCATAAGGCACCAGGAAATTTAGGGCACCAAATTGTCCCAAATTTCGTAGTGGCCTATGCACCTGTGTGCTGCTCCAGTGGCCAACCTGATCCCCCAGCCAGCTGAGCCATCCAGGAAAGCTGTCCCTGCTCCCGCCCCACGCCCACTCCACTCCTTTCCCGTAGCCCCTGCTCCTGCTCTATCCCTGCTCTGCCCCCATCCTGCCTCTTCCAACCCCTGTTCTGCCCTTTCCACATAGCCCATGCCCTGCCCCCACCTCACCTCTTCCTGTCCCACCCCAGCCCTGCCCCCACTCCACCTCTTCTGCATTGCCCCTGCTCTGCCTCTTCCCACCCTTGCTCCTCCCCAGCCCCACCCCCACTCCACCCCTTCCCCTGAGCTATATCCCAGGGGACTGCAGCAGGGGTCAGGCGTTTCATGCACTCGCTGGGCAGCAGGCAGTGGAGTGTCCCAGCCCCAGCCTGCTCTGCACCACTGGTGTGTTCTAGGATGGCAGTTCCACCCTACCCCTCAAGACTGCTCCTGCCCCCCACAGACCTTGGTCACAGCCCCTCCCCCCCCCAGGGAAGCCTGGTGCCGGCCAGATGCGTAGAGCAGCACAGTGTCTAGGAACAATCCTAGGGTTACCGTAATGTTTAACAGGACAGACTCCTAAACTCCTGTACTACAGTCTGGTTCCTCCCAAAGTGGCTGCAGATACTCCAGATTTCTAGAAGCAGGAGAGAGCATGAGAGTCTTTCACAGATGCTCCTTCTAAACACAGAAATTTAATCTGGTATCATCTAGGTGCCTTTTTCCTTTGCAGTTATGTCTGTTTGGCAGGGTGGGGGAGGGGAAAGACAGAGTGGATGTTTGAAATGTCCCATAGTGATAGATGAGCTGCACATTCCTACAGCTGGTAAGAGAAGGCAGGTGGATTTATTAGTAAAGAAATTACAAAATCAACAAATAGTGAAATCAAAGTATGTGGTAAACTTCAGCTCAAGTCAGTTTACTTGCATGTTGCATTCTTAACCCTAATCCTTTTGGTTCTTTGTTTCTTCATTTCAGAACGGAGACTTGCTTATTCTAGGTCTGTAAAAGTGCACGCACATACATATATACATCCTGGCTTCTGACTCTCCTCTTATACCAGATATACATTGGTGTAAGTCCATTGATTTCAGTGGCATTGCTATTAATGAATACTAGTATTGATATGGGAACAATTAAGTCCCCTGTCTCCAGATATAAAATGATAGGGTCTAAATTAGCTGTTACAACTCAAGAAAGAGGTCTTGGAGTCATTGTGAATAGTTCTCTGAAAAGATCCACTCAATGTGCTGAGGCAGTCAAAAAAGCGAACAGAATGCTGGGCATAATTAAGAAAGGGATAGATAATAGGACAGAAAATACCATGTTGCCTCTATGTACATCCATGGTACGCTCACATCTTGAATACTGTGTGCGGATGTGGTCGCCCCATCTCAGAAAAGATATGTTGC
The DNA here is from genome assembly GCF_025201925.1 of Gopherus flavomarginatus. Taxonomy (NCBI): domain Eukaryota; kingdom Metazoa; phylum Chordata; order Testudines; family Testudinidae; genus Gopherus; species Gopherus flavomarginatus. The sequence goes on along the minus strand of NC_066620.1, from coordinate 157,556,082 downwards.
AATTGGAAAAGATTCATAAAAGGGCATCAAAAATGATTAGAGGGTATGGAACAGCTTCCATATGAGGAGTGATTAATAAGACTGGGACTTCTTCAGCTTGGAAAAGAGATGGCTAAGGGGAGATATGATTGAGGTCTATAAAATCATGACTGGTATAGAGAAAGTAGATAAGGAACCATTGTTTACTTCTCATGACACAAGAACTAGGAGTCACTAAATGAAATTAATAGGCAGCAGGTTTAAAACAAAAGAAAGTATTTCTTCACATAACGCACAGTCAACCTGTGGAACTCCTTGCCAGAGGATGTTGTGAATGCCAAGACCATAACAGGATTCAGAAAAGAACTAGATAAATTCATGGAGGATAGGTCCATCAATGGCTATTAGCCAGAGTGAATAGGAATGGTGTCCCTAGCCTAGGTTTGCCAGAAGCTGGGAATGAGCGACAGGGGATGCATCACTTGATGATTACCTGTTCTGTTCATTCCTTCTGGGGCACCTGGCGTTGGTCACTATCGGAAGATAGGGTACTGGGCTAGATGGACCTTGTTCTGACCCAGTAGGGCCATTCTTATGTTCTTTTTATACTGATATGAAATTATACTGAAATTACAAGACAACAGATATAATATGAAAAAAGAGAAAGTGTGGATGACTTGATAATTTCATTTGCTTTTTAGTGAGGTCCAAGTTACAGAGAAGATGTTGCATTTTAAAGTATGTTAGGACCTCTGACTCTCTGTCCTTTTTATTTATTTGTATCAGGTGTGATCCTCCACATTTCCAAATGATGATGGTAGTATTTTGCAATACTTCGCACAGGTGTAAATGGCTTAGACAAAATGTAAGACGTGGACGAATAAACTGATTGTAGTGGGGGGGGGTTTGGTTTTTTTGTTTGTTTTTTAAATTCTCCAAAATATACTCCATATATGTGCATAATATGGCCAGCAAGCAATTATCACACTTTGTTCTCTTTAACAGTATTTCTTCCTCCCACCAGTACATGTCGTTTTATGCTGCTGCTGTTACGAGATTTTTTTAGAGTGAGAAATCTATGCATGTTTGTATTTTAGATGATCTGTATTTAGGATAATTTTACCGTGCTAAACAAACGTAGGCCAAATTTTTCAAATCTAGATGCATATCTTTGTGCATTAATTTTGAACCTTGTAAATTAAATGTGCCTGATATTTCAGAATACATAAGAACACGCAATACTCATGGGATTTGTAGAGGTTCTGCACCTGTGAAAATCAGGCTTAACTTTGGGAATCCAAGTTGTAAAATTTTGTAATTACTGTTTTAATACATTTGTTTTGACTTAAGGCTGTTTAACATCAATAACTTTTCAAACAGGAAAATCCAGATCAATTTTTATGTATTTTTAAGTAAATTGACAATTGTGTATCTGTTTTTTCCTTAGATCCAGAAGAACAGTATATTGTTCTGATTTTTGAGACTGGCCTTGATGCTCATGGAAATACAATATTTGAAAAAATTGTTGCAGAGATTGGTATCCGGAATAATATTTCTGATTTCTTTGTGAAAATTCCATTTGAAGAAGCCAATGGTAGGCTTGTGGCCTTTACAAAATCCTTGGAAGACAACTCCAAAGGAAGTGCTTCTTCTCTTAAAGAAAACAAAATAAAAAATGTAAATTACATTTTGTTCTGGACCAAAGCTTTACTCTAAGTTGTGATGTCATTTGATTTACAAATACTATGCTTAAACTGTGCTGTTTCACTAGCAGCAATGTCTTTTAGTGTGTATTTTTTGTCTTTCTAGCTTTTAGTTCAGATATAACTAAATGTGTTACATTAGTGCAGTTTCAGAAGAGGAAAAGTATTTTGCTTGACTGTTGTTAAATGTAATTAGTGTTTTCTTTTCACCAAATGTAACTCCCTAAGAGCTTATAGAATTTTGAGCATCACTTGAGTTTGTCTGCCAGTCAGACTGACATATAAGTACCATAAATGAATTAAAACTATTTTTCTTCCCTTTTGTTATGTTAAATGGATCATTCAGACCATGGTACTAATGATAATCCTGTCAGGAAGATGCCTCTGCTTAGCCTCTCAAAGCATTTTTTAAAAACAATGGAACATGTTGTCTCCTTGGGGGAATTTACAAGGATTTAATAATTTATTTTTATGAACTTTGAGTGTACAGTTGGAATAAATATTATATTTATTTTTATAAGGTTGTCTCTGAATCCAAAATACAGCTGAGAAATGCACCTCCGTTTCAATTTTTTGATGATGATGAAATTGGAGAGCCACATACAGTCTTTATCGGTCCTATAGAAAAGTAAGATGTCTTTCTCTGTTTTTGCAATGCTTTACTACTTTCAGTGAAGTTTCATATTTATTATTTAATGTATTTTTCGTTGTAGGTTGATAGTTTATCCACCTCCTCCTGCTAAAGGTGGTATTTCTGTGACCAATGAAGACCTCCATTGCCTAAATGAAGGAGAATTTTTAAATGATGTTATTATTGATTTTTATTTGAAGTAAGTTTTGTTATTTCAAGCTGGTTTTTAGCATCTTCTCGCTATGGCTTTTTAAAGCTCTGTAGGTCAATTAACATGACTTGGTTTCAAGCCATGTATGTCTGCCAGATTTAGAAGTTGAATCGTTATTTTGTTAAAAGGTTTTTAATCTTATGCTTTGTCCTGTTTGACATGTATTTAATTTGAAAACAAGATTCTGCAAAGCTTCTCTATAAGAGGAAGAATAGTGATAACTAAGTAGGGAAGAAATATAACCTTAGTTTGACCGTCCTCTCTTTAAGGTGAATAAACATGTTCAGAATTTTTATATGCAGTAGAGCTAAATTTAATGATTTTGATTTATAGAATTTGCTAATCAGAAGTCTTTTAGCAGTCCCTTAGAATGCGATTTTTTTAAAATGCCAGTTTTCAACCTAAGGTATTAAATGACATAATCATGTGACTGATGTTTGATGCCTAATATGTAGAAGTGTGTGTGTTTGTATGTATGTATATATAAATTTAATATATTTATTAAAATATATTTTAGAGGAAAAGAGAAGACCTGAGACCCTCAGTTTTAGAATGTTAATTTCTATTTCTTTTGTAACAGAACCTCAAAGTTGCTGCTTTTTATTTGTACATTGTGTCAATGACCCATTAACTAATAAGTTTAAATCTTCTATGTGCTTTGATAATAAAATAAACAGAAACCCATAATAAAGGACCAACTCAAACCCACAGAAAGTAATGAAATTGCTTGAGTAAAAATGTTGCCTTAAAGTGTGGGTAGCACAGCGTTTGTTAGTTTCACTCTAGTTAGTTAACTGAGCCATGACACTTTTGCAGTTCATTCAAATTTAATGAGGGGCACCTTTTGGGTGGGCGCTGCTGTCTAGTCAGTATGGCCACTATGTGGCAGACTTTGTCAGTTAGTAGAGTAACACAGAACTTTACATAAAAGAACTGCTGGAATTTTTTTTTTTTTTTTAAATAATAGGATATTTTTCTTAAAACAGGTATTTGGTCCTAGAAAAACTGAAAAAAGAAGATGCTGACAGAATTCATGTGTTCAGTTCATTTTTCTATAAACGCCTTAATCAAAGAGAGAGAAGAAATCTTCATGAAACTGCAAATCTGTCGTAAGTGTGATGTATTAAGTGCAAACACAATGAAGGCAATTAGAATAGAGACATAACACAAATAAAACCTGTCAAAAAAAATATGGAATTGTATTTTAGCTACTGATGCTAGCCAGAATCTCGGAAGTCTTATCCCAAGAGTCATAAATGTAGAATATGCACTACAAATCTTATGGAACTTTTTCCACTAGTGCTAATATCATGAAAATATCCAGAAAGGTGGTCTTTTTAAAAAAAAAAAAAAAAAAAAAAAAAAAAAAGTCCAACAAAACAAAGATTATATGGTGCCATAAAATATTGTACAATGATATTGAATATTTATTCTCTGCTGTTGGTGTCTTACAGAGTACAGCAGAAGCGACATGGACGAGTAAAAACATGGACACGGCATGTTGACGTTTTTGAGAAGGATTTTATTTTTGTTCCCCTTAATGAAGCGTAAGAAAAAACCTTCCTTTTATTAATTTTATACAGTAGAGGTTGTTTGGATTGCCAATTTTTAAATGAAAAGCATGCTTACAGTGTTTTGCACTTGAAGTTACAGCAACCTTCCCCATTTCATATGTTGAGTGTTCATCTCAAACTGGTAAAATCTTTAAAAAATGGAAGGACAGTGCAATTGACATAACATGAATTATTAGGAAGTATGAAGATTGAGCAAAAATGAGACCGTTTTCATGAAGGAGATCTTATTTTCCACCTAGCTTTTATTTAAAACTTTCTCTTCTAATCTGGTTTTAGTCAGTACTGTTGGGGTTTTAAACTTTTTACATTGAAACCTTTTTTTTTATTTAACTGATGGATTATGAGACGCCCTAAGGCATTGGAGTTGCCTGCTCTTGGTTCCAACGGGGCCGAGCCCCCACAGCTGATAAAGTTTATTATTTATATTACCATAGTACCTGGGAGCTCTAGTCTTGTGCTGGGTCCTGAACAAACAAAAACAGTCCCTTGTCCCAGGACTTTGCAATCTAACTATAAAGAAAGAGATAACAGACAGATACAGACAGATTGAGGAGTACAAGGCAACAGAGACAGCTTTGGTCAACATAATAGGCAGTGAGGCTGCTGGTATGCAGAAACAACAGTCATCAAGTTTTTTGTAGGCATCACAGTAAAGGAGAGTTTTAAGGAGAGATTTGAAGGTAGGTAATACAGTGGTCTTGAAGATGTTGTTGGGGACTGTCTCCCAAACATATTGAGGTAGCATGGGAGGAAGCTTGAAAGTACATTTGAAAATTTAACAAGTGGGCAAAAGAGACTACTCTTATGGGCCAATTGGAGGTGAATACTGACAACTGACAATAGCAAATGAGAGATGATAGCTAGTGTGGGCATGGACTGTAAAAGGCCTTAAACGTGAATACCAACAGCTTATGTTAGATTGGATAGAAAGCAGGGAACCAATGAATGGACTCAGAGAGGTGACATCAAAGTGACAGGTTAAGAAAATGATCTTTGCAGCTGTATTCTGAATGGTTGTGAGCAGGGTAAGATAACATTTGTGAAGGCTAGAGTGGAAGATGTAGCAGTAATCAAGATGTGAGATGATGAAAGTGTAACTGAGAGTTTTAGTTGTGTGGATGAATAGAAAGGCTGTATCTTAGAGATGTTATGCAGAAAGAATCACCAAGATTTAGGTATAGCCTGGACCTAAGGATCTAGAGACAGGTCCAAGTTGAAGGTTAGGGCCTGAGGCCTTCTCTACACTACAGAGGAAATTTGATCTAAACTACCCGATTTGAGTTACCTGAATAGCATAACTCAAATCGACGTAACTTTGATCCTACTTACCGTGGGTCCACACTACGCAATGTCGACAGGAGATGCTATCCTGTCGACTCCCCCTACTCTTCTCAATCCGGTGGGGTATAGGAGTTGACGAGAGAGCAATCTGCAGTTCACTAGACCCCCTAAAATCGACCGCTGATGCATCGATCGCAGCTCATTGATCACCCACAGACAGTTGGAGAGCAGGCAAGACAGTTCGTTCAGAGGACATATTGAAGGATTGACTAGAGAAGTAGGAGAACAAGGAGAAGCAGAGTGACAGAAGCCAAGGGAGGACAAGATTTCAAGAACATAGGCCTGGTCTACACTATGCGTTTAAACTGAATTTAGCAGCGTTAAATCGATTTAATCCTGCACACGTCCACACAACGAGGCCCTTTATATCGATATAAAGGGCTCTTTAAACCGGTTTCTGTAATCCTCCCTGACGAGAGGAATAGCGCTGAAATCGGTATTGCCGTGTTGGATTAGGGTTAGTGTGGCCACAAATCGACGATATTGGCCTCTGGGCGGTATCCCACAGTGCACCATTGTGACCGCTCTGGAAGGCAGTCTGAATTCGGATGCACTGGCCAGGTAGACAGGAAAAGCCCCGCAAACTTTTGAATTTCATTTCGTGTTTGCCCAGTGTGGAGCTCCGATCAGCACGGGTGGCGATGCAGTCCCAAATCCAAAAAGAGCTCCAGCATGGACCGTACGGGAGATACTGGATCTGATCGCTGTATGGGGAGACAAATCTGTTCTATCAGAGCTCCATTCCAGAAGACGAAATGAGAAAGCATTTGAAAAAGTCTCCAGGCTATGATAGACAAAGGCCACAGCACAGTGCTGTGTGACAAGCGTAACGGAAAGCCAAAGAACCAAATGGACGCTCATGGAGGGAGGGAGGGGGGGTACTGAGGACTCCATCTATCCCACAGTCCCCGCAGTCTCCAAAAAGCATTTGCATTCTTGGCTGAGCTCCCAATGCCTGTAGGGTCAAACACATTGTCTGGGGTGGTTCAAGGTATATCTCGTCAATTTACCCCGCACCCCGCCCCCGTGAAAGAAAAAGGAAAAAAATCGTTTCCTGACTTTTTTCAGTGTCACTGTATGTCTACTGCATCCTGCTGGTAGATGCGGTGTTGCGGCACTGAACAGCAGCATCCTCTCCCCTCCCCTCCCCTCCCCGGTGGCAGACGGTACAGTACAAAATGACTGATAGCTGTCCTCATCATCCTGTGAGTGCTCCTGGCTGGCCTCAGTGAGGTCGGCCGGGGGCACCTGGCTAAAAATAGGAATGACTCCCGGTCATTCCCAGCAAATGGTATAGAATGGCTGGTAACACTCTTCTTCATAGCAACTGGGGGCTGAGCTCCATCAGGCCCCTCCTCTCCCTTTTCATGTCTAAAGAAAAGATTCTGTGCTGCCTGAACTATCATACTGCTGGAGGCTGGGCTCCTCTCCCTTGCCACCGTTTAATGTCCTGCCTGGACTATCGTAGCAGCTGGAGGCTGCCTCCCCCTCTTTTTATCTCACTGAAAAGTCAGTGTTTCTTATTCCTGCATTCTTTATTACTTCATCACACAAATGGGGGGACACTGCAATGGTAGCCCAGGAGGGTTGGGGGAAGAGGGAATCAATGGGTGGGGTGGTTGCAGGGGCACCCCCTAGAATGGCATGCAGCTCATCATCTCTGCGGGATCTGACATGGAGCGGCTGTGTTCTCTGGTACACTGGTTCTCTAGTACGCTTGCCCCATATTCTAGACAGGATTGACTCTATTTTTAGATAAAACATAAAGGAGGGAATGACTCGGGGAGTCATTCCCATTTTTGTCCTTGCTCCCCCGGCCTACCTCAGCGAAGGCCAGCCAGGAGCACCCATGACAGCAGCAGATGGTACAGAACGACTGATAACCGTCATCTCATCACCAATTTACAGTGGCGTGACAGACAGTACAATAGGGATGGTAACAGTCTCTGCTACCTTGCAAATGCAAATGAATGCTGCTGTGTAGCACTGCGGTACTGCCTCTGTCAGCATTATAGATGTACACATACGGTGACAGTGACAAAAGGCAAAACGGGCTTCATGGTTGCCATGCTATGGCGTCTGCCAGGGCAATCCAGGGAAAAAGGGTGCGAAATATTGTCTGCCGTTGCTTTCATGGAGGAAGGAATGACATTTACCCAGAATCACCCACGACACTGTTTTTGCACCATCATGCATTGGGATCTCAACCCAGAATTCCAATGGGCGGGGGAGACTGCAGGAACTATGGGATAGCTACGGGATAGCTGCCCACAGTGCAACGCTCCAGAAATCTACGCTAGCCTCGGTCGGTACATGGACGCACACCGCTGAATTATTGTGCTTTGTGTGGCTGCATGCACTTGACTTTATACAATCCGTTTTGCAAAACCGGTTTATGTAAAATCAGAATAATCCTGTAGTGTAGACGTACCCATAGTCAACTGTGTAAAAGGTGGCTGATCAAGGAGCATAAGGGTGGACTACTAGTTCAGAAGCATGGACTACTAGTTCAGAAGCAATCTGTGACATGGGAAAAGGAGATGTGAGTTGTAGAAGGGGAAGGAAGAAGGGAAAGTAAGCGGAGGGGAGAGGGAGAAGACTGTTGTATTTTGTCAGTTTTCTCTTGGAAGAAATTGCCAAGAATCTGCATGGAGGGGGATGTGGAGGCAGTTGAAATTCTTGTTGTCTTCGCTTTATCTAGGTGTAATTATTTTCCTTAATATTCTTTTTAAACCATCACTTTCTCTGTGTAAGAAGGCAGACTTAGTGTAAGTCTATACCGCAAAGGAAAACTCGAGACTGGCTCTTGCCAGCTGACTTTGGCTCACAGGGCTTGGGTCATGGGGCTGTTTCATTTTCATGTAGAGTTCCAGGCTTGGGCTGGTGCATGAGCCCTGTGAGTCTGAATCGACTGGTATGGGCCAACCACAGGTTTTTCTTTGCTATGTAGACATACCCTTGCTGACTTGGGCTCAGGGTAAGGAGCTGTTTAACTGTGGGGTAGATGTTCAATCTCAGGCTGCAGCCCGAACTCTTGGACCCCCCCGCCCACCTTGCAGGGTACTAGAGCTGGGCTTGAGCCCAGATATCCACATTGCAGTTAAATAGCCCTGCATGCCCAAGTCAGCTGGCACAGGCCAACCGCGGGTTTTTAATTGTAGTGTAGATATACCCTTGGTGACTTTCTAATGATCATCAGGGAATGTTAATGTTAAGTGCTTCTCCAAGGACGAAAGCACATTACCTTCTGCTCACCTGACTTCCATCAAAATGAGCAAAAATATCAAGGTCATTCCCAAACTCATTTCCCCTTTTAGAAACATGAGCGGTTACCATTAACTCTTCAGCCAACTTTTTAAGAAAATGTAGACATTTATGGGAAACTACAAGTGGAATAATATAAAGAATGAAAACTTCAACTAAAAACAGTGACATGTTTATCACAAGTAGTAGCTTTCTGAATGTTTGGAATACGAAGGGTGAGATTCTGATCTATGATCTTATCAAAGCTGCCCAAAATCTTGCTTATATGCAAAAGGCCTATAAAGAAGCTCCTTAAGCCATTTTCCTCTTCCTTTGTGCACTTGTTCAGTGATTGGCCCTAAAGATGCAGTATGATCTTGTTGACTGAGCACAGAACAAGGAATCTGAATTCTATTCCCTGCTCTGCCGATGGTTTGTTATATAGCCTTAAGCAAGTCTCTTAATCTCTCTTCCACTGCTTTCATAGCTGCAAAGTGAGAATAATTCTTAATCTTGAAACATACCATTGAGCTGGAAGTATGCTTATGAGCTTAGTTAAACATTAATTTGCACTGAACTTTGAAGATATCAGGTATTAAAAGGCCTTGTCTATATTAGAGAAATTTGGCTGCTGGCATGCCTGTAACATACCCATGTGTCCACACAAATTTACTCACATTGGTTCACAGACAGTCACACACTTAGATTGCACTTCCTCTGGTCAAGGCAAGTCACCATGTTGGGCTCCATTAATATAATGCTAGCTGATTATGAAGCAAGTCTTGGAAGAAGCCATTGTATGAGTACTCTCTTCCATGTGGCCCATGGCAGATGCCTGGGCACTTGAGAGAATCTGAGAGACAAAATGGTTGTTGCAGCTGAAACTCTGTAATTTGGTACTTCCTTGTCCCTGGAAAGCAGGGTATTGCTTGCTCTGAGAAACAGAGTAAGGAAAAAATAAAAACGTTGAGGGTCCAATCCAGTATGGGCCAGGGTAATATCTACTCTGGGGCAGACATGAAAACATGTCTTTCAATGAACTAGTCCCTGTCATTAGGCCTTTTCCGTCTGTGGAGTCTGAGGTACTATTGGACAGTATCTAGACACCCAGCATAAGGCTTGTAAGGATCTGAATGGAGGACACCATTAGGATGGTTGAGTCCAAGGCAGGGGATATTTCAAAACCAAGATGTGCTGGAGACCATGCTGGGATCACAGGACCTATTAAGAATTTCTGGAGTTGGCAGTGAAGATTGTTCAGGCGGAAGAGTATTCTGGAGATGAGGGGACTTCTGTATAAGGTATATGAACTTTTGTTTGTTTTATTTCATTGCCATAATTGTGAAACAGACAGATGCAGTCTCAAGTGAAAGCAGAAGTCACTCCTGCAAGTGTCCTCTCTGCCCTGATAGTGCTGACACAGCACAGCGGCAGCTTTTTATGCCCTCCCCATTCATCCAGCTTTGCTCTACTAGATTCCAGCAGGTAGGCAGCTCTCGCTAACCTTCTTCCATTTGAGACTGAATGGGCTGTTTCAAGTAAGGCCAAAGTTTCTGGGAACTAACAGTGGCTAGCTAAGTCATGCCACATGTCCATATGCAAAATTGTAGTCCAGTAATTTTAAAAGTCAGACAGTGAACTACAGAAAATGTAAAAGAAGAACTTCATTGCAACAAACTAGGGCATCTTAGCCCTAGCATGTACTTGCATTGTATCTGTTGTTTCATATGCCAGGCTAAGGTATCCGTTCAATTGGCTACCTAGCTGCAAATGCATTTCATTCTGCTTTTTGCTTAATTCATATCAAAATTTGGGTACAAGCTCATTGTTTGTACGCAATTAGAGCAGTTTGCTAACAGCCACAGTCAAGGGGCATGGAATCTCAGATCTTTTCTCCTCTTCCATTGTCCTCACTGCTATTCATTAAGAACTGGTCAATATACAGTTTTTGTACTGCTATAACTGTCAGTTGCAAGTGTGTTGTTGTTTTTTTTAACTGATAGTTATGTAACTATAACTCCTAATGTAGATGCAGTTAAACTAGTATAAAAGTGCTATACAAGTATAGTTTATTCCCGTACGGGCAGGGTAGTAAACTACCCTGCTATATCTGCATCCACCCAAGGGGAGTTGTACTGCCTTTTAAATATACCAGAATTATTAAAGCAGCACAATTTTTGTGTGTAGACAAGGCAACACAGTATCCTAAAGTAGAGAATGTATTTTTAACTTACAATTTTTGAAATCTGCAAATTTTTGCCAATTCAGACTATTGTCTTTACCATTCAGACCAGAAGATGATGCTAATATACCTGTGGCCCTATGGAGCCTTCTTATGTGTGTTTAATTTTGGAGCATGTCCTTAAATTATAATCCAGGGGAATAACTCAAGTGTGACTTTATCCCACTGTCTCCCTTGTTATTTGTTTTTGTTTTGTTTGCTGGAGACTTAACTGTAAAGGTTATATTGAGATGCCTTCAATAAATGTTTCTTTAGTCCCTTTTGAAATATACCACACCACTATCAAACCACTTCCCTGCCACCACCACACATCTATGTGCTGTGGTCCCAGTGATCCAGCACCTCTTCCCAATGAGCCATATTATAAATGTTGTTAGTGTTGGTTTATGTCCCTATCATTTCAAATCCCAAGGCAGACTGTGCCATTAATGACCTAATGCATATTAAACCTCTCCTTCTCACTTCAGTGACTACTATTGCACCAAGAGCATCACAGAGCAGAAAAGGAACCAGGAATCCAGAAACACACGTAGTTGAGTGCCTGACCATCCTCTGGGGAAGGAAAGTGACAGAGATCTTAATGTTTTGGTTTTGGTTTGGTTTTTTTAAGCACACTCTTACAGAGTTTGAGGAGCTACATACCAACATTTTATTTTTTATTTTTAAGACAACTGATTTAGCCAAGAGAACAGAGTATCAATGAATAAATATACATCGTGATAGAGGAATGAAGCTGCAGGAGCAAGAGGTACATGAGGAGTTCCTGAAAGAATACTTGCAGTTGCAAAGGCAGCAAGCACTTTTATCCCAGCAGTAGTCCCCTGCACTTGTTAAATATGCCATGGTACAGGAGAGCAGCAGCTTTTGTTGGGCTGCCACCTATACTCGTATGCTCCCTTCTATATGTTCTCGTAGCACTCCACTTGTGCCAGCAATCAAGACAAAGAGACCGGGAATCCCCAGCACATGACTTTCTTGACTCTGCAGTCTGCAAATATTTCATTGTTGCTTTTTGTATTTTCCGTGGCTTCTTTTTGCAATTGTAGGCTTAATAAATTTGATTTGTGCCTTTTATTTCTGTGTTAAGTTGATCTATCAATCATACTTCAATTTAACTTCTATACATCACCATTTCACTCGTCCCTAGCCTCCCTTATACAGACTCCTACATTTAAAAAACTGATGAAGAAAAGCACATTTACTATATAAGGTGAAATTCAAATTAACAAAATAAAAAAAAAATTAATATCAGCAAATACCAACAGTTAGTATCATAGAACTGGAAGGGACCTCGAGAGGTCATCTAGTCCAGTCCCCTGCACTAAAGGCAAGACTAAGTATTATCTAGACCATCCCTGACAGGTGTTTGTCCAACCTGTTCTTAAAAATCCCCAGTGATGGAGATTCCACAACCTCCCTAGGCAGTTTATTCCAGTGATTAACCACGCTGACAGGAAGTTTTTCCTACTCTCCAACCTAAACCGCCTTTGCTGCAATTTAAGACCATTGCTTCTTGTCCTATCTTCAGAGGTTAAGGAGAACAATTTTTCTCCCTCTTCTTTGTAACAACCTTTTATGTACTTGAAAATTGTTACCCTGTCCCCTATCAGTCTTCTCTTTTCCAGACTAAACAAACCCAGTTTTTTCAGTCTTCCCTCATAATTCCTGTTTTCTAGACCTTTAATCATTTCTGTTGCTCTTCTTTGGACTTTCTCCAGTTTGTCCACATCTTTTCTGAAATGTGGCTCCCAGAACTGGACACAATACTCCAGTTGAGGCATTATCAGCATGGAAGAATTTCTTCTTGTGTCTTGCTTACAGTACTCCTTCTAATACATCCCAGAATGTTTGCTTTTTTTTGCAACAGCGTTACACTGAAGACTCATATTTAGCTTGTGATGCACTATAACCCCCCAGATGCCTTTCTGCAGTACTCCTTCCTAAGCAGTCATTTCCCATTTTGTGTGTGTGCAACTGATTGTTCCTTCTTAAGTGGAGTACTTTGCATTTTATCCATCTCAAATTTCATCCTATTTACTTCAGACCGTTTTCTCCAGTTTGTCCAGATCATTTTGAATTTTAATCCTATCTTCCAAAGCACTTGCAACCCCTCCCAGCTTGGTATTGTCCACAAACTTTATAAGTGTACTCTCTGTGCCATTATCTAAATCATTGATGAAGATTTTGAACAGAACCGATCCCTGCAGGACCCCACTCATTATGCCCTTCCAGCATGACTGAACCACTGATAACTACTCTCTGGGAACGATTTTCCAATCAATTATTTCTGTCTTTCAGGTTCCATCATGTTCAGTCCCCTACATCCTCCCATGTATTGGCAAAATATGAGCCCAAAGCATCTCTGATCTGATTTGCATACCTATTTCAAACAACGTTTGTGTAAGTCTCAGCTTCAGGTTGTGCTTCCCAGCTATGTTTATAAGTGCTGGATACTTTGAGGCCTCCTTCCTGTATTATCTGTTAAGCACTTCTGCCTGGCATTCACATATGTGCAGAATACAACAAGCAGATATTAAAAAACCCATGTTGCCAATTGTACTGTAATTGCATGTTAGACACTGCCATTTTGTGCTAAGCCTTCCAAGTGCACAAGGATGGCCTTGTAATGAAAGCACTGAACTGGGAATCAGGAGATCTGGGTCCCAGCTCAGCCACAGGCTTTTTATATGACCTTAAGCAGCCATTTAATTTCTCTTGTCTCAATTTTCCATTTGCGAAATGAGTATTATAATAGTTTCTTACCTTTTTATAGCAGTATTGCAAGGTAAAATTGTTTGACAGCCATTCAAGCATTCTGGTGATGTCCATGTACATGCTTATATAAACCATCCTGCACCTGCTGGATGTGTAGTTGAACCAACTTCTGTCTGCACTGGGGTATGTCTTTGTGACCCAGGTAAGGGAGTGGGTTTGGAGGGTCACTGGAAAATCACTGTTAGGATAGAAATCCAGTTAATTTCAGTGATGTAGGAAGGGAAGTGTGTCCTTCAGTCTGTTCCTGAAAAATGCAGGGTTTTTAAAAATTCTTGCATGATGTATATTGCCTGGCACCTCTGTTGAAGATCTAGGAACTAACTATGATGATCTAGTAAGATTTCCCTTTAAAGTATTCCTGCTCTTGATGGAGTGGGCACAGAATGGACACTTTCTTTTCTTCTGTAACTGCAGCACAATTCAGGTGAACCAGTTACTCAGATCTCTCAGTGATCTCAGAGATATTTGCTAGTTGATTGCGTGTAGAGATCCATTGCAACAGCATACACCATGAACTTACCAAACCAAACTGATGCCTGGGGTAATCACCCTGATTTTTCTGTGGTCAGCAGAGCTCTTTCTGGTGGTCTGATGCCACATTTATAAGGACTTGCTCGACACAAAGGCACATAAAAGTTTTTGGTCTCTTTCGAAGATCTGTAGTCACTGCTGTTCATACCAGGTCTCAGACGACTCTTACCATCATTTTGTGTCAGGGATTAACTTAGTGCTCCACCTGGTTAGCACAACCTTGAGGAACAGTTACTCCAAGGACCAGGAAACAACTGGAGAATCCTTCATAATTATGTAGTATAAATTCCAATAATTGCTGATCTTCTTTGACTCTTACTTTACATGGGGACAAGACCTCTGCTAGGCAGCCTGAAGTGATTCACTTTTGTGGAGTTTCAGCCAGAAAGAGCAAACTCTAACTATTTGCTCTGGCCTTCATTTTGAGGACGTGTCTTCTCTATTGCTGAGTTTCTGATGGAGTTGCTGGAATTTGACCATCTGCTTCCAGAAAGCCTTTTTGAAATCTCTCACAAGCCACTGTATCAGGGAGTTTCTCCAGGAACTGTGAGATAAGTGTACAGGAGACAGTTGAACTGCAATGGCTGAGTAGAGGACAGTGGGACACAGGGCAGAATTGACCTCAGAACAGGTGGATGGTTTAGATGCAACTACTCAGATGCCATTTACAGCACTACAATCTTACTGGTTCAGCTGCCAGTGGTTCAACGGTCCAGTGTAGAGACAGCCTAGAAATCAAAATTTGAAACTGATGTTACTTGCATTCAGATACTAGTAAACAATCAGTCTGTCTCTAGAGTTGGCGATAAAGTATACCGTTAACACACAAAAACAACACTTCACAAATGCAATACTGGAATTTGGCATAGTATCTGCAAGTAAAAAGCTTATGGTTGTGCATCTAGTAAGTGCCGGAAGGAAAAAGAAATGGGATAAAATGTGATACTTAGGCTTTGAGTGCCCAAGTCTCTTTTAAAAATGTCCCTTAAGTGCCCTGGGAGTCTAAGTACATTTGAAAATTTAGAGAGAGCCACTAGTTAACTCTTCAGCTATGGCTGCATCTATATAAAGCACTGTTTGGCTCTGTTTTGTTTGTGTTACAGTAGTTCCAGGAGAGGTCAAACAGATCACCTCCAAACCCCCAACCTCTAATTTGCTGTCACTCCATGTGTGATTGTGTGGAGGTGCAGGTTCTCAGTGAAACTTGTAATGGCAAAAGGATGAAACACCTACTGTGGGAGAAACTGGGGTTTGAATTTCACCTAGCAAGATTTGTTTCTGGGTTGGTTGGTTTGTTTCCCCCCAGTTTTTTGGACACTGGAGTAGAGGAAGTGTAAACTCTCTTCCCCTATGGCTTCACACACTGGTGGTGTCCAGCATTGTCCCCATTTCTTCCTCTGTTTTTCCTCCCCCAGACATACTTGGTATTGGAAGAGGTGTGTGGGATCATACTTACAATTAGAGGGTTTAGGGAGCTGGAGATTGTGGGCTGGCTATGCCAGCAACAGCCAAGACTAATTGACTGAACATGCAGGCTGGGGTGCAAGCACAGAATCTCCAGGAAAACAAATGAGATGCAGCTGTAAAATATCAGCTCTGCAGTTAACAAACTAGTCCATACTGGAGGAGGAAAAAATAAGAAAACATATTTAAACTTCAGAGGGGGAAAAGGAGTTATGAACAACGAGTGAAAGAAATACCCAGACAGTGTCCCTGTTTAACTAAATATATACTATTAATGAGTTTCATGGTGGCTAGCTAAGTACATGGAATAATTCTGCCTTCGGAGAATGTTATGGATGCTTAAAGCAAATCTGTTCAGGAAAGTAGAAGAACAAACTAACTCCTATCCTCAATAGTTGTTGCTAACTACAATTTTTGCCACTTTATTTTTTGATAACTTTAAACATTAAATCAATATAAACTTACTAATTTATTTTTCTTTTGCAGTGCTCACTGGTTTTTAGCTGTCATTTGTTTTCCTGGTTTAGAAAAACCCAGATATGAACCAAATCCCCACTACCATGAAAGTGCACCAATGCAAATAAAAGCATCCTCTTCAGAGAGAGAGAACAGCACTCCATCTCCTTTGCCAAGTGAATTGGATTCATCTTCACAAAGCTCTCCTTCCAAGTCCACAGTAAAGAGAACACTGAACAAAAAACTTTCTGTAGCTTTAACTGACACAAACAGGGAAATGGAGGACAGTGAGTCGCTATATTGTAGAAGAAGCCCTTGTAGGGGAAAAAGTGGAATTAAAAAAGTAAATCAAATAGACAGTGATTCAGAAGAACCTAGGACCGTGGAATCTGCATGTCATAAACTTGATCATAGGACTGCTGACGAGAATGGCGTACAGAGTGAATACACAACTGCTGTACAACCTATGGGTATGTACTTTTAAAAATCTATTTCGATTACTTTAGGATGAAAGATTCAGAGAATTCATATTATCAGAAGAAAGGTATCTCAGCTGTGGAACCTTGGTTCTTCTCTCCTGTACGTATGTATTATTATACAATTTCACATACTTTTTTCTGCATTCAGTGCGCAAGATGGACAGCTCAGGAAATGATGCTATTTAATTTTTGTATCCTCCATCTATCAATGTATGGGCCTCTCCCCATACCTGCCTTACCACACATCATCTAATCCATGCATGAATATAAGGTTCATTTCCTCATGGGCTTTCTGAGGTATTTAACACTTTTAAGCATTCGTATGAATGCTTCACAAAGATGAAGCATTCTTTACCATTTCACAGATGGGCACAGCCAAAAAGATGAAGGCTAGCATTTTCAAAAGGGTTCACTAATTTTTGGGTACCACAGTGATTGGCTGACCAACTTGACACCACCAACCTGACTTTTATCTGAGACTCCTGTAGTGGCAGGGAACTGATTAAATGCACTGGGCCGGGCACTGTTGAACCAGAAATCTTTCTGGAGAGACTTTGGCGCTAGTGCCTCAAAGACTTGTGTTATGATTAGTCCTATTGACTTCAGCTGGATTACTCTCAGTGAGCAAGTTCAGCACCTGCATAAATCTTTGCAGAATGGGGCCCTTGATCTTTCTGATAGTATTACAGAATGAGTGAATGGTGATAATGTAGTAAACATTATGCAATTTAATTTTAGTAAAGCTGTTAATATTATCATGAAATATTACTTTTAAAATAACGTAAATTGTCTTGGTTAAGAACATCTCAAAACATTCAGTTAGTTTCCAGAAATGGTAGTCATAAATGGGAATGTATTTGACTTGAGAGAGATGTCTAGTGAGGTAACACAGAGATCACGTTAAGTTTGATCTTTGTATGCAGTCTTAATTATGTGGATTAGGGAGTTTAACAGATTTATTTTTTCTAGGTTTCACCAAGAATATAAATTTGGTTATTCTATACATATAAATATGTACGAAACTTCAAACTTTCATTAAAATTTGATTGTATAAAACTTCAGTGCACAATTGCTGCAGTTGTGTGGCTTTTTTCTGTTTTTCATTTCCTTTCCTTTCTGTTCCAAGTAAGACACTCCCTCAGGTCTTCTGTCAGCATCATAGTGGAAAGGGAAGAGGAGGAAGAAGGAAATGCGTCAAAATGTATTACATATTTGATGCCTGTAAATTATTTCTTAAAGTTCGATTTAGACTTAAGTGCCTAAGACACTTTTGAATATGGGACTTAAGTCACGTAGATGTGTTTAAAAATTGTACCTATGTTCTCAAAATTTAAATTTGGACAAGTTTTTAGCTTGCTTATGCAAAATAGCTGCACCTTCGACCTAAAGGGAATAATATTTCAAAATGCTCTACTAGTGGTAAAATTATAATGGCTGGTGAATGTAGTGGCTGCTAAAGTTAAGACTTCAAAATAATTTCTAGAACCACCCCATCTTCATATGCTGCTAATTTCCCTAATTTTAGCCTTTGTGTTGTGTATTTGATTGTCCTGGTAATGGAATGTTGTGTTGCTATGGCAACTGAGTCAGATTATTAGGGGATAGCCCAGCCTGGCTGGCTGGCTGGCTGGTTAGTTCTGTGTGAAGCAATAAATGGCTGCTCCAAGGTTTACAGCTCTCTGTGTCTCCAGTGATTTCTTCCTAAAGCTGTTGCCCCCAGGGATATAACAATGTGGCTATGAGGATGGGATCTCTGTGCTGCCCCAGCAACAGAAGGAAGTAGAAGTTAAGGTGCAAAAACAAACAAACGTTGTTTGCTGTTTGAAGGGGGTGAGAACTGGCTTGTTTGCTCTCACTGTGCAAACTGAAACTAAAATCATGGCTACACTTACAGGGCCACTAGAACCTTTTGAGGAGACTGTAGTGCAGTGGCATGTGTATACTGAGCGTTATGAGCTTTGTTGTTGCAAATGACATTACAGAAGAGAAGTAGGTGGCAATATTCTTAAGTATTGTAGGGGCTAAGACCTATTCCCTGCTATGTAGCTTACTACAGTGACATTGTGGAAATCCTGGGGTCCCATTTTTCTCCAAAACAACTGGTAATTGCTGAAAGATATAGGTTCCACAAAAGAGACCAGAAAGAAGATGAAACAGTTGTACAATTTGTAGCAACTTTGAGAGAGCTTGCAGAACACCGTGAATTTAAGGAGATGTTAAATGCGGCCCTGTTGACAGGTTAGTGTGTGGCCTGCACAGGGAAGCTGTACGTAAGCGCCTATTGACAGAGGCTCAGCTTACCTTACAGAAGGCCATTGAAATTGCTGTCTCCATGGAACTGGCTGCAAAGGAGGCACAATCATTCAATGCATCCCCTAGGGTGCATAAGGTGTCACAAGAACCTACCCACAAAACTGTGAGGAGTCAGGAATGTTAGCGCTGTGATAAGCTGGGTCACCCTGCATCAGAATGCTGATGTAAGGACCTGGTGTATCGACACTGTGGCAAAAAGGGACAAATTGAGTGTGCCTGTAAACAAAACAAAAAGAGGCCTGTGGTCTGGCCAACCAAAAAGGGAAATCTGCATACCGTAGAGCAGACCCAGGATGACCAAGGAGATACCTCCTCACAAGAAGAGCCACTCCACGTTTTGTCTTTGGCAGTGGGCTCACATGAATACTGGATAACCCCGTTGTTGGTCAGAAAACCTATACGCATGGAAATAGAGACCGATGCAGTCGTTTCGCTGGTCTCAGAGACTGTGTATAAAGAAAAGCTACAGCATCTTCCACTTAAAGCAACAAAAACAGTGCTGAAGACATGTACGGGAGAAGCTGTGCCCATGTTGGGCACTACTGATGTTAAGGTGGAGCTCAGTGGATAGGCTGCTAAATTGCTACTGTTTGTGGTAAGAGGTAATTACCCAGCCTTAATGGGTAGGTCTTGGCTTAGGAAGATCCAGCTGAATTGGGCAGAAGTGCACTGAGTGACTAAAGAAGAAACCGGTCTGACCGCTATGCTAAGGAAACATGCTGTTTTTGGAGAGGATCTGGGAAGTATGAAGGGAATAACTGTGACATTGAATATTAAACTTGGCAGTCTGCCAAAATATCTGAAAGCCAGAACTGTGCCATATGCCATCAAGCTGAAAGTTGAAGCGGACCTGGAGTGCCTGGTCAAAAATGGTGTCCTAATACCAGTTACCCACAGCCCATGGGCAACTCCTATTGTTCCAATAGTGAAGAAAGATGGCTCCCTCCGGTTTTGCCGTGATTTTAAAGTCACGGTCAACCCAGTGTTATGTGCAGAGCAATACCCGCTTCCCCGCATCGATGACCTCTTCGCAGGCCTGGCTGGGGGACAAAAGTTAAGTAAGATTGATCTGAGTCAAGCATGTTTACAGATGCACATTGATGAAAAGTCCCAAGAACTGTTGACTATTGTGACGCATAAGGGGCTTTATCAATATTGTCGCCTACCCTTCAGAATAATATCTGCTCCCACCCTGTTCCAGAGGGCTATGGACCAGATCTTGTGTGGCTTGCCAGGAGTCCAGTGCTATCTGGATGACATCCTGGTCACTGGAAGGACTGAGGAGGGTCACCTAAAGAATTTAGAGGCTACCTTACAAAGACTGGAAGAGTATAGACTGCGAGTCCACAAAGACAAGTGTGAATTCTTCCAGCCCTCTGTTGAATATTTGGGACACATCATTGATGCTACAGGTCTTTGTAAGGCCCGTGCCAAAGTTAAGGCTATTGTGGAGGCTCCCCCTCCTCGAAATGTTAGCCAGCTTCACTCGTTTCTAGGACTATTGAACTATTATGGAAAGTTTATCTTACAGTTAGCCACACTGCTAAAACCACTTCATGAACTCCTTGGGCAGAAGAAGGCCTGGAAGTGGACTGAAGCCTGTGATGTTGCATTTAACAAAGCTAAGGATGCACTGCTAAATTCTGAAGTTCTGATGCACTTTGATCCATCCTTACCCCTACAGTTGGCCTGCGATGCATCCCCTTATGGAGTGGGAGCAGTCATGTCACACATTATGCCTTTGGGAGAAGAGAGACCTATTGCTTTTGCTTCACGCACTCTAAGCAAAGCGGAAACTAACTGTGCCCAAATTGAACGTGAGGCATTGGGAATCGTTTTCGGAATTCGGAAGTTTCATCAGTACCTGCTCAGATTGAAGTTTACTCTTCTCACTGACCATCGACCCCTGACTTCAATTTTTGGACCCCACACAAGCATTCCTCCATTAGCCGCTAGTTGTATGCAACGGTGGGTATTGCTTTCCGCGCACGCATATGAAATTAAATATAGGAAATCCACTCTGCACGGCAATTCGGATGGTCTCTCAAGGCTGCCGTTGCCAGTCACCCATCGAGATATTGCCCAAAAGGAAATCTTTTACTTTGAACAAGTAGGGAATACACCTATCACCGCTATTCAAGTAAAAAAGGCAACTCGAGTTGACCCAATATTGTCCCCAGTTATGGACCTGATGATGCATGGAACATCTCGGCGAGCCTCTCTGGTCTCACCTGACCTTGTTACCTACATGTCCATGAGGACAGAGTTATCAATCCAATCTGGTTGGTTGCTGTGGGGGAGACATGTCATTATTCCACCACCACTGAGATCACAGATGTTAGAACAGCTCCATTCCGGTCACTGTGGAATAGTGCGCATGAAGGAAATTGCCCGAAGCTATTTTTGGTGGTCTGGTTTGGACAGTGCTATTGAAGAGAACGCAAGAACTTGTATGTCATGTCAGGGTGTGAGGAATGCACCCCAGTGGGCACCCCTACATCCATGGGACTAGCCTGAAAAACCAAGGCAATGCATTCATGTTGACTTTGCTGGCTCCCTTGAAGGAAGCATGTTCTTGGTGGTGGTAGGTGCCCATTCTAAATGGCCAGAAGTCTCTATAATGCAGTCTACTACTGCAGAGAGTACTGTCCAAAAACTCCGAGGACTCTTTAGTCGTTTCGGTCTGCCCAAACAACTTGTGAGTGACAACGGATGGCAGTTCATCTCTCAGGAGTTTCAAAAATTTATGAAGGCAAATGGGATACACCACATCACTTCGGCACCATGTCATCCATCCACCAGCTGAAAGATTTGTGCAGACAGTGAAACAAGCCTTGAAATCAGCAAGGGGACAATTATCCATTCAAAAGCGTCTGGACACCTTCTTACTATCCTACAGAAACACACCTCATGCTACGACCAAGGCATCCCTGGCCTTTCTAATGATGAGACGACAGCTGCACACATGCTTTAATCTGCTGAAACCTTCTGAATCCCAAGAAATTGTGCAACGTCAGCAGCAAGGTCAAGTCATCAGGCATGCACCCAGAGCAAAAGACCGAACCTTTAGCCCGAGACAGCTGGTTTTGGCTTGAAATTATACTTCTGAAGCTAAATGGGTCCCTGCCACTGTCATTGCTCAGACGGGACCTGTTTCCTACACTGTACGGACTGCAGAGGATCTCACCTGACGGCGACATGTAGATCAGCTGCTGCCAGGTCATGCCAGTCCTCAGGACACATCTTCAGTAGAGTTGCCTGACTTCACCACCTCCAGCGAGACACCGAATCAAGAGTCACCTGTTCCTGACTTTTCCCCTCCATTACTGCCAGTGGCAGAGATACCCTTGTGCCCGGCACGTTCTGATACCCCATCCTCACCCCTTCACCCTACAAACCCTGAGCCCATTGTCAGGGCCACGCTCAAGACACTGTCAGGTGCAACCACATCAGAAATTGGCCGTAATCCACCTAGAGACAGACGGCCTCCTCGGCTGGATCTTTAGCTAGGGCAAACCCACAGTTACGGGGCAAAATAATCCCCGGGGTTTAGCTGGGAATGGAAGCAGTCTACCCTCCTTCTCTAGTTAGTGTTTGTTTTATTTTGGGGACATTCTTATTAAGGGGGGAGGAATATGTTGTGTATTTGGTTGTCATGGTAATAGAATCTTGTGTTGCTATGGCAACTGTCAGATTATTAGGGGATAGCTCAGCCTGTTTGGCTGGCTGTTGGTTAGTTCTGTGTGTAGCAATAAATGGCTGCTCCAAGGTTTACAGCTCTCTGTGTCTCCAGTGATTTCTTCCTAAAGCTGTTGCCCCCAAGGATATAACACTTTGTGCCTGAAATTTTCCATGCTTGATGAATGCCTCAAAGTGAAACTTTTTTGAAAAGTTAGACAAAATATGTATCGTCAAGTGTCTGAGTTATGAGAGGGAGAAGAAAATGCAGTTTTCCCACTACTTTGTTAGTTGTGATTTATGAGGTGACTCACAGTTGCTAATCCTTTACACTTTGAATTTGACATCCATAACATTTGTTACATGCTTTGCTCAGTTGCTTTAATAATTCATAACATGATGGAATTACAGTAGAACTTGAGAGTTATGAACACCAGAGTTACGAACTTACCACTCAACCACACACCTCATTTGGAACTGGAAATACATAATCAGGCAGCAGCGAAGACCAAAAAAAACCCAATTACAATACTGTGTTAAACGGCTAAAAATAAATAAATAAAGGGAAAGCAGCATTTTTCTTTTGCAGAGTAATGTTTCAAAGATATATTAAGTCAGTGTTCAGTTGTAAACTTTTGAAAGAACAACTGTAATGTTTTGTTCAGAGTTATGAACATTTCAGAGTTATGAACATCCTCCATTCCTGAGTCGTTTGTAACTCTGAGGTTCTATTATATGTTCTAATATCCTTTTCATCCTTACTCCCCAGGTATCTGTGCCATAGAAAAGTCATATTTTAAACTATTAAGTTAACCCCCTAGAAACACTGGGCATAGGTGAACAGCTATTTAAATGCATAGCTGTGTTGCCAGCTCCTGTTTTTCACCAGTCTTGTGATAGTCTCATTCAGTCATATTCCCAGCTTTAAGAAAAACACCAACTGTCAGCTTCCTTTTTTTTAAATGAAAGTTTCCAGTACTTTATCATACAGAGAAGTTTGAAAACATGAAACAAGTGTACTCCAAAGGCTCAGAAACAAGAAGACGAATAAAAAGAAACTCATATATATTTAACTTGTGTGTGTCTGTATCTATATACAAAATGAGATTTTAAAACAAATCTCATTTATTTGAGGGCCTGTCCCATGATGTTTGAATGCATAGGGTTGGCAGCCATAGCATAGTGAAAAAATCTAGTTTTCTGAATTGCTCCAACTCAGTCATACCAACATTTTGGGTGTGTGCGCACGCGTGGGGGGGGCAGGTTCTGGAAAAATGCACCCCCACTTCTGTTGCTGCTTTCATCTTTAAAATACCCATGTGGGTTAAGGGACTGAGTCCTGGCCTGTACTCTCTAGGCAAATTACCTCAAAACTATGCCTTAATTAAGTCATATGTAAAATAGGATCAATAATGTTTTAACTCACCCTTGGCAAGTGCTTTGAATCCTACCAAAGAAAAGGGACTTTAAATATAAAGTATTACTAGTTTTGTTTTGATAGATGCAAGAAGTAAAGCACAGAAAGGTAACTCCCTTGTGTGGGGAAACATAGAGTACATTAGGCAAAGGTTTCATGGAGAAGAACTGAGCTGTAATGCTGTGATCAAGCAACAAGTCATATAATGTCTCTGCTTTCTCATCTGTAACACTGGTATATTTATTTACCTACTTCACAAGGGCTCTGAGACTAGTGTTCGTAAAGTTCCTTTGGAAATGTAAAGCTTTCAGGAAGTAATTTACAACGCAGAATTTTGCTAGTGGCATAAACACATATAGCTTAGTTTCACTAGTCATCGTTTTGATCTAGGTCTAAAGATTTCAAATGCAAAACACTTTTTCTGAAATTCTATTTATGAGGAACGCTTCACTTAGTCCATTATGAGGTTATAAAAATGATGTTGTATTTGATTTTTAAATTGATGGCTATCTGTGTTTAATACAGATGGCTTGCACAAAATCAGGCTGAACTATAGTGAAGACTCCACTGATGGCAGTAAATTAAATGAAGATGAGCTTATAGATTTTTCTGAGGATCAAGATAACCAGGTAAAGAACTTAATAATGTTGCTTAGGTAATGTGTACTATTGTTCCCCTTCTGAAGAACAGAAATCAGATTGTGTGTGTGTGTGTGTGTGTGTGTGTGTGAAGTGTTTTTAAAAGCAGTATGCAGACAGTAAATTATGTATTGTATGAAACCTGCATTTGACATTTGTAAGGTTAGAACCTAGAGCATTTGTTGCTCAGTATTAGAATTGTACTTACATTTCAGCTTCTAGAAGATTAACGATATACTCTTTCATGAAATTGGCTCAGTAAGAGTCTGCTGTACAGATCATGCACTATGCTTCGTGCAGTTTTGCTTATTGACCATGGAATATAATAATTTAGCTCAGGTTTTAAGAGACCAGCGACTATTACTTTCCCTCAGTTCCTCTGCTTCTGTCTTCGCAGCAGGTCCTGGAACCATCCACTCTCTCTGTTCTTTAAATGCCATTCCTTGGCAATAGACAGACTTGGTGTATGTATAGAATCATAGACTTTAAGGTCAGAAGGGACCATTATGATCATCTAATCTGACCTCCTGCACAATGCACGCCACAGAATCTGACCCACCCACTCCTGTATCAAACCTGTGTCTGAGCCATTGAAGTCCTCAGATCATGGTTTAAAGACTTCAAGGTGCAGAGAATCTTCCAGCAAGTGACCCGTGCCCCATGCTGCAGAGGAAGGCAAAAAAACCCCAGGGCCTCTGCCAATCTGTCCTGGAGGAAAATTCCTTCCTGACCCCAGATATGGCGATCAGCTAAACCCTGAGCATGTGGGCAAGACTCACCAGCCAGACACCTTGGAAAGAATTCTCTGTAGTAACACAGATCTTACCCCATCTAACATCCCATCACAAGCTATTGGGCATATTTACCGCTAGTAGTCAAAGACGAATTAATTGCCAAAATTAGGCTATCCCATTATACTGCCCCCTCTATAAACTGACCAAGCTTAGTCTTGAAGCCAGATATGTCTTTTGCCCCCACCACTCCCCTTGGAAAACTGTTCCAGAACTTCACTCCTTTGATGGTTAGAAACCTTCATCTAATTTCAAGTCTAAACTTCCTGATAGCCAGTTTATACCCATTTGTTCTTGTGTCCACATTGGTACTGAGCTTAAATAATTCCTCTCCCTCCCTGGTATTTATTCCTCTGATACATTTATAGAGAGCAATCATATCTCCCCTCAGCCTTCTTTTGGTTAGGCTAAACAAGCCAAGCTCTTTGAGTCTTCTTTTATATGACAGGTTTTCCATTCCTCAGATCATCCTAGTAGCCCTTCTCTGAACCTGTTCCAGTTTGAATTCATCCTTCTTAAACATGGGAGACCAGAACTGCACACAGTATTCCAGATGAGGTCTCACCAGTGCCTTGTATAACGGTACTAACACCTCCTTCTCTTTTGGAAATACCTCGCCTGATGCATCCCAAGACAGCATTAGCTTTTTTCATGACCATATCACATTGGCGGCTCATAGTCATCCTGTGATCAACCAATACTCTGAGGTCCTTCTCCTCTGTTACTTCCAACTGATGTGCCCCCGGCTCATAACAAAAATTCTTGTTTGTTTCTAAATGCGTGATCTTGCACTTTTCACTATTAAATTTCATCCTATTGCTATTACTCCAGTTTACAAAGTCATCCAGATCTTCCTGTATGATATCCCGGTCCGTCTCTGTATTGGCAATACCTCTCAGCTTTGTGTCATCCACAAATTTTATTAGCACGTTCCCATTTTTTGTGACAAGGTCAGTAATAAAAAGATTAAATAAGATTCATCCCAAAACCAATCCCTGAGGAACTCCACTAGTAACCTCCCTCCAGCCTGACAAATTACCTTTCAGTATGACCCATTGTAGTCTCCCCTTTAACCAGTTCCTTATCCACCTTTCAATATTCATATTGATCCCCGTCTTTTCCAATTTAGTTAATAATTCCCCATGTGGAACCGTATCAAATGCCTTACTGAAATTGAGTAAATTAGATCCACTGCATTTCCTTTGTCTAAAAAATCTGTTACCTTCTCAAAAGAGGAGATCAGGTTGGTTTGACACAATCTACTTTTTGTAAAACTGTGTTGTATTTTGTCCCAATTACCATTGACCTCAATGTCCTTGACTACTTTTTTCTTCAAAATTTTTCACAAGACCTTGCATACTATAGATGTCAAACTGACAGGCTAGTAGATCACTTTTTCCCCCCCTTTCTTAAAGATAGGAACTATGTTAGCAATTCTCCAGTCATATGGTACAACCCCTGAGTTTACAAATTCAATAAAAATTCTTGCTAATGGGCTTGCAATTGCATATGCCGGTTCCTTTAATATACTTGAATGAAGATTATCTGAGCCTCCTGATTTCATCCCATTAAGCTGTTCAAGAATATCCTTAACCTCCATTCCATCCTCAGTGTTTAGTGGTCCTACTTCTTCTTTCTTTGTTTTCTTCTGATTTATATGGCTATAAAACCATTTACTGTTGGTTTGATTACCTTTGCAAGGTCCAACTCTACATGGCTTTTGGCCTTTCTCACTTTATCCCTACATATTCTGACCTCAATAAGGTAGCTTTCCTTGCTGATCACTCCCATCTTCCACTCCCTTGTAGGCTTTCTGCTTTTTCTTAATCACTTCTCTGAGATGCTTGCTCATCCAGCTTGGTCTACAACTCCTGCCTATCCATCAGCTATTGCATCTAGGAAAATCTGAGCTCTGTTATTATTACTAGCTCTTGTCCTCCAGTCTATATCTGGGAAGTTAAAGTCTCCCATAATCACACAATTTCCATTAGTATTTACTTCATTAAAAACATTAAAAAGGTCTCTATCCATATCCAAACCAGATTCCAACGGTCTGTAGCACACTCCAAGCACTATCTCAGGGGAGGCTCTAGTAGTCTTTTTCCCCAGTGTGATTTTTGCCCAGACAGGTTTCCATCCCTTCTTATTTCTTTACAGTCTACCTCATCATTGATATACAATGCTACTCCACCACCTTTGCCTTTATTTCTGTCTTTCCTAAACAGCAGATAGCCTTCAATATCTGTACTCCAGTTATGACTACTATTCCACCAAGTTACTATTATCCCTATAATATCCGGTTTCACTTCCTGCACCAGTAACTCTAGTTCCTCCATTTTGTTACCTAGGCTCCTCGCATTGATGTACAAACATCTTAATTCTTGCTATTTGGCTTCACTCAAATTCTTTACCCGATTAGGCCCAGACGTTCTACCACCAGTATCACATATTAGAATTGTATCTACAGTACCCTTCTTCCATATGTCCATTCTCCTACCCATGACAGTATCCTTTCTTGCTTTGTTTTCTTCCCTCTCAATGTTAAAATCCGGTGTGGAGATTACCTGGACATCTCGCAACCAATTCCTAGTTTAAAACTCTCTTAATCAGTTGTGCCAGCCTCCATCTTAGAAGTCTATTTCCGTCCCTACTCAGGTGAAGTCCATCCTGCGAGAACAGTCCTCTGTCCATGAATGCTTTCCAGTGGCCATACATCCCAAAGCCCTTCTTATAGCACCACTGCCTGAGCCATCTGTTGATCGCCATGATCTTGTCACACCTTTTGTTGCCCTTCTCTAGGAACACTGAAGATCACCTGAGCCTCGATTTCCTTAAGTGTCTTCCCCAGCCTGGCATAGTCGCCCTTGATACATTCCAGCAAGAATCTAGCCATATCATTTGTTCCCCACATTTAGGACAATAAGCGGATTCTTTCCCACTCCCATTAGGATCCTCTTCAGCGTCAGGTCCACATCCTGTATCTTAGCACCCAGCAGACAGCACACCTTTCTGTTCTCTGGATCAGCTGTGCTTACAGGCCTGTCTATCCTTCTCAGTAAGGAGTCCCCAATCACGTAGACCTGCCTTTTTTTGGTGATGGTGCGATTCTCCAGTCTATCCCTTGTTCCCTCTGGCTGCAAGTCCTCTCGATTCCCATTCACCCTTGCAATCCTCTGCAACCCACCCCGTATCCTCCTGGGACTCATGTTTGGTGTCCTCTCCATTGACGCTTCCCCTCTCCTTATAGAGCTAGCTGCCCTTCAATTCTTCCTTGCCCTCTCGCCTTCAGTGACCACCTGCTATGCCCCTTCTTCATTTTCCGAGTCCGCAAACCTGTTCCTGAGCTCTATTTCTTCTTCTCTAGCCTGTCTTTGCCTCTGCCTGGTTCGCTTATTCACATGCTTCCACCCTCCACTTTCCTCACCCAGCAGTCTCCCCTCAGGAGTTCTTTGGTCCTACTTCCATCTGCAAGTCTGAGCTTTTCCCTTCGGCGTCATGTCCCTTTTTTTTTTTTTTTTTTAATTAAATTTGGGGGTTTTGTCTAGGTTTGTTGTCTTTCACTCTCCGCTCTCAAATCAGAGAATCAGAAGAAAACATTGGGATTTAAAAAATGTGAGGTCTTAGTGGAAAATGTCCTTTACAAACCCATTGTAGGCCCACTGCTTTGAGGTCCTGGGACGGAGGGCATTCTTACGGGACCTGTAAAGGCTGACCTTACGGAAGGTGTATACAAAGTTATCCTCCCTTAAGACGTCATCAGAACTGAACCAGTGCCAGTTCAGGTCTTCACATCTGAAATCAAAGGATCAGAGACCCTCAAATCCTTTCACATAAGTAATAGGAGTCTTCTGTTCTACCATTTATCTCCCTCTCCAAAAAAGAGACTGAGTATAGCACATCTTGGGATTGGAGTTTTGTTAAGCAGCATTCTTCCTGCCGAGCCCAGCATACTGAATAATCTTTTTCAAGGTTTGCATTTGTGGTTTTTTTGTGGTCAAAACCTCATATCTGGGCTGAAACCTCAACTGCTGTTGCAGATAGACTAAACTCATTTCTCCTAGCTCATGATGGTGCTAGGGTCTGCTTTAAGCCTTCCCCCAAATAGACTCCTTATTGTCTCTTTCTCTGGCACTCCCTAAATCTCAATGAAAAGGGAACCTTTGCTGGGAGCAGATGATTGAGAAGCCCGTAAGAGGGATGGGCAGAGAGTCTGAGTTGGGGTTGGTGGAGGGAGGCAGTCAGGAGAATGGTATAGGCTGCTTTGGCCTTGATCCCTGCATTTTGGGAGGAGAAGGGGGTATGTTGAATCTTCTTGTTGCAGCAGCAGCTCAGGATTCAGCCTGATTTGAAGTTACCATTCACATCTATCAGAATTTGCCAGAATTGGAATAGAAACAGGTAAGTTGAGCTAAAATATATAGAGGCTGACTGCAATAGAAACCTTTAAGAAGGCTCAGCCATAAGTGAAATGTGCATGACACTGATGCCAGAGAACAGCCATCTAAATTCTCCCTCAACTTGGCTACACATTGCATTGTGAGTTGGCTAGTTCCCTCCAAAAAAATTTTCAAATAATTTTGCTGTACTTTTTCTCTTCTGTTTTTTGAAAAGCCATCTCCCAATCCTGGTAGGTTTGCTGAGTCTTCGCAATAGGAAACTGACAAGGAGTAATATTAGCTGAAAGTTTGATGATGCAAAATGTACTGTTAATTTGTGGGAGTAAACTATGCTCAACTTAAGTTCCTTGTCTTAAGTAAGACTGTAAATATAGTAAGTAAAATTTTTATTTGCATTCCATTTGAAAAACAGTCAGCCTATGAACTCCACAATTTTTTTTATTTTATTTTATTTTTTTTTTGTAGGAAGACAGCAGCGATGATGGGGGTCTTGTAGATGATAACTGTAATTCAGAGTTGGGACAGTGGCATCTGAAGCCTAATGTTTGCATACAGTAAGTATAAAGATGTATTGCTTAGAACAAGCTTCAAACTAATATAATGTAAAACAGAATGACAGCACTCGGGTGTCACTCAGACTTTATAAGATGCTGCTAACATACTGTTTATATTTTTAGCAATTTCTATATTTTGCAGTATAATCTAGTTTTAGGATTTTGTGTGGAACTCCTTTTGCACTGAAAATAGATATTCCCTTTTGGTTTGCTAAGATTGAAAGACTTGCTTTTAAAAGCATCTGAAGATATTTTTATTCTAATAAAACTGCTGTTCTTAGTGATTTAGTATTTAGGCTCCAATTCAGCAAACTACTTAAGTGTGTACGTAAGTGCCATTCCTATTTAGCAAAATACATAGGAAATTGGTTACAATTCAACATGTGCCTAAATAGATGTTGAATTAAGGCCTTAGTTGTGGGCATCTCAAATTAACTGGGGAGAATGGGATAGATATTAAATAATATAAAGCTAAAATATGTATAGAGTCTCCATTTCTTGCCAAAAAAAATTGTGCAGTTGTCATCTTTCGTGCACCTCTTTCCCTGATTTACCTGTTAGGTGTATTTCCTTTGCTTTGTTCAGAACAGTCACAACAAAAAAATCTGTTACTTCTGTAATTGCTTTTCACTAAAACATTTCTTTCTATTGCAAACATTCCAAGAACCAGAAAGCTATGAAAAAGCAAATTTATTGGCTATCACTAGCTTTAGTAGTTCACATTTTAAGTGATAAAAATGTAGGCTTCTAAAGTCATAAATACTTTTCAATTAGCATTTGATGTCTTTACAGCTTCCCTTCTATTCTTTCTCTACCTTTTAATCCTATTTTTCCTTCCTCGTTTTTCCTTTGTGTTATGTTATATACTACAAGAAGGAAAAAAATGCAGGCATGTTATAATAGTATAATATAAAACTTACAGTAACAAATACATAATGGTTTAATGCATGTGTATCATCCATAATTAATTATATTTTATGCCCTGTTTCTAACAGCAGAAGTAAACCTAACTTGTGAGATCTAAGGATATCACAGCTTGAGGTGCAATGGCTTCAAGTTACGGTTTGAAATGAAATACCCCATGCAGATGGTGATCGTCCCCCTTCGACACTGCTCCCTCCCAAAATAAAAAGGCTTAATGTGCCATGGATTACCTTTAGCACTCTTAACTCTAGTCTATCTGTAGAAATGGATACATCACTTTAAAAGCCATAAATTCTTCAATATCGTCACACATAACCATAAGGTCCCTCTTACTAACAAGATCCTCAAAGTGTCATGTCAAAATCTTGGTTTAACAACAACAAAAATAATTTGGGGGTTTCATTTCTTCATTATTTTAAAATGTACCTCTTTCCTGAAACAATATTTTAATATTTAAAAACCCATTGCTCGTGTAAGTAATTTACCTTGTTTCGAAGTTTAAAGGCTATGCATTTCAAAAATGTTTACGATTACTAGGCTGCCATCTTTATTTTTGCTATAAACATGGTTAAATATTTCCATTCTACTTTGAGAAGTAGTTACTTGCAGTAGTATCATCTATAAAAATATAATAAGATGTAATACAAAACAACTTTTGCAGTATCTGAACATTGCATTTGTTTTCTGTTGTTGGGAGTAGGCTATTTATTTGGGTACATGAATACAAGGACAAGTTATCTCCACTGTTAGCAGTGATAAGTATATGAACCAGTAACAAATATTAGTGCAATCTAACTTTCAAAAGGTGTTTTGCCTGATTTTTTTTTAAATTACTTTTCTTTTGCTTCAGCTTTTACTGCCAATAGTTGGAAAGTCCTGGAAACTAAATGCTCATGCAAAACCTAAGTGAGTGAGTTGAAGAGGTAGTTAGGTTTTTTCCCCCCAAATATGGAGAAATGTGTTTTTTTTAAGTGCAGACATTTGTTATGCCATTGTACTGACCTACAACTTAAAGCAGTAAATGAGTTTCTGAAATATTTGGTTATATTACTTATTAAAAAAGAGGACATTGTCATTTTGATACTGACTATATATAAATGTGTATATTAAATCATTAACTGTATTTCTGTTGCAGTTATCTGACAATGTGTACACTCCATTTTCTTCATTGTTTTGTTTGCTGTTTTCATAAAGGGACATTGTCAACTTGAAATCTAGTCAATTTAAAAAAAAAAAGTTTAGGAGTATAAGAGATGGAATCTCGGGAATTTACAACTGCATTTTATTTTAAATGTCCTCCTTTTCCCTATTGCTGTGTGAAAGATCCACACAAAAATCAAAATCGATGAAGGCCTAATCCAGCTAAGTGCTTAAGCACATGCTTCGTTTCCAGGATGCAAGTAATGCCATTAATTTCAGTGGGGTTAGTCACATAATTAAAGTTAAGTACATACTTAAGATCTGGTAGAGCACTTCACTGATCTCTCACAGTTTTGTCAAATGCCCAGAGTTACACACTGGAAGAATAGAGTAAGTTTTCTCTAATCTTTCAGTGAGAGTATCTTTAGGTCTTATGTGTAACAAAGGGTATGTCTACACTGCAAAGAAAAGCCCTTGGCACTGAGTCTCAGAGCCTGGGTCAATTTACTCAGGCTAGAAATAGCAGTGTAGACATTCCTGCTTGGGTTTGAGTCTGGGCTGTGAAACCTAGCAAGAGGGAAGAGTCTCGGATCCTGGGCTTCAGCCTGAGCAGTGACATCTACACTGTTATTTCTAGCCCCACAGCTCAAGACCTGCGAGCCTGAGTCAGTTGACCCAAGCTTTGAGATCAGCGCAAAAGGTTTCCCTTTGCAGTGTAGACCTATCTAATAAGTAAATAATTTTCAGACACAACGTGATTCTTTAAAATTGGCACTTTTAAATAGCCACTAAAGCTTTCTGGACTTAGTGAAATGTTAAATCTAGAGAGAACTTATTTTGCACTTATACTGACTTCAAAGCAAGTTGTAATATAACTTTTTGTGCTTTTCTAATTGTTATAAAATACTCAGTACTTCTCAGAGTGTGTGTTAAATAAACAAACAAAAAAACTTTTTCTCATTCATAGACCCTGCATTCTGCTTATGGACTCCCTGAGAGGCCCTTCCCGGTCAAATGTTGTGAAAATATTAAGGGAGTAAGTTCTAAACATGTAATTCCATTTTTTTCAAAAGTTTTAACATTCCATAAGAAGAAGAAAGGTCTTGATTTCTGTGCACCTTTTTTTACAGATATTTGGAAGTAGAATGGGAAGTCAGGAAAGGCAGTAAAAGAAGTTTCTCCAAAGATGTCATGAAAGGCTCTAATCCAAAAGTGCCACAACAGAACAACTTCAGTGATTGTGGAGTGTATGTACTGCAATATGTGGAGAGCTTTTTTGAGGTAAGTTTACTTGCTTCTGTCATGGTATTTATTTTATATCCTGCATTAGTCAAATAAAACTTAGTTTAAAGAATGGGAAACATTCCAGTGCAACGGGATTTATGGATGTGTGTAAAATAAGTTTGCAAGATGAAACAAATCCATTCTGGAAAAGACAATAGTTCTTCTTCGAGAGATGTCCCTGTGGGTGCTCCACTATAGGTGTCGGTGCGCCCCTGCACCTTTGATCGGAGATTTCTGCAGCAGTACTCGTACCGGCCACGCATGTTCAGAGCCTGGCCTCGCTCTTGAGTATACCTCCTAGTGAGCATGCGCGGCCGGTTCCCTCAGTTCCTTCTCTACCATCCCTGGCTTGAGACGGAGCTCAGGAGACGCCTTAAAGAATTTCTTTCCTCATCTTAAAATAACTTGTAGTTAGACAGTTTCTTGTTAGTTAGTTGTTAGTTAGTGCTACTTACCCTTTTTCTACTGTTTAAAAAAAAAGAAAAATTTGTTCTCTCAGCCGCTTCAGATATGCCTGGCTCCACAGGCTTTAAGTGCTGCTCCTCCTGTAAGGACGCTGTCCCTCTCTCCGATGGACATTCACAGTGCATAAAATGTTTGGGGGAGACCCATATTCCCCAAAAATGTGCTCACTGCACTACACTAAGCTCCAGAGCGAGAAAGGACAGGGAGCTAAAACTTAAACTTATTTTACTTCAAAAATCCCTAGGGTCTGCCTCAGACCCTGGCGTGGACTCTGCCTCCACTCACTGACACAGCTCTCCCACTTCTAAAAAGCAGAAGAAAGCAGCAAAAAGAGGGCACCTTCTGTCAAATTCAAAAGAAGCCCTTAGACACAAACCTTCTCCGGTCAGATCCAGTCTCCTTACCAGTGCTCCCCCACCTGAGCACTTTCGACGAGCCGGGCTCCTCCAGCACCGCGTTAAACCCGCCTGTGCTTTCCGTGGCAGCGCGAAGCTCTGGTGCCGAGGCGACAGGCTTTCAGTTGCCTGCCTTGATTATGGCAGCTATCGGCACCGCGATGAATGCGGTGCCGACATTTCAGGACCCCCCGGAGGCACCGCAGCCTGCTATTAATAGCGCAGCACCGACTCCGGCACCGGCATTAACAGCGCTACTTGGCACGGAGCCAAGACTAAGTACTCCGGTGTAAGCCTGGGTTCCCTCACAGCAATTCCATCAGCCTTCGCCTTCAGCTGCCTCAGCACTGCCATTTATCCAGTCAAGTGACCTCCTAGTGTCACCTACGCTGCAATCGCCCTTCCTTAAAGACTGCTTCTCCCTTACGAATGATTCAGGGTCCGAACAGCCTTCCTCCAGTGAGGAAGAGTCTGAACTACAGGATGATGTTTCAAGGCAATCAGAATTCCATCCTCGGAGTCCTGTCACCCGCGGGCACAGGAAAATTGTCTCAGACTATCCTCGAGACCCTACTTCCTGGTGTGTTAGCCCTCTGGATGGCACCACCTATGCCTTTTCCACCACCATGGCAGTATTAGGCCCCATGAGCACCTTTCCCTTGGCAGCACACCCGAAATTGCAATCCAACGAGATGCGAACGTCCAAATGATATGACTCACTTGGCGGCACCCTCCCATTCTCAGGATCAATTAACTCCTGCTCCTGACCCAGTACTAACTGAAGTACCAACTGAAGTAATGCCTGAAGGAGCTTTACTTCCCTTCCCTCTACTGTCCTCAGACGATTTTTCGAAATTCCAGGATCTCTTTAAAAGGGTTGCCAGCGAGCTTAGAATCAATCTAGAGGAAGTACCGGACCAACAACATGAGTTAACGGACATCCTGCAACCCTCTTCTTCATCCAGACTGGCATTACCAATCAATGCAGCCCTTCTGGAACCTGCTAAGTCCATCTGGCAGGCTCCAGCCACAAGCCAGCCTACCTGCAAACAAGCGGACCGTAAATACTTCATTCTCTCTAAGGGCTCTGAATTCCTTTTCTCACATCCTGCTCCAAACTCACTGGTAGTGGACGCAGCCAATCAAAGGAACAAACAGTATTTCCGTCATACCCCAGCCAACAAGGAAAGCAAACGCTTGGACCTGCTGGGTTGCAAAGGGTATGCCTCTTCAACCTTACCATTTCGAATGGCCAATTATACCGCAATTCTGGCAAAGTACGACCATAGAAACTATAACAAGTTCATGGACTTTATTGAACACATTCCAGACCAGAAGAAACGACAGTTTACAGCTTTAGTTTCCGAGGGCCAAATCATATCATGCATGGCTCTTCAAGCAGCTCTGGATGCAGTCAATACCGCAGCAAGATCCACCGCTATGGCGGTGGTCATGCGCCGAGGTTCATGGCTCTCCTCTTTCCTCGCGAGGTTCAGAGCACCATAGAGGATCTTCCTTTTGATAGTGATAAACTCTTTGCTTCCACCATGAATGAGGTGCTCCACTCAATGAAGGACTCAAGGGCAACTCTTCGATCCTTAGGCATCCAAACCCCTACAACCAGAAGGCGACAGTACAGATATCAACCTTACCACCGTCCATGCTACCCCCATATACTCAGCATTTCCCAAGATCTCAGGATCAACAACAGCAACATCAACGCCAGAGATCCAGATACCAGCGGTGTCGCCCCAGTTCTGGGATGCCCCAACTTCCTCCAACTAATAAGCAGATTTGAACCTTTGTTCAAAGGTCTCATAAACATCGTCCCAACTTCAGCGTATGCACTGCCTACAACTATCTTTGGACACCGCCTACAGCCATTTTTGCACCAATGGCAGAATATTACCACCGACAAGTGGGTTCTAGAGGTTATCACAACTGGGTATTCTATCCCCTTCCTCTCCTTAACTCCCACCCACCCACCCTCTGCAGGGACTCCTCTCACGAGCTACACCTCCAGCAAGAAGTACAACATCTCCTTCACCTGGGGGCTATCAAACTTGTGCCCGAATGCCACAAGGGGAAAGGGTTCTACTCCCATTATTTCTTAACAGAAAAGAAAACTGGGGGATGGCGACCGATCCTCGACCTCAGGAGGCTCAACAAATTTGTCAAAAAGCAAAAGTTCAAGATGGTTACTCTCACCATCATAATTCCAGCCCTGGAGCAGGACGATTGGTTTTCAGCCCTCAACCTACAAGATGCCTACTTTCACGTCACTATCCACCCAGCCCACAGATGTTTTCTTCGTTTTACCCTCGGCTCAACACA
This sequence comes from Gopherus flavomarginatus, assembly GCF_025201925.1. Lineage (NCBI taxonomy): Eukaryota > Metazoa > Chordata > Testudines > Testudinidae > Gopherus > Gopherus flavomarginatus. The sequence continues at coordinate 157,519,123 of NC_066620.1, read as the reverse complement.
TTTCCAATACAGAGTGCTAGCATTCGGCCTTTCCACTGCTCCTCAAGTTTTCTCCTAGCGGTAGTCACTGTCTACCTCAGGAAAAAAGGAGTCATAATATTCCCTTACCTCAACGATTGCCTCCTGAAGGCCTCCACATTCGACGAGGCCCTCCGCTTCACACAACTCACCATCGATTGCTTCCAATCCCTGGGCCTGAAAATAAACAAAAGCAAATCCACATTAAGTCCTACTCGGCACCTGGAGTTTATAGGAGCACGCCTCGACTCCACAACCGGATTGGCATCTCTCCCACCCGACCGATTCAATACTATAAAACTGCTGGCTATGAGACTTCGCAACAGCCCCCGGGTCAGCGCCCAAGACTGCCTCCAACTACTAGGGCACATGGCCTGGTGCACCTTCGTGGTCCAGAACGCATGTCTCTACATGAGGTGCTTCCAAGCTTGGCTGGCCATGGTTTACAAACCAAACGTGCACTCACTAAACAAACACCTGGCCATATCCTACCGAGTCAAAGACTCTCTCATATGGTGGACAGTCCCCTACAACTTCTGCTCTGAAGTCTCCTTCCTCCAGACCTCCCCAACTCTGATAATGATGACCGATGCATCCCTCACAGGCTGGGGGGCACACATCTCTCACCAAACAGTCCATGGGCTATGGTCTCATTCCAAGACCTCCCTGCACATGAATGTTCTAGAACTTCGAGCAATACGGAATGCCTGCCACTGCTTCCTTCCACTAATCAAGAATCAGCATGTACGCATAATGACAGACAACATTGCCTGCATGTTCTACATAAACAGACAAGGAGGGGCTCGTTCCCACTCTCTTTGCTCAGAGGCCATAAAACTCTGGAATTGGTGCCTTGCAAACCACATCCGCATATCAGCTGCTTATCTTCCAGGGGTGATGAACACCACTGCCGACAAGTTAAGCAGACGTTTTCCTTCGGAGCACGAATGGGAGATAGATGAGGGAATCATCTACAACATATTTCGCACTTGGGGTCACTCAACCATAGATCTCTTTGCAACTGCGAAAAACACGAAATGCCTCAATTTTTGCTCCAGGGCGGGACTGGGCAAACACTCCCTCAGAGACTCATTCGTGATCCCATACCGGGACTTAGCTTATGCTTTTACCCCAATACCATTGCTCAACAGGGTCCTCATAAAGATACGAACGGATCTTGCAAGGGTGATCTTGATCGCACCTTCATGGCCGAGACAACCGTGGTTCCCTTTCCTCACCAGAATGTCAATTTGGCCACCGATCTCCCTGCCTCTGATCCCGAACCTTTTATCACTGCAGCACGGCTGGCTTCTTCACCCCAGTCTCTCCATGCTTCATCTCATAGCCTAGTACCTGCATGGTTCTCCCAACGAGAACTAGACTGTTCCGACCAAGTTCAGAGGGTACTTCTACACAACAGAACACAATCCACCTGTACCACCTATCTCCGAAAGTGGAAACGATTCACAAAATGGTGTTCGACTAAACAACTGTCTCCTACCTTGGCACCTCTTCCCTGCATACTCAACTATTTATTGGACATTAAGCAATCCGGCCTTTCCCTCAGCTCCATCACAGTCCACTTAGCTGCCATCACAACCTTTCATGGTACAGTTGACAATACCTTGGTCTTCACTCATCCCATCACCAAGCGTTTCCTGAAGGGACTCCAAAGCTTATATCCAGACATTAAGCCACCTATCCCTCCATGGGATCTTCACCTAGTATTGTCCTGTTTAACTCATCAACCCTTTGAGCCCTTAGCCACCTGCTCCCTCTTGCACCTCTCGATGAAAACAGCCTTTTTGGTGGTGATTACCTCTGCCAGACGGGCAGGTGAGATAGCAGCCCTTGTGGCAGATCCACCATATGTGCTCTTCTTCAAGGACAAAGTTACTCTACGCCTACACTCAAAATTCCTTCCAAAAGTTCACGCTTCATTTCACATCAATAAACCAATACATCTACCAACTTTCTTTCCGAAACCACATGCAAACTCCTTCAAAGCCACAATGCACACACTTAATGTGCACAGGGCCTTATCCTTCTATTTGGACAGAACCAAACCTTTCAGAAACTCTCCTAGAGTCTTTGTCTCCATCGCGGAGCGCTCCAAAGGCATGCCTATCTCTACCCAGAGACTTTCGAACTGGATCTCCAATTGCATACGACTCTGCTATCAGATAAAAACCGTTACACTTCCAGCATTGATCAGAACACATTCCACTAGATTTGTATCTACCTCTGTAGCCTTCTTATGTAAAGTACCATTGACTGACATTTGTAGAGCAGCCACTTGGTCCTCCGAGCACACATTTGTCAAATACTATGCCCTTACTCAGGGCCCTCTCTCTGACAATACTGCCCTGCCTAATCGAGTATCTACTGCATTCCTGCCAGATCCGAAGTCCCTACCTCCTTGAGATACACTGCTTCGAAGTCGCCTAGAGTGGAGCACCCACAGGGACATCTCTCGAAGAAGAAGAGGAGGTTACTCACCTTGTGCAGTAACTGACGTTCTTCGAGATGAGTGTCCCTGTGGGTGCTCCACTACCCACCCTCCTCCCCTCTACTTCGACGTTGGGGTAGCCTCCGTTGTAGAGAAGGAACTGAGGGAACTGGCCGCGCATGTTCACTAGAGGTGCTCAGAGCGGGGCCAGGCTCTGAGCATGCGTGGCCAGTGTGAGTGCTGCTGAAGAAATCTCCGATCAAAGGCGCAGGGGCACACCGACACCTAGAGTGGAGCACCCACAGGGACACTCATCTCGAAGAACGTCAGTTACTGCACAAGGTGAGTAACCTCCTCTTCTCATATTAATGATCACACAGAAAAAGTGTCACAAAATACAGTTTAGAAGAGATAGATGTTTCTGAGGAAAACATTAAGAAAAGTAATGTTTTCCATTGCTGCACACAGTGCAAACATTTTAAAATTATGCCTTCAGCAACCCAGTTTTAAGTGAGCCTTGTAATCAGTTCAGCTTTAAACACAGAAAAAGCTTCTATTAACATTTTGGCAACCTAGTAAGTATATCTAATTCTTGAGGGGTTTTTCTTCCAATAATCTGGGAAATAGGGTTCTGAATATACTCAGTAACTGTAAACTTCTCGCATTGGACTTCTCACTACACTAGAATTTAAGAAGCTCAGGCACCTGGATGTGCAGTTAAATTACTGAATTGTTACCAGATAAGAACCAAATCCTTGTTGCATTGAAATAAAACTGTATAACTCCCATGATTTCCATAGGACCAGAATTTAACTTTAGTTGATAAGCTTCTCTTTTAACTTTCTTACATATTTTATCACTTTTACCTTCAAATTAGAGCCTCATGCACACTTTCCTGTGAACTAACCTGGGGAATATGGCAGGCAAGAAGTGTCTTCATGGTACATTCCCTCTTTGCATGAATCTGCAGCCATAAGATATTAGAAGTTCCAATTCTTCATATGATGAAGGAGTTAAGAGGCAACCAAGTTCTGTAATAATTTTCAGCCCACTCACCCTGTAGAATAGTTCCCAAGTTACTGCAGACTGAGTCTTTGTCCCTATCTGGTGTGGCAACATGATTAAAGAAATTGTCAATCAGGGATGCTCCTTGCCTCTGGCATATTCCCTGTGAGCCACATCATGCTGCAGGAAATAACATATGAGGGGAGATTTTGGCTCTTATTCTTGTGCTAGATGCACTGGCATTGAATATTTTTGAGTTGATAAATAATCCAGTCAGTTTTGGTTACTAATATATTTGAAAATTACGGAAAAGTCCCAATACTTGTTTCAGCTACCAGGCAAATAGCAGAATTTTTTATTTATTTTTTAAAATGGTGTTTAAGGTAAAGCAGGGGCCACAACTGTTACTAAAACAAGTGAAGAAAAAGAAATAGAGGAAGGGAAGCAGCTACAGAATGTTAATTCATGTACTTTTTTCCTTAGACATGGATTTATTTCAAATACATCTCTACTCACATTTAAAAACCTAACCTATACGTTTTGAAAGTAAAACAGCTTTGACTGAGAGATACAATAATTAGGAAACATAAGAGATGTCTTTCTTATCATGATAAAAAGTAATTACTGTATATACTCGTTCATAAGCTGAATTTTTAGTAAAAACGGGAAGCACCAGAGAAGGGGGTTGGCTTATGAACGAGTATAGAGAGGGAGAGGTGAGACACAGCCCCTCTCCCCAACAGAGGGGGCAAGGAGAGGCAGCACAGCGAGAAGGGAAGAGCCGGGGCCAGAGTCTCCCCACTACGCTACTCCCCCCTAGCCTCCAAAGCAGCCGCAGTTCCGGGGCTGTCAGGCTGCAGCCGTGCCACTTGGCCTCGCCTCCCAGAGCAGTCTGTGGCCACGCCACCCGGCTGCCGGAGCATGGTGCGGCCACGTCGCCCTATCAGGCCCACTGAAGCAGGCTGTGGCCGCACTGCCCAGCCTGCCGGAGCAGCTCCAGTGAGGCCAGAGACATCCTCCCCAGATCGCCAGGGATGGGATGGGATGGGATGGGATGGGGAGAGTGTGGGGATCCTGGGCTAGGGGTGGGGTCATGTGGGGAGTGGTCACGTGGGTTACTCCACTGACCCCCAGCTTCTCCCCCCTCCAAAAAAATGTCCCCATCAGTTGCTGTCCCGGCCTGTCAGAGTAAGCAGCCTGCGGACACTGGAGGTAAACAAACCATCTCGGCCCCCCAGTGGCTTATCCTGATGGCCCGGGAGCCAAAGTTTGCTGACCCCTGAATTATAGGGTCATCTTATGAACAGTTATAAAAAATTTCCATTTTTATTTTTCCATCTTGGGGTGGGGGCAGGGTGCGGCTAATAAATGAACTGGCTTATGATCATGTGTATACAGTACAACTGACCATACATTAATCTTCTAACTAAAGGTAAAATGCTTCAGTTGTCAGATGCATTGTAGTTGTAGCTATGTCAGTCCCAGGATATTAGAGACACAAGGTGGGTGAGGTAACATCTTTTATTGGACCAGCTTCTGTTGGTGAAAGGGATTTCAAGATTTATATATTTGTGAGTTCTAGAATGTGCCATGGAAACCTGCAGTAGCACATAGGTGTTTTATAGTAAGTGGTGTAATTTTAGTCAGATCTCTTAAAACATAATCTGTCAGCACAGTAAAATGTGTGGATGATACATCTCCAGTGAGAAAAAAATAATGCTATAAGAAGTGATGCTGATGACTAAATAGGATAATATCCTTTTCTCTGATCTGTTTAAAGCAGTGCCCAGCACCGTGGCAAGGAGTGCTGTGCTGCTGAAGGCACTGCCTTTCAGATGAAATGTAAAATTGAAGTCCCTGGCTAATTGCGGTCATTAAAGACACTTACATGAGTAGGGATATTAACCCAAATGTCATGATCAAATTCCAGTTTGGGTTATTACATTCAGGCTACCAAAATTTTCCATAAAAACGATAAGGTGGTTTTCTTTTTGTTCGAAATCATTAGTGTTTTTACAGTATTAACATGTGAAAGCAAGGTCTGTGTGTCCAAAAAATTTTGCAGTCTACATAAACTATTTGTGTAACTTTTTTGTGTTTAACCAAAGCAGTGTGACTGAATTAACATTAGTGTGTGTCAGGTTACTCCATGATTTATTTGAATTTAGGACGGAGTGTAAAACAAAAATAGAAGTCCATTCCCTGATGCCTGGAGGGGAAGAAGGAAGGAATGTATCTTTTCATTGATGGGTGGAGTGATTTCTATATCAAATTATCTGTAAAGTGGTTTGAGATCTTTTTGAATGGAAGGCACTATTTTACATTTATAAATAGCTTTGTCATTTGTACTTTCTAAAGTTTCTATAAAATTTAAGCATTTAATAACCAGTGTCAATCATCTTACAGATCATGTGGGAAAACATTTAATGGTAGTCAAATACAACTTTGAAAAATCTAGTTCTCCAAGATGATGATAGCGATTCCTTTGTTACTCATTAGAGAGTGAGAACGTTTTGATGACAATTCCAGATTCTCAATTGCATTGTCTTGTGTTTAGTATCACTGTGTTGTATACAGATTGTTATAATACTCATCTGAACTCTTTCCAGAATCCCATTCTCAATTTTGAGCTACCAATGAACTTAACAGACTGGTTTCCACGCCCCAGAATGAAAACTAAACGAGAAGAAATACGAAACATAATTCTGAAATTGCAGGAACAGCAGAACAAAGAAAAGAAGGGACAGAAGGACCTACATTCACCAGAAAGATCTCTGCAGGAAGGAACAGAACAATTTATCAACAGTAGCTCAGACTAAATATTATGTCTGTTGCATGTTAGCTCTGCAGTCAAAAACTGAAATATATTTTCTTTGTCTGCCCAGACTAAAGAATTGGAGTATTCTCTGCCCAAAAGTTATTTGGGAATGTTAATGCCTGTATAAATGTGTCATAAAAGGAATACATTCCCAAAAAGATATGTATTAAGTAAACAAGTTTGTACATATGTTAATGAGGCCAACTTTTTCAGCATTTGTAATTAATTTTTTTCACTTGTTAGGAAGCTTTTGTTATATATTTCTGTTAATAGAACTTAAATAGCCACTTCTAAACATAAAGCAAATAAAGAAAATATTTATAGGATGAAATGGTTAACTTTTTTCTTTTTCAGTAAAATTGTCGTGTAACACATAGGGGATGATCTGGTAGCAAGATAATTAATTCATATTGTGACTTTTACTTTTGCCCTTACAAGATTATTCTGCTTGATCTACAAACAATGAGTGCGTGTCAAAGTGCACTGTGACCCCAGAGAGGGTAATTCACATGCTCACATACAGTATCCAGTGTAAGCAATGTAATTGTTAAATAGGAATGCTTCAGATTTGGGGTCATGAGAAGATATGCATGGCTGTTTAAAAAAAGAAAAAAACAGTTGCTCTTTGACCAGAGATTACTACTCAAGCAGTATTATAACAGTTTCAAATAAAGTGATCTTCAGTGATACTATTAAATCATATTTTGTGAATCCCAGATGTTGTACAGTTGTATTTTGAAATTTCCCTCACTATAAAATTGTATTTTGGTAAGTGTACTTGGATAGCAGATTGCCCACATTACATTTTCTATGTTACAATTCTGAATGTCACATTCATATGTGCTTTATCTAAATAATGAACATTTAGAAATGTATGATTGCTATTTTTTGTAATGTCCACACCAAAAAATACCAAAATATCAGTGTTCATTGCTTGCTTATTTGTTTGTTCTTGATTCCAGGTAGCATCAAACTAAGCTGTTTAAAAATAATTCGTTTATTTGGATACTTTCACAGTGTAATCTGATTTTAAACAATATAAAAACACAGCCTTATGAAGCCAGCATTTCTTGTAGAACAAAACGAAGCCACTACCTTGCACAGCCCTTTAAATATTAAAAAGGTTTTGTTATGCAGATGAGAGAAAAAGAACTGTTGTTGCAAGGGTCTTGAATAATTCAGTCCTTCCTTAACATTAATTAATTTATATACTGGGAGGGTGAAATTGCCCCCTCCCATTTAAAAAAATAATCTGCAGGAGAGGTGGGGAAAACAAAGATTCCCCCCCACCCCACCCTGCAGTGTTTTCTCCAAGTTCTTTGATAGCTGAGTGTGCTTTGCTGTCCCCTTCTCCTATTGTCAAAGAACCAGGAAATTCAGCTCCCAAGCCCCGTGAGTCCGCTGAGATCAGCTAGAGACACTGGACCATCCACATGTAAACTTGTGCTTCTACATCAGCTTTTCACACACTAGACCCTAACAGCATTACCAAATAACTTGTCCTGCCAGGGAAATCCTGCACAGATAGTTTTCGGTGAACCCACCCTTCAAATAGGATTTCTCAGAAAGGTACCATGATTGCACAACCTCGAGATGTTACCTTTTGCACAGCTTGATCATGGGATTTGGGGGAGGTTCTGTACATTTCCCCTCACCTCTTTTCTCCATGCATGAACCCTGGACCACACGGAGCCCTCAGAGGGGCCTGGGAAAATGTGGATGCTACTTATATATGTTAGGGAAGATGTGTACACAGAGATTTTCCTTTGCATAGAAGTGTGGTTTAACCTCTCTTGTGCATAACATTAAATATGTAACACACATAACTCTCGTCATGTCCTGCATTCTTGCCGTTGTCTGGGAAAGTCTATGATAAAAACAGGGTCAGAAAGAAGACAGGAGGGATGGGAAGACAATAAACAGTGCAACTAACAATCTAGAATAGTTGCTTATACAAATGCAAGTAAAATCAAAGATACAGGGGGGAATATTGAGATCTAGATATACTTGCAAATAGAAAACATTTTATACCTTCTCAATCCAGTCTTCCAATTTTTCCCTAATGAAACATTCTAATTAAATATAATATATTATAATGTCAGTATAGCACTGTTCCTTTTATAATAATTGTGGTACAGCTTTCAGAGTTTCTAATACTTTAGAACTACTTCCATTCTATTCCTAGGAATGGCCTAGAGCTTATTTTTCCCACTTGGGATGCCTGATTTATTATTTAATGTTAAATCTTGAGACCTTCTGTCATGCAGCAAACTAATACATATGTTAAATATAGAAAGAATTTTATTTTTTTAATAAATGTGATAGAAAAATACAGAATTAAGAATTTGACTTATTTAAAACATTGAATCAGATTATACGAACTTATGTATGTGTGATGTTTGTTTTAGAGAATTACATGTTTTGATAGTTTGAGGGAATTCACCACTGATCATTTGGGACCAGTTTTATTTTACAAAAGTTAATGCAAAAAACTGAATATTTAAATATCCACTTTAATTATTTGTGTCATATATTAAAAAAAGTTTTAAGTGTGTTTTTTTTAAACCATGGTGATAAGATTTAGTATTACAAATACTTTCCAAAAGTAGCATGACTCAATTGTTCAGTGAAAACTATCAGATAGCTGACTAATTAGATGTAACTGTTGTATTGGCTTTCATGTTGGATAGAATAACAGTTAAGAATTCTTATAAGAGTTTTAGATTACTTTGCATAAAAAATTCATGCCTCTGTGGTAAACATTTGGTGGATAACATCAGAAGTAGAGATGACATTTAAGTCATCCCTTATGACATTCATAGTTTTCTTGCTTAAGTAGCTATGCTAATGTGCACATGTGTGCACACATCCTTTAAAAGCACCAAAAACTGGAAAAAGAATATTTTGTTAATCTATCATGGGGAAAAAATGACCTCACTATTCTCTTGATTTGGAAACTAATGTCAAAGGATTCAGTGAAGAGATGATTTAAAAAAAAAAATCCTTCCCCATAAACAATGAGGAAAATGGACAGCTGCTTGGTTTTTAATTATACACTGTATATTACACCATGAAGGAAGAACAATATGCCTTTGCATTTTGAAGTCATGAAGCTTTTTTCCCCTTTCACTGTTTTCAAAAAATAAACAGACTTTTTTCTATTGAACGTCAGCTTCCTGAGGTTACAAATACATCATATTGAGCACATATTGTTCTTATTTTCAGCATCTGTGTTCATATTCTATAACAAGCTTAGTTTTGTGTTGTCTTTAACATGTTAAAACACTAAGCATCATATAATGAAATTTTCATATAAAGGTGCTTATACTTTATAGTCCTACACACCCCATTTACTGTTTAAGGACTCAAGCTGGAGAGGTGCTGAGCATGCTTAACTCTTGAAGTCCTGATATGGGGACCTTGCTTCTTTTAGGCATGAAACTTGCCATCTTTTTTTAAATGTTTTGGAGTTGCTCTGATATGCAGAATTCCAGGGAGGCCTATAAACATCTCTCGTTGCAGTGTGCTTAGATGCACTAGGAGAGGTTGCTGAGTGCAGTAGTTTCCGGGAGTTCGTGTACACTTTCCTATCTCTGTCTGGAAATAGCCACTGTTACTTGCTCTGTCACTATCTCAAACCATAACCGATGTGGTCAAGATGACAAGCTGGACATCTTTCTCTAGATTCTTTCAAGCCAAATCCCCATCTCTCAACACCATTGTACCTGTTTGCTGATGTGATGAAACATACGTTCTGGCTCTTAGGACCCAACTTAGTGCAGTTGTACTCTGGAGAATGACTGTGGAGTTAGTTTGGTTTGGGTCTCTTTGACTCAGAGCCTGTTGGTCCCATGTACTAATAACTACCAGCTGCCAGCCCCGAACCCTGAATTCTAGCTGTCAAACTCTTTTCTTACATAAGCATGATTGCTAAGGCTATGATTCTAATCACGGATTCCATGATTTCAAGAGAGGTCCACAAGTTCGGGCTCCTGCCCTGGGCGGCAGGGCTCGAGGAAGGAGCACTAGCTCCACCTCCTGACTCACCTCATTGGGTCACCCAGCTGGTGGGTCAGCATCAACGCCTACATTGTAATACTTTATTGTTAAATTGTTACACATTTTTTTGTTGCTGTGACCATATACCCTGACTGTGTACATTTTACCAGGACTGTGCTGTGAATTTTGCCAAATTTTACCGTGACAAAATCATATCCATACTCACTGATAATAAAAAATGTGTTGTCAAAAGGAGAGAATCCTGTTTCTGCATATGAGTAATTATAAACTCATTAGTTTTGAGGTACTTAACAATGAAATTATCTTTATCTTTAAAGTATAAGAATGTATTTTCCTTTTATAAATGTTTTATATGAATAAAAAAAGCAGAAAGAATAAAGTCTAGTAAAATAACTTAAACCACTGAAATATTTAGAGAGACAAGAAAAGGAGACTGGTCTGTTTTTGAGCATCTCTTCCTCTCCCTTCCCTGCCCCAAGGTCTTATATTGCTGTTTTGAGTTTAGTTTCTTCTTTGAATCCTTTGGGGAAATGACTTCCTGAAAATAGTATTTGCATATTTATTTGAAATAGTTGAACATGGGATGAGAAGAAACCACTCATTCATATTTACTTAGGATTTAAAAATTAGCCAAATGCACTTTTACTGGTAAATGACCTATTTTTATTGAAATGTTCTAAATTGATTGCGTCCCATCAATATACTATATTTGTCCATTGCAGAGCTGCAGCACATCTCATGGAAAGGTTATAATAATAATAAATGAGGTCTGTCTTTTTCATATAACAGAATTCTTATTTCAGTACTTGTGTTTGTAAACTCTAACCTACGTGGTGGACCAGATCCTCTGCTGGTGTAATTTAAGTCAATGGTGCTTCAAGGGTTTGTCAGCTGAAGATATGGTACCACATATCCTGAAGCAATGCAGCATTAAGGAAAATCCAGCGTTAGAAATTTTTTAAGTTTAAATTGTTTTATGGGATTAAAACGATGCATTTCATCTGTGGTTTAACCTAGTGTAATGTATAAATTTATATCATGCCATGGCAATCTTAAGCATTTTTACAACTATACTAATTAGGCTGAGTTTAATATTTACAGTGTATAGGTCTTTTGCAAAACATCCTACTATGCCCTGAATATAACAAATGTTTGAATAAAGCTACATCAGATTGAAAATCAATATTCTTAATTTAGAACTCATACAATAAAATAGATGGTATGCTCCCTTTTTGGGTAGACATAAAATATAGTAGCCTAGATAAGTTTCAAAAGATTGGGCAGTTCACATATAATAGAGAAGAAGCTCAACCTAATCAGAGCAGTATGATTATGATTTGATTGGGAGTTTAAAATTGCCACTAAAGTTGGATGTTAAATGCAAATAGTAAGTTAAAAAAGAGCAGCACAATTTTAGCTTAGCTAATTTTCACACCATGTTGCTTCAGTCCTGGAACTTCCATGGAAATGGTATACAGCAATATGCCAGATAGCACCTATGTACTGTAATATAAGTAAACAAGGTAGGCCAATGCAAAAGGAACACTTGGCTCATTACATCATTTAATTGCACTTTGGGTAGGAAATTAATCTAAATGTAGTCCTGTGGTGCACAGGAATGTAAATAAACAGATAAACATGCTTCTGACTTCAAAGAAAACATGTACTTTGTTCTGAGCATTAAACGGGCTGTTCTGTGAGCCACACTGAATCAATGCTGCACTATAATCTCTCTAAGTTAACAGGGGGCAATAAAAGGCTGTGAGAAGATATACAAAAGCTTCATCCCATCTGAGTGACCTTAGGAAACTTTCGGACTGTTCTACTGCATCCAAAAAACTACATTCAAAGGATGTTGAGGTTGCAAAGTCAGGAAGTCGTAAATTAGGAAATACCTGATTTAAGATTGTCTTTGCACAAGACAGACAATGCTCATTGAATGAGCAGCTATTCGATGTTTCATTTTAGCCCCATTGTTCAGCATGTGGCCCCATGCCTTGTTTACTGAGCACTATTCAAACTATGCTCTAACTACAGAACTATTAATTTCCTCATATGCTTTTTCTGTGGTGCCCATCACCGTAGCTTATGCATGCATCACACACACTGAATGAATTTATCTTCACAACACCCCTGTGAGCTGAGGGCTGTTGTCCTCATTTTATGGGTGGGGAGTAGAGGCACGGAGAGTGTCAAAGGTCTACAGTAATTTTGGCTGCCCAATTTCAGATGCTTATGGGCTGATTTTTAGAAAACTTGCCATTTTACAATGCAGCTTCCACTGACTTCAGCTGTAAGTATCCATCTTTTGCAACAAATGAGGCAGACAACAGTTTTCTTATCTATAGAACCATGATTCATTCCCAAAGTAGGTCCATCCGGTGAACTGAATGAGGCAGGGTCCTGTGGAAAGAATAGTATGAGATCGTGTAATTAAATACTTTCTTATGGTGCAGGGTGGCCAACCTGAGCCTGAGAAGGAACCAGAATTTACCAATGTACATTGCAAAAGAACCACAGTAATATGGCATCAGCTTCCCACCTTGGTCCCAGCACCTTCCTCCACCCTCCCCACACCTCCTGATCAGCTGTTTCATGGTTGCAGGAGGCTCCATTGGGGGAGGAGGAGGAGTGATGGCACTGGAGGCTCGGGAAAAGGGTGGGAAGGGGTGGAGTGGGGGCAGAGCCAGGAGTTGAGCAATGAGCACCCCCTAGCCCATTGGCAAGTTGGTGCCTGTAACTCCAGCCCCAGAATTGGAGCCCATACAAGGAGCTGCATGGGGCTCTGGAGCCACAGGTTACCCCCGCCCCCATTATAGTGCATATGTACAAGGAGGCTAAATTAGGATTAGTCAAATTATCTTAATTCTGGTGTTTCCTGACTTCTGAGTGCTTGTCCTTGCAACTATAGCATTCTTTTTGTCCCTAAGGTGCCACATGACTCTTTGTTGCTTTTACAGATCCAGACTAACAGGGCTACCCCTCTGATTCTTTTTATGTAGGTTTTTTAAAAAATTATAATTTACTACATCGTGAAAAAAAAAGCAAACTCAGAAAACAGAACTTTCATCATGTGGCATCATCATGACCCCCACAAGCTTTATCAGCCAATTCATTAGATCAACCACACTAACCTCTGGCACTTAAGCTAATTGAGTAGCTCAATGCTATAGTATTTTGTCATCCTAGAAGTGGTCAGAACCCCTTTTAGATATGTACTTTGCATGCTGAATTAATCTAGCAACCAAAAAGTTAATTATTGTTAAGACTATTGCATATGGTCCCTGTTAGGAGAAGTGCCTGGGAACAGACAAAGGATAAAAAGGTCATCAGATTACGGCCAGATTTAGAAAGCCTGGTTCAGAAGAGAGCAAATTGCCTCTGCCTGTACCAGCGAAACAAGCCCCCTGCACCAGTAGGAGAAATCACCCTGCAAATGAGATTCATTTGTCTTGGTGAGAGCAGACTTAACTCACACTCAGATATTCTGGCAGGAGCCACTGAGCTGAAGGGCTGAATAAACATAGTCCCCAAACACACTCTGCTTTTCTGTCCAACTGCTACACACTCTTTGGGCAGCACTGGCCCTAACAACCTCATCAACAAGAAAAGTTCTTCTTTGAGTGGTTGGCCACATGAATTCAGCTCTTCGGGTACATGTGACCATGCAGACAAGATCAGATTCTTTTGGCAAGCAGTGTCCATTGGGTCCACATCTGTGGTGTTGACATCTTAGCATCCTTCCACCAGTGGCCTAACTATACCTGTACCCCTGCAATGTCCATCTGCTTCTCCATGCACTGTTCTAGCATGAATGTTACATATTCATATTTTAACTTGATACAGTATGTTGGTCATTTTGCCAGTTGGCACAAAAAAAGTCAGATATTTAATTTATAAACTAGGAACCACACCCCTTCCTTCCCCCACACACAGACACACATACACACACTCCCCAGGTTAATACTTTAGATCATATATGGTGTTATTGGCAAGACCTCTGGTCACTGAGACCTCAATACCACAGATGAGAGAGATCCTCCCCCACTTGAATGATGGGCCATTTGAGAATCCCCATTGCCACTCACCCTCCTTCTCCTATGTGGGAATCACACTGGGAATCTGGGGAGAGAGAAGACTAGCAATAGTACCAACCCCATAGTTCAAAAATCATGTCAGACAAAAAAAAATCATGACATTAATCTAAAAATTACAGTGGCATTTGGGTTTTGGTTGTTTTGTTTGTTTTTTAAATTAGACTCCGGGGTTGGTCTGTCTGATTCGAGTACTTTTTTTCTCATTCAGTGTCAGGATTTTTGTTTCAGCTTCCAGGAGAAGTCCAAATAGCAAGAGCCTCCCAAATCAACACCTAGGGAAAAAGACCCTCAGAAGCTAGACTTATGTGTATGGAAAGTCTATTTGTCAGCCACCCTCCAAATACAAATAGCTAATTACCAAGCACATCTCAGAAAATACAGTTATTTACATTGGGACAAACTGTCTAGACTTACAGACAAGCTTCCGCCTGAACACAGAGATGATTTAAAAATCTATAATGAACAGAGAGAAGCTGACAGCCCACACTTCCTTACAAGCAGCATTAGATGCAGCATGCACCCAGGATCAGCTCTAGGCACCAGCAAACCAAGCGCGTGCTTGGGGCGGCACAATTTCAGGGGTGGCATTGCATTGCACAGCAGTTGCACTTTCGGAGGTGGGGGGGGTTGTTTTTTTTCCTTGGGGCAGCAAAAAACCTAGAGCCGGCCCTGCATGCACCATCGCCACATCTGTGACAATGAAAAGGTCATCCTGGCTTCAGGTATCAGGGATACCCAGAGAGAACCACATCATGACTGAGGACACTCCCTTTTAAAGCAATTAATTTTTTAATTCAAAGACAGTTGAGACTCTCTATTAAAGGACACCAGGACTACCCTAAATTCCTGGGCCTGTATTTCCAACTCCAAGAAGTAAGCAAATAAGTTCTTACAGCACCTTCAGGCAGTGTCTCTCTGCTCAGTTCTGCTACAACTTTCAAAGGACTTCAGAGCCACAAAAAGAAGCAGAGGCTCCACCAATGATGCTCCTCTGCCTCATCTTCCATTGCTGCACGGTCAGTGTCTTCCACTAGGTGGCAAGTTTGATGCCAGTGTCGAGCACTTGGCTCTTGAGAATCCCTTTTCTTTCAGCCACCCTGATTTGGCAACCACCTCTTACTTTTGGGAAGCCTGGACTTGGATCACCTTGGACCAGTGAGTACTGGAAATTGTCTACAAGGGATATTCTAGCCAATTCCAGTCCATTCTTATCCCCTACTTCCCTTCTACGGAGCAGCCAGGCTTTTCTGGTATTCATATCTCGTGAGCCACTCACTACAGCCCCTAATCACATGGAGCAGTGGAGGGAGGTGCCCACAAAGTTCTATGGCAGGGTTTTATTCCCATTATTTTCTCATTCCAAAGCACAAAGGGAGTTGGCAGCCCATCCTGAACCCTCAATGTCTCAACAAATTCATCCATTGTTTCACATTCAGGCTGGTGACTTTGAGCCCTCTAATTCCCTTATTAGACCCTTAAAACTGGTTCACAGGTCTTGACCTTCAGGATGCCCATTTTCACATATACATTCATCCAGCTCAGAGGAAATACCTCAGATTCCTAGTAGGAACATCTCACTACAGATCCTTTTGTCTTTCCACACCACTAAGGGTATTCACCAAGTGCTTGGCAGTCATGACAGCTCATCTAAGAAAAGAGGGGGTCCAGATGTAGCATATCACAATGATGACCTCATCCAAGGAAGCAGATAACCAACTTATTTCAAGTAATTTTAAAACTCTTCATCACAGTGGGCCTCAAAGTCAACGGAGAAAAATCCTTAATGATTCTGATTCAAAGCATAGAGTTCCTAAGATTAGATTCCATCTCGGAAAGAGCTTGTCTTTCACAAGAAAGATTCCAGACTCTAGTGAACCTCATCAACCAACTTTAAGTTCTCTCAAAGATATCTGTGACAGCATGCCTCAGACTCCTGGGATGACATGCCCTCAAGCATCAAGGACTACCCAGGGTCCTGTGGAAACTGAGATAAGATTCTGGATCAGCGATCACATTAATCTGGCATTAATATCTCATGGACCGCTTAATACAGCCCCTAATCACTTTGCCTCCTGTGACCAACATAGTCTTGCAGAATAATGGTTAGATCCAACACCTGAACCCAGCATTGTTACATCCAACAGACTGGATAATGGTGTCTGATTGACATCCAGAGAAAACAGGTGTTACGCTGAAGTTCAGAACATTCTACTCCAAAGCAGAAAAGCCTTGACTTATAAAGCTAAGTGGAATATCTGGGCAATTCAGCATCAGCTGTCTCCTGTGACAACACCCACTTCAGCATTACTGGATTATTTACTAGTCCTGAAACAATCTGGATTTTCTATTACAGTGGCATTTGGGTTTGGTTTTTTTGGTTTTTTTAATTAGACTCTGGGGTTGGTCTGTCTGATTCGAGTTCCATATGGGTCTATCTAGCAGCAATATCTTCACATTACCCTCCTGTTCAGGGCCACATAGTATTTTCTCCCCTGTGACTATAGTATTCACAGGTTGGAATCCTAATCCCTGTAGCACCTATGAATGAAGACTGCCTTTTGAGTAGCCATTACATCAGTTTAAAGGGCAGGATAAATCCAGATCCCACAAGGCAGGCCCCCCCTATACATTGCTTTATAAGGATCACTGTCAGGCCTCATCCCAAAGTCCTGCCCAAGGTTTTTTTCACAACTCTATGTGAACCAATTGATTCATCTCTCCCAGTTTTCTTTCCCAAGAATGGCTGAACAACAGAGAACACTGAACTTCATACACATGATGTTTCAAGGGCATTGTCATATTACCTTACTGGGACAAAACAATTCAGGAACACACTGAGCCTGCTCACAGCCTTTGCTGATAGGATTAAGGGTCAGGCAATATCCTAACAAAAATGATCAAAATGGGTTATGAGTAAGGCTAAGATTTTTGTCACAGATATTTTTAATAAAAGTCATGGACAAATCACAGGCAATAAACAAAAATTCACGGAAGACTGTGACCTGTCCTGGATGTTCACTAAAAATATCTCTGACAAAATGGGGAGGTGGGTTAAGCACCAACTGCTTCTGGGGCTCCAAGTCCCCCACCCCTTCATTGAGTGAGAGCTCTATGGTCACCCCCACACACAATGGCTGAGCAGCTATGGGGGGACCCTGTGCCCATGACAGCAGAAAGCTCCAGGGGGGTTCCCTGCCACCTGCAGCAAGTGGGAGCTCCCCTTGCTCCTTGTGGCAGCTGGGAGCTCCTGAGGGTCCCAGCGCCATCCATCACGTTTCAACCTTCCTTCCCTGCTATTAAAGTCCTACTCCCTGGAGATTCTTTCTGTATTGGCAACGGAACTGAGGGACAGTTAGATCCATTCTTCCCTTTATGCCATCAGGGGAGGGGATATGAGGACATCTAAGGTACAAGACAGGAGCGGCGCCAAGGTTTCTGGCGCCCTAGGCAGAATTCGGGAGGGTGGCATTTTGTGCGCTCCCCATGGGGCACATGGGAGCTTCCAGTTCCGCTCTCTGCCGAAGAACGACCCTCCACCGAAATGCCACAGGCGACAGCGGCAGTCATTGAGCTGCTCAACTGCCTGCTGCTGTTTTCTGCGGCACGTGGGCAGAAGGTCCTTCTTCGGCGGTGTGACGGGAATGGAACCGGAAGCTCCCGTGTACCGCATGGGGAGCGTACAAAATGCTACCCCCAGAATCCTGGCACCCTAGGAGACTGCCCCAACAGACAATGGTGGCCAAAATAATTAGATTTTGTGTGCATGTAGTGTATGCATACCAAGAGTGGAATCTATGTGGACAAGACATCTTGAACAGCCACTGTTACTGCTAGGTAAGTAATCATTCTTTTTGACTTTTGTGCTGCTGTAATCTCACCCCCTAATGGATCTCATCGTTTGGGACTATGGAGTGAACGTGACCCTACAAAAAGCAATGGTCTTGAAAAGGACTGAGATAAGCAGGTTGGGGGGTGGAGAGAAATTATTGAGGCAAATCTATATTTTATGGAGATATACCTATCTCCTAGAGCTGGCAGGTCATCAAGTCGAGTCCTCTGACTTCATTAGTAGAACCAAATACTGATTTTGCCCTAGCTTCCTAAATGGCCCCCTCAAGGATTGAACTCAAAACCCTGTAATTTAGAAGACCAATGCTCAAACCACTGAGCTTTTCCTCCCTCTAATTTTGTTTCTTCTTCTTCTCTTGATTTGTTTAACATTATTTTGTGTTCCTTGCTTTGGAACTAGAATTCAGAATTATGTTTTTTAAATACTTACAGCTGGAGATAGAAAGAAAGAAAGAAAAAGGAATGTTCTTTAGGCACTGTGAATTCAAGAAATTGGGCCAGCAGAATTGCCTTCAAGCAAAATCCAGAACTGCAAAAGGCCAAGGAATGCCATCACTATTAGTGCAAATTCAGAATAATCAATTCCTCTTTAGCTTACATACATTTTTATACTAGAAAGGGGAAACTAAGTTCATTACTGAAATCACTCATTAAAAAGAAATTGGATTATATTCACATAGTAATTGGTGCCTTAGATACAAAATCTGACCAGCTTGTAACTTGAACAAACAACTTGGAACACAGGACGGATGTGGAGAAGAGGATGACTCATTTAGAGGGATTCAAAAATTGGCAATAGTTGTGTGACCACATATAATGGTTAACCCAAAGTCCACTGAAAAGAATTAAACCTTTAATGCAGCAGTGTAAAAAATGTGAGAACAAAGTATTTGCATGAAGTATTAGACTTGTTTGGGAAGGTATTTAGATCTTCCTATCTCACCAGCTGGTAAAGATTTTACATCTTAAAAAAGTAAGATACCCTACTAAAAATAAATAAAAGTGTTGAAGTTGGAAGGACCATCATCTGCAAGGTATCAGATCTTGTATATAATAGAGCTGTCAATTAATTGCAGTTAACTCATGCAATTAACTCAAAAAGTTAATCAGGATTAATCACAACAACAGAATACCAATTGAAATTTATTAAATATTTTTGGATTTTTTTCTATACTTTCAATATTGAGTTCAATATTAGAACACAGACTACAAAGTGCACAGTGCTCACTTTATATTATTATTTTTTTATTACAAATATATGCACTGTAAAAATGAGAAACAAAAGAAATACTGTAGTATTGTTCAATCCACCTCATGCAAGTACTGAAGTGTAAACTGTAAAAACGATAAACAAAAGAACTAGTGTTTTTCACCTCATACAAGTACTGAAGGGCAATCTCTTTATCATGAAGGTGTAACTTATAAATGCAGATTTTTTTTTGGTTACATAACTGCACTCAAAAACAAAATAGTGTAAAACTCTAGAGCCTACAGGTCCCCTGAGTCCTACTTCTTATTCTGCCAGTTGTTAAGACAAACAAGTTTGTTTACATCAGTGGTTCTCAAACTTTTGTACTGGTGACCCCTTTCACATAGCAAGCCTCTGAGTGTGACCTACCTTCTCCCTGGTTCAAGCCCATTCTCTTCCTCCCTCTCTGCACTGAGCTGAGGGTGGGAGTGCACTGACCAGAGGGTTGGGGGTGAAGGAGCAGGCTGTGGGTGGGGTTTCAGAGTCTGGTAAGGAGCTAGAATGAGGGAGGAGGCTCAGGAGGTTTGAGTGTGGAGCGCTTACCAGGGACAGCTCCCATTTGGTGTGAGGGGTGCAGGTGGGAATGTGTGTGAGGGGGTGCAGGAGCTCCCGTTGGATGTTCAGGGTGGGGATGGGGATGTGGGGTGTGTGTGCAAGAATCAGGTCATGGGGTGTGGCGTGGCTGGATATGTGTGGGGGTGCAGCAGTCAGGGCTGGGGTTGCGGGGCGATGCAGGGGTCAGGGCAGAGGACTGTGGGGGGGGAGTGCAGGGGTCAGGGTGTGTGTGGGGGGTGCAGGGGTCAGGGCAGAGGGCTTGGTGTGTGTGGAGGGGGTTCAGGGGTCAGAGCAGAGGGCTGTGGTGCTCAGCTCATGGGGGTGCTCCCAGCCCCCTGCCATGATCAGCTCACGGCAGGGGGCTGGAGGAGATATGCCTCAATTCCCCCCCTTTCTCCAAGGCCCCATCCCCACCTGCCTCCTCCCTGGAGCAGCGAGCATGCTGTGGTTCCGCTTCTCCCCCTCCTCCTCATAAGGGCGATCAGCTGATCGGCGCAGGAAAGGGGGAGGGGCAGAAAAGCAGCATGCTGGGGGAAGAGCAGGGGATGGGGGAGCTTGGCTGCAGGCAGGACCAAGCTTCTGCCTCCTGCCCCCGCAGGAGAGAGATGCTGGTGAGGGGGCTGAGTGGGGTCAGGACCCTGGCAGGCGGCAGGCAACAGCATGCCATTAAAAATCAGCTTGCGTGCAATCTTTGGCACGCGTGCCGCAGGTTGCCGACTCGTTTTAGCCTAAGGTGGTATCTGGGGTACAACATGGCCAGCTAACATGACTACGGACATGTTAGTCTGTGTCTTAAAGTGGCTTTTCAGACATGTTCAGATAACTCAACTGAAATAACACGACAGAAAAAAATACCCCTTTAGCCTGTCAAAATGTACACTAAGGAGTTGTATTTGTTCTGGACCCTGATTTCTGTACTTTAGTTTTCTCTATAAAATTTGGGAAGAGGAACTTCCTCTCACCATGCCATCAACTTGAAAATGTCAGTGTTATTTGTTGTATGCAGTGTAGTTGTAGCCATCTCAGTCCCAGGATATTAGAGAGACAAGGTGGATAATTGATGTAATATCTTTTTTATTGGACCAAATTCTGTGGGTGAGAGAGACAAGTTTTCAAGCCACACACAGCTCTTCTTCGGGGGTATTCATTGTATTTTCTACATGTGTACAGCTGATAGGCTTTGTTGTCCATGCTGTTTCTGATATCATTGATATTTACTTTGGATGGTCAAGATCTGGGAACAACAGGATAATCATATGTGACATTTTCACCTTATGAAAAAGTCAAATACAGCCACACCTGTCACAATATGTAACAATTTGGTATGCAAATATAGGGTATCCTCCCAAGATCTGCTAGTTAGGGAGGCTGTATTGAGTCCTTCATTACCCATCTGTTCATGTGCTCTACCAATATATTCAAGCTTGAAAATACAATGAAACTATACAGTGGTCTATGCTGCTCTTTAAAATGTCTGAAAATGCAGAGGATAATCATTGTTTACATCTGTCACAATAATTCTGAGTCATCTCTTGTTTAAACAATGCAGCGAGGAAATCAGCTGTGGATTCATTTGGTCAGAGCTGGATTGAATGCATTTTGGCCATTTTGAATAGAATCCATCAGCACTATAACACAGAGCAAGCGATCAGATTGATACTGATATGGTCTTATAAAATCTATAGTTACTTTTCTCTGACGGTCTTCCTGCCCTTTATGATGGTCACAGGAACCTGGTGGGTTTTCTAGTACTTATCATTCATGCAGCAAGGACAGTGCTGATTTCTTTCTTACTCCTCACTATGGTCCCATGTTGGTCAATCGTAAGCTTTGTGGAACCCTTTTAGTGAGCATTGTGCCTATATGTCCCACTTGCACATAACCCTTGAACGGATATTTCTCCATGTGCCTCCTCCTCTGTAATAGAATAAGGTGTTAAGCATTTTTATTTGAATGAAGAATCTCTGTTCTTGTGATACAAGCATTCTGGGTGCTAACATGTAAATATTACTTCCACCCAGCTAGCCATTAAACTATATCTATCTCTGCTAAGTATTCATTTCCTGAAATTGCTGTAAAGCAAAAATGTGTCTTGCCAACCCCCCCAATCTGGTCCCGTCACTACCTTCCACTGTTTGGCGAAGTCTCTATTTAGACCCAAGTTCTGCAGCTTCATTCAATCTCTTCTGTTAATTATGTTTGACATGCTTCTTGCCATTGTCTCCATGGCATGGTCAGAAAAGAAGGTAAGAGTTTAAAGGTATTATGTTGTCCTTTTCTTCATTTTTATCTTTGTATATGGGTCAAAATTCTTGCACCCACATTTCAGCTTGTGTGGGGATATTCCTCTAAAAGAAGGAATCTGACAGAGTTAGAGAACAAACTTCACTTTACTGTTTCCTGAGTGAGAAAGAGCAAGACTAGATAGATATGTTCCCTCTAACCAGGAAATGGAGCTTAAGGCCATGAAAATAATTCTCTCCAGCACTGCATCCTGCATTCAGATGCAACAGCAGTTTTTCAAATGTTTAACTCAACCTATCACAAAATGCATCTGTTTATTACGGCAATATCCATTAACTGAATTGTTCCTTACAAGGTTCACTTAAGGGAACTATTTGCATTCATCTTCCAGACTGTGTTTCTTTGTAAATCATTGATTCTAATAATTCCATAACAAATTGAAGAAATGTTTTATATAAAATTTAAATAAAATAGCCAATAAATAAATAAAATAAATTTGATGCCATAGTCCCCAGTAGGTATGCATGGTTAAATATTAGTGATCCAATATATTATAATAAAAAAACATTTGTTCCAAAACAGAAAATGAACTTCAGTTTACTGACTACACTGAAACCTGGAATAATATAGTGTGTTCACACTTGTGGGTTTTTTTATCAGCAGTCTGAGAATGTTGTAACTCTCACATACATTTCTATAGATATTTCCTTGTAGCAGTGGCAGTAACTGCAAACTTTTCCTCCCTGTTTCAGGACCATTTATTCTAAAGTTCCAAAGAACAGCTACTATCATTTTTTCACTTTCCTTAATTTTATGGGAAAAGAAAACCTCTCTAAGGGAGAATGGACTTGAGTGATTTATATACTTTAAATACATTTTGTTGAATGATTTCCTGGCATTATGTATCTTGTTTCTGTTGTGACAGAGTTTAACTATTCAGCACATTTATATTTAACTCAGTTTTCCTTTCACAAATACACAGGTTTTCCCCCTAGATAATAATTACCCATATCTGTGTATGCTTTGCAAATGGAAAACAACATTAGGCCCTTATAGACTGTACAAATACTGTCCAAAGGGTAATGCTTTAAACGAGAAGTGCCACTTCAATGCCCTAGAAACGTAAAAATATTGTAATTTATTCAAACTCTTAATTATTTTAAATGATGCCAAATAAAGTTATCCATAAAAATGCAAACGAACTGCCATGTTGAAAAATTGTTTTTAAAAATACGTATAGTCCAAACATAAAAGGTTGTATTTGACACAGAAGTGTTCTGCAGTATTAGTAGCTGTCTTGTTTCACATTCTCCCCAATGCTAGTCCATACCTAGAGTGGAATATTGCAAAGGATGGGATAAATTCTTATAGTCCAGTCCCACTCTCATTGGCAAAACAGCCCCAGGCACAAACCGCCATTTAGAAGAGCAGTCTTCTATTCCTTCCCTTAATCTGTGCTGGGTCGGCCCACTCTAAGCACATTATAAACTGGCACTTACAAAGTGCCTGATTTTTCCATCCTCATATTGAGTGAAATTATTATTATTTGCATTCTGGTATCACCTAGAGGCCCTCGTTGTCCAAAGTACTATACAAATAAATAAAACAAAGACTGCCCCTGCCCTTCATCACTCATAATTTCAGATTAAGAGCAGATGTAACAAGAGTAAACTGACATATAAAGGTGGGTTGGGGAAAAAGGTAACAGCAAAGATGATTACATTTACATAAATTAGAAGTCTCATTGATAATAGTAGTCACAAGTGGTCACCAGCCTATTCTACTGTATTAGCAATTACTCATGTAAATTTCCATTGAGATCAAATAAATAAATAAAGATTCAGTGACACTTGAAGGAACAATGACATTTGAAAAGATGTACTGAATGTTCTGAGGAGTGTGCATACTTGTAACTTTGCCATCTTGTGAAAAGTTATGAAACCTGAAAGTCTTCTAAAATTCAATCACAGCACCAGCATTTCTGGTGTCATTCCTCATCTAGACATGCCATGAAATGGAACAGCCCCAGCTGCTGTTTGCTAACAGACTTTTAAGGGATAAAGTGGAGGTGTGTAGAACCTCACTTCCTGCCACTTGGGTCTTCTTAGCGTATGCACAATGTGCCTCAGATGGCACGTGAATTTGGTCTGCTGGTTGGATCATTAGTTTCTCCGGCTCAGGCCAGCTACTGCCAGGGAATGTGATCCATGCCCCTCCACCATTTGGGTCAAACAGACACAATTCAAACTCTGCAATTATTGCAGAATGGGCATGTCAGCTATGCAGCTGCTGACTGAAACTGGCACTTTACTTGTACATGTAGTGATTGAGAGAACAAAACCAACTTGTTCAGAACTTGTTTTATTGACACAGAGAATGTTAGTCAGGACACAGGATTTAGCTCCAGCTGTACTCCGCCCAAGCTGCATGATTAAGCACCCACTTTTAATCATATACAACACATGTTCGTTTCGTATTGTCCATAAAGTGTCTAGTACAGTGTTGGTCCTATGTAAATAAATAACAATAGAGCACTTATTTTGGAAAAATCCCCTGGGGGAGGGAAAGGGGTTCCTTTAAATTCTTCTAGGATAGAGGCTAGCAAAAGGCATTGCTAAACATCAGCTCTTAAGGGTAAAATACAGTTTGAAGACTATTACTTTGCAATTATTTATTTTTGTATATTTACATGTGTATAAAATATATCTGTATTTTTACAATGTTCTGGGAGCTTTTCAGACACTCAGGACCAGGGCCGGCTCTAGCCATTTCGCTGCCCCAAGCACGGCGGCATGCCGCGGGGGGCGGTCTGCTGCTCGCCGGTCCGGCGGTTCCGGTGGACCTGCCGCAGGCATGGCAGCAGATGCTCCACTGGAGCAGCGGGAACCAGCCGACCGTCCGCAGGAAAGCCTGCGGCAGGTCCACTGGAGCCGCCTGCCACCCTCCCGGCAACCGGCAGAGCGCCCCTCGTGGCATGCCGCCCCAAGCACACGCTTGACACGCTGTGGTCTGGAGCCGGCCCTGCTCAGGACAGAGTGGTCCCAATCTGCCAAGTCTGAGGACAGAAAGATATAGAGGTTAGTAGAAAGAGAATAGCAGATTATTAGATACATATTAATTAGACTCTCTCTAGCAGTATAATAGAAGTGGGGTTTTGAGGGACTTAGGGAGAACAATGTACAGGTTTGGAGCATAAGCTCAGGCTGGTCATGTTATTCACAGAGAACTGTGTGGAAGAGGGCATGGAGGTGATTGTGGGACAAGCTGATGAATGAGTAGACAAAGTTGAGAAGGTTGGAACGGAGAGCAAGGAAGCAATGCGAAACTCAATTAGGGAGGGGCAGAATTATGTAGGGCTTTCAAGATGGAGAAAAGAAGTTTATATCTGATGCAATAACATATGGGGAGCAAGTGGAGACATTCAAAGAAAGGAGTGACATGATCACATGGGCAGGTGAGGAAAATGATTTTAGTGGTTACATCTTGTGTGAAGTGGGGCAATGTGTATTTCAGAAAACAAAATGCTTTAGGAGTCAAGGCAGAATGTATTGAGGGCCTAAATAAGAGATTTGGCTGGGGAAGGGAAAGAAAAGACTAGCTCTTGGAGATATTCAGGAAAAAGTAGCACTTCTATCGCCTCTTATGGATGTAAACTAGTAAACAAATCTTTCACATTAAAGGAACACAGCTAAGTAGTTAAGTCCCCACATTTCTTTTCTTTTAAAAAAATAATAGTTAATTTTAAAAGATTCAATAAAATCTTTAAAAAGATTAAGAAATACTGAAACTGAAATATTTTCAGTCTAAATGTTGCAACCTTGTTTTAGGGTGTCAGAATTTCAACTGAAATTGAGTTGAAATTGACTGCAAAGTGAAGTGTCTCGTAAATTTCAATGACTAAGCTGAGCAAAAAGCAAATAGTAAACAAAGGAATAAATAGCCAAAATAAAAATATGTATTTTGTTCAATTTTAATCATTTAAATTATTGTTTGTATTACAATAGTGTCTAGCGACTCCAATTGAGATCAGAGACCCATTGTGTTAGGCATTGTACCAACACTCAGTAAGGCCTTGTCTACAAAAGAAAGTCGAACTGCTTTAACTATTGGCTATATTGGTATAGCCAGTGTGGCACAATGTCCCTAATGTGGATGCAGTTATATTGGTAAAAATTTGCTTATACAAGTACGGCTTATTTCCATTCTGGCATGGCAATAAGCCATACTTGTAAAACGCATTTATACTGGTATAATTGCATCCACACTGGGGGAAGGATTGTACCAATATAATGAGATTGATTAAAAAAAAAAATCACATCTGTAAACTGACCAGTACAAAAACAGTGTGTAGACCAGACCTAAGAGACAGTTCCTGCTGTGAAGAATTTACAAAGACTAAAAAGTAATAAAGCTCTCTTATTCCAGAATAAGTATGTTCACACATGGAGTTATTCAGCAATAACTATTGCAATTAGAATTCCTACACTACCTTAGTCCAAATTAACTTTCAAGTGTAGACAAAGGCATGTTCATACTGTGCACTGTGGATACCGAATTAAATGGCATTACCCACAGTGTGTAAAATTAAGCATTTTAAGACTTTGAAGGATCAGGGCCTAAATAGATAAGAGAAAACAGAGAGACGAGGTGGGTGAGGAAATATCATTTGTCTCTAATATTCTGGGACCAACTGTACAACAACACGGCATATAGGAGAAAACAAGAGGCAGAGATCTTATTTTCACTAGGAAAAAAGGTTACCACTTCTTAGCTAATGTGGCAAAATCTTGTGGTATGTCTCCAATGAATCCAAACTGTGATTGTAGCTCATGTAGATGTACCCAAACTGGCTCTAATCTAGCTAGCCTGATTAGGAATAGCAGCGGAGCCAAAGCAGTGGAGCTTCAGCCTGAGCAGTGCAAGCCCAGCCAGGACTCTGGGTACTTACTGGTGTGCCCTGACTTCACTACAGAGCCAGCTGTCTTGGGTATGTCTACACCTGATGTAATCACACCTCCCAGTGCAATGGAGAGGTGCTGGTCCCAACTGGCTTTTCCATGCTATTGCCACTCCTGTTGCGGATAACCGGTGATCACTAACCAGCAGGATGTTGGCACTTGGCTGAGTGGACGGAGGTAACCCCCTTCCCCCCCCCCCCCCGGCCAGACACTAGGTCACAAAGCAAGGCAGAGCCTGAGCCAGGAGCAGGAACCAGGGCGAAAGGGTGACACGGGAGGGTCATTTCCCCCGACAGTCAGGACAGGCTCGAGCAGGCCCCAGGGGTTGCAGGTCACGAGGCCGGTGCCTGGAGCGCCCGGACTCAGCGCCAGTCTCAGGGCCCTTGTAGTGTCGCGGGGGCAACCAGAGCGGAGGGGCTGGGCCCCGTCGGCTCCCCAAGGGCCGGGGCCACCAACCGGCGGAGGGCCCCGCGGGGGAGAGGACCGGGGCCCTGACGAGCCGCAGCCCGGCAGCTCCCGGGCCGAACGCCGGCGGGGGCGAGTCCCCGTGACTGGCGCGCCGGGCCGGGCCGCGCCTCCCCCTCCGTGGCGCTGACGTCTGCGGCGCTTCCTTGGACTCGGCTCCGGGGCGGGGCCGCAACAGCGCGGGGGCTGCGGCGGCACCAGCTGGGGACAGAGCGCGGCGGCGGCAGGTAACCGGGGCCGCGCGGCGCAGCAGCGGCCGGCCGGGGCCAGGCTCCCCGGGAAGGAGAGTCCCGCGGCAGGGCCCGGGCCCTCGGCTCTTCTGTGCCCCGGGCAGCCCCGGCCCACCGGGGTCCCCGCTCCCCCGCCCTGGGGTCCGGCTTCCGCTGGCCGCCCGCCCCGGGGTCTCTCCTGTCCCCTCGCCCGGCTCGCCGGGGCCGCTCCGAGCCCTGCCCTGCGGGGTGGCGGCAGCCAGAGCCCCGCTGCCTGGAGAGCTGGGGGCGCGCACCTGGCGGGGGGGGGCAAACACGCGCAGGCGATGTCAAGCGGCCAGGCTGGGAACAGCCCCGGGGCAGCGTTTGCCGGCCCCGGGG
The DNA here is from genome assembly GCF_025201925.1 of Gopherus flavomarginatus. Lineage (NCBI taxonomy): Eukaryota > Metazoa > Chordata > Testudines > Testudinidae > Gopherus > Gopherus flavomarginatus. The sequence goes on along the minus strand of NC_066620.1, from coordinate 157,490,806 downwards.
GCGCGCGGCGTGTCGGGCTGGGAAGGCAGGGAGAGGTTCTGGGGACTTGCCGGCTGAGCTGATCATTAGAAAACTTTCCAAATCAGATTGTGTGTGGCCGTGTCTGTGGCCAGAGCATTGTTCGTAGGGGGCAAGTCTCTTCCCTCAGCAGCTGTAGAAAAGACACTTATTCATCAGACTGACTTAGAGGCGACTCTCGAAATTCCCTGTTATACCCCAAATAGAGGAAATGCTTTGCTAGAGAGGTTAAACCTTAGGAGGAGAGTAGCTAATTGTCTCTCGCATTTTCGTTGTGTCCAGTAGCTCTCTCTTCTCACACACCTTTCTTTCAATAAACATACAGTCTGCCAGTTCGCTGGGAAGGAGAAATAGCAGGGCAAAACTAGCATGAGTCCCAAGTAGTCAGACCCATTCTGAGCCCCTACATAGTAGTTAAAGAGTCCAGGTCTCATGCTGGGGCCTCTAAATTATGATTTAAGCAATTGAAAGGGAGAGCTCAGGGATTCAGCTGGAAGAAGGTAGACTTTTCCTGGCAGGGTGATTTTTTTTTTCCTGTTCACAGTGAGAACTTTCTTACTGTCCATACATACAGTGAAAGTGCAGTGAAAATGTTGTTATAATCATCTCACTCAGAAATTCCTTCTTGTGGTGTTTTCTCATTCTGTTACAGATAACTGCTGTTAAGGTAAATGCTAAAATTACATTGGATTCCAGTTGGACTATTGTAGTCTCCATTTCAAAAGGGTAAACATTTCTGTGCTGAGTACAACTGTACAAAGTAAAGACTCCTGGTGTGGACAAAGCGAGGTTTTGTATCAGCTGGTCTAAGGACATATAATTAGGACTGCAAAAAGCATACCTTCTGTTGAAGCTTTTTGCCCTTTTGCGGGTTTGATTACTTTATGCTTATCACTTTCTCAAAAATGATTTACACTATCAAAAACCTGTCTTCTAAGCTCTGTCTCTCCCCATTACTTTTCAAGCAGAACAAAGTCTAATAAAAATGTTCTTTCACTGCACAGTTAATCAACCATTACTTGGAATACAATGCACAGTGTATCCTATGTATTGTAGATGCTCACACATGCTTGACTGATGGATTCCTAACTAGTAAATCCTAATACTACCGGATACCTGTAAAAACTTGAAATGGCTAAATTAATAGACTAGATGAAAGGATGTTTGTTACTTATTACTTAGGTAACTGCTGTTGATCCAATGTATCAACCCACACTGTTTCTGTCAAAGGTGAGAGTAAGCATATGTCATTATTTAAAGTAAGTGTCTTGGCTTACTCATGCAGGGTAAAGAACTTTCTGTGGAATGAGCTAATTTCTGACAATTCAGTTGAATTTATTAGGCTGTAAGATAGCCTATGAACTTGTTCTGCAATGATCAGAGTACAAAGGTTGAGAACGGAGTCAAGTTTTCCTTTATTGTAAAAATTAACAGAGCATAAAGAGAAACACTCAGGTTAAATTCCATGTGTAATTTAGTTTTTAGAAAGAAATAAGGTTGGTAAAACCTAAGAACAATAGGAATGCTTTTATAATTTTCTTTAAAGCTTCCGCTGGATTTTTTAAAAACAGTTTTGTTCCTGTAGTGTTTGATATTCAAACACTGCAGAACTATGCCTATGAATAAGATCCAGAAAAAGAACATGACTGTAAACAAAAGTGAAACTAATTGATTTAATTTCATTGTCCAGGTTGAGAGAATAAATCTACAATAAATATATCAGTGAAATGTAAAATCATTCATAAACTAAAATGTTTGTTTTTAACATGGTAAAATAAACTTTAATGTGACTGTATCCTTCAGCTACAGTGTTGAATTGTGCCTCAGTAGTCCGTAGTATAGACCGTTCCTATGTTGATGGAAGGGATTTTTCCAAGGGTGTAGTTAATCTGCCTTTCTGAGAGATGGTAGCTATGCTGATAGAAGAATTCTTCTGTTGACCTATCTGTGTTTACACTAGGGGTTATTTGATGGAACTGCGGCACTCAGGGCACAACATTTTTCACAACCCTGACTGGCATAGCTAGGTTGATGTAACTTTTAAGTGTAGACCAGACCTTAGTAGAAGTACAGTTGCTGCTTCATTATGAAATTTTGTTATAAAATTGTGAAGTCAGGAGGAAGACCCCAGCAGAAATGAAAAAACGAAGACACTGCTAATTGAGTTGGTAAATTTGTGTCAAAATTCAAAGTGTGAAGCTATATGGAATCTTTGTGACTGTCATAGATTAAAGCCATAGGATTGAACCAGAAGGCTATTTTAGACCTGTGTGGACTTGCATGTCCAATTCATATTAAATAGATCATCATATCTCTTATAGTAACATGTCCAGAAAAAGCCACTTTATTTAAATTAAATATAATTTCTATGATGTCAAACTGTTGTCATTTTCATTGTTTTGTAGTGATGTAATTTTACACCTTAATAGAAATTTGGATATTAGGAGATATTAAGATATTAAGTTTGTATACGATGTTGAAATGTGTTAGCATGTGCTTGCATTCCTGTTGTTTTAAATGCTACATTTCTTTGTGCCACCTTGTAGTAAATACTGATAGCTGAGTCCTGAATACATGTGTTTTATAAAGAAGAACTGACAGACACTTCATTATAGTTTGCAGCGTTGTAGCCATGTTGGTCCCAGGATACTAAAGAAACAAAGTGGGTGAGGTAATATCTTCTATTGCACCAACCTGAAGAAAAACTCTGTAACTTAAGAGCTTGTCTCTTTCACCAACAGAAGTTGGTTGTTTAAAGATATTACCTCACCCACCTTGTCTCTAACTTCACTATACTGACAGTAGAGAATACTATAGGGATATAATGAACATATGGAATAGAATTGCTGTTGAATTAAAGGTCTGTTGAAGAAGTTGAATGTGCCTGTGTTATGTGGAAAGCTAAAAGGAGCTGACGTGATGGACTAAGCAGTCTTCTCTGGTTGTCAGGGGTTCTTAAATTTATAAATTTTTAATATGAAGATGAAGCTATGGATTCTTGGGCTTTTTCATTTGCAGTAAAATTATTTATAATATTTAACTATTAATGATTATACATATAAATGTAATTTTTATGCACTTTACTTGACGTACATATTGTTCATCTAGTGTATCAAAACCCTCAGTATACTGATAGAAATAATTGATCTAGACAAAGTGACTGACTTCTCAGTGGAGTAAAATTTTCCTGTTAGGAGCAGGAAAGGCGAGTGATTCTATTTCAGGGCCCAATCCAAAATTCCCATTGACTTCAGCTGCAGTGGGTTTGAACCCTTAAACAGTAATTTGCTATATAGAACCTGGCCTTACTGTACCGTTCAATTTACTATTGAATGGAAAGAGAACCTCTGTGCTATCTGTCATTTTCAGTAACATTTCACAAATGATCCTGCTGAACTTATTTTGCAAAGATGAGTTAAATAGACAATTCAGTTTTGTTAAAGGCATAGTTTTATCTGATAGTGGATGATTATTTAGTTTACTATACTAGGTGTTTGGTTTGTGTTTTTTTTTTTTTAAAGTTGACTAGATTTAATTAATTCGTTCAAATCTTGTGGATTTCAACCAAGGGAAATTCGTATGTTGAAGTACACACCCAATAGCACTAAAGCAATAAATCTGGCAGGTACATAAACCTTGCTTTTATCGGGTAGGGTTATTTGATTAAGTGGCAGCAGCTTTTTGAAGTAAAACTAAGCTGCCTACTTTTATAGATTGCCTGGAGCTTGGTCTGCCCTCAAAAATTTTGATGCTCACAGGGTTAAATCAAGTACTTAGAAAGCATGGGTAAGCACAGTCTTATGAGCATTACAAGTATTGTTTATATTTATTTTATCTCTGAGCAAATCCTGCTCTTGACTGATAACTCAGAGCTCAAGTCTTGCTCATCTGTCAACTGCTCTGACTCTACTTTGCTCTCAGGTTTGGGTAAAGCCATTGAGGAAGTATTTGTATGAACCCACATCTATTCACAGCCTCTGGGTTCCTGGCTAGTGCCAGTGCAGTCGAGCCATTGTTCGCGAGAGATTGCATATTTGTGAGCAGCAAGTTCAGCCACTTTAATCTTAAATTTACATGGAAATTTCAGAACATACCCAGCATTTAGACGACAGGGTACAAGAATTAAAAATATCAAAACAGATATTTTAGTGATTGTAACACACTTGATTTAGATGTCTCTGTGTGGATAAGGAATTGAATAAGATGCATGTATGCTTAGCTTTATGGAGTCATTGAAAGTTACCATTTTTTCCCAAATAGTGTTTGCTGATCACTTTAAGGCGAATACTACTTCTGTACCCATGCAGGTGGGTTAAGTTACTGGAAGGTGTTCAGAGAGTTGAGTGATCCTCTAGTGTATTGTATGTTTCTGCTGCAGTGCTAATAGTGTTGTCTATGTGTCCCACAGGATGAAGATGTTGTTACATCTTCTGTTTTCTATTGTTTTTTCCTTTTGGTTTCTGGATTAACTGACGTCTGTCAGTCTCATTCTTCTTGCCCTCCCCCCATTTACATTTTCTAAAATTAGACCTGCCAGCTGTGTATGGGTTTGTGGGAACACATGCACATTCTATCATTCCTTTGCTGTCCATAGCTATTCTGTGCTGGGATCAAGCTATTTTTCTGAGACTAATATTCTTGTAAATTTCAATAACAGTGTGACGGCTTGCCCCCTTTCTGAGTGCCACCTGGTGTACTAGGGTACCACTAAGCCCACCTGCTCCACCAGCCTGGGCCCCCTCACCCTGTCCTGCTAAGCCAGGCCCTCAAGCACACACACAGGTAGGGACACACTCAGTTGCAGAAAGACACAGACACTGAAATCAGAACTGCCTCGGAAGGCTTAGCTAAGGAATTGCCCAGCACTCAAGTGCATTCCCTCCTGGGACCTCGAAGAATACAGCTGTTGAGTAATAAGGCAAAGAGGCTAGAGGCAGGACTGTGCCCCCCTTCCCTGCTGGAATCAGGGCCCTGCAGCCCTTGACCTGTGGTTTGTTGTGGGGTGGAGGGACTGCAGCTTGGCAATGCTCCCCTGTCCCACAGCTGTGGCTAGCTCTGCCGGCGGCTGCAGCCAGGGCCGTGCAACCCAGCCCTGCGGCTTCCACTGGCTTCCCAAGCTGCAGCCAGCTCCAGAGCTGGGGCTGCGCACTCCCTGCTGTGCCTGAGCCCTGCCACTTCTGCAGGAGGCTGTGCTGTAGTCAAGTCCGTGCACTCCAGCCTCATGTGTGCCCTGTGACATCCCAGGGCCATGAGCCCCCTCCCTGGCTGCAGCCAGCTCCAGAGCTGGGGCTATGCATCCCGTTGCACCCCATCCCCATGGCTTCCACCGGGGGCTGCAGCCAGGGTCCTGCACCCCAGCCCCATGGTGGGAGCTGTAGTGGGGGCTGTGTGCCCTGTGGTGTCCCAGGGCCACATGCCCCCTCCCCAGCTGCAGTCAGCTCCAGAGCTGGGGCTGCACACCCCACTGCCCCATTGCGCCCCAGCCCTGTGGCTTCTGCCGGGGGCTGCAGCCAGGCCTGTGGCAGAAGCTGCAGCGGGGGCTGTGCGCCTCTGCCCCATGATGTCCCAGGGCCATGCACCCCCTCCTGGCTGTGGCCAGGGTTTGGGGGGCTTCAGCTGGGGCCGTGCACCCCCTGTCCTGCAGCTGTGGCAAGCTCTGGAGTGGGGAGCTGTGCCCTCTGCTGCAGCCGCTGGAGCCAGGGCTGTGTCCCCTGCCATGGCGGGAGTCTTGGCCTGTCAGTCCCCCCCACATGGGACTCCATTCCTCCCCCTGTTTAGCCCTGCCCCCGGTTATTTTTTGTAAAGTCATGGATAGCTCATGGGCTCCATGAATTTTTGTTTATTGCCCATGACCTGTCCTTAACTTTTACTAAAGATAACTGTGACAAAATCTTAGCCTTAATTATGAACAAACACCAAGAATAGAGCTGTTGAGTAAGAAGGCAATTTTTACTGAAGATTTTTCAGAGTAGGACTATACTTCAAGATAAAAAGTGAAATTAATAAAAATACTCTGACATTCTATCATTTTGCTTCTGTTGAAACGTGGCAAACAGTGGTTGGCTTGGATTTTTTATTTTACCAGTAAGAAGTTTGTTTTTCTTGTGTTGAGATATTGTCTCTGCAACTTTCAGACAGTATGGATAACCACACCATTAACATATTTTTTCCCAGAACTAATAGGTTGGTTATGTAGAATGGTCATCTGTGGTAATGACTGATTAAAAGACAGACAAAAATTGAAGTGAAAAGTGAAGTGAAGAATTAAAACTGGCTTTTAAAAAAAACTATTGTGAACTATATAAAAAAAAAGGGGGGGGGGAGTCCAGTGACACCTTAAATACTAACAGATTTATTTAGGCATAAGTTTTAATGGGTAAAAAAACCCTACCTCTTCAGATGCATGGAGTGAAAATTACAGAAACAGAAATAAATATATATTGGCACATGAAGAGAAGGGAGTTACCTTACAAGTGGAGAACCAAATTGATGGTGTTAAGTTTGCAAAGTTTTCAAAGTTTAAGTCAGCAGTTTCTCTTTGAAGTCTGTTTTTTTTGTTGAAGAATGGTTACTTTTCAATTTGTTACTGAGTGTCCAGGGAGACTGAAGTGTCCTCCTTCTGGCTTTTGTATGTTACCATTCCTGAGCCACAAACATGCACCAGCTGAATTTAGCCCTATGAAGTGGAAATCCATCAACTTCATGAAAAAACTTGCACAGATATAGACAGATATCATCTTCCTCTCCAATTGTAAACAGCTGGACATCATGGACTGGACTGAATGTAAAATGGACTGAAGGTAAAAAATCCATTGCAATCGACATACTACACTGAATATGGTGAGAGATTGTGTGTCACACTCTCAAAGAAACCGAGGAACCACCTGATCAGCATCCTGTAATTTTCACTCTGTGCATCTGAAGAAATCATTTTTTTACCCATGAAAACTTATGCCCAAATAAATCTGTTAGTCTTTAAGGTGTCACCGGACTCCTCGTTGTTTTTGTGGATATAGACAGATTAGAGAGAGTGCCTCTCCTCTGATATTGTGAACTATGAAGACAGAATTTTTTGAACTGAGTGGAAATTTATGTAATTGTGTAAATCTCAAAAAGTTTGTAACAAATGTCAGGTGCATGTGGTTGGAATATTTGTAATCATTCCATGAGGAAAGCAGTTCATAGGGAAATTATATACCAGAGTGCATAAAAGGTTAGGCTTGGTTCGGTTCCTTTGTTTGTATTTTATCAACATAGGTAATAGTTTAAAGATTTTTTTTTTAAGGTTTGTATCTGATAATAAAAACAAGTAGTTGCTGTAATGTGGGTGTAAAATACTGTATGACAATTATCAGCTAGCATTCTACAGACACATCTAATAAAGGTCTCAAAACCTGAAATCTGATATTTCAGCTCTTCTTAAGTAAATATTTAATGAAAGTAGTCTAGATAACTGTAAGACTGAAAACATCTGAAGGGCAAAATATTTTCAGAAGTATGCAGTATAACTTTTTGTCTTCTGTGGATATTAGTGAATAAAAATCATAGCTTTTGAAATTATATCCAATGTATAGAATATCTAATATTTAAACCTTTTAATAAGTTTAACTAAAGTTAAAACTGATGTGTTTTGAGTGTCTAATTTTTATAGATGGCTGACCCACAAAATCATACAGTATTGAAAACCATTTGAGCAATTTTTTCTTGACTTTCTATATATGTTTCATCTTTGAGATTCAATACTTAATACTGTAGTTGAGGAAAAATACTGGGAGCAACTGAAGTACAATTGCCTTGTTTGTTCTGCTGCTAGTTTCTAAAATACATGCTGAGATGCAGTAGAGAAGCAGAAATCATTGTGATTATATTTGAAAAAGGGCTCCAACGTTGATCCAGAGAATGTAGACTAGTAAACCCTTCACCTGTGTCTGTCAAATTGTTTAAAATAATAATTAAAAATAGAGTAAGAAAACACCTGGAAGATCATGATATGATTGGGTCTAACCAACAGAGATTCTGCAAAATAAAATTCTCTCTAATCTGTTAGAATTCTTTGAATCTGTCAGTGGATAAGAGAGCGTTTACGAAATTTATTTAGACTACCAAAAGGTCTTTAACAACGTTCAACACAAGAGGCTAATAGAGAAGATAAGTAGTTATGGGGTGAGAGACAAAGTATTGTCATGGGTTGAAAACTGCGTTGAAGACAGCAAGCAAAGAGTAGGATTAAATTGTAATTTTTCATCATTACAAAAGGTTATATATAGGTCCCCATGTTGTTTAATACAATTAAGCTTGGAATAATTTGATTTAAAACCAATTTTTTTGACAGGTAACATCGGTATTTATTTCTAAGATTTTTTTTGTATTTTTATCAATTTAAATTTTCACAGTTGCAGGAAATTTTGAGAGGATCGGTAATGTGAGTCAGACAATTTAATGACAATAGACATTGAGATTCAAAGAGTTCATGCTTTATAGCTGAGAGAACATATTGTCAGCATCGAATGTCAAAATATACAAAGTAAAATCCTTAAATAAAACTTTAATAAATTCTCTAGCAGCAATCTTCTTACTTTGTCTATATTATTGATGGAAATATAGATATATATTTTGGTTTGTGTGTACGGTGAAATTGATGTTTATGGACAGCGACTAAAAAATCTCATCCTTCCAAACCTTAAATATATTAATGTACTGGAAGAGGGATGAGTAGTGAGGTAGCAAAATTTTCAGATGGCATAAACTTATTTAAATTAGTCAGGATCAGATAGAAGTGTGGTGAACTTCAGACGCAACTAAATAAGTTAGGTGAATGGTTCGCATCATCGGGCAAGTTAACTGTATCTGCTCAAGAAAGGGAGCTGGGTGTTGTGGAGAACTCAATAAAAAGCTCCGCTCAGTGTGCTGCTGTGGTCAAAAAAGCAAACAAGATGATATGTTGCATAAGGAATAGGATGGTGACTGAAAAAAAAATACTATGCTTTTATACATATATCAACAATGCAGTCTCATCTGGAGAATGTATTTTGCTGCTTACCCTATCTTAAAGAGGATAATGCAGAATAAGAGGGGGGTTCAGAGAAGGTGACAATGATCAAAGGCATGAAAATCTCACATCTGAAGAGATTGAGAAGACTGGGATTGTTCACCTAAAAGTGGAGAGGAATAAGAGGGGACATAATAAAAATATATAAAATAGTGAATGGTATAGAGAAGCTAGACTCGGTAACTTCTGTTCTCCCTTTCTGATTTAAAAAAAAAAAAGAGAAAAGGGACCTTGAGTGGAAATTAAAAGGTGGAAAACTCAAAAACTAACGAAAGTGATTTTGTGTCAGAGGGGTAGCCGTGTTAGTCTGGATCTGTAAAAGCAGCAAAGAATCCTGTGGCACCTTATAAACTAACAGACGTTTTGGAGCATGAGCTTTCGTGGGTGAATACCCACTTCGTCAGATGCATGTAGTGGAAATTTCCAGGGGCACGTATATATATGCAGGCAAGCTAGAGATAATGAGGTAGTTCAATCAGGGAGGATGAGGCCCTGTTCTAGCAGCTGAGGTGTGAAAACCAAGGGAGGAGAAACTGGTTTTGTAGTTGGCAAGCATTCACAGTCTTTGTTTAATCCTGAGAGTGATTTTGACATGTATAATTAAACTGTGGAACTTACTACAATGGAAAGTTGTTGATGTCAATATCTTAATAAGATTTAAAAAGGAATTGGCTATTTATATGGACATCAAGAATATTCATTTGTTATAATTAACTATAACAGTTTTTTTGAAATATTAAACCTCCTGCTGCAGAGTTTAACCGAGTCTCTAATAGTTAAGAGATCAAGAGAAGATCTGTTTGAGGGCAGATTGTCCCACATCTGCCTAATGGAGGGTTGCTATTGAAGCATCTGGTATTGGTCTCTTTCCAGCAGTAGTAATTACTAGAGATTATTGTTGAGGATGCTGAACATTATTATAAAGAGAAGGGTTGTTGTACTTCAGGTGTGACACTTCTCTTGAAGAGCGAGCATGCTGTCTGTATGAACAGTATTCCATGTAAGGGACACCTGTGCTCCAGAGAGTGCTTCCTTGGCTTTCAATGCTTTTCCAGGTGCAACTCAAGGTTGGTGACAGCAAGCATTTTTAGAAGCTATTTTCGCTGGTGTTTGCTAAAATTCAGAGAATAATGAGCCAGGCCTCTCTCTTCTCTCAGGGCTGAGCAAGGATGACGCCAATGAATTCTTTAATGTGACTGTGTTGGTTTGCTGGTGGAGAGGGAGGAAAATGCAAGCTGTGAAATTGCCAAAATATGTGCATTCAGAATGGCAGAAGTTGGGGGAGGGGGGAAGAATGGTTTTCTAGTAAGTCTAATATGGACAAATGTGAGAGCAGCGGACAGGCTCTTGGGAAAGGAAATTTATGGAGGATCTACATGGGGGTAAAGAAAGGAAATTTAGTGAAGGAAATAAACATTTAAATGGGGCTGGGCTGGGGAAACAAATTGGTTGCTACTTTTTGAAGCTCAGCTGTTAACACTCTTCAAATTACTAAACCCAAATGGGAATTATTCCCTTCCCCACACCACATATTATGCTCTGAAACATCTACTGTAAATTACTGGCCTACCCTAAGATTCAGATGTCCATTAAAAGGCTGAATCGAAACCTGTTACAGGGCTTTAGTGCAGATTATCTAGTAATACTACACTTAAATTGAGATCCTTATGGCCTGCTGTGGTCTCTATGCGGGGTAAAAGGGATAGAGAGGAATAAAACCCTGTGTTTGGCTGGGGGAGGATACCCCCAATGCAGACACTGTGAAAGCTTTGATGCTGTCCTCTGAAGACACCCTTGTAAACCCTGGCATAGGGGGGCATACGAGGGAAAATGTTGAGATGGGGACACAGCATTGTGGAGGTTCTGGGCAGCACTGCAAACCACAGGGCATCCTAAGGAAATTGTCTAAATAGTTCTGGGGGCCTCTAAGAAACGAAGCACAAAAATTCATCTTTGGAGTTTATAAAATAACTCTGTTTGCAAGAGGTGGATTGATTCTCTGGAGTGAAGAAGCAGCAATGTAAACTGTTGTTTTTCTCCCCAAGTCCCTTACAAGGAGCTTGCTTGCCCTTTCAGATAGCATTTTGTGCCTGGCTGTCCAGTCCCAAGTGTGCATAAGTCAGTTGTCTTTTGTGTAAAAGGCAGGGAAGCTCATTTTGAAGTTGGAGGAGGGGAAGGGATGCAGAATCTGAAGAGGAAGGGAGGAGATGAGAGTCCAGGAAATGGCACATCATAATAATGTAAATCTAGTAGTTTTCCTTATTACATTCCTTCTTGTAGTGAAAACCTGTTTGATGAAAAATCCTCCCTTAAAATATTTTTTTAATTTAAAAAAATATTAATTTAAGACTGTAACAACAATAAGCCACACCTAGATAGTTATGGTTATTAGAGCATTTCCTGGGTGGTTGAAATTACATACTTGAAGTATGCACCTAGTACATCTGTAATGACTTATTGCCACGTGTTTTATTGGCATTACCAGAGGGAGACTTGTATATAATTCTTTAGGAGAGAGAGAGACAGCAGAAACGTCAGAGTTTAAACTTGTACATTATATTTCTTACAGTAAATACTTCTTCACTGGAAAAGGATTGTCAATCAGCACAGGTTGGTAGGCATGTAACTGAATTCATTGCTTTATAGTAGCTGTCGGGTGATTATGAAGTTCATACAGGTAGATTCACCCAAGGTTCAAATTGAGCTGCTAGTTGGTGGCACAGTTTTCTAATTTGTCATTTTCATGTGACAAAAACAAATGTTTCTAGCTCTTTTAAAGGAGAACTGATGCACCTGTGTTTTTTGACAGACTAAAACTTTCTTCCTCTGCAGATCACAACAGACTTTGTTAGCTTGCAAGATGTGCTGTAAGGCCCATCTTTTCTCCCTTGCCTGTGAGGAGAAGGGTACTGGGTATGACTGGTGACGATGGTGAGAGACTGGCGATTTGTGGGGTGGATCAATTATATTCCGTTGTTTATGTTGTTACTGGCTTATTGAATTTGATGAGGGGGGAGGGTGGAACTGATGAGTGTGTTAGCTTCAGTGTATTTTTTAAAAAAGATTGTATAGGGCACTTAGAGTAGTAAATGAGTGCTCTTTTTATTGTTTATAAATATCTAGATAAAGCAATAACTTTGGAAAGTAAAAAAGAGGAAATTCACATCTTAATGGGACATTAACTCTGAAACTTCCTGTTAACTTTATGCTAACAGTGTTAATTCTCACTCTTCATGTTAGCCAAAACAAACAGCTGCTTTGGGATTGTGGGTGAAGCTTGGGCTTCCCCAAATCCAATGTTGGATGTGCTCTTTTTCTAACTGTAATCTGTTTCTTTTAAATAACTTTGCACTTTCTATAAAAATGATCAAAAATTATCTTCAGCCCTGCTTATAGTTTAATTTAGGAGGACAAGAGGTGTAGCCTGTTTAATATATTTAGCATGGGAAGGCTGTTGGAAAGGGTGGAACTGAGGTGAAGAGAGGGCGGAGGCTCCAATAACATGGTATAATGGGGACACTGACTCATTTATTAGCCATCTGTTTCTCTGAATGGTTCCGTTTATGCTCCAGTTTAATGGATCATGAGTTACTTTGATGGACTTGATACACACTTTTTCCTTACAAAATGTATAAGAAATATAAAGTGCATATGTATATAATTTTTATGGTTTGAGTAGTTAATCATAAATAAGTACATGCAACAGAATATTCTCCTAGCCTTTGTAAAACAGAGACTTAAATACAGAAGGATAAAGTGAATCACACCACCACGCAGGTAAGAGTATATTTGATAGGTATGACATTTCTGAGTAATGTCCTCAAAATCAAAGTATGGTAGTTCAGTATATGTGTGTTCTCAGTGAGACCAAGGATACCCTCATTGCAAGTAGTTTAGTGAGAACTAGAAAGAGAAAAATAAGAAGTAAAAATACGGGGTAGAGGAGCCATACCAGCCAAAGAGAGCTGTCCATGGGAAGTAGTATAGGTTTACTGGCACGTATCCAGCCAAGGATGGATGGAAGGGTGTTGTGAGTCAGAGGGCAAGCTGTATCTTTGCTATCTCTAAGGCACTTCTTTCAGAGTAGAATCCCTCAATCACCCCACATTGGACCAGACCACAGCACCCCCTGTTTGCCAACCATTTTGCCTCAGCAGGTCCAACAGAGTTTGGACTCTGCTATAGATGTCTCCCTGGGAGCTTGTGACAAGTATGAAGTTGCAGTGACAGAATAGCTTCCTCAAAACATGGTATGATTAATATTTTATAGCAATATAACCAAGTGAGAGGTAAGGTTAACATAACAAAATCTTAAATGCATATTGTTTTACCTTAACTGTCATGGGAAGGCTAAGTTTAAGTAGATCCCACTTGACTTAGGCCCCACCCACCCCCTTCAAGGGGTTGGGGAAGACAGGCTACACTGCTGCAACCTCTGCCTCTCTTGAGGTCTGACCTCTCTAGTCTGTTTGCCTGTGACCTCAGGGAGAGACAGTCTTTTTATCCATTTAAAAGTTCCTTTGTTCAAGTTCCCACCTTAAGACCCACCGAAGTTTCAAGCAGGGCTCCTGGTCAAATGCAACACTCCAGGTGAGTTGGAGGCAAACTTTCAGCAGTGACTTCCTTTTATTGTCTATTAGAGCACCTTTGGGCTTCATAGATCCAGCTACACCACAAGCCTCAAACAAAAGAGAGAGAGATGGTTTTCTTAAAATTAAATAAAGATCTGTCCCCTAGTCTTCGCAGAGGGGTACCCAGCATTGTGATAATCATGGTGTGCTGTGGATCTGTTAGGATATGATCTTCTAGGACTCTTTAGTGATATAAAGGGATAGAAAACATAATTTAAAAGATTTTAGTTTTCTGGTTCTCATGAAGAATATTTATTTTAATAAAGCCTTAAAAAAATCCCTCGAAATCCAAACCCTACCTGCAGCAGAGGTTATGGGTTCTCCCTAAGAGGGAGAAGTGCCAGAGACTCCATGAAGTCCACTAGGAACTTTGTTGTTGCTGTTGATTTTACATGGAAGGTGCTCAGATATTAGAGATACTCAGGAGTATAAAACCCTAAAATAGATACATTTTTTAAAACCACCAGTTTGATAAACCGGCCATTTTTAGATATTATCCTCATTATGATTGCAGTGTTTGCTGCTTGTGTACTTCCAAAAAACCATTTCCCTTGAGGAGAAGAATGGTAAATGGATGTATCACCTACATGTAGGTGGAACAGAGAAGATCCATGCTGGAATTAGTGCAAAAATAAGAACCTGTCTCTAGAATAAGTTACTATTGGATTTACCAATATTTACTAAAGTTCATGGGTATTGAATACTTCTTGTAAACATTTGACATGGTGAGGCCTGTTATATAAAGTCCAAAAAAGTACCTGTGAGTTTGATGGATGGCCTTGAATTGGATTGCTTTGGTGCAGAGGGCCATAAAACCAAAATGGATACTTTAAAAAGTGTGTGTAATGAAATCTCCAGGATGTTTTCTTATATGATTATTAAACCAGGGTTGGGTTTTTAAGTTCATTAGTAACTCTCAGATATGAGAAGGGGCAAAGAGACTTACCATAACTCAGTTTGGAAAGTCCAGGGGAAGCATCTTCAGACTTCGGAGTTAGTAACAATACATTTTTAAGATGGAGGGATTTCCAGGTCTAGTCAGTCAGCTCATGCTGGAGTTGGTATAATGAGTTGAAGGTGCTGTTCCTGAGATCACAGAAGGTGTTAGAATAAAAAAAAGTATAAGAAGATTTAAGTTTCTTTGAAGCTTGATTAAGAATTATTTGGCTTTATCCTCCTTTCCAAAGGATTGAGTAACTGGATAATAGGTTTAAATGTGCCAGATAACAAAACACATGGATCCTGCAGCAATTGATCTAAATGATCTAATTAAATTTGGAAGAAAGATTTTTCCTCTCACTTGTGTCATCTGGGAAAATACTAATGATATGTAACAGGTAGAGTTAAATTGGGTTGTGACTGTCTTTGGGGGATGGTGGTGGGGAGGTTATGAGTAGTGAAATATGATTTAAAAACAAGTGCTATGCCAACTTAACTTCTCTGAGGTGCATCAGGTGTCCAATCTCCCCTCCCCCAAACATATCATTAACCTCTGAGAAATCCAATAGCTGATTTATTTTCTTGATGTTAGAAGAAGAGTCGCTGTTGCAACATTGCTAGGTTGTATTTCTGAGAATCTAGGGCAGGAGTGGATAGAACTGGTGCAGCCTAACATAGCATTTTCTGATTGCTTTAGGAGAAGGCTATGTTGATTACAAAGCTGTGTTGGCCACATCTTAGAAGTCCACATCAAGTACCCCATCCTAATTTTGGGAAACACTACATGTGATTATCCCAACCCTCCCTTCTCCACCAGATGGCCCTAAGAAAGAGTAGTAATTTACCCTGATGTATTTTACAAAGAAG
Source organism: Gopherus flavomarginatus (assembly GCF_025201925.1). NCBI lineage: Eukaryota > Metazoa > Chordata > Testudines > Testudinidae > Gopherus > Gopherus flavomarginatus. The sequence continues at coordinate 157,475,302 of NC_066620.1, read as the reverse complement.
TTTCTCTTGCATTTGTTGTTTGTGTCAGGAAGTCCTGTTTCCTAAATATGGGGAAAAATACATATGCAGTTGCTTAAGAGGTAGTAGTAGGTGCATGTGTATTGCTAAATACACATTTGAAAACTTTTTTTTAACCTCCAAAGAAACTGTTCAGAAACTCTGTAATCTTTGTGAACACTTAAAATCTACCTGTGTCAAGATAATTCATACGTTTTTATGTAGTGTATTTCTGAAAATTTTGAGAATGTTATTGATAACATTATCTGAGTGAGAAATATAAAATTATTCTGATTTCTAAAAAACATTGTACAGAGACCTAATCAGAGATGTCATTTGGAGAACACCTTTAAAAAGGTTTGGAATTTTAATCTTCCTATATTTTTTTTTAAACTTAACGTTGTTAATACTTAAGGTGAAATTTGGACATCTGCCTCAGTTTTTCCTGTTTAGTAAGTAACATACACAGTATTCAACTGTAGGTTTTGTGTGGCAAACGGTAGCATAAAATATTTAAAAGGCACAAAATTAAGCTAAACATTTAGCCATTTTTGTAATCCAGTGAGAGAGAGTGTCTGGATTTTTTTCCTCTCCAATTGAAATAGGCTACTTTCAGTCCCTTTCATTTTCCTCTTCATTTCATCATGATGTTTGTATGGTAACTTTGGTACTATCTTAAAAAGGTAGTATTTTTTATTAGACCAACTTCAGCGATCTGTGTAAGCTTGAAAGTTTCTCTCTCTCTCTCAGAATTTCGTCCAATACAAAATATTATCTCACACACCTTGTCTCGCTAATATTCTGTGACCAATACAGTTACAATGACACTACATACAAAAGTAGCCTACTTTGTCACTTGTAGAGATGACTGGAGAAAATGTTGTATGGCAATCCTAGCTACTTCATCAGAACCCCAGAATTTTGGGGGAACCATATAAGATAGTTTAGTCTTCATAAGTTTTTTGTAACCCATAGTCAGAACCATTAAGAAATCCTAACTTAATAGTTCAGAAGATGTAAACCTTTCAGGAGTTTTGCACTGATTAGGAATATGATTTAAAAGAATGTGAATTTTTACTACAGTATTTTCATGTTCTTTATACAATTACATGTCAATCCTAGCATGTTCTTTTGCTTTAAGTTTACTGCTTGGCTTTAAAATTAACTTCTCTTTATAATGTAGATTATTTTAATTAACAAAGACAAGTACAGGAAAAGGTTGCTTCATGCTAATAGATATATCTCATGTTTGCAGGGTGTGCTTTGTGTCTAAAATAAACACTGACTTAGTTTTTCTCTTTAGGAATGGGTGGCTGACTCCTGTTTTAAATATTGGTTAAAAATAATTTTCTTCTGAAGGTGTGAGGATACCTCATTTTCCTATGATTATTGGCAAGGCCTGAAAGCCTGTCAGCAATCTACCCATCTCCTTTCTCCTGCACTTTTATTTCCCAGTTAGGAAAATTCTTCAAAACATTAATTATCACATATTTTAGAATAGGAATACTTCACTATCTTGACATAGTTGATTTTAAAAAAATACATAGAAACTGTTGATGAGAGCTGTGCATCTATAAATAAGTTATTAACTAAAATGTTTTTGTTGCTTGCTAGGTGAAATGTTAAAACTATTAAGCCTTAAATCTGAATTTCAGTCATGTGAACAAGATGATGTCCTCTGATTTTTTCCTGGGTGTTTCAGATAAATGTTTGTTAAATGGCAGGATGGGAAATGGAGAGAATTGGGAAGAGTAGAATTTATGGAGAAAGGAAGGCGAGTGCTCAGAGGTGAATAGGGAACTTTTATGCATTTGTGTGTAGGTACTTGCTTTGTGGGTTGTATAGCAGTCTACCTATTTTGGTAAGCTGAAATTTATAAACGTAAACTTTTTATTGTATTTTTTTCTTTAAGGTTTTTTAGGATTAATATGGGCAGATCTGATGACCTCCAAAGTAGTTTTAAAAATAACTGAAGTGTACATTGTACTCTAATAATAAATATAATAATAATAATGTCTAGTACTTTTTATCAGTAGATCTGAAAGTGCTTTATAGAGGAAGTAGTAGGAATTGAACCCAGATTACTAAGGAATATATCAATAGCTTAGTTTCTGGAATTCGGCCAAGTAGTGTGTATGACATTTTGGTAATTTGCTTAAGTGTTGGCATTTAAACAATGCTTTTGCTACCTCCAGTCTCCCTTTCTACAGATCAGTTGTACAGAGGTTATTCTCATGAGAAGAAAGGAAAAAACTGCAGTGTAAATTAGATTCAACAAAGAATGAAAGCCATAGTATAAACTGAACAAAGGTTACATTTCTGTTTAAAAAAAAAAAAAAGCTAAGGAAAGCATTTTGTCACATAGTGAAACTGCAGAACTCACAGCTTCCTGACTTCCTGCTACTGTTTCCTGGTTTCCAGTTTATATCCTCACCTTCTGGGGAGATAGCACTTCTATCTGATTAGGCTACAGTAGCCACTGGATTGCAGTCAGAGTACACTGTGGGTGCTCTTTTCTGCAACGGCTACATGAGCATCAGGCTCGACAAAGCCATGTCAGGTAGGGCTCATGTTACTTGCATTTGATTAGTTATATCTCAGTTTTAATATGGATTATATTTGTCTACAATTATTGGTTGATTGACCTTCCATTTGGTGCCAGGCAGTGATGTCACAAATTCCCAGTTAATGCATAGTAGTGACCTCATTGAGAAGATTGGGGGGGAGGGATAGCTCAGGGGTTTGAGCATTGGCCTACTAAACCCAGGGTTGTGAGTTCAATCCCTGAGGGGGCCATTAAGGGAACTGGGGTAAAAATCTGGGGATTGGTCCTGCTTGGAGCAGGGGGTTGGACTAGATGACCTCCTGAGGTCCCTTCCAACCCTAATAGTCTATGATTCTATGATTTGGACCTCTCATAATGTGGATGTTTGGTTAAAGGATGGGATGAGCCTGAAATCTTTCCTCTCTCTTGTTGTAATGATCTGTTTAACTTCAGGCGCTAGCTGCAAAGGCAGTCAACGCCTGCCTTATTTTTCCATTCCTCTTTGGGGAGTAGGAACAGCAAGATGGAGATTTATTTGTGGAGAAGGGTGGAAATATATGGCAATGTAAATTTCAATAAGCATGGTATTGGGAGGAGAGGGGCATGGAAATACTATATTTTTCATCCAGGCTAGTAGGCAAAGGGTAATTACACTTCTTAGCAGCTTTTCAAGCTTTGAAAACATACAGGAAATTCAAACAACATACTATACCTTGAAGATGGAGAGAGTCATGGTGGATCCTGCTTTATGGTAACAATAGGCTCTGAAAGCCATGTGAAAGCCCTGGTTAAAAAAAAAAAAAAAAATGTATCCATGCTCCTTAAAGGTTGTTGAAGGGAAAAAATGAAAGTGATGGCACAGGAAAGATCTAGATCCCAATTTACACCTCGAAACCCCCTTGCCCTCGCCCCCAACAGGTTGGAAAAAGAAAATTAGTGACTTGACCTGATTTGTCTGTGCGTAGATAGTATTTCTTGATTAGTTCCTAGCAGTTTTAACACGTTGCTGTTCTAGCATGATGTTTATTGTGAGTTTTTGAAGTTAGTCACAGCCTAGCAGAATTTTAACTGCTTGTGTGACTAAATTTGGGGAGAATTGAGGATAATTTATAATTATCCTGTTTCTTTTAAGAAGCTTATGATTGGTTATAACATCTCTGGAAGGGAAAAAATATTTTGGTAACTATTTGTGCTCTATAATAATGAAGATTTTTAAAGTAAACATGGTGCTGAAATACTACCCAGAGTTTTGCTCTGTACATATTAGACCTATACTTGACTTTCATTGTAACCACTCCGAGTAACTCTCAAGTTTGTGATTGGAGGTATAGGGCAAAATACCCAGAGAGCAATAGAGTAGACTGCCATTGTTAGGGACCCAATAAATAATTAAAGGAATATTGTGTTTGTTTAAATATGTTTTGGGAAGCTTCAGACTTTTAACCTGAAGCAGCATTCCTGCTGATGGATGCTAGAGCTCTGGATTCGTATCTCACAATAATTGCAAACAGAATTTACTAAACAAGAAGAAAAAATATCCTAGTTTGAAAATGTGTTTGGAGATACCACAGCTTTTCCCTGTCAGCTGTGTCCATTGTAAGGTACAGTATGTATTTTAGACACAAATTGATCATTTTCTCACCCATTCTTGTGCCATTCTTCAAATATACAATTGATAAATTGCAGCTCCTGGAGGCTGGGCCGAGTATGCAGACATCTCAGGTACTCCCTTAGCTTATGAAAACTGGAAATCTTCATTGCTAGAATTCCTTACAGAGCCAACGAGAGAGGAGAGTATTCTTGATTAGTTCCCATAGGAAAAAATGTGGAATTTAAGTTATTTATGATACTCATTGATGAATCAAGTAATCACTGATGCTAGATACTGCTCAGTAAAGTTCTGTATAAACTTAAGAATTAAGTGACCTTTCTGCTATCAAAAATGTGTAGCTGACTTGGATAGATTACTATTCAGGAAGACTCTGTGAATAGCTTTATAAAAGGTCCTGGCAAATAGATTGCTGTAAATTAATTGAAGAAAATATTAGTTATAAAATGCCCATCCAAGCATTACTAGTATATTAAAAATATTTTTGGAGGGAAATAAACTAAATGAAGGAGAACTGTAGTTATTTGGACTGCCAAAAGCCTTCAATGTCACTCATATAAAACGTATTGGGAATTTGGACAACACCCAATCTATGTATCTCTTTAACATTAAATTCCTATAAGGAGTGAGAGCTGCTCATTTCCACTGCCAGGAAGTCATCAGCCTTTGCGTAAAGAAGAGTAGCTGGAACTGAACTCAAGAGGTTATGCATGTGGCGAGAGAAAGGGCTTTGAGAAATTTGCTGTCAATAACATACCGTCCATTGCTGAAATTTGTCATCTCATCATCAAGATGGTACACAGCCTTGGGGATTTTATGGACTTTCTTTGTTGCTGTTATAAATGCCAATGACTGTGGTGGGTAAAAATGCTTTGGTCTGTCTGCAGAAGACTGCACTATTCTATCAGACCTCTAGGCTTGATTCTTATAGTTTGTTCTATGCCAAAATAGCTCTGTTGAGTACTGAATGCTGCAGTACTACCAAAATACATGGGCTGCTAAAAGCACATTGTCCTAGCGCTCTGCTCTCTACATAAGCTTCCCCAATGGAATATAGAATCATATTCAAGGTTTGGTCCTGATATTCTAAGCTCACTGTGGGATTTGCCCAGTTTTACCAGAGGAACTAACTTGTTCTAGGGGACCAGGAATGCCTGTGATAGCTGTGTTACACTAGAAAAATTGGAAGTCAATCTCAAGAGTGACATTCCTGAGTGCAGGAGATGGAGTTTTCATAGTAGCTGCCCACAACCATGAAACTTGCTTCTACAAAACATTGAAGTGACCACAAATCCCACTTCCTTCTGAACATGCAAAACGAATATATTTGATTTGACTTTCCCACAGTCACTATAATTTTAAAATCCCCATCTAGACTGAGGAGAGAGCTTAATTTATGATACTTAAAAAAAAAATTATGAAAGAAAAAATTGGAAGGCTCATGCATCTTGATTACAAATTAAAATAGAAACTTGGTATTCATGGGGTGAGAGGTAAAGGTGATCATATGTTTAAAAGCTGAATAAAAGAAATTGGGGTAGGATATATAGTCAGTTTTTCCTTGGAAAGAGGTTAGCAGTGTGGTGCTGCAATAATCTGTTCACATTGAAAGTGGCAAAACTTGTTGATACCCAATTACATAGTTGAATTACCTATAACTGTAAGATGGCAAATGAAGTTCATTATAGACCATTGCAAGATAATGCACATGGGAAGAAATAGTAACGGTACTGATTTGCATTGATAGGCCCTAAGTTAAACAAAAAGTCACTGTCCCAAATTGTCTACAATCTTGGCTTATCAGAGAATGCCAAGTAGGAATGAAACAAGTGGAGAGGAAGGAGGGTAGAGTAATGTGAGTGTAGTTATAGACAGATCACTGAAAATATCTGCTCAATAAGCAGGTTAAGAGGGTACAGAAGAATACTGGAAAATGACAGTAGGATTGTATAAATTGTACACCTTCAGTTTGAATACTGTATTCCTTGTTCATCACCCCATCTCAAGACAGATATGGCAGAAATAGGATCCAGAGAAGGTCTATAAAAATGAGCATAGTAACTGGTAGTGTGTGTGTATGTATATACACAATATAATCATAAACAAAATTGAGTAAAAACTCACTTGTGTGCTCTTGTTCATACTGTCTCATAAAGACGAGATCCTGAGTGAAATGAAAAAGCAACATATTTAATATTGATGAAAGGAAGCTTGGATGTGTGTATTTTTAATAAGATTTTGTAATTAACTTGTTGACCCCACTACCACAAGATATTAAGGCCAAGAGTTGTTAGGTCCCAAAAAGGATTGGAGACCTGAATAGTAAAAATTAGCAATAGTTACTGTCAAAAATTTAGAAAGGATTGCAACCATCTGGATTAGAGACATAAACTCAACGACCAACTGCTGGGAATTAGTCAGATTATCCTTGCCTAATTGTTCATTACTGAAGCCACTGGTACAAGTCACAGTTGGAGATGATATAGCATTCTAGGCACTCTTGGCCTGATCTGCCATGACTTTTGCACCCATTTAAACATCTCGACAGGAAACTTCAGTAGCCTGCAAGGACCTCTGTTGTCATAAGCCTCAAAGTCTCTTATGCTGCAACTGGGTGACAAATCGCCAAGTCTTACTAACTCGGATGTGTTCCAGTTTCTCCAATCCAAATTGTGACTGTTGATAGCTCCTGCATAAGATGGGACACTTTTTTAAAGCACTTGATTTTTCCATAAAAATTAAAACTTAAGATTTTTTCAGTACTCCACATGTTTAAAGAAGTGGACAGATACAGTGCATCAAACCCATGATTTTATTGTAAGGCTCATGATATTTGGTGCTTTTTCTTAAATCACTAGCTCCTGGAGTCACGTGACTGCATGGAAACTTCCTCTTTAAGGAAAAAATGTTTCTAGCTCTCATGGTTGGGGCGAAAAGTTTGAAAACACTAACCCTAAAGGCTCTCAAAGCCCTGAAAGCAAATAAAAAAGAGCCTAAAATGTATTTAAAAATGGTCAGATTTTAAAAATAAGCTAGTTCATGTTTGTTCAGGGCTTACATCATGATTCTTGAAGACTTGGGGTTAGCAGTACTGCAGCGATAGTTGTTTAAAAGCAAGCTGTTACATGCTTATCCTAGTTAATTCGTATTTCATTTTCATGCAGCTTGCATCAAGACAATACTTAGTAACCATCCTGTTTTAAGAGACTGTCCCAAACTTTCTGAGTATGATTTTGTTCCACTTCTTTGCTTAAGCAATTGATTTTTATTGGTCCTTAGACTCAGGTAATTTCAAACAGGTCTCACTTTTAAAAGAAAAAAAATACGGTTTTGATAATGCTGAGTGGTGACTGTTGGAAATTGCTGATTTTGTTTAATTGTTGTGACATTCCCCTGGTATTATCTGGACTGATGGTCTGCTAGGTCACTCCAATCCTCGATTCTGGGAGCCATCCTTACTCTGCTCTGCTGTGAGAACCCCCACTCCTGGGCTGTTCATGCACAGCCTCTAGCATGTAAGCTGCTCCCAGCTACGTGAATGGGTGCTTTTGGCCAGCTGCTGCTTGGATTGTGCAACTGAATGACACTAGCAAATACCTCCAGTCCCAGACACAACCCTAGGAACGTCTGTTTTGCAGTGTCCAGTTATGCCTGCTGGACACTGCAAGCTTGTATGAGTTTGTAAGTTTAACAGAGAAATTGATATATACCAGGCTTGTTATCCCAAGGGGAGTCTCTGACACACTTCAAACCAAATTCACTGCTTCAAGTAGAATAACTGAACAAATTTATTAACTACAAAGGATAGATTGTAAGTGATTATAAGTCAAAGTACAAGAAGTCAGATTTGGTCAAATGAAATAAAAGCAAAACACATACAAACTTAGATGCTTCTCACCACAAGCTGGCTGGTTGCCCTTCAGCCAGGCTCTCCCCTTTTGATCAGTGCTTCAGTCGTTTTGTGGTGGTGGCTGTAGATGGAGGTGGATGAGAGAGCACATGGCAAACGTTTCTCTCTTTTTATCATGTTCTTTCTTCCGTCTTGGCTTTGTCCCCTCCCTTCAGTCAGGTGAGCATTACCTCATCATAGTCCCAGACTGGCCAAGGGAAGGGAGGTGACTCACTGGAGAGTCCAACAGATCCTTTGTTGCTGCCTAGGCCAGTGTCCCTTGTTCCTGTGAGGCTAGGCTGGGTTTGTCCCATGCATGTCCTGATGAGGTGTGAACTGCCCCTTTGCTCTTGGAGTTTTTGCCTAGACTTGTTTTAAGCCATGAGGACACATTTTTAGCCTCATAACTATATACATGAAGTATGTTACTCAGTACATCATGAGCCTTCCGAAGACACTCGTCATAACAAACTTCGCGTTGGCTCTCACACAATCATATTATAAGGATGAACATGGGGGTGCAGGGTGTTCTCCCGAGGTACAGAGTGTCACACTGGTGTCTACTAAACAAATTAGCTATGCCTTACAGCACTCTTTTATGCACATAAATATTACTAAAAATGTGAAACAGAGGCACAATGACTTGCCTGTGGCTTAAAAATGAATCTGACTAAAATAGGATGTCAGGTCCTGAATCCTGTAAGGCAGAGTTGGCCCTACGTATTTTGTGTCACAGAATAGAAAATGTTTTCACCTCCCCCACCTCCCTCAAAATAGAGATAGAGGGGATTTGCAGCTCTGCAATGTGATCATTTGGCACCCCAGATATTGGTTTGCCGCCCTGCCCTACTAATCTACACTAAACTAGTATTCCAGAATTTTGGTCTTGAATTCAACAGAAAAACAAGTCACTGTCCACTATGTGCAAGAAGGGCAGGAAGGGATCCATAGATGGGAGTTTAGCTGTGGTCAGGATGTGGCTAATATGGAAATTGTGCTGGTCTGTAGTTCTGTTCCTATTTCAGTGAAACAGGATTACTCCTCTGCCGAAAGCTATAGAATCATAGAAATGTCGGGATGGAAGGGGCCTAGAAAAGTCATGTAGTCCATTTCCTCGTGCTCAGGCCAAAACCCTGTCTGTACAGATAGAGGGTTTTGTCTTGCTTATTATCTCACCAGTTTAAACTTTCTCTGTAGATTGTGACAAGAAACATTGGAAATATCTGGAAACCTCTGATTTTCTTGATACTTCCCACTCTGACTTTCAACCTGGGCATAGGACAGAAATGACACTAACCTTTTTGGTATCTGATCTCCTTGCAATGGACATAGATTAAATGCCCATACTGTTTCTTTTAGGATTGTCAGTAGCCTGTTATACTGTTGATCAATAGGTTTAGTTGATCTACTGTGTGCCCTTGCTTGAATAGGTATATTATTTATTTATTTATTAATTTAGTATTAACTAAATACCAGTAGTTCCATATTTCCTATGATAGAGATCCCAGAAAGTGGCATTGGGCAATGGGTTATTGACCTGTGTTCTGTGCTGTACGGTTTCACTGACTTGTTCTGTCACTGATTCTATTCAACATGTATGCTGAGGAAGATAGTGAGACAATTTGGGCTGTGATGCATTTGGTACACAGATGACTTGTAGATCTGTCTTATATCAAACTCAGATTGTGCATTTTTTTGCTTTAGTGGCTCACCGAGATAAGGAATTAGCTGAAAATTAGCTGGCTGAAGTTCAGTGTGGATAATGCAAATGAGTTAAGGGAAACACCTAGAGAATATGGTGGATGGCATTAGCATCAGTTACCGAAATTTTTTCTCTTCAGTCATTTTTTTGAAACTGCTAATTTGGGAGAGCGGTTTTTGGCTCACCTGTTGCTTGATCATTTCCAGATATTTTAAACTAGCTTTTTATCTGAGTCTGGCAAGGTGCTTATGACTGTTGTTTTTTTCCCCCTTGTATGTGGGCTTTGCTACATCATTGTGACCTTTCCCATGAATTATTGGGTGCTTTCTACAGGTGACTGTTCAAGGCTCTTAAGAACCTAAAGCTGGCATATAATATAAAGTCTTCCTACTCTATGGTTTGATGTAGGAGAATGTATTACATCAGTTTCTTGAAAAACTGCACTGGGCACCTATTTTATTTTCTGGTGCAACTAAAGATGCTGACAATCATCTGTAAAGCATTAAAGGACTTGCTTCCTGATTATTTGAAAAATTACTTCTTATCCAATGAAGTCTTCACAATTATTATAACTAATGACAGATATTCTTAAAGCTACATAGATATGGTTATACTGTAATCCGCTTGTTTGAATGCCTGGGGACTGCAGACAGGATTTCCTCACTTGAGAAATCTTGGAAGGAATCTGCTTCTGCACTTAGTGTGTCAGAGCTGGTGTATGTGGATTTGGGGAGACTTCAGTGTTGAATTGTTTGTTGTTTATATATTTTGTCCAGTGCCCACAGAAATTGATGAGCATTTCTTTAAAAAGAAAATAAACAAATTAGTTCCTCCATTAAGTTATCTGAAGATGAGCAATGGCTGGGCAATGGGATGTGTTGGATGGTGAAATTACATACACTTTCTTTACAATAGAAGAGTGTTACATTTAGAATACAAATCGATATGGAGAGTTATGGGGCACCTCTGAAAAAGTCTTGAAGAATTGGAATCAGGGAGGCAGATTCTAATTCTTTGAGAAACATTTGTCCACTCCTGGCCTATGTCTATATTGGGCAAATATGTCGTTAGAAAAACGTGGTGGTCTTAGCATATGCGCAATGTGCCTCAAGTGGCACGTGACCAGGATTTATCACTGAATTCCGTCTGCTGGTTGGATCATTAGCTTCTCTGGCTCAGGCTGGGTACTGATGGGAAGTGTGGCCTGAATGCTGATTCATGCCCCCAGAAACATGTATTGACCAACACCACTTCACCACTGAAGTTAAACACAGGTTTGTCCTCAACATGGACAAGATCAGTCAAGCTTATGTGTGTGCTGGTTCTGATGTTGTCACCAGCATTCTCCATGGGGAAGACTGATGCAATGAAATCATCGCTGACAAAACAAATATCCCAATTTTCCTTAACTGCTACTGTATATGTATTATCTATACATTATCTATATTAAAATCTTAGCACCGTCCTCCCTGATTTCCTTTTTAATGTTGTGGTAATTTATGTTCCTTTATATTGGCTTTGTTAGGATTAAACTTTCGAATTCTCAAGGATTTCTATCTGATTGGCAAAGTTTGAGTGGTTGTTCAAGTTAGCTGTATTGGCAATATGGGCTATATTGGTCTTGTCATCCTGCTTTTCTTTTTGTTCAGAGGCATGTATGTCTTCTGATAATCTACTATTATTTCCTACCTAGCCTCCATATATAAGGATTTTATTTCCTTTAATTTTGATTTTAGGCCCTTTTTTGAATAAGTTTACTTTACTGAAGTCTTCCTAAAATATAGTTTTCCTGTATTAGTTATTGGTACCTTTCCTTCCTTGTGGATGTTTGAACTTAATTTTATTGTTATCACTATTAGCAGCTCAGCTATTGTTATTTCTTGACCAACTCCTGCACGTCCTTGGTCTGTGTCCCTGCATGGGTCCATCAGCCATTGACACCCATGTAGAGAGAAGTGATCTGTGTGGTGTATACTCCCTTCTTGAGGCTGCACTATCAGTCATAGAGTGACTCTACTCCTGAGTATGTCTACATTGCAATCAAAGGTGTCATTGTAGCAGGCGGAGACATACTCAGGCTAGCTTTAATCTAGCTAAATTGGGTACCAATATTAATTAAACTGTGGCAACAGAATTGTCACAATAAGAGATGATGAAATTTTAGATTTGGTTTTGGTAAGCACTGAACATCAGAGAAGAGCTGGTTATAGGAGATAACCTTGGATCAAGTGATCGTGAGTCAATTTGGTTTAAAGTAAATGGAAGAATAATCAAAATGAAAGTTTTTTTTTTTTAATTTCAAAAGTGTAGACTTTGTGAAATCAAGGGATTTAGTTAAAGAAGTCAACTAACCTGAAGAACTCAAGGACTTAAATATGGAGGAGGCTTGGAATTTCTTCATATCAGCTATACAAAAACCACCTGAAATTTGCATTCCAAGCAAGAGGAAGAAAACTTGTAGGGAAAGGCTCCAACCACAGCCAGATGAATAACCACCTCAACAAGGTTATCGTACGGAATAAGCAAAGAGCCAATAGGAAATGGAAAAATGCTCAATCAGCAAGAAAGCTACATTCTCGATTTTTAAAAAAAAAGTAAGAATAAAGTGGGAAATGCTAGAAGTCAAGCTGAATTAACTCTTAAAAGGAAATTAAAATAAAGAACAATGGTTGTTTTAGTTATAAAAATAAAAAGAAAATAAGGAAAGATGGGCCATTATGCAAAGTGGATGGGAAGAGGATTAAAGATAATCTAGGTATGGCCAAAAACCTAAATGAATACTTTGCCTGTTTTCATTAAGGATGATAATATGGATGAGGGCAGTACCTCTGATGGAAATGAGTGTCTATAAATGGAAATTAGCACATTTCTGACAGAAGAAAAAAATAAAGAGCTTGTTATGGTCACATTGTGTGTGCGGGGGTGGGGGGGAGGATGAGGGGAATAATTTCTATCCAGAATACTGAAAGAACTGGCACATGAGACTGCTAGTCCAGTAGCAAGGATTTTTAATAAATCCCATCTATTTGAGGTAGTACCACATGACTGGATAATAGCTAACATCATGCCTATATTTAAGAAATGGAAAAAAATTAATGCTGGCAATTACAGACCTGCTAGTCTGACCTCATGGAGTTAAATGATAATGCAACATGAATTTAGCAAAGACAGATCATGCCAGACTAACCTGATGTCCTCCTCTAATTTTTTATATAAGAGAAGTGCAGTAGATTTTAATATACTTGGACTTCAATAAAGCATTTGACATGGTGCCACATGGGAAATTTAGTTACATTATAAAGGGGATCAATATAAGAACTGTAAGGTAGAAGAGGAATTGGCTAAAGGGGAGAAGTCTCTGGGTTTTGCTGAAAGGTGAATTATAGGACCGGAGGGACATTACTAGTGGAGTTCCTCAAGGATTAGTCTTAGGACCAAGTAGGAGTGTGTTAATGGCATTATTTTTGATGATACCAAGTTGGAAGACATCATCAATACAGAGAAGGACTGGAATTTGAGACAGGAAGATCTGGATACCCTTGAAGGGTAACAGAAGTGCGGTGAAAATGGGATGAATTAAATACTGCAAAATGCAAAGTCATGCACTTAGGATCTAATAAGTATTTCTGCTGTAAGCTGGGGGCTTATGAGTTGGAGGACACAGAGATGGAGATAGACCTGGGAGTGGGGGTCGATCACAGGATGACTATGGGCCACCAGAGTGATGTGGCTATTAAAAAGGCAAATGCAATCATGGGATCCTAGGCAAGGCATTTTAAATATAGAAAGAGAGAAGTATTAATCTCCTTTATAAAAGGCACTGGTAAGACCTCATTTGGAATATTGTATACAGTTCTGGTCATGCATATTGAGGAAAGATGAATTCAGACTGATACAGGTGCCGAGAAGAGATACTAGAATGATCAAGGGAATGGAGGGCCTGTCTTGAAAGGAGACAGAAAGAGCTTGACTTGTTTAGTCTAGCAAAAAGAAGGCAGAGAGGGGATATGACTGCTCTTTAGAAATACATCAGGGGGGTAAATACCAGGGAGGCTGAAGATCTATGTAGGCTATAAGACAACATTGGCACAAGAGTAAATGGATATAAACTGGCCATAAATAAATTCAGGGTGGAACGTAGAAGATTTCAGAGAGGTGAGGGTCTTGAACAGCCTTCCAGTAGGAGTTGTGGGGGGGGGGGCAAACAACTTAATTATTTTTGAGCAAGAATTGGACAAACTTCTGAGCGTGATTGTAAGATGGAGTAACTTGTGATGGCAGGGAGCAGGGACCAGCAGCCCTGGAGCTCACTTCCCATTTATGCTCGTCAAAGCTCATGCTTCAGGGCTTCAGCTGGCCACCTGAAGCGGTCAGGAAGGTATTTCCCCCATGTATTCTGGTTTTTAAAAATATTTCCTTCCTCTGCAGCATCAGGGATGGCCCTGGTTGGAGTCAGAACTTTGGATACGGTGGGCCAGGGCTCTGAAATGGCACCAAGCATTCTCTTTCTAAGGTGGTTGGCTGGCTGGTTCTTGCTCACATGCTCAGAGTCTAACTGAGGGATCAAGAAGAAATTTTCCCCAAGGTCAGATTGGCAAGACTGGGTTTTTTCTGCTTTTCTCTGTAATGTGTGGGTGCAGATTACTTACCAGGATTGTCTGGTTATCTCTCACTTAATCATGTCCTTGCCATTGCAGGGGCCTCTGCCACTGGTGCACTTTAGTCTCTCCCATTCTCTGCCTGTAACACATAATAGTCTAGTCTCCTGCAGATTCTAGTACTTTGGTCCCGTTTCAGTTGTTGGGTTTAACATGCACTGGGTGCTGGTGGTGGTGGTCTGTGGTATGTAGAAGGTCAGACTAGATAAACAAGTTGTCCCTTCTGACCTTAAACTCTATAACTTTATGGGCTAGTCACCCCTAAGTATGTACCCAGGCTTCCTGGTGGGCTCGTACTCAGCTGGCTTGCTGGAGCCCATGCTGCACTATTCCAGTACTACAGCCCAGGTTTCACTCTCCATTATGGTGCTGGAGCAAACTAGATTAAAGCTAGTTCAGGTATGTCTACACATGCTACAGTCACACATTCAATTTCAGTGTAGACACGCTCTGAGTGGCTCATGGTGAAGGGGTAGGTTACTTCCCTATCCACAGAGGATTGCCCCCTTCCTGCAACAGGGTAATAGGTACTTACAGCTAGCCAGGGAAAGTGTTGTAATAGCAGTTTAGACAAGGTCTTGCTTTGAGCTAGTACACCAAGTAGTCTTCATTTTTTTCTTAAAGATACAAATAAATGCTAGCAGGCAATAGGTATTAAGAATCAATCCTAGTCCCATTGATGATGATGTAAGTGCTGTTACTGGCTTCAATTTATTCATTTAAATGTATAGAGATGCTTAAAAAAATTCCTCCTGCCCATATATACTTTAGGCACTCTTGATATGACTTTAAAATACATCACAAATAATATGTTCTGCTAATTCTTCCTCACTCTCCTTATTTTCAGTGCTGGTTAGGAGGAGGGGGAAGATGGGATTTACAGTGCACCCTGAATGGCCTCAGTGCTAGTGGAACCAAAACTTACCCCTCAGTATAGTGGTTAAGGCATTAAACAAAAGCTATAAACAAATCTGTCCTGGCCAACATAGCACAGACTTGATTTCTTATGGCATCATGGCTTCCTTCATGCTGTTCTCTGCAGCCTGCTTGTTTACTTCTCTTGCACTCATCTTTGTGATTCTGTCTATTCTGCGCCCTGTGAATGTAGTGCCTTTCTATTACCAATTTGCCAAGTAACCGTCCTCTGCTCCATTCAAATCCCTAACTTGCTTCTTCCATAATGATCACAAAAGCAAATGTTTTTTGTTTTCATTTGTTTTTAAATTAAAAAATCCTATCCACGCTGTTCCATCCTTTGGGTTTCCCTATGCATCACTATCATTTTTTTTCTTTAACCATGTCAGGCTTTCTTTGGGTAGATTGATTTTATTTTTCTGGCTTATACAATGCTAAGGACCTCAGGGTTTAATAAAACAATTTAAAGTGACTCTGCCACCTTCAAATCTCTGTTAAAAATAACAATAACAAATTATGGTATTTTAAGGAGTACAGTTGCCTGTGAAACCTCTTGTAATTTTTTTGTTGTTTTATAATCATATTTTTTCTCAATCCTATTTTTCTCAATATTTTTTGTCACGTGAAAGACTTACACAACTAAAAGTGGAAACTGACTGACTACACAAGAGAACCAATGAAACTGTACATTTGACAAATCAAGTTTACTTTACTCACATATGTGTGCGCATGCTTGGAAATTGAAAATAGACTAATGAGGTCCAGTTCCTGGTTCTGAAGGAACAATGCTCAAATGTTTGTACAGACAGACTTGTATAATGCAGCTACTTTCAGTACTATAAAGTTCTCAGCATATTGGAAACTGTACAGGAAGCATCGAATAAATGGGACTTAATAGTCAATGAAATAACGCAAAGTATACTGTTGTGAATCTATTTGTTATGTTTAGCTCAAGGAAACCCTCCATTTTAATTTATCTGAAGCTGCTACAGAATTTCTGGTGATCTGCAATGGAGTGCTGAATGTTGTCATGGAATTGTTTGCTGCAGAGTACACAGGCTTTAGTCCTCAATTGAATACGGAACTAGGGTGGAAAAATGCCATTTAATTGCCATTAACCAATCTATTTGCCCCAATTTTGGCTGTTGTAGAGATTGACAGTATTTTCCGAAAAGTACTGTAGCATGCTAATCCAAGTGAAAATTGCCGTTCAGACTTTTTTGTACAGTTTTATGAAATGTATGTAAAGTAGATTCTTTAACAAAACATAACCACATAAATTTTTTTTGCTATGTTATGTATATACCTGCTTGTTTGTGTATCTGGATGCAATCATTGTGATGGGATACCTTCTGTTCTTCAGTGCAGCCAGACCAGTTTTATTTTTCATTTGGTTTAATTAGTTAATTTAACAATCAGTACAGTACATTGATGTAGTAAGCTGATAGTTCACAGATCGCGTCACACATGAGTGTCTGTCTACCTCAGACCTCCAATAACCATGTTAGAAATTGCAACACTATATGTTGCAGTTTGTAGAATTTTCACCATGTGCTAGGGGTAAGTTGAACAGAGCACTTGGTTGGAGAATGAAGGGAATCAGAAGTGAATTTAAAAATCGTTGTTTTAATTCAGTATGCATAAGTGGTAGGATGATGTAATAACTAGAGCCCTGCAAATCTGCAGATATCCGCAAATCATTTTTGAGGATCGCAGACAGATGCAGATCCAAATTTTATAGCTCGAGCCCTGTAAATCTGCAGATATCTGCTTTATATCCACAGATCATGTTTGTGTATCATGGATTGGATGTGGAAACAAATTTTGTATCCACGCAGGGTTCTCGTAGTATCTTACACATATGAGGAGTCTTTCATCTAAGGGATTCCTTAGCACTTTACAAAGTCAATATATTACAAATATTGATTTTTTTTTTAAAGATCAATATGTTCGAAACATTGTCTGGGAGAGGAAGAAATAGAGCTGTTAATACTGTTGCTTTTTAACTTGTCTATTTTTATCTAAGGTGAATGTTTGCATTTTTGCCATTGTAGGCTGGGGCCCCAGGATGCTGAATTTTTTGCCTCATAAGTTTCTTATTGCTGGTTGTCCACATTTAGCAGGAATCAGTTTTGGATGTCGTCACAGATGTGTAAGGTCAACTATTTTCTTGTGTGCTTATTCTGGTACCTTCTGTGTATTAGTTTTAAGCAAACAGCACTTCCTGTTTTGTTACACAGAAGGAAAAATTAAGGTTATCATAAATAAATGTGTGTATAAAAATCTTTGCCTATTGCTGAAATATAGCTACTTCTGTTTAACATCTGTGTGAGCAATTCAGGACAGGAAGTGAAGAATCCTGTTCCCAGTAGAACTACCAGCAGTGGTCAACGTAATGGAAAAATGAGGAGAGGACAATATTAAAAATATTACTAAAATTAGTTAGACTAACTATTAGATATGGAGTTGGATTCCAATTGAAGAATAGAATGAATGTTAGTAAAGAAGTCAGAAATGCTAAAAAGTTAACTTTCACTTTGGAGGAGGGTGCAATAGGCAGAATTGCTGCTGAATGTTGTGGCCTGGTCCACACTACAGCGTTAAATCGATTTAACGCTGTACCTGTCCACACTACAAGGCTCTTAAAATCGATTTATGTACTCCTCCCCAACGAGAGGAGTAACCCTAAAATCGATATTACTATATCGATTTAGGGTTAGTGTGGACAGAAATCGCAGTTATTAGTCTCATTCTTTTACTGAGCTACCCAGAGTGCACCGCTCCAGAAATCGATGGTAGCCTAGGACCATGGACGCACACCACCGAATTAATGTGCCCTAGTGTGGATGCGTAAAATCGATTTTATAAAACCAGTTTTATAAAACCGGTTTTAATAATTTCGATTTTATGCTGTAGTGTAGATGTGGCCTGTGTGTAATCAAATTTTAATATAAATCTTAGAAACAGAATTTGGCAGTTAATGAAAAGGTACATTAGTGCTCAGTTCTGTAATGCATTTTAATTGTGAAAACACACCCTTAAAGGGGCAATCAACTTACATTGTTTTTTGAAACTTACACAAAAAACTTCAAATCAGATAGTACTGTTTTTGAAATCTGTCCCAAAATTAAAAAAAAAAAAGTAAAAATTGAAAAAAGGGGTTACATTTTTTTCTCAGTTGTTTGTTTAAAAAGATCTTTAGGCTGAGCTTGAGAGCAATGCCACTGATGTTAGGGCCTATCCTTCATCTCCCCTTTCCTTTGTGCACATATCTGCTTTGGTATCTGTTTACTTTCAGTCTACACTTACTGGTTATCAACACTGCTGTGATTGATGCAGTGGGGATTGATTTAGTGGGTCTAGTGAAGATCTGCTAAATCGACTGCCGAGTGCTCTCCAATCGACTCCAGTAACGAGAAGCATAAGATAAGTCAATGGGAGAGTGTCTCCTATTGACGCAGCACGGTGTAGACACCGCAATAAGACGACCTAAACTGTGTCGACTCCAACTATGTTGTTCACATACCTGGAGTAGCGTAACTTAGGTCAGCTTACCCCAATGGTGTAGACAAGGCCTCAATTTCAGTTTGGCTGCTGCTGTCACAATGTGCTTGTAGTGCTTGGCAAGGGTATGCAAAATAGTGAAACTGATTATATGTAATTAGTATCCCTACACAAAATAAACTGAAAAATTGGTGGGGTGGGGGGAAGATGTGATTAACATTTGTTGTAGTAATGTTATGGGAGACTTGTAAACAACAACAGGTACCATTTTACAGTGAAAAATATGATTTTCAGTGTCCCTTTTAAAATACTTTTCTCAGTTTTTGTATATATTAAATACAGATTGTATTTCAGAGTTGTATATTTTAAAACCACAAAAGCATAGTTTAAATTTTTTTTTTTTTTGCTCAACTTGCTTTTTTCAATGACATGTACCAAGTGATGGAGAAGTACAAATTCAGAGTTGAGATACAAATAGAGATGGGTGTATTACTGGTGCCCAAGATGGATAGGTTAGCACAGGAATTGGTATTATGCTGTTTCTTAGTCTTTAAAGGCTTTTAGATAATTGTGAGTGTGGTTATTAAAAATGTTCATCATCTGAGCGGTCAGATAACAGGTCTCACTATGTTTTTAGTCATCATTAGTGTAAATGTGTTAGTGAAGTGGATTTGTAAGTTCACAGAACATTTGAACAGTAATTGACCAATAAGGTATGAAACAGACTGCAGAGTGTATGAAAAGGCAAAAGCCTGAACAGACAAAGTCAAGGCCTGAAGTTGCTAATTTGAGGGATTGGTTTTCAAATTTAAGTAGAAACAATTCATCAGAAGCCTGACTGTATCATACGGAAACTGTAGCGGTAAGAGATACTATATGTTAATTTCAGGATGTATTTTGTTGTGCAGTGTGGTTACATCTGGAGTATTGGCAATGTTCCTCTTAAAAGATGGCTTTCCCCTGTTTTTAATGGTTGTGTGACATATCACTAAGTACCAACCTGAGCAGGCATTTTAAAGGAAAATGACAGGCTTATGAAAATGAATGTCTGCTTATGCCTATAAATAAACTTAAATGTTTAGCAGCTGCACCCATAACAATTGGACTTGAGTCATAACAATTGACTCAAGACTGTCTCACAGTATTTAAAGACCTATAGAACTGTGGTATGTACTTGATCAAATTTACAGAAGTTTAAAAAAAAAAAAAGTGGCTAGCAGCCAAGTCTGAGTGAATACAGATGTTGTTCTAAGGGATTTACTGTATGTTGCTGACAACACATGACCAGGATAATCGGGTGTTTTGGACTTTATGGAATGTGGCTGAAGGTTTCAAGTAAACATAAATCAAACTTGACTGTAGAACATAAACTTTTCTGTAGCTGGATAGATGTTGAAGATTTGTACTCTGAACATGTGAGAAGATAGAATTAGAGGCTTCTGTTATACTCAGTAAAATTTTTACAATAGTATATATCCCAATAACTTCATTTTTTTTAATCTTAATTCTAGATTCATACACCCTAAGCTCACATGCACACTGTCATAGTTTCAAGGTAACTGCACGTGTACTTCCACCCCTATGGTCCACTCCCAAACAGGTCTGAGGTCTCCAGCTGTCACCTGTGTGACTCTTGTCCCACTCCCTTAGAACAGGTGGTGGTAAGGCTGCACAGCCTGTCTGATACTGATACCCCAGCAAGCCAGTCTGTGTAAAGGTCAGCCCCTGTGTACTGCTTTCTGTCTCCGAGGGCTATGAACAGTGTATTGCCAACAGTTACAAGTTACCACGCGGCTCTTTCTAAGCAAGCACACTTCGTCTTAAGGTCAAAGTATTACAGAGAAAACACACAAAAATCCTAATAAACAGATTTAAACACACATTAAGCATACCAGGAGTCAGTTCTCAGTCTTATGGGATGCTAGTAGGCCAAAGTCTTTCCAGTCCATCTGCAAGGGTCCTGATGGTTTGCTGGACTACAAAGAAGGCCTTGAGTCAGTTCAGGCTTATCCTATTATGCCAAAAACCCTTTATTTGTCTCCTAGTCTCTGGAAAATCCAGGTTGGATCACTGTATATAGGCCTCTGAAGGGAGCCTCTCTGGAATTTAGTCTCAGTGACTCACTTTAGTTTACTGTTTTTAGTTCCTGGAGGAGCTGTGGTAACCCTCCCCCATACATGAACAATCATACATAGACTATTTGTAGATTTAATACAGTGGGCCAGCACAAATATTGCATGCGGTTGCTATATCTGTCTCACACACATTCTAAGATGTAGATGTTAGATATCACATAATCTTGATAAGATTTCTCAGAGTTCAGTCTTTTTTTATGGAAACACTCTTTTAATATTTAATAATTTTCCCATTGAAAAACAATGCATATTTTGAAGTGAATTCTGCTTTGACAAAAGTCTGTGTATAAACGGCATCACCTTACTCCACAAATCTGTTTCCTGTGTATATTCTGTCATACCTGCTTGCATTAGTGTGTGTGTGTGTGTGTGTGGTTTTTAAAGCCACTACTTTCACTACTGCCAGCCATGTGGAACCAGCATAGTACTGGAAGAATGAATTGACATTGTTTTTTCTGGCTTTGATGTCAATTAAGTTGCAGTTATATGTGTAACAACATTGTCTTCAAATTGTGCTTGGTTATTCCTCTGCAATTGCAATAAACATGAGTTGCACCATATATACCTGAAAGAAAAACTTTGTCTTGCAGTCTTTATTAGAATTCAGAAAGGACATAGCCTGACTTCCAGATCCTGGGTTGAGTTTGCAGGTTTGACAATTAGAAATATCACATATTTAGGGGGAAATCATTTGCTTTTTAGCCTGGTAACTGGGCAAAATAGATGTGGAATAAATGAGAAATGTTAACAATGGCTGGGAGAGGGGCAGATGGGGATATGTTCAGTATTTTGGAGAAAAGCAAAACATGGAAGTGACTAAATGTGTCAGTCACTAACTACCCTGATTATTTTGTATGTTATACTTCGTCCATCCTATTTCATCTGCTCTGTGTCTTCAGATGTAAGTTGAGGGATATCTTCCTGTGTGTCTACTATGCCCAGCACATTTTGGGCACTAGTGTAATATTACAAATTTAACTACCCTAGATACATCGTATTTCAATACATCCTCTAATGGTAGTGGAATCTGAGAAATGAGACTATTGTGCCATAATTAGGTGAAACTTTCTATATCATGAGGACACTTAGAAATATGTTTGAATATAATTTCAAATACTGAGTGTATTTAAAACCAAAGAAGTATATAATGTTTTACAGTTAGCTGTTTGGTGGTTGAAAGTTTGTAAGCTGTATAATTGTTTTTTTCAAAGTTATTAGAACAATTGACTTTTAGAGCTAAATAATGTTTGCATAAATATGTTCTTTTAGGCTGTTTCACTAGCCAGTGGGAGAAGACCTCCTACATATAAATTTATCCCTTTTTGCACATAACACAATTATCCAGAGCTGTCTCTGAATGTTACAGGTATAGAAGTTCCTCTAGCCCAGTGGTTTTCAATCTCTTTCATTTGTGGACCCTTTAAAAATTTCAGATGAAGGTGCAGACTCCTTTGGAAATCTTAGACATAGTCTGTGGGACTCCCAGTTGAAAACCACTGCTCTAGCTCAAGTGGGTGGGAAGGGAAAACATTGAGTTATTCTTCCATTTAAAGAGTACTTTCATGGGTGTTTTGTATGTTTATTTGAAGTGTTTCCAGTTTAATGATTACTGGTTAGCAGGTTATTTTGGGATAATGGCCAAAGAGTAGATCATATACCAGAAGTGTACTTTTACAAACCCTGAAGCTCTAGAGATGACTGAATCATATCTCTTTAATGTGTGATTGTGTGTTGAGGGGAAAGGAAGAAACTGGCAACTGGATTGAACCTGTCTGTCAGACTCAGTGAAATCCATAAATCTGATCTTTAATACTAGATAATCTCTATTATATAGATTATAATAGTTATCCAGGTTGAAGACTAATTCAGTATATAAAAATATTGTATTGGGCCTATTCAGAAAGTCCAAATCCAGGCAAAATTCCTATTTAATTCAGTTGCCATTGTATGCGTTGAGTAAATCTGTAAATTGAGAACTTGTTTAGGGATCTAACTTTAGGAATACAAGTTTGAAAATGTTGGCCAGAGATCTTTAGCTTTTTCAGATGCCTGTGTTTTTGCACAACAAATGATGCATTTTGAATTCGAGACATGATCTAAAACGGTTTCCAAAGAGCATTTGGATAGAGGTTACAGTAAAAGTTCTTTAATCAATAAGGCGTACATATGGGTGTAACTACTTTAATACTAGAAATCAGTGTTTCATGTTCTCATTTTATATACTCCGTGTTTGGATTAAAAATAACAAATTAAAGTTTGTAGACACTTGGTCAGACTTTTATACAGTTTTTTTTCCTTACAGGAATAGTGAATAGTTCCAATGATGGAGGACGGGAAGCCTGTTTGGGCTCCACACCCAACTGATGGGTTTCAGATGGGGAATATCGTGGATATTGGCCCTGACAGCTTAACTATTGAACCGTTAAACCAGAAAGGCAAGGTAAGAAAGGGATTAAGGAATCCTTAAAGAACTATACCATCACATAGTTCTATGCTAGAGCACAACAATGGGAGTCAGTTTCTAATCTCTTCTTTGTCTCTGGCTTGAGCAATTCACTTAACATTTCCTTTGCCTCAGCTTCCTCAGTGCAAAGAAAAATGATCATAATATTGAATTCTGCAGAACTGGCTCCCACTGGCAAGAAACACATAGTTTCTGGTTGCCAGATTTCCATGTATCTGCAGTATCTATAGAAAGTAACTGAATATGTGTGTCTCCTTCTGTGCAGTGTTAATTTTCCCATATTGAAACTGAGACTGGCTCAGAATCTGTCTTTGAGATGACACCTCTTTTTTTCTCCCTCCTCCATGCTTGCGTTTATAATGGTTCAAAATCTAGGATGAATTATAAAAACAAATTTTGGTTGTATTGATTGTCAGATTTCCCCCCTCTTTCCTATGGCTTCACAGTTTCAATAGAATTAATTTTATAAAGGAGAAGTGTTTTCTGAGGACACTTCATAAATGTCTGAAAGGATTAATTCTGAGGGATACTGAATAATAAATTTGAAACTATAGTGTCTTAACCCTCAGATGTGTTAATACTAGTGAGACATGAGTACCGCTACCTTGGGTCTTTGTACCTCAGGAAGCCCAGAATATTAAAGATAAAATCGAAAACTTGTAAATAAACCCCCCCCACTGCATTTATGGTGAGGGAAACATTGGTAATTGAAGAATACCCATAATGCTGAGGAAAACCATTTTTTAAGGAGTAATTTAAGGAATTTAGTAGCAACAGTTACATTCCATCAGTCTCCTCCAGATGACATCTTCAAAAGTAATATGGTCTCAAACCACAAAGAGCTCTTTGGATTATATTTTTGTGATGGTTCTCACTTAATTTGGTGCAATGGCTTAATTCAGTGGTGAAGAGGAGATGGATTCCTTGTCCTGACATATGAACTTTCAAATTGGTAGAGTTTTCACAATGTTGTTCACATCCAATGGTCTTGAGTTGAACATCAATTTATGACAGAGTATCTTTGTATTATAAGAAATTTTGTGCTACCCAGTTATTTTAGTTCAGATAGCCAAGAAGTTATGTTTTTACATTTTACTGGCAAGAGTGGTAGCAGCTGTGTTTTAAAGTCTTCATGTTTTGGTGTTTCTGAAGATTACATAAATTGTGTGTCATTTCCAAAAAGTTCCCCCTCATTATAACTTAATTTGTAGGAAAGGAGAATACCTTCATATTCTCATCAGCTTTCTCATATTGACAATTGCAGGGAATTTAGTCACAGGTCAAGAGGTGACAGAGCAGATCTTCCTTTTATGGGGGACATGGGTATATATCTTAGGAAGAAACCTGAATAGGAAGCTGGTCATCTTTGCTTGATAAAAATATAAACCAAGTGTAATGCCATCTGATATCATTCTTCTTCATGGTAAGAGCCACAGATAGATACAATGGGCACTTCAGCCTGTTTACACCTTGGTGTCAGAACCAGAACTTTCAGGTTGGAGTGTACTGCATATTGTGAAATTACTCTAAAGAAGTCTGCAAATGGCCTAGACAAATTATCTATATATCCTTTTCATCTACCCTGAAAAGTTTTAATAGGGTTTTCTTGCCACTCCTGTGCTCCAAGCTTCTGTTGCAGAATTTCATGCCTTGCCAGCACCACCACCTCTTCCCTATAGCAGATGAGAGAAACACCCTGGATGTGGAGGAATCAGAAGGCCTTGAAGGGCCTTTTGGTCGACTGTTTTTTTTCTATCTACCACACCCTCTCCCGGCCTTCATTCTTTTAGACCAGAAGTTTCCTCCGTGTACACTGATCAATATTTAACTTGGTATCATTACCAAAGATAAATGAGGGTATTTTCCGCAGTGGGCAGGGACTCAGAATTTCTAATTGTGGGAGATGTTTTTACCTGAAAGAGTGGTTGCCTCAATATGTGGGCACTTCACTGGCAGCCCAGTCCAGGCAGGCATTATCTCAGCCCCTGCTTTGCCATGAAAACTCTCTTCTGGCATCAGGCCTGCAACAATGAATAAACAAATGTGAATTGTTATCTGATTCCTAAGTGTGCTTTCATAAGCAATACTAGCACGGATGGACAGTATTATGAGTATGCTGCCTCTCGGCCTAAAAATTGCATATCCTGCAAACTTCTCCCTGGAAAGAGAAGAGTGAAAAAGGTGTCATTCAAATACGTTTCATTCAGCTATATGGGGCTTTGGTCCTTGGAATCAAATACTCAGGGCAATCAGTTCTGAGCTGTCTTAGTGGTACAATAAACTTTATGGAAAGCAGCGGCTATTCAGAACCAGCAGAAAAGTCAGCTTATGATCCTGACTCCTGTTACAAACTATGGAAAGGAATGCAGATCATGCGACAAGTTGAAGCAATCTGTGAAGTACATAGGAGAAAATATCTCTTCGCAAGTGGTAGCAGGGTCATTAGCTGCTCATTTTTTGCCTCAGAGCTATCTCCAAAATGGCTCTGTCTGGAGTTAGACCCTAAATTGGTGCCAGACTCTCTCAATTTGGGAGCAAAATGGCTACCTATAGCTCTGATCAAATGAGCTCACTGGACATTGTGAGGAGGGACCCTGTAGAGTTGTGGAAAAATTTCAAGAGCAACTTTTGTCCCATTCCCAGGCTCAGCAACCTGAAAAGACCATGAGTTGAATGAAGTATCAGAGGGGTAGCCATGTTAGTCTGGATCTGTCAAAGCAGCAAAGAGTCCTGTGGCACCTTATAGACTAACAGATGTATTGGAGCATGAGCTTTCGTGGGTGAATACCCCCTTTGTCGGATGCATGTCATCTGACGAAGTGGGTATTCACCCATGGAAAGCTCATGCTCCAATATGTCTGTTAGTCTATAAGGTGCCACAGGACTGTTTGCTGCTTTGACATGAATGAAGTAATCCAAAATCTACTTCAGACTGGAATATTGCTACCTGCTTCCAGTGCTATTTCCAGCCTCAGAGAATTGGGTACAAGCAGAGCAGAGCCCTATCTAAATAAGTTCTGAGTGGAGGCTAGTCTTGAAAGCATTCCCATTTTATTATCCTCTGACAATTCCTATGTTTTGCAGATGGATGGCAGCTGTTTTCTTTTCCCAACTTCAAATATTACCATACTATTTTACATGCACTCCCAAGGTCTCTTTCGAGGATCTTGGTAGTAATTATACTGGCTTTAGAAAAGAAGAACATTCACTTATTTCTTCCTGGACAATGTTTCTGATCTGAGTTCTGGACGACAGAGAAAACTGAAACAAACATATGGAGTAATGTGGTTCCTGGAATATCTTGGATTCAGGGCAAACACAAATGCATGGCGCCAGGGAAGCCAGTCATAGGCCTGAACTGAGAATGAATCTATCAGGTAAAAGATCTCATCTCAGGAGAATGTTAACAGAAGATGAAGATGGCCATAATAGAAAGTGGTGTCAAAGAGATGCAAACTCAATTCCTGTTGGGATTTCTGGTCTGATACACAGGCATGCTTCAGTGATCCAGAGTTCATATGATACCTGTCCAGTAATTCTCTCTATCCCTTCTGCATTGCTGCCTCATCCATTGGCAGATCTATATTCTCTGCTCTTACAACTGGTGAATGCAGAGAATCATGGTTTTGTTTTTGTTTTGTATTTTTGTTTTAAACATCTTCCCAGTTCAGTTCAGGGTATGTGTAACAGGTGGAGAAAGCACAGCATCCGTCAGCTAGAACACAATGATTCATTGAGGTCCAGTGCACAGCTCCTTCCATGGATAACAGAACAGTTCTGGTCATGACACCCACCCCTTGGAAAATTGACTTTCTTTTGTTAGTCATGGGGAAAAAACCCTGTTCTCACAGCCATGTGTTTGAACAGGGGGTTTCCAGCTCTCTTCCCCAAGAAAGACTCCTCTGCAGAGTCCATTCAGAGTCAATGGCCCTGGTGGTAGCAGTCCCACTATATCCCAGTGGGAGAGCCATTCAATGCTGATGGCCTTTGATGGTTCTCTTATGGCTTTCCAGACAGCTTCCTCATTACATGTCAGGTTCCTACTACAAAATGGATGATATGATAACGTGACTGTTACAATTACAAATAGCATTTATAAAACCAAATAGAATTCATAATTGGACACTGACAGTCTTCCCCACACCATCACACTGCCTATCAAGGGGAAGATTAACACCAAGGCTTATCTGGTAAAATGAGATTTGCAGAGTGACTGATGCTCTCCGAAATACATTGCTCATTGCAGTCAGTTTGCTGGACTGCTGATTGACGTTTTTGCATATGGAAATAATAAATAAAAGTGCTCTACAGCCTCTCTGTCAGGACCTTGGATGTGGAGTGGTGAATGGCATCTTACAAACCTGGTCAAGGTCCCTACTGCATATGTCTTCCCACTTTTCCCACAGCTCCTCAGGAGATTACAAAAGAAGCGTGAGGGAGCAGCAGTGATACCTATTTAGGCCTTTCTGGCTAAAGAGGTTAATCAAGCCTGAGAGCTATAATTTAGTATTGGCTCCTTGGATGCCTCTGTCATACAGAGGAGGTGAGCTAATGCAAGACCGGTAATCCATCGGAGACCAAACTTGTTTACAATAAATACTTGAATTAAAGGATTATTGCTTTCAGGGACCCCAAAAGAGAAGTCAACAAGTACAGCTTATTCCACTGCCTAGCACAAAGTCCATATTTAATTACAATGATATACCAGTGACATACAACCTTGAGTTCCTACTGGAAGGCTTTGTTGTGGGTATATGAATGTTGAAACAAAAAAGTCAAGTCTCTGTGGCATAGTGTTCTTAAAATGTTAATGAAAAGGAAGTTTTATACAAATCTCAACATTAAATGCTTCCTAAGGGCATTGCTTTTATTCCAGCCCCACACGGTCGTAGAGCATGATCTTGGAACCTCATTCTGCTCTTCAGAGCACTACTCAGAATGAACCTCTGCAGGAGGTGTTGTTACACTTCCTATCCATTAGAGTAGGATTTCAAATGGCTACTATCTCCAATCAGACAAGTTTTTTTTTTATTTGACATTGGAAGCTTCCTCTAAGGACCCAATATTATACTTTCAATTCAGTCCTCACAATTGTCACAGCATTCATTTCCTAAGTACATTCAAGACTATTCCTCTTTTGGTTAAGTATCATAGTCCAGCACTTAGGAGCGGTGGAAATCTCAGGGCAGTATTGTCATATCTCCAGTATAGAAACCTGCTAGATGGCCAACAAAGCAGAAGTTCACCAAATTCTGCATATTGGTCATTCACTCCTAGCCAATGCCATTTCCTTTTCTTTTTCCTTTTTCCTTTTTTTTTTTTTTTTTTTGACAGAAGTCTTATCCATCCCTTAGTGCACACGGTTTGGTGGAGGAGGTATTTGTACAGGATATTTTCCTTGTTTTTGTTTTCCACATTTAAAGGATGATCCTGCTTCCCATCCTGGAGGCACACTGCTATGAGAGCTCCATTGTAATAGATCTGTGGACCTTAGCATGAAGAGAAATAGGAACCTGTATTTCTGATTACATGAAAACTTCCTTTCTTCTGGTAATAAGGTCCTCAGATCCATCCTCCCTGGAGACAAATAGATCATCCAGGATAGAGATGGAAATTGGCACTTAAAGATTTGTGGGGTTTGTTGTTCTGGGTTTTTTTTTTTGGTTACGTGGGATTTACTGTGCTCTCAGTAGGAGACGTTGTGCTTTTCATTCAAAGTATATTTAACATAATCTGTAATTTAGGAAAGTAGTTTTCATTTTTTTCTGACGGGGGAGAATTTCCAGAGGCTGAGTAGTTCTCTGCTACCAGTGACTGACAGGACTGGTTTTGCCCCCAAGCTTCAAGCAGGCTGAAAGGAAACATGCTAGGAGAGAGAGGGGACTCCATCTCACTTGGCCCCTGTCCCCAGCAGCCGGGTCTGAGAAGGGGTTGGCCCGCTGCTGTCATCTCAGCCAGGCTGTCTCAGGCAGCTGCTGCGCCACACAGAGCAGCGACCCAGAGTGGCCAGCATGAGAAGTGACTGGTCCTGCCCCTTCTGCTCCCGGCCCGGCTGCCAGGGAAAGGGGACGAGCATGCTGGATGGGGGCGGGGAGTCCCTATTCCCCCCCAACAGGACAAGCAGAAATCGGGGGAGGAGGGGTGGAAAGAGGGGGTACTTGATGCTGGATGCCCCCACCACCCTAATGTGTTGCCTATGAAAGGGCTCTCCATGGCTGCAACATGCTTCACTGAACAACATTTGTATCTTGAAGCTATATAGATTTCCCAAGGAGGACTGGCTAATCTGGATTCTGACCATCTCCAAGGCAACGTGTAGCCCCTCCTTTATAATGTTTTAGCACATAACACTAATGAGAGGTAGGAAGGGAAAAAGGGAGTGTCAGAGAAGAAGTGTATGACCCATGAAGAGTCTCCTATACCAGGGAAGAAAATCATGGAAGCTTTTTTACTGTTTTCCAGCTGGCAACACTTAGTTTATAGACACTTTAATACTTCAATTTAAGAAACCTGCCACTTCAAAATGAAGTGGAATTGTGGCTGCTTAATGCTGTGTGAAATTCTAGATCGTGTGACCTACATTGTATTGTTTCTATTGTACTGAAGTAAGAGGGTGTCTTAAACTGCAACAGAAAACAAGATGTTTATCATGAGGGTTTCTCACTGAGCAAAGTTTTAAATAGACAAACTTGCTTAAAATGTTAAGATGATTACTTATGCTAGACAAAGATCTTGTTGCTTGTCTTTTGCTGTTTTAGATAAATAGACTAATCTCACTGCCTTAATCCCCTTCTCCTCATGGAAATTATCTTTGTAGCAGCATAGCAGCTGTAACATTAATTGATACAACAAGGCTCATTCATAGATAGCTACAATTCTCTAATGTAAATAACCTGTGCATGCTGTATAGACTCAGATAAAATGTCTGAACAAAAGTGTGTAAGCTGTTTAAAAAATACAATAGCATGTTTGTACACTGTGGACACTCTGATCTGTTCTTGCATGTTTTCTTTCCTTTTTAAAAACAATATAAATTACAATTTCTGGAGTATTAAAGAGACAGGTTTGCTCTTGCTACAAATTTGTTCCAGTAAGTGATGAACACTGGCTAAGTGGTTTTCTTGTGTAACTGAAATACAGGATTAAAGGAAGTGCTTGTAAAATCAAAATTCAGTGTTTGAGAATATACTGTGTGTTACTATTTGTATAGCTACTGTCATGTATTTTAAAATGGGATTGTATTTAAATGGGATATTAGTACTGAGTCATGACTGAGGGTACTATGCTAGGGTTGGGAGACTTGGATCTTATTCCGAGAGCTGCT
This sequence comes from Gopherus flavomarginatus, assembly GCF_025201925.1. Classification (NCBI taxonomy): domain Eukaryota; kingdom Metazoa; phylum Chordata; order Testudines; family Testudinidae; genus Gopherus; species Gopherus flavomarginatus. Next base: position 157,444,560 of record NC_066620.1, on the reverse strand, counting down.
ATTGATTTGCTGTATAACTCTGAACAAGTCCTATCCTTTTTATTCTGTTTCCTTTTGAATAAAATACATATAACTGTGTTACTGTTTTCTATCACTGAAGTATCTAAATATGTGGGGATAGTGCTTACCTTTAAAGCACTTAGCATTTTTCATCCATAGATCCCCAAGTATTAGTAGCAGTAGTACAGCTGAGACTACAATGATTGCTGTAGTGCAGCTATCTTTACCATTAGCATCCCTCCATTTGTCTAAATACGAGAATGATAAATGCTCATGATCAGGAGTGTATCTTTGTTTATGAAATACCTATTATGATGAGGCCCAAATCCTTGATCAGTGTCCTTAGGAGCAACTGCAATAGAAGTAAATTGTTGCGGTGGTTGGGTGAACACACTAAAACCTGCCACAGTAAAATATAGAAATGGCAAATTTTCACTTTTCTTAACACAAATAATACACTTATTGAAAACATAGCTCACAACATCTTAGAGCCACTTTCCCTTTTGCAGTTGAAATTCTGAAAATGTCAATGTTTTTATCTGACAGACTTTTCTGGCTGTTATCAACCAAGTGTTTCCTGCAGAAGAGGATAGTAAAAAGGATATGGAGGATAATTGTAAGTATATATTTTGAAGTGTGTGTATATATAATAGCAAGGATTCATTTGTTTTGTAACCAAATCTATACTGTTTGTTTTCTTGATGTTACACATAACATTAGTGGATCTTGATTGCTATAAATGTGTCCTGTGTTTAAACCAGTTTTAAGAGGCAGTTGTACCTTACATTTATTGCTGTTCTCAATTCTCAAATGAGCATGCAAAAGAAGAATGTTTCATTCCAGCATGTGAGCTGCAATGCTCTTACAAAACTGTAACAAAACTAGTGTCAATTTGATTGCATATGTTAAATCAACTGTGCGTCATAGTACAGTAGTGACATGATTCATAATTTTAATGGACAGTAGAGTGAGCTGCATGCAGCAATACAGGGCTTGATTTGATCTTTCGTTATGTGTTGAAAAACTACCTGTTTTGTCAGACAGTACTCAAGTTTGGGAGTAGTAATGGAAGAGGGATGCTGTCTACCCAAAATGTTAAGGCTGTTGTACGCTTCTATACTTTTCCTCCTTTTTTTAATCTGGCAACAGTGGCTAGAATTTTGTTGTTGCCTTGTGCAATATGATCTGTTTGCAGAGTGGTTTCTTTTCTGGGGGGAAAAAACTGAAGATATTGTCTTTTTAAATTTTGCTTCCCAGGGACTGTTGGTCTGGATGTTTGAGATTGCCTTTTATACAGTCGCCAAGACTAGCTTCTGCTGTTCTTAATATAAAATACATAGAGGGTGAGATTTTCAAAAGCACTGCATGAGTTAGGACCACAACTCCTGTTGAAAGCAATAACATCTACTTCTTGTGACTGAACCTAGATACGTAGCCAGTCTGCAACAGTGAGTAAAAAAAGACCTGAAACTTGTGATATCAGGTACAGTGTAGGGTCATTGTAGGTAGAACTGGTAGCTAATGTTTTCTTTTAGAAGGTTGTCTTTTCAGTGCTTATAATTTTACCTTCCTGCTGGGTGTCTGTCTCAGGCTTATTTTTATTTACTGATTGATTTAAAGTGTCAACTAATTGAGCAGTTTCTGAGAACAAGGTTAGGGAAAAATACTTTGCTTGTGTTTTGTTTTGTTTTTTTAAATTCACTCCCATTTCATTGGGATGCTCTAGAACCTCAGTTTTTTGGAGCAGGAACTTGATGTTTTGTAAGGGAGTTACCCTATGGTAACAGGGATGTACACTTTACTATCTCTGTGAAAATCTGCCCCAGTTTGATTGGGTTATAAGGATCTGAATATAAATTCTCATATTTATTTAGTTGTTTGTTTTATTTGACATATGCAGTCTGGTCAGGTCAAGCCATGGCGTTCTTATCAACATTCTTCAAGGCACGAATATCTCTAGGAAGTTCAGTCATTTTGCAGTCCTCAACAATGTGTGTCATTGTTTATGGCTGCCCACATTGACATAGTGACCTCTTGTATACTCAGTAGAGACTTGTTGGAGTTTGGCAACTAAATTTTCCAAAGATTCGATCTGCAATGAGTATGCTCCATCCCTACACATCCCCTAGCCATTGCCTGAACTGCATAATGAGCTAGTTCCACAGAGCAAGTGAGCATGCTTCATCCCTGGACTGCAAGGGATGAGCAGAACTTTCACTACAATTTCTCCTCATGAATCTTGGGAGCTGATTGGCTCTCCTGTGCCTTCAGTACCTCCCTGCTTCTGCCCAGGCAGTGTGGAGGAGAAAGAGGGAGCATCCTTGTTGAGATAGCCAGGGGAGGCAGTCTTGTTGAAAATCTCTAAGGGTAGAGGTGGTAAAAAATGAGGATCTCATTGTAGGGTTCTACAATAGACCACCTAATCACGGAGGAAAGGTGGATGAGACCTTTTTTAAACAACTTAATGAAATCTTCCAAAACAGAGGACTTGATGGTGGTGATTGACTTCAACTACCCAGACATCTGTTGGGAAAATAATAGAGCAGGACACAGATTATCCAACAAATTCTTGGAATGCATTGGTGGCAACTTTTTATTACAGAAGACAGAGAAAGTGACTAGCGAAGATGCTGGCAAACAGGGAGAAACTTGAATGAAAGTGACCATGAAATGATAGAGTTCATAATTCTCAGGAATGGTAGGAGGAAAACAGAAGATTAGAGACAATGGACTTCACAAAGGCAGACTTTAGCAAAGTCAGATAATTGGTAGGTCAGTTCCAATAGGAAACAAGTCTAAGGGAAAAAAATGCTCAGGAAAGTTTGCAGTTTTTTAAAGACACATAAAGGGCACAAAAGCAGACTATCCCAATGCATAAGAAAGATAGGAAATATGCTAAGAGGCCAATCATACTTAACCAAGACATTTTCGATGATTTGAAACTTGAAAAAGAGTCATACAAGAAGTGGAAACTAGGTCAAATTACAAAGGATGAACATAAAAAAACCGAACAACAAGCATGTAGGGACAAAATTAGAAAGGCCAAGGCACAGAATGAGATTAAACTAGGTAGAAATATAAAGGGTAACAAGAAAACATTTTACAAATTCTTGGGAAGCAAGAGGAAGTCCAGGGACCTGGTAGGCCCATTACTTAATGAGGAAGGAAAGACAATATCAGAAAACACAGCAACAGCCAAAGTGTTAAATGCCTTTTGTATGTCAGTTTTCAGCAAAAAAGTTAGCAATGACTGGGTGGCTAACATAGAGAACATCAAGGTAAATGTGGTAGGATCTAACTCTAAAATAGGAAAAGAACAAGTTAAGAATTACTTAGACAAGTTAAAGCAGCAAAGGGTCCTGTAGCACCTTATAGACTAACAGACATATTGGAGCATGAGGTTTCGTGGGTGAATACCCACTTCGTTGGATGCATGCATGTATTCACCCCCGAAAGCTCATGCTCCAATCCGTCTGTTAGTCTGTAAGGTGCCACAGGACTCTTTTTTGCTGCTTTTATAGATCCAGACTAACACGGCTACCCCTCTGATATTAGACAAGTTAGATGTCTTCAGGTTGCCAGGGCCTGATGCAAGAAACTGTCTGAACAGATCTTTGAGTCATTAGTGATTATCTTTGAGGACGTGAATGATACCTGAGGACTGGAAAATGGCAAATATAATACCTATCTATAAAAAGAGGGGAGTTATGCACCATTCAGAGTAATTTAGGTGCCCAGAAATATAACTGAACAAATAATCAAACAATCAAAGAAAATAAGATGATAAATAACAGGGACTTATCAAGAACAAGCCATGTCAAACCAGCCTTATAGCTTTCTTTGACACGGTAACAAGCCTTGTGGATAGGAGAGAAGCAGTCGCTGTCATAGATTTTGACTTCAGTAAAGCTTTTGTTACTGTATTGCATGACCTTCTCATAAACAACTTTAAAAAATAACCCCTTCAACTGAAGCAACAACCTTTTGATGGGAGAAGAGATTTTAGTTTATTTTAGGGACAGAACAAAATGTAGACCCTTTATCCTTAGGATCTTCATAAAATTTCTGGCTAAGCTTGCTTTCTTCTTCCCTTTTTCTGACTTGGCACTATCTTCTAAAGATGCAGAAATAGGAGAGGATTGTTCCCCACTATATTTTCTTTCGTTTTGAGAGGTCTCTCTTTTAATAGTGATGGGATTATAAATCTCCACATACCCAAGAAATTAACTTGTCCCACAAGGTTAGAATCTGAATTATACTCCTGGGAGAAATCAGAAGAGGAAGAGACTTCACCATGTATGTGGAAAGAAGTTGCCTATTTGGCTGATTTTTCTCTCCCCATCCAAGTATAACCCCCTGGAAGGGAAAAGGATGAAGAGTTTGGTAAGATGGAACATATGGATGAGAAATAAATCTTAAGTACCCTGTTGTCTGGTTCAGTAAGAACACGTCAGGCTGTCCTCTCAGGAGGAGAGAAATTAGTTTGAGAAATAGGATGAGGAACAATTTGAGGGATTTATCCGCTCAGGATAAAGCCTAAGTATTTCCTTCATTGACCTTACCGTAGAAGACTTAGATGTGTAGGAAAGGAGTTTTCCTTCTGCTAGTATCTATTCGTATTCTCCCATAGCAAAAGATGCCTTCCCTAAGCAGTCCACATGTGCTTCTTGTTGGAGTTATACAAACCAAAGGGCAGCCATGGGAATCTACTTCTGCTGCAAGCTGGTCTGGCACATTTGGGTAGGAGGCAGATTCATTGCTCACTGCTGAAGGGAGTGAATGGCATTGGCAGACATGGCTCTGCTGCTGTTGCCAAGCTCCCACTGTCCACTGCTAAGTTCTGTTGGACTGTAGTTGCGGATTGTGGTAGAAGGAGAATGAAGAAGAGGTTACCAACTGCCTGTCTGGCCTCAGGATTCCCAAGGGGTTTCTATGATGACCCTGTGGATTGAAGTAGCTGGGAAGGTTTACCTTCAGCAATAAAAACTGGATGGTTTTGTGGCAGAGGGGTGTTTGAATAACTGTGTATAAAGTTAAGGCTTGAGAGAGTCCTGATCAGTAGTGGGTCTTATACCATTTTATACTAAGCTTTTGGTTTCTGGTGTTTGGCGTTAGAATGAGTCATTTGAGCCTAAGGAAGTTGAGGAAGAAAAAACATGTTTTTCTGTGCAGGACTCCTGGGAAAAGAGTCCTTCCTGGTCCAAATTCAGAAACAGTGGTCACTTCCTTCCATTTTGTGGGTCAATGTCGTCTTGTAGGGTGTGGTGAGCACTTGCACATGAGCAATGCATCAGTAGAGTTGTTAGAGAGCTCATGAGACAGGAAATACAACTGACCAAGAAAATGGTGAAACTTGACTCTAAACAAAGTACTGTCAAACGCTCAAAGGAAACCAACTGAAATAACAGATTAAACAATCAGCAACACAAAATAAAGTTTAGCTGTCTGAGGAGGTGTTTGAAATAGAAAAGTAAGGATGTGTGTATTCTGTGTTTGAAATTCTAACCAGAAACTAAAGAGACAAGGAGTAGAGGAAGTTCCTAGGTTGAGGAAGCTCTACATAAGAGATGTTCACAGGGTGGCTTTAGGGATAATGCTGCTGTTGACATAGATGGAGCGGATATTGATGCCCTAGAATTAAGACTGCCTAACACTTTCCATTGTTAGCCCTGTTTTCACTTCTTTATAGCTTTGCCAAATGTTAACCATTCAGTCTGAAACTTTCTATGCTTGCTTTCTATCTCAAGATGGGTTTTTTAAGTTTTTCGGTGAAATTGGTTTGCCCATTTTCAGCAATGAGGTTAAGGAAAAATAGGTAGTTTTGTTAATGTTAATTTTTTTTCTAATAGTTTCTTTGTGCACTACAGAGTTGGCGCAGGGATTTTATATATATGGCCAAAACCATTGTCCGGGGATTAGAGGGATTCTTCTTGTTGTCCCCATGAAAATACGCCATGATTTGACCAAGTTGTGAACATTTGAAAATGACCACTTGGATATGCTAAGAATTAGCAATTTCAACTACCTAGCTGTTAGATGGCATTTTTCTGTATGCACAATGGCAAAGAAAGATTTGAAGGAGGATAACTTGTAAAAATCTGTAAAGGCACCAAAAAGTTTGTTTCCATGTATAAGGGGCAGTATGGAGGAAAGCATGAATGTGCTTGTGGGAAAAGCTGTTGAGAGAGTTTGGGGCTGCTATCATTGATGGAGTGAAGTCAGAGGTTGACATTTCCATGTTCTAATGTTCTTTATTAAATGTTATATGAAAATAATATTATTTGATGTCTTTTTTTTTTTTACTGTTGTCACAGTAAATGTAGGTAGACATTTTCCAGACAAACAATATTTCTTTAAGTTGATAGTGTCTCTTTAAAAAGTTTTGAAGGAATCAGCAGGATTAAACTACTTATGGGCCAAAAAAGAGGAGAGGAAGCAGAATTCTTCTTAATGCTGAATTTCAGTTGAGTGATCGTACACTAAGATGGTTATTTGTCAAAATATCTGTGTGGGTTTTTAAATTGCAGGTTCACTAATGTACTTAAATGAAGCTACACTCCTTCACAATATCAAAGTGCGGTACTGTAAAGACAGAATTTATGTAAGTATTACATATTGTATTAGCTTGTATAATATGCCAAATAAATGTAATTATATTGTTTATGTAATATTTTTGTGCCATTTTGTTTTATAGTATGAAATAGCCCAAGCATAATTGGTAGCATTTATGAATATTAGGGTTTTTGATAAGGAAAGTCTGGTGTGCCACCTCATTCAGATGGGGAAGAGTAGTCAATTAGGTAAATTGGGTAATTTGGACTTTGTGTATGTTGTTTAGTTCATTATTTTGTTACGTGGTAGCAAATTGCATTCCTTTAGGTATGCTACCTTGCCAGTAGGTCTGCTGTTACCAATGATGGCTCTTTTTCTTCATTATTTTTGAACGAAGCACACAGGTGCCTCCTTTGACACTTTCTAGCTCAGATGACCATCTTAATCTTTTATATTGCTATCAAATTGCCTAATTATACTTAATGAATTCTGACTAAATTACATGTGGTCCTTGCCATCTGCCCTGGCAATGACAGCTGTGAAATAGAAGAGAGGCAAGAAGCTTGGGGGGGCGGGGTTGGAGGGGGCAGAATCCATGTAGTTATATAAAAGTTTTTTTCCTCACCTTTTTTAAAAAACAGAAATCAGCACTGAGATGATAGAGCTAGGCAAGATTTGCATTAAAAACCAGTTGTGCTCAAATGTATTTATTTAGACGTAAGCTTTCCTATCAAAAATCGTGTTCACTCATTTTCAGTTGTTGTTGAACTGAACACTATACAGCTAGCTATGAATTATTTACAGAATACCAGTCATCAGCTTTAGAAACCATGCTGATAGTGTCAATAATTTGACTGCAGTTAAAAACAAAAACAAAATCCAAAATACACAAAACAGATATCTAAAGCAGAAATGATGAGGGTGAAACAATGTTACAGCTCTGGAATCTAGCTTCACTGTTTTAAATAAATGCTACCTATGTGTTTCCCAGAATCTGTTGTATACAGTTTGGTTCAATTTTTGTCATAACTAGTTTTCCCTGGTAACTTCAAATATAACTGGAGTAAACAAGATTGTTTGTTTGTTTTTTGTATGCTGTTTTCAGAATCAATGGTATGTAATTTTTCTAGCTACCTAGAGGAGTGTTAATATTAGTACTGGTGGCTCTTGAACATCTTTACACATACAATTTTCTTCAGGGAAATAGTGAGAACAGAGTAGCTGAAATATCCTTTCTGTGAACAGGTGTAGTCCTCTCCCCACTTCAATGCAGAACATGCATGTTGGATTAGTGGCCCGTATCCAACTTCCTCCTTGGGGCTTTCCACCATTCTCGACTCAGTAACAGCAAATGAAAACACTTAGCCTGAATCACTTCATCTTCTGACTTTTTTAGAGTCTTTTTTGTGCAAGAGTATCTCTTGTCTTATCCTCAGGCATCTAACTATTCATTTATGTAATCTGGTCATCATCAGTAGTATCTGAGCACCTCACACACATTCAAGAATTTATCCACATAACTCCTCTGTGGGGTAGGGAATCTTCATTCTTCCCCATTCCACCCCTGGAATTTTGACTATCTGGTCTGGCTGTAACTATGAATCAGAAGCATAGCCCTATATTGCTATGCGGGATCTGCTACCTTTGCTGTTTAAATAGTTAAACATTTTTAAAAAGTGAATATGAAGTTGTCTCACCCCAAATTGTTTTCTAGCTTGATAGAAAATCTACATTATGTGTTTAGTTGCATAATGTTTTTCTGTGTATCTATGGAATTTTATTTCGGTAGAATATGGATTTATGTTGATGTTCAATACATCCAAGATCAGTGAGATACATATTGGTAATACAGTGGCCGTGTAGATTCACAGCAGCCTTCATGTGCTCATTGACAAGTTACACACACCTTTGTGAGTTAGAACTTGCTTTACGAGGGGGAGGGGGAATGTTGTCTAGGGCACAGTTATACTGAGTATGAGGTTGTTTTTTTTGTTTTTTTTAGGAAGTGCTTTGGAAGTTTTTGCTTTCTTCCGAGATGTCTTTTAAAGACTGTTAAGAAATACAGCCACTCCAAGAGCGCATTACCCATCTGTATTTGCAGTATGGTGTCAGAATTAGTTGTATATAATCCTAAACAATGAGACTTTTCTGCCAGTATTTGATTGTGTCCTCAGTCTAATTTCATTGTTCCAAACTCTGAGAGGATTCTGTTGTCTTTAACAGCAATTCAGAGTTGCTTTTAACCAGTTAGTTGAGTTCTTGTTAGTGGTTTACTATGAATTTTTTTTTCTTCACAGACCTATGTAGCCAACATTCTTATTGCAGTGAACCCATATTTTGATATTCCTAAACTTTATTCTTCGGAGACTATTAAAAAGTATCAGGGTAAATCACTTGGGACATTACCACCACATGTCTACGCAATAGGTATGTCCAACATTTATGCCTTTCTTCTGTAAAGTATATTTTTATTCCCAGTTCATCTTGCAATCGCATGTTAAATAACATATATAATAGCGTCTATTTTTAAACCATGTTTAAATAAGATAAATCAGTACTGAAATGACACATAGTTCCATCTGCTTCAGTGTTCAATATTAATGTATTATTGATCTCCCAACAAAAATACTTAGACTGTAGATTATGTATAGTTTAATAAACAATGCAATCAAAGCATCGTAAAAATGAGACTACAATATTTTAAAAACTAAGAAATGCTATCATTAAAATTGAAAGGGAAATAGCCTCTGTTGTGATGTTATCCACATTCTGAAAATTTCAGTCAGTAAGTAGTATTGAAGTTTATTCCCTTTCTACTTCAACATGTTGTCAGTGTGGATTGTTCCTTCTTTTTCATTTTGCCTCTTATGCATTAAAATGCCTTTAAATGGTTTAAATAAAGAAAACAGTTAATATGAATATTTTTATATGTTTAGTATGAAGGTAATATAGCGTATAGAAGATTGTTCAAAAAAACCAAACAAATATGAGTCATAATTGAATCAATTTGATGTGCTGCTAACGTTCTCTCTGAGTATGAAAACTATACACTTCTTTGTTTTGATCAAACAACATTTAAACAATTTTCATTGAAGTTCCTTTTCAGGATCTCTTACACAACGACAAAATGCGGGAAGTTTGAAACAATATGAAAATGAGTCAGTGTGTCAGGATATAATTTGTCACAATGTCATGTGAAGCTGAAAATTTCTTAATAAAAACCCTTTCATAGCTATAAAATTAATGCTCTGCTATTTTGTACATTAACACCGGAGTTCAGTTCAGTAATAGCTGTGTGAGTCTATGCCTCTGTGACTCTGCTGCCTGGATGGGCCAGACCGAGAGTGCCATGCTCAGGGCAGACTGCAAGAAATAGGGCAAACCCTCCTCAAAACTGGTGGTTTATTCTGTAATTTGATTCACCAAGGCAGTAACAAAAGAGCTTCTGTAATACCATATTGATTAACAAGGAGCCTTTAGGCATTCCAACTCTTGGCTCCCATCTATACAACCATGTCTAATATAGTGAAAAGTTATTGAAAACCTTCTTCACCATATGTGAGGTTCACCAGTTCCAAAGGAACAGACAGTTATCCCCAGGTCAATATGAATCTCAGATCTTACCCAGATATCACACTGTCAGCCAATCCTTAATAACTAAATCTAACATTTATGAATAAAAGAATCAGAGTTATAAATGGTTAAGATATCAATATACTTACAAATGACTTCCAGTGTTCATAGTTGAAAATCACAGCAGTGATGGAATAAACTGCTGGCTTGTAAAAGTCTCTCTGGAATCATCCCAACAGGTCAGAATCCAAAGGCAGTTTAAATGTAAAGTCTGTTAGTCTTTCCAAGCATTTTCCAGGGTATTCCAAATACTTATTTGGAAGATCTCCGTCTTATGACTTATACTTTCCCTATTCAAAGTTTAAGCAGATTAGAGATGGTAGGATCAGGCCTGAGGTTTCTCGTTTATAGCTCTTCTAGCAGGTTAACAAGCCTCCTCACAGAAATTGCCACAGCAGGGCCTTCCCACAAGGAAGAATAGCAATGCAGATCGCCTGTGGACCATTGCTTTGAAGTTAAATCTTCTATTTCCTATACATACACAGGTAAACTAGTTATACTCATTCACATAAGACAATTAGCCAATTCTCCGGCTAATCTGACATCATAGATATGATCATATCATACTACATCATAGATAATTAAGCCAAAGACAATGTAGATAATATTATTTCCCACAGTGTCTTACATCTGGACACAGTCACATACATAGTTAAAGCAATTAACACATGTATCATCAACAAGCTAATTTGGTTACATTGTTAAACATCTAACAGGATATAGATAAACACAGACAAATACACTTTGTATCTCCCCTTGATTTCTATTACTAAAAATGAAGGAGTTAATGATTGCTAGTCTAGTACACCTCTTTGAAATTCACATACAAGTGAATTATCTGCATACAAATGTCTCTTGTTCAGTTGTTATGGGTCATACATAGGTTATCTGGTCTGCTGCCACAGCCTCTTTGAAGATGCAAGGCTTCATTCTTTGAGGGTGGGCCACCGTAATGTAATGTACGGAGGTAGCAGAAGTGGACTTTCATAGGATGTAATGCAGAAACTTAAATGTGTAGAGTTTTGATTTTTGTTTTCAAAGGGATTAAATTAGGTGTCATGTACAGCATAACTTAATTCTGATTATCAGTTGATGATAAGAGGGTAACATAACAACTTTGTGTCCTTTTAATGTAATTTTTATTCTAGCTGATAAAGCATTCCGTGACATGAAGGTACTCAAGATGAGTCAGTCCATCATAGTTTCTGGAGAATCAGGAGCTGGCAAGACAGAAAATACAAAATTTGTTCTGAGGTTTGTACATGTGTAACCAGAAAATTATTCACTGGGAATCTTTTGTATTGATACATTAGTATATCATGTTCAGAGATAAATTCTAAAGTAATTTGTAATTTTATTAATATATATTTAAGGCATGATCCAGCAAGACAGCTGAATGCTCCCAACTGCCTGATTTCAGAAATTCACTGTTAAGGTTAAACTTAAAAGAAATGCAAACATGATAAATAAAACTATAATTTTGGAATGGTGGTCACTGTGTTCATAGTAATCTTGAGTTTCAGTAAAGTCAGTAATGAGCTCACCCTGCAGCGGTGGTTCCTGTCCTGCGGGACACAGCCTGGCCAGCTTTTCATATTGGGCATTGCAACCTGGCACATGTGCTTGCAGTGCCACTTGGGTTTGGTTTGTCCAACCTCCCTAGATAGAGATGGGAGAGTGGATGGGCCAAACCTCAGTGGTACTGTGACCAGATTGCAATAGGAACCATTGCTTTCCAACCTTCCTCCCGTGTTCTGGGCCTCACATTTCAACATCCCCACTATATAATCCACTATTTTATCCCCCACCCCCCCACTTTGGTACACTTTTTTGTGTCAATCTCTTCCTTTAAGTAAATAAATAAATAAAAAGTATAGCCAAATAGCCTACCAATAACTGCATTTATGGATTAAATGATATTTCGAGGTGAAACATTCATTTTACTACGTAAAAGTGAAAACTACATTTGATGACCCTTCTGTGGGACTTTTTATTCCCTGCATGTCTGCCATGAAATTTTCATGCAAAAACTGTAGCTCTAGTGATAAAATATGGAAATGACAGAGCTCCCAAACAACCTTTACTCTACACCAGTGACATAATGTAATACCCATATGATTATGTTTTGGGAGTTTTAGTATTTGTTGTCCCAGATTAGATAAAGCTGCGTTTTACAGATATTAGATTTTTTTTTCTAGTTTTCCTTAATGGTGTCATGCTAGGGCAGAATTATGGTTTGTGCCCTAACTGTGCATTTCTATACCTTACCATGCTTGTATTTCTTTTAAGTTTAACCTTAACTGTGAATTTCTTGGGTTTCTAACTCGTAGTCTGAAATAAAATAATTGTCTTAAAAATACTGATATGTGTGCTCAGCTTCAACTGCAACATAACATAGGATTTTATTGGGAATTTCTTGTATGTTCTTATGTGAACACTAAACAAGAAACACTGAGAACACTAATGTGATATTGATTAGAAGATGCATAGTATCAACCTTAAATCATTTTTTATTTTATCTTAACATTTATGACTAGATTGACTGCTATGCCCTGGCTGCTTGCTGCCATGCTAGAACTGCACAACTAGAGAATACTGCTCAGTAAAGCCTACTTTATTAACTCATTTGCTTTGCCAGAGTGCTGTAATGCAGAGAGTGTACATCTTTCCATCTTCCTCCTGTCTTGCACTTTCCCTTGTAGGCACCCCTAATTTCCCCCTCCCTTCTGCATCCCACATTTCATTACATGCAGATGCCCCAGTTTTCCTTCCCTTCTGAACTCCAGAAAAGATGGCCACTGCCCAAAATCACTTGCTCCTCAGTGGTGTTCTCTGCCTTTTGACAGCTTAGGAGGCCACCCTCTAGCCTGAGGGCCATTTGGCTTCATTCTTATAGGAAGCAATGGGATATGGATGCGTTTTGAAAGAAGGCATCTTAACTGAGGACTCCCTGTGGCCTTGCTTCCCCTGAGAACATTAGAAGATGGCAGCTGTATTGAAAGAATTCTTTGTGGAATTTTCTTTTACTGAAAGAGCAACCTTGTTATGAAGCATAACAAGAGGACATTACCACTGCTCCTTTTAAAATATTCTTCAAAGGTAGCCAATGATTACAAAATTTCAGTGGGTTTTAACTATGTGGAATGTTTGAAGGGTCTGCATTGTATCTAGTTACTGATAAGTAACTGGTACAAATAAGTGTAATGGTGGAGGCAAAATTTCTCAAAGGATCCATTTTTAAATTTGATTTTGACCTCTAAACTGACTAGTGGATTTACTTGTGCTCTTTCACCAAGTGTAAGCTATGTTTAGTGTATGCAGTTTTGGAGTGCAGACTATCTTTTTGTAAAATTAGTCCTTTTTAATTCCTTCTTTAAAGGTAAAATTGAACTTTGTCCTAATTACGGAGCTGCAGTTGCTTCTCCAGAATCCAAACAGGATTTTGTTTATAGGCTGCTAGCCAGTATGTATGTGAATAATCATTAATTTCTGATGTATGGATAAAAAGTGCTGGAGAAAAGCTTAACCAATACCTACAGATGGCACAATAATATACTGGTCAAATTGACAAAAAAAACCACTTCTACAAATATTGATGTACATATACAGAGATGAAAATATGGTAAAAATGAAGTCAAATTCCAAAAACCACATTCAAAGCCAACAAAAATACTTATGTTCCTCTTACAATAGAAGAGTGTTTTAACTTATTTAAATGCGTATGCACAGAGAACTTGTAAAATAATCTTCCATTTAAAATGTTCAGATATGTTCCCCTCTGTGTAAATGGCCAACATATAATACAGACATTTAACAATTTCCTCAATCAGACTGGAGTAAAAGAGAGATGGACATTGTCTTTTATTCTTCTTTACAGGTATTTGACTGAATCCTATGGTACCGGTCAAGATATTGATGAAAGAATAGTAGAAGGTATTATATTTTGTTAAAGTGAACAAAGGTCAAATTGTTCTAATTTAAAATGTTCAACAACAACAAAATCTAGAATTGAAATATCATCAAACCAATTTGGGAATAAAAGGTCAATGGCCTTTTAATCCATGTAATTTACAAAGATATTTGATTGGGATTTTCTTCTGTTTTACTTAGTGTAGATATATTGAGCACATAATAATAATAATAATAATACTCTTTGAGATGGTCCTGAAAATGCATAAGCAAGTGTCAAGTATCAGAGGGTAGCCGTGTTAGTCTGGATCTGTAAAAGCAGCAAAGAATCCTGTGGCACCTTATAGACTAACAGACGTTTTGGAGCATGAGCTTTCGTGGGTGAATACCCACTTCCTCAGATGCATCTGAGGAAGTGGGTATTCACCCACGAAAGCTCATGCTCCAAAACGTCTGTTAGTCTATAAGGTGCCACAGGATTCTTTGCTGCTTTTACATAAGCAAGTGTGTGATATTAAAATTGTGGGGCCTTACTTGGTTTGATATGTGTAGAGGCAGTTAGACCATCACTGACAACCGTGGTTTTTAGTGGAATGGGGTGTTTTGTTTTGTTTTCAAATTTGGGAGGAAACACAGAAGCAATTTTCAATAATAAGGTTTCTCCAATCAATCTTCTGCCATGTTAATTTGTATACGTCATAAGGCAACTCATCCTGATTACTACTTCTGTGTCATCTTTATTGGATTTAAATTTGTTGTATTAATACAATATAAGGCCAGAAGGGGAACCATTGTGATTATCTAGTCTGCATAATAAGGCCACAGGACTTCCCTGAACTATAATATGTCTTTTAAAAAAAATATCCAATGTTGATTTAAAAATTTCTGGTGAAGGGGAATCTACCACAATCCTTATTAATTTATTCCAATGGTTAATAATCCTCAGTGTTAAGTATTTGCACCTTATTTCTAGTCTAAATTTGTCTAGCTTCAACTTCTAGCTATTAGATCTTGTTCAGAGAAATAGAGCAGGCTTTCATTTTTTGTTTTTATAGATCTGGTATAATAAGCATGATGTTGCTTAATTACAGCTGGGTATATAAACATCCAAATCCATGTTATGTGCCGTGGGATCTCAGAAAGTGACTGACAGTTGGACATAATGCCTGAAGCTGCATTCCATAATGTTGATTGGTAGCTGTAGGTATTCTTGGAAAAAGCTGTGAAATAATTGTGCTATCTACAGTAGCATCTACTGCACGTTTGAAACAATTTTTAATAAATTGTAAACACCTTCTTAACAAGCATGCTCACAACTGCTGTATTGTTAGGAGAACCTGTAACTGATCTGAAAGACCTTTTGTCACCTTTTTATTCAATAATCCACATTTCTGAAATATTACTTAAGCTATTTTTAACAGTTCTTCAATAAGTATTTATTATTAACATAGCAACTTTGAAGCCCAGATTTTCAAATATCAGAAACTTGAAAGACTTATTTTTGTTTATAACAACTGTGAAGAGAGCCATATTAAGAAGTTTAACCATCAGGTTGTAATTTTGAATAACAAAATTCCAAGGAAGGTCTGACACTTTATCAACCTTAATTTATCCCACTATTGTGGGTTTCCTATTGATAACCTTTTAATATTAGTAGCATCAGACCTGTAGATCATTTCAAGAAGCTTTAAATCTGGGGAACAATTTCTCCTGAATTTCTTTAGTTTTAATGCAGTTCAATGTTAAGGTGAAGGCATGTGTCATAGTGCAGGGCAGCTGCACCTGTATTTCCTCTCAGTGGTCCAGCCAGGGCACCCAGGCTTCCAGCTCCCTAACCATTGCTTTTCTGAGTGGAGAACCATTTGTCACCTCTTCTGACTGGGGAATTTCCAGGCTCCACTGTTCCCTGCCTTCACTGTGCTATTCCCAGCAGATACTAGCTGCCTGAGCACACCTGCTTGATTTCTCTTCAGAGACTGATAAGAGTAGTTGTCAACAATTATAAGTTACTACACAGTTCTTTCTATGCACGCCTATTTTATTCTTAAGATAAAAGCGTCACAGAGAAAACATTAAAAACAATAAAAGAACCTGCAGGCATGCAAATAAGCTTACCAGGTTTCATCGCAACCCTAACATAGTTTCTGACAGGAGTAGTTCAAATGCCCACCCAAGGGGTTCCTTGTAGTTATAAATTCATCAGTTTCAGCTTAGAACAAGCACATAATCTTCAGAGGCTTCAGTAGGACCAGTCCTTCCAAACCTACCCTGAGGATTGGGCCCTCCATGGATCAAGAAGGCGGCTCTGAGCCAGTTTAAAACCAGGCTACTTATCCAAAAATCTTTTCTTTGTTGGTCCCTGGAGAATCCAGTTTTAACTTGTATATGCACGCCTCTCCAAGGGGGTGGCTTCCGCTGATAACGGAGGAAGTATGTTAGCATCCCCCCACTGCTTGAGAAGGTACATACCCACAAGAATACAATGTACCCCAAAGGTATCAGCCCTAATTCAATAAACCTTAATTCAGTAAACTTTATCTCAACTCCATAAGGGTTCCTCAGGATATTACAGGGTATTGTCAGTCTGTCACTGTAAGTTGTCAGCAGTTCCTTAAAAACAGTTTTCTATGGTGTGTTAACAGTTTTGCCAAGCCTGCTATTGCTGCTTTTGCTAGCTAGCAAAATTGTTTTTCAGAAGCACTGTGCTGCGCAGCTTAAACGGTGCATGTTCAATATGTATGGACTGAATTATTGCGATGCATTCTGGACGGAGCTATTCTTGAAGACTGGGAGCTACAGCTACTGCAGAATGTGGCCACCTGCTTGGTGGACTTTAGTGATAGGAGGCACCTTCCAAGTCTTTTCCAAAGTCAGCAATGTCTTCCAATATGTATCTGTGGGCTTTCCAGATGTCAGTTTTGAACTGTAAAGCCTTACGTGATTTGGGGTCCTTGCTACTGAAGAGCTTACCTCTTTCAGTATGCACCATTCTAACAACAGTTTTAAGTCCTTAAAACTAAATGTTATTGGGATAGATGCTGGGTTTTCTTAGAGCACAGCTCTTGGTTCCCCCCTTATTAATGTTACTGTGCATAGTGTTCACCTCATATATACTTATTCGTGCTTTTGCTTGAGGAATAGGTGAGAAAATTAGTTGTATTTTGGGGCAATCGACTTGGACCTCAAATTGTTCATCATACTTCGTATTTTGTTTGTTATTATTTACCCAATTTTCTTTCAGAAAATACTAGCTGAATCATTTTCATTGATAGCCACCAAATATTTTATAGTTCAGATTCAGAAACCGCACCTGGTGTAGAATATTTAAAGTTTGTATTACAAATTGCTTCCTCAGTAGATTCAGTACAATTTGAAAAAAAATGCAGTTTGTCATGTTAATTTTATTTCTAAACGGAAAGACTTATTCAGCTTTCGAATATCATCCTCAGTAGTTACTTTACAGTTAGGATAACTAATTATTCAAAGTGATGTGAAGTATTTTTTTTTGTGCTAGTCATCTTTGAATCAAATTTTGAAATCTTTTATTTTTAAACAGCCAATCCACTCTTAGAAGCCTTTGGAAATGCAAAGACTGTTCGCAACAACAATAGCAGCCGTTTTGGAAAATTTGTAGAAATCCACTTCAACGAAAAGGTTTGAGTATTTTTTGTTTGTAGTTAGGTATTCAGTGGTGAGTTTTGTTTGGTGGCATAGGTTTTTGGTGGTTGGCACCCTCCCATCGTGTGAATATGTAATCTCTGTTCATCCTGAGTCATTGTTGATTCATATACAGCAGTGTTTTGTGATGACTGGTCTGTGGATTGACACTAGTCCCTGAGATCTCCCTGACACAGTTTTGGAAGGCAGCAAGCCACTCCCTGGTATCAAAGAGGTAGAGAAACTCTGATATTGAGGATCTTCTCTCTCACCCCATTCTTTGTAGGAGCTCTATATTTTTTCCTATTAAAATGTTATTCTCTTTACATTTTCAATTGGCTGCAAATACAGCATTCAACCATTGTCTGGGAACAGATACACCAAACCAGAAGTAGGCTGAGTGGTAGCAACGGTTACCTTGCTTACCAGACTCAAGGGAAAAGGTGTATTCTGCTGTCCTTGAAAAAAAGAACTGAGGCCACCCCTTACCATGTCATTACTGGCAAACTGGAGTCAAACTGATGGAATATAATTTTAATTTACAAGAATAATACTCCCCTGCATTAAAAAATGTACTGTTAACAGATTTTAACCGGGTTTTGGCACACAATTCTCCTGATATGTTTACAACAGTAAATATTGCTCATTATGCATAGGTGTGTGCATGCATTACATGTGTACATTTGGGGATTTGCACACTTAAATGGAGAATAAACATTTTTGTGTCTGTATGAAAATTTGGACCCTCGTGTCTATAGCTGGTATTTTGGGGCTGACTGAAATCATACTGTTGGACTGAGGTTTTTTTGTACCAAAAATGCCTATAACTATACAGCTTAACAAAAGTTATATTTTAATTTGTGTTTTAAAAATAGTTTTAAATATATAATAGTATCTAAGGAAATGTTTTCATCTATTGCCTGGTAGTGGCCATCCTTAGGTACTGACAGAGAACATGCCATGTTGGAACACTGTTGATCAGATCAAGCAGATATATTTGTAAATGTCTGTATTTTTTGGATGATTAAAAATGTAATTGTTTTTCTTTCTCCTAGAATTTGGTGGTTGGTGGATTTGTGTCACATTATCTTCTGGAGAAATCCAGGATCTGTGTGCAAGGCAAAGAGGAGAGGAATTACCACATCTTTTACAGGCTTTGTGCAGGTGCTCCTGAAGATATTAGGCAAAAGCTGTTTTTAAGCTCTCCAGATAACTTTAGGGTGAGTTTGCTGCTGCTGTACGTTTTTTTTAAATCTTTTCATCTTGTTGTTAACATATATGAACTTTTCAAACAAATATCAACAAATCTTATTCATAAGCTCTATTTGTTACCTTTAAAAGACCAATTTGTGGTGGTAATCTCTTATTATTGTGTATTTATTTATTCATTTATCATAACCATTCATTATAAGATCTACTTGATCCTAAAATAAGGCTGTCTACCATTTTTCTGTTTAAAGGATTTCCCGTAGCTTATTTCTCCATGCCACTAATCTTGGGGAATTTTTTTGCTTTTACAAAAACGAGCTATTGTACATCTGGCTTGTAGTAGTGATTTTTATCAGTGATCCTTCCTTTGGACTTCAACCTAATGGAATCAACTATGGGTTCTGTCAGTAACCTAACTTCAGTTGTCTCGACAATTTATACTTATTTTCCTCCAAAATACTGGTATCTTAAGGAATTGCATTATATATAGAACCAGGACCAGGAAATAGCATCCTTTCCCTCCCCCTGAATCCCCTCCTCTTTGGTTTTGTCTCCCCTTCCTGTGTATTCTCATCCCCCTCTAGTTCCCACCAGCTCCACTCACTCATCTTCCCTTCTCCACTCTGATCTCCTTCCACCAACATAAATCTACGTCCCGCATCCGTGGCATCCGCCTAAATTCTGTTGACATTTACCCCAACTCTGCCCTTTCCTTTACCCCCACAATCTCCACCTCTCATATTCATTCCTGCCACCATCTTTGTCCCTCTCATGCCACTTAACCTCCTGCCAATAATCCCTTTCTTTCTCCCATCCTTCCTCCCCTTCTCTTTCTGTCTCTGGATTTCCCACTCAGTTTCTAAAAAGATTTCAGCTATCTATGACCTCTTTGTATCTCACTCCTTCCCGTTCCTGGCTCTCTGAGATCAGGATCCATTCATATGACACTCCTCTAGTGCTGCCTCATCTGCCAGAGACAACTTCTCTGATACTTCTGCTCTGGATCAGACTGTGGTGGAGTGTTGGGCTTCTCTCCCATTCCTGCTACTTCCAACCCTTTCCACTCCCCACACTTTCTCCTTATTTGAACCACACTGCATCTGACACTCCTTTCGCTCCGTGGTGCTGTCAGCATTCCTCTCTGATTTCAACTCCTGGCTCTTTTTTTCCTCTCCTTATCTCCCACACTCATCATCTGTGACCTCAGTTTCCATGTTGTTGACCCATCCAACTCTTCAACTGCACACTTCCTCACCCTCACCTCTTCAATTGATCCGCAGCCCTGGTTGAACTCTCCCACTCAGCCAAAGGGCTGTTCACTTGACTTAGTCTTCAGCAAGCACTGCTCTCAGGGCCGTAGCAACAAAGAACGTGACCCCCTCCGAACATATGTCCGGGGCCCCTTACAATGCAGAAACTGGAATGCGATATTTATTTTATACAATATACAGGGTTCATATTATGTATACATAGGCCTACAGTGTACATGTATTCCGTATTTACGCAAAGCGCTTCTTTCAAGCCTTGTTCTCCGCAAATTGGTTAATCACTGCGTCATAGTCCAGAGATCTGGCAATCTTGTTTTCGACTGAGATAACTGCAAGCGCAGAAAGCCTGTCATCTGTCATGGTTGAGCGCAGGATAGTCTTGATCAGTTTCATTCTGCTGAAGCTCCTTTCAGCACCAGCGACAGTAACTGGTGTGATCAGAAGAATTGTGATGCAAATGCAAAGATTCGGATATATCTCCTGAAGGCTGTTCTTGTATATGTATGTTAAAAAATTGTTTGCCGTGACAAGTCCTCTCTCTTTCTCGATGACATAAATAAAACGATTCAATTCCATTATGAGTTCGTTGGCAGTGCTTTCCAAGCAGATGTTCCACGATGTAGCGGTATGTCGCCAGTTACAAATAATTTACAAGAAAAACAAAAAATGGCATCTTTCTGAACTGAGTACATTAACCATGAACGTCTTATTTTCTTGTCATTTGCCATGGTTCGATAGAAATGAGTATTTGTGAACATCCGTCTTTCCTCGTTAAATGGAAATTCGTAACTTTCATTCTGCTGCGGTGGGCCATGTGCAACAATGTCACACACTTGCCTGTCCGATATTATAGACGGCCAATCTCCTGGATCATCAGTCAGTGGTTCAGATTCAGATACTTCTTTCCTGGCAGCAGCTGGAATATCTGTCACAGTTTGTTTGGTAGAACAACTGGCTTCACCTTCGACCTCACTTGAAGCACTTCTGGATATGATTCGTCGCTGCTAGCGCTGTCTGTTTCATGTGCCTGTACCTGTACGTTGGATTGCAGCGCGAAATACGTTGACAACTTTGGAATTTTCTCAAGTTCCTTCTCGGCATCTTTTGCTGCCTTTCGTTTACTAGCTCCGCTCTTATACATTCTCTTAGACATCACAAAGCACGCTTCTGCATTGGAAACAATAAAAAACTAAACTACTAAATTAATAATATTTATCCGCCAACCACCATTATGAACTCAAATACACATTCTTTGAATGGGTCCAACTAAAATTCGAAACTGACCGACCAGACAACTGATGTAGCCAATAGCATTATGATGTATCATAATGACTTCACCGTTTTGTCAGTAAAACCAACATGGATTGTGCAATAGCGTCAATAAATGTCACTTACCTAGTTATACCTTACATTTTTTTTGCCACTTTTAGGGGCCCCCTCCAGTCGGAGGGTATGGAGGGCGCTCGCTACACCTCTGACTGCTCTCTTTCTAATCTCTCTGTTACTTAGGCCTGGTCCACACTACGCTGTTAAACTGATTTTAACAGCGTTAAATTGATTTGATGCTGCACCCGTCCACACTACACTGCTCTTTATATCGATTTAAAGGGCTCTTTAAATCAATTTCTGTACTCCTACAAAACGAGAGGAGTAACGCTAAAATCGATATTACTATATCGATTTAGGTTAGTGTGGATGCAAATCGACGTTATTGGCCTCATTATTTTACAGTAGCTACCCACAGTGCACCGCTCCAGAAATCGACGCTAGCCTCGGACCACGGACGCACACTACCGAATTAATGTGCCTAGTGTGGACGCGCACAATCGACTTTATAATATCTGTTTTATAAAATCGGTTTAAGCTAATTCGAATTTATCCTGTAGTGTAGACGTACCCTTAGTTCCCCTCTCTAACCATCCCTCATGATCCCCCCTCATAACCTGTCAGTTGGTCTTTCCATGATCTCCAGTGAATCAGTGTTGATGATTTCTCTTCTGCTCTCAGCCCTCTCCTCTCTTTTCTTTCTTCTCTTACTATGGTGGTTGATTCTTTGTACGCTTCACTCCCTTCCATCCTGGACTCTTTAGGACATCTCTTCCTCACTGTAAAGTTTGCCCTGCTCTCCCCCCACATCGGCTTCCTTTGCTGCTCCTTGCATGCAGCAGTGTGTCTCTGGCAGGAATCCTGTAATCAAGCTGACTTTCCTCTACTACAGATTTGGTTTTTCCTCCTTCAATTCTGCCATCTTCCTAGCTAAACATCTCTACTACTACAACGTGAATCCCACTCCTGCAGTCCCAGCTGCCTTTTCATCGTCTTTGACTCATTGCTCAAACCCTCCTGTTGCCTCCACTCTGCTCTCTGCACAGGATCTTGCCAATTTCTTCCCTGAGTCAGTTGGCAAAATATTACACACACAATCCCATCCCCTTAGCTTGCCTTCATTTCCCCTCTTACAATGCTTTTATTAGTCTCCTTGTGACAGACAGAGGCTTCTCATCTGCCCTCCTCCTCTAACCCCTGCGCTTGACCCAGTGACCCTATCCCGTCCCCTGATCTCTCTCTGATCCCTTACTCTTCTCCTTAACCTCTCACTCTCTTCCAGCTGTTCCCCTTAGAATAGAAACATGCTCTAGTCTCCCCCATCTTAAAAAATTCCCCCAAAGCCACCATCTTGACCCTACTTACCTCTTGGACTACTCCCTCATTGCCCTTATTGAATGTGCTGTCTGTAATTGTCAAAAAGGAGTTCCTTTCCTTTGATCCCATTCTAGACCATCTCCAGTCTGGCTCCCTCCCCTGGCACTCCATTGAAACTGCTCTCACTAAAGGCTCAAGCTCAGAGCCAGTATTCCATCCTTATCCTTGATCTGTCAGCTGCCTTCAACACCATTGATCATCATCTTTTTGAAAGCTTGTGCTCCCTTGGTTTCTGTGACTTTATCCTCTCCTGGTTCTCCTCGTACCTCTTGAAATGCTCCTTCAGCATGTCCTTTGGAGGATCCTCCTCATCCCCTATCCAGCTTTCAATAGGGGTTCCACAGGTCTCTGTCTTTAGTCTCCTTCTCTTCTCCTCCTATATCTTACCTTTAGATAATCTCATCTGCAAACATAAATTCAGACATTACCTCTGTGTTGAGGTCTCACAGATCTCCCTCTCTACCCCAAGCCTCTCTCCTTCTGTCCAAACTAAAATCTTGGTCTTTTTGTCTGACATCTCCTCATGCATATGTAGTCCTCAATTTAAGCTAAACATAACTAAAATATATTTGTTCCCCATGACCTCCTTTCTCACTTGTTATGGAAAACACCCTCATCCTACTTGTTTGTCAGGCCCATAACTTGGGCATCCTCTTCAGCTTGGACCTTTCTCTCTCCTCGCATCCAGGCTAAGTCTAAATCTTGCCAATTCTTTCTGCATAACATCTCTAAGATATGGCCTTTCTCATGCTCCCACACAGCTAAAACTCTCCTCCAGTCTTTCATTGTCTTGTCTCCTGGTACGTCGTCATCTTTTATTTTGACAAATGCAATCTGCTGAGATCCCTTCAGAATGCTGCTGCAAAGATCATTGTCCTAGCCCATCAATTTGACCATGTCCCCCCTTCACTGACTTCCCCTTCTCTATTGCATCAAACATAAGCTGCTTTCTTTCCATTTTCAAGGCCTTTCATAGATTATCCCTACTTACCTATTGTCATAAACAGATAGCTAAGGGTTAATGTCTCTTTCACCTGAAGCACCTGACCAGAGGACCAATCAGGAAACCGGATTTTTCAACTTTGGGTGGAGGGAATTGAGTGTCTGAGTCTTTTGTCTTTGTTTTCCGTCTGCCTGCTTTCTCTGAGCTTTGGAGAAGTAGTTCTACTTTCTAGTCTTCTGTTTCTAAGTGTAAGGACAAAGAGATCAGATAGTAAGTTATATGGTTTCTTTTCTTTGGTATTTGCATGAATATAAGTGCTGGAGTGCTTTGATTTGTATTCTTTTTGAATAAGGCTGTTTATTCAATATTCTTTTAAGCAATTGACCCTGTGTTGTATCATCTTAATACAGAGAGAACATTTGTACTTATTTTTCTTTCTTTTTATATAAAGCTTTCTTTTAAGACCTGTTGGAGTTTTTCTTTACTTCAGGGAAATTGAGTCTGTACTCACCAGGGAATTGGTGGGAGGAAGAAATCAAGGGGAGATTTGTGTGTTGGATCGCTAGCCTGATTTTGCATTCCCTCTGGGGAAATAGGAAAGTACTTTTGTTTCCAGGATTGGGAACGGAGAGGGGGAGTCCCTCTGTGTAGTTTCACAGAGCTTGTGTCTGTGTATCTCTCCAGGAGCACCTGGAGGGGGGAAGGGAAAAAGGATTATTTCCCTTGGTTGTGAGACGCAAGGGATTTGGGTCTTGGGGTCCCCAGGGAAGGTTTTTCAGAGGGACCAGAGTGCCCCAAAACACTCTAATTTTTTGGGTGGTGGCAGCAGGTACCAGGTCCAAGCTGGTAACTAAGCTTGGAGGTTTTCATGCTAACCCCCATATTTTGGACGCTAAGGTCCAAATCTGGGACTAAGGTTATTACACCTATGACCTCCCATACACTTATCCAGATGTCTATTCGCATCTCCAGTCAGCCCATCCTATACTCTAGCATCCTATACTCATTTGTTTCATTTTCAAATGTCATGCTTTGCTATGCTGCCCTTCATGCTTGGGAGGAAGTCCCCCTAAACATCTGCAAAGCTGCCTTGTTGTTCTCCTTAGAACTCTGTCATGATGCCTCATCCTGACCAATGTTGTCTCATTTTTTCCTTGTAATTCCCTGTTGTCCTGCCTGCATTTATCTGTTTTCCCTTGTCTTATGATTAGATTGTAAGATCTCTGGTGCAGGAACTGTCTTTTTGTTCTGCGTTTTGTACAGCGCCATGACTAGGGTTTCTAAGTGCTATGGTAATACAGATAATAATACAGACCCTATTCCCCCATATCTAAAGCTGACTCCTTTCTATATAATTTTCGTAGCTTAATGGAGTGAGGTACTGTTCATAAAGTATTTTATACTTTTCCATAGTGATTACACAGGTAGATGATGATTTAGATCTCTTCTAGGCGTTTTTACATTGATCCAAAATAATATGTTCTTAGCTACTTCTCTATTTTTTCCATCACTATCTGCTAGATCTGTCAGGGGCCTGTTGAGTTGGACTTTCCAGTACAGGATGTAGTTTTTTCCCCAAAAAATGTTGGTTTATTCCAATCCAACACATCATTTTTTGGAATATCGGGAGGAAAATAAATTCATGTAGCTCATGGAGGTTAGGAGAAATATTTTCTTTTAAGTACTTTGTTTAGTCTGTACAAACTCATATGTATTCTGTAGCTGTTTAATTGTAAATTACTCAAGCCCTATATTTGATGCTTCAGATTTAGTATTATTTTTGGTATCCTGATTTATCATTGAACTCATAAATTTGTTTCAGAAAGCAGTAGATCATGCTGGATTGGTTAATAGCACATCTACATACAATGCAGTTTTATGTTCTGTTTTTATTAACTGTAACTCCTTGCTATGCTGCTATTCTTACGAGTTCGTTGAAGAGGGTTAGCAACAAAGGGAATAGAGGACAACCTTGTCTGATTCTTCTTTGTAGATTAAATTCGTTAGAGTTAAACATCTTAATTTTAATCCTGGCAGAGGAAGTGGTGTCCCATAATATATTTATCCAGGTCTTGATATTGCCTCAAAACCTCATCTCTAATATCCATATTTTTAAGAGCTTTACTTTATCAAATACTTTCTTGGGCTCCAGGGATAGCAGTAGATCTTTAATGCTTTTTTATTTTGCATTTTACCAATTCTTCTTGTGATTCTTCTAATGTTGTCGCACAATTTATCTATTGTGTATGAAGCCCATACAGTGTGTGGTAACTGAGGAAAGACAGCTTCAGTTCTTTAGGATGAGAAATACTTGTGACTAAAGTTTTTTTGTTTTGTTTTTCGGGTGCTTTTATTTTAAAAATCATTTGTTTTCACATCATGTGGAAACAATTTCCCACAGATATCTTCTTTATTGTGTTCCTACCTACCTGTTCATGTTTGCTGCAAGAGCTGAATCTCAAACCTGTGCAAAGTTATAAAAGTGAGGCCAATGCCCTGCTTAAAATTGAACTTTGAGTCCAGTACTGGTAACAGTGGTACCACTGTCAATGCAGAAGTGCTGATCCTTTACTGTTTTATGATGATGCATTTATTTAAGGAGCCTAGAATCACACTAGCTATTTTTTTTTTTGCAATTGTATCAGGTTATAAACTGATTTGATTTGCTGTTCGCTACTAAAGTTATGTTGTTGAAACATTATTTCCTCCCAGGTGTTTCAGTTCTATTGAATATGCATTAAGATTATTTTCACCAGTCTGCATAATTGCAGAGTAGTTTTCATTTTATTTAGATGTTCATTCGAGTGCTTTTAAATAATAACTTACATGGTGAGAAAAATTCACTTTGTGCAAACAGCAAATGTAACATTTTAATTCTTCCTCCCTTTTTTGTTGAGATTAAGGTACATCATCTTTTCTTCAGTTATCACAGAAATTTAAGATTATTAGAAAAGCTGAAGTAAAAAAACTCTTTCCATAAAATTCATTTTTATATTAAGGTTATTTTTATGTAAGTTGTCTCACAGATTTCAGGATTACAAATGGGGGTTCCAAACTAGTGTCAGTCCTCTTAGGAATCAAAACTATTATGCAGTCCCATATTTATCTATAATTGAGGATGATAGTGGACAACAAATACCGTGAAGGTTGAAGAAAATGGCACACTGATGTTTAATCTTGCTAAGCTCTGAAAACCCTAATCATCATCTTTTATTATATGCTTTGAAAATACCTTTTTGCCCTAAACCTAATATGTGTATTGACTGGAGTTTTTTGTTTTATAATAAAACCCACTATGTTTGGATTAAGCTGCTTCTTTACAGGAAACTATTAAATTCCACAGTCATTCACTTTGTCAACCTGTAAGATTTCCACTGGAAACCTCAAGTCCTGTAAACATAGAACTTTTTTTTTCTCAATTACAAAACTATTTCTCTGGTCAACTCCTTAAGTGTTTCACTGCATAGAGAAACATTTCTGTTTTTAAAACGTATTGTACAGGTGGGCTCTGTGCATTGTCTATACCTGTAGGCACCACCCTGCAGCTCTCATTGTCTGTGGTTCCCAGCCAATGGGAGCTGCAGAGCTGGCGCTCGAGGCGGAGGCAGCATGCAGAGCCCCCTGGCCGCACCTCCACATAGGAGCTTGAGGGACATATCGGGGGAGCCACGCTGAGCCAGGTAGGGAGCCTGCCAGCCATACCAATCCCCTTCATCCCCAACAGCAACGGGAGTCCTGGGCTGTTCTCCACTGCCCACCCACCTCCCCAGTAGGTGCAGCATCCCCAGGCTGCCCCCCTCCCCAGAGCACCCAAGATTTAGTCAGGATATATAGTACTAGTCATGGACAGGTCACAGGCCATGAATTTTTGTTTACTGTCCGTGACCTATCCATGACTTTTACTAAAAATACCCATGACTAAAATGTAGCCTTACCCATGAAACAGCATGCAGTGTAGCTTTAGCTATTTTAGTCCCAGGATATTAGAGAGTCAAGGTGGGTAAGGTAATATCTTTTATTGGACCAACTTCTGTTAGTGAGAGAGACAATCTTTTGTGTATGGCTTGAAAGTGTCTCTCTCTCACCAGTGTAAAACTTGGCAGCTTTGTTAACACTGAGGATAATACTTAGCAATCTCCATAGCAATGCTCTGAGGGTTAATTATGGTAAAGTTTGTGCATCGGTTTGAAAATGTAAAATGCTAGTAAGTACTGGTTTTATTATTTGATGTCCCCCTGCAGCTTCCTACTACAAATGGGAATGCAAATGCAGTTCCCAAAACCCAAGCTTGACTGCAGTTATGTATTGGTGGAGTTTACTACCTGTAGGAATACACATTTTTGTCCAGTTATAAACCATTTTTCCCTTGTCTGGAGCTTCATTTCCTTTATCTTTCAAAAGCAGTTCATTATGAGGGTACTGGTTGCATCTTCATATGTTTTGTTTTTTAAAATGGGGCATAAACTCATGTTTTCCTCCAACAGCAGGTGTCCTTTTGGTGTGAAATTTCATACACTGGTCTGATGTACGCCATCATTATTAGCTTTTGTTTTGCTGAGATATCACTTAATTTCTTTGATGTGGAGATACATATCTGAAATCTCTTAAAATGTATTACAAAATTTTGAAGAGATGTGTATGTTACCCAAACTGAAATTACTTGAACAGACAGCTGGCTTTCTAGGAAGTAGCACCTTTTCTTTTGTTACTTACTTGCAAAGTTTTTTACAGAGGTTGATTTAATTCAGTACTAAATACTGCGGTATGTATGTGAATTGTATGTCTCTTTCAAGTCACAAAGATGTTCCTTTAATAGTTGTGTATCTAATTTTAATTGTTCATTTATTAGTTCTGACTGTGTCTTCCCAATTTGCTTACAAGAAGTACTTCTGTTAGAATTAAAATACTTCCAAGTAAGAATTTTGTTCCCATCTTCCAATTCTGTGATGTGATTGTTATAAATAAAATATTGCTTTCAAGGAAGTAATCCTGAATGCCTGACAGTATGCAATTGGTGTCATACATTGAAGTTAGAAGATGTAATATGCTGTAACTGGTCTGAAGCACTAGATCATTAGCTAATTATCTCCTTGCTGTTTTATTCTGTTTATATATGACATGCATTTTTTTCCCTTCTGTTGTAGTATTTAAATCGTGGCTGCACTAGATACTTTGCTACCAAAGACACAGACAAGCAAATTTTGCAAAATCGCAAAAGTCCTGAGGTATGGTATATTTTCCACATTTTCAGTTACTTCAAATTACTGTCTTATGCTGATAATGTTAAAAATGTCAATCACATTTGTTTAGAATAAAATGAAATGTTCATTTTACACATCTTACTTGACAGGTTTAAATGGGAACTGGCTGGCATGTTTAAAGTTCTAGTTTTGAAGTGTTTCTAATATTTTATTATCAGGTTCAATACTGAAAGGACTTTTTAAAAACAAAAATGTAAATTTATAGCCTAAGATGTAACCCCTAAAATATTTTTAAAAATCCCTTTTTAATTCTTATCTTACTTTAATTCCTATATTTGTCTTAATGGCTCAGCAGATCTTCAACAGGAGACAAAGCAAATATCTTGTACAGAATGTTATCTTAAATTCTTTTTCCTCTTAGCAGTGATACTTTGCAGAGCATTGTTTATTTACCACTTACGATTTGTTGACAACCTTTTTGTTTTGCTTTTGTTAATAGCTGGTTATGGTATATTTAGCCAGAGAACTATTTGGAATTACTGTATAATTAATTATATTCCTATGAGTTAGATGCAGAAACAAATAAGCAGAAAATACAAGTAAAGCTTTTTTTTTTTTCTGTTACAAAGTTTAACCAGTTGAGATTGAATAATCTTTTTCATAGTTAAAAAAAACAAAAAACCTCTATGTTGATGCTGTTGTGGTGTTTTGGACAATTCTGTATTTCATAGTAGTTACTAAGTTAGGAGTGCGATTGAGGGCACTAAGTGTCAAAAGCCATGATCTCACTGGATGGTTAGGCCTTTTGAGTGGTGTCATAGCCACACACCGATTCTTTAAGCACAGTTATGATTTCATCCCCAGGAAGAGCACATTCTCTTCACCACACTCTTTCCCCCCCCCCCCCCCCCGCAACTGTTTTCTCTTATTCTACTAGTAGGAACTATTTTTTCTAGTGCAGGGGTAGGCAACCCATGGCAGGTGTGCCAAAGGTGGCGCACGAGCTGATTTTCAGTGGCACTCACACTGCCCAAGTCCTGGCCATCCATCCGGGGGCTCTGCATTTTAATTTAATTTTAAATGAAGCTTCTTAAACATTTTAAAAACCTTATTTACTTTACGTACAACAATAGTTTAGTTATATATTATAGACATATAGAAAGAGACCTTCTAAAAACATTAAAATGTATTACTGACACACGAAACCTTAAATTAGAGTGAATAAATGGCACACCACTGCTGAAAGGTTGCCAACCCCTGTCTTAGTGGAACAATGCATTTCTGAGTAGAACATGTGAAATTTCACATCTCCCCGACAAATAAACTAATTACTTTGTAAACTGTAATTTAAATGACTGGAACTGATGTTCTAATAACAGTAAGCCACTTCAGGTAGTTCAACAAGGCTATTGTGGATCCTCTCAGGTGGCTCAAGGCACTTGATTTTTGGTTGAATGCCTGATTATGCATCCCACTCATGTACCAATAGCCTATTAATGTGCACTGTGGAGTGGTTTATTATTGTTTTGTTGGTGAGAAGGAGAGTTAAATTTTAACTTTCCACCACCAAGCTGTAAGGCATCATCATGAATGTCTGTCTTGGCAGATAATTAAGCCAATCAAAGAAAATGTTTAATGTAATAGTTCTTTGTGAGTGCTGCTGAGCTATAGAAATACTGTTTGTTAATGGACACTTTCTATCCAAAGTTCAGTTTGAAACCATTGTTAATGTCTGAATTAAAATGTACTAAAAGAAAGAGATGATATTGGAAATGAATGTTGACGACTAAGTAGTGAAACACATGATACCACTAAGTATTAAGCCCTTGTCTTTGAAGAAGTAAATTTCTTTGGGATTGGATGGCAGACTATTTACTGAGGAGTAATAGAAAAAAAGCAAGTTTTTCATAGTCCACTAGAACCTCAAGTCTAGCTATCTAACTGGAAACTATTATATTGTCCAGTTCTTTTTAGATAGGCTGTGGTCTTCTTTGCTCTGTCACTTATTAAACTTGTTCCTGTTCTATATTTTAATAGAAATAGCTCCTCGGTAAATTAATGTTTAAATTCTTTTTCTTTTCCTTATCAGGAAGATGAGGTGATCATTTTATATAATTAGAAAATTTAGTTTAATTTTTGTGTGTGTCTAACTACTGTTTGACGTGAATCTTTCAGATGCATGCACTATTTTATTCTGACATGACAATAGTAGTATTTTCACTATAGGCTATTCTGTGGACTCTTATTTCAATTAAATTAGCAATCTTTTTCAATTTAAAGCATTTTAAAATTTAATTGTAAAAATAAAAATTATGTATATGTTTGTTTTAGCCTTTTGGCTGCAAGCAGTTGTTTACTGTCGCCACCCTGAAATAATGAAGTTATGTCGTATTCTGGTGTCAAGACAGCCAGTAAAAGATGACTATAATATTTAATGGGTGCTTGTCTTTTAACATTTAAAGCACTGCAGAAAAATATACTTTTCTGAACAGGAAATGTAAACAAATATACTTTTGTAAACCACCCAGTGAAAAACTCCAATTCCTTTCCAGTTTTGAATCATCCTGTAGCCCCTTCTCCTTCCTTCTGTCAATGTCGTACACATAATAATGTTGTCACTAGCACCCCAACTTGTCTTTCCCCATCAAAGACTAGAAACCCTCCCCAGTTCATATACTCAACCTTTCACAACTGCTTTTTGCAATCACCCATGCTATCTGCTGCTGAACCATTGCTGTTTTCCTGTTTCCCCTCCGCTACCTGTCAAACTCTCCTACTTCATTAGGTCTCTTCTGAAGATTGGTTAATGTTCTAAGAGTCAAGGGCACTTGAAAGCAAGTTATAATATTTTTAAGCATGTATAAATAGTAACATCTTTAGTCCCCTTATATATTTTATGGTTTTGTTTTTGCATGTTTTGTGCTGCTTGTTCATAAAATAAATTATTAATTACAGTTTACTTTCAATCGTTTGATTAAATAGTCTGCTTTTCTTGCTCTTTAATAGTACCTAAAAGCAGGTTCCCTGAAGGATCCTCTACTGGATGATCATGGAGACTTCAACAGAATGTGCACAGCAATGAAAAAGATTGGCCTGGATGTTGCGGAGAAGCTTGATCTTTTCAGAGTAGTAGCTGGTGTCCTTCACCTTGGAAATATTGATTTTGAGGAAGCTGGGAGTACTTCAGGTTAGATGAATTTTTTAATTATTATAGTCTTCTTCTAAAAAGGTATGAATGTTTCTTGACTAGATTATACAGTCATAGAAGATTAGGGTTGGAAGAGACCTCAGGAGGTCATCTAGTCCAACCCCTTACTCAAAGCAGGACCAGCTCCGAACTAAATCATCCCAGCCAGGGCTTTTTTAAGCCTGATCTTAAAAACCTCTAAGGATGGAGATTCCACCACCTCCCTAGGTAACCCATTCCAGTGTTTCACCCCCCTTCCTAGTGAAATAGTGTTTCCTAAGAGCCAATCTAGACCACCCTCACTGCAACTTGAGACGATTGCTTCTTGCTCTGTCAAGAAGATGACTAACTGAGATAAAATGCACACTACATTCTGAAACAAAATCCTGTTCAATGTCTGCTCCATAGCTAAAGTTAATTTAGCTGCCCATTATCAACCTCATCTTCTTTTGAAGTCTCGTTTTCTAACTTCATCAATAAATATACAAAGGCACTAACACAGTCCCCTGAAATTGATCAGGAAACAGGTTTCCTGGAAAGTTTTTTGGTAGAAATCAGAAAAGAAATTTTGCACTGCTATGTTTTGAAAATTTACCTATCATTCAATTTTTAAAAAATTTCTAGCTTGATTTTTGGCTCTTTTCACTAGCATGTCTTGGCTTAGAAACTCAGCTGTCTGTTTTGTTTATTTTGGTATGGAGAAATACCTTCCTTTTAGTAATTTTGGGCTGAAGAAAGATCTGTAATATCAGCTTTATAATCTTACAATTGGTAGGGAAGAGGGTAGTTGGGGGCAGAGCAGAGATATAAATTGAAGGTACAGGAAGGCTGGGGGAGGCGAAATAAGGAGCAGCTGGGAAACTGATAATCTTACTATGCAACTTAACTTTGTTAGGTCTATTTACTATTTTGCTATCCTTCTTGTTTCTTTAAACGTATATATTTATTGCTGCTTTGTTCTATGGATGAGACTTAAGAGAACTCCAATCTTGACACACTTTGGATTTGTCCAGGATAGAAATATTCTCTGTGTGGAAATTGTGTATGTCTAAGATGGCAAGATAGCAGCTTTTTAACTTGTTCTTCTCTTCCCTACCTCCTGCTACCTGCATAACCAGGTTCATATTTGTACAGATCTGTTAGAATGAGCATGTAGAGGAATGTTTAAAATTATTTTCAGAGGTTTATAAGGTAGGTTTATTTTCAGAGGTTTTAGAGGTTTGTAAGTGTAAATTGACTAGCTGTTTGTTCCAGGCATTAATTGAGTGTGGAAAATGTGAAAGAAGAGAAGTCTGGGAAAGATGGGCAGTGAGCTGGGGATAGTAAGGAACTGTTTGGTTCTGCAAATGGGTTATCATGGGCAGGAGCATGGGCTGCATGGTGGAGTGGGGTGAAGAAAGGAGACAGGTTGGGAGGAAGAGGAAGTTGCAGAGGCCAGAAGACATGGAAGTAGGACTGTCAGGGATTGGCAATGGCATGAGTGCAGTGGATGGAGGGAAACATAGAAGGGAAGAGTCTTTTATTTAAACTTACAATTCAAACCATTTTCTAGAATAAGATCTTCAAGAACTCAAAGTGTTTAAATGTGAGTAAAAGCCCCACACATTCTCACCCCTCCTATGTACACATACACAGGTGTTAAAAGGACTTGCTGAAACTTGCAGAAAGGTAGCCTAGCTTTGGTGGGCCGTATATGTTCTGCTGGGGCAGGACTCCACTCCTGAAGTGTGTTTATACCAACCTGATATAAACTTTTGCTGCTGCTTCAGAAAGCTGGGGAATTACCTGACAAAATTTTGTGGTTGATAAAAGTTACGTTTGAAAGTGGTGTGTCAGTGGAGCCCAGTTTACTCTCAGGCATTACATTTCCTCACAAAATCACTAGTCTTTTAAAGAACTCAAATGTTTTATTGTCTGTCAATGAACAGTTAGTGGAGGACTGCCTGAATCCCTTAATTCTTCATCATTTGTTATTACCCTCACAATAATTCCACCTTAGTTTTAGGGTTATGAGGGATAAAAGGTCTGTGCTTCTGGCGAAAGTAATCACAGTTTATTTTATTTTTTGAAGATACAGAAGTCTTAACTATGGGAAAATGCTGAACTTTTTTTTATGTCAAGCCCTTGCTAAATTGTTGTGGGTCTATGAGCAGATTCTAATTCAGACTAGAAATAAAGCATAGATTTTTAAAACGGGAGGTAATTAACAGTTGGAACAATTTACCTAAGGATGTGGTGGATTCTCTTGCTTAAAAATCTTTAAATCATGACTGATTGTCTTTATAAGAGAAAAATGCTATAGTACAGACAGGTTTGGCCTTAAAAATCTATTACTCTAATTACACTTTACAGCATCATGAAAACATGATAATGCTGGAAAGGCCTTCACTGTGGATTTGTCAAAGAAAGCATTTAATGGAAACTAGTGTCGTTTCCGCCAACTCAACCCTTATTTTTCTTGTGTACCCTATACAAGTTTATGGTTAACTAATGTCAGGGTTATCATGTTTAGTGCCATGTTTCTGAGATAGTGAAGTCTGATTTATTATATGGCATGTGGGGAAAAACTGCTTCAGAAATTAAATGCAACAACCATCAAGTGAAATAAGAACTAAGATATGTAATTTTGTTAGACTTGTAAATATATGGGTGAAATATTTACAAACATAGGAATTTTTTAAAGTCTTTTAAAAATAGCTATCAAAATATATATACAATAAATCAGTATAACAATAACTAATTAGGAAGAGTATAAACAACTGCAGTACATTATCAAACATCAACATTTATTTCTCCAACTCTTTCTGTGTTCTGAGATAATCCTTTCTTTAAGAGCTAGTAGTTTTATAAATCTTCAGTTTTTGGAACCAAGAAATGCATCCTTTGATGTCGAGAATTCTATGGGTTAGGAAAGTCGATCTCCAGGTTGCAATGTTTCTTTTTCTTTCTGGTCCTGTTCTGCTCCTAGACTGCAGACTGGAGCTGTTTCTCTTATAGTAAAAAGGGGATTTGTGAATACAAAAATGTCATACTAATATAATATTATATGACTTGTTTATATTTCTCAAACTTCAGTCTCATATCTCAGTACATAGTGTGTAATCACTAAATTATCAGTAATATAAAGGTGGATATTGATCTGTTGACAGTTCTGAGTTCATCTTTTTTTTAAAATAAGTAGTCACTAATTGTCATCTCAGCTGGCTTTTGTTGTAACATCTTTCTTAACTTGTTCACTAGGTGGATGCATTCTGAAGAACAAATCTAGTCAGTCTCTAGTATACTGCGCAGAATTGCTAGGTTTGGATCAGGATGATCTACGTGTCAGCTTAACCACCAGAGTCATGCTTACAACAGCAGGGGGCGCCAAAGGAACGGTTATAAAGTAAGTTCAGAACACTCCACTGTTCAGCTGTAAATGCAAAAGTAGCCCATTTAAAAATAAATGGTAAAAGTGATTATAGATATATCTTTTTAAATTAATAGCTGTCCATTGTTCAATCTTCATGTGTTTGTCTGTAAATAGTTTCTAAAACATGGATTTTGATGCAGATTTCTCAGTGTTTTCTCATTGCTTCAGTGAGATAGTCAACTTCCTGATACCAAAGAGCTTGAAACGGTAAATAAACTGTCTACCATCATACCAGTTTTTATTCTCTTACCCCCACCTTCAACTATAGGAATTGGATACTATCTGTGTAACAAAAATAGCAGTTATGAGCATATATTTTTATATATATATAAAAAATACAATATAAGCAGCATCACTGTAGTAAATTGTTTAGAGAGTTCAGCCCTTTGCTTATACATTTGAGAGAGGGCAAATGACCTAAAGCACAGGCTTAACCACTTTTAAGTACAAACTGAATCAATTTTAGCATAACAATGATTATTTAAAAGTTAAGGGAAAACATAGTGTTTGTAATTAAAAGTGTGCTATATACCTTGCAAGATGCAAATGGAGATGGAAGTGAAAAATATTAGCTTGTAAGTAATGGTGGTTATGCTGGTTGCTTGTGGTGGTTGTTATAGTGGTTTGATTTTACTAAATGATCTAAAATGTACCTGTTGCCTTTCTGTGTTCTTATATTTACTTTCATGTTGAAGGATAATGTGATTGCTCTACAGTATTATGATTAAGTAATGATTTTTAAATAAATTAAAATTGACTGTTTTTGGAATTTTTTTTAAACTTCTGTGTCAGTGAAGTTAGCATTAAGTCTAAATGTAGAACAGTAACTTGTTAAATCCATACTTAAACCTTTCAAAATATCTCATTTTCTGAGTTAACAAATATTCATTTAAGGTGACTCTGCCACTGTTAGTTAATATTAGGCCTAAAACTTTAATATACGATTGCTATAATCTTGTTGGGAATGTCATCCAGATTTTAAACTTTTTTTCATTTTTAAATATACAGTTTTTATGATGGTAGAAAAATGGGTGATTTTTCCAGTTTCTTGGCAATGAAGTTTGAGCTTCTACTGTTTAAACAGTTAACTACTGCAGCAAATGGTGTTTGCAGAACTGTGTGTATATAGTTGCGGTTTATATGCCTCAACAAAGACTTAAAAGCTAACTGTGCAGTTTTCTTTGTTTCATTAGGAATGTTAGAAAAATAGAACAAGAGGACAAACTAAAATGGAAAGACATGTGCTTTAGCCATTAAAAGGATTCTTGAATTTACTTGCGTAAATAGTAATAACACATTAAAAAATCAGTAGTTCCTTTTAAAAGTATTTTTATTATATAGATTTTATTAAATATTTATATCACTTGAGATTTAAAATGCTACTCATTACTATTGATATTTTTTGTATCTTGTAGCACTAAATATTGTCATGATTTCAAAACTAGAGTAAGTGTTGTACATCTATACAAAATAGCAAATGATTTTGCAACATGAGCAATTTGGTTTAAGCTTGGTGTCTCACACTATGGTCTTGAGTTTAAGTTGAGCACTTCAGCAAGTTAGAATATAAATGTACATTAACTGTCATACTTAAGAGGTGAAAAGTTGATCTTAAAACACTTTGGAACATTGGCATTTCTCTGGTCATACTCTGAACTTTAAGGATGTAATGGAGTTGCTTACCACCACATGAATGTAGGCAAGTCTGCTGTTTGAACTGCTGCAGACAGAGAGAGATATATATATTTTTATAGTAGGTAACACTGAAGCCTGCTTCCCAACTGAAGACTATTTAGAATGTTCTCCAGGCTTGAACCATACTAATGCTAATACAGTATTTTAGGTCTATGTTAAGACTGATTCTGCACCCCACAGTATGTGTGCTCTCTAGCCTGCATCTTTTTCTCCTACTACTACATTATACTAAGTGGCTGTTCACTTATGGCCTTTCCTCTCATTTCTAGTTAAAATAAACGGGGGGTGAGCACATGCACCTCTGTTACCATTGAAGTGCGGCTTGCAGAACCTCTCTATGCTTCCTCCACCAGACTGGGGCGGAGCTTGGGATCTCTGCGCCTTGCAGCCCGGTGGTGGGGTAGGGACTTTTGCCCAGCAGGGCAGGGGGTCATCTCGGGGCTTCAGTAGGAGCAGGGCTGAAGCCCTGAACCCTGTCAGGTGCCTCCCACACGGCTAAAGCCCCGAGCCCCAGCAGATGCATCCTGGCTCTCGAACTTCTGAAGATTGTTGTATGTGGCTTACAGGGTCAGTAAGTTTGACCACACCTGAAATAAACAATTGGAATAGTTAGGCAGTGATGTGAACACTTTATCCTGCTTGTCATTGTGCATGGGAAGGGGATTCAATAGTGAGAACTTCAGGATGGCCACTGATGGCAAAAATTAAAAAGGGGTTGGAAATAGGAAGGGAGGGCATGCGTGAAGGAGTGTTCTAAATCCTCTGGAGTGGGCGGGACCAGCTTTCCTCAAATGTTTAAGAACATAAGAGCTGCCATACACGCGAAAGACCCATCTATCCAAGTATCCTGTCTCCAACCGTGGCCAGTACCAGAGCTCAGGGGAAGTGTATAGAATAGGGCAATTATGGAATAATCCGTCCTTGTCTTCCTCTCCCAGCTTTTGGCCGTCAGATGTTAAGGGTCATCCCGAGCATGGGGATGAATCCCCAACCCTGTTGGCTAATAGCCATTGATGATCCTCCATGAACTTACCTAGTTCTTTTTTTGAACCCTGCTATACTTTTGCCCATCACAACATCCCATGGCAATGAGTTGCACCAGTTAATTGTACTCTATGTGACAAAATACTTCCTCTTGTTCGTATTATACCTGCTTCCTATTAATTTCATCAGGTGACCCCCTAAAGTGTAGTTAGGGTAAATAACACTTTTCTGTTCACTTTTTCAACATCATTCATGATTTTATAGACCTCCGTCATGTTCTCTCTTATTTATCGCTTTTCTAAGATCAAAAACCCTAATCTTTTTAGCCTCTCCACGTATGGAAATTTGTTCTAAATGTCTCTATGGTGGCTCTTCTCTGAAAAAATGACTGTAATAATGGTTTTCCAGATCAAATTTGCTCAATTTACAATTAAAATGACTAGGGTTTTTTTGTTTTTTTTTAACTGCCAGACCTGCATACTCCCCTTGGGGTAGGAGTCCAGTTCTTTCTCACTAGCATGATAACTCTGACACAATGTTAACAGGTGCTATTTCAAAGGTGGCTATACTATTATGCCAGTAGATCTTTTACTGCTTAGTTTTCACAATGTTTTACTCTGTGAATTAGTAAGAAGAGCTCTGCAGACCTGAAATCACTGCATTAAGCCCCCTTCTCCAGCCTTATTCTAAACTTATTCAGCTAAGAAAACCACACATTAACAAACTTAT
Organism: Gopherus flavomarginatus; assembly: GCF_025201925.1. NCBI lineage: Eukaryota > Metazoa > Chordata > Testudines > Testudinidae > Gopherus > Gopherus flavomarginatus. The sequence goes on along the minus strand of NC_066620.1, from coordinate 157,405,478 downwards.
CTCTTTCCCTTGTACCTTATTGAATCTATAATGAAAGCAGATTAGTGTGCACTAGATTTTCATGAAATGTCTAGGTTTTACCAGTGAAATAATTTCAAAAATAATTGGTTAAACCTGTGTTTAATCCTTATAAAAATTAAACAAAAATTCTTTCTTCTAGATTTAAAGAAACGTATATTCTGAAAAATGTTCATGGTTTCTCCGTTTCTGTTTTCTGAGAGAATTAATAGGTGAAATGAAGAAATAGCTCAGATGAAATAGCTCTGCTCAGAGTATAAAAAAGGTTATGTTCTGCTGTGCACAATAGAGCCATCAAGAAGGGTGATGTTAAATGCTCTCTTCATAGATTTATTAAATACTATTCTGAAGTGGACATGCCAAAGGAGCTTGTCAGTGACACTGAATGTATCTGTCCTTGTTAGCTTCCCTGAATGAACAATGGCAGATGTCTTGCAATGCATATCCAGAAAATCTACAGATAGCAATAATGTGTTCAGATACAAAATCTGATATTCCTCTCAAAATTAATGCACCTTGGTATCTTTGGTTACTCGGCTTTTCTCCCTCCATTCATCCTTCAAGACAAGTACTGTGCAAGGTGATATACTTGGAGTAGATGACACAATGTAAAATGTTTTCAAATGGTATCATTTTTGCTTCTTATGCTTAGTCTTGGAGTAGTATCGCTTGGAGTAAAGCAGTCTTTTGCAACCTAGAGTTCACAAACCACAAACAGATGGGATTACTACCTCAATCTACATCCTATTTTTGGATCACAAAGAAGTCTCCCTACACAGCATGATATAGGGAACACTGATCAAATAATCGGTATTGTAGGAAATGCTCTTGCTTCATTCCAGAAGCCAGAAAATGTGGGAGAGAGAGTTCTTCCCTTTTCACCGAGAAGTATGGAAAGTGAGGAGGGAAGGACAAAGTGGAAACAAAAAAAATCCTTTCCTTCCTTGCAACCAAGAAAAGGGAAGAAAGAGATCACTCCTACACTGTCTGCTCAACAGGATGTGAGAGAGAGGGATTGGGAGGGAAGAAAGATAGTATGTAGTATGATGATATTGCATTATTGGTCTGTCATACCAAATAACTCTCCAACCACATTCCATCATCTCAGTGCAATAGCAGGACACTATATTATAATTCTTTTCTGCATTTTAAGTTGTGAAAAATGCATTTGTAGAACCAGATTTCTGTCTTTCCATAGGTTTCTTCTGTTTGCAGTAGGTGCTCACAATAGTTGTTTTGTGCAGTCCTGGAATTAACATTGCTGCAGTAGTTCAATCTTGAGTAGTTCTAATATTTTAATAGAATAAATACCTAGCAGTTTCTTAGTTACATGTGTTAATGATATTAACATCTCAGTTTTTATAACCGTTTACATACTTTATAGCTAAAACAAATACATCTTTAAATAAATATGGTATACTGGATTACATAAGAGAATTGCAATTGACATGAATTGTTGTGAAGATTACCAGGCTGATCTCATAAATATATCAAAAGGGAATATAAAGGTACCTGGTCTCTGCTTATAGGATAAGATTCCTGCCAGTACTTGTTACCATAAGATAAATCAGGAGATACTTAGTGGAAGAAGAGATTGTGTTAAGGCTAATTACTATCTAATGTAATGTAGCTGCAGTTGTCCATAATGAATGGAGTCTTTGCTTTCCTAATTTATCATTTATAATAGAAAACGATCTCAGACATTAGAAGTACTGTCTTTGAAAACAGATTTTTTTTTCAAGAGAATGTAGTGCTTGTAAAAGGAGACTAACGCTGCTATAGGTATACAGAACAAGTATAACATGGACAGCTGCACCGTGTAAGCTTTCTCACTCTGACCTGCCAGTTCTTCTCAACTCTAACTTAAAGAGAGCCCTGTAGGGGTGGTAGGGTAGTTAATGCTTCATAATTATGAAATTATGCTGCTCTTACATGGATGTCAGCAGCAAATATTTTAGTTATGATGGCTGTGGGGGCTGGGGGTAAGTACGTTCTTGTCCGTTTGAAAAGTTCCATATTCGAATAGCAAAGCCCCGGGGTGCTAGAACAGTTTTAGTAGTGGGGGTCCTGATGATGGAGACCATGGAAACCGTGCATTTGTTATTACTACTTCAAGCCAGGGGGTGTGGCAGCAACCCCAGCACCCTTAGTTCCAGCACCACTTCCAATACCCTTACCCATTCAGTCCATCCCACTTCATCCCTGATCTTTTTTAACACTAAGACATATAGTTGTTCTCCTAAGAAAAAATAAATTCCATGCCTTTCTTACCCTGCACAAACTTGTAATAGCCATTATCAGCAAAGTACTGTCAATATTGTATTCTAACTTCCTTTTAAAAGAGGTTTACAGCATGTTTTGCTGGGGTCTTAACATTTCCATGCAAAATTTTGCTCTTTTAAGGGCCCGATCCTGCACCATTGAAGGTAGTGGGAGTTTTGCAGTTTGATTCAGTGGCAGAAGGAGTGGGGCCTGAGTGTGTGTTCTTGTTTTTTTACCGCACTAAAATATATTAAAAAATATTTTTCCATATTTTGACTTCTAGTGAAGCTGCATGTTTCCTTGTTTTAGATGTCTTTTCCCACACATCTAGTTGTACATTGGTTTCTAGTAATAAATGTATGACTTATTCATATGTGCAGTATCTGACTATTTGAGGATTTCTGTAGGTATATCTGTATTTTTTTCATTCTGATGTAATTTTTCATATGTAAATCTTTCAACTGGCTTTGAAAAGACTTGCATTCTCAGGAGTTTAGATAGCTACTTCATAAAGCCAATATGGTAAACAGACGTTTTAAAATATATTTGAACATAGATTTACTTAACTGGCTTTGGATTTACCCGATGTGCTTGGAATCTTTTTCATCCTGTATTTTGTAACGTCTGAAGTCATAAACAACTTTTTAAACAGTAAAACCAAGAAAACAGTATGAAGCTAGGAAAAGCACATTGCAGCGTAAAAGCTGAAAATTTAAAAGAAGAAAAACCAAAGGACATGTTCTCCTTTTCCAGACTATTAAACAAAAAAAATACCCCTTCCTTTTTAGCATATAAACAAATTGTGTCCAGTTTCGCCCCCCCAATTACTGATAAACTGATGTCCTAATCTTTGTAAAAGCGTAGTAAACTATAATTAGTAAACACAAAGCAAAAATAAAATCATGACACCATCATGGTGGCAGCTGATGAATATTTTGTTACACTGAAGTGTATTTATTTATTTTATTGGCTTTTCTATGGCACTTATCCCTATAGGTGTCTGAGTTTATCTTCACAACGCTCCTCTAACGTTGGGAAAATTTATCTATGTTTTACAGCTAGTGTAGTTAGGCACAGAGTGATTGAATTACCCAAAATCACACAAGAAGGCTGTGTTTGAATTCGCATTAGAACCCAAGTTTTCAGTGTTCTAGTCCAGTGCCTTAATGAAAAGACATCTTCCTCCATCCTTGTAGTCTCAAGTGATTAACAGTGAAAAGATTCTGAAACTTAATGATGTCTCTTTGTTTTTTTTGTTTTGTAGGGTACCCTTGAAAGTAGAACAAGCGAACAATGCACGAGATGCCTTGGCTAAAACTGTATATAGTCATCTTTTTGATCATGTGGTAAACAGAGTAAACCAGTGTTTTCCATTTGAGACCTCCTCTTTCTTCATTGGTGTTCTAGATATAGCTGGTTTTGGTAAGTGCTCTTTTTTCTTTTTTTTGTGCCAGTTTCATGTTTCCTAAATAATTTTATCAGTTTTACCTGTTCTACTGCTATCAGAGATGCAGTGATTCATGCATGATTTTGTGGTAGAAAGTTCTTGGATTTTCTTGTTGTTGATCATTCGTGTATGTGTACACACACTGTGGGTAGGTACAATGGTACATTAATGAGAATGGACACTATTCAGATAATTCTGAGATACGAAGGTATAGGGGAGTTTCTCACGATATTAACAGAATCTCTAAATCATGAATGTGAAGCTGGAGTATCTACACAGACACCGCTTTTTCCTGTGTGTAGCTCTGTCCAGTCTGTGCAGTTTGAGTCCAAGAAAGTTCCCAGACTAGGCATGGCAGAATTTAATTTTTACAGTTTTGGTGTATAAGATAGATCAGTGGTCTCCAACCTTTTTGTGTCCAGTAGCACATTCATGTTTTCAGAAGGGTGTGACGGGCGCCAACAATTACTCAGATACAGGGCCGGCTCCAGGCACCAGTGGAGCAAGCACATGCTACGGGGCGGCATTCCATCCATTCTGCAGTTGAAGTGTTTTTGGGTTTTTTTGTTGTTGGTTTTTGTTATGGGTTTTTTTGGCACCAGTTCTGGGCAGTACGGAGAGAAGCCGGGAGGACAGAGAACACTGGCGCCTGCAGCCCTGGAGTACTCTGTCCCCAGCAGGCGTGGGGCCCCAGCTTCTCTCCGGCTTAAGCCGCAGCCTCACGCCTGCCGGGGACCGAGAACACCGGTGCCCGCAGCCTGCAGCCCCGGAGTTCTTGGTCCCCAGCAGGCACAGGGCCGCGGCTTCTCTCCCCTGCTGGGCACTAGGCGGGCGCACATAATTGCCCCGGTGGGCGCCATGGTGAGTGGCTGCCCCTCCCCCCTTCCCAGCAGAGAGCTGAGAGCCTAGGGGGCAGCTGATCTCTCCATGGGGAGCTGCAAGCCTTGACTCTCAGCCCTCCACACTGCCCCTCTTCAGTGGGTGGAAGCACTCCTGGTGAGGATGCACACCACCAACAGAAGGAGGGTAATGTGGATATCAGCCACCACAGTGATGGCCAGGGGAACCACAGGTGATATGGCTCTTGTAAGGGCTGTGCTGTGAAGTAGCTTCAGGGCGGCAGGTGGTAGCGTGGAGATAAGGGCCTTGTTCTACTGCATTCTTGCTGTGTATAATAATAGTAATAACTTGTATTGGAGAGTGTGAGATCAGATATAACTGCAAGTTATTGGTTCCAGAAACATGAACTTTCACGTCCTTTTTATTTCTGGTTTATACCCAACTTGTTACAGGTACTATGAGACTCTGTAAAACCACTTCATTCAATATGCTTGTCATGGATCTGAACAAAAGATTTGGTGTTAAAACGTTAACTCTATTTAACCCCCTTCCCCCAACATTATATAACTAAATTTTCAGAATACTAATTTATCATAATTAAAAGCAGCTTAACGTTTTGTTTTTCAGAATATTTTGAACACAACAGTTTTGAACAGTTTTGTATTAACTACTGTAATGAAAAGCTGCAGCAATTCTTCAATGAAAGGATTCTGAAAGAGGTAATTTATATTGCACTTCGTCTGAGTAACCCACTGACTTTTCTGAAAAGAAAATTAAGATAAGGGTATATGAAATAGCAATGCTTTCCATACACTTTTTGTTCATTTTCCTTTTAATTACAACTAAAGAACTTTGTGTGTCTGTTATAGTGTAGAGTCAAGTGTATACTTAAAGTGTAGTTTGCTCTTGGTTGAAGAATTTTTCATTTGTTGTATATATCAAATTATTTCCCAGTCTGAATTGGTTGGTGCTTTGTTCATCTTTGGGAACATGCATTAAGCACAATGCACTAAGCAATTATTATTATTAATTGTAGTGTGTTAACATCTAGAGGCCAGAGTAGACATACAATGGAGACAGTCCTGGATCTGAAGAGTTTACAGTCGGAGCATGAGATTATAGGCAATGGGTGGGAGTGGGGGCGGGAAATGCCAGGAAACAATGACATATTAGTCAGTTTGATAAACTGGTCACAGCACACAAAATGCCTAACTGTTGTTTAGTGTAGGCTTTGTGGCAGAGGAGATTTCTAAGGAGGGATCTGAAAGATGACTACAAGGTAAAATCTAAAATGCACCATTTTTGTGGCTTTCCTTGTCTTCCCCATGCAAAAGGGGAGAGAGAGAGTTCAGATGCTCTTATTAAACTGCATGTGCCCCAGGACAGCACAGGTTTTTTGTCACTACTCCAACTGCCCTGCTTAGCTTTCAGTATTCAGTAAGCTCTCAATTACGAAATACTTTCTCCTCAAATAGTACTATCAAATGTGACCCCTTCTCAACAGGTAGTGCTCATGAAATCACTATGTTTGAAACTGATCTAGGACTTCAAAGTAGTGAATAAAAGCTAAAATGACGTGTGTTCAGGTTGCACTTCTGCTGCATATTAAGAAGACTTTGTTGAAAACCAGTATGATTGGATAAACTACTGGTTAAACTTTAAAAAGGACCATTGGTACTTTGGCTGGGGCAGCCTGAGAGGGGCAAGACTCAGAAACAGCTCCTTATCTTGTGTCTGTCTGCCTGTAATACTGAAGAGCTAGGTAGGAAAGGGATAAGAGCATAAGAGGTCAAAGCAGTTTATCATATTCCTAAGAACAAGAGTAATGGATTGGGAAGATTGTAGAGGCTCCCCTGAACACTGGATTAAGTGAGCCAGGCCTTTTAGAAGCTCAGGGCAAGAAAGAATCTGGCTACTTTGGCACAGTTTTATCCCCAGGAACTTATTAACTTTAATTTTAGGACAATGTTGACTTGTGACCCGAGAACATTTGCTATATAAGTCACTGAAAGAGGATATCAAACTCTACCATGCAATCAGAAAAGTGACTTTGTAATCATGGTTTAAGAACTTCTGAATGAACTTCCAGATAGAGCTGTTTTAAGTAAAACTGCATCGGTGACTAAATTGTTGGAAAATCAGGTTTTCATCAAACTTATGAGAGAGATGATTTTTCTTGTCTGAGTACCATTTTTCCTCAGCATGGCAGGAATATTAAGAAGATGCTTCAAATTCCAAGGCCAAAAACCTTTTTAAAGTCTTGTTGTCACTATGGTGGCATTTAACATCCTAAGCTTTTGGAGTTCTTGGTTTTTCTGTTGGATATATGTGATCCTGATAGTCTGAGATTGTATGGAGGTAGCAGAGCTTGGAGGTAATATTCTTATCAGTCTCTTACTAGCTGTATTTAAATTTAATGTACTTCCTTTATAAGACTCACTAAATTATTGATAGCAGTAAGCACTTTAAAAAAAATGGAAGCTAACAGTAACTAAAACTATTTGAGTTCTATCTAGCTTTAGTTCTGAAGGCGAAATAAGACTGTGTCATCTCTGTGAGAGAGTACTTTCAGAAAACAATTACAAGTAACAATTTTTTATTACTTTGTAATGCATACTAGAAAACTAGGTAAAAGGTCAGATTATACTGAGTAGCATTTTTCTGAGCAAATAGTTATTGTACTGCAATTACCTTAAAGATATACCAAAGCCAAGCAGATTTTTATCTTTTTAAATATTAAATTATTGTTTATAGTGCTTTTCTTCAAATTTTGGATACTATTTGAGCTCCTTCACTTGTCACATGGGCTGGGTTAAAGCCTATCGTGGCCAAAGGAAAGATGATATATTTCATAATATGCCTAGCAGTCTATTGCAGACACAAATTTGCTAAGACAGGCCAATAATAAGGAAATAAAAAAGGCTGTTCTCTGCCTATTCATGTGAGTGCTTGGAAGAATATTTAATTAAAATTACAATACATCGAAAAACAATAATTGATGCATACTCAGAGTTTGCAAGCTTTGTACAGATGAAAGTGGCATTTGAGTATATAATCAAATAATTTTAATAGTTTGAATGCTTTAGATTGGGTTTCATTTAGTGACTTATAATGTGAGGTGGCTTTAGAGTTTGTTACTATATTTAAAAGAAATATAACATTGTGGAGAGAGGATGATTTCTCCAAAATGTATCTAAAGTTTAATTAAGTTTCTCTTACAAGCTCTATCTGAATGCCTCCCTCCAATTTTGTCAGAAGTAAATCAATCTGGCTGAATATCCTTGTGGACTGGTGACATATAGGAATAGTGTTTTGCCACAAGTTTGCGGAGTTATAGGACAAGATATTTGCAAGATCAGATGTTTGAAAACACGAGTTCATATCCCCTGGAAAGTACCTTAACTCTTTTTTTTTTTTTTTTTCTATTTCTTATTTTTAGAACAGCTTAGCATGGAAATTCTAAACTTAATTTATTCTATTTATTCTTCTTGATCCCTTCAACAAGGTGAATTTTGTAGTTACCTGAAAGTTTTACTCGGGGCCTGTGGGAATTCCTGAGTACCTCAAACTTTAGAGCCTATGTGTGGAGTTTTAGATGTCTGGAGTCACTACCTTTGAATTTTAATTTGCATACATATTGGCTGAAAATTTTGAATTAAAGATATAAACATCCATAGGTAAGCCAATAGTCATTCTATGGAGCTAATTGTATCTTGGCCCCAGCTACTTAGCTTATTCTCAGAGTGTCTTGCATCTTTTAAGGGTTATGCTCCTTCTAATTCTATGAAAGAGATCCTAGTATTTCCTTCTCCACATCTGCATTTACAGAGCTAGTTCAGTGGGTATAGGAAGGCTCATTTCTTATATAAGGAGCAGACATTGGTTTTAGAGTCAGAGCAAATGTATTCATACCATCTCCTAAGCTTCAAGGTCATTCACAACTGTCTTTTCCTACTTGTCCACTCTCTTTTCTGATCACATAGCCCCCACCTTCTGTTCTGCTAAAGATATGGGCTGGGTGGTATGTGGGCTTAATTCCCTTTGCTTAGAGCACCTGTTTGTCAGGTGTTCAGTGGAGTTTCATATGTAACACTTTTTCTTAGGGTCTGTAAATGTGATTACCATGATGGGAGTCGGCTTTGGGGAGCTTCTGGGCTCCAACCACCCTACATTTTACTAGGGTGAAATGGAGTATCCCCTTTACACCAGGCTTTTTGCCCTTCTCTTTGTGGCTTGCACCCATTGGGCGCTCTGTCCTGGCTGTTTCCTATGAACAAATCCTGTACAGCTGCTTCTTATACAGAACCTAAAGTTTTATTCCAATTGGCTTCTCTGTTTCAGAGCAAATGCTTAGTAAATGCCCTTATGCACAGGGGTCAAATAACTTGTCATAATCAGCCCCTTCCCCTTTGCTCATCAAATCACACATTTTACACACACGTTCTCTGTTGGAGGTTTCTAAATCTCACCATGTACACGTCAGGGGTAATTTGAATCCTTTGCAACACAGCCTTTTAAAATTCATCATACTTCAAACTCTGTTCAGTTTCCACTTCATTAAACACATTTTATGCTTCACCCGAGAGCTTTGCAGTCGCTGTGGGCACTTTGTGGGCTTCTGGAATTTTATGTAATTTGCACAGTCTTTCAAAAGTACAGAACTATTCTTTAATACAATCTGATCCTTTGTGCTCGGGGGATAATTTATCTCAGCTGGGTGTTCCTTGTGAAGAGGGAACACTTGGGACCTGTGGGATCTGTTTGTGGTTTTCCTCCCAGCTCAGGTTACACTGTCTTTCCTACCCTTTCCTGAGGCTGTCCATTTTTCAGTTCCATGTTTCTCTAACGGGCAGCTGTCTCCTCTTCCAGGGTTTGCTGGTATGCTTCTCCTTGCTGTTGTCTTTCTGGCTCCCACTGGCTCTCATTTCAGCTTCCCACTTCTGGTGTTCATACACAGCTGTCACAGCTTCTCATTCTTGATCTTTCTGTTCAGCCTTCAGTCTGGCTATTTCTAATTTCATAGATATTTTGCTGTTGCTCATTTTTATACTTTCTTTTGTTGCCTGAAATAAAGCGAAAACAACAAACTGTAACTGACTGTCCAAAGCCTTCTCACGTAAAATCTACTTTATCAGTGCTTGAAATGTGAACATCAGTCAACCAGTTGAGCAGTGTGTGAATCCTGTCCTGTCCAGACCACACCACTGTGATGTTTTGATCAGGACTCCCAGAACTGTAAGCCACTGTCTTCTTACCCTTCTGCCTCAGCAAGTGAGAGCATTTCTGCTGCTACTAAGCTGTGTCAGCTTCCTGCCAGTCCAGCCCATCTGCCTTGCCAGCAAACTCCTCGAGAACCTGCCAATTTAAACTATGTCTTGTAGGTAACAAGCAATTAACCCCAGTTCCTGAGTTCCCCAGAGATGTCTCCTGGTATATTCACTGGACGCCCACAGAAATTATTAATTTCAATTCTTCCAAAGAGACAGAGCACACATTAGCCTGTTAGCTGAAGACTCACATTTGACTTCAATATAACAACACTGAGATGGTTTATAGTAAAACTAAGAATGTTTATTTACAAAACAGAGATTTAAATGATAAGCAAGGGAAAAAGAGACAGCTATTCTTGCAAACAAAACACACTTTTTAGTGTCTAAAATGTAATTTTAGCAAGTTACAAACTGTTACATGTTAGTTTCCTCACCTACATCAAGTTACCAGCATCTCTGGTCCTCCTGGCCAAGGGATCCAACTTTCACAGGCTCAGAGAATGCTGCTCCCTGTGTTCCCTAAATGACGGATAACTAAAATGTCTTTCTGCACGTTCTATTACAAAAAATCCATTGTCCCTGCCTCAAGAGCCAGGAAAGCTTCCTGGGATGCAGATTCCCTTGTTCTCCCTACCCGGGTGTGCTTACTAAATTGTCTCCTTTGCCACTCGTTAGCTTGATGGCTTTGTTTAACTTATCTGTAAATATACGTTCCTTGTACTCTGTAACCAAGCCAGCCAGACATGCAAATCCACATTCCTTTGTCAGGCTTGGTGTATGTACTGCCTTCCATACACACTTGAAGAACACATCTCCAGCACACACACACACAACTCTTTTTACTCAGCCTGTACACAATGCTTTTTGGGAACAGTGTGTCACTAGTATGTTCCATATAATATCTTACATGACACCTTTTTATATGCCTCTAAAGACAACTGTGTGTTGTGGGCACTGAGTGTGTCAAACCTGATATGAGTTACATTATGGTGAGCCCTCTGCCATTTGGCATTGAGGGGCACCCAAGGCCACAACTTATTGGTTAACTTCTCATGTAATATCTTCTACCTTGATATCAGTTTTTCATGGGAAAGGAATAGATCCACAATCCTGTTCGGCCCCTCTGGTTGCTGTGTAATATAAATGGTGGGAAGAGCACATTTGGGAAATGTTTAATGCTCCCAATTGAATTTTCAAATAGAAAAAATAAACTAAGCAGTTTATTGTCCAAGGTGTCCTGCAGTTATGTCTGGGTAGCATTAAAAAATCAATTTGAGTTTGAAAAAAAGTATATTTTTTTAAAAGGGGAGTGAGAGCAGGTAGGGAGGAAGTTGGAGAGGAGGAAGAAAATCGATTGAGTCTTAATGTATGTTATATAATTTTAGAACTTAGAAATTGGAGGGGGAAAAAAACCAACCCAAAAACTTACAAGGTTCATTTAAAAATGTTTTAAATGTTACCGTTTTAAAAAACAAAACAAAAGCTCTTCATTTTATAATCTCCATAAGACATCTACTACCACACTTTGGGTGGCGGAAGGCACAAAGGAGCTATATATCTGAGATGTAGCTTAATGGACAAGTAAAAGACATCTTATCTTAATGTTTTCTGAAATATATTTCTGAAACTTTAAGAATTTAAAAATGTTTTGTGTGGTGCTAGTTGCACTTGGTTCTTAGAACCATTTCATATGTCAGAATCACAGCACAGGAGAAACTTTTATGATCATCAGAAAGCTCAAATTGGCACTTAAAGCATACTGTAAAATAAAATACCCTATGTGGAAGGTGTGAAGGAGAAAAGATCGTAATTTTCTCATCATGTTTATTGTGACATTCTAAACTGGGATTCAGGGCTTTTTAGAATCTCTTTGTATTCGTTTCAGGAAGTCATTATTTTTAATCAAGAATATATTGTTTAGACTTTTTAAAAATTCTTGCATATATGTTTGAAAGTAATCAAGTAACCCTGCTAAGAAACTAGAAATAAGTTAAATTTAAAGATCAGTTTTTCCTGTTAATAATTTTTCATATTAATAATTTTTCACAAAGTGCTGAACTCCAAATGATTCTAACACTAGAAAGTAATGTTCTCAAGACAAATATTGACATCTTAGTGAAGCACTTTATCCTAATTTATCTAACACTAACAATACAATATGTATTTTAAAGAAATGGAATTGGAACTATATTAAGCTATAGCCAAGCACTTTAAAATCTCCTGTTTGTTTGTTCATTGTCATTATAAAAGTTAAAATTGTCTCTTTTGGTGCATGGGAAAAACTATTGTAAACGGTATTTTCCCCTGAATATTTTTATTTTTTCTATTTTAGGAACAAGAACTTTACCAGAAAGAAGATCTGGGAGTCAATGAAGTGCACTATGTAGATAATCAGGATTGTATAGGTATGTACTTGAAAAACATTTATACTGTTTCATTAAAGTGTTATGGTCCTGGAGCATAGTGGCTTTCAATAGAATAAAAAAAATATGTTGAGTAGTGTAGTAATTTTGTCGTATCAGTCACCGTCCTAGAATTGTGGATCCTGCTCTGGGGTTTTAGTTCCTGATGCTGCAACTGTGTCTGTGTGGATTCAGAGGTCTCTTCATTGATGCAGTTGCAAGATTGAGGCATATTTATTTTATTTTCTTGTGGCAGTTGTTGCAGATGACCCTGTACATCTCCAAGTACTGCCTGCTTCTGCCCACTGAGTTGTTCCTTCTGAGGGTCAAAGGTGGAGATTTCATCAGAGTCTCTGCAAGTTTGTTTTTGCAGAGAGTAGACCAATACTTGTGGCAGAAATTAATTCAGGGAAGATTCTTCTGCCCTATTTATATAATAGTAACACACAGAACCTCAGTCAGTAATGGAGTCTCATTGTGATAAGTGCATATAAATAAATGCTCAGACATAGTACTTGCCCTGAATATCTTGTAATTTTGAGTGTGGTGAACATGTGGAATTTTCCGGGTAAATTAATCAAAGCAGATAGTGTGAGGTATACAGAGCAATATTTTTTTTGCATAAGGAAATTTAAAAGATCTGTAAACCAAAGAAGAGATGTTTATATATTTGGAAATAAAGGGGTCCTTCCTTTACATTTTTTCTCAGTTTTTTTCCCCCCTTACACTTGTTGCTTGAACAGGATGAATTAAAAACAAAATAAAAATGTAGATATTGCTATTGTTTTCAGTATGTGAGAGGACTAAAAAGGTCTATCTGCTCCCAACTTTGGTTACTCTAATTGGGATTATCCAATATGATGAAGAGAGAAACAGACTTTGACATGCAATTCAGTGCAGCATTGACTGTGATAGCTTCAGGATTCCTATCGGGAGGCAGTGATGATGGCAGGATACCCCCATCTGGCATCAGTTGCAAAGTCACCACTGGTGGTTCCTTCTGAGCATCTATAGATGTGTTCAGACATCTTTCCTCCTAGGCAGACATGGACATGCATCACTGGCTCTGCATTGGCCACTGGTAGCCATGTCAGGCAAAGGTGACTGATGGCTGCTGACAGAACAGTAGGAGATGATCTAGGGAAGAAACCTAAAGGGTAGCAGCAAGAAAAGTGCTGTCCTGTTGTATGAACACAAACCAGCCCCATCTGGTAGTCTGATATGGGTACACATTTCCATGACTGTTGTCATGGCTCAAGGAGGTTTGAATTCCTACAAAAAAATCATTTTTAATTATTTCAGATGCATATTTATTTTGTTCAAATGTGCCTCAGAAGCAGGAAAGGGCTTTCTGTTGTCTTAGTTCAATGGATGAGAAAAGACAATACCACTGGTTTATGTATAAATACATTTTCATTTGAGGCTTTGCTTTTTGTGTTGCCATATGAGACTGAGGTGTGAGAGTATTACTTTATACTGCACCTTCCAAAATGTTCCAATTTCAGTGACATCTGATAATTTATAATCAGTAGACTCCTTAAATATAGCATTGATTTAATATGTCTATATTTTTTTGGTGGGGAGGAAATCTCACTCTTCTCTGCCTCAGTGCAGATGCTACTCCTGCCTAACGCTGGATCTTGGGAATAAAGGATTCTTCTGCCTAAATCTCTGAATTTAATATAGTTTCCTATAATAAAATTGAGAGAGGGCAGTAATTGCAGTGAACATCTGTAAGCAGTATTTGAATAGGGGACAGAACAAAGGTAGATTATGTTGGCTTAGACAGTTACTTTTCAAATCATCATCTTTTCTTTTTTCCAAAGCCAATATTGGGTAGGGCCAGGGTTGTGAGCAGATTTCACGCAAACCTATTTTGAGCTGCCATTTGAGCCTGTTGTTAAGGTGTTGTCTGGATGGTTTTATATACTGTACTATACAGCTGTCTTGTGGCTGACCATTGCCACTCTCTCCCTCCATGCACTCTTCCACAGAGAACAGTTGCAGGCGGTCACTATGGGGTCATTTTAGTGATGTGGTCAAACCATTGTAGTTAGCATCTTTTGACGATTATAGTCACTGCACTTTCACTTTTTTGTGGATGCTGCCATTTCTTAGTTTATCTAGTGTTACACCTACAGCAGGAACAATTTGTATAATGAGGGGGGCTAGGAGTTGTTGAACCAAACTGTAAATGATGGAAACCACTTAAAGCTAGGGGGTGCTGCTGCACCCCCAGCACCTTAGTTCCAGCACCTATGCCTACAGCACAGGAAACTCATTTCATATGTTTGTGGCTTTTGCTCCAGGCTCTTCATCAATACCCATGTTTCACAACCATAAAGTAATGTGGGTACAATGAATGTTTTATATAAATCTAGTTTTAGCTGTCACAGACGTTGATTTAACTATCTGAACATTTTTATTCAGGCATGTGAACATTCGTTGTCAATAGCTGTCTGCCTTTCTATGTTGTCTTCACGTCATTTGTTAAATGTTATGGTGGAACCCAAGTAGCATGAACCATCTACTTGTTTGGTTACTACACCATTGATGACTAGTTTAGCCTGTTGATTTTTGATGTTGCCTTTAGTTTGGTCTTTTGTTCATTTGTTTTTAATCCCCATTCTCTGGATGTTGTGTACAAGTTAGTTGCTGCTTCTTGTTTGCATTTCTCCACAGGGATTATCATTACAATATTATCCGCAAAGTCAAGTTGATTGATAATTTGTCCCCAGTATTCTGCAGCCTCCACCGATGTTACTGAGAGAGTGTTGGACTGAGTACGCATCCTTGTTTGACCCCCTTTTCACTTCAAACCACTCTCTCGGCTCACCACTGACTCTTACCGCGTGCCAAACTAGGCTGTACAGACACTGCAATATTGGAATCCATTTCCTGCTAAAACTGTACCACTTGAGTACTTTTCACAGAGCCTGCCTGTTAATGGAGTTGAATACTTTCTGAAAGTCAGTGAATGTGCAAAATAGATTCATTGATCTCTCTCTCCTCTCTTCCACCCCCCAAAGATTTGGCGCAAAACAAATCACTGATCTGTGGTGGACCATCCAGGTCTAAAGCCAGCTAGTTACTCCGAAAGGATTTCCTCTGTTTTTTTTTTCATTTGGCCGAAAATCATTCTACAGAATACCTTACTAGGAATGCTTATAAGACTTATTTCTCTGTAGCTGTCATCATCTGTCACCTCACCTTTCTAAAAGAGCAATACAATAATTTAGTATTGCCAGTTTTCAGGGACTTCGCCCTTTGTCCCTGCATAGTTTGTCAAGGAGCATAACCTTGCTTCTTCCACCAGGCTTTAACACTTGAGGCAGTATACCATCTGTACCAGGTGTCTTGTTGATTTTTCAGGGGCATGATTGCAGTTTCAGTTTCTGCTTCCAATATGTGTCTTCCTTCATTGTTGCTTTCACAGTTGATAGCCTCAAAGACTATTCGTGTTCAATAGCTGATGAAAATATTCTTTCCATCTTTTAAGCTTTTGATCTTTATCTACTATATAGTTCCCCTGAGCATGATGTAGCTGACTTGTTATAGGTGTTAACTTCTTTGATAGTAATTTGACTTTCTGAAAAAGCCCTCTAGCATTACTTTATGTAAGTATTGTTCAAGCTCTTTGCCTTCTCTCTCAAGCCAGTCTTTCATAGCTTTTTCTTTTTTTTAAACCATTCTTTTAAATTCCTTGTGGAGCTGTCTGTATTTCTTTTTTCCACTCCAGGCAATTTTTAGCTTTCAGATGTTATGCTTTCTATTTCTTCTAGATAGGTTTTCAGTCTCTGGTGTCACCTAGTCTTTCCTTTTTTTGATATGGCCTCGCCCCTAAAAGCTTTTGCTCATGGCAGGAATTTATGTATTTTGCCTGTTCCCAGAATTGTTCTGCTGTTGTGTTCTCTAGGCCTAAGGGAGGGGCAAAGTGGGCCACTGATGGTGTTTTGAAAAGTCACTGTAGTGTCTGTATTTTTCAAAGCTTTGATGCCATAGACCACCTTGTTGTCTTTTGCAAATTAACACTTCAAAAGCCTAAATACAAACTCAGACCAATCACTGCCCCATGGTCTGAGTTTGTAATTAGCCTTCTGTAGAACTTGCAGTCTAGTACACTTGTTTTCCAGTGTTTTTTACTAAGATGACATTGATCATGTTTTTTGTAGTATCATTAGAAATCTTTGTTTCTTTATTGACTCATCTGTGCTGATATGCTGTGTGTTTAAACAGATTGCTTCAGTTCTGCAATACAAACAATCAGTCCCCTTATTCATTTCTATGCCTTCTTTTCCCAGGTCTCCCAGTCCATGTTATCATTCCCCATCTTGGCAGTAAAGTCCTCCCTATGTTTTTATGATTCTATGATTGTGACCAAAAAACCTCTAGAGAGGGTTCCGGGAATCTCTTTTTGGTGATCATTGTAAAATTGGTTTATGATGTTGTCTTCTGCATGCATTGTGGGTGTGTAGTTTTGTATTATAGTCACATCTTGTAGTTTAACGCTCATTATGTGAGATGACGTATAGCTTTTCAAAGAACTGTAAGCTTTTTCTGGTAACCAGAATATTAAGGCAACTTCTTTTGTTTGGTCATGTCTGTCCTTCGTAGTAGATGATTTTACGGTGCTTTATGGAAAGTTCGCCACTTCCAATCCAGTGTGTGTCACATATACTGAGACTGTCTATAGAAAAAGATGTAGTTGTAGTTTTGTTAACTAATATTCTGGCTTTGCTGCATTGATACAGCGTTCTCATGTTCCAGTGTGTACTCTTATTTTGTTGCCAAACAATCTGTTCTTTCCTAGCCAAATTTTTGTGGCAGCTGAAATTCCCAAACTGCTGGCGCAGACCTTTTTGGGCGTAATCCGATCTAATTTGGTCCTTGCCTGTTTTGTCAGTTTCTTGGCTTAGGTAAATACCTACACTGAAGTCGAGGCAGCCTTCTCCTCTTCTCTACTCATGAAGGATGCCTGAGTTGCATCATAAGGAGGTTAGAGTGAGGCAATGGGTTTGTAGTCCCCACTCCCACTTAAGTTACCGCCATCCTCTCCAGTGCATGTGCAACGATAGGTGTCTAAGAAATAGAAAGCCAGCAGAGCCACCTGAACTAGACAAAGCGAGATGCAGATGAGTAGGGTGTCCTAAACCCCACCGCTCCCAATTTTTTAGGAGACTTTATCAAGAGTTAGGTACCTTAATCTGGGCTGCAGGGAGGCCAGGTTTAACTCTCCCATGCCTGCCGGAGAAAGAGGATTTGAACAGGAGAGTTTTGCCTCTGAGGAGAGTGTTATAACTATACTGGTCTGTGGGATACTCTGATGTGACTCGTCCATCACTCTGGTTGAAGCTGTTCCATTTTGGATAAATAGAATCACTGGAGCAGGGGGACTGGACCCTGGGTCTTCCACCATCTAGATGGGTGTCCTAACCTCCAGGCTGTAGAGTCTCTCTCTCTCTCTCTCTCTGGCCCAATGACTAAGTATTTATCTACACTGGAGCTATTTCATCAGGAGAGATTGAGGAAACCACATCAGAATATCCTATAGCCAGCATTTTAGAGCACTCTCTGAAGAGGTTGGAGACCCCTGTTCAAATCCTGTCTCCCTATCAAGCAGAGGAAGGAGTTGAACCTGAATCTCCCATATCCTGGGTGAGTGCCCTACTACTAGGCTAAAAGTTATAAGGGACCACTGTGACAGACTTATGTTACCAATCTGTCAGGGGTGTCAGTCGATTAGGCTGAGGCCACAGGATTTTTAGGGGAGGAGATGGAGGAGCACACCAAGTGACTGAATTTTAAAGCTTTATTAATAAAATAATAAAGTAACAGTGGAGAATGTTGGGGCTGCTTTTATGTTACTGAAAGGAAGCAAGAAAGCATTAGTACTCTAGCCCTAACTCACTTTTGTACTTATACATGTACTATTCGAGGCTGACCAAGCCTGGGTGTAATGTAAGAAGAAAAGGGGAGAAAGGTGGATGGGAGTTTTTGTCACATGCACAGGTTGTTTAGGGTCTGCTGTGACTTTTGACTTGCTTTGGCTTTTGGGAGGGTTTTTAAGTCCTGGGTTCTTTTGGGGGTGTTTTTGTTAGGGCCCTCTGTTCCTGGTACTTTTTGTACCAGTCCAGACTGGCTTTTTGTGGCCTTTTCAGCCTTCCCCCAAAACATACCAGTGACCGTGAGACAGTTAGTTATTTTTTCCTTGTTGTTTTACTCCTTTTCATGGCCCCTGCAATTTATTCAGCTACTTTCCTTTCTCACGGCTGGTCAGGGGGTGGTGGACTCCCCCACTTCTTTCTTGGCAAGTAGCACAGTGTGTGCAATGGCCTTGGGCTGGAGTCAGCTCCTTATCTTCGGGTGTAGCTGAAACATCAAGTTAACTCATTCCCCTTCCCCCACATCGGCCTTTCATCGCCTGTAAAGAAACCTTTTGTTCCACACTTACACCTTGGTGTGCTCCTTCCCAAAATGCCTTGCGATGCTTGCAACAGTGTTAGCAACATACAGTACTGATCTGCCTCCCCAAGGGACCCCCTGAGGGAGGAGGGCCACTGGGTTGTGACATCCCCCTCCCCTTTGACCACGAGTCAACCTTTTGTTGTGAAGGGTCACCATTAGGTTTTTCCCTTCCCTCGGACACGGTGGCTAAGGTTACTGTTGGGTTTTTACATAAACAGCAATATAGCACAAACAAAATGGTTAGGGCAGCAATAATTGCATACATGCGTCAGTAATGGCTTCTGGCTTTATTAGTAACAGCATAACATGTTTTTTTGTTGGCATAGATGCCCCATTGGGATGTCTGTGACAAAGGCAGCTTTTTTTAGATTAAACGTGTGCTGCAACACTGTAAAGGAGGAGGCATTTGTTTGGAATACGGTTAGTTGTTTTTGTGTGTGCGCTAACGGCAGGAACACATTGGGTGTGATTTATGAAAAATTAAACACAACATAATTAGAGATATTAACCATACTTTGCATAACCGCGGGCCAATGCACTGCAAAAATGTTGTGCCTGAGAGTGTAACAGTAAATTAAGGGCCACTGTGGAATAGGTGCTTTTTTTTAAACATACGCAGAGGTATAGGTAAGCACATGGGCCTTAGTGGGGGATGTATTTTGATGCGTGTATTTTTATTTTTTTTTTTAGCAGATGTATTGATTTATTTTATAAAAGCGGCTTGGCAGTGCCTTTTTTTAATATTTTATTTGAGAGGGCTTTATAGGCCACAGCTGCTGAGTGTTGCCGTTTACAATTTATATGTGCTGATAGATAGAAGATGTAGTCAGCACATACTGCTTAGCCATGTTATTGTGGGAGCACCACCTCTTATATGTTGCGAAGGGCCACCCAATTTTAGAAGCAGCCTTTTTAAAGACCTGGTTGGATTTTTATAGCAGGGGCAGTTTTGGGTTAATTATGTTTGGGATTTAATTGGGGAGGGTTATGCAGGGCCAGGGAACTTGAGGCCCCAGGTAATATGTGATGCCACATTTTTAGGATGCTAAGCCACAATTGCCCCCCTGCCAGTGGATAATTGTCATAAACAGATAGCTAAGGGTTAATGTCTCTTTCACCTGAAGCACCTGACCAGAGGACCAATCAGGAAACCGGATTTTTTCAACTTTGGGTGGAGGGAATTGAGTGTCTGAGTCTTTTGTCTGTCTTCCTGCTTTCTCTGAGCTTTGGAGAAGCAGTTTCTACTTTCTAGTCTTCTGTTTCTAAGTGTAAGGACAAAGAGATCAGATAGTAAGTTATATGGTTTCTTTTCTTTGGTATTTGCATGAATATAAGTGCTGGAGTGCTTTGATTTGTATTCTTTTTGAATAAGGCTGTTTATTCAATATTCTTTTAAGCAATTGACCCTGTGTTGTATCATCTTAATACAGAGAGAACATTTGTATGTATTTTTCTTTCTTTTTATATAAAGCTTTCTTTTAAGACCTGTTGGAGTTTTTCTTTACTTCAGGGAAATTGAGTCTGTACTCACCAGGGAATTGGTGGGAGGAAGAAATCAAGGGGAGATCTGTTTGTTGGATTGCTAGCCTGATTTTGCATTCCCTCTGGGGGAATAGGAAAGTACTTTTGTTTCCAGGATTGGGAACAGAGAGGGAGATTCACTCTGTTTGGATTCACAGAGCTTGTGTCTGTGTATCTCTCCAGGAGCACCTGGAGGGGGGAAGGGAAAAAGGATTATTTCCCTTTGTTGTGAGACTCAAGGGATTTGGGTCTTGGGGTCCCCAGGGAAGGTTTTTCAGGGGGACCAGAGTGCCCCAAAACACTCTAATTTTTTGGGTGGTGGCAGCAAGTACCAGGTCCAAGCTGGTAACTAAGCTTGGAGGTTTTCATGCTAACCCCCATATTTTGGACGCTAAGGTCCAAATCTGGGATTAAGGTTATGTCAATAATAAACCGTTTTTTTAACATGGTTAATTTTGAACAGTGGTAAAATTAACAAAGGAGGACAAAAGCGTTGGACACTCGAGGATTTTTATAGATATGTGCTACAACATGTACATTATATTATATTAATAAATTTTGCAAGCCTGAAGCAGCAAGAGCAGTTGCACCACTTTTGTTCAGAATGTTCCTGGGCTTTTGCTATTGCTACTTGGTTTTACCCTAACAAAGCAAGAGAGAAAAGAGAACAACATGAATGCACATATTGGGGAAACTGAGGCACGGACCAAAAACTCCCTAAATTATTAATTGTTTTGTTAGAGCCCTTTTTGGCTTTTATTATGGATATTGTTTGCTTGGTTTAGGAGATTACAACAGTGATACTGCATTTAGGGATTAATAATTGCTATTGCCTGCCAAAGGGCGTTTTTATTTTGCTTTAGGCTATTACATGAGGAACAGGGTTTGCCCCTTGGGGGTTCGTGGGAGGTTTGGGGCCACCCACCAGGTATTTTGCTGTGGCCCTGCTGTGTCTATCCGGACTATGCACTGTGTTTAAGGCACATCCCCCTTAGGCTTGCACCACACTGTGGCTCAGGCCCCATTAGCAGCTTGAGCCAGGGATAGTCTTTGGAGGCATTTTAAAAAAAAAAATTATTTATTTAATTTAGATAATGACTGCAAGTGGTAAATATGCCCAATGGCTTATGATGGGATGTTGGATGGGGTGGGATCTGAGTTGCTACAGAGAATTCTTTCCTGAGTGCTGGCTGGTGAGTCTTGTCCGCATGCTCAGGGTTTAGCCGATTGCCATATTTGGGATTGGGAAGGAATTTTCCTCCAGGGCAGATTGGCAGAAACCCTGGGAGGTTTTCACCTTCCCCTGCAGTGTGGGGCACGAGTCAGTTGCTGGAAGATTGTCTGCACCTTGAAGTCTTTAAACCACGATTTGAGGACTTCAGTGGTTCAGACATAGGTTAGGGATTTGTTACAGGAGTGGGTGGGTGAGATTTTGTGTCCTGTGTTATGCAGGAGGCAAGACTGGGTGATCATAATGGTCCCTTCTGACCTTAATGTCTATGATTCTATGATTTTATGGATAGCTGGAAACCCGGATGGTCCAGGCAGGTGGTTGATTTACAACCGAGGCCCACGAAGCCATGACCAGAAACCTAGGGAAAAACATATGTTTTGAGCTGATTGGCATGTGCCAATTTTATTTTTTTTGGTGGTTGAAGCTGGTACACTACCGGGGATATGTGGTTTACAATGTAGTACGGACCTACCCACCTAATGTTTAGGGAGTGGGCTGCTTTTTTTTTTTTTAGCTTTTGTAACATTTTGTTTTTAATTTGCCATTTTTGGATGGTTTTAATAATCTTTTTTTTCCACATCTGGCCTTTTTTAAAATTTGAAATAGCTTTTACAGCTTTGCGAGTTTTACATAGTTTCTTCCTCAACTGGGCAAAGCTGAGACTGTTTTGGTTGTGGCAAATAGTAAATGTGATTATTGGTAAATATAGTATTTACATTATATTTATATTTGTTTATTAGCGGGTTGCTTATTTATTTTAAAATTTTAAATATTTTCCTCTAGTCAGATTTTGAATGGGTCCAAATCTAGTAGGCGTGCTCATAGCACACTTGCTGGATCAAGCTCTGCAGGCAAGATAGACTGGGGAACACCTGTCTCCACCTAGTTTAAGGATAATGGTGGTGTGTGTGTGGCGAGGGGGGCTTAAGCATATGAGGGGCATCCAGATAACTCGAGAGACACTGGGTCTATGCACAGAGTAGGAACTTAAGTACTTCAATACTTTTAATACATAAAAAAATTAGGCGCTGAGTGAATTTTGGTGCCTACAGGGCTAGGGATCAGCCAAGAGGAGTTTTGTGGATTTCAGTGGTGCTTAAAAGTGGAACTTAAGCACTTAAAACAAATGCCCTTTGAGCATCTGGTCCTAGATTTCTTAGTCATTTAGCATTAACCTAAGAGCATGGGTACATTTATTACTATTATCTTCAGAAAACAGAATCCACATGTATTAAGTCTGAGCGTTTATATAAACAGTCAAAGCACCATGGTTTTAAAAAGCAATCATGCCCAATGCTGCTGTGAGTATGCTGAAGTCCTTCCCCTCTTGTTGTTGCTATCATGGATTTGTGATCCGTCCTCATACTGTTGATTCAGCACAGCGAGAAACCTGTACGAGAGACTTTTAAAATCAGAGTGTATTTCCACTCTTTCGTCATATCACAGTTCCATAGCTGGAACTTGACAGCACACAACAGAATGCCGCTTAAATCAATAGCTATATATGCCAAACTTGTTTGTAGTGATTAAATTTCTCCTTAACCCTAAACTAAGATGGTTGTAATAATTATACAGTACCATGTTGCTAATATTTTCGATGTAACATTCTTATTCTGATCTGTAATTCTATATAGCACTTTCACAAACGTATTGATTTCTGTTTTACAAATAGATCTGATTGAAGCAAAATTAGTAGGTGTGCTGGATATTTTGGATGAAGAAAATCGTCTTCCGCAACCTAGTGACCAGCATTTTACTTCTGAGGTGCATGAAAAACACAAGGAGCATTTCAGAC
The DNA here is from genome assembly GCF_025201925.1 of Gopherus flavomarginatus. Lineage (NCBI taxonomy): Eukaryota > Metazoa > Chordata > Testudines > Testudinidae > Gopherus > Gopherus flavomarginatus. Next base: position 157,382,224 of record NC_066620.1, on the reverse strand, counting down.
TATCTGTAGGTTTACTTAAGACCTCTTCATTATTTTATAAAAATAAGTTCCCAGAGTGGATGCTAATATGACATAAGTTAGAAATCACTGTGAATAAAAAAACAAGTGCAATCCTCCAGTGATGTTCATGCAGTCTGGTGGCAGCATGTTGCACTCCCATTCAGAAAATCATCTGAAGGGATGGCAACAGTAGGCAGCCGTAGTCTCTCTCTCAGTGGACCCATGGAGCTTTCTTGGCCAGAACGATAGCCCAAGGCAAGATCATTACAGTGCAAAGTTCCCTCTGCCTGTTGTTGTTTATTTTGTAAGATATTTTTAAAACCTGTGGGGAAAGCATTGAAACCAGTGTTCAGGCTTTATAGAATGATTTACTGAAAAGTAGAAAAACTTTTCATTTTAGAAAGTGTTAGGTATTCATCTCTCCCTTTTTTAAAAACAAAGTGGGACTGGTGTCTTAACTAATTCTGTGAAAACGTTTCTTTATGCAATGCCAATCATATGACATTCAGACATTTTTACAAACTGTAAACTCAGTTTAGGTTTTATTGAAAAGTTCACTAAAGGTTTAACTTCTATAAAGCTTGTGCATAATTTTAATTTTTAGTGGATATCACAGTGTCCCATGCATGTCTAATAAGGTCTAGCTATGAAAATAAAATAAAGGATTTTCGTTTAGATGCTTTTATAAAGGCAGAATTGATACCTCAGATACCCCTTTTCCCCCTAATCTCTCCAAATTCCTCCAAGATTTTTAGCTTTAAGTTTTGGCAAATATCTGTTTAGTTCAATTTTCTGTTTCCCAGTTAGTACTTTAAAGATGAAACAGTAGAACCACCCGGGAAGTGGTTTTTTGTTTTTGTTCTGCATACTGTTAGAAGACTAACACAATCCCAGACTATGTATTTACAGGCATATTTTAAAATACAAAATCACAAGAAATGCCACTTCCATAATAACTAAATACAGGCAAATTTAACAAAAGTATGTTTTCCTCTAAATTAATACTTATTTCTTTAACTGGATTCCTGTGCTCTGAGAAATTCTTGTCAGACTCTTTAGGTTTTAGTAGTCAGCTATTACTTGCAGCTTTTGGTTCCTAGTTCTGGCTCTGACAGTTGGATACAAGGTGAAAGACCCAGCTATTCAGCTCTTAATTCAGAAGTCTACACAGCTAATTTGCAGGTGTTGTAGCTTCCATCCCATGACACCCCATGCTTGGACAACTCACCAAGGCAAATTTCAATATCACTGTCTTACTTGTAAATAATTTCACCCAAAAGATACATTTGAGCCTCTATCCCCTATTATCATGACAATACTGTGCACCAACCAAACATTCTGTGCCACCTGTGGGAATTAATGTTGGACTAGGAAGCAGTTGTGTTGATCAAAATTAATAATCTTGGCAGTTGCAGTGGCATTTTACTGTGAGTTGCAGGCTCATTCAAACCTGAAAAAGCTCAAGATGAAGAGAAAGTTTGAATCCTAGTGAACTGAAATAGTGGAGTTTCTCACGGCTTTAATCTTAACCTGTGGGAAAGGCAGAAAAATATTATTTTAAAATTTACTTTTTGAATTTTGTCCTTAATGATTTTTCTGTGTAACTTGGGTTTTTATTGCAGATTCCCAGGAAGTCTAAATTGGCTGTTCACAGAAATATCAGGGATGATGAGGGCTTTATTATCCGACATTTTGCTGGAGCAGTGTGCTATGAGACGGTAACTTTATTTAACAAACTTATGTTAATTATTTAATTTCTACTGCCCTGTTCTCCTTTGTTATTAGTGTTGTCTTACAACAGCTAGGAAATTGAGACTGCTTGGCATAATCAGACAAGTTAAAAATTCTTCAGGTTTAACTTTAAATGTCCTTCCTCCCCTCCTCCCCCAGACATGGCCACTTCAAATTCTTCTTTATGATGATTAACCAAGTACATCTAACCATTATTTAATCAATAGAAGTATAAATATAATAGCTTGTTGTACCGTTAGCAATATTCTCCTTGTTTCCAATACCATAACACTGGGTGCAAATTTCTCAATCTTTGGTTTTAGTTAATTTAGTTGGTAAGACTGATCTTTTAAATGCACCTTCAAGTTAGCGACTAAAACATCTCAATTATTTCTCACTTCATTTGCCAACCCTAATATGTACTAGTTAAGGTCTGAATAATAATTCTGCATTTCTACAGCACCTTTTAAGGATCTCAAAGTACATCACAAGCATTAATATATCAAGCTTCACAACACAGCTGAGGGGTGAGGTAACGAGAGCTGAAAATAGAAGCTAGGGGTAAAATTCTGATGCTATTGTAGTCAATGACAGAACTAGCACTGACTTCAGTATGGACTAGGCTTAGCCAGGATTTCAAATCACATCTCATGACTTCCAGTTCTGTGCTTTAAACATAAGACCACCTTTTCTCCTTTTATTGTTGTTAGTGTCAGACATAGACAATAAATATTCTACAATTACATGTTAAATATTTTTCTCAATATATTTCCCCCCTCAAATTCCTGGTATTTTAGCATTAGGTATTTTTGTTGGAATATTTTGACCGAAGTATGTCTTTATGTAGGACTAAGTAAAGCTATTAGTACTGTGAAGTTTATATGCAACTCTTTACTGGTTTGTTTTCTTTTCAGACCCAGTTTGTGGAGAAAAACAATGATGCTTTGCACATGTCCCTTGAATCTCTTATATGTGAATCCAAGGATAAGTTTGTCCGGGAACTATTTGAATCTACCACTAATAACAACAAGGATCCCAAACAAAAAGCTGGAAAGCTTAGCTTCATCAGTGTGGGAAACAAATTCAAGGTATTGGAATATTAAAAATGAGTTCTTTCCTTTAGTATGTTGCTTTTAAATTGCTTGAAATGAATGGAGCTTTAAGTATGGGAGAATCAGATGATGATTTGAGTTTCATGAAAAATATCCTCTTAAACATCTGTTCTTCAAATAAAATGTAATAAAACCACATATTCAAGTTAAATGATGGCCCTTGCTGTGCAAACCATGAAGATTGTTTGAAAGTAATCCTTGCTTTTATTTTTAAAATGCTGCATCTTACAACTCTTCTTGTCCCCAAATCCAAATAAAGCTTTTGAAGCACAGGTTCCAAGTTCTTTGTTCTAAATCTGGAACCTATAGTTCTAAATTTGACAAAAAGTGTTCTTCCATTCTCTTTGAAGGTGTAGAGGTAACTGTTTGTCAGTAAATTGCCACCTCAAAATTTAAAAGCTAACCTTAAAACTGGTTTTCCTCATTTAATATGGTGTAAGACAGCAATAGCGGCAAATATTTTCAGTGTGCTGAGTACGTCCTTTTTCACTATCTGACCATAGTATCTGATGCTTCTCCTAATTTTTTCCTTTCTTCCACTTGCTGTAAAGCTGACCTTCAAGCCTTGTCTTCTCCACATGTTTTCTACTTCCTTTCCTCATTCAGCAGTTTTATTTTTAGCTGGATTATTTCAGCTCAGGATGGCTAGAGAGAACTATAGGGAAGTTGAGAGAGGAAAAGCAGGCACAGCCAGGGGCTGCAGGTAAATGTATTACCTTAATGGACTCATTATTTTATAGCTGCTGCAATTTCAGCATGAGTTCTTCTTTTCAATACATCAGTGTTCATAATGTTTTGTACCTCTGTGGCATTTCGAGTGTATACGTTCTACTTACAGTAATTCATTAGTGTTAATTTCCCAGACATAACACATACCCTTAATGAACACTTAGCACGTTGGAAATTTCAGTTTCACTTCAGATAGCACTCAGGAATGTATCGCTACCATCGTAGGCTTTATTTTCTCTGTGGTTTAAAACTGGAAATTCTTCACTTGTTATGTTGGGAAATGTGAATAAATCAATCTTGAATTTCTCTACTTGTAACAGTTACCTAGATAATGTTCGAGAGAGAGAGAGAAATCCTTGTAAAAGACAAAGTGACTACATTTTAGAAAAAGATAATCTTGTAATGCTCAGGAGGGAAATAGACTATATAAAATATAAGCATCTATAACTTAGAGTAAAGTAAATTTTAAAATCAATACTGGAGAGCTGCTGAATACAGACAATATTGACACTCCTATCAATATCAAAATAAGATTATTTGATGGTTAGTAAAGGAATTGTTCCTGCGCTTCAAATGACTTCCTATCTCTGTCTCACTTGCCCCACCTTTCTGCCCCAATATCCAATAACTAATTCAGACAGATTGATTGAGTGAATGGGCAAGTTAATCTGGAGAGGAACCGATACTTTGTGAGCAATTGATGCTACTATTGATAACAATGGATAAAATTCTTAAATCCTGAGATTCTGCAGTTTCCACTGAAATCAATGCAAGATGCAGGTGCTCAGCATTTAGGATTTAACCAGTGTTTCCAATAACAGCACCAGTTTTGAAAGTGTGCCTGATTCATCTGAGCAACTTGAGAGAAGATGAACTCATTTACAGAATTTGTTCATGGGTCACACAGGATCATTCCTTGTTACGGAATCATGAGCATATATACTTTTGCATAAAGCAGTTGTTGTTTGTTATAAAACTGCATATTGATACTCACATTTAAATGACTTCCTCAAAAACAATGCTTATATAAAATACATTCCTTAATAAATGTAGTAAACATAAATAATTTGTTAAAATTAGATAAAGAAAGTATGTAACATCAGTGAAATCTGAGTAGCGAGTTAGCTAGGCCAGGCCTGCCCAGCCTGTCATGACACTCCTTTACTCATCCCAACTGTATGTGCTAGAATTCACCAACTTCGTCTGCAGGAATAACGAATAGGCCCCTTCTTTCTCTGCAGGAGAGACACTGGTAGCTTTAGCTGGAGTAGCAACAATGTATTTGCCTGCCCACTAGGTGCCCTGAGAATAATAGACCAGCTAGTCTAAAATAAGAATCCTGAAAACAATCCTCTGTTTTATGGTACACAGTACAGTAGTAATGGCAGAACTGTGCTTGACCACTTGGTATCAGAATTTTGTGTAATGTCACATTCGGCAATCAGTATTGTAAGCAGCAGTAAGTCAAGCATTACATTAGCCTGTGAAAGGTCAGGCTACTGTGTCAGAAATTTAACCATGTCTCTTGAGCTGGTTCCCCGCATATGTAAGTCCTAACCAAACTCTAATACCTAGAAGTGGTAATGCACTACTCAGATGTCTGTAGTTGTAGTTGAGGCCTAAGGCTATGGCTACACTTGAAACTTCAAAGCGCTGCCGTGGCAGCGCTTTGAAGTGCAAGTGTGGTCGCAGCGCCAGCACTGGGAGAGAGCTCTCCCAGCGCTGCACGTACTCCACATCCTCTACGGGTGTAGCCAGCGCTGCGGCACTGTTTACACTGAGGCTTTACAGCGCTGTATCTTGCAGCACTCAGGGGGGTGTTTGTTTCACACCCCTGAGCACAAAAGTTGCAGCGCTGTAAAGCACCAGTGTAGCCATGGCCTAAGGCTCTCATCGTTTGCTGCACACAGTCAGTTTCAGCATCAGGGTGTTAATTAAATTCTCAGTGTTTAAATTCCATCTAGGATAAATATAGGATTCCCTCTCTCCCCCAAATAAAATGAAGACTTATCTGCTGATTGTCATATTCAAAGAACAGTTCAGTGTAAAGTAATTTTGAGGATTTTAGCTGGCCAAATATATGACACATTAATATTTAAATCAGAATCTTAGGTAGCCTTGAGTCAAAAGTAAGCACAGCATCTCTTGTAAAGAGAATTAAAAAAAAAAAAAAAGGCGGTATTAAATATTTTGATGTGCAAACTATGTTGAGGATGCCCTTATCCATGTAATGTTTGACATACTGATACACATTATTCCTTACTGTCTGTAGCTTTTCGCAGATCACTTTCCTCATTAACTCTACTATGTATTCAACATTCTCCTTAATTACTTTCCTACTAGTGTAAGTACTTTGAATATCTAATAGCTAATTTTCAAACAATAAAGAAATACACGCATGCTATTATTATGCCATTCAACACAAGAGTATTCAACATAAGCAGTTTCCTTGGTGTCACTCAGGTACTCTTGCATGATGTTTCTAAGATTTGTTCATGTGTGGTTTATCAGATCTGAATGAGCTACTATTCACACACATCGCTAAGAAAAACTCATGCATGCAATAGTGTGGTCACTCTACTGTGTGCCTAATTTATAATGATCATAGTAAGACAGACACTTTATGGTTCTCTAATATGAAGTATTGAATTGTTTCATATTTTTTTAGACTCAATTAAATTTGCTCCTTGAAAAGCTTCGCAGTACTGTAAGTATAAATATAGATGCAAATTCTGTATTTCCCTTTATTGCTTCTCTCACGTTAACCAAGAGTTTTGGCTTAAATTTAATGGTTTATAATAATAAATAGTCAATTAAAATTATCCTGTTTTGCAACTGGATTTCATTTTTGAAGTGTATTGTTACATGAGTGCTGGCTGGTGAGTCTTGCCCACATGCTCGGGGTTTAGCTGATCGCCATATTTGGGGTCGGGAAGGAATTTTCCTCTGGGGCAGATTGGCAGAAGCCCTGGAGGTTTTTCGCCTTCCTCTGCAGCGTGAGGCATGGGTCACTTGCTGGTGGATTCTCTGCAGCTTGAGGTCTTCAAACCACAATTTGAAGACTTCAATAACTCGGACATAGGTTAGGGGTTTGTTATAGAAGTGGATGGGTAGGGTTCTGTAGTCTGCTTTGTGCAGGAGGTTAGACTAGATGATCATGTTGGTCCCTTCTGACCCTAAAGTCTGAGTCTATGGGTGCTGAATATTATTAAATTAATAGACTAAATATTAAAGTTACTGAAAGGAAAGTTGCTTTGTATTGTAGCATGGAAATTCTGCCAGTTCAGATAAAGTGCATTAATATTACTTAGGCCATGTCTACATCTAAAATTTTGCAGCGCTGGTTGTTACAGCTGTATTAGTACAGCTGTATAGGGCCAGCGCTGCAGAGTGGCCACACTTACAGCAACCAGCGCTGCAAGTGGTGTTAGATGTGGCCACACTGCAGCGCTGTTGGGCGGCTTCAAGGGGTTTTGGGGAAGGCGAGAGCAAACCGGGGAAGGAGACCAGCTTCGCCGCGGTTTGCTCTCGCGTTCCGCGAACCCCCCTGCAAACCGCAGGGAAGGAGACCTGCTTGCTCGGGGTTCGGCGAACGCGAGAGCAAACCGGGGAAGGAGACCTGCTTGCACGGGGGTTCGGGGAACGCGAGAGCAAACCGGGGAAGGAGACCAGCTTCGCCGCGGTTTGCTCTCGCGTTCCCCGAACCACCCTGCAAACCGCAGGGAAGGAGACCTGCTTGCTCGGGGGTTCGGGGAACGCGAGAGCAAACCGGGGAAGGAGACCAGCTTCGCCGCGGTTTGCTCTCGCGTTCCCCGAACAAGCAGGTCTCCTTCCCTGCGGTTTGCAGGGGGGTTCGCGGAACGCGAGAGCAAACCGCGGCGAAGCTGGTCTCCTTCCCCGGTTTGCTCTCGCGTTCGCTGAACCCCCGAGCAAGCAGGTCTCCTTCCCTGCGGTTTGCAGGGTGGTTCGCGGAACGCGAGAGCAAACCGCGGCGAAGCTGGTCTCCTTCCCCGGTTTGCTCTCGCGTTCCCGGAACCACCCAGCAAACCTCAGGGAAGGAGACCTGCTTGCTCGGGGTTCGGGGAACGCGAGAGCAAGCCGGGGAAGGAGACCAGCTTGATTACCAGAGGCTTCCTCAGGTATGCTGGGATACCTGCTTATTCCACGGAGGTCAAGAAAAGCGCTGGTAAGTGACTATACTTGATTACCAGCGCTGGATCACCAGCGCTGGATCCTCTACACCCGAGACAAAACGGGAGTACGGCCAGCGCTGCAAACAGGGAGTTGCAGCGCTGGTGGTGCCCTGCAGATGTGTACACCTCCTAAGTTGCAGCGCTGTAACTCCCTCACCAGCGCTGCAACTTTCTGATGTAGACAAGCCCTTAGTTTTATCAAGTCTCCAATTCCTTTCCTGATCATTTCCCTTTCCTCTAGTTTACTTGCTTCTCGCTCATGGGTAATCTGCCGTCCTGTATCTGATTTATTTTTGTGACCAGATTTTGATTCACTCTATATCTGCAGTTAACTCATGAACAGCCAGGGTTTTGAACAAGTTCTAGGAAAACTCTTAACTCTGATCATTTTATTATTTATTTGTTGCAGAGTGGCACTTTATTTTTCCATCCCTTTTTCTCACACACACATTCACATTTTCAAGTGTGAGAAGGGAGTTATAAAATGTCATCCCTAGATTTTCTAATCTATTTTTTGGCAATTTAATCTAAGACAGGGGTTGGCAACTTTTCTGAAGTGCTGTGCCGAGTCTTCATTTACTTACTCTAATTTAAGGTTTCGCGTGCCAGTAATACATTTTAACATTTTTAGAAGGTCTCTTTCTATAAGTCTATAATATATAACTAAACTATTGTTGTATGTAAAGTAAATAAGGTTTTTAAAATGTTTAAGATGCTTCATTTAAAATTAAATTAAAATGCAGAGCCCCTTGGACCAGTGGCCAGGACCCAGCAGTGTGAGTGTCATTGAAGACGGCACGTGTGCCATGGGAGGTTGCCTACCCCTGATCTAATACAGTCATGTAGTTGAATTGGTAGCAGGAAAAAAATCTCATACCACCACCTCCATCCATACTCCCAATATTAAAATTAGTTCATATTCACTTTCCCTCTAATCTTCTACTCTGATTTGTTTCTGCTTCTCTCACCTACACCCCTAGCTGTAACCCTCCCTCCATAGCCAATCAGCACTGCTGGTAGATGGACAAGTTTGCTTTACTACTTTACATTTCAGGTCCAGGATTTAGATGAGCATATTTCACATTTATTGTAAATTCTGTTTTAATTTATTTTTATGCAGACCCTCAGAGAATAGTAGGCATGCGTTTCAGTAAGAGATGCTGATTGAAACTACCAAATGGCTAATATGCTTCAGTGTTAAAAAGGTTTGCTGCATTAAAAATCTTTGAAGAAGCTCTTGAGCCAAATTAATCAATTTTTAAAGAGCTTTAGTTCATTAGTGAAAGACAAACATAACTAACCATCTTGCACAGCCCTTTGCTACTTCCTCAAGGCCTCTGGAGTTGCACAGCCATTGGTCTGATTTTTAACTTCCTGATTGCGTTGGCTCCACAACTCATTGCTTGATCCCTCAGTATCTAGTTCAGACAGTCATCTTTGAAGAATTTGGCTAAAAAGCCACTATACCTTTTCTGTCTTTGATATGGATTTACAGAGAAGCAAACAGGTTTTAGAGTAGCAGTCGTGTTAGTCTGTATCCGCAAGAAGAACAGGAATATATTTGTTAGTCTCTAAGGTGCCACAAGTATTCCTGTTCTTTTTTTAGAGAAGCAAACAGTCTACTCTTGCAAGCTCTCCATTATTGTGTACTCTATTTCTTAGAAACCTCCTCTGTGCAGGATACATCTTCCTAGTATTTTTGTAGGTCGAGGAGTATTCTCTATCAGAACAATCACCTCCTTGTCATTAAACAGCTCACTTCATGAGAGTATATTGCAGCTGACTGTATCCCCATGTTCTGTGATAAATATGAACTAGCAGTTTCCTGTTCCATACTTAAATCTCTCTCCTATGTTTGTCTTATCCTGTGAGTTTTTTTAAATTTCTCTCTTCCTTTTTCATTCTTCGTGTCTTTCTTCAGTTCTTAGGGCATAGGAATTAAGGTTTCTATACATAACGAGGGGAATCCAACCCTATATTTCACACATTTTTAATCTGGATAACAAATTCTGCTTTACTTGCTGGAAGATTACCCATTAGTACGGAGAGAGAGTTTAGCTCAGGAAATAGATTGCAAAGTTAGTGGTGTGTTACCTCACTTTTCAGTGAGTCAGAGTTACCATACTTGTGAAGTTATATATTTACAATTTCTCTAATGATGTGGTCAGAGGAAGTAATCAAACTGAGTTATGTTTGAGCTTTGGGGAATCAACAACTCTATAAATAGAGGTGGAAAAACATTATTTTAGCCAATGCAACTTCTTTAAAAAAAATTTAGATGTAGTAAATTATCCTGCTTATTTAAGTAGGATAGTAATCGCTAAACTTTATGCTTTGATCTAATTTCTTTAAAAAAAAGTTACATCATAGAGAACCATTAAATTTTAGTCTATTTATATCATCTCTGCTTTTTAAGTTTCAGAATGGTGCGGGACCTCTCCCTATTTTCAGTATTATTTTAGCAAATGTCTTGAGGGACTTTGATAGGAATACTAAAATTCTTCTTGTTTATATTAAGGTAGCATCCAAAAAATGCTTAGCGCTTCTCAGACATAACAAAAGACAGTCCGTGCCCCAAAGAGCTGGATCCCCTGTCATCAAGTGTTTTGCCCTGCCCCAGACTTAAAGCTGGCCTGAATGACCAGATGAAAATTCCTCTTTCCTAGGGAAATCTTAGAACCAATGTAGCTAAGTATTCGTCAGCCCTCTTTCAGCCATTGGAGTATTCAAGGGCTTGTCCAGGGAAAGGAGGCATGGCCAGGGTGCTACTTCATTCCAGTGGTCTTAATGTTACCAGGATTGGGGGCATAAAGGTGACATACAGCTGCCTTTGCCCAACCCTTTCCTTTCCTCCCCTGTCCCCCAGGACCTGTGCTGAGCACAATTTTACAGCTTGGCTAGACTTGAGATTTGGTCCCAAGAGGAGAGGGAGAGAGATGCAAGGTACAGTCAAAGTGATCACAGAGAGGATAGTCGCAGGTCATATCAGTCTCCGTTTTATTCTAACACATAACATGAATGGGATTTTTTTTTAAATGTTGGGGAAAACACTGATATGTTTGGGCTGGTGAGCAAGGGATGAGTGGTTAGAGAAGGAACGATTTTGAGGGATGAAAAGAATGGGGAGAAAGATGTAAAGAGACAGTATTAGTTGCTTATCTTTTTCAAGGAAGAGGATTGCAGTAGTGGAGATAAAGTACAACTAGACTGATGCAGTAATAATTGGATTCAGTTATTGGTGGTAAGAAAAAATGGTTGAATGAAAAGAAGGTGAAGTTCTCATTGACAGCTTGAACTTTGAGATCAGTTTGTTGAGTGCAAAATGGATATGAAAAGACTGAAAAGCATAAAAAGTCAGTTTCCCTTTCTAGGAATCTATTACTATTCCTTTGTTCTGTAATTCTTAAATGATCACTTATTTCAGAAGGTTTAAATTTATATAGATTCTGCTAACTTGCTGTCCTGACAATAGGGGTCAAGCTTTATTCGCTGCATCAAACCTAATTTAAAGATGACGAGTCACCATTTCGAAGGGGGACAGATTCTCTCTCAGCTTCAGTGTTCAGGTAATGTATGCTTCTTACTGATTTCTGGTGTTATTTATTTATAGTGCTTTACAGTTTCACACAAAGTTGAAATGTCTGTCATTGAAACAATGTTTCCTTGATTGGACAAATATTTCTGTTCTTAATTTAATGGTCTCTAGATACAATTAAATGATTTGTATCTGAGTGTTAATTTTGATTCTCAGTAATCAGATAATTATTTTAATTAAATTAAATTATTTTTAATTAGACTTTTTCAGTGTTAATTAAAAAGCTAGCAGGCACTATGCACTCAACAACATTAAAATATACAATACAAATTCAGATTCACAATGTATATTAAAAGATTGCTCATGTAATGCTTGCTCAGATAAGAATAAGTCTAGCAACCCCCACATCTGATCACTCTTTAATCCTCTACCCTCTTCCTCCCCAAACACCTGAAAATAAAGATGAACTTTGTAGTGTGTCCCAAAAGACGGACTGAGCGGGGGTATGAGTTTCAGAGTTGAAGACTCTTTACAAGAAACACCTGATCAGCACTCTTTTCATGTTTAAATTGACGGTGTTCCAATTTGAGCACATCTGCTGAACTTCAGGAGTGTTGCATAGAACAAGAGGCAGTACTTCAGAAAGCCAGGTCCTAAACTGCTGAAGGATTCATATGTTAGTACCAACACTCTGTTCTCTGCCTGAAAACAGACAGACAGCCAGTATAGATCATGGTACACCTCTACCCCACTATAAGGCGACCTGATATAACTGGGTTTACGTGTACCAGTATAGCGTGGTAGCAGCGGGGCTCCGGCGGTGCTTTAAAGGATCCAGGGCTCTGGCTGCTGCAGGGAACCCAGGGCCCTTTAAATCAGTGCTGGAGCCCTGCCGCTGCTACGCCGGGGCTCCAGCAGTGCTTTAAAGGGTCCAGGGCTCCGTCTGTTGCGGGGAGCCTGGGCCCTTTAAATCCCTCTGGAGTCCTGCCACTGCTTCCCGGGGCTGTGGCAGTGGGGCTCGGCCGGCGATTTAAAGGGCCCAGACTCCCTGCAGCGGCTAGAGCCTGGAGCTCTTTAAATCACGGCCAGAGCCCCGCTGCTGCTACCCTGGGGCTGCGGCAGCGGGGCTCTGCTGGTGATTTAAAGGGCTTGGGGATCCCTAAATCATCGCTGCAGCCCTGCCACTGCTACCCTGATATAATGGCGTTTCACTTATAACGCGGTAGAGATTTTTGGTTCCCCACAACCGCGTTATGTTATATGTTCTTATCATGAAATGCTCCTTAATAAGCAAGCAGCTGCATTCTGCACCATCTTCAGTTTTCTGATTGATTGGTAGATGTATCCCCCATTTCGTACTCATTGTAGTGCTTTAAACTTGAAGTGTCAAATGTATGATTGGCATCTATGGAATGATATGCATCTGAAGGGAAAGGTGTGCTTTTCTTGCTAAACATATATGTGGAAAAAAGCACTTTTGCTGACAGTTGATATCTGAACATCCAGAAGCAGAGAAAGATCTAACAAGACTGTTCCATTGTGCACTTGTGTCATAGTTTCATAAAGTTTAAGTCCAGATGGGACTATCAGATAACCTAGTCTGACATTTTGAATATCAGAAGGCCTTAAATTTCACCCAGCTACTGCAGAATAGACCCCAATAATTTCTGTTTGACTAAAGCGTGTCTTCGAAAAGCCATCAGACTGCAAAAGATGTGATTTGACACGAGATTTCTGCCATTTGCACTTTAACAGTCTTTCATATCACTTCAGCTATTGCAGATAATCTGTAAACAAGAGGGACCTGTGATAGTGAAGTTGCAGAGCAACTTGTTTAGGGGCCACGGTATCTATGGACAAGTGCTGAAGTTCATTTGAAGTTCCATTCAATTATCAACTGAATTTTCTGTTGGCTAAATAGTATTCTCCCTGCAAGCTCTCTGGTTCCATTACCATCTGAGGGTGCACCATCAAAATAGGTAAGGTGCCACTCTGCCCTCAAACAGAAGAAAGTAAATGGTTCGTCTGTAACATCAGAATAACCTCTACCTCCTGGAGATCCAGTCTCAACCCAGATTTCAGATCTTGAATATGTCCCACACTGTGAGTTATGTCAGAAATCTCTTGGGCACCCCATGGTTGTCATCTATGAGCAGAAGAATTGCCATCTGAATGGACTCCAAAATCACCTGTACCATCAGTTTCAGTGACTTCAGCCATGTAGCTTATCAGTTCAGCTGAGACCTCTGCAGTGCATCCTGGCTGATCCATCGAAAGTAGGCCCACCTGAATCCTGCCCCATAACTCAAATGCAGAATCCAGTTTTTTGGAATGATGTTGCATGGCTACGAATCTGGAAATACAAGGTCCTTTCAAATTTTATGTTCTTGTTTACAGATTTATTCATCCTTGTTCTTGCACTATTATGCTTGATATGAATGGTTTACTGGGTTACAAGAATGAACTTACTCCCAGAAAATCATGGTGGTACGATATAAATAAGTCAATAATGTTAAGTTTGAATCATTCTTCATAAGTCCTTTATACACTTTTCTGTGCAGGTGTTTGTTTCCATTATCCTTTTGTGGGTTTCGTAGTTTGAGCTTAGTTTTTCTACAGAAGTTCCTGGTTCAGCATCTGGTGTTTTGTCAAGCATACTTATATTTGTCATGTCAAGTTACGTTTAAGTAAAAATTAGCTAATCATAGACACAGAAATGCTTAACAGTGTTGCTTTAATTAAGATTCCATTAACGCCATTATTAGCAGCTAATAGTACTTGGCAATGTTTGTGAGACTAAACAAATTAACAGACTAAAATTTTTATTTTCACCATAAGCTTCTATAAGCACCTTTTTGTACACGTATTAATCTGTTTTTTTTTCAGTAAAATAACAAGTATACATAAACATTAAGCTGGTGGGGAGAAAAGTAAAGTTTAAGCGCAAAAAGAGCTATTTATAATATGAAATTTTTTAAAAAAGGTATTAATGGAAGTAAATCAAAAGGCAAATTACAATAGCAGAAACTTCACCAAGAACAGATATGCAATAAGGAAAGGTGGCAAAAAGAGTCAGTAAAAACAGTAACAAATAAAATTGAAAATGAGATACACAAGATCTATTGCTAGGAATTTTTCAAAATTAGCAGAGACACATGGCTGATTGTATGTTACTTAGCTGCAGGATATAATAAGATAGGGAATTGGGGGGAGTAAGTCAAGGATGGCTCTTGCTTCCAAAATGTAACCCAATTTTCTTAGTTTATTCATTCTGCAAAGTGGTATAATATGTTAATTTTTAACTGCCATAGAGATTGTGTTGTTTAAGTATTTTGAGATCATTGCAAGAGATTATAGAAGGTGTGGCATGGAATTCCTGTATCTGTGCTGCGACACTCTTACAATGCAGCTTTGGAGGCATTTTGATGTATCAAGACATTGATATTTTGGGGGCAATAACATGGCATCCCAGAGGTTCTCCCACTAATTCTGAGATCTGGGGTGATTTTTAAACTCTTTTGAACTCCAGCTCATGGCATGAATTTAGCCTTGACTCATGCACTCTCTGGCAGTGCAACGTCTGTTTTAATTACTGTTTGAAGACTCTCCAGCCTTTTGCTGATTTGGGTAGCAATAAGTTGCACCTCTGGAGATGTTGGCAGTATTTATGGTTATCTATAATAGATTCATTCTACTATGCCACTTTTGCTGTATCAAAGATTTACAAAATGCATCTCACCAGCTAAGGCACATCCCAGCATTATATGTAAACAGGGTGTGCCGGCACGGGTGCTAATGCCAGTCAGCTCCACCTTTGCACTCTGCACTGCCTCTCACGCAGACATCATTGTTGCCATTGTACACATTAATAGTCTTTGTCTGTTCAGAAATTATTGGGTCCCTGCTTTAGGGAAGGAACAGCAAATAGTGGCTCTGCCAAAGAAGATTTAACAGAGTAACCCACTGAAGTCTGTTAGTTGCCACATATCTGGCAAGGACTCAGAATATTATTGCAGACTGTCTCTGCCATTCAGGAATAAATTCATATAAATGGCCATTTGACCAGAAAAAGGTGGATGCTGGGGCCAGTCCTTGCAGAACCACGTACTACACTGGGGACTTAGGCCAAGCATTTAAGCATGTCCAAAGGGCCTAAGCCATTAATTGCTCATTAATATGAAACAACTGCTTTATTTAAATTTTAATGACATACATATTTTTGTGTGTATTTCTGTGAATATAGGTATGGTGTCTGTTTTGGACTTGATGCAAGGTGGCTTCCCATCACGAGCATCATTTCATGAGCTATACAATATGTACAAAAAGTATATGCCTGCGAAACTAACTCGACTGGACCCTAGACTTTTCTGCAAGGTAACAGCCACCTGAGTGCCAAATGAATTGTCCATATTTTTTTCTTTTCATCTCGGATAGAAAATATTTATTTTGGTTTATTTTGTGCCCTTTTTTTGTGAAATATGAATCAAACTGATTTTTTCCTTATGTTATAGGCACTATTTAAAGCCTTGGGCTTAAATGAAAATGATTACAAATTTGGATTAACAAAGGTGTTTTTTAGACCTGGCAAGGTAAATAGTATCTTTCAATTGCAGTTTTTGAACATAGAGTATTGAAGATTGTGTAAACTTCCAGAAAAGTATTGTCGTAGAGTGAAAATATATTACATGCTTAAAATTAAAAAAGGTTATAGCAGAGAAACAAAGGTTTCCCATTAAAACATATCTATATTCAAATCATTGTTCTCTGAATATGAGCATTGTTGGAGCAAAGGGTGGAGAAGCAATGAAAGCTTTTGTGTCTAGGAGTGAGACTTCAGTATAGAGATGTAATTTGTCTTACTCATTAACATAATTATCCAAAACCTGAAGATTTTAAAAAATGGATGCCGTTAAGTTATGCTAGTATGTCAAGGTTTTCAAAAATGTCTTGGAGGCTTCTCTCTTTTGGACCCAACTTAAGATACCTTGAAGGGGCATGATTTACAGAGTGGCTGCTAAGTAAATGGGGTACCCAAAATTACTAGTCTCTTTGGAAAATCTTAGCCATAAATCTTTATTTTGGCACCTAAATATGTGTCTGGATTTTCAAAAGCACTGAGCACTCAGCAACTGTCAGAAAAAGCCTGGATTGGAAGTAGTCATTTCTGTTATCAACAGAACCTATTAAAATGTGAAAGCAAAGTTACCTTTTCACGTGTTTGAATTAATTAGAAGTTGAACTGAAGTTTCCATGGTTACTGAAGGTTCCAAGGTTCTGTTTACTGTACTGATATTTTACCTTTGTCCTCAGTGCTCTGTTAGGTTATAATGTTGATTATCTATTTTCTATCTATTCTTTTGTTATGTAAGACTGTTTATGTATTTAGTTTGCAGAGTTTGATCAGATAATGAAGTCTGATCCAGATCATCTAGCGGAGCTGGTTAAACGAGTCAATCACTGGCTTATCTGCAGTCGCTGGAAAAAAGTTCAGTGGTGTTCTCTCTCAGTGATTAAATGTATGTAATTTAATGTTGTTTATTAGTAAATCAAAATATACTAAGAGTATTGCACAGCAACTGGATTGTTGCTTCGTAATTTGAACAGTATTAATTAAGGCCCCCAGCCTGCAAATACCTACTTGCTTAACTTCAGGCATGTGAATAATCTCTTTGGAGTCATTGGGACTTCTCAGTGTGTCATGTTATTTACACATACAAACATGTGAATAAATTGAGACCTAAGTGAATCTATTCCAGGATATTTAGAATCCAGAAATTTACACAACTTAATTACCCTACTTTTTTTGGAATGATAGGGCAGAAGGCCTGCCACCTTAAAACAATTACATCTAAGGAAATAGTGGTTTGTTTGGTGGGCTTTGTGTGTTAGAGACTTTTATGAGAAAATAAGTCTTTACCTAATTCACAGCTCAGCTAAATCTGAAATAGCATCTAATCATAGATGAGAGTTGGAGACTTGTCATATATTTATCATTCTGGGACATCACTTTTAAAAAATAAATAAATCAAGCGTGTATTTGTAGGGAATGTTGTAGGCATTCCCTTGAACGATTTAAAATGATAAAGCCATTCAGACTCATTGAATTTATTTTATGTGTTTGCAGTGAAAAACAAAATAAAATACCGAGCTAGTGCCTGCATTAAAATACAAAAAACTATTCGTATGTGGCTTTGCAAGAGAAAGCACAAACCACGGTAAGAAGGTTCAAAAACTGTTCTTTTTTTTTAAACGTTGATATTTCTTATGCCTAACTGAATAGTCTTAAGGTGGGAGTGTCAAACAATAACTTATACTAGCAATATTTTTAAAGTGTGGATTTAGCTTTAGCTTTTGCATTCATGCTTATTCAGATTGAATGGATGAGTAACACTTATTAGAAAATTAATACAAATATTGTGCAGTATTCTGATTAATCCATTTATAGACTTTTTTCTCTCTCTCAAATAAAGACCAGTAATATAGAATCATATGACTGGAAGGGACTTTGAGAAGTCATCTAGTCCAGTCCCCTGCACTCATGGCAGGACTAAGTATTTTCTACACCATACCTGTTTGTCTAACCTGCTCTTAAAAATCTCCACTGATGGAGATTCCACAACCTCCCTAGGCAATTTATTGCAGTGCTTAACCACCCTGACAGTTAGGAAGTTTTTTGTAATGTACAACCTTAAACCTCCCTTGCTGCAATTTAAGCATATTGCTTCCTGTCATATCCTCAGAGGTTAAGAACAATTTTTCTTCCTCCTCCTTGTAACAACCT
Organism: Gopherus flavomarginatus; assembly: GCF_025201925.1. NCBI lineage: Eukaryota > Metazoa > Chordata > Testudines > Testudinidae > Gopherus > Gopherus flavomarginatus. The sequence continues at coordinate 157,364,143 of NC_066620.1, read as the reverse complement.
TTTATGTACTTGAAAACTGTTATCATGTCCCCTCTCAGTCTTCTCTTTTCCAGACTAAACAAACCCAGTATTTTCAATCTTCCTTCATAGGTCATATTTTCTAGATCTTTAATTATTTTTGTTGCTCTTTTCTGGACTTTCTCCAATTTGTGCAAATTTTTCCTGAAATGTGCCCAGAACTGGACACAATACTCCAGTTGAGGCCAAATAAGCACAGAGTAGAGTAGAAGGATTAGTTCTCGTGTGTTGCTTACAGCAATCCTGTTAATACATCCTAGCATGATGTTTGCTTTTTTTTTGAATCAGTGTTACACTGTTGACTCATATTTAACTTTTGGTCCGCTATGACCCCCAGATCCCTTTCCGCAGTACTGCTTCCTAGGCATTCATTTCCCATTTCCCTGCTGTTGTCCACAAGTAGGATTTAGTGTAGTTCTATTTAAAAAAGTACTAAGTTAAAGCATACTAGCAGGGCCTATGTGCATCACATTAGTGTGTTTTAGAAATCACATTCCTGTAGTGCACATTACCCCCATTCCAACCTGTGTAGACATGCCCATAGTTTAAACAGCATATTTAAAAAAGGAAAACAGGATTAGAAATGAATGTGAATATTTACTGATACTTTAAAAAAAAATCACCTACTTTACAAAAATATCTCAAAATATAATGATCTGGGTTTTTTTTATATTCACAGCATTAATGGACTAATAAAAGTGCGTACACTGAAAAAGAGACTTGATAAATTTAATGAAGTAGTAAGTGCCCTGAAAGAGGGAAAACCAGAGATGAGCAAGCAGATCCAGGATCTGGAGTTATCTATTGATGCGTTGATGGTCAAGATTAAGGTATTACATAACAATAGAACTTCTGAGATGGTTTTTAACTTCGTCTGAAATAGAAGGCTGAAGTCTTTATTTATAGTTAGCATTTAATCCAGAGTTTTTAATACAAGTGCCTTAAATTAGGCTCCTGAATTCATGTTTAGGCATCTAAATAAAGAGGCTTGATTTTAAGAGGTGTCGGGCACTGCCAAATCCCCTTACAATTAGTAGAGTGCTCAGCATGACTAAAAGTAAGACCGCTTATTTGGCACCTAAATTGATATTTGGGCACCCTAACTCTAAGCATATAAGTTTGAAAATTTGATCTTAATGCATATTGTGATGGATGTAGCAACCCTTTTGATATTGTGAGATAAACATATTATATAAGCTTCATCTAGTGCTGCAAAATATGGTGCTTAGAATAATGTACAGTAGCAATGTTTTAAATTAATTGGGGTTTTGGTATTACCTTAATTGCTTAGTAAAACATGATGCTAAAGAGGTTTTGCATAACTATCAAGCCAAAGAAGATTACCACAAGGCCAACAATGTTATCTAACAAGACTAAGGCCTTGTCTACAGTACAAAGTTGCAGCGCTGGTGAGGGGGTTACAGCGCTGCAACTTAGGATGTGTACACACCTGCAGGGCATTACCAGCGCTGCAACTCCCTGTTTGCAGCGCTGGCCGTACACCCGGTCGTGCCTCGGGTGTAGAGGATCCAGCGCTGGATCACCAGCGCTGGTCATCAGGTGTAGACACTCACCAGCGTTTTTGTTGACCTCCGTGGAATAAGCAGGTATCCCAGCATACCTGAGGAAGCCTCTCTGGTAATCAAGCAAACTCCACTGCCCTCCAAGCAGGTCTCATTCCCCGCGGTGTGCTCTGGCGTTCCCCGACCCCCACTCCAAGCAGGTCTCCAGCCCCGCGGTGTGCTCTGGCGTTCCCCGACCCCCCCTCCAAGCAGGTCTCCAGCCCCGCGGTGTGCTCTGGCGTTCCCCGACCCCCCCTCCAAGCAGGTCTCCAGCCCCGCGGTGTGCTCTGGCGTTCCCCGACCCCCCCTCCAAGCAGGTCTCCTTCCCCGCGGTGTGCTCTGGCGTTCCCTGACCCCCCCTCCAAGCAGGTCTCCTTCCCCGCGGTGTGCTCTGGCGTTCCCCGACCCCCCCTCCAAGCAGGTATCCAGCCCCGCGGTGTGCTCTGGCGTTCCCCGATCCCCCCTCCAAGCAGGTCTCCTTCCCCGCGGTGTGCTCTGGCGTTCCCCGATCCCCCCTCCAAGCAGGTATCCAGCCCTGCGGTGTGCTCTGGCGTTCCCCGACCCCCCCTCCAAGCAGGTATCCAGCCCCGGGGTGTGCTCTGGCGTTCCCCGACCCCCCCTCCAAGCAGGTATCCAGCCCCGGGGTGTGCTCTGGCGTTCCCCGACCCCCCCTCCAAGCAGGTATCCAGCCCCGGGGTGTGCTCTGGCGTTCCCCGACCCCCCCTCCAAGCAGGTATCCAGCCCCGGGGTGTGCTCTGGCGTTCCCCGACCCCACCTCCAAGCTGGTCTCCTTCCCCGCGGTGTGCTCTGGCGTTCCCCGACCCCCCCTCCAAGCAGGTCTCCAGCCCCGCGGTGTGCTCTGGCGTTCCCCGACCCCCCCTCCAAGCAGGTCTCCAGCCCCGCGGTGTGCTCTGGCGTTCCCCGACCCCCCCTCCAAGCAGGTCTCCAGCCCCGCGGTGTGCTCTGGCGTTCCCCGACCCCCCCTCCAAGCAGGTCTCCTTCCCCGCGGTGTGCTCTGGCGTTCCCCGACCCCCCCTCCAAGCAGGTATCCAGCCCCGCGGTGTGCTCTGGCGTTCCCCGACCCCCCCTCCAAGCAGGTATCCAGCCCCGCGGTGTGCTCTGGCGTTCCCCGACCCCCCCTCCAAGCAGGTATCCAGCCCCGCGGTGTGCTCTGGCGTTCCCCGACCCCCCCTCCAAGCAGGTCTCCTTCCCCGCGGTGTGCTCTGGCGTTCCCCGATCCCCCCTCCAAGCAGGTATCCAGCCCCGCGGTGTGCTCTGGCGTTCCCCGACCCCCCCTCCAAGCAGGTCTCCTTCCCCGCGGTGTGCTCTGGCGTTCCCCGATCCCCCCTCCAAGCAGGTATCCAGCCCCGGGGTGTGCTCTGGCGTTCCCCGACCCCCCCTCCAAGCAGGTATCCAGCCCCGGGGTGTGCTCTGGCGTTCCCCGACCCCCCCTCCAAGCAGGTCTCCAGCCCCGCGGTGTGCTCTGGCGTTCCCCGATCCCCCCTCCAAGCAGGTATCCAGCCCCGGGGTGTGCTCTGGCGTTCCCCGACCCCCCCTCCAAGCTGGTCTCCTTCCCCGCGGTGTGCTCTGGCGTTCCCCGACCCCCCCTCCAAGCAGGTCTCCTTCCCCGCGGTGTGCTCTGGCGTTCCCCGACCCCCCCTCCAAGCAGGTCTCCTTCCCCGCGGTGTGCTCTGGCATTCCCCGACCCCCCCTCCAAGCAGGTCTCCTTCCCCGCGGTGTGCAACAGCGCTGCAGCGTGGCCACATCTAACACCACTTGCAGCGCTGGTTGCTGTACGTGTGGCCACTCTGCAGCGCTGGCCCTATACAGCTGTACTAATACAGCTGTAACAACCAGCGCTGCAAAATTGTAGATGTAGACATACCCTCAATGTTTTCTTTTTGTTTCTCAGTGACCTCCTGCTGGTTTTGAAAATGCCTCCTGAAGAGGTTTATGTATGTTATCTGACTGAAGAACTTCTGGGAATAGCAGGTTTAGCTCAGAAGAATGAGAACACTGAGCACTAGGAATAACTTAAGGAGGCTGTGTCTTTGTTGTCTGGTTCTACTGAAGCAGTGCCAAAACCCTAATTTTAGTCTGATGTGGCGTCAGCTTTGACCGTAATTAAAGGACTCTGCTGAGGCTCGTAGCTTTGACATTTGGCCCAAGGGTTGTTAATAGAAAGTCCAAACAAAATTTACAAAGATTATCTCTCAGTGGGATTCAGGGCTGGTTTAAATGCAGAGGTTTGTGTGTGTGCAAGCGCACGGGGTGGGGAATAGGGTCGAATCATAGGTGTTGGAACTGAGGGTGTTGCCATTTGGTTCAATGGCTCTCAGCATTCCCAATGTACAAATTGTTCCAGCACCTCTGTTTCTAGTCAGTGCTGCACATGAGAAGGGACTGAATGCGCGTACTGGAAGTGTGGATGCTGTTGTGGCTTCCAAAAAAGTGCTGGAATGGTGTGTCTGAGACTGTCCAGAACGTGCTAACTCTGGACCTAGGACCACTGCCTCTTGGCACTGTTTTTGGGGGGAGACATTTATCACTGACCCTCCAGGTAAGAGGCAGAACCTTGTGGTGTGTCTAGGACTCAGACTGTTTGAATTAATCCCTGAAGATATGTTTGAGTTCTTCACTGTACTATAATAGAGTATTAAAGAAAGGTCTCCAATACCAATGAAGAATAACTGTGTGGCCACTGATGAATTCACTTTGTTTTTCAGGAGCACTTAAACTTATACCATGAGTGAGTCATATTCATGTTTCTCTGGCCCTCTGCTCTTCTTGTATACTGTATTCTTGTGATCAAACAGATGAACTACGCAGAATTTTTCATATTAATTTACTTCCAATAAAATGGCTCTTGGTCATTTTAATCTTCTTTTTCCCCCTTCCCCACCATCACAAAAGCAGCTCAGGCAGCTAGAATGAAGGGATATTGAGACTGACGCACACGGCAAGAAACCTAACATATTAGACTTCATTGTGAATGGTTCTGCTGTCTAGGAAGATGACATTTTAGCAATGGTCCCATTCCAGTGGGATAGTATCTTTTTTTGACATTTGAAATCCCAGTTAAAAAGACACTGAAGTTTTTAACACAGAGCAGGTAAAATTTTGACCTTAGTCAACCTTTAAAGTGCCTATTTAAAAAAAAAAAAAAAAGTCATGTGACTATGCACAGAACATAAGACGTCTGAGGAAAAAGGTAAATCGAATATAGATGAAATTTCATGATTGCATGAATCAGTGTGAAAAGGGGAAGACAGTGAAGCGGCAATGAAATAAAACTGTAGCTATCAAACATTTTTCAAAAGCTTAAAAAGAGTAGTGGGGACCATTACCATGTCCAATTAAAGCATTTGCATTGTATTAAGGTCATTTTAAATACTAGTATGTTTGTTTCTTTAAATGTTGGCGACTAGTAAAAATACCATACAATGATATGAGTGCTAGGGTAATGAGAGGTGTAAAACCATCCGCTGTGTTGCCGTATGATTAGTATTGCATGTAACTGATCGGGAATTAAGCAGATATAACACAGAATCAACCCAAGGAACAGATCTACCAAGTAAGGAGCGACAAAGAGTCCTGTAGCACCTCATAGACTAACAGAGATATTGGAGCATAAGCTTTCGTGGGTCAATACCCACTTCATCAGAAATTTCCAGAGGCAGGTTTAAATATGCAGGCAAGAGTCACTCTGGAGATAATGAGGTTAGTTCAATCAGGGAGGATGAGGCCCTCTTCTAGCAGTTGAGATGTGAACACCAAGGGAGGAGAAACTGTTTTTGTAGTTGGCTAGCCATTCACAGTCTTTGTTTAATCCTGAGCTAGTGGTGTCAAACTAGCAAATGAACTGAAGTTCAGCAGTTTCTCTTTGGAGTCTGGTCCTGAAGTTTCTTGGCTGCAGGATGGCTAATTGCCATCCTTCATCCTAGAATTTTAAAGCATGAATCACTTTCTTAAGTGAATAAGGGTTGAAAAGGGATGATATGCTTCAAAGAAGGGAGGTCCTAGCCAGTCTTCAGCTGTAAGGATGAAGGTTGTTTGTAGTTTAAAGTGACAAGTGAGATAAAGTAGTGGATCTTCAGTATTTTGGAAAGGAGGTGGAGAACTCCCTATTGTGCTCCCCCAAAACAAAACAAAAATGCAAATGCAGGGTACTTGTAATGCACTTTTATAGGGCTTTATATTTTTCATAATTCAGTACAGGCATTACTGTATATTATCCCCTATATTTCATATTTTATTTTCCAGGCCACTGTGATGACTAGGGAACAGATACAGAAAGAGTATGATGCTCTAGTTAAGAGCTCAGAGCAGCTTCTGAGTGAGCTACAGAAAAAGAAGCAGCAAGAGGAGGAAGCAGAGAGGCTGCGACGCATCCAGGAGGAAATGGAAAGAGAAAGGAAAAGACGTGAAGAGGAGGAGCAACGTCGCAGAAGGGAAGAGGAGGAAAGGCGACTGTGAGTCTTGAATTACATAATCAATTCTGGATTCAAAAGGAAACAGAAATGACAGTCTAACCCATTTGTTCTTAATATTAAAGTAGCACCTAGAGGCCCTGATTCAGTTTGGGATCCCCTTGTGCTAAGTGCTGTACAGATCTGGTCCCTGCCCTAGAGAGCTTAAAGTCTCAATACACCACTACCTCGATATAATGCGAATTTGGATATAACGTGATAAAGCAAGTTCAATATAACATGGTTTCATCTATAATGCGATAAGATTTTTTTTGACTCCAAAGGTCAGCATTATATCGAGGTAGAGGTGTATAGACAAGATAAACAAATGGAGGAGAGGTGAAGTGACGCCTCAGGCACAGCTGGGAATAAAAGGTCTCCTGACTCCCAATCCAAAGCCCTGTCCATTGGACTACTCTGCCTCTCAAGCTGATATTTAGATTTATGTAATATGCTTAGAATCATAGAATCGTAGGCCTGGAAGGGACTTTGAGAGGTCATCTAGTCCAGTCCCCTGCACTCATGGCAGAACTAAGTATTATCTAGACCAGGGGTTGGCAACCTCTGGCACGCGGCTCGCCAGGATAAGCACCCTGGCGGGGCCGGGCCAGTTTATTTACGTGCCGCATCGGCAGGTTCGGCCGATCGCGGCTCCCACTGGCCGCGGTTCACTGTCCCAGGCCAATGGGGGCTGCGGGAAGTGGCGCGGGCGAGGAATGTGCTGGCTGCGGCTTCCCGCCACCCCCATTGGCCTGGGAGTGGAAGCTGTGATCAGCCGAACCTGCCAACGTGGCAGGTAAACAAACTGGCCCACCTCGCCAGGGTGCTTACCCTGGCGAGCCATGTGCCAGAGATTGCCGACCCCTGATCTAGAACATCCCTGACAAATGTTTGTCTAACCAGCTCTTAAAAATCTCCAATGATGGAGATTCCTCCCTGGGCAGTTTATTTCAGTGCTTGTATGTTTCTTATTCATTTATGTTCTGTTATAATTTATGTAATTATCAAATGCTTTCTCTCATTTTTATTTCTTGTATTAGAAAATCTGAGATTGAGGCAAAGAGAAAACAGGAAGAAGAAGAGAGGAAGAAGAGGGAAGAGGAAGAAAAACGTATTCAGGTAACATTTTAATTAAATTTTCCTGATATTTCCTTTAAATTATCCTGTTATCCTCTTTGAGCTAGTAAGTCTAGAGGTTCTATTCCCAGGATAATGAAACAGTGTTGTGGTTACCATAGTTAATATAAGCATTGACAAAAACAACTAGTGGAATTATAGTTAGGTAATTCAGTAACTGTAGAAGTGGGGAAGAGGGAGAATTTAATAGTGATTGGTAAGAAGAAAAAACATTTTCCAGGTAGGATTACAAGTGTGTGTGTGAACGAGAAGCAGAGAAAGAGGGCTTATTCGAGATGGCAGGAGCTGCAGCATAGGGTTTCGTGCAAACAGTGTCCAGTTTCTGTGGAAGAGCATTGAGGAAAGCCGTGACAGATCAAATGATAAAGAGATGCTGAGGCTATTTAAGCGAGCTGAGCATGAAGAAGTCCATGGAAGTTCTTAAAACAGAAGGCAATATTGAATAGAGTCCTCAAATTCATGGGGGCTCGTTAGCATATTTAATTTAATAATGGAGATATACCTATCTCCTAGAACTGGAAGGGACCCCAAAGGGTCATCAAGTCCAGCCCCGTGCCTTCACTAGCAGGACCAAGTACTGATTTTGCACCAGATTCCTAAGTGACCCCCTCAAGGATTGAACTCACAACCCTGAGTTTAGCAGGCCAATGCTCAAACCACTGAGCTATCCCTCCTCATATGTTTGCAGATGGCGAGCAGAGTCAGAAGGTACCATTTTAACAATCGCTCTTTAGTACACCCCATCTCTAAAGACAGATGTGAAATGACTGTGTGGGAAGAAAACTAGAAAAAATCAAGGGCTGAATCTTCTAATTAAAGGACAAGTAGAGGCAGTGGTGCCACCAAGATATGAGAACAAGGGATATGATGGGCAGGAGTAGAACTGAGAGAGAAAGGAACTGAAAATGTTCTTGTAGCTATAGAGGCTGTCCAAGACGATGCAGAGTGGCTTGTGTTTCCTCCAAGGGAGAAGGAGTCATTGTCAGCAGAATTGTTGTTAGTTGGGCTGAGGAGAGCATTTTGCATATGACTAAACCAGAATCAAGATTGAAATGAATCAATATTGTTACAAAAGGAGATTAAATTAATAACAGGAGGACGGACACACACACACACAATCTCTCTCTCTCTCTCTCTGATGCACACTCAACCCCACCACCACCACCTCCAGCAGCTTTAAAAGTGTAAATTAGCTTAAATTCTATGACTTATCAGATTTGGCTGTACTAATGGTGTATTTTCTACAAATAATGTAATATTAGTAGTACGATACCTAACCATCCCACAGTGCTACTCAATCTTATCTGCGAAGTGAGGTTAGACTAACCCCTCACCCCCTTTTTTTTTTCTTTCTTAATTAGTTCTCTATATGGTGGGTTCCAACATGAGAATTAGTGAGGTTCTGATATACTTACCACATAAGTGTCACAGTTCAATCAAATATAATCATGTAATAAAAAACCACTGTTGCAATCCATGATGTGTAACTGGTTAAATTAAAGGTATTTTGTAAATTTTAACTCTGAATATCATGGTTTTAATTTTAAAATATTGATCTAATGTGGCATTAAGATAATTTTGTGCATTGAGGTAGCTGGATACAGTAGTTGAAGAAGAAAAATACTTCCCTGTAGCAAAGTGTCATATTTCCCAGCTGGGATTTAATGAGAAGTCTGTTTTTTACAGCTTTGACATTTGACTTCAAATTGTTTAAAAAAATAAAAAAAAATCTTTGTTAAATTGCCCTACAGTTAAATAAGAATTGTAAAATATAATATTTTTTGCTGGTTGGAGATGAGATTTTTTTGCTTTGACATTATACCTCTTTCTATATATAAGCATAATGCCATTGATATAAATGAATATTTAGAGTTTTTGTAATTTAGAAGTAATCAAATCCCAGAACAATTTTTACAGTAAAACAATCTTGTAAAAGAGCAAGCCTGCTGCAGAATGATTGACAGAATTGCCATTGATATTACAATCCCATCTACCTTCACACCCACCTTTGCTTTCCCGCTGTTCTTAACAGACTGTTAATCAAACGAAGAACATGTAATGCATGAAAATTCCTTTGTTAATTTTGGAGTTCTTCAGGAAGCTGTCTCAGTCACTTATACTTTCCTGAGTCCTAGAACCGTTTCAGTCTGTTAAATATTGAAGGCTCACATACACACCAACCGTGGATCACTGTTCTATTCGTTCCATGTAGAAAGCATGTTTATCTCACTATTGACAGCAGGTTACAGAACAATTCTTTCTAATGTTTCTTGGCATCTTATCAGTCTCTGCTTATGAACATTCTCTTAAATAGTTACAAATTTTCAATCCATTGCTTCAGCGGTCAGTGTTAAGAACAAGTAACGGCTAGGACTAAAAATATCTGGTGTCTCCGAGGACATCCAAATGAAGGTGCTGGCCTTTCAATAGTTTAGACTTTTTAAATATTTTTTTCATTTCCCAAATCATGTTTCAGTCTTTGAGGCTTTTGCAGCTTTGTACAGAGAGGGCATCTGATTTGCGCTACTAAAAGCATGCCACAGCTGCAGTCAGGCTATATCAGTGCAGATAGCAATCCTAACATAAATCTAGAGAGTTCCAGGATGCTTTCAGCTATCAAAGGGGACAAAACTCTCTTGGAAGACATCTTTTAGTTGCAAATATATCATCCAGATGGATAGGTGCAATCCAGATCCAACTCCATCCTCCTAGATTCATGAAGACAGTGATGTTTTTCTTATCCTAAATTAAGAACATAAGAATGGCCATACTGGGTCAGACCAAAGGTCTATCCAGCCCAATATCTGTCTTCCAATAGTGGCCAATGCCACCAGGTGCTTCAGAGGGAATGAACAGAATAGGTAATTATCAAGTGATCCATCCCCTGTTGCCCATTCCTGGCTTCTGGCAAAGAAAGGCTTATAGCCATTGATGGACCTATCACCCATGAATTTATCTAGTTCTTTTTTGAACCCTGTTATCTTCTTGGCCTTCACAACATCCTCTGACAAAGGTTGTTGGTTTTTTCAAAATTCACCTTTGTAATATCACATACCTAGTTGTTTACCTTTGTAGTAGTTTCTCATGGTGGGTGGGTGAGTATAAACCATTTATTAAAAACGTATGTTTATACTACACAGGCTGAAATTGAGGCACAACTAGCTAGAGAGCGTGAAGAAGAGACCCAACAACAGGCAGTCCTTGAACAGGAACGTCGTGACCGTGAACTTGCGATGAGAATTGCACAGAGTGAAGCAGAGCTCATCAGTGATGAGGCTCAGCTTGATTTAGGATTGCGAAGGTATGGTCATTTAGTACTCTTACTTCCCTTCCAAAACTTTTCATTTACAGATCCTACTGTTATAAAATACAGAGATCTTTTGTTTTTAATTAAGATATAAAAGTAAAATGGGGTTTTCAAACCAGTATATTGGAGTATTATATTTTCCAAATAATGCTGTCAAATTTGTGGAAAAATAGCTTGGTTGGCTTAAAAATGCTTAGTCTATTTGCAGTGTGACTATAATCATATGTAATCCCCCTTTTGGCACTGGCTAAGTATCTGTATGATGTGTAAACAAGAGAGGAGTACCTCAGTCTTTGGACAGTCCCAAAGTTTCTATCACCTGGACTCATTTCATGGTGCTGCTATCAGGCGCCTGACTTTTTTCCTCCTGGTGTGCTAAAGAATAAAGCTACTTTGTGGTGCCTCCAGTGAGACCAGAGGTTAACCACACAAAGGCAGTGGATACTACATGTAAACACAAATAATCAAACTTACACAAGCAAACAAATTAAATATAATAACAATAAACTTTTATATAAGGATTTGATTGAAGTGCCATACAATCAATAACCTTATTAAACTATTAAAATGATTGTATTTTATTAATAATATTTTTAAATTACTAAAAACTGTGCCAGCCAGCACAATAGGCCATGTGACCGCGCATTCCCCAAACCCAAAAATTTCTCCCCCATCAGTTTTGTCTGTCCCTCATGTCTCTGGTATGTAGCTGGTGCAGTGGAGACACATTGCAAGCCAGTAAAGATATTCCATCATACACACGCTTTATTATACTGGCAACTGAGAAGGTCTTAATGATCCAGGCAGATGAAAGTCCTTTTGCAGCTAAAAGTGCTGTAATGATACAATATTAAACCTTAGCTGTCTAACTATAATAGAGGGTTCTCATTCAGGTTTCTCTTCTGGCTATGTGGTCGGGAGGCTGGTGCAGGCAAGCAGGGCCTCTTTGAGGATTGGTGGATAGACACTGACTATCTGCTCCCCTCTGGAACTCTGCCAGCAGTTCTCAGAGATTAGACCCCATGAGCCCAGGTGCCAGTAGGTTAGGTCTCTATATCTAAAGTCCAGAGTCTGGTGTGGGCTGGCTACATGGCAGGCAGGCTGCAGATGGTTGAAGGAGAGGTACGCTGTCTCCTGTTGCTCGCAGGCAGGTTGCAGGAGGAATGGATTGTCCCCTCCTGAGGAGAAAGACTGGCCAGTTGCTAGGCCTGGAAGTGCTACAGTCAGGCCAGGTGCAGGGCCCTGTAAGTGTTGTGCGGGCAGGTTGTAGGGAGACCACGTCTCTCCTCCACTCCTCAGCTGATCTCTGCCATGTGGAGGGAAAGAGGGGCTATGTATACCCTTCCTAGGGCATCTGGGGCTCTGCACAGGGTCAGAGAATATTTGTTGTGCTGCTTGGCTGTCTTCTGCTCTCTAACTGGGTGGTTGGTGATTGCTGTTGTCCCCCTTCCCTCATTGGTTGGGGGAGGAGAGATGCTGGGGTGACTGGGGGGTTGCATTCCTCTCCCCTCCCCTTCAGCTGCTGACGTGAAGTCAACAGTACAGGACTCGGTGTCGTCAATTCCATGGGGGCCCACAGGGTATGTCTCTTCTCTGTGGGCCAGGGCTGGCTCTAGCAATTTCGCCGCCCCAAGCACGGCGACATGCCGCGGAGGGCGCTCTGCCGCTCGCCGGTCCCGCGGCTCCCGTGGACTTGCCGCAGGCATTTCTGCGGAGGGTCCGATGGTCCTGCGGTTCCGGTGGAGCTGCCGCAGGCGTGTCTGCGGGAGGTCCACCGGAGCCGCAGGACCAGCGGACCGCCCGCAGCCACGCCTGCGGCAACTCCACCAGAGCCGCCTGCCGCCCTCCCAGCAACCGACAGAGCGCCCCCCGCGGCGTGCTGCCCCAAACACACGCTTGGTGCACTGTGGCCTGGAGCCAGACCTGCTGGAGGCACTGCCCCCTTACCAAGGAGGGTGGTGGCTACAAATAGAAATGTAGGGCTGGGAGGGATCTCAAGAGGAGCCCAGTTCATCCCCTCCTCCTGAGACAGGATGAAGTATACTTAGGCCAGGGGTGGCCAACCTGTGCCTGAGAAGGAACCAGAATTTACCAATGTACATTGCCAAAGAGCCACACTAATATGTCAGCAGCCCCCCATTAGTGCTCCCCACTGCCACTCTCAGCACCTCACGATCAGCTGATTTGTGGCGTGCAGGAGGCTTGGGGGGTGCAGGTGAAGGAGCGAGGGCATGACAGGCTCAGGGGAGGGGGTGGAGTGGGGGCAGGGCCTGTGGCAGAGCCAGCAGTTGAGCAGTGAGCACCACCCCAGCACATTGGGAAGTTGGCACCTGTAGCTCCAGCCCCAGGGTCAGTACCTATACAAGGAGCTGCATATTCACTTCTGAAGAGCCGAATGTGGACACCCCTGACTTAGACCATTCCTGGCAGGTGTTTGTCTGACCTGTTCTTAGAAACTCTGAAGATGGGGATTCCACAACCTCTTGGTACTTTTTCGAGTGCTTGACTATGCTCATAATTAGAAAGCCTTTCCAGATATCTACCCTGAATCTCCCTTTCATATGTGCATTAATATGCCCAGTTCTGTGGGAAACTGCCTTGGTGAAAACAATATTTTTCTCACATTTTATTAGGTTATTATTAGTTTATCAGTAGGGATGACAGCCAATTACAGTTATGATTATACAGTCCATTGAGATTAGAAACTCAGATTTCACTAGTGCAATACAGTGTATGCACTTTCTGGCACTTACATGATCCCAGTAGCACAACATAAAGTAGTTTCTTAAAAAAGAAATCCCTACCTAGAAGGAAATAGTAGTTCTTCTGTATCTTAACTGGCAAATACAGAATTGGAAATGCATGCATAATCCTGTCAAGGTTAAAAAAAGCCTATATGAACTGACCTTGTAGGCACTCTTTTAAAAGATATAGACCCTCCAAAGTTCTTTTTTAGATAATGTCACAGCATTTGCTTTGTCATTGATATTATGTTGTCTTTCATGTAATTTTATAGGGTAAGTACTACACAGCGGCATTGGGTATTTACTAATAAACTAGTAAATAAACTTCTTAGACAGCTAACATACATATAACTGATTTGTTTTCCACTTGGCTTTCTGTGACACTTGGCTTTCTGTGACACCTATTCATCTGTTCATTGTGTGTGTTGAGAGCGTTTTTCCCTATGTGACTTGTGGTTACAAAATTCAGTTTAGAGAATCCTGTTCTCCATGATCTTAATTTTACAGGTAGAAGAACAATACAAGTACTCTTTTTCATAACACTTCACTAAACTGATAATGGTAATTTTATACAAAACAAGGAGCTATCTTTTAATGTAATGAACCTTGTTTAGGTTGGTGTAGCTGAGATGATACCTTGGCTGTTACAGAAGGGATTATATTTGCAAAACGGTCCCTTTATATTTCCAGTAACAAATCCATTCCAATATTTTAGACAGAATTAAAGAAAAAGAGCTTAGGCAGTTTTCTGTGTTCAATATTGTATTTTTGTCTGTCAGAATTCTAGAAACTCTACTAATCTAGAATGACATAATGAAAAAATTTAACTTTTTACAAACCAGAAAAGTAATGTACAGTGTACCAGAAAACTAAATGTTGCTGTGATTGCTCAGTCTGTGTTTTCTGAGTAATATAAAACTACTGGAATATTCTATCACTGTTCCCTGTATACATACAAGAATACAATGATAAACTTGTACCCTGCTGTCGGCCAGTCAACATACAAATATTACTTCTCGGGGAATACTGCCCCAAAATTTTTAAAAATTCTGCACACACTATTTTAAAATTCTGCATATTTTAGTAATCAAAAATAGCACTATATGATCTTGCAGTTTCAATTATTTTGGTAATTTATTTCAAAATACCTCTCAGCAAGAATATCTCTAACAATACAGACACACACAAAAAATTCCTTCCCCTCCCCACGAAGTAGAGACATAAAGAAATCTCTATGATAACCCAGTTCTTGTTTCTCTGCACCATTCCCCCACAGAGCCCAGCTACAGACCCCCCAGTCCAGACACTGGCATCCCCTCTTCACCCAGGGATCCAGAGGGTGAAACAGCCTTATGCTGGGTCCTGTGTTTGCATGGAGTTTCCTGTATGCCGCTGCTTCCTTCCTTCAGGGCATGCCCAGAACTGCAGCTGCAGGGAACCCTCCAGCTCCCTCCCTCTCCCGGGATCAGTGTTTTCTATTTGAGAGCTGGGCTCTGCCTAGTCCAGTGGCCCCTAGTGGGAACCAGCAGCTTTGCAGCCCATTTCAGGGTGAGGGGGGTGGAATTCTGCATGCACAACATTAATTTCTGCAAAATTCGGCATTGTGCAGTGGCACAGAATTCCCCCAGGAGTAAAATAAAAAGTGAGTGCCATTTACTTGTCAAATGAAGAACAATGAACCCTCCATAATCCACTCTAAGACAGATTGAATATAGTGATTATTTTGTACAAAGGAAGCATCTTGAAAAGTTGGCAGATGACAAGGAATTTCTAAGGAACTCAAGAAAAAAAACAGAAAATCCTTTTCTGTTCTTTATTGCATTCTTTATTACACTTTATTAGCACTTTACTTCAATGTGTATATAGATGATATGGTTATAAACTACATGGTATGATATGTATTTTTGTTGAGTACCTGTATTGACTTGCAGAGGTTGCCACTAAAAAGACAAGTTACTAACAGTCACTATACAAAAGGTCCATCTAGCCCAGTATTCTGTCCTCTGACAGTGGCCAATAGGTATGGCAGGTGCCCAAAAGGGAATGAATAGACAGGTTGTATCATCAAGTAATCCATGCCCTGTCACCCAATCCCAGCTTCTGGCAAAGTGTGTGTGTGTGTGTGTGTGTGTGACAGAGACAGCAAACCCTGTATTTTTAAAGTCCCTGCATTAGATAGGGACGTGGGGTGGGATATACGAGAGGCATTAGTTCCGTAACCTTCCCTCCCTCAGGTTTGAAAAGAGAGTAGATAGACATGTCCCTTAATGCCAAGAAATAGGCAGAAATTGGAGCACAGGAAGGGTGACTGGTTGGCAAGTAACCTTCCATGCAAGAGGAGGAGCAGGGAGAGGTGTAACAGTGTAAATGCATTCCAAGAGATTCACTCAAGCTCTGATCTTCCCCACTTTTCTTGCTGCCAGAAGATATGCCTGGCCCTTCTATCTTCCCTGCCTGGGATGCCCTTTGAAGCACATAGGATGAGTAGAGAAAATGGATGCTTAACCTTCCCTTTCCTCAAAACTTCTCCAGTTTCTCTATCTAATCAGATGATAGGGGAAGAAATCCTCTGCTTTGAACCACTGGAAAGAGAACAAGGATCTGGACAGCTTTATGTGGCAACATAGTGTCACTAGAGATCTCAGGATATCCTAGAAACACCTGAAAAACAATCTGTCCATTTTGAGCTATAACTGAGTCTCTTCCTCCCTTTTTTTTGTTTTTATTCATGGATATGGACATGCGCGCATGCGCACGGTGAGGGTTGGGAGCACAACACTCTCTAGGCTTAAGAAATAAGTGAGTGCAACCACACTTAAAAACCAAAATACTTTTGAATGGGAAGCTTTGACAACACTTTACAAAAATGTCCATCTTGTTTTCCATCAGTGTAAATCCTTTCTTAGATTATTTCAGCTGTAAATGCAGTGAAGAAACCAGTTTGCCCTCGTTATAACTTTCTTTGAGGCATAAGCAAACTAATTTAATTTCTAACTGCTTGTGTATAGGCACCTAGGAAACTTGCTTAGAAAAGTTTTGTGGAAATGTTGTTCAATCTGAATCAGCAGTTCTCAAACTTCATTGCACTGTGACCCCCTTCTGAAAATAAAAATGATTTCACTACCCCAGGAGCGGGGACCAAAGACCGAGTCCACCTGACCCCTGCCACCTGAGCTCCACCGCCCTGGGCTTCAGCCTTGGGCCCCAGCAAGTCTAACATCAGCCTTGGCGACCCCAATAAAGTGGGGTTGTGACCTGCAGTTTGAGAACCCCTGGATAAAACTGTTGAGTTCAGCAAGATTTATTTATTATTATTATTATTATTATTATTTTTTAAATCCCTTTTACACAAATCCTCACAAGACAGTTTAGTTACATTGGCTGCAAGGAGAGGTTTGAAATTTGAAGCATTGCATGGAAATAGTGCTCAGAGAGAAAAAAATCCTTTGAGATTTGGAGAGGTGGGAACTAAACATAACAAATCAAGCATTGAAAAATCACTGCTGAACATTCTTGCTCAGTGGGTATTTGTTAAAATTTTAGCAGACCCTTATACTTTTGTGTCTTCCTTGGGGGCAGACGAACGGCACATTCCAACATGCACAGGCTTACACTGTTGTAACTTGCATTGCCTTCTCTCCCCTCCCCCACCCCATGTCAACCTTATTGTTGCATAACATACTAAGTATACTGAACTCATTCAGCCTCACTGCCTCTCCAGTGCTTTGCATAGCATTTCCACAAACAATTTTGGTTTTACTTTTGCATCGTGACATGAGCAAAACTATTTTTTTCATAGTACTATACTCCTTTTGGAGTACTTAAGCACCAGGAACTTTTTTTTAGCCAAAAGCCATGTGACAATACAATAGTACGTTCTGTTTCTAAGGAGCATAAGTAGTGACTAGTGTGATCTGCCCTATCATGCTGTTTTTTAGGGAAAAAAAATCAATTTGTAGCATGTCCTTCTGTAAACAGCCTCAATTTGTATTCAGTGTATTCACACTCTGTTTGATCTGTTTGACTTTCCAGGTTAAGTGAATGAATATATTGCCATTTTGTTTTCTTATTCTATTGATATTTACTGGCTTGGTTACAGTATCTGGTACTAAAATACACACTAACTCAGACCTGCACAACTCGTAAAGCGGCAAGGGCCACATTACTCCAAAGAAAACAGCTGAGGGCCGAAACCCCCCAGCCCCGCAGAAACATCCCACCCCAGCACCGTCCAGCCCTGCAGAAACAAACCCTCCTTCCCCAGTGCCGCCCCACCAAAACAGCTGTGGGCCAAAAAGGAAGGTTGGGGGTGGGGAGGTGATACTTGATTTTAAATCAACCAGCGGCTCCCAGCTGAAGAGGTGGCTGGGAGCCCTCAGGGGCAAATTAAAGGGCCCAGGGCTCCGGCGGCTGGAGGAACCTGGAACTTTGCGGGTCTGGGCCAGGGATTTAAAGAGCCCAGAGCTCCTGCCACTGAGGGGAGCCCGAACCCTTTAAATCCCAGCCTCAGCCCATCCACTGGAGCCATGGCCGGGATTCAAAGGGCTCTGGGCTGCCTGCAGCAACGGGGAGCCCTGAGCCCTTTAAATCTGAGCCGCTGCCGGATTCAAAGGGCTTGGGGCTGCTGGTGGCGGTGGGGAGCCCTTTAAATCTCAGCCGCAGCCGGGAATCGCTGCAGGCAGCCCAGAGCCCTTTGAACCCTGGCTGCAGCTGGGATTAAAAGGGCTCTGGGCTCCCCGCCGCTGTGGGTAGCCCAGAGCTCTATGAATCCTGGCCGCGGCTGGGATTTAAAGGGCTCTGAGCTCCGCGCGGCTGCAGGCAGCCCAGAGCCCTTTGATTCCCCACCGCGGGCCACACAGTGAGCCTCCGCGGGCCGCATGTTGTGCAGGCCTGCACTAACCCTTTTAAATTTTGGCTAGTCTGTCACTTTTGAATGTTATTTCATTACATAGTTCTGGAGAGAAATCTAAATATGTGTGTATTATCTGTTACTGTACATAAGGATGTATGCAATATGGATTATTGTTGATACTGTATTTGTGTACATTCAGGACATGTGGGTCTATATTATGACAAACCATTTCAATTCTAAGTGTCTTTTCACAGATTGGATGATGAAATTATTCAGCCTGTTCCAGTAGTTGCTAAGTAAGAATAGTTCCCTTTTTTTTGTAGTATGCTCAACCTCACATAAGTGCATCTGTTGCATGTCTGAGTCTTTGATTCAGAAAGATGAAATCAGTTGATTATGTGCAAATAAGTAAATTCCAGGTTATATGTGAGAGTAATAAACATAGCCATGGTGAAGTGGGAAGGCCATCTATAAATGGAGTAAGGCTTTTCTGAATTATTTTAATTTCACTTTTTCTAATTGTGTTACTCTGATCAATAAATTCAGAAGATTAAAGAAGAAAAAAGGCTTCATAATGCTGAGCCTAGATCAAATAAAATCATTAGATGATAATTCAGAGGAGGATGGGAGAGTGGGAAAAATTGAACTGATTGTCCTCTTGACATTTCAGATTATTAGAAAGCTAATTAGGAAATTGCCAGACTAACCTAAATATCTTCTGTTTGCAGAGTCAATGGAACAAGGCCTCAAATGACTGCGTATGACACTTTATTTTCACTGAGTTTTGCACTACTTTCTTATTATAGTAATTCTCTTATTAGAAGAAATTCTTGTAGTGTCTTTTTTATTATTTATCCATTCCCCTATAATAGTAAGCATTGTTATACATTGACCTTTGATAATCAATTTTAATACTTCCTACCTTATACTTTGCTTATATCTAAGAAATGTTTAAAGTTAATTATAAATAGTGTACATAGATTCAGTATGTAGCAAATACCATGAATTTTAACTAGTCCATATGAAAGAGGCAAACATTCAGAAGGAGTTACCACAATATAAATCAACATTCGGTTGAAATTTATTGCTCCTGCATTAGTTTTATCTTAGACATAATATACCATCAGTCATAACAGACCTTATTAATATTTGAATATAACACTTTTCTTATGTACACTTATCAATTTTCTTATAGGGAACAAATGGTCAAAGAAATGTCAGACGTTTTATCTAGGTGGGTGAATATACCGTCCAAAATTAATTTAATCACTCAATTAAATGAAATCATAAACTGAAATGGGCTGATGCATATAAAATAATGGAATTCCATATTTAATTGCTCAATGAAATAAATCAACATTTTTCTTTTGGATTAAATTGCTGTATCAGTATGCTTCCTATTCAAAATCATTATCTGATTTCTTTCTTTAATTATTTTGCCATGACATTTATTTAATTGCATAAACATGCTCAGAAAGAAATTATCAGTAAATTGCACCTTAAGGTTTCGTTTGAATAATTTCAATAGATAAGGAAAAGCTTCGAAGAGCATTCTTCTTCCACTGTATCAGAGATGACACTGACAAATTTCCAAAATTTTCAGGCAGCATGCTGACAAGTTCTAGATAGTGTTAATAAGGACATAAAGTGTTATGTTTATGTAACCGTAAGTAGCTTTTTAACAAGAAATTAAATCCAGACATAATTCCATTTCAAACAAAATGAAAATTTGAGGTTTACTTTGTTGTTACAACCCTAGAAAAAGTACTCTCTCAAGCATTGAAACACAAAATGCCAGATGGTGTCTGTTCAGCAATCTTGGTATAATAATGTAGCAGTTTTATATTCTAAATAAAATTCTGTTTTATTGAGTTGCTGACTGAAAGGTGTCTTTGGTAACCTCAGGGACAGAAGCATGCTGTCTGAAGTTCACATGAAATCTTACTTCCTTTACATTTTTAAAAGTAAACTCTTCAGAAAACAAGATATTATGCTGTGTGTATATGATCTTAAGATATTAGTATGTTTGTTGTGGCATTTCTTAATTGTAGTGCTGATAGTATTGAACACAGCAGATGCTTACGTTTGCACAAAAACATTACATGCAATATTTTTGAATAGGAGAAAAGGAAGATTAGTACATCCAATTGAAATTGCTGGGGGAACATAAGTAAGGGGCTTGTAGAGTAACTATGTAAGAACTGAGCTGAGTCACTGGAGTTAACATGCCTTTAGCTTCCAGAAAGCATCACAAGAATTTTGGCTAAAAGTGGTAGGAGCATAGTTTTTAAGTTCTGTCCATAACCTAGTATTGTTAGTGTACACTAGTGTGACTGGTAACTTGTTAAATTCAAATGTTTAGAAACTTTTGGTTCTTCTTTGAGCGATGGACCTATATTTATTCCACACATGAGATACGCACTTGAGTTTGGAATTGCTTATAAGCAGTGTCCATTGACTTGCATATGTTTCATAGATCTTTGTGCTCCCAACTGATAGCATAAAGGATGGTGCAGACCAGTGCCTCTCCAGATCCTTCTTACCACCATGTGGTGTGTGTCATTCCTTTGTGAATTATGTATAGTTAATTTTTGTAGTTTTTATAATATAGCATAGATAATTAGATAGCATTATTTCCCCCTGCCTGGGAACGTTTCCCCCCAGAAGTCTGGGATTCTGCTCAGTCTCTGGGAGTTCAAAAACTGTTTCCTGCTCTTATTCCTTTACTGTGAGCAAAGAACATCAATGTTGCTTCTACTGCCTGGGTGAGGCTTACATTTCTGCTAAGTGCAGCATCTGCCACACTTTCCCCCACAGAACTTGTGAGGGTTGGGAACTGAGACTCAGAAAACACCTCATGGAGAAGGCAATGAAGCCCCAATCGGATCTGGGCTGTGGACCCCCCACACACACACACTCTACATCAGCCTCAACAAGCAGGCAATGTACCTCTGAGCATGGGTTGAGGAACAGAGGCTAAGTCTGTTAAACCTAAAGAGAAGGCTTCACAGGAGAGTAAGGGACATTCTCATAGACATAAGGGACAGTATTTATGTCTGAAAAGAAGGGATCCATCCCTGAGCTCTCAGGAGAGCCAACATGCATGGGTGCTCAACTCTTCAGCCCCCTAAATCTTCTTGACAAGTCAAGTGGGCACACAAGGGTACGGATCCGTGCTTCCAACACTGGCTCTAGTGGTGAAGACACATGGTAGATAGCTCCTGGTGCTTCGATCTACTTTTGGGAAACAAGACATTACCAATAGCAGTGCGGCCCTGGAGGAAGCCAACCACCACGTGACCAGAGAGGCTCCAAGATAAGAGGTGTGTGTCTCCCTGGAGGACATCTTTTGCTCTCCCCCCCCATCCACATTTACCATTTCCATTGTGTCCATCCATATTCCAAGATGTTACACTGATGGAGGAATCTATTGCAAGGAGATGGAATAGGGTGACAATTCTATCTGCCAGCGTACAAGCACAGCCATCAGGAGTCTCTGCGGCATGGAGAAGAGGTGGCCCTGGACACAAGTCCTAGAAGATCAGGATTCAGACCTCCAAACCAACGTGGTTGGCCAAGGGGCAGGAGCTACCCTGTGCCATGGGGTTCCCCTCCTCTAGTGGATCCATCCTATTGGCAATTTTGCAGATCGTGGGGTCCTACCCCCAGACACTTAGGATCTATGCATGAGTCCTACTTGCCATTGCCTGGCCCTACACAACCAG
The DNA here is from genome assembly GCF_025201925.1 of Gopherus flavomarginatus. NCBI lineage: Eukaryota > Metazoa > Chordata > Testudines > Testudinidae > Gopherus > Gopherus flavomarginatus. The sequence continues at coordinate 157,342,329 of NC_066620.1, read as the reverse complement.
CTCCACTGGCATATTCAAAGGAGGATGGCGAGCCAGATCCAATGGTTCTGGGAGCAATCTGTTCAGTGTCACTGGATGAGGTGCTCACTCCAACAGTACCAAGAGCTCATGCATAGTGTAGCAGCAGTGCTAGAGATCCAGCTGGAGAAATTCAGTAGCCTCAGCACAGCTTACTAAACATTCTGCGGCCCTCCAGTCCCTGTAGAATGGCCCTCCCTGTTGTCCGTCCCTAATGCAGGTTCGGTGAATTTTTTTAATTGAGAGAGGAAAATTAATACCAGACAAATGTAAACTTTAAAACACCACGTGGCCGTTTATTAACAGGGAGAAAATCACAACTTGGGCTGGGGAAGAGCACGTTTACCAACTAACAATACTATTGGAACAAGAAACCTTTACACAACCTGAAACAATCTATTTACATTTATCAACAAGGAACCAAATGATTCAAAATTAACTGCTCTTTAGAAAAAGGTAAACGAATACACCAAATAAAATAAACTGTGTGCACACTAACCAAGTACTACTATTAAACACACCAATTAACTTCAATAGCAGTTATTACAACAACTCAGTTCTTACATGCCATATATACACAACTTCACATTAGATAACAGTATATGCAGTTCCGTACCAAATAAGAGAGGGGACAGGAGAAGACGCTAAGCAAAGCACAGAAAGGAAAATTAGAAAGCAAGTACCGTATTCCAGGCGCAGCTGACCAGCAGAACAGATGTCAGAAGCATACTGAATCCGTAGAAGATAACGTTGAAAAAGCAATAAAACGACACGTCCCGAGCTGGCTATATCCGGAGGAGACCCCTGGCCGAAGGGTTGATCAGGTCCTTCAGTCAATACGTGGATACTCCTGCAGATCCTGGCACGAGGCATGGTTTTATTCAAAGGCCCTTTTTACACTTGTCAGGATCTGATTGGTCCCTAGCTCCTACACCCTCCAGGTTCCGAGTTGTTGCCCCCTACGCAGATGGGCCGTGTGCAAATCCTACTAGAAGCTGCTAGAAGCTGCACCCAGCACACTAGCATAGTTTTGCACACAACCCTAATCTGACCGTTTGAACTGAACTATGATTGGTCAGATTGGGCCCCTTTGCCCACGGCACGCTGATGTTATGCACACAGCACTAACCTGACCTCTGGGTTACCAGGCAGAAGAGCAAGAGACTGCACATGACACTAGCCTGACCCCTAGGTGACCACGAAAAAGAGCGGGAAAAATGCACACGGCACTCTAAGGTTGCACACCGCACCACGGTGTTGCACACAGTACCAGTGTGACCGTTAGATGACCAGCAATTGGCCATACAGACACTATGTTGGAATAAAGACCTAAGGGCTGCGACACCTGTCAATGAAATTATCATGAACCCAGCAAAGGCGGTTTGGTACACCTCTGCTTCTTGTGCTCCCACCCCTAAGATGGCCAAGAAGCATTGCAATGTCCCATCCAAGTGGGGAAGAGTTCTTGTTCTTTCACCTTCTGCCAAACTAGCTGATGGTGAATATGGCTACACAGTGGTCCAAGCACCCAAAGGATACTCCCTCTGATAAGGAACACAAGAGATGCGACCTGCTGGGAAGAAAGATCTTCTCTTCCACCTTCCTCCAGGTCAGGATCTTGATAATTATTAGGCCTTCATGTCCAAATATAATTTTGTCAATTATACTAGATTTCTAAAGTTTAAGGACAAGATTCCTGTGGAGGATGGATCCCACTTCCAGGCCTTAGTAGATGGGGGCAAATTGGTGGAAAAACTTCTCTCCAACTCACTGTGAATGTAGCAGATACCACATTGAGAGGGATGCTGTGGTGACTGTCATGAAGAGAGACTTGTGGTTGCAATCCTCAGGTTTCCCTAGAGAGCTGAGGAGTACTGTCCAAGATCGTTCCTTTGATACTATCAGCTATTCCACAAGAAAATGGATAAGTGTCTCCTCTCCCTCAAAGACTCAAACAGCGCTTCACTTGCTGGGCATTTATACCACAAGAGGAAGCCTCATGGACAGTGGTATAGGGCAATACCAGTTCCTCAGGCCTTTTATCATCAACTTCCTCAGGAGCCACCACACAAGAGACAGAGGGTGTATAGACCTAGGGACCTAGCCTCTGCAACATCCGCTGCCAATTTGTACTCTAATCCCTAGGTGAAGCGTTTCTTTTGATGAGACTGTCAAGACCGATATCCCCTTTATTGATACCTTTTCATTCCCCTGTTCAGATTGTTTGGAGGCCACTTTACCCAGTTTGTCAAAGACTGGAGCACCCTTGCTACAGATAAATGGGTATTAGACGTTATCTGTGGAGGCTATCTAGTTGAGTTTCTGATAACTCCTTTCCACTACTGTCCTGTCTGGTTGCTCTTCAGGGACCACTCTCACAAGGAAATTTTACAACAGGAGGTGAACTCCCTGCTCCTCAGGGGAGCCATAGAAAAGGATTCATCTCAACACTATGGAAAGGGATTCTATTCTCCTTACTTCCTGATCTTCAAGAATGCAGAAAGGAGGCCAATTCTCAATCTGTGTCAGTTAAACGAGTTATTTTGAAAACTAAAATTCCTCATGATCTCCTTGGCATCAATAATTCCCTTGTTAGAGGATGGCACATAGTTTGCAGCTCTTGACACAAAAGATGTGTATTTTCATATAGATATCCATCTGGTCCACAAGAGGTTCCTTGAGTTTCTCTTCTACCAAGACCATTACCAAGAGTCCTCCCCTTCAGTCTGGCCATAGCACCCAAGGTGTTCACAGATCCATTTTGACCCCCCACAAGGTGCATATACTTCACCGGGAGAATGTTAGACTCAACTACAGCAAAAGCGTATCTACTCCTTGAAAGGTTTCAGGCCATGAGCACTCTCATACACCAGATTGGCATCACACCCAGGACATCAGTAAGAATGTGCCCTTTCCCTCCTTGGCCACATGGCTTTGTGTACACACATGACACGGTTCTCCAGGCTACATCTGCGATGCCTACAAGCCAGGCTTCTCTCCATATACTCACCAGAGGAAGGCACCTTAAATGAATAGGTTGCAAATCCGCCCAAGATGTTAGGCTTTGTTGTCTAGTGGTCAAAACCAGAGAATGTTTGGGTAGGGTTCCCGTTCCTCACACTGACATCTGAAGCCACCAGGAGTCTGGAATACATATCAACTTACTAGAACTCAGAGAAGTCTGTTGGACCTGCATGCCTTCCACCTGCTCTTCCAATTCAGACATGTTCTGATAAAGTCGGGCAATATAATAACAGTATTTTATATAAACGAGTGAGGGGAACGAGATTTCTTTGTGCATGGAGGCAGTAACTTTCTGGAACTGGTGCATCAGACATCACATCACCCTGTCAGCAGCATACTTACCAGGGTGCAAAGCTCTCTGGTGGACTGCCTGAGCAGACACTTTCTCTGTGAATCTCAAATGGAAGAGTCATGATTCAGTGCTCAGCGACATCTTCGCTCAGTGGAGAATGCTGTCCTGGGACCTTTTTGCCTCACAGGCAAACAGGAAGCTTCCTTCATACTGCTCTAAAGCAGCCCTGGGTAAAGACTTGTTGGAAGATGCCTACTTAATGTTGTGGAATGGTCTCCAGGAGTATGCTTTGCTTCCATTTCCTTTGATACCACAGGCTGTATGGAAGATCCACTGAGACAGAGCTCGAGTCAGCCTTATCACCACCCAACTGGCTGAGACAGTTCTGGTTCATGGATCTGAGAAAGCTCTCAGTGCATGAACAACAGGTGTTGCTGGACCTTCTAACATGGACAAGATGACACACGCCAGTCTGAGGCGGCTGCAACTTAAGTTGGATGGACATTGGTGATAGAATGCTCATGTTCTAAAAGGGCCCAATGCATCTTTAACCAAAGTAGAAAAGATTCTACAGGAAGCTGTTACACAGCTAAATGGAAGCATTTTTCCACTTAGCGTCATTGATACATTTTGTCTTCAGACTCCATCGGAATTTCTGATATCTTAGAGTATCTCCTTACCCTCAAGTCTTTGGATCTTGCATTCAGTTCCCTGTGGGTGCATTTAGCTGCAAGCAGTGCGTCCCATCCTCCAGTGGATAACCATATGTGCTTTACACACCCTGTCCCAACTAGATTTTTGGAGCGGATTCTCAGATCCTTTCCACCTTTGGTGAAGTTTGCACCTCAATGGTATCTCAATTTTGCTCTATCCTCACTCTCCCTAAGACTCTCTCCGAGTCACTGGCCACATGCTCTATGACCCATCTGTCCATGAAGGTGGCCTTTTTGATAGCTGTAGCATTGGCCAGAAGAGTCAGTGAACTGAGAGTGTCGCAGGCCCACCATAAGCTACATTCCATAAAGAAAAGATCTTGCTATGACCCCACCTGAGATTCATACCTACCGTAGTTTGAGTTTCAAATGAATCAGGTCATCCACTCACCTGTATTTTTTCCTAACCGTGTGCCTTGGAAGAGGCGAGAAGACTGCATTTTCTGAACACCTGGAGGACTTTGGCTTTTTATCTACATAGAACAAAGGATGTTAGAAAGACACCAAAACTATTTGTTTCCATTGCAGAGCAATCAAGAACTCAACGTGTATCGGCTTAGAGACTTTTAAAATGGATCTCGGGTTGTATTACCCTCTGTTACCAACTAGCTGGCATTCTTCTCCTACCTTCCCCCCTACTCCCCCAAAAGGTAAAAGCTCATTCTACCGGGAGCAAGCTACTTCAGCTGCATCTCTGAGAGACGTACGCGTACTAGAGATATATGTAGGACAGTTACTTGCAGCTCTTTGCAAGTAACATCATCCCCTGGTGCAGTTATGAACTGTGCATACAGCTGTGGGGAGAGCAGTACTAAAGACAGCTATCACTTCTGCGTCCTCGCACCCACTATTTGCTTGTTAATCTTCCATGTGTGGAACACACATAGGGGCCATCACCCAGAGAAGAAATAGAGGTTTTTATCTGGAACTGGAGGTTCTTCGAGATTTGTGGTCCCAATCTGATTTCCACTACCCACCCTCTGTCCCCACAGCTGTGGATTGCTTATAGTGTGGTAAGAGTGGGAAAATGGACAGGCATCAGCCCATTATGTCCTCATTAGGGAGCACAAGGAGAGCTACAGCACACATGTGGGCCAACAGATGCAGCTTGAAAGAAATTCTGGACTCAGGCACATGGTGCACATATGTATATCCCATGTGGAATACAGATAGGGACCAGCCATCTCAGAGAACCTCTGGTTACAGGTAAGTAACCTTCTTTTTGTGACAGAATATTAATAATCAACTGCCATTCTGGTTTTGATCCATACCCATTATTTGGATTGTTGAGTACGGTAATGAAGACTAACAGTATGAAGTGGAAATAATGAGGAGTATTTGTGGCACCTTAGAGACTAACACATTTATTTGGACATAAGCTTTCATGGGCTAAAACCCACTTCATTGGATGCATGCAGTATAAAATACAGTAGGAAGATACACACACACACACACACACACACACACACACACACACACACACACACACACACACACACACACACACACACACACACACACACACACACACACCATGAAAAAATGGGCGTTGCCATACCAATGCTAATGAGACTAATCAATTAAGGAGGGCTATTAGCAGCAGGAGGAAAAAAAACTTTTGTAGTGATGATCAGGATGACCCATTTCAAACAGTTGACAAGAAGGTGTGAGTAACAGTAGGGGGGAAATTAGCATGGGGAAATAGTTTTTACTTTGTGTAATGACCCATCCACTTCCAGTCTTTATTCAAGCCTAATTTAATGGTGTCCAGTTTGCAAATTAATCCCAATTCTGCAGTTTCTAATTGGAGTCTGGTTTTTTGAAGGTTTTTTGTTGGAGAATTGCAACTTTTAGCTCTGTTATTGAGTGATCAGGGAGGTTGAAGTGTTCTTTGACTGGTTTTTCAATGTTATAATTCTTGACATCTGATTTGTGTCTATTTATTCTTTTGCATAAAGACTGTCCGGTTTGGCCAATGTACATGGCAGAGGGGCATTGCTTGCACATAGCATATAACACAGTGGTACATGTGCAGGTGAACGAGACTCTCATGGTGTGGCTGATGTGGTTAGGTTCTATGATGGTGTCCCTTGAATAGATATGTGGATAGAGTTGGCAACGGGCTGTGTTGCAGAGAGGTTCCTGAGTTAATGTTTTTGTTGTGTGGTTGCTGGTGAGTATTTGCTCCAGATTGGTGGGCTGTCTGTAACTGAGGACTGGCCTGTCTCCCAATATCTGTGAGAGTGAGGAATCGTCCTTCAGGATAGATCCTTGATGATGCGCTGGAGAGGTTTTAGTTGGGGGCTGAAGGTGATGGCTAGTGGCGTTCTGTTACTTTCTTTGTTGGGCCAGTCCTGGAGTAGATGACTTCTGGGTATTCTTTTGGCTCTGCCAATCTGTTTCTTCACATCAGCAGATGGTTATTGAAGTTTTAAGAACGCTTGATAGAGATCTTGTAGGTGTTTGTCTCTGTCTAAGGGATTGGAGCAAATGTGGTTGTATCTTAGAGCTTGGCTGTAGACAATGGATTGTGTGATGTGGTCTGGATGAAAGCTGGAGGCATGTAGCTAAGTACAGCAGTCAGTAGGTTTCCGGTATAGGGTAGTGTTTATGCGACCATTCCTTATTAGCACTGTAGTGTCCAAGAAGTGGGTCTCTTGTGTGGATTGGTCCAGGCTGAGGTTGATGGTGGGATGGAAATTGTTGAAGTCATGGTGGAATTCCTCAAGGGCTGCTTTTCCATTGGTCCAGATGATGATGTCATCAATGTAGCACAAGTAGAGTAGGGGCATTAGGGGACGAGAGCTAAGGAAACATTGTTCTAAGTCAGCCATAAAAATGTTGGCATACTGTGGGGCCATGCGGGTACCCTTAGCAGTGCCGCTGACTTGAAGGTATATATTGTCCCCAAATGTGAAATAGTTGTAGGTAAGGACAAAGTTCAGCCACCAGGTTTGCCATAACATTATCGGGGATACTGTTCCTGACAGCTTGTAATCCACCTTTGTGTGGAATGTTGGTGTAAAGGGCCTTCTACAAATTAAACAGCTGCCACTCAGAAACTAGTATGAAGAGCGGTGTTCTTGTTCTTGCTACTTCCCTGCTATTTAAAACCACGTAGAAAAAAACTGAGTGGTGCTCTCAGCACAGAGTAGTACTGTAATGGAAAGGCTAAGCCATTCAATTGGATTAACATTCATAAAGATTACTTGTTTGACCAGAGACCTTTTGGCCTACTTCTGTTGATCTAAACTCTGTAGGGGATTCTTGGGAGTGATGGATGATGTTGCTAAATAAGGAAAATCCTCAGGATTTGTCAAATTAATGGTTCAGGAAGGTTAGACATGTAGCGGAAATTACATTTAACAATCCTTTAATGACATACTACTGATTTTTTTAACGGTGCATTAAAATGTATTTTAAAAAGTAGTCTTCCATTTGGTAATTTGTTTCACAGGTGAGATTTTATATACATTTTATATTCATGTCTTGTAATTATAGAGGGGCAGGAAATGTCTTCAAAATGTATTTCAACTTTGTATTGTTTAGTGGATGAAGAATATAACTTCAGTATGAAAATTGTCAGATGTATAGTAATATATTTCTAATCGAGGACTTTTATTACAAGTCAGTAGTGCACCTGAGAATGGTCATAACAGGTCTGAGATTGTTTTAAAGAGTAAGGAATTGCAGAGTTAATCATTTACATGTGAGGAGTGGTTTGAGTTGCTGTTAACAAGGATGTTTGCATAAATCAGCTGATTTTATTCTGTCCCTTTGATGATTGTGTATGTAGTATTCTGTCTGCTCCAAGGACAATCATAACTAGATGCCCCATGTCACTTGAGGAATCCTGAATAGAATGTCTATAGATAGTGTGTGTGTGTGTGTGTGTGTGTTTATGAAGTTACACAAGTTCTCCAAACACCTATATCTGAATAAGATTCCATGATTAATATTTTTGTATAAATTACATATTATAATTATATATTGATCCTTTTAGAAGTGTAATAATCTCTAGGAGTTTGGAGAACTTGTGTAACTTCATAAAAACAAAATGAGACTATCTAAATATCACTCTAAACTTTACAGAAAAGTAAAATTTCTCAATCATATACATATACCTAGTTGCATTCTAATGATATTGTACTCATGCAAAGACGGGACTACAATATGAAGTTGCACAAAAAGAACATGGTATATTGTTTCTTCTGCTCATTTTTTTTTTTTTTAGTGATATGCCTATATCTAGTGATGTGCTACCCTGGTAATAACCTCAACACCTGGCCTGGAGAATGGATCCTCCTAGAGTTTGAAAGATAATTTAGTCAGCTTCCTAGCTTATTCCTGGGCTTTAATAGAGGCTATCAAAATCATGTATCTGTTATCTCAAATCTCTCAACAATTCAGCATGTTCTGTCATTCATTAGGGATGATGTTGCTGCAATCCCAATTTGTGTACTGTTAATGCACAGGATAATCACAGATATGTAGAGAGTGCTTTCATCCCTCAGTCATAACTGCTAAGAGAGAAAAATAAAGATAGTAGTATCTGTATTATTGCTGCTCGAAATCAAATGACAGTAGTATATTATAGGATGTTACATTTGTCTGCCTTGAATGTACTACAGTGAAGACTGATATATTTGAAAAATCATCAAAGTATCAACTTTGGTCATTTTATCACATGTCTGGGCCTGATATAGTTAATCCTAACTTTCATGGATTACCATGGGGTCCTGTGTCTTTCGGCCTTTGTTCTGTGAATGGTGGTGTCTCATGACCTTTCCATCCATGTTACTTAGTGCTAATTTTTTGTGAATAAGTGAGACACTTTAAAGTTACTTTAATGTACAATTAATTTTATTTCTTCTAGTACATTGGGAGATTTGGATGAAACATTGATTATTTATTTTATTTATTCTCGGTGCTTTTAGATAGTGTAAGGTGTTTCCTTTTCAGTTTTGTTCTTTTCTACTTATTTTTCCCCCATCCTTGTTTTACTAGTGGAACTTTAAAATTTACTTTGCTGTTGTTGTTTACTCCCTTTATTCTGCATCGCTATTATTGATGTCCTCAGGACTATACGTAGTTCTGGGAACAATTTATATTTAAAGAGTGCTGCAAAAAGAGTTGTGGAATACACACAGCCTTGCTTTCGGCAAGCCACATTTGTATATTAACTTCTAGTTTGTTTTAATCTCTTTGCAAATGAGCAAATTGAACATTTAGAATACAAAGTACATACAGAATATATTTGAGGTAAATCCGATTTTGGATTTAAATTATACTCCTACTGGAGTTTCTTTTTAATAATGCCAATATGTTACAATAAAGATATATTATGTTGCTGGAAGTTATCAGGTGAATTTTATCTTATCTTTTTTGCATTCAGCTCTTAGAACATACAATGTTTTTCAATGTAATGCGTATTGCACAGAGGTGATTGTGCAATCTGCGTGTCCTGTTGTCACTAATATTTCTTCTCACTCTCCTTTCCTTTCTGTACCTTGAACCTTATTATTATTTGTTATAACTGTAGGGGTCCTGCAGTTCAAGCCACAAAAGCTGTGGCTGGCACTAAGAAGCATGATCTTAGTAAGTGGAAATACGCAGAACTTCGTGATACAATCAATACTTCCTGTGGTAAGTTTGTGTGTGCTTGGGACTGATGGGGATTGTGTTCCAATAGTACAATAAATCTATTGCCTCTTTCACCAGGACAGAATTTTGAACTCAATAATTTAGTCTCAGATGAAAAACTAAGTTGAATGATTTTTTGCCAAAAGAGAGAGCAAATATACTATTTCCCTTTGAGGAAACCAATGCTGTTATGTTACCTGTTATACTCATAGTTGTATCTGTGAAATTAATACACTTCAGTCAGGAGTAACTTGCTACAAATTTTTAATGACATTGTTTAAAAATAATTTATATTTCAGTGAAATGGAACTAAATGCATGTGGTTTTACCCTGAATTTGTATGATCTTCTAAATTTATAACTGTAATTTCTTGCATTCACCAAAATTAAAACTGAGTTAATTTCAAAAGCAATCTAGACATATTGACGTTGTAACTTTGCTTAATTTTCTCAGAAGCTACATCTTATCTATATAATACTTAGATATTTTCAGTATCACGAAGAGATGAACTAATCTGTAATATTCCTTTATATTGTATTATAATTGTTACCCTGTGTCAATTATGAACAATTGGTTTTTTTCTTGGAAAAGATATCTATCTTGAGGCTAATGGATGCATCTGTCAGATGCCTCATTCCTCCTCGGATATCTTGGATAGAAATCAATCCATGCTCAAGGTTTGTTTTTAAACCACTGAGGTTAGCCTTAAATTTGAGACTTCTCTTTTATAAATTTTGAGTTTTTTCGATTAAGACACTAAGACTGTAGTAAGGAGAAAAATATGTGAGTGAGGGACAGTGAAGAGGGTCTCACTAGCATTTGGATCCACTTTCAAGTGTGATATGAAGCCAGTCGCTTGCCATTCCTCCTCTTCTCCCTTGCTCATTCCACCTCAACTGAACTGATAAAAGTGTGGTGTGTGACTTTGACAAACTCCCACTCACATGTAAGAGACTGACACACACAAATTTATTACTCAGTAATGTATGGGTAGTGTTAAAGATAGGGCCTAGTCTGCTTACATCTGTCAGTCCTGCTGCAATCAGGAATGCCAAAGGTCCATATTGTGGTGCTTGTGCAGAGCTATAATAAGCCTTCATAGCACTTATCTGCCTGCTTTGCTCAGTTTAGAATTGTCTCTCGCTTGTTACAAGCTTTCAATTAACTGTATTTCTTACAATGCAAGTAATGTTATAACTTGTTTTAAAATTATTTAACAAATATATATAAACATGTTTTATAAATAGGGTTGTCTTCTGATTTTTCGCACTCTGTCCTTCCCTGCTGTTTTTGAGACAGATATTGAACTACTGGCAGCTTGCAGAGAAGAGTTTCACAGGCGACTAAAAGTATATCATGCATGGAAATCCAAGAATAAGAAACGTAATACAGAAACAGAACAGCGTGCTCCAAAATCAGTCACTGACTATGGTGAGAAAAGTTAATTTTTTTAAAATAAATAGGGAAAAATTTTCAAGTGAAATGTTTATAGAATAAACAAGCAGATTATTTTAAAAAAATATTTTTCTCTGTTGAAGAAAAGTTATTTTGTTTAAATATTTGTATGAAAGTAGGTAAAATACTCTGTTAAACAGATTTTAAGACAAATAGTTTGCAGTCAAAATACAGTGTTACTCATAAGATCCAGTATAAGTTAACTAAAATAATTATTTTCTAAACAATAATATTTACTAATTCATGTTTGCTATAAATTAGAAATAGTTTTAGATTTGGTATTTTGTGTGCTGGCAGTTTGTTAAAAGTTAACCACTGGGCAGAAAGATACTTAAGGCTTAGCTGATGAAGAGCACTCTTCATAAAATCTTACTAGAGGCTATTTCAGCTACATCCTATAAAACACACACAAAAAAGTTTAGATTGTTTAGGAATCAGGTCATTGTTGGAAGAGAACTGTCATGGTATAATTCCCCACTCTGAACCGTAGCGTCCAAAAGATGGGGTACCAGCATGAATTCTTCTAAGCTTAATTACCAGCTTAGAACCTGTAGCGCTGCCACCAACCAGGAATTCCAGTGCCTGGTACAAAACCTTGCCCGGGGACCCCCAAGACCCAGACCCTCTGGATCTTAACACAAGGAAAGTAAACCCTTTCCCCCACCGTTGCCTCTCCCAGGCTTCCCCTCCCTTGGTTACCCTGGAAGATCACTGTGATTCAAACTCTTAAATCAGAGAGGAATCTTAAAACAGAGAGGAAAATTCACCTTCCCCCCTCCTTCCTTCTTCCCCTCCCAGACTCTCCCTGAGAGAGAACGTAATCCTGACACAGAGAGAAAATTAACCTTTCTCTCCCCTTTCCCTCCTTTCTCCCCACCAATTCCCTGGTGGATCCAGACCCAGTCCCCTGGGGTCTCACCAGAATAAAAAAACAATCAGGTTCTTAAACAAGAAAAGCTTTTAATTAAAGAAGGAAAAAACAGTGAAAATTATCTTTGTAAATTTAAGATGGGATATATTACAGGGTGGCTGCTCCGTGGTATGATTGTTTTCAGAATGAGCATGACATAAAAATATATTGAAGACAAGATTTTTTTTAACCTTTGTTTGTCCAGCAACTGCTTGTGTTCCCTACTGGTTCATTTTAACCAACATCTTCACTTTTTTACAGTTTAACTTCTGTTCAATAAACTTAAATATTAAAAATGTGTGAAAATGGGATGACAGTTGATTTACAGTCTGTTTCGTTATGTGACTCTCATCCTGCTGGTCTCAGAAATGGTGTTCACTATGTGAAATTTCAAATACTGCACTCATGAGAATGAATGAATACTTGTGCTTTTTAAGAGATTAGATGGATGATAAAGGTGTATTTTCATAGATTGCATATAACACTATTTGGTGTTAATGGGAGGAATGTGCCATAAAGAGCATAAATGTACCTTTGGATGTGTGTGCGCAACTCTTATGGCTCTCTGCCAGAGACCCACATTTGTATTGTATTTGAGTGAATAAACCACATAGCAATCAAATTTATAGCAACTCTAGTTTTTCATTATAGTTTTTTCCTTCATTTTCTTAAAATATGGCATATTTCTTTATAGAAGTTGGATCATTGCTGTTGATAGAGAAATGTAGTAATATCATAATACTGACCTTTAGGAATTCATATTAGTATCACAATAAGTTGTTGTTGTGAGTAATTACAGTAAATGAACATTTCAATTCCATTTATTATAACTAACCTTCAGTATAGTGAATAATTATTTACCTGATTTCTGGGGTGTTTGTTCCATGACTCGTTTAGATGTCACTGAATACATGATTCAAATGACACATTTCCGTTTTTATCCACCCATTAGTATATTGTAGTTTTATGGAAACTGTCCAGTAATTAGATGTTAATGTTCATGAGAAATGGAACATGTTAAATTAGCACTGGTTCAGAGAAGGGATTAGAATTACTGGCTTTTATAGTGCCAAAAAAATTGAGTTGCATCTCTTCCTTTAATTTGCCGCAGTTCTCTTAACATCTAGGAATCATTTTTCTTTCCATGTAAGAAGGTCAAAAGTTTATTAAATGTGTCACATGAAATAACTAACAAAGATTTATCCTTGCAATCTGTGCTGAGTACACTTGTACCACTGTTTTTTTTTTTTGTTCGTTTGTTTTTTGTGACTGGGACTATGTCACTGAAATATCAATTTCAAATGTATATCCCAGTTAGACTATAAGCAACCATAGATTTGTGAAACGTAATAAAAGAAAACATTTTCTTTTTGTCAATAAATAGCACAGAAATGCAGGTAATTACCTCAACGCCCACTTTTCCATTACAAGTGGAATCTCCGTTTGTCATCTGGTTTGGTGATGCATTTTCAGTATTTCGTAAAGTTTATCTTTAACAGCATCAGCATTGTTATGTTTCCTTCAATATGGAATATTTGTTTACAGATTTTGAACCATTTTTCAACAACTCAAGTAAGTGGGGAGATGGTTATGTAAGGTAACTTTAACAAATAGGAACATTTATAAGCTCTATACTAACTTCAGTTGAACAGCGTTTTGCTACATTTGTATGTAGAATCGAAGTATACCAATCAAAAATAATAATTCACTGTTTTCTACTTAACACAAAAACAACCACAAAAAACATTAACTCAACATGTGGACACTTAATGGCTGTATGTATTAAATTACCAGAGCACTGTGTTGCTTGAAAGCTTGTCTCTTTCACCAACAGAAGTTGGTCCAATTAAAGATTTTACCTCACCCACTTGGTTTCTCTAATGGTTCTAGATTTTTGGAATTTCTTTTCATAATGAGATCCTACGTGTTGGGAAAAACACCTTATTGATGTAAGTTAATCTCATTTTTTAGTTCAAGAAATGCTATGCTATTATTACATTTGTACACATTTTTCTATTGTAGCAAAACTCTGCAATCAACTTAATATAGCAGCAGTTCTTGTAGAACAAAAACTAACATTAGGGGCTGGCTTCTTTTTTAAAATGAAGTATTTCAGTACGTGTCAAAATATCTAGCATTGAAAAGTGAAGGCTATGCTGACTGCTCAGAATTTCTATCCTTCAGATTTACTGTTGGATGTAAATGTGCACAAGGATAGAAACAAGACCTACCAATTGCTGTTTTAATGCGGAGATGTGTTTTGTAGTAGTGTGTCTTCAGTATGCTGTGATACACATTTAGGCAATTTACAAAGATTCATGAAATTCTATGCAGTTTAATATAAATAATTTCAAAATTTTATTCTTTCACATAGAACATGTTTTATCAATGCTAATGTGTAAAAGTGGTGTCCACAGATAACTCATATGTAGTAAACATTACTAAAAATCTGTTCTGTAGAAAAGTTTTTCTTGTTTTCCTTATGTGGACATGAAGAAATCTTGTTTTCTGTATAATTTTCAGACACTAACATTTACATTTCAGGCCCTTTTTTTCAGGTGTTGCTTTTCTAATGAACCATTCTAGTCTCGTACAAATAGAAGAGATAGCAAGTGAGGCTTGCTATTCTGTTTATTAATGTCTTGTTTATGAAACTGAAAAAAAAATACATTAAATGTAACTGCCATCTTTTAATTTTATTAAAGGTCCAGTATAGATTTGCTACTTTATAAGTGACTAATATATATTAATATTAAGGTTGCTGTTTAGAAGATCACATCAGCTTGGCTTTCAGAACTTGTTAAAAAAGAAACAAGTTGGCTAAAAATATGTTTGTCTCATGTAAAATTTTGTTTAAGTGGGCTGATTTTAATGACATACAGTAAATATTTTCTGAGGGCAGGTCTACATTATGGGACTAAGTCAACCTAAGTTACACAACTCCAGCTAGGTGAATAACCTAGCTGGAGTCAACTTACTGCGTGTCACTCTCCTGGTAAGTGGAGACAAGCCCTGAGAGTCTCGGAAAGTAAGTCTAATTTGTAAGTTCAATACACATTTCAGAAAGCAATTTTTGGGGAGTGTTTTGTAATAAATGGACAATAATCAGTATTTCTGTTAACACATTAGATGTCTTTAATGATATTACAAGATTTTTCTGTTGGTTATCAAAAGAACATCTTTTTCTAGATAGTACAATGTTACATTAGCTTCTTATATCTAAAATTGCTTCTCTGTGATCTGACTTGATTTTGTGAAGGGATAGACTGTAATATAGACTAGTTGCTGCTTAATACTTTGTTTTTATGTTTGTAAAGGGTTGGCTAAAAAGCAGTATATCTTCACTATTACTCTAAACCAGAGTGGCTTTTTAGCCACCCCAGTGTCTAGACATGCTCAAAGCCAGACAGCATAGCACTGAAAACTACCAAGTAGGCCAACTCTAGCTCTTCCCGAGAGCGCTAACTGTGAAAACGCGAGAGGGTAAATTTTGAGTTGTGTGCGTTTAGCTCATCTGCTTTCTAGCATTGATTTAATTTAATTAATAAATGAATGTATATGATGAGGAAATATTTCAGATTTTTTCACGTGAAAAAGGCGGCTTTTAGGGGTTAAGGGCTGCTTTTGCTGTTTTATCTGTAGTTATAACTTTGTTTTTTGTAAATAGCTCAACAGAACCCAACAGCTCAGTTGCCTGCCAGGCAACAGGAGATTGAAATAAACAGACAACAGCGTTACTTCCGTATTCCCTTCATTCGCCCAGCAGACCAGTATAAAGATCCTCAGAACAAGAAGAAAGGTTGGTGGTATGCACATTTTGATGGGCCTTGGATTGCTCGACAAATGGAACTTCATCCTGACAAGCCACCTATTCTGCTTGTAGCGGGTTGGTATATTCTCTATACATTTGACTTTAGGTAGCAGTGAAAGCAGTTGGGGGTGAGGAGAGGTTTAAGTAATATATCATTCCATTATGAACAATAATTTATAATAGTAGGATAATTTTAAAAAGTCAGAAATTAGATCATAAACCCATTTATGTACAATTTTGAATACTTCTATATTTAACAATGTGTTTATAAATGTTTCCTGGACTTGTGGGAGACCACTTCTGTCACCTCTCGCCACCTGTCTCAGTCTGCTGCCCTTTCATTTGCTGTTCATGGCCCAGAGGCTACTTTTATCGACTCATAGATTTTAAGGTCAGAAGGGACCATCATGATCATCTAGTCTGACTTTCTGTACATTGCAGGTTACAGAACCTCCCCCACCTACTCCTGTAATAGATCCCTAACCTTAGGCTGAGTTATTGTAGTCCTGAGATCATGATTTAAAGACTTCAGGTTACAGAGAATTCACCATTTACACTAGTGTAAACCTGCAAGTGACCCATGCTGCAGGGGAAGGTGAAAACCCCCACAGTCCCTGCAAATCTGACCCAGGAGAAAATTATTTCCTGACCCCGAGTAAAGCGATCAGTTAGACCCTTCCGCTCTTTTGTTCAAACATTCCTTACCGGGGATCGAGCTGCTGCAATTGATTCAGCGGGGGTCAGTTTAGCAGGTCTTAATTGACTGCACAATGCTCCCTGGTCGACTCCGATACTCCACTAGAATGAGAAGAGTAAGGTAAGTTGACGCAGCACGGTGTAGACATTGCAGTAAGTTAACCTAAACTAAGCGTAACTTAGGTCCACTTGCCCCAGTAGTGTAGACAAGGCCCTAGCGAAGAGCCTTCCCAGGTTTCTTGTGCATTGTCTTATGGTCAGGGTGCATTTCCAAGCAGCTAAGTTTGTTCTCTATGCTAATTAGGAATAACAGTATTTGTAATAATTCTATAATTCTCTATCTGGCGCCTCTTTCATGTATAAGGTAGGGGTGTGTGTGAGAGACATAGTTAATGTCGTTTCCTATGGGTACACTGTTTAATGTACCTCCTGGCACAGTTTAAAAAAAAAAATTGGTTAGCTGCATTCTCCATGTATTTGGATTTAATGTACATATAGGTAATACCAGTTGACAAATGCCATTTTAAATGTTTAGTGTGGGAGACTGGCTGATTCAGCTTTTGGCCGTGTTACACAAAACCTTTAACTTCTGGGTCACTTGGTCAGATCTGAACAAGTTGAATAGTGATAATTCAGTAGTGTTTCAGTGGCTTATGTGAAACAAAGTGATTAATAATTTCCTAGTGGACAGGGTGGCCACATCTCAAAAACCATCCTTGTCAGTGATCTCAGCAGGAAAGACCTGGAGGCTGAGAACTCTTGACAACCCTTGCAGGTATTCTAGCCTATTCACTTTTGAAGCACATTAGCAAGTCAGTGGAAACATACAGTATTAGCTTATACTGCAGCTGTCCATGCTATCCTTAAGTAGGAGAACTTCAGTCTCTTGGACTATCAAACTGGTCTCATAGCACTGATGTTTGTTTGTAAACTACAGTAAAACATTGTATCTCTTAAAAGAATCGTACACATTTTAGTGAGGGAAAAAGAAACAAAGCAGATGTGTAATTTTTGTTAATGGGATCTTGAACCATGTAAATAGTTTTATAAAACCAATTTTGCTTTAACCATTTCAGGGAAGGATGATATGGAGATGTGTGAACTAAATCTTGAAGAGACTGGCTTAACTCGAAAGCGGGGTGCTGAAATTTTGCCGAGACAGTTTGAAGAGATTTGGGAGCGCTGTGGAGGCATCCAGTATCTTCAAAATGCAATTAAGAGTAGACAAGCTCGCCCTACTTATGCAACAGCAATGTTGCAAAGCCTATTAAAATAGTCATTTTGCACGTTGATATTAGAGTTGAGAACTCTTACCATGATATAAAGGGAAGAGTTCCTCTATGCAACAGAGGATTTAAATATTCTGTAATTGTGTTAGAGATGTTTAATTTAAAGTGAACAGATTTTATTAATCATGGGAGTTTAATTTGTATTTTTGATGTTTAATTTGTGTAGTGAACTCACTAATTCTATGAACCTTGAAGAAGTTTCAGTCAAGTATATTTGTTGCATTTTCTTTATATGCTGCATCCTTCTCAAAAGCTTCTGTTATAATGCTAACACTGTAAAATAACGCTATTGTACTTCAGGTATATACTAGGATAAACTCCATTACAAATTCCTTTTTATAAAATCCTCTTCAGAACATGCAAAATAGTAACCTTTCAAGGATGGTCTAGTGAAAAGGGTACAATGTATCTTATAACTGGATTTGTGAGGCCTTAGCTTTAACTTCTTCTCCCGAGAAGTTGGAGTGTACAGTACTTCTAGATGATCAAAGACATTTTATGTCCTGATCTGAAAGCTGCTCAACATCTGTATGTACTGACTTTTTCAGAAACTTATGGGAAATCTTTAATTTCTTACCTTGTTTCTTAGTTTAACTGACATTTCTTTTATATGTTTTGAGAAGAGCACATATGTATTGGAAGTATTGTGTAATAATGGAGGGACTCAAGGTTGTACTGCACAGTTAGGCTTGCATTTTTCTTTTTTAGGATCTTTTTTTTTAAAAAAAAACAACCAAACAGATTTCTTGCAAACACCAATTATATTTTTCTGATAAAACTTTGTTGGGAGTCCTTCAATAGTTATATTACCCAGGTAATGTAATTTAAATATATGATGCAAAAATTGTCTAAGATATTTCTTTAGATACATTTAAGAGTAAAGGAAAGCATAAGGGAAGTGCTTTTTTTTTCCTTTTTTTCTTTTTTTAAATAGTGGCATAGTTTATTAGAATACAGAGGGCTGAATTTCAGAGACTCTTTTTACTTTAATCCTGCACACATATTGTTACTTCTGTTTGGTGGCATTAGAGTCTTGCCCAGCAATGCATCGCTGGAGTGCCTGATTACAGTGTGCTACTTCAAATGGCTGCATTTTATGGTCTGCAGTAATAACAAACTTTTTACTTCAATCACTCTGATCTCTTTGTACTTAATCTCCCTTCAGGGTTTCTAGCTCTGTGTAATAGTGCCCTTGCTTCACAATTAAAATGCTTGTGTATAGGAATTATCATTTCACACCATGAAAACTGCCTTTTATTTATTTATCCGGGTGTTTCTAATGCTGGCCATATATCAACAGATTAAAACTTGATATTTATATCTCAGTGCTAAACATTTGAAAAAGAGAGATGTAGTTTGATGCCTTCTAATTAAAATTAAATAGGCATCGTCTGAAAGCAAAATATTCTCTTTTCTAGTAGTTAAGAACAAAGCTTACATACTTCAGTTTCTATGTCTTTGTCTATATAGATGAACTGATTTCCTCTCTGGATCCTAAGGTTGAAATCTTTTTTGAAAACTTTAGTTTCTAAATTCACTTAATTGTGAACTGAAGAAAAGGTACAGTTCAATAGTGCAGTAAGAAAAAGTGATGAGACCACTTCCTAACTGTCAGAGTGGAGGTTGTTTGTGTGTCACAGTCAGTCTGTTATCAGAAATACACTCCATGTTGTAATAAGTATGAAAATCTTTTAGTAAAGAACTAGTTATTTATTTATGAATCCACTACACAAGTGATTTGACAGTGTCTCTGAACTGAACATTGAATATGTCTGGGTGTGTTTTCTTTCAAGGTAAGTATCGCATGGCTCTTGGGTCATGTGGTGGCATTGGTCAGGCTCTCAAAATGCCCTTTCTCTTCCTACACCTAACACTTTACTTAAGCTGTAATGATTGACTGCAGTATGAAGGATGCATGCATAAGGCCCCAATTCAGCAATTTATTCAATCACATACATATATTCAACTACAGGAGTTCAGTGGTACTACTTGTGTGCCTGAAGTTAAGTACTTGTTTCAGTACATTGCTGAATTAGGACCAGAATCTCATAGCCTCCAGTCACCAGATTCTTGGAAATCCTAAACATTATAAGAGACTGTGGCATTTAATAGACACAAGTAAGGAAGTGTTGAACTGTCTTGGAGCTTAAATGCTTGCCCTTTTCTTTGTCTATCTGAATTTTAGTTATTGCCTAGTTATGTGTAGTCTCATGATCTTATTGGTACATTATAAAGAGTTTTAAAAAATACACTGTATTGATTTATTCCTGATATTAACACATTTAAGTGTTCTATGGATGCATACCTGTAACTTCCCTCAATAGTAAACATGGTTATACATTGGGAGGAAACTAGCCTTTATTATACAGTATGGCATATTCAAGATTCTTATGTCAAGAGTATATTTGTAAGTCACTCAGATATCATGGCAATGGGTCTGAGATAACCAAGAAATCTTTCTTACTTTTAAATGGAACTGGTGGCTGAATGTTGTCATATGACACATTTCCCGCACCTTCCTGTTGCTCTCAGTACTTGCTCTTGTCTTAATTTGAGCCAGAGAAAAATTTCTAAAGTTCAGAATTTCCCAGTTTTGACAGGATAGTATGCATTCCAGTAAAGGTCTCTGCTGGAAGTGGCTGCTGGTAGC
This sequence comes from Gopherus flavomarginatus, assembly GCF_025201925.1. NCBI lineage: Eukaryota > Metazoa > Chordata > Testudines > Testudinidae > Gopherus > Gopherus flavomarginatus. The sequence goes on along the minus strand of NC_066620.1, from coordinate 157,321,828 downwards.
TGCGCCTGTTACTACAGTAGAAGTCATTCTCAAATCAGAATCAAGTTTGGGGTTGATACCACAATCAACTGCTTACCAGTCCTCTGCATTAGCTGATGGCTAGATTAGACACTTGGTTATCTCATTGGTGATAAGGAGTTGCCATATGGAGAATACGGTGTTGGCTAATGCTGCTCCTGATATCTAGCAGTAAGGAGCAATTTGAACTGCTCTGACCTGACACGTCAGCAGGAAAACGAATAGAAAACATTGGCTCTGTTCTGTGTGTTTGAATGATTTAAAAACCTGATATCCAGAGTAGCTGGGACTTTTCACATGTAGCATGTTAGTAAATAAAAAGAAATAAACACACATACCAGTCTGTATTCCTGATCACATCACCCAAGAATATGGGTCTACCTTTTCTTTCCATTGGTGAAATTCTGTTTCTTTTTGCACTTGCATCCTCTTTTTGTTTTTGTTGTTTAAAAATATTTTTCAAGTAGTTTCCCTAAACTGATCTCTTAATGATGTACTGAAAATTACACAAAATAAATACATTCCTTGTTGAAATCTATCTGTTATCTCTTTCTTTTAACCAAATACTTGCAGTTTAAGTGGGAAAAGTTGACCATGTTCAAAAAATATAAAAAAGGTAGAAAGCCCTTTCTGAAGGAAAAGAAATATAGTAGATGAGTTATTAAGGTCACTTAAGTGTCAGGAAATCAATTAAGAGATGGCCAGGTGAGTTATAGTACTAGCAGAGTTGCCCTGTCCAAGCAATACAGACAAATTTAGTGTTAAGACCACTCTTTCTTCATGGGAAAGGGAGTTACCTCAGAAGAGGACATTTCATTTTATGATGATGTCAACGAGCACATAATGCTGAGATTTTGCTGGTGAATTGGGATCGCATTCATTCAACATTAGGCTGGTTACATCCAGAGCGTAGCTTGGAATAAGAGCCCAACATGTTATGCCTGTCAATGGCAGCATCCAAATGCATAGAAGGGTTTGGAGGCCCCTGTAGGGGACAATAGTTCAGTGGTGTATATGTGCTAAACTCTCCCTGTTTGTCCCTTCCTTCAGAATCATGTGAATGCGTCACAGGAGTTGGTGACTGGATGTGCGGACACAATATTATGCATTTGGCTCAAAGGTGGATGGCTGTTTCCCCCTGGAAGTTCATTGCTGGGCTGAAGCTCTGAGTTGGCAGGAATGGAGGGGCAGGTGACATGGAACAGGGGAGCAGGTCATGAGACTTGATGTTTGGATCTGTGGGCACAATATTATGTGTTGGGACCACAGGGAGGCAGTCAGTTCCCTGGGAGGTCCACAGCTTGGCCTCAGTGGCGAGGCAAGGCAAATCTGAGTTGATGCTGCAGAAGGGATGTCTGAAATGCTGCAGCAGAATGTTATGATGGGGAGCCACCAGCCCTCTCTGGGTTGACAAGGCCAGAAGGTGGGTCTCTCATCAGGATTGGAGAGGATCCATAATTACCCACCCAAAACTATTGTATTTGGTACCGTAGTTATTCAGGGACAATGAGGTACACCTTCCTGAGCAGGGAGCAGATATATTGTTGACTGATACCGAGGAAATTGTTAACTATCTGGGAACCCAGATGGGGCTGGTGCGAGACAGCCTAGCAAAATGACTGGTGCCTCCTTGTGGCATGTGTCCAATGCAAGGATTTGTTCGACAGAGGGTCCTAGGTCCCTGATAAGCTGGAAGTGGATTTAAAGAAAGGCATCTCCTAAAGCTGGGGAATGGGATTTGAGCTCCTGATATCTGGTACAGCGGAAAGATCCTTTGTCCAGCCCCTTCACTCTGGTACAAAGGATTGGAGAAGGGATCCCAACAATGGGCTGGGATCAGCTGTGGAAGAGTAGGGGCTGATGGCAGCCCCCCATCAGGTGAGAGTGATTAAGCAAGGAATCATGATCTGCCCTGTACAAATTACCTAGGAACTAGCCAGCAAGGAGATAAGTTATTAAAGTTGTGGCCGACTTAAACCACATTCCTTGCAAATTGTCTTTCTTCCCGCAGGTCTGGGACAAAGGTGAAGTGATATTAAGCATCCCTTTGGATTTAAATGGCTACCCTATTTCAACTCTAGATTCTACTTGCCTGACACACAGTTGTTATCATTTTTTATTTCCAAATTAATTTAAGACCCAAACATCAAATTAGGATGTCATTATGATAATGTGAGTAAATACTGATTGACTCTCCTACACAATTGTCAAGTAAACAGTTTTATTATATTTTACTGAAATATAAAAGGTTTACATACAGCAAGTGTATTTGGTAATTAATATTTGATAGTGATAAATACAGTCATGAGCAATCATTTCATTATTCAAATACACATTTAAGAATGACTTTTTTATTGCCTGACTAATGAAAAGTTAATATGAATTGAAATATACTAAATACATTGAAAAAACAGACTATTGTGTGCATTCTTACGTGATATGATCAGCAGTTACATTTGTTGGAAGATATCTTTCAATGCCCACTGAAAAATATTTTAAATGAGGTTCTACTCTGAGATGTGACTTGGTAAAATAGCATCATGGGTTCCCTGTTTGTTGTCTCAATGATTTCCTACTCAAAATACTCAGTTTATAAGTCATAAAGATGTTATGTCAGCCCAGCAAATTCAACCTGGGATTGAAAATGGGTTCTTTTATCTTGCACAAGAGCAGCAGTAACACAGATTCTGCATGGCAAATTATGGTTTGCACAGATGTAACTAACTGGAACTTTGTCATCTACTCTGTTGACACTGCACAAGATAACACAGAATAAAGCGCCTCACTCTTTGCTCTGCTGGCTCTCCAGCACTACCAGTCAAAAAGTAAACACTTAATCTTTGTCACTAAAATAGCAGATAATACTCTGAATACACACACGAGTCAGATCTGAATAAAGAGGTACCATGTTGCTATAGTGCACTGTACTGAGTAGAACCACACTTTTAAGTTTTAATTACAGTTTTTGTTGTACAATAAAGGGTAAACAATGCCCAAATGTTGTACAACATTGATGCAGCATAGACAGACTCATGAATAGGACAAGTAACATCAATATTTGAATCTGGATTATGAAACAGTTCAGCACAGACGGGTGATAAGCGTATAGAATCCGTATGGCTGCCCGTTGCTTGTAGAGATGCCTTCTGCACAAACTTAATAGTAACCAGTTATCTCTCATTAGGAGAGATTTGTGTGTATACTGAATATATATTGTTTGTGTGTGTGTGGTGTGTGTGTGTACATATATATAAATATATGTATATACTCTATTTGCTACCAACAGTAATCATAAACACAAATCTCTTATGTACATTGTAAAATTTTCAGAATGTTTCTTTATGCCTGGAAAGCCTACTTTCAGGAAAACTGCAATCATTTTGCTCCATCCTAAAGTGTGAAATCTCAGAGTGAGAGACCGTTTCACCATGAATTAAACAATTAAATATGTAAAGTTTTGTTGGGGGTTGGGGTCACACAATTATTTAATGACAGTAGATGTTGAGATTAACAAGTTAAAGCTTTATAACTGTTAAAATGCAAATTGTCAACATCGCATGCCAAAATATAAAAAGTAGGGCTCTCGATTAATTGCAGTTAACTCACGTGATTAAATTAAAAAAATTAATCATGATTAATCGCAGTTTTAATCGCACTGTTAAACAAGAGACTACCGGCTGAATTTTATTAAACATTTTGGATGTTTTTCTACATTTTCAAATATAATTATTTCAGTGACAACACAGAATACAAAGTGTACAGTGCTCACCTTATATTTTTTATTACAAATATTTGCACGGTAAAAATGATAAAAGAAATAGCATTTTTAGTTCACCTCATACAAGTACTGTAGTGCAATCTCTTTATTGTGAAAATGCAACTTACAAATGTAGAATTTTTTTGTTACATAATTGCACTCAAAAACAAAACTGAAAAACTTTAGCACCTACAAGTCTACTCAATCCTACTTCTTGTTCAGCCAATCACTAAGACAAACAAATTTGTTTACATTTACAGGAGATACTGTTGCCCACTTCTTATTTACAATGTCACCAGAAAGTGAGAATAGGCATTCACATGGGACTTTTGTAGCTGGCATTGCAAGGTATTTACATGCTAGATATGCTAAACATTCGTATGCCCATTCATGCTTTGGACACCATTCCAGAGGGCATGCTTCCATGCTGATGATGCTCGTTAAAAAAAAAATGCATTAATTAAATTTGTGACTGAACTCCTTGGGGGAGAATTGTATGTCTCTGGCTCTGTTTTACCCACATATATTTCATGTTATAGTAGTCTCGAATGATGACTCAGCACATGTTCGTTTTAAAAACACTTTCACGGCAGAGCTGACAAAACACAAAGAAGGTACCAGTGTGAGATTTCTAAAGATAGCTACAGCACTCGACCCAAGGTTTAAGAATCTGAAGTGCCGTCCATAATCTGAGAGGGGTGAGAGATGGAGCATGCTTTCAAAACTCTTAAAAGTGCAACACTTCAATGCAGAACCTACAGAACCCAAACTACCAAAAAAGAAAATCAACCTGGTGGTGGCATCTGACTCACATGATGAAAATGAACATGCGTTGGTCCACATTGCTTTGGATTGTTATTGAGCAGAACCTGTCATCAGCATGGATGCATGTCCTCTGGAATGGTGGATCAAGCATGAAGAGACATATGGATCTTTAGTGCATCTGTCATGTAAATAATTTGCGACACTGGCTACAACAGTGCCATAAGAATGTCTGTTCTCACTTTCAGGTGGCACTGTGAACAAAAAGTGGGCAGCATTAGCTCTTGCAAATGTAAACAAACTTGTTTGAGCAATTGGCTGAACTAAAAATAGGACTGAATGGACTTGTAGGCTCAAGTTTTACATTGTTTTATTTTTTAATGCAGTTATTTTTGTATATAATTCTACATTTTTAAGTTCAACTTTCATGATAAAGAGATTGAAGTACAGTAGTTGTATTAGGTGAATTGAAAAATATTTTTTTACAGTGCAAATATTTGTAATAAAAATAAAGTGAGCACTGTACACTTTGTATTCTGTGGTAATTGAAATCAATATATTTGAAAATGTAGAAAACATCTAAAAATATTTAAATAGTATTCTGTTATTAACAGTGCAATTAATTGCGATTAATGTTTTTAATCGCTTGACAGCCCTAATAAAAAGTAAATATACTTAAATGCTAAGTTCTCAAGCAGCATTTCTGTATATTTCCTGTCTGTAAATGTTGTTTGTTATTGATGGAAATATTTTTTCTCTGTGTGTACAGTGAAATTGATGTTTACTGCTGTTTACTGATAAAAATCTGTTTCCATGCCTATTTATAAAAGGAGGTTGGAATTGCATTACTATTCCTTCTGCTGGGTCCTCATACTGCTAATGGAATGTAAAACCAGCAAGATATCTGCTTGTATCACTTATCTTTGAAATAACTAATTAAAATCTTTAAGCACTATACAATGAACACTTAATAAATACATTTTAACACTGTATTCATGGTGAATTTTTATACTGTTGCACTGAGCAAAGTAACAAAACAGTGACTTTCATTTGATGTGTGCTTCAGTTTCAACAGAAAATTGTAAAACTTTCTGTAATCCCCAAATTTGCCCATATACATAGTTTAGCCTGAATGCCAATCTTGAATAATGCAGAACTTGTTTCTGAACACCTGTAAGAAAAAATCTTGTAAGAAACATTTTTAAAAGTGTACAGAAGTCCTTTAATAAAGCGTTCTCAAATTGAAATAAGTTGAAAATGTTTTACTAAACCACTGTAATCAGGCAGACAGTTTCTCTAAAATCATATTAGCTGTTTTCCAAATTGTTTCAAATAGAATTTAGTAGTCCTCTACTTGCAACTATTTAGTTGTGCATAGAGGTAATGCTATAGCAGTCTTGTCTTGTTGTTGTTGTTGTGCTTAGCTTTATGGGGTTTTTATATAAAATCTCAGTGAAAGGGTACATGAATAGTATGTTCATTTGAATAGTATACTCCTGATTATTAAACAATGAATGAAATACAATATTCCGAAGAAGTATTCGCATATGAAATATTTATGGATCCATAAATACAATAGCTCTAGCAGCTGAAATAAAGCATTCTCCTTCATGACTTTCCTGTATGTAGTCTCAATGTAAAGGTAGCTTATCTTACAAACTCACAAAAAATTTCCAAACCTCAGATCTATCACTCTGGAATTAAGGGTATAGCCCTTCACATTCCACCTCCCTCTCAAAAAAGTCTCTTAATGGTCCCTCAGTTCTCCTTCCATGAGCCTTAGTAGTAATGGAATCCTACCTGTGTGATGATATGGCTTTCTTAGATAGACTTATTTCTATTGCTGTACTTTTCTTAAAAAAATCCTAGGAATATTTCAATAATTCAGTTACTCTTGAGACCACTTGTCTAATTTAGCAGATGTGGAGCAGAAAAGAAATTGTGGCACCCCTTCTCTTCAAAATTTGTGTAATTCCAACCAACATCCCTGGTGATTGGAATACTTGGGTGAAGGCTGTTATGCTGTTTATTTTCCCAGAGTCAGATGAGAAAGGAAATATACATTGAGACGTACGATGGGGAGCCCTTAGGGACCTTCAGTTCCAAACAGCTGTTTCGTGGGAAGTGCCTGTGTCCACATAAGGCAGATCCAGCGCCAAATGACTTGAAATCCAAGAAATCATCCTCAGATCCACCTAAGGAGGATCCCATATGCTTCAATTCTAGCACTTCTAAATTATTTTATTTGAGGTCTTTGGATCCATATTCTTTGAATGGGACATTTATAGTGATTCCTCGGGATTCCAGGAGAGAATTGTCCTGTTCTTAACAGAATCTGGCAAACCTATAATAAGTGCTCTCAAAGGCAGGGTCTGAAATGGGGTTTTGTCTAAAACTTGTTACAACTGATTACTTCCTGCACCTTTTGCAAGGCTGCAAATGTGCCATCTGCAAGATTGCATAAGTTTTATTTGCAAACAGAACTTTGTACTCAATCCAGATAAGACCCTTTCTTCTTAAGGAGATCAAATATTAGATTTATTGGTGGATGGTGTCAGTCAATGTCTGGAAAGAGATACCCTTCTCACCTCTGATGCTACTCACAGCGGTAGAAATTGATCTTCAAATCAGTGTTGTGGTCCATTTCAGCCAACTGAAAATGTATAGGCTTTGAAAGTCAAGCAAACTTAGACTCCAGACAAACCTCTTGTAGCTGTGAGTAATGTGCTGCTGCTTTAAACACTCCTCCTTCTGATCTGAAGGCAGGCATCACTGATTCTGACAGGCAATGCTGTGATAATATATTTAAAGATTCAGGAAGGAGCTTTGTCTCCCCTGTTACATACTTCCACAGAAATGATGCATTTTGAAAGAGATGTTTTCTTCAGCTCTACGGTTGGTAGGAGTGAAAAGCAACTTACTAGATGGCTTATGTTGCAAAAAAATCAGATGAGCATTGGATAGTCTCCTAAGGACTGTTGTAGGTCTGACTTTTGACATATGGGGTCATCTAGGTTTGGTCTTGCTTGTCTGAAGTCACAGCATGAAATGGCTGGTCTGCTTGAGCACAGGCATGAACCCAAAATCAGTGTTAGATATGCTTCTTTTGCAGAGAGGAGCAAGACTCACATATAGCTTTCCCTTTTTCCTTCCATTATGGAATATTTTCAGGGAGAAAGGAGAGGGTCCATGTGATCCTGATCACCTTAGCTCAGGCTGTGGTTTACAGATTGGCTAGCCCTGTCCATGGTTAGCCCTGTCCAAGGTTAACTTGTTTTTGATCTTGAGCACGGATCTTTTATTTCAGAATAAGGGTCTGGTTCTTCATAGTCATGAATCCTTTCATTTGAACACTTGATTTCTGGGTTACAAGCATGGTTTTTCTGAGCAGTCACATCCTTGCTTTTGGAATCTCAGATACCTTTCACTTGGTAATCATGTGACTTCATGTGAAAGCAATTTTCAAGCTTATGTAGACACTAAAGGAGTTTCAACTTCTTCACTATATACTGGATTTTCACATCCCTGTTATGAACTCAGAATTATCTTTGACTATGGCTAAGGTGTACCGAACAGCCTTTACTTCTGTCATCTCTATCTACCACTCACCTGTTTGAAGGAGTTGGGTCTTTTTTGAAAGCTTGGTAAAATGATTTCTTAAGGATCTGGGCTGGGATTGTCAGAGACCAAAGAGTGTTTAGGTATGCAAGTCCTGCTGAAAGTCAAGAAGATTTGGATGTCTAACCTTCATAGTCTCCTTTGAAAACCGCAGCCTGTATGAATATGTATTCTCCAGATGGTAAAACTGAGCTTTTGCACTGCCCATTCATTTAGCTTTGTTAGGTCCCACTAAAGTTCCACAGCTGCTGCTTCGATACTAACACAAATAATTTTGTGTCCTCCACACATTTTGCCTCCTCTCTCTGTAGCACCTTTTCCAAGTTGCTAAGAAATACAATAAGCATCAGTCCTAGCATGCAATCTTGGGGCACTACACTGTGAACTTTAGCTATAGTGAAAATTGGCCAAGTATTCCTATTGTTATTTTAGCCAGTTCGTAATCTTTGACAGTACTTCAGCTCTCGCTCCATGACTATCTAGCTGTTCTAATCTTGAGAGGAATTTTGTCCTTGTATTTTTGATGGTTCAAATAAAATGTTAACCATGTCTCCTTTACCCACTATCGTACTCAAAAGATTCTAATAGATTAGAGAGGCATGGTTTTCTTTTGGAGAAGATGTTGGTTTATTTCTATAATCTCATGTGTTTTAAGATTTCAACCTGTTCACCTGGTATGGAAGTAAAGCTTACTGGTCTATAATTCCTATAACCCCGCCCCCAGCACCTCCTTTAAAGATAAGTACAACTTATACCACTTTTTAGTTCTCAACTATAGTAGCAGATTTAAGAGTAGACTTATTTTTGTTAGCAGCTGAGCTAAGCCACTTCATTTTCCAGTTCATCAGAATTTTTGAGTGTATACACTCCAGCCCTGTTGACTTACAGATCTTCATTTTATCAGTGTGTTCTAGTGCCTCATCTTTATTACTTGAATAAGCCTGAAGTACATATCTCCCCAACATCCTCTGTGTGGCGAAGACCAGTGAAAAGAAATCACTTAATTTTTCTGCTCCCCTTACCCTGGTAATCCAGTGAATGAATCTATTCTTTTGCAGGCTATGATTCAGAGAAATTATAATAGTGGAATATTTTGAAGGAACGAGCCAACACAACTTCAGTAACAATCAGTTTGGTTTGGTGTCAGGCAAATCAACGAGTGCTATTTTTTCATGAAGAATGCTTGTGAAAAAATATAAGAAAAAAGGAAATCCCTGCATGTAGTATTCATCGATATTGAGAAGGCTTATATGACCGTGTTTTGAGAGCAGTCATCTGTTGCTGTATACGTAGGCCATGAGGAGAAACTGAACTGCTTCTAGTAAGAGCTGGAGTACATCAGGATTTGGCACTAAACCTCTTTTTGTTCATATTGGTGCTCGATGCATTAGAGGGATATCTTGATACCTTGAAGACAACGATACTGTAAGTCTAGAGGGACCAGCCACCAACAAAGATACAGAAGTTCAAGTACCTAGGTTTAATAATGCAGGATAATGTTGAACTTAACAAGCAAAACAGGAAAGGCCTGGACTGAATGGAGAGAAGTGCGTGGAGTGATCTATTCTAGGAAAATACTTTTCAGTTTGATAGGCAAGACTGACAAGACAGTAATTAGGCCTGCATTTTTGTATGGCTCAAAATGCTGGACACTGAGGAAGAGATAGGAGCAGATCTTGAATACAGTAGAAATGAAATGAGAATGTTAAGATAGATGCTTGGAATTACAATGATAGGCCACATTTGAACAAATGAATTGGGGAAGTGTGAAGCTGGTATTATTTACAGAGAAACTGAAGGAATCCAGGCTTAACTGGCTTGGGCATGTGAAAAGAAGATTGGCAGAATATATGGGAAACAGAGCATTAAACTTGGAAGTGAAGGGTAAGAGAGGGGTTGGAAGACCCAAAACTGGATGGATGGATATCATACAAAAGGATCTGATTAGCTGCAGAGTTTCTGAGGAACTGCTTCAAGACAGACTGGGATGGAAAAGAAGCACTCAGAGCCAACCCTGTGTAGATGGGACTAAGGCTAGAGAAAGAAGGAAGACATAGCTTGACAGTACAGAGAGAACTTCTAAGCTCAATCAAGTTTCTACCCTTCCTAGTTAGATCTTGTTGTTAAATATAAGCAAGAGATTCTGTACTCCAAGTCACACATTTTAAATACAGATACACACATTTAGATACACACACAGTAAAATACAGTGTAGTGTTCAAACTCAAATTTAGGTGCCTTTTGCATGAAGGTCTTGTGCCTAATTTAAGTAATCTCAGCTCCTTACTTTGCACTATTCCTATTAACATTAGTTCTTTTGTTTGTTACAATTTTAGTGTCTTTTAGAGACTACTGCATTTGAAAGCTGGCATACAAAATGGCACAGTATTGCATAAAAGCACTTCAAAATAGAATGTGGCTAACTTATCAAGCTCCCAACGGAGAAGTCATTTTCAACAAAAAAGTACATGTTTCTTTTCAGCTTCAAAAGAAATATGAAACTAGTACATAGAGAGGTTTCTTGGTCACATCAACAAATGGTAAACTTAAGAATAAGTATTAAATGGTACACTTTTCTTGAAAATGGAGACACAAACCTTTATCTTATCTGTCTGATGCTGGAACTCCATAATTCCAGACACTAACTTGTCAGTCTTGGTTTTGTAATATCATCTGGTGACCTACAATATTAAAATAAGGATATTCAGACTTAATTCTTACACTAATGATTAGGCAAGTCATCAGGATAGAATGGACCACCAAAGCCATGCAGAAGAGCTGTAAAAAGGTAATTTCTAAAGTTCTATTATGAAACCTATGCAGCAGTAAATATTATAGATTATTAGCAAGTTTAGGAATTAGTATTTTTAGCTCTGAAATGGCTAAGGCAAGAGGCAGAAACAAACAAACCAACCCCTGATTTAGTTGTAAAGTTTATGCATGAAAGTGGACATGTTGTTATTTTGGGGAAACTTACATTGAAGAGGATGAGAATGTATGTGCATGCATTTTACCTTCACACTGAGTAGTTTTTTCATATTTGTGTAATCTTCGTTGGTTAGTGATCTCTGAAGAACTGACATAAGCACTTACACTACAAGGCATACGGCAAAAGCTAGAGATGGGCTCATGTTCAAAAATGGGATTAATTCTTACAGCATTTTCTGTGCCACTGTTGTTGGGAGCAGGATCTCTATAATGCAGAACATTTTTGTTTTATATAAGAATCTGTAACTTAAGGAACGTAACTGAGAATTAATTTTAAAATGTGAAGGGAAAAATCATGTGCTGCTTACTCCAAATTAGTCTGGTTTTTGCATTTTCTTCTTATCTTAACAATTAAAATGATGACAAGAAAAAGAAGGCTTAATAAGCTAAGAACCACCGCTTTTAAAATGAAGGGTTGTATAGGTTCTGGAACAAACTTTGCACAGTGCTCTCCTTGGTAAAACCGGTGCCTACGTACAGGGCATCTAAACAGGAAGAGGGGAAAAGCAAAAATATACATAAAAATAAGACTGAGGGCAGGAAATACAAAGTACAGTACTTGTGCCCAGAATACAGGGAAAACTGCCAACAAGTATGAACAGTTTTCTCATTGTAATTAATCAAAAAGAGTCTTTCCATATGAAGCAGCATGATTAATAATACATGGAAGAATATATCTTCAAGTTCATGATGATTAATATAAAACAATTGGAGACTGAAGTATTCTCTCGTCACCCCCGAACATTGAGGAAGTTTGCATACAGAAGAGAGCTTTGTGGCTGATTCCTAGCTCTATGCTGAGGCCAGGCCAAACCAAACCCTGCACTTGAATGCCCTGGGAATTTGTTCCATATGTTTTAATCACATCTCTTTTTTACATCTTCCCTATACATTGCTTATCGGTGACCTTTAACTTGAGAAGTGCTGTCTGAAGCTTTATACTACACTACTCTAATATAAAATAAACCTCCTTCCAAGATGTTGGGTGAGACCGCTGACTTTTCTATGAGAAGGTAGGTTCATAGATTATCAGAAGCAGGGCCGACTCCAGGCCACAGCGCGCCAAGCACGTGCTTGGGGCGGCACGCCGCGGGGGGCGCTCTGCTGGTTGCTGGGAGGGCGGCAGGCGGCTCTGGTGGAGCTGCCGCAGGCGTGGCTGAGGACAGTCCGCTGGTCCCATGGCTCCAGTGGACCTCCCACAGACACGCCTGCGGCAGCTCCACCGGAGCCGCGGGACTAGCTGACCATCCGCAGAAACGCCTGCGGGAGGTCCACCGGAGCCACAGGACCGGCAAGTGGCAGAGCTCCCCCCACGGCGTGCCGCCGTGCTTAGGGCAGCGAAATTGCTAGAGCCAGCCCTGATCAGAAGTGAAAATCAGTGAGGTTTGAAGTAGTTTTGAAAATGAAGCAAACACTGGACTGAATTCTACTTGCCTTTCCAAGTTCTTACTTGGAAGTACTTCCATTGGTATCAATGATCTGCTATTTTCATACCTTTCTTGGTTTTGCTTGCACAAGCTTTTTAAGTTTATACTGGCATTATAGAAGTATGTAACCAGACACAATTCACAGGCATTGTATTCATTTTTTTTAATAAACTTGCATTCTCATTATGTTTATCTGCATTTAAGCTAAGCCATTTGACTCTATGGACAAAATTCCGACCTTGCAAAATCATGATCTTGGGTAGATATATTATGGGCATTAGATCCCAGCTAAGTTTATTGTTGCAAAATACAGCAAGTCTGCTACCATGAGTTTGCATATAGGGAATTCAGCCGTGTCTCTTCAGAACTCAATCTGAGCTTCAAGCGTCAGCATCCTGTTCTCTCTAAGAATCGCCACCCTGCATTTAAGCAGGGAGGAGTTTGGCTGGCTGGCTGGGAGGAAAAAGGCAATGCTTTCTGGCATGGGGGAGGAGGGAAGACGTAAAGCTGCTGGAAGAGCAGTCAGCGTGGTGGATGACTCACCACCTAGGAATGAGGGGTTTAAAAAGGTCAGCTGAGTCTGGCCCCTCCCCTCTTCACTCAGAACAGGCTGGGCAGCACCCAACCTCCCCCTCCCTAATTAGGTCACAAATATGCCTGTGTTTAGCTATATTTGCTGTGGGCATGACGCTAGCCGCCCCAATAAGTGGGGCTGGGAAGGAATTTTTCCCTTACCATCATATTGGCCAGGTGTATTGGAGGGGTTTCGCCTTCCTCGCAGCAGGTTCAGGTAGGGTCTGTTTGTGCAAAGCATGACGGGTGGTAGGTCATATGTCGCAACTCTTTATTTAAGTGTATAGCGGATGTGCAATGCAGGTACTCCATAAATTAAGGCACAAAAGAATGAAAAAATGGCTTGGAAAAGGAATTAGAGAGGTGGTTGGTAATTGAGCAAGCCGGGGACAGTTGGGGACTCCTATGATTGATACAGTGGGGAGCCAACCCCCTCGTCATTATAGTCCACCTTAACCCCTCGTACGAGGAGGCATGGTCAGTAAAGTCCGGGCAAGAGAATTGCTGGAGAGACCTGGATGAAAAGGGGGTGAGGGGAGCTGGTGAAAGTCCCCCTTCCCCCCCAGAATTAGCTGGAAGTGGTAAGGTCCCGGCAAGGGAATTGCTGGAGAGACCTGGATAAATGGAGGGGGAGCTGTGGCAGAGCCATAAAAAAAAATAATAAAACAAAATTGGCTGGAATTGGTAAGGTCCCGGCAGTGAATCTGCTGAAGCGACATAAATTTTGCACCAGCACTGCACCCATTTTATCCACAGGGTTAGTCCCAGATATCCATCTAATAATAAAGTTGTGACCTAATTAAACCCATATCTAATGTCATTCTTTCAGCATAGGCAGACAAGCCAACAGATGCAAAAAGAGTTAAGGTAAGTCAACCATTGTAGATTTTAAACATTAACAGTATACAATGTGGTGGATACTTCCTCTACAGTCATGACATGCCGAAGTTGTTCAATGTTCTTATTGTTTGTAGTTGATCCTGAATGCTCTAATTAGCATATACTGACCTCTTGAGGTCAGTGCTAAGAATGATTGATTGGGCTAGTCAGATCTGTACTCGGCTTGTTACAATGGCAGTCAGTCAACTGCTGGGTAACAGTCAAGGTTCTGGACATCCTGTGTAAGAGCCTCATTGTCTTTGACCTACTGTACAAATCTACACTCCTTTTGAACACTAGAATTTGGTGCCATAAGGGTAAGTTTGTGTGTCTAGGTTGCATGATATTCTCAGTAATTGGCCCATGCTCCTGAATTTGCTCCCTGTGAAAATATGGTGTCTGGTCACATTTACAGAGAGCTGCAAGAAACATCATGCCTTCCCAACCAATGTAAACCCGGCTCGCTTGATTGCTTTGAAAGCTGTGGGCAGCAGGGTGTCTGATCATAAAAAGATCTTGACTGTCTCAACATATGCCTTGTAAGGTGGCCAGCTATTACAGTGGTGGATGCCATGTGTATATATATGCTTACAATAGTATTTTAAAATGTATTTTATACAACTCAGCCAAAAGTTAATTCCTCACACATATACCTATTTTACCAATAGCCAAAAATGTGAACAAATGTTATTTGATTTTCCAAAATGTCAGAATAGTTGCATTTTGAAAATAAAGAAGAACCAAGAAGAATATCATTTCAAGTTACTTGTAACCTAAGTCAGTGATACTTTCTTTGTAATAAATGTATTCTTTCTAATAAAGAACTAGATTGTGATGCCTTTACTGATGTTGTGCAGTACCTGACTGCTTAAATAGTCCCACTGACTTCAGTGGAAATATTCATTGTGTAAGGTACTTTGTCAATGGAACAATACCACAATCTAGACCAAAATGTCCATAGAATTTTACACACTCTGGCTTGCACTTGATACTCCTGAAAAAAGGTAATCCCAATTGCAACTCTTCATATAACTGATTTTTCAGGAACTATTGTTCAGCAGACTTAATGAGAAATATAATTTGCCTACCTGCAGACAGCTCCTTTTCCTGGAACTAATTCACATTTTCCACCGTTAACACAAAGATGTGGCTGCATCTCACATAGACTTCGACATGGGAGTCTATCTCGGCTTGCGTAACCAGGTTTACAAAGGCAGTCTGCCTCTTTTGTCCATTCATTTGTTATGCACTCTGAAAATTCATCACATGCCATGAATTTGCATGGGTCCGCTCGATCAGCTGTAATAAGATAGAGACATTATTAGTGGATGCATTGAGGCATTATCCTAGTATGGTTGGCAGAACTTGTGGCTGCTACAGAGAACAAAAGAGATTCACTATAGCCAGGTTCCTTCTATATCAATTAGTGGGAATATATTTCAGTATAAAATGAACTTGTACATCTTTCTTTCCTCAGCACAGAAAATTGCTGTTATTTTCTTGCACAATCTGTTTCCTTCCCACATATTCAGAGTCATGTTTTTATGTTTGAACTGTAGAGACTTTTTTGCATGTGGGTGTTCTGATTCCATAATTTTTTCCTTTTGGGGAGTGCTAGTACTATATTTGCACATATATACAAAAAATTTGATTCTTGTCACAAATAGTTTGCAATCTGATTAAGGGCAATTAAAAACAGCACCATCCCTCTGTGTAGTACACAGAGTGACACTGTTACTTAGAAATGGTGGCATTCTCTAGGGGAAAGCCATGTGTAAATGTCTTTGTGGAAGTAAGGTGGTTTACCTTTTAGGACAATCTCCTTTCATGAGGTGTATGAAACCATCACCGCTTGCTGGTTTTCTGGGTTTGGGAAGGAGGCTGCTAGTAAGACACTGTACTGGGGAAGATGAAGGTCTATTGATGCTAGAAGAAAGGATCAAGCCAGGACTGCAGCCTGAAGCCATATTTCCTCCTCCCAAGCACCTCTAATTCTCCTGTGGACTGCACTACCCTTCTTCCTTCTGTTGCCAGATTTCAGTCTCCGCCTCACACCAAAAATCCTGCAGGGGACTTGGCATGAGTCTTCCTAGCATGATGAGGCTGTTAGATGGAAGCAGTGGTGAGGAAGGCTATATCCAATGTATATGTTTTTTGGTAGGAGTATCATTTGGTACCTGGATGGAAGTATGGGAGATTAGGAGGGAGATGAGAGCCATGCTAAATCCTTAGCCCTGAGGATACAATTAATGAGTAGCAAACAGTTTCAACCATGTGCATGAGTGTGGGAAAGGCCTGGGGATAAGCATGCAGAGAATGTTGGGAGGGGCAAAAGGAGGAAATGAGAGCAGAGATATAGGCATGGGTGGAGTGATAGGGCCTCAAAGGTGCATATGAGAGGCCTGAACTGTTAAACGGAACAGAAAATGCAGACTTTACCATAGCTGTAGAGGTAAGCATGGGTCTAGATTAACTATCAACAGCTCTTGAAATGTCAAAATGATGTTATTTCTGCAATAATGGGCCTTAATATTTGTCTTTCTAGGGAAAATAAACATTTAGTTTCAAAAGAGGATTCATGTTGGACATCCTACCTACTAACTATAAACCTGTTGGCTGAGATTTTCAAAGCCTTTAGAGGATATGGATGAACAGTGCCATCAATTTCAATGAGAACTGAACGCTGAGTCCTCCCTAGTGGCAGTGAAAATCTCAGCCATGCTTGAGGATGCTCATATCTGTCTATACAAATAGTGAAATGGATTGAATGATCTATAGGTCTCTTTCCGCTCTAACCTTCTATATAATTCCATGATTAGTTTCTTTCAAATTAAAGACTAGGGAGGCTGTTTTAAATCGATCTTTGGTACTCATAAGATGATGTCACTTTGGCATCCACTTTGTTATTGGAATGAAGAACTTTGTATTTTACTAAGTTTGAAGCTAAATAAATAAATAAATAAAAATTGTGTCAGCAATAATAATAAAGTAAATATCTGTAATTGCTGACTGACAAATCCCTGTCTAAATGTAATAGAAACAAAATCTTTACTGTATTAATAATTTTGAATGAAAATTAAAAAAAACATTTTGTAGCAAAGCAATAAGTTTGTAAATCAAAAATTATTAGCTCTTATTTTACAGAAAGGAAGTGAAATAACTTAAATAGGTTTTAGCCTGGAGTGGAATTCTATATCAATGTTCACAGAGAAACAGTTTTTCTCTTTTAAAAAAACAAACAAAAAACCCAAAAACAAACAAACAAAAAAACCACAATAAAAAGCCTGCTAGCTACAGAATCATAGATAGAAACAGAAAATATTAGCTGGATCCACTGAAATGTGTCATCCTGCCTCCCCCCAGCATTTTACAAGGCTAGTTATTGCCTAGATGACTCTCACTAGTATCTATCTTCTCTTGCTTGTATGTAAAAATAAAGTAAATCAATACATAAAATTGTCAAGATAAATTGAATCTTTGATTACATATTTTTTGGGGAAAAGTGTGTATGTAACAGAAATAGAATTAGAATTCTGCTTAGACTCATAGATTTTAAGGCCAGAAAGACCATTAGATTATCTTGTTTGACCTCTTGTGCATTGCAGGCCTTTGAACTTCATCCAGTTACTCCTGTAGTGTGCCCAATAACTTGCATTTGATTAAAGCCTACCTTCCACAATAGCATCTAGTCTTAATCTGAAGACTCCAAGAAATGGAGAATCCACCACTGCCATTAAAATCATTCCTGGTGACAGTGTACCTCTGCTATGAAATGTATTCACTCTTCTGCACAAAAGGTTGGGCATGTATTCAGTATGCTTTTTTAAACTGTTAAAATTGACTTTTACAATATGCTAGAAGATTGCTTTGTGCTCATGTAAGGAATACCAGTCATGAAATCTGTTCACTAGCCATGAAATAAGGATTTACCATTCCTTCTGTTGGCTAAGGACAAAGTAGATTTGATAGGTTCACTTACTACTTTTAAAATTATCTTTCAAGGCAGTGATCAGACTCTCGACTGATTCATGTTGGAGTCATGTTGATGTTACCTGGGCCTTAGAAAAACATGCTTTCTAGATTGTGGGTGGTCCATTACCATTTCCATGGCTAATGAGTTGGGGAATCTGTTTATGTACAACTTATGAATTCTGGTTGTTGTTATGAAACTGTTGTATCTTGGAATGCCTCTATCTGGATGTGGGATCCACTATTTTCTGACAGACCTGTAGCACATACATACCAGAGGAGGAACAATGGTTGGTTACTAAAATAGTTGCCTATTCAGGTGGAAACCTTGAGACAAAAGATTGGCTTTTACCGAGGAGAACTGGTTTATCAGATTTCAGAGTGGTAGCCATGTTAGTCTGTATCAGCAAAAAGAATGAGGAGTACTTGTGGTACTTTAGAGACTAACAAATGTATTTGAGCATAAGCTTTCATGGGCTAAAACTCCCTTCATTGGATGCATGCAGGGGAAAATACGGTAGGAAAAAATATATATACACAGAGAACATGAAAAAATGGGTGTTGCCATACCAACTCTAATGAGACTAATCAATCAAGGTGGGCTATTATCAGCAGGAGAAAAAAAACTTTTGTAATGATGATCAGGATGGCCCATTTCCAACAGTTGACAAGAAGGTGTGAGTAACAGTAGGGGAAAAATTAGCATGGGGAAATAGTTTTTACTTTGTGTAATGACCCATCCACTCCCAGTCTTTATTCAAGCCTAATTTAATGGTGTCCAGTTTGCAAATTAATTCCAATTCTGTAGTTTCTCATTGGAGTCTGTTTTTGAAGGTTTTTTTGTTGGAGAATTGTGACTTTTAGGTCTGTAATTGAGTGACCAGGGTGGTTGAAGTGTTCTCAAACTGTTTTTTGAATGTTATAATTCTTGAAGTCTGGTTTGTGTCCATTTATTCTTTTGCATAGAGACTGTCCGGTCTGGCCAATGTACATGGCCAAGGGGCATTGGTTGCACATGATGGCACATATTACAGTGGTAGATGTGCAGGTGAATGGGCCTCTCATGGTATGGTTGATGTGATTCGGTCCTATGATGGTGTCCCTTGAATAGATATGTGGACAGAGTTGGCAACAGGCTTTGTTGCAAGGATAGGTTCCTGGGTTAGTGTTTTTGTTGTGTAGTATGTGGTTGCTGGTGAGTACTTGCTCCAGGTTGAGGGGGCTGTCTGTAAGCGAGGACTGGCCTGTCTCCCAAGATCTGTGGGAGTGAGGGATTATCCTTCAGGATAGGTTGTAGATCCTTGATGATGTGCTGGAGAGGTTTTAGTTGGGGGCTGAAGGGGATGGCTAGTGGGGTTCTGTTACTTCCTTTGTTGGGCCTGTCCTGGAGTAGATGACTTCTGGGTATTCTTCTGGCTCTGTCAATCTGTTTCTTCACTTCAGCAGGTGGATATTGAAGTTTTAAGAATGCTTGATAGAGATCTTGTAGGTGTTTGTCTCTGTCTGAGGGACTGGAACAAATGCGGTTGTATCTTAGTGCTTGGCTGTAGACAATGGGATCGGTGTGATGTGGTCTGGATGAAAGTTGGAGGCATGTAGGTAAGTATAGTGGTCAGTAGGTTACCGGAAACAAATACTCACCAGCAACTACACACAAGAAAAACAGTAACCCAGGAACTTATCCTTGCAACAAAGCCCCAAATTTTTTTTTCTCATGCTGATAATAGCCCACCTTAATTGATTAGTCTTGTTCGAGTTGGTATGGCAACACCCATTTTTTCATGTTCTCTGTGTATTTATATCTTCCTACTGTATTTTCCACTGCATGCATCCGATGAAGTGGGTTTTAGCCCATGAAAGCTTATGCCCAAATAAATTCCTTAGTCTCTAAGGTGCCACAAGTGCTCCTCATTCTTTTTGGTTTAACAGAGGAGAGGTTGCTTGGCAGTGTTGTCTCTTGGTAAAGATGTGTTATCACCTGTTGATTCAGGAAGTCACCTGAAAAAGAGTGCTGGAGTTTATAAAAGAAAGGGCCATTTGAGAGAGAGACACACAGGAAGTTTGGGGCAGAAAAGAAGGAAATGGGAAGGCTTTTGTAGCAATGGGATCTAATTTAACTGTGGATCAACCAAGATAAGGGAAAGTTAGCTGATCTAGAGAGGGAAAGAGGCTCCATATTTCTGAACTGAGACACTGAGCTTCAGGAGCTGGATTCCAGGCATCCCAGAGGCCTCTGTCCAAGCCCAAAGAACTCTCCAGAATGGTGAGGTAACTGAGGGAGGGAAAATGCATGCCTTTTGTCTAGAGCTGTGTATGTCTCCTGCTGTTAAGTAAAGGGTAAATTGTGTTTAGAGTCCTGTGGAAAGTCTGTGTGCTTTCACTGTCATGTACCCCTGAAGAGAGAGACCAGAAGACGAACCAGAAAGCAAACAACTTCAATGGGATTCTGGGGAATGTGCAAGAGCTGCTGGGGATGCGTGCGGATATGGCCCTAGTTTCAGGGCCTAGGCAATTGGGCTGCAGGGTCCACACTGTCAAGAGCGGTGTCAGATTTGAAGGCCACATGTGGAGTGTGTGCCTAGAGGCCCAAAGCCAGGGACAATACCTGAACTCTGTCTAGCCCCAGCAAGCTAAGGGTTTGTGGAGTTGTTTGGATCCCCTCACAGCAGTTTGGTGAATGTTAAGCAGAGGGAACCTGATGACATGCATTTAAATATTTGTGCAATCCTGTTTTACTTTCTTGCTGGAATCAGTACCACTTTGATTTATACATGGAAATGGTGAGTACTGCAGGTAATTCATTTCCCTCAGCTGCATCTCTGTGCAGTCTTTAAAGTTCAATATTTAATCTTTCCTTGCCTTTTCCATAGCTCCATGGAGAGCTTTTCCCTTTCTCATTTTATTTCCCTACATCTTCATCTCTTGGGCTCAGTTGCATTTGCTGGCAAAGATACAATTTGTATTAGCATCCCTTTTGTAATTGTTGTAGAGAGAACGAGCTGAATGCATTGTGTTGTGCATTCATCTCAGATTACATTTGACTGTCTCCCTAGTTATCAGTTCACATTGCTGTTTCTGCGTTTATTAAAGGAATGCATTCTTTCAAGTGTAAATGATGCCTTATGGAGAATCATGGGAGAACATTCTGTTAGAGACAATTCTGCTTTCTGAGTCAGATGCTGTCTTTTTCTTCTCTCATTCTTTACCATTAAGGCTAGTGTCATGAAAGCAAGCTATATCTGAGCTCTTCTGCTCCTCCTACTTATTACCCTGTTTCTTTTAGCTTGTTAAATGAACTTATTTTTCCTGAGGCATCAGTGGATATTTTAACTAAAATCTTTTCAGTGGGGGGTCTAAGAGATCATGACAGAGCTGTTCATCTAATTAGTTCATTGATTAAAATATTAATTTCTACATTAGTTCCATGTCCTCTTGTAAAGTCCCCATTTTAACTATAAAATTTTAGTTTAATGGAAGTGATTTTTTATTGTGCTGTCAAAGGCCAGCATCAGTACCAAGGGAACTAGGTTATAGCTAAGTTTTACTCTGTGTGTACGTCAGCGCTGTAGTTTTCAGGAGTGTGAAGCTATCACTTTTTAGCTGTTAGAGTTAGTCATAAAGCATTCTTCTGAGTTATACTGGGTCATTATTTTCCTGTAATGCTGTATCATTTTCCTTAATATAATTCTGACCGCACAATGTGGCCATTGCAATTTGTTGCCATATTTTCACTTTGGTTTGATGATTGATTTAAAAATACTTGTGGTATTTGGCAGGTCTTTTGGCTGCCTCTTGCAGCAGGCTGAGATTTGTTTGAATATTTAGTTGTGGTACATCATTGTCTCCACTAGATGGGTCTCATTTTCACAAATGAAAGGGGATTTACTGCAAAAAGATTTAAACATGTTTCAAACCTGTAGATTTTTTTTGAGGTGATTTCAATTTCTATGGGAAGGTAGTAGAGAAAATGGTGGTATAACACTCTAAAATTATGATGCTAATTAAGCAATGAATACATCAGGAAACAGCATCAGGGAGAAATCTGGTTTATGAGATGGAATGTGTTCCAATCACTGTTGATAGCCTGATAAACATTATCATAATTGTGAAAGTTTCTAAGTATCCCCGTTATTTCTGGTTGCCATAATTTCCTACTAAAATGAAAGATCAAGGGTAGTGTGAATACTGGAAGCCCAATATTAATAATCTTTAACACAGAAATTTCTTTTTTTTTTTTTTCAGTTGTATTGGGTAAAACCATCAATTGTAGTAATACTCTGAAAGGTCAGCTGTACATTTTTTTATTTTATTTTTTTTACATGTTTTTAGTAACATAATCTTACCTGGCTCAATATCAAGAGAGTAGCTGTCAATTTCCAAATTCAGGCGCTGGGCTGCAGCATCGCAAAAGTCTTCCAAAACACAGTGCACAGCTTCTGTGATATTGTATGGAACTGTCTTAGCAAACTTCATTTTGCTATTGACAATCACACTTCCATTTCTGAAGTTAAGTATTTCCAATTGCTTAAATCCTGTAAGGTTGGACTGAAGATATGGAAGCAGCTGCAAAACAGGAAGTTGTTTTACTTTAAATCCCCTATCAGTGCCTAGCTGCTATTAATTTCACTTATATTCACTTTTCATTATCAAGTACCTGAATCACCCACTTATTTCTCTGAGTGCTTAACTACCAAGTCCAGTTTTCTATTTGCCTTGATTAGTCTCTGTATTTGCATCTTTCTCAATAGTGTACTGAGATGGATGGACGCTAGTTTTCCTTGTAATGAAACAGTGTTTGGGGAATTTATGGGTCTGAATAAAGAAAAATCACCTCACTAAAAAGCCAACTTCAATTATTTTCAAAGGGTTCCATCCAGGCAAGTGACAGCACGATATAATAAGCATGTTACTGTTGTCCAATGGTCCATATCTAATCACTGTTGTCCAAATCTATATCTAATCACATTCTCTTTGATAACTCATGATGTATTTTAAAAGGATTGATAATAAATCCAGCATAAGGATTCAATTCTTAGATGTAATCAGTGTTACCATACCACTGAAGTGGAGCTAAGAAAAATCCAATTAAAATTACTTGCCAAGAATATATGTGTGGTTTCTCGCATAGGTAAATATTATTTTTTTCTCTTTTTCACATGTATTCTCCTTCATAAACCACTGCTACCTGTTACACAGTCAGCATCTCAGACTGAAAAAAAAAGTTACTTGTTATAGTAGTTCAAGGTGTTTTATTAAACTGGAGGACGAGGCCTTATACTGTGTGTTTTCCAGCTTCTCCTTAGCTTACTGATCTGGTCAGAATAAATCAGTTTTCTAGATGAATGCCCCCGGTAGCTTGTCTCTTTTTATTGCTTCTGCTAATCTGGGGAGCAATAATATAAGATAAGGAAAATCTTTTTTCTTTAATCTGTGCTCAAATACTGTACATCACAGACAATCTGTTTTTACTCACCAGCTGCATGAATTGTTGCTCTAGTGCCCTGTATTCCAGAGAACTCCTGTTGAAGAGGTCATCAGAAAAATGCATGTTGGTTACTCTCAGGCTGAAGAAGACCACTAGCTCTTTGCCTTTGGCTGCCGTTGTCATGGAGCTAGTGGTTACATACTTCAATGTAGGAGCTAGGGTGACTTCTGCTGATTGGCTCTCCGACCCAGAAATATATCCACTGCCATACTCCCCTTCATCCATTCTTACTGTGCTCATCGT
Source organism: Gopherus flavomarginatus (assembly GCF_025201925.1). Lineage (NCBI taxonomy): Eukaryota > Metazoa > Chordata > Testudines > Testudinidae > Gopherus > Gopherus flavomarginatus. Next base: position 157,298,109 of record NC_066620.1, on the reverse strand, counting down.
GTTGACTCTATCCAGTTCTGCAGCAATATCCTGAACTCCTGTTTCGAAGCCAGTAGGGATGCTACTCTCAGCTGCTGGCACTGGTGATCCTGTTATTTCAAAGGACTGGTCTATAATAATGGAGTGGCTGTGAGGTGGACTAGTCATTGCTGGCAGTAGTGTGATTTGGTCAGTGGGTAACGTGGCTATGACGACTTCTTCAGGCAGGGTGGTGGAGTGGCCACTTGAATCAATAAAGAAAGGCAAAGTTCTGTCTGTTGATAAAATATCATCACCTGACGATTCTGATGGATTTATGATCTTTACAGCTGCAAAGAGAAGGGGGGAGGCAAATATTTCATTTTGAAAAATATACATAATGAAATATTTATATAGCATTTCAAGTGAGGAGTATATTCTCCTTAAAAATGTCTCATCAGAACACGACAGTCTTATTATGACCCCTTTCTAATGACTCAAGCCTGGTCTACACTGCGGGGGAGGATCGATCTAAGTTATGCAACTTCAGCTACATGAATAACGTAGCTGAAGTCGACATACTTAGATCTACTTACCGCCATGTCTTCACTGTGGATAGTTGATGGCTGACACTCCCCCACCGACTCCGCCTGCGCCTCTCACCCTTGTTGAGTACCGGAGTTGACAGGAGAGTGCTCGGCGGTTGATTTATCGCATCTAGACTAGATGCGATAAATTGATCCCTGCTGGATCGATAGCTGCCTGTCGATCCAGCCAGTAATATAGACAAGCCCTTAGTAAGAAAATGGAGAAAAATGCTCAGTCCACACGGTTACATGCTGAGCTTTGTGTGTGCTTTGTTTAAGTTATAATTAGACTTTATAAGTCTTTCCCTAACTTTTGCTAAAGGGCCGTGTGGTTTTGACATACATACTCACACCGTCAGTTTATACTGACTGAAAGTGTAGGTTGCAGCTTTGACTTGTCTGGCTGGATCAGTGCAGGCCTTGAGTCATTCCTGGCCACTCCCTCTTTGTGAAAGATTAAAGATGGTATTTGCCACTGACCTCAAAATGTGGTTGTACAAACCTGTGCAGCCTCCTCAGATACAATCAGATACAAAAGATTGTCAACTTTGGTAAATATACTGTTTAAGAAACAAACAAAACCCTCCTAAAGAATCATTTGCTACATTTAAAACAACCAGATTATAGGATTCTTTCAGATGCCTGCTGGAGCTCAGAGGCAGTCTAGGAATGTGTAGTTGAAATTCAGATCTTAAGCATGGAGAAATGAGACTGTTTGAATTTAGACAATCAGCTAACTTACGGTAGTAATATAACAGAAAAGGACAGATTTCAACTTCAGCCTAAAGAGGGCATCTTCTCTCTTTTCCAGTGATGTCATTGTTAGGGGGGTTTCAAGGGGCTCCTAGTCAAAACTCCTGACTTAACTTGGCAGGAAAGTTCATCTTTAGACACTACTTTATTATCCCTGCCAGAGATCACTTATCCTGGCAGTTTATAAAAATATTTCCCTTTAGAATAGACTGGATTGGCGTGAGAGAGGGAAAAAAAGAGGTATTTTCAAAATATTACTTAATACAGTTATCTCTAAACCCTCCAGACTATCTCTCCTCTCTTCAAATGACACAAGTCGTAAGCCTGTGCTTATCTGATCTGTATGGTTAGGAGCAAATATGCATTTCCAGCAGAGAGAAACTTAGTTACCTCATCTCTTGGTAATGGTTACAGGAGACCTTTACTATTAAATGGGAAAGTAAAGAAAAATGCTAATCCTTCTCCCCTCCTGTCTGCAGATAAATCCTGTCAATCAGAGTGTCTCCAAGTCTAAAGGGATTTTTTTTTCCTTTAGTGAGCTCTTTGTTAAAATATTGCTGCCACTCACAGTTCTTTTAATTACCAATGAGAATTCTTTCAGACATTAGCTTAAAACTAGTGTCTTGGTGGGGAGATACAAAAATGTCCAAGTCCTCTTTCCTTTAGGATGATCAGACATTCAAAATAGATGCCCTGTACCAAAATCTGCCCTCAACTTTTTGTGCAGTTCTAAAGACTTCAGAATTAGGCCCTTGAAAAAAAGATTAATCTTCCTGTCATAGTTGCCACCTTGGGAAAATAACCGGTACATATTTTCTTTCATTCATCATTTTGAGGGTGCAATGGTGTACAGTTCCTTCTTGGGTAAAGCAGAGTCTGTTAACAGCCTTATGGCAGCTGCTTCTGCCTACACAGTCACTACATCAGCTTACTCCACTGCAAACTGCTTGAATACCAGTATGAAAGGCACTATGCAAAAATCGTATTCCAATACTGCTTTAGGCAGGCATTGAGTAACAGGTCTATATGTTATATTTCTGTAATTTGCTGATAATTACCTTGGAAAACACAAATACTAGACAAATCTTTGTTAAATACTTGAGTTTACTATGATGGTAACATTGTATCCCAAAACATATCACAGTGCCCTGGTAGCTTTGCAAGAAACAGTCACTCAGAAACAAACACTTGGCTTGCTACAGCAAAGGCAATTGGAGAGAGGCCATACACATACTATAATTTACTCCCCTTCTAGAAGTAGCAGAGTCAGAAGTCTGGGGAGGAAGCAACAACAGATAGCAAGGGCATTGGAAGATGGCTGAATGTATCTCTTGCCCTTCTGAAGATGGGGTTATTAGTTTTATACTACAGTGGTGAGCATTCTATAAATAGAACACATAGACAGAGGGTGATAGGAGCCACTTGTGGCTCATTCATCTCTTTCTTCCCTGTTACAAGCCCAGCAAACCTTCCCGACCAATTCTGCTGCCTTCTCCTCCATAAGTGCAGGCCCCTTTTCTTTGAGCACCTTATTATTTTGAACAAAAGTACCTTTAGTCACAACAGCATTTTAGATAAGGTGATTTTCCTAATTAATAGGTAAACATTGATTCTGTTTGCTGGTTGAATGATTAGGGATAGGTTCTGATCTCATTTACTTTAGGAGTGAACTCATAGAAAACAGTGGAGCTACCTGGGTATAAAACCTGGCCAAGTGAGATGAGGCTAAATGGATCTGAACTGAGCATTAAAAACTCAGCGCAATGATTCTAGGAAGCTGAACAGGTTGTATGGAAAGCAGCATTATATCTTGGTGACATTAGATAGCTAGATATTAAAATCAGTCAGAACACCAGTTTGCTTACTATACACAACTGCATTTTGACATATCACCCACCCAATGGCTCCTTTGGAGTGACTTATATAAAATACACACCATGCAATGTTCAACACTAAAAGGAAGTCAGAGCATTGGCACTTGGAGAAAAGAAAACTGTGCTATTAAATCCATGAGTGACAGTACTGGATTGCTGGATGCTATGAAACTATAAAAACACCACTGAATGAAATGGAGAGGCTGAGGGCCTATTTACTCTAAGGCCACTTTACAGATCCCTGAAAGTGCAAAGGGGTTATAAAATTTATATTTATATTTATATTATATTATATTATATTAAATTTATATTTTCTTCCACAGTCACAACATACAATTTGCATGCTGAAAATGTAATACAGGATCTATCATGACACTGGATGAAACTGAAGCCATTCAGTTACCGTAATGGTGTATGTGATGTCCACAGTAAATGCTGTACCACAGTATAGGGACTTAACACTTGATTAAAATCCTCAAGTACTGCCACAATGGAAACAATAAATAACACTACAAATGCATACACACTTAGTTTGTCAGTACAAAGACTTCCTCCTGTGTCATTCAGCATTAAAACTGGGGACCATACTATACCCTTGTGTATATCTCATAAACTGAAGTTGCAGAAATGTTTGTAAATACAAACATGATGAACTCCCTCTGCCCTTATCTAAGTAAATTGGTTATTGATTAGCACAAACAGGTAGAGCTGTGTATCTGACAATCAATAGCATATATGGTAAAAGACTTTCCTTTAGTTGTAGCGCGCGCGTGTGTGTGTGTGTGTGTGTGTAAATTTAATAAAATTGAATTACAGGAGCTTTAAACTCTATATCCCCATTTTATTGACAGCTGTAGCAATAAATCATTCCAATCTCCTCACTTTTATGCTTTGTTGTGACACTGGGTCAATCAGGGAATGGGCAGAGTTTTATATAAAATAAACCTAACCATGTCCTGTGGTAAACAAGTCCTCTCTTTTATTGATGGCACAATCAGCTGTTAGATTGACAGTGAATAAGACAAGATTGCAGTGAGGTACAAGTGTGCTCAGAAATGGGTTTTAGAAATGGGTGGAGATTAGTGTTTGATGAACAATTTTTTAGGAAAACCACCGACCCTCTGGAGCATCCCTGTCCCAAAATGATAAATTAAAATGGAACATTTATGAGCTTGAATTTGGCAGACTGTGAAATTGTGATGGTATTTGTGAGACAGGTAGTTTTAAGTGACTCATCTGAATTCACACAGTGAATTTTAGGTAGAGCCTTGAACACAATACAATTCTGATGCCCATCCCTGTGTGTTAGCAACAATGCATCTATATTACTATAGACTAGTAATAACTCAAATACTACAACGTGTGAAGATGAGTATTGTTTCTTTATAGCAGGAACCTAGGCAGAAGAGGGTTTGCGAGAAGTGCTTAACAGAAACTCTGCAGTGAAGCAGAGGGAGAGAGACTAGGTTTAGGGATAATATTCCTTACGTTATTTTAATAAAGTGCCTTATTCAGCATGAGAAGAAAGTGACTCTGTTATTCTCAAACATTGTCCCATGACAGCATATTGTTGTTGTTAGACTGTTATTGTGGAAGACTATAGTATTTTTAAAGCATTTCCTGTGACTTTAGTGATTCCCTCTGCCCTCTAACTGTAACAATAATAACACTCCCTAACAATTGGTGCTGTACTGACAAAATAGTTTGATATTATGACTCCTGAGTTCTATCCTGTGCAACTGCTCTCCTTATAACCCTCATTAACCAAAATATGCTAGGTGCTGTACATACATATAGAAAGACCCTGCTTCGAAGAATTTATGTTCTGAAAGATATAAAGCAGATGAAAGGTGAGGGGGAAATGGGACACAACACCCAAGTAAAGCAATCAGGGTGATGGTTGGCAGATGTATTGCTAGTTCTCCATCTCTTTTGGTTTTAACTGGGCTTTCCGGATTTACAGGATACTTTCATACATTAAATGCATGATGAGCCGAAGGACATAGGCCAAAGGTGTTGGGTCTGGTTTTCAAAGATGCTGAGCTCCCACATTTCCAGCTGAAATCAGTGGGAGCTGCAGATCAACAGTACACATGTCGGAAAAGTCAGAGCCAAGACTCAATCTTAAGAGGGCCTGGGTTCCTATTATGTCCTTATTATTGAAAATTGGTTTTTTAGCTTATATGAATATTTATTCCAATATTACAAACATCTTTAAAAGTCACTCTCCAGGTGAATTTACCAGTTACCTACAAAGAGAAGTTATAACCATTGTCAGCATCAGAATAATCAATTTACATGATATACTAGGGCCTAGGGAACAGAGGCCTCAGTTCTCAGCTAGTCCATCTGTGGCTGAGAGCCTGAATAGAGGGCAGCAGGGAGGCAAAGTTGGGTTTGAGACATCATTGTGCTTCCTGTGGTCTGGGAGCATTTGGGGCTGGTGCAGAACCACCAATGTAGGTTAGAAGAGCCTCAGGTCTACTCTGCCACCTGTGGGCCTTGACACAGAGACCATTTTTGTGCCCTTTACGCTAGCAGAGTGATATAAAAGGTCCTTACTACAACAGAGAAGCAGTCCCAGAATCTCTGAATTGGGCTGAGCCTTGTGATTAAGTCTTCATTTTCTTTTGTGTTTTGAATAAGCATGAGTCATATAACACAAGATAGAGTTCCAAAAGACCCTCCATTAAAAACAGTAGGAAAATGAGCTTCAACCATTTTATGGCAAGCTGTATGGCTCAGCTTCTGTTTGCTCACTGTTCATAACTGATTTTTGATCAGATGATCCTTCCGACTTAATAATGCATGAATGAAATATGTAGAAGTTTTGGATCCAAAAACATTTGCCTTTGGAAATTTCCCATTGTTTCTCTGTGTTTTTGCTAGACTGGTAAACTATTTACTAGATAAATGATCAAGGATACAGAACCATGCGGATAACATTTCTTCAAAAACACTGTTTGTAAAGCTTTGGCACTGTATGAAAAAGTGAAACTTTTGCGTTTTATTTTAGATTTTCCCAGATGAAGAATGGAAACCACCACAGTGCAATCATTTTATGAGACCTTTAAAAGCATATAAGCATAGGGAGACATAGGGCTTGTCTGTATGAGGGGTGAGTGCACGGCAAGCTAGGGTTTGAATCTACATTGCGCTAGTTTGCTGCATAGTCCTCCTTGGGAGTATGTCAAAATACACTATGTCAAGTATCAGAGGGGTAGCCGTGTTAGTCTGGATCTGTAAAAGCAGCAAAGAATCCTGTGGCACCTTATAGACTAACAGATGTTTTGGAGCATGAGCTTTCGTGGGTGAATACCCACTTCTTCAGATGCATGTGGTGGAAATTTCCTGGGGCAGTATATATATACTAGCAAGCAAGCTAGAGATAATGAGGTCAGTTCAATCAGGGAGGATGAGGCCCTGTTCTAGCAGTTGAGGTGTGAAAACCAAGAGAGGAGAAACTGGTTCTGTAGTTGGCAAGCCATTCACAGTCTTTGTTGAATCCTGAGCTGATGGTGTCAAATTTGCAGATGAACTGAAGCTCAGCAGTTTCTCTTTGAAGTCTGGTCCTGAAGTTTTTTTGCTGCAGGATGGCCACCTTAAGGTCTGCAATAGTGTGGCCAGGGAGGTTGAAGTGCTCCCCTACAGGTTTTTGTATATTGCCATTCCTAATGTCTGATTTGTGTCCATTTATCCTTTTCCGTAGAGACTGTCCAGTTTGGCCAATGTACATAGCAGAGGGGCATTGCTGGCATATGATGGCGTATATTACATTGGTGGATGTGCAGGTGAATGAGCCAGTGATGGTGTGGCTGATCTGGTTAGGTCCTGTGATGGTGTCGCTGGTGTAGATATGTGGGTAGAGTTGGCATCGAGGTTTGTTGCATGGATTGGTTCCTGAGCTAGAGTTATTATGGTGCGGTGTGCAGTTACTGGTGAGAATATGTTTCAGGTTGGCAGGTTGTCTGTGGGCAAAGACTGGCCTGCCACCCAAGGCCTGTGAAAGTGTGGGATCATTGTCCAGGATGGGTTGTAGATCCTTGATGATGCGTTGGAGGGGTTTTAGCTGGGGGCTGTATGTGATGGTCAGTGGAGTCCTGTTGGTTTCTTTCTTGGGTTTGTCTTGCAGTAGGAGGCTTCTGGGTACACGTCTGGCTCTGTTGATCTGTTTCCTTATTTCCTCATGCGGGAGGAATACAAACCCAAGAAAGAAACCAACAGGACTCCACTGGCCATCACATACAGCCCCCAGCTAAAACCCCTCCAACGCATCATCAAGGATCTACACACTTTCACAGGCCTTGGGTGGCAGGCCAGTCTTTGCCCACAGACAACCTGCCAACCTGAAACATATTCTCACCAGTAACTGCACACCGCACCATAGTAACTCTAGCTCAGGAACCAATCCATGCAACAAACCTCGATGCCAACTCTGCCCACATATCTACACCAGCGACACCATCACAGGACCTAACCAGATCAGCCACACCATCACTGGTTCATTCACCTGCACATCCACCAATGTAATATACGCCATCATATGCCAGCATTGCCCCTCTGCTATGTACATTGGCCAAACTGGACAGTCTCTACGGAAAAGGATAAATGGACACAAATCAGACATTAGGAATGGCAATATACAAAAACCTGTAGGGGAGCACTTCAACCTCCTTGGCCACACTATTGCAGACCTTAAGGTGGCCATCCTGCAGCAAAAAAACTTCAGGACCAGACTTCAAAGAGAAACTGCTGAGCTTCAGTTCATCTGCAAATTTGACACCATCAGCTCAGGATTCAACAAAGACTGTGAATGGCTTGCCAACTACAAAACCAGTTTCTCCTCTCTTGGTTTTCACACCTCAACTGCTAGAACAGGGCCTCATCCTCCCTGATTGAACTGACCTCGTTATCTCTAGCTTGCTTGCTAGCATATATATACTGCCCCTGGAAATTTCCACCACATGCATCTGAAGAAGTGGGTATTCACCCACGAAAGCTCATGCTCCAAAATGTCTGTTAGTCTATAAGGTGCCACAGGATTCTTTGCTGAAAATACACTATGGAACTTTTAGTGCTGTAGCAATGTGCACCTGGGACGTCACTGTGTGGTAAACTAGTGCGGCTGCAGATTCAGACCCTGGCTTGCTGCTCACTAATGTCCTGTGTAGACAAGCCCACAGATGTTCTTAGTACCAGCATGCTACTGCATTTCAGCAATCAATGACACAGGCTGTAATGTTGGCAGCTGGGTACTGCAGCACTGCCAACTTCAAGAGATCAAAAACCATGTCAGGTCCTAACAAATCCTGAGATTTAAAAAATATAAAACCATGTCTTTTGATCCTTTTAACACTCCTTTACTCTCCTGGTAAGGGCAGTGTGGCAATTTTAGGAGGGATGTCCCCTCAAAATGGAGACGTGCGGTGGAGGGAAGACATCCCTGCTAGTGGGGAAAAGGAAGAGTAGTTATGTTACATTCTTGTACACAAGTACAAGTACATAGCTGAGAGATCTATAATTTGATAAAATTAAAATATGATGGAAAAACCTAATTCACACACACATTAAGTAGATTTGGAAAATGAACGATAAACGTTAAAGAAACACAAAGCAAACTATGCACCAAGCTTTCCAATTATTTTTCAAAAAGATTTGTGTGAGCTGCAAAGATCTTTACATGCACGAATATCTTTACAATATCAACCACCTTTCAGTGCAATAATTACATTTATAATCCCTAAATATTTTATATAATCAATGCAGTCACATTCAAAGTGTTTCAAACATAATTTTAAATCATTCATCTTTATATATTTTGAGAACTACATAATTATATATATTATCTAGTAATTACAAGACATTTAGGTTTTTTTTAAAAAAAACCCTCAATTGTTGAAATAGCTAAAAATAATTCATTTGTGTTTTTAAATTTTAATTATTTTTCCTTCCTGCAACCCTCTGACTTCTCTCCTTCCCAGAACCTGGCAGCATCCACCAACAGTTCAGTGTCCCACACCCCATCAGTCTCTGGTCACCCCTGCTTCGACTTGGTGTCTCCTAGGTTTCTTCAGATCCCGTCTCCCAGGCCTGGGGGGCTGTATTGGGGTTCCCTCTCATCTCCTTTTCCAAGGTTGAGGGGGCACTGTGGGAGGAGCAAAGGCACTGTCTTGTTTGTGTTTCTCACAGGAAAGGAGAGTAAGGAAGGAGCAGAGCTCCACTGGGTTGTTGGGTGCTTTGCACCTCCTGTGAGAACACCGCAAAGAGAAGAGAGGGATTCTGCCAGCAGGGCTGAACTCTGCAAGGGGGCTGGAGCCTCTCACATCATGGGGAGAGGGGCTCCAAAACCCTCCAAAATTCCATCACTTGTGATGAAATCATGAGAGTTGGCAATACTGCTATTGGAAATAGAAAACTAAATAGCAGGAAACAAGATTCGATTTTTAAAAAAAGGCTCCCAAACTAACGCTCAGGCTGAAGGGTTGAACAATAGCATAGACTCAAAAGTGCTACCAGTCCAAAAAAAACAGCTCCAGGTCTCAATCACTAATCTCCCAAGATATTCATTGAGGTCTACAAATGTTTGTTGTATTGTTACATGGACAAAATCAGACTGTCTGATACTGAGGCTAATATGTCTAAAGCTCAACTGCTGTTGGCATATATGTCTAAACATTAAATTAAAAGAGGCCATTTCCTGAACACTCTGCAAAATTAAATCGCTGTAAGAGTGATTTTCTAGACAGAGGTTTATTCCTCAACAGGGAAAACAAATCATGCGGGTTTGAGTCGCCAAAAAGAATCCTGGCTGTGATCGTAAGGTGTTTATTTTAGTTATAAAATGAGATTACCCTTTTGTAATTATTAAAAAAACAAATCATAATCTCATTCTCTAAGAACAAGGAATTATTTTCCCTACAGGATATAATAGTCTTGGAAAGCTCTTCCAGTGTTACCTCATCTGCATTTTTTTGCTAGGAAAAAAGTTTCAGCCAAAAATTTTTACACAGCTCTAATCTTGAGTCTTAAACAACCTCAAGTCCCCTGGCCTTTCCTATGGGGTTACCACTTGGCCTGAAATTTTCAAAGCAGTCCCAATTCTCACCGTCTGTTTTGCATTCTACAACCCTAGCCCAGGACTATTCAATGGTATGTAGTTGCTAACTGTTATTTAACAAGGCTTTAATTTATTTTGGGAGTCCTCATGAATTGCAGTTGTGCGCTGTCATCACATTACCTGTGAAGATGCAAGTGACAGTGTCTCACTGCCTCTGGGTCAAAAATTGTTTTTGTGTCACAGGAAAAATACAAATGGGTAGTAATATTACACTCTCTCTCTCTCTCTTAAAATAACACTATTAAGGTTGTGAAGTCAACTCAGGAGATAGAAAATGCCAGAATTAAAGTTGCCCATGCCACTTTAATTTGTGCCCTCCTCCCTGCCCCATTTCTACATGTATTATGATACAGTCTAATTATATTGCAGATGAAGGGTAAGATTCAACACTCTTGCTTCCATTCAACAATCTGACGGGGTGTGTGCTGTAGTGGTCACAGACTCTTCTTTCCTCCAAGTTTAACTCCTTCTGCCCAGTCCCCTCCAATTGGTCCCTGCCCAGACCTTTTCCACCTTGGCTTAAAAAATTAGCTTAAAAAAAGAAAAAGAAAAAAGCAAAGATGTCTCTACTGAGCATGTGTGAACTGCAGTTTTTCAGAGCCTTATGACTTGGCCAAATGTGTGGGGGAGTTTTTCAGAGGCACATCCCTGATACACAGGCTTCCTCTGCCAAATTTCAAGTCCATGTTTCAAAGCATGGAAGTGAGAGAGCTTTTCAAAGAAAAGGCTGTGAGAATTTTTTAATGTGGGCAAAACAATATGTTTTCTTCTAGCCTTGTTCTCAGGAATGGCCGAACAATTTGGGCTGATTCCCCCTCTCTTCCCCCCCCCAAAAAAAAAGGTAGCCTGAGGCAACCCTCCATATGGAAAATGTCAGCCCAAATTGTTAAAATCTGGCAAAGTTATAAGCCCTTGAAAACTGGGTCTTTTAATGGGAAGTGTCAGCAACCTTAAGGGTGATGCTACTAGTACAGTCTATAATACATACTACAGACTAGAGAAAATTTACTCTCTAAGGGTATGTCTTCACTGGAGCAGGAGAATTAATTTCCAGTTCAAGGAGACGTACCTGCAGTGGGTCTGATTGACCTAGCATTCTAAAAGTACAAATGTAGCTGCAGCAGTAGGGCTGGCTAGCTGCCTTGTGTGTACATACCTGGTGTTCTGAATGAATATGTGTTTGGTGAAGCTAGCCCCTTGTGCAGCTTGTGCTGCCATGGCTACACTTATACTTTTAGCATGCTAGCCTGATCTGAGCTAGCATGGCTATAGCTCCTTGACCTAGGAATTACTTGTCCAGCTTGAAATGTAGCCACACCTTAGCTAGGAGGGCTATTTTCTTCACATACATGAAGCAATATGACATCTAAAGTCAAACCACAAAATCTTTAGTTGTATTTATTAAAGTCCCATATTCAGTGGGCTGACCAATGAGGACCCCAGTATTGGGATGCAGCTCCTTAGGTAACCATAAGCTCAAATGCACACTGCAGTACTTGGGTATGCCATAATTTTCATGGAAATAACACAAGTTAATTTCATGTGACCCTCCTTCCACTGTATGCTCCTTCCCTATAGCATTTCTAACAGTTCCTTCGGTAACCCCTGTTGTGTCTGTCTTGGCAATCTTGTCCACTTAGAAATTCTACTTATTACAGTTTTCTGAAGGACTTGGTTCCTGTGATCTTTATTCTGAATTCATTTTTCTTCAATTTGCATTCCCACATGCCTTGTTTCATAATTTCTTATGGTCTAAAAATACTAATTCAACTTTGGCATTTTCTGTTTCATTAAGGATTTTATAAACCTCAATTAGAAATTTGCCTGTGGCTTTTTCCTTCAAGGTATTTGAAGCTTTGTTTATATATAAAAGCCCTGCTCTTTTCACTTATAGTTCCTTACCTGTGGACTCCACTGCCTCCTTTTATGCTGAATTCTTTCAAGTGCTACTGGTAAGAACATGGTTTTTTTTAAATGAGGGTTTGGTAAAGAAATAGTGCCTTTATGATAAAAACAGAGACAAGGGACTGTGTAGGACATTTTATATATCTGATTGTGTCATATATATCTATATCTATATCTTTATGCATCTTTACTAAATTTATACATTTGTGGGACTTGCAGGTTCAATTTTAGGTCTTGCAGGTCTTTGGCACTATCAAGTGTCTTCAATGTAAGCACAGTTCTATGGAGTAACCTGTTCCAAAATATGTAAAAATCCCTTAATGAAGTGGAAAAGAGGTTTGTGGGGGCCACTATTTATGAGGAGGTGTTCAAAGGTCTCCCCAGTGTCTCTGTGCAGCACTGCTTGACTCCATTTCACAATTAATCTCTTCAATGGGGGAAGACACTGCAGTGTAAAAAATGCTAAGGGGTTCACACTGGGCCTGACGGAGCATCCATTAAAATCAAAAGGAATCTTTCCATTAACTTCAAAGGGCTTTAAATCAGGCCGGCTATGATGATATTTCCAGAAATGATGCATTTTGAAGGCAGGACTCTCAAAATCAATTCACTAACCCAGCTGTTTGGTGCCACCCATTTGCCAGAGTATATTTTGAGCATAGTGATGGGAAAAAGACAACATCATTTCCCTTCCCTCTCACCTGTCTTATTAACTAATAATACAAACTGCCAGAATAGTTACCTCTAATTAGAGGATTATCAAACAAGCACAGTGTGGGGCTATTGTCCCTGCGTTTTATGAGAATATCAAAATGAGATGAGCCTAATTAGAAACCTGACATGACAGGAAGTCATGAAACCTACAGTACAGTCATGTGAAAAAAAGTCAAGGTTATTGTTCAGTGAACGCATAACTCACTTATTATTCAACTCTCCAAATAAAATAACACCTTAGTTTTCAAGTGTTGTATAACTCAGTCCTACAGGTAACATGTCAGCAGGTTGCTAGAAGGGATGAACTGCTTGAGTCCAGAATAATTCTGAGGGTATGGAGTCAGAAAGGATATGTACAATGAAAACAGATTGTAAAATTACTTTGATAGCTGCATTAGTACATTAGGTACTACTTTCAGTGGTTTATTAAAACAGTAATTTTATATTAAAATTCTGCATTAAAGAGAACAATGTTCTATTTGTATTTATCAGTATTAAATTCCATCTCAAACAAGCCACAAACCATGTCAAACAAGAAAGTCTGGATGAGATCAGTGTATAAATGAATGAAGGCAGTGGAGAGACAGAAAAATTGAGATGCATTTCCAATATGAAGGTACTTTAAAAAAGAAACTGAATCAATGATGAGCAATGAGAAGCTTACTCATAACCATAATGCCAGGTGTTGGACTCACCACTCCAATTCCCATTTCAGACTGATATGCAGTCAAAGCTGGAAAGTTCAAATATGTTGACATATGGAAGTGTTTAAAATGAGGGATGTTATCAATATAACCAAAAACTTTACAGAACACCTGAAAATTTAAAGAAATGTGTAGCTAAGTACACTAAAAGCTGCTGAATTGTGACTGTGGATACTATATTTTATTCTGGAGCTTTCTAAAGCACGGCATAAGTAAGGGATTGGAGTATCATTTTTGTGTGCATTAGGTGGGAACAATTTTAAATTAAATTTTGAAAAACCTATACTCCAGAAATGAGGAAGTGATTTGAAATGAAACTCTTAATTAGGAGGCTTAAAACCCTACAGTTCTTTTCTTCTTTTCTTTACTAATAGAGCAACATGACAAATCCTCTTGCAGATAATGGTAAAGACCAACATAATACTCAGACACGCAGCTCTGTGGTATCAGAGTTTATTAGTCTGTGCAATGACAAAAACAATGCAAAAGTCCTATGAGATGAAAATATTTTTGTAAAAATGTGGAACCTCATTTCCTAAAACCAAAACCAAACATAAAATTAAAGGGTTTTAAAAAGGAAAACTGAATATGATCAGCTCTGAGGTGCCCCGACCTCCCCAGCATTTCTGTACTTACAAGGGAAAATAATGGAAATAGACTGCACATAGGTTCTTAGCTCAAGCTGCCTATATCTGGAAAGCAATGAAAGAACATATATTTTATATTCCTAACCTAATATGCCTCTGAAATGATGGATGCCATCATCTTATTTTTCCTGACCGTACTAGAAAGTGTATAAGAGAGAAACTGAAGGGTCTGTTCAAATGTGGGGGCCCTACTGTTTTGGGAAAATATCTGTTGTGTGTGGATACCAAATACTTCAATTTGGCCAGCTTGATAAACACTTTAGCCCAGATCCTCAAAGGTATTTAGGAGTCTATTGATTGCTCAAAGGTATTTAGGACTGGGGCACTTAAATACATTTGAGGATTTGGGCCAAGGTGGGCAAATTATTGGTAAATGCCAAATGTTTTTTGCCACTCTAGCAAAGCAAAGCAACACAGATATCTTTGGCCTTAACTGGCCAGTTAAATTAGGTTTATGGATGCTTTGCATCACCAGAGCAGTTTAAAGTAGCCAAGGAATAATGGGTGAATCTGGCCCTAAATGCCAGGACTCAGGCAGGTCAGATGTTGGTAAAAATGGTTACAATCAAACACGGTACAAATAGGCACAGTATGAGCTTCCTCACATTTCTGCCAATTAATCCATATCCTTCTTGACCTACATAGCTCCACTTTTGAGCATGTCCTTCAAAAGGATGGCCAGTCATGTTGAATTATGTCTGATTCTGAGATGCAGATCAATTTATCTAATGGGGAGAATAGAATGAGATTAAACTCATTTTTTTAGTGATCCAAGCCAGGTTAGGCCAAGGTCTACACAGATAACAGGCTCATAAATAGGGCTGTCAAGTGATTAAAAAAATTAATCACAATTAAAAAAATCATGACTAATTGCGCAATTAGAAAAATGAACTGTGATTAATTGTTCTGTCAAATAATAACAGAACACCATTTATATAAATGTTTTTGGATGTTTTCTACATTTTCAAATATATTGATTTCAATTACAACACAGAACACAAAGTGTACGCTGCTCACTTTATTTTTTTTATTACAAATATTTGCACTGAAAAAAACCAAAAGAAATAGTATTTTTCAATTCACCTGATCAAGCTACTGTAGTGCAATATCTTTATCATGAAAGTTGAACTTATAAATGTAGAATTATGTAAAAAAAACTGCATTCAAAAATAAAACAATGTAAAACTTTAGAACCTACAAGTCCACTCAGTCCTGCTTCTTCTTTAGCCAATTGCTCAAACAAGTTTGTTTACATTTGCAGGAGATAATGCTGCCTGCTTCTTGTTTACAATGTCATCCAAAAATGAGAACATGTTAAAATGGCACTTCTGTAGCTGACATTGCAAGATATTGACTTGCCAGATGCGCTAAAGAGTCGTAGTCCCTTCATGCTTCAACCACCATTCTAGAGGACATGCATCCATGCTTATGATGGGTTCTGCTTGATAACTATTCAAAGCAGTATGGACCGACGAATGTTCATTTTCATCATCTGCTAGATGCCACTAGCAGAAGGTTGATTTTCCTTTTTGGTGGTTTGGGTTCTGTAGTTTCAGCATCGGAGTATTGCTCTTTTACGACTTCTGAAAGCTACTACAGTAGCTTGATCCTCATCCCTCATCAAACTCATCCCTCTCAGATTTTGGAAGGCATTTCATATTGGAAGTCATTTCAATGTTGGGTTGAGTACTGTAGCTATCTTTAGAAATCTCAGATTGGTACCCTCTTTGTGTTTGTCAAATCTGCAGTGAAAGTGTTCGTAAAACAAACAACATTCCCTGGGTCATCATCGGAGACTACCATAACATGAAATGTATGGCAGAATATGGGTAAAACAGAGGAGGAGACATACAAGTCTCCCCAAGGAGGTCAATCAGAAATTTAATTACTGGTTTTTTGTTTTTTTTTTTTAAATGAGCATCATCAGGATGGAAGCATGTCCTCTGGAACGGTGGCCAGAGCATGAAGGTTCGTATGGTAAACATTCATTTCTGGCATGTAAATACTTTGCAATGCCGGCTACAAAAGTGCCATGTGAACACATGTTCTCACTTTCAGGTGACGTTGTAAATAAGAAGCAGGCAGCATTGTCTCCTGTAAACAAACTTGTTTGTCTTAGTGATTGGCTGAACAAGAACTAAGGCTGAGTAGACTTGTAGGCTCTAAAGTTTTACATTGTTTTGTTTTTGAGCGCAGTTATGGAACAAAACTAAATTTGTAAGTTGCACTTTCATGGTAAAAAGATTGCATTACAGTACTTGTATGAGGTGAATTGAAAAATATTATTATTTTTACAGTGCAAATATTTGTAATAAAAATAATATAAAGTGAGCACTGTACACTTTATATTCTGTGTTGTAATTGAAATCAATATATTTGAAAATGTAGAGAAACATCCAAAAATATTTAATGTCAATTAGTATTCTATTGTTTAACAGTGCCATTAAAGCTGCAATTAGCCATGATTAATTTTTAAATTGTGATTAATTTTTTGAGTTAATGCATGAGTTAACTGCGATTAATTGACTCACAAACCAAGTCCTGTAGAGCTACATTCTTTGCTCCCCCAAGCTACATAAACAGCTAGTATAAAGTATTGGATTCCAAGATGAAATTTCTGGTGGAAACATTTTCAGTTCCTAAAAATTTTTTCATTGGGAGGACAAAACTGAGGAACTGAATTCCTCTAGTCTGCTCACAATTATGAGGTAGCTTGACTTGGTTACAGCTAGAAAACGGAGAGCCAACTGCGTAATAATATTCCCAATTTATTTAATTACCCATTCAATTTCCAGTTATAGCCATGCCAACAGTCAGAAGCATCCTCTGTTTGAAACTCCTGTTGGTGCAATTTGCATGGCAGCTTCCAATTACTTACGGAGTATGTGGTACTCAAGAAAATATATTCTCTTCTGTTACCAACTCAGTTACTGGTCAATGGCTCCAATGTTCCAATCTGCAAAGGAATAACATAGCTTTTATCAGACAAAAAATCCTTTGAATGAAAGCTAAATCTGTTACTGCAAATAAGTGAGCAGGACACTAATTTTTATAATGATTTCTGCAGAAAGGCTTGCATTAATCAAATGCCATATAGACACACAAAATGATGTCATTGCTTTAGGGGGCTAAAAAGTTAGAATTCTACCTGCTAGGATAAAAGCCCTGAAGAATAATAGACCAAAGCATTAGAAAGGGAATTATCTCTTTCTTGTAGACCATTGGCATCATTACTTGTAATAGTGCATAATCCTTTCATGAATTTACTTTTCCACGAACTACTGGAAATTGAACAATGTCACACTGAGAAGCAGTGTTAAGAATTTAATAGAATAACTGACAGTATGTTCAAACAATAGTCAGGGCCAATGTTCTTAATTTGCATGAACAGATTCAGATGTGCAAGAACAAATGTCTATATGTATATGCATCAAGAGTTCCACGTGTATTTTGGATTTTTCATAAGTGCAAATGAGTCCACACAATTTAGTATAAAACACTATTGAAAATTTGGCCCTGTGTGTCTGTTTAAATTGACTAATGCCATAATATTCAAAACAGTGTCAGTACTATCCTTAAAGGATACAGGTACACCAATCTACTCTTAAAAATGTCTGGCTTTATCTTATAAAACTAACCCTTACTATTGAAAGGGCAATGAACCCTCTAAAAAGTGAGGTGCAGTAATTTTTAAAATCAAATGTGCAGTTCCATACACATTTCTGGAAGCCAGAATTTCTAACAAAAATAGCATATAGGACAGGATATTTTACTGGAAGAGGGCAGAGTAATCTTTGAGGTCCCTTAACAGTGTCCCTTTAACCAGTAAGTAACTGTAAATGTTGTAGGGATCTCTGAGCAGTTTGTTACTACACCTCTACCTCGATATAATGCAACCCGATATAACACGAATTCGGCTATAACGCGGTAAAGCAGTGCTCCGGGAGGTGGGTGGGGAAGGCAGGGCTGCGCACTTCGGTGGATCAAAGCAAGTTCAATATATGCGGTTTCACTTATAACGCGGTCAGATTTTTTTGGCTCCCAAGGACAACGTTATGTCGAGGTAGAGGTGTATATACTGTGTGAGCTTCAATAACCAGACACATATAAGCTGATGAGGGAGACAATTTCATTCGGAACTCTTTAATTTTCAGACTTAAAATAAATCTTAACCATTTCTTTCAAAGTATCGTTTTAATGTTACTACTTTGTTTCCTAACTCTTTAAAAGAAATCTTGCAATATGGGCTATTGTGAAAATGACTTTTTTGGGGGTAATTTTTAAAATATGTAGTGTTTAGCTCATAGATTTGTTAGTCTATTCTATAAAGACAAGTGGGCAAACCTTTTGGCCCGAGGGCCACATCAGGGTATGGAATTTGTATGACAGGCCATGAATGCTCACGAAATTGGGAGTTGGGGTGTGGGCTCTGGGGTGGGGCCAGAGATTAGGAGTTCAGGGTGTGGGAGGGGGCTCTGGGCTGGGGCAGGGGGTTGGAGTGTGTGCAGGGGGGGTAAGGGCTCCAGCTGGGGGTTCAGGCTCTGGGGTGGGACTGGAGATGAGGAGTTGGGGGTGAAAGAGGGTGCTCTGGACTGGGACAGAAGGGTTCGGAGGGCAGGAGGGAGATCAGGGCTTGGGCATGGGGTTGGGGCACAGATAGGGTTCAGGGGTGCAGGCTGTGGATGGTGCTTACCTCAAGCAGCTCCCAGAAGCAGCAGCATGTCTCCCTTCCGGCTCCTACGTGGAGACCCACAGCCAGGCACCTCTGCACGCTGCCTTGTCCGCAGGCGCTTGGGGTGAAGGCAGCTGCTAAGCCCTCTGGCTGTCCCTACGCATAGGAGCCAGAGAAGGGATATGCTGCTGCTTCCGGGAGCCGTGTGGAGTGGGACAAGCCCCTGACCCCCCTACCTGGCTGAAGTGCTGAAGTCCCAGAGCCCGCTCCCCAGCAGGAACTTGAGGGCTAGATTAAAACATTTGGAGGGCCGGATGCGGCCCCTGGGCCATAGTTTGCCCACGCCTGTATAAAGACATTCCGAATGATATTGGAGTAAATTATCTATAGAAACAGCCTCTCTAGATTATCATGTAATTTAAGAATTGCTCTTTTATTTTTAACTTTCTTACTATGTCCCTGAGGACAGCTTGTTAATAGTTAGTTTATAAATACTTTTTTGAGTGTGTCACATATTAAACATTTGCTTTTGAAATAGGTTTTTAAACTATCAAACAGGGTTTTGCATTTTCAGATTCCATTTGGCACATTTTAGGCTCAGACATGTGGAGCTGTATGTGATGTTTATGGTAAGGGTGGACTAGCAGATTTTTTGTCTGGGCAGGTAACTTTTCTTGACATGCGTTTGAACAGTTTTTTATGCTGCATAGAGTAGTATCAACAAGTCCATAGAATTGGGAGTTACATCTAAAGTATAATATTTTACCTGCTTTGATAACATATATGTATTGCATATTTTTGACACACATGCACAAAAACGGTGATGAATCATATTTGAAAGAAGTACGTTAATGTAAACCTTAATTGGAGAGACTGGGTAATTTAAATCTTAAATCATTAAATGTATCTATGCAGTGCTCTCTGTCCTCCTCATACTTCTTGTGAAGAATGCACAAACGCAACTGACTTTCATAGTGTTGATTTTCAGTTTAACACTTTAAGCTTGATTTGAAGATGATATTGATTATTTCATTCTATTTAGGTTCTTCTAGTGTGCCCACCATAGTCTTAGCTGAGCACCAGATTAAATTACATTTGTCCATATGCTATTCACGTAGATACTATACTATCTACAGTGCTTTCTGATTTTGAGTCCCCCTTTTTGACTTCTGCCAAAACAATCATCTTAGTATGTATTTTCCACCCAGCTCCCTTTAAAACATTTCTGGTCACAAAGTATAGAGTATCCTGTCCTTACCCTTTTTTGTGGAATTTCTGTGGTCATATTACAGGCCTGTTGGTCACTTTACATCCACTCTCACTATCAGTTTAAAGATAATTGTCAGACTAATCCAAGTCATAGATAATGCTTGAAAAAGTTACATAGCTAGACTTACCTTTTTACTCCTTAGAGTACTGGATGAGGTAATGCCCACATAACGAGTGTTCTTAGAACTTCTGAAGCAGCCAGTGCTAATGAGAAACAGTAAAAGGGTGCGCAGAGAATTTGATGGAAAAAACATTAAGAGAAGCGTGTCAGTTTCTGATCAAAGAGAATTCATGAAAACCAAAAGAGAGAGTAATGAAAATGGAAGAATTCTTACCCTTTAAAACTGGTGCTCTGGGGAAAGGAAAAAATGCCCTCGGTGCCAAGTACATAATAAGGACTGAATTCCAATCCCTGTGAAACATCTGGAGTAGTTCTTGTAAAAAATAAAAAATGGGGTTTTCTTTGCAATTTGAGTTTAAGATCCGGCCAAGTGGAATGTCATGTTAAAGGTGACATTTTACAATAATGGACCTTCCGGCCGCTGGGAATGAACACGAGGCGGAAAGAATACCAGAAATACAGTAATGCCCAGCTCTTCTAGAGATCCAGCATCTGATCACTGTTAAAAATTAGCTCAAAAGAACGAGCAGGAGATTGTTTTAACTGCAGCAGGAATGTGGTATGGAAAGGAGCCATGCTGCCTTACCTGCTTGCAGGGCTGGGAGAGCACCAGAGCAGGTTTGGAGGCACAGAACCTATAAAGAGAACCTATAACAGAAGGGTGTTTTGAGTTGGATCCAACAAGCTACTTAAGAATATCTAACTTTAGATCAAAATAGGATTACTCCAGTGCCCAAGTCTCTTGCTGAACCAGCACTGTATTGGTAAGAGCCTGGATGGAAGTAGAGAAGTTGTGGTGTGTCTAAGGCCTGGTCTACACTACGCGTTTAAACCAATTTTAGCAGCGTTAAACCAATTTAACGCTGCACCCGTCCACACAAGGAGGCCCTTTATATCGATACAAAGGGCTCTTTAAACCGGTTTCTGTACTCCTCCTCAACGAGAGGAGTAGCACTGAAATCGGTATTACCATATCGGATTAGGGTTAATGTGGCTGCAAATCGACGGTATTGGCCTCGGGGTGGTATCCCACAGTGCACCATTGTGACTGCTCTGGACAGCAAGCCGAACTCGGATGCACTGGCCAGGTAGACAGGAAAAGCCCTGCGAACTTTTGAATTTCATTTCCTGTTTGGCCAGCGTGAAGCTCTGATCAGCACGGGTGGCGATGCAGTCCCAAATCCAAAAAAAGCTCCAGCATGGGCCGTACGGGAGATACTGGATCTGATCGCTGTATGAGGAGACAAATCTGTTCTATCACAGCTCCTTTACAGAAGATGAAATGAGAAAGCATTTGAAAAAACCTCTAGGCTATGATGACAGAGGCCACAGCACAGTACTGTGTGACAAGCCAAAGAATCAAATGGATGCTCATGGAGGGAGGGAGGGGGTACTGAGGACTCCAGCTATCCCACAGTCCCCGCAGTCTCCAAAAAGCATTTGCATTCTTGGCTGAGCTCCCAATGCCTGTAGGGTCAAACACATTGTCCGGGGTGTTTCAGGGTATATGTCATCAGTTTACCCTCCCTCCCCCCCCGTGAAAGAAAAGGGAAAAAATCGTTTTTTGACTTTTTTATATGTCACCCTATGTCTACTGCATGCTGCTGGTAGACATGGTGCTGCGGCAATGAATAGCAGCATCCTCTCCCCTCCCCGGTGGCAGATGGTACAATATGACTGCTATCCATCGTCATCATCAGCCCATGAGTTCTCCTGGCTGGCTTCAGGTGAGGTCGGCCAGGGGCACCTGGGTAAAAATAGGAATGACTCCCGGTCATTCGGTAGATGGTACAGAATGGCTGGTAACCGTCTTCATCATAGCAACTGGGGGCTGAGTTCCATCAGCCCCCCCCCTTCACGTCTAAAGAAAAGATTCTGTACTGCCTGGACTATCATAGCAGCAGGATGCTGGGATCCTCTCCCCCCTACCGTTTAATGTCCTGCCTGGACTAGCATAGCAGCTGGAGGCTGCCTCTCTCTCATTTTATCTCACTAAAAAGTCAATGTTTCTTATTCCTGCATTCTTTATTACTTCATCATACAAATGGGGGACACTGCTACGGTAGCCCAGAAAGGTTGAGGGAAAAGGGAATCTATGGGTGGGGTTGTTGCAGGGGCACCCCCCATGAATGGCATGCAGCTCATCATTTCTGCGGGATCTGACATGGAGCGGTTGTGCCCTCTGGTTCTCTGATACACTGGTTCTCTAGTACACTTGCCCCATATTCTAGGCAGGACTGACTCTATTTTTAGATAAACCATAAAGAAGGGATTGACTCGGGGAGTCACTCCCATTTTTGTCTTTGCGCCCCCAGCCGACCTCAGCTAAGGCCAGCCAGGAGCACCCATGACAGCAGCAGACAGTACAGAACGACTGATAACCGTCACCTCATTGCCAATTTACAATGGCACAGCAGATGGTATAGAATGACTGGTAACCATCTCTGCTACCTTGCAAAGGCAAATGAATGCTGCTGTGTAGCACTGCAGTACCGCCTCTATCAGCAGCATCCAGTACACATATGGTGACAGTGACAAAAGGCAAAACGGCCTTCATGGTTGCCATGCTATGGCGTCTGCCAGGGCAATCCAGGGAAAAAGGGCACGAAATGATTGATTGTCTGTCGTTGCTTTCATGGAGGAAGGAATGAGTGACAACATTTACCCAGAATCACCCGCGACACTGTTTTTGCACCATCATGAATTGGGATCTCAATCCAGAATTCCAATGGGCAGGGGAGACTGTAGGAACTATGAGATAGCTACGGGATAGCTACCCACAGTGCAACGCTCCATAAATCGACGCTAGCTTCGGTACATGGACGCACACCACCAAATTAATGTGCATAGTGTGGCCGCGTGCACTCGACTTTATACAATCTGTTTTACAAAACCGGTTTATGTAAAATCGGAATAATCCCATAGTGTAGACATACCCTAAGTAATAGTGAATAAGTCAGATTTATAACTATAAAAAAAGTTGAACTAAAAAGGGAGGAAATCAGAGTGTTAAATTGCAGGAGAGCCAGTTATGAGAAAAGGTTGTTGTGTCAATGGATTTAAAGGGAGGAATACAGAAATTCAAAGGGAAAGAAAGTTTAATAGCACTAGTTAATGGATGACACAGCAGCCTTACCTCCAAAAACTCCTACAGGGCTTATCAAACTTTACCAAGTATTTCCATTACAGAAATGCAGCCACTTGCAGGGTGGAAAGGCAGCAGTTTAGATATCTGACTCAGCAATTTTATGTCTCTCTCAAACTTTCTATAATCAAGCACATACTCTTTAATAATATCCATGGGATAAAATTATATAAACATTTTAATCTTTGAAATGTAAGTACATTCCTATAAGAACTGTGTAATTCACAGAAGAGAAAAATCTCGAGAACACTGGGAATATTGCTGTAACTGGTAGCAGCTGTTGAAAAGGAGAAAGCTTTTTAAATGTGCCTCCTAGGAAATCTCTCAACAACCTCAGTGGAAATACTTTCAAAATCTGTGTTCTCTGAAGCATCCAGGACACTTTGGGGTATTATAATAAATAAGTGATAATATATACAACCATGTATTGCCACTAACATAGGCCTAGTCCACTCTGAAAAATTAGGCCGACCTAACCAAGTTGCACAGGGCTAACCCCCACTGTAGATGCAGATATGCTGATGGGAGAATTATTCTGCTGCTCTAGATATTGCCTCTCGGAGAGGTGGAAAAAACCCATCACTGTTGCAGACGCTGTAGTGTAGGCATACCGATAGTGCATCTACTTTCTTAGCCATCATCATTCCATAAATACTGTATGTCCAGGTGTCACCCCCACTCTGAATTTTAGGATACAGATATGGAGACCTGCATGAGATAACCCCTATGCTTATTTACCAGCTTAGATCTAGTAGCTGCCACCACCAGATAGTTTAAACAAACATTTATGGGAGAGTCATTTGGAAACTGTCTCCCCCCCAAAAAATATTTCCCCAGTCTTTATTTCCCTCTTCCTGGCAGGATTGAGACTGATTCACCTCTCATCAATTCCTGGTGAGCCCAGATCCAAAAAACCCTTGGATCTTAAAACAAGGAAAAATCAGTCAGGTTCTTAAAAGAAGACTTCTAATTAAAGAAAAAGGGTGAAAGAAATACCTCTATGAGATTAGCTTGCAAGCTACTCTCACAGACAACAGATTCAAAACACAGAGGATGTCCCTCTGGGCAAAAATCTTAGTTACACAAAGATATCCAATTTGATTCTCCTCCTTATGCAAAATGAAAATAAACATAATCTAATATATTCCTTCTCTAAACACTTACTACTTTTAAGAAATGTTAGTAGGCTGATTCCTGGATCCTTCACTCCGGCACAAAGTTTTCTGAACAGACAAAGACTGATTTCCCTCCTCCCTCTTTGAAAACATCTTGTCCCCCCATTGGTTCCTCTGGTCAGGTGTCAGCTAGGCTATATAAACTTCTTAACCCTTGACAGGTAAAAGAGGAATTAACCCTGGGACTGTCTGTTTATGACACTGTATTTCTCAAATATTACTCGGTTACACAACTGATTATGGAGTCTTTTTGTACAGTCTTGCAATGGACATGACTATGTGCCCGTGTATACACCTGGATACAAACAAGTGCTAAAGTAATGGATCTTGTGTTTGGGGGAAATGACTTTGCCAGCGTAATAAGGTTATTTGATTTTTGAGAACTGTTAGGATCTAACACATCTGCCCAATAAATAACTTCCTGTAGCATACTATGGATAATGAGCTCACTTCCACAGGGTGCTGAGCACCTCCAAATACCAGTGAACACTGTACCTCACAGGATCAGACCCACAGAGAATATTGCTGTAGAGATGGCAAAAACAATTGGTGCTGTTTGCCTGGAGAAAATAACATAAGTAGTTAAAAATCAACTGAATGAAAAATTTTGCAGAGTTCCAAGTAATCTGAGAAGAATTTGTGAGAGAAAAGTACACTGGAAATTAAACAATTTCCTTTTCTGTTGTTCTTCCTTCACCTCAAAGTCATTATGATGTTGAAAGACACTATAAGACATAAAAAATAGAAGTACTTGTGGCACCTTAGAGACTAACAAATTTATTTGAGCATAAGTTTTCATGGGCTACAGCCCACTTCATTGGATGCATAGAATGGAACATATAGTGAGGGGAGATATATATACACACATACACAGAGAATGAAAAGGTGGGAGTTGTCTTATCAACTCTGAGAGGCTAATTAAGTAAGAGAAAAATCTTTTGATGTGATAATCAAGATAGCCCAGTACAGACAGTTTGATAAGAAGTGTGAGAATACTTACATGGGGAAACAGATTCAATGTTTGTAATGGCTCAACTATAGGACATAGTGGAATATAATGTAATAAGTATGTAATGTTCCTTAGCAACATTTAAAAGTATGGAATCAAAATTCCCATTGAGTTCACAAGGTCAAACCTAATGAGAATAAAAACAAATGACTAATGTATTTTTTAAAGATATAATGGAAAAGAATTCAGTGAAGTAGACTGAAGGCCCTCTAAGGGATAGCAAGAATAATTTACGGGTAGAAGAAAATTAAACATTCTTTGCATATTTTCACAGTGAAGTAGTAGAAATGATCATTTGTTTCCATGGGAGGAAGAAAAGGATAAATGAAGGCCAGTGGAATCCCACTTCAATTTATAAAGGAAGTGGAAAGGAGTAGCAGGGAGGGGAAGAGAGAGGTATGTTTTAACTTCCTTAAAGGTAAATTCCATATAGCATACATGGAAGAATCTATCCATCCAGGGATATTACATAATATGCACTTACCCTTCCTCAATTTTGGGCCTAAATCAATTTTATGCCGTGTCTCCTTTAAGAACAAGTCTAAGGGAGGACTAGAAAACAGTAGATTTCTAAGCATGAATGGTAACACTAATTGGGAACAAGTTACGGGAATGCTAACTGTACAATATTACAGATAGTTAGCCTGAATTTTTATTAAAAGAAACATGCCAAACTGCTGGAGAGGGAGGAATTTCCCCCCAGATCAGACTAGCAATGACCTTCAGGTTTTTTGCCTTCCTCTGCAGCATATGGGTGCTAATCACTTGCCAGGATTACCTAGGTATATTTAATTTAATAAATTCTCTGCCATTGCAGGGCCTCGAGTACTGGTCCCTCCCATTCTCTGTGTGGGGCACACAGTAGTTTAGTCTTCTCTGAGCTGTAATACTTTGGTCTAACTTTGGTTGTTAGGTTTAGTGTATGGATGCTGGAGGCCTGTGATATACAGGAGGTCAGCTTAGATGATTAGGTGATCCCTTCTGCCTGTAAACTCTGCCTCTATAATGCTACAGAATGGTTTTTTGTTTTTTTTTGAATTCTGAGAGGTAAGGGTAGAAAGAGGTATGTACTTAGACATTAGCAATGCTTTTGATAGACTGCTACAGAAACCAGATCAGCTTCAATTTATCCCCATTATCCTCTACCAGTGAGTGATTTTCAGCAGTTGGAGAATGATCTGTCATTTTTAATCCTTTTCCAGTAAGCTACTGCATTCTAGTTTCAAAAACTGCACACCGCTAATAAAGACTGTTGTATATTGCAGCTCTAGCAGACTGAGTTTGCACATCTGCAAAAAAAATACACATCTGCACATCTCCAAGTGGAGCAAAAAGTAAACTAGCTCCTCCCACCAAACCACACTCCTTATGCCAAGCTACAGCCCCTCCTCTTTCTGGAGCCATCATGAGGAAAAGGAATATTCTCCCTACTCTTTTCTTTCTCCTCTCTGATTGAGTTGCGGGGTTTGAGGGACTCCTTTCTCCCTATATTTCCCTTGGGTTGTAATGAGGTAATTCTTAAGTCCCTCTCCTTCACCTGGCAGCTAGAAGGGATAGATCATCTTTCTTGCTCCTTTTTCTCTTCCGACAGCTGGGAAGAAGGAGTTGTCTTTCTCCCTTTCCAAACAGCTGGTAGCCCTTGTCTCTTAACTTGGTGACTCTCACATCTCTGGGTGGATTCATTGGATACTTTGTTCCTCAGTCTGCCTCATGCATTAGTATCAGGCAGGTATGGCACTACCTAGTCTCAGATAGAACACCAAATTTCAGAGTGCTGAGGGAGAAGAGCCTATACTGAGAGAGCCATTTCATCCTACACTGTAATTAGGGGCTTGGGGTTCAGCCAAACAAATGGTACCCTGAGGCGAGAAACAGGTCCCCTGGTGCAACTCAGTTAGGTGCTAACTGTGATTAAGCATAGGTTAACACATTCTTTATGGTCTGTGATCTGGAAATGACTGAAGTGAAACAAATAAATAACACCCCGCTGCTGAGGTAGCCAACAGAGAGGTAACCAATAGGGAGCTGTGCGGCTAAAGTATTTTTCATTTATTTAGAAAAATGCAATGTTCAGCAATTGTGTAGATTGATGACACCAAGTCTACAACCAGTGAGTGAATGACAATGAGATAAATGGAGCATTGTCATCTATGAAAGGTATAATTTCATGCCAATGCTTGTTTATTAAAGGAAACTGTACTGTTTTTGATCAGCCCTGCACTCTGAAAGATGAGATGTGCTACTCTGCATTAATAAGATGTGCAAATGTATTTGAAAATAAAGTTATTAATGACAATTGTCATCAAAAACATTATTTTCAAGTACAATGTACAGATCATTCAGGCAGAGAAGAGTTTCTTATTCCTTAGAATTTTCAGACTGCTGTGTTGATCTAAAAGTGTGTGGTTTCCTTTTGTTTCAGAACTCCATGTGTGAGAGAGAAGACTGCTGAATGAGAATAAAGTGTACAATATGTGAGGGAGTCTTGCAGTGGTTCACAGCATGTAGCATGCCTGCCAATGAAATTAAAAGCATAATAAAATTTTTGACTGTGGCAAGAAATTACCATTTCAGCCAACAATTATTTTCATTTGCAGCTACATTATCTACAAATAAATAAACTCCTATGCTTCAGAACATAAGCCAACAATTAATCACCTGCAACTGGAGGGACTGTGATCATGTTATTGCATACTACAACTATCCAATATGATACTTTCCTTTGCAACATCTGGTTCTGATTGCAGTACTTGCAGATACTGGAGTACTTGATCTGTTAGTCTAATCTTGAATGGCTATCACTCTGGTTCTATTCCTCATGTAATGCAAGTCTCATTTTCTATGTGGTTCTTTACTGTGTCCAGAAACGAAATGGCAGGGAAGGCCATTTTGGATTAGGCGATTAGGATGAGGGAAATGTAGACACCACATACTGTATATGGATATCTCCTCACATAAATCTCTACCATGGATTCTTTTCTTCTGAGAGGCCCATAGACATGAAATTTATTTTTTTAAAGTAAAAATAACATATTAACCATTCTTCTAGGTCCCCTGGTGCGACTTATTATTTTTGTTTTACAATGACCAAACATGCGGTAGGTGGTTTAGGTAAAAAGACAAGGTCCCTCCTCTGAAAACTTAACAATCACATTTTATCATACTTGTCTTTTAGTTCCTCAGGACAGGGAATGTACCTGTAGCTCATTCTGTAGAGCAGGTGTCAGGGTTCCCCCCACTCTGAACTCTGGGGTACAGATGTGGACCCACATAAAAGACCCCCTAAGCTTATATTTTACCAGTTTAGGTTAAAACTTCTCTAAGACACTAATTTCTTAGCCCTGGTCTACACTATGAGTTTAGGTCAAATTTAGCAGTGTTAGATCAATTTAACCCTGCACCCATCCACACGATGAAGCCATTTTTGTCGACTTAAAGGGCTCTTAAAATCAATTTCTGTATTCCTCCCCGACGAGGGGATTAGTGCTGAAATTGACCCTGCTGAGTCAAATTTGGGCTAGCGGCTCTGGACAGCACTCTCAACTCAGATGCCCTGGCCAGGTATACAGGAAAAGCCCCATGAACTTTTGAACTTCATTTTCTGTTTGGCCAGTGTAGTGAGCTGATCAGCACAGGTGACCATGCAGAGCTCATCAGGATAGGTGACCATGGAGTCCCAGAATTGCAAAAGATCTCCTGCATGGACTGAACGGGAGGTACTGCATCTGATCACTGTATGGGGAAATGAATCCATGCTATCCGAACTCTGTTCCAAAAGATGAAATGCTGGAATATTTGAAAAAAATCTCCAAGGGCATGAAGGACAAAGGTTATAACAGGGACCTGCAGCAGTGCCACGTGAAGCCTACCAGAGAGGCAAACTCCAGGTTAGAGCTCCAGACATGCCGCTTCTATGATGAGCTGCATGTCATTCTAGGGGGTGACCCTACAACTACCAACCCCTGTGCTTCCCTTCTCCTCCACCTCTCTTGGGCTACCTTAGCAGTTATCCCTCCATTTGTGTGATGAATTAATAAAGAATGCATGAATTTGAAACAACAATGACTTTATTGCCTCTGCAAGTGGAGATCAAAGTGGGGAGGAGAGGGCGGTTGGCTTACTGGGAAGTAGAGTGAACCAAGGGGGTGGGTTTTCATGAAGGAGAAACAAACAGAACTTTCACACCGTAGCCTGGCCAGTCAAGAAACTGGTTTTCAAAGCTTCTCTGATGCACAGCATGCCTTGCTGTGGTCTTCTAATCGTCCTGGTGTCTGCCTGTGTGTAATCAGTGCCAGGCGATTTTCCTGAACCTCCAACCCCGCCATAAACATCTCCTCCTTGCTCTCACAGATATTGTGGAGCACACAGCAAGCAGTAATAACGATGGGAATATTGGTTTCGCTGAGGTCTAACCAAGTCATTAAACTGTGCCAGCAAGCTTTTAAATGTCCAAAGGCACATTCAACCACCATTATGCACTTGCTCAGCCTATAGTTGAACTTCTCCTTACTACTGTCCAGGCTTTATGAGCCATGGGAGCAAGGGGTAGGCTGCAGTAGGTGCGACCACGCGGTGCTGCTGACTGGGAGAGCAGCCTGAGGCAGAAGCCTCCAGCTGGCATGATATTCCAGGCAAGACTGAATGTCCATTAGATGAAACTTAAAGAAGAGAATGACCTGGAGTCATTCCCATTTTTGTCCAGGCGCCCCCGACCGACCTCAGTGAGGCTGGCCAGGAGCACCCCTGTCTGCCCAGGCGTCCCTGACCAACCTAACCGAGGTTGGCTAGGAGCACACATGGGACGACAAGAACGGCTAGCAGTCGTATTGTACTGTCTGCCGTCTGCAAGGCAAGGCAAGGGGATGCTGCTGTGTAGCAATGCTGTACCACGTCTGCCAGCAGCACCCAGGAGACATACAGTGACAGTGAGTTGAGCAGGCTCCATGCTTGCCATGGTATTTTGTCTGCACGGGTAACCCAGGAAAATAGGTGAGAAACAATTTTTTGCCATTGTTTTCATGGAGGGAGGGGAGCCTGACGACATGTACCCAGAACCACATGCGACAATGTTTTTGCTCCATCAGGCATTGCGAGCTCAACCCAGAATTCCAATGGGCGATGGAGACTGCGGGAACTATGGTATAGCTACCACAGTGCAAGGCTCTGAAAGTTGATGCGAGCCTCGGTACTGTGGATGCACTTTGCCGACTTAATGCACTTAATGGGGACACACACAATTGACTGTAACAAAGTGATTTCTAAAAAATTGACTTCTATTAAATCAACCTAATTTTGTAGTTATACATACCCTTAGAATGATATTGCTGCTACCACCAAGTGATTTACACAAAATATTCAGGAAAGGGTCACTTGGAATCCCTAGCCCCACAAAATATCCCCCCAGCCCTTTCACCCCCTTTCCTGGGGAGGCTTGAGAATAAACTACCAACCAGTTGCCTTAGAAACATGAGCACAGACCAGACCCTTTGTCTTCAGGACACTGAAATCAATCAGGTTCTTAAAAGAAGAAAAGATTATTTATAAAGAAAAAAGTAATAGAATCACATCTGCAAAATCAGGATGGAAGGTAACTCTCAGTTTCTGTGGTTTTAAATGGATTATTCCAGGTATATTTTTCAGACGATATTGTACCTGCTTGGCTTCTCCATCCCTACGGAGAGGGAACAACACGCACAACAACAAAAAAAGCCTTTCCCCACAGATTTAAAAGCATCTTCTTTTCTCATTGGTCCTTCTGGTCAGATGCCAGCTAGGTTATTTGAACTGCTTAACCCTTTACAGGTAAGGCAATTCAGTACAGCTTCCAAGGATACATACAGGTTGCTACCTTTTCCTCTATATTTATGACAGCAGGGATTCTCAACTTTTTTCTTTCTGAGGCCCACCCAACATGCTATAAAAACTCCACAACCCACCTGTGCCACAACAACGGATTTTCTGCATATAAAAGCCAAAGCCAGTGTTAGGATGTAGCAAGTAGGGCAGTTGCCTGAGACCTCATGCCACAGGGGCCCCCTCAAAGCTCAGTTTGGCTTCAGCCTCGGGTGGTGGGGCTTGGGGCCCAGGACTTCAGCCCTATGTGGTGGGGCTTCGGCTTTCTGCTCTGGGCCCCAGCAAGTCTAACACTGGCCTTGCTTGGTGGACCCGCTGAAACCTGTTCACGGCCTTCCCTGGTTGAGAACCACTGCTGTAGAGCACTGAGTACTCTGAAACTTAGATGTAAATTTAAATTGACCATATTTACCAGAGGTACAAATATAGAAACACTGTTCATAACTACATTTACACACACATGGTAGATCCATTTGTCTCAGAAAACATCACACCATATATGTGGTTCAAATCCTAACATTACTTACCAACCAGAATGTAACAAAATATGAAGAAGGAGACTTAGAAGATCATTGGGAGATCAGACTGCTTATTCAAGCACTGTGTATGATGGAGTCAGTTTAAAAATACCTTTTCTGTTGCCTTACAGAATTTGCAAGCGCAGGGGAAAGGCATTGAATTCAGCCCCTGGGTCCCTCTAATTCCCGAGAGAGCTATTTAAAACGGCACTGAACAAAACACTTGAGAATATAGCTGAAAGACCAATCCCCTGTTGGGTGCTGATTCCAGATCATAAATTTGGGTGGCCCACTTTAATTTGCCATAGCTGCACATATCTTCATTCACTTAATTACCTCTCCATGTTCAACAGCGGCTGCTGGAAGGTTTCACCCTCAGGAACTGTCTAACTTGGAGAGATTTTTAACCTTTCAGGGCTTCCTGCTTTCCAGTGCTTTTTTTCGAGGCTTATAAATGGTGCTATGATGACAGGGCAGGATGGCGCTCCTGAATGGAGACACTATTGCTCTATTTCACTGATCCCTGGCTTGCTCCTTGCCCCGCCTCCTACTGCTGATAGTGGTGGCCCCAGGGTTATCCTGGAAGTAGTAGGGGATGGTTGGCTAAGAAAAGCCAAGAAAGCTATATTCTGGGCTCAGATGCAGACTGGTTAGCTAGCAGTGAGGGCAGGAGCCTCTTTACTCACTGGAAAACTGGGTAGGCTGTTTGGTTTTATTTGGAGACAAAGAGGGGAAGAGACAGGGAAGAAATTATAGTGCGCCCTTAGCTCTTATTTGTAGTCATCTGTTTTAGAAATGCATGCAGCAGAACCTTGATTTTACCAGCACCGATCATACAAATGACCAATTATACAAACCATCTTTCCCAACAGAAAAAAAAATCACTTAACAAAAATGAGGGCAATGAAGAACAACTTGACATCTCTTCATATTCTGATGCCTTCAATGCACTGGAAATTGTTTTGCAGTGATTTGAAGGATGAGAAGAAAGTGATACAGTGCCCCGTACTGTGACTTATGCACTGTACCTACTGTAACTGTGAATTCAGTTTTATAAACTTTTTGATTTTATGAATTTTTCAATCCTCAATTAGTATGTAAAATAGGGGTTACACTATTTATGGTGCTCTAGAATACTGACTGGACACTACTGTGCTCCTCGGAATTTTGTTTATGCATTATTTCAGACTCCACAGATGAAATACTGGCTTGGTTCAGGTTAATGGGAGTTTTGGTATTAACATGGAGCCAGAATTTCACACCATATGTATTTTTTTCTCTGCAGATTTCTATTGCTTATTCATAGAGAATATCATACAAGAATGTAAGAAAGGCCATACTGGGTCAGACCAAAGGTCTGTCTAGCTCAGTATCTTGTCTACCAACAGTGGGCAATGTCAGGCACCCCAGAGGGAGTGAACCTAACAGTAGTGATCATGTGATCTCTCTCCTACCCTCCATCACCACCCTCTGACAAACAGAGGCTAGGGACACCATTCCTTACCCAACCTGGCTAATAGCCATTAATGGACTTAACCTCCAGGAATTTAGCTAGTTCTCTTTTAAACCCTGTTATAGTCCTAGCCTTCACAACCTCCTCAGGCAAGGAGTTCCATAGGTTGACTGTGCACTGTGTGAAGAACTTCCTTTTATTTGTTTTAAACCTGCTGCCTATTAATTTCATTTGTTTGGCACCTAGTTCTTATATCATGAGAACAATAAATAACTTTTCCTTATTCACTTTTTCTACACTATTCATGATTTTATAGACCTCTATCATATCCCCGACAAGTCTCCTCTTTTCCAAGCTGAAAAGTCCTAGCTTCTTTAATCTCTCCGCATATGGGACCCATTCCAAACCCCTAAGACAACCTAAAAGACATGTTTGCTCAGAAAAATTCTAACTCATATTTTCACTCTTGATGATGTAAGAATATTCATTCAGCTGCAATTCAAAATGTAAATGTAAGCAAATATTTAGTCTACTTACTAAATTGTAGATATGTGGCACAATAGCTGGGTGTCTCTTATTTCTCTTCATGTATAGAAGTTTTATAACCTACCTTGTCCAGATAGACTTTCCTGACTGACTCCCAGATCTGTGCTAACGATCTGCTCTTTCTTCCTTTCAGCTTCACTCTTCTGATCACTGGGTTGCAGAAAGTTAGGTGGTGTAGTATAAGCTGCCAGTGTGACAGCCTGCTCAGCTGGGACTTCAGATTCCCTTGTGCTTAAATCATTGCTGGCTGACTCATCTGCTGGAGGAGGTAAATCAGAATCATCTGATTTTAAAGGGCCATTGGAGCTATCCAGAGTACTGAAAGGCACTGTAGAGCTTTGGTGGTCAATAATAATGTTCATGTCTTCAGTTTCCTTTAAAGATTCTGATTCTTGTTCTTTAGCCCGTTCACTTGAGGGTTTGGCAGGAAATGCAGGTTTAGATGAAATAAAATTTTCAGGGGCACTGACATCTCCACTTAGCATAATGCTTCCAGTGGTATATTCACTAATCAAATCATCTCCTGTCTGCTCCGCCATTGCTGGACTAGGGTAACCTAGTGGGAGTTCAGCACTCAAACCATCATCCTAAAAATCAAATTCAGAGAACATTTACAAGGTGTAGCTTTCATTGCTAGAGAGTCTGATACAATGTAGCTACAAAGTCTTGCAACCATTGGCTCAATTACAGAGTTATGACATGTAGACCAATGCTTGTCATATGCGAACGTGATCCTAAATAAAATGTATAACAGTCCATTGCTTTAAAATTAATTGAGCAAAGGTTGCATTTTATTACACCATGAGCTTTGTTCTATCTCACTCACAGAGATGTATCGTTTAGATGATGGTTAACCAAATAACTTGTAATTCCTATAAATATCAGAGGAAACCAGGCAATGTCTTCCACATGTAAATACTTCAATCAATTACTTTTTACTTTTGCAAAATAACACATACTACTCATACTAGCTGCATTTATTATAAGGATTCTATTTATTTTTAGCATCAGTTTGTGTGTGTGTGGGGGGGGAATTTTAGATTATTTGTTTCCCTTTGAGAGAGAAAGAAGCAGAATTAGCTTACCAACTCAGTGCCTGCTGGAGCAATGGTGACCACTGATTTGATATCATTGTCTGAGTCACTAGATGGTTTAATAGCTTCTGCAAAACAAAACAAAAAAGGCAAGGTATGTTTTTCAGTAAAGCTGCATATTGAAGATAATGGCACACTGAATGCTGATCAAAGTGCATAACCTCTATAATAGAGATAAAAACTGATGGAAACATAATGATTCATCTGAAATACTTTTATAAATCAGAGTTAATGAGAATGAGAGGTAAATTTTATTTTTAAGTTACTACAGGAAGTAAAGCAGGAATTTATTTGCAGCACTCAGTATTATGCATTACATAGTCAGTGGAAATGAGATATGTCTGTAGAAAATTCCTATTGGTTAAAACCAGCTTAAGCACAAACTATTCAATGTATCCACATGAGCCATGCTGACCTGTGTAATGAATAATTACAGGGTTGCCCTATATCCACACCTTTGTAATTCTAAATCTAGTGCTTTCTTGGGTTTGTATCCCACAGTTCTCAGTGGAGCTACTGATTGAAATATTTCACAAAAAGCGGGTAATTTTGGTTCTTGAAGAAGGCCATCTTTTTTAAACAATAAAATGTAATTTAAAAAAAAATTTGTTGACATTAAAATTTTCTATTTTCAAAAAATTTTCCATGACACTTTTTATCAATAGTTTAGACTATTTCTAAATCAATACAGGAATTTCGTTTTGGCACACTTCATTTAGACCCAGGAACCCTTTAGAAGCCTTGCAGTTCACATTCTAACAGGTTAATTATACCAAATGGAAATAAGCTGGAAGGGAAGGAAAATAATCTTATTTAAACCTCATATTGGATATTAGGAAAAACATTTTCAGTAGGAGGGTGGTGAAGCACTGGAATGGGTTACCTAGGGAGGTGGTGGAATTTCCTTCCTTGGAGGTTTTTAAGGTCAGGCTTGACAAAGCCCTGGCTGGGATGATTTAGCTGGGGATTGGTCCCGCATTGAGCAGGGGGTTGGACTAGATGACCTCCTGAGGTCCCTTCCAACCCTGATATTCTATGATTCTCATAAACTAACAAGAGAGAGATTTAGATGTATGAACTTATCAGCCTATATGTACTGACCATTGGTAAACTGAAGTGTTCCAAGGTCCATTATCAAGGACTGGTCTTCCTGTAGTGCCATGGCAACCAGCTGCTGAAGGTCTGTTACTGTGAATTTAATTCCTGGTATCTCCTCCTCTTCCTTTGTACTAAGAGGGCTTTTTTCATTTTCAACTTTATTGGAGCCAATAGTTGAGATATTATCCCCAGTGCCTTTTACTTCTGAGCTGTCTCTCTCAAAATTCACAATGTACCGTGCTACGGTGTTGCTTGACCTGCAGTGCAAGAATGCAATGATCAGCTACAACAAAATCAGTTATATGCCAAGCAAACATTTTTAAAAGGATTCTTATAGCCCCCAATATGACAAAATTTTTTCTATAAAAGTAATGTAATTATACATCTAACCTAATTATCTAACTGAGTTGTTACCTCCAAATTACTTTTTCCACCGCTGAGATTTAAAAAAAAAAATTGAAAAATTAAAAATTCGATGCACACAAACTCTGGATTTATTTACCAAAGGAAAAAAAATCGATTGTTCAAAGAAAATGTAAGAATTGGCAAATATAATCCAATTAAAGATGAACTGGTGAGCTGCATGATTTGTGGGATCGGTAATAGAACATTAAGTCTTTCACTCCTAGGCCATTAGCTAAAATACAGTTATAAACCCATGCTGGCAGTGACTAAAAGTCATAACCATCTGTTGACTACAATAGCCTATGTGAAATGAGTTGGTTAACTCATTTCAGTTTATAGTGGCGAGATTCCCAAACTCCCATCCCAATAGGTAATATTGCTAGCTGTCTTAGAAGAGCAGCTAAGGACTTAATATGCATGGAAAGGAAAAGTAGCTTTTCACAATTCAAGTTAATTCTTCCAGGTCATGGGTAAGTCATGTAGATCGGGCTATCTTGAAGAAACTTGCAGTATTGCTGCAGTATTGTTCCTGTTCAGTAGCTAAACAGAAGATGTGATCTGCAGGACTATTAATCTGTTACTTTTTATAAGCAGTAATACACATTTTTTTTACAAAAGTAACAAACATTAATTCTAAAAACAGAAATTGTGAAACAGCTTTCCACAGTGATGAATAACTGAAGGGAGAGGAATTGGCCTCTTATCTGGGATATGCTATGAATTTACATTTATAGTACATGGCAAAAATCCAGTAAAAGGAGTAGGCCATTTTTGTTGTAAATCTGTTGTAAATAATAAATCTTATTCACCAGCAGCATTCTTAGGCTGTAAGAAAATATTCTACACTCTATATTATATTACCAGTTAAGTATGAGAGCCAGTTTGCCTCTTATCAAATCATTCTCAGAGATATAACTGGCCTTTTTTTGTTCATCTTCTGTCTGAACTGGGGACTGAAGTAGCAAATTAGATCCTACATACTTACTGAAGGGAATGTGTATGTGGAAACAGAACTAGCAAGCAGCTGTCATGCCAAAAATACTCCTTTAAATATAATTTAAAGTATGACATTTTCTACTTAAACCTTATGTTGGATAGAGGTATCCTTAACTGTTCAAATCAATGTTATGTTGCTTATCTAGTAGAGTTGTTTAGGCTAAAGAATTTTTGTCCCTCTTCACACATAGGCTGTTACACTTTGATTAAAAGAGCCTTTAAAATGCAAGTGGAAGCCATGCTTCTTCTTTACCACAGATTCTGTATCTGAACAAAACACAAATTAATTCACTTTGCCACATCAATAAATAAAGTTTTTTATCAAATTATTCACTACATTTATTTAAAAAAAATGCAGCTGAATTACCCATCTTTTTCCATATTCCGGCTTCATTTCATCACACAAGATAGGACATGATAATGGATTGCAAAAGAGAGAGAAAAGATCCATGTAAACTGTTAAGCCAGGCAGTCATATATCACATATATCTCAGGACAATTTGTCTTTTACCTATCCTTTGTCATCTTTATTTCAATGTGAAAAATGTCAGTCTGCTGTCCATCTTTATACATTTTCCCCTCCAAATGATGGGCATCTTTCTGCTCTGTCTGAGTGTGTGAGCAGGAATTTTACTGTACTCTATTGCTCAAAGATTTGAACTCCCAGTCACTTACAAATGACACAATTTGTGGTGCTGTCGTTCCTAATCTGCACCTCCCCAGTGAAGTTCAATACTACAGAGAATCTGCGACCCAGCCTGTGACTGGCTGCTATCCAAATCTAAGCCTCAGAAGTAACCTGACCTATTAATTACCTGCCATGTACAGTGCTGAAGGACAAGTCTTATGTTGACATTCTATAATTTAAATACAGACATAACACTCCGTTGTTCTTGTTTCCCTGAAAACTCCTCTAGTCTAGTCATAATGGAGCCCTTAAGCTGCCACGCACATGCGCGCGCGCACACACGCACACAGCATTGTACCCAACAGAGCAGCAACTCCTGCTGCAGACCCCACAAAGCAATGTTCTTGTCAGTCAAGGATGAATGAGTGGGGAAACCCTAGCAGAGCAAATCAGAGCTGATCTCTAATTCTCATGAGGTGACATCATTACTAAGTGGTGCAGTGTACTCCCTAACTCTTCCAGACTGGTGAATATGCTGGCTTCTCAACCCTACCAGCCCCTACTGACTGAGAATAAGATACCAGGACAGGTACTGATCTCAGGTTGCTTGGAGCCACGGGCTAAATCGGCGCTGCTGTGATTGATGCAACAGGCATCGATTTAGTGGGTCTGGTGTAGACACTGCTGTAAATGGATCTAAGCTACGTGACTTAAGTTATGTATCTTAAGTAACTTAACTAGCGTAACTTAGGTCGATTTACCTCATTAGTGTGGACCAGGCCTCAGTGTAAGATGTTGGTGCTTAGTGCCTGTCAGATTTGGTCTTTAAATGGCAGGGTGGAGCATTGGGGGCATTTAGCTGGCTCAGTGGAATGTTCTTCAGCAGGAAATAATAAACAATAAACTATTTAAAAATGAAAGCATATTTGCTGAATAACAGTTTGGGGAAGGTCTAACTTTCTCTGCAGGGAACAGTGCTTGAATGAGTGTAACTCCTCCCCTTCCCTAAAGTACGTTGGCTTCCTCTGTCTGGGATTCTCTATACTCTGGAGGGCCAATTAGCCTGTCAAAAATGGCAAAACACCCTACACATCAGAAATAGTACATGCTCTGTGTACAATGTACAGTGACTTTTTTTGCACAGCAAAATTAATTAGTACATACATAGAGAGCAGTTTTCCAAAACTGCATGATAGAAATTAAAACTGTCAGGAAATTGCATGATAGAATCAGGCCTCATTGGAGTGTACTCGGTGTAAAGCTTATATAACTTCTTTAACCCTTTTGCTGTGAATCCTTTTTGCAGCTTCTGTGCTGCAGAAAAAACAGGTTTGGGACCTCGAGAAATGCCAGAATTCTGTGGGAATGTCAGCATGAATGTTGGCACTGTGTAGGCAGTATACCTGGTAGAATGAAAGGACTAACACTTACCACAGTGATTTCTTATTCTAGGTACAGGAAAATTTAGTCTTGTCTTACATGACAGTAATCTTTATTAAATGCTGACTTTTTAATGGTGACCACTGTCCCTGAGGCAGCAGAGAGGTGTGAAGCAGTTAAATCTCTTAAAGCATCTCAACTTTAATGCAGGCAGAAGCTTCGACCTATGCTCTATTTCCATGAAGACTGAAGAGAGCAAAGGCCAAGTCTAAAGCAGGATCTCCATTAACATAACTTGCTGTCTAGGATTCTTCACCATAACTTGAGTTTTGGTCTCTATCCACAGGAGATGTGCCCCTTTGGCATTCATTAGAAGTAGTGTGAGGCCTCAGGATAAGTTTTCAATAGCAGGAGATTCTCTGTAACTGAGTTTGCTATGATAAAGTTCCCCTATAATATAACATATCTGTTTAAAATTAGTCTCTTCTCCAGTTTAACTGATGCAGCAGCATGCTTTTTAGCAACAGCTTGTGCATACTTAGGATAGCGTCTCCTCAATTTTTATTCCTGCTTCATTCAACTGACTTCACATAAAATGCTGGAAAGTGGCACACTGAAAATGAACATAAATGTCTTTGCTTCTGTAAAGATTAAAAATTAAATTACCTTGATGACATTCAATTTACACGCTGAAGCTAGAAAAATCATTAGCGGATGGAAGCCAAAATCACACATGATCCAAAAAAGCAAACTTCCTAATGCTGAACAGATTCGCAAGTCCTGTTGCTGCAGACCATTATTCTCATTGTAGCAACAGAACAGATTGCGAATGTGTCAGAAAATTGCCTATTGGATCCCAGGCATCTTTGTATTGGTTGCCTTTCCTTGTAAGATAAAATAATTCCCTGGCCAAACTAAGGTAATTGTGATAAGGTGCTGAATGTTTTTTCCTGACTGTTCTGCCATAACCACTGTTTCTTTTCATTTTTTTTAATCTATCAAAAAGTTTAACAATTTACTTCCATTCTGTTTTGCCTTTTCTTTTCCAGTAATTCTGTAGCGAGGAAAACTAGGAAGGAGTGAGTAACTCTGTAAGAGTAGAGTATGATGTATTGAAAGGTGTTACTCAAAGGAAATTAGTCTGGTGGAGGTGCTGATAGAGGAAGGACCTGTATGAACTTCAGGATTCCAGACCTAGGTTGGGAGACCAAGTTCTGGCCTTTGCATTTAATCCCCACCTCACACATTATTTTGTAGTTTTTATAATATTTGTAAACTGGGGGGGTAGTGTGCATGTTTATATTTTTATGCTATGAGCAACAGATTGTTATGATCATGAGACAACTGAACTTTAAAACTGCTGCAGATTCTTTATTAATAAGCTACAAGACAGCTTGAAGTAATGGTAAATGTATGTGGAAGTTTAAAAATTCAAGATTGTATTAAAAAACAAGTGAGCCTCTTTGGATAGGGTGGAACAAACCTATTGCAAAAAAAAATCACAGATTGTATGAAAATATCATAAAAGTACTCAATATAATAGAGCAGCTTACAACAACTGCCCTGCCTGGTACAGAACACTCTCGAGTAACTGCCTAATTACCTTTCCCGCTGTAACCTTCTGTTGCTGAGACATTTTTTTGTGAGCCATAAGGGGCACACGATTAATGCACAGAACAATAGTCTGAAGAGACAGGCACACTCCCAGAACCCTTTCTTCCCTTCCTTAAGTAGTTTGAGTTATGTTAACACAAGACTGCTGGCAAATAAACAGATGGCAGGTGATGTGCATATTAATGGGTCCCTGAAATAGCATTTCTGTTTTCCAGAAGGAATTAGAAATTCTTTTTCCTTCTCTTTTTTTAATAATCTGAAGGTCTCAATCTCATTTGGAAGTATTTCTGTGCTGTTCTCCATTCTTATTACAAAAGCTAATTTATGTTTATAACCACATACTTTCTACAACAAAATTGCTTGTAATAGTCCTTTTGGTGATGAGGAGGGAATCCTAGCAGTAAATAGAATGAGTCTTGTTTTCTTACTTACCTAAATCCTAACACATGAATTTCTTTGAATCCTGGAAGTTTCTCAAATATCTTTTGCATCTATAGAAAAACATAAACTCATTAAATCCATGTAAGTTCCGCTATTAGAGACCTTACCTAAATGTGAACAACTGCTGTCAATGGGCACAGTTTGAATGCGTGAAATATAATATTTAGGATTTCAGAAAATGCTTAGGACATTGTATTATTTGTATTGGTATATTTTGTTGTTCAGCTGATACATGACTTGGCTTTGTAAATGTTGTCTGTACTACCTGATGAGCAGAAAGCAATATAAAATACTGCTTTTTCAGTGAGAGTAATTGTGTAAATTAGTGGTAGCCAAGTTCATAATAGAGCAAGTCAAATAGTATTCATTGAACCAAATCTTTGATTTATTTTAGCTGCTTTTTGTTTATGAATTATTTGCAAACCAGTTCTGTTAGTTGTAAATTATAAATTATTCAAAAGCATTCACAGAACTTAGCAGATTGTGGGCTGTTTGCAAACTGCTTGTGAACTGATCCCTTTGACTGTTTTCTTTTCATTGTGTTTGGGTGGTCACACCGTATACTTTCTGCTTCCTAAATGGATAACTGAAACTCTTTAATGTGAGAACAGGCAATAATGAAGAGCAAATAATGGATTAAAAAAACACGTATATGATATGCATTTGTCAAGCCATAGAGGTTTATAAGCACTTCATGAATACCTGGAGGTCACAAATAATGATCACTACAAATCACAGTGAATTGAATTCATGAATGCCTTAACAAATATGTGTTTTCTCATTTATGGTAACATTTACACAATACATTAAATGATATATTGTATGTACCTATATTATGTAAATTGGATAAACTCCTGGTTTAAACACGCATTTTCAAAAAACTATCTGATTAACAGCCTGGTTCTGAAAACAGGCTGAGGACATCAGCCAGGGGGCTGAATGCTCCCATTCTCCTAATGAAGCCTTTGAGAGTTCAAGGAACTCAGCACTACAAAGACAATGAAAAGCACATTAAGGAATCATACCCTAATACATCAGCACATCATACAAGGTACATGAATTAGTGTAGCCAGCAGGTCTTTTCCATCTCTTCTTAGTATGATTCTGCATAAATCCTGCTGAAATTGCAGCCCTCTTCCCATTCATGAGTGGGTGGGAATTGGACTTTGACAAGCAGGTAATAGGCCCTCTTGTGGGTCCAGGTCTGTGTGTGTGCACACGCACACGCGGACTGAGGCACCTCTTTCCTTATCCATGATGTCCCTCTTGGTGGAAGGGTCTTGAGCTAATTTTCTTCACCACACCAATGGCCTTCAAAATGGTACCCTCCACTGAGGTGAAGGCGGAGGTGACCTTAAAAGACTCGACCTGAGTATTTAGGTTCTCATTTGTTGCCCACTCTTCCCCTCTTGAGTTTCTCTTGGTTAATTGCTGTGATTTGTCAGTTGCTGCCAGATTTCTTGTTTGCCTCTTGGTTCCCCCAGCGTCCTGGTGATGTTGTGAAGGATTTTTCTCTCACTGAAGAAATGGCACAGTTGGGGTAGGTTTCTCATCTTCCTCAGAGCACACAGAAGATCTGGCCTACGATTCTTTGCGAGATTTGATTAATCGTCACAACTTTTTGCAGGTATCCAGTGCAGGTTAAGGAAGGTAGTAGATGGCCAGTGTGCCATCCCAGTCCCTGAGATGGCTACATGGCATCTACCTAGAAGTCTTTTTCTGCATTACTAGGGGAGTGGAGGATTTCATATCTAGTGCCGAGAATGGCACCTCTTATCTAGAACTCATCCCTTACATGAGGAAAAAGCAAGAGAGATCTAGAAATCACCTCAGTCTTAATCTTGGACTGTCTTGATGTGAGGGGTGGAGGAGTAGGTGTAGCCTCATACTAATGATTATTAAATTGCCATGCAGACGTGGAGCCCAATGTAAGGCACTGGACTTGCCCTGCTGGTTTCTTGTTAGCAAGGGACTCTTTGCAGTCCTTCCTTGGTTATGTTTGTGTTATAATTAATGAAACTGCAGCATTGCTTTCATCATATGTGTAGTGTCTTATTTCCTGCCTCCTGCAAGCTAAAGTTAGTTTGTCTACATAAACAAACATATGTAAACTTTATTTTCATCTAATTTTATGCAAATCTGTTAGTGTTCACATTTGTGCCACAAACATCTACAATGACTTAAATCTCCTTTGCTATGTTTTGGGCTATGTTATGAGCTCATGGATGTTTGGGTCCCAACAAATGCCCCCTGCCACCCCCCCCCCAACAAAAAAAGAAAAAAAGAAAAAAGAGCTGTATTAGCATTTGTGGATGAGGTTTCAGAGCTGGCTGAGTTCACACTGCTGGTTCTAACCTGCTTACCCTCACTCCACTAATGCACTTCTAAATCTATCTGGTGATAAGATCACCCTTTGCTTCTCCAGTGGACTATCTTTGGAGAAAGGCGCGCCAGCATGTCAACTGTTTTACTGTTCAGTACTGCATGTCAGAAACATAACTTCATACCCTTTAAAATGATAAGATGAAGTTTCACTAAAAGGAAGATACTTTAATAATCACTCCCCTTTTTTTTTCTTTTTCTTTCATATGAAAATACTGTGGAAACTCCTAAACAAAGCAACCAAAAGACACAGATAGTAGGTAGCCCCAGTATATGTGCTGCAAAGAAAAGTCTGCAAGCAACCTTTACTAATGAGGTACACTTAGATATCTTGGAAGAAGCAGTTGTTCATTAGCTCTGTCAAT
Organism: Gopherus flavomarginatus; assembly: GCF_025201925.1. Classification (NCBI taxonomy): domain Eukaryota; kingdom Metazoa; phylum Chordata; order Testudines; family Testudinidae; genus Gopherus; species Gopherus flavomarginatus. The sequence continues at coordinate 157,253,686 of NC_066620.1, read as the reverse complement.
ATTCCCTTTGCAGTTTCTTTGTATCTGCAATTGATTAAGAATGAGTATAGCTGAGGAGAATGCACAAAGGAACACTGGAGAAACTGGCACTAACTTTTGGTTAATTTTACTAAGCAAGCCTCCTGGAGACCACCTCATCATTACGTGCTAACTATGAAACTGCTAATTAAAGATGCAGTTAGCATTATTAATGATATAAATATGCCACTGCTGCTCCAGTTCACAGTAAAATAACTAGAAGAGGCAGTGTGCTTTCAGTCCCTTGGCTGCTTGCTCGGAAAACTAGTTCAGACAACAGTAGCTAATTTCTTTCAACATTTGTATTAAATTGCTCATTAGGTTTACTGTGAAAATTAAATTACTACACAGCACTGTCCATTAATTCCTGATTAGGCCCAAATGACTTTCCTAATGTTGAAGTGGGGCTAATACTCTGCTGAATGGTTATCTGCAGCTATGCTACTGAACAGATGCCGGAATTCTTGTTAGGCTGATAGATGGACAGATATTCCAAGCAAGAGATGTTTACGCTTGGGGGAAAGTGCAACAGGCAGGGACAATAGGAGTTGTCTGTTTCAAATGAGGGCAGTTCCTATTTATTATTTATATTGCAGTAGCACCTAGAGCCATCAACTAGAGCAGGCCCTTACTGTGCTTGGGGCTATACAAACATAGATGACAGTCCATGCCCCGAAGACCTTATTATCTAAAAGCTTGGGAAAGACTTTATGCTTTGAAACCAAGTATTCAAGGCTCATGGGCAGATTTTCAGTGGGTATAAGTTTGTCATAGCTCCATTGTTTCCATGGAACTATGACAATCTACACATAGCTAAGGACCTGCCTGTTTACTACATGCTTGTCCGTGCTTAGTTCTGGCCAGGGCTCATATGAACTACTGAATGTAAAGAATAATACCAATATGTCATCCTGCTAATACTACTATAATACTAATAATTTTGTAATTCAAGGGCATCCATGTTTGCAGCAGGAAAGCAAAACCTTCGGTGGCAGTCTTTTCTTCAACAATTCTTGTTGCACTAATTTGATATTGGCCTGAAGTTTAGAAAGCATTTTGTGTTAATTAAGAGACCATGAACTATAGCAGAAATTATTGAATTCTTGTGTTAATGCCCCATGGTAATCTGCAGCAATTCCAAGGAAACCTACATTATAGTAAGATATTATTGTTCTTTAATAAGGCAGTGCTCTGTAATGTAGTACTTGGTAAGAGTAAACCTTTGAGAGGTCTCCAATGTATGTGATGCTTTATTTTTAACATTGTGAATATGATGCAGTTGTTTCTTATTATAAACAAATGTCAGTTACATTCTTCAGCATTGGGTCAACCCTCTTACCTGATGTTGAAATTTTCCCGCTAGTTCCTGGTACTGTGGGGAGTTGGGATCATTCAGCTCTGTTGTGTATTCCTGATTGATGAGAGTGACACTGAACTCCACCATCTGCTCCACCGGGAGTTCTGGGACTGTATTAGTGACCTCTGGCTCCAGCCCCTGGGACAAAGGGAGAGGAAATGAGCTTCATGGAGGGAAAATAAAACAAAGTAATTTCTTTAAACACTTTAGTACCTTTAATGGGTACAAACACGTTTTGCTCTTGCTACAGAAGAGGTTTCTCAAATATATCTTATAGAAAGGATTTGTAATTATTATTTTTTTATGTTTACTCCACAAAGTACTTTCAGGGAGAACAACAGAACAAGAAAGAACAGAAGTGATGTTTGCATCAGAAAGCACACTGTTTCTGCTATGAAGCAGGCTCAAAATGGCAGCTGGCGTTAGATTAGGGAGGGGGGCTTTACTCCATTTAAAGCAAAAAAAAAAATTCTTAGTACTGGGCCTGATTCTTCCCGCACTTATAAAAGTTTTTGCTCACTGTGTCTTAAGGGAGTTATTTCTGTTTTGCACCATTGTAAGTGATAAGAAAATCAGGCATTCTGTTACAAAATAATGGTGTTAGACATTTTTTTCAAGATCCCACCATCATTAGAGTGCAATATAGATCTGTACCTTCCCTTTTCCCTCTACCCACTTTTTTGGCAATTTATCTGTCATCTGCATAAGGGTGAGATAAAGCTTTTTGTGGAAACAAGATAGGTTTGAACCTTGCTGTGTCTCAGCTTGCCCATGTAGTTGCCTTTAGCACTTCATACAAACATTCTGCTTTTGTTTACCACTGTATAACCTTATTCACAATTAGGTTCAAAGGCAACATTGCCAACTCTTTTGATTTTATTGCAACTCTAGCAATTTCAGGATTTTTTTTTACCTGTCTTAAGAAAACATGGTGAAAGGCACCTACTTATGAATTTTCCCTCATTCAGAATGTCCACCATCTCCTATAACCTTCAATGGGTTTGAAGTCAGCCATTTCCCCGCAGGCTATATGCAAGGAGAAGTGAGGCTGCCCATAATGAAGATGGCTGCTGCCTTCCACTGTTTTCAGTAAGATTGAAAACATGTCTCCAGGCAAAATGGCTGCCACTCTGTGGTTCATGGGGCTAGACAGGATACAGGGACAGTGAGGAGCAGTGGACACACTGTGAAGGGTGACTGGGGAGAGTGAGGGGGAGCAGGGCACTGGAAGGAGCAGAGGAAAAGGTTGCAGGGGAAGGGGGATGGGGCTTTTGAGCGGTAGGAGGCAGATTGAGCAGGTTGCAGTAGACAGTGATGCAGTGGAAGTTGGAGGGGATAGACTGGCAGCATCCTCAGCCTAGGGATAGTGGTGAGTAAGGGGAGTCCTCTCTGAGCAGCCAGGGGAGGTGGTGTTGCTAACTCTCATGAATTGATCACAAGTCATGGGATTTTGGTGCCTGTAGGAAGAGCTGTCAAGATAACATGAGATGCTCCTTGATTTTTTTCAGTGCTGGGCATATGGGCAGTACTCTGTGTGAGATCTTTCAGGCTAAGGGCGTAGACCTGCCCTGCACCTGATCCCTGCCTTCAGGTATGGCCCTAGAGCAGAGAGAGGGGCAATGGGAGGCAGTGAAGAGGGGAGTCAGGGAAAAGCTGTGCTAGGTTCTGGGCCCTAGACTGAGCAGCAGCACTGCCTTAGGACTTCTCCTTCACTTGGGATCCAGATAGAGGAAAAGCCCTGGGAGACAGCAGGGCAGGTGAGGTTGGGAGTCAAGAAAGAATTAGGAAGTGAAGGCAGTTTCCCTTTCTTATAGATGAGGAGAAGCCAATGGAGTTTCCATTTGAGCAGCCAGGGAGAGGCATGCATTTTGAGTGCATTAAAAATGGATTTTTCAACCTGAAATTATTATACACACACAACCACAACAGTAAAGGAGAGTTGAAAAGTCAATGACAGACTAAAAAACGTGGTTTGTAGGGCAAATCTCATGATTTTTTGGGGATCTGTCTCATCATTTTTGCTCTCTTTAGAGAATCCAATACATGTTTTTTGATCTCGAGGTTGGCAAAACTGCAGAAGTGTAAATGAGAACAGAATTTGGGCTACTGTTGTTTTTAATTTGTTTTTAGACACTTTAATACTATTAATTTAAACACAACACTTCGTACACTGCCTGTTGAGGAGGCAGGAGGAGGGAAACCACTTTTGGCCCTTTGAGAAAGAATTTTGAACTTAGCCCATATTTAGTGTTATTTTTTTCATATATTTTTAAGGCTGGAGAGTCCATTATGATCACCTAGTCTGACCTGCATAACACAGGCCATAGCATTTCACCGTGTAATTCCTATATCAAGCCTACTAACTTGTGCCTGAATTGGAGCATGCAGGTCAATGGACTTACGTGCTTTTAAAAACTGCATCCTCAAACTTTAAAGATTTCAAGTAATGGAGAATCCACCATCTCCCCTGGGAAATTGTAAAAAATGTTAATATAGAACTTGGTATTATAGATATTGCTTAGGTCAGTGAAAAGATTCTTCTGTTTCAAATCCTTCTTCAAGACTCCTGTGGTAATCAGTAACACTGACTCATATCAGTACAATATTCCATTGCCAAACCAATTGTATTTGAAAATAAATGCTGTAAAATAGTACTGTCTTCTCTGTTTCCCAGTGGGTTTTCTATTATCTGCCTGTTAAAAATATAAGAAACTTGGAGCAAGGACCATCTTGCCATTGTCTTTGTCTTGTACAGTATTGAAAATATTGTTAATGCTTAAAAAATGCTACCTTTTTTAATACTGCTCAAGGACATTCCAGCCCTTGTGCGAGGCTGAAAAGGCTTTTGCCTCCTGTACAAGAGGATATTACAGGAAGTGTATCAATCAAAAGAGATATGACTCAAAAGAACTGCAGGCTCATCTGCCTTAGTCTCACAGACAGGTGGGTTTTCTTTTTCTACTATCAACTAGGTTGGCATTGGGCTGCTGGAGAGATTTGTCCCAGAACTGAGCACCTGGGTTTTGGTAGCGGCCAAAACGAGCAGAACAAGAGATTTGCTCTATTATGACAACAACACAGGAGAAAGAGACAAAAGGAGCCTTTACGTACAATCAAGGATAAGTAAAACCAAGTGTATGTCTGTGCCAGCATATTCTGCAGTGGCACAGCACGTGTGGTGTTGTGCAATTATTCGTCAAGATGCCTCAGTTTTAGATTAACATATGCTGTATGCAGTGCATACAGAAGTCTGTAGTTTTAATGGCTTGTCAGAAAGGGAGGTGGATGATTCTGTGTCCTTCTACAAGTGCGGAACCAAAGAATACATACATTTTTATCACTACTACCATTCCTCTTAGAGGCAGTTCCATGAAGAGGCTACTACCAAGGACTTGGGGGAAGAGAGAATGGAGAGAGAGCCTACAACATGGAAAAGTTAATTTATTTTGAAGTGTACTAGGGGCTCTGAATTGCTAGAAACAAATGACTTTTGCCCAGCTCTTTCCCCTCTCCAGATAATAAAGAGTTAAGGGCCAGATTTTTAAAGGTACTTAGGTGCCTCTCTTTAACAAGACATCTAACTATCTTTAAAAAATTGGCCCTAAATGAATTAAAACCTTTTTTGCCTGCTTTTCCCTGATGAATTAAATGTTATTGATATTGAGGATAGTAAAGAAACAATCAGTTGCAATTTCCCTCATTTCACTGCATAAGTAGAATGAAAAACCTATCACAGTCACAGTTTTTTTCCAGTGGTGTACAGAGGTATTTTTCTCAGTAATGGGACTTTTTGCATCCCTGAACCTCTGAAGCCCCTGGTGCCTGTTTGCTCTGGAGAGATGTTGGGGAAGATTTCTATGTCACACTTGGTTACTAAGAAGGTAGAAAGGCCAGATGGATTGACCATACTCTTGCCTGTTCCACTGTGCAGTATAGAGCTCAGAGTGTGAATTTGCACTGCTTTTACATAAAACAGTGGGATTACAGAATTGTGTAATTAGGCCTAAAATTCTTGATTCAAAGAAAAAGAGGGAGAACTACACTTCAAAGACTATTATAATGTCTGTATATTTTCCACACTCATGAGCAGGAACCATTCTTCATGATTAGAGTATAGAAGAGAGGCCAATAAAACCCTTGAATCTTAATTGAAGTGTATAGAAAAAAGCACTAATGGCTTTGAATTGCAGAGTTCTATAAACAACATTTATTTATTTGCTATGTTAGTTTAAAGAAGAGAGGTGAATCAATAGTAAATAGGATATTAGACTGTCCTCACCTTCACAGGAGTCTTTGTGTCATTGACAATTTCATTGCGTAGTGTGCCATTAGGAGCTGATGCATGTGGAGGCGGAGATACGTTAGGGGCACCTGCTGGGATTTAAAATAAGAAGGAAGTGAGAAAGGGACATTCATTAGCAAAATGGCAAAAATCAGTCACCTTTCTCTGTTGCTTAGCTATCAACTGACAGAAAATTCACTTCCTAATTTCCTGTGTGTGTGTAGAAGCTTGGGCTGTTGAAATGTGGTAACAAATTAAGGCAGGACTGAAAGTCCTTTTCCTGTGTGTAAAATATGGCCTTTCATTAATATCATAAGTCAATGGGGTTGAACTATAAGCAGAGTTCAACTCTGAGTTTAACTCTGCAAACTACTAAGTCAGAGAGCTGAAGCTGAGGGCCAAAGAGGGCTTAAGGCAAGGGACAGTGGAGGACTTGGATATATGTATATAATAACATACAATATACGTATTCTGCTAAATATCCTTACTACACGGTAAATGAATGAATATTTTTGATTTTGCAGTTGTAATCTTTGTTTCTAAGACTGTATCACAGGGTGACACTGGCTTTTTAAGAGGGAAGAATCCAGTGCACCTGTGTCTGGTAAGCTGCCACCAACTGGCTTAAAAGAGGGCACGTGGTCCCTAGAGGGGAGAGAGATCGGCAGGTGAGAACTTTCCAGGAGAGTGTAGAAGGTGCCTGAAGGAAGTAGTAGATTGTTCCTGGGGAAGAGCCAAAGGCAGGAGCAGTAGGGCGATTTGCTTGCTAACCTTCATAAGACAGGGCCAGAGGGCTAGAGAGGGCTGAAGGCCAGGAAGCTGCAGAGTTGCATGGTCACTTGTATGTCAGAGAGCTGAAGCTGAGGGCCAAAGAGAGCTTAAGGCAAAGGAGCAGCGGAGGACTTGCCTGCTGATTCTCCTCGCTGGAGAGCTGGAGTTAGGGGAATGGTGGAAGGGCCTGCCTCTTGGTCTGTCTGAGATCTGAGAGGTTAATGGAACAGGGGAAGTAGTGAATAGTGAGGATGAACTGCCAGAAGAGGCAGTTCTGCTGGTAAGAGCAGACTTGCACTCCAGCTGGAAGGGTGGGGGTGGTTGTCCTGGGAGAAGGACAAGTGAAGACCCACAAAGGGCACAGGTGTGGCAGAAGATGCTGGAGTGTGACGTGTGTATGTGCGGGGGGGAAATAGAGGGTGTCAAAGGACAACATGGTGGAATTTTATGGACTACATGCACTGGGGGTGATAAATGGACTGTTTTGGGTCTTTTGTTATGGACTATATTACATGGTTTTTGGAGCAGGGGTGTTTTTGAGGCAGAGAGCACCTGGTGTGGAGTTACTGGGGCTTCTGAAGGAGGGAAACTGAGGCACACCTGTTCTGCTGCAGCATGTTGCTGGAAGGTCCCCAATATGACAGACTAATATCTTTCTTTAGGAGTCAATTTAAAGTAACAAGAGCCTTTGGGGGGGAAACCTGAATTTTCCCATTGGAAGCAAATTCATTTATAATATTAGAAACACTTTGGTTAAAGTCACTTTTAAGAAGTTTCTATAATACACAAATCAATAAAGAAAATATATTGTTTGACCACTTACTGCACTAAGCTGCTAATATTTACAGTTTTTAATTTCAATATTTTACCAGCATTTAAAAAAACTACTACTTTTCAAGGCTTACACATTGCACCTGCTAACATTCTTTCTTGCCACACCTTTTAAATAAAAGCTTGAATTAATATGCTGAGATCAGTATGACTTTCTGGCTAACCACTTGAAAATAAAGGATTATATTGGTATATCCTAGTCTGCTGATTTTGGCTAACAAAATGCAACAGCTCAAACTCCAAACATTATTTTAGAAGTGAAACAAAATTAGCACTGTGACATCTTATTGGCTGCAAATCAAACTAGAAAAGGTTAAGTTTGTTAAAGTGCACCCTTGAAATCGAAAATGATGTGAAAAACCAAGTTAGAGTAATAGTTTTTTTTTGTCTGAATGTCAAGGTACACTCCACAGAAACCCTAATGTACTCAGTATAAATCATTTTGCTAAAACACTTTTTTTTTTGGTTGTACCTAACTGAACATTTTTACTTTTGTTGCTGTCACCAAATTACAGCCTTCTAAATTCTAACAGTAATTGTTTCTAACAATTTTGTGCTAATGGGCAAGCAGTTTCAATTTTACCTGTAGAAAGGGAAGAAATGTCCTCAAGCTTTTTGCCACCTGTCTTCTCTGTAGATATTTCATCTTTCCTATTAATCAAATAGAAAGGAATGTTTTAATGGGCAGCATTCATTATCAGCAGGAATATCATGAAATTTTGGCTTCTACATTAAAAACAGTTTTAAATGAAGGAAGTTATTTTTAATGTAATATTTTGATTCTAGCTTTCTGAAAAAGGCAGTGGAGCCATCAATTGTTTTTTTATTTGGGAACTTATAGAACTTATATTTATGTTCTTTTTTCTGCATAAGATTTCTTCTTTCACTAAGAAACAATTAAGTGATATATGCATATACCATGTTGTTGTCTGAATACCACACCTGACATGAGCTTGCTTGTGTAATTTCATTAATTCTATGAATAATCATAGAGAGAGTGGGCCCTGTAAAATGTGATGATAGCGCATAGTCAGATTATACATACAATAGCTGTTTAGGGCCTGTTTCTTTGCTGACTGAAGTCAATGAAAGTTTTGCCTTTGACTTAAGTCAAATTCGATTGGGCCCCAAGCCAATAACTCTCTGTGTGTTAATATTTTCTAAACCGAATATCTTCTCCCTTGCTGGTCATGACATGAGGCATAGTGCGAGCATCTCTTTAGAAGTCTCATCTTTCAATCTTGGAGCCACTGGACTCTACTGTACTATGCCTCTTTTTTTTTGGTGGCTAATTAAGAAAGGTGAGGAGGGGTTAGTGAGAATCAGTTGTCAGATCACTGGCAGCCAGATGGCTGTCATTGATCCCCTTTAAACTAATAATGGTCTTAAACCAGATCCCATGATCAAAACCTTTCTGAATTATAGGAAAGTTTGGATTCAGATCTGGATCCAGACATCCTAGGCCTGTCTATGATAGGCCTAAAACCAGATATGCCAAAATTTTGAGAAAGTTTAGATTCAACTCCAGATTTGAACTTTGCAGCTCTGGCCCCATCTTTTCTTCAAACACAGAAATGACACCTCAATGACGCACCAGATCTGTGCATGACCAGAGCTTATGAGCACAAGATCCTGACTGAATCTAGCTCTGCCAGCTGGCTGCCTGAATTATATCGATTGCTTTTTACCAATAGTCTAGCTTACATTATTGGTATTTAAAATAATTTCTGGTGACATGGAGGCAGTTTTCTGCACTACCAAATTGGACGTCTGAATTCAAGCTCTTTCTCCAAGCTAGCCACAGTTAGACTGGAAAGACGAGTAAATGACTCACATATGCTTTGAATTTCTGGTACTGTTTAACTAAAAAAGAAGTATGACATCCCATGCTAGCAATATGTCCAATCCCCCTTGGCTGGAAGGATGGTGGCTGTGGTGTCATGTCACAACACTACTGAATATACCAAATTGAGGGAAAATAGCTTTTACTGAGGAAATGCCTATGAATGGAATGTTCAGGTGAAAATTGATCTGAGTGAGAGAAAATACATTGCATATGCAAAGTATTTTGTTAATGATGACAACACTTAGCTCTTAGTATATGCAGCCAAGGCAGGTCATGCTGCACATGCACAAATAGCTAACTTAGTAACTTAGCTATATCGTGAAAATTTTAGAGCAGGTAGACAGTGGATCCTTTGCCTCGTTCTCTGAATATCATGTATGGTGGGAACTGAATATAATACCATATTTTTTTCTACAACCTTAGACATGTACATGTAGCATATCTGTGCTTGGCAGAATCCATAAAAGGTGTGAAAGTCACTGGTAGCCCCCCCTTAACAGCTTACAAGCAGCCAGTAGGGAGAAGCAGAAGCCTCATGGACACAGTACTCTGAACTTTTGAACTGTCTCCCCTTATCAGTTTTGAGGCAGTTGAAGCTGGTTCTTAGCTGGTTTTTGCTGAGCAGATTGCAAAAGTGCAGGGTTTGTTAACCACCAATCAAATGCTAGCACGACCAAAGCCTGTGTGTGAGTGTGTATAAAAGATTCTTGATTTTTGTACTGAGTAGAGTTTTTGTACCAAGGTACAAGGCTCTCCTTTCTTCTGCAGAATAAAGCATCTTTTCCTTATCCCTGTCAGGCTGTTATTGGCTCTCAGCTAGGCAGACCCGATATTTCGGTAACAGTTTCTGGTGACCCAGATGGGACCCTCCTAGCTCGGACATCGGACTCTGGACTAGGAGCAGCGCCACAGGGGTGTTTAGCCCCTCTTCCTCACTCCGCTGCAACCCCTGGGGTTCGTGCTCCGATAAGGTGAGCCCTAATAGGATAAGGAAACGCTATCTGGTTCTGGTTTGCAATCTGGTTCTGGTTCTGTTCTGTTTAACCCGTTACTGTTGTTTTTCTGCTCTGTTCATTTGGGCATTAGGTATGTGGGTGGAATTGAACCTCTCGTTCGTAATTCCTCAGGGTGGAAGCCATTGCGTGCGATGAAGCTCTGAGGTCGAACTGAGATCCTTCTGTCCCGTCCCCTGTAGCGGTCAGTGTATAGAAGTAGAAAAACCTGGATTAGACTGTAATTCCCTCTGCTCTCTGTGTAATTCTCTGTTCTGTTTGAGTGTCAGCAGACAGATGGGTGGGTCTCTGGATAAACCCTCTAAGGATAGTCCTTTGGATTATATGTTAAGTAAATGGCCTTTACCTGGTGTTCAGAAAGGAATGTCGAGAGGAAATTTAATAGTTAAACGCCAATGGGCCATGTGTTTTTGTCCAGGTGGCAAGCCTCACGAGGGAGGACTTGGGTAGTCTTGTGAGTAAGAATGTTTAAGGGAAGAGACCAGGAAGGGTGGGGGCTAGTTGAGAAGCCCACCCTCCTAGTTAAACTGGTAGTGGAACAAGTTGGTGCCCATGGAAGGGACGGTTCAGCGAGAAAAGCAGGATCAGGCCCAGGCAGGCAGGCAACAGACAGAGAGATTGGAAAACAGGTTGGAAAATTTTGAGGGTGTAGTGGAAGGAAGGAGTAAGTAAGTGTAAGCATGCGGATTTCAAATACCCAGGACAATACTTGAAATGGTCATTTGAGTTGATAAAAGTGGCTGTTGGGAGATAAGCAAGTGATTTAAGGAAGAGTGAGAAGTTAACTCTGTAGCTGCTGGAGGGAACAGCAGTTGAACTTTGTAAAAATGCTAAAGAGGAAAGTTCTTGGTGTCTTTGAAATGTTTGTAAATAAATTCAGGCAAAGAAATTATTAGGTTGCAATCATTTGGCTATGAACAATTTAGTTAAATTAGCTAAAGAATGTATACAGTGCTATGTAATTGAAATTTCATTAGGCTCTAAGGGGCATTATAAGTACTGATGTTTTCTTTCAGTGTTTGAAAGCAAGAGTTAAAAGTAAAAAGCAATCAAAATTCTGGTGAAGTTAATTATGTCCCTTTTAAGGTAAGCTGTGGATAGCTTTGGATCCAAAAGAAAGCCAGAAAGCATCTGTATTTAATGCAAATTATCTAACTGATAAGGTAGAAGCCACTGAAACCTGGGCTGCCTATGAAACAAATACAAGAAAATATGGGGTAATTCCTCTGTTTTGCCTGAAATCAGCAAGGATATTTGTATATTTTAAGCGATGACTGACTGCCCAGGAGGGTAGACCTCTGGTTTTTTTTTGTCTTTCAGATAATCAGAGAAAACTGATGCCAGCTGAACAGCATTTAACGTACCATGCATTTACTGGCACAATAGGAATTATGTTTTGTGTTCTATGTTCTGTTTTGTGGTGTTTGTCTCGTGGCTAAAATTGTTGTGTTTAATATTTTCATAGGATAGTCTAATTTAAAATCAGACAGAAGGGTTAAATGCAGATACTTGTTTTATTCAACTTGGAATACAAAGTGTTTGGATAAATCAGGATAATGTGATATACTACAGTCTAACACATTTGCTTAAGTAAGAAAAAGAAACTTCATTGGCCAGATTGTTAATTAAAAAAATTGTTATTAAAATTTGCCTACAAACAGTCTTTGGAAGCAAGGACATGAAAAGTTAACCCACTCCCCATATTGTACATGGGATCCTTCTGGCTACCTCAGATTTCTAGCCAGAGGGCTGGGGATGGTGGGAAGCTATTGGACTAGAGGTTGTATTGAGTGAACTCCTCAAAGTGGGTGTGCTTGTCCTGGCTTGTTGCTCCAAAGCTCTGTAAAAAGTTATTTTAGTGGAAGGGTATATGTGGCATATATCAAATAATAAGACTAATATACTGTATAATGGCAATGTTTTATGTATTCATTGTTGGGAAAAGGTGTACGAGTGAAGAGTGAAAGTTTCCTTTGTAGGTTAAAAGAAGCCAAGAAGGGAAGAAGAAAAAAGAACAGAATGAATTAACTGGAAAAAAATAGCTAGCATGCTTAGGCTAAAGATAAGACTGGCCCCATTCAAGAACACTTCTCACAGCTAAGACTTGGCTGACAACCAAGAAAGGCGGGGGCTTGAATGTGCCCAAACAGCTATGAGATCTGCAAAACACTGCCAGGCACTAATGAAATGTGTTAGGTTTCCTTTCTCACAGGTAAAGAAGCGCTACCCAAAGACCCTAGCAGCCTTGCCACTCCTTGGAATCAGGAGACTGAATCTATGTAAAGGTCCACCAGCGAAAGACTGCTTTGGCTCCATGCTGAAAAGGCCTTTATTAAGTCCTGCTGACTACCAACACTGCTGTGAAGTGCCAAAGACTGACTGCTTGGACCCATGATTCTCACTGCAAAAAGACCCCTCTACCTCGGGAGGATTCTCCTACTGATGATTAGCCTATTCCTCCTTCTAGCTCTGCTGTGCCTTCTGGACAGCAGGGAAAAAGTACAAGGTGAAGTGCTAGTAATCTCTCCCTTGTCCACTGACAAACCTCCTGTGCCTTTGAATTTTTCTAGAAGAAGCAAAACCATTACAGGGTGATGTGCTGGTAACCTCTCGCCTGTAAGATGCTGGACCATGACTGTTTCGGGGATGAAGAAGGAACACTTACTCCACTGAAATTGCCAAAGTCCAGGAATTCCTGACTAGAAAGGATATTAAGAACTGATCCTGGTGAAGAAACAAAGAAATATACACTGGCAGGAAGAAATTTGTGGGACCCATGCTTGGGAATGTGGTATTGACTGGATTTTGGGGTTTGTTCTACAGCCTACGCTCTGTGTTCTGGATAAATCCTTCAGCATGTATTGCTCTCCCTAATTGGATTTTAAATGACAGGTACCAAAGGCACCTTGTTGCCCCTGCCATCTCCCCCATTACCCTGTAATACACCCCCTCCTAGGCTATTAATGTTAATGCCTTTTGAAAATATCGAGGATAGTTAAATAACAGATATAATATAGTACTACACCAAGGAAAGATGGTATTGAATATCACTGAGGCTGGGAAGACATTGCAGTGGGATCTAGTATGTTTAGAAATTCAGGAGTTCCTGAATGACCAGCTGATGGTCATTTAGAGTGATCTTGAGCACCAGATTTGGCCCACTGCCCTTACAGACACATCAGGAATACCATCTGATTCGTGGTCATGGAAACATACTTGGACACTTTCTGGGTGGAAGTGTGGACATTCACAGTGCTCCTTTCAAGCATTTGGACCGGTTAGGGGGGTGTGGGCTCCCACATACCGAATCCTGATGGATTAATGGGGAGGATGTATGTGGGACTGGATTATTCACCGAGACATCTGGGAAATTAGACCACCTGGTATACCTAACTGATTTATAGTCAGTGCCCCAATCCCTTAGTTGTCAGACAAACAGGATTCCACTCTTTTGTCCGTGCACTCATTCCTGGGTTGGGAGTGGCTAAGCTCAAGAGATCATTTATAAATATTTCTGCAGAGCTTGAAAAAACAGCTAATGCATCAATAGATGCTTTCCAAAAGTTGCAACGAGAGATTGATGAAGTAGCAGAAGTGACTTCGCAAAATAGATGTCTGCTAGATGCCATGAATGCTGACTTAGGGGGGGCTTGTGCTCGCATCCGGGAAAAATGCTGTTTTTATGTTAATCACTCTGGTTTAATTGAAAAGGATTTACAAGCTATTAAGAATGCTGCTGTTGTTTTCCATGCTGTATCATTCCTCCAAATGATTCAGAAGTAAAGAATAATTTTAATAGCATAGACCCATGGCCACCTACATTTTCAGCTAAAATTGCTCAGCTAAAATACAAATAACTTATTGTTATCTGCCTCATTCTCTGAACTGCATATAAGGAAAGTTGTGCTGTGCGTGGGAGCATTGGAATTTAGCTTCATAATTAGTCACTTCAGCCCTTGTATACTGAATGGCTGCTGACTGAAGACTCCATTTTGGAGTGACGTGAATGGGAATTTAATCAGGCCTTAAATTATTGAAATACATACCTAAGAAAACAGAAAACTCAGAATAGTCAAATCAAAGTCACTAAGGACATTGTGACAATGATAACAATGTAGTTCATACCAATGAAAGATATTACAAATTGCTACACATGATTATCTAGAGTTGTACAAACAATAGTGTGAAATTATATTATAGTAATTTGACAAACATAATTTCATAATTAAGACTGTACCATAATATTTACGCACAAGGGGGCAGAATTAAGCATGCAACTTTAATTTTGTCATTTTCAGCCTTTTGAGGGTTTTACCCTGTAGTCCTGATGTTCTCTTAACACAGGACCTGAACTTCTATTTTGTTACGCTGATGTTATGTGAGTGTAAGTCCATTCGCTTTAATGGAATTTCAGTGGATTAAAACTGTTATAGGGAAGCAGAGAATTGGGTACCTAGACTTATGCAATATGAATAAATATTATAAATAAATACATTATACACAATAGTAGTGATATGCCTGAAACTGACACATACATTTCAAAGTTTGTACTGAGCATTTTAAGCAAGGTTCGACCCTTTCCTCATTTTTTTACATGTTTTTAAGTATTCATACATCATACATAATTTTCTAGGAGTTTATCCCATTGAATTTTGGGGATGGTCTGTTGTCTGCCAAGCATCTATTATTACATCTCTTAGGACTGTAATAATCTACCAATTTATTTTTAAGCTGCATGGAAAGAAGCTGGGGTGGGGGTTATCTTTTCAGAATACAGCATAATACATCTTCTTTCTGTGGCTTCTAGTGAACTATGAACAATTTTGTATCCTGGCAGAGAGAGCTTCAACTCACCGAAGTATGCAAAACAATAATTTAAATTGCTTCTTAATCAAACTAAAAAAAGTCACTATTGGAATAAATCTTACCTTATTGAAACATGCCATTTGTTTTACATACATGCACACACACAATAAAGGTATCTCTTCTAAAATATATACCCTTCATAAAGAATATGCATGCACAAGGAGTAAAATCTTGGCCCCACTTGAAGTTAATAAGAATTTTGCCATTGACTTCAATATGACCAGGATTTCACCCGAGGCATGTTCATATGTATACAGCACATACATGGTCTGGAAATCTACACAGAGACAGCAAAATAACATTAGTGAAAAATTAAACAGTTGAACAGTTAAAATCACAAAAAATAAAATAAAATCGCAAAGCTTAAGATTCCAACAGCAATGTGAACTCACCAGCTATGTACATCTTGTATATTTTATGCAATATATTTTTATGACAACAAGTAATATATTAAGCTACACATGAACTCAGAAAAATAGAAATGGAAAATGCTACATATATTCAACATGACTGAGCTACTGTTGCTGTGTTAGAATCTTAAGTTTTACATATCCTGGTTTGTATTTAAAAGGCAATGACTGTATAACTTCAATGTCATGTTAAAGGGAGAACCATAATTTAAAAATATTACTTCTATTGTTACAAGTGACATCATAAGGATACAATCATTTTAAAGTGATTCAAGAAGAAACATTTTTCAGTTTGCTTTCCATTGCATTTGACTGCACTTTTCAAATAGTAAGTTAATTAATCATTGCCATCATGTTGCTTATCTGCATCTTTCACATAGCAATAGGAAGAGAAAAACTTTATAAAAATCGGAAAATTTGATTGTTGAAAATCTCTAAGATTGGCAGGGGGATTTGAATAGGTTTAGCATGGGAAATTGCTTGTCAGTTTCAAAAAGTAAATTTACTTTAAGTCGATGGTGTTCCTTTAATATAGTTTTTACATTTTAATTTCTGTGTGTGTGTGTGGTTAATTAAAAAGAAAATCAAAGCAAACACTTGTGCTTAATAAAGTTGCTCTGCAGATGGTCTGAAGTGATGACCCATTTAACTGAGATAATTGGGATAGGGATGGGCTAAGTTTCTCCAACTGCTATATTTAGGGCTTGTCTACCATTGGGAATTTACCAAAATAGCTATTCTAGAAGTGGATTAAGCTAAATCTGAAAAAGGCACTATTATTCTGAAATAGATATTTCTGTAAATTTCCCAGTATAGACAAGTCCTTAATGCCTATGTAGAGACAATTTTCTGCATGGTAGGATTTACAGGATAGCTGAACATCAGTTAACACTGAGATAAGCATATCTTCATTATGGGGAAGCTTAATTTTTTAAATTAAAGCACAGGATTTGCACTTTCTTGTAGAACGCATCAAAAGCGATTAGAACCCCTACAATCATGGAATACTTGATTTTTTCCCCCACACCAATGATTTCTCCTTTTCTTTGTCTTCTTTTTATTTACCATTAAGGTATTGCAGAGAATTTTGTGGTATGTATGTGTGTTAGTCATACTCTCGCATGACACCTATTCTAGCAGAGGCTTTGGTCTCGACTGAACCTCGTGATCACACTAAAACTAGGAGAATTTTTCATGATGTTGCAAAGTGAACAAGTATTAGCTAAGACTTTTGCACAGCCTTAATGATATGGGCTCTTTTATTGTACAGTACACACAGCTGTCTCACATATACTACACACGATGCACACCAGGGTTCTATCCATGCATGCACTCTCTCACACCCACATAAATCTGCACATACTTTTTCAAAAAAGGCAGTAGCATCAACTGGTGAGTACTCTGCATTTGCTTTACTTACCTTTCCTGGAAGGGTCTATGTTTTACTCTCTGCAAAAAGATTAAAAAAAAAGGTTTTACTAGTGGGTGTATTCAGTCAAACATGAGAAGCCTGTTAGTCCTTCTGTTTACTTTATTGTTAACACTACTTTTTTTCACCCAGTGAATGTTGATTTTTTGCAGTGCACTCTCCCTTGTCTGTTATCCCTTACCCTTATGCATGACATTTAAAGGGTGGAATCTGGGAAATCTTAACATTTCTAAAGAAAGTTCAATCGTTCTTACCCGTTGGATTATCTCCAGATGTTCCTGGGAGTTGCTGAAGTTTTTGCCAATGTCAAATATGCAGAAGGTTTCTCGTTGGCAGGCACTGACCCAGTTCTGATATTCATTTGTATCAGGAATCCGGTCCAGAAAGATCCGAAAGGCTTCCCATACAGCTTCCTGGCAGACTGAAGAAGCAGAGCAGGGTGAGGGATGGATGTACTAAACCATACAGAAAACTTCCAGGCCAACTTCCACATACTCTTAAAGCAAGAGCTAATTTTCTGTTGCATTTCGTGTTTTTTGTTTTCATTCAGTGCTTTTTAACAGAAGATTTTTTTTTGCAGTTTTCATGTTTATTTGAGTTGACATTTATTTGTCTTCACACAGAAGGACTGAGCCTTTGAGTGCCTCTGAGTGCTAACAAGCACGTACTTGCTACAACATGTACGCCTTGCATGAACAACGAAAGAAAACAGATGTAAGGAAACACATTAACAATGGAGAAAGCATAAATTTACAAGTGGCCTTGTAAATAACATGTTAGTAGATAAAGAAATAGTAATAAGAATAGTGTATGATAAGCTTGCAGCTGAAGCTTTGCTTATTAATATATTCTGCAGCTCGTGGACGGTTCAGAATCTGTACAGGGATCGGTTACAAAAATTAGTAAGGCAATTATAAAGTGTGATACAAGGTAAAATGTAATGCACATGCATTAGTGTGTTTTAGAATAGGTATATAATCTGCAGGGCCGGCTCTAGGTTTTTTGCTGCCCCAAGCAAAAATTTTTTGGCTGCCCCCCTACCCCAGCCCTGGGCTCTCACCCCCTCACCACCCGCACCCCCTGCCGCCCCAGCCCTGGGCTCCCCCTACCAGTGCTGACTCTGCTGCTGCTTCTGGCCATCCTGCCGCTGTCCCTGGGCAGCTTGGGCCACTTCGACCAGTCCTGGCTGTAGTGTTAGGGTGGCGACCGCCCTGTAGCGCCAGTAGTCGGCTCCGTGTGCCCTGCGGGGTCCCCAGCCTGAGTGTCCCCCGCTTTGAGCCTGCCCAGCCCAGCCACAAGGTGTGGGCGCTGCTCCTCTGTGGCCCCAGGGTGCAACATGCTGCTGCTGCCAGGGCCAGCTCTAGGCTTTTGCTGCCAGAAGCACCAAAGAAGAAAAAAAAAAGGTGTCTGGAATGTCACCCCTGAAAATGTGCTGCCCCAAGCACGTGCTTGGTTTGCTGGTGCCTAGAGCCGGCCCTGATAATCTGATTTATTATTATGTGCTTTGGAGATGTGGTAAATCCCTATATCTAACCTGCTGTATTTGAGTTTAAGCACCTCAGTGTAGTGTTGCTGTATGCCAATAAAAAAAATACAAACTCAGTGACGAGTCCAGGTTTGAGCTAATTTCTTGGGAAGCAAGTGGAAGAAGTTGTGGAGAAAAATTCCAGCCCAACACAATGTATCAAGTTCAACTGTGGTGTAACTCCATTGAGATCACTGCAATTACACCACGGAAGAATTTGTCGCAGTGTTCTTCTTATTCAAGAGCATTGCTGATAGTCTAAGATGGAGCTTTTGAGTGAATTAAGCTTTTTCAAAGCCGGAAAAAAGAGAAATTAAATCTCTAGGGCATAGAAGTAGTGAAGTCTGATGTTTAAAACTGTGTACCTTTCCCCTTGTTTCCCAAAGCACCTCCAGAAAAACGGAATTACTTAGTTTAGGTAAAATATCCTTGGAAACAACAGTGTTTTCTTTCTCTTTGTACATGTGTACATGTACATTTGTTAAATATGAAGTAACAACTCCATAGTGATGAATCACCAAATTACATGCCAAGGTGCAGCAGGCAGGAAAGAGACGGGTATCTCCATTGCGGAACAACCACTGCTGTTCTGTATCATTTGGGAAAATAAAAGTGAGCACAAGGGGAAAAAAACCAGGGATGGAGATTTCAGAAGAAGAGCTCAGTAGGCTAAAAATCACATGGCACTCAGGCTCTGACAGCAGCTCTACTTAATGGATCCTCTTAGCTGTCTCCAGCAATTAATGCTATGGTGTGAGGTTTCTCTCCCCCCCCACCCCAACCTGATGTTCAGCAGAAAACGTGCATCTATCTGTATAGACTATTTACTCTCTCCTTATACAAGAAAGCCATGAAATTTAATTGTAATATTTTATAAACTAGTTTATATTTGGGGCTGGCCCCAGACATTTTTATTTATTTTATAGTATCCACAAATGTGCTATGCACTTTACAAACAACACATAGAAGTAAGGTCCCTGCCCCAAGGAGCTTGCACATTAAATGGTGGACAAGTGAGGATCATAACATGTACCAGGGAAAGAGGAGGAAACAGATGGGTTTTACTAATACTGCAGCAAGGTTACTCAGACATACATTTTATTGGTTTCATTTCTGGTCATGACTTTTTTAGGCAATGCTACAGAAGTGAGTTTTTAGAGGTGATTTGAATGAACTGAGGGTGGAGGTCTGGTGAAAAGAGTTTGAAAGTGCCCCAAACACAGAAGAAGATATGGAACATATACGTGTGTGATGGAACAGGGCCCCCAATTCTGTTAGCACTTCTACCCAGCAAACACCTACAACTTTTGATTGTATTCTTCTATCTTGTAAGATGAAGTTGGGGGCCCAACTGTTCATGGATCCACAAAGAAAATCACCTGATCCACACCCTTATTAGCTACTGGCACCCCAACTCCATTGACAAGCGCCCCAAAGCCCTGCACAGATGCCAGTCCCTCCTCTTGCCCAAAATGTTCTGCATGGGTTACAGAGATCTGGCATCTCTCATTTTGCAAAGTGTCCCATTAAACTTACAACTGATTCTGGTAATACATACTCTGATCTGAGAGCATTTATCTTTGTTATGTGACTGATGTGGCAATTAATATTTAAAGGATCACATATCTTAAACATTATATATCATCTTGAATGTTGCCTGAAATACAAAATAGTTCTGAGATTTATGAACACAGTGGCTATTGCACTGTTATTTTTCTTTCTCTAAAATTCCCTCCCTCCCTGTTTCAAGATGATTGCTTCATTCATTATTTGTTGGATGAATCCATTGTTCATTACTTTCACCAAATCCAGCTAAATTTTTGGCTTTGTGAAAAGATGGTTCTCACATTACTTAAAATCTATATTTCAAGTCTGCCCTTCAGAGGAAAATGAACTCAAACATTTTCGAAGTGTAGCATACTTTTAGCATAGAACTTCTCAGCAATTGAAAAGCTGTATCCTTCAGCAATTTCAGAGCTATTTTTGAATATTTTATAACTGCAAGATGGAGCTTTCATTTTTAATATTTGATAATTTCAGTAACTGCAGGTGAGAATTGCATAGAGTATCTAAAACCTCAGGGTCCCTAAAAATAATAGTGATAAAAATGGCTATTCTCAAAGCTAGTGTAGGCATCCACTGTATAAACATGCTCACACTGCTGTGTCAATACACCTCAATAATAAGTTGAGAAACATCTGCCTTCCCAGCACTGAGCCTTTCCTCTGACTAGAGATGGTCACATTAACAGTGAATAATTTACCTAATTAAGTTAGTCTTTTTTCTGTCCATGAATTGCCATTGTGCAGGTTGTCCTTTTGACTGATTAGTTCCTTATTTGTAATCATTTAGAGCTATGTTTTACTACATTTTACTCACATTGAATAGTACCTTTTTTTTCTGAGCAGCACCTGTGGAGTAATGTATTACTTAGTGGGAGTTAGGGGTGGCAGAATCTGGCCCTGAATGAGTAGTTTACTAATGAGCATTCATTATTTACCATTCACACCATGTGGTTGGTCCCTTAAGTCACACCTGGTAGTTTCTGTGCTCCTTCATTGGAGGACCTACATTTTCTGAAGAGGAACCCTTTTTTTTTTCTATTTGCAGATCATTTGTAAACCTCTCTCTCCTTCTCTCTCTTTACTGTGTGATTCAAAGCCCATGGAATTGGGTGAGAATCTCTCCATTTACTTCAATGAGCTTTGGATCAGGCTCTTAGTGTGTTCATTCTGTTAAGTTTATAAACCACTCAACCCGGTTTAATTTGTAGTCTACAACAAAGTACATTTGGGATTAAGATTTGAACCAAGGTCTTCAAAGGTGATTGTATTATTTGCATACACACAGTTCTGCTCCAGCAGGAAAATACACCTCTACTCGCTATAACACGACCTGATATAACACGAATTTGGATATAACGTGGTAAAGCAGTGTTCCGGGGGGGCAGGGCTGTGCACTCCGGCAGATCAAGCCAAGTTTGATATAACATGGTTTCACCTATAACGCGGTAAGGTTTTTTGGCTCCCGAGGACAGTATTATATCGAGGTAGAGGTGTAGTGCTTACAAGTCACTTGCATTTATTTTAGCTAGAAAATACATAAAAGGTGGAATGGCTATTTATAGTGACAAAATGGTTTTTAAAACTGTAACTTCTCCAGGGCAGAAA
The DNA here is from genome assembly GCF_025201925.1 of Gopherus flavomarginatus. Taxonomy (NCBI): domain Eukaryota; kingdom Metazoa; phylum Chordata; order Testudines; family Testudinidae; genus Gopherus; species Gopherus flavomarginatus. The sequence continues at coordinate 157,232,168 of NC_066620.1, read as the reverse complement.
CTATGTCTAGCTCTGTGTTTGGAGAGTACCTGGAACATTTTGGACACTATCACAATCCAATCGACAATAAACACACAGTGGAATCCAGTTTATCCAATCTATTTGGGACTGGGACCAGGTCAGATATTCAAACATTCGGATAATCAGAAGAACTGGGAAAGAGCTTTCCATCCCTTATTTTAAGTTGGGGAGAGTGGGCTATCAGTCAAAGGGAGGGCTGACAGCCGCAGCCCCATCTGCCCTGGGCTGACCTCCCGAGCCCCACCACTGTCAGCCTTGGGTGGCTGGTGGTTTGGTTAATGTGAAGAGCTAGATAACGGATAGGAAGCTCAGATAAACAGGGTTCTACTGTAGTTTAAGTGTCTTTTATGACCAGACTAGTGTTTCTAGTGTTTGTGCTGTGCTGAAGGGAGTGAGGATAGGAGCACTTGTGAGCAGTAGTGGAAGGAAGCATTAAATCTATGACATCTGCTATATCTTTTAAAAAGGTGGCCTTTCTCCATCGGTTAGTGTACCCATTATTTGGTTTTTATCATCAGCTAAACAAGAACACATTGTAACTTCTTTGGAGGTTATGATAGCAACTTAGTATCTCTTGTTTGCCTCACTGCATTATAATTTTGATAATTGCTCATACCTTGTGCCACCACTGTACGGTGATGTACCGGTAACTTTTCACCAGTCTAACAAAAGCGTAAGTGCCAAGTTTTCTGCCCACTACTAGAGAACAACAGAGTGCCAAAGGGCTATTGTTGGGTTTCTTAAATTAAAGGAAAGATTCAGAAGAAGAGAATATGTGGTGCAATCATCATCTCACCTCTTAACCGATAATACGCTTGATGGCTGGCTAAAATCTGCTTCACTGATTCTTGTGGACAGACTTTCACACCAGTTGGGAAAATAGATGACCTCTTTGTCCGATGCTTTGCCATATCAAATATCCTCCTGATGGTTGACACTCTGGATCTCTTTGTTGTTCTTTCTGCAAGCTCTTTGGCTTCATTACGATTTCTTTTATTAGGGATTTCTGTAAGGGGTAAAATAATAAAGAGAGACATAAATAAATAAACAAACAAACACACAGTATGTGGGCTTTTTGTATGCACTATAGGTTTTGGTCCATTTTCAATACATTATCTTAAACACCAAACACTAGGGTTCTCAAATACCTACATTACTGTGAACATGTCAACAAGTGGGCTGATATACTGTGCTGATATAGGTATGGTCTTGTGATCAGACCATAAAACTGGGAGTCAGGATATCTGATTTCTGTTCTTCACTCTGACTAGCTCACTGTGTGATCTTAAGAACACTTAGGGTAAAATTTTCTAAAGCACTTAAGGGCCAGATCCAGAAAGGTATTTAGGGGCTTACTTCAATGGGAGCTAGGTGCCTGAATAGCTTTGAGGATCTGGGCCCAAGTGACTTAGCAGCCTAAGTCCCATTTCCAAAAGTGATGTAAGCATGTAGTGCCATATTTTTAAAGGTATTTAGGTGCCTAAAGATTCATATAGGTGGCAAGTGGGATTTTCAAAAGTGCCTAACTGATAAGGTGCCTAATTCACCTTGATGAAAGTGCCTAGTTATTTTGAAAATCCCAATAGGCACCTTTAGGCACCTAAATACCTTTACAAATCTAGCCTTCAGGAATCTAAGTTTCATTGAAAGTCACTTCAGGTGCCTTTGCAAATTTGACCCTTAATCTCTGTGTGCCTCAATTTTGCCATGAAAAAAAATGAGGATGGACATTGCTTGCTGTACTTACTTAAGGTTTCATAATCTTGTATGGTAGGCACTACAGAGGTGACAAGAGCTTTTGTAGTGACTTGTAGATGTTAACATAAAGTCATATCATTAGTAACGCAGTGTTGTATTATGGAGAATAACATCCATAAGGAATGGCAATGCTTCCAGGGTGACAAAATCCCTCAATTTAGCCGCAGGTTAGCAGATACCTCTATATTCTGAATGAGAGTTCTTCAGGACACATTTGTCCCATTTCTACAACACACCCAACATGTTATCACACAGCAAAGCAGTTCAAGTTTGATTTTAAAAAGTTTAACAGAGTAAAAATAAGGTGTAAGCTATACATTTCAGTGAGCTGGCAAAGTAGCCTTTGATGAAGATAATGAAGAAGCCCTTGGGTGAAGCAATCAGTGTAGTTTAGATTCTGTTTTTTAATGCTGCATAAATTATAATGTTGATGTTAAAATACACTTTTAAGGATACTTTGATGCATTTTCATAGGCCTGATATATTCTTTAGTCATAAATGTAAATAAAATGAATTGTTAGTTGAAAGAACTGCTGTGAAAAGGAAGGGGTGAATTCTGTAGATAATTGGGAAACTTTTTGAGGCACAAAATAAGAGGCTGACATAATGTGCATGATAATGTGCCTTGATGCTGATAAATTGGCTGCAAACAACAATTGCATTTTGAAAATGTTCAAACTTTCTAAGTTTGAGGAGAAAGGTGATAAACCAAGAGACCATATTTACAAGAAAATAAGACTATTGGAAAAGTAAGAACAAAACAAATCAAGTCTATTTTCCTGTGAATTTGAAGAAATTGCCTAAAACAAATAATACAAGTTAGGCAGGGTGCTCATGATGGAAACAATGTATTTGGTGTTTGTTAATACTATTTCAAACCAGGAGGTGTGGCAGCACCTTCCAGCACTTTGGTTTCAGCATCACTGAAATTATGTCAGTTGTTTTTCAATGGATAAAGAGAAAATAAGGACGATAACATCAGTTTGACAATTTGGAACTCAGTGAATTACAGTCTTGCAGAAAAATGGGGAGGAAATAGATAGGAAATGAGTAGCAGAAATACTGGATGTGACAAAAAGGGATGGAAAATCTGGAGATGGAAGAGGCTTTCCTCATATACATGGCTATTGTTGAATTCTTAATTAATATCTGAATCGGCATCAAATTCTCCATGTGTAGAAATTGTGAAACTTGGTTTTTACAGTTTATAGTAATAATTATAGTTAACATGTGTGATAAGTAGTAGTCTTGTGTGTGTGAAGCATTGACCATTTGGTGACAGTGAGTACCATACAGTGGCTGGATATTTACAAAGTGACACCAATACACAATTGTTTTTGCCTTTTAAATCACACTGCAGGTTGCATGGCAGCAACTTTTAGACTTGCCTAAGTAGAACTGCCTAATCATCTGCAAGGGATGTGAAAATGAGGATACAGTATTATAACATTTGTCATATCAAATCACTGCAGTTCACTTATCATGTAAATATTTGTATCAATGGGTTACTGACATGTGCCACCGCAAATGAGCAAAAAGAGGGAAAATATTCTGAAGAAATGACAGGAGTCAGACAAAGAAGAATAGATTAGTGCTTCTGATATATTTTACCTGTCCTTGGATTCACCACAGCTTATGAATGAAGTAATGTTTCCATATTCAGGGTGCAAACCAATAATAAACAGCCATATTTTTAATGGTGCCCAGTTATGATCCATAAAGGTGAGACAACATGAAAAGATTTTGCTCCATGCAAATGCTGTCAAGGGCTACCAGAAACCATAATGGGCCAATAAATGCATCCTATGCACCACCTGTGGCAGTAGCAGCAGTGGAAATCTCATGCAGGAAGATTCCATCCCAGTAAGATCTCCAAGGCAGATCTGTGCAAGCTCCTTTGCAAGGATGAGATATGCTGGATGAGGCCAAAAGCCCAAGCAGAGGGGAGAGCAGGAGGCTATGGTTTCTGCTCCAGCCCACACGCTGTATTTGTGGTTATGGCCCAGCTGCACAGGCCTTCTGACCAGTTGGGACTAAGGATTTTGTCGCTAAGCCCATGATAGCTTTTGTATGAAGCAAAGAGCTTTCACGAAGGATTTGCTTCTTCTCTAGGATTTGACCCTTTGGCATTAGCTTGAATTAAAATCCATTCTACAGGACTATTATGATGGAGAGTCTCCGTTCAGTGCTGGAATAGTGACTGCAGCTTGTGGCACCTATTCTAAGATTGGGATTTAGGCTGCTGGATCAGGGACATTGTATTTATATTGTACTTACACGTACTCACCCTCCTGACCCACCTTCAATAGCCCATGCTCTGCTTTCCTGTTCAGGGCAGGAGTAATCTTCCTCTGCTATAGCTACTCCAGCCACAATCTCCCTTTTCCACATACAGGGGCACAGTGGGACCTGAATGGGGCAGACAGCTTTGCATTGGCTTAGCTTACCTGGATGAATTTCACCCTATTTGCATCGCATAGGTGACCTATTCCTTTTTGTACTCGACTCCTACTATATGAACTTGTGAGCTCACTCTCCTGTCAAACCTCTATAAAACTTGACTTAGAAAACCCACTGTCTCTTCATAATGTTTCCCAGAGTTTACTGAATGCTAACTGAAGAGCAAACTCTCTGTGGATAGAAATGTTCATTTAGACCCGTGTCCTCCCTCTCCTTTAGTGGAAACTGTCAGTTATACACCTGACAAATTTTCACCAAAGGATACAAGCATGTAAATGGCTTAAACATTTTCCATGCTTGAATATGTGTCATTGGATTATGCAGCTTGTTTTTGTGTGCATCTTTGTCTCCTCCTGTTGAATAAAAATATACACATACATAAGTCCTTTGCCAGGTGGTGATGTGCCTATAGACTGTAGTCTACCCTATCTCTTTCTCCCCCCACCCCCTTTATAACTGAGTAGACTCGGATCATCTCAATTTTATGTAGTGTATTTATTAAGCCCAATACTCAGAACACTTTTTGAAGAAACTACGTTCCAAAGAATCCCAGGAATGTGGGAAGGTATTTTAATTTAAAGCTAAGAATTTTTTTGGGAGGGGTATTTTTTACTGTTGTGTGTAAACATAAGACATTTGCCCTGCACAAGTCTTTTGCGATTTTGTTTAGACCTGTTAATTGGCAAATGCATTTGTACCAGTTTTACCTTCCGGAGATGTATGGAAGATGGTTTTTATTTCATCATGATAATTCTAGTTCAGGAAAGCAGACATCGGCTGCAGTATGGTGACTTTTTAATAATAAACTTTAGTTTTTATGTAGTGCTTTACAAATGTTTAACTAACTAATCCTCACTAACTGCCCTATGAAGGAGATGGGTATAATTCCCCCCCTTTTCCAGATGGCTTAATTGAGGAAGACTGGTAAAGTGGCTTTACCAGCGCCAAAGCAGGAGTTAGTTTCAGTGCAGATATTAAAATCAGGAATCCCTGTTCCCCCAGTCCTGATCTCAGATATTTACAACCAGGGCTGGCTCCAGGCATAGGTGAAGGAAGCAGGTGCCTGGGGCGGCCAATAGAAAGGGGCAGCAGTCCGTTTGTTGTTGAGGTGGCACATCCGGGTCATTGTTGTCGGGTCCTTTAGTGCCTCACTTCCTCTTCGGCGACACTTTGGTGGCAGCTCAATCGGGTTTTTTTTTTTTCTTCGCCACTTGGGCTGGCAAAAAGGCTGGAGCTGGCCCTGTTTACAACACAGGTTCTCAAACTATGGTAGTCCTGAACAGGAAAATCAGAATCTTTTGTTTCAAAAGTGTTGAAACAAAACCTTTTGGTAATTTTGATTTTTTTTTCCAAAAATTTTTGGGGTTGGAAAATTTGTCAAACTGACCTTTTTCTGTGGAAAAAGTTTGTTTCAACAAATCAGTATTTTCTGACAATAATATTTCATCAAAAATTTCCCGACAAGCTCTATTAATTTACATGATGGTAAAAGGAGACTACTGTATGTGGCTATTTAACAGGACTCCTGCAAAAAAAGAAATTAAAAAACTTCATGGAGTAGGTCAGTGGGATTTTTTTATTTTCTAAAGAGAGGAGCAGGGAGGTTGCATCCATGGTTCCTTTCCCATTATTACAGTGGATGTCCTTTTATACATATATATCCTTATTTCTGACGGCCAACACTACCTGTTTCTCCTAGTTCTCATTTTTTCTTTTTCAGGTTTGCAAAATATACCCACGTGACTGCATTATGCTACTGGGTTAATTCAGAATATGACATTTAGTTTGACTAGATGTCAGAAAATTGATTATATGCAAAGAGAAGAGTTTCAAAGTTGTGAATGCTTGAATAGAAAAGTAAAGGGTGACATCAGGACAAAAATGTTAAAGTTTTAATAATTCAGGAGGAAAAGAAAAGAACTGCCTGAAATCAACCCAAAGTTTGAAATCAATGAAAAAAAAAAAAGCAAGTTAGTCTCTGCAATATAAGAGCATGTTCTCCAAGTGTAGAGAGGAAGGCTTGATTGCTAAATGAGGCATACTGCTTTCATAGTAAATTAATTACTAATTAAAACCCAAGACTCATTCAAGGAAGAAAAAAATAACTGGTAACAAAGAAACAGACAAGAAATTACCAATTGGGTTATTTCAACGGCTTTCCTATCGATGTGTTTAGGTCACCCAAAAGCAAGAATTAAGTGTACAGCAAGTAACACAGTACACTATTTGATATTTAAATTTGTAGCTGTAGGCAAGGATAATGACATATAATTAAAAATAGATCAGCAGCTCTCTAGAAGTAATTGATTAATAAAAAGTGAAGAAAGAATCTAACATGAGCAGTAGAGCATATAAGGTTCAATTGGTACAGATAAAAGGAAAAGTGCTGGACTTCTTATTCAGAACCATACTCCCATTCAATAGTGAGAGCAATCACAAACCAAATCTGGTGGTACCTGCCAGTGGTGGGCAGGACCTCTGCAGCACACTCTTCAGTGTGTCCTGATACCATGGCAGTCCCTCCACCTCAGTTCCATGGGGATGGAGTTAATGGGGGGGACAAGCGACAGGACTGAACAAGGCTATAATTAAGGCAATGCAGGTCCCTACCTCCTCAGCCACCCACTCAGAGCAGCTGTGTCAGCAGAGCTGGCCTTACCACGAGGTGAACTGAGGTGGTCGCCTCAGGTGCCAGACTGGGGGTGGGGGGCACCACTAGGACCCAGAGTGTAGAAAATTGTGTCTGCTAGTGCATATGTATTCTCTCTGCTCTAGATGCACAGAGATGGTGGAATGCTGTGCTGGAGGAAGGAGGGCACAAGAGACATAACAGACAGGCTGGAGAAAAGATGAGAGGGATTAACAGAAAGCAGCAGGAGCTGCAGGGAGAGAGAGGAGGAGGAGCCTCTTATGTACCTCTCTAGCAGGAGCCTGGACTGATTAACACCAGCTTCTCAGGGAGCTTCCTGTTTCCTACTGCTTCCCTGAACCCACTTGAGGAGAACAGACAGTCAACTGAAGTAGTAGGAGCCAGTTAGGTTCTTAAGACACTGATATCTTCCCTCACTCAGGCCCTGCTACCAGCCTGCTTATTTTTCCCCTTCAACTGAGTCTTGAGAGCCACTATAGATGGCACAGAACAGCAGTCATGAGTGAAAGAAGAAAACATCCCTCTGGGGCAGCATTTGGAAAAAGAAAGCAAGCAAAGGAAGCTTTTCTATCTAAGCAGGAAGGAGCTCTCCTGAGATACATAGACACAAATGTTCATGGTGAGCCTTCTGGCCCCAGTGAGAGTGTGAGTGGTGAGGAGATGCCTGATATTCCAGTTAGTCAGAGTGCAGGTGACCTGTTAGCTACTTCAGCATCCATATCTCCATCTCAAATGGATGTAACCATGCACATTCCTGAAGAAAAGTGCAGATCAGAGAAGAGTGTGATGGAAGCGCAAGAAACTGCTGCTGCTGAGTTTAATTCCTTATGTCCATATGAGCCAGGACTGTGGACTCACTTGAGCAGAAGCCTGAGGGACTTCCTTGTACTGCATGGGCCACAGCAAGTGAAAAAATTCATGTTCCCCAAAGAAAATGAAAATAGAAGTTTCCATCCAACACATTACTGGCATGAAATCCCCAACGGTGACAAAGTGGAGAGGCCATGGCTTATGTACTCAAAAACCCAGAATGCTGAATACTGTTTTTGTTGCAAATTCATCTAGTCTAACGTTCCAGCCACATTGGGTTCTACAGGAACAAAGGACTGGAAAAATCTGGCTATAAATCTGGCATGTGATGAGAAGGCAACAAATCACCGGAGAGCATTCCATAGGTGGAAAGAGCTTGACATGAGACTAAGGTTAAAGGCCCCCACAGATGTTCTGAAGAGACTCATTGCCATTGTGAGAATGCTTGCTACCCAAAACCTAGCACTGTGCAGCACTTCAGATCAGCTGTATGTGCCAAACAATGGAAACTTCCTTAAAATTATGGAACTAATGGCTGAATTTGATGTTGTACTCCAGGAGCATCTAAGAAGAGTCACCACCCCAGAAATGCATACACATCACTACCTTGGAAAAACAATTCAAAATAAGATCATACAATAACTGGCAACAAAAGTCAAACAGAAGATGTGGCAAATCTGAGGTCAGCAAGATATTACTCTGTTATTCTGGACTGCACACCTGACATCAGCCATATGGAACAAATGCCTTTAATGGTGCGTTTTGTAACAACAACAGAATCTAGTGAAAAATGTTCCTGCAATGGTGACTGTCAGAGGGCATTTTCCAGAATTTATTGCCATTGATGATACTACAGGAGCTAGTATGACAAATGTGCTTCTTAAAAAGCTAGAAGATAAGGGAATTGAGATAGCTGACATGAAAGATCAGGGCTACGATAATGGTGCTAACATGAGAGGAAAAAACAGAGGAGTGCAGACACAAATCCGAGAGTTAAACCCTCAGGCTTTTTTTGTCCCATGCAGTTCTCATTCATTGAACTTGGTGGTCAGTGATGCTTCTAGTGAGGCTGATGAATTTTTTAATGTAACTCAAAGTATCTATGTATTTTTCTCTGCATCAACTCGTTGCTGGCAAATTTTGAAGCAACATCTGGGAACATCCTCTCCGACACTGAAACCACTGAGTGCCACATGATGAGAATGTTGAGTGGAGGCCATAAAGCCTATCAAACACCAAATTGGGAAGACAGATGATGCCATAGTTGCCATTATGGAGGATAATGCTATGACAGGAACTATCTGTGGAAGAACAATGGCAGAGGGAAATGGAATCACCAGAAAAATACATAACTTCACATTTCTGTGTGGCTTAGTGTTGTGGCATGACATACTGTTTGAAACAAATGTTGTAAGCAAGAGACTCCAAGGTGTTGACCTTGATATGTCCGGAGCAATGGAACAACTGGACAAAGCAAAGTTATACCTACAGTCTTACTGGTCAGATGCGGGATTTCAAAACATTCTGAAGAGTGCACAGAAGTTGGCAGAGGAACTTCACACTGAAGCTATTTTCCCACCCATTCAAGAATAGAAGAGACATAGAAGAAGACATTTTGATTACGAGGCATGGGATAATCCCATAAGAGACCTCAAACAACAATTCAAAGTTGAATTCTTTAACCAGGTTCTAGATTGTGCAATACAGTCAGTTGAAGAATGTTTCATGCAGCTCAAGGAAAACAGCAGTATATTTGGGATGTTGTATGATATTCCAAAACTCCTCACTATATCTGAAGAAGGCCTGCACCAGCAATGCAGGGCAGTAGAGACAGTGTTGACACATGATGACATGCGCGATATTGATGAGAGTGATTTAGGTGATGAACTGAAAGCCCTTTCATGATACATTTCAGCAGGATCAACTCCAAAGGCTGTTCTGGAATATATGTGCACAAATAAGATGACCACCTTCTTTCCAAATGCTTTTGTTGCTCTGTGCATACTTCTAACAGTTCCTGTAACAGTTGCCGGCGGAGAACACAGTTTCTTCAAGCTGAAGTTAATAAAAACACATCTACACTCCACAATGACACAGCCTTGCAACCATCTCAATGGAGCATGAGCTGGCCCAGACTGTGGACCTTCAGGAACCAGTTCAAATCTTTGCAACCAAGAAGGCATGGAAAGCACAACTTTAATTATTCAAACAGATAAAAATGCCAATGTTTACTATGCAGACAAGGAAAGTTACATTTGCTGTTCAGGCATTTGAAAGTTAAGTGTTACTTAACATTTTTCAACAAGGCATTTTAAGTTGTTAGTTCTCCTTTATTGGGGTAGGTAGCAGAATAGTACCATGAGAGGAGCAGAACAGGAAGAAGGCAGAATTGAGACCTTCTTTTGGCCCAAGTGAGGGGCAGGGGCATCATCTGAGCTCCCCACCTCAGGTGCCAAAATGTTATGGGCTGGCCCTGAGTGTCAGGGCCCCCCTCATCTGCCCAGGTGGCAGGGACAGTAAGCATGGATCTTCTTCTTTCCCTTAGGAGTGACAGCACGGGCTTCCTCCTTTTGGGAAACTGGGAACAAAAGCGGTGTCAGAAGGGGTCTCTCAGTCCTTATCCCAGCATTTGGGGGTGTTTATTTGCTCTGGCTGATGGACTGAGCCCTCAAAAACACAGTATTTTGCTCGGGTTTATTGGCAGAGCCCCCAGAGTGGTGGGTCCTGGGCTTAACACCCCATAGTGAAATGTATGGTGCTATTTATGCTTTTTGGTGCTATTGTTTTGGACTGTCTGCCAACTCACTCAGATAACATATATTGGCTACACTTGGGTCACATTTCCAAACTTTTGCTGAGAAACATGAGGGATAAAAACTGACCTTTAAAAAAAAAATTAAAGTGAGAGTCTGAAGTAAATACATGATTCCAGGATCTGGGACCATGGACACAGGCCTATAGTACATATGACTTAATCTAACCCTGTGCTGGAGGATGGGCACTTTCTGCTACAGTGTATTTCCACAAACCTGCAGTGATTGCCTCATTCTAGATAATTTTGATCCTGTCTCAACTTCCCTTGCGAATTTCCCCCTCCCCTTCAAAATACAAAACACCCTAAGCATGTTGGGGGCAGTAGCCAACACAGAGATCATGGCCCCATAAATCTTATCATAGAATCATAGAACCATAGGTTTAGAAGAGACCTAATGCCTTGCCTGAGATGTAGGATTTGTTGTGTCTAAACCAGGGGTTCTCAAACTTCATTGCACTGCAGTCCCCTTCTGACAACAAAAATTACTATACAATCCAGGAAAAGTGACCGAAGCCTGAGCCCTGCTGCCCTGGGTTGGGGGACCAAAGCCCAAGCCTCACCGCCCCAGGCTGGGAGGCAAAACCAAATGCCAAGGCTTCAGCCCCAGGCAGGGGGCCTGTAACTTGAGCCCCATCACCCAGGGTTGAAGCCCTCGGGCTTCAGCTTCAGCCCTGGGCACTGGGGCTCAGGTTTCAGCCCCAGACTGCACCAAGTCTAAGACAGCCCTGGTGACCCCATTAAAATCCGTTTGTGACCCACTTTGTAGTCCCGACCCACAGTTTGAGAACCACTGGTCTAAACCATCCAAGACAGATGGCTATCCAGCCTCTTTTTGGTTAAGGGAGTACAGTATGGAGCCACAATCTTTAGGATGTTCCAGAATCCATGGGATTTCTGTCCTTGAGAACCCAGGAAAGCTGTGGTTTTGGTCTGTCATCTCTAGCTGCTCCATAGGATGATTGTGTGGCCTTTATTACTTACTTAGGCAAAATTCCCATCAAAGTCTGGAGGAATTGTCTTACTGTAATATAATATTCAAATGACACAATGTACTGCTGAGGCCATTTTCCATGTATGAATGAATGACTGATCCAATTTAATAATTAGTAAAGAAAAATCCTGAGAGTCAAGAGCATATATTAAAATAAAACAATAGAAGAGTTTTTCATGATTTATTTCCAGATATGAAGTTTACAAAATGACAGTCTTAAAGCTCTAGATTAGGAGAAAAAAACCCATTATTTGCAAAACACAGCTTTTTTTTTTTTAAAGCAATGACTTTAAAATAGGTAAGCAAAGGGATACTGAACTAAGTAAGGGCAACTTGTTTTTTCTCCCCCAGGAACCTCTTTGGATTAGCATTGCAGTACTGACATCACTGTTTTCACTCAACAGTGCACAAGGTGCTTTGGAATTTCAGTGAATGGGAAGGAATTCATTTCCTTAACTGAGTATCCCTAAGGAACTTGACCACTAACATACTCCTCCCCTCCCCCAAATTTTTGTTCTTCCCGCTTGCCCACACAGATGTCCTTGGTTTTCTGACATCCTAAACCAGATGAAGAGAGAGAGAGAGATGGAAACTCAAACACCAATCACTGAAAACAAATGCTGAAGCAGACAGATTGAAACAGAATTTCTCCAATCCGATTTTGAGGGTATATAACAGGCCAAGAGAACCACCTTCTCAGAATCCATAGAACCTGCCAAATCCTAACCTAAGGAGCTAGTCAGGGTGGAAAACTGCTTCATTAACACTGACTGCCTATTTCTACAGCCAAGTATACACAGCATCATGCTCAGTGAAGAACAATCCGCCTACTTCGCTGTAAAAGTTCACACATGTTTGGGAAGGTTCCTCTTGTTGCACAGATCCAAGCCTTTACACTGACCAACAAACAGCTCATCTTCAGTCTGAGTTCACACATTCACTCTACAGGAAGTATTGGTCACGTTGAAGAAATCTTGACTGAAGACCAGTGAATCTGGACCCTGCCCTTCCTGCTTGGTAAAAGTGAGTGGGTCTTTCCTGACAGAAATAACCAATGCCTCATTCAGGAAAGGAATCTTCCCTTCCTCCTTCAACCAAGTGAACCAGCACTGAAGAAATGCATTCTGGATGCAGCAAATCCATTCAGGCCCTGCCCAGTATAACACTTTCCATTCCAGAGCGAGTTCTTAGAGAAACTAGCCAAAGGCTTCCTATGAGTTCATCTAGCTGAAGCCAATACCCAGGATCCAGCACAATCTGGTTTCAGGCCAGGACATGGGCCAGAAACAGCATTAATGTCATTGGTGGATGATTTCTTCATGTTAGTGGAAGAGGACAGACATCCATTCTTATTCTCCTGGACCTCTCTGCAGGATTTGATACTGTTGACCCTGCGAATACTGCTGCCCCACCTGAGAGAGGTGGCAAGGGTCCTAGTGAATGCTTTATAATGATTCAAGTGCTTCCTTGAGGGATGCATCCAAAGGACAGTGAAGAGACACTGCACCTCTGCCACTAGGCTCCTCATTTAAAGAGTGCCTTTAGGATCAATTCTCCATACCAGTGACTCCTGACCTTTACAGACAACTGTACCCCTTTCAAGAGTCTGATTTGTCTTGTGTACCCCTAAGTTACACCTCACTTAAAACCTTACAAAATCAGACATAAAAACACACAACTGTCACAGCACACTACTACTGAAAAATTGCTTACTTTCTCATTTTTACCATATAATTATAAAATGAACCAATTGGAATATAAATATTGTTCTCACATTTCAGTGCGTAGTATACAGAGAAGTATAAACAAATCACAGTCTATGAAGTTTTAGTTTGTACTGACTTTGCTATTGCTTTTTATGTAGTCTGTTGTAAAACTAGGCAAATATTTAGATCAGTTGAGTACCCCCTGAAAAAACCCTGTGCACTCTAAGGAGTACATATACCCCTGGTTGAGAACCACTGTTCTATTCAATGCTATTTAGCATCTACATGCAGTCACAAGGAGAACTGTGAGACAACATGGGCTCAAGTGCCACCAATTTGCAGATGACATCCAACTTTATCTATCCTTTGATATGTACAAGCACCACCAAGATAGTTCATTGCTTGGGGAAGATCAACTAATGGGTGAAGAGAGCAACTGGTTGAGGGTGAAGTAAGATGATGGTTATGCTGGTTGGCAGAAGAAAGCACTTTTAGGAGTTTGAAGCCATGGTATCTTTAAGATCACCTAAAACTCTGGGATAGGGACTCCAGTCTTTAGGCAAATGGGACTGTCCACTTCAAAGGTAATGCTTACCTGTGCAGGAAATAGAGCCTTCTCAGTCCATGAATCTGCAATGAACTTTGACAGGAGCTAAGAACCTCAACAAACCTCACTACATTTTGTTCCACTTTAAGGTTCTTGACATAGCCTTCCTAAGAGAAAGGAAGGATGGTGCACAGTTTAGGGTGATAGATTGGGATATGGAGTCGTACATTCAGTTCTTTGCTCTGCCACAGCCTTTCAGTGTGACCTTGGGTAAATCACTTAGTCTTTTGTGCCTCAGTTTCCTTTTGGTAAAGTGGGGATAACAGTACTTCCCCAATACATTAAGGTCTGTGAGGCACAAAAGGGGACCTCAACTGCATTAGGTATAAACACTTAGCAATTTTGTGAAAATGTAGGGGTGCTCTTTGATGATTCTCAATATGGTGTTAGATCTGGCACTGTCTGTCCCATAATTGTGGTGGAACCCTTCACTGTAGGGGTCACTCTGAGTAGCTGACCTAGCGTCCCCACCTAGGGAAAGAGAAAAGAAGCCCCTCTTTTAGGTGTCACCTAACTTATACTTAAGGATCATTAAGAGGCAATGCCAAAGAGAACAACCTTAATGGCTCTAGCCTGTTCTCCTGGGGAGTACTGAAACATGTCTGAACAGAATGGGTTGGACTGAAGGACCCATGGACCCTCAGGAGGATCTGGGCTTACTAGGAGAATGTAAGTCGGTTCTGTTCTGTTCCTTTAATGCAAGAGGAAAATCTGTCTAACTCAGCCTGTAGTGAAACGTAAGAGTAGGTGAAACTAAAGATGTGTCAGATCTTTGTTATTGTGCAATCCCTTTTTCTCTAATGCTTTGTTTCCACTATTTAATAAAAAAAATTGCTTTAATAAGGTCAATATCACAGGTTCCTAAAGGTGCCTGAAATGCAGTCTGGCCTGCAAGGTGGTAGGTGGTATTGGGCCCCAGTCTAAGGTGCCAAGATTCCACCCCAAGACAGATAAGGCCAGAAGCTGGGAATGGGCAACAGGGGATGTCACCAGAAGCAGAACAGAGAACTGCCCAAAGCTGGGAATGGGCAACAGGGGATGGATCATTTGATGATTATCTGTGCTGTTCATTCCCTCTGAAGCACCTGGCATTTGCCACTGTCAGAAGACTGGATACTGGGCTAGATGGATCTTTAATCTGACCCAGTATGGCCATGCTTATGTTCTTATGTAAGAGGAAGAGGCCTTCAGAGATGGTGCCCCCAGAGAGACCGGAAAAGGAGTAGAGACACAACTAGTCCTGTGTCCATGACAAACGTGTACATATAATTTAGGGTGAAAAAAAATTAAATCCCATAACAAATACACCAGAATGCATATACAGTTTTTCTCTTGAGGAAAGAACGAGAGCACATGAACCACACATGACAGAAGTTAGTCTCGTTACTTAATGTCTGACTAGAAGGCGCTAAGATACCATAGTTACGAGGGCACTGTAAGAATTTGTGCAGAATGTACTAAACCTAAATATGGCTTTCTAGCATGTGGAAAGTAATTTGGGTAAAAGTCCCTTCACTGTGGCCTTTAACTTAGATCCTTCAAGGGGAGACAGCTCTTTATTGGTAATAAATATCTTGTCCTCTAGAGTCATCTCTACTGTTTTTCTTTTAAAAGCTATCTTGTCTAAGTATTTATAATGCACCAATCACCATAGTATTTGTGTGCAATCCTAGAATACATGTGCTACTCCTGTTTAATATTCACTGACAATACAAATATTTTATTACATATATTTAAATTTGGAGTTAAGTCAAGGAATGCTAAATATTAAAAACCATTCCTAATTAATTCACTATTTTTGCATTCAAAATAACGTGAATTTAATTTTTTCAGTTGTTCATAAACATAAACAGGGAAGCTACCATCCTTAATTCATCAAGATGAATTTTTATTTCATAGATGAACTGTGGAATAATTCTGATGAGTAAATCTGACATTCCCATGTTTTGTTTCTTTGAATTTTTAATGATTTTTCTCCCCTTCCTATGGGGGATTTGTTTAACCCTTTTCTCAAGGGCAATTACAGTAACAAAAAATCTGCAACAGTTACTGTTGAATTGGCACAGCTCAACGGGAAGGGATAAGTCAAAATGAATTAAAATGATTTCACGGAGCACACAGAAAGCCATTGTCTTCTAAAGAATGACTGTGAGTGAATGGAGAATACTTGTCTACTTGAAAAACCCCTCAAACTTAGAAGACTTGAGCACTGTTATGTAGCTCGCATACAGTCTTTCTGACTGAAAGCAGGGTACAAAAGTACATAATTATAATACATAATTTTAGGAGATCCTGCTATATCTCAGAACCTATCAACATTTTCATTGGTGAATTTGTATTTTTAGTGCTTTGTAGCTCACATTCATTCTAGGTTGAAATGTAGCACACACTTTGTGTTGGGTTTTAGTTCTGTGTTAAAAAGGGGTTGTGCCAGCTGAGTGGTAGGGTAATGCGTAGAACATGAGTTCAAGTTCAGTCTTTGGATCCTCCTAGGACTAAAGTTCTGGAGCATTGTTGAAGCTCTGTCTACTCAACCCATGAAGTCCTCTTGTATTCCTCTCTAGAAACCCCCTTTGACATGTGTAGTCTTCTTGTTTGTGGAAGATCTCACAGCAAAATTAGATGAGTAGGGAGAAAATAGAATAGTTCAGAAAACTAACTCCATTTTTTTTTGGCCACCTTGAAAATAACAATTTGAGTTTGACAGTTCTGTGATAGGGGAAAAAAAAATCAGCAATTGATTAATCCATGAACTGGTTTAGAGACTATTAGTGTTCTGAAGATTTTTTTTTAAAAGGAAAAAAAGTTAATTTGCATTTGAGCCTTCAATTTCCTAAGAATGCTTAGTATCTCCAACTACCCATGTATAGCAATTGCACTGTATAGTAGAGTGGAAGGGCCATGAAAGTTCTGAACACATCTAGATTATTTCCGCTATCCACTAACACTCACTACTTGAATGTAAATAGTTAGAGTGAGATTTTTAAACATATTTAGGTGCCTAAAGATGCAGCTAGTCAAACAGTGGGATTTTCCAAAGCATCTGAATTCCCATTGATTAGACATCTAAATACGTTTGAGGTTCTGGGCCCTCGACACTTCTGAGAATCCCATGAGCCACCTATCTGCATCATTGAACACCTAAATACCTTTGAAGTCAAGGCATGTATATTTGAGAGCAGAATTTAATTTTAAAATGGTTTTCCTATACAATATTAATAATGAATATGTATGAGAACAAAAATAATACCAATACGTGTATGGACATATATTATAAACATTGGGGGGGGGATTTTACCAATTATTCTTAAAAATGAACGTATATAACAAACTACTACCTGATAAACCAACAAAAGCCAGGAAATTCCTATAATCTTTGTTCCTAAGTATTGCAATAATATTTGATCAAACTGTTGTTTACTGCTATTTATTTTAAAGAATTAAAAATAGTAGAGATGAAAAAAATCTGTGTAATCATTTAGTCCTTTCCTTCTTTAGGTGCAAGATCCCTAGATATTATCTAGCATGTCTTCCACAGGTATTATTAAATGTTCCAGTAATGAGACTTCTATTAAATCTCTTACAGAAAACACTCACAAACCAGTCTGGCACTTTGTTAGGGTGTTTCCCCTAATATTAAGCCTAAACTTCTCTTTGTAACATGCCATCCACTTATACTGTTATCAGATGTATTGCAACATCTAGGTACAAGAAATGATGATAAGCCAGAATATTCAGCTTTACTTTTCATTTAATTTCTTTCTAGTTTTATAATCACAATTGTACACATTATTGATACCATCATTAGTGCATTAATAATAACACAGAATGTTTCATCTTATAATTTTGTAAATGCATGCCTTAAATACAAAGGCAATGCAGTTTGGTAAATCTTTTTTTTCCTCATCACATTAATTGGATTTATATACTCACTCTCACTCATTCCCTTTCTGTCGTACTTTCAAATGTTAAGCAATTCATTGCACTTATTTATGTGAAATGAAAAGGTAAAGCAGCACCATATGAATTAACTGCAACTGGTGCTAGCACTTAGCTGACCCATTATGTTTTTCCAAGGAAAAATATCCTCAGTATTTGGATGCACTAAATCTTCTCCATAGCTGTATGTCTATATTTCAGTGAGCTAAAACAATTATTAAAAAAACAAAAACAAAATCTGCAAACAGAAAAATGTAATAGTCTTTGCTGCACAAATTTAGATTTCTAAATGTTATTAACAGCAGACTAAAGAATGCTGGGGGTCTTTCTTCCTCTACAAACATTTAAATACAAATGGAAATACTCTTTTTCTGATACTGCCTGATCACTGCATTTAACTAACATGACTAGGACTGAAAGAAAGCAAGATGTGTTAGGCCATTTATGAATCCCTTAGGCAAAGTATAAAGCAATAGCAACCTGGGATTTTAATTAGATGACATAAATGTCAAAGACAGACAGAAAAGTTAGTAAGCAATCTAAAAAATAACAACAAACAAGGAAATAAAACCCCCAAACCAAAAATGAAATCAATCAAACAAACAAAAAAACCACCCCTGGATAATTATGGAATAAACATGGGGTTACCTGCACTGTACACATTTATCTGCTAGGTAGTCCCAGACATCTAATAATAAAGTTGTGGCCTAATTAAACCCATGTCAAATGTCCCCTGTCCTTCTGTTAGTATAGCCAGACAAACAAAAAACCCAACAACCTTTTGTGATAAGAATAAAATCTGATTTTTTTTTCTCCTGTATGTAAATGAACAAGGGGAAAAACACATCTCAATGTTTTTTTTTTTTGTTCTTGTTCATGCTGAAAAATTAAAGAAAGACTTGTGAACTTTTCAATATGTCTAAAGGAACAATTGTTAGTTGCTTCACTGAATACAGAATAGTTGTCTCTGTTCTGTCTTGCTTTTATTCTGCCTAAAGGCTTACAAATCAATCCTTCCTTTTATTTTTTGTAGTAATCTATTCATTGAAACAGCTTTTAAATTTGTTACATATCAGAAAAAAGTACTATTATGATTTTTTTTACATTTTTCACTAAGTATTTAAGTCAGCAGATGTATTCTTTTTTCTTTTTTAATGTTTATATTTTTCTGCTTGTTCAGCTGTACATATTTATCAGTAATGTAGTCCTTATTTGTATTGATATTTTCTGGGTTTTTTTGGCAGTATTGTTTCCACCTACAACATTTGTGTATTTACCTAGGAGCCTTTTAAGTTGGCCATGACAATGCCCAGTAAAGCCGAAAATACGCTTTGTTGCTTTCTTTCCAGTTCAGTAACAACGAATTCTCATTAAGAGTACAATCATTTTCTTATGCATTCACTTCAGCTATTCGCCCCTTCTACGTAATTTGTAATTGTTCTTTCATCTAGAAATATAAATAAGTAAATAAACTAAAGTGCATTTTTTACAGAGAGTTTAATGCTGAGCAAACCTATGTGATACAAGTTAAGTCAACATTTTCTTAAGGTAGCCTGTCAAGTTAACAGTATCACTAACCTAGACTTCTATAGCACCCAATTCTAGGCAGTGACTTTTATAGCTAGGGAAAACAACTTGATCTTTCCAAACATTCTTCAACTATGACACAAAATAAATAAATAAAATCATTTTACATATGAACTTACCTTTGCTTCCTTGAACTTGGAGAGCAAGACAAATGACCAGAAATATTAATCCAGTTTTCAAATGCATGCTGGCAATTCAGAACTTTCAAGGATTGTCATGCAGGAAATATGACTAGTTTAGACTGGCTAACAGATTTCTTTTTAAGAACTAAAATTCCCAAACTGCCTCCTATTCCTAGTTTTTTAAGAAAGTGCCCAACAGTTTGAATTGTTTTGAATCTCAGGCAAAGAGTGAAACAGGTGCCAGAACACAGTTACTGAACAAACCCCTCAAACACAGACACTAGTAGTCCAGGAGACTGAAAAGGGGACTAGAGTGGTAAACTCCTAAATGTGACAAGAGTGATGAAGTTTTTTAAAAAAACCCAACAGTGTCTGTTTCTGGAATAATCTGTTTATCTACTGCTCAGACATAATCCCTCTTATGGTCCAGCTGGAAGAGCTGTCTTCATCTTATTAACCTTCTGGAGTGGCATCTGTCAGCCCCAGAAGACTTCAGTAGCACCATGATAAACAACAGAAGCCTCTTCTAGTGGCCATTACCTGTAAATTTTGGTCATTTGGACATTCCAGTAATATGGCATGTCAGCAGAGGCATTGCAAAATGATGGCCATAGTAGATTATATTATTTCTGAAACGTATGACCATAACAAATGGTGAACTTCCTTTGAAGAAGATGACTAATTGCTTGTCTGAAAGAACTGTGATTGTATGGAGCTTTTCAGCAGTGTTTGACTTGGGAGCTCTTCTCCTTTCTCACACCACAAAGTTTGCTTTTGCAATATTTCTATCAGAGCTCTGATGATGGACAATCCATTCTGTTACACTGCTAAAATGCCATGACTCAGCAGTAAATTGCTGTAGCAATCAGGACTGGAACACTATGATTCCAAATGAGGAATGGGGGAGGAGGGAGGTGGTTACAGTGAGAAGAATAAAAAAGGGGAGGAGGGAAATAGCATTTCAAGCTGTAGCTCTGTCAGGCCAATGAGTGAACAAATGGGTTAGAAGCAGTTCTTTTACAATTATATAAATAAATATTCCCATTACACAACATTTGGTAGGCCCTTTGTTATATTTATGTCCTATATTTGCTACATTATTTTCAAAAGCATTTTGTAAAGTTTTGTTAATCAGGGAGGGCTGCCAAGTGAGCATTTGCAGTCGTCTGTCCTATTTAGAGATTTATGTGGTGACTATACTGTACAAACAGAAGCTATTTGCTGGCAGCAAGAATCCTTCTAGCTTTGCATGTACAAGTTGCTTTAAGAACAACCTTCATTTGAACCTGGTCAGTGTTCTATTTTTACCTGGGATTTAAACAATGGCAAAAGAAAACAAAGATCACCCTCTTCTAAATACTTAGCGCAACTAATATAGGGACATTGCTGGGACCAAAATTTGACCTACCTTTCTTTTTGACCCTTATCTGTTTTCAAAACCCATAGTAACTTTTTATGTTTGTTTTCAAAACAAAAGTTTCAACTACCTTCTTAAAACAAAGAAATCCATGCCATCAGCACAGCCAAAATGAAGGATGATCTGGATTTATACTGAAGGACTTTTGCATGGAAGAACATAATTAACCTTTACACAAATATTACACCTTTCATATCTGGATTGAGATTCTTTTCCAACTATTATCAAGCACTCGTAAGAGCCGCTAAGTTTTAGCAAACCTTATTTAAAAGGTGAATAAAATGAGATATAGGGGGAAAAAGTCAAATATTCAAAAATATAATCTGAGTTTGGTTGCCTCAATTATTGCCTAACTTTTGTAAGCAAGGGGGATTTTTCAGAGGTGCTGAGTACCAAGAACTCCCATTGACTTTCAATGAGACTTAGGCCCTTATGTGCTTAATTCACTTTCGAAAATGGGACTTAGCTGCCTAAATCACTTAGACTCAGATTTTTAAAGCTATTTAAGTGTTGCTGCACTCATCGTTGCAATACCTAACTAGTTTAGGATTCTGAATCTCTTTTTCAAAGGGGATTTCATTAATAGTCAATAGGATTTAGATTCCTAAATTCCTCTTGAAAAAGAGATTTAGGCTCCTAAATCAGTTAGGCTGTGCAACTCTGAATGTAGCAATACCCAAATATAGATGAATCTCATCTTACACTGGGGTTATGTTCCGTGGTTAGCACGTAAAGCGAAAATGCATATAGTCAAAATTACATTGAGTTGAATGGTGGGCAGAATCACCCGCACTACAGTTACAGTATTAAAATTATTTTTTTCTTTTTTTTTTGCTTTTGCCGACCGCATAAAGCTGAAATTGCGTATGTTAAATGCGCATAAGATGTGACAGACCTGTAGCTTTAAAAATCTGGACCCAGGTGTCTAATTGAAGAAACCAATACTAGAGGACACTTTTGAAAGTGTGGGCCAAAGAGATTGGTCAAAGATCACACTACGAGTCATTAGCAGAGCTAGGGACCTAGAAACAGGAGTCTTTCCTCCTTCCCCCATTAGACAACAATCCTTTCATGAATAATGGAAGAATATATGTTTAATAATGAAATATATTTTACTTTCAAGGTTTTGCAGCCGAGGATAGAGAATTGATTTTAAAAGAACAAAAAAAAACCACTTAAACTAGCACATTTAATTAAAAATAATGTTGTTAAAGGAAAATATTAGGTTATGCAGCAAGTTTGTTACTAAAAAATATGCTGCTGGGATCTGAGTATAGTGAGATGATCTGTAAATTATGAATATTTCAAGTTGTTTTCTGTCAAGGTTAGTACCTTTTACATATTTCCTTTTAATTAAAAAACTTTGTAACTAACCTTGATAACTGCTACAATCCAAGCAAACAATAATGATAAACACTCATTATAGCTAAAGCAATACTATCAAGGGACCATTCCATCTCTAAGTACTGCTGTGTTTAATTATGGGTCACTGTTAATTAATCTGGAAGTGATTCTTCTAGCTGGTTTGCTGTCAACAACAATTATACATTCTTAAAGAGGCAAAATCTTTTTTTGATTTTGGCTGAAATTCAATAATGCATTAAAAATATGCCAGGGAGGCATGGAAAGGGCAGTACTGCAAGCTGAAGTATCCATTCAGCCAAGATAAGTGCACATAAATGGGTAAAGTAGAGCTATTAATGGTTAGTGCAATGAATCAGTGCATATATCTGAAAGAATACTCTAGTTGTGCGGTTTAAAGTAAAACTTCCAACTGACAAAAGACTGTTTCCTTCCTTTTGTTTCACAAAGGAAAACCTTACATCAGGCATAGGAGAAGTTTTGATATGAGACCAGTTCTTTAGAGGGAACCATAGGTTTTCTCTGTACAGTGAACATACATTTTTAAGTGGAAATCCTGGAGACATTTTTCACCTTTAAATTCTATGATCCTACAAATCAATAAAGCACATACACAGTCTTTCTATGGGCGGGTTGTTTTCATAAATAAGCCTCATCCTAACTGGAGTTAGAATTTTGTAAGTAGTAAATAAAGAGTTGTCAGTATATCTGAAAGTACCTGAGCCAGGAAGTGGTAAGTTTAAATTTGAGGAACTATATACTCGATCCCATTAGCATGATAACAGCAGGAAAGCAGCAGTACTGCTCTGCTGGAAGTAAGCAAGGGGAAAACAAACTCCTTTCTAAGTGATCCAATAATTGTTCTGATGACTCTGCTCTTTAATGTTTTGACACTGATTTGTACAGGAGCAGAACCTAAATATACTGAGACATTTCTGCTGGTGATTTGGCCAATTACATTCTTTTCCTTTTTAATGCTATACCACTTCAGAGAGCTGTACCACAGTTCTGGAAGCATATATTAGTATTACATTATTTACACTGAATGGGAGGAGACCATATCCTCAGTAATATTTTCTACAGCGAGATTCGGGATGGCTCTAAGAAAGCAGGGTCACTCTTTATGATGGTACCACAATGTGTGCAAAAATGACACAAAGTCAGTCAGCATCAAGGTAAAAAGCTGGGACGAGTGCGAAGAATCCCATCCAATTAGGAGGGAATATCTGGCACTGGGTGCAGCTCAACAGGAAGTGGCTTTGATCCAGAGGATGGAAGCAAAGCGAGAAAGAAGAAAGCAGCGTGCTGTAATCTTGGACTCTAACTCAGACAACATATGGATGATCTGTGAAATTTGTAACAAGCTGTGTCGTGCTCAAATTGGACTTGTCAGCCATAAGCGGATTCTTCAAGCACCTGATTAGACCTCTTACGCGTATACCATGATCCAGTTTGGACAGACGGTTGTCGATGATGCTAATGATTTATGTTGAGCAGGGAGAGACATGGAATTAAGAATGGAACTGCAGGAGTAGCACCAGACTTGTCACGGCTGCTCACAGGACTAAAAATGCATGAAAAGCTTCTGCGGGAGCAAAGAGACCAATGAGAAGTGAAAATGGACCAGTTGGTTATTTTCTTCCTGTCCCTCTATTAATATTATCACTACTAAGTAAAATTTACATTATTTTATTATTTACATTTTGCTTTCTGCTTACCAAAGCCTAGTTTCTGGCACTAAGTGCTTGCTGGTTTAAGTCATTCACCATGATGATCATCCATTGTTTTTGCACTTCCTCTAGCCTTTTCCATTGGATAATATTTCCTTGCACTTTTGTCTCTACTATCATTCAGCCATATAAAATAAAGAAAGAAAATCATGTTCTCACATAACATATTCTCATAGATAAAACAAAATATTTCTGAAGTGAAAAAGATTAAGCCTCATTTAAAAATATTTCATTTTTATTTTTTATACTTAGATGGCCCTCACCCTTTTTTCCTTTCTGGTATCTCTCTAAAGTGGCAATGAGCAAAGGTGATTGCATGAGTGATTGACATCTTGAAACTGAAGAGATCTAGTCTCTCTTCCAGAAAGAACCAACTAACAGTTACTTAATTATTTAGTAGTTAGTGTAACAGCCACTTCTTGTTGGCCCTCTCTTTCTGCCTTTTAATCCCTCCTTAAAATCTATTTCTTCCAGAAACTTTCCATACTTTGTTCTCACCAAAAATCTCCCCACTATAATATTTGCCTGCTCTGTGCCTGGTTCTTATTGACTGCTTTAGATAATCTTTGGGATGCAGAACTTGTTAAACTTTTTATAAAAATCCAACTAAATATATGGTGATATATAAATACATTTAATAATAATGGAGACATCACATTGTCCTTTAACTCAGACTAATCTCCCATTGAAGTCAATTTGGGCTGATATTAATAATAATTACTCCCCTAATATTGAGTTATGAAGCAAGTTGAATTTTTCCTTTGATGCCTCTGTCCACTAAGACAAAGATTCCTGGTGAAGTTCAGTTCTGCAGCTACAGAAAATGCTGTGAAATTCTGGACTGGCCAGATAGTTTGAGGACAGAAGCAAAAGTTAGTTCAGTGCAGCTCTGCATCTCCTTATATGTATAAAAGCAGCATACTTTTTAATACTCATTTTAAATCAGAATGAAATAATAATAATGCCCCTAAAAGTCTTCAGAGTCAAACTTCTTTGCTGTAGTGCCATCACTAGCCATCTTGAGGATAATGTGATATTAATACTAACACGATATCGGCACTGTTCACTCTTATTTATAACAAAAAAATGTTGTCACATGGATACATTTACATTATAAGCGAGTTACAGGTGCCTCAATGGCATTGACTTCTTGACCAATCTTCTTCATTTTCTATTTACAGTGGAATTGTTAAAAAGGTTGATGAATTTAGATGCACCTACATGTGACAGGCAGATAAGAGTATGAGAGAAGCATGGTTCTGAGTGTATCTCAGCAAATATACCTCAGCCCTGATGGGCTACATCCTTTTCTATTTCAATCTGGCCTCTTGTGAACAAAGATTGCTGATGTTGTAAAATTACATGGTGTTTTTGTGATGTACCAAATGTCTACATAGGATATAAAATGGTTATTTATGATGGGCAGGAAAATGCCAAACTAGTCACTAGGTTGTAGTCAGTGGAGATATACAGTAGTCTATCTGATAATCCAGATTATTTTGTACTTGCCTATATGCTCATGCACAATTTTTTGTTATTCCAAGAGCTGCTTAAGCATCTAACACATAGAGCTTTAATGAACTGGAAAATGCTTCTTCAGCTGCTGATTTGACATGTTGTTTTCCTCTTGCAGCTCAGAAAGGATTTTTCTAGTTTTAGTAGATGGATATAGTGTCCATAGAATGTTTATAACATGTGTAGCACATGTGACAGGATCCCCGGGGTGCAACCTGGGACTATGGGACTGCTGTCCCCCCTTAACTCTTCAGCCTTGGCTGTCTCTCACAATGTTTTGCTAGTGACAAGCAGCAAACCTCTCCAGGTGCTGTTATCACTCAGCACAACCACAACCCTGGGGCACAGAGTGTGACAGCATGTGTCATAAACAGATAGCTAAAGGTTAATGTCTCTTTCACCTATAAAGGGTTAACAAACAATGACCTGCAAACACCTGACCAGAGGACCGATCAGGAGACAAGATACTTTCAAATCTTGTGGAGGGAAGCCTTTGTTTGTGGGTTTTGGGTTTGGCTTTATTCTTTCTGGGTCCTGGATGGGACTAGAGGTGCAACCAGGTTTCTGCCAATCTCCCTGCTACAGTCTCTTATCTATCCAGAATTGTAAGTAAGAAAAGACGGTCATTGTCTTTTAATTTTTTTTTTCATTTACATATGTGTGCTTGCTGGAAGTAGCTTAAATTGTGTTTCTGCTGGAGAAAGTTTCTTTCTATTGTTTATAAGTTGAAAGACCCTATAACTGTTTACCATCTAAAGTGCAGAGATAAACCTTTTACTTTTTCTTTCTTTTTTATTAAAAGTTTTGCTTTTTAAGACTTGTTTGATTTTTTTCTCCTAGTTAAGGTTCAAGGGAATTGTGTCTGTACTCACCAGGAACTTGGTGGGGAGAAGGGAAGGATAACTTTTCTCTTTGTGTTAGATTCATGCAGCTTGAATCTGTATGGCCTCTGGGTGAGGGGGAAGGTAACACTCCTCTCGGTGTGGTGATTCAAGAAGTTGAATCAGGTGATCTCCTAGTGTTCCCAGGGCAGGAAGGAGCTGGGAGGAAGAAGGGAGGGGGAAGGGAATGATTTATTTCCCTTTGTTGTGAGACTCAAGGAATTTGGGTCTTGGGACCCCGAGGGAAGGTTTTGGGGGAGACCAGAGTCTATCAGGCGCTCTACTCTAAGTCCTGATTGGTGGCAGCCTATCAAATCTAAGCTGGTACTTAAGCTTAGGGGAATTCATGCTAGTACCCATATTTTGGACGCTAAGGTCCAGAACTGGGAATTATACTTGACAGCATGTTACTTTGATCACTGTAATTATCAGTTCTGCAGAATTCAGCAGTAATTAAGGTGTAGGTGTGTGCAAACCAGTCATATATAGACTCCATCTTTCGTGTTACATGTTGTCTAATCAAAAATATGAAACATGGGACTAACTGATAGCTCAGCTTCTTTCTACAGCAAGATGAAGGGAAATAAGCAGTGGTGAGCTGGAGCCAGTTCCCACAGGTTCCAAAGAACCAGTTGCTAAAATTAGACCTCCATGGAGAACCAGTTGTTAAAGGGCCAGGAGGAAGGCAAAGAACTCCAGTTCACGGGCCGGACCATCCTGTTGCTCCCAGGATTCCCATCTGGGGAGGCTGAGGCTCCTTTGGCCCCTCCCACGCTTCCCCCCAGCTGCAGGGTGGTCAGCCGCCGACATCAGCTGGGGGAGCTCAGGAGTCGTCCTGCTGCCGCTTTTTGAGTGGCCTGGCAAGGTGTGTGTGTGTGTGGGGGTGCAAGCTCCAGGGCTGGCCAGAGGGGAGGAGGCAAGTGGAGTCAGGCCCTGCAAGGGACCCCAGCCCCATGAGTATGCCCCGGCCCCTCCCCACCCCCCACCTTAAATCAGAACTTTTTATAGGGAACCGATTGTTAAGATTTTGGTAGCTCATCACTGGAAATAAGTGAAGTATTCAGTCATGTTGAGTGGTGGGTATGCTTGTACACTTGATGGAAGCAAACTTTTCTCCCCAAGTCACTATCCGTCAGGTACCTGGCATTGCATTGTGTCAGCCCTGTATTTCCAAACACAACACCTGCTTGGTTTTGTCTCTATGTGCTGCTATGTTATGTCTATCCATAGTCCTGGTTCATAGGCAGGTTTTATCAGATGATGGTGATGGTGACCTCCTTTGCACAGAACTGATACCATAGGCAGGGTAATTTGGTCCAAGAAATGGTCTTGTACAAACACAAGAAACACTCCTGTATCATGAGGCATGGTTGTTCTCTATTGTGGAAGGAGAATTTACTGCACAAAGCCCATTCAGCAAAAAACTGTCATGTTAGCTGTGTGTCTGCCCTTGAGAATTTATAAGTAGAGGACCAAGAACACATGGCTGATGTATCGCTGCAAAATAAGTCAGCTGAATTTTCAGACTTTGTTTTCTGTTATGAGTTGCAAACTGAAAGTCACAATGAAAATGGGAATGTAATATCTGTACACCTGCAGACTTGGCTTCTTTATTCTGCATACTGCTGTATTAACAGCTCCTTACACTCAGGCTTTTATTTTCAGAAGTCAGGTTCTGCTTGTGAGTCCAGCTAATGGGCAGCAGATCTCTTTTGGGTCATAGCCCCAGTGCCCTCCAACTCCTCCCTTACTATACGCCTTGCGGTATTACTGAATGTATACCAAGAAGATGCTGTCCATGCTTTACTTTTTCAGAGTTTCTTTTCAAACCATAGGGAAGTTTGAGGAGGTCAGCCTGAGATTGCATTTAATTACTTCTTCATTTAGGGAATGCTTGGGGAAGTGTTTAGGCAATTTAAGTACTGTTGCTGTCTACATTATCAGTCTCTCTGCTTCAGTTTCTTTCAGTACTGAATCAATCATTTTTGGACTCTTAGAGAAATTCTGCTATGTACCTTTTCTGGCAAAGATTGTTGAGAAGAAGGTTCCAAGTCACAATTACTGTCTGCCCATCTAAATGAGTTTCTTTTGTTTTGTTAATAGGTTCCAGTCTGTTTTCTATTCATCTCACAGCATCCGTATGCCCTTGTGTAGGTAATACCCTATGTTTATCTGAAGACCAAAGGTTTTTTCCCCCCCTTCTGCTGCTGTTGGACACCTCTGTGGAATCTGACACTGTTAACCTTGAAATTTTGTTACCACTATTAAAATGCTTTATTTGTCTATTCAGCATGACATTACCATAATTCAAATAATTGCTCTGTCCCCTGTATATTTAGTCCTGCTTACTACTACTTTTTCATCTTTTTCTTTTCTTCCCCAGTTCCTTCAAGGATCTGTTCTGGTGTGTCCTCCATACTTCCTTTTGGGAAATATTATTCATGCTTATGCAACCTGATGACACACAGATATTGTCAGCTGTGGCAGAACCTATTATAAGAGCTCTTATTTGTGTTGCTCACTTGGCACTTCCAATATCAAAGATTGGATATTGATAAAGCTTAAGTGAAATGTCTTTTGAATGAATTCTTATTGAGTGCCCATTCCCAGCAGAATATTTTTTTTACCTTTTTGGCAGTTTTCTTTGATGAGAGATGTATTTTGCCTGTTTTCATATTTTAAACTTAGTTTACTGCTCAGATGAACCAGACTGGAAAGATGCAATATTATTTAAGCGGGGTTATGACCTATGCTCTTCCAAAGAGATATTGAGATTCTTATACTTTAATTTATTATTGTTCATATGTGTAGATTCCCTAGTTGCTTCCTGAAGTATTGGAGCTTTTCTGGACTGTTCACCAGGGAATGATATACATTATTTTCATAGTGTGTGAGCCGCATTGGCCTCCTGCTACAGAGACAGACACGTATTTTTCACATCCAGCTGTGTGCAGCCTCAATCCACTCTATTTAAGAATTCTTAGCTCATTCTTCTCAGAGCATCCATTCAGCTCTGAGGAGCTGCTCAGTTTTTAGAGTCAAAGCTACATTGATGTTTGTCTTGAGTCAATAGCCAAAATTAAACACATTCTTGGAAAATACTTCATAATGCATTTCATAATGTTTCGTATTATTTTTTCCTCGTGCATTTCATAGTTTATTCCATTACATCTACTTGTATAGATCTCTGAAATGCTAACAGCTATCTCAGTTCGATTAATTGATGAATCCAACAAATTCAGATGCAAATAGAGAGCTGAAAGGTGTAAGTATCAAGGAGGGAGAATAATTGTTTAGCATGCTGCAAGGAGTATAAATAGACATAATAAGATGAAATTAAATTAAGAATGGAAAGCTTAGATTGAGTAAAAGGAAACATGTCACTATAGAACAGTCTCTCCAAGAGTGTGGTGGAATCTCTACTCCTTGAGTCTTTTAAAATTTTGATGTTGTTATAATATGTAATTGTTTATATTTTAAATATAGCAGTGCCTAGAGGCGTCAACAGAAATCAGGGATACACCATGCTAGGCACTCTACAGATAGACAGTAAGAGGCAGTTCCTGCCCAAAAGAGAATATACAAGATTGGTCCAAGCCCGAGGACAGGGCTTCCCAAATGTTTTCATAGTGTGAATCACACATTAAAGGACAGATCATATTCCGGTGAAATTCTCTCCAATTAAAAGTTGCAGTATGTAACTGCACAACACCTTTCAACAAACATAGCAATTCCTCAGGCAGGGTGGGTGGGGAAAGGAATTTTTCATGTCTGAATGGATTATGGTGAGGGAATGGGGGTGAGCAATTGCTACACTTACAAACTGCCTCTATCTCACACAAAATCTTTTGTTCCACATCCCCACAAAGCTCATTTCATTCCCCCACTCCATCCCTCACATCAACAAACTGATTTCACTCTCCCACAATCCATTTCCACTTTATCACTAAATCAAAGTATTTTATCCACCGTTTCACCAAGATTTTATTTACACAAATACCATTCGATGATCCTTTAACTCTGATATCTGGTGGTCCCACTTGCCCTAGACCCTGCCTCCTTCCCCTCACCCTACTTCTTCCCAGACTCAACACTCCAGCTCTCCAGCCTTCTCCTCACCCACAGCTCCATCCACTCAAGCCTGCTCCCAAACTTCACTCTGCTTCCTCCCACAGTGTCCTCAGTGACTTCCTACTCCCAGCCTAAGGCGCACTCTGAATCCCATTACTGCTGTCATGAAGCCCACTGGTTCTGCAGCTGATGGGGGGTTAGATGTGGGAAAAGGGAAAGGTGGGTCACTTTCTTTGGGTGGCAACTCCAGGGTAAGGAAGGAAGTGGCAACTTCTTTTATACAGCAGCACCCTCTGCTGGCAGTTTCTTCTTCCTTTAAGAGTGGTAGCCATGTTAGTCTGTATCAGCAAAAAGAATGAGGAGTACTTGTGACACCTTAGAGACTAACAAATTTATTTGAGCATGCCCTAAGGTATTGCCTCTGACAAGATGCCCCGAGCACACTCAGGCGAAACTTCCACCTTGCGCCCCCACCCCCCAGCAGCTCCCTGCCCCCACCCCCCACGGCAGCTCCCCCCTTGCCCAGAGGCACCCCCCACCGATGGCAGTTCCCCCCCCAGGGAGCCATGCAGCACCTCCCCACCTCAGCTCACCTCTGCTCCGCTTCCTCCCTGAGCACACAGCCCCCGCTCTAATTCTCCTCCCAGGCTTGCGGCGCCAAACAGTTGATTAGCGTTGCAAGCCTGGGAGGCAGGAGAAATGGAGCTGCAACCGCATGCTCGGGGAGGAACCGCTGTAAAAAAACCCAAAAACTGGGGGCACCGCTTTTTGGTGCCCCCAAATCTTGGCACCCTAGGCAACCGCCTAGTTTGCTTAATGGTAGCACCGACCCTGTAAGTACCCTTCATTCTTCTTCCTTTAATAGGCATCTTGTCAGAGGCAATAGCAGTATCACCAGCCTCATGACTCCAAAATTCACTAGAGAAACAAACAAAAGTCCAGCTAAACATCCAAACAACAACCCATGTGTGTGTTGTGAGAGAGAGAGAAATAAAACCAAAATGTGTTTTGGTGTCTGATGTTTGCTGTCTGATCTCCTCATAGAAAACAACCAGGTCCCATTGGTGTGTGATTTTTTTTTAACCTTGAGGATAGCAACCTTTCCCTTCTGACCCCTCTCCTATGGCTGTCCACAATTTTGCTCAACTTCTTCTGGTACAGTGCACCTCCCCTAACAGACCTGAATGCCCTAGAAGGCTTCAGAAGCAGCCCCCCGTCTCCAGCCTAGGTGAAGATGCTCCACTGGATGCAGGAATCCACTAGAGATGTCACAGAATCAGAAGTCTGCCTTAGATATGTTCCTCTGATGAATCATAGAATATCAGGGTTGGAAGGGACCATAGGAAGTCATCTAGTCCAACCCCCTGCTCAAAGCAGGACCAATCCCCAGACAGATTTTTGCCCCAGATCCTTAAATGGCCCCCTCAAAGATTGAACTCACAACCCTGGGTTTAGCAGGCCAATGCTCAAACCACTGAACGATCCCCAAAGCAGCAACTTGGAGTTCCATGCATACTTTCACTCCTTGGATTTAGCATTGTGCTCCGACGCCCAGTTTGGGAGAGAGGTGTTACTGTCCATATTTAGTTAAGATCTCCTCTCCGTGCATTCGCCTGATGGAACACATTCTGCTATCTGCAATCTCCCACAAAGTGGGAATACACAGAGGCCCACAAAGATGAAAGAGAGGTTACAAATCAGAAACTCTGAAAATTGGAAGAAGGTTTCTGAGGAGGTTGGCGTGTGAACTCCTTTATACAGAGTTAAGCTATGACATCACCCTTATTCAAGAATGCTACAGCAGATATGGATTTTCAAGGCAGTTCCTTTGTGAATACACAGAGGCAACCCTCAAAGAACAGTAGTTACGGGTAACTAAACTCTTTTTGCACACAGAGCCACCACAAGGATGCTCCCTGCACCCTGCATGTAGGATAGAGTTAGAACACAGAACAGATATATGGTGTATAGGCTCTCCACACAGGGGTGAATTTCACTGTTGGCAACAGAGAATCTGATGCAGAAATGGAGAGAATACACTAGAGAAAAAGATTGGAGGGGGTGATAGTAGAAATTAAGTGAATAAGAGCATGATATATTTTGCTGCTGCTGTTGCAAAAAGTCAAATGCTATACAGTGATATATAAAGAGAGAAGCAGTGAGTGGAAGACTAAAGAAAAAACTTTTGCTGTGCAACCATATTGCCACATAAAAGCTATGAGTCTATGTGGTGCTAAGGCCAGAACAGACCATTGAGACCTCCTGCACATCACAGGCCTCACGCACCTGCCCCACCCACTCCTGCAGTAGGTATATAATCTCTGGCTAAATTATGCAAGTCCTCAAATCTTGATTTAAAGACTTCAAGTTACAACGAATCCACATGGACCTTTGAATACTTTGCTTTAAAACAAACTGATTAATCTGAGACAATATAAAAAAAATCAAAAAGCATGAAAGGTTTAGGTAAGGTGACCTATGGAAGGTGGTAAAAAGGCCTGCATTAGTATCTGAGATAACAAGCAATTGTAAAGCCCTAACTGAAAGAAAAGTGGGGCAGTGAAATGCAGGTATATTGAGGCATAAGGCATAAAAATAGAGAAGTTAAAAACAAGACTAAACTATCACCCACATGATAACAGGGAAGGCCAATTGGCCAACGGACTAATGTGCCACACGAGTTTGTTAAGGCAGTCAGGGAAATAATGGATTTCTGCAGAAATCTATCTCCATGAAAGAGCACGGGCTAGATGACCTCAAAGGTCCAATCTTAATACCTTAAACATGAGTGGAAGGAACCACTATCAGTATGAATACCAGCTTTGAATGTGAGTTGAAATGGACTCTGTGTTCCTTTTTTAATTTAATTATTTTGAATGTAGAAAGAGACTTCTTTTCTGTGACAATATGACAGTCTGATCAAATTTTCATCATTTGTAATAGCTCCACCGTATCAGTATTCATTTTTGCTAATGCAGTAACAAAAAGTCGTAGCACACAGATTCCCACTAACAAATGTAACAGAGAGTCAATAATATGGGGAAATGTTTAAAATACAGTAGAATTCCCCGAACAGCATTTTTGACATTGATTTCCTGTCATGCCTAAGAACCTCTGCCTACAAAAGCAAATTCTACAGAAATTTTTTTGAACAACATCCCACTATTTAATTTGTAAAAGCTATAATGAATATATGTGTATTTCATGTCTTGCGAGGATGGACTAGACAAAAGGAGAATTTAATATGAGATGAAAGTTGATAGCACATAACTGGTCTAGCTGAAAACTGATTACTTGGCAGGGCTGATGCTTGTCTGCAGTGCAAACTATCAGCTATCACCATTAGGATGGCACAGAGTCATTTGTTATAAAACAAAGCTGTCTAGCTCCTTATTGAATGTTACAAAGCATACCAGGAAGGATGGAAGGATTTTCTATAACATGTCTTCATTACTCCAAAATTGGATCTTTACTCACAATGGAGAAGAAATATGTTTTCAAGCTATATTTGATTTTATCACAGGAAATCAATTCGTATCACATACATTTAAATGTTGGTAAATTACTCTACATGCTTATTTTTATTGTTTTTGGTTCAATTATATTGTTTTCTATATACAGTTATATGCTTCAGAATAGCTGTTGGTTAATGCATTTTGTAAGGGTAATGCTGAAAGATCCCATATGCAATGTAATCATTTTCTTATATAGTGGCCAAATGTGAGATAAGATACATCTTTTGAAAACTTGGAGGGGGGGGGAAGGGGGAAAGGAAAGTGAAGGGGTGGCAATATGACTTCTGGTGTAGCAAACAAAAGATTATTTTTCCAGAAGATTACCCAGGATAAGTATCTTATATTTGCATTGGCAGTGCGTCTGCTCATAACCCTCTTAGCAGACTGGATTTGTGCTTTTTCAGTGAAAATGATTTACATTTCAGTACATGTATTAGCTTTATTCTGATTCCTATAAACACACAAGAGATGGAGAGCTAAAACCAGAAGTGGTTTGTAAACAGATATTACAAGGGTACTCTTAATAAATGGCCCATATCCTACAAACATGCACTAGGTTAATTTTACTCACATGAGTAGTCCAATTGAAGCCCATGGGTCTACTCATGTGAGTAAAATTTAGCACGTGCAGAAATGTTTGCAGGATTAGGGATTTGTCACAAACCTTAAATGCAAGTCATTTTGCGGGGTTCCCTTATTCAATTTACCAAACTCATGATTTTTCATCAGAGATTATCAAATACAACTTGGACAGAGAAATATCTCAGAAAGATAAATGTATGGATAGGGTGTTTAAGTACATAAAACACTGGGACAAATGATCAAATCTTTATGCATCAACTTGCATACCTAAAAAGGTTTTTAGAGTCTCAAAGATATTCTCAAAAACGGCTGGGCAAGGAATTAAATGCATATAGCTTTTTGAAAGGAGGGTACACATTTAGGATAACTGATGATATTTTACATTGTGCCAAAACTGTTTTTTAAAAAAGGGTAGCTGGTTTGTAGCATTTCACTCAGACAGTGAAGGTAATGAAAAAAGCAGAAAGTAAATTGTTAAAAATCGTATTACTGAAATATTTGTTCAGAGGGGGAAAAACCTACAGACTCACTTAATACATGAAGCAATGTCAGAGAAATAATAGGAATACACTTCTTTGGTAAATTGCAGAGATTAAATTTCCATTAAAATGCCATTATTTCTTTCAGTGTAACAGGATAGTAATTAGAATAGTTGCTAGAGTAGTTTCTCTTGTTACATTTACTGAGACTTCACTGGACAGAGAAAACCTTTGATATCAGGGGCTTCTGTGCCACTGAATACGCACATTTTACCTCATCATATAAAGAGATCAGGTAAAATTCATGTGGCAGCTGGTAAAGCTTTAGGGTGTGTGCAGATATTGTCGATCCTTAGTTCAGTTTCCCAAGCAAAAGGATATGAACAAGAACATTTATCCCCTTCTGGTTTTGCAGGAGTATTATTCATTTTCACAAATGCAGAATGGAAAGTATTGTAGGACAGCAGACATTGCACATTACCTCATTTATTGGTGCCATATGAAAATATTACACCCCTGCTGATATCTGTTAGTAGCCATTTTTTAAATAAAATCTTGCCCTTATATTCTATGCTAGTTGTGCATGGACCACTCCTCTTGGTTCTGTGGTCTCAGAGAATGAGTGTAGAATATTGTATGCATTGTAGTTTATGAATGTCCACAGTTTTTTTATGCTTCCTATGTAATCTGTTGCAGATGTATGTGGGAAACATTTTCTATTTATAATACTATATTGCTGAGACCAAACAAATGAGAAATAGCAAATTCGTCATGTATTAGTAGGAAAACTTGGCATGCCAACATATTACCCAAGGGAATTTACCTTGTCATGCAGGAGAATGCTGACTGAACAACCTGGTGAGGAAGGCAGTAAAGTTCAGTGGTAGCACTCAATCAGGATAGACCAAGAGGATATCAAGAAACTGATGATAAATGGGCACAAAAATCCAGCATGGCAATTATTTCCAGTTGATTGAATTAGTCTTCTAACATCAGAAAAGCTGAGTCAGTCTATGAAGGGACACTTTGATGTTTGTATACAGGGTTGATCCTGTCCTACCTTATGTGGTATATGTTGATATTTATCTTGAATAATAAGTTGGTATTGTGTGGCTGTGGAATCATTTGGCTGCCACGAAACATGGAGCAAGAGATCTTCTTGAACAAGAGGTATTTGTTAACCAGAAGAGTAACCAATTATAAACACTTCAAAAAGAGACTTTCCAGCAACATCCCAGCTCAGCTCTCTGTTGTTTATCAGAGACCGCATCTTGTATGGAACCCTGTACAGCACACAGAGACATCTAGTGATTGAATTATATATTGCAAGTAAACCTATCATACCAGCTACTTCAGGTTGGAAAACAAGAAATCCATTTCATGAAAAATGTCAAGATTTCACAATTTTTTTTGTTTGCATCAGAACAAAAACTAAACCTTTTGAATTTTTTTCATGAAGAGGGAGAGCAACATATCCCAGAGCAGTCAATAGCCAAGTAATTAGACCACTCATGAGGAATGTGGGAGACCCAGTCTCAAGTCTCAAATTCCTAACCAGCTCTATTTAGAGCACAAAGTATAAGTAATGCCCACAGGAGAGTTCACATTTACCATGCTGGAATGGAGTGAGGGAGATGTGACTTATCATAAAATTATCTCACACTGGTGTAAATAAGAATACTGCTGTACACAGTCCAAATAAAATTTAACATAAAGACCTTGGAATAAGGCAGTCATATGGAAAAATAGCCGAAGTACTCTCCTGTTATGTAACATTTATTAAAAACTAACAAAAACAAATCAGTGTAGTGTAGATTTGCCCAAAGAAACAAACATCAGCTTCAGTCACATGCAACAGGTTTGCTGAGCTGAGTAACAGCAGCAAAGCCACTTGTAGCTGCTCAATTTTGCCCTCACCAGGAGGTGACCCTACAATCAATAGAAAGAATTTTAGATAATATTGATACTTTTAAACGAAAAATGACAGAGTGCCTATCATGGTTGGCTGAACTTTAATACATTTCCCAGGATTTATATGCCTCCTTTGGCTACAAAAAAATATTCCCTGACAGATCATCTTCAGTCTGTTGGAAATGTCATTTGACTCTGGGGACATGATACTTTCTAGGCTTGCCAGTTACTTTTAAATCATTGCTGTAATGTTTTCCTATACAATTTCTCTCAAGGAGTGAAACCAAAATCCTGTCTTTGAACATTTTCTCTCTCTCGATCACTTTCTCTAATCAGCTGGATGTTCAGGTATCTTCTTCTGCTTAGCAATTCTCAGAGCATAAATTGTATCTTATTTTTCCAGAAAAGATGGAGGGTATAGTAAGTATCTTTACATAACTCTAAAATAACTTCTCTTGGGCGCAGACAGATTACCTGCATTCACTAGCGATGATCCGATCCAGATGCCTTTGTCATACAGCCTCTCTGTCAGTCTTATCCACTTGTGGAATGATGTGAAATGTTGGGAGTTATGCACATTTCATAGCTGTAGACACAGAAACCAGGTGTGTTGTGAAAATATTTTTCTGTTTGGCTTTAACCTACTTATCAGTATTTCTAAAAGTTTAATGGTTAAAAGTCAAGAATTATAGTAAACAAATAATAGCAACCCAACATGTTGTTAATAATTTATATGCCCTAGATACTTTCACCTAAAATGGCAATTTTCCTTTTATATATATTAAACCAGTATGTGTTTGCTACAGACATAGATGGGAATGACTGTGGTGTACTAGTCTCCCATTTAAAAAGTTTTAAAATGCCAAATTGTAAATTAGTGCAGCTCCTTTAACTTCAGTGGAGTTAAACCATTGTACATCACCACAGATTCAGGCCCAATACAATTATACAAAAACAAGAATGACTATAGTGGCCCCCAGGAGGCAATATGATTATTCAGGTGCATTACATATTATTGGCCAGACAAATAACCTTGAGGAACTCAAGAGGGACCCTGACAATTGAGCAGCATGATAGACTCATAAACACATACATATTAAGGTATGACGGGACTGTTGTCATCATCTAGTCTGATCTTCTCCATATTGCAGGCCACAGAATCTCACCCATCCACTCCTGTAATAGGCCCATAACCTCTGGCTTAGTTACTGAAGTCCTCAAATCATGGTTTAAAGACTCCAAGTTACACAGAATCCACCATTTACTCTGATTTAAACCAGCAAGTGACCCCTGCCCCATGCTGCAGAGGAAGATGAAAAAAACTCCAGGGGCTCTGCCAATCTGACCTGGGGGAAATTCCTTTCTGACCCCAAATATGGTGATCAATTGAATTCTGAGCATGTGGGCAGGCAGCTGGGAAAAAAATTCTCTGGTAACTTGGAGCCCTCCCAATCTACTGCACCAGCTCTGGCCATTGGGGATTTTCATTGCCAACAGTCACAGATGGGCTACATGCCACTGTAGGCAACATCATACCATCCCCTCAATACAATTATCAAGCTTAGCCATGAAACAAGTTAGGTTTTTTGTCCCCACTGCTCCCCTTGAAAGTAGGGTTGCCAACTGTCTAATGTCACAAACCCAAACACCCTTGCCCCACCCATTCCCTGAGGCAACACCTCTTCTCCAAGGCCCCACACCCTCCCTCCATCACTCGCTCTCCCTCACCATTACTCACTTTCACCGGGCTGGGGCAGGGGTTAGGGTGCAGGAGGGAGTGCAGGCTCTGGGCTGGAGCTGAGGGGTTTGGAGTATGGGAGGGGGCCCCGGGCTGAGCCTGGACCAGAGGGTTGGGGTGCAGGAGGGGTGCAGGCTCTGGGAGCCTGCCTTAGCCCCACTGCGCCCCTGGACTTTTAGTGCCTAAAATCTCTAGGTTTGGCTTCAGTAGCCTCCGGGAGATAGAGCACAAATCCAGGAGATTCCCAGCAAAACGGGGAGGGTTGGTAACCCTAGCTGGAAGGCTATTTCAGAATTTCACTCATAAGAACATAAGAATGGCCATATTGGGTCAGACCAAAGGGCCATCTAGCCCAGTAGCCTGTCTTCTGACAGTGGCCAATGCCAGGTGACCCAAAGGGAATGAACAGAAAAGGTAATCATCAAGTGATCCATTTCTTGTTGCTCATTCCCAGCTTCTGGCAAACAGAGGCTAGGGACACCATTCCTACCCACCCTGGCTAATAGCCATTGATGGACCTATCCTCCATGAATTTATCTAGTTCTTTTCTGAACTTTGTTATATTCTTGGCCTTCACAACATCCTCTGGCAAGGAGTTCTACAGCTTGACTGTGCGTTATGTGAAAAAAATACTTGTTTTAAACCTATTAATGTCATTTGGTGGCCCCTAGCTATTGTGTTATGAGAAGGAGTAAATAACACTTCCTTATTTACTTTCTCCACACCAGTGATGATATTATAGACCACAATCATATCCACCCTTAGTCTTCTCTTTTCCAAGATGAAAAGTCCCAGGATTATTATCTCTTCTAGGGTGATCAGATGTCCCGATTTTATAGGGACAGTCCCAAGTTTTGGGTCTTTTTCTTATATAGGCTCCTATTACCCCCCAGTCCCAATTTTTCCCACTTGCTGTCTGGTCACCCTAATCTCTTCTCATACTGGAGCTCTCCCATATCCCTGATCATTTTTGTTGCTCTTTTCTGAATCTTTTCCAAATCCAATATCTTTTTTGAAATGGGATGACAACATCTGCACGCAGTATTCAAGATGTGAGCGTACCATGGATTTATATAAAGGCAACATGATATTTTCTGTCTTATTATCTCATTCTGTTCACTTTTTTGGCTGCCACTGCACATTGAGTGGATGTTGTTATCAGGTCTGCCTAGCTGAGAGCCAACTAACAGCCTGACAGGGATAAGGAAAAATGCTTTATTCTGCAGAAAAAGGAGAGCCTGTACCTTGGTACAAAAGACTCTGTCTTACACAAATTTCACAAACCTTTATACACATTCAGACAAAGACCCTTGCGTGTTAATACTTGATTGGTACGTGTAAAATCTCATGTTCCCCTTATTTGGGTAGTACTGACTAGTTTGGAGCAGGATCTTCCTGCTCTGAGGCAGAGGAAAAGAGAGAGTGCAAAAATTCAGGCTACTGTGTCCATGAGCAGTACTCACTCCCACCCTACTGGCCGCTTGTAATCTATTAAGGGAGGTCAGCCAGCTTTCACAATCCCCCCTTCGAGCCTGGCAAGCCCAGATTGCCAGGCCCGTTACGTAATTTACGATCAAGCTGAAGAGACAGGTACTGAGTTGTCTTACGGACAGCAGATCTTTTGGTTACACCATCCTACAGACATTTTGTGTATTGAATTACTATTCAAACAATACATAGGAAGAACAGACAACAAATAATCCATTTAACAATTGTACAGAAAAGGCCAGTAAACCATGACTCAAGGTCTGGGAGAAGGTCCTCAAAATTAAAGGTGTGATCAAGAGATACAGCATGAAAAACAACAGCAGCGTTCTTAATATCCTATAAATCCTATTCAATTAAGCCAGAATGATTAACATAAAAACAGCATTTTTCCCCGATGCGAGCACAAGCCCCCTCTTTGCATTCATAGCATCTAGCACACGTCTATTTTGCAAAGCAACTTCTGCTACTTCATCAATCTCTCATTGTAACTTTTGAAAAGCATCTATTAATGCATTAGCTGCTTTCTTAAGCCCTGCAGAACTATTTACAACTGCTCTCTCTAGTTCAGCTACCCCCAACTCAGGAATGATTGCATGGACAAAAGAATGGAATCCTGTTTTCTGACAACTAAGGGATTGGGGCACTAACTATAAATCAGTTAGGTATACCTGGTGGTCTAATTTCCCAGATGTCTTGGTGAATAATCCAGTACCACATGCATCCTCCCCATGGACCCGTCAGGATTCGGTATGTGGAAGCGCACACGCCCCTAACTGGTCCAAATGCTTGGAAGGAGCACTGTGAATGTCCACACTTCCACTCAGAAAGTGTCCAAATATGTCTCCATGACCACAGATCAGAT
The DNA here is from genome assembly GCF_025201925.1 of Gopherus flavomarginatus. Lineage (NCBI taxonomy): Eukaryota > Metazoa > Chordata > Testudines > Testudinidae > Gopherus > Gopherus flavomarginatus. The sequence goes on along the minus strand of NC_066620.1, from coordinate 157,191,151 downwards.
GGTACTCCTGATGTGTCTGTAAGGGCAGTGGGCCAAGTCTGGTGCTCAAGATCACTCCGAATGGCCATCACCTGGTCATTCAGGAAATCCTGAATTTCTCGCTGAACCGCCCCTTCCATGGGCATCAACTTGTTCCACTACCAGTTTAGCTAGGAGGGTGGGCTTCTCAACTAGCCCCCACCCTTCCTGGTCTCTTCCCTTAAACATTCTTACTCACAAGACTACCCGAGTCCTCCCTCGTGAGGCTTGTCACCTGGGCAAAAACGCATGGTCCATTGGCGTTTAACTATTCAATTTCCTCTTGACATTCCTTTCTGAACACCAGGTAAAGGCCATTTACTTAACATATAATCCAAACCCCTTTAGAGGGTTTACCCAGAGACCCACTCATCTGTCTGCTGACACTGAAACAGAAAAGAGAATTACACAGAGAACATAGGGAATTACAGTATAATCCAGGTTTTTCTACTTCTATTACACTGACCGCTACAGGGGGCGTGACAGAAGGATCTCAATTCGACCTCAGAGCTTCCTCGCACGCATGGCTTCCACTCCGAGGAATTATGAACGAGAGGTTCAGTTCCGCCCACACTCCTAACGCCCAAATGTATACAGAGCAGAAAAACAGTAACCGGTTAAACAGAACACAACCAGAACCAGATAACCAGATAAGAGGCCCGCCTCTAACCAGAACCAGATAGTATTTCCTTATCCTATTAGGGCTCACCTTATTGAATCACAAACCCCAGGGGCTGCGGTGAAGTGAGGAAGAGGGGTTAAGCACCCCAGTGGCGCCGCTCCTAGTTCGCCGCAGCCGTCTGGAGTCCAATGTCTGAGCTAGGAGAGTCCCGGCGGAGTCGCCAGAAACTGTTACTGAAATATCGGGTCTGCCTAGCTGAGAGCCAATTAACAGCCTGACAGGGATAGGGAAAAATGCTTTATTCTGCAGAAAAAGGAGAGCCTGTACCTTGGTACAAAAGACTCTGTCTTACACAAATTTCACAAACCTTTATACACATTCAGACAGAGACCCTTGCGTGTTAATACTTGATTGGTAAGTGTAAAATCTCATGTTCCCCTTATCTGGGTAGTACTGACTGGTTTGGAGCAGGATCTTCCTGCTTTGAGGCAGAGGAAAAGAGAGAGTGCAAAAATTCAGGCTACTGTGTCCATGAGCAGTACTCACCCCCACCCTACTGGCCGCTTGTAATCTGTTAAGGGGGGTCAGCCAGCTTTCACAATGTTTTCAGAGAACTATCCACAAAGACTCCAAGAGCCCTTTCTTGAGTGGTCACAGCTAATTTGACCCCATTCATTTTATATGTATAGTTGGGATTGTGTTTTACAATGTGCATTACTTTGCATTTATCAGCATTGAATTTCCTCTGCCATTTGGTTGCCCAGTCACCCAGTTTTGAGAGATCTTTTTGTAGCTCTTTGCAGTCTGCCTGGGATGTAACTATCTTGAGTAGTTTTGTATCATCTGCAAATTTTGCCACCTCACTGCTTACCCCTTTTTCTAGATCATTTATCAATATGTTGAATAGGACCAGTCCCAGTACAGACCCCTGGGGGACATCAGTATTTGCTTCTCTCCATTCTGAAAACTGACCATATATTCCTACCCTTTGTATCCTATCCTTTAACCAGTTACCAATCCACGAGAGAACCTTCCCTCTTATCCCATGACTGCTTACTTTGCTTAAGAGCCTTTGGTGAGGGACCTTGCAAAGGCTTTCGGAAAATCTAAATACACTATATCCACTAGATCTCCCTTGTCCACATGCTTGTTGAGTCCCTCAAAGAATTATACTAGATTGGCGAGTCATGATTTCCCTTTACAAAAAAACATGTTGACTATGCCCCAACAAATTATGTTCATCTATGTGTCTGACAATTTTGTTCTTTACTATAGTTTCAACCAGTTTGCCTAGTACTGAAGTCAGGCTTACCTGCTAATAATTACCGGGGTCACCTCTCGAGCTCTTTTAAAAAATTGGCATCACATTAGCTATCCTCCAGTCATTTGGTACAGAAGCTGATTTAAATGATAGGCTACAGATGACAGTTAGTAGTACTGCAATTTCACATTTGAGTTCCTTCAGAACTCTTGAGTGAATACCATCTGGTCCTGGAGACTTATCACTGTTTATCAATTTGTTCCAAAATATCCTCTAATGACACCCCAATCTGGGACAGTTCCTCACATCTGTCACCTAAAAAGAATGGCTCAGGTTTGGGAATCTCCCTCACATCCTCATCTGTGAAGACCAATGCAAAGAATTCATTTAGTTTCTTCACAGTGGCCTTATTGTCCTTGAATGCTCCTTTAGCATCTCAATCATCCAGTGGCCCCAGCAATGGTTTAGCAGGCTTCCTGCTTCTGATGTACTTAAACATTTTTTGCTATTACTTTTTGAGTCTTTGGCTAGCCGTTCAAATTCTTTTATGGCCTTCCTAATTATATTTTTACACTTCATTTGCAAGAGTTTATGCTCCTTTCTATTTTCCTCATTAGGATTTAACTTCCACTTATTAAAGGATGCCTTTGTGCCTCTCACTGCTCCTTTTACTTTGTTGTTTAGCTGTGGTGGCTCTTTTTTGGCTCTCTTACTATATTTTTTAATTTGGGGTATATATTTAAGTTGAGCCTGTAATTATAGTATCTTTAAAAAGTTTCCATGCAGCTTGCAGGGATTTTACTTTTGGGGCTGTACCTTTTAATTTTTGTTTAACTTCCTCGTTTTTGTGTAGTTCCCCTTTCTGAAATTAAATGCAACAGTGTTGGGGAGCTGTGGTGTTCTCCCTGCCACAGGGATGTTAAATTTAATTATATTCTGGTCACTATTACCAAGTGGTCCAGCTATATTCATCTCTTGGACCTGATCCTGTGCTCCACTCAGGTCTGGCTTTAGGAACTGCAGGGCCCGATTCAAATATCCAGTTGTGGTCCGGCTCTTCAGTGGCACTTCAGTGGTGAGGGGTCCTTCGCTCGCTCCAGGTCTTCCACAGCACTGAAAGACCTCCTGCCACCGAAATGCCATGGAAGACCTGGAGTGAGTGAAGGACCCCCCCACCCCCCCCCGCTGCCGAAGTGCCACCAAAGACCTGGATCGGTGGTGGGTGAGTAAAATATATTAAAAAATTAAAAAGGCATGTAAGGCGCAGGGCCTGATTCTGGGGAATTGGCCTAAAGCCAGCCCTGGCTCCACTTAGGACTAAATCAAGAATTGCCTCTCCTCTTGTGGGTTCCAGAGCTAGCTGATCCAAGAAGCAGTCATTTAAGCTGCCAAGAAACTTTATCTCTGCATCTCTTCCTGAGGTGATATGTACCTAGTCAATATGAGGATTGTTGAAATCCCCCATTGTTATTGAGTTTATTTTATTAGCCTCTCTAATTACTAATTACTAATTTCTATTACTCCAGTTTTCAAGGTCCTCCATATATTCTTGTGTGATACCCTGTCCTCCTCTATATTGGCAATACCTCCCAAATTTGTGTTATCCACAAATTTTATTAGCACACTCCACTTTTTGTGCCAGGAACATGGATGAAAATATTCAATAAGATTGGTCCCAGGACTGATCCCTGAGGAACTCCACTAGAAAGAAACTTCCCTCCTGCCTTCTGCTGAATGAAATTCATTGTTGATATATACAAGCCAATGAACACTAGATTCAATAATTTGAACTAATTTGGCCTGTGCTCCTGGGCCCCGGCCAATTGGGGGCCCCTGGAAAAATGGGTGCCTCCGTGCCCCAACCTGCTCCACCTGCCCGCCCATCCGGTGTTCCAGCTGGGGAGCAGGGCCGGGGCTTGCCCCGCTGCACCCATCTGGCACTCCTGCCAGGAAGTGGGCTCTGGGTGCAGGGGCTTCCCTGCTCTGCCCGCCCAGTGGGGTCCTATCAGGGTGTGGGGGCTTTCCCCACTCGACCGGCCCAGCGCTCTTGATGGGGAGCAGGGTCAGGTGCTGGGGCTTCCCCCTGCTCCCTGGCAGGACCCCTGGGTGGGTGAAGCATGGCAAGTTCCCGTGTCCTGACCCTGCTGCCCGGCAGGAGCACTGGGGGAGAATGGGGAGGTGGGGGAGCCTGTAGGTGGAAGTGGTAGGGATGAGCCCCCCACTTGCTCCAGCCCAGGGTCCCACAGAAAGGTAATCTGCCTCTGCATGTTGGTTACCTTCTACAGATCTGAAGAAGAGCTCCGTGAAGCTCGAAAGTTTGTTCCTTCCCCTAGCAAAAACTGTTGTGATAAAAGCTATCACTTCACCTACTTTGTCTTTCTAAATATGCATATGTTAATTATATGGCATTGACTGTAGTTCCACTCTAAAAAGTGACTATGGAAAACCAGAAGTTTCTTATTTCTTACTGTTCTCTGTGTATTCAGACTCTCAGCTACTTGTCTTAGTTACTGAAATAAGTTTCTACTGTTTATTACTTCAGAGCCAATATGACCAACAGGGAGCTGTGTTTTTTCATTAAGTTCCAATCACCTTTGCCTGTGCAAACCTACTGAAGATAGTGCTACTGCATGGGTGTCACTAGGGGCTTAATTTACCTTGCAAAACCTTTATTATTGATGATGATGAATCAGAAGTGAAAAACTTGTATGGCTGGCAGATCCCAAGGTGAGTTTACAAGGCTTACAATTCTGTGTGTGTGTGGGGGGGTATTTTTATTTGTAAACAGATCTGGAAAACTATTGACACATCATACATGTGGAGCTCAACTATGCCATTTTTACTCAAGTTTTTGAAGTAGAAATGATTTTTTAATAGACATAAGACTTTGGAAGTATTATTTTTGCCACTAGAGGGCTCCAATTTTTCTTCATTAGTTCAAAAGAGATAGTGGAAGAATGAAAGTTTTTTTTTTAAATTGAAGGGATGTAAATTGTAAACCTATCTGGGTGTAAATTAATCCCCAGTTGAATATAACAACTTTAAAATTAAAAAAGTGTGACCATTACCTTAGACCACGATCTTGGATTTACAGCTTCATGAAAATGAGACTTAGTTATATAGCACTTCTTAAATAAAAATGCTAAAGAAAAACTGAAAAACAAGAGTTTTCCTGCATTGAGCTATACAGGTACTAGAGTGATTATGTCTATACAAAGCCACACAAAGAATAGCTTCCTGCATTTGTCTTCAGCTGGTGCCTCATCAGAGATACTAGGATTTTATCAATGTTATTGCTTTCATTTGGGAAATCTGACAGGTTTAGAATCAGAAGGAATGTTTTTTGTTTAAAAGTGATATTTTTACTGTAGGTCACATTTTGGGCCAGTCAACAATCATAGTACCTCTTTTAAGTATTAACATCTATTGTAGAAAAAGTAGCTGTCTTCTACCCATCTTAAATCCTTTATGCAGGAATTCCCTGCATGACTACAACTCCTTCGATCCTCAAAGTACTTTACAGATATTAACAAATTAAATCCCTCAACATTCCTGTGAAGTAACCAATTATTATACCTATTATGCTGGGAGGGAAATTGTTATATTCCTGGAGCCAGCAGAGAAAGAGGTAGACACAGATACACAGAGGGAGTTAATGAAAACGAAGCTGCCTGCTCTGGTGGCTTCATGGTTCTGGCTGCAACTGAAACTAACACAAGAATGAGGCTTTGCTGTGGGGAGGGAGGAAAGTACAGAGCCCCCTGAACATTTAAAGGGACATGCCGTCACAGAAATAAGCACAGAGAGTCTCAATGACCTGCTTAAGGTCACACAGGAATATTTCAGAGGTAGAACGATCAGATATAAGGTGACCCAAACTAAACACAGTATCCCAAGTGAGTGCATACCAGTGAGTTACATCAAAGCATTATGTTTTCAGAATTATTTTCTAGTCTATTCTGCATACTTCATAACAGTTAAATTTTTTGACTGCCACTGCACACAGAGAAAAGATTTCCATTGAGATGTGTAACAAGTTGGACTCACCACCGCAGTGCCTCCTGCTGGTTTTTCTGGGAATTAGCTGTGTCCAGCTCTGGAGTGCCCTTTTCAGGTGGTGTCTGTGGGGGCCCATGTCACTCCCAGACTGTGGCGTCCCCTTCAGGGCACGGTCCTCTGGCTGTGCCCCATCTCCATTGTCTTCCCCCCTTCCGGGGGAGCCAGCAGTCCTTCGCCTGGCTCCTTGCCGCAGTGGCAAACTAGAGACCATAGTCTAGCCCCTCCCTCAGGGCAAGCTACCGTCCTTTGGCTCAAACCTGCACTCAGGTGGAGCTGCAAATAGTCAATCAGGCTAGCCTCTGATTCAGAGTGGGGCAGTAAACAAAAAGTCTCTCATTTCCACCTGTACTCAGGTGGGGCTGCAGGCAGTTAATAAGCCCAGGCTCTGGTTCAGAGTGGGGTGGGAAACAAAGTTATTCAGCTCCAACTTGCACTCAGGTGGGGCTGCTCGCAATTAATGAGCCTAAGCTCTGGTTCAGAGCTGGGCAGGAAACAAAAAGTCTCTCAGCTTGGGCCTGTACCAAAAGTCAAGTACCTCAGGTTTTCCTTCAGCTAGCCTGAGGGAGGAGGAGACTGCCACCCACCTCTTGGGTGGCAGGGGGAATGCAGGCCCTCCCACTCCACTGCATCCCAGCCCAGGGTCCTAAGGGTGGCAGAAGGGTCTGCCACCACATCAGCAGGGATCCAAGCCGCAACACGCTGACTCACTCTCTTCCAGCATTGCAGCCAAATGGGATCTACTACCCCTGGGCCACTTCCACACTCCCTCTCCACAGGTACCTGCTGGTCTGGTGAGGTAAGGTGATCTGCAGGGGCATTAGCTGCTAGCAGAAGTTCTGCCAGGGTAGGGCCAGATGGCGGTCCGGGCTAGCTGTCTGTCTTCTGCGGGGTTAGGTCGTCTAGTGGTCCAGGACAGTCATCTGCTTCCTGTGGGGCTGGGTTGTCCAGGAGTCCGGGTGGCCCAAGTCAGTCGTCTGCTTCCCTTAGGGTAGGATCAGGTCAGTCCAGGTCCAGGACAGTCATCTGCACTCTGCGAGCCTACTGCTATCTCCCAGTGTGAGAGCTCAGGGAAGCATCTGTCCCCTCCAATGGCTGGGCCCACACTGAGCTTCCGGGTCCTGCCTTTATACTTCTGGCCACGCCCCTTGGCTTATGGAGGTTAGAACTAGGGGATAGGACTCTGCCCATGAGGGGGGTGCAGCCGCCAGCTTCCTCTGTGTCTGGGGAGGGCCAGTCCACCTCACTACAAGAACCAACAATAAGACTCTGATCTTTTTCTTGAGTGACTACCATTATTCTTTTAGAACCCAGAAATGTGTATAAGGAATTCACACAGGCTATAGGAGACTGTTACACAAAATGTATCAGTACAGAGTCTTAAGTGCATGTACAGTTACATAAAAATATATGCATATTTAAAAGTGAACTCTAGACTTATTAAAATCCTTCACCCTGCAAAACCATCCAAACAATTATAGGAGTTGAAATGTGCCCTAAAATTAAACAAACTCTGCCTCTGTCAGACAAAGGCAGGAAACAGAGTTCCAGAGTCAGGGGCATGTCACAAAAACATGTTTTTGAGGGTTTCCAGAGGGAAATATATAATAATCCAGGTCTCTGTTATATGCATGATGATTCTGTTTGATTGCAAGAACAGAAAAGTACAGACAAAATATCAGTATAGTGTGCACATACATGCCTACAAACCAACGCCTTGTCTGAAAGCTGATCACTAATGAGTGTCCTTTCAATGCAAAAGAATGGTGATACCGTATTACTTCCTAATGGAATCTGTAACTTTTAGTAATATTACATGCTGCATTGGTTTTACACATTAAAGATTTCAGATGATACAAGATAGTCTACATTGCCTCAAGGAACTGTGTCCTCATGGAAGCTAGTGAATTTGTATGCTGCTGCTGGATTATAGGACTTGTTATTAGTTGCCAGCATGTACATTAATATTGCCTTTTCTAAATGCATGCTGTTTCATATGCTAGTGCTAAAAGCAATTTAAATTATTATATCATATAGTATTGATTTTCATTTGAAAATGCATATAAAACAATGGGCACCCAATGTTTAATATTCAGTTAAATTGATTCAAAACCTGAACCACCCTCGTTTTGCCCATTTCTAATTTGATGTATAAAAACCAGATCCGCTATTGAAGATTCGTTTTTCAGCCCTTTAACATCATGCTGTTTGTGTCTATACATGTTTGTTCTCCAGATTACTGAGTTTATAGCAGTGGCTTCTTAGCAACCCCAAAGCAGAAACTTCCTCTGTTATCACAAACAGTGGTTTAGCTCAGTAGCAAGACAACAGCCCAGATTTGGTTAGATTTGTATAATGGATACAGTAGCTCCATCACAGTTTAAAGTACTTTAATTATAAGGTCTCATTTTCCAAGGATTTATAACACAATTTATAAAATTTTTCATATTTTTGTCTACATTTTTCTAGCTTTGGGTTATTTATTTATTTGTTGTAAATAGTCAACAATTAGCTCAAAATGTGGAATAAATCCTTTAACTTTTTTTAAAAGGCCCACATAAAGCATTAACATGATCCAGAGTGAATATTTTCATGACTTTGCACATTATGTGTTTTTGCAGAAATTGTTCCAGGCCGTTGTATTCACAACGTTCACTATTAAACAAAAATTCTAGCCAAAAACCTAAATACCTGAAAGTCACCATTCTAGTAACCCATTTCTGAAATACAGATTGTTTTTCTTGATGAGCACTGAGAATCGAAATAAATTATACCTTTGGAAAAACTTGCAGGAGGTGAAAAAACTCCAGGCATTATGCCACCATTTTGTGGCTTTGCTTAAAGGCCAGCGCTATGTCTTCAGACTTGAAGACCCCAAGCAGTTTTGGTCCCAATCCTCAGGACGTCTGTGTTAAATGCTAGCCTCTCCACGCTGCTCCATAACCCCTCTACCCAACTTGTAGCATTCAGGAACTGTGCTGTCACTGGCTCTTTCTGTTCCATGCTATGTCGCTGCAAGAAGGCCAAGAGGCATGAAGTGGAAGTTAAAGCTTCTATAAGTTATACTAATGTCCATCTATATACTACAGTAGATTACCAGTGAGATATATCATGTGGGTATCTCTATTACCTCCAAGTCTCTAGAGCTCAAGTAAGTCGTCTTCTTGTAGAGAGGTGGAGGGGGATCATACAGATTAGGTCTTTGTCTCTCTTGTGCAGTCTTTAAGTCCTTTTATCCCCTAGTGGAGGAAAATTTGTCTCAGGGGTTTTCAAACTGGGGGCCAGGACCCCTCAGGAGATTACAAGATTCTTACATGGGGGGGTCACAAGCTGTCAGCCTCCACCCCAAAGCTCGCTTTGCCTCCAGCATTTATAATGGTGTTAAATATATAAAAAGTGTTTTTCATTTATGAGAAGAGGTCACACTCAGAGGCTTTTTATGTGAAAGGGGTCACCAGTACAAAAGTTTGAGAACCACTGATTTAACTAAACATATTTACAGTACTCAAGTAACAAGATCAGCAGTTCAGGACTGGATCACACAGTGACTGAATCCTTCATGCACTTTCCATGGTACTTAGTTGCATTTCTTTATTACATAAATTAGTAATTCAAATATTTGCTATTTAACTTTAACTTTCCATATATGATCATCTGAGTCCAGTTGAAAAAACAAATAAATATTTGCATGTGTCAAAATTTGCAGATTATGCAACATGCCCAAAGTCATGTGGCAAGTTAACGTCAGAACTGAGCTTAGAATCCAGATCTCTAGCTTCCAGTCCTGTACTAGTTCAACAGGTTAGTACTTATCACCTTTTTTGACATGAGGCTAGAGCTGGTCAAAAAAATTCCAATGATTCAGTTTTTTAATAGAAAAAGCAAGTTAGTCTAAATCAAAATGTTTTGTGAGAACGTGTCGATGTTGCTGACATTTTCAGTGGGATAAAGTCAAAATGATTTATTTTGTTCTGTTTCAGTAATGTCAGAATGTTTAATTTCTACTTTATCTTTTAAATTCATATTGTTTTGACTTATATGAAAATTTTAATTTTAATATTGATCTTCTATTTACTATTTTAGACAGATATATAAAATTACAATACTACATATAATTATATTATAATTAGCAAAACAAAATGTTTCAATGATTCTGAATTAAAATTTTTCAGAATTTCCTTCCTCCATGAAATTCTGAAATCTCAACTTTTTGTTTTGACTTGAACAAAAATAAATTTCAAAATGTTGGAATTTCCTGGGGGAAGGAAATTCTGTTTTCTGACTAGCTCTGTTGGGGATCAGAACTACCCACCATTTCTGACTGGTCCTTGGTGGCCATTTGCAATGGGAAGAGGTGCTTTACGTCCCGCCCCCACTCCATTCACATTACACTGAGCTCATGTGCAGCATTGTTTTAAAAGAGTCTGTAGCTGAGTTGCCTGTCTGCAAAGCTCTTGGAGCACTACTCCCCGTGCTCTGGAGCTTAGTGTTGTTGGGTGGAGCAGATGAGGAGTATGACAGCTGCAGTGGAATTGGGTTGTGGTCAGGAGAGATTGCTTCCATCAGGTCCTAGCACTGTCCTATTTGATTCCCCTTTCCCTTCAAGTGGTAGGGTGTGACCCAATGTGTGCTCCTTAAGAACCTCCTGAAGAAGATGTCATGCTCTGCCATGTCAGAAGTCTTGAATTATGACATCCTGTGACTTTCAGGGAGCACTACTACTTCTTTTGTTAGGGACATATTCCAAATTCACTAGAGCGAATTTTAGTTTTATAGTGGTAGTACAGGTGGTCTCATACTTCACTCTGGATACTTTTCAGTTTCTTGAAAATGTAAGGAAGGAAAAAATGAATGTGTTGGACACTGCAAAATCTTTAAAAAGGAATTGACAAAATCTTTCTCATTCAATGTTGATGACGGTAACTTAATTAGTTAAGCCCTTCATCATTGTCCAAATCTAATTAAATCCCTAATTAGCCAATTAGATATTGCTTTTATCTGAGTATTATAGACACTACAGAGATGAGCTCTATTTAAATATTTTCTCATTAAGTCACCTAACCTTCAACCAACACAATTTTAAATGCTCATTGTGCTATAGTTCTTCTGAGAATACACTGTGATCTTACCTTCTGAAAATATATTAATGCATATCGGTGATTAGGTGAAGCCTTTTTTTGTTCTCACCATAGTTCAAGATAGATGTGCTACAGGTTTAATATCTCAGCAGCACAAATAGCAAATACAATTGGACTCTTAATATTCAGTATGCTTAGAAACTGGATGCATGCAATGTGCTTTCTGGTTTTGCATTTACTACATTCAAGATTCCCCCTATGCATGAGTATGGCATTAGAAGCTTTTTGCTAGTGTTAGTCTGAGAACACGTCTGAATAGGTCAAGTTCATTGTATGAAACCTAGATGGAGTGTATCTTCTATGGATTTTGTTGGGGCAGGCATGCATCAGCATTCATGTCGCACTCCCCATCAGTACCCAGCCCAAGCTGTGGAAACTAATGATCCAAACAGTGGACCAAATTCAGTGATGAATCCTGGTCACGTGCCACCTGAGACACATTGCACATATGGTAAGAAGAGATGGATTTTGTTGCTGCTGCTGCTCTTTGAAATTGAATCTCCTTTAGGTTGATAGACTTGGTGACCTTAATAGTATTAGAAAGTGTCAGACTTTGTGTCTTATCCCTATCTGGGAACACATTACTATTTTCCTGTTGCCGTTGTGAGTTGAGATTGTAGGTAAATAACCTTCCTTGATAATATTTGGGAAATAAATACTCAGCACTCTCTCTCTCTGCTGGAGTCTGGGATTATTTATTCTTAGTTTAATTTGTGTGCATTTATTTAGAATTCATAGATGGAAGCCTGAGGGGACCTGAGCTTCTGCAGCATGCAGTAGCCTCATTTCAAGATCGCACAGGATTTGGCCCAGTAGTGTCACATGTTGTCTGGGCTGTGTCTATCCCTTTAAGACATTATTAGTTTTACAGTCTGGCATAGCTGGGAAGTAATTACAGGAAATACTACAGCTTTGAAGAAGTGTTTAGACATTGGTCTCAGTTGGGATGCTTGTTACCTGCTGGAGAAGGGTTTAGACTGAACTGCTGGTATGCTTAAGCAATAATTTATCTTGGAAGTAATTTATCTCAGTATGTTGAGGTAAACCTCTCATCTGTAAGATCTATAAAAGAAAATTACATTTTTTCTTGTAATTAGAGTTTCCCAGTAATATGTAAGCAGATTATTTGTATATTATCCATTATTTTAATACCATGGCTAGAAAATTCTTTATGTAAATGTTGTCCTAGTAAAAGTAGGATTTTAATAATATCTTGAAATTGTTTCCAGTTCCTTGCAAAAATCTTGCCTGATAGCAGTATTCAGGGGCAGCTCCAGGCCCTAGCACATGCTTGGGGCAGAATGCTGTGGGAGTTGCTCAGCATGCCTGCAGAGGGTCTACTGGTCCCATGGGACCAGCGGACCCTCTGCAGGAGATCCACTGAAGCTGCAGGACTGGCAACGCGCACCCTGTGGCATGCTGCTGTGCTTGGGGTAGTGAAATGTTTGGAGCCACCCCTAGAAGTATTTTTTTTTTTAATTGGAGATATACCTATCTCCTAGAACTGGTAGGGCCTTGAAGCATCATTAGTTCATCCCCCTGCCTTCACTCACAGGACCAAGTACTGATTTTTGCCCCAGATCCCTAAGTAGCCCCCTCAAGGATTGAACTCACAGCCCTGTGTTTACAGGCCAATACTCAAACCACTGAGCTATCCCTGGACTGTATAGTTTGGCCCTAACTCATAAAGTAAGAACAATCTTTTTATCTTACTGAAAAAAATATTGATTGCTGTTAGCTCTCTGGTTCCTCTGAATTTACTTCTGGACTAGACATTTCAAATACCTTTCTGATTTTGATCTGAATAGTTATGAGCTAGATGAGCAAAAAATATAAAGTATCAACTATGTAATTAAACACTCAGATATTTCCCCAATTAAACATTCCTTCAGATGTCCTATGTTCATCGTTATTGAGAGGGATTCAGATGAAAAGAACCCTCTCTCAGCTGTGCTGGGGACTTTTTCTGTATAAAGAAATCCCATCTCAGTTAAGCTGACATTTTGAAATGTACTCTCATTTCTTTCTCAGACTTGGGTCAAGAATCTTTTGCTTTCATGTCTTTATGAAACAGATAAAACGTGCTCTGAGTTTGTGCCATCTAGTTCTGACACATTTTCAATAGTACATGCTTTTCACACAACAAGTCATTCAAGTTTACCTCCAAGATATGTATCTATAGTTACCATCCTTTTCTTCAGGGCCTATGTCTCATAAGGGTTCATAGTCTTGGATAGCACTGGTCTACAATTTTTGAGACGTCGTCTGCTTCAGAGATAAAATGTGATATTTATTACGTATTTTGATGTGCTGAATTCAAATATGACAATTAAAACAACTGATTGGCTACTGTTTCTAAGATATTTAAGTTTTTACATTTTATGTCTATGTATATTGTGTAGATAGTAGAGTTTTAATCATAAATTGTAAACCTAGGTCTTTTCATGCGTTTATGGTTGCTTTACATGATAATATTTCACCTGTACTGTTTATGTAACACTTTAAAAATCAGCAAAAGGGTTCTATAAATAAAATTTATTATGAAACAAAAGGCAAAAAACTATTCTGTACATAGTTTAGTCCTATTCAGGGTCTACTCGGCGCTTCTTGGCTTGTCTCTTGTATTCATTAAATGGAGCATCTCTTGTCACTGTCCAGCAATAGTCTGCAAGCATTGATGGGCTCCATTTGCCGTGATAGCCTGCCAGGAGATTCCACTGCTGTAGTCTGGAGCCCAACAGCTCTGCCTTACTCTTGGGTAGTTCCAAATCCCTGACAAGGTCATTCAGTTCACCTTGTGTTATGAGGTGTGGTTCAGAGGAGGAGGATGGGAGAAAATGTGGGTCCTGTGACATTGATGGTTCAGGACCAGAAGTTTCATCCTCTTCCTCTTCCTCGTCTGACTCAAGTGAGAATGATTCTGGTGCATCAGGAACCAGCAGTCCTTCTCCGTGGGGTACTGGGTGTATAGCTGATGGAATGTTTGGATAATGCACAGTCCACTTTTTCTTCTTTGACACAGCTTTCCAACTGGAGGCACTATGCAGAAGTAACAATTGCTGGTATGATCTGTTGGCTCTCGCCAAATCATTGGCACTGCAAAAGGCATAGATTTCCTTTTCCTGTTCAACCACTGGCCAAGATTTGTTGCACAAGTGTTGCAGCATATGTGTGGGGCCCACCTCTTGTCCTGATCTCCAATTTTGCAGCTAAAATAAAGGTGATAGACTTTCTTAACCATAGTGGTTATACTGCGCTTTTGTGATGCAAAAGTCACTTCACCACAAACATAGCAGAAGTTATCTGCGCTGTTCACACAAGTACGAGGCATCTCTGCTCACTTTGGCTAAACAGAAATGTGTCCCTTTGCAAAATCAAACACTGACAAATAAGAGAGCATGACACTGTATGATTTCTAGAGCTGATATAGGGCAATTTGTTCAGCAGAGTGATATAAGCTTCGTTAGGATTGCATCATCCATGACTTCTAGGAATAACATGATGCAATTCATATCATGTATGACGCAATACCAGCTTCAGATTGCATCATTCATTGTTTTGCCTCAAAAGCAAGTACTGTCCAAACCCAGTGATAGAATTATTCATAGATCCAGTCAAAGATGTATTTTAGTCATTTCTGGTTTAAATTGAGATCCCTTCCTTTTATAACTCACTTATCATCCGCCATTCCCAAGTCAAGGGTCATATATACTGACCCAATAGCATATCTTGAAAACTAGAGCCAATCAACAATTTTAAGCATCATTTTCGTTCTCAGTGACCCAGAATTAGTAAAGTTGGACTACATTTATTTCAGAAGCATTTTGGCTGTAGTGCAGTGTAGGCTACAATCTACTCTGAAATATACAGAGCCACACCTATAACAGGTTAGCCTAGTCTTTTTCCAGACATAGGAAGAATATTTCCTGATGACAATTTGGATGAGTTAGGCTGGGAAAGTAAATTCAGGTCTGTGGGACTGGAATAGTGTCCAAAGTCCTGTCAGAGATATGGACTTTACTTTCTGAGCACTGGTTTACACAAGCATGACCTCTTTCAGCATACTTTAATAACACATTACTCTTCAGTTTATGATTTAATACATTTGTGAAATAACCTTTTCTCACAAGAGTTTGTAAGAATGAACACAATAGCCAGAGGTCAGCTTCAGCCAAAGCATTGGTGATTGGTTTGCTGAAACGATATTAAATGTCATCAGCAGTCCAGCTCTGCCAAGTGCTTGTTCTTAGCTACCTGATAAGGCAGAGTTGCTTTTCATGGTTACAGTTTCAGGTACTGTCACTTTTGCTAAGTTCTACCACTTTCTCTTGTTTAGCAGAGATTCTGGTGTTGAAATATTATATTTCACAAGGTCTTTTTTCTCTCTGAGTAGTACTAATAAGTAAGTGGAGCGGTGTGAACGAAAGACAGAAATGGTCTAGAACATTGCCAGTCATGCCTGCTCTTCCTTCTTATTAGCCTCAGCCCCTTAATTATTCAAACCCGATGATTTTATGACAATTATCCTACTATTATTATTATGTATTCACTGAGTGCCGATAGGGTGCTCAGTTTGAACAAACATAAAGATACAGTTATTGACTCAAATAGTTCACTAGCTAAATCAATACCAGAGACATGGGCTATGGATCCTATCTCGAAACATCTCCCTTTAGGAAGGAAGGAAATTCAGTGGTGTTCTTATTTGCATGTTCTTGACCAAAATAGTTTTGGTTTTGGCCTGAGTTTGAGGTAAATTTTTATGGGGCTTATTCACCCATCCCTAGTTGCTGTATTATACAGCTAGAGCTAAATTAAAAAATCAGCGTAGGCATGGAGACCCTGATTCTAATTTTTAGGTACCTAGAAAATCATTGGGATTCAAAGCCTGAGTTAAGTGCTTAGGCTCCATATACAAACAATGGGGAGAGACAGACACATCAGAATGGGATTCACATGAGCCAACATCCTAGCTGGCTTTCTGTCTAAACTGGCTAGTGGGAGTGCCAAACCAAGTGTTGTTTATGCTAAGTCCCTACAGTGTCATTCCCATGCTTAATCTTTCTCTCTGGGTATGTCTACACTGCAACTAAAACCCCACAGGTGGCCTGTGCCAGCTGATTTGGGCTTGCGTGGTTCAGGCTGCTGTGCTGTTTAATTGCAGTGTAAACTTCCGCACTCAGGCTGTAGCCTGGGCTCTAGGACCCTGTGAGATGGGAGGGTCCCAGAGCTCTGGATGTGGCCTGAGCCAGGATGTCTATGCCACAATTAATCAGCCCTGCAACTCCAATTCAGCTGGCACCTGCTAGCCATGGATGTCTAATTGCAGTGTAGGCACCAAGCAGTTTAGGCACCTACAGGGTTCAGGGACAGCTGAGCAGAAGCTTTGTGAATCCCAGTGGAGTCTGATTCTTGGATTAAGGCACCTAATGTGACAGTTGGGCTGTCCTTTTGCTAGAGTATTAAATTTTGAAGAGCGCCTTCTGAACATGTATAGTAATTCCAGCTCAGTATTGTAAGGGTTTTCGTTAAAGCTCATACTTTGCTTCATTATGCTGAATTTGGCAGCATTACTACAGAATCTGGCCCAGTATTTGACTACTTGCATTACACCTGATTCGAGGTATGCTGATTTTACACTGGCATAAATTCATTACATTGAGAAAATTCAGTAACTATGGAGTTACTTTTGATTTACACTGGTTCAACTGAGAGAGAATCAAGGCCATTCTTTGCACAAGAAACTGTAATGCTATAATTACTGCAAAATAACTGTACCAATTGACTAATGATTAATATGTATTAAAAACTCTGATGGTTGTACTATGTATTTAGGTGATAGACAGTAATGTATCTAAGGAAGAATAACTTTGTGATGTGATATACAGATGATTTAGCATTTCGTTAGGTGCCCAAACCATCAACATGGTTTTCACACGTCAAGATTTTTTCATCATAATGACTGTGAAATACAAATTGAATGAGCAAATTTTCTCTCAAACAAAGTGAAGGCTACATTGGTGAGACTGGAGAATGTAAAGTGAACTTAACTGCAGTACTTCTGATGGTTGGTCTCCTACTATTGTAGAGTATTCATTCAATATTACATTAAAGGAAAAAAATCCATTATAGAATTCAAGTATAACAAGAGTCCTTTTACCTTGGATTAAATGCAGATGTATTTTAAATTAAATCCACTAGGAGATTCTTTTATGCATTGTGACAACAGTTTCATATTCATTCAGGAGTGCTGGAGCAATTTGTATAGTGGGGGTGCTGAGAGCCATTGAACCAAATAAGTTGTTTATATGATGGAAACAACTTCAAGCCAGGGGGTGCAGCAGCACTCCCAGAACCTTAGTTCCAGCATCTATGCAATGTACCTATGAAATAAGAGAATTGATTTGTCATCAAGGAAAGTTGGCTGATCTTGGTTTCCCTCTTTGTGGAAAGTAATCCATTGAATATAAAAGGACAAAACTAAATGGTTAAGATATTTGCGGTTAGCTAAGTTTTCAAAGCATGTACTCTTCCTTTCACTACTGATTGTGAGGAAAACTCCCAGTATGTTTTAAAAACATTTGCTGAATCACATCACTGGCAGTGTCTGATCATTAGGGAACATTAAGGAGGCTATGCTTTCTTACTCCACCTACCCAGAGGAGCTAAGCTCTACATAGCTCTGCTAATGTTCTACAGCAATGAAATTGCTGCATGTTGTTATTGTTACTAATGAGCAAGCAATAAGTCTGAGACAAAGGAAATTAGTTGATGTGTATACAGACTAACTACAAGGGAAGTAAATATCCCAAAAGAAAATCAAAGCTTGTAGATCAAACTATAAGAGAAGCTGTGTGTATGGAATCATCGTCTGAAAAGCATTTTTAGTCCAGTGAGACAAATGGAAGAAAACTGTGGAGGCTGCAGATTTCTTGCTGCAGTGGCTTCTGTTACAAACTGAAATAGCGGAAGGGGATAGAAGTCCACTGAAATGTATGACTGCAAAATGACAGCAGCAAACAGGGATGATTCTGTAAGGCAAGCCTGCTGCCACACTTTTAAAGTGCTGCCATCCACATTGCAAAACCAGCAAAAGCTTATTTAAATATTTGGAACGATGTGTATAAATGTTTAAGAATGCGGATACTCTAGACTGATGTATGCAGGGTGTGATGAAGTGGGTTTTTCCACCTTATGATGTTGTATGCAAACCTAAGTGAGTCTTACTATTTTGCATAAATACTGTGTGTACCTCAGTTTCCCTGTGTATTGCACCAATGCTTAGGTGATGGGAATAAGGGTGCATGATTTTGCTGAGACCCTCAGGGCTAGGTGAGATGGCTCCAGCTGCTTGCACATAGGCAATGGCCAATGCCCTTCATAACATGAAACCCAGGTGACACTTTGCCTGGGAAGTGAGACAAAGACCAGGAGGAGGAGCAACAAGTGTGTCGGAGATCCGGTCACTGGAAGCTGGGCAGTCTGCTGTTGGGACTCAGAGAGGAGGGAATCCAGGGCATCCGGCTCAGGGTACCTCCAAGATGGACTTTGCCAAAAGTCACTGATTTCTGTGCTAACAAGCTCTGTTCTATGCTTTGTTCCTGTTGACTAATAAACCTCCTGTTTTATAATTCTGGTTGAGAGTCACTGCTGACTGTGGAGCTGGGGTGCAGGGCCCACTGGTTTCCCCAGGAACCCCACCTGGGCAGACTCGCTGTGGAAAGCACACGGTGAGACCAGGGATGCTGAATGCTCCAATGGCAGACCCAGAGAGGCTGAAGCTGTGTAAACTACTTGCCTTGGTGACACTATGCTCAGAGAGAGGAGGCATGCTACCCCAGAGCAGTTCCAGAGCATCACCCTGACAACTCCGTAACACAGGGCTGCCCAGAGAGGGGAAGCAAAAGGAGCAGTTTGTCCCAGGCCCCCATTTGATACGGCCACCAAAATGACAGAGAGGCAGCTGGGCCAAATTTGAGTGAGAGTGGTTGTAACCTGGTGCATGGGGTCACTGTACCACTCAGATTTGGCACTTATTATTAGTATTTCTCTAAGTTGCCAAGGAGAAGGCACTTCAAGGCACATGGTTTCGGGGAAATCTGGGTCTGGGAATGTGTTGGGGTGATCTTGCTGGCTGTAACCCAGGTTGGTAGAAGCTGCTGTGTGACTGTTGTGTTGCTGACAGGCAGCTAGGATCAGAACCAGCAGTGTTGGAACAATTTTTATAGTGGGGGTGCTGAAAACGGTTGAACAAAACTGTAAACTTTGTATATGATGGAAACCACTTCAAGCCAACCACACCCCTGGTTCCAGCCCCCCTGATCAGAGCTGCTGGACTGGGGCTGCAGCTATACGTAGACACTCAGGGTGTGACTTGTAGGCTTGCTGCGAGCATCCCACATTGGAAGCTATAGCAGCAAAGCATTGTGAGGCATTCAGGGTTATAGGGCAGGCAGTGACACAACCCTTCACAGGTCTGGATTTGTACCTCCAAACCCCAGAATGTAACAGAGTGGCTCAGTTTCAGATTTTGCTCTGGGCCAGGGGCGGCTCCAGGCCCCAGCATGCCAAGTGCGTGCTTAGGGCGGCAAGCCATGGGAGGCACTCTGCCGGTGTCGCGGGGGCGGCAGGCAGGGTGCCTTCGGTGGCATGCCTGCAGAGGGTCTGCTGGTCCCGCGGCTTCTGGACCTCCTGCAGGCACTTGGCTTCTTGACCTCCCACAGGCAAGCTGCCGAACGCAGCCTGCCTGCTGTGCTTGGGGTGGTGAAATGCCTAGAGCCGCCCCTGTCTGGGCCCCACAGAAACCTCTGTGCGGCTGTGGCCTGTCACTCTCAGAGGCCATATATATACTCACATCCTGACTGACATCCAAAACCTTATTGACTTCAGTGAGATTATATATGTACGTTCTGTCACTGACTTCAGTAAGGGGGAATTGGGAGCCTGTTATGAAAAGTAATAAAGGAAGTGGACATTTCTTCATCTGAATCACAGGTTCATCTTTATCCTTCATGTAAAACACTGATAATACAGTTACATCAGGGATGAATTATGCAAATAATTGCCCCAGGTAGGAAAAAATCTTCTCCCTGAATCTGAATAATATTTCCTCTCCCTCCCCACACCTTTACAGTCCTGATGCGTTACAATTGATTTAGATTTAACATTCCTTTTCATATTATGAGGCACCACACACATTAAATCAAATCTCGCAGTCCCTGAATTAACACGAGTTCATAAGAACTCCGTTTACAGTACAGTAAACAAACAATTGAAATGAATATTGTTTCTGCAGAAGGAACATATCAGACTAAATATTTTAGTGCTATCTGTAAATACAGACACATGTGAATACTCACAGTAAGAGGACAGGGAGTCTTGTTTAATGTTTCAAGCAGGAGGCTGGAAATGAGGGATCCTTCTATTCCTGGCTCTGCCATTGTTTCTCTGTGTGACTTTGAACAAATCAAATAATCACTCTGCTTATCAGTATACTCAGCTGTCAAATGTGAATTATACCAACTTCACAGGCTTAGAGGTAGGCTTCTGTAAAATTTGTAAAGCACTCTGAGAACCTAAAAAGCCAGGGCACAGGGTTATTATTTATATAATATTTAAACATAATAAATGAGGAAGATTCAGCTACAGTACATACTGCAATTCATTCCCATAATTAATGGAAAGGGAAATGCAGCACAGAAAAAAATTCCTAGAATTTAAAAAATGATGTATTGAATTTTTTCTGTTCTGACCCTTAAGAGGAGAATATATTAAGTTTAATAAGTCTTAAAAAAAGTTAGTTCTTACAAAGCAATAGTTAGAGAAAGCACAAGTTGCTCTGAGTAGAATTTAAATAACTGTGGTGGAAGGGGAAAATCCTGATTTATTCATGAAGAAATCTTTTTGTTTTCTTTCATGATTAAATCCTGCCAAAAAACAGCACCTACTTTGTACACTCAGCAAATTGCTGCACTCTGTTCCAAGGCCCAACTTCTTTTCTGTGGCTGAGAAGGGTCTGTCATTAGATAGCTTAGATCCAAGTAGCTATCTTCAATAACTTTCAAAGATATTATGTTGTCAAGAAGAATATTTAATTGTTTCTCAATACTGAGAATTCTACAGGTGAGTATCTCACTAATCCTACAAGGTCTTAGACAGGTGCTTAATTTTAAGCATGTGACTAGGTCCCATTAAAGTCAATGGTACTATGCGAGTTCTGAAGTTTTTGTAGGATTGAAAACTGAAGTATCCTATATAAATTGGATATAATTTTACTCTTTTTTCTTATGTTCCACTGGGTTATTATAAGTTATAGATGAGTTCTTGTTTCAATACATTGCTATCTCTTTTAGTATAATTTTTGTATAATTTTTTGTATGTAAAATGCAAGAAAGCTTTTAAACAAATAAAACCTTTTGGGCATCTTAGCATTGTTTTATTAAATTTAAACTGAAATAAAAACAAAAGCTATGTTACAAGGTATTTTTCCATTAGGATTCTGAGGGTACGTGGAACAAAACAGGCTAATTCACTACCACTGTCTGCTCCACCATATTACCAGCATAGCTTCTGCCACCTTCTGTGTCTTCTCAAAGAAACTCAGTTGTCCATATGTAGGTAAGAAAATATGTATGGATAAGAAACGCAGTTCAAGCTGGAATTTGCCCTGTGAAGCTGTGATCTAAAAATACTTTTATTTAAAGATTTGCAGTGCTGTTGTAGTCATGTTGGTCCCAGTTTACAAGAGATACATGGTGGCGGAGGTGATACCTTTTATTGGATCAACTTCTGCTGGTGAAAGAGACCAGCTTTTGAACTATATAGGGCTCTTCGGGTCCAGAGCTGAAGAAGAGCTCTGTGTAGCTGGAAAGCTTCTTTGGCCAATAGAAGTTGGCCCAATAAAGGGTATTACATCACCCACCTTGTATCTCTTTATTTAAAAGAGACAATCAATTTGAAGGCAGTATCAGCTGCTACACCTCTCCCTTAACAATATTTGTAGGGTTCCGTCACATTTTTCAATAAAAAAAATTAGTATTCCCTCCCCTTCTGCTCTAATAAAGACTCCGCAAACAGGGGAAACTAATTAAGTCCCCCCTCCCTGTTTCTGCAATGAATTCCATGCAGGTGAACCCTCATTGAAGTCATTGGACTCCAGGAAGCTCCAAGGGTTAGCGCACATGTAGCTCAGTGCAGGATCACCGCTTAAATGACATACAGGGGAGACAGTGTAACTTACTATACACAAAGAAATATTGAAAAATTGAATACTAGTTTTCTCTAATCTTTCAGTTTTGGTGATTGTCACTATTACTTGTAACAATACCAGATACTTCGTTGCGCAGAAGTATTATTTAAGGGGATGTCTTCCCTGTTCAGGAGATAAATTTATATGTGCTCCATCCTCTACCTAGACGTGGCTAGGTCCCTTGATTTAGGCAATGATTGATATGCCACGCACAAATGAAAGACTTTTTCATTGCACGCACTCCTGATTGTCTTCCTGCGAACACACCAATAATACTGCATCTGGTGAACTGCATCTTGGGAAAACATTTTTGGGAATATCTCCTCCAGAAATAAGCAGTACAGAGTGTGCCCAATAAATGTGGAATTCCGGGACTATAATATTTCTCTGACAATGTATGTTGTCTGTCATTAGTTCTTCTGGGGTAGAGGTTAGAGTGTATAGTGACTATAAAAGGACTAATGAATGATGTGTATCTGAGAGATCTTTGACAGTGGGATCATTATGTGACCCATAGCAGCCCTCTTGGAATGCCTTCATATTGAAACACTGTGGGGCTAGATATGACCAAAGCAACTCCTTATGCAAGTATATCTACCGTTTGTTTGTATAAACAGTAAAGCTATAGATCTTCATGACATAAATATATCTGTGAAATTCATAGACTCCTGACACGATTCTCACAGGTTGGTAAAACTATGGTACCAAAATTCTTTCCTTACCTATTGGTCAGCAGTTACTTGTGTCCAGAGGTACCAAAACTTTATGGGGGAGGAAGTTCTTAAGAGCCTCTCAAATTTGAATTGTTACACACTTTTATGCAATTATTACATACTTCCCAGGCTCTGACTGCAGGCCACTAATATGAAAGAGAAAATGCTGGCACAGATTTTGCAAACTGTTCCATGCAGGCAAACCGTGGATGATTTCAGAGGGGTTCTGCATGAACTGAGGGGGTCCACTCTCATGCAATAGCCCACAAATCCTGGCCTCAGGACGAAAAGATTCAAGAGTCCAACTAGCATGGGTATATTTTTTGCCTTTGTCTGAGCCCCTCCATCTCAGTATGCTCAGAATAAGCAGTATTAGTATTAGCTATCAAATATTTATGTATTCTGAACATAAACGCATCAGGCTGAAAAAGAATGTAAGCATCATTGTAAAATTTATTATGCATCTTTTGCTAGGTACCCTTATGAAAAAGTTTACATTTGTCTAGAAAACACGAAACATTATATTTTATCATTGTAATCTCAAAAAATCCCTCTGCTTCTGTGTTTTTATTTAGATTATTGGTGTACTTTTAAAATTAGTAATCCGTGAGGCAAATGAACAGTGCATGGAATGCAGACATTGATAGCTAATTTATACATTTCCATTGAAGGTCAAATGCTCAATATGCAATTTAGATTTAAAATCCAATTTTTGGGAATTTGTCCACTGTACAAGGGACTTTGGAGAATAAAAGAAGCATTGGTAGAAAAAGCAATTTGCTTTGTATTGTAGTCCCCTTGCAACTGTTCAATAAATATATATTTGAATAAGAAATTTCTTCCTCCTGGACAGAACCTAGCACTACTTCTCCACCTGCTTCATCTTGCATAAAAGACATAATCTTCTCTTTATGACATCACAGTCTGCTACCATGGCAATGATTCTGATTCCACAAATGTATCGTTGTTGAATTAATTAGGAGCACTGCAGCATTAATTAGAAGAAGAGGATGGCTGTAAGAAAACCTGTTTAAAAACAAACAATTAAAACAAGAACTTTAGAAAAATGATAAGTAATTGCATAAAAGAATAGAAGAAAGGAGTAACTAAAAATATGTACTTAATATGTATTAACTTAAGGTGTAATTCACTTCATCAGCATAAAGTTTGACTAATTAGGCATTAGGCAAGTGAAGTACATGGGAGAGAGTATGATAATCCTTCCTGGGGTCAATATAGACTGCTGCAAACTTTTTTAATTTAATATTTTTTAAAAAAAATAATTGGAGATATATCTATTTCCTAGAACTGGAAGGAACCTTGAAAGGTCACTGAGTCCAGCCCCCTGCCTTCGTTAGCAGGACCAAGTACTGATTTTTGCCCCAGATCCCTAAGTGGCCCCCTTGAGGATTGAACTCACAAGCCTGGCTTTAGCAGGCTAATACTCAAACCACTGAGCTATCCCTCTCCC
This sequence comes from Gopherus flavomarginatus, assembly GCF_025201925.1. Lineage (NCBI taxonomy): Eukaryota > Metazoa > Chordata > Testudines > Testudinidae > Gopherus > Gopherus flavomarginatus. The sequence goes on along the minus strand of NC_066620.1, from coordinate 157,166,624 downwards.
CATGTGCTATGATTCTATGATAAGATTTATGGGGCCATGATCTCTGTGTTGGCTACTGCCCCCAACATGCTTAGGGTGTTTTGTATTTTCGGGGGGAGGAGGAAATTGGCAAGGGAAGTTGAGACAGAATCAAAATTATCTAGCATGAGGCAATCACTGCAGGTTTGTGGAAATACACTGTAGACAGACACGCTTGCCGGCCATTGCTGTTCCTCCTTTCAAGATCACTACTCTAGCTGATGTGCTGCAGCCATCATTCCACCATCTCACTGGCACTTGTGGCTGGATATGTTATACTTGTGGTTCTTGTGGCCTCCCCAGTTGGCACTGCTGCTCTCTACATGCCTATGTGAAATGGCCTGGAGAACCCATTTGCAACTGCCTGCCTGTATAGCTGTTTTATTGGTGGCTTCCCCCAGGCAAGGTTGAAATGGTTTAGAGGACCTCGTATGGGCCCTCTAGACCAAGGTGAGTTTCACCCATAAAAGGTATTTTATATTGATATTAAAAGAAGGGTGACACATATGTATTGTGGGTTAATGTTTTTTTTTTTTACACCAGGAATCATATCCTATGATTGCAGCTGGTTGGAAAATTTCTTGTGGAAAAGAACAATAATTTTGTGGACATTTTGACAAATTTGCTCCTTCTCCTCATTTTCTGACCAGCTCTACTTGCAGTTGAACAATCTTATCATTTAATTATTTTTTGAGGGGGAGCGTTGAAAACTTGCCATAGAAATGGCAAATGGAACGTGGAAGATAAGGAATAGATTTATAGCACAAGTAATAATGCCATGATATGTTTCTGCTATTGCCTTTAATATGAGGTTAGAGGAAAGGATAAGTGTTCTTTAAGTGAAAATTCTGAATCCTGCCACTGTTGTTTTTAAACTTTAAACCCATTAATATGTAGTGATGTCCTTCTTATACTCAGCTGTGACCTCCCAAGTAGTGTCAGTACTGGCTTTTTGTTCCCTATAACATTTTGGAAAATGTGACTGAACCACCTGTGATAAGGAATTCCCTTATATTCAAATCTGACTTAGTTTCATCTTGCTGGTCTGGCAAAGGCTTGGCTATGGGCAGACTGTGAAACAGAGCTGCACAAGATCTCTATCTGACTTCTCCTCTCCCCTCTCCTAGGCACTAATCTCTAGTTCCGGACTGCAGTAGTGGGGAGTCAACATAGTTATACAGTCTTTACATACTTCTTTTTTCCTTCTCAAGAAGACTTACTCATCTGGTGAGCACCAGAGGCACTGAAAGCCCTCTTGATGTATGTATCTCTGCACTTCACAAGGCCATCATGCAAGTGGAAGGAACCTGGGTCACCCTCTAGTGTAGTAAAGGCAGGTGCAGCAACGGTAACACCTGAAACAGCTCTGGGCTTGGTCCACTACGTGGCTGACCTGGCAGTTCTTAAAACCAGTGAACCCTGGATGAAGAAATATGTGACAGGGAATTAATCTCTCTTTTCTGGTAGGATGAAAACTCAGGGCATAATCCTACCCTGCTTTGTCATGATTGAGCAAGATACAATCTTTTTGATGTGATATCATATCTTTTGAGATATATAGAAAAATGTCTCTTGATAGAAAGGTCAGCAGAGGAAACCTCACTATGACAGCTGCAGACCTCTGCAGACTACTAATATCTATTCTGATAAGGGCCTGCATTAAATGAATAGCACAGGCTTAGAAATCTCAGCTATGAGATCATTTCCATGAAGGAACATATATATCTTCAGTAGTCTGCAAGGAGTTTGTATGGCTGTAACATTGTCTACAATTGAGTTGGGGGCAGGGTCTTTTGAAAAAATTCTTGAAGAGACCCTCAGATTTAAAAAGTGCAAGTTGATAAGTGCCAGTGGTTTTTTTAAAATTATTTTTAGTTAGACATTGCTAATATATTACATTCTAAATTTTATTATTTAGACATTTTTATATTTTAGACATTATTTTTACTCCATCTTAAATATGTCTGTGATGGGTTGGATCACAGAAACCCCCTTGGGGCTGCCAACTGATGTGCCAAGACTACTTCTGCCCCTGCTGTCTCTGCCAGCCTGGGACTTCAGAGCCCTGCCTGGTTGTCAGACATGCTTGCCAGCCACAAACACAGACCCAAGTTTTAACCACGTCCCACAATCTGCAAGCTAATTGAAAGTGTTCCTGTCTTTAACATTCAGATGCACAACTCTCAATGGGGTCCAAACCCCAAATAAATCCATTTTACCCTGTATAAAACTTATACAGGGTAAACTCATAAATTGTTTGCCCTCTATAACACCGATAGTGAGATATGCACAGCTGTTTGCCCTCCCCCTCAAGTTTTAATACATACTCTGGGTTAAATAAAAGTGATTTTATTAAATACTGAAAGTAGGATTTAAGTGGTTCCAAGTAGTAACAGACAGAACAAAGTGAATTACCAAGCAAAATAAAATAAAACACACAAGCCTATGCCTAATACAATAAGAAAACTGAATACAGATAAAACCTAACCCTTGGAGGTGTTCCAGTAAGCTTCCTTTTACAGACTAGCCTCCTTCTAGTCTGGGTCCAGCAATCACTCACACCGCCTGTAGTTATTGTCCTTTATTCCAGTTTATTTTCTGGGGGTGGAGAGGCGATCTCTTGAGCCAGCTGAAGACAAAATGGAGGGGTCTCCCACAGGATTAAATAAACTTTCATTTGTGGGTGGAGACCCCCTCCTCTCTTCTATGAAAAGTCCAGCTCCAAGATGGAGTTTTGGAGTCACATGGGCAAGTCACATGTCCATGCATGACTCAGTTTTTAAAGGCAGCAGCCATTGCCCACATGCTATCTTGAATGTCTCCAGGAAGACTTCTTATGTAGATTGGAGCCTTCCAAGATCTATTGTTCATTAAGTGTACCTTGATTAGATACTTAATTTGCACATTCCTTTCTCAAGAAGCTGTCCAACTGCTTTACTAAGGCTACTTAAAATCAAGCAAATACGCAGCCAATATTCATAACTTCGAATACAAAAATGATACATGCATACAAATAGGATGAATAGATTCAGTAGATCATAACCTTTACAGAGATATGTTACATGGCATATGCAGCATAAATCATATTCCAGTTATGGCATATATACATTCATAAGCATATTTCCATAAAGCCTTATGGGGTGCACCATCACAATGTCCAACTAATATTTTACCAAGAGTTTCTATATTTCAGGGAAATGTTACACTTACTGGGGGAAAACTCATCCCTAGTTTAGCTTTACTTCAGTAAAAAAGTGTTATTCCAAGGATAAATATATCTATCTATTTTAGCTACTTATATGACTTATTTGAGCACCTCGCAGTCTTTAATGTATTTATCCTCTCAACACCTGATGAGGCAGCGAAGTATTGTTTTGCAGATGAAGAACTGAGAGGGTGAGTCAGCACTTGAGCCATACAAGAGAGCTCCATAACATCATTCCAGCCCTTTTTTTGGGGAGCCAGAATGGTCTTCTGACTCTTCTGATAACTGTAAGTAAAATAAACAAACCAAACCCTATCATCCTGCTGTTAATTCCAGGTATTCTTGTCAAAGCAGTGTTTTGATACTTCTTTTTTTAGGACTCAAATCCTCTAGTGAGTGATTCACCCAGAGTCACACTCAAAGCGTGTGGTAGAGTAGGGAGTTGAACCAAGATTTCACAAGTCCCAGGCTATTATCCTAGCTACTAGACCTCTTTTTACAGCTACCATGAACCTTTTTTTCATGTCTGAATATGGCTCAGAATTGTTAATGGCTCTAAGACAATTCATGAAGGTAATATGGGAAATAGGAATACTCGCCTGAGGGATACTTATATCTCACCTGACGAGGAAACACTGCAAAGGTGAGCATAGTTAACAAATACCAGAAAATAATAATCCATTTCTTTAAAGTAAAAAGAATGACCAGTTCCTAAAATCATAGATAATCTGTTTTTGTACTGAAGGCTGACATAATATAAACTTTTCCCAACTGTAAAAGTCCCTCTTAAATATTGACACCCTTTAAGTACTGTATGACTTTGGGGATATACCCAAAACTGAATATCAAAAGAAACTGCAACCTAAAATATAATTGGGGTATATGTGGAGTTTCACTTCCTAACTGATGGAAAAAAATCCCATATTTTCATGCAAAGTATTTGAAAGGTTTTTGATTGAAGTGTTGTTTTACATTGCTGGGAAGGGTTCTGTCTTTGTGCTAATGCATGATTACATGGAGAAAGATCATTTCAAATGAACAAAAGAATTAATGTGATTTGTATGTAAGAATTTGTGTGAGTAAAACATGTCTGTCTGCATATTTTTACCTACCATCACTGTGGAATTTTAGCAACTGCTGTACAAACACTGAAGGAAAAGCTTAGTGCAAATACAAGAGGCAGCAAGAGAGAAAGACTGAAAGATGAGAGGTCAGCAAGTGGGAGTTGCTCTATAGTAGATCTCCTTTTAGAATCATTTGAGAGAGAGAGGAACCAGGAGCCAGAGGCTCATGTTATCTAGTGATCTCACTATTCAGGTGGAACATCTATGAGCAGTGCACATTTCAAGAATGCTTCCACCCACTACTTTATATCAGTCATCTGTCACGTCTCTAACAGAAAGAATACTCTCTTGGCCCCAGTGCACTTAGTCTGCTCCTTGAGTGTGATCATAATAAGAAGATATGCCTTCAGCAACTCCCTAAGGCTTAGATTTCCTGCCCCGTCCCCTTTTAACTCACTGTAGGAAACAAGCAGAGATACCAGCTGGTTTAAGTCAGGTTTGTTACAGAGATACAATTTCTCTGCCAATTATTGTATTGACAGGGTCCAGATGTTCTCTTTAATAGTCCAGTCATCACTTCCATTATAAAGCTTTGCAGTTCAATGCTTTTAAATTGGGCACATAGATTATGGCTTTGGTTGTAAAATTCTGTTGCAGATGAGGAATTACATTGATTTAATGATTTTTGATTTAGAGACTATCAAATCCTCAGGGTTTCTGACAACTTTTGTGCATCTCTGAAATAAAAAAAAGAGACTTTTAAAACAATTGAGTCTCTGTTGGAATATTGTTATAGTCCAAATACTGGTAAATTAAATCTGTGAGTTCGTGGAGGATGGGCAGAGAAAGAGGAAATTGGGGTCTGAGCCTGAACATGGAATTAAGCAGATGGCTCCAGAAGTGTTGTTTTTAACTGCTCAGCATGTTATCTTGGAGGTAATTCACGTATTTTGTTGTGATGGTGGTGCTCTCATGTGGAAAGGTGTCCACTGGGAAATGAACCGAGTTCCCCACTTCACTATGCACACACCAAACAGCTATCCATTTATTATTATTTATTGAACAATGCTGTTGTGCTCAGCAACATTTAATGCACATGAGAAGACACAGTCCCAAAGATCTTATGCTGAGATTTTTCGTCACTGCCTAGGGGATATAGACTTCCAATTCCAGTTAAAATTAATAGGAATTGGTCATCAAAATACCTTAGGAAGCATTAGATTTAAAATCTCAGCCTTAAATCTAAACTGAACAGATATAGGTCTGATGAACAGGGGTAAATCCTTCCCCTCCTCTGACTCCCACAGATACTCAGGATCCCATGCAAAGTAGCACCAGTGTGCAATGTGGAATTATTGGAGCCCATAGAATGGATAACACAGAAGGAGTATGGAAATAAGGAAGAGATCCACTTGCTATTAATCTGTGGTGCTAGAAGATGGAGTTGTGGCTGCAGATAATCCAGTTAAGGGAGGGGAGAAAGGAGAGACCCTATTCCTCTGGAGATGCCAAACACATTTAGTGAGGCTGTTCACAGGAAAATACAGTTAGATACTAAGTTAATTTCCAGCCTCAAAGTGAGTAGAATTGTCTATGTATCTGTCTCTAGATAGGTGGTAGCATTCCTTGAATTTATGTAGTTAAGGTTTTGATGATGAGGCAGGGATTCCACCACTATGTTATATATCCTCCCTAAAATTACAGAACATGCTTGTTGGGCACAGGATGAATTTTCTTAGAAAGTGTTCAATACATTTTTCTACTCTGTATTTTAGGAAAAAATAAATGATGTAGTCATATCATGATGAAACACTTTCCATTCCAAAATTAATCAGGAGGATATTAAATTGTTGCTACTAAAATTAGACATATTTAAATCAGCATGCCCAAATAACTTGCATCCAAGAGTTTTAAAAGAGCTGGCTGAGGAGCTCACTGAACTGTGATTTTCTGTAATCTTGGAACATAGAGGACATTCCAGAAGACTTGAAGAAAGCTAATGTTGTCCCTATATGTAAAAAGGTTAAATAGGATATCCCACGTAATTATAGGCTTGTCAGTCTGACATTGATCCTGGGCAAGATAATGTAGTGGCTCATATGGAACTTGATTGATAAAGAATTAAAGAATAGTAATATAATTACTACCAATGAACATGGACTTATGGAAAATAGATCCTTCAAATTTAACGTGATATCTTTTTTTGATTAAATTACAAATGTGGTTGATAAAGGTACTAGTATTGATATACTATATTTAGACTTCTATAAGGCATTTTACTTGGTACCACATGACATTTTGATAAAAAATTAGAAAGAAACAAAATTAATATGGTGCACATTAAAAGGATTAACACCTGTGTAACTGATAGGTCTCAAAATATAATTGTAACCAGGGAATCGTCATCGAATGGATGCATTTCTAATGCTGTCCCATAGGGATCAGTTCTTGGCCCTACATTATTTAAGATTTTTATTAATGACCTGGAAGAAAACATAAAATCATCACTGATAAAGTTTTCAGATAACAAAAAAAATTGGGGGAGTGGTAAATAATTAAGAGGATAGGTCAGTAACACAGAGCTGCCTGGATTGCTTGTTAAGCAGGGTGCAAGCAAACAATATGTATTTTAATATGACTTTATGTAAGTATATACATCTAGGAACAAAGAATGTAGTCCATACTTACAGGATGAGGGACTTTATCCTGAGAAGCAGTGACTCTGAAAAGAATTTGGGGGTCATGATGGTAAATCATCTAAACATGAGCTCCCAGTGCTATGCTGTAGCCAAAAGAGCTAATGCGATCTTTGAATGCATAAACTAGGAGTAGAGAGGTTATTTTACCTATGTATTTGTAAGTGATGAGATCGCTGCTGGAATACTGTGCCCAGTTCTGGTGCCCACAATTCAAGAAGGATGTTGATACATTGGAGAGAGTTCAGAAAAGAACCACAAGAATGATTAAAGGGAGTAGAAAACATGCCTTGTAGTGATAGACTTAAGAAGCTCAGTCTATTTAGCTTATCAAAGAGAAAGTTAAGAGGTGACTTGATTACAGTCTATAAGTAGCTACATGGGGAACAAATATATAACAATGGGCTCTTTCACCTAGCGGAGAAAGGTATAACACAATCCAATGACTGGAAGTTGAAGCTAGACAAATTCAGACTGGAAATAAGGCATACGTTTTTAACGGTGAGAGTAATTAACAACTGGAACAATTTACCAAGGGTCATGCTGGATTCTCCATCACTGAAAATTTTTAAATCATGATTGGATGTTTTTCTAAAAGCTCTGCTCTGTGAATTATTTTTGGGGAGCCTTATGGCCTGTGTTACATAGGAGGTGAGCCTAGATGATCACTGTGCTTGTGTAAAGAAATATTTTCTAGTGTATGTTTTAAACCTGCTGCTTAGTAATCAGATAATCCTTAGTTCTTGTATTATATGAAGGGGCAAGTAACACTTCCTTATTCACTTTCTCCAAACCATCCATGCTTTTATAAATCTATATCACATCCCCTGGTAGTTGTCTCTTTTCTAAACTTAATGATACCAGTCTTTTTAATCTCTTCTCGTGCATAAGATATTCCATCCTCCTAATCATTTTCAATGATTCAGTAGTCCCTTCTGGGATTGGAATCTATGAATTTCAAAAAAAGCTGCCCTCTTTCAAAATGGCCATTACCTCCCATTGTTCCCAACAGGAGTGAAGCCAAACTGCCTCGAGTTAAGATAGTGGTTTATGACAGCATATCATTCTCCTCTTCACAGTCACTTCACCTTAACATTACTCCACCTGCTCTCAGTACGGTTACCAACTATCCAGTCTCTAGGAATTAAAGATTAATCTTTAATTAAAGATTATGTAATCTGATGAAACCTCCAGGAATACATCCAACCAAAGTTGACAACCCTCGCTCTCAATACTCCCCTCCTTCATTCCCTCCCTCTTTTCCCCTTCCCCACTCCCTTTACTTCCCTCCCTTATATGTCCCCTCTCCTTTCCTTTTTCTTTCTGTTTTGTTAATTGCCCTTCTAACAAAACCCTACACAAAGAATTTAAAGAATCCCAACCCCCTCCAGCCTGCCTGAAAAAAATCCATGGAACTAACATGATGTTTGCAAACTATCCATCATTCTGTTTTTTCTGCTTGCCAGTTATATCCCTTCCCCCACCCTTTATTCATCTTGTCTACTTAGATTGTAAATTCTGTGCAGGCAGGATCCTTCTATTCTGTTTGTACACTGCCTAGCACAAGGAGGGTCCCCTGTGCAGTGGGCCCAAGCTCTATGGCTATGCAAATGATATATAACAATAACATTCAACATAAGTAACGGTATCACTGTCTGATCTTATATATGTATAAAGAAATTGGCTACATTAATTATTTGTTTAGAGTTGTTCCTGATTGCATGATTAATTATATAAGGTAAGTAACTAATTTATAAATTAAGTATATATGTAACTTTTTAAACGCATGTATGTAATTATTTACTTTGTACATGAATTCTTTTATCATTTCTAGTGCAAGTATTATAATTAATGATATTTTAAGAGCAAATGAGTTTTAAATTGCAGATGTCTTTGAAGTAATAGAGACTTCATTTAGGAAGAAGGTGGTAATTGAAATAATTGAACCACACATTGTAGCTGAATTTGCCTTCTGCTTCTTCCTTTTAACAGTCACGATAGACTATGGAATTAATTCCTTTAAACTTTGAGGCTAGATTAGTTTTATATAAGTATCACTCAGGCAAATGTAGAAGATGGAAGAAAGGCTAAAACAGGATTTCTGTGTTTTCCCAATAAGTAGCTTCTGTTAAAATTGCCCATTCTTCGATGATTTTTTTTGGTATGGTGAAAGGGAGGAGGTAGAATGTGAAGAGGTGTGTAGTGGATGTCCTTATCACTGGGGCATCCTCTGGCAGCCTGGTTCAGCACCACCATTGAATCTCTGCCTCAGTTTCCCTGACTGTGGGTTTTAAATGAGTCCACTGTGGCTTGTATATTGAACAGTGCCTCTTCTAGGATCCAGTTTATTTAACCCCCGAAGGCAGAACATAATGCTAATAAGCCTCCCTCTCAGCTTCTCTGGCACATACTGGCCTAACGGCCAAACTATCTTTATAGTTTCCCTCTTTAAGGTAGGAGTTTCCCACAGTTTTCTTCCGTGGAGCTGGGCTGTGGTTCAGACCAGCTGCAGGGTTTAACTGGCTTTTCCTCCAGTTGGACCACTCAGTCCTTCCATCCTCAGGTAGGGAGGGTTCAGCAGGCAAACCTTCCCCTGCTGCTGTCATCTCCTTGCTAATTCAGGGTCCCTGCAGGAGTCTCTTGCTCTCTGAAGTTTCTCCAAGCATCTGCCCTGCTATGAAGGAGGAGGTAGCGTTTATGTGGGCCCCTACTGCCAGTTCATTCATAATTATTTGGGTCAGAGGAGAGATTGACCCCACTGTCTCTGCAAGGCTCCAGGTCCCAGGCCTTTAAAGGTATAGTTAAAAGGATTCTTTCTAACTACTACTTTTTTCCATGACCCTTTTCCTCTCTCCCATATCTCCTCAGGCCTTGTGGTCAGACCACCCAAAATTCTTAAAGGCCATGTTACATGACAGGGAGAGCTGACCAATAGGAAGTACTGCCCTTAAGGGTCTGACTACACCATCACAATATTTAAAAACAACAACAAATCATGATTTGTCTTTTGACTTTTTAACTCTCCTCTACTCCTTTGCCAGTGTGTGTGTGTGATAACTTCAGGGGGAAAAGTCAGCCTGTAATGCAGACAAAAATGCACACCTGCCCCTATCTGCTCAGATGGACACTCCACTTTCTTTTTCCTCACCCCTGAGATGGGACATGCCATACATTTCCTATTACTGTTTTGACCCAGCAGCATCATTGCCCTGCCTCCCACTGCCATGGGGCTTCTTCTTTGCCCAGGCCCCAGCATCACTTCCCCAACTATTCCTTCCCCTGCCTCCTTCTGCCCCAAGACCCTCTCTCTGCTGTAGATCCATACATACAGACAGGTCTTAGTGACAGAGAGGTCTGTGTCCTTAACCCCAAGATTTTTTCACAGAGTTCTGCTCATGTGCCCAGTCCTGAAAATTGTGGGATCAGAGAAGTTTCTCATGTTATCTCGACAACTCCTCCTGCAGGCACCAAAAGCCTGTGACTTGTGATCAATTCATGAGAGTCAGCAATACCACCTGCCCTGGCTGCTTGGAGGGGACCCTTGCCTAGCACTATCCCCAAGCTGCAGGAGCTGCCAAGTCCATCACCTTTCACTGTGTTTCTGCTGCTTTTCAAAAGCCCTGGGTCCTCTCACCACCAGAACCATGGTAGGGCAGCTCTTTTAACTATGACCATGGCTTCAATCTCAATGAAAACAGTGGGAGGCAGCAGCCACTTTATTAAGGGCAGCCTGACCTCTACATGAAGATAAAGGGTATGTCCAGACTACTCATCGAGATGCGATATATCGATCCCCGAACGCGCTCCCCATCGACTCCGGAAGTCCACCGGAGCGAGCGGCGGTAGTGGAGTTGACAGGGGAGCCACGGCCATCGATCCCATGCCGTGAGGACAGGAGGTAAGTTGGAATAAGATATGTCGACTTCAGCTACGGTATTCCCATAGCTGAAGTTGCATATCTTACATTCACCTTCTCCTCCCCCAGTGTAGAGAAGTGTCAGTCATCTTGTTTGCTTCAGCCCCATTGACAATAATGGGAGTTGTGGCCATTTTGAATATGGAAAAATGTGCATGTTGGCACCTTTCATCAGGTTTTCATGAGACAGATAAAAATATACCCCAACATCGCTAGTTGTGATAACACAGTGAAAACTGGTATTACTGAAGACATTATCTTTTCAAGAGCTACGTCTACAGCATGATTGTTGTGAGAATCTAACGGCATCATTGCTTTGGTGAATCACTGTGTCAAATTAATTCCTGGTGTAACTCTATTGACCTAAGTGGGGTTACACTAGGGATAACTATGGTCCAATGAGTTGGTTGTATAATAATATTGTTAATTATTATTTTTTCTCTTTCAATACCTTCCATCTAATATTCAACAATATTAATGGATTAAGCTTCAAAAAAGTTATATGTTTGAGAAGAATTGTAATGATCCTGCTGGCTCCACACATGGTAAGCTGGAGGGAAAGGATCTAACCAGTGCAGGGCACCACTTTACTCAGTTCATCCTTTGTCCAGTAGGTTGCTCCACAGAGCACAGGAAAAGGAACAAATATCCTGGGCCTTCAGGGGACCAAACTTAGGAGAGGGCAGAGGCAGCAGCCTGGGAATCAAATAGCTGAGAGTGAAAGCTGGGCAAACATGCAGACATTTGCTGGAAGAAGGGCAACAGTAGTCGCAGCACAGTGCCCTGCAAGCAGGAGAGGTGGGACAACTGCATATGAGAATAGCTGGAGCACAACACATATGGGCCCCAAGGAGGGTGTGAGGTTGTGGATTGAGCTGTGGCTGGTGGGATTTTGCAGGTCAGTGCTTGATTGCCTCTGGGAGATGGATACACTGGTAGGAGCATCCCTGGACAACTAGGATGAGGAGCCCTAATAGGGGTTAGCTTTATACCCCTCACTGGACTGCCTCTAAAAGGTGGGCTGGAAATACTTGGTTTGATCTGTATTGTAACTGTTAAACTGATTGTGCCTAGTGTAATTGCACCTTTTATTTTCTGGTAGCCCTAGGAATCTGCTGTTACTTCCTCAGTACTTGTGAGTGTTTATGGGAAGTGACTGAGTCCTGGAGGCTGAAGCACCTAGTGTATGGAGAGTCTATAGTGCTTGCCTCTGAGCTGGTGGTATATAGGGAAGGCCTGCACAACTCATAAAGCGGCGAGGGCCACATTACTCCAAAGAAAACAGCTGAAGGCCGAAACCCCCTGGCCCCGCGGAAACACCCTCCCCAGCACCTCCCAGCCCCATGGAAACACCCCACCCCAGCGCTGCCCAACCCTGCAGAAACAAACCCTCCTTCCCCAGCGCTGCCCCACCAAAACAACTGTGGGCCAAAAAGGAAGGTTGGGGGTGGGGAGGTGATACTTGATTTTAAATCAACCACAGGCTCCCAGCTGAAGAGGTGGCTGGGCGCCCTCAGGGGCAAATTAAAGGGCCCGGAGCTCTGGCAGCTGGGGGAACCTGGAGCTTTGCGGGACTGGGGCAGAGATTTAAAGGGCCCAGAGCTCCTGCCGCTGAGGGGAGCCCGAGCCCTTTAAATCCCAGCCCCAGCCCGGCGCTGGAGCTGTGGCCGGGATTCAAAGGGCTCTGGGCTGCCCGTGGCTGCGAGGAGCCCTGAGCCCTTTAAATCTCAGCTGCGGCTGGGATTCAAAGGGCTCTGGGCTTTCCGCAGTGGCAGGGAGCCCTGAGCCCTTTAAATCTCAGCCGTAGCCGGGATTCAAAGGGCTCTTGGCTGCCTGCAGCCACGAGGAGCCCAGAGCCCTTTAAATCCCAGCCGCGGCAGGGATTCAAATGGCTCTGGACTGCCCGCAGTGGCGAGGAGCCTTGAGCCCTTTAAATCCCAGCCGCGGCCGGGATTCAAAGGGCTCTGGGCTGCCCGCAGAGTACCGTGTGCATGGGATTTAGAATCCCCCCCATAGGCCACACAGTGAGCCTCCGTGGGCTGCATGCTGCCCGCGGGCCGTATGTTGTGCAGGCCTGATATAGGGAATGCTTCCAGACATCTAGAGGGGGTTGATGCACCACAACACTCACACCTTCATTCTGCAATGGGTTTCATTACAGATTGAGAAAGTGAGCTTGAGTGAAGTGACTTGCTCAAGGTCACATAGGAAGGTTGTGGCAGAGCTAGGAATGATATCCCAGGTTCCTGGCTCCTAGTTCAAAGCTTTGGTGACATGACTGTCCTCCTTTTCCCTATTTCACCAGACTGATTTTAATGAGTAATAAACACTTGGGAAAACTTTGTTCCACAGAGGATGATTGGTATGTGCTGAGTTGTGATATGTGTCTATTCACAGCCTGAAACTAAACACATATATTAGTTCAAGATGTATTTTTAGAGATTTGCTTTAATTATAAATTGTCTACTGACATATCTGTACAATAGAACCTTTGTATTCAAAAGTGTTAGAAGGTGGCTGAAAGCCTGTAGATAATCACAGAGTCAGTTAATTGATGGAGCAGTCTGGCTGAAGGAGAAGAGGGCCACTACCTGAAACAGCTAGTTGCCCTAATGGTTGTGAAAGAGGATAAGAAGGTGAGATAGAATTCTTGTGTACAACCATTTCTGCGAAGAAGTCTGTAAATGCATAAAATAGTTCTTCCCTTTCCTATATATATTGTTGATGCAGCTTGTCTCCCTGCCTCCATCACCTGACAGAACAGTAAAAAAAAATTTGGGGAACCTACCTGACTTTCATTTAATCAAGGCTCATACAATTCAGGTTTCTACTGCATTACAGTGTATTGTAGCTTTCTTGTCTAATTCATATGGCAAAAGGTTTGTATCATTTATACAAGCTATTGACAAGTTCCATTCCCCGGGGAATGATATGAGTCTCAATAAACCTGTTCAGGTTTTAGTGTGAACTTAGAAATGGCACCACGCAAAGAAAAATCCATTGGTTTTGTGGGACTTTCTAATAGCAAACAGCTCTCTTTCTGAATGAAAAGTTATGCCAACAACAGAAGAAGAAAAGACTTTTGATTGAAACTGGGGTAAGAAGGTAAAGGAAAAAGAAACTCAACATTTCTATTTGATTGCTGTGGATCTGACTCTTAACTAATCTGCCAGGTACATCTCCCATTAAGTGACAAAAAATAGAAAAACTGTAAATATCGATGATTTTTAAATGTGTTTTTGATGCCTACTGCTCTTTCCTTTTTTGACTTTTTCATTTCTCCTGATTAATATGGAGATTTACTGCAGTAGGGTGTGCTAGTGATCGTTTTAAATAAAAATAAATAATTTTTTTCTTATTTATATATGTTCAGTCCAAGAAAATGCAAACAAGAAGCAATACATATGCCACAAAACTAGCACATATAGGCCCTGAACCAAAGTCCTGGAGAGACTTTTATTGGTTTCAGTGGGCTTTGGATCAGGCCCTTGGAGAGAGCCACAATTAGGGAGTCTGATTCTGCCTCTCTGTGGAAAAAGAGACTCAGTAAACTCATCACACGTCTTTTCTGGCTTCTGGCCTTGTGTGCCATTGTGTTACCCTGCACTCTTCCAGGACTTGGGGTGCCTTTTTCAGATGAGCCAGTTAGCTAATAAAGGGTAAATGCCCTTACTTCTTTTCAGCATACTGTCCCTGATCCTGTGACTCTGACTTAGGGGTTGTGGTGGATAAACCAGCATGAGCTCCCAGTGTGATACTCTGACTAAGAAAGGCTAACATGGTCCTTTGGCTGGAAATATGGAATGAGAGGAGGTACTACTGTGTTGGAAAGGGCATATCTCAGACTCAACAAGGAATAAGATGTTAATAAAACCCTTATTCACTGTTACAACGTTAAAGAGGTAAGTGTGGTCCAGGATGTCATGTCAACTTACCTCTGGCTTATTCCTGTTGTAACAGTCTCCATTAATTTTTTTTAACCTTTTATTAAAGACATAGAGAAAGAAGGAAAAACAAGTATAGCATTTGAAATGTAAAATATTAAGGAAGGCTTTCAATTGAACAATATGCCTTATTACATTTGCCTTGAGCTGTAGAGAGTTTTTATAATGAAAACCTTAAAATGTAACATGGTTGCTTGCAATAGCAGGGATTGGATTTGATGGCGTAGGAGGACCCTTCCAGTCCTACGTTCTCTGTTTGACAGTCTTTTAGATTCTATTAAAGATAATAATAAATGTCATTTTGGGGGAAAAGAGAAGAAGCTGAGATGGTCTGGAATGGCTGTTGTTAATGTCTGATCCTGTTTCTTTGAAGGTAAAATGAGAAAAACACACAAAAAAGTAGACCAAAAAGAAAAGCAAAGAAAGCAAATACAGCTTCTCTCTTGGGTGCTGACTCTTATTTGAAGTCTCTCTGCTGGAGAAAACATAGGCCTGGTGTACACTGGGTGTGTGTGGGACGGATTGACCTAAGATACGCAACTTCAGCTATGAGAATAGCGTAGCTGAAGTCGATGTATCTTAGGTCGACTTACCTCATGTCCTCACAGTGCGGGGTCGACTGCCGCCGCCCCCATCGACTCCACTTCCGCCTTTCATCGCGGCAGAGCAATTGGGGATCGATTTATTGCATCTACACTAAATGTGATAAATCAATCCCTGATAGATCAATCACTACCCACCAATTCGGGTCAGAACAGAGAACAACCACTCCCAGAGCTGCGGATAGGGGATAGAAAGAAGCTGCCTTCCTCACAGAACTCTGCCTGTGGGGCCAGGTCAGGAGGCACGGGATGTTGAGGGACGGATAGCATGGGGCACATGGGACTGCAGTGTGTGTGTGTCATAGACAGGGATTCAGAAGGGGTAGTTGGGGGACACAGCCCATGGCTGGGGGGTGCAGGGACACATTGGGATAATGGTAGTTGAGTGGGGGCACAGGGCCACATGTGGATGTGGGAGGGGAGCTGAGTGGGGGTACAGCGACACATGGGGATGGGGTGAGGGGGCTGAGTGGGCATGCAAGACACATAGGGATAGGGGGAGGAGGGATGGCTGAGTAGGGGTGCAAGGACACCTGTGGATGAATGCATACTGTTCCATACTTCTCCCACCCACACCCAACTTCCTCCAAGTTCACAGCCAAGCTCTTTCCCAGTAATTACTTTCCTCTCCCTCAGTGCCTCCATTACCTCTGACTCCCCCTCTCCCCCCAGTCCTTTGCACTGCTTCTGAGGGGTTTGGGAAATATGATTCTGTATTGAAGTTTAAATGAATTATTACTCAGAGTTCTGTATTAATATGCCTAGTGAGGAATCTATTTGTAAAAAAAAAAAAATTGTTTGTCTTGTTACAGACATAGTTGCTGACAGGTGTTTTGAAATAAATTACCAAAATAATTGAATCTGGCATAATTATATTGTGTTATTTTGACAAATAAAATATGCAGAATTTTAAAATATTCTGTACAGAATTTTAAATTTTTGGTGCAGAATTCCCCAAGCAGTATAAACCAGACTCCTATTAAACAATAAACAAAAGGAACAAGATAGGAAAGAGAAGAAATAAAGTGGGAAATAGGGAGACCATATTCGTAAAGTAAAAATGGGACTCTGTGTGGGGCTGGCCTGAGCCACCTGGCATCACTGCTGTGTGACCCTCTGCTTCCCATGCAGGGCTGGCCTGAGGCGCCCTCCTCTCTGCTTACACAGGGGTGGCTGAAGTCACCTGGCATCACCGCTCACCTGAGCCCCATGCTGTCTGGGGCTGACAGCCCAAGTCCCACGCCAACCCCGCCACCTGGTGTCTCATGTCACCACTAACCCAAATGTTCCTCTGTGCAACTTTATTGGCAAAGCTGGACATTTGTTCCATTTGCTGTTGCTAACTGATGATCAACAGGACACTCACTCCCCACCCACCTGGTGAGACATGGAGTAGCAGCCCAGCTGCAGCAGCTGCTGTCTCCCCTACCCCCTCATGCAGGTTCTGGTGATGTTGGTTAGCCAGTGCAAGGGAGTAAGGAGACTTATACTCCTTTACTCCTCTGTGCAGGTTTTTAGCAGGGCTCACAAATGGGACTAGTTCAGACTCCTGTATGCTTCGCTGATTATTTTGATTTACTGTTGATTATTTTGATTTACTGTTACTTCAGGCTGACACCTTTCCATGTGGCTATGGGCAGTGGGAAGGAGAGAGAAAGAAGACCAAGTGATATTAGGCCAACATTAGACCAGCTAAAGTAATCTAGTGAAACACACTTTTTTTCTACCAAGTTTGCCAGTTAGATTTTTTTTCTGCCTCCCTGGTGATTGTGATTTGGCAGAAGATTTCAAATCTCATTTTCAAAAGCAATGAGGTGATGAGTAGGCAATTGGACTCTCTCCAAAAGGTTGTGATCTCTAAAGATTAAAAGTTTGTGAGTTTCAACTCCAGACCAAGAGTGCTGAATGTGAAAGTTTCAGACTGAGGCCAAATAAGAAATTCATTCGGCACAACAAAAGAAATCAAATCGTGAGTGTGATGTTGTACCCTGTATGATTTTATGAAAATATGCTAATGAGTTTGAATATAATGTAACTCAGGGATCGGCAACCTTTGGCATGTGGCTTGCCAGTGTAAGCATGGGCAGCACATGCCTCAGCCTGCGCCACTTCCCACAGCCCGAATTGGCCTGGAGCAGCGAACTGCGGCCAGTGGGAGCCGCGATCAGCCAAGCCTGTGGACGCGGCAGGTAAACAAACTGGTCCGGCCCGCCAGGGTGTTTTCCCCGGCGAACCACATGCCAAAGGTTGTCGATCCCTGATGTAACTGAAATATACTTCATGCAAAAGATACCATTACAAAGCTTATCTATTGAGTGTGGTCATCCTATTTGTATAAATGTATTACTCTTGTATCTGAAACTAGAAATACGAAATATAACTCTGAGGGAGACATCATGATAAATCCCCTAGCTACCACGTGAGCTGGAACAAGGGCTGTACCAGGGGAAAGAACTGTGCCCAGAGTAGGAAGATGTCCAGTCTGTGAAAGAAACTTATTGAAACATCTCTCAGGGTGAGATTTTATCTGTACTCAGTTGTATTAGTGTATTAGGCTTAGATTTGCATGTTTTATTTTATTTTACTTGGTAATTCACTTTGTTCTGTCTGCAACTTCTTGGAACCACTTAAATCCTACTTTCTATAATTAATAACATCACTTTTTACTTATTAATTAACCCAGAGTATGTATTAATACCTGGGGGGGCACAAACAGCTGTGCATATCTCTCTATCAGTGTTATAGAGGGAGAACAATTTGAGTTTACCTGGTATAAGCTTTATACAGGGTGAAACAGATGTATTTGGGGTTTAGACCCCATTGGGAGTTGGGCATCTGAGTTTTAAAGATAGGAACACTTCTGTAAGTTTCTTTCAGTTAAGTCTGCAGCTTTGGGGCATGGTTCAGACCCTGGGTCTGCACTGAAGCAGACTGGCATGTCTGGGTACAGCAAGACAGGGTGCTGGATTCCCAGGCTAGCAGAGAAAGCAGGGGCAGAAATAGTCTTGGCACATCAGTTGGTGGTTCCCAAGGGAGTTTCTGTGATCCAACCTGTCACAATTTTGATTTATCAAAAGAGAGATGGTACTGATTTAATAGGGAATTAAATTAAGATCATTAAAGCCACTTCACATACAATTTTAGTAGGATTTTAACTTCAATCTTCAGAAAGAAAAACTATAGCATTTGAATTCAAATCCTAATTAGGTTGCATAGGAGGGAAGTTTAGTGATCTTAATCGCTCTCCAATGGATATATGTTTCCATCACAAAACCAATCCAGTATTTGTTATGATTGACAGTCACTGCACTGGAGAGGGACAGGACTGCAGTACAGGGGTGCTGGAATTCAGGACAGAAATATGTTCTTAAGGAAGCTTGCTCAGGCCTGGCTATTCTAGTGATGTGCATGGTGTTTAGAATTAAGGAGAATTCTAGCACTGATCACCTTCCATCTTGACTACAAAGGGTGGGTGTGGCAGGAAACTTTCTGTCATTTTCGTCATCTTTGGAACATTACTTTAGAATTCATGCTGCCCTGTCATTTAGTCATACCAGGCAATCAAATGCCTATGATATTAAAGCATGTCCAGTGAATTCTCCTAAAGTACACAGGTAATTTCAGTAACACATTAAGTTTGTTATTTACTAAGGCTGAGATTTTTACAGAAGCCTAAGAGAATGAGGCATCCAAATCCTGTAGAAATTCAATGGGAATTGGCTATCGTATGTTCCTTTGGAAATCCCAACTGAAGGGTCACATAAGTAGCTAACTTTATTAATTACAAACATGTTCAAATCCCTCAAAAAAGAATCAGCCCAAGAAGACCTGGGCAGTATTTGGACTTTGAAGGCTTTGGAGGAAAAGGATTAGCATGTTACAAAAATTTTTTACTCTCTGCTCTCTTTTTCTCAGTACACCTCAAAGATTTTTCTCAAGTGGAATAAATGCATGACAAACAGCTAAAAATACTCAAAATATTACAAACATCTACACTTGTGTAAACGTAACCAGAACAATTTAAAACCATTCTTTATATCCTTAACAGTGTGTGCAAATATGCCTCAGTGAGAGTCTCAGGGGCGGGGGGTGGCACTTTTCAATGTTACCATCAACTTTAGCCTTTGTAGTGTCACAGCGCTAAAGCCTATGCTCAAACATGGTGTCTGTTTGGCCAATTGTCGGTCAAAAGGTCACATTGGTACCGTGTGCAACACTGTAGTGCCGTGTGCCTATTCCCGCTCTTTTCCCTGGTCACCTAAGGGTCAGGCTAGTGCCATGTGCAAAAATACCAGTGTGCCTGTTCTCAAACCTTCTGTCGGTCAAAAGGTTACGTTGGTGCTGTGTGCAAAAGCATAGGGCTGTGTGCAAAAGTAGTGTGCTGGGTGCAGCTCCCATTGATGTAGAGGGCACCAGCTCGGAACCTGGTTGGTGAAGGAGGTAGGGACCAATCAGACTCTGACACGAGTAAGAGTCTTTGAATAAAACTAAGTCTCGCGCCAAAAACGGCAGGAGTATCCGCGTGTTAGCTGGAAGGCCTGATCACCCTTCCAGCCAGGGTCTCCTCCAGATTTAGCCAGCTCGTGTCGTGTCGTTTTGGTTTTTTGGATTACTTTCCCTCCCCAATTCGCCATGTCCTCGGTGTCTGTACTGCTGGTCAGCTGCGCCTGGAGTGTGGTATGTGCATTTTAATTTCTGTAGACACCTTGTTTGTTTAACTTCTTCCCTTTTTCCCTTCCCTTACTTGGTACCAAGTTGTGTATATAGTATATGAGAGTCAAATTGTTGTATTAATTGCTATCATGGTTAGTTGGTGTATTTTTCTAGTATTCAATTAACGCGTGTACAGCTTACTTGGTTTGTGTATCTGCTCTGGTTTTTAGTGAGCAGTAAATTACAGACTGCTTGGTTTCTTGTTGTTGGATGTAAATAGACTGTTTCAAGTTGTGTGTATATTCTTGTCCTGATAGTATTGTTAGTTGGTAAAAGTGCTCCTCCCCAGCCCAAGTTGCAACTCATTCCCCATTAATAAACAACCACTTGGTTTTGAATTTCAATCTGTTTTCGTTTTGATTTTCCTCTCTCAATCAAATCCTTACTTGAACCTGCATCTGTCTCGGACATGTAGAAATACTACATTCGGTACACTGCCTAGAGGCATTACTAAATTCAAAGATAACATTAGTTTCAGAAAAATGTGCTCAGATCATGAGTGCTGACTTTTCATTCACTCCTTATCCCTCTATGCTAGTGGTGCCCCAGATCCAGGGAAGCGGTGGTCTAGGTTTTGGGTTTTTTTCCCCTGGTTTGGGAGCCACACTGGTATCATCTTTTCTGCAGGAATTTCTGATATAGAACCTTGGAGTTTCCGCTTCTAGGTTGCCTCATAGAGATGTTTTAAGCCTCCAGCCATCCAGAAGCTGACGCCTGCAAATTTTGGCTCTGATCCCTTATTCTGATCTGCATGGGCTGACTCATGCCTATGTGGAATACCAACAACTTTGGTGGGTCTCTGCACATGAATAAATACCTGCCTTAATGGAGCAGATTGTACATTTTGCGGCTAAACCTTATTTATATTTCAGCATATTAATTTATTATATATTGGGCCCATCTTTAAGATGTGCTTGTTTCTTTCCCCATGCAAAAATGTCTGAGGTTCAGGTGTAAGTCAGGGTTTGCATCCAACATGTGGTCCTCTGGCAGTTCCATGTGTAGTTCTGGTAATAGCTTTGGAAATCTTCTGGGCTTGCCAAATGGTTATGTGCTCAAGGTGCTGTCTGAGCACACTTGCCCATTGAAGACTAATGTTTGGCCTACTCCTGATTTCCGGCAATGAACACTTACTGATTTTTTTTGCTTTTGCAAAACTGCTCCCATATTATTTTATAAGGACTTCTTTTTGAAAATAGGTAATTTATCCATGTAACATGCCATATGGGCAAAACCTACAAGTTTACCTTAAAATCTCACACATCCAGCAAAACCTGGATGATGCGGTTTTCAAAAGCACCCA
Source organism: Gopherus flavomarginatus (assembly GCF_025201925.1). Classification (NCBI taxonomy): domain Eukaryota; kingdom Metazoa; phylum Chordata; order Testudines; family Testudinidae; genus Gopherus; species Gopherus flavomarginatus. The sequence continues at coordinate 157,145,163 of NC_066620.1, read as the reverse complement.
AGTGACTTAGGAGCCTGTTGGAAGTCAGTGATACTGGTGCTCCTAAGCTACTTAGGTGCTTTTGACAATTCCACCTCACTTTATAATGTGGTTCAATTAGGGCTCAGTCCCATAGTTAAAAATTGCCTATATCTCCCTGATTGCCAACCTGGCAGCTACTCCTAATCCTCTACAGAAAAAGAAAACCTTTGGAGCTGCTCTGTAATAATTTCTGACTATCCTATGTTGGCCTGGTTATTAGGCTGTTTACTTTATGACTATATTAGTACAGTATATAGGGGGCTGTCAGGAACAATAAACGGGAAGGGGAAGAATGGCTCAAAATAAGTCATTTCTTCACCAAAAAAATCAGGGTTGTTAAAAGACAACGCCAGGACAGGGAGAGGCTGGGGACCATGAGAGATTAGAAGAACTATAGCAGAGTTTATTAAGGAACTCTCCCTCAAGAGTGGGTGATAGTCGTTTGGGAGAACCAGGCTGAGACGTGGTTCACCTACAATCGGTGTCTGAAGAAGTCAGGCTTGCTAGGTTATCATCAGGGGACGGTATGCCTTTAAGTAAGTTAGACATGCTTGTGGACTGTTTGTTTTACAGTCCTTTTTCTCTAAATACTTGTTTCTACTATGAAAATAAACAATACTTTTGTTTTCAGAAGGCTGACTGATCACTGTGTACAAGTTATCATAGAATCCCAAAGGGAAGACCCACAGGTACCAAAACTCAGTCATACCTAGGTAAGAATGGTGGATACAATGGCATTGCAGTCCAGGGTCTGGTCTAAAGGTGGGAGCATTGCAGAATTCCACCCCAGGAAAGATAAAAGCCTGAGGTCTAACACCTGACGGGGTTGTACTCAAGAGATCTGGAAGGGGACAGAAGAGCAGTTAGCCCTGCAACCATGACAGCCCACTTAAGGGATTTCACACTGTTCTGCTCCACTCTGTCCCCACCATCAACTGTATTGGGCAATCAAGTGGTTGCCAATGGTTGTAAGGCATACCCAGTAACTTCTGCTGAAGCCCCGCTTTAAGGTTCATGCGCTGTATCATTCAGTGTGGACCTTTAATTGCTTATTCTGTACTTGTTAGGCACACAGGCATGGAACACAGACATCCATTGTGCCTCAGAGAATTTTGCTGAATTGGTAGTTCTATAACACATGCTTGTAATGTGCTTGAGAAAGTTGCTATATAATTACATTAACCAAAATAAATATTTCCACCATAATTTTTAATAATGCAGGATTGTTCCATTTTTTACCACAATTCTGAAGTATTTAGAGCTCTGAAGTTCATTAAATAAGTTATATGGGAAATATATTTAAACCAGGGACCTTTAATAAATAATACATAAGAGCATTTTTTGCAAAGGCTGTGCTGACTAGCAGAAAAGAAATGTTTATGTTTTCTCCATAATGCTGCGTATGTGGTATAGGACATGTTTTCAAAATGGCCTTCAATTTTGTGCCCACACTCATAGACTCATAGACTCATAGGTCAGAAGGGACCAATATGATCATCTAGTCTGACCTCCTGCACAAGGCAGGCCACAGAACCCTACCCATCCACTTTTATAACAACCCCTAACCCAGGACTGAGTTATTGAAATCCTCAAAATTGGTTTGAAGACCTCAAGCTGCAGAGAATCCACCAGCAAGCGACCCATGCCCCATGCTGCAGGGGAAGGCGAAAAACCTCCAGGGCCCCTGCCAATCCGCCCTGGAGGAAAATTCCTTCCCGACCGCAAATATGGCAATCAACTAAACCCTGAGCATGTGGGCAAGACTCACCAGCCAGCACCCAAGAAGGAATTCTCTGCAGTAACTCAGTTCCCATCCCATCCAACATCTCCCCGCAGACCATTGAGCAGACTTATCTGGTGATAATCCAAGATCAATTGCCCAAATTAAACTATCATATCATAACATCCCCTCCATATACTTATCAAGCTTAGTCTTAAAGCCAGATAAGTCTTTTGCCCCCACTACTTCCCTTGGAAGGCTGTTCCAGAACTTCACTCCCCTAATGGTTAGAAACCTTCGTCTAATTTCAAGTCTAAACTTCCTAATATCCAGTTTGTACCCATTCGCCCTCGTGCCTACATTAGTACTAAACTTAAATAATTCTTCTCCCTCCCTAACGTTAACCCCCCTGATATATTTATATAGAGCAAGCATATCCCCCCACAGCCTTCTTTTGGCCAAGCTAAACAAGCCAAGCTCTTTGAGTCTCCTTTCATAAGGCAGGTTTTCCATTCCTTGGATCATCCTAGTAGCCCGTCTCTGGACCTGTTCCAGTTTGAATTCATCCTTCTTGAACATGGGACACCAGAACTGCACACAATATTCCAGATGGGGTCTCACCAGCGCCTTATATAACAATACTAACACCTCCTTATCCTTGCTGGAAATACCTCGCCTGATGCATCCTAAAATCGCATTTGCTTTTTTAACAGCCGTATCGCATTGGCGGCTCATAGTCATCCTGCTATCAACCAATACCCCAAGGTCCTTCTCCTCCTCTGTCGCTTCCAACTGGTGCGTCCCCAACGTATATCTAAAATTCTTATTATTAATCCCTAAGTGCATGACCTTGCACTTTTCACTATTGTATTTCATCCTATTACTATTACTCCAGTTTACAAGGTGGTCCAGATCTTCCTGAATAGTATCCCTGTCCTTCTCCGTGTTAGCAATACCCCCCAGCTTTGTGTCATCCGCAAACTTTATTAGCACATTCCCGCTCTTTGTGCCAAGGTCAGTAATAAAAAGGTTAAATAAGATCGGTCCCAAAACCGATCCTTGAGGGACTCCACTAGTGACCTCCTTCCAGCCTGACAGTTCACCCTTCAATACGACCCGTGGGAGTCTCCCCTTTAACCAGTTCCTTATCCACCTTACAACTTTCATATTCATCCCCATCTTTTCCAATTTAACTAACAGTTCCCCATGTGGAACCGTGTCAAACGCCTTACTGAAATCGAGGTAAATTAGATCTACCACATTTCCTTTATCTAAGTAATCAGTCACCTTCTCAAAGAAGGAGATCAGATTGGTTTGGCACGATCTACCTTTAGTAAATCCATGTTGCATTTCGTCCCAATTACCATTGACCTCTATGTCCTTAACTACTTTCTCCCTTAAAATTTTTTCCAAGACCTTACATACTACAGACATCAAGCTAACAGGCCTATAATTACCCGGATCACTTTTATTCCCTTTCTTAAAAATAGGAACTACGTTAGCAATCCTCCAGTCGTACGGCACAACCCCCGAGTTTATCGATTGCTTAAAAATTCTCGCTAACGGGCTCGCAATTTCATGCGCCAGTTCCTTTAATATCCTCGGATGGAGATTGTCCGGGCCCTCCGATTTTGTCCCATTAAGCTGTTCAAGTTTGGCCTCTACCTCAGTTGCGGTAATATCCACCTCCATATCCACATTCCCGTTTATCATCCCTCCATCATCGCTAAACTCCTCACTAGTCTTATTAAAAACTGAGGCAAAGTACTTATTTAGATATTGGGCCATGCCTAGGTTATCTTTAACCTCCATTCCATCCTCAGTGTATAGTGGCCCCACTTCTTCTTTCTTTGTTTTCTTCTTATTTATGTGGCTGTAGAACCTTTTACTATTGGTTTTGATTCCCTTTGCAAGGTCCAGTTCAATGCGGCTTTTAGCCTTCCTCACTTTATCCCTACATGTTCTGACCTCACCAAGGTAGCTTCCCTTGCTAACCCCGCCTTTCTTCCACTCCCTGTAAGATTTCTGCTTTTTCCTAATCCTCTCTCTGAGTTGCTTGCTCATCCAGCTTGGCCTACAACTCCTGCCCATGGTTTTTTTCCCCTTTCTTGGGATGCAGGCTTCCGACAATTTCCGCAGCTGCGACTTAAAGTAATTCCGGGCCTCCTCCGCATTTAAATCCACAAGTTCCTCCGTCCAATCCACTTCCCTAACTAATTTCCTTAACTCTTTAAAATTAGCCCTCGAGAAGTCGAAAACCCTAATCCCAGATCTACATTTGTTTATTCTTCCATCTAGTTTGAACTGAATCAGCTCATGATAACTCGAACCAAGGTTGTCCCCTACCACCATTTCTTCTACGAGGTCCTCACTGCTCACCAAAACCAAATCTAAAATGGCATCCCCTCTCATAGGTACTTCAACTACTTGATGAAGAAATCCATCCGCTATCACATCCAGAAAAATCTGACCCCTATTATTCTTGCAAGCACTCGTCCTCCAGTCTATATCCGGGAAGTTGAAGTCTCCCATAATCACACATTTCCCCTTTGTGTTTACTTCATTAAAGACATTAAAGAAGTCTCTATCCATATCCAAATCAGATCCCGGTGGTCTATAGCACACCCCAAGCACTATCTCAGGGGAAGCTCTAGTTGCTTTTTTACCCAGTGTGATTTTTGCCCAGACAGACTCTGTCTTATCCATTCCATCGCTTCTTATTTCATTACAGTTAATCTCATCATTGATGTACAAGGCTACTCCACCACCTTTGCCTTTCTTCCTGTCTTTTCTAAACAGCACATAGCCTTCAATACCTGTACTCCAGTCATGAGTACTATTCCACCAGGTTTCTGTTATCCCTATAATATCCGGTTTCACTTCCTGCACCAGTAGCTCCAGTTCCTCCATCTTGTTACCTAGGTTCCTCGCATTAGTGTACAGACATTTTAATTTTTGGCGTTTGGCATCAGTGACATTCTTTCCCCCGTCATGCACAGACCTTCTACCACGAGCATCACCCGTTACTCTGGTTTCTACTCCACTATTCCTCCTTGGATCAATTCTTTGGTCCGCAAGGGTATCCCCTCTCACTTTGTTTACTTCCCTCTCCAGGTTATATTCCGGTGTGGAGATCTCCTGAACATCTCCCAACCATCTCCCCCAACTTCCTAGTTTAAAGCTCTCTTGATGAGGTCGGCGAGCCTCCATCCTAGAATTCTATTTCCCTCCTTACTTAGATGAAGTCCATCCTGAGCGAACAGTTGTCTATCCGTAAACGCTTCCCAATGACCGTACATACCAAAGCCCTCCTTATAACACCAATGTCTGAGCCATCTGTTGATCGCCATAATCTTGTCACTCCTTTGTCGCCCTGCTCTAGGAACCGGCAGAATCCCACTGAAGATCACCTGAGCCTCGATTTCTTTGAGCGTCTTCCCCAGTCTGGCATAGTCCTCCTTGATACAGTCCAGTGAGTAACTAGCCGTATCATTCATTCCCACATGAAGGACAATCAATGGATTCTTTCCTGCTCCCGCTAGGATCCTATTCAGCCTCAGGTCCACATCCTGTATCTTAGCCCCTGGCAGACAGCACACCCTTCTGTTCTCCCGATCAGGTCTAGTTACAGGCCTGTCTATTCTTCTCAGTAAAGAGTCTCCAATCACGTAGACTTGCCTTTTCCTGGCGACAGTGTGATTCTCCGGTCTATCCCCCACACCAGCTGGCCGCAAGTCCTCTCGATTTGTATTCGCCCTTACAATCCTCCTAGGGCTCATACTTGGTGTCGCCTCCATTGACTCCTCCCCTCCTTCTGCAGGACTAGCTGCTCGTCTCTTTTTCCTTGCCCTCTCTCCTTCAGCAGCCTGCTGTGCTCCATCTTCATTTTCCAACTCAGCAAACCTGTTCCTGAGTTCTATTTCTCCATCGCTGGCCCGTCTTTTCCTCTGCCTGGTTCTCCTAGTCACATGCTTCCACCGTCCACTTTCCTCACCCAGCAGCCCCTCCTCAGAGTTCTTTGGTCCTGCTTCTATCCGCTCGTCTGAGCTTATCCCCTGTGCCTCATCATGTCTGTGTTCCATCATCTGCTCAAACCCCCTTCTAAACTCAGCCAGAGTTTCCACCTGCATCTCCAGTCCTCTTATCTTTTCTTCCAGCAGCTCTATCAGGCGGCACTTCATGCAGACAAAACTCCTTTCAGGTGCCCCCTCCAGGACCATGTACATGCCACAGCTACCACATCCGGTCATCCTCAGTGTGTCTCTACCTGCTGCCTCTGCCTCAATCATACCCTTCCAACTCTGTGCCTGGCAATCCACGCCTCACACTGCACCACAGGCCACCAACAAGCACTGGGCTGCTGGCAGACCCCTGCCCCTTCCCTTGTCTGACTTCCTGGTTTCTCTGCCTTGGTCTGTTTGCTGGCTCCTGTGCCGCAGTTATGAGCAAGTAGTGGAATTTTGACATCTAACTACCTGCAGATCTGATAGATATGTAGGGCCTGATTGTGCTTTCATACTCATGTTTCCTGATTTACACTAAGAGGAAAATTCCACCCACAATTAACCACGGGTACACAATTAAGGACTGGATTAAGGTCTATTTGAAAATTTAGCACCAAGTTATAGTACCAGTCTTCATCCACCAAAAACAAATTAATAAGAAAAAGGAGGCGCTAGAACATTATTTACAAAAATCAGTATTCATATGTAATGTACAAACAACATGAATTCTTTTTCTTCTTTTACTTCGGTTGAACTCAAACAAGGTCATTCGCTCTGCTCCTGAGATGCACATGAATAAATAAATGCCTCTTTTGCTGTGTGCATTGTACTTTCACAGTATGAATCAAATACTTGCAATATATTCAGACCAGAGTGACACTCAGAGTTATTTGATGTGTGTTAGAGAGCAGAGACATTTTCTCTTGAAGACTTCTGCTTCCTTTCAAGTAAGGTGCAGGAAGGATTCAGGCAATCAGTCATCTCTCCCGATGTTTAAAGGGGGAATAAACATGAAGCAATAAAAGACCTCAATTGACTTGTATTTAGTTCAATATTCCACACTGTCTAATATGCAGATTGTTCTTTTGTTAGCAGCTCATTGTGCTTACTGAGTCCAGTTCTGGTTAGTCAAAAGGATATAGTGGAGGAAGTACAGTGCTATAATATTTGTTTTCTATTTTGAAGTTAAGCACATGATAGGAGGGAGAGAAGAAGTATGAGACTGGAGTGGTAGTTATGATGAGCTCACCCTAATTATTACCCATCAAAGCCATAGTTGTGTGTAACTAGAAATGAAGCACAGAGTGATCTATGACCACTATAGGGGAAAGCTGCTGATAATGAGCATTAGGGAATACAAATTGTGTTTGAGGAATAAAAGGCAGACATCTAATCAGCCTGCCTCACTACATGCCTGTGAACGTCTCATTAGCTTTTCAAGTGTAATTATATGTGCAGATGTATGAATATGGATAAGGAACCATTTTACTTTTAGAAATGCTAAGCAGCAAGGTTTGGGTGTTGAAATGGGGTTCCATACATTGTGAATTGCTTAGACTGATCACACTCCTTCTTCCTGTTTCAACATATAAAATTGTGCTGATTAAAACCCTCTGTACTTCAAAACAGATGTCTAATTGCAATTTTTATGTTAGGCATTCTGCACAACAGCACCGGTTTTATTGTGTTTTTACAAAATGGATCATATATCCCTCTGAACTTTGTCCTTGTTGCTGAACATAATGGATGCCTTTTGCTGATTTAGTGGCTGTAGGCTTTTGTGAAGTGTTTTTCGCATAAAAAATAGGTGCATGTGTTCATAAGAACATCATAGGAGTTATCTGTGTACATCATTAATTGCCAAAAATCCTTTGGTATGAACTGCCATTCTGTTTGTTACTATTTCCTTGTCTTGCTTTCCTCTTATACTCAAGAACAGTAGAACTTTTTCTTTCTATTGAATTTAATGTTTCTTTTAAACTGCATCAAATATATCCTGTGCCAGAAAAATCGTGCTCACATTATTCATGCAAAACTACTATTACTATTATTATTAATTATTATTTATGCAGCAGCTAAAAGTATGATAGGCACTTTACAGAATGCATACAGATGGCCTGAAATAGCTTGCAGTGTAATTTCTGATATGCTAAAACACGTGAGAAAAAACAAATAATAGAATCAGAGAAAAAAGTTGTTATGAAGAAGATCATACAGTTATTCAGTAACAGTACATGCATGTTTTAATGGTGCATGCCTTGCTTGACATCGGTGGTTAAACATGGGGGAGGCCTTATTTCTTGGAAGACAAGGTTAGGGAGGTAATAGATCAGCAGGCTGAAAACAGAATGGCTGTTCTAAGTAAAACAGGTAAATGGGTCAATGAGCTAAAAGATAGAATGTCTGAACTAGCTAATTTAAGAGGAAGGAAGACCCAGGGAACCATTTACAAAGAATAAGGTAACAATGGACAAGGTTAGTCTGGAAGGTAAAGATGAGGTGAAGAGTAGGTTAAACATGGACAGTCTGTAGACAAAGCACGCAGAACAGGGATCGGTTCCAACAAAGTAACCAAGCCAATCCCAAAATGTGTGATGCAATGTGTAGCAAATGCAATGAGATGTGTAAATGTATATAAAGGAAGAAGGTTTCTGTGTATATATAAATTTTATATAAATGTATATAAAGGAAGGTTTCTGGATCTGTGATGTACCCTGCAGCCACCCTCTGAGTTTGAGTCTGATCAACTCAGGATAACGTTGCTGTACTACAAATAAAGAGACCTAAGTGACGAAGTCTGGAGTCAAACTGAGTACTTGAGAAGCTGAATGGAAAGAATCCCAACAGATGGATTGATTCCGAAGAACGTTTCACGTGAGCTAGGCAAGCAGGATATGGTCCTATATGAGCAAATAGGTGACTATTGTGACAGATTTTTACACTACCCTGAAAAAACATTATGGAATTAAGATAAACTTTATTGAATTAAGTTAAACCTCATTGAATTAGGGTTAATACCTTTGGAGTACCTTGTATTAAACTGCAGTTGAGTATGTGGTGTTGTGGCATTGTACATACTTTCTCTAGTAGGGATGGAGAATGCTAATATAATTCCTCCGTTATTAACACTTTGAAGCCACATCGCTGGAAAGGTGAGCATATACTAGTTCAATCTGGATTTCCCTGGGACCAATAGACAAAAAAGGATTTTTGGATAAGTAGCCTGGTTTTAAACTGGCTCAGGACCTTCTTCCTGATCCAGCAAATGGACAGGACCACTGGTTTCATGCAGAGTGCCAGTCCTTAGGGACAGGTTGGAAGGACTGGCCCTAATGAAGTCCCATAAGACTGCAGGCTTGTTCTGAGCTGAAGCTGTGATGAATTGGAAGGAATCTCCTTGGGTGAGTGGGAGGAGGGGATGAAAAGATTGTTCCTGCCAGAATCCATGTTAGTGTTGGAGTTTCTTCTGGTAAGCTTATTAGCATGTATGTAGTCTTTTATTGTTTTTCATGTTTTCTCTGTAATGCTTTTACCTTAAGACTAAAGGGGGCTTGCATAGGAATTGCTATGTGCTAACTTATATCTGTAGCAATTACACTTGTTAATTGTCTCTGAAGAGAAAGCAAGCAGGTGTCCTTCAACAACCTGTCTGTGCTGGGAAATACACAGTGGAGGCAGGGACCTGTGCAGCCTGGAAATACCCCAGTCAAAAGGGAGAGAGGCATATGTATCCACCCAACAGAGGCAACAATGGGGATCTGGAAGTCTGTGACTGGGTTCCCCCGCTGGACCACTGAAAGGAAATACAGGTGCAGTTGCCAGAGCTGTGACAACTATATCAAGGTACTCCGATTGTGGTCCATGGATCAGGGGAAACTTTAATTTGTCTTTAAACATTTTTAAAAGGAAGTAGGAGACTATTTTTGGAGGGATTGTGGCAAAAATGTTGGATAATGAAGGAAGAATTTGAGGGAGCTGTTGGAGGTTGCGTTCTGTACAAGGTTAGGGAGGAACTTCCACACCTAGTGACCAGATGAGAAAAAGCACAGCTTCCATCTCGGACACACCACCCAATCCATTGTCTACAGCCAAGCGCTAAGTTATAACCGCATTTGCTCCAACCCCTCAGACAGAGACCAACACCTACAAGATCTTTACCACGCATTCTCAAAACTACAATACCCACACGAGGAAATAAGGAAACAGATCAACAGAGCCAGACGTGTACCCAGAAGCCTCCTGCTGCAAGACAAACCCAAGAAAGAAACCAACAGGACTCCACTAGCCATCACATACAGTCCCCAGCTAAAACCCCTCCAATGCAACATCAGGGATCTACAACCCATCCTAAACAATGATCCCACACTTTCACAGGCCTTGGGAGGCAGGCCAGTCCTCGCCCACAGAGAAGCTGCCAACCTTAAGCATATTCTCACCAACAGCCACACACCGTACCATAGTAATTCTAACTCAGGAACCAATCCATGCAACAAACCTTGATGACAAGTCTGCCCACATATTTACACCAGTGACGACATCACAGGACCTAACCAGATCAACCACAACATCACCGGTTCATTCACCTGCACATCCACCAATGTAATATATACCATCATGTGCCAGAAATGCCCCTCTGCTATGTACATCGGCTAAACTGGACAATCCCTATGTAAAAGGATAAATAGACACAAGTCAGACATTAGGAATGGAAATATACAAAAACCTGTAGGAGAGCACTTCAACCTCCCTGGATACGCAGTAGCAGATGTAAAGGTAGCCACCCTGCAGCAAAAAAACTTCAGGACCAGACTTCAAAGAGAAACTGCTGAACTTCAGTTCATTTGCAAATTTGACACCATCAGCTCAGGATTGAACAAAGACTGTGAACGGCTAGCCAACTCCAAAAGCAGTTTCTCCTCCCTTGGTTTTCACACTTCAACTGCTAGAAGAGGGCCTCATCTTCCCCAATTGAACTGACCTCGTTATCTCCAGACTGATTCTGGCCTGAATATTTATACTTGCCTCTGGAAATTGCCACCACATGCATCTGATGAAGTGGGTATTCACCCACAAAAGCTTATGCTCCAATATATCTGTTAGTCTATAAGGTGCCACAGGACTCTTTGTTGCTTTTAACAGATCCAGACTAACATGGCTACCCCTCTGATACTTGGTAAAAAGTAGCAGCCAGTACCAGCCCATATTGTTGACTTTAAAGCACTGCCGCGGCAGCACTTTAACATCACTGCTCCTTTTGTGTCCCCCATCGGCAGCCCTGCCGGGTCCCTACCAGTTGGGTTGCCAATGAGGGGTGTGTGCAAAAGGGGCAACGACAACTCGGCAGGGCCACCAATGGGAGGTACAAAAGAGGCAGTGTTGTTGAAGTGCTGCCATGGCAGAGCTTTAACATTGTTTAGAACATAAGAACTAAGAACGGCCATACCAGGTCAGACCAAAGGTCCATCTAGCCCAGTATCTGTCTACCGACAGTGGCCAATGCCAGGTGCCCCAGAGGGAGTGAAGCTAACAGGCAATGATCAAGTGATCTCTCTCCTGCCATCCATCTCCATCCTCTGATGAACAGAGGCTAGGGAAACCATTCTTTACCCTTCCTGGCTAATAGCCATTAATGGACTTAGTCACCATGAATTTATCCAGTTCCCTTTTAAACATTTCCCCTTTGCACCCCCTGAAGTAGCTGTTCCGGGGCCATGATTTAAAAGGGCCTGCGGCTCCAGCCACTGCTAACATGGCAGCATCAGCTGGAGCCCTGGGCCCTTCAAATCACCACTGGAGCCCTGGGCAGCGTGGGCCAAGGAGCGCAGATGGGCTGGCTGGGGGAACACTGTCCCCAGCCCTGCCCCTTTGGGGGTGGGGGTAGGGGCAGGCAGAGTGGCACCGTACCGGTAAGAGCTCCATTTTATTTTTGCCCCAGGTTAGCTGACCATACTGCATGAAAACAGAAGGCTGATTAAAACTTGTCCTTTTTTGTTGTGGTTGTTCTTTTTTTAAAGGCAACATGTACATTGTTAAAACTGGGTGATCAGCTGATGTGCAATGATGGGTGACACTTTATCTATATAGAATTCAAGAACAATAACATGCCAAGTGAAGAATAAGGTGCTTATTGAGAATGCAGCTTACTTTGTACGTACTCTGTTTACCTATGTGACACTGACAGACCAGCCACCCTGTGTATGACTCATAAAAACTTAACAGGAGGCATTACAGTTGTAATCAACCCAATCTACTTCTATGTGAATTTCAAAGAGATATACTAGACTAACAATCATTAAATAATTCATTTGTAGTAATAGAAATCAAGAGTAGATACAGTCTGTTTACCTGTATCTCATTACGAAGTTTAACAAGGTAATCAAATTAGCTTGTAGATGCTAATTTCCTTTCATGTCTTAATTGCCTTAATCAGGTATGAGACTGTCAGGTAACCTTAAAGTCAAAGATATAAGATTCTCTATATTGCCTTCATCTTAACTAGCTATGTTGTAATGAAGGACTGGCTAATTGTCTTATGGGAATGAATGTAACTAGTTAACCTTTGTATGCATAGGAAACTGAAGATTAGCTTCAAAGCAATGGTCCACATACTATCTGCATGGCCTATTCTTGCTCAGAGGAAAAGCCTGCTAGGAGAGCCATAAAAGAGAAGCCTTGAGCCTGATCCTGCCATCTCTAATCTGCTTAAACTCTGAACAGGGAAAGTATGTTGTAAGATGGAGATCTTCCAAATAATGATTTAGAATGATCTAAAAGATTCATGGGAAGTGTTTCAGACTTTACATCTAAGATACCTTTGGATTCGGACCTGTGGGATGATTCCAGAGAGACTTTACAAGTCAGCACTTTATTCCATCACTGCTGTGAACACTGAAAGTCAGTTGTATGTATATTGATCTTTTTAACCATTTATAACTCTCTTCTTTCTTTTTCTTTTTATTATTAAACCTTTAGTTTTAGTTACTAAAAGTTTGGCATCAGTGTGATTATTGGGTAAATCTGAGACTCATACTGACCTGGGGATAAATGGCCAGTCCTTTGGGATTAGTGAACCTCGCATATGGTGAATCAGGTTTTCAGTGGCATTCTCAGTGGCCCATCCAGGCACCCCAGTAACAATCTAACAAAAATATTTCTTCTCTCTGTTTTAAGCAGAGGAGGTATTTGTCCATTAAATAACATGTTATGTGTCAATTGTGGAGATAAATGTGTGGTTATGCAGGTGGTGTTGGAGAGAGGGCTTTGGCTTCTTTGACCATAGGACGTCATTTCATGAAGAAAGATTGCTAGGAAGAGATGGGATCCACCTACTGAAGAGAGGGAAGAGCATCTTTGCAGGCAGGCTTGATAACCTAGTGAGGAGGGCTTTAAACTAGGTTTGCTGGGAAATGGTAACCTAAGGTAAGTGGGGAAGAGGGATATGGGGAGGAAACACACGGAGGAGAGTGCAAGAGGGGAGGCCTCCTGATTCATACTGAGAAAGTAGGGCAATTGGCTAGTTATCTTAGGTGCCTGTACACAAATGCAAGAAGCCTGGGAAACAAGCAGGAAGAATTGGAAGTCCTAGCACAGTCAAGGAACTATGATGTGATTAGAATAACAGATACTTGGTGGGGTAACTCACATGACTGGAGCACTGTAATTGATGGGTATAAACTGTTCAGGAAGGACAGGCTGAGGAGAAAAGGTGGAGGAGTTGCCCTGTATGTAAGTGAGCAGTATGATTGCTCAGAGCTCCAGTATGAAACTGGAGAAAAGCCTGTTGAGAGTTTTTGGGTTAAGTTTAGAGGTGAGAGCAACAAGGGTGATGTCGTGGTAGGCATGTGCAACAGACCACCAGACCAGGAGGATGAGGTAGATGAGGCTTTCTTCAGACAATTAACAGAAGTTTCCAGATCACTAGGCCTAGTTCTCATGGGGGACTTCAATCACCCTGACATGTGCTGGGAGAGCAATACAGCAGTGCACAGACAATCCAGGAAATTTTTCAAGAGTGTTGGAGACAACTTCCTGGTGCAAGTGCTGGAGGAACCAACTAGGTTCCTATTGACATGGTGCTCACAATCAAGAAGAATTGGTAGGGGAAGTAGAAGAGGGTGGCAACCTGGGCAGCAGTGACCATGAGATACTCAAGTTCAGAATCCTGACAAAAGGAAGAAAGGAGAACAGCAGTATATGGACCCTGGACTTCAGAAAAGCAGATTTGTCTCTCTCAGGGAACTGTTGGACAGGATCCCTTGGGAGGCTAATATGAGGAGGAAAGGAGTCCAGAAGAGCTGGCTGTATTTTAAACAAGCCTTATTGAGGGCGCAGGAACAAACCATCCTGGTGTGCAGAAAGAATAGCAAATATGGCAGAAGACCAGCTTGGCTTCACGGAGACATCTTCGGTGAGCTTAAACACGAAAAGGAAGCTTACAAGAAGTGGAAACTTGGACAGATGACTAGGGAGGAGTATAAAAATATTGCTCAAACATGCAGGGGTGTAATCAGGATGGCCAAAGCCCAACTAGAGTTGCCACTAGCAAGGTAACAAGAAGGGTATCTACTGGTATGTTAGCAACAAGAAGGTCAGGGAAAGTGTGGGACCCTTGTTGAATGGGAGAGGCAATCTAGTGACAGATGCAGAAAAAACTGAAGTACTCAATGCTTTTTTGCCTCTGTCTTCACAGACAAGGCCAGCTCCCAGACTGCTGCACTGGGCAGCACAGTATGGGGAGGAGGTCACCAGCCCTCTGTGGTGAAATAATAGGTTAAAGACTTTAGAAAAGCTGGATATGCACAAGTCCATGGGGCCATATGCAATGCAAAGCTGAGGGAGTTGGCAGATGTGATTGCAGAGCCATTGGCCATTATCTTTGAAAACTCATGGCCATCGGGGGAGGTTCTGGATGACTGGAAAAAGGCAAATATAGTGCCCATCTTTAAAAAAGGGAAGAAGGTGAATCAGGGAACAACAGACTGGTCAACCTCACCTCAGTCCCTGGAAAAATCATGGAACAGGTCCTCAAGGAATCCATTTTGAAGCACTTGAAGGAGAGGAAGGTGATCAGGAACAGTCAATATGGATTCACTCAAGAGTAAGTCATATCTGACCAACCTGATTGCCTTCTATGATGAGATAACTGGCTCTGTGGATATGGGGAAAGTGGTGGACATGATATATCTTGACTTTAGCAAAGCTTTTGATACGGTCTCCCACAGTATTCTTGCCAGCAAGTTAAAAAAAGTATGGATTGGATGAATGGACTAAAAGGTGGATAGAAAGCTGGCTAGATTGCCGGGCACAACAGGTAGTGATCAATAGCATGATGTTTAATTGGCAGCCAGTATCAAGTGGAGTGCCTCAGGCAGGGCCACCGGGGGCAAGGGGGGGCAAGTGAGGCAATTTGCCCCAGGCCCCCACGAGAGTTTTTCAGGGCCCCTGTAGTGGGGTCCTTCACTCACTCCGGAGGCCCCGGAAAACTCTCCCAAGGCCCGGGACCCCGGAGCTTCTTCCGCTCTGGGTCTTCGGCGATAATTCGGCGGTGGGGGGCCCCCGCTGTGGGTCTTCAGGGCACTTTGGTGGCGGGTCCTGGAGCAGAAGGACCCCCCCACCGCCGAATTACTGCCAAAGCGGGGCCCCCCCGCTGCCAAAGACCCCATGTCCCCTGAATCCTCTGGGTGGTCCTGGGGCCGGTTTTGTTCAGCATCTTCATTAATGATCTGGATGATGGGATGGATTGGACCCTCAGCAAGTTCGCGGATGACACTAAGCTGGGGGAAGAGGTAGATATGCTGGAGGGTAGGGATAGGATCCAGAGAGACCTAGACAAATTAGAGGATTGGGCAAAAAGAAATCTGATGAGGTTCAGCAAGGACAAGTACAGAGTCCTGCACTTGGGATGGAAGAATCCCATGCACTGCTACAGGCTGGGGACTGATTGGCTAAGCAGCAGTTCTGCAGAAAAGGACAGGGGATTACAATGGGTGAGAAGCTGGATATGAGTCAGCAGTGTGCCCTTGTTGCCAAGAAGGCTAACAGCCTATTGGGCTGCATTAGTAGGAGCATTACCAGTAGATCGAGGGAAGTGACTATTCCCCACTATTCAGCACTGGTGAGGCCACATGTGGAGTATTACGTCCAGTTTTGGGCCCCCCATTACAGAAAGGATGTGAGAAAATTGGAGAAAGTCCAGCAGACAGGGCCGGCTCCAGACACCAGCTTAGCAAGCAGGTGCTTGGGGTGGCCACTCTGGAGAGGGGCAGCATGTCCAGGCATTTGGTGGCAATTCGGCAGAGGGTCCCTCACTCCCACTCAGAGCGAAGGACCTCCTGCTGAATTGCCGCAGATCACTATCGCGGCTTTTTTTTTTTTGGCTGCTTGGGGTGGCAAAACCCTGGAGCTGGCCCTTCCAGAAGAGGGCAACAAAAGTGATCAGAGGCCTGGGGCACATGACTTATGAGGAGAGGCTGAGGAAACTGGGCTTATTTAGTCTGCAAAAGAGAAGAGTGAGGGGGGATTTGATAGCAACCTTCAGCTACCTGAAGGGGGTTTCCAAAGAAGATAGAGCTCTGCTGTTCTCAGTGGTGGCAGATGACAGAACAAGGAGCAATGGTCTCAAGTTGCAGTGGGGGAGGTCTAGGCTGGATATTAGGAAAAACTTTCACTAGGAAAGTGGTGAAGTCCTGGAATGAGTTACTTAGGGAGGTGGTGGAATCTCCATCTTTAGAGGTTTTTAAGGCCTGGCTTGACAAAGCTCTGGGTGGAATGATTTAGTTTGGGTTGGTCCTGCTCTGAGCAGGGAGTTGGATTAGATTATCTTCTGAGGTCTCTTCCAACCCCAATCTTCTATGACTCTAATTATGCAGTTTCACTGGGCAAAAAATGCTAAGTTATTTAAGTGTGAAAATATTTGTAATGTGTGGCTGTGAAATGTTAAAATGAGATGCTGAATTTTACAACTAACAAAGAAAGCCGTGGAAATATGTAGCTTTATATAAGCTGTCTGAGTGAGAGCAATACACTTAAGCTGCAAGGAGGATAACCTGCTGCAAAAATCTACACAGATACTAGATTATATTTAGAATAATTTTACCACATAAAACTGGATGTGGTCAATTAATTCAGGAGTGATTTAAAGGTGGCATATGCTGCAGCTTTAGAAACAACGAATGATTCATTGTAGTCACGTCTATTAAAATTCATGGTATGATTCTGTCCCTGTAAAAACCCGTGATGGCTGGTAAATACTTGGCTTTGTCATCAGTTTTTGGATGTTATTTAATTAACAAACAAATGAGCTTATTTGAAGCTCATTATGACACAGTATCTGTCCAATGTGAAACTGATGTGGTACTGGCCAGTACTCATATAGTACAAGGTCAACATTTACTCTGAAAATATTTTGCTTTATGTGCTGCTGACCTAATTTCCACAACCCTGTCGGGAGAGTCTTGAAATAATGGTGCTTGCTGGGGGTTTGGCTTTCGATTTTTTTATTTAAAAGGCTATTTTTTGAGTTCAATCAACCTTTAATACAAAATTATGTCAATTTGGCAGTGGATTTATTAGAAAAAAATGTACTTAACTTTAGAAAGAGGTTGAACTCTAGAACACTTCCTGAACTTAATTATGCCAAGCCTGATTCTATGAGGTGCTGATTTCCCTGCAACTGTTATGGCCATCAGAAGAAGGAAGTTCAGTGCTTAGCAGGAGGTGCTAAGCACCAGGCAGGTTTTTATAATGGAATAGAAAAGAAGGTATATTAGTCTCAAGATGGAATGACTGAATCCAGAAGCAACTGAATGTCACATGCTATTGTAATTACTATTATTTCTATTATGGTTGCTCCTAGAGGGCTCAGTCAAGATCCGGGCCCCATTGTGTTAGAACAGGGGACATACACATACTGAGAGAGAGTCCCCAAAGAATTTACAGCCTAAATAGACAAGACAGACAAAAGGGTGGGAGAAAGGAAATATAGAATCTCCATTTTACAGATGAGGAACTGAGGCACAGAGAGATAAAGGCCCAGATCCATGTAAGGACTTAGTCACCTAACTCCCACTTTAAAATACCTAGAACCAAAATTTATACACCATTGAGATCCTCAAAATCCCTGCTCAGCTGCCACCTAATTCTGGAGGCACCTAAAATCCCTCAGCACCAAAATTTTCACTGTAAGTCCCCCAGGCACCTACGTTTCTGTTGCTGGACATGCACACAACACTTCAATCTATGCTCTGGGGCACCTGTCTCACCTAAATCCCAGTGCTCAAATCAGGTGAAGACAGACATTGCCCTGCCTAGCTCAGCAGACAGTCTCAAAGCATGCCTAACTCCATGCAAAATGAGGCCTTACCTACAAGACATATATCCATTGTTGTACATAGAAAGACTTTGTGTTAAGAAGAAAAAATGGACTTTCAAAATTTTATCTTTCTGATTTTAGCAACATTGGGATCCCATAAGTCTGAGTGTAGTTACTCATGTAAGTAGGTATGATACCTATGATCTCTGCTTAGATGAGTTACAATCCTATTAGTTATCATAACCAATTCTTGCCTAAATTACCTTATTGTAGAATCTAATTTACTTTGATCTTTTTACCCCTCTGAATTATCGGGATAAGGAGACAGAATTTGATCTTCGTTACATCATAATAAATCTAGATAAACAGACTACTTCAGTAAAGTTAATCAAGTGGTAACTCACTTTAAGCTAAGAAAGATACATGAAAAAGAGTTAAATGCTGGAGAGGATGTAAAGGAATACAGGCCTTTATTCTTACAGTGGTGGGAATGTCCTAAGATAACAGAATCTTGGAGGAAATAACAAATGGAATTTTTACAGTAACTAAAATTAGATTATCCAGAGAACATGCAGTGATTCTAATCGGAAGTTATTGATTTAGGGAAGGACCCAGAGACCTTCTAAGTTGGTATTTGTATTGTAGCTATCTAGAGGTCTGAAGCTTTCTTGATTAAATAAGATGGTATTAGGAGGTTAGAGACATGAACACTGTTTTTATAGTTATGGATACAATTTATTATATTGATGTGGCAATGTGAATTTATTAGGGTAATGTTGAGAAGGATAAATTTATACTTTAAATTATGTTTTCTATTCATGTAGGCCTGTGACAAAAAATAAAAAGAAGCTTTTCTCA
The DNA here is from genome assembly GCF_025201925.1 of Gopherus flavomarginatus. Lineage (NCBI taxonomy): Eukaryota > Metazoa > Chordata > Testudines > Testudinidae > Gopherus > Gopherus flavomarginatus. Next base: position 157,126,250 of record NC_066620.1, on the reverse strand, counting down.
GATACCCGGTGTTTGCCTTTATGAAGACATTCAAGCAGTGCACAGGCTTTCTGGGATAATATGTACCTACAGATGTGTTGCTTCAGTTGCCCCTCAAAACAATGTCTTCACAGGGTTGTTATGGGCTCTTCAATCTGTTTGCCTTACTGTGACAAAGCAGGACCCACCACCGAGGCACCTCCTGCTGGCCATCCTGGGAATTACCTCTTGGACCTTCCAGGCTGCCTTCAGCTAGTAGTATCACGCCTGCTGTCACTGCTGTCTCCAGTCTTTGGACCCGCATCGCTCTCTGGTCTGCCGTGTCCTTTTCTGGGCATGGTCCTCTGGCTGTGCCCCTACTCTGGTATCTCCCCACTTCTGGGGCACTGGAAGTCCTTAGTCCTCCCACTTGCCTAAGCAGACAGCTGGTATCCAAGGTCCAGCCCACTCAGGGGCAAACTGCAACCTGGATACCAGCCACTGTTCTCATTGGCAAATGAGGTGCAAAGGGGGACACCCAGGCCCACCCGCTATTCTGGGTCCCAACCGAGGGACCCTATAGCCGGCAGCCACTTACTGCCCTACTCCAACCTGCTGCCTATTTTCCCTGGGCCATTTTCCCCACAGCCCTAGCAACCTCTCAGCCCCTGTAGCAAGGCCCCAGCTTGGCAGTGGTCGACCAGCAGCTCATCTTTATACTCTGCTGCCCCTGCCTAGCACTGCTTTATCTATGGCACTTCTTCAGGCAACCAGACCTTCTCCCTTCCCTTTATATATGGCCCTCGCTGACCCTGATTGGCTGCTCCAGTAAGCCTTCCCCCTATTGGTGGGCTCAATAAGCCCTTTCCTGATTAGTGGGTTCTGCGCAGCTTCCCTGGTGCTGCTTTTAACCCCTTTTTCTCCTTGTGTGGGGCAGCTGCCCCACCACACTCACCCAATGACATGTTTTTTTCTTTCAAATTATTAGAAAAACTTGAGTGGAAAGATGTTGTGCACCTAAGCTTCCTTACAGAGAAATTGCCCCCAAAACTCTCCCAATGACTTCTCTTTGTCTAAAATGAAATCAGTATTCTCTCTGTAAATACTGCCATGGTACAATTCCCTTTTCAGTGATATGTTTATGATTTGCTTTCTAATTTATAGCTTTATTCTCCTTTCCACATCTAAGCTGTCATTTTCACTTTGATGGTTGCTTGCACAGATGACTGACCTTTAGCCTGTCTTCAGTGGCTCAGCAATGGGAACAGCAGAACCAAGTGTCTCCCTTCTAGGGAGTACTGTTTGTCTGGTGACTTATCAGTGCTGAAACCCTGCAAAACATATTTGCTTCAGTAGTGCTGTACTTTGGATACCTTTTAAAAAGGTGAAAAATGCCATAGGGGATAGGAACTCTATTGAATCAGGTATCCTCTTCACTTATGAAAGCTGGCTATATTTTGCAAGATAAAAGAGTGGTGAAGCTAGGAGAGAAATGGGGATGTGGTGTGGCAGACATGGTGCTGCTATTTAATCTAAGAGTACTGATAAGTAGGTTTATGACTATTGTATGTGACCTGGTCAGGGAGGTGAAGTTACTGTATGTATGTGAAGTTACATTGGGTTATTAGTCTTTCCTGTATGAATGTATTGGTCTAGCTGAAGTGTGGGCTGTTGGAAACACAATGGATTTGGGTAAGCTACTAGATAATGGCCTATGTCAATGCCAAGTCTGAAGTGGCACAGCTGTTTTGCCAAGGGTGGGAGTCTAGCGATCAAAGGGCACTAAACAGTTAAAAGAACTCTCTGGTGAGAGGTGTGAGTGTGGAGATGGATTTCAGTGAGCTCTGACATGGACACAGAGATGAGTCCTGCAGGAGTGGAGTACGGGGCCTTCCCAGCCCCCCAGGAAAGGGTAAGCTTTAAGGAATTTAGTAGGTTGTTTATTGTTTTAAGATCTGTTTTCTCTGAACATTTTTGTTTCTAAATAAAATAATACTATACTTTAAGAAGGCTGTTCAGTCCCAGTATACCATTAGTCTCTGTTCCCCAGGAGCAGGAGAGCAAGTACTGAACACAACTCAGGCTTGCTGAGGTAACCATGGGTCGTACCTGGGGACTACAACTCAAGACCCAGCCTGAGAGTGGGAGAATTGTGTGATTTCACCCTGTGAGAGGTGATGACAAAAGGCCTCAGGGGTGTGCATTTAAAGAGACTGGGGGCAGAAGGACAGATTGCCTGGTCACTGTGACACATGGTGCCATAATACAACCAGATTAGTACCTTTGAAAATTGATATGATAAGTTTGCATCTGTTACAATCAGGAGATCAGCAAACTTTGACTCAGAGCTGAAGCACCTTTGCATGGTGGCAATTACGGTTGGTGGTAATTATGATTGTTATATGTCAGAGGTACAATCACAGTCCAAAGATATTGGTTAAAAAAGAACATGTCACCTCTATATCAAAGTGACAACTAGCATTTAGTGTGGAATTGTGGACACCCCCATAATCCTGACAGACTTTCTTTGAGCCAGATCATTCATCTCTGCCTTTCAAAGTGTTGTGTACTGGCTGATAATATTTTGAGAATCTTTTTCTCTGTGTTAGTGACCAGGTACATTTGTGTTATAATAGCACAAAACAAATACTAAGTACAAATTCAGGCTAAAGCCCATTTTGTTCAACAGAATCCTCCTAACATACTTGTACAAAGCATATTTACTTTAGTTACTCCATTATTTCATATCTAATCCAATTTCAGTCAGTTGAATAATTGTAATGTCTTCTTGAAAAAGAAGAAGAGGAGACGGAAGGTGTCTCAGAAACTCCCAGCAAGGAGGTAGCCTACAAAAATGACTTTTGTCATGAAGCATTGCTTGGAATCTCCACATATTTCTTCCTCTCCCATTAAATATAAAGCACAAAGGGCAAAATTCTACTCCCAGATCCACATGGCAGGTGTCAACTGATGTTCGGCTCCAGTGGGAATTTTGCACATGTAGAAAAAGCAGAATATCAGAGTCAAGATCTGCTGTGCAGATCTGAAGGAGAATTTTGCCTTAACTGTTGAAAAGACCAGCCTGTTATGCAAATAGCGCTATTTTATAATACAGAGATGTCACACTGAGTCGATGGGGAGGGAAAATTATATTTTCTGGTAGAACTTTAGTGTCCAAGTCCTCTCCTTCCAAATATAATATTACTTCTGTTTGTTCACAGATTGTTACTGATTCTTTTGTCTCTGAAAATTAATACTACTTTTCTTTTCTTCTTTTATATGCAGCAGCAGTGTATTCTATTTCCATTTTGTTTTATCTTCCCCCTTCCTATCCTCGTTTCTTTTTTTTTTTTAAGCAGTCCTGTTGGCTCTTTTCCCACTTGAGCTGTTGCCTCTTCACTCTCTCCTTTGCTTCCCTTCTCCCTATTTTTTCTTCTCCCTTGGCTTTTTATGTCCCTTCCCTCATCTCTCACATTGCTCCATGCCACTGTGCTGCAAAAACACAGAAGATAGGATAGGGTGGGGAAGGGGAAGAGGAAGGGCTTTGCAAGCAAATTATAGAATATTTTTTAAAGGAAAAATGCTAATCCAATTATGTTAAAGGAATGATGTGGCGCTGGGGTGAAGAGGGACTGGAACATGGTTTTGATGAATCTACCTATTAGGTAATACCTTCTCTTTCTCTCCATTTTTTCTTGTGTTTTATTCTCTCTCTCTCTTTCTCAGAGGTTCTCTTTCAGTCTGAGCCTCCTCTTCTCACTCACTCTGTTTCCTTCTCTTCCTCATGGGAGAGGTGCTGCAGGCAACAGCATCTGCAATCAGGGACAGGATTTGCATTGTTTCAGGACTGATTCTTCCTTTCACCTTCTAAACTCTGAGAGATTTCAGCAGCCTCCTAGTCTTTGGGGAACCCTGGAAATTTCCTTGGAGCCCTAATGAGCCCATTCAAGTCTATACTTGCATAATTGTATTAAAACTACTGTTAATCTATTTTCCCTGATGTAGTTTGCAGTGTGTGTGTGTGGGTGGATTATTTACATTGCAGAGTCACCACGGTCTTTGGTGTCTCTTGTTTTCTTCACTGGGAGCTGAATTTAATAGTTAGGTGTGTTTTCTAGCTAGGTGTATTACATAATCCTGAATTTACCAATGCATCTTCCAGGATTAGAAGTAAATATAGTGTAGCCCCATTGAGTAGCTGGGAATCTCCACTTTAAAACTATAAAGCCCCCATTTCTAACTCTCCAGAGGCATAAGATATCAGCCCTTCTACTTTTTGCTAGGGCAGGATTGCATATTGCCCATCTTGTAGCTCAGAGCAGTCTGGTTTGGAGGGAAAATTCCACATTTGGGGAAAAGAATTTTTTCCAAACAGTTTGGGGGGAGGGATAGCTCAGTGGTTTGAGCACTGGCCCGCTAAACCCAGGGTTGTGAGTTTCCTCCTTGAGGGGGCAATTTAGGGATCTGGGGTTAAAATCTGTCTGGGGATTGGTCCTGCTTTAAACAGGGGGTTGGACAAGATGATCTCCTGTGGTGCCTTCCAACCCTGATATTCTATGATTTTAAAAGATATGACAGCTGTTTGAAGCTGCCCAGAGATTCAGAATATTAGAAGTATTCCTAATTAAGATGGTTTAACAGACAGAAGAGTGGTGAATCAGATAAAATATCAAAGATTAACAACAAATGCAATAAATCATATGACCCTGTTGTTATAAACAGATAGCTAAGGGTTAATGTCTCCTTCACCTGAAGCACCTGACCAGAGGACCAATCAGGAAACCGGATTTTTTCAACTTTGGGTGGAGGGAATTTTGTGTCTGAGTCTTTGTTTTCTGTCTGCCTGCTTTCTCTGAGCTTTGGAGAAGCAGTTTCTACTTTCTAGTCTTCTGTTTCTAAGTGTAAGGACAAAGAGATCAGATAGTAAGTTATATGGTTTCTTTTCTTTGGTATTTGCATGAATATAAGTGCTGGAGTGCTTTGATTTGTATTCTTTTTGAATAAGGCTGTTTATTCAATATTCTTTTAAGCAATTGACCCTGTATTGTATCATCTTAATACAGAGAGACCATTTGTATGTATTTTTCTTTCTTTTTATATAAACTTTCTTTTAAGACCTGTTGGAGTTTTTTCTTTACTTCAGGGAAATTGAGTCTGTACTCACCAGGGAATTGGTGGGAGGAAAAAATCAGGGGAGATCTGTGTGTTGGATTTGCTAGCCTGATTTTGCATTCCCTCTGGGGGAATAGGAAAGTGCTTTTGGTTTCCAGGATTGGGAACGGAGAGGGGGAGTCACTCTGTGTAGTTTCACAGAGCTTGTGTCTGTGTATCTCTCCAGGAGCACCTGGAGGGGGGAAGGGAAAAAGGATTATTTCCCTTTGTTGTAAGACTCAAGGGATTTGGGTCTTGGGGTCCCCAGGGAAGGTTTTTCAGAGGGACCAGAGTGCCCCAAAACACTCTAATTTTTTGGGTGGTGGCAGCAAGTACCAGGTCCAAGCTGGTAACTAAGCTTGGAGGTTTTCATGCTAACCCCCATATTTTGGACGCTAAGGTCCAAATCTGGGACTAAGGTTATGACACCTGTTCTTTGTTGTATGTTTATCACTACTATTCACAGTATGTGGTTCTATATTATATGTAAGCAGTTGATCAGGACCACAGTCAGAAAGACCAGGGGTTAATCTGAATTCTGATAATATTGTTAATGATAAGGCTAAGGCAAAGAAATGGATGATCCTGAACGTGAAAAAGTATTTCTGACAAGTACTGGAAAAGATCACAGCAGACTACCTATGATGATATTGCTAACACAAGAAAAGCTAACCTGAGGAGTGGACCCTTCAGTCCATGTCTTTCACAGAGACAATTTGAATGTCAAGAAGACATACTGTGTCCTTATCTCCCACTGAAACAAAGACCAGGGAAATCCCACAATTTCAGTAAGTGCTTTAATCAATATAGGAAGTGCTGAGAAAATGTATCAGAGTTCAAAAGAGACCCAGGAAACTAGAAAGCTAAAAGAAGTGAATTAATTACGGCTAAAGAAATGTATATGCTGCAGGGCAAGAGTGTCAGAATTGCCCCACTAGTTAAAGCCAACTACATAGCAGACAAATCACTAATCACCATCTTCCAATGAGCTAATGTATTCACACTGATCTGACATTCTAGGGACCGGATCCGGAACAAGGTGGCTTAAAGTTACCTATTCCCTATCCTCTAGGTCCTGTTCTGAGTGCAGCTTGGTCAGACCAGAGAATCTGCTCTAGTATCATTTATTTGTACACCCCCTCTTAAATAATAATTACCATAAGAATAATGTGTATTTGTTTGTATTACCATAGTGCCTAGAAGACCGAGTCATGGACTAGGACCTCAGTGGACTAGACATTGAATTACTGATAGTAGTTAGTACATTTCTTTTATTGTAGTACCTAAAGGACCACTGTGCTGGTTGTTGTACAAACATAGAAAAGAGAGAGCCCTGGTTCTCTAGACTTTATGTGATACACCTAGCTAGAAAACACACCTAACTATTAAATTTAGCTGCCAGTGAAGAAAACAAGAGACATTTAAGACCATGGTGACTTCGCAATGTAACCCCCCCCCCACATACACATACACATACACATACACACTCTGCAAACTACTTTGGGGAAAAATAGATGAACAGTAGTTTTAATACAATTATCCAAGTAGAGGCTTGAATGAGCTCATTAGGGCTACAAGGAAATTTCCAGGGTTCCCCAAAGACTAGGAGGCTGCTGAAATCTCTCACTTTTTTTTAAATCGAAAAACACTAGATCAGTTTTAGAGTTCTCTTAGATATATCGGCTATAAATTTCCTTTCCTGCTGAGCTCTGCACAGTTGTATATATGGCACATGACTTTATAGATAGAAGGATCAACATAAAAGAGCCCAAAAGACTTTTTATTAATGCCCCCAAACTCTCAAACATTTTTAGAACAGATTTTTTTCTGTAACATGGCATACACAGAATGCAAAATTGTGCAGTGTTAAAGGGTTTTTTTTAAATGCTTGTTGTGATTGCCTGCATAACTCACTGGTAATTAATGCACCCATCCCAAAATCATGTTCCTAAAATCTTTATATCACACCACACAAAGATGTATTTTTCCTTGATATATGTGTATGCACACACACTTATATACACATATTCATGTACAGACATATGCATATATGAATATATAATATTATACACAAATTTATTATGTTAAAAGAACATTATTAAGACTGCAAAGATAAGTATTTAACTTACAAAAGGCCAGAATTAAGGTTACACAGGCAACTTTAATATGCTCCTTTAGTGGCCAGCATGATTCAGTCTTTAATTACATGATCACATACTTCTTTTCCCACAAACCCCTTGCCTCGTTCAGTGCACAGGATAGACCATTCTTGGTGAATGAACAGCTGTTCAATATTTTGTAGTATCCATATTGTTTAATGTGTGCTGTAAAGCTTATTTACTGCACATTCTTCAAACCTGGCTCTGAATACAGAGGGCTTGAGGGTTTTTCTGTGTTGCTCATATCTGTAGTATTACAGTTCTTCACAAACATTAATGAACTTATTGTGACAACACCCCTGAGAGGTAAAATAGTATGATGACCCTACTTTACAGATGGATAACTGTGATAAAGACATTAAAGTCAAAAGTATTCACTAAATTTGGTGCCCAGTTTGAGACACTTAGGATGTGATTTTTCAGAGTACTTAGCATAATATAATATTTTCTCTGTTCAGAGCACAGCTCCCTTTGACTTCACTTCTAACTGTGAGTGCTCAGCACATCTGCAAATCAGACCCCAGGTTATCAATTTGGGCAGTGAGGAACACACAACTAGTGACTGCTTGCAAAAAAGTTTCTCTTATGTGACTTGCCTAGCTTCACATAGGAACTTAGTGGCAGAAGCAGGGATAAAATTCAGTTCTCCAGGGCAGCATACAACTGTCTTAACCAAACTCTCTCTTCTTGCACTCTCTTGCCTCATTCACTACACACCAGCTAACTTCTGCAGTAAATGAGGCAAGGATTCTATAGACAATAGTCTCTTTCACTACACAACCCTGATTAACTCAACTTCTGTTGGTGGGAGAGACAGTCTTACAGGCTTCTCCCACCAACAGTAGTCCAGTGAAAAAGATGTTACCTCACACACCTTGTCTCTCTAATATCCCGGGTCCGACAGAGCTACAACTACACTCTATAAGAGCTTATCTGTTTACAAGGCAGCAATACAGTGTCTGACTCTACAGAGCACTGGCTTGCCACATACTACCTTGCTGTGGAGATAGGCCCTAAGCATCATCCATCCTGTGCTCTAAATCAGGCATTGGACCTGAGGAAAAAAAATTGTATGTAATCATATAATTAAATACTGTATATGTCACAGGGTGTGACTGGCTCTTTTAAGAGGAAGTGAGATCCCGAGCACCTGGACTGATTACCTGTTCCCCAAGAGCAGGAAGGCACCTGGGCCTTATGAAGGGGAGACAGCTGCAGGTGGTTGGGATATGCCTGTAGACACTGCAGGGACTAAGAAGGTTCCCACAGAGCCATCAGGTAGAATGGAGAAGACTATATCTCCCACTATTTCAAGTGGCTAAAGCAGGATGCAGCAACACTCACATTTGGCCCATCCGCTCCGCTCATTGGTGTTGCAGTCTAACACATAAGGTTGCAACACAACTCAGATTTGACCCATCCACCCATCCATAGACAGAGATGGAGGAGTAGCTGGGCCAAATCTGAGTGGTGCTGTGTCCCACTTTAGCTGCCTGAAATAGTGGGAGATATGGTCTTCTCTCTTCTAATTCAGGGCCCTGTGTACCAGGTCACAATGCCACTCAGTTTAGTGGTGCTCTTAAAAGAAGGCCTAAGGCAAACTGTCACTGTTATACCCTTGCTTCTCTGGGTGGCCCTGAATCCAGGAAATGTTCTGCTTCGAACTGGACAGAAGGTTCTGGGAGTCAAAGTGGGACAGTCCCATGATACCTGGGACTGTTGGGAGGTCTAGCAGACAACTATCAAGGAAGGCCTATGAAGAAAGCTAAACTCCCAGAGATGCCAGGAGAGCAGGAAAATAAACCCTCAGCAAGGAAAATCTATGCCCAGCTTGAAATTGGAGCAGAAAAGTGTTTAAACTCTGAAAGGAAGACAGAGCTCAGCGGGGAACTGAGCCCATCTGTGGACTGGAGTGAAAGAAACGAACTTTAAACAGAGGGCAGACCCTCAGGCAAGAGAGGCTGGGCCCAGCTGCAACTGGGATGAAAATTGGGTTCTTTTTTGACAAACTTTGTCCTGGACTTAATAAAGTGAGCCCCAGAAGGGGGGAATACTTTAAATATCTGGATTGTGGGGACTTTTTAAGGGAGCCTGACTTAAGAGGAAATTGAGGTGGGCTTCAGCAGAGCCACACTTGGCTAGAAGAGGGCACTACAGAGGAGGCAAGTCCTCTGACACTATGTCACAATGCACACGCACAAGGGTGGCATATTAAGGTTGCATAAGTAACCTTATTTGTGCCATTTCCCAACTTTTGATCTCCTGACTTTGTAACCTTAGTAATGTTCTAATGTAATTTTGTGTGTAATTTTCTAGGTTTTAAAAAGTAGCCAATGAAAAAAACAGAAATTCTATCAGCATATTTTTTCCATGCTCTTGGAAATGGCCAAATCATTTTTCTGAAACTTAATAATAATAATAATAATAAATAATAATTAATATAATTATCCTGAGGTAGACACCCACATGTAAAATTTGAACCTGAACAGTTAAAATTTGACAAAGTGTTGAGCAACTGAAATAGGAAGTGTTGGGTAACCTGAACTATGGCAGTGCTACCAGCTTTGCCTGTGTGTGTGTGTGTGTGTGTGTGTGTGTGTGTGTGTGTGTGTGTGTGTGTGTGTGTGTGTGTGTGTGTGTGTGTGTGTGTGTGTGTGTGTGTGTGTGTGTGTGTGTTTAAAGTACTTTGAGATCCTTCCTGGTGAAAGTTACCTTAATGCTGTACTGAGAAACATGTGAGTGAACCTCTGCACTTGCATGGAGTCTGATGAAATCAATGCAGCTTTTGCCATGGGCCTATCTGCACCCTTCTCAGTGCAGGGTTAGGCCTTGTATGGCAGTATTCACCATTATCAGCAAGTCATTAAAGTACGTTTGCTCTTTATCTCCAAAGAAGTGGGAAAGAGGTTTAGCATCTGCACTCAACCTTGGTTCCATACAAAACATTAACTGGGGAAGGAGGAGGGAGAGTGGCAGTGGGCGTGGGGTGATAAATGATTGGGGAAGTTTGGTAGGGGGAAGGAAGCTGAAAGAGGTAGCAGGTTAGCAGTGGAAGTGGATCAGGCAGGGAGATTCAGCATGAGAAATGAATCCTCAAATAAGCAAGTAGGACTCAGAGCTTGTATATGGCGGGAGGAATGGGGTTAGTTCACACTGACTTGACACAACTAGCTGATGTGCAGTACATAAGTTGCTTTACGAGTATGCACGTAAAACATCTGTGTCCTTTTTCAATTTGCATCATTGTGCACATGTTGGGTCTAAACTTTTGGTGAACTTTGGGGAGCCAAAACACACCCAGACTGGCTGTCTCTGCATAATCCTTCCTGAACCCTTTTGAACAAAGCACTGACCTGCAAACTACTCATGACACCCCCTTTCTCAAGTAGCCATTAGCCTTTATATCTATGCATTTACTTGTTAACTTGCTTTTCCTGTAAAATCTTGATTGATTATGCATGACCATTATCTTTTGTTAAATCACTTTGTTTACTTCTGTGTATAAATATTGATGCTCATCCCTAATAAAGGGGCCACACTTAATCTAAAGCTTTTAGAGCTAAGGATAGTGTGAGCCCATTGATCAACGCAATTGGTGTCTGGTCTCTGACAGAATTGTGTGCCCCATACCAACTCCGCACGAACTCGGGTGCTGGAGAGGTGAGTGAGGACTTGCTTTATTTACCTAACAATTTGGGGGCTCGTCCGGGATACCTTCTGGTGCGGTACCTCTGTCCAGTGGTCAGACCACTCATATATGAATTGGCAAGGCGCCACAGGAGATTTCTCCCAGCCAATTCAATATTGAGGGGTCGTGTATTGGACAGCAGGGTAAACGCCAGTTGGAGGGCTCCTGTCAGACACCATGGGTCAAGGGACTAGCGTGCCTCTTGAGAGTCCGTTGGGGATTGTAAATAAGTTATGGAACGAAGGGAAACTCCCAGTACAGACAGGAATGTCTAGGAAGAAGTTGTACACACTATGTGTAAGGAATTGGACTGGGTATACCGCGGTATTGGCCGACCCGGAGATGAGGTGGCCTTCGTATGGCTCTTTCGAACAGGCTGCCTTAAGAGGAGTAAAGAGCCAGATCGAAAAAGACCATCTGGGACAGTTATGTTACTGGTTTTGTTGGGACACAGCAGCAGAGCTGTGGAAATCTTTAAAAATTATGGCAGTCAGGTACTCTCCCGAGAGTGAACCCCCTCCAGGTTATTTCGATGAAGGGTGTAGACCACGGCGTGTTTTGACTCGTCAGCTGGTCCCCTCTGCACCTGCCCCTATTCCTCCGCAGGGGGACTCTCTCCATGTAGCAGAGGGGAATCTGCAGAATCCCAGATTGGAATTTCTGCAGAAGGATGAGGAGGAAATGAAGGGGCAAACCTCGGGAGGAGTAGTTACTAGGCTAATGTCCAAGCAGATACAGCAGGGTGCATGCCCCCCCCCGAGGATAGCCCAGAGGATGTCCCCGTCAAATCTCTTGCGAGTAATAAAAGTATAGTTAGAGAGATGCCTTTACAGGTGCACGATCAACCTTATATGGGCAATGATGGACGGTTACAACATGCTAATATTGTGGAATATAAAGGATGGCTAGAATGGGATTTGAAAGAGTGGGGATGGTTGTCAGGGTCTTTTGGGGAAAATCCCCGAAAGATCATAGAACTTCTAGAAAGATTGTTTTTAAGTTATAATCCTACTTATACGGATGTGGATCAGTTGTTAAGTAGAGTTTTGACCGGAGAGGAACGTAGTAGATTGTGGATGGCAGAAAGGACATGGGGAGATAGCAATGCAGTTAATCTTACTTGGATGGATAGGCGGGATCTGGCCGCTGGCTGGAATCCCCTAGACTGGACTCAGCCAAGGCTGACTCAGCTGCGAACAGATCGAGAGCGATTGTTAGAGAGACTCAAGGAAATGGCTCGCCGCTCGCCTAATCAGGCTAAGTTCATGCAGATTCGGCAGGAATCTGATGAGCCACCCAGAAAGTTCTGGTCGAGGCTATTGGAGGGGGCCTGAATGTTCACTCAGATGGATCCCGAGAGAGAAGCAGACCACCCTACCCTTATTTCGTTTTTTGTGAATCAGTCGGTGCCCCCTGTAAGGGATTACTTCTTAAAGTTTCGCCCTGGTTGGGGAGGTGAGTCAGTCACTTCAGTGTTGGACGTAGCTGATTTTGCCTGGGAGAAAGAAAGGGAAAGTAGTAAAAAGAAAGAAAAAAAGGAAGAATATAAGCTGATGGCTTTAGCTTTTCACGGCGGTGTTGGAGGCAAAGGCCGTGGCCGTGGCAGGGGATTCCAAGGTGCTCGGGGAAGAGGGTCCTGGCGACCCCAGCCATCAGGAAATTGTTTTCAGTGCGGACAGCCCGGTCACTTTAAACGTGAATGCCCCTGGGGACGCCCAGAGGGTCTGGCTGCATCCGCAGATGCTTATACAAGTGAGGAATACACCCCTGCACCACCAGCTCAGCCCGTTCCCCAGGCCTGGATCAACTACGGGAAACAGCAGCAGCCGCAGCAAACTCAGCCTCCTCAATGACGGTACCCCGGGGGCGAAGGCAAACAATGTGATGGTCTTATTTCCTTAATGTCTTTAGCCGGCTCCTTTCTCACTTTCTCCCCTCCCAGCAAAGAGCCTCGTTTAACCCTTTCAGTCCAGGGACTGCCTGTCTCTTTCCTCATTGATACTGGGGCTACTTTCTCTCTTTTAAATCATGCCCCCTCTCCCTGGCTATCCTCTGAGGTTAAAACTGCGACTGGGGTGGAGGGCAACCCACAGTCTCTGGGACTCACTTTGCCTTTGAATGTTATTTATGCTGATAAATGTTTTCCTCACCGTTTTCTTTTTTCCCCAGCTTGTCCGATCCCTTTGATGGGCCGGGATTTACTCTGTAAGCTTGAGGCTACTTTAACCTGCACTCCTGGAGGGGTAGGATTATTGATGACAGTGTTAGGAGATTCGGCCCCTACTCAGGGTAATTGGGAAACACCCCCCTCTCTCTCCCCTGACCTCACTGACTTGCCTTCAACCCTCTGGGGAATTTCTGACACTGATGTTGGCCTGCTCCTTTCGGCAGAGCCCGTAAGGATTCAGGTGAAGCCTTCCTTAACCCCCCCGTCAGTCCCTCAATACCCCCTGTCGCTGGAAGCCCGGGAGGGCATCCGCCCCATTATCGAGGGATTCATTGCACAAAAGCTAGTCCGCCCTCAGCGCACTCCCTGTAACACCCCTATACTGCCTGTCAAAAAGCCTCCTAAAAAGGACAGAGACCCTGTTCGTTGGCGCTTTGTACAGGATCTACGAGTTGTTAATCAGTATGTGGTCCCTCTTCATGCAGTAGTTCCTGACCCAGCTACTATCATCAGCCAAATCCCCTGGGATGCTGAGTGGTTCACTGTTATTGACTTAAAATCAGCTTTTTTCGGCATTCCTGTGCACCCAGACTCTCAGTATCTCTTTGGTTTCACCTGGGAGGGACAAAGTTATGTCTGGCAACGACTTCCTCAAGGCTACAGAGACAGCCCCACGATTTTCAGCCAGTGCCTCCGCCACGACTTGGAAGGTTTCACCAGTCCGCAGGGATCCACATTGGTCCTATACGTAGATGACATCCTATTAGGTAATCGCGAAGAAGCTGCCCTCCGCATCGATGGTAAGGCACTTTTATTATACCTACACACCAGAGGCCACAAGGTAGACCCTAAAAAGATTCAGTGGGTCTCACAGAAGGTCCGATATCTGGGCTTCCTGTTAACCCCAGAGGGAAGACAGATGGACCCAGCCCGCATAAAGACTATTCAAAACTGCCCTCTACCGAACACCAAGAAACAACTTCGAGGTTTCTTAGGATTAATTGGCTTCTGTCGCCCCTGGTTGCCGTCCTGTGGGGAGTTAAGCAAACCGCTCCACCGACTCACTGCTAACCTTGCTCCTGACCCTTTGCAGTGGTCCCCGGACACTATTCAAGCCTTTCAGTTACTCAAGGACAGTGTGGCCTCCTCCATGTCTCTCCGCCCCCCCAATTACAGCAAACCCTTTCACCTTTTTGTCCACGAGAGGGGCGGAATTGCTAGTGGTGTCCTTACCCAGCTGAGCGGGCCCCACCATTTCCCGCTTGCTTTTTACTCTCAGCAAATCGACCCTGTCGCTCAGGGAACCCCATCCTGCACCCGGACTCTGGCAGCAGCTGCCCTGCTGATCACAAAGGCAAAGAGCCTAACCCTGGGTCATTTTACCACGGTTTGGACCTCTCGTGCCTTGTCAGCCCTTCTGCGTAGGGGCACAACCCAAGTCTTTTCGGCCCATCGTCAGCAACAGCTAGAGGCCGAACTCTTAGAAGACACTAACCTAATTTTTGAAAGGTGTGGACCCCTTAATCCAGCTACCTTGCTTCCTGACCTGCCAGTCCTCCAGGATCAGCACGACTGTGTGGAAGTAGTTTACAGCATCTTACAGATAAGAGACAACCTGTTTGACGTGCCACTGGACAATCCCGATTGCATCCTCTTCTCGGACGGAAGCTCCTTCTATGTTGATGGCAAGCGTTTCACTGGTTATGCTGTCACCTCTGAATGGGACATTCAAGAGGCCGCCTCACTGCCAGGCAACTGGGGAGCCCAAGCCGCTGAACTCTATGCCCTGGCCCGAGCTTGCCAGTTGGCTGCTGGTAAGACCGTTACCATTTTTACTGATAGCAAATATGCTTTTGGAGTTGTGCATTGTCATATCCACCTCTGGAAGTTTCGAGGTTTCCAGACAGCTGCCGGTAAACCCATTCAGCACCTCCCCCTCATCCACAAGCTTTTGAACGCCCTCCAAAAACCCTCTGTCCTGGCTGTAGTTCACTGCCGGGCCCATACTAAAGATAGTAGCCCTGTTACCCGTGGGAATGCCCTGGCTGACGCCTCCGCCAAGAAGGCTGCCACCTTACCTTTAGCCATGCCCACCTTGGCTATTGCAGCCTCCTCCTTTACTCCACCGCACCCCGTACCAGTACCTGCTGCTGAACTACAATCGTGGGAGAGCCTCGGGGCCACTCTGGTCAAAGGGACCTGGCTTATGCCAGATGGCCGAGCCTGCCTCCCTCGCTCCACATACCCCGTGGCAGTTCGCTGGCACCATGATAAAGGGGGTCACTACGGCACGCACGCCCTCGTGGACACCATCGCTCGCTTTTGGTATGCTCCAGGCATTCAACCCTATTGCCTATCAATAGTGAAAGCATGCAGCACATGTCAGCGTAATGGACCTGCTCCGCCTCTTAACAAAATTAAGGGTGGAAGACCTCCGCCTGCTGCTCCATTTCAACATCTTCAAATTGACTTTGCAGATATGCCAAAGGCTTTTGGGAAAAAGCACCTCCTTGTTTTGGTTTGCCCTCTGACTTCCTGGGTCGAAGCTTTTCCTACTGCTAATTGTACTGCTGCCACAGTGGCGAAGATTCTCCTTAGAGACATTGTACCCCGTTTTGGCATCCCTCTTGTGCTCGACTCAGATCGCGGACCTC
The DNA here is from genome assembly GCF_025201925.1 of Gopherus flavomarginatus. NCBI lineage: Eukaryota > Metazoa > Chordata > Testudines > Testudinidae > Gopherus > Gopherus flavomarginatus. The sequence continues at coordinate 157,110,473 of NC_066620.1, read as the reverse complement.
ACTTTACTGGTCATGTCCTTGGCCATTTAGAACAAGGACTGGGCATTTCACACTCCTTTCATACACCCTACCACCCCCAGTCTAGCGGGAAAGTTGAGCGTATGAATAGGGAACTTAAGTTTACATTGGCTAAATACTGTCAGGAAACAGGATTAAAGTGGCCTCAGGTACTTCCTTTGGTCCTGTTTCACCTTCGTACTCGCCCAACCCGCGCATTGGGCTTATCCCCCTTTGAACTGCTCTATGGACACCCCCCTTTCAAAGGCGGGGCGCTACCACGTACTGATGTTTCACTATTGGGAGGGGATCATATGACCGCGTGTCAGTTTCTCTCCCTACAGGCTCGCCTCCGTACCCTTTGGAAAGCCTCGCAGTTTTCCCAGATCGTGCCTCTGGAGGAACAGATCCACCCGTTCCAACCAGGGGACTTCGTCTGGGCCAAAAAGTTCGTTCGTGACGACACCCTCCAGCCAAGGTTTACTGGACCCCACCAGGTTCTTTTGACAACCCAGACTGCAGTGTTCCTGGAAGGACGCAAATCTTGGATCCACCACTCTCACGTCAAGCCAGCCGTAGTGGACCACAGTGACGGACCAGCAGCTCTTGTCACCACTGAGGACACTGCCTCCGACCAGTGGACCAGCTTACCTCTCTCAGACATTAGACTTAAATTGACTCGAAAAAAATGAGAGGACCCTTTATTCTGACAACTGTATGTTTTTTTTTATGCTTTTTTAGTTTATTTTCTGCTTATGAAGATAATGCTTTTATTAGATATTCCCACGAGGTTAAAACTCGTATTTTAGGAAATAGAAGTAATTGCTGGGTATGTACTCAATTTCCAGTAAATGCAGCACAGGGACTCCCCTTCACACCCATTCCCCTAACCACTCCTAATATGACTTGGATGCCACCGACTAGAATAAAAGATCCAGTCCAACCCAATCTTACATGGGACAAAACAGGAGTGCCAATTAACAAATATCTCAGGGTAACCAATCAAACAGGATCACTGTGTTTTGTTAAAGGAAAAGGGTCAACTTTTGTGGGAACAAGTAAATGCAACATATATTTTAATGGTACCGCCTTTAGTAAAAATCTTGGCTTCAAGCCTTGCGCATCCCACTTATCCCATATGTGGATCCCTCACCCCGATCCAACCTTTTCAACTTTTTCATGGAGGGGCAGGTTTTCAGAGTCAGTTTTTAAAAAACCCTGCTCAGATCTCAAGGGTGTCCAACTAATTGTTAAAGGATACACAATTGCCTTCTACAACTGCTCAAGCAGTACTACACTGCCCTTTGAGAACAACACTACCAAATTGTGCCTCTGCAGTTCACACAACGACCCCTCTGCGTTACCAGGGGAACAGTGGTACAACGGGTGGTGGGTTACCTCCTACTTTGAGAAATGGAATACCCAAAACGCATTATATGGAACATACTGGGTGTGCGGGCCCAAAGCTTATTATTTTCTCTCCCCTGATTGGGCAGGGTCATGTTATTTGGCATGGCTAGCACCGCCTTCTCGCATCTCCCTCACTCCCCCTCATTTTCCCCACGTTCGTAACATCCGTGAAACTGACAGAGATATTAATCTCCGTGATGGTTTGTCCTGGCAGCGGTGGGCTTGTCACACTAGCTTGAAGGGTGCTATAATCCGTCTACAGGGACTATTAGAATCTTTGACCAATGAAACTGCAACCCTATTTGAAAATCAGGCCGGGGAAATGTCCCAGCTGCGCCAGTTAGCTTTGCAAAACAGAATGGCTTTAGACATAATGTTAGCAACCCAGGGAGGAACTTGCGCCCTCATAAATGAAGAATGCTGTGTTTTTGTAAATGACACCTACTCTGACACTTTTCAACGTACCAAACACCTAAGGGAAATGGCTAAAAACTACTCCTCTGGCCAGCCACCTTATGATTGGTGGGGAGCCTTATGGAATTGGCTGCCCGGATTTGGGTGGGTTAAAAAACTCTTGGTGGGTGTTGTTGGGGCCATAGTAGTCCTTATAATACTGTGTTGCTGTATTCAGTGTGTCCCCTCCCTCATAAACTCATGTAAGTCAGTTTATTCTTTTCCCACTTCAGCTAAAAGCCTTACTCTCTTCGAATTGGCCCAGGCTGAAATTGCCAAGCGGCCCTTGAGATCTTGAAATAGGGTGTAGCTTTTTGATTAATAGTTATCCCAAAGCTACAAATGGAGGAATGTTGGGTCTAAACTTTTGGTGAACTTTGGGGAGCCAAAACACACCCAGACTGGCTGTCTCTGCATAATCCTTCCTGAACCCTTTTGAACAAAGCACTGACCTGCAAACTACTCATGACACCCCCTTTCTCAAGTAGCCATTAGCCTTTATCTCTATGCATTTACTTGTTAACTTGCTTTTCCTGTAAAATCTTGATTGATTATGCATGACCATTATCTTTTGTTAAATCACTTTGTTTACTTCTGTGTATAAATATTGATGCTCATCCCTAATAAAGGGGCCACACTTAATCTAAAGCTTTTAGAGCTAAGGATAGTGTGAGCCCATTGATCAACGCAATTGGTGTCTGGTCTCTGACAGAATTGTGTGCCCCATACCAACTCCGCACGAACTCGGGTGCTGGAGAGGTGAGTGAGGACTTGCTTTATTTACCTAACACACACATGGCAGGGGCTTAGGGTGCATTAAACATTAGGCTTTCTGAGTAGGTATTACATGGTCCTTTGCTTCGCTGCTGAGCTGTTTGAATTCTGGGATTTTTCCCATTTCACATTGTGGGATGCCTAGCAGAAGCCAGTTGAATTCCAGGACTTGGGGACAAAATTCATAAATCTCATGATTCCATTCCTCTGCTCCATGGTTCCTCTCTTTCTGGGTCGGCTAGTGCCATTTTCAAATTACTGTTGGCCAGCATGGATGCAACAACACTCTGTGCCACTATGCTGGCCATCATATATATGCAGAGGCTTTGGGGGCTTTATTTGAGATCTTGGGGCTGGGTGGCTTCAGCTTTGGAGTTCAACTACTGAGCACCTGATACAACTACAGCAGTGGCACCTCCTGCAGCAGCTGGAGAGAAAGAACGAGGAAGACGAGGAGGATGATACTGAGCTACTGCTACTATACAAGCTGTTCCTGGAACAGCCAGTTTCTGGGCTCAGGAAACCAGCATTCATTGGTAGGAGAGGACTGTTCTGCAAACCTGGGGTGGCCAGTAGTGGTGACAGAATTTGAGGATGGTGAAGGAACCTCATACTCATTGAAAAACAGTTTGCCATTGCCATCAGGGAGCTGGCGAATCCCAACTGCTACTGGTCAATAGCTAACCAGTTTAGCGTGGGACATCACCCCCTCCACTAGCTCAAAAGTGTGTGGGGGGGACAACAGCACAGATGGAAAATGCAGCTTCTGTCTCTGCTGCTCATTCTCACCTACAGTCTTGCTGCTGGAAAAGCACAGGCACGGCACACAGTTTTATCAGTCATTCGGAGATCTGGCAAACTTGTACCATGTCAGGCTGTTTAGAGATTCGCGTTTAGCTGCTTTCTGGTCATAGGCTTACAGCAGTGTTGCAAAATATACAGTCTTGGTCAGCTAAGCCAGACTCCTATTAAACAGAAGAAAAAAGAAGAGGGACAGGAAAGAGAAGAGATAAGGTGAGGAACAAAAAAGACACACAAGATGTGTGGGAGGGGACAGGGTGGAGAAAGTCTCACATCTCAGGTGACTGTAAGGTTTTAGGGCTTTAGACAGATACCTATCTTTCTCCCTCTCAGACATCAAAAATACCCACCATTTCTCAGGAGTTTTCTTCTTCTTTTGTTGTTGTTGTTGTTGGTGAGTCTGTAAGGAGGGTTCCATTTTTTCATCCCTGGGCCTCCATTTCTTCCCCCAATGGTTGGCCCATCACTCAGTCATTGATAAAGACCCTGTCCTTGAGGCTGTCACCACTGCAGGTGCCATGACTGGGAGAGTAAAATAAAAAACAGGCAGTTATTGTTCATAATAGTACTGTTTCCACAGGAAAAAATGGTGGCATTTTAAAAATTTTCTGTTTCTGAATTCCATCCCTTGAGATTCATCCCAGTCTTGGGGAGACCTGAGAGATGATAATGGTTTGTGCATGGGGGCTAGACTGGGATGCTGGGACTTATGTTCCCAGTTTGGGTTTGTAGTTTATGTTTTGCATTGAAGGGGAGGTAGAGGTTGTGGTTGTGCTATATGGCCACCAGTTTGAGCAAATGAATGGCTTTTTTGGGGGAGTGGGGAGCATTCACCAGGCAGGAGAAATGTAAGGTGGGAAAAGGAAATTAGTAGATAGGTAGGTACCCTTCATGGTGTGGGTTTGTAAACAGATGAGGCTTCAGCATGAGATAGAAGCCAATTGTCCAGCCCAGCCCCCATTTTGAAAATGTGTTTGAGGGGACAGAATGAAAGGGGACAACATTGGGCAAGTGACGGAGCTGTATAACACAATAATACATTAATAATTAGATGTAAAGTTGGATATCCTTGAAAGGAAATTCCTTTTGTGTCCTGGGCTGGGAGTCAGACTGGCTTCCTACATAGCCGCCCAAGGGTCCTAGGTTCTGAATTGATCCTAGATGTTTGGAGAGAGCTCTTCATTGCCCTCCTTGTCGTCATCCTCCTCCAATGACTTGTAGTCATCCTCAGGGGCCACAGTGTCTTTGGTGGTAGAAGAGGCATAGGCACCACTGTCCACCAAGGATTTTGTAGTAGTGTGCCAGCAACATATCCCCTCCAGCTCCTCATAAAATGGACAGGTTACGTGGGCATCATCAGATTTGTTTCTGGCATCCTGTTTACATGTGGTTTTGTTGTTATTGTTGTTGTTTGTTCTTTTGGAGTTTTTGTATATTTTCCTGAGCTCTTTGCTCTTTATATAGCACTAATAGGCATCCTGGCCGTGACCTTTCTCTGCCATCTGCTTAGTGTTGCTTTTCAAAAACTTTCTTATTGCAGTGTTTGGTCACAAGAGCTTGCTGTACCATTCCCTGTCCCCAGATGGCTAGGTAATCAAGGATCTCGTCACAGCTCCAGGTGGCTGCATGAGGTCTGGTATAATACTGCTGGAATAACATGGCTCTAATGCTGATATTTGAATCCAGGAGCAAATGGGCTGACCCTAGCCCCAGGCAAGTTTTTAAATGAGGGAGGGGATATCTGATCAACCTGACCCAAGAGCAATGGAGGGTACACAGGTAAATAGACATCACAGTCACAGATGCCTGCATTTGGAGAACTACCAAAGTAGTGTGCAGGAGGATTGCATGCAGTATTCCTAGGGGAATTCTGCATAACTGCACATGCTCAGAATTCATGTTCCCCACAGAAAAATGAATTCTGATGGGAAAGCAAAGAGAAGTCACAAGAGTGGTTACATGCCCCTCTCTGACAGCACAGGTAGGTCGGTCTGGGCACCTGAAGCAGCCAGTAGAAAAGTAAATATCTGCTGGGTGTAGGGACAGCGGGGCAGGGCAGTCTGTCCCTCTCACTTGCTATTGCAGCATGCTCGGAATGGAGGAGCAGGGTATTGGGGTGTTTCTGAGGAAGTAGGCATGAGGCAGGCTCTATCCCCTCAGGCAGAGCAGAATGTAGCAGCCTGCTATTTAGTGAATTGTTCCCATCGTGTTTGTGAATTCCCCCAGGAGTATAAACAGTTGTAAAAGTTTTAAATCTCCTTTACATTGCCGGAGTGGTGTAGAGGACAGTATGGCCTTATGAACGCTTACGGTGCTTTTGAACTTAGAATAATTTAGTGATTAGAACTGAACTAAATATTTGGACTGAAAAAATTTCCTGTCAAAATGTGCTCCATGAACTGTTTGCTACTTCCTTTCCTGGAGATGGTCAATAGCCAATATAAATTGTGAGTTTGATTCCCCAGCCCTCACTTTCTCTTCAGTTGCCTATGATGTGACACTGAGCATATGGCTGAATATATTTGTTGACTAATAACTAGAAAAAAAGGGTCCAACCTAACTACATTACTATTAGGCAAAGGGGTTTGAGGATTTTCTACAATGCTCCCCACTCCCATTCTCCATACATTTTATTGTAATTTAAATAAATTACCAAAATAATTGAAACCAGCATGATTGTATTGTGCTATTTTGCTAAATAATGTATTCAGAATTTAAAAATATTGCATGCAGAATTTTAATTGTTTTGGCTCAGAATTCCCCCAGGAGTAATGCACACAAACTATGGTCCACACTAACTCAATTCTTATCAAATTTATACCACTTTGAAAGTGAAGTACAAAATTTGCAGCAAGCAGGGAGCTAGTGCACTTTAAGGCTTTGCCTCCTGTGTACTCAGGCATTTTTGACTAAACCCCCAGTGTAGCCAATTCCTCTGTTTTCCATTGCTGAAGTGAGAGAAGCAGAAGAGGTTTCAGATTAAATCAAAGGTGTTTATGGTTTTTTTGGGGGGGAGGTAGATGGTCAAATAATAATAAGACTTAGTTCTTCTATTGTGCTCTCATCTGTAGATCTCAAAATGCTTTATAAAGGATGGTATTCCCACCATAAGGAGAAGGTGTGTGTGTTTTTGCCATAATGTTTTTGCAGATTCAGAGTTGGTGTGGAAAAAAGTGTAAAAATACAGGGGATTTCACTGTCACCTTAGAAACCTTCCTCCTTTAAAAGAATATTCAAAAAGTAAGACTTCAGTTCAAATTAATATGGAAATTGCATTAATATTTTTCACTGAGGAAAGACTCCTTTGTCTGATCTGTCACTGCATCATCACTTATTCTGCATTTGTTAGGATGATCATTCAATCATTTTTCATCATTTTTTTACTAGGTCTAATTAGAATTTTAAAGTATCAGGGGATAGCCATGTTAATCTGTATCCACAAAAACAACAAGGAGTCTGGTAGTACCTTAAAGACTAACAGATTTAGTTGGCATAAGCTTTCATGGATAAGAAAACCTCACTTCTTCAGGTGCATGGAGTGAGTTTTTTTATCCATGAAAGTTATGCCTTGTTGTTTCTGTAGAATTTTAAAGGTTTTTGCCTACAACCTCCTCCACTACTTTTTAATTATAGCAAGTCATATTGATCCATTGCTAAATCTTGATGGCTTTTGGGGGTCTCATCATAGTTTAATGGTTAAAGCCTAAGCCGGTGAACTTGTTCTGCTGCTGACTCATAGCATCTCTGCATATATTAAATGATATAATAATACTTTAAACAGCAGCTACTAAATTTAGACATTTTACAATCAGCAGGTCCAGATAACTTGCATCCAAGAGTTTTTAAAGAGCTGGCTGAGGAACTCACTAGAACATTAATGTTAATATTCAAGAATTATTGGAATATTGGGGAAGTTCCAGAAGACTGGAAGAAAACCAATGTTATACCAATATTTAAAAAAGAGTAAATGGGATGATCCAAGTAATTATAAGTCTGTCAGTCTGATATCAAGCCTGGGCAAGATAATGGAGCAACTAAAATGGGACTCAATAAAGAGTTAAAGGAAGGTAATATAATTAATAGGATTCAACATGGGTTTATGGAAAATAGATCCTGTCAAACTAGCTTGATATCTTTTTTTGATGAGATTACAAGTTTGACTGATAAAGGTAACAGTATCAGAGGGGTAGCCGTGTTAGTCTGGATCTGTAAAAGCAGCAAAGAATCCTGTGGCATCTTATAGACTAACAGACGTTTTGGAGCATGAGCTTTCGTGGGTGAATATCCACTTCGTCAGATGCATGTAGTGGAAATTTCCAGGGGCAGGTATATATATGCAGGCAAGCTAGAGATAATGAGGTTAGTTCAATCAGGGAGGATGAGGCCCTGTTCTAGCAGTTGAGGTGTGAAAACCAAGGGAGGAGAAACTGGTTTTGTAGTTGGCAAGCCATTCACAGTCTTTGTTTAATCCTGAGCTGATAGTGTCAAATTTGCAGATGAACTGAAGCTCAGCAGTTTCTCTTTGAAGTCTGGTTCTGAAGTTTTTTTGCTGCAGGATGGCCACCTTAAAGTCTGCTATAGTGTGGCCAGGGAAGTTGAAGTCTTCTCCTACAGGTTTTTGTATATTGCCATTCCTAATATCTGATTTGTGTCCGTTTATCCTTTTCCGTAGCAACTGTCCAGTTTGGCCGATGTACATAGTAGAGGGGCATTGCTGGCATATGATGGCGTATATTACATTGGTGGACGTGCAGGTGAATGAACCGGTGATGGTGTGGCTGATCTGGTTAGGTCCTGTGATGGTGTTGCTGGTGTAGATATGTGGGCAGAGTTGGCATCGAGGTTTGTTGCATGGATTGGTTCCTGAGCTAGAGTTACTATGGTGTGGTGCGCAGTTACTGGTGAGAATATGTTTCGGGTTGGCAGGTTGCCTGTGGGCGAGGACTGGCTTGCCACGCAAGGCCTGTGAAAGTGTGGGATCCTTGTCGGATGGGTTGTAGATCCCTGATGATGCGTTGGAGAGGTTTTAGCTGGGGACTGTATGTGATGGCCAGTGGAGTCTTGTTCCAAGACAAACCGAAGAAACCAACAGGACTCCACTGGCCATCACATACAGTCCCCAGCTAAAACCTCTCCAACGCATCATCAGGGATCTACAACCCATCCTGGACAATGATCCCACACTTTCACAGGCCTTGGGTGGCAGGCCAGTCCTCGCCTACAGGCAACCTGCCAACCTGAAACATATTCTCACCAGTAACTGCGCACCACACCATAGTAACTCTAGCTCAGGAACCAATCCATGCAACAAACCTCGATGCCAACTCTGCCCACATATCTACACCAGCGACACCATCACAGGACCTCACCAGATCAGCCACACCATCACCGGTTCATTCACCTGCACTTCCACCAATGTAATATACGCCATCATATGCCAGCAATGCCCCTCTGCTATGTACATCGGCTAAACTGGACAATCCCTATGTAAAAGGATAAATAGACACAAGTCAGACATTAGGAATGGCAATATAAAAAAACCTGTAGGAGAAGACTTCAACCTCCCTGGCCACACTATAGCAGACCTTAAGGTGGCCATCCTGCAGCAAAAAAACTTCAGGACCAGACTTCAAAGAGAAACTGCTGAGCTTCAGTTCATCTGCAAATTTGACACCATCAGCTCAGGATTAAACAAAGACTGTGAATGGCTTGCCAACTACAAAACCAGTTTCTCCTCCCTTGGTTTTCACACCTCAACTGCTAGAACAGGGCCTCATCCTCCCTGATTGAACTAACCTCATTATCTCTAGCTTGCCTGCATATATATACCTGCCCCTGGAAATTTCCACTACATGCATCTGACGAAGTGGGTATTCACCCACGAAAGCTCATGCTCCAAAACGTCTGTTAGTCTATAAGGTGCCACAGGATTCTTTGCTGCTTTTAAAGGTAACAGTGTTGATGTAATATATTTACACTTCTGTAAGATGTTTGACTTGCATGACATTTTGAGTAAAAAACTGGAACAATATAAAATTAACATGGCACACATTAAATGGAATAAAATCTGGCTAACTGATAAGTCTCAAAATGTAACTGTAAATGGGGAATCATCGGGGAACATATGTGTTTCTAATGGGGTCCCACAGGGATTGGTTCTTGGCCCAACACCATTTAACATTTTTATCAATGACCTGGAAGAAAACATAAAATCATCACTGATCAAGTTTTCAGGTGACTCAAAAATTGGGGGAGCGGTTGATAAGGAAGAGGAAAGGAGATGATACAGAGCTATGTGGATTGCTTGGTAAACTGGGTGTAAACAAACAATATGCATGTTAATATGCTTAGATGTAAATGTATATGTCTAGGAATGAAGAATGTAGGCCATACTTACAGAATGGGGGACTCTATTCTGGAAAGCAGTGACTTTGAGAAAATGTTGGGGCTCATGGTGGATACTCAGCTGAACATGAGCTCTTAGTGTGATGCTGTGGCCACAAGCACAAATGCAATCCTCAGATGCATAAACAAGCAACTCTCAAACAGGCATAGAGAGGTTATTTCACCCCTGTATTTGGCACTGGTACAACCGCTACTGGATTACTTTGTCCAGTTCTGGTGGCCACAGTTCTAGAAGGATGTTACTAAATTGGAGATGGTTCAGTGAAGAGCAATGAGAATGATTAAAGGATTAGAAAACCTGCTTTATAGTGATAGACTCAAGGAGCTCAATCAATTTAGCTTAATAAAGAGAAGGTTAAGGGGTGAGTTGATCGCAGTCTGTAAATACCTACATGGGGAACAAATATTTAATAATGGGCTCTTCAGTCCAGCAGAGAAAGGTATAACATGATCCAATGGCTAGAAGTTGAAGCTAGACAAATTCAGACAGGAAATTAAGAATAAATGGTTAACAGGGAGGATAATTAACCATTGGAGCACTTTAACCAAGGGTCATGGTAGAACTGGGAATTTTTAAATGAAGATTGTATGTTTTTCTAAAAGCTTTGCTCCAGGTATTATTTTGGGGAGGTTCTATGGCCTGTCTTACAGAGGAGACAAAGGTGATGAGAATACTTCCTTCTAGCCTTGGAATAATTGAATGCATGAATCTATCAACCCATCTCAAACCTCAGGACAGGCATGGGAATTCATTAGTTAATTCTTGTATAGCACTCAGAAGATTTAAACTGATGGTATTTTTACAGTCACCTAGGTTATAAATGTATGTTTCCATCAAGTAAACAGTTGTGATAACATTAGTTATGCTTCTTATCCTTTAAGATAGATTAGGAAACCAAAAATGTTTGTGCATTTAAATCAGAGTTTTAGACAACATCCTCATGATTCACTGAGTCAATGAAATAATGAATGGCTCTATTCTAACTTCCCCTTATATATAGCAGTCATTCTGTCTCTTGGGACTCACTGAAAATCAGCACTATGAACTCAGCACATTTTCCTCTGCTATTTTACTAGACTGTGCCTGGCTTTTGCCATTTTTTAAAGAAACAGCATCCTTGAATGTAATTCACATTATGAAAAATTATTTCATGTGAACACTTTAGAACTATGATTGTCTAAATCAGGGATCGGCTACCTTTGGCACATGGCCCAGCAGGGTAAGTCCCTGGAATGCAGGGCTGGTTTGTTTACTTGCCATGTCCGCAGGTTTGACCAACTGCAGCTCCCACTGGCTGTGGTTTGCTGCTCCAGGCCAATGGGGGCTCCGGGAAGCAGCGCGGGCTGAGAGCCGTGTGCCAAAGGTTGCCGATCCCTGGTCTAAATGTCACTGAAATGCAATCTCCTTTCCATAGAGGTTTATCTAGCATACAGTGAAGCTGGAGATGTGCCACATAAAAATACTTATCACCTCTCCTGTCTTTAGTTGGCAATAAATTATTTGGTGATGGGTAGTTCTACTTGCCCAAACTTGGAATATTGGGGGTAACAAATCCAATTCCTCTCAAGATTAGAAAGAAAAAATACATAAATACCTTTAAAAAGAAACCAGTTGTAAGATGGTTATTGCAACATCTCTCTCTAACTAGGTATTTATTATAAAGCAGCTAATCACCATGGCATCTAGGTGACAGTCAGTCTGGTGTCTAAATAAATGATTCAAAGTGATTAATTATAAAGTAACCAAAAAAGAATTTAAAAAAATCCTTATCAGTGCAACCCATTAAGTGATACCTTTGAGCGTTTCTATGAGAACTGTGAGGATGAGAACTCCTAGAATTAAATTAATTGTGAAAACTTTCTTTTCAAGAGAATAAGTTCAGTGAACAATGAAAAAAGTACTAAACTCTTGTGAAAGTTATATGTGATGCAAAAATACCTTTGCTTGCATTTTTCCTGGACTGTTTTGTGCTTCTTTATTTTCATCATGAGGGTCATGTCAAATAGACCCTGACACAAACCCACAAGAATTTTCTTTTTAATTAATTTATATATTTAGGACTTTTTAACAGGTTTACAAGTCATTGCCATTTAAATATCAGAGACAAAAATAAGAATCTGAATGTTCTCCTTGTGCTAGTCCTTTATTGGGAAATGAAGACTGACTGATGGATAGAACAGTTGTGAGGTTTTAGATGAAGCCAAGTCTTCAGCTGTTTACTAAGTAACCAGAAAAAGTCTTGAATTTGGAACATTAGTGTTATAATCAACATATAAACCATTTTATTACTTATTTATCATTTGTATTACAAGTAAAAATTCTCTCTTTCCTGGGTAGCATATCAATTACAGAATCATGACTCATGAGCATGCACTTCAAATTTTACTCCCCAGAGCTAACCTTCTTGGTTGTTTTACTATAAAAGCACAGAGAACATTTATATCATGTTCCAAAAAATTATCCTACACTTTTTGACTGGTAATTAGTGTGCAATTTAGCATCAGTCATGCTCTCTTTTGCTGTCATCAGATAGTAGGAAGTAAGGAACTTTGCAAACTCTTTTCTGCAGTTTTCTGGCTGAATAGCCTTGGGCTTCTCTAAACACAGCATCTGAGTCAGCAAAGCACTGAAAGCAATGAGACTTATACCCTTATTTAAAGTTAAGCATGTGCATAAGTGTTTTCCTGAACAGGGATGGATTTAAGCATATAATTAAGTACTTTGTTGAATCGGTATCTGGGTAAAGAATAGAAATGAAATTCATAAGTTTATTACTTGTACATATAATGATGGTACAAACATTCACAGAATTTGGTTAGCAATTGGTTTGCATTTGGATAGCCCTTTCCAAACAAGGACAAAAAACATTGTGCAAATATTAATTAATTCAGCCACACAACATCCGTATGAGGCAGGGAAGTAATATTAGCTCCATGTTACAGACAAAGAAATGGAGGCATACATATTTGTGATTTGCATAAGGTCAAACAGGAAGGCTTTAGAAGAGTCAAGAATACATTCCACATGCCCTGATTCCTAGTCCTGTGCTTTACATATAAGACATCCTTCTTTTAGTTGCCAGTGATGAATAATATAGATTGTAAGTCCTTTGAACGAGGGATGGCACCTAGAACAATGGGGTTCTGGTCCATGAATGGTGTTAGGCACTTTCACTACACAATAACTTCCACAACAACATTTCAGACTTGTCAATGATGGACTAAGTTGCAGGAAATATATCCATATATGTGTACATCAATGCTTATTAACTTCCTTAGGCCCCCAGGTTAGATTTTTTTAAAGATGCCAACTTATTATCTCAGTTATTTTAAAGTCATAACTGAGTGAACAGTTCTTTGTGAGTTTCCACATATGTATACTTATTTACTATATGGAGCTGCTATATTGCATTTTTCATCTATAACACCTGAAAGCTGTCATGGTATTTTTTTTTTATTCTAGTCTGGAAACATATCCTCTTCATTTTCTGTTAACTATCCAGAATGAATATGACAAACTGGGTAACTGTTTGATTTGTAGTGTAGGGTCGGTATATAGATATTATGACATATGTGATGGGATTCAACTCACCACTGTGGCGCCTTCTGCTGGTTGTCCTGGGGATTAGCTTAGTTCACCAGTGCGCCCTCATCTGGTGACATCCTGCCACCGTCACATCTGCTCCAGGAAGCATGTTGTCCCAAAGAACACAGCGTCCTCTTCAGGACATGGCCCTCTGGCTATGTCACGCTCTGTTCTCCCCCCCTTTCAGGGGAACCATAGTCCACTGTCCAGCCACTTCCTCAATGATGAGTGGGAGCAGGGGAGGGGACCCGGGCCTGCCCACTACTCTGGGTCCTGTCCCAGGGACCCTGTAGATGGCAGTCATGTGCTGCATCCCCTCCAACCCTGCAGTCTACTTCCCTGGAAAACTTCCCTGCAGCCCCAGCACTTTCTTCACCCTAGTCTCAAGGCCCCAACATGCCAGCAGTCAACCGGGAGCTTGCTCTTGCTCCCCTGATGCTGCATAGCACTGCTCTTTCCAAAGTGCTAAATGCCTTCCACCTCCAAGGCAGCCAGTCCTCCAACCTCCTCAAGCTCCAGGGAGTGACTGATCTGCTCTGCCCTGCGAATTGTCTTTTATGGGCCTGTCTGGCCCTGACTGACTGCTCCTTGCAGACCCTCTCCAATAGGCTGTCTCCTGCACAGCCTCCTTCGGGTGTTTTCCAATTGGCTGCCTGTTATGCAGCCTTCCTAGGGTTACTTTAACCCCTTTCAGGCCAGTGTGGGGCAGGCGCCCCATCACAACATATCACGTTGGTGCATGTTATCTGTCAATAGAATATATTGTTAGTAGATTTTGACAAAAGTGACAGGAAAGGCTCATCAAGTAACCCTATGAGGCAGGTGGTAAAATACAGGAGCAGCCTGAAATCAATTAAACATATAATGTTTTTGATCAGCCATGAAATAGGAAATATTTATTGCAGAATGTAGATGAAGTCTGAGTAAGAAAGAGGATGGTCTCACATGAATACTCATTGAAGCCTTTCTAGTTTCACTGCATTAATATTTATGTAATTCGAAGCACTGTAACGTGCTGGACACTTTATCTAGGAAATAAGTGCCATTTCCTTATATTATCAAGTAATGGAAGTTACATATTAAAAAGAAGTTTCACAGTGAACATGAAAAAACCTGACTTTGCTACATTATTTGCCAATGGCTACTGCTGACATATTAGAAAGCTTTGCCTTTAGAAAATAATTGAATGATTGTAACAGGACTTGGTGCTAGAGTGTGTTGCATTAGATCATAGAGGTCATTATTAGGCACCTTACAGTTTGACTTAAAGAGTTGAGCTGTCAGAGTGCATCTCAGGGCAACCACTTCATTGTTTTAGTCCAAATTATACTTGACATTTACTAAATCCAAGGTGCCTTCATGCAAAATAATTCGCTCTTTCAACTGTGCACTTTCTGGACTGATCAATGAATAAGCAATTTACAGGAATACTCTGGAGCTGTGGTTTATGGCTCAGCTCATGGGCTTTTTAGGGGAAATCACTGTGTTGGTAGCAACAAAAATCCTATACATTTTGAAATAATTACATGTAATTAAGGTTGTGTCCATGCATGTTTATATTTTTATATCATCACCCAAAATGAGAATTAAAATCCACTGAAATTTGTCTTTTATATAACATTTATATTATAAAATTTTGTCTACTAGCTGGTTCACATTTCCCCAAATTTTCTGGAATTTATCTTTTTCTTAGATTGTCTTCAAATAGTCTTCTGGTTTCCCCAATGGTTTGCCATTTTCCAGTGTCATTTGCAACTGGAATTTGGGACACCTACTTCCATTAAAATCTTCAGATGATTCTTCTGCTCAGCAGTTTATGGGCTTCATATATCAGATATACTATGACTACAGACTCTCACTCCAGAAATCTTTTGAGACTTATTTCCACCCTTCAGTCATGAGCCTGTTATATCTTCCCACTCAAGACAATTTAGAAATGTTCAATAGGCCACTTGAGCTTAAAGCATCCTTTAAAATACTCTATGGAAAGGAAATCTTGATGAAAGGGAGGAGAAAAGCTATTTCCTTTACAGTATGTGTTTCTGAGATAGCCAATATGTGTCCGCATTGCTATTAGGCAACAAATGAACACAGTACTTGTCCATTCAATAATTAGGAGAGCAGAATAGGTGATCACAGTGGTTCCTTCTGGCCTTGGAATCCATGAATTAATGTAAATGTAAAGAACCTGGGACATTCTGTAACAGAACTTAAACACTTGATTAAATCAATGAGACTTAAGCACATGCCTAAAGCACAATCACAAGCATGTGCTTATGTGTTTTCCTGAATAGGGATGGACTGCTGAGCTGGAGTCCAAAACTGCAAACCTCTACCCCATCAGCTAAAGGAATAAGTTGATTAGCTATCACTATGTGCCAGGTTCTTACTCTTGCCATGGCCAGATGCTGGGAGGGAGAGATGCCCATCCAGAATAGACCCATGTATTACAATGTATACGTGTTCTAGGATATGGAGCTCTGTGTGTATTTGAGGGGCAAGAGTATCTCCTCACTGGCCACTCAGAGATTTTTGCAAAAGAGGTTTGATCACTTATGTGTCACCTACTGTCACTGCAAAATGTGCTTTATTTCCTGATTTTGCCCAGCCCTACTTCTGCTTTATAAAACGTAGCAACAGCTACTTTATCTATTTCAGAATATATTTTACTGGCATCACATCTGTAATATCTTGAGCAGGCCAACTGTGTCTTTGTTGGCAGTGTATGGCGGGATAAGTTTACATCCAGACTTCAACTCTGAGAGCTTGTCTACACAGACATGTAATGAGCAGCAAGCTGGTGCACTGTAGGGTCACACCCCAGTTTGCCATGCATTAAATGGCTGGGTGGACCCTGCTATCACACAATAAAAGTTTCATAGTGAGTGTTTGATCTACTGTGGTTTCAAACAGCAGTTTGTGAAAGCACACTGTGGAACATTTAGTGCACAGAAGTAGGCTCCACACAGCCATTTAGTGCAGCTGGCGTACTGAGGATTTACACCCCTGCTTGCTGCACAGATGACCCTGCTAAAGGAAGGGACCAGAACAGTATTAAAGTGCTCTAACATCACACAGGTAGTAAAAGTGGCTGACACACAGGAAAATTGTAGGGCTTTAATGAATGGATGACAACAATATGGCCATTCGCAAAGGCTCCAGGTGTCCTAACACTTAATATAACCACATAACCCAGCAGTATTAAACAATCATTCAAATAGGAACTCAGCCAGCCAGCCAGCTGCTACAAAGTACCTTTCCACACTTCTTCATTCTAGGAACACACCACAGTCCTCTCCAAAACCTCCATCCAAATGAGCAGGTGAGTTACCAATGACATGAGCTTGGGCCTTGACACTTGCAAATTTGATGCCCTCAAGTCCCCTCAAAATGTTGTTCTAACACCAACTTCCTGGCTCATCACTCTGACTTCATCATACACACATCAATGTGTCTCTTCACTGGCTCCCACTTCTGGACTGTCTCAAGGGCAAATTTCTTCACTTTACCTTTAGTTCTCTTCAGTTTAGTCCTACCCTATCTGGTAACTCTACTGTATTACCAAGATGTTGACCCCCTGCTTTTGCTTGGCCAATGCACCCTAGACCCTACCTTGAGTTTTACCTCAAGCAGTCCTGTGCTTTTTCCCATGTCACCCTTTATGACTGGGAAAAACTCTGTCAAAATCCATAAAGCCATTAGTATAAATTTCTTCCCATCCTGGCCAGGACTTCTTTCTGCTGCAATGCCTAGAAAGCATTACCAGTTGATAACAGCTACACAGGGAATGAGCTGAGACCGCTGCTTATTAGATGGTAATTTGTTTGCATTACTTGTACGTTATCCTCCCAACTGGCTTTCTCCCTTGTTTATCTGTCTCATCCCTCTCCTAAAGCTTTTACAACCTAGACTGTAAACCTTTTGGGGCAGAGAATATGTTGTTCTACAGGAAATCTGTATGGTGCTTAATACAATGGGGACCTAGTCTCTGATTGTTACCTCTAGGCAATAGTGCAAGACAAATGAATAACTAAGAGATTCTATATTGAGGCAACACAGGTGAGATTAAAAATTCAGGGCCAGATTCACTGCTGGTTTATGCCTGTCTCAATAGGATTACATAGGAAGTAAGTCGGCACTGAATTTTGTTTCACTGCTTTGCTGTACCTTAGACATTTTTAGACAAAAATGTTGATTGAAAAAAGGCCACACTCGTCACTGCTACTCACACTGAATAGTACTTAACCTAGCAAGCAGCCCCATTGGAGTAAATGCTCACTCACATGAGTAAGAGTAGAAGCATCTAGCCCAAAGTCTGTAACATTCTCAGGCCACCCCCACCTCAAACACATTTCTACATTTTGTCTATTATCAGAGGACAGTGGCATATCCTCTTTGTTTTCACTGCATTCTGCTAAAATCAGTCAGATAGAGTTAAACCATATTCAATAATTTACAGACTGGCAAAGAGGGTTTTCTTTTTGCTTTTCTTCTTGAAATGAGACCATGTCCCTGTTGTGACTGAAAGTGACATGAGGTGAAAAACCAAACCCCAAAACATGTTTAAAAAGTAAAAACCCTCTCTTTGCTGATTCAAAAATACCATAACTAATGACAGCAGCGTGGAGTGTCTGTTCTTTTGATGAATGCTCAGAGGAAAGTGCACATTTTACTCTTGGATGGGCTGTGGTTGTGAACGTGCATAGCAGCACGTTGGCACACCTCTGATGATGATGTCTGGCAACTTAATCAGCTTCCTCTGTGAGCTCAAGAAAGACTTGAAACTGAGTAAGGAGGCAAACATTTATTTTTTCTTTCCTGTAAATAGGTCTGTCCTTCCTGAAATAAAAAATATATCTGTACTAATTTTGGTTTCAGGCTTATCAAACACAGTAGCAATAATTAAATGTCAGTCCTTTTTACAGTATGTTGCAAAAATGTTTAAATATTCTGCTGATTTCCTTGGAATTCTAAATGTGAAGTCTGCAGTAGCGTGCTAAAGTGTGGACTGTTGGAACCAGCTGTTGTAACAGATTCATGAGCTCTACTTTGTGGTGGAGAGAGAAAGAAATAACTCCAAGAGACACCGGATATGAGTGGTTGCTGTCATATTTACGTACTAAGAGCTGGAAGATATATTCATTTGGCTGTAGGGATACTGTTGAGTCAGATTATACATTTTTTTTGTTTTGTTTATATTAGAACCTTTTCAGATAAGATTTTTATTTCTCCAGTTTTGGTTTTGTGGCTCAAGAGTATTGGGTTCAGTTCCCAGCTTTGTCAGAGTTTAAAGAGTAACTTTGGGTAATTCACTCAGGATGGGATTGACACTTTGCAGGCCAGTCACAATTACATCCCAGCTTCCCCTTTGCTTCACGGGGGAAGTAAGTTGCACTACCTTTTCTCTCCACATTGGCTCAACTATGCTGGCTGGTGCTCTTGGGGCCCTGAGTAAAGGCTCTGCTCATTTCTCATCTCCCAGCATAGAAGGGGGAACAGCCACTCGTGGTGGCTATTCTCTCCCCCATACAGGGTCTGACGATGCAATAGCCCAGGCAGAGAAATAAGAGGGAGCCAGGCTCACAATTGAGCACATAATCTCTTTGTGCTCAGTTCTCCATTCATCAAATTGATGATATTTCCTGGCCTCACAGGTTGTCATGAGGATAAACTCAATCATGTTTTTGAAGTGCTTGAAATCTATAGTAATGGGAGAGTCATCCAAGTAGCTGGGTAGAACAGAGCATGATGTCTGTCGAGGCCAGATTTGGAGCTTTGTTTTCTACAAAGACCAAAATTGTTGATTATTTTGTTATTAAAGTGGATCATTTCCTGAATATTAACAAACACCCAATTTGCTAGCTATGGATATTGTTTCTGGCGAGTTTTTCAGCCTTAAACAGTGATCTGTCCACAAAAAGGACATTGTATGATTAATCAGAAACCTTTGAGCAACAGCAGCATTTTCATTCTATTGGATTAGCCTTACTATTGATTAGCCCTTTCATTCAATTGGTTAGCCCTTACCAGCACTTGTTTAGGATTGACTGCAAATACGGTATCACAATGTGGTCCTTCTGACAGTGCATAGTAAAATATAATTTTGTTTAACTGTATTTAAGAAGAATCTAAAGGATGGATAAGTGCAGAAAATTGCAAACAAAATGTTTCTTTATGCTTTGCAGTATTGATCTTGTTTTATGTCATTAAAATTACTAAAATAATGTCTGTGGCAACAGCTTGTAATGTCACTCAATTGTAGAAAAGAACAATTTCACAAGAGAGACACACAGAGAAAGAATGTCAAAATGATGGAGACAAAACTTTGACACAAAGTCAGTTATCTGAAATAATAACTAGTAATTGTGAACAGAAGTACTTCCCCTTTGTAAATGGCAATAAAGATGAATACTATAGTAACTTATCTTTTGGAAGATTTTTAGTCTCAACATAAATAGAAGGTCATTTATGAATCGCATCCAGGTGATTTTGAGTATTATGCAACAATACTAAGTAGAATTAATAGTTGCTTACATGACAAATAAAGAATACAGGGAGTAAAATACTGACCTTATTGAAGTCAATGATATAGCTTTCATTGCCTTAAGTGAAGTAAGGATTTCACCTATGATATTTACATTTTTAAAAAACTGTGACTTACCTTTGAATAAAATTACTGTGTAATATATTTTTTGTGATGAGTAGGCAAAATTTATGGAGCCCTATTCAGCGCTGAAGAAGTGGGCTTTTTTGAAAATGTGACTTTCATGAGGTGAGGATGGATGTTTGATAACCAAAGTTTAGAAGGGAGTTCATTCTTAGGCATGTTCTTGTCTTTCTGGTCATTTCAAAGGGTATTGGAAGAGCCTCTTAGAGCTCTGGGTTACATCTAGTACTAATGGGTTGAAATTAAAAAAAGAAAGGTGTAGACTATAGAAATCAAGAAAAACTTCCAGAGTATTAGAATATGAAAGCACTGAAAGTCTCATTTCTTGGGACCTTTAAAACCTAGATTGAACAAGCTCCTGGAGAATAGACTGAAGGGAATTTGCCTCTGACAAGAATGGAATAGGTGGTTTAATAGATTTTTTCTCTTTCCAGCTCATATGATCTTTAAACATACTGGTTAAAGCATATTAACTAGTTGTTTCTGCTAAAATAGTCAGCAGTAAAATAGTTGTGTTAAACTGTCATGATCAGGCTTCAAAATTTACACCCCACTGCAATGAATGGAGATGGTAACTCCCTTCTTAGAATTGTTGGACCATATTTTCAGACTCCTGTGCAACCAACTGCATGCATAAGCTGCATTCATTTATTACAGCTACATATGTAGTGATAGTAGATGAAAGTACTAAATAACCATTTGCAAGCACATTTTCTTTGGTCATTCTGCATGCATACACAGAAAAACAGATGTGTAGGACTGGAATGGACCTTGTGATGTCATCTAGTCCAGTCCCCTGCACTCAAGGACTACGTAATAACTAGACCATTCCTGACAGGTGTTTATCTAAGCTGTTTGTAAAAACCTCCAGTGATGGAGATTCTACAACCTCCCTAGGCAATTTGTTCCAGTGTTTAACTATCCAGACAGTTAGGAAGCTTTTCCTAATGTCCAACCTAAATCTCCCTTGCTGCAGTTTAAGCCCATTACTTCTTGTCCCATCCTCAGAGGTTAAGAAAAACAATTTTTCTCCCTCCTCCTAAACAAACCCAAATTTTTCAGTCTTTCCTCATAGGTCATGTTTTCTAGACCTTTAATCATTTTTATTGCTCTTCTCTGGACTTTCTCCAATTTGTCCACATCTTTCCTGACATGTGGTGCCCAGAACTGACCACAATACTTCAGTTGAGGCCTAATAAGCATGAAGTAGAACAGAAGAATTACTTATTGTAGTTGTGCATTCAATCACAATACATTTTTAAAAAATCACTTAGGTTAAATGCAAAAACAGTAATGAATTGTTCAATGAAACAATCATGATTCCAGAAACTCCCATGCTTAAGGTCAGCATTGTTCATTTGATGACATTGTACATATGTAGTATTTTCTAATGCCATTATCACCCTTCAATGTATTATCAGTTGTTTCTCAGGGATAATATATAGACGTACAGCATGGCTAAGTTAACAGTGCTAAAGAAACTGCACAAGCTGAATGTTGCATTAACCTTAGTTGTCTACTTTTAAAAATTTACTGATCTGAGCACTTCATAATTCTACAGATAATTATTATTTCTTGGTCCTAAACTATAGCATTCAAGTATGTCATTCCTAAGATTACACTCAGCACTTTTTTAATACTGGTATATATTGGTCTTCCTCCAATATAGTAAACATTTTAAATTAAAAAAAGGAATTGAGAGACGAGTATAGACACTCCAGTGGACTAACACAGTGCTAAGAGACAAACCAATTAACGGTTCACTCCCTGAGGCTGTAAGAGCTTTGTGTCTCTATTTGCTTTTCTCTGCCCACACTTAGCAGACAAATACATTATTAAATAGTACTGTGAACTGACCAAAATCATCAATATGCCCACGTATTAGCATTTTCTTGCCAAATGTGAGGGAGAGGTGTTTCTCATAAAAATAATATGTATTTTGATTCTGACACCAGGCAGGATGGTGTGAGAGAGAGGCCTGGGCAGGGGAGGAGGAATTGCTGACACAGCTTGACAGCCATTTGAGTATAGGAAAAGAAAGGACTAAGTGTGCCTGGAAAACATTAAAGATGGGCGAGAAAGCCTGTGAGTGTCTAAAGTAGAGAAGTTTAAAGACTGGGGGACATGCGCTGAAGGGTTGAGGCGCAGCTAGGATCACCAGAGAAGTATTCAAGGGAAGGAATAGGAAAGCCCAGAGACGGTTTGATGTTTAAAAGCAGCAAAGAATCCTGTGGCACCTTATAGACTAATAGACGTTTTGGAGCATGAGCTTTCGTGGGTGAATACCCACTTCCTCAGATGCATGTTTGAAACTCAACCTCAGTCCAATGATGCCCTGACTGATAGAAAATCCTTAGACAAAGGGGCATGAATACCTATAACCTTCAATCCTTGTCCCCAAATTATCCTTCTGAAAGCCTTTGTGCTTTTCTTTTTCACCTCCCATGCTACTTCCAGTCTCAACAAACAATGAATTCTGCAACTGTAACTATTACCTGTTTGTTTTTCTTAGTCCATGGTATAGTGTGATCTCTGTGTTTCTGTGGCATAGCTACTTCTGGTTAAAAAAAATGTAAACTCCTAGTAAAGATGCCCTCTTATTTTCCAGTCTACTGCTTTTTGTTCTTTGGAGAATTCCCTTCCTACAGCTTTATCTTTTTTTTATCACAAACCCATCAAACACATGTCTTATGTTTTTCTCTCCCTAGTGCCACAGCTTTGTTTGTCTGGAAGAGGATGCTAGTTTGTTTTTTTTTTTTTGGTAACAATTTAACTGAGTTTCTAAGAATGTACAAGTAACATAAAATATTGGCTCTCTTGAAAAATAATTGGTACACAGGGACAGAGTCTCTGGTTTAGCTGATCTGCTCTCAGGGCAGGCCAGGGAGAGCGGACAAAGGTATCACAGAACAATAAGGCTTCATTGTTCCAGCCTTTATACAATCTCCTTGGAGTACTCTATTATTTGCCAAGCCCTAGCCTTAACCTTTCACAAAGACTAGCTTCTCAGCAATATGAGTCTGAGACTAGGACTTGGGGCTCCAGCCTCTCCCCCATCTCAGTTTCTCATCATGTACTCTGCAAGAAGTCCAGATAAATTCAGACTGCTGATTTAAGAGGTTTACCTCTTCAAGAAGCTATGCAACTAGTAAGTATCTGCAGAGACACAGGGCAGCCCTTTCAAAACAAGCCTTTATTTTGTAGTCAACTGGACTACAACCGTTCAGAGCCCCGAGGCCAGCAAAGAAACAGCAAGTTTAAGATAAAGTTGGTATTGGCAGAAGTAATTGCTCCATCACTCCATGGCCACCTTAAATCCATTTAAGTAACTGTCTTTCTCTGACTCTGTGTGTGTCTCTCTTTGCAGCAGCAAGCTTACAAACCCATCTCCTCACACCTTGGGTCTTTGTCCTCCTGATGGTGACTTTCTACACTCCACCATGAAAAGACGTAGAGGAAGTAATGCACTCTTGGCTTCTGGTTGTTACGAGATAATGTCCTGTAGTTGAGTCTTCCACTCATAAGGACAGTGCTTGATAATTCATTCATATCAACTCGACTTGCTGGCTGTCTCTGTGACTTCAACAGCCATCTCTCATTCCCCTTGTTCTAGATGAGATATTAACTCCTTCTCACCAAGTGGATAGTAATACAAAGTGAGAGAGTACACTGAGTCATGCATATTCCTATAATGATTACAAAAATACATTCTTCACATCCCTTTCCTCTTTAAGGGCAAAGTAAAAAGAATCACTCCCCCCCCCCCGTCACAGACAGAGAAGTTTCCCAACAGTTCTTTTACCTGTATACCCTGTACTTGCCCATGACTGCACCCCTGATCTCCCTGATGCCCACTCTCATTCCTACCTTTCTCTTCTCCTTAACCTTTCAATTGCTTCTGGCTATTTCCCCTCACACTACAAGGATTCGCAAGTCTCTGTCATCTTAAAAAAACCATTCTTGATCTCATTTGTGTCTCCAACTAGTACCTCATCTCCCTTTTATCTCTAAGCACATTGAACACACTGTGAAGTTCCTTTCCTCCAGTTCCTTCTCCAATCCAGCTTCTGCCCCTTGCACTTGTTCTCACCAGACTCTCTAATGACCTTTTTTTAGCCAAAGCTCAGAACCAGTACTCCATCTTCATCTTCCTTGATCGGTAAGTTGCCTTTACTCTGTTGACTATGCTCTTCTTCAAATCTTGTCCTCCCTTAGCTTCTGACTCTCCTCTCCTGGTTCTCTTCCTCCCTGCCAAGTCACCTCTTCAGCATGTCCTTCAGAGCTTCCTCATTAACCCTGCTCCAACTTCTGTGGGAGTTCCCTGGGCTCTTTCCTTCATTCCCTTCTCTTTTACCTCAGCACCTTATCTCATCTGCAAACACAAATTCAACTCATATCTCTATGCTGATGATTCACAGATCTACCTGTCTATTCCTGACCTGTCTCCATCTCTTTAAACTAAAATCTCAGTCTGTTTCTGTGACATCTCCTCATGTATGTCTAGCTGTCACTTCAAGCTTAACATGGCAAAACAGTTCTTAGTCTTCCACTCTGACCCTCTCCTCTACCACCTTCCTTGGTCACTGTATCACTCAGGCCTGTAGCTTGGGTGTCACATTGAATTGGACTGCTCTGTCGCACCTCACATCTAAACTATGTCTAAATCTTGCCAATACTTTCTGCATGACAGCTGTTTGAGGGGAGGGATAGTTCAGTGGTTTGAGCATTGGCCTAAGCCTAGGGTTGTGAGTTTAATCCTTGAAGGGGCCATTTGGGGATTGGTCCTGCTTTGAGCAGGGGGCTGGACTAGATGACCTCTTGAGGTCCCTTCCAACCCTGATATTCTATTATTCTTATATCAGAGATAAAGGATAGTCTAGTGGCTAGGGCACTGGCATAGGCTGTACAAGACAGGAGTTCAATTCCCTGCTCTGCTATAGACTTCCTTGTGGGATCTTGGGCAAATCACTTAGTCTCTTTGTGTGTCTCTCTTACCCATCTGTAAAATGGATATAATGCTTTCCTATCTCACAGGGTTGTGGGAGAATAAATACACTAAAGACTGTGAAGTCTTTGGGGATCTACTGATGAAAAGTGCTATAGAAATGTAACACTAGCACCCTCGTGGCCAAGATGGAGTCTGCTCTGCAGGCAGCTCAGGCCAAGAGAAGGCACATGCAGGAATGCAGCAGGAGAAATTCCTTCCAGCCCAGGGCACCTGTTCCAAACCCCCCAGAGTGAACATACCCACACAGGAAAAGTAAAATAGATATAAGAAAGGGAAATATTTATTTACAGAGGGATGAGAGGAGAAATACAACAAGGGGAAATACGGGCGGGGCAGTAAAACAGGGCTGCATTCAAGCCAAGGCCCCACGGGCCTAGCGGTCGCACAGTCTGGAGGGGCAGACACCGAGCAATGTGTCTGCACACAGAGTTCAGGAGTCCTGAGCAAAGTTCCAGTCCAGTTTTGAGCCTTGGGTGCTCCTGGTCATCTTCGGCACCAGCGAACTTTCCCCCAACAAACCCCTCTTCTGCCGCTCTCTGCAAAGCCACACAGAGTGACCACCTCCCCATTTAACTAGCTAGCAGCCTCCCTCCTCGTTCCCAATGCAGAGTCACAAGCCCAGATACTCACAGTCCCATGCAGCTCTGGGCAGCAGTGATACTGGGTCTAGCTCCAGCCTGTCTTTCTTGGGCAATTCCTCCCTGGCACAGTGCTCCTCCTGCTCCTGTCCTGGGGTGTCCCTGTGTCATAAACAGATAGTTAAGGGTTAATGTCTCTTTTACCTGTAAAGGGTTAACAAACAGTGAACCTGGAACACCTGACAAGAGGACCAATCAGGAGACAAGATACTTGCAAATCTCGGTGGAGGGAAGCCTTTGTTTTGGGCTGTTTCGCGGGCTTTTTGTTCTCTCTGGGTTCTGAAAGGGACCAGACATGTAAGCAGATATCTTCAAATTTCTGAAACAGCCTCTTCTGTTCAATTTAGTAAGTACCAGTTAGGAAGGCGGTTTAGTCTTTTTGTTTCTTTTCTTTATTTGCAAATGTGTATTTGCTGGAAGGATTGTATCTCTGTTGCTGAAACTTGTATTTGTGCTGGGGGGAGGATTTTCTCTAGTGTCTATAAGCTGAAAGACCCTGTAACATTTGTCATCTTGATTTTACAGAGACAACTTTACTTTTACTTTTATTAAAAGCTTTTCTTTTTAAGAACCTGATTGATTTTTGGCTATCTTGTGTGAGACCCAAGGGGAGGGAGTCTGCACTCACCAGGGAATTGGTGGGAGGAAGGAGAGAAGGGGGGAAAAAAGCCTCATTTCTCTCTGTTTTAAGATTCAGGGAGTTTGAATCACAGTGATCTTCCAGGGGAACCCAGGGAGGGGAAGCCTGGGAGAGGCAACGGTGGGGGAAAGGGTTTACTTTCCTTGTATTAAGATCCAGGGGGTCTGGGTCTTGGGCTCCCCTGGGAAGGTTTTGGGGGGACCAGAGTGTACTAGGCACTGCAAGTCCTGGCTGGTGGCAGCACTACAAGATCTAAGCTGGTAATTAAGCTTAGGGGGGTTCATGCTGGTACCCCGTCTTTTGGACGCTAAGGTTCAGAGTGGGGGCTCATATCATGACACCCCGATCGGCCACGCTGTCCTTCCCAGGCTTCAGGCAGGTTCTCTGCTGCTTCCTTTGTGAGGGCCTGTGGGTTGCTGCCTCTCTCTCCCTCCCAGCTCCTCCTTTTTTCTCACTCTCTCCCTCCCACCTAGGAAAAAGATTTAAAGGGGCCATGCTCTTTAAACCCCAAAGGGCTTACATAAGAAATAGGCATTATTCATTTCTAAGCTACGGCCCTTCCTATGCATCCACACAGCTAAAGCTCTTGTCCAAACTCTCATCAGCTCACATCTTGATAACTGCAACATACTTCTCTGGCCTTGGTAAATGCCATCTTGCCTGGCTCATTTCCATTGAGAATGCTGCTGCAAAGATTACTGTGATCCCTCTCTTTGAATCCCCGGTCCCAGATTCCCTCTTCTCTAATGCATCAAAGAGAAGCTGTTTGCCTTCCCTTTCAAGGCCCTTTATGACCCATCCCCACTCTACCTATCATCTGTCATTCGTTACTGAGTTGTCAACTCTTGCCTCTGATTGGCCTATGATCCCAGCTTGCATCACTCACTTGTTAAATATTCAAAATAAGCACCTGTGTGCTTTCTCCCAGGCTGCCCTTATGCTTGGGAGGAGCTCGCCATAAATATCCAGAAAAGTCTCTCATTATCCTTCTGCAAAATCCTACTCAAAACTGCTGTGATGCCTACAAAAAACTTGACAATGGTTAGGTTACTGTGGTGCTGAGACCACTGGCTTTCACGTTGAACAGTATTGTGTCCTTGTCACTGTCTTATACTTAAATTGTAAGCTCTTTGGGGCAAGGACTGTCTTTTTGTACAGCGTCTAGCACAATGGGGTGCTGGTCCATGACTAGGGCTCTTAGGTGCTACAGCAATACTAATAATAAATAATAACTTTATAACACTCTTGAGATTCCTGAGCCCAGTGAGGGACTAGTCTCGTACCTGGCATAGGTTAGAACAGTTGAGGGCTGCTCTAACTTATGCCTAGATGTCCATAATTCTAAGGACCCATTCCAGCAGCTGGGAATGTCTGGAGCAAACAGGTATTGCCTTTACTTTGCCTCTTTTTGCTCCTGCAACACCCCCCCACACTGGGATTGGGAAGTAGTTTAGTAGAAGCCCATTGTGGCTGCTCCATGCCAGCCACCTAGTATGCCCTTTGATTCAAGGACTGTCTCTTACTACATGTCTGCACAGTGCGTAGAACAATGGAGCCCCGATCCTCATAGGGAACTCTGGTTATTATTGTAATATAAATAGTAATGTGTCATATAAGATCTATGGTGATGCATAGCCAGTTATTGCCTCAAAGTGATGCTTTCTGAATATTCTCAGGCAAAATCTGAACTTGTCTTGTTAAGATGAACTCTGTGTGATATGAAACATTTCCTTAGTAATGATTTTGAGTTCATCATATGAGCACCACAGGTTTTGATTAATGTCAAAAGCAAGTGTCAGAGGACTCTGTTGTCTGGGTTATAGGTTTCCACCCCTCCCTCCCCCGCTGCTCTGTGTTTTAATAGCAATCTCTTTGTAATTTCAAACAGAAGGATCTGCAGGGGGCTCTTTTCCTGCTGATCAAATCACTATAGCATGACTAAGCAATTTAAAAAATTTTATGTGATTAAAAAGCAAAGTTTATCTTTTATTATACAGAGCAACTAATAATATACATGGATATTTCCTATCATGTCAACAGCTGGATTTCTCAACACTGCTACTCTTCCTTAAGATTTGTGATTTAGTGCTTACTCTAAATAAATTGGCCTTTCAAATACAGAGAGAAAAAACAATTAAAAGCAAAAAAAAACAGCGGTCACTTTCATGCACAGCATTTAAAATAAACCTGTGTTTGACTTAAATAAAACCAATCAGTATAAAGTGGAATGTCTTGTCATTACATCAGGACTTCCATTTATTTAGTCAGTGGGGCTCCACGACAGCTGAAGGAGTATTGGTTTGGGATGAGGTGTTCCAGAAATTCTAGTTCTGTGAATTTATCAAACAGTTGTGAACATCCACAATTAAAACTCTTTGCTTAAAAATATGTGAACAGTGTCACAACTCCTGATGATATGGCCTGTCAGTCTGTCTAGTCACTAAAACATGGTGTCAAGTATCAGAGGGGTAGCCGTGTTAGTCTGGATCTGTAAAAAGCGACAAAGAGTCATGTGGCACCTTATAGACTAACAGACATATTGGAGCATGAGCTTTCGTGGGTGTTAGTCTAAAACATGGTGGTATCACTCAAGATGCCAAGCTACCTAAGGGCTTTATATTATATTATATTATATTATATTATATTATATTATATTATATTATATTATATTATATTATATTATATTATATTATATTATTTAGAATTTGGCCAAAATATAACAAACCTCTCACATCTCTCAACAAGAGTTTAAATCCTGTCCCTCCTCTATATATGTCCCCAGAAGCAGTGGAACTAGTGCAGGTCCACTGTTTGTGAGGATTTTTGCCACAGAACTGAGCTCCACATAGGCTGTTGCTCTTACCTGAAGCAGTGTGGCTTGGACAGGGGTGTCCTGAAGGAAGAGTGGACCCAGTGGATTTGCCACTGCATGAATGGCATATGATTCTTGTGAACTGAGGACACAGGAGTGTTGGCGACCATTATAGCAGTATTAAGGCTAGAGTATTGTTTGACCTTCATTTTATGGTGGTGCTTCATTCTTTTACTTTCTTCTGCAATATCTCCTGCAGGACTGCTAGCACCAGACTTTGCTTCCACTTGTGAACTGCAAATGGAAAAATGGTGTTATTTTAATTTTAAATGCATAATTAAATAAAAATAAATTAGCAATGAAATTGGAATCTCAAGGCTGCTTTCAGATATAATCTATACAAGAAAAAGTAGGAAACAGGATTGTTTGTCTTTGGTCAGATGCATTCTGGTAGTTGGAGTCCAAGAGTATCCTGACTTGAATAGGTAGGTGTATTCAGTGGGCTTGATTCTGCTATCACTTACATCAGTAAATCAGGAATAATTTTATAGAAATCAACAGAATAACACCAGTAGATGGATCAAAGTCTACTGTGTCTTGCATCTTGAGATAAACTCTGAATACTAGAAGCCGGGGATACTATTGTACTGTGGCTGTGTTGTTTTCCTTCCACGGCAGGAGTATTGACTGAAATATTCCTACTTGGCTGATGGAGAGGGTCCCATCACTTTGAATGATAAACTCTATCTAGCTTTCCAGTAACTTAATTGACTTCTAGTTTGTCTGCTTAATTGTAACTCTGGACTGTGCCATTTGCTCCTTCACTCAGATTCCTCAGTATTATACATCATCTCCTCACCTCACCCAGTCAGTTTTATACAATCCAGGATATCTACTTAGATATATTTAAGTGTATATGTCACTTCTTAACTGTTGTTTGTAACGTTGTAACCATGTTGGTCCCAAGATATTAGAGACATGTTGTGGCTGATGTAATACCTTTTATTGGACCAACTTCTGCTGGTGAAAGAGACAAGTTTTTGAGCTCGCATAGAGCTCTTCTTCAGGACCTGAAGTTGGTCCAATAAAAGTTCTTAATTGCACAGATGTATGGCCACCATGCAAAACACTAGAAAATATCTTGTGGACAGCAGTCCTACACTGGTATGTTGTGGATGTCTTCTCCAGATTTCATCTCATCCAGCAGAACTCTACCTTGAAAACTGAATAACTATATTACAGTAATTTTGCCACCAGGAACTGGCCTTAACAGGGCTAACAAAAGTCCGTCCTCAATGAGAATGGTCTAACTTGCTCAGTGGATACATGTTTGTCAGTGTCTCATGCTAGTATTAAAGCTATTTTGCCCTATTGTTAGCTGATTGGCTAGGAAGGCTTTACCGGAAAAAACTATTGCTTGCTTATTTGAAACTGGCTTATGGACAAAATGTAACTTTTATTTTTCACTGAACATTTGTGCCCTAAATTCCAAGTTAACTCACAGGTTTTTTCACATCTGTATTTGAAAAGTGATAGACCATCTTTTATATTAGTAACATATATTTTTGGAAAGAAAAACACTTAAACAAAAAGCTCTGTGAGTCCTTGTATACTAACCACAATCACCTAATATTCTTACAGAATACTAATGATAAAGTAGTATAGATTTCTCAGAGATTCTTTTATAGATTACATTTGTGGAATACTTTCCACATAATTCACAACATCCTTGTCTCACATAAAGGAATAGAACCTCTCTAACTTATTTTCAGTACATTGCACTTACATATTCACTTGTATCTTTTTTCATAGTGGATGCTTACTATGCGTCACAATATAGTATAGTGACAATATTGAAAATAGAGGAGCTTAATAATAATAATGTTATAGATAGCCACACATAGGTCAGAATCCTTGGCATAAGTTAGATCTTTAAAGCATATCAAACAGCAAGTTTTTTTGTGTGTTTTGCACAGAGGACATGTAGGTTGAGTAACTGAGGCTTACCCACAAACTCTTGCAAAGCTATGAAGTGTCTTCCTTTTCTATTCTTTTCTTCTATTTTAAATGCTTTATATCTATAAAATTGTAATAGAGATATAGTAAGAACATAAGAATATAAGTACAGCTATACTGGGTCAGACCAAAGATCCATCTAGCCCAGTAACCTGTCTTCCAACAGTGGCCAATGCCAGGTGCTATATGCGCGCGCGCATGCACGCACACACACACACGAAAATCTTTAACAAAGGTATACAAGGTATTTGTTTTGTATTACAGCTGATACATTCAAATGATATGTTGAGGTGCCAGTGTGAAGTGTAAATCTTTAACGTGAGCCAACCAAAATGTTTTAAGGTCTAAATGAACATAAAGCCTGATTTCCTGTCTGTACAGCTGTTTTGTAGAACTTCATTAATTGTTATTGTGACCTGAAACATCCCTGTATTCACATCCTACACACTATTGTAATAATCATTGTACAAAATATTCTTTGTGTGGCATCACTTCAAAACGACTAAGTCACTGATGATTAAATTCTTGCAAGATGTGTGTTCATATCATGTATATAGAGTTATGGATACATGTTGGAATTATGACTTGAGTGTGTTCAAAGCAGGCATGTCAGGGGGAGCTGGTAAACAGGTCTGCCTTAGACAAAGGAAATGTATATTCGATTCTCTAACCAGCATGGTCTTCAGGCAAAGACAGTGAAGATCAATTTTTACATATCAGGTCAACAAAGATAACCAGAAAACAAATTGGAGAGGAGACAGCATGGCATCTATACCCAGTGGGAGAGAGAAGCTTGGTCTGGGTTTTATTTTTTAAAGAACACATTGAAAAGTTTTACTAGTCTATAAAGATGAGGGACTAGACCTCAAGTGAGAAGCAACTGAATCATCAGATATTACTGTATTATAAGTGTATGGAGTGAGGTGTTTTCTGAAAGTTAATGACACATTGGTGATTAATATCATTGTGAAATGTGTGTATTAACACTATGTGAGGAAATATGGATACTTAATGATATTATGCTTTAAAGTCTATGGCTAAATAAGGAGAAACAGGTTCCCTCCCAGATGGGAGAGAAAGGAGCTATTTGCCGATCTCATCTATTAAGTATAGAGGAATCAAAACAATGGAAGCCCTATTTACATAGATATCAGCAGGGGATTGGAAAGTCCACAGTAAAGGAAGAACAGCATGAGGTCATCCTGGTTCTTGAATCAAAGTCATTGATCTTTGGAAGATATAAGCAAAGACAAAAGCCATCTTTGGCATCCATCACTAGGCAGACAAAAGGGAACAGAATCCTTGCAAGCTGAGAAAGATGGGTCTTCTGACCCAGGGAGAGGGGGTTGTTCCAGGAAACTGAATATAGGTGAGAAACCATCTTGAACAAAGCCTGTACCTTGCTAGATTAAGTTTTAGACTTCGAGATGTGTGTTTTCACTTTTATTTGCTTGTAACAGTTTCTGACTTTTTTCCTTTTACTTGGCATCACCTAAACTATTTTAATACATTTGTTTTATTTTTACTATAAAGCAACTCAGTGCTGTGTTTGAAGAGAAGGGTTTTACCCCAGTTAAGTTAATAAGCTGTGATGTGCTTTTATGTCTTTAAAGGAAGAAAACAAACCTTATTATTTATCTGAAAGGTCCAAGAGAAGGCTGTACACTGCAGAGCACAAAGTACAAACTGTGTGCCTCTTTAAAAAAAACCCTAAACCCCAAACAAACAAACAAAAAAACCAACAGTCATTGCAACTGTGAATCTGAGCTGGAGAGTCCCCACTTAAAGCCAGCTCCAGTTGATAAATAGCAAAACAACCTTTATACATTTATTGTTTATCCAAGTGATGACTTGGTTATGTTTAGCTACGTATATCACAGAAAGTACATACCTGAATTAAAGCCCTCTGAAAGACTAATATGTATGATGTGTCCTTGTATTTCACTAACAAATTTAATCTTTTTTGTCCAGAAGTTAGTGAATCAATAAGTAATTGAGAGCATTGAGGCAGGAGAACTTCATTACATTAACTAAGCCTAGTAAAAGTTGTAAGAAGATATTGCTTCCCTACAGTAAAGGTTACTGAGAGAAACTGAGTGTCAAGAATCCAACCTAAAAATCACAGATTTTTGTAGTCAAGAAAATTGACAGCTTTTTAGACAAAATAGAGAAAGAAACTTTGTATTGGCTTGTAAACTAAAGATTTCACCACTATTTGAACTGCTTAAAATAGCATAAAAATTTGCAGCACTGGTGAAATTCCAGAGAAATTAGAATCACAACAAAATGATTAAACAAAAAACAAAATATGCAAGTAATGTGAGATAGTCCTGCATGTGTGATGATATTCCTTAGCTATGCTTATCACCTGGGCTAGGAATTTTGATCTGAATTGATATTATTTTAAATAACTTTATAATTCTCTGGTTCAGCTGATGTGAGAAGCCCCTAGTTTCCATTGTCATATAAACTTGACTGGAGGATCTATATTTAAGGATCCATTGTTCTATGCTGATAACAAAATAACCTACCCAGGCTAATATAGAAATAGGATAAAAGTTTGCCTTTGTAACAAGATTGTGATAGACCTTGAATTAATTGAACTGATTTATAATTTCTGGAAAATTGTAGTATCCTATGTAGAGTTTAATTTTTGTCAGTGTGCATACGATCATCTAACCATCTTTATTTTGCTTTCTGTAATTTCTTATTTGCTCACAAAGCTATTTTGACTAATAAAACCAATAAATGTATAATACTTCTCCAATCTTTACCTTAGCTAGGAACATGGATCCAAAGAACCTAGACATGGTAACTGGTTAATTAAATGATTTAACCAATCTTTCTCACAATGGGTAACTCATACTGTACAAACAGTATACTGATGACATGTTTTTTGAGAATAGCTAAAAGTCTCTCTTTACCCAAGTGCCTTGTCAATTTATAAATAATTATGAATAAATATGTATTGCCAGTTGTGTATTGAAGCTATTTGTGTCTTCTGTTGAATTCCAGTAAACTGCTCCATTGAACCATGCACTGTAAACTTCAAGCTTATGAAATGTTACAGTATGGATATTTTTGTTTCCTCTGGAGACATTAATACTAATGCTGCTGTGTCTGACGTAAAATTATACTGGGCTTTGTGAATGCTTCCCCTCTGACTGCACTCATACAGATAATTTTGACAGGAAGAAGCTACCTCAGCTGCTTTTTAAAAATCCTGTTTCCCCTTTTTGACCTGAACCGCTAAGCAAAGTTGAAAGTATAAATTGATGGAGTCTGGTATTTTCTTGGATGCAATCTTCTTTATTTGTGCAAAGAATGTACAAAGTCCTGCTTCTCCCAACACAGGAGGTATGTAAAACAAAATGACATTTATTCCACATAGTTTGCTTTCTTTCTGCCTTGTGGAATCACACACACATGCATAACCACACACAGTGTGGAACCCACCCACCAAGTGTTAATTTCTAGGCAGACCCTATTAAAGTTTTAGTGTGGCCACCTAAGTATTTCTTACAACTCTCTTACATGAAGACTGTGTTCACATCCGGTCTCAAAGAGGCTTATGATCCATGCAGTCACCAGTAGCTTTCAGCATACCCCTCCCCCCTTAGCTTTGCCCATCATCCCAATGGCACCCAGAATGGTGATGTCCTGTATGACCCATCCCAAATAGAAAATAAACAATTTAACAAACTAAAAATGAAACAAGGTTTCTATACATGTTCAGTGAAATCAAGATGCCTTCACATCACCAACACAAATCCATTTTTATTCCCATTCATACCCCTTGATGGACTTTCTTTCCACTCAGGAAGGGGCAACTTTCAGTCAGTCCCTGAGGAACTCCTAATATTTCTGTGGAATTTGCTGCCTTAGGCAGACCCTGCCCATTTTGTTTGAATGGGAGATTTACTGCTGTAACTTTCTGAGACTCATTTTCCACAACTACAGCCTCTAAATGTAAAGTAAAGTAAATGTAAAGTAATGCACATTGGAAAAAATAACCCCAACTATACATACAATATGATGGGGGCTAATTTAGCGACAACTAATCAGGAAAGAGATCTTGGAGTCAGTGTGGATAGTTTTCTGAAGATGTCCATGCAGTGTGCAGCGGCAGTCAAAAAAGCAAACAGGATGTTAGGAATTATTAATAAAGAGACAGAGAATAAGATGGAGAATATCTTATTGCCCTTATGTAAATCCATGGTATACCCACATCTTCAATACTGCTTACAGGTGTGGTCTCCTCATCTCAAAAAAGATATACCGGCATTAATAAAGGTTCAGAGAAAGGCAAATAAAATGATTAGGGGTTTGGAATGGGTTCCATATGAGGAGAGATTAAAGAGGTAAGGATTTTTCCTCTTGGAAACGAGAAGACTAAGGTTTAGCTCAGTGGTTTGAGCAGTGGCCTGCTAAACCCAGAGTTGTAAGTTTAATCCTTCAGGGGGCTACTTATGGATCTGGGGCAAAATCAGTACTTGCTAGTAAAGGCAGGGGGCAAGACTTAATGACATTTTAGGGTCCCTTCCAGTTAGGTATATCATATCATTATATAAAACCATGAGTGGTGTGAAGCAAGTGAATAAGGAAAAGTTATTTATTTGTTCCCATAGTATAAGAACTAGGGGCCATCAAATGAAATTAATGGGCAGCAGGTTTAAAACAAATAAAAGGAAGTTCTTCTTCACCCAGCACACAGTCAGCCTGTGGAACTCTTTGCCTGAGGAGGTTGTGAAGGCTAGGACTATAACAGAGTTTAAAAGGGAGCTAGATAAATTCATGGAAGTTAAGTCCATTAATAGCTATTAGCCAGGATGGGTAAGGAATGGTGTCCCTAGCCTCTGTTTGTCACACTGTGGAGAGAGATGGCAGGAGAGAGATCACTTTATCATTACCTGTTAGGTTCACTCCCTCTGGGACACCTGGCGTTGGTCACTGTCAGTAGACAGGATACTGGGCTGGATGCAGGGGTGAAAGTAACTGAAAGGACTTACCAGAATGCTGGAGTCCTGAGTGGGGGCGTGATCTCAAGCAGAAGATGCGGGGCCTTTAAAGATTTAAAGGCTCTGGGGCTCCAGCTGTGGCTGGGAGCCCCAGGGCCTTTAAATCACCCCAGAGCTACAGCTGCAGAGGCAGCTGAGAGCCCAAGGGCTGTGGGGTGAAATAAAAGGCCCGGGGCTCTGGCCGCCGCAGAGTTCCGGGCCCTTTAAAGCACCGCCCAGCACTGATGGAGCTCCTGCAGTGATTTAAAGGACCTGGGGCTCCCCACAGCGGCAGGATCCCTGGGCCTTTTAAATCCCTGGCTGCTGGGCTCCGGTGGGAATTTAAAGGGCCAGAGGTTCCGGCTGCTGTGGGGAGCCCCGGGCCCTTTAAAGCACTGCCCGAACCCAGCTGCTGGAGCTCCAGCTGTGATTTAAAGGGCCCGGGGCTTCCCGATGCATCTGGAGCCCTGGGCCCTTTAAATCACCACCGGGAAAGCCGGTCCGGTTCGGCATAGCGTACCAGCTCTTGCCGGTACACTGTACTGGATCGTACTGGCTTACTTTCACTTCTGGCTGGATGGACCTTTGGTTTGAGCCAGTACAGCCATTCTTATGTTCTCTGATTTAGGGAAGGGGGAGCCATGCTGAAATGCTGTCCCCCAAACTGTAATCAGTAGCATCTATGTTCGATAGGAAAGGGATTTTGAAACATAGATATGCAAAGACAGGAGAAGTCACAACAGTCTTTTTCAACTCTGAAAATGCTAAATGGCACCTTGTTTGCCACTGAAATAGTTTCTAATACTTTGGTTTATACCCCTACGATCATGCTTTATATAGCTGGAATAGAGATGAGTCTTTTTAAACTAATTTCTTAAAGTGATGTGTGCTGCATATCACCACTCTACTCTGTGCTGGTTAGGCCTCAACTGGAGTATTGTGTCCAGTTCTGGGCACCACATTTCAAGAAAGATGTGGAGAAATTGGTGAGGGTCCAGAGAAGAGCAACAAGAATGAGTAAAGGTCTTGAGAACATGACCTATGAAGGAAGGCTGAAAGAATTGGGTTTGTTTAGTTTGGAAAAGAGAAGACTGAGAGGGGACATGATAGCAGTTTTCAGGTATCTAAAAAGGTGTCATCAGGAGGAGGGAGAAAACTTGTTCACCTTCCCCTGTAAGGATAGAACAAGAAGCAATGGGCTTAAACTGCAGCAAGACAGGTTTAGGTTGAACATTAGGAAAAAGTTCCTAACTGTTAGGGTGGTTAAACACTGGAATAAATTGCCTAGGGAAGTTGTGGAATCTCCATCTCTGGAGATATTTAAGAGTAGGTTAGATAAATGTCTATCAGGGATGGTCTAGACAGTATTTGGTCCTGCCATGAGGGCAGGGGACTGGACTCGATGACCTCTCGAGGTCCCTTCCAGTCCTAGAGTTATGAATCTATGAATTTTTAATTCAAAGTGCTAATGCCAATCCCTAGCTTCATTTTGTGCTTCACAATTTATCAGAAGCAACATATATTTGCTGTAGCCATTGTGTAATCAGGGCGGCCATTTATTTTAAATGTCCTTTGTTCCTCAAGACACTGTTGTCTGATCTTGGTTTGACCCTCTTGGTGCTAGTGTATTACAAATAATAATTAACAATCAAGCTGGCGTATTGATGATTAATGCAGCCCCATGATAAGGTTGTCTGTTAGGCTGGTTCCGAGGTAGTCTGCATTCTGCCCCTTCCAGTCCAGTTACTTAAAGATTTTTTATAGACAATGGCTCATATTTCTCAGCTGGAGTCCAATGACATCTTTGCAGACAAGGAATGTGGAATTATCGTGGCACATGCTTCCATTATACTCTTCAGTTTCTGTGGTTTACCATATGATCAGATTAAAAATGAATCAGGCTAAAATCTGATACCCAATTAGTTAACCCCAGTGCAGACTTATTTTTCTAAGCCAGTTAAGCTCTTTTTATAGCAGTATACAATAGTGCTAAATAGTAAATAGTGCTCTTACTGCTTAGTGTCATTTAACATTTCCATCATACACTCTATCCAGGTATTAAAGCGAAGAGGAAGCTGTTAGGACACTAGCTAAAAAGGAAGGAGAGCTTCAGAGAGCGTTGTTTCCTGAAGCCAGGGAGAAATGGAGGAGGAATTCCTTTGCTTTGGCAGAGGAGAGGAAGTTTTTTTCCCCTTTACTCTAACTCCTGATCTCATACATTTTAGCACATTGCATGGAGGATTTAGCCACGTGATTCCCTTTAATGTTAATGACAGACACGTGGATTAATGACAGCATGGAAAAAGGTATTGCTAGGAAGATATCCAATGTGGAATAAATGTCATTTTGTTTTACGTATTCTTGAAATGCCTTACAAGCGCTATACTGAAAATGTACATTAGTTACATGCAGTGTTACCATTACCTACATACAATTTAGCTTATGTTGTCAGTACTAGCAATTTCTGGTGTCCATGTAAACAATATTTTCTTATGTAACATGACATACACAATTATGCAGGACACTGGGCCAGCCTAGAAGCAAATGTATGGCCTGATTCTGTTCTCATCCTTGTTTTATTCTGATGACATCAGTGGAACAACACCTAATTTACACAAATTTATGTGGCAACTTGGGCCCATAGTAAAGTACTTTAAAATTATTCACACAAAAGTGCACA
Source organism: Gopherus flavomarginatus (assembly GCF_025201925.1). Lineage (NCBI taxonomy): Eukaryota > Metazoa > Chordata > Testudines > Testudinidae > Gopherus > Gopherus flavomarginatus. The sequence continues at coordinate 157,071,589 of NC_066620.1, read as the reverse complement.
TCTTTCAGCTCAGATTTTAGATTTTGTGCACCTTAGACTAATAAATGTACCATTTTCCTATTTTAATGAACTCTGATGATAAAGACAGAAATGTTATTTTGTTCAACTATAGCTGCTCATGCTGAAACCACTCGTGTGTGTGTTTCAAATTTGATAGCATAGAATGTGCAATAAAATATTGATTCACTTTTTTTTTTATGTACTATATTCCATTTTTACTCTATTCCCAGTTAATCACATATATTTCAAATTTGAGGAATATTAATGGATGATTTATATGCAGGTAATGTTATGAAGTACACAAATTCGATGGAAAAAGGCCTATTAAATCATCTACTCCATTTCCCTGCAAATGCAAGATTGTTCCCGACAGTACACTTTCTACTGTTTCGTCCAGTCTGCTGCTTAAAGTCACAGGAAATGGAACTTCCACAGCTAGTTTGTGAAGGACTCCTGAGACTAATATTTTCCACTGACAAGTATGCCTTGTTAAAGTTTCTTTATTTAACTCTATTATGCCTACTAAGAGGAGATGATTGAAAATCAGAAATTCCATCCTGCAAGAAATTCAAACATCTCAACATTTCTTTTGTCCCAAATTGGGCAAAATTTTGAAATAAACTTTTTTTTGTGTGGATTGAAAAGCTCTGAAAATTTTTGATTCAGAAATGTTAACGTTTTGTCTTGACATTTTAAACAAAATATTGCAACAGTCACTAACTGAAATGTTTCCTTTTGGTTTGCAAAACTGAATCGGAACATTTTGTTTCAGCTCAATTCAGTATTGAACTGTGTCTGTCCGAGCTGCCTCTTTGCCTCATGAACTCAATTCTAGGATTACCAGCAATGGAGTAGTAGTTGTGACCTGCAACAGCAGTGCCATGTTTTCCTTCTTTCCAGAAACCAGGATGGATTTTCGCTGTCTGAAGTGCAAGCCAGTGGCTGTGCTGGAAAAAAAAGCTTTGTGATCTGCAAGGACATGTACAGACACCATGGAGCATCAGAGACACTGAGGGTTTATGGACAGCCACTGTGTCTACAGTTGGAGCTGGAAGTGTGATTTCCATCTTAAAGAGACATGCCCATGCTAGCTCTGATCAAGATAGCACATTAAAAACTAGACTATCTGCAGTAGTGCGAGCAGCTACTTCCCACAGCTCCCATTGGCTGGGAACGGCAAACTGAAGCCACTAAGAGCTGCAGACAGCTGTGCCTGTGGACGGTCATTGTAAACAAACTGTTTTGCGGCCTGCCAGCGGATTATCCTGGCAGGCCAAGTGCAGCCAGCAGGCCACAGCTTGCCCACCATTGTTCTATGGGGAGAGGGAGCTGAACAGATTGAATGGCTTCCATTTCGTTAGCCAGGGAACTAATCTTTTCAGAGACAGATGAATCATGACCTGGGCATTAAATTAAAACAAAAGGCAGGTGTGACGCATGATGGAAAAGAGTTAAGCATCCTGCAGGATAAATTCAATTCTTAAAAACAAATGAGTAGATAATGTTTTATTTTTGTGTATTTACATATATGTTGGTGGAGGTCAACAATGTAATCAAACAGTCCCTGTCTATGCTGTATTCTGTTAATTCGGAGATCAAAAGAACATATTAACATTTTCATCTCTCTTTGAAATGTATAGCAAATCATCTGCAAATGGTGGAAAAAGGGGCAACTGCTTTATTTTAATCTGTTTCGATAATTACGGGTGATGCTTAGGAAATGGGTCCACTTCGAAGTCCCCATGAGTACCTATCTGAAGGACTCCAAGCTGTCACAAGAAGGTCTGGAACTATACAAAGATGTTTGTCTCCCAGTCTTTTTAATCTCAGACCCTCTTAAGGCTTCATGCAGGGAAAGCCTATGCCATAAGGACTGAGATCCCACTCCTGACTGGACCGCCCTGAATATAAACATTGGACTATGACCTATGAACTATTTCTGAAAGTATTCTTTGCATCTACAAAGCTTACCATCTCTGCTATGAATCTGAAACTCAAGATTGTACTAATATCTGTATGTATACTGATCTTTTAACCATACTCTCTATCTTTTTTAGCTTAGTTAATAAGAATTTGGTGTAATCATGTATTTGGGTAAGATCTGGAATATTCATTAACCTGGGAGGTAATGTGTTCAATCCTTTGGGACTGGTAGAATTTATTTATGTAATGAATAAGATTTTCAGTAATCCTCATATTTGACTTGGGTATCTGATGGTAGGCCTGAGGCTGGGTTACTTTAAGGGAACTGTGTTGTTGGCTTCTGAGTAACAATGAGATATTAAAGAAGATGTTTTGTGCTGGCTTTGTAAACCTAAGTATTGGAATATACACCAGCTTTGGGGATTGTCTGCCCCATTCTTTGCAGTTCACCCTAATTGAGTGACTTCAGTTGGCTCCCCTGGGATTCTGGTCACAGGGTTTAAGGAAGGTACAAACAGGCACTTATTTAACACAAAATCAGGATATTGAGATTCTTTAATTGTTTATACACCAATTGTCTATACACCAGTGCTAAAAGCTTGGGTGATAAATATGATGAATTGAATTACTCATTTATGAGTATTAATACCAGACCCGGTGGGATAATTTGCCTGATTGGAAATGTTAAAATCAATAGTTAGGATGTATTTAAGAAGAACTAAGTTTGCAAAGGAGAGAGAGAGAGTGGAATTACCTGTTTCTGAGTCACTGACTACTTGGAAACAAATGATCATGAATGCTTATGGGTCAATGTCCTAACAAATAATGCACATGATGATATAGTTAATATTCATCACTATCACCTTCACCTTTTTGCCATTTATAATAAACAATATAATATAATATAATATAATATAAATCTATACAATAAATGGTATAAAGGAAATGGCGATAGCAAATAATATAAACTAGAAGCTAAGAATTTGAGAAAATTCATAAGGGAAGCCAAAGGCCACAAGAACAAATCTATGGTCAGAAGAATTAAGGACAAAAAAATAAAGATTTTTAAGTATAGTAGGAACAGAAAGAATCATAACAATTGCACTTGTCAGTTTTAAGATATAAATGGTAGAATTATCAGTAATGAAGAAAAGGTTAAGTGTTAAGGAGTAAGTGTTCGATGAAAATTTCTGTTCTATATCTGGTAGAAAGTCAGCTCACGTATGTAAAATCAGACGATGATGAAATACTTTCCATTCCAACATTAACTCAGGATGATGTTAAACAGATGCTACTAAAATTAGATATGTTAAAATAGTTATTGGATAAGTTGCATCCAAGAGTTTTAAAAGAGCTGGCCAAGGAGCTTTCTGGATCACTAATGTTCATTTTCAATAATTCCTGGAACACTGGGGAAGTTCTAGAGGATGACAGAATGAAAGTTAATTATATGTGAGTATTTTAAAAGGGTTAATGAAATGATCTGAGTAATTATAGGTTTGTCAGCCTGACACCAATCCCGGGAAAATAATATAATGGCAGATATGGGACTCTATTAATAAAGAATTAAAGGAGGGCAATATAAACAGCACCAATCAACATAGGTTTACGGAAAACAGATCCTGTTAAAATAACTTGATATTTTCTTTTTGATGAGATTATCTGTTTCGTTGCTAAAAGTAACAGTGTAGATGCAATATATTTAGACTTCTGTAAAGCATTTGACTTGATTAAAAACTAGAACAATATAAAATTAACATGGCATTAAATGGATTAAAATGGATTAAAATGGATTAATTAAATGGATTAAAAACTGGCTGACAGGGCTCTAAAAGTAATGATAATTGGGAAATCGTCACTGTGAGAGGGTATCTTTCTTGTGGGGACCCACAAACACTGGTTCTTGGCTCTATTCTATTTAACAATGTTATCAGTGATCTGGGAGAAAACATAAAATCATTGCTCATAAAGTATCAGAGGGGTAGCCATGTTAGTCTGGATCTGTAAAAGCAGCAAAGAATCCTGTGGCACCTTATAGACTATCAGACGTTTTGGAGCATGAGCTTTCGTAGGTGAATACCGACGAAGTGGGTATTCACCCATGAAAGTTCATGCTCCAAAACGTCTGTTAGTCTATAAAGTGCCACAGGATTCTTTGCTGCTATTACTCATAAAGTTTGCTGATGTCATAACGATTAGGGGAGTTATAAATAAATAGCAGGTCACTGATACAGACCAGTCAGAGTTGCTCGGTAAACTGGAGCAAGCGTATGTGCTTCAATTTGACCGACTGTGAAGTCATACATCTAAAACAAAGAATGTAGCCCATACTTACAGCAGAGGGGCTCTCTCAAGGGAAGTAGTGACTCTGAAAAAGACTTAGGGGTCATGGTGGATAATCAGCTGAACATGAATTCTCAGAACAATGCTATGATCAAAAGAGCTAATGAGGCCCTTAAATATGTAAAAAAAGGACTATCAGGTAAGAACAGAGAGGTTATTTTATCTCTGTATTTGGCACTGTGTGACCACTGCTGGAATACTATGTCCAGTTCTGGTATACGCAAGTAAAGCAGGATGTTGAAAAACTGGAGAGGGTCAGAGAAGATCTACAAGAATGACTAAAGGATTGGAAAACATGCCTTATAAACTGTGTTTACACTATGAGCTAGGGGTGTGATTCCCCTCCTCATGTATATATGCTTGTACTAGCTCCCCTTGAGATAATTGGAAATCTTTTAATCAAAATTGGATGTTTTTCTAAAAGATGTGGTAAGCCTAACTTCAGTACCAGGCAAATTTCCTGAAACTAAGACCTTGTCTACACTAGAATTTACTTCAGTATAACTTATATCACTCAAGGGTGTGGATAATCCACACCTCTGACTGACATAAATTATAGCAACCTAAGTGCTGATGTATACAGCACTAAGTCAGCCAGAGAGGCTCATGAGAGATGGAGTAATTAAGCTGACGGGAGAGTTCTCTCTCCCGTCAGCTTAGAGCATCTTCCCCAGGTGCTGTAGTGTAGTGCTTCTAGTGTAGATGTATCCTAAGTGTAGAACAGAATTATCAGATACATAGGAACACAGTATGTTTAGGAAGAGTCAACATGGATTTTGTAAAAGGGAAATCATGCCTGACTATGGCATGCTAGTGCTTCCTTTTCCACCTGAGCTTACTGCTGCTCAATTTCTGTCAGGCTTCTTGATGTGAATGCAACAGATCTTTGGTCTCCCTCTGGATGTTTTTGTTTAGCACTTCTCTTATACCATATGAAGATGTTACTATTATTGGATAGTTTACTAAATATTGTTCCAATACAGGTGGAGATGTCAGTAGTTCTTTAATTTTATTGTGTTTTGTTGTGTTCTCCCCCAAATCCAGATATTATGACCCTTCAGGAGATTTCTTAAGGGTTTTGTTAGATGAGCTAAATTTGATAAGAATTTCCCAAAATAATTTGTTGTGCCCAACCATCTTCTTACAGCAAAATGCTCTAGGATTTGAGTAAGAGAAGTAATTGCCTTCAGTTCTCTGAATCCAGCTGAATTCCCTGTTTGCTAATTATCTGTTTCACAAATTTTATCTGCTCCTATCCAAATTCACTTTTCTTACATTTTAGAGTGAGATTGGCTTGTTGGAAGCATTGCAAAACTGCACGCAATCCCTCATGATGTTATTTTAATCTCTGTCATATACCAACACATCATCTTTATGGCAAAGGATGCCAAGCAAACCTGACACGATCTGAGAGATTCTATTTTGGAAATATTCTGGTGCTGAAGATACGTTGAATGGAAGCCAATTAAAATAGTACCTTCCAAATGGGGCAATGAATTTAGTTAGCTATATAGATTCTTTAGCAAGAGGGATCTGCTAGAAGCCTGCTATAATATCTAACTTTGAGAAGACTTGGGTCTCTGATAACTGTCCTAATGTTTGGTCAACCGCGGGATATGTCTCTTTCTCTGCACACACTTTTATTGAGTGATGAGTGTGACAGATATTGACATGAACTGGGATCGTATAGATGATTGTTGCAACCAAGGTCCTGTAGTGGCACCAAATCTTGTATAAAGGGGGTCAAATAAGGTGTCTAAAACAAGGTTATGGTTTGCTGGTTATGATTACGCTATCTGTATGCATGTATCATTTTTTAATTTGAAGTTATAAGTATTGGCTCTATACTGTCTGTATTTCAAACATTCTATGCTTCTGGGTAACATCCCAGACAATTTGACGTCTGCACTGCCTAGCCTGCTTGATGGCCCATTAAGGACCATCAACTCTACAACTGGTCCATTGAGAGAAGGCGGATACACCTTGTGACTCAGCAACGCATGCAGGGACATGCCTATGGACCGAACTCTGAGGCTTTTTCATGCCATGTGCTGGATAGCTTGTCTTTGGAACAAAGAAAGAGAGGCCACATGGCAAGAGACTATAAAAGGTTGCTGTAGCTCTTCTATCTGGTCTTTAGTCCTGCTTCTTGCCTCTGGAGGGACTTTGCTACAAACTGAAGCTCTGAACAAAGGACTGAATGATCCATCCCACCTGTGGATGTACTCCAGAGACTTGATTTGAATCTGCAGTTTATTCCATCACTGCTACAAGCCTGAACCAAGAACTTTGTCATTACTGTATGTAATTGATGCCATTTAACCTATTCTAGCTCTCATCTATATCTTTTTCCTTTTATGAATAAACCTTTAAATTTTAGATTCTAAAGGATTGGCAACAGCATGATTTGTGGGTAAGATCTGATTTGTATATTGACCTGGGTCTGGGGCTTGGTCCTTTGGGATCAGGAGAACCTTTTTCTTTTACTGGAGTATTGGTTTTCATAGCCATTCATCTCCATAATGAGTGGCACTGGTGGTGATACTGGGAAACTGGGGTTTCTAAGGGAATTGCTTGTATGACTTATGCCTAGCCTGTGGGGTAAAACCGAAGTCTTCTCTGTTTGGCTGGTTTGGTTTGCCTTGGTGTGTAAAGGAACCCCAGCCTTGGTCTGTAACTGCCCTGTCTCAGCAATTTGTCCTGAACTGGTACTCTCAGAAGTGTCCCACCAAAGGCAGCATCGTTAAAATGAGATCCATGCAAATTTGGATTTTGCCATTGGACTTCAGTACTACAATCATCCCCACACACTAGTCAGTGGGTTCTTCTATTTGGGAAACAACCCCCATATCTTCTATTCTCTTTCATTCTATTTTGACTTTCCCTAGCAAGGTTATAGAGATATGGTAGGGGGCAATGAGATCAAAGGGAGTTGCTGATGGAACTAGTTTTATTGTGTATGCTCCTGACAGCTTTCCTAGACTTATAAATAAATGTAGATACATTACCTGTATAATTTGCTTTTTCCCATTAATGCATTTCAGTTTCTGTACTGGATGTAGTCCTTGTATTGCTGGTGACCCTAGTTAGAGAGTTGTTAGTCCTTGTATTCCATATATTATTTGTTGAAGAACTTTTCATCCTCTCTCTATTCTTTATTTCACAAGGAACTGGCCACAAACATTGAATTTAGCCTCTCAGAGATTTTTATTTGGTCTCTGCAGATCTCCATTGAAAGATCTATTATAATCTTTGGCAGTGCCTACTCCCCAGTGTCAATTTAAATGTAAGATTTGGACAATTTACAGTCATGCTTGTGTACCAAGGTGTGTGTTGTCTGTTCTACTAAGAATATAATCCCGAGAAGAATGGCCTCATTGTTTTTACTGTTCTTGGTGACTTGCATACTATTGCAAAATGTCTCATTTTGCGGCATCTCCCACATTTTGCCTCTTTTGCAGGGCATTGTTGCTAGCTTGGCTTGGTATCTTGCCACCTCTTCTGCAGCTTTTCCAAGCTTCCTCCACAGTTCTTCCCACAAGAGTCTTTGGTTGCCCACTCCCTAGCTGTTCACTCTTCTTATGTTGTACATTTGGGCTGATTGCTCCTTTCACATTTTTTGTCTTTTCTCTTTAGTGTCAGTATAGTCTGATGCAGTCTCCCCTATGTTGCTAGCATTGCTATTCCTTTATGGCTATCTGGGTCTGATTTTTGGCATCTCTTATGCCCACAACTCTCCTGTTTCTTATTAGTTCTTCTTTTAACATTCTGCATTAGCAATGTTCAGCAAGACTATTTACTATTAATAAAAATCTCAGCTGTCTCCCCTTGTTCTTGGTACCTTCTATTAAATTTGGCTCTTTCATATATAACATTCTGTCTGTTTATGAAATGGGCAGGAAAATTCTCTTTCACTTGGGAGTATTCTTTCTTTTCTTAATTGGTGAGGGGTAGGGCACATAGGATACCATCATCAGCCATGGAAAATATCAGGGCATTTACTTGGTATTGTACTAAGTATGAGTCTGAGTGTTGAGGGATCAGGGTCTTAGGGCCTATTGGAGATGGCAGGTGAAATGTTGCCCCAATTTATGTTTGAATTAAAGTGATAATGTACCACTGAGAGGTATTTTGGGGCTAGACTATAAATATGCTGCTTATTCACTGGGCTGGTGATGTTTTATTCTACTCTGAGTCAACAACAGAGGGGGGTTGCCTTCTTGGAGGGAAGAAGAGAGTAGGTTCAAGAAGAGTATTAAAACCATAACTTTGCACTTCGTAGGCTGGTGTTCAGCAGATGTGATTTCTATTTCATGAAGTCTGAATACTTTAATGTGCTCATTTTGTGAAATGAGCTTTGAGCATATTTGCTTCCTTAGCAGCACTTGACGAATGTTTTCATTATCTTTTGCTGGGCTTGCAGTTTGACTGGAAGTTACTTTGACTGCAGTCCGCAGATACGTTGGAGGTTTTTTTGCTGCTTTGAATGTATTGTGCTATATTTGCTGTACTTCAACACAGAGTATGTTCTCTTTTCAGATTGATGCTGGATTATTTGTTCTGTCTGGGTTCAGATGCTGTATTTTCTTCTTGTAAACCATGCTTGAAGTGTTCTCATTGTTCACTGTGCCTGCAGTTTGTTTGCCAAGCAGGTAAATGAAAAACAACTGGATGAAAGGTGGGATAATTTAAAGGAGGCTCATGGAGATGTATAGAAACGTTGTGGAAGGGGTGGGGAGGATGGCAAAGAATAAAATAAATTATACAGAAGACATCTGAAAAGACAGCACTTAACCATCCCATATGTGTACAGGATTTTTTTCTGCAGACTTAATTTAAACTGCTAGGAAATAAATATATGGTCAGAAAATACCAAAGGAATTCAGTATGGACTTCCAAAGAAATAAAAGACAGCACTTCACAAAATATTCTTCGGACAAGAAGGCTTATAATAGATTCTCTATCACAATAGATTTTGGATATGCTGGTAGTACAAATAGCAACAATAAATGAATCAGTAACGAAGGCTGCGTATTGCTGAATGCAGTTGTAGTAGGAGGAATATTTCCTTATAGTATTGTTAACCAACCCATGAAATACAAGGCCTGTTGAATTGCAAGGGAAAGTAATGGACTTTTTGTTATAGAAATGAATGAGTTTCTGTCACCCCATCCCCCAAACTGTTCTTCTCATTTGTTTCAAATGCTACTACTGCATCTCTTAATTTTCACTCAGCCTCAGAGGAGGCTGTGCCTGGGACAGGAGAATGGAGCCAAGGACCTGTCCTCAATGTCATTGTGCAGTTAAATGCTAATAAAGTCAAAATTTACAAAAGAAAAAGAAAAACCCGTGATGCTTTGTAGGAGCAGGTGAAAAAAACAAAAAAGGATACACTGTTAAAAATCCAAAGAATGTAGGAAAAAGTGAAATCATTGGAGTTTTGCTGTTGGTTCAATAGGGCCAGGATTTGACCCCATAAATAGATTGCTAAGGAATTTAAAATTTATGCTTGAGATAAGTGTTGAAGGTAAAATTTCTTGTCAGCCACTGTAAGGAAAAGAGGACAAAAATTAAAGAGGTCAGATGAAGGGAATAGAATTTTGTTAATCCATTTTCCATCTTACTTCCTAGGTAGGCAGGATAGAAATTTGACACAATTCTCTCTTCTACATTAAGAAAAAGGTAACATTAACTGTGTCACTTGGTCCTCTATAGGCAAGGAAATAATCAGATGTAATCTTCCAATATGAAAGTCAAAGGTCTTTACTCATTTGGAGTAGCTGTTTCATGAGATAACTGTGTACAAATGGTGCAATTAAATTGTTTGTTGAAACTACTGAGTCACAAGAATAACTTTTGATTTTTTTTTCACAGAGAACCATACTATGGAAAAGCTTTTCAAAAATGGGTGCTATGGCCAATGGAAACGGCTGGGTTCTTTTGAAAACCAGGCCATTTATTTAGGTGCCTGAATCTTAGATTTTCCAAGCACCCATGTTTGGAAATATTTGGTCTGTAAATCCTGTGCTTTTTCATATGTGAGTTGGTGAGGGATAACATTAGTGTTCTAGTTGTGATTCTGAGAATGAAAACAGGCAGTATTTACAGACTGCAGTGTTGTTGTAGGTGTATTGATCCCAGTATACGAGAGAGCCAAGGTGGCAGAAGTGCTGGAACTAGGGGTGTTGGGAGTGCTGCCACACCCCCGGGCTTGAAGTGGTTTCCATTATATACAGGATTTACAGTTTGGTTCAATGGCTCTCAGCATCCTCGTTATAAAAATTGTTCCAGCACCCCTGCAAGGTGGATAAGGTAATAGCTTTTACTGCACCGACTTCTGATGGTGGAAGAGACCTGCTTTCAACTTATACAGAGCTCTTCTTTGGGTCTGGGCTTTACACTGTGTAAAGGTATTTACAGTGTGCATGGAAGATTCAGGTGAATGCACCCTTTGGGAAAAATAACAATCATGGATGTTGACAGAGTCTCTTTTTGTATATTCAAAAAAAGACCATTCATGTTGGCTATCATAGGAGTTCTGATGGGAAAGCATTAAAATCATTGCTAGAAATAAGGTATATTTGTCACTCTTATAGGGTTGTAACCTTAAAGAGGCTCAGAAGCGAAATAAATGTTCAGACCAGCATTACTCATAGCCCACACCTGAGCCATACCTTCAACTGCAAATTTTACAGAGTGTTTCTTTTGAATTTTTTTTTAAAGAAGAATTCACCTACAGAACAAGTTGGTAGGCTATGAGGCTAACGATTGCCCTCAGTTATATCAGGGCTATTCAGAATTTCTCTTGCTTGTGAAATCAATGGTATTGCCAGATTTATAGCCTGATAGTTTGTCATTGTCAGATCCATGGTAGTAAACTGTAGCGTCACAAATACTATATAAACAGTCCCATCCAGATTGCAGTGAAGCCAGTAGATTTTTCCCATTCCCCCTGTTTCAAAGGGAGCATGATCAACATTAAATATAAATAGTTTGGTAAATATTGGAAGAGGAAGTGGATAATATTCATTATGGTATTTTTGTGAAATAAAGTGAATGGAGTTTGGCAGCAGCTCTTTACATTTTTGTATTAGCTCACTTGTAAGTTCCTCTTGAATAGAAGCTGCCAATTGTGCCAAATTGTGTTCAAGTATATAACTGCTAGCCATTGGAGACTAAAATAAATTGGATTTGCACTTGAATCCCAGCGTCAGTGCCTTTCTCTGACAAGCTACTACTCAGACATCAGTAGGATTTAAATATGGTTATTTGTGATGTTAGAAACCTACTTTGTAAATCATTTATAAACAAAAAATATTTTCATGCAGAAAAGCATAATGAGTATGTCGAGGCGAAAAGCAACTGGGCAAGACACTAGCCTCATTGCAGCTGACGTTGTATTATAACAATATTATCATCATAGTCAGTGAAACTGCAGAAAACTTAATGGAGTTACAATCCTGATAAACCAACCCATCAGAACACAGTTTTTCTGAAGGTTAGATCACCTGAGTTCATTAGGTTGGTGATAAGTAGTGACCAAACTTCTTCCCTTGCACAAGTAAAAAATTAAATCAACAAGCCTGCAGGATATCGAACTCTTGCAAGCATGAGTTCCAGTGGAGTTGCTGATACGACAGTTATACATTTAGAATGAGAGCCGACTCTCTGATGAGCTCAAGGTTTGGCTTTGGTGTGTATGAAACAATGTTGGGCTGATGTGAATCACTGGCAAAAAGTTAAATGAGAGTTTGAGAATGTTTACTGTACTGGGGACCAAAACACTGTCAATATCACTTGAGTATGTGGTTTTTCTGAATGGCAAGGTAAGGGATTGGATGGCTAAGGCACTGATAACAAAACCTTTTACCTCTAGACCAGAGGTTCTCAAACTGTGGTCCGTTGACCACCAGTCATACGCGAGCTCCATTCAGGTGGTCTGCAGATAGTTACCTCTAAGGTGCGCGCTTGGGTGGCCGCACATGAGACAATGAAGGGCCACCCTCGTAATTAGTGGAGCCGCGCAGCCATGGCTCCAATAATTAGGTGCCTGGACCTCGGAGAAGACGCACAAGTAAGGTGAGGTGGTGGCCTTGGGGGGAATAGGAGGTCGGTGGGAGGGGGCACTGGGTGAGAAGAGAGGGTGGGGGGAATTTGGGACATGCAGGGCTGTGGTGGCCAGAGAAAGAGGCAACTGCAGGGCTGCAGCTATCGGAGAGAGACCCCCCTCCTTCCCAGCCCCAGATCGGGGGCTGCTGCTGTGGGGGAGAGAGGGCACATCCATCACATTAGAAAGGTAAGGCTACTGATATTAAATTATGAGTTGTGTGCTTTTATTTGTAGAACAAAAACATTTATTGTTATTAAAGGGTTTTTTTTATATAGCACTTTTATCCAAAGCTCTTTAAAATAGTTAGCTAATGGTACAAACAACATTTGGAAAGATCATTAAGTGGTCCGCCAAGACCCTCAGCAATTTTCAAGTGGTCCAAGAAAAAAAAAAGTTTAAGAACCACTGTTCTAGATTGTTAGTTATTAAACCAAGCCCAGATCAGAAGTGACCAAGGCCCAATCTTGCAGTTTGTTGTGTGTGGATGGACTGCAGGATCAGGGCCTTGGTTGAATTGAGTGTTGAAAGAATCTAGTCCCAGCCCTGATTCATGTCACCCAGATACCAGCCCACCCTGACTTTCCCTCCTGGCCCATATGAGCATCACAGGAGGACTGACCCAGGGGTTCCTGGGGTTTTTCCTCAGTCTCTCCATAGGCAACTCTGGGCAGGAAGAAGGGTGCCCCGTTCCAGGATACCCTTTTAACCTATAATCACTGCAATTCATTTAAACATATATACAATTATTTACACCATTTCTTTGGGTATTGCAAAATGCTTCACACTGTGAGGAAATGGGTTGGGTGTGGTTTACTGAAGAAGTCTTTAAACTACAATAAACTTTACAGTTACAACAAATTTACAAGTCCAGTGTTTTCTTCCTGGACCTCCATGTGCTGCTGTGACGCTGCTGGTGTGGCACTCGCCAGGATGGTTTGGACTCTATATGAGAAAACCTATTCTCCACCTTCTCTTGGCCCCCTGTCAGGCGTCATCCCCCTCTGGGTCTGCCACTTGACTGGCAATGTCCTCTGCAGTGGGTCTGGCACTTAACGCCCTCCTGACACGCTTTGAGAAAGAGTCCCATTGTTTCCTCTCTCCCTAGATCAGCGCACAGCCCTGCCATGAGAGCAGGAGACTCACTCCACCACTATTGTGCTGATGCTTCTCCATCTCCAGCTGCTGCTCTAACTCCTCAGGCTGTGGCATTCTCCCTGGCTCTGCTCTGCACTTCAGCTCTGTTCTGGGCTGCTACACTCTCTTCAGCTCTGCCCTGGCAGCCCCAGCTCACATGGATGATGGCTCTTGAGCTCTTGATTCCCTCATTGGCCTGATCGGCTTGTCAGTCTGGCTGACTTGGAGTGCTGGCCTTTCCCTGTTGGCCAAGAGGGCCAGGATCCTGACTCCTCTTTGTCTCTTCCTCTTTCTTGTAGTATTGGGAGAGGGCAACCAAAAACCCACTAAATTTCAGTGAGGGGTCAGAAGCCCGCCTTACACATGGCAAAAGGGAAAAAAAGTGTTTTTGACAGCATCAGGTTGGTTACTGTACAGAACAGTGCCCATGGGCGTTAGCTTTGGCTACAACTGAAGCAGTAATCTCAGCTTTCAATTTCTTCTTTTCTCCTGTCTCTTTATTTTCCTCATATTAACAAACGAAAAACAAATATAAAATCTCTATATTTTGAAAAAGATTCTTGAAAGAACACTGTCAACTTGAATTCTAGCCGACTTCAAGCAATGAGCTTATAGGAGACCCAGGTACTAAATCTGCCACCCTAAGCCCTCTTGCCAGAGAGGCGCTGGGGGCATGTGTCTGGGGAACACAAGGTCCGCAATTATGCCTGCCCACTGTGTATGGGATCCTGGTGTCCTTCCCTTCACTTTGACCATCCCATACAGAGTAGCCCTGCACAATCTGGGTCTCAGGTAACAGTGGGCGGCACATGGATAAGATGTGAAGTATTGTTAAGCCTGTGAGTCTCTCTCGGAAGTCACGGAAATCATGGACTCTGTGATTTTCCGGGATATCCATGACTTCCGCAGCTGCCAGTGTGGCTGACCCCAGAGATGCCTAAACAACTGGCCCTGGGACTAGCTGCACAGATGGCCCCAGGGCCAGCGCAATAGTTGCTGCCCAAGCAACAGCTAGTGCCGCTGGCTCCAGGGCCTGCCCGAGCAGTAGCAGTTCCAGGGCTGGCTCCAGAGCAGCAGTCCCGGAGCAGAAACAGTCCCAGGGGCAGCCCTATAGGCCATACGAGCAGAGGTCTCAAGGGCTTCAGAGCAGTGGGCAGCCAGGGACAGTCAGCCCCCCCTGACCAGAGCAGGAGCCAGCCGGCAACCACCTGGGCCCTCTAGAGCAGTGGTGAGCTGGGGCCTCAGAAGCAGATAAGATTCAGTCAGGGTATTTTTAGTAAAAATCATGGACAGCTCACAGCCTGTAAATTTTTGTTTCTTGCCTGTGACCAGTCCAAGACTTTCATTAAAAATACCCATGAGTAAATCTTGGCCTTAATTATTGTGTATACGGTTTGTACTATTTCTATATTAGCACATGGGTTAAAGATTATTTTATACTGTGTATATACAAATGAAGCTCATTCATAGACTTCCAAGCAGACTAATCATTGTGGTTCACACACACCCTGGAGTAATCCTAATGGGAAAGCAGTGAGAGCTTTAACTACTACATGTACCAAAGGCTGGTAAAGTTTCTGCTGGCTACTGAGGGCACTTTGTTTGAAAGCTCCCCTAAAGTGCTCATTCAGTGACACTATCAAGCAGCTGTCAAGCTTAAGACCCTAAAAGATAGATGTCTTAGCTAGAGCTCCTTTCTTTGAAGACTGACCTGGCTTCTACATGAAACAGCATATTGAGCCATGCTGCTGACAGGTGCAATCATCTTTTCTTCATGTAATTTTCAGTTTCTGTCAGTATGTGCAGTTTGTGTAACTACTCCCAACAGCTCAGGTTCGGTCAGATTCTCTTTTCTAAGTGATTCTAGAAGTGATATTTGACCTCTAATGGTGACTCTACTTGATTATAACTGAATTTCTAGTTGTAAAGGGGTCAAAATCATTATTTTTACAATTTCAGTCCAATTTGCTGAACTGAGTTTCAACAATCAAGACAAAGGCTGAGAAACCTAGTTCTGTAAATAGGTGCTTGGATTTAAAAGCAGAACATATAAACTTTTTACAGTGGCTTAAAGAAATGGGGTGTTATTTGCCAAATGTATTTTCTTTCAATGGATTTGTGTTACTCAGGAGCCTGGATTGCTCAAAAACTATTTTATTTTAATCTTATTTTTTAAAACAGTTCAAGGGTGCCATATATGTATGTTATACTAAGTCTTCTGGGCATCAGATTGAGTGCCAATCTCCTCTTCCTCCATAGCCCCAACAGAGACTTATGGTGGAACATAAGCAGCTAAAAATAGGCTAAAGGATTTGCCCTGGATCTACACTAGAAAAAAACGAAAGTTTAGGTCAGGCTAAGGCTAACATGTCACGTATTATCTAAACCTCACTTAAAACTGACTACTTTTCCCAGTCCAGACAAATCCAAAGTGGGCCCTATTGAGGCCCTCCCATGACACCAGGATCATGCCCTGGTTTTTTAGGCCTTTTGTTCTCTAGAATAGAGATCTTTGATAGAAGGCACATCAGAGGCCCAAAGAGTCAGGATTATTCTTGTAATATGCCATCATATTTTCCCCATAATTTCCTGTGTGCGTGGAATGCCCTCCCAAAATTGGTTTAGCAAGCCTCTCACCTAACCTCCTTTCAGATCCCTTCAATTGTAATGCAATACCCACAAAAGTAAGTTAAATCTATGTCTCATAAAAGAAAATATATATCTTATATATTTTAAAGTGCATATGGAGTAAATCCACCAAGCTGTGCATACACCTTTGAGTAGCAGCAAAGTGCTGTTATTCTGAACCCTGCTATTTTGGCTCCCACTTTATTATAGATTGTTAAATTGCACACATTTTGGGACAGGTGAGGTGCCTAAGTCACTTTTGGAAAAAATACTTCCCCCTCCCCAAATAAATCAAATAGTGCTAATACAAAGACTGAAATGAAGTGGGGGGATGACTTGGGGTTAAGGCACTGGAACAAGACTTAGAAGACATGGCGTGGCAGTGCTCATTCTCCCTGGGAGCACCCCCTTGCATTGGTGCAGGATGTTGGTGCTATCTTTGGCTCCAGCATCTCCTATAGGCTGCCTGCCTCAGACCTCAGCTCTTTTGTGGCTCAGCCCTCCAGCCACATCATCTAAGTTCAGACCCGTCCCAATCTGTCATAACCAAGAGCCAACAAAAGTCCATACAAAACTGAATAATTTCTTCTCTTCTCTACTTGCAAACCCTATATCAGGGCTCCCTCCCACAGAAGCTACTCCTGCGAGTTTCCTTCCATAGGAGAGTCCTCCTCTACAGGCCCTCACTAGATCTTGCCCTCCTTTTTCCAGGGCCTGCCAGAGGGACCAATCCCGCCTCCATGGCCTTTCTTAGCCTTCCTACCCCAGGTATCTCCTGGAGAGAGGTGCATATCTGAGGGTTTCCTTCCACAGCTGAGCTCCCTCTGTCTAGCTTCACCTTTTCCAGTCAAGAGGCAAGGAGTTAATCAGCCATCCCCCAGACGTTAAGCATGACTAGCTGGGGTTTTATTCCTTACCTTGCAGGTGATTGGCAGTTAAGCCACATCACAGATGGGTTCAGAACCCAGCCTTATCACAGACCTTCAGTGTGACCTTGAGCAAGTCATTTATGCCCTGATTTAACAAAATATTGGCTCAGGGTTTCAGCCTAAGCGCCACAGACAAATTCCATTCACACACAAATCAGTCTGACTTGGATCTAGAAGAACTCAGGACCCAGGTCCAAGGGCCTGGCTAGAAGATGGGTCAGACCCCAAGGCCTGTCATTTTGCTGTGTGACTGTAGGTTAAGCCACAGACCCTAGTCAGAAAGTCTGTGGAGTGCAATATGAACACATTAGCATAGCTGTGAGACCCTGGTTCAGCAACTGTAAACACAGCTTTATAATGCAGTGTAGATATTTAAGCGTGGGTTTGGAAACACTACGTTCACAAGCTCAGGTCCTACAGACCCAGGTTTACAATGCAGTGTAGACATACCCTCTGTGCCTTAGATCCTTACCTGGGATAATTATACGTCCTTTCTCCCAGCCCTTATTTGTCTTGTCTATTTAGATTGCAAGCATTGCCTCTTATTTTGTGGTTGTACAGTGCCTAGCACACCGGTATGATGCTCTTGGTTGGAGTCTCTAGGCACTACTATGCTATAAATTATACTACTACTAATAATAGTGAGCTGCCTTTAAAGGGCTGGGCTAAGGAATAACAGCATTTAGCTTTTACAGTAACTGACTGAATAAGACTCTGGATCTATGGTATTTAGAGGCTATCCTCTCTGGAAATCCCAGTACAGAAGTCCTTTAAAAGGTACCTGTCTCATCACCAGGAATCCACCCCCGGCTGCAGCCAATGAAGCTTAAATTAAAGCTTCTCTCAGTTCATGGTTCACCTGGTTTCCTACCAGTTACTGTGAGATTTAGGCTCAGATTCTTAAAGGTCATTAGGCATTGCTCTGCTTAGTGTTGCAAGACTTAAAAGCTAGACTTACAAAGGGACTTATTAAGGTGCTACTGACATTCACAAAACCTAAGTTTCCACTGGTGAGCATGTGCAAAGTCATCTAAGTCCTAATGAGCTGCTCAGAGCCCCTGCTCACCCCTCAGCCCTGGAGGCATTCTCAAACTAGGCTGCCCTGCCTATCTTGCCAACCGACCCTGATCTAGTAGATGTGCTCAAAGATATCTAGCTTTTGCAAAAGTGCGGTGGGTGAGCAGGTCAGGAATTTTGTGGATTGACTGGATCTATATCTGCCCAGAAATTCTTAATAGCCCAGTGGTGAGCACTCAGCTAGGATAGGGAAAACTTGGGTTTGACTCCCTACTCTGCCTGAGTCAGTGCAGAATGGGGATTCAGATCTCCAATACTCAAGATGAGTGCCTTAACCATCAGGCTATGGAGACAGCCTCTTGCTCCCTAACCCCCAACAGGATCCTCAGACTAGCCATTCTACCTCACTCATGGCTCCTGATCCAGTATACTTACTTAGGGCCATCTAACAAATAAGGCCCCCCACAGAATACAGCTGGTAGTGGTGCCCCCAGTTTTACCTCCCAGTGATTAGATCACGTGCCCAACATGTGGGAAACCCATGTTCAGTTCTTCCCACTGCCTGATGTGGAGCAGAGATTTAAACCTACATTTGCACAGTGTGCCCTAACCACTGGGTTGTGAGATATTCAGGGGTGGGTCTTTCTCAATCTCTCCTGTTGAAGCCAGTCCACAATGTATAAATAAAGTCACGAGAACAGGGACTTTCCCATATCCTAAAGGAGTGCCCTAACCACTAGATTACAGAGTAATTCCCATGCTTTCTCTAACCCAATGACTAAATGTTTTAGCCTTTGGTGGGCTGAGCTATTAGTGTTAAATTCTCACTATTCTGATTATTTAAACTTCTTTTAATGATCTTTATTAAGAAAGAATCAGTTCATTTGTGGGAACAATGAAAAATAATTTTATACTGAGTTTTCTCAAATATCATTGTCTAGGTGGTTGCTGTTACATTTAAAAAGGTGAGCTTATAAATTGCCTAGCCTAGACACCATTTCAATTAATCTTTAAGGTTTAATAGTAATCATACAGCTTTCTGCCTTTAGCCTTCTTATATACCTGACTTACAGCCAGACTCCCATAAAACATTGAGCTATGCCCTCCAATAACATGATATGGCAACAGAAAATGAATCCTGCCACAATATCACCACCAACTGCTATTTCAGCTGCTAGTCAACTCAGAGTGAAGCCCAGGGCTGTTGCATGCTTATTGAACTCCCAGGTGTTATTATATGATTGTTGTAATGCTGTAGATAAGGTTGAGATGGCACCTAATTCTAAAACACTCTTTTCAGTTGTTTATATTTTTTATAAAGGTACCTAATAAGAAATTTCAGCCCCCTGTCAGGCCAGATTTTAGTTCTTTTGGACAGTTCAACTGAAAATCCCTGTGGATGTTTTTGAGTTATATGAACATCAAAATAATATTCTTTTTCTGCTATTTAAAGACTTATTCTGTACTTGCATAACTCAAACAGATTTCTTTTTAAAACTTCAGACTTGGCAGCTATATAGTCCTGAATGATCAATGCATACTTAATATTGTTTGAAGAAAGTTGATTTGAAAACATTTAAGTTGGGGGCATTTGAAAATAGGGTACTGAGTATCTGCAGCATGTTATTTTTCCTGATATAGAGCAAGAAATAACATAGTTTGAATGTCTGTAGATAAATATATTTGCATTAACATCTGGGTAGAAGCTGAGGTTATTAATAAGTACAATGCTCACCATTAAAATATTTACAGTTGCTCTTTGCAAGTAATTATCTTACCACTGTTACCATTAATTTATGTAGTGCTACAGTTACATTTAATTCTTTATTTAGAGTGAGCACAGTTTAACATCATATTCCTCTAAAAACTCACTTTCCCCCTCTATTCTTAAATCCCAAAAATCTTATAACATTTTCAAAAATGTTATACAAAAACAGATACATAAGAGTCAAGTGTAATGGAACGTGTAAGGGCTTTATAGCTTGGGGCAACCACGTTCTAGAACCAAGGCATTCTGGGACTTGTAGTGTAGAGGGACTATGGGAGTTGTAGGCGTCATAGCAAGGTATTTGGTGCGTGTGAGTGAGATAATTGGCAGACCAGTTGGGGGATGGGGTCTCTACCTGTATGGAGAAGGTCTTGCAGTTGGATCTCTCCAGGCAAAGAGCCTGAGAGGAGTTTTTCATGAGGCTGAGAACAGCCAAAATGCTTGGAAAAGCATGCATAGAAAAGGTGTTTTCAGGTAGTAACCCAAGACTGATGAGAGGATTGGAGAAAGGAGACTCCACTAAAGGGCTTTGGAAGATGAACTGTTTGTGAGCTCTTGTGCTGATGAGTGAAGGCTTGTTTGTTTCAATGACTTCTTATGAACCCCTGGGCCAAGAGGTGTATTAGAGCCCCTGTCTTGAGGGGTGTATATGTGTGGACTTCCACTGGACTTTTCATTACCCTAGAAGCAAAGGAGTTTTGGCTTAGTCTAGAGGGCTAAAGTACTTTGGAGGAGTGAATCTGAAGCAGTGGCCCCTCCTGATGACAGAAGGGTAAGAGATCTTCTTGCACCAAGTTTATAAAATTATTTAGTAAGAGGTAAGTGTAATATTTTATTAAAGTATGCAAGGTTTGATAAAGAAGCTTTCCTGCTATGCAGTAGCCCTCATAGAAAACTTACATGGAGAAAAATTAAAAAGTTTCCTTATAGTTAAATTGTTTTGAACTACTGCATAGGTGACAAATAGAAAAACTGTTTCCAGATTACACAACTCCTACTACTGGTTTTAGCTAATTTGTTTGAGATAGATGATGCATATCTTTCCGTGTGTATTTTTAACTCTGTATTTTCTCCATTTCTTCCCACAATGCTAATAATTAGGTAACATGTACTCTTATCAGTCATTTGAAAATGGTTATAATTTCTTTGTCATATGGTTTTAAAGTGTGTGTTGTATTGATTTTTCTGTAGCTAGTCCACATAACACTCCTTTATTGCTGTTATCTGCTGCTATTCATTTAGCTCCAAGTGGTAGAGGTTTATGCTTTGGTGCTGAAGGTCCTGCTTCAAACTCTCATGATGCCCCTTGGTGGGTTTGTTATGCTTTGGGTGAATGGAAGGACTCCCATTAGTTCCAAGGTGCCTTGAAGCCATACTGTTGGTTTTTTTTTTTTCTTTAAGTCTTGACAGTGGAAGACAATCTGCCTGATCCACTTCTTGTGAAATTGTGAACACACATCTTTACCATATGATAATATATTTCATCAAGTTTTTTTCTTTCATCATATGCTGTCATGTATAAAAAGTATTCAGCTCCATACGTTTATTTATATGCCACCTAATCTAAATGTAAAATTTAAAAAACTCTTGAGTCTCAAATGAGAGCATAAGTGCATCCTAGGATGAATAAATTATGCCTTCAGAGTAGCCTGCAGTTGAACGTGTAGTGGCTGGGTGAGTGAAGGAGGATGACCATACAATTCAGTGTGTAGTCACTCTCAGATATGGGTTTTTGAAGCAAAATAGGCTTATGTAGTTCTTAACTCCTGATCTAGGCCTGTTGCCAGGGTGTAGCACCACTTGAGCATTTTCTTCTTGTAAAATATCCTTTCCCAGTCATTTATATTTACTGAGCTTTTAGTGAACCAAATAAAAAAGCAATAATATCCTGTGTCATGGTTATTACTTCCTTGTACAAACATCATAAATCATTGAAAGTGAAACCTAAATCTCTCCCTCCTGAGTAGGGTCTTATGCTACAAAGGGTCTCAAGTTTATTCCTGCTTCTTTAGAGAGGAAACGAATCAGGTACAGAACAGGGTAGCAAGGTTCACCTCTCAATCAGATGTTTCAGTTGCTTTCCCTCTGGTACCCTACCCATCCATTATATAGCATTTCCATTCCTAGGAATGCATAAGACCTATCTGGAATCTAGAGTCTAAGGCCCAACACATCCATATAAATCCGGAAGGAGCAGCATGTGGTTTACTTTATATTGCATTGGTTAACTTTCTATTCTCTTGATTTGTTTATGATAGTGATGGTTTTGCTGTTTGAGTAGGAAGTCTGGGTGACATGCCTTCAGACGAAGGAGTTCTTTTCTTGATCCTCAGAGTTCACAGTACATAACCGGTGTCTTGCCTGTGCCCTTATTTGGTGGTGCTATGCAGGAATTTTGGATGTAAAGTTGGGCATGTGATTGAACCTTTAGGTAGGAGAGATAAGCTTTTCTTTTTTAATATAAACAGTACACAATTGGGAAGCTTGCTATGGCAGAAATATTGTTTGGGAGCAGTACTCAGAACTTTCTGACCCTTAATTATTTTGATATTTTAAGTTAATTGTTGCTTTAAAGACTATGTAATGAAAAACACAAAATAGAGTATGGGGGAAAATGTGCCTAGATAATTCCTAGAGATCATTAAGGCTGACAGTCTGTCATGGAGGTCATAGAAGTCACAGATTCTGTGACTTTCCGGGACGTGCATGACTTCTGAAGTGGCCAGTGCAGCTGGCCCGGGAACCACCTGAGCAGCTTGGGCAACCTCTGGGCCAGTTGCACCAGCCACTTCTGGGACTGTCTCGGGCCACCCTGCTCCCCACCCCTCTCTGCAGCACTGGGGGTCCCAGTTTGTGTGCTGCTGCCCACCCCACCCCAGCAAAGTGGGAGTCCTGGGCCATGCCACGCCACGCCACTCCAACCCCAGAGCACCAACGGTTTCCCCGGGCTGCTCTCCACCCCCAGAGCACTCAAGATTTAATCAGTACAAGTCACGGACAGGTCTCGGGTTGTTAATTTTTGTTTACTGCCCGTGACCTGTCCATGACTTTTACTAAAAATATCTGTGACTAAAATGTAGCCTTATAGATCATTAATAAAGACTGCCACATAGAGCAAGGTGATGCCCTGGTAGCCTGCTGCAACTGAAGCCGTGTCCTTGGGGTGTGGGGCAGGGATGATACGACAGAGATACAGGGCTCGCATGTGAATGATGCTTGCCTCCTGTTTATGGAATAATGTGCAACATGAGGAAGGGTATTGGAATTCAGCACTAGATTGTGTAGTCTGTTTTATTGTGTCCTGTGCACATCTGGCTAATTAATCAGTTTTCCCCAGCATGATCCTCAAACCAGGTGAAGATAGGCACTCCCCCACCTAGCTCACCTGCAGGACCTGATTTGGTTGGCTTGCTCTGAGCATGCCTAATTCCATACAAAACAGGGGGAAGGGCATGGCAAAGAAGAAGACGAGGAGGAGGAGGTGGTGGTAGCAGCAGCCTCCCTCATAAGCTTTAGCCCAGTGGTTAGGGAACTTACCTACTATCTGGAATATGCTGGTTCAATATTAGTCTCTGCCAGATGCGAACAAAGGATTTGGACAGGGGTTTCCCATGTCCCAGGGAGTGCCCTAACCAGTGGACTCCAGAGTTAGTCTCATGCTCTCTGTGGCCCAATTAATATTTAGTAGAATGTGGAATAGCTTCAACAGGAGAGAGATTCAGAGACCCACATCAGAATATCCCATAGCCCAGTGGTTGGAGAGCTAATCTGCGTGATGGGAACTCTCTGTCAAATCCCTTCTCATTTGGGAGCAGGGGAAGAGGTTAAAGCAGGGTCTCCCACATCCTGGATGAAAACCCTAACTACTTGGCTAAAGGTTATAAGGGAGGCATTGCAATGCTTACGTCCTTTTGCAGATCCAGGCCAGAATGTTTAAAATGGGAAAATGTCATTGTAAAACTACAAACTTTGGGCAAGAGGAGTTTGGGTTAGGTATAGTATATGAACCCGCTTTTAATTTTGCTGTTAAAACACTGATTGGATTTCAAGTTGACAGTGTCCCTCTAACGGTATTATCTTCACACTCAATTGGATAGTTGCTTTCTGCTAATCTGTGAAGAGGGACAAGGTAGATGAGGTAAAATCTTTTATTGGATTGACTTCTTGTCTCTTCCACCAGCAGCTTTTGAGCTTCACAGAGCTCTTCTTCTTTTGAGTTTGGAGAAGGTAGCCAGAGTGTCTGAGCTAAATATAAGGTGGGAAGATAAGCATAAGAGATTTACACAGGCTTTAGGAAACCACTTCAAATCAAGTGAGAAATTAAGGATTGACAGGCAATAGAGTATATCACGAATGTCTGTAATGATCCGTAAAACCAGTGTCTTTTTTAAGTCCATGGTTTCTAGTAGAGTTATGAATTTAAATGTCCACCAACAGAAGTTGGTCCAATAAAAGATATTACCTCACCTACCTTATCTCTCTCATATCTGGGACCAAAATGGTTAGAACAACACTGCAAAAATCTCTGAATAGTCAGAGTACCGAGGTTTTTTTTTTTTGCTTTTAGTCATCTTATTGCCAGATATTCAGCAAGCAAAAGTAAAAAAAACTCTTGAAACAAATAAGATACAATTGCATGCTGAGCCTCAGATGTGCAAGATTTGCCAGTTATGACCAAGGATGAGCTTACAGTACTTAAAGCAGGAGCATAGGAGAAGGTGTTTGAATGGACTCTACTTCTAACTTATAGTAAAATACTGTTAACCTACAACCTGGTATTCTTGTTTTCAAATATAAGCTGAAAATATCAAGTGCAATTATTCTTGAATTGATCTTAATAATATATACAGAGAGAGAGATCCTGATCTGGATCCAAACATCTGGGTATGTTATTTCTATTTTTCTTCCTGAAAAATTGAACTGGGTATATAAATTAGGTATAATCATTATTGGATCCTTTTTGCTTTATTAACTTCTTTATACTATTGTTTGACACAGTATCTAGTTCTATCTGTAAAAGAGAGCTGTATTTTAGGGCTACTATAAGCTGTACTTGGTCCCCTTTACACCAGGCTAATAATTGAGTGGAACCAGGGTAAACACAATAGGAGTGTTTGCAAGCCTTTGGGTGTGTCTTGTTTTTTCTCTCTAGTCTCTACTCATGGACTGTCACACACACTACAGCTTTAAAACATATCATGGTGAAAATCCATTCAAAAGAGCCACATGGATGTGTCAGAATCATATGAGGTTGATGGAACTTTCTCTTTTATAACACACTATAAGAAAAACATATAACAATGGGCAACAATTTTAGGCACTGTGTTAAGGGCTCAGTCATGCTGAATGCGCTTTCCTACAACTAGTGCCTGGTGTTATGCTTCTGCAAGGCAAAGTAGCTAGAGATGATCAATATCTGACATTTGAACAACTTGACCGTTTTTCCACTTCTCAAAAATGGGAACATATGGGGAAGTCATTTTAATTTTCCCAACTTTTTTCCCCTTTCTGAAGATGTTGAAAGGACATTTATGCAGTTTTCAAGATGGATAGTGCGCTGTCACCAGGAGGTGGGGGGCTGGCCAATCTCCCTAAACCCAGCATCTGCACAGAGCCTCAAAGGCCAATGGGGGTCCACCAATGTGGGGTCAGTTGTGGGCTCAGGGTCTCTTGTGTATTGCTGTGCTATTGCTGATCAAATCATGGGAAAAGGTCGGAATAACGATTCATCAAAGGCCAAAATTCCTAACAAGTTGTACAATTCTGGTCAAATAATGGGAAAAGTTACAAATAATATTGTTCACAATGAATTATTCAGCCAGCTTTAGGATTACTCATTTTTTTTGCTCATGAGTAGCCAACCTTTCTTTTGTAGCTCAGAAGGGAATTTTTCACTGATCTTGTTTTTTTCTCTAGATTGAGTCTGTTTTATTTTTTACATGGGAGTGTTTTTGCCCTTCTGGCACAAAAATTCCTAAAGCATGTAGGCCAGAAATTTAGAATAACTCACCCAAATATTTAAGATACAAAACATCTAGGGCTTCCTCTGTATTTTATGTGGCTGTGAAGCTATAGGAGTATATTGGGGTAAAACTAGACCTGTCTATATGTAAGCATAACTGTAAGAGCAAAGTGTGTTGAAGCATCCATTCATTGTGTAGTCTGCATACAAAAGAATGACTTGATTCTAGACATAGGTCTGTGTGTGTAGATGCTTGCTTCGATGTGGCTTTCAATTGACATCAGGAGCCAAATTCTCTGCTTGTATAAATGGGTGCAGATTGACTTCATGAACATCAACAGAAAATTTGGCCGTTAGTGGTCAATTCAGCCTTTCTAATTTGAGTGGTTTTTTTTTAAGACAATTTTACTCACCTTGGGTGAAATCCATGCCCCATTGAAGTCAAAGTGAGTTCTGCCATTGACTTCAGTGGGGCCAGGATTTCATACACATACACCATTTTTTTTAAACAGTATTCAGCTCTCCCAATGTTTTAAACTTGTCCTACGTTTGTTTGTGTTTTTTTTCCTCTCATCTTTGTTACATCTTATACTTTGAGCACTTTCTCATCATTTTCTCCAAGAGCAAGTGGCAAGTGAGTAGCCACAGAGTTTCTCTGTGATCCCACTACAGAATACTATTCCCTGGTATGTCCTTTGATGATGTATATACAGAGTACGTCATCAACCTTTGAATGGATTGGCCTCTCCTACTGCTTCACCCTTTTCCTCAACAGTTTCCTGTAGCTGTCAGTAAATCAAATTGAAACATGGGAACAATACAAAGGGAGAAGATACCTAGGAGCTATGATGGCAGTGAACAAGAAATAATTGTTCAATTGGCTAACATATCATGGGAAATGAGAAACCAAAAATCTTGTTTCTAATGTTGAAACAAACAGCATAATCCAAAGCCCACTGAAGTCAATGGAAAAGCTCCCATTGATGCAAATGCCTTTGACACAGGCCTCCAATTCTTTTCAAGCTTTCAAAGAGATTTCTTCTGTTCATTGAGTCTAAAGAAAATTCCAATTTTTTTTGAGTTCTAAGGAATAGAAATGGGAGCTTTGAATATAATAGTACCTGTCACCATAATTAATGAGGTGCTATAATACCAAAAATATACAATCCCTACAGCATAAAAAGAAACCATGACTTCTAAATATCAAAGCTTCTTTCAGATTAAGGGGCAATTAATGCATCTAACATAGAAATAGATTCTTCTAATTATGGCCCCAGTCCTGCAATCAAATGCACACAAACTAGTTTTTGCAACTGTATAAAGTCCTGCTGAAGTCAATTCAAACACACACTGAATGAATTTAGCAATACAGCATGAGACTAAACTATTGAAATCAATGTGGCACCTTTGTCAGGGTCAGACGGTCCATCAATGCAGATGCTATTTGCAGATCAGGGCTTCTATATCTACAGTTAGGAGCTGTCTATATCTGTCCTTATCTTTCTGGATTTATGTGGAACAGTTTGTTCAAAATAGAACAATTCAGTTTATTAGATAGAAATTTTACCCATAACTTTCAATGAATGGCTACATTTACAACAGATTTTCTGTCTTTTCTTTTGGATCTAAACCCATGAGCTAAGTTCTATGTGATGTAATATGTCATAGATTCATATATTTTTAATGCCAAGAGGGATCATTAGATCATCTAGTCTGACTTCCTGTATAATACAGGGCACAGAATTTTACACAGTTACTTTTGAATTGAGCCCAATAACTTTTTTGATTAAAGCATATCTCCGAGAAAGGCATCCAGTCTTGATCTGAAGACATCAAGAGATGGAAAATCCACCACTTTCTTTGATAGTTTGTTGCAAATATTTATTACCCTCCCTATTAAAAATGGGGCTTTTATTTTTCATTTGAATTTGCCTGGTTTTAATTTATTGGAGAAAAGGATAACAGGAATTGGTGGCTGGAGGTTAAAGAACCCCTCTGTCAACTTAAATATGATGAATTTTGACTAAAGTTACTTCATCATCTATGGCTCATGTTAGCAAAGTGCTCAGGCATGTACATAACATTAATGAACTAGAAGTCAAAGGAATTTTAGTTAAGCAGATGCTTAATTGCTTTGTTGAATTTGGAGCCTTAGACTGTAAGCTCTTTGACACAGGGACTATTTTCTTGTCTGTACAACACCATGGCCTTAGCACAGTGGGGATTGTTTGAGGTTCCTGTGCCTTTCTGTACTACTGCTAGTAATATACCAACTCTGTCTGTGCTATATATTTATATCTGTTCTATCTCGTTTGAGGCATTTTTTCTTTGTTTTTAGCAGAATTGTGTTGGTTTTTATGTTTTTTATGCTAATCACTCCAAGCTGTGCCATGTCTTTCCAACTGATCTTTGTGTTTGCTTATGATTAGAGTCACACTGGGTAACTTGAATATAATTTGAGTATTATCAAGAAAACGCTGCCTGCCAATTTGTGGGAACATGGTAATCTCTGTATCCAGAGAATTTATGGATAAATGATGTTTATGAGATCAGGTGATGCATCCACATTATTCTTGATTATGGTGGGAAACTATGCTAAACAAGGGCCATCAATGGGACTAAAAAGATTCATTACTTGAAAGTTGAATTCAGATAGTAAAGAATCAATTCAAATAATAAAGATTCAATGTAAAAAACATTGACTGTTACCTATTGCTTTATTGAATCAGAGACAATGTGAGGCTTAAAAAAATTACAGCAACTGAGATAAGAGTATAAGCAAGCAAGTAGATGGGTTCTATTCTTTTCTCAGCCTATCATGAGACTTCTTCTCTTCTGTCCCCTCAATTCAGCCTCAATCTTGATTGGAGGCTCTAGGTCAGAGGTGGGCAAACTATGGCCCGAAGGCTGCATCTGGCCCTTCAAGAGCTTGCTGGACAGCGGGGTCGGGGGCGTGCTTTGCGTGGCTCCCGGAAGCAGTGGCACATCCCCTCTGACTCCTACACATAAGGGACAGCTAGGGGGCTCCTACCCCAAGCACTGCCCCCGCAGCTCCCATTGACCAGCAAATGGGGCCAATGGGAGCTGCAAGCAAGGCCAGCTCCAGGCACCAGCAAAGGAAGCAGGTGGTTGGGAAGGCCAATGGAAAAGGGCGGCACATCTGGGTCTTCGGCGGCAATTCGGCAGCGGGTCCCTCACTCCCTCTCGGAGGGAAGGACCCGCCACCGAATTGCCGCCGAAGAATGAAGCAGCGCAGTAGAGCTGCTGCCTCAGTGCTGCTGATTGCGGCTTGATCTTTTTTTTTTTTCCTTTGGTGCTTGGGGCAGCCTATGGAAAGGGTCAGCAAAAAAATTGGAGCCAGCACTGGCTGCAACGGCGGTGTGCAGCGCCACCTGGCCATGTCTCCATGTAAGAGCCAGAGGGGGGACATGTTGCTGCTTCTGGGAGCTGCTTGAGGTAAATGCCACCCTGGAGCCTGCACCACTGACCCCCTCCTGTGCCCCAATCCCTGGCACCAGTCCTGATCCCCCTCCTGCCCTCTGAACCCCTTAGTCCCATCCTCTGGCACCCCAGAGCCCACGCCCTTAGCCGGAGCCCTCATCCCTCCCATCCCATACCCAAACCCCAAGCTCATGAGTATTTATGGCCCACCATACAATTTCCATACCCAGATGTGGCCTTTGGGCCAAAAAGTTTGCCCATCACTGCTCTGGGTGCTACTATAATATAGTCGAGTTGAACAGAAATGCATATATTCCAAGACATCAAAGTTCACCTGGTCTACATTTGTTTGGGTTTAGACAACTGTAAAATAACATCCATCCCACAACATAAAACTCACTTATTTATTTTTTTTGGAAACCATGTTCACTTACATTGTGCAAATGCTCTGCATGAGTTCATTTAATTTTAAACTCCCTCTCTTATTGGACAGATCAAGCTTATAAGCTTCCAAATGAGAATGTGGGGACTGAATCTTATAAATAAATGCAATTTCCCCTCAGCAACCCTATCTTTTTTCTAACGCAATATTTATGTTAGTATATGCAGTAGTTCATCTGAAGATCTCGAAGTGCATTGTAAAAACATGACACTTATGTAACAAAACAAACACTCATACAGAAACTGCACCTGCCCTATTTATAGAAAGGTCTTTGTTAAATCCTGATACTGGAAACAATATAGCAGCTCTTTATTATTGCTGTATTAGATAAATCAATTCTGTAGTAAAAAAAATCTTATTTAAATATGAGGAATGCAGATATAATTGTCTTTATCACTCACTTGGCAGCCCTGTGAAACTACTCCTGTGCAACTAGTTCTTTGTTTACCATTTAGAAAACAAGTTAATCAGCATGACCTTTTACATATGTGTGTGTTCAGATGTGACTATTTCCAGGGGCCATTCAATCTTCCACTTACTCTCTTTTTCCCCTTCATGCTCCAATATATAAAAAACATCCTTATCACTTACCATTATGCCTGGTTGCCAACTACAGCTTCCTATTTTTCTGGCAATTGCTGTTTCTGCTCCAGTTCCCTAATGAGTGATCCCAAGTGCCCCCTTGCAATTCACAAGCTCCACTCTTTCAGGTCTGGATGGATTATCATCTGTGGTTGCAAACTTCTGTTTTCTGGTGTGTCATACCTCTGAAGCAGTCCTTTTATAGCTACCTAGATGGTGTTCAGAAACAGCCCATTTGTAAGTGACCAGATCTTGCTCACTTTCACTGCCAGGAGAGCGGTGGAAAGAAAAAAGCGGTCATTTCAAAGCATGACCACAGTTGTCTACAGCATTCCTCTATCACCTGCTGTAATTTAATTTAACATTAAAACCTCAGTCAGGAGCAAGCACTCCCTGGCTGAGTATTTCAGTCCAACCTGAGTCTCACAGGTCTGGGGATAACTGCACATCCGTCCCCTCCGTGGGCGGTTCAAGGGCTTCCCTGTAGGTCTCAGGCTTTCAGTCACCACCTCATAATGGGGGGACCGATGTCTCTCTCCTTCCAAACCATGGATTTAAGTTTGCAGTCCCAGTGCAATTCACTGTCACTATCCTAGTAAGTCTGACTTTAGTCCAGCAACTGCAGTTTTCTCTCTCTCATGGTCTCAAGGGAGAATCGACTGACTACTAGTGACCAGCCAGCTTACACACAGCACAATACATTTATTTTACAACAAAAGCATTACAGAGAAAAATGTCAAAACAATAAACAGTCTATACTTATGCTAAGCTTACCAGCTTTTCACCTATCTTCTTTCTGGAGACCCTGGCAGGTTTCAGTACTTCAAGCTGGGTTTTGCCCTCCTGTTTACAATTTCATATTAATATTTGGACCAAAATGGCTTAGTTCATACTCCCTCTTTATACCAAAATACCTTTATTTGTCTGCTGGACCTTTTTAACCAAGTCTCAACTGATATATACAATTCACCTTACCTGGAGAAGTTTACCTTTCCTGAGATTTGCAGTATAACCCCCCTGTGGAACTCTGCATCTCATCCTATGGAGCTGTAATACAATCTCTAGCTCACAAAGATAAATAACATTTATATATACACAAGTTATTAAATAATTCCTTTTCCTATAGCATCTGGCACATCTCAATATAGTAGTCTTATGAAGTTTCCATTCTAGTAGTATCCTAC
The DNA here is from genome assembly GCF_025201925.1 of Gopherus flavomarginatus. Lineage (NCBI taxonomy): Eukaryota > Metazoa > Chordata > Testudines > Testudinidae > Gopherus > Gopherus flavomarginatus. The sequence goes on along the minus strand of NC_066620.1, from coordinate 157,040,126 downwards.
CTCTAACAAATGTCAAAGATTGATGGGTGAGATAAGTATGACATGACTGGAAGTTCTGCCCGCTGCAGTGCCCCCAGAAGTTCCTCCAGAAAATGACAATGTCACGGAAAAAGGTTATGACTTAAATTTTTTCCATTCTGAGTAGTGGCCTTGTCACAGTTCAGGGTGATGACACCTATATTTCCCCACTGTTCAGCACTCTAGGTTCTTCAGCCATCACCTTTCTTGGATGGAGATCCACATCTTTTTCCCTCCTGACTGGGATATTTCCAGGCTACACAGTTCATTACTATAGTGTGATATCCTCTGCAAGAGACAGACTTACTAAGCAGGCTTGCTTCATTTCTCTCTCCTGTGTTACGCAATAGAATTGCCCACAGTTCCGCTATCACACAGCTCTTTCTAAGCAAGCAGATTTATTCTTAAGGTAAAAGCATTACAGAGAAAACATTAAGAACAATAAGAGAACCTATGCAAAGGCTAATAAGCTTACCAGAGTTCACCCCAATGCCAACAAGGGCTCTGGCCAATGTACAGTCCTTCATACACCACCCAGGAGTTTTTCTGTGCCACAAGTTCATGGAAGTTTTCACTCAGAACAAGCACCCAGTCTTATTGGCCCACAGTCCCTCAGGATTGGGTTTCCCCTTGGAACAGAGGTTCCATCCATTTACTTGATCATAAAGAAGGTCCCCAGTCAATTTAAACTCAGTCTATTTATCCTTTATTTGTTGGCTGGTCTCTAGAGAATCCAATTTGAACCAGTATATGCGAGTCTCCCCAGGAGGTGGCACCTCTCTGGAGGAGTTACAGCTTGAGTGAATTGGCCTAACCACCCACACTGTTCTCAGTTCCTTGAAGAACTGTAGCTATCATTTCTTATGGAAATACATACAATCTCTGGCCCACAAGGATACATAAAACATTAATTTAATACAGTTGACTTCAAAGATATTAACACTAATTCAATAATGTTTGATTAATTCAGTAAGCTTTGTCCAGGGTATTGCAGGAAATTGCCATATCTGTCACAGGCCTAATCCCCTTTTTAATCCCTCACCGCACAAAGGAAGTCCTGCCTTACCTATGGCAGAGAAACAAGAGGTGTTAGGTTTAAATCTAAATAAGTTTAGATTCCTAAACCAAAGTATGACTAGTAGTGTTACCCCTAGAAATGAAAAAGAAACACAGCAAAAAGTATGAAAACAGAAAGTTTAAAACTTTTCTATGTGCAGAGAGACTTATAAAGGAAACAAGGAATTTGTACCCTCCCATGAATAACTGGAGATGGGACTGAAACAAACATTTGTGCCCTGCCCAAAGCCTATCTTACCTAGAGAAGGAAACATGAAAAAAGCAAAAGTGTGTGTGTGTGTGTGAGAGAGAGAGAGAGATGTCTTTAAAACTATGTGCAAAGAGATTCGTTAAAAGAAAGGGAAGTTTACAAATGTTAACTAAAACACAACAACATGTTTTCCCACATGCATAATTTGAGAGGGGCCTAACCAACCTCCTCAGGATTCCCCTCATTTTGGGAAGGAAACTAACTGGATGTGGTATATGGCCTAGAAGCCCCAAACCAGTGACTGATGTGTAGCACACTCTTAGAAATGATAAAGAGAAACAGCAAAAGTATGACAGTTCAAATGTAACAAGAGACCTGTTATAAGTAAGTAGATACCTATAAATCTGACATTAATAACTGCAGAGGGGTTTGATCCAAACCTTATGACTCTGCAACTGTTTCTAGGGAGGAAAGACAATAAGATTTAGTATATAGCCCGATCTAAAAAAACAATAACTTACATGTAATACCACACCTAAAAATGGCAAAGAAGTGCAACTAAATGTGTTAGAAAATGTAAAAGAGAGAGAGCTAAACAGGTATTTTGACAGACAAGGTTACTGGCCTAGTTGGGGGAGGTAGGAGGAGGGAAGAGCAGTAGATGTGATATATCTTGATTTTTTTTTCTAAGGCTTTTGATGTGGCATCACATGACATTCTCAAAAGGAAACTAGGGAAATGTGGTCTAAATGAAATTTCTTTAAGGTGGATGCACAACTAGTTGAAAAACAGTATTCAAAAATGGTTATCAATAGTTCACTATCAAACTAGGGGAACATATCCAATGGGGTCCCACAAGGTCAGTCCTTGGTTCAGTACGATTAAATATCTTCATTAGCAATTTGGAGTGGAGAGTATGCTTACAAAATTTGTGCATTACTTGGGAGGAGTTGCAAACACTTTGGAGAACATGATTAGAATTCAAAGCCACCTTGACAATTTGGAGAATTGGTCTGAAATTGACAAGATGAAATTCTGTAAAGACAAGTGCACAGTACTTTACTTCAGAAGGAAAAATCAAGTGCAGAACTACAGAATAGGGAGTAACTGACTAGGTAGTAGTACTGTTGAAAAGGATCTGGTGGTTTATAACGGACCACAAATTGAATATAAGGGACGGTTTAGGTTTACTTGGTCCTGCCTCAGTGCAGGGGGCTGGATTTGTTGATCTCAAGAGGTCCTTTCCAGCCCTACATTTATATGTGTCTAAAACTTGCAAACAGACCTGTAAAGGGAAAAGATGTATTTGTACTTCTTAATGTTAGCTAACATGACCCAAATGTACTTTCCCACAGGCATAATCAGCAAGGGAAATTGTAAAACACTTAGATATTTATAATGATACTTTAAGTAGTCTGCAATACAAGTTTTTCCTCTCTCTCTCTCTCTGTGTATATATTGTGTGTACATACACATAGTTAAAAAGTTTAACATTTGCTTTCTATTATATGATAACCTTATACATGTATTAAAGAGAACATAAGAATGGCCATACTGGGTCAGACCAAAGGTCCATCCAGCCCAGTATCCTGTCTACCAACAGTGGCCAATACCAGGTGCCCCAGAGGGAGTAAACCTACAGGTAATGATCAAGTGATCTCACTCTTGCCATCCATCTCCACCCTCTTGACAAACAGAGGCTAGGGACACCATTCCTTACCCATCCTGCCTAACAGCCATTAATGGACTTAACCTCCATGATTGTATTTAGTTCTCTTTTAAACCCTGTAATAGTCCCAGCCTTCACAACCTCCTCAGGCAAGGAGTTCCACAGCTTGACTGTGCGCTGTGTGAAGAAGAACTTCCTTTTATTTGTTATAAACCTCCTGCTCATTAATTTCATTTGGTGGTCCCTAGTTCTTATATTATGGGAACAAGTAAATCACTTTTTCCTTATTCACTAGCCAACCATCCTAACCAACACAAAAGTTAAGGGAATACAGCAGAGCAGAGACATTATAGCTTAGGAGAACCCATCAGGTTGATTTTGTAAAAGTTCTGGTTTATCCCATGTGACTCACCATTGCTTTAAACAATGTACCTGTTCATCTTATTCATACAGTAAATCATCATATTTATTTTAAGTCTTTTATTCTGGTTTTGTAGAGCATAAATGTTTGGCTACTGGAATGATTCTTAACTTAATGCTACTCAATTATGTGTATTTATTTAACTTTAGACACATTGGGACATGTTTCTAACAATGTGGTCACAGGAACTTGGGGTATGCGGCCCCTGAAATAACTCTTGCATCAATTTTCTCAGTTAGGTTTGATTTTAAAGCCAAAAAGAAAATGCTTTTTATATTCAAAATAGTTCCCTGTAATAATGATTTGGAGAAAGCACTTATATTATAGCGGCAACTGTAAAAGTCATGCAAGCAGGACAATTTTGTCAAAATAGGTGTAGAGAAAACAGCACTGGGAATAGACATCCTCTCACCCTAGTCCCCACTGAGAAGGGGCTGGACACAGTTTTCACATAGAGCTATCTACATTATCTTTAAACCCATAAACATAAAATTTGTTTTAAAATTATTTTAGCCAAATTTCCAGCACACACAGCACAATTCCTACCCCAGCCCCAAACCTTCAAGGATGCATGCAAACTACATTGTATAGGTAAGCACACATGCATCTCAATAAGTATGTGTATTTTTTTATGGATAAATCGCTCACACAAGCACACACTAAAAATATACAAAAAGAGGTTCTCAGTTATGACTGCATACCAACAAATGAAAAAGAGAACTGCAGCTATCAGTTGTTTAAACTGTCTCAAAGAGCTAAGAAAAATTCATTGAAGAAGCAGCTAGTTTCTCTCTGGTAGCTGGTGGCTGTATCAATGTTAAACTGTATCAATGTTAAACATACTCATACAGAGGAGAACAAAAAGCTAATTTCAGATACACTCAGATAGTGCACCCACACCCTTCCATCTTAAAAGAAAGCTGTCGTGTGAGAACTGTACATAACTACACTTATTTTTTGCTAGCTTGCTATCAAAACTACTATTTATTTAATTAGTTAGGAATTTGTCATTTTTTACTTTTTTACCACAAAATATTCCCATTATGCTGTGTTAAACTGTAACTCTTTCACAATGTAAGATATACAAAGATATTATAATTTTATGAAAGGGGTCAAACTAAGGTTTAAATACCATAAAACAATTTTGACACATTAGGGAAGGCTACATATTAATATTTAAAAACTGTAAACACAAGCAAAATACAATCAGCATATCTTAAATGCTTTAGTAGTAAATATTTTCATTTTGCAAACTACAAAGAAAAATAAAAAAGCATGAAGTCTTTAGGTGCATACGCGTGCACACACCAGTTGATAGCTAATGTTTTATAAAAACAAACAATCTACAAATATTGGACAAACCTATTCACAGAATGTCCCTCCAGGAAAAAAAAACTGGCTTTCTTTTTAACTTCTGCAGGGTAGTTAGAAGATCTAATTGTAAGACTGCCTCTAACCTAACTTTTCACATACCAACAGTGAGTCAGAGAGAAAGTTTTGGCCCTGTAACCTCTGAGCCAGACACACAGTAGGCAAAACACTTTTCTCCTCACTTTTTTGGCCTCTCAGTCCTAATCTGAAGCCTGCGGAAAAATTAAGGCACATACAGATTTTTATTTTGCCAATTTCACAAATACATACAGGGCCCATATAAACAGCAATAGAAGCTGGACAAGAATGCATAAACAGGACACAGAAAAATAGACATACACATGCAGGGAGGCATAAAAAATCTAGTTCCAGGCATACAAGGCTTTATAACAATTATTTTAGAAAAAGAAAAAACGAAGCCCCAACATATATATTCAAAACATATACACAGCAATCCAGGTATATAGTATGGACACTCGCACATACCTACGCACATGTGCGCTTGTTTTTTCAATAACACACATAGCAATCACACAAGTATGCAGACAGACAACACACGTTTGGCAACATAACCCAATGTTAAAGAAAATTCTTTTTACTAGAAGTAGATTGTTTAATCATTTGTGACCAAAGTAACTGCCCCCCACCTCCCCACAGAGCTACTAAACTATTTTTTATGGGTACTATGAACTAAACTAATTGTAACCGGGAGACATAGGTGTCTAAGGCATGTTTAAGCATTAGAATGGCTTTAAGAAACAGTAGGTGGTAATAACTAGACTTTATGTACCGTTTGGACTTCTGCATTAACAATAGCTGCCACACACCTGGGAACCTGTGTGTGGTGTTTTCCCCACACGATGTCGGTAGAAATTGAGGTACGCTAACCATGCTGTGCATGATGGGACAGAACCAAGATCAGAGCAGAGGAATTCCAGATACCCTTCCTCTGCCCCATCTAGTGTATTAAAATAGACTCATGCACCTAATTATAGTGCTATAGAATTGAAGAAAAACTAAACTGTTAGGCAGAGATAACAGGCAGGTGTTTTGCCCTGCTATGTGCTCAGCTGTATTGCTTTTGTGTACCAACAACTTAACATAGAATAGAAGGCATGTTAGAACCCAAGGGAAAGTCTGATGGCCAGGGGAACTGTGCAAAGTAACATATGGGATCCTACCCTCATCACTGCAGGAAGCAAGAGGACAATACTATGAATAATCTAAAACTATTGTACCAAGACCCTTCAGACTGAATCCATTAAATAAACAAATGCTAAACAATAGTTAGTGAAGTCTTTACTAATGACTAGTGCCTCCCCTTTGGAGAAAAAAGGTGGGGAAACCCAGCAGTAACCAGCACCGTCTCAGATGCACCATCAGTCAGATACCTACCCATACGCAAACACACATAGCCTTTGCCAGAGGAGCAGCCCTATACTTTTGTATTGGATAAAATGTAAAATAATACACAACTAAATGGACAAATCTCTTAGCCCTACCACCCCTATTCTATCGATAACTGCTTCCTCTATCCTAGAATTTAACTGGAAGGCCTTCCTGCCTCGGGAGTGAAGCCAATAGACTTTTGAAATGCTGTCCCTAAACTATTGATTAGATAAGTGTTGTACAATCACTGTATGAAAGAGGATACAACATTTGAAAAGGACAGTTGAGTAAAGACGGTGACCCCAGACAATTCAAACTGAGGGGTATATGGAACTGAGTCACAGATAAATTGGTTGTAAGAAATGTTTAAGGGCTAGAATAAATTGTGGGGATGCTGATTATAGGACCCATTCCTGGTTGCCTGAAGTTTGGCATACAACCACAAGGTTCAGAGATCAAGCTCAGCCCTGAGACAGAATTTTAAGCCATGAGCTAAGCTAAATTTATCAGCAGCTAAGCAATGGTTCTTCAGAATCTGCACAATAACAACCGTGAAGGCCCACAGGTGCTGGGCCTGGCCTGCTTTTGCCCCAACCTGAAGGCAGATGTACAACAAGATGCAGAGAGAGAAGATGCTAACCCTACACCTGGACTATCTAACTTTGGGGAAGAAATTTGGTATTGGTCAGATTGAATGAGTGTCAGTACTTGCATATTTAACCGTTTTATGTTTATTTGTATGAACTTCCATGCATGGAAGCATTAAGCACAGTCTGAGACAATGTGTAAGATGCCCCAGTACAGTGCAGCCACGATTGTGTGAATTGGACTTCAGAGGGTGTGAACTGTAAAATGTTAATTTGTGCATAGAATGTGGTTAAAATGTGATCACGCTGGGTTATGTGCTGCAGTGCCTCTGTTTAATACAGGAAAATTTAACACCAGGGCTGGAGGGATGAACAAAATGATAAATGCAAGTGCCTCAGATACAGTATTAGACAAAATGACTAAGCTGGTGGATGAATGTTTAATACAGAATGCTGATCTTTTTTCCCATAATACAGAATGCAGATTCTCTTTTGCCTTATACCTTGTGTAGCCATATATACCAGTGCAAAATGGATATAAAATGCTACCAAATCAAATGTAGGTCCTGGATGTTAAACCAAGAAAAAAAAAACACGCAGCAGTTTCCTAGATTACAAAAACTATGAGAAAACTGAAGGTTAGAGGGTAGTGAGGGGAACAAAACTGTTAATTTAAAATCAATACAAGTAGGGCTGTAAATAAAATGGCAACTGAAAATACATGAGTGAAGCAGACTCTCATTTTAGAACACCCTGTCTGGAGGCCTGTGTTGCATTTACAGACCAACACAGATCTACTCACCCCTTCCTCATACAAATCCTACCAAAGCTCAGTCCCGTATGCCTACAGCCGCTTTGCCCCTAGCAACACACCCAGTAGAAAATCAGTATGTGACAGACAATAAGATACAATAAAACATCTATTTACAACTTAAATTCTGAACGAGTTACAGTTTACATAGCAGAATGGGGCTATCTTGTGGGAAGTCTTTTTCAATATAAAACTCAACTAAATCAGAGTTTTAACTGCTGGGTTCACTGGGTGGTACTTATCCATGAGGAACAGGGGAGATGTTCCTAAAGACCAGGCAGGAGGGAACCCTGAGGTTCATGAGAGGAGAGACGTAAGGGACCAAAGGGAGATGGAGAGATTGGAGACATGAGTAAGGAGTGGATGGAATCCATAGCACCAAAAGAGAGGGAGAAAAGCAGTTAGGAAAAGGTCAGGAAGACAAGAATAAAAGTATGAGGAGTTCAAAGTTCCCTATTTGTGCTTCCGCTGAGATCAATATTCCTGATGATGGTGGTGTCCTCTACTTGAAGAATAAGTTCCAATCTGTGCTAGAATTTAATCAATGCAAGCCAGCACTTTGCCACATCATTTTATAATGATAGTGTTTTCATAGATATAAACCCAAAGAATAAAAACAGTGAACCTGATTCTCTTTTGCCTTATACCTTGTGTAGCCATATATACCAGTGCAAAATGGATATAAAATGCTACCAAATCAAATGTAGGTCCTGGATGTTAAACCAAGAAAAAAAAAACACGCAGCAGTTTCCAGGTCTGGCATGAGCTGATGGAAACAGGGATTTACTGTAGAAATGCTGCACTTAGTTCTAGGAGGGGAGAAATGTTCTGTTCTGCTGCTTCCTCCATTACCTCTTCTCTCAGCTGAAGGAAGGCCTATTAACATCTGCCACCAAGAAAGTAGGAATCAAAGCTGAGGGCTGGGGAGCAGAAATCTATTCTGCATGGTAAATATGAAAAAAAAAGGCTTATATTCAGACAGCTGCAGGAGGGAGTTAACACACAATTACAGAATTCTATTGGGAGCATTGCCAGGATAACTTAACCCTCTAAAGTAACTCCATCTTTAAATGCCTTTTGTCCAGATCATGGCAGCCTGATTTTGTCTGAATACTTTAGGCCTGATTTTAATGCAAAGCGCTGAAAAATTAAATATAAACCAGAGATCTTGGGCTAAATCCACCTAAATTCCACCCTCATCATTTTCTCAGCCTTTTCCCTTTCTTTAAATGGCCTCAACTCAATCTCAGCTGCAAAAACCTTCTTGTATTTCTTTCTCTCTGTTTCTTTTTTTCTATAGGTTTCTTGCCTCTGTGCCTCCATCTGACTACATGGTGTTGTGCTAAATTTTACCGCTGCTCATCAACTCCTTTATACGTACTCTTCTTCCCACACTGCCACTTGGTTCAGCTGATGTGTTTGGCTGGAAGAGACTTGTAAAGCCATTATGCAACGTCTACCTCCTGTTCCCTGGCCCACTCTGCTAGATTTTTAACATAGGGAGAGAAAAAACAACAATCTAGTATTTGTGAAAGATGCCAGTTTAGCAGCACTTCAGATGGTTCTCTGTGCATAGCCACAAAACCAGTGCAGTACTAGTAGTAGCAGTGCTGACTTTCTGCATGCCATCCCTCCAACATATCTCAACCCTTCCTTGCAATGACTGCCTACGGGGAAGATAGGGTAGATCTCACTATACTCACTAAATCCTTTCCCTCTCTGCTGAAGCTGTTAACAGGGATAGTGTTGTGATGTGCACGTTCATGATGTGAATGCTAGGAATTGCATAGAAACCACTGATTTGTTTCACTAGACCAAATAGCTGTTAGAAGGTCATGATGATTAGCTGCTAGCAACCTGTAACCAGTTTTATGTGGACACTAGAGATGGAAGCTCTCGTACTCAATTAACAGTCCCTCAAATAGTCCAGTCTTAAGGAATGTGATTTCTAATGGATCCTGCATCTCAAAAACTTGAAACCTCTGCTTGAAAACTTTAAAAAGAGGCATCAAACACAAGCCCTGCTTGATGTATTTGTAGCCCAAGTGGCAGACTTAGATCATGCAGAATCAATGCTTCCTTTTAAAAACAAAAAAAAAAAGAAAAGAAAAAGGAAAAGGGAAAAAAAAAAGTATCTAGCCTCAAGATGGTGAAGAAAACCATCCAAATCTGATCTGAGTGTAAGACAATGTTGTCTTCCTAAATCTGTGGATGACCTGAAGGAATTACTCAGGTACGTGAACTCCCCCCCGCCACATCTCGTTAGATTATCAGATTAAAGTCTAATGAAACTTTAACTATTTAATTGCTAATCTTTTGGGTGGAATATAGGAGTGAAGCCCACATGGGATGGGAGAAGGATTAGGGTTGGGGAGAAGGATTAGGGTTAGGAAGGAAATTCAGAGGGAACAATAGAGAGGAAGCACAGACTGGAGAGAGAAGGAAGGTCGAAAGAGAAACGAAGCGCAGCAATAACAGTGGTCCTAAAAAGTGTATTTTCCCATCAAACAATTCTAAGTGTATTGAATAATACTTAATCATCAATGACTTAGAAATTGGCATAGAAAGTATGCTTATTAAGTTTGCAGATGATACCAAGCTGGGAGGGATTGGAACTGTTTAGAATGATAGGGTCATACTTCAAAATGGTCTGGACAAATTGGAGAAATGGTCTGAGGTAAACAGGATGAAGTTTAATAAAGACAAATGCAAAGTGCACCACTAGGAAGGAACAATCAGTTTCACACACACAGAATGGGAAGAGACTGTTTAGGAAGGGGTATGGTAGAAAGGGATCTAGAGGTTATAGTGGACCACAAACTAAAAATGAGTCAACAGTGTGATGCTGTTGCAAAAAAGCAAACATGATTCTGGGATGCATTAACAGGTGTGTTGTGAGCAAGACATGAGAAGTCATTCTTCTGCTCTACTCTGCACTGGTTAGTCCTCAACTGGAGTATTGTGTCCAGTTCTTGGCACCACATTTCAAGAAAGATGTGGAGAAATTGGAGAGGGTCCAGAGAAGGGCAACAAAAATGAGTAAAGGTCTAGAGAACATGACCTATGAAGGAAGTTTGAAAGAATTGAGTTTGTTTAGTTTGGAAAAGAGGAGACTGAGAGGGGACCTGATAACAGTTTTCAGGTATCTAAAAGGGTGTCATACAGAGGAGGGAGAAAACTTGTTCTTCTTAGCCTCTAAGGATAGAACAAAAAGCAATGGGCTTAAACTGCAGCAACGGAGGGTTAGGTTGGACATTAGGGAAAAGTTCCTAACTGTGAAGGTGGTTAAACACTGGAGTAAATTGCCTAGGTAGGTTGTGGAATCTCCATCTCTGGAGATATTTAAGAGTACATTAGATAAATGTCTATCAGGGATGGTGTAAACAGTATTTGGTCCTGCCATGAGAGCAGGGGACTGGACTCGATGACCTCTCAAGGTCCCTTCCAGTCCTGGAATCTATGAATAATGATAACTAACATTTTTAGTTGCTGTATAAAGGCCATATTCTGTCCTTAGAGAGATAATATCTTTTATGGGACCAACTACTGTTGGTAAGAGAGACAAGCATTTGAGCTTTTACAGAGCTCTTAGTCAGGTCTGCCAAACATACTTTGTGTGAGCTCAAAAGCTTGTCTCTCTCACCAACAGAAGTTGACCTAATAAAAAGATATTACCTCACCCACCTTGTCTCTCTAATGTCCTGGGACTGACAAGGCTACAACAACACTGCATATTCTATCCTTGAACTTCATGTGGGTCTGCTGTGGATTGAGGAGAGCATTTATATCCCATTTCAAGGATAATAATTAAAAACTGAATTTGTCTCTCTCTGTCATATGAGCTAGCCATCCCTGGTTTAAACCCATGATATAAAATAAGTTGGAAATATCTGGGACTCTTCCCCTGTCCCCTTCAGCTGCCTCCAAAATCCCTATTATTCAACACTACTCCCTGCTGCTACAGAGAACACTGTAGATGCTCTAGAAGTTCACATTACACTTTGATGTGTGTATTTCATTATGAAAAAGTGATCTATTATTTCAGAGGCAGCACGTGAGTGGGTTCCTATACTACCTGCTTTAGGAATTACCTGTGTTTAATAAAGTGTTACAGTGAAAAAATTCACACAATGCCTTCAGGCAGGTCGAAGTCATGTAGTATCAGTTCTGGAAGATTGTTACAGAATACTCCCTCTTTTATTTTCCCTTTTATTAGGAACATTTTGCATATCTTTTTTTTCTGGTGACTCTCACTTTTCTACTTTTAAGCCCCAGAGGGCTAAGTTGTTGCTCAATTGTTTAAATGTATGCTAATAAGAGTCTGCATCCTACCAGGCTTTCTTTTTGTCACCCACATTTGGTAAGTAATGATATACTTAACTATCTTCTAGTGAATCAGAACTGATGAGTTCAATTACAATTCAGTACCATTTAAATATTTCTGTTTTTAAGGTTCCTATTATTCTTCAGATGTATTTTCAGGGGCAACATGTACTTATGTTATAAGCCGGCCTGAAGATGTATACTTGTCATTTTTCAATTTTTCATCAACTACACCACTACTCTGTCATGAAGTAATTAAAAATACCTTAATATACTGGCCTTGCAAATCTTTATATAAGCAGACTAATTGATTTTAATTGGCATTTAACATGACTATTCATTCTTGGGAATTGTGACTATTCCCTGCAATGGAGTAGAATATTCTATGGAAGTCCTCACATTTATGGACTTCCATAGGTAATGGAGTCTTAAAAATATAAAAAGCACCTTTCTACAGCTGTACACAGTACCATTGTTTGTTTCGTTTTCATGAACCTTCTTTGTACTGAAAGCAGACATTTTAATCAAATAAAAACAAATATATGGAGATATATCTATCTCATAGAGCTGGAAGGAACCCCAAAAGGTCACTGAGTCCAGCTCCCTGCCTTCACTAGCAGGACCAAGTACAGATTTTGCCCCAGATCCCTAAGTGGCCCCCTCAAGGATTAAACTCACAACCCTGAGTTTAGCAGGCCAATACTCAAACCACTGAGCTTACCCTCCCAAATGTTTTGGAATTTCTTGAGGTTGGCACAGTGTTGACATTTTCACTGGACAAAGGAGTCTGTTTTTAAAATTTGAATGGTGAAAGTCTTAAATCAGTTCTTAACGGAATCTCATAAAAATTCTTCAGGGAAACAATAACAGGGCCTCAATTTTAATTAATAGTTCACATATGGAAAAAAAGCAATAAAGAAAAAACAAGCTATTTTAAATAGCATTATATAGCTAAAATTTCAATTATACCTTGTAGAAAAGGTAATGAATCATACATTTTGGAAAAGGTTTAAATGGTTAACTGTATCTCAAGAATTATTTTTAATATTTTCTGGAACTGCACTTTGCAGTAATTTGTAGTAGTCCAGTGAAGGATCTTTAGCCGTAACAATACACGTTTGTCATTACTTTTCCTTTTTGGTTGTCTTTCTTGGGACTCCGATACTAAAATAACTTTCTCATAATTTCACACTGCCAGTATTATCACAATATTTTGACGCGCCTGTTTCACCAACCTTTTTATTCTGTAACATTATCCTAACTGTATTATTTTAAATAATGATTTTAAGTAAATCCCTCCCTTCCTATATATTGCGTGTCCGACCAAACTAATCTTGTATCTATTCCTTGGGCAATTTAGGTGTTTTTGTTTAAAAAGTCTCTCAAAGATATGTGTACCTCATATTTTCAGACTCTTTTTTGGAAATCTGAGGTACAGTCTCCTACTTAGACTGTAATCTTTTCATAATCTGTCTTAACAGTGTGAATTCATCATGATGCTATCTTTTTAACCTAAATTGCTATGATAACTTAATCATGCTTCTGTTCTAGAATCACACATAGAATTTATCATGGGCTTTAAACTAGGTTCGACGGGGACAGGTGAGCAAACCCCACAGGTAAGTGGGGAACAAGACCTGGGAGATGGGTTGGAAACAGGAGGGAGCATGGGCTATAATGGCAGAGAGAAAGGAGGGTCAGGGCAAAGCTGGGAGGCAAGATCAAACCAGTATCTTAGATGCCTATATACAAATGCAAGAAGTATGGGTAATAAGCAGGAAGAACTGGAAGTGCTAATAAATAAATACAACTATGACATTGTTGGCATTACTGAAACTTGGTGGGATAAAACACATGACTGGAATGTTGGTGTGGATGGGTATAGTTTGCTCAGGAAGGATAGACAGGGGAAAAAGGGAGGAGGTGTTGCCTTATATATTAAAAATGTACACACTTGGACTGAGGTGGAGATGGACATAAGAGATGGAAATGTTGAGAGTCTCTGGGTTAGGCTAAAAGGGGTAAAAAACACGGGTGATGTCGTGCTGGGAGTCTACTACAGGCCACCTAATCAGTTGGAAGAGGTGGATGAGGCTTTTTTCAAACAACTAACAAAATCATCCAAAGCCCAAGATTTGGTGGTGATGGGGGACTTCAACTATCCAGATACATGTTGGGAAAATAACACCGCGGGGCACAGACTATCCAATAAGTTCCTGGACTGCATTGCAGACAACTTTTTATTTCAGAAAGTTGAAAAAGCTACTGGGGGGGAAGCTGTTCTAGACTTGATTTTAACAAATAGGGAGGCACTCGTTGAGAATTTGAAAGTAGAAGGAAGCTTGGGTGAAAGTGATCATGAAATCATAGAGTTTGCAATTCTAAGGAAGGGTAGAAGGGAGTACGGCAAAATAGAGACAGTGGATTTCAGGAAGGCGGATTTTGGGAAGCTCAGAGAGCTGATAGGTAAGGTCCCATGGGAATCAAGACTGAGGGGAAAAACAACTGAGGAAAGTTGGCAGTTTTTCAAAGGGACGCTATTAAGGGCCCAAAAGCAAGCTATTCCAATGGTTAGGAAAGATAGAAAATGTGGCAAAAGACCACCTTGGCTTAACCACAAGATCTTGCGTGACCTACAAAATATAAAGGCGTCATATAAAAAGTGGAAACTAGGTCAGATCACAAAGGACGAATATAGGCAAATAACACAGGAATGCAGAGGCTAGATTAGAAAGGCAAAGGCACAAAATGAGCTCAAACTAGCTATGGGAATAAAGGGAAACAAGAAGACTTTTTATCAATACATTAGAAGCAAGAGGAAGACCAAGGACAGGGTAGGCCCACTGCTCAGTGAGGAGGGGGAAACAGTAACAGGAGACTTGGAAATCACAGAGATGCTTAATGACTTCTTTGTTTCGGTCTTCACTGAGAAGTCTGAAGGAATGTCTAATATAGTGAATGCTTACGGGAAGAGGGTAGGTTTAGAAGATAAAATAAAAAAAGAGCAAGTAAAAAATCACTTAGAAAAGTTAGATGCCTGCAAGTCACCAGGGCCTGATGAAACCTGCCCCTGGAAATTTCCATTACATGCATCTGAGGAAGTGGGTATTCACCCACGAAAGCTCATGCTCCAAAACATCTGTTAGTCTATAAGGTGCCACAGGATTCTTTGCTGCTTTTACAGGAAAAAGTTCCTAACTGTCAGGGTAGTTAAACACTGGAATAGATTGCCTAGGGAAGTTGTGGAATCTCCATCTCTGGAGATATTTAAGAGTAGGTTAGATAAATGTCTATCAGGGATGGTCTAGACAGTATTTGGTCCTGCCATGAGGGCAGGGGACTGGACTCGATGACCTCTCGAGGTCCCTTCCAGTCCTAGAGTCTATGAGTCTATGGTACCATACATACCATTGCAATCTGTGTTCAGGCAGTCTATCATATTATAGGTAAATGTAGGTTGCATTTATAGCATGATCTATGAATAAACAATCATTTCAGACCAATCTAAATGATTTGCTTTTAATTTTGGTCTTTGTAAAAGATGTTTCTAATCTTATTCTGCCTCTGGTCGTGAGGAAATGTTCTCCAAACTATAGTTTCCCAATGTTCTCTGCTTTGACTTTTATGAAACTGTTATATTATCTTACCAGTAGGAGCTCATGCTTCCTTGCTGTCTACTTTCTGAATATGTTTTGATCTTATTCCCTGGATTTGTTACTTGTTTAAAACACGTTTATCTTGCTGATTTGGTCTGTTGTTTCACTTCTGAACTATCCTGTAGCTTCTCAGCAACATTAGCACTCCTGCACATCACTGGAATATGAATCTTTTACTCTAAAATTTCATTGCACAATGTAAACTATTCCTTTGTGAACGACTAATCAATTGTTACCTTTTGCTTTGCAAATTTTGCCAGATTTTTTTTTAAGCAAAGTTATTTGCTGTTGTAAATATTTAACTTAGAAACACTCCCATTGGCCAAACTGTCATACTGGCTTCTGGCACGCATCAATACATTAGCGAAGCTAATATCTTACTTTGTTTTCCTAAATAGTGACTGTGGCTCCTATCACAACAGTAAATAAGCCATTAAATGTGGCAGTGGCTCTCATGGCATGTCTTCTCATGCAAGGAAAGGTTTCAGAATTGATCAACTTCAGCTTTGTGAGTTGATATTCTTCTATTGTATCATAAACAGCCTGCACTAACTTATTATGTAAGCTGCTGTGTCCTCCACAGTCACTGGACAAATTCAAATGTGGTGTAGTTTCAGTGACTTACTATGGCCCAGTGTTTCTGGCAGACTCACCATCATACTCCTGCTAGACACAAAACAGCCTTAAATACAAATTTTGCATTGCTGGAGCAACAGAAAGAAATCTGAGCATAATGGTGGTTCTGACTCTTAAAGTTCTGCATTTCTTGGCTAAATACATAAATTTGCTGCATGCAATTCAGTCGAGATCTCACTAATTAAAAAAAATACTGGAAAAATGCATTTAATGGAAATTTCCCATGTGTGGTTGGAATATATGCTCCTAATTTGGAGCATACATTTGTAAGAGAAAAGACAAATATTCAGCAACTGAGACATGTTAAAAATGAAGCCAGCTTTTAACAATGGGAACTAGAGCTTCTGACAAGCTGTACAATTAGGAGAAGAAACTACAAATCTCATCTTTTTAGAGCAAATGCCAGAACAAACCCTTTGTCATTTAAAACCTTCCTGTAGCATAGAATACACACACACACAACCATTAATTCCTTTTGAAAGGCACCACAAGGATGTTATTAAAGATCTCAAGGATAAGTAGTCTGACCAAAGAAACCTCCCTACAACATCTCCAATTTATGCGTGCCTGGCATTAGCAAATAAAATCTGCAGATACCGTACCATTATCAGGTAAATATATACTCTCACCATCACTCACTGGAAAACCTAGGCAGGCATATAATTACTATTATGTTCACACATTGTGTTCAAAATTTGTAATTATCTCTCCACCTCTCCACACAAATATGCTTCAAAGTATTTTAAAGTTTCATAATGAACATATCCTGAAGTGTATAAAATCCCACAGCAAATAATTCTGTGATTATTTTTTGTTGTTTTTTGGTTTGTACATGGGGTATCTTTAAAAACTTTTCTCTGATAAAAGGGAAGAAAGTCCAGCTCTTTAACTGTAATGTTAAACTTACAACCTAAGAAATATTTTTTTTCTGATGTACACATCACACTCACTAACTTTCAGAAGATATAAATATGAATTAAAGGTCTGAAAAAAAAAGCCCACTGAAGATGGTGAAAAGGTTCTGATTGATTAAATGGGTTTTGGATCAGGTCTCAAGAGAAGACTATACACATTAGTGCCAGATAGGCTTGGATCATTGCTGGTGAGGGAAGGACTTGTTCTGGTAAGATAAGAAACAACTGGAACTCTCAAAAGATCATAGCTGAACCTGACCCATTTTTGTAGTTGGATAAAGTTAAGTAAACTTGTTTAAACTTTCACCCATCTCTGTGTTTCCTGGTTTTAGGTGGGCCAGGACAGGAGGCAGAGGGCCAGACAAGACTGCTGCAGGTCAGGCCTTGAAGTGGGCAACAGCCAAACAAAGACTTGTCTCGTGCACCTCACTGGGGAGCCAGCAGTAATGGTCAGGAGCGATCCTATCACAGGCTGCTAGAGTTTTAGACTATGTGATTAAGTGACTAGACTAAGTGCTGTATAATATTAACCAAAACTGGTATCTGATAATGATGCAAAGCAGCCATTCTAAAAACACAATCATAAACAGCTATGAAAAATGCTGATTGCTAGTAAATGAATGTAATCTACACTACCAGATTTTAAAGACCACCATATTCATAGGAAAATAACTTTTTACTCCTAGAGGGAACTACATTGCAGCATGAGTATTCTAACATGCATTTTTCTTCACTAAATGTATAAGTGTCAAATAATAAATAGTTATGTCTTTAATTAAAATCTTACCAAATGAGCATAATTACAATATAAAAACTTAAATTTTATGTTATGAACAATTAAGTAATTGTGAAGTGTATGCACATAATGTGAATGCTTAATTTCAGAAAAAATAATTGGACATGGGAGTTATTGGAAATTTGAGCATATAATCCAGAATTGGAACTCATTGATATATTTGTTCTGCTCATGTGCATGCAAAATATAAATGATCTTAAATATCACTCAAAGAAATAAAAGAACAGGTCAGCCTACTAAATACTATAGATGTCAACATAAGCACTTCTGCTCCACTTGAAGTAACCTGGAATAAACATAGCTCAAAGCCACAAAACCTACAAATATTTGAAACAATGGAAGAATTATTACATCAAATGTAAGGTGCAGCACCAGAAAATTGACAGTGGCATAAGCAGTTAAGTATATTGGGTGCAATATACTTAAAACAAGAGAGATCTCAATGAGCCAATGCTCATAGTAGAGACATAATGTTGAATTTGCAAGTAGGGGGAATTTCTTCTGCCTTTGCTGAGACCCAGTGGTGTGGTTTCATTGTGCAGGAGGGGAAAATGCCAAGGGATGGTTCACAATGAATGAGGGACTCACTGTGTTCTGCAGGACTGTGCTCCTTGGGGTCTCATTCCTTTCTGCCACAGCAAATCATTTTGGGTGTGATGTGGAAAGGCTGAGGTCAGTGGATCCAGGAGTACAGGAATCTACTAAAACTTCCCCCTTTTATTTCTCCATGATCCCTTACCTCTCTGTAGAACAATGAAACAACTTGCATTTTGCCACAGAGGGAAACTTTGGGGGTGAGACTGAGTGGGAAGGGATTTGTATCCATGGATCCATTATATGATGATCCATTGTCCAGGTCCAGTTCTTATTTTTCCCATGGAGAGAGTCCAGTGCTATTGAAGTGCTGCAGCTCCACAGCCTATGTGGAATGGGGCCCAGACTGAGTACTGCTGTATAGTGCCCCATGTACTCAGGTTATACATAAGAACATGGACTAGAGACACAGGAAAAACTAATACATTTGGACAGAAGTAGAATTCCCATCCTTCAAAAATAGCCCTTTCCCTACTTATGCGTTACCACGTGATGTTTGAGCAATGTCTCACACCCAAATGCATGTTCACTGACATTCTAATAAAAATGTATTGTGCCTGCAATTAACTTATCAAATGTTAGGTACTCAATTCAGCATGCAGTTAAGATTCTCTAGCTGCACATCTTATAGTGCCTAGGGTTCGAGAGGTTGAGTTTATGCACAGTTTTGATGATTTAACTGAGAAACTAAAGTTCAAACTAGGTTTTGGGTTTTTTTAAATAATAGGGACAATAGCAAACTGTTCTGCATCATTATTGGTCCTATATCTTCTTTTGCTTCAGTTACTGTTCAAATGCCATTATAATGTCCCCTGCCATTCGGTAGGCCAATAGCTGCCTGATGTCAGCAATGCTTTTAAGAGAAATCAGTCACTGTTTCATGTTGCTGCTGCTAGACTTTTGTAGAGCATTGGGAAACAAAAAGTGAACTTGACTCTTCCCAGTTTACCTCACCCTGACCTAAAGAACTGTCTGTAGAGTTATCTGAATATCATACTTTATTATTCAGTGCAGACTGTTTTATAGTTCAGTTTCTTTTCCATTGATTGTGTTATGTTCTGCATTTACTAGTAACACTAGGCTAGATTCTGCTACCTGTACACATAGTGAATAGAACCTTACTCCTTGAGTAATCCCATTGAAATATATGATGCTATATATATATGATGCTAAATATATGTGACCATGGAGACCTCTCCTGAATTCTTAGCGGGGTACTCCTCCTTAAGGCTGCAGGTGCATAATGGACATTCCCATTGTGACCCTTTCCAGGGGCATCCAGGGTTTCAAGGCAACTTGCTTCCACCTTCCTTTAGCATGAGGAAACCATGTCTGCCACTACCATAGGTCAGCTCCCCAACTCCACCTGCCATAGGCACCACAAGCACTCCCTTCTAGGCCTCGCAGACCTTGCTGTCACTCTGCAGGTTAGCAATGGGCACACTCAAATGCCCAAGTCCTCCAAGCACCCCTGGCATGTCCAGCACCTGTTCACTGGACACTCTGAATTCACAGATTTGCTGTTACCAAAGAAACAGTACACCCTAGTTTCCAATTCCACCTCAGATCACTGCTCTGCTTAACACACAGCACTTATATTTGATTTCACTATAAACATACCTACATTTATTTAACAACATGTAAGGATTCAAGTAGTACCAAGGAGAAGTATTAGAGACAAATGGTTACATATAAAATAAAATCATGAATCACATTCTAGAGCCTAGACTCAGTGAACAAGCCAATCTCATGTCTAACCAAACATTGCTCACCCTAAAGCCTTGCAGTGCTTTAAAGCCAGATGTGATGCTTCACAGGATGACCCAGAGTTGTGAGGCCATGAGGAAGCCATGTCTGTATCATAAACGTGGTGTGTGCTGCCCAGATGTCCTCAAGAGAAATTCTGTGTGAGTCAGACAGAATTCTTCCTGGTGACTGGCAT
Source organism: Gopherus flavomarginatus (assembly GCF_025201925.1). Lineage (NCBI taxonomy): Eukaryota > Metazoa > Chordata > Testudines > Testudinidae > Gopherus > Gopherus flavomarginatus. Next base: position 157,019,732 of record NC_066620.1, on the reverse strand, counting down.
TAATCCTCTGCATCCTCTCTGCAGTATCTGACAGCACCAAGGGGGCGCTATAGCCCTAAATGAATTTAAATATAAAAGAATGTATACAAATTACAAAGTGGCACAAACAGATATTTAAGATTGTTGTAGAAAAACTGTGTCTTAGAAATGGCACTGTGTATTCTGCAGGGTTTGTAAAGCACCTGTCCCACTAGGAGCCATCTGACTCTAAACAATAAGACATGATTAAAGGCTATCTTGTAATGCATACACACAAAGGGGCATAGTTTAGGGCTGTACCCTGACTTCCTAACTTCTTGCTGACTAATTTGGCAGCCTTAACATTCTTTTAATGTACTTGGTTGTTTTCTGAATATGTCTTTTTTTTTTGCCTTAAAAACTTTGTAATATTATATTAAACGTATTGCCTAAGCTTTTACTGTCTTGGCACGATATTTGATTTTTATATGCCATTTAATATATTTCACATATGCTGATTTGTGTCTTCCACTTTTTTTTTTCCTTCATAACTTCCTCACTTCGGTGACTACTCATCTCTCTGCAAACAAGGGATCTGGTGCTGCTACCATTGAAACAAACAAACATTTAGCTACACATTTCAAAGGGAACAGTACCCAGCCCAAGAAAACTTAGATGACGAGAAGTCTCATGTGCAACGCCAATCTTGCAGCTGTTCTTTTTATCTGCCTGGTCCACCAGTCTTCGGTTTTTCTAAAGGATTCTTTGACAAACTCAAGGAATTGTAGCCTTATGAAGAAAAGAGAAGCTTCCAACAATGGCTTGTAGAATGCTACAAACAAAACTATTGGAAGCTGAGTTGTTCCCCTTGTCCTATCTGAAATACTGAAATCAGCGTGTTACTCTTTTGTTTCTCCATGATAACTTTCTCAAGAGTTCATTTAACATTGTGAAAACTACCTTGTATTAAATGAAAGGGGCACTCTTTTCCAGTGCCTTTAATTAAATCCAGGCTAAGAGCAAATCTTTTTACCTATCATATGCAGTTACTTACTGTGTTTTTTTGCATTCATTTTGAGTTCCCTGTCATGAAAGATGTTAAAGCCTCCAAATTCAGACTGAACTGCCTTCAACACCATTGACGGTAATTTTTCCATAAAGCTATGGAGAATTAAAAGGCACATCTTATTTATTCAAGCAGGAGAGAAAGTAATTACATTAATTACATATTGTATGTAACATCAGTTACAATGTAGAAAAGAGTGATTTTTTTTTGAGCTCCAATGAGGATTGATTTGTGTAATATTCCTACCATAAAATATTATTTTATACAATTTCAGGATATTTTAAACTTCATTGTAAAAATACTAACATTACATGGCTGCATAAAACACCAAAGTGACATGTCTTTGGCCGGATTCTTAACCTCCATTTAACAAAGGTGATGAGTTACCCTAACAGTCCCCTTGAAGACAGTGAGTGAAGTTACTTACCCATGTAAATTGGGTCACAGTCTGGCCCAAAATATCTCATTATTAAATTGTACTGAGGGATATTATGGGTAGCTAGCTAAAAGGATATTGTGAGCCTGATTAAAACCCTAAGTTGACCTTTCCCTTGAAGGAAAATCCCCAAATGTAGCATCACTTAAGGATAGGATTGGATGTAGACAGGGGCAGGCTTTCTGGATCCAACCCTGCGGCTGAAGAAGCAGCTACGCATCAGCTTTAGAGAGAGAATTCTTCATACTGGGGCCCCGAGGAGCTTCCCTGTGCAGAGCCCAGCTGCTTGGACTGTCCACTAAAGACCAGAATTCAGTCATTAGTACTCTTCAAACATTCTCACTCAAGGTACTGTGGAGAGCAACAACTGTATGTAGGCACATGGAATAGCCAGTGGTCTCTCAGCAACAACCCTAAAATAGTTCTGTCGATTTGCATTAGTGCTAATTAACTATTAGTGATATTAATTGACATTGGGATTGCTGCCTTGCACACTGGGATTGTGACTTGTTCTTTCAAAATCATCATGGGTCCTTTATTATGAATATGATTAATCCACAGAAGTAGTCAACTAAAGGTATGAATCAGAAGATTAGCAGCTGAAATGTAACATCTCTTTAGTATTGTGTGGTCTGATTGGTAGATAGTCATTTCTTTCCAAGCTAGATCAGAACAATACCAATAAGTCATGAATTACTTTTAATAACCACAATTTAGTTTAAACCTAACAACTAAATTTAACTAAATATATTCTGCCTGACTTGCTGTACAGAGGGAAATATAGCCTGCATGCATTTATATAAAGTTGAAAAATAATACTTAAAACAATACTGTTTATAATTATGGCCACTGAAAAGTACAAGGGTAAACCAAGGAAAGACTGGTCCAATTTTCAGAAGTAGCCTCTGTGTTTTGTGATCAGTTTTTGACCCTCAATTATTTGAAGGTGCAAATATTATTAGCTAGATGTCTAAAAATGCAGCTGTAAAATTGCCTCTGCAAAAATAGTGACTGGGTTTAGGCCCAGCTGAAAGTCCAGTCAAGGTGTTATGAAAACACACTGAAAATCAGGCCTTGTCTGTGTTTGTTTTTGTCAATAGGACAAATAGATATTGTTGGTAATACAAGCATCTCCGCATCCCACCGCCAACATAGCTTTTAAACCTGACCTGGACAGATTGCATCTAATGGTGAGAAAAAAGATCAGACTTCAAGCCTTATACACAAGTGCTCATATGCTAAGGGGCTGAGTATGAAATAAGTGATTAGATAGAAGCCATTCTGTCCTTGATCCATTTGCTGCTACTACTGATAGTTTAAGTATATATTACGACAGGTCCCAAACTACTTTAAAGACTGTGACCCAGATCACTCTCCCTTCCACAAGTGAAAAGAAAAACATGGAAAGAGAAAGTTTATGGCACTTGAGAAAAGCATGACTGAATACTGTAGATACGTAGGGCTCCATCTTCACAACATTTGGCCTCAGACGTGCTTGACATCCTCATCAGTGATGCAAAGGGAAGTCAGGATAGGTCATGGGTTAGAAAGAAACTCCTGTGTCACTTCTCTAGATCTCTCCATTGATCAAAGTAGCTAATACGTTTTTGTATGACTTTCATGGCCTCCTGAGTCAATGGAAACCCTTTCACATGAAGATTGCTAGATGTCAGTGCTGATGGCATGCCCGCCCCTAATAAAATCTGTATAGAATATCTTGCATAAAGGAAATTCTTGTGACAAATGTCTTATCAGGTGGGGTTAAACATGGGGAAAAGTTGTGTTCTGAATAGTTATACTGAACTACGTGCAGGATTGGCATATGTGCAACTGGAATGCATTAAAAAAAGGCCACCACCCAAATTCATTACTGTCTCTGGCCACATCCGCTTTTAAATCCTCACCCATTTATAAAACCCTATAAATACAAAATAGACAGAGAGGCAGCTTCTCTTCCTCTATTCTTGTTTCTAGGGAACTGCTTTCCATTTTGAAAATAGCCATGCCAAGGTTCCGATCCTCAAAAAGGCTCATTGCACCTAATTAGTTGCTGGTTGCTTGAGTTTAGGCGAGAAGCTTAAAGCTGCCCCACATCCTGTAAGGCACTATGTAGTGTCACACATCCTGTTGACTGCCAGACACAACGTGAGCAGTCAGTTACAGAGACAGAGACTAAAATCAGGTTGGATCACAGCTGGATCTGTACTGTGTTTAATTTATAAAGTATACCTAACTGGTAAACTACATTAAAACCTGCCTCAGTCATTGAAATACTACATCTCCCTCAAGTGGTCCTGCAGACCAGTAGGGATTGAATTCAGAAAGTCATGTACAGCTGTCTGCTGCAGTGAAGCCTTTGCCCAAAGGTGTCACTAGGCTGGAATGCATCATGGGTGCAAGGGACAAATATTATCTGATGATGTAAATTCCACTGTATGGAGAGCTCCTGGTCAAATATGTAAAATATGTGGCTGAAAAATAATAAGCTCAAATAAGATACATATGCAATATTAGGGAATCAAAATAGGGACTGTAATCCTACATCTAAGAGTTAATATATAAATAACTTTAATTAAAGGTATTATAAGGGCATTTTAGTTTTACAGTGTTGTCTCCTGTCTCCTTGTGAACAACAGAAATAGAATAAAATAGTTGTGTTTGATGCTCGTAGTCAGTCTGGTTTGTCTGTGATGTACTTCATCTTTTTTTGATAATTCAAATGCTGAAATTGCAGTGAAGCAGAACATATCTCCTCTCAGGCTCAGTAATCCCATCATAGCTCTCTAAACCAGCTAGCATGTGACGTCACCCTGCCAAGGCATGAAAGGTCTCTATTAGCTACAACTACTTCAGGTCTGTCGTGCATGAGGAAGACCAAAAGGCTACCACAGTTTAAATGGATGGAAGCACAATTTAACGAGATTCAGACCACTGAAAACTGACACATCACCTCCCCATGTGGCACATCAATATCTTAAGATGTGCCATGAATAATTCTGAAGGTACTGGAAAAATCATTCTCCCTGCATTTTCCTCTAAATACTGTTGGCTCTTTGGCCTGAGCCAAAATTCACGAGGTTGTTTCCATTTGTATGGGAAGTCAGGGAAACAAGTCAGATAGCATCTTAGTGTAATCTTATTTATTCACTTAAAAAACAACAAAAAAATTAACTCCTTCCCGACAAAAAACAGTTCTGTTTTCCTGATCAAAGTTGAAACAAGCAGTAGGCAGTTTCTTTGCTCAGAAATCCCTAAATCTGCCACCTCAGTGACTTCTGTGCCCAAGAAGCTCTGTGTCTGTACTTCCTTTCAGGGTCACGTTCACAACTCCTTCTGCTGGCTTGCCACCACATATAGTTACTCCTCACTTAACGTTGTAATTATATTCCTGAAAAATGCAGCTATAAGTGAAACGATGTTAAATGAATCCAATTTTCCCATAAGATTTAATGGAAATGCAGGGGGTTAAGTTCCAAGGAAATTTTTGGGGGGCAGACAAAAGGCATTATATACTGTACAGTATTTTACTGTGGTAGGGAGGTGCCCCTGGCTCACCGCTGGAGCTCAGGACTGGGGGTGCGGGATCTGGGAGGGAGTTAGGGTGCGGGAAGGCACTCAGGGTGTGAGTGCGGGAGGAGGCTCAAGGCTGAGGCAGGCAGGAGGTGCATAGCATTTACCTGGGGCAGCTCCTGTTTGATGCAGGGGGTGTGCAGGTGGCCCTGTGCAGTGCGGCACCACCCCCATGGCCGTGATTCTGGGACCCGCGATTCTGGGAGCTTCTCCCCCTGCCCCCGACCCCCGGCAGGCAAGACCATCCAGAATGCAGGGGCTTTAGGGGCTGCAGGGCCCTGGGCTAAGGAGGCCCTGGTGAGAAGTGGTGCTTTGAAGGGGAAAGTGCCGTTTCTCTCTGGCCGCTGGCTGCGTGACTGCCCCTGCTCCTCCTGAGTCCTCTGGCCCTGCTGACAGGGACGCATTCTGAAAGGGGCATTAGAGCTGCAGACCAGAGCCCCGGAGCCCCTAAAGGCCCTGTGTTCCAGGTGGCCCTGCCTACCGGGGGGGGGGCAGATTCCTCGCTCCCAGAAATTCCTAAGTGCCAGGGGAAGTGCTAGGAGGGAGGGAGGTGGAGAAGAGGAACTTGTGCAATGCTCCCTTGTAAAGTCAGACAAACAAAATTATAAGGGAGCATTGCACAACTTTAAATGAGCATGTTCCCTAGTGGAGCAGCGACGTAACTCCGAAACAACGTTAAGTGGGAGGACTTTAAGTGAGAATTTACTGTACCCTGAAACCTGTGTTCATCCACCTGAGTTAGCTCTGACATGTCCATGTGTCCTAGTTCTTTGAGAAGTAATCTGCATTGTCTGCAGGGGTTTTACTGCATAAAGCTTACATTGCACTTTATGTTGAGCCTAAAAGACCTCACTGATGGCAGCCATGAGGAACTGTCACCATAACAATACTATTTTAAAGACACTGGAATTTCCTGAGGTGGGGGGGATGTCCCCAAATTATTTTCTCGCATATCTGTGTACTTCACAGCTTACTGCCACTTTTATTTTAATTAACCTATGTACATGTAGTATTTGTACTATTGTGTTTCACAAAATGTACATTGCATTTGTAAATGATGATGCAAAGTTACATTTTTTTAAAAAATATTTAAAAGACACTTGATTGTGTATACTGTAGCTGGTCCTTTAGAAACATTACCTTCACACATTTGAGTTTAAAATAAGCAGCTATTTCACTCGTCCATTTTGGTTATATTGGTTAGAAATTACAGATTTTGCTCTTGCATACGGTCAATAACAAATCATCATAATCACTTAGATGCTCCCAGACTATCAAGGCTCTTCTGTGTTATGGTATCATAGCTATCCATTTATTGCTATGTTTTGCAGTCAGTTTATCTTCCTGTGAAATTTTAAATAACCATGATCTAACAATTAAGATTTAGACTTATTTACTTTAAGCGCATGATACATGAAGTTAACATAGTTCTATGTAGTAGCAGAAAGATGGGATGATATCTCAAGTGTGACATCAATAGTCATTTCCTATTGTTGCTGAAATTTCAAATTGGTGCCTGGCTTCATCATGAATCTGTTTCCCTTAGGAAGACCATGAATTTAAAACATTATAGTTATTCTTCTGTTTGAATAAATAACTTAATTTGCTGAAGTGAATTTGTCTGAATATCCCGAGTTCACTGCCATATATTAAGAGTGTTACATGGTCCAAGTAATTTTGCTCTGTTGACATACATTAGTGCAGTGCCAGCTGGCAACTGGAATCCACTGAACCACCAGCAGCAAAGTGTTGTTCCATTAAAGCTGTTAAAATTGTTATACATCCTCTTCCAACCCATTAACGGAGTTCAGAGGTTTTAAATTCGGAACTCATGTCTTCACTGGAATGCCAAAGTCTGAAATTGTTGTAATGTTCTTTTACTACAAACTGCGTCTGCTATTCACAAATGAAACAGACAAACAAAAAGATTCTGAAACAGTTAAAAAAATGGCAAAGAGTTCTGTATTGGAGCATGAGCTTTCGTGGATGAATACCCACTTCATGAAGTGTTTGTTAGTCTATAAGGTGCCACAGAACTCTTAGTCTGGATCTGTAAAAGCGGCAAAGAGTTCTGTGGCACCTTATAGACTAAACGCTTCATGATGTGGGTATTCACTCACGAAAGCTCATGCTCCAATACATTTGTTAGTCGATAAGGTGCCACAGAACTCTTTGCCGCTTTTACAGATCCAGACTAACACGGCTACCCCTCTGATAGTTAAAAAAATGAAACAAAACTCCGCCCAAAATACTAAAAATAAAAAGAATCCACAGAGAAAGTATGAACGCTAGCAGTGCAGATTTTAATTTATTTATTTATACATTTTTACACAGAGAACTAAATTCTGCTCTGAGCTGTGTGCACACTTCTAGTTGAAGTCACTGGGGGATATGTGCATAGATATCTGACAATTTCACCCTAATATTTTAATGTGACAGGAGGTAGTGAACCTCCAAAGGTTTAATACAGTGTACTTCAAAGGTATTAACCCTAATTCAATAAGGTTGAACTTAATTCACTAAAGTATCAGAGGGGTAGTCGTGTTAGTCTGGATGTGTAAAAAGCAACAAAGAGTCCTATGGCACCTTATAGACTAACAGATGTATTGGAGCATGAGCTTTCATGGGTGAATGCCCACTTCGTCAGACACAACTATAGTAATTCACTAAAGTTTATTTTAATTCCATGTGGTTTTTGTTCAGAATAATGTCAGTCTGTCATAGGTTTCTTAATGTTCTCTTGTTGAAACTTTCACTTTTTATAAAACATGTATCACTTGTGGAGGTGATGTCAGTTTTCACTGGTCTGAATCCTGTTGACTTGTGCTACAATCTGTATAAAGTAACAGAATTGCACTAGCCGTCACCTTCAGCCCCCAACTAAGACCTCTACAGTGCATCATCAAGGATCTTCAACCTATCCTGAAGGACGATCTCTCACTCTCACAGGTCTTGGGAGACAGGCCAGTCCTCACTTACAGACAGCCACCCAACCTGAAGCAAATACTCATGAGCAACCACACACACCACACAACAAAAACACTAACCCAGGAGCCTATCCTTGCAACAAAGCCTGTTGCCAACTCTGTCCACATATCTATTCAAGGGACACAATCATTAGACCTAATCACATCAGCCACACCATCAGAAGCTCGTTCACTTGCACATCTGCCAGTGCGATATATGCCATCATGTGGTGCAATGCCCCTCTGCCATTTACATTGGCCAAAACAGTCAGTCTCTACCCAAAAGAATAAATGGACACAAATCAGATGTCAAGAATTATAACATTCAAAAGTCAGTCAGAGAACTCTTCAACCTCCCTGGTCACTCAATTACAGACGTAAAAGTCGCAATTCTTCAATAAAAGCTCTTCAAAAAACAGACTCCAATGAGAAACTGCAGAATTGGAATTAATTTGCAAACTGGACACCATTAAATTAGGCTTGAATAAAGACTGGGAGTGAATGGGTCATTACACAAACTAAAAATGATTTCCCCATGTTAATTTCCCCCCTACTGTTATTCACACCTTCTTGTCAACGGTTTGAAATGGGCCATCCTGATTATCACTACAAAAGGTTTTTTTCTCCTGCTGATAATAGCCTACCTTACTTGATTAGTCTCGTTAAGAGGTAGTATGGCAACACCAATTTTTTCATGTTCTCTGTGTGTATATATATATATCTTCCTACTGAATTTCCACTCCATGCTTCTGATGAAGTGGGTTTTAGCCCATGAAAGCTTATGCCCAAATAAATTTGTTAGTCTCTAAGGTGCCACAAGTACTCCTCATTCTTTTTGTATAAACTATGGAAGGCTTTTGGGCTTCCCCATGCCTGACAGGCCTGAAGTCATTAGGCTAGAATGCTAGCTAGTGACAGTGACCTATAATATGGTGGTTAGGTCACTCACTTAGTAGGTGAGGAAGACACCTGGGTTCCAGTGCCTTTGTCTAAAATACTTCATTTTTCATTGACAATGTGTAACAGCCTCAACATTGAAACAGGCACACTCCAGAATACCTCATAGCTCAATGAGTAGGGCATTCGCAATGTGGAAGGCCCAGGTGTCCCACATCTCAGGTGAGTGCCCTTATCTCTGGGTTATTGGGTAAAAAGGCCGCACTGGAACAACCACCTTCTCCTCCTCCAGTGTGTGTTTTTGAATGTCTCCTAAGTCTCCTGTGAATCTAGCCTGAAGTTTGTTTATTTTCTTTGGGCTGAAACTGTTCAGCCCATATGTGTCAAATACATTAGAATTATGGTTGACTCAAAACTGCATTTTTTTTGGCAAATAAACTAGAGATGGGCCAGATTTGTCAGACAAATTGCGCATAAGTCCCTTCCTATTTAGAACAGCACTTAACTCCCATTGATGTCAATTCTTAAACAAAAGCTTGTGCTATCCTGAATAGGGATTCTGTCCAAATCAGGGCCCTAAAATAGCTAATAAAATTTCAGATATTTTTAAGGCTCCTCATGTTGTTGTATATTTAGAGGGGCTTTCAAATATTAGACTGCCTCAAGTACATGCACAGTGTCCAATCAATGGATGCTTGTATGCAGGTGGAAAGTGATTACCCTATAACAAGATGACTAAGTTCTGTACGCAAAACTCCTATTTAATGCCTTAAACATATAAAATAGGAGATAATTATTTTTAGGGATTTTGATCTTTTAGCCATGGCCTAAAATCAATAAATGACTTAGGGCCGCCTCCAAGTGCCATTGATGTCAATGGCAGTCTTTTCAGTAATTTCCCTGACAACAGTGTTAGAACCAGAATGTTCCTTCGGGCCAGATCCAAAGCTTAGTGAAGTCAGGAGTCATTTCATTGATTTCAATGGACTTTGAATCAAGTTCTACATCACTAGCAGCAGATGTGCCAAATTATGGCAATGGATCAAAACAGAAATCTATGCAAGATATAGAAATAAAAAAAAATCCTGTACTGCTCCTTGATTAATTTTACAGTGATCATTGAATGTAGCCGACATCCCAAACTTTGTAACAATATCTTGAATTTGTGGGACTACAAACTTCCCGATTGTTCTGTGAACTAACTGAAGAATATGGAGTATTTGGGAAGTCTTCCCGCTACTATAGACATCTAAATGAATGTTCTGTTTATCATTTGCAGATTTTGAGGCCAGAAGGGTCCATTATGGTCATCTAGTCTGAGCGCTTGGATAACACAGTCCATTGTTTTAACCTATTGAATCTTGCATCTAGCTCAATGACTTGTGCATCAATTAGACGATGTATAGATGAGTGAAAAAGAGTGATCACACTTTCCTATGGTACAAAAATAAAAGGCCAGGTTTCCAAAGTGTCCAACCCAAACTGTAATATAAGTAGAGATAGTCAAAACAATTTTTTTGTCACAAAAATCTGTTTCAGTGAAACCCATGTTTTTAGTAATATAATATCAGTTTTGATGAAAGTTCCTAGAGGGGGAGGAGGAATCTTGTTTCAGAAATGTTTGTTTCAGAGCACTTTGAAAATTTTTGTTGGAATTTTGAAGTATTTTATGTTATTTCATTATGTCTGATGTTATAACAAAATATAATTAAAATACTCTATTTCTTTTTTCTTTTTAAAATCTTTGTGGCACTTAGTGTCAATGTGTCAGACTGTTTCATTACAACACAAACAGGAGACATTTTGATAATAAAAAAGAAGTTGTTTTAATCAGCACTAAACAGCAGCTTCCTTAAAGATTTTAAAGATAGTGAGGGAAAATTATAGCTGCAGTTTATTACCGGTCTTACAACGCCTAAAAATGTATCCCTGGACTAAAAATGCATAGTGAATCCTGAATTCATTTTTGTCCAGTGATACTCCCAAACATGTACCTAAAGTTATACTGATTAAAATTATAGAATGGTAGATATTTCAACACCCAAAATGAACTGTGCATAATCCAATAAACTGTAATCTTATTCAGACCTTACTTCGATATGTTCTTTGTCCTCCTCCATCTTATACAGTGGAACTTTGGAAAACAACAGAAGAGAGCATTTCTGTAAGTGTGGTGCTCTGCTCCAGTTGTAGGGACAGCATCAGTTTTTAATTACATTAACTTCATAGTTTTTACCTTTTGAGGGATTTGGTTTGATGTGAAAGTGGTATTTTTCTCTTCTTCCTATTGACTGCTTCTACTCAACTGGACACTTATTGAAGGACATAAAAGGGGTTGAGAGACATTTTAACCCTGAGATTTTCTCAGCATTGGAGAATCGAGCTATGAAGCAGCAGGGACAAGTATCAGGAGGTAATCAATTGCAAGGGTTGAATAAGAGCTTATCCTTTCAAGAGGTTGGAATTGGTTTTAATTTCTCTGTCTAGCATCAGAGCCCGCAACGGGTGTGCAAATTTAACATTGAGAAATGATAATACAGGTTTATTTATATCCATGCCTAGCCATCTGCTGGTGGTACAGATGAGAACTCTTGCCTCCACCCACCTGATGAAAAAGAACAACAAAACTGGTATGATGTTCAAAATGTGACTCCTGCATGAAAAAGTTGGTATGCAGCCAGAGACTAGAATAAACATGAAGGCTATTGTTGTTATCCCAGAATATAGCAGCTCAGCTCATTTCCCACCATGGAGTCTGTGAGGATGAAAAACAATATCACCAAGGATTTTCTATTAGTCTATCTGTCTATCCTTGCTCAGAAATGAATGAATGTAAAGCATGGACATGGCAAGGTAGTTCACTTTCTTAAAAACTCACGCTACTGTTGTTTGTGTGTGATTATGTTTGCATGCACACCAGGTCACGGCAAAAGTAAATAAGCTTCATTTTTATCCAAACTCATGCCAAGACATTTAATGAAGTGCCTCAGCTTTGGCTGAGTATGTCTTGTTAGCACGCATGGAAATGCACGCTCTCAAACCTCAGAGATGAACTGTCATGCAGTGTCTTTGCCCTTAATGGCCCCATTCGCTCTGGTGGTGTCATTCAGTCTCTCCTAGTAATAGGTGTTGAAGGGGTTTGTAGATTTCTTTTTGAAGTAATGCTGATAACCAGAGACAGGATGTAAGATTAAGAAGTTTTCTTCTCCTTGAGTTCCCCCTCATTGATTCATTCATTGACAAAATAAATCACCATCTAAAACTTAAAAATCTTTTCCTTCGGCTTTCACACACTGGACTGTGACATCAGTGCAAGAATTGACCAGAAGGTGCTTACTGGTTATTAAGACGTGAGCTAGACTGAGTTGTCAGTTATCAGTGTGAATCTGGAATTTCACTCTCAAAATCAATCAATTTACCCTAAATTTTCACTGGAGTAACTAAGATAAGCATCTGGCATAAAAAACTCTTTCTATAAACACATCTTGGTAATTAGCACTGCCAGACAAGGAAATAATGCAAAAGAAAATGACAGATTCACCAGATTATTAAATACATTTAAAGAGAGTGTGTGCTTTTAGCCGGAGTTCTTAAATTGTCGTGGGCTAAAGAGGAGAATCACCTGAAATAGATTTCTGATTGTACTTTTGGTTTGCATCAGTTTTCAATATATACCATAAAGATGAAAATGAAATTTTTCAGTAGTAGCTGATATTGGATTAGAAACTTCTACCCTTGTTTTCCTTAAGGCATGCTTTATTATAATGGCTTTCCTCGTTATTTTTACTTGCTTAATCACTGCTGCCTAACTAGTATCATGTGCTATGGGAAGTTATAGCACAACTGGGGGCAGCATGGAGAAGCCCCAGGAGAGGATACTATGTCAAAATCCCAGTGAGGAAAAAATGTCAAGAAAAAGAGAGGGATAGCATCTAAAGCAGCAGAGAGGTCGAGGAGGATAAGGAATAGAGTCCCTGGAGATATGGCCTCAAGCATGTAATTGGAGATCATACCGAGAGAAGTTTCAGTGGAGTGGGAATGTGGAAACTAGATTGGAAGAGATCCAAGATGGAATGGGAAGAGAGAAGATCAGTGTGCTTGTTGAAGACTGTGCATTAAATGATTTTCAAGATGAAGGGAAAGGACAGAGATGGGAGAGGAGTTGGAATGCCAGGTGGGGTCAAGGGATGTTTGTGTAAGGATGAAAATGGAGCAGGAAATACATGTAGTGGGAAGAAACCACAAGTCATGGACAGGTTGATGGAAGGGGTGAGTACAGGGGCAATAAAAGTAAGGAAACAGGTAGGATGTGGGGTTACTGGGGCAGTGAACAGAGGCAAGAGATCTTGAGGTCAAATATGATGCATGAATTACAATGCTGAACAGTATTTCATTAAAAACTGAATCAACAGCACAATTTATCCAGGGAAAATATTGAACATATGCCATTCAAGTCAACTAAATTTTAAGGGCCAGATCCTTAACTATGCCAGTTTTCTAACAGGATTTGGCCCCTAGTTTACTGTTATCATCATGACAGAGGTTTTTAAAAGTCAACATTTCTGTTAGAGATACTGTTGCAAAGGACTTAATTAACTCTGACAGAAGTCAATTGGACAATATTACTCCAGAGAATACAACTTAGTTAAAAGGAAAACAATGAAAACAGTCACATCAAGATCATATTTTTCTTGAATCATTAGAAGAATATATTCATTGGCACATATAATTAATCAGTTTTAAACTCCGTGGACATAAAAAGCAAGTGTGGAAATGTCAGTGGTGTACTGAACAAAATCTCAATTTTATCTCAGTCAGTGCACAACATGATCGATTAATGCAAAGAAACAAAGAACACAGCAACATAACTCAGGAGAGTTAAGGGATCAAAGTAAGTTAAGGTTCTGGTTTGTCAGGCAACAGCCATTTAAAATTTGTGAGGAAATATAAGGGGGATGAAAGTAAAGAAAGACTCAAGATACCAGGGAGCTGAGCAGGAAACATTTTGGCTCACATAGTGAAACCAGCAAAATGTGTCCTAGCCTCATATTGTCCATTTCCTATTTTGGGTCATAACTGGATTAAATTCCAAACACTTGTTTCCCTTTTTCCCAGCGTTGACAAATGGGGGACATTATGCAAAGTTTGACTTGAGGCAGGCATCATATCCAGCTATTCAGTATGGATAGGAATAGTGGAATTCAGAACTGTCATCTCCCAAACCTCAAAAGACCCTTCAATATATGAAAGGGATAAAAGTATATCAAAGATGTCTGTTGGGCCATCTGGTCCATCCTGAAGAGTCAGGAAGAAGAAGCAGCAGCAAGCTCTGATCCTGAGAATTGGCATGGGGCTTGATCTAGCATCCAGCAAAAAGGCTCCCATTAACTTTTATAAACACTGGATCAGGCTGAAGGATTAAAGGTTACAAGCCACCAGAAACTTGCTTCTCACTCCTAAATATATCAAAGGGATGTCTCAGGAGAGAGATATGTTGGGATCTCACTTAGGTTCTAGGGTCAAACATCTTGGGAGGATGGACTGGTGATTAGAGTCAGCAGAAAACTGAGCAACCAAAATACATGAGAGTGGATTTTATTTCTGATAAATATTTGGGTCCCTGAACAGGCTGACATTTAGGTTATTCAGGACAATTTTTTATTCATCTGTTACATCCCTAGTTATTAGCTGGTATTGTGCTCAGGAGTAGCCACTACTTGTGAAACCATTGAATGACCAATATTTGTCTTTTTTAAAAAAGTTTCTGCTCAGGTAGATTTTTGCAGACTATCACAGTTCAAAAAATAAGCTATGGCAGAGGGTGACAAAATTACGATATTAGACCTACAAAGGAAAATGGCAAGTTTTTTGACAGAAAAAAGCAACAAAAGTTTGGATAAAAATTAATGTAGAGAAATGAGGGGCGATTACTGGATGTTATTACAGAAGATTTGAGAAAGTACAGTAGATCAGGAAATGTTTTCAGATGAAGAAGGCCGTTAAAAAGATCACTAGCATTAATCACATAAGATTTAAATTTCTCAGCTACTAACAGTAGCTTTGTAGGAAGTAATTTTAAAAAGGGGAGTGGAGATACCAATATATTTGGAATAGATGGAAGATAAGAGAAAATTAGTTGAATGGAGGAAACAGAGGATAAGAAATTTACATTTATTTTTAAAAATCTACTTTAATGTGATACATAGCTACCCAAGAAAAGTACCAGATTTTGTGGCATAGGAGAGAATCGGATAAAGGGCAGTTAATAATATTTGTATTTGTATAAAGTACTAAAGTATAAGAAAAACCCAAAATATTTTTCTATTATACATGAGGATAAACATTTCTTTTCTTGTCTTTTATAAGTGCTATCTAGAATGGACCCCATTATCATCATATCTGAGCATATCACAATCTATAATGTACTGAGAGGCAGGGGAGTACTATCCCAATTTTAAAGATGGGGGAATGAGGCACAACAAGACTAAGTGTCAGGGAACTGAAAGTAGGTCACCCCTGTGTTCTAGACTAGCTCCGTGACCACAGAATCATCCTTTCTCCCTAATGACGACAGATACAGATCCTGTAACAATAGACCACATTTCTGAAAATGGCAAATCATGATACTATCATTGTTGTGAGACATGAGATATCTGGCAGTCATGGTACAAATCAGTTAATTTAACATTAATTGTGGGGAAAATGTTACAAATCATTTTTGGGACGTATTCGGAATGAAACATACCTGTAATATTCAGCAAGTAAAAGTGACTAAATTCAGTTGAATATATTTTTCACTGCAAATTATATGTTGCACTCTGGTTGTGCTACAAATCTTTGTAAAATCTGTTCTTGTTTAGCACTTACGGAATCTCATGATGAAGGTATATAATAAATAGCTCATCAATTTATACTCATGAAAAGTGCCATTATACTGCAGAATAATAGATGTAGGCAAGGAAACACATTGAACCAATTCCCACTGTTTTATTCAGAATTCAGATAGAAAATTGCCACGCTAAAGCTATCTGATTCTGAGCAGAAACCTGCTGTTTATTTTCTCTGTGGGTGGACCTGAGGAATAGGCCATTATTAGTGTTGGAACACAGTTATTTAGACAAGTCAGTGAAAAGAATACTATATTTAATCTTCAGAACTCTGAAATAATATTTAATAAAAGCTCACGATAGTAGATTTTCCTTATAAGCTATAGCTTTAAAAAAAGCCTATTCCCTATAGCAAAGAATATAATGGAATTTGATTTCATATAGTGCCTTTTATAAAAGGTATCCCAAAGTGCTATATAAAAAATGCCTGAGGTATTGATGGTATAGTGTCTGGGCAGACAAATTCAAGATCTACTATGCAGTCAATAATTCACAAACGGCCTTGGATTTAGAACCAGTTTTCCTGGAATAAGGGATGTTGTATTAAGATGTCTTCAGAAAGTTCCATGTGATCTGAAACATCCAACTGGGTATGTACCAGATGTAGACAAAAGGAGCATCTGTGTAGCCTCCAATCTGAAGAATGATGACTGTGTAAGCAGGGTCTAAATGAGTTCTCTTTGACTAGCTGGGAGGGGGAGAGACTTCAGGAGCAAACTGTATTTACATGAACACACCTACTCTGCCAAGATATCCAGCAGATAGAGCTGTGTTGCTCAAAGTGATTAACTTTGGCTGGTGTTGGGTTACAAATCACTTTATTACTGAATGCTGGGGTAGTGAAATGTTGTTATCAATGTTTTGTCTTTACTGTATTAATAAAGAGGAGCAGAACTGTGCCTAACCTGTCCCAATTGAGGGGGTCACCCTCAGCTTAAAGAACCTCGTTAAGCCAGGGCTTGAATGCCAGACTACTGTGAAAATAAGAGGTGTCCCAGCTAGGAGATGTGGACTCTCCTTAAGGGTCCCCAGTCTGGTTTAACCTGTTCCTTCCTATTGTTCAAAGATAGGACCTAAATGGGTTTCATTAGGAGTCTGTTATTTTACATGTTTAAATGAGAGCTGAAATCGCTTGCGGTGGGACAGTATTTCTACCCACTGCTGAAAAGCTGAAAATCATTAAGAGCTTGCAATCACTAAGAGACTGACCTGCAGAGATCATAGCGGAGAGGTAGGTGGTAGCAGAAGGTAATTGACATTTGGCCAGTGGGAGCGACAAACAGGTGTCTAGTGGGAGTGGTGAGCAGTCAGCTGGTTGGAGTGGAATGAGCAACTGGCAGGGAAGCCAGTTGCAAGGAACTACAGCTAGCAGGATGGCCAGCCAGAGCAAGTGCTCAGATGGCGGAGCAAGCAAGATGCCTTCTTCCCTCGGTGGGAGGTAAACTCACACAGATACACCTTGGAAACCTGGCTCCTCACTGACCAAGGACAACCACTGTGAGTGGGATATGGTGAGGGAGCAGAGAGGGGCACATAAAAGGAACTTTTGGTTGTAGAACTGAAGAACATGAGGCAGAAGGCACTGTCCCACACACTAAGAGGTGAGTGTCCTGCTCACAATTTTATGATTATGAATCCTGTTTGTGGCATTTCCCCTAATTAATGTCAGGTGACCTCCTTCCTTTCATTAAAAGGTTCTTCTCTACACTCAGATTCTGTGCTTGCGAGTGGGGAAGTATTGCCTCTCAGAGGCTCCCAAGAGTGGTTTATAATGTTCCCAGGTTACTGGGAGGGCGCTCGAGCCAGTTCTGTGTTGTATTGTTGAAAAGGAACCACTAGATATTGAATCCAGCCCTGGTTGCTGCAGGCTTCACCTCAAAGAAGGTTTACAACTGTAACAGTGCAACAGACCCCAACGATTAGCATTCCAATCCTCCTGTCAAATTAGGATAATCCAGGAGAAACTCCTTTTGAATGGTTAAATTATGTTTATATATAAACAGTGTGAGTAAGTCGAGAATCAGGTTTCTAGTCTTGAAAGTTGTCTTGATCACATGTGCAAATCTATATGGATAGTCAAAAATAAGGTAAGGTAGCAATGAGGAAAAACATCAGACAACTAGAAGAAACCCATGGAATCCTTTGGTTTTGCTCTGCAAAAGCAAGTAAAGTCTCTCTCTCTCTTTTTAAATAATTTAAGATGGACTAGGGAGTAACAGCTTTAGAAGCAGAAATATTCAACAAGATGTGTTAACCTATAGAAAAGTATGATGGAAATATGGACATATTTCTAAGTGAGAACAAAAGAATAGAACAAGCATGTGGGGACAAAAGGCTAAGGCGCAAAAATGAGTTGCACTGAACAAGGGACATAAAAGAAGAGTTTCTATAAATACTTTAAGAGCAAGAGCAAGAGAAAGAAGAAGGAAAGTATAGGTCCTCTACTAATCAGGGACAGAGAACAAATAACTGATTATATCAAGAATACTTAGGTGTTTGATGATTATGTGCATCAGTCTTCACTAAAAAAGGTTAATTCTGACCAGATCCTTAACACGATTAATATTAGCAACTAGAGGGAAGGAATATATGCCAAAATAAGAAAGGAACTGGTTAAACAATATTTAGATAAGTTAGATGTAGTCAAATGGGCAGGACCTGATGGAATTCACCTTAGAGTACTTAAGGAACTAGCTGAAGCAATCTCAGACCCATTCATGATTATCTTTGAGAACTCATGGAATTCAGGTGAGGTCCCAGAGGCCTGGAGAAGAGCAAACATAAAACTTATGTTTAAAAAGGGGAGCAAAGAGGACCTCGGAATTATAGACCAGTCATCTGAACTTCAATATCTGGAAAGATACTGGAAAAAATTATTAAATGTGTAAATATCTAGAGCATAATAGGGTTATAATAATAGCCAACGTGGATTTGTCAACAATAATGGAGGGCAGGATAGCTCAGTGGTTTGAGCATTGGCCTGCTAAACCCAGAGTTGTGAGTTCAATCCTTAAGCAGGCTATTTAGGGATCTGGGGCAAAAATCAGTACTTGGTCCTGCTAGTGAAGGAAGGGGGCTGGACTCAATGACCTCTCAAGGTCCCTTCCAGTTCTAGGGAAATAGGTATAATCTCCAATTATAACAAATAATGCCAAAACAACCTACTTTCCTTCTTTGACAAGGTTACTGGCATTTTGGATGGGAAGTGGGGGGAATTGATTTTTAGTGAGGTTTTTGACCTACATTTCTATGATTCGATCACAATGCACACTTTCATTGACTGTAAATGAACAGACATGTTTTTGTTCTTTGTTCTATAAAAGATACAATACAGCATAAATAATTAATTTAAAACAAGTTGTGCAGACAAGATTCCTTATGTAGTGTCTGATCTTGGTTGGGAAGGGAAACACTTTTGATGACACTAGAGGGGTAATTGATATTTCATTTAAATAACAAAATGGTTGTTTTTAAGTAAGCTTAAGTAAAACATTGGTTTTAAGTAAGCTTCTGAGGGAAGCTCAGATGCTTCTGCTGGCTTCCCTGTTGAACCTGTTATTTGTGTGAAAGGGACTAAAGGAGCTCCCTAGAAGAGCTCTTGGTCATTCCCCCATCCCAGCACTCCAAGTTCCTCTGTGAAAAGTAGTGTCTACCACAGCTCATGCTATAAGAAAGGTAAACTGTCTATGTTCCTTTCTATAGGAACACATTCAAAAGAGATAAACCTACAAGCCAATGACTGCACAGCTTGATTGCTAGGTGCTACATGCTTGGATATCCTAATGTGAAGATAGTTTCTTCTCATGTTGACTGGCAATCAGACTTATAAGAGCAAGTGGTAAAGAGGGTGGTGGGTGTGGTTTAATTACCAACAATTCTCTTTGGTACTCAGCTCTGTTCAGAATTCAGCCAAAAAGAAAGTACCTGTGCCCAAAGACTGAAGATTGTTGTTTCCCTTATTTTAGAAAACAACCCAAAAGACCATGTTTTGGTGCATTGGACACATCTATATTGTATTACAAAAGAGGTGAGAGTAAATACTGGACAGAGTACATAGTTATATGAGGATGAGTAAGCTTGGATAAAACTCAAATGATGACAATTTGACTGTCATTTTGGGGGAAAATGTTTGTTTTGGTTACTATGCTTTTTTCAATGCTTAATTATCTTTAGATAAGATCAATGCAAGTTAACTTCCACAAATGGGTAAATCTAATCTAAAGCACTGTATTACTATTTTTGTTACTGTAATACATCTTTACAAAGTCACAATACTACAAACAGTTGTATCACAAGAACTGCAGTTTCAACAGTGCTAGATGATGCACCATGTACTCAGAATGACAACTTAATTTTGCAACAGGTTAATATTGCTGTAGGGACATACAGTGAACATTAATTATAATAAGACATAACACAGCCTATAATGGCACTGTACATATTTCTGAAACAATAGAATTACAGTGAATTATTAGAATGATCATTTTATTTTAATATGCTACAATTATCATTACAAGAGAGTAATTCTGGTAAGTTTTAGATGATGCAAGTCCTCAGAACTCAGATGCTGACATGAATAACCCTTGTGGAAGATTAAACCATCAAATACAGATCCTAATGAAATTCATCTAGGGTTGAAATCAACTCCCACTGAAGTCAGTGGAATGACTCACATGGAAGTTAATGGGAGAACAATCAGTCTCAACAGCTTGGAGCCATACAATGGCTAAAATGAACTCCAATCTGTTCTCTTCTGACTTTTTATTTCCCTTTTTTAAAGAAAATATATTTCTATCTGCCATGAGAATGAGCCAGCCAAGACTGTGTAAGATGACTCAAGGTGCCATGTACTCTAAAATAACCCCAAATATGCTAGCTGGAACATAACTCCTTCTCCCTGACCAACACACCCATCAAGCAAAGAAGGGTAACTAACATAAGAACAAAATGAAAAATCCCCAAACCAAACCAAAATGAGGGCATAAAACTTTTGCTGAGATTCCCCCTTAACTCTGTGCTGTCATGCATATTCCTTTTAAAATGTCATGTCATAGGCATGTATTTTATGGGGGGTTAGGGGGAAACAGATTACTGCGCAAAAGAGTTTATATCAATCCTGCAAGGTGCTGAGCATCCTTCCTTCCCACTGAAATCAGTGAAAGTGAAGGATAATCAGCAACTTGCAAGAAATACTCAACACATCTACAGAATTGGGCTACTACTTAGCTGGAGGGGGCATATGTGATCCACGTATAAATACAGCTGATCTTTGGGCCCCACAAAGGAGTATCTCGACTTTAAAAAGTATGTTTGTATCCCTTTTCCTTGCTCAAGTCTTAAATACAAACTCATGTGAACTGATCACTAGGGTGAAAGGAAGAAGCAGCTGCGCACCATTTCTACAGTAGATGGAGGAGCCTAAACATCCCTTCCACACACACAAACTTTTAATGTAAAGTAATTCAGTTATACTTCATCTTGCTAACCCTACCCATAATCCTTAATCTGTCCCTGTGCACAGTGACAGGGGGACATGGAACAGGAGTTGGTTGTGTTTGGGAGCAAGATGTGGCAAAACATTATTTTGTAGGCCCACTTAAAAATGCCAGGGCTGTTTCTTCTTGCTAACACTTTCATTCCTCTCTGAGTTGGCTCACGTAGGCAGATGCTGCACTGCTATTGCTACAGCACTTTCTGTCAGGGGAACTGCTATCCTGCATCTTTGACCAGTGCTGCAAGCAGACTCTATGCTCCCTGCTACAGTAGCATGCGAGGAAGAGCAGGGATCATGCTCTTACTGCAGTAAGTGGGAGTTCTGCAGAGTTACTTCTCTCCACCAGAGCCCACCTACCTAGCATCTACCCAGAGATTTAAGAGTCCAGTGTTGAGTGGATATCCGGAGCCATGCTTCACCATGGTTGCTTCCATACCCCACCAATACTACTTTGAGGAAATCTGCTCCACACCCAAGCTCTCCCACCAACCAACACTTCCTGCTGGGGAGAGTGCCAGCAGCTAAGGTAGCTTAACAAATTAATGGTGCCCATTTCCCAACCCAGCCTATCAACAACCATCACAGAGGACCAGTTCCCCATTTAGGCAGAGGGAGAGAGTAGGAAATTGATGTGTTGTTATTATATTAGTTGTTGTTTTTTTGTGAGGGAAGATGTTGCTGATCAAAGTCCTCATTTTTCTGAAGTAACCCATTGTTAAAAATTTGACAGCATATCACTGTGTCGAGTTCCATATTGAACAGAACACAGCATAGAATGACGATAAATAAAGCAAAGGAGGCATGTACAGGGAGGCAGTGTGAAGGTCCAGGACATTGCTATTCTTATTGTTGTACAGTGCACACATCTTGTTTCTCTTTGATTTCCAAGAAAAATTACACAACAATATATTTAAAAAACTTTAATAGAGAATATCAAACAGCTGTCACCAAGCAAAAAGTAGACCAAGTGAAAATACATTCAATGGCATCTTTTAAAAATCTTGGCCGAGTTCCTCCACCAATGCTCTTATAATATTTCATTGTTATTGTGTAATCATACACTTCTAAAAATAGTCCTTCTGAAAATATCCAAAAATAAGTAAAGAGAGTCAAATATTCAAAATTTGAAAAAGTGTAATAGTCACTTTCAAGAAAAAAAAAGTACCTATGCTAATATAATTAATTTGTAATGCATTTTGCTGTTTCTTTGCAGAGTTTTGGAACTTGGAAAAACACATTAATTCTTGTGAAAAGATCTCTACATAGTTATAAAAATATTTGTATTAAATAACTTAGACTACATTAGAGTCAATATTTCCCACTTTCTGGATGAGCTTGTAGCACTTTGGCCAAATTCTGATGCCAATGAAGTCAATGGAAAAACTTCTGATTACTTTAATAGAATCAGGAGTCAGGCCCTTTGTGAAAATTTTTGTGAAAGGCCCTTTGTGAAAGTATTTATAAAATTTGCTATAAACTTTTTTTTATTTTCTATAAACTCTCTGTTATTCTGTAAACTCTCTCTTACTCAGTTTTCATCCAAAACTCAATTTTATAATCTTCATTCACTCAGAACTGCCATTGACTTTGGTGACCATTTTGCACCCACAAAGACTTCAGGGTAATATTCCAGGTAACTAAAATGCCAAGACATCACAAATTAATGGTACCTGATAAAGATCAGTCCAGACCACGAAGATTTCCAGTCCAATCATGAAAACCTGATAGGTTGATATATACAAGTATACTTAAATACCAGATACATTTTAGAAAAGTATAATTCTAGGAGATTATTCAGAACTAAAAGCTAGATAACAGAGTTCAAAGAGTGTGGATTCATTGTATATGTGTATTTCTCAGTAGAGTGTTGTCAAGTTATAACAATTGTCTTGATTGATTCCTGTTCATGTCGTATCACAGATGAAACCATTGTATTGTATTATTGTAACTACAAAATGGATTTTAATATTCAGCTACTCATATATAAGGTCTTCCCTGGTGATGCTCAATTTTAGTTGTATGATTGCATGCGCTGTTGCTTAGAGCATACCCTTCTATCTAATTTTTATTTTTTTAACCCATTAACAGAGTTCTCAGGCCACTTAAATGTACGGATCATAACTTTTAAAATCATATCACAAAGGATAGTCAGCTCTTCTTTTTAAATGCCTGCCTGGAGTGGCTGGTCATTTTGTGCTTATATGACTAAGCCCCACCAATACTGTCCTAGCCGTCAACAGCATTATTGACACTGTGTAGCATGGATGCTGTACAGCAGAATGTACTAGTCTGTGCTGTAATGACTGCTGGTGGGAATGGTGGAGCTCCACCCCTTCCATGTATCTCCCCTGGGTAGCAGATGGTATAAATTCCTACAGAACCATTCCCTGTGGTAATATGGTGGCCTGCCCCTTTAAGTGCTAAAAATCCCAGGACTAGCTAGCCCTGTTTAATTAGCCACACCTTTTCTGGGTGTAGGGCTTAAAAGGGGAGGAAGCCCAGCAGTTAGGAGCTGGCTGTGGAGGACAGTAGTTGAGCTGGATTGTGGCTGGAGAGCCAAGCCACAGAAGTGAAGCTAACTCCTGTGGTAGGCCCCTGGAACAAGGGGCTAGGCTCTAAGAGGCAATCCAGAGGCAGGCTTTCCACAAGAGGGACAAGGGAATGAGGAGAAGCCCAGGAGGCGCAGAATACTATTGTGAGTTTTTGTTGCACTTAGACTCCCAACAGGGAAAACACTCGTGGAGTCAGTGCTCTGATAAGAGTGAGAAGAACTGCAAATTAAATCCAGGAGGGGAGATAGACCTTTAGTTTGTTAACTTGGGACTACTGTCAAAAGTGGTGTTTATTTTAGGACTTTGAGGATCTCAGAGGGGGAGTGAACTTTTAAGCGACCTTGGCTAAGGACTAGGCCACAGCAGACGCTGATAGAAACAACAAAGTGGAAGGCTCAGCAATTCTCCTCACCCAGTCACAAGGGAACATCGGCTCAGCAGGTAAGTTGCTTCTGTGCACATGGCTCTCAGTCTGGGGCAGAACCCTATAACATCCTCCATTGTTGGCACCTTGGCTGTTTTTTCACTTTGCAGTACAGCTGTAAGGGACCAGGGCATAGGTCGTCTAGCCTAGTGGTCACGGCTGGGCTAGTGTCCACAAGTCAAGGATGGCCATGAGGTGGAAGTCAGCGAGCAGGGATCCGAATAATTGTTAGAGCCAGGATGGATAGACAAGAGTTAAGGGTTAGAGTCAGGCTGCGATTGGAGACTGAAAATCAGAAAGTGAGGGGAGTTGTACCAAGCCAGAAGTCTGTGTGGTTGCCCAGACAACTTCCTGGGCCACCCTCCAGGGTGAAGTAGTAAGAATGGGCCCATCAGAGAGCCGCAGGGTGCTGTCACTTTGGACCCTTTGGATAGTATGTCCTGTGGCACCTAATCTCCACAGTGCTCCTTGAATGTGGCTCTGCATTAGTGTTGACAAATGCAAAGTAATGCAGATGGGAAAACATAATCCTAACTATACATATACAATGATGGGGTCTAAATTAGCTGTTACCATTCAAGAAAGAGATCTTGGTGTCATTGTGGATAGTTCTCTGAAGTCATCCACTCAATTTGCAGTGGCAGTCAAAAAGCGAACAGAATGCTGGGAATAATTAAGAAAGGGATAGATAATAGGACAGAAAATATCATGTTGCCTTTATATAAATCCATGGTATGCCCACATCTTTAATACTGCGTGCAGATGTTGTCACATTTCAAAAAAGATATATTGGAATTGGAAAAGATTCAGAAAAGAGGAACAAAAATGATTAGGGGTATGGAACGGCTTCCATATTAGGAGAGATTAATAAGATTGGGATTTTTCAGCTTGGAAAAGAGGCAACTAAGGGGGGATTATGATAGAGGTCTATAAAATCATGAGTGGTTAGAGAAAGTAAATAAGGAAGTGTTATTTACTCCTTCTCATAATACAAGAACACGGGGCCACCAAATGAAATTAATAGGTAGCAGGTTTAAAACAAACACAAGAAATTATTTTTTCACGCAATGCACTGTCAACCTCTGGAACTCCTTGCCAGAGGGTGTTGTAAAGGCCATTTCGATAACGGGGTTCAAAAGGGAGCTAGATGGACCTATCTTCCATGAATCTATCAATTGCTACTAACCAGGATGGGCAGGAATGGTGTCCCTACCCTCTGTTTGCCAGAAGTTGGGATTGGGTGACAGGGCATGGATTACTTGATGTTAACCTGTCTGTTCATTCCCTTTGGGGCTACGGTCAGAGGACAGGATACTGGGCTTGATGAACCTTTGGTCTGACCCTGTATGGCCGTTCTTATGGGAATGTCAGCTGTCCCAGGCTCCGCAGACTCATGTTCTAGACCCACGGATCCTTACAACACCTCCCTGTCACCCTGTGGGGAGAACCAAGGAGGCAGTCTGCCTTTTGGAGCTCACAGGGGAGCGGAGGTAGCACATGTGCTACTACAGCTCTTTTCTGAGCTGCAGCTCACTCTCCTGCTGATGTATGGGAATAAGGAAGGGAGGTGAAATCATGGCCCCGGCCTCTTTTGGGCACTATGCACCCAATAGGGCAGATAGGAAACTGCCTGCGATCCCTGAAGAGTAGGGGCTGAGATTTTGTTTGGCTCTTAAGTGAGCTGTGCAATGATGAGAAGGTTCCCTCTGCCCTGATTGTACACCTGTGCTTAAGCTAAAGGTAGAGGTCAACAGACATTAATAAACATTGGATACGTTTTCGGTGTTGCCAACCCATGTGTTCAAAAATAATGAGTCAGGCCTCAAAAATCATAAAGTTGGCTTCAAACTCATGATCTTTTAGAAATAATACATTTGGGATTCTTTATGTTTATTTCCATTCTGGCTTTTTGAGTCTTTAAGGCGCACTCACCTCACGTTTTCAAGCACTATTTACTATTTTCAAACAGGAAAGCTGAGATTATCATGACATTTCTTGTTTCTTGTTTCTAGCATTTGGGCTTAAGAAAACATAACAAAACAAAACAAAACAAAAAAACCCACCAAATATCACAAAACTCAGTAAACTAGTGAGAGTTGACAACTCTATTTTTCTTTGTCTGTGGTTTTCTGGACTGCTGCCTTGGTAACACTTCTACAGTTCATATGCAAGGGGAATGTGAGGGAGTTGTGAGCCCATGTTTGGATTTTAAACAATCTAAAAAAAAGTTGATGTAGTTTTTTCCTATGGAGTGAGTGGGAACTAAAGGACGGATGGATGAGAACTCTGCTTTCTTAGATGTATGATTTCATGTGACATCTAACAAGAAGGTGACCTCAGTTACTCTTTGAGCTGGACTGTTGGAGTATTTATTATTTACAATGGAACAAAACCTAAAAACAAACAAACAAATCCTGTAGGTAGAGGAAGAGACACAAGCTGATTTAACAGATACATGGCAGTGGACACTGAAAGAGAGGAAATTTAAAGATTTTTATGAAAATAGAGAACAGAAAGAATGAATTTTATTGGAGAAATTGAGTGTTTCTTTTTTTAAGATGGCTATCCTGTATTTTGTGCTGTAAATAAGAGGCATAGAGTGCTTAGAAATATGATGGGCTCAAAATCATGTCCAGAAATTAATGCATTTTTCCAAGGCTTTTCAGTTAATCATTCAGGAAACATTCATCCCGGCAGGTGACTGTTTTAAATAGAATTTGTTTGGAATTTTTTGATGAGATGTGGCATTTTTTGTTTCTTATTGAAATATCTATGACAGGTCTGGCAATTTTCTGCAATATTGTATTAAATGCAAAGTGTATGTATTATTGTGGGCCAAGATTGTACATAACTTGTCTAGGGAGGCAGATGTGATGTGACTTCAAAAGACTATATTAAATTAACAGAGACGTGTAGACTTTTGGGATAATAGGGTAGACTTTTTTGGCTCCCCACTACAGAAGGGAGGTAAACAAATTAGATAGAGTCCAGCAGAGAGCAACAAAAATGATTAGTGGTCTGGAGCACATGACTTATGAGGAGAGGCTGAGGGAACTGGGCTTATTTAGTCTGCAGAAGAGAAGAGTGACGGGTGATTTGATAACAGCCTTCAACTACCTGAAGGTGGGGTTCCAAAGAGGATGGAGCTAGGCCGTTCTCAGTGGTGGCATATGACAGAGCAAGGAGCAATGGTCTGTAGGATATTAGGAAAATATTAGGAAAAACTATTTGACTAGAGAGTGGTGAAGCACTGGAATGGGTTACCTAGGCAGGTGGTGGAATCTCCATCCTTAGAGGTTTTTAAGGCCCAGCTTGACAAAGCCCTGGCTGGGATGATTTAGTTGGTGTTGGTCCTGTTTTGAACAGGGGTTTGGACTAGATGACCTCCTGAGGTCTCTTCCAATCCTAATCTTCTATGATTCTAAGTGTGAAGTGGATTTCCTCCTGGTGAGAAGTTAATGCAAATTCCCCATTTCTAGTTACATAAAACCCAGCCTTTTCATGTTATGCCCTGAGGGGTGGGTGATTCCTGGAGTTTGGAGATCAAAGACTCAAACTGTATGAAGGAATAGGCTAATCTGCCAAATTTGGGTTCTGGTTCTGAATCTGTGGCAGTTATGAATTTGTGGCCTCACGAGAAACGAAGATATGGTTTTTGAAGGACTGACACCTATCGGAGCCTGAGGTTGGAGTTGGGATTGACTTGTGGTAAGTTTTCTAGCCTGTGTGCAGGTTTCTCTATTGTTTTTAATGTTTTCTATGTACTGCTTTCATCTTAACAATAAACATCCTTGTTTTAAACTGCAGGCTGTACACTGGGCATAGACTTTGGAGAGAAAGTAGAGTGCAGATGCTGACTTTTTAGAAAGCTTTGTGGGGATGTTGCAGTATAAATCAGGGAGCTGTGCAGCCTTAACACTCCTGTCAGGCACCAGGCAGATGTGAGTCTCTAAGGCCATGTCTACACTATCACTTATGTCGGCAAAACTTATGTTGCTCAGGGGTATGAAAAAAACAAACCCCTGAGTGACATAAGATTCACTGGCATAAGTGATAGTGTGCACAGCGCTATGTTGGCGCGAGATGCTTTCCTACCACTTGTTGAGGATGGTTTAATTATATTGATGAGAGAGATCTCTCCCATCGGTATAGAGCGGCTACATGAGAGACCTTACAGCAGTGCCACTGCAAGATCTCTAGTGTAGACATAGTCTAAGAGAGGTGATGTCTGAGAGCCCAAGCCTGAAAGTGGGTGCCTGGCTGGACCACAGAGGGAGCAGTTGCCCTAAAAAATTATAACAATACAGATTCATCAAAGCTAATTTTTATTTTATTTTATTTTTTATTTTTTTTATTTTTTTTAGGAGTGTATCAGTTTTGATGAAACTTTAGTTGGGAAAAGTTTCTGAGGTCTAGGATGTAATTTCTGCCCAATACCAGGAAAAGAGACAAACTACCCAGAGTAGCCAATAGTCTGGTGGTTATGATGCTTACTTGGGATGTGGAAGACCCTGGTTCAGAGCAGCAACTTGAACCTGGGCCTTCCATATCCCTGGGCAGTGCTTTGACCTCCAGACTAATAGACTCACCCCAGAACATCTATCTTTGGTTTCTCATGAGAAACTTTGAAAGGTCTCAGTTTTGTCCTGATGCAGAACAGGATAAATTTTGAAATCTCAGTTTTGTGGAGCAGAAAACTCATTTTCGACTGAGCTCTAGTTTCAAATAAAACCTTTTCAGTTTATAGTGTATATGGGGTATATCCTCTCACCATCTCAAATATTTTTGTGTTTTAAGATCAGACTCTAGATCTGGTAGGAAATTTTCCTGTAGAACAATTTTCCATCAACTAATGCTGATTTGTTAAAATCGATCCATTCCGAGGGGACATGTTGATTTTGACAATCTTCAAACAGAAACCAGGAGATGAAAAAACTCCAATAGCTTTTTTGGACAGACAGGGGTGTGGGCAGGAATTTAATTTTTGCCACCTTTGGAGGGGGGAGCACAACTGGGAGATGCAGAACTCCTCTGGTGGAGGGGAGAGAGAGCAAATTCCTCCTCAGAACTCCTGCTCCTGGGCTGCAGTGAGGAGAGCGGAACTTCTTCAGCCCCAGGGCTGCCAAGGGGCACTCTCCCTATCGTAGCCCCGGGGCTGGAGAAGTTCGCTCTACCCACCACAGCCCTGGGGTTGAGGAGCTGTCTCGCCCTCCCCACCACAGCCCAGGAACAGGAAGAGTTCTACTACCAATTATTGGGGTGGCCCCTGCCTGCCCCCCCCCCCCCGCACACTCCCCTGCTGACAGAAATCTGTCTCATTTCCTGCCAGCTTTCCCACTTAGCTTCTTGGCAGCCCACCTGGTGGTCTGATGGAGAGCCAAAAGCCTGGAAGCCCTAGAAGTCACAGTTCCCAGGCTCACAGCTCCTCAGCGGTCTGGAATTCCAGGGTCCCTTTCTCCAGGACAGCCCACATGGGAAGCCCTGGCTCTGTGGTAGTTCACCTAGCAGGTTCCCAGGCTCCTCAGCAGGCTACCTGGCAAGCTGCTGCAGTGCTGGGACTCCCAATGACTTGCTGCTCTTCAGGACCCCCATGTCCCCGGAGATCCAGGTAGCAGTTTTAGCACCCAGTCACCTCCCCAAGGAGTCAGGTGGCCAGTTCTCCAAGCTACTGTTGTGGAGGTGGCAAACAGACCACTCGACTCCCCAGCCACTGGCTGGGCAGCTAGGAAGCCAGGCAGCTGTTCCAGCACAAATTATGAGATTATTTTCATTC
Organism: Gopherus flavomarginatus; assembly: GCF_025201925.1. Lineage (NCBI taxonomy): Eukaryota > Metazoa > Chordata > Testudines > Testudinidae > Gopherus > Gopherus flavomarginatus. Next base: position 156,989,709 of record NC_066620.1, on the reverse strand, counting down.
CACTGTGGAACAAAAAAATTAAAAATCTTAATTTTTGATGGATTGGAAAATCCCATTACTGCTCAGCTCTACTATACTGTAATGTGTTTTAGGTTACCAGTGAAGTTATAACAGTTTTTTCATATCTACAAATCTCAGCCTTTATTTTCAAGGTCACTTGTCAATGTAGAAAGTGTGTCAGAGAAGAAAACTTGTAAAAGATTAATAGTGTTATGTGTCTCAATAAAAACATTGCTTTTGTAAGCAGGTACTAAAATTGATCAGTTGTTTCAAAGAGCATATAAAATCAAACTTAAAACTAAGGGTATATGTAATGGCTACATATAATGAAATATCCAAGTCTTCTTACCAGTGTAGCTTCAGCACGAGTACATGAATTTGTCAACTCACACTAGAAGAAGCTGACCCATGAAATTCCTCACTGCACATATTAATAAGAATTACATCTGCATTTACTGTAAATAAGATAAACTGGGGATGTGAAAATTTGTTTTGTCTAATTTTAAGCATTTTGGATGAAGGGGGAGGGGGTTGGTTTGGGTTTTAAAGTGCCTAAGAATTGGGCACCTAGCTTCTTTAAGCTCCTTTGAAAATTGCATTTGAAATTCTGTTCCCATTGAAGTCAATGGGAATATATTCCATTGACTTCAGTGAGGCCAGGATTATACTCTGTTGGTTCAAATGTTTTAGTAATACTATATTGTCAGTAGTGTCATGGCTTTGGAGGACAAATTGTAATAAAAAATAGACTGAAGAAGGAGCGAGAGAAAATCTAACTATAGAGCAGAGAGCAGTTTGTGGAAAAATAAGTGCAAAGAGACTTAGCAGAGAAGAAAATGTTCTTACGTGTGCATGTACGTATATTCCTAAATATTAATCATATCTCAAGTATATCACATGCGACTTATATACTGTGATAAGAGATGATTGAAGGGACCCTGAGATTCAAAGCACAGTACTTGAGTAAGTGTTAGAGCAAGGGAAAAGGGAATGGGGGAGTCCTGATCAGCACTTTTCTTTCTTCCACAAAATAGAAGACTAAGGGCAAAAATTACCCTCCCAGAATGGCATATTTGTTCTCAGTGCAGAAGGAATACAGGATTAAGCCTTGTTGCATTACCTTCTCTGCAAAACAAAGCTCTTTTGTAACAAAAATGCCTTCAGAATGTCAAAACGTGGAATTGAGGGATTGGTTTTGCACACACTGTGTTTTTGGTTTTTGTTCTTTGCACAACTGTAGATGAGACCTCTTTCTTCTCTCAGGTTATCTCACTATCCTTCTCAGATGGAATGCCCTAAGCATACTTCACTTCATGAGGCTCCTGTGGCTCTTGCTTGAGGGTTTTTTGTTTTTGTTTTCTTCTTCTTCTTGCTTCTCTAACGTGTTCCCTGCTTTTACATTCTCCATTGGCTTTAGCTGTTACCTTGGTTTTTGTGTCTGAAGTTGATTTAATTTATTTTATATTTCATTTCTGTTATTACTCAGGGATGTTGGTTACCAGATGTCTGGTCTACCATAAAACTGCTTAATCTCTTCCTATTTCTTGTACTATCCACATGCTAGCCTAATTTTCCCCTGCCAGGACAGATTAAGAAAATGTAGGGGTTTATAGGTCTCTTGAACATGATAATGTCTAAAACCCTACCAGTTTATACAGTGCACCCTCACTACAATGCCCTTTGTAATTACAAACCTTTGGCTATAATAAACCCGGTTCCTGGATTCCACCTTCAGCCCCTGCTGCAGCTATGGGGCTCTGAGCCCCAAGTGGTGGGGCTTTTTCACTATATTGAAGCCATCGCTATTACAAACAAATGGCTTTGATCCCAACAGGTTTGTTATAGTGAGGGTGAACTGCATGGGAATTATCACTTGTTTGTATTCTAGTGTTGTCTAGAGCTTCAATCAGGAATTGGGGGCCGCAATGTGCTAGGCACTGTACAAATGCATAATGTAGAATGGTCCCTGCCCCAGTCACTTTGCAATCCTAAGTAAATCCTCACATGAGGCAAACATTGCAAGGCTGGGAAACCTCCAAAGAATGCACAGGTGCTACAGAAAGTGTACTTGATTCCAACTAAAGCAGTACTTACCCAATGCCTCAGCATAGTGGTAAGAGTCATTGTGCTTCCTGTGTTTTCATCTTTCTGGTCAACTCAGAGAGCTCATGATGAGTGCAGTAATTAAAAATCTCATTGCAGTGTTCTTGAGATTGAGATTTAAATACGTTAATTACATGCTGTATAGCTAAATCCCTTTAGTCATTTTGACTGGATATAATTATTCTCTTTACATCTGAAACTGTTATCTAGTGTTGCGGTGTTACTTGGAAATAACTGACATGTTCCACATCAAAAGTGGCTGCATTTCATTGGTTGGTGATGTGATCCTTAAATATCACTTACTCCATAAAAGTTAAGAAGATTAAGTAATGCTTGTAAGGTATTTTTGGCCTATACAATAAGTGCACAGTGTTAACATTTTATGACTGCAATGTACAGTATTTCTGACACTTGTATAAAGTATGATGAGAGGTCTGGCTCTCTACTGCATCAGAGGCTTGTTGGAATTTTTGTTAATCTTGCCTTTATTTTTTTTTATCATTTATATAAAGCCAGATTGAAAGCTCACTGAAGTCAATGGGAGTGGGCCCATCATGCCATATGCATGCAAGAATCTTATCAGACAGACAAAATGACAATTCCTCCTCTAAAGAATATATCACAAATCAGACATACTGTAATGTAACAAGGGATGTGAAAAAAGTGTAAGCGAAGAGATAATGGGGTGATAAGATTACAACAATCAGGCAATACTTAATGTGAGATAGATAGATAGATATATAAACAAGGAAGGGGTTTGTCTGTTTCCACATATAAAAACAAAACAAAATAACTTTAAAAGTCTAACATGTCTTTTCCTCTGTGTTTTCAGTTCCCTACCATGATTTTTAGTGGGCTAATTTTCTTTCTTAGCTTATATCTGAAGTGAATATGTTCCCTGAAATTAGACAAAGAAAAGTTACTGTTTCTTTTTGGTCTTCTGATTGTCATTTTGAACAGCTATTGCTTTTTTAATAGATTTTTCCAAACTTCAGCCTTACCAGATGGTGCTTGTTTTTAAAAGAGCCCTCTGATTACTGCTTATAATACTTTTTATTTTTCTAATTAACTCCATTAACCTCTGTTGTACTTTCTCCACTTGGGTTTAAACTAGGATATATTTCAACTGATATCTAGCCAGCAGACATGCCAAACCCGTGTGAAAAACGCAGAAATTGGGCTTGTTTTTGACTTACTTGGCTGGTGAGTTGTTTGTTGGCTAGTTTTTGTCTTGTTGCTTGTTTGGCTTGTAGCTTGTAGCTTGTTGCTTCTTTTTTTTCATTGGTTCCTAGCAAGCAGAGGCAAGGGGTAGAGAGAGTCAGGGGTGCACAATGGGCCCACCACAGTCCTAGGCTGCACATCAGGGGGATCTAGTCACATAGAGTGTTGGGGTTCTTAAGGATTGGCTTGTTTTGACCTTGTTTTTAAATGGGATTAGCTTGACTTTTGGCTTATCGTGAAAGTTGGGGTGCTTATTTATTGCGTGAAAGTTGGCAACTCTGCTATCCAACTGTTTTTTAAATATCACCCTCTTTTCTGCAGCATACAAGCAGAATTCCAAATATAACTCTTAAGCAAGTCTTAAGACTTTCTCTATATCTTCTCAAGTCTTCAGAATTCTTTCTCTATATCAAACTGTGATGCATTACTTCTCCTTTGGGCATTAAAAGTAAATTGCTGTAGTGATCATTCACTTTAATAGGTGTGTTTATAAATGCCTTTAAATGTCATAGTATTGTCACACTGCATGCAAAATGAGAGAATCCAATTACTATGGAAGCTTATTGATCTGGGTGAGCAACAGCATCTGTAGAAATGACTCGGACATCAAGAATGTCATTCAGTTTAGTAAGAGTAGAGATACCAGCGTCTATGCTACCCTTCATGCATTAATGCAGTTTTGCAGAGGACCATATCTGAAGGGAAAGGCATGGTAAGTGGTATGCTTCCACCCAGCCACAGAGCCAGAAATCCCTGTCACAGGTGGGAGAAAGTTACTTGGTAAACGGAGTGGCGTTAGGGAAAAGAACTTTATACATATGGCATGCTAATAGGAGAGATGACATTTTTGGAGGAAATTACCACATATGCTAATGATGAATGTCCAAGCACTGTAGTATCTGGCATCATCAGAAGGCACATGTCCACAGTTGCTATGGGGAAGCTAAAGGTAGCGTGGATGTTATCCAGCCATGATGCCAAATGCAGGAAACAGAAGTGCATGGAGAGACCATAGATGCTCTGTGTCTGGCCCAGGATGCATGGAATTTGTTCTAGTTATCCAGGATACATGAGCACTGCAGGGTCCAACTCCTGCCACACTAAGAGGTTGGTGTGTTTTCAACACCCAACAGAATGTAGCAGAAATTTTTGCATTCTGTGAGCTTTTACGTGGAAGAGGTTGATATGGCTTGTAGAGAACTAAGTTATAAGCACAAACAATGAGAAACTTGAAGTTTGCTTAGTTGGAAGTTGAACTGGAAAAAGATAAAGAAGGAAATCCCCAGTGTCCCTACGAGTATCTAGTACTAGCATTTATGACAGGACATAATCTTCAAAATGAGTTGTTATACCCATTGCTGCTTTTTTCCCTTAACTGTCTCAGCTACAGCTGTCTGTGGGCTCAGATCTGTAGTTAGAGCAGTTTGATTCTCATCCCCTTAGACTTATTAATTAACCTGCTTAAAAACTGTGTAGCCCAAGATGATGCAGGTTTATTAAATGACCCCTTTGACTGTTCCTTGCAGTTGTGCCTGAGGACTTGTGTTGAATACTGAGGGACTGTGGGTTAATGTCAGGAACTGCAACCATGATACTGAAAGGACACTTTTTTCTCTTACGATTACAAAGTGAGAGGCGGGGTGGAAAGGGGAATGAACAAAATAAAATTTATTCACCTAAGAATTACTGCTCTGTGGATTAATTCAAGAGAAACTTCTCCCATTTTGTACTTTCTTTTTTTCCCTCAAAGTGTTGTAATGACTGGATTTATGCAAGAATAATTATATTATATTATCACTGCATTCACCAATATCAATGGGTTTGTCTCATTCTTTTGAACTCTAAAAATATTATAACATTTTACTATTCCATTTTTTAGAAGTGTAGTGGGAGAGGGGGAGTAGCTCACTATAGTCCTGAGACAATTTCTCTGAAGAAGTATGATTCTAATCAGTGCTAACATTAGAGGATGTGAACAACATATTGTACTGCAGGTGCTGTGACTATTAGTTCCCATAGGTTTTAATAGGTACTCCTATCTTAGTTACTTGTCTGGTGTCCAAAATATTTTTCCTAAATGTGTAGCTTGTTATGTCATTGTGAGTTGAAATATAGTCAGTTTGCTATTTTTGCCATTTTCAAACTACCATATGGATGCCAAGTGCTGGCAGCAATCAGGTTTATGTATAATTTTTTAGAAGGAATCCACATCCAATCTTGGAAATTAAGTAAAGACTGCTGCAGTTTCCTAGGGTGATGGCCTCGCTGACAACCTGTCCAGATTCCTCACATTTTGACATAATATCCACTTAATTGACATCCCCCTGCAACCGTTTTGTGTTCAGGAAGGCCAGCTGAGTCAGAGGAAATATCCTAGACTAAAAACCTTTTTCAGGCTGAAATGTATTTTTGGTTGAACATGACTTTTATGATTCTTTTTTACACATATGGCTCATGTCTATTTTGATCTGTCTTTGAAATCATGAATAATTACGAGTACTTCACATGACAGCAATTGGTACTGAAAAAAGTTGTGAGCCTACTGCTTCTCCATGGATTAGGGAATTTTTAGAACCACTAACTGATCTTTACATTTAATTTCTTTTCTAAAAAGCTTAAATTCCTTTATAACTAAATGTAAATGAATCATACAATCTAAGGTTAGAAGGATCATAAGGGAAATCCAGTCTAATGCCCTGCCAAGATGCAGAATTTATTGTGTCTAAACCAGCCAAGACAGATGGCTATCCAGCCTCCTTTTGCAAACCTCCAGAGAAGGAGCTTCCACAACCTTCCTAGGTAGTTTGTTTCATTGTCCTACTGTTCTTTTTGACAGCTAGGACCTTTTTCCTGAAAGATAATCTAAATCTTCTGTGCCATAATTTGAATCCATTGTGTCTTGTCCTGCCCTCTGTGACAAGAGAGAACAACTTTTCTCCATCTTTTTTATGGCAGCCTTTCAAGTATCTGAAGACCATTATCATATGCCCCCCTCACCTCCTCTTTTCCAAACTAAACATACCCAGTTCCTTCAGCCTTTGCTCATATGGCTTGCATTCCATCCCTTTCTTCATCTGTCACTCGCTTCTGGATCCTTTCCAGTTTCTCTACATCCTTTCTATACATTAGTGACCAAAATCAGACCCAGTACTCCAGCTGAGGCCTAACCAGTGCTGAATAGAGCGGTATCATCACCTCCTGTGACTTGCATGCTATGCCTCTGTTAATGCAACCTAAAATTTCATTCCCTCTCCTCTTTTTTTTGCAACTGCATCACACTTGACTCATTCTGAGGTTGTGACAACCCACAGCTCCCAGATTCTTTTCAGCACTACTGCTGTCAAGCCAGTTATCCCCCATTCTGTATTTGTGCATTTGGTTTTTCTCCCTAAGTGTACCACCTTGCATTTGTCTTGGTTGAATTTCATTTTGTTGTCTATAGCTCTGTTCTCCAATTTATCAAGATCCCTCTGAATTTTAGCACTATCCTATGAAGTATTAGCAACCACTCCGCTCCCTAGCTTTGGGTCATCTGCAGACTTAATCAGTATGATCTCTATACCTACATCCAGGTCATTAATAAAGATGTTAAACAACACGGACCCAGAACAGACATTTTGTTTACAAATAAGGCATTTTGTATTAGTAAACCATTCTCAAAACTTTCCACCCTGTGTAATATAAACCTGGATTTGCCGAATTCACAGCTTCCTTTAGGAAGCCACTGGATCACAGTTTACAACACACATGGGGGATGCTGAACTGTACACTATTAACAAGAAACTAGAGGGACCTAGTTTAGAAACATGAAGTGTTAACTCAGGCTTGACCCATTATTTAACACAATACTAACTACTAGTTTGTGAAGGACTTCATCGGGAGAGATCCATTTAGTATATAGGAATCTCTCTAAAGGGAAATGTGACCGTGATTGTGTCCTAGCAATCCTACACAATAGAAGAGTATTGCTTTTGTGTTTATGTGAAGTGAAAAATAAAACTCAGTTCAAACCAAGGCACAGTCCAAGCAGATTGTAATTACCCAAATTAGAATTTAGATTATTCACTGGAGTTAAACTCACTAATTTAATGGAAGGTCCAGTGGAATCTTTCAATGGCCACATGATGTCAGCGCTACGGTATTATTTCTCATAGGAGGATGACATGTCCAGCAGTATGGTGCCTCCTAACCCCATGTTCAAACATTATTCTGTATCTGCTTAAAGAGGAGAAGATTCCTCAAAACCTTTCCCAGCAGTATCTGGGGCTTCCTTGCAGGTTGCCCAATCCTTCTGACCTTATGACATACTCACAGCCCTTGTTGGTATTGCTGTAAATTACTATTTGCTCTATTGATTTTAACTCATAATTGAAAGACAGTTTATATGCTTCCAGCTTGTGTAGACACTGACTGCTGTGAATGGATTCTTCGGACCGGTACAGTATAGAAGATCCAGGCATTTCACCATTCTCTTATTTCTACTCTATAAATAGGTACAGTCCAGCAGATGTACTCTTTCTAGTTAGAAAAAGAGCTAGTTAATGAAATATACAAGACTAGAGGGATCTGGTTTAGAAACATGAAGTGTTAGCTCAGGCTTGACCCATTATTTAAACACAATGCTAACTACTAGTTTGTGAAGGACTTTATCTGGTGGAAAATATCACAGAATTCTATTGCTTTTCAGTCACTGAACCTTAGGCTCCAGCATATAAATATCTGTGGCTGTGTGTGAGTATATAAATTTTTAATGGCTACATTGTTTACTGTTTCAGCTCTGGTTGAAAAATACTTTGCTGTTGATAGTATCAGTTGAGCTGCAGCATAAGGTTTTTTTGAGTGTTTCAAAGCCTGTCAAACAAACCTCTGCAAGCCTGCAAACTCATTCCAGTTTCACTCATTAGACTCATGTCTGTGAGACAGTGACTGAAGGTGACATTCATCACTGAGAATTTTGGTTTGGCCTCATGCCAAAAGAGTTGGCAGACGCAATCAAAGGGAATGGCAATCTGCTTAAAATGAGCATTGGTGGAATCTGGCATTTTCTACTGTTGGCTTAAACAGACTGACATTCCTTTTGATCACTTCTCATGATGCTTTTCACATAGGTTATACCAAAATACTGTTCTGGATCAGCACCTATGATTAAGAGGAGATTCCATAGTGAAGAAAAACAAGGTAAAAACATCACTTCAGGGATGAGGGTGGGGAGGGGGGGCAAAAATCAATCCATTTGTTCAAAAATTTGTTTGGGAGTCCTTTACATCTGTAATAGCCATCCTGGGACAGCGTCATCTCCCCCCCGTGAATGGCATTACTAAGAACCCTCAACATTACTATTCTCTATTCACTAGCCAAAGGTTTAACTGGTTCCAAAACATTTAGAAAACATTTAATCACAGGAGCACTGGCCATCAGCTGTGTGTATAGTCAATTAATTTTAGCCCTTTTACACAGGAACACAGAAATTACCATGGTTGTTGAGACTACTGGTCCACACACTCCTGTATTCTGTCTCAGACAGTAGCCACTAAGAGGTCCTTCAGAAAAAGGTGCACGGCGCCCTATAGTGTAAAGTTGCAATTAATTTGTCCATGTTTCTTCTCACCCTTCATCATTAGGGGTTGGCTTATGCCCCAAAGCATGATGGTTTATAGCTTTTCTTAACTGTTTAAAATATTATCTAATGTGGCAATGGCTATTCTCTGTTAATATCTAACCCTCTTCTGAATTTTCCTAAGTTGCTATTCTCAGTGGTATTTTGTGACTATCCGTTCCATATGTTAATCAGTTGTTCCTTTTCCACTCCATCTGTTTGATACTTCTGAATTCTTCACTTAACACTTGGCTGAATGAAAACACATTCATTGTCACTTCTAGCTTCAGCCCAGGGTTATGGCAGCATCTGATGGTATAATCCCAACTGCAGGGGCCTGGTAACAAAAAGCAGGGATGGAGAGGTTGTGGTGATTACATTTCCTCCTGCACGGTGTGTGTGCAAACACACAGGATGGGCCAAAAAGAAGGCAGTGTAGGTTGGGAAGGATGTGTGACTAGTGCAGTTGACGAATGCATTAAATTAGAACAATCTTTGGGCAGGCTGGTTTGGCAGAGTTTCAATGAAGCCCTTAATTTAAAATAAAACTGTTTCTTCCAGCAGAAACCTATCAGATGTCTTGGGATTAAAACACAAGTGACTTCCTGCATCAGTGAGCCGCACTAATGTAATGTATAACTGCCTGTAGCAGCAAGAGCACACCTGGACCTTAGTGTGTTCATAGAGTCATAGTTTCAAGGCCAGAAGAGATCATTGTGATAATGTAGTCTGACCTCCTGTATAACACAGATCACAGAACTTCCTCCACAAATAATTCCAGAGCAGAGCTTTTAGAAAAAACATCCAAATTGCCGGTGTTGGAGCATCCTCTATAACCCTGGCAAATTGTTCCAATGGTAAAATAACCTCACTGTTAAAAATGTATGCCTTATATCCAGTCTAAAATCCAGTACTGATGAATTAAAATAAATCTAAACTATGCCACGATTTCATGGGATGGCTGCTCACTGGCCTCTGAATAACGTGGTGTTAGAGGAAACTGCTGGGCTGTGTGGTGGGTGTTTTGTGATCTTCAGTAATGAGTGCGCTCTTCTCATGAACAGCATTTGATATCCAATCGGGTAACTGACTTCCAAGAGAGATTCCAATGTATGTCAGCCCTAGGGATTTTCAATTCTTGCCATCTTTGCTATTAGACAAGAGAAACTTGTCACTCTCCTACTAAAACAGGCTGAAAGTTCTACAACTTTCAACACAAAACGGAGTCCTAACTTTAAATCAGTTGCAGGGTTCAGCTGAGGCGGCTTGTCAACTAAATCAGTAAATGCCAAAGGTGAGATACGTGTAAGATGCAAATAAGATGGGGGCCTACAATTACCTTTCTTGTTGACCAGGAAAGATCTTGAATAGGTTTGAATGCATTCCATGAAAAGACTCTGTGATTTCACAAGTCCTTATCTTGATTCTCATGAACACTCCCTCTCAAGGCTGAATCACCTTCAAGTATTATTATAGCTTGCACTGAAGCAGAAATGAGTGATCTGAATAAGAGAGTGTTACTTGTTCCATTGGCTTTTGATCATTAAGCTTATTTTTCCTTTTTTTATATTATATATTATAAATTCCAATACATGGAGCCATCAAAGGCTAAATCCTGCCACGTTTCACTGCTGTGTTGGTGGAGAGAAGGGTACAGTGATACTCTTCCTTTTCCAATCTCCAGTGCACCGGGGCATGACACACTCCTAGTGTTCTCTTTGAATGCTAGAAAGGAGGCTTGCTCTGATGCCCCAGAACCGTTAACGTTTGCAATAAAGCCCAGCCTCACCCCACTGTGTCTTTGTTGCAGTCAGGAACAGCTGCTAGAGGAGTTGCATGATCCTCTTGCTGGATCTGAAGGAAATTATGCTTCATGGCACATTCTCCTCAACCTCCCTGTGTCATCCTGCCTTGTGCTAGTTGATTTAGCTGCCATTAAAGTTCTGTGTCTACTGTACCTTTGGTAATCTTTTCTGACACTTTTACTATGTGTTTAAATTATGCAGATGTGTATCACTGATGTCACTTTTTGAATGTGTAGGAAGCACACTGAACCAATACCATAAATAAACCTTGGAAACTGCTGAGCAATTTGTGACCAAATCTGTGTGTATTTGAGAGATCCGCGCACAAACAACATAGATATGGCTTACAAATTCACTTCTATAGTGTTAATTTGTCTTAGAGGGCAAGTTTGGATCTGAAATAAATTTGACAGTTTTTGATTCGGTTAGGCAGCTAGACACTGCTCATGCCTTTTTATGTGGCCATACACAGCACGAGGGGAGCAGATGCAGGGGCAGGTGGGGAGAAGGTGGTAAAACACCTAAAAGCAGTGCATCCCAGAATGCAGCCCATGCACTCCAGAGAGCCTGGGTGCTACTCGTGAGATGCTCCTACCACAGGGAATATCACCACAAATGGGGGCAAAGAGTGACTCCACCCTTCCCACATGCTGTGCGACACAGTTGGCCAGCCACGTGAGGAAGGAGACAGAGGGAAAATATGTTACACTATTTCAGAAGTGTCACAGATTACTGTCCGAGACAACCCCAGTGCAACGGGGCAGCTCTGGGAGAAAGGGGAGATGTTTGTGACATCTTTAAAAAGGATCTCTATGCTTCCCTTAGTGAGGTGTAGTGATCCTTATTACAGTCTGTGCCTAACATGCACAATTAAGCCCTTTTTCTTTTTTTCCCCAATCCAGTTGGATTTACATATAGCAGTGTGTCCATTAAAGACAGTCAGGTTGTATGTTCAGGATCTGACTCTTTTCTCACACCAGTATGAGGGAAAGGAGAATCAAGCCCACAAAGTATCAAATGTTTGAATGTGACGGGTAAACTAAGAAGAAAAAATAGTTTTGAATAATGTTATGATCATCTAAACTGATTCTCTCCCCCCGTATTCACCTCTAGTCATTAGCGGGGTATAAGATCATCAATACGATGAGTGAACCATTACTCCTATTGCTACTGAAATCTATTGTAAACTTTGGGACAAATTACTCTCTGGTGTTAACTCTGTTATGTCATTGAAGCCAATAGAGTCATACTGAGAATGAGCTTGACCCTTCAGCTTCACCAAGGAGCAGCTTAGTCCTTTATTTTCAAGTGAGATCTTGTAAAAAGTTGAGCTACCAGCAACAGCTCCTATAGGAAAGTATAAGTATTATGGTTCCAATTCAGCAAGGTATTCAAGAACATGGTTATTAGCACGTAAGTAGTCTGATGGAAGTCAAGCTCTTCACATGTTTAAAGCTTAGGGTGTCCTTAAGTACATTGCTGAATCGGGGCCTACATGAGTGATGCTTATGCCAGTCTGACGAAGTGAGTATTCACCCACAAAAGCTTAAGCTCCAATACATCTGTTAGTCTTTAAGGTGCCACAGGACTCATTGTTGCTTATGCCAGTGTTACACAGCTAGAATTGAACGGGCTTTATAGAATCTTTAGACACTGACTGCCTTGCAGGTAATCTTAACCTCTTTAGGCTTTGATAGTAGCTACCAATTTAAAATGCTGCACATCAACTTCTCCAGTGTCATCCATGAAATGTAAGCTCTGTTGCATGGGCCACTGTGAAACCTGCAGGGGACATTACTCCTAACCCACACCTAGGGCTGATTGGATGAGTCTGATCATTCTTTTTAATATTAAAGTCTTTAAATGTTTACAATGTCGGCTTCATTCAATTCTCACGGCCTGATTCTCCATACCCACTGAAGTCAAGGAGTATACTTGTGTATCACAATGGAAAATCTGACTCTTAGGAGCTGGTTTGACTCATTACATTCTAAAGCCTAGTATCTAAAATCTAATTTGAATGGCCAGCAACTATGCATTCCTTTTGGCATATCTAGGACTCAACTCTGTGGGTGCCTGAAAGCAACAGGCAATTATTGTGGGTGGTACTTTACTTTCACTGAGCCAACTCTAGCTCTTATTTACACTTGTATAAGTAAACTACTTCAATGGTGTTGCTGTGGATTTTTTTCAAAACAAAGCATTCCCAAAAGCACAATGAATACGAAGATAAAATACAATCAAAATCTAATGTACAATTGACATAATTAACTATTGACTGCTAACCACCCTAGAGTGGTCTCATCATTTAAGCCCATTGCTCTACTAGGTTTGAGTGTCAGAGAAATCAACCTGCAGTAACTTGACTCAAGTGCCATTCTTCTCACCTAACACATGCATTCTTCATGTATCCAAGTAAAATATTCACTCTCTTCTGGTTCACCAGCTGTACTCTTCACTGTCACTTACAAATGGATTACTTCCCCTTGTCATAAACAGATAGCTAAGGGTTAATGTCTCTTTCACCTGAAGCACCTGACCAGAGGACCAATCAGGAAACCGGATTTTTTCAACTTTGGGTGGAGGGATTTGAGTGTCTTTGTCTTTGTTTCTGGCTGCCTGCTTTCTCTGAGCTTTGGAGAAGTAGCTCTACCTTCTAGTCTTCTGTTTCTAAGTATAAGAACAAAGAGATCAGATAGTAAGTTCTATGGTTTTCTTTTCTTTGGTATTTGCATGAATATAAGTGCTGGAGTGCTTTGATTTGTATTCTTTTTGAATAAGGCTGTTTATTCAATATTCTTTTAAGCAATTGCCCTGTGTTGTATCATCTATACAGAGAGAACATTTGTACTTATTTTTCTTTCTTTTTATATAAAGCTTTCTTTTAAGACCTGTTGGAGTTTTTCTTTACTTCAGGGAAATTGAGTCTGTACTCACCAGGGAATTGGTGGGAGGAAGGAATCGGGGAGATTTGTGTGTTGGATTGCTAGCCTGACTTTGCATTCCCTCTGGGGGAATAGGAAAGTACTTTTTTGTTTCCAGGATTGGGAACAGAGAGGGAGATTCACTCTGTTTGAATTCACAGAGCTTGTGTCTGTGTATCTTTCCAGGAGCACCTGGAGGGGGGAAGGGAAAAAGGATTATTTCCCTTTGTTGTGAGACTCAAGGGATTTGGGTCTTGGGGTCCCCAGGGAAGGTTTTTCAGAGGGACCAGAGTGCCCCAAAACACTCTAATTTTTTGGGTGGTGGCAGCAGGTACCAGGTCCAAGCTGGTAACTAAGCTTGGAGGTTTTCATGCTAACCCCCATATTTTGGACGCTAAGGTCCAAATCTGGGACCTAGGTTATTACATGAGTAGCAGCGGTGGGATATAGACAGAATCCAGAAGCCAGTAGGAATATTATATTTTTCTTTTCTCTGCTAAGGGCTTTTTAGCAGAGAGAAACAGTTTGGTTTTAAAAGGGAACCAGAGAGAAATTTTTTTTTTTTTTCTGCTCTCTCTGGCAGTTTGTGGCTTGCATGTTAAGCAGAAGTCGTTAAGGACTATTAACAGTCTTTTGTCACACAATAGCACTCCCATTGAGAGTCATACCAGCACTATATGAATGCAAATAAAGTGGTTTTTCTGGTTTCCCTTCATTGAACATTAGCTAGAGAGAGAAAAGGAAAAAAGCACTGTTGCTAGGCAGACTCCAGGAGGGAACAGAGCCTGCAGTTCAGAAGATAAACACCGGAGGGCACCCCAACACAAGAAAACAGGAACCATGACTTCTAAGGCAAAAATCGACGCCGAAGAACAAATCAAAGAAGCTGAACACAGGCGACAACTGGAAATAAAACAAAAAGAGATGGAGATGAAAGAAAGAGAAGAACAAGCCAAAGAGGCAGCCAAGGAGGCAGCACACAAAAGAAAACTAGAAGAAGAAGAGGTGGCCTACCGAAGGAAACAAGCAGAAGAAGAGTCGGCCCACCACCGAGAAATGGAAAAACAACAAAAAGAGAATGAAGAGAAGGAAAAACAGAGAAAACATGAACTGGAGTTGGCAAAAGCTGGGCTGCCTGTGCCAGCCAACCCTAACAACCCGGCGCCAAATATTGCTCCACAGCCCAGGAAATTTCCCACCTACAAGGCAGGTGATGACACCGAGGCCTTCTTGGAAAATTTTGAAAGAGCCTGTCTTGGGTACAGCATTCCCGAAGACCAGTACATGGTAGAATTGAGGTCACAGCTCAGTGGACCTTTAGCAGAGGTGGCAGCTGAAATGCCTAAGCACCAAATGAATGACTATAAACTTTTTCTAACCAAGGCCAGATACAGGATGGGGATAACCCCAGATCATGCCCGTCGGCGCTTCAGAACCCAAAAGTGGAAACCAGAGGTGTCATTTCCCAAACACGCCTACTACATTGCAAAAAACTATGAGGCCTGGCTAACAGGAAACAACATTCAAACCTTGGAAGAACTGAACCTCCTCATACAAATGGAGCAGTTCTTGGATGGTGTTCCTGAAGACATCACGCGGTACATACAAGATGGAAACCCCAAGAATATCGCTGAGGCGGGGGAGATTGGAGCCAAATGGATGGAACTGGCAGAAAGCAAGAAAGCTACTGTCAAGGGGAACGATTACCCCAGGGGGCACACAGACCATAAACCCTACAACCGAGGACAGCCAAAGACCCCACATACCACCCAAGTAAAGCCACAGATACCCTACCCTTCAACCTCACCAGTCTCCAGTAACTCACCTCGGCCCAGTGACCCATCAGATGGAAGATGCTTTAAGTGTAATGAACTGGGACATATCAAGGCCAAGTGTCCCAAGAACACCATGCGAGTGCAATTCATTACACCACCATCACACCAAAGATCCCCAGGCCCGGATGCCTCTCAAATACCCTTGGAGCGAAGGGAAAATTTGAGAGTGGGCGGAAAGAAGGTTACTGCGTGGAGAGACACGGGGGCACAAGTGTCAGCTATCCACCAATCCTTCGTTGACCCCAAATTCATCAACCCAAGGGCCAAAGTTACAATTTACCCCTTCATGTCACAAGCTGTAGACTTGCCTACAGCTCAACTGCCTGTCCAGTACAAAGGCTGGTCAGGAATGTGGACTTTTGCAGTCTATGACAATTATCCTATCCCCATGCTACTGGGGGAAGACTTGGCCAACCAGGTGAGGCGAGCCAAGAGAGTGGGAATGGTTACACGTAGCCAAACCAGGCAAGCTTCCAGACCCATTCCTGTTCCTGAGCCGTCCACAGAGGCCCCGTCTGTGTTACCAGAGACCCAGACAGAGGTAGTGGACCCGGATTCCATGCCTACCACTGAAACAGCCACAGCATCTCCAGTCCCAGGCCCGGAACTGGAACAGCAACCAGCACCAGCAAGTGCAACTACATCTTCAAACTCAACGCCAGAGGGCGCTAGCGAGCCAAAACTGGCAGAAGCAACAGACAGCCATACCCAAAAGGCTCAGCCAGAGCCTGAAATACCCTCAGGTGCACCAGCAGAGAGCGGTTCACCAGCAACGGAAACAACCCCATCACCTACATCGCTTCCAGAGGGACCAAGCCCAAGTCCACAGTCTGAGGAAGAACTGGTGACCCCAGCCTCAAGGGAACAGTTCCAGACTGAGCAGGAAGCGGATGACAGCCTTCAGAAAGCTTGGGCGGCGGCACGGAGCACCCCACCGCCTCTCAGCTCTTCTAATCGATCCCGGTTTGTTATAGACCAAGGACTTTTATACAAGGAAATTCTTTCTGGTGGACACCGGGAAGAATGGCAGCCGCAAAAACAGTTGGTGGTTCCAACTAAGTACCGGGAGAAGCTCTTAAGCTTAGCCCATGATCATCCCAGTGGCCATGCTGGGGTGAACAGAACCAAGGACCGGTTGGGGAAGTCCTTCCACTGGGAGGGGATGGGCAAGGACGTTGCCAAGTATGTCCGGTCTTGTGAGGTATGCCAAAGAGTGGGAAAGCCTCAAGACCAGGTCAAGGCCCCTCTCCAGCCACTCCCCATAATTGAGGTCCCATTTCAGCGAGTAGCTGTGGATATTCTGGGCCCTTTCCCAAAAAAGACGCCCAGAGGAAAGCAGTACGTACTGACTTTAGTGGACTTTGCTACCCGATGGCCAGAAGCAGTCGCTCTAGGCAACACCAGGGCTAACACTGTGTGCCTGGCCCTAACAGACATCTTTGCCAGGGTAGGTTGGCCCTCTGACATCCTTACAGATTCAGGGTCTAATTTCCTGGCAGGGACCATGGAAAAACTGTGGGAAACTCATGGGGTGAATCACTTGGTTGCCACCCCGTACCACCATCAAACCAATGGCCTGGTGGAAAGGTTCAATGGAACTTTGGGGGCCATGATACGAAAATTCATCAACGAATTCTCCAATAATTGGGACCTAGTGTTGCAGCAGTTGCTGTTTGCCTACAGGGCTGTACCACATCCCAGTTTAGGGTTTTCACCATTTGAACTTGTGTATGGTCACGAGGTTAAGGGGCCATTACAGTTGGTGAAGCAGCAATGGGAGGGGTTTACGCCTTCTCCAGAAACTAACATTCTGGACTTTGTAAGCAACCTACAAAGCACCCTCCGACACTCTTTAGCCCTTGCTAGAGAAAACCTAAAGGATGCTCAAGAAGAGCAAAAGGCCTGGTATGACAGACATGCCAGAGATCGGTCCTTCAAGGTAGGAGACCAGGTTATGGTCTTGAAGGCGCAACAGGCCCATAAGATGGAAGCATCATGGGAAGGGCCATTCACGGTCCAAGAGCGCCTGGGAGCTGTAAACTACCTCATAGCATTTCCCAATTCCTCACTAAAGCCTAAAGTGTACCATGTTAATTCTCTCAAGCCTTTCTATTCCAGAGACTTACAGGTTTGTCAGTTTACAGTCCAGGGAGATGATGCTGAGTGGCCTGACGGTGTCTACTACGACGGGAAAAAAGACGGTGGCGTGGAAGAGGTGAACCTCTCAACCACCCTGGAACGTCTGCAGCGGCAACAAATCAAGGAGCTGTGCACTAGCTTCGCCCCATTGTTCTCAGCCACCCCAGGACGGACTGAACGGGCATACCACTCCATTGATACAGGTAATGCTCACCCAATCAGAACCCCACCCTACCGAGTGTCTCCTCATGCCCAAGCTGCTATAGAACGTGAGATCCAGAACATGCTACAGATGGGTATAATCCGCTCATCTACCAGTGCATGGGCATCTCCAGTGGTTCTGGTACCCAAACCAGATGGGGAAATACGCTTTTGCGTGGACTACCGTAAGCTAAATGCTGTAACTCGTCCAGACAACTATCCAATGCCACGTACCGATGAGCTATTGGAGAAGTTGGGACGTGCCCAGTTCATCTCTACAATAGACTTAACCAAGGGGTACTGGCAAGTACCGCTAGATGAACCTGCCAAGGAGAGGTCAGCATTCGTCACCCATGCGGGGGTGTATGAATTCAATGTCCTTCCTTTCGGCCTTCGAAATGCACCCGCCACCTTCCAGAGGCTGGTAGATGGTCTACTAGCTGGACTGGGAGAATTTGCAGTTGCCTACCTCGATGATGTGGCCATTTTTTCAGACTCCTGGCCCGAACACCTACTACACCTGGAAAAGGTCTTTGAGCGCATCAGGCAGGCAGGACTAACTGTTAAGGCCAAAAAGTGTCAAATAGGCCAAAACAGAGTGACTTACCTGGGGCACCAGGTGGGTCGAGGAACCATAAACCCCCTACAGGCCAAGGTGGATGCTATCCAAAAGTGGCCTGTCCCAAAGTCAAAGAAGCAGGTCCAATCCTTCTTAGGCTTGGCCGGATACTACAGGCGATTTGTACCCCACTACAGCCAAATCGCTGCCCCACTGACCGACCTGACCAAAAAGACCCAGCCAAATGCAGTTAAGTGGACTGATGAGTGTCAAAAGGCCTTTACCCAACTTAAGGCAACGCTAATGTCTGACCCTGTGCTCAGGGCCCCGGATTTTGACAAGCCATTCCTAGTAACCACCGATGCATCTGAGCGTGGTATAGGAGCAGTGCTCATGCAGGAAGCAACAGATCACAACTTCCATCCTGTCGTGTTTCTCAGCAAGAAACTGTCTGAGAGGGAAAGTCACTGGTCAGTCAGTGAAAAGGAATGCTATGCCATTGTGTACGCCCTGGAAAAGCTACGCCCATATGTTTGGGGACGGCGGTTCCAACTACAAACTGACCATGCTGCACTACAGTGGCTTCATACTGCCAAGGGGAACAACAAGAAACTTCTTCGTTGGAGTTTGGCTCTGCAAGATTTTGATTTTGAAATTCAACACATCACAGGAGCTTCTAACAAAGTAGCTGATGCACTCTCCCGTGAGAGTTTCCCAGAATTCAGTAGTTAAAAAGTATTCTTAAAATGTAGAAGTCTGTTAGTTATATACTTAGGAGTATATGTAAAGGTGTATGTGTTGTATTAATCTGTTTATTTTCAAGTTCTAGAAGGAAATCGCCGCCAGTGAGCTTCCCCACTGTCTGCAATTTGGGGGGCGTGTCATAAACAGATAGCTAAGGGTTAATGTCTCTTTCACCTGAAGCACCTGACCAGAGGACCAATCAGGAAACCGGATTTTTTCAACTTTGGGTGGAGGGATTTGAGTGTCTTTGTCTTTTTCTTCTGGCTGCCTGCTTTCTCTGAGCTTTGGAGAAGTAGCTCTACCTTCTAGTCTTCTGTTTCTAAGTATAAGAACAAAGAGATCAGATAGTAAGTTCTATGGTTTTCTTTTCTTTGGTATTTGCATGAATATAAGTGCTGGAGTGCTTTGATTTGTATTCTTTTTGAATAAGGCTGTTTATTCAATATTCTTTTAAGCAATTGCCCTGTGTTGTATCATCTATACAGAGAGAACATTTGTACTTATTTTTCTTTCTTTTTATATAAAGCTTTCTTTTAAGACCTGTTGGAGTTTTTCTTTACTTCAGGGAAATTGAGTCTGTACTCACCAGGGAATTGGTGGGAGGAAGGAATCGGGGAGATTTGTGTGTTGGATTGCTAGCCTGACTTTGCATTCCCTCTGGGGGAATAGGAAAGTACTTTTTTGTTTCCAGGATTGGGAACAGAGAGGGAGATTCACTCTGTTTGAATTCACAGAGCTTGTGTCTGTGTATCTCTCCAGGAGCACCTGGAGGGGGGAAGGGAAAAAGGATTATTTCCCTTTGTTGTGAGACTCAAGGGATTTGGGTCTTGGGGTCCCCAGGGAAGGTTTTTCAGAGGGACCAGAGTGCCCCAAAACACTCTAATTTTTTGGGTGGTGGCAGCAGGTACCAGGTCCAAGCTGGTAACTAAGCTTGGAGGTTTTCATGCTAACCCCCATATTTTGGACGCTAAGGTCCAAATCTGGGACCTAGGTTATTACACCCCTACCTCCCCACAATCACATAATCCTGTCCATCTGCTCTTCTCTACTGTGACTGTTACCTCTTGCTTGACAAAATAAAACCCAAGTGCTTGTTAAGAGCCTTAGTTTCTAAGCAGCTACTGTACAGTGATGTTTTTCTACCCATAGCCATTACTATAATTATGTACTTGTGCTCATGTCCCTGTTATGAGGTTAAGAGAGAGAAATTTTAAGAAGACAGGTACCAAAGGTTCTGCTGTGGGTAGTTGTATCCTATACAATGGTTCACATTTCACTGTTTTTTCAGAATCACAACAGCCCACACAATATGTGTTGCTATAGAAGTAATGTATGGCTGGGGAGAGGAAATGAAAACATTAGGTATAATTTTAGATAGATATTTCCAGATATTAAACAATACAAAATACTCATTCTAGGTATAAAAAACTGCTTGTGCTTAAGGCAGAATTTTCTGTCCTTGGGCTTTACCTTCTGTTTTGTTTCCTACTAAGCTTAGGTTAATTAAAGACCAAAAGCATTTTATCCTTTATGACTTATATTGCTTCTCAGAGGGAATGAACAGAACAGGTAATCATCGAATGGTCCACTCCGAGCTTCTGGCAATCAATGCTTTGGGTGTCCCAAAAGACTAGGGACTATCTTGGGTAATAGCCATTAATGGATCTATCCTCCATGGACTTATCTAGTTCTTTTTTGAATCCTGTTATAGTTTTGACCTCCATGTATACCCTTGTAACAAGTTCCACAAGTTGACTCTGCATTTTGTGATGATGTACTTCCTTTTGATTGTTTTAAACCTGCTGCCTATTAATTTCAGTGGGTGACTCCTAGACCCGTGCTTTAGGAATTATTTTGGGAAAGTTTTATGGCCTATGTTAGCCAGGAGGTCAAACTGGATGATCACAGTGGTCCCTTGTGGCCTTGGAATCCGTGAATCTATACTTTAATATGTATTTAAAGATTATTCTTATGCCACTATGAGTTAAATACTATAAGATTTGTGTTCTAGAGAATTATTTCTCTGGATAAAATGTTCGGAACAGTTGATATTCCTAATTTTTTTTAAAACGGTTTGTTTGTTTTTTCAGTCATGAAACATCATTATGACATGTTTGATTAAATGGGAAAAGAATAAACTTTTTCAAAAAGATACTGAAACTTTTCTTTTGACATTTTGATGGCTTTGTGAGTACTTTTGCTCACAAATGCAGACATTAGAAAATCAGGATTATTTACAACAGGGCTTTGCCTTAAAATTACATGTTGGCTATGCATTTGAGCAATAATCCAACTGACAATGCAAATTAGTTTCAGGAAGATGTGTAGGTGGCAAAATACCCCCTGCCTCAGCAGGTTGATGGCTGTTGTACACTAGCTGCATGAAATTACAGTTTACATCACTATTATAAATGTATTTATCCATGTATTCAGGTTTACAAAGAATTTCCAAATACTTTGAAATGTAATTATATGCTTTTAGCAAATATTTGATGCATGAACTGTCTATGAAAATGTTGACCTACACGCACCTGATGTGAATTAGTATATGTATTACTGCAACTTAGAAAGTTATTCATAGAATATCAGCCATCATATTGTCTTGGGTGTCCAATAAGAATATCAGAGAATGACATATCTATAAGATGGTCCTATACACTGTAGGGACCATAGTATAATACCTAAAATGTAATCTAGAAGTACTTGATTTTTATCTTTCTAAGGACTTTTCTTCAATATACATATATAATAAATGAAGTCGTCTGAATTTCTCACATAAAACCAGCACCTCACCTGATCCCCTTCCACTGCAAAACCTGAGACAGGATAACTTGAGGGAAATATCTTACACGAGCCTCCTCCTCCTTGAGTTCCTTCCTGATCTGCTATTTGACATGCCCCCATAAAAGAGACAGCCTGCCCTGCCCTCCAAATTTTAGACCCTCAGAAATTCATGGGTGATAAGTTCATCCACATGAAGCCTCTTTGTCTCAGCTGTGTCACTGCTTCCTGCCCTCATGACCATTACCATGACGAGGCAGCCAATATTGATGACACAATATACCTTTTATCATCTTACGTGGCATCTCCATTACTGGAGGTTGCCAACCATGGTAGCCCATTCAGTACACACCTTTGCTAATCTCTTTGTGGATGGTAGCCCTTTTGATCCACACTGGATACCACACTGTCCCTCCAAGATTATGTTGTTTTCTTTTCTGTCTTGTGTTCTTTTGCCATCAACTTTCCTTTCCCATACTCATAAACATGCATCGCCTGCTGAACCCCTTAAAACGAGCCCTTAAAATTGAATCTTTCTTTTAATAAAATCTCCAACTAGCATTTGCTAAGCAACAATTATCTCTAAAATATTTTCATTGGTTATACAGTCCATCTGTTTTCATAATTCTTCTATAACACCATGATTCGAACAATTGTAGTTTCTTTATTATCAATTATTTGAATGTCCATGTTTCACAGCCATAATTTAACATAGATAAAATTTTAGTTTTTAACAGTCAGAAGTTATTTTTCAGATTTATGTCCCTTCTCATCAGACATATATGTAACCTATGTCTTCTTCATGTAGGATTCTGTCCCCCGCTAGTGGCAGCTAGAGATTGATGAGCCTACTACAGCCTTGGCTAAGAGATATGTGTCTTTTAGCTCACACAGTAGCTGCTCAGACATTAAGCTGTAGAGTTTCCAGGTTTTATCCTGATGATGACCTGGATCTGTTGGCATTACATTTATTCTTTCAGAATGTCTCTTTTGCTCTTACTGTTCTGGTGTTGATTTCAGCACTGAATCTCCATTTTCTATAGTAATGCTTCCTAAGTAGTAGTAGTTTCTCTCAGCTGTACATCAAGTGGGAGAGTATTGCTAACCCTTATCATCCTATTACACAAAAATGATATGATACCCATAAGTAAAAATCCAGTGATACTTTGTGATTTGATAGACATCAACACCATGAACATAAAGGTACCTAAAAATTCCCAAGTTCTGCTAGTCACATGCAACAATGTGAGTACTGAAAATACTGCCATTTAGAAATAGTACTCAGAGAGAGATGAAAACACTGTAACTGAATCTTTATGCACTGAAGGCAAAATTGTCCTGTTGGATCTGTACTATAGATTTATGTTGACTGTACTACACTTCTATTGAAACTTCTCTCTGTAGGTATTTTACATCATTCCCTTCACCCCAGTATCTGAGTGCATTCAGTAAAGTAGCTCTTTATTAAGGACATAACTGTTGAAAGTTAAGGGAATACAAAACAGGGGCATTTCCTAACATTTTTACATATTATGCACAACTGAACTGTATTCAACCAGCAGCAGTGGCTTGGCCCCTGTCCCATGGGAGTGGGCCGGCCTGCCTCCCTGTTCTGGACATTGTGACCCGCTACATGGAATTGCAGAGCTGCTCAGGTTTGGCCTGGCTGCCCCTCCATATGATGGAGAGATCACCAGACCAAATTTCAGTGTGTGGCAGTACAACTTGGCTCAGGGAGTTGCAACATCACTCAGGTATGGCCCGGCAGCCCCTTTATCAAGGGGCCAACAGGACAAACCTGAGTGGTGCTGTGACCCTGCATGCCACGTTGCAATGCTTCTTTGTCATGGGACCCTCTGTCACCATGCCTTAATGGGTGGCAACTGAGAATATCAAATTCAGGACCAACTGATGAGATGTAGGGCAGAGACACCCCAAAACTAGTGGTTATTCTCCCATAAGATATACCAGACCAGCAGCAAAAGTAAACTTTTGGTTCACCACAATGGCTAATAAGTCAGAAAAGTAGTAGGTATTCTAGTCCTTGTATCATCACCACAAACACCAGACTTAATGATGATTGGTTATTTAAAACCAATTTAATCAACCAAAGAGTTTTTCTGATCCCAAAGGACCAGCCACAAACCTAGGTCAATAAATAAGTTACCCAATAACCACACTGCTACCAATCCTTTAGTATCTAATATTTAAAGGTTTATTTATAAGATAAAAGAAAAGTGAGAGTTAAAATTAGTGAAAGGAATCAAATACATACAATAATTGCAAAATTCTTAGATCAGGCTTGAAGCAATGATGAAATAAACTGCTGGCTTGATAAGTCTCTGGTTACTTCCAAGTGATTTGGAAGGTCCTCAGTCGCTTGGTTAGAATACTCCCATTACTATAAATCCATAGTCCAGAGATGAGAGCAGGAAAGAGGCAAAATGGAGATGTTTCCGGGGTCCTTTATAGCTTCTGCCATGTGGAGGGAAACCTAGTATTCTAGTCTGTGGAAAATTAGAGGTAATAAGGTTTGGGGGTCACATGAGCAATCACCTGTCCATGCATGCTTTGCTGAATCATAGCAGATACCATTAACCATACTCCAGTTAGAACGTTCACAGGAAGGTCCATTGTGAGTTAAGTGTTCCTTGATGGGCCATTTAACTTGAATAGTCCCTTCAAAATATGCTAGCTAAATACCATGTGGGTGTTACCACAGGAGCAAACACATTTGAAATACAGGTACATAGTTAATATTCCTAATCCAGATACAAAAATGATACATGCATACAAACAGGATAATCATATTCAGCAAATCATAACTTTTTCATAGACACCTTATGTAACACACTTTGTACAAGATTTGTTGCAATTATATAACAGTGGTAGCAACAATGATCTACATGGACATATTTTAATCATATAACATCCTCTCAAATGGGGT
Source organism: Gopherus flavomarginatus (assembly GCF_025201925.1). Taxonomy (NCBI): domain Eukaryota; kingdom Metazoa; phylum Chordata; order Testudines; family Testudinidae; genus Gopherus; species Gopherus flavomarginatus. The sequence goes on along the minus strand of NC_066620.1, from coordinate 156,964,854 downwards.
TCCAGGGCACATTGCCCCTTTTGCCCCTCACATCTGAGAGGCCCTGTTCCCCAGTTGGCACCCCTGCCAATAGTATGTACTGTACATAACTTGTATTTACCTGTGAACACCACTCATACAAAAGAAATGAAGCAGTCTAAACTACGAGGAGTCCACATTGTTTTGCTGATACAGACTAACATGGCTATCCCTCTGAAGTAGTATAAGTTCTGCATTCAGAACTCCAGTGTAGCTGAAAGAAAGCTGCATGCACAGAAAAATTGCAGAAGGGGAGATACAAATCTGCACTGAACATTATCCAGTTGATGATATTAGTGAATATGTAAATGCTTCCTAACATGTTATGGGAGGTATAATGATGATGATACATTGATCAGAGTGCTCATCTATAGATCTCAAAGCACTTTACATAGGCATATTATCATTATCCCCATTTTAGAGATGTGGAAACTGAGACTCAGAAAGGCGAATCGGCTTGCTTAAGGCCACCAGCAGGTTGGCAGCAGAGCTGGGACTAGAACTCAGGCTTCCTGAGTCCCAGTCCTGTATGTCCATTGGACCACACTGCCTCTCATAAATAAATAAAGTGGATAATGCTCAAGACTTTCACAAATGCAGATTTGTGTTCAGTTTGTCTTGCTATATGCAAGTGAAAAGAGTTTGATCTCTATCAAATACCTAGTTTGCATTTATATAATCAAAAGCACCACACCATTAGCCACAGTTCTATAGGAGTAACAGGTCTGATCCAGGAAGGCCTAGTGCAAGGGTGTTGCTGATCAAGGATATGGAGGCAAAGAAAAGTAAATTATGCATTCTGGGAGGCATCAAAACTATCTCCAAATGCAGGTCAAATTCAGCCAAGAGGTTTTTTTTAATTTGTTTTAAAATGTCAATGTTCTGAAACAATGTTTCATTATAAAATGTAGCTCTGATTATTTTTAAATAGTGAAAAAAATCTCAAAATAAAATTTAAAATTGTTTCAGCTCATTTTGGTTTTTGTTTTGGGTGTTTTCCTATCTGGACAAAACATTTTTCAATTCAGCCCTGAACCAAAAAATCAGTTATTCACTAGTCTGTATTTAGGAAAGATCTGCCTGCACAGAGTCAGCATTTACCCAGTATGGTCAAACCCTCACTTTCATGAGCACTGAAAACACAACTTAAGGAAACAAGAATGACTTTAATATTTACCAGAGAGATAGCAAAGGTCCTAATGGTGTTTGTCTATTATATGAATATGTATATGGGCACAATAAAAATAATCCTGAAATCTCAAGCAGTGTAATTACTGTGAGTGTGCCATGGCCATGTTTCAAGGTTTAATTACTCTTTGGAATATTATCTGCAATGGGGATTTGTGGAAATTTCTTCATCTGGATCTAGTACATTGGAGCAAAACTAATAGCTTTAATTTGGGGCATAGAACAAAGCATGTCTGTCTCTGCTTCAGATATTTTTTAATACTACCTTTGGGACATTGATCTTCTTCATTATGGCCAATCTTAAAATTAAATCTGGAGAAAATACATCACTTACCCATGTTCTTGAAAAGTCTGAAACTATCTACCAGCTCCTGAGAGATTTCATACCTTTAAAAGAAGAAATTCTGTTAAAACTGGTAGAATCTATCAAATCGGTGCTTTTATCTCACCTGAAAATATCCAGTTACAAAATTACTCATTCCTAGTTGCTTGGAAGAAGTCAGAGTCAGGGCCGGCTCTAGCAAAACAAGCAGGTGCTTGGGGCGGCACATTTCCAGGGGGCAGCATTTCTGGCCACCTTTTTTTTTTTTTTTTAACTCACTTCCTTCCCTCTCACAACCCTGCAGAAGCGGAGCCACGGAGCAGTTGGGGATCCATCATGGGAGCTGAGAACCCACAAGACCCTGAGAGCCGTAGTTCCTTGCCTAGCTCCCTGCCTACAGAGCCAGCCCTGGACCAGAGAAAGAACTACATTTCCCAGCAATCCCTTGGCAGCTATCAACAGGAAAGGGAGGGGTAGGGAGTGAGGTAGCTGAGCCAGGCTGCGAGTTGAAAGGGGTGGCATTGTGAATGGGGAACAAGTGTGCCCAAAGAGTAGAAGGCTTTGCCCCAGATGTCCCCTTCAGAAGACTTCCCCAGACTGCATTAGGAATACTGCTGTGACCTCACCTTGCAGCCCACAAAGAAGGAATTGGGTGGACTAAATGGACAGTGCACCTCTCTATCTGAAGCCTAGCAAGGGAGGTACGTGGATCCCACTGGAATTTAAAATGAAAAGTAAGGGAGGGGAGGCTCAGCTAGGGGACTTCGGCAGCTTTAGATACAGTACCAGGCACATAGGAGGATTTCCACTTCTGAGCCATGGAAGCAGAAACTGATATTTCTTTTCCAGATTTAGCTAATATTCAGAAAGGGAATCTAGCACCTGCCTTCCAGATTTGAACACGCTCAAAATTCAGGAGTGCTCAAGCTCATTTCAGGCAGCTGTTACTTCATTTCTCCCAAATCAAATATACTGATCCCGCTGTAACTTGCTGTAGAAAAAGTAGGATAAGAAATGAAGCAAGAAATGCTTCCCAGTGGTTTTTAGGACTGGAATTGCTATTTTCAACAGCTATTGCCCTTTTTAAGTTTTATCTGTTTAAAAGGAAGACAGTAATATTGCATTGGCAAATTCCCTATAGAAACAAAGAGTGAAACAAAAGAATAATAAAGGCATCTCAACGTTTCCTCATTTATGTAGGACAGTCTTATAATATGCATCCAGATATCCTCCAGTCACACAAGCTGAAAATTGTTCCACTTTACTGCAGTTCTGTAACCATATGGGAACCAATCCTGTCTGTGTTTTGTGCACATCCAAAATTCCTGCTGAATGACTCGCCCTGGGAGTGAGTTACCAGTGTCCCAGGGCTGGGACAGCAGGAGGGTGCAGGTTGCGGGGGAGAGCCCAGGGCTGGGGCGGCAGGGGAGTGCGGATGGAGAGAGGGCACTGGTGGGGGGGAAAGGAGGGAGTCCAGCGCTGGGGTGGCAGGGGGGTGGGAATAGGGGAGCCCAGGGCTGGGGTGAGGGACTGCCAAAAATTTGTTTTCTTGGGGCAGCATAAAACCTAGAGCCGGCCCTGGTCAGAGTTCAAAGTAAATAGCATTAAACCTTCAGACATTGTCTTCGAATCGCAAATAAAACCCCCAATAAGGAGTCCTAGAACCTTGTACTTTCTGGGTAGCTCACAAAAATCTCAAATACAAAGCCACTGTGGCACTCATTCTGCCAAATCTCCCTTGAGGAAGTCCCACTTCTGTGCTTATTTCCTTAACTACAAATTCCTTATGTCTTTGTTCAGTTCTGCCTTCCCATTTGCTAATCACTCATTTTGTATGTCCCTCCTGGATTTCATATACCTCCAGCCTTTGCTTTGTGTCTGTGATTTCTGATTCCCTCCTGAAACCTGTCTCCCAGACACTCATCTCTTTCTTCCCAAAAGTCACTTGATCTTTTTGAAAGGCAAAAAGAACATGACTAGTAGGAACTCTCCTCTTCTCCCCTCAGAACATCTCCTGTTCTCCATTTACACTCTTTAGAACATAGGAATTGCAGAGAGAATGATCCATCTAGTCCAGTGTTCTGCCATCAACTGCCTAATACCAGGTGTTTCTGAGGAAATCGCAAGAAACCCTAAAGTAGCTGGTTGTTTCCCTGTCACCAAGGAAAGTTTCTTCTTAACTCCCAATAGTTTGAGACTGGCTGATGTATAAAGATTTATAGCCCTGCCAAACTTCCTGAGTTATTATTATAACTCAGGAAGTTCTTGTTAGACATATATGTGTTCAGTCCTTTTTGGAGCCCTGCAGAAGTCTTGCCCTCAGTAGTACCTTGTGACAATGGGTTCAGCAGGCTCATTTTGCATTGCATGAAAGTATTTCCTTTCATTCCTTTCAATACATTTGCCAACTTCTGCTTTTTCCTCTAATTCAGAGATATTCTTCCTCTTCCTCTCTTTATCCAATCCCATGACCTGGCCTCTCAATTTATCTCTTTCTTTAGGGAAGGACCTAGATGGAGATACTATAAGGTGAGTGCATAACTATTCTCTTGGAACAGTTTTCCAGCCAGTTATCAGTGGTTCACAGTCAAGTTGGAAGGGCATATCAAGTGGTCAGTTCTAGGTCTGGATTTGTTTCATATCGTCATCAATGATTTACATGATGGCATAGAGAGTACACTTATAAAGTTTGCAGATGATACCAAGCTGGGAGGGGTTGCAAGTGCTTTGGAGGATAGGATTAAAATTCAAAATGATCTTGACAAACTGGAGAAATGATCTGAAGTAAATAGGATGAAATGCAAAAAGGATGAATGCAGAGCTCACCACCTAGGAAGGAACAATCAATTGCACACATACAAAATGGGAAATGACTGCCTAGGAAGGAGCACAGCAGAAAGGGAACTGGGGGTCATTGTGGATCACAAGCTAAATAAGAGTCAACAGTGTAACACTGTTGCAAAAAAAGCAAATATTGTTCTGGGCTGTATTAGCAGGAGTGTTGTAAGCAAGACACAAGTAATTCTTCCGCTCTACTCTGTGCTGATTAGGCCTCAACTAGAGTATTTCAGGAAAGATGTGGACAAACTGGAGAAAGTCCAGAAAAGAGCAACAACAAATATTAAAGGTCTAGAAAACATGACCTGTGAGAGAAGCTTGAAAAAATTGGGTTTGGTCTGGAGAAGAGAAGATGAGGAGGGGACATAACAGTTTCCAAGTATGTAAAAGGTTGTTCAGCTATACCGAAAGAAGGACAGGAGACATTTGATACAGATTTAATCAGGCTGCAACTTTATTATTAGATGTCTGGGACGACCCGGCAGATAAAAGTGTATAGTGCTGGTAACTTGTGTTTATTCTGTAATTACCCGGGGTGGGCGAGACGGTCTTCCACCAACTCCCCATCTTTTCCATCCAGGTCCCTCCAGCAAATCCACTGCTGGGACCTTACCATCCATCCTCTCCCCCTCCCCCTGTAGGAGAATTAAGGGTTGGCTCCCTGCCATTCCAACCATAGGAGCCCCAAACCACACATCGTTCAGTTCCTTTAACCAACACATCCTTTTTAAGTCCTTTACTGGGCCATTTATCTGGGCACTGAATGCCTTCCCTATGGAGTACCCGCACTGGACTTCTGCCCTACATTTACCAAATAAGTTGCGACATTTAGCCTGCCACGACTTTTGTGCTCATCATAATAGGTCTTCCCTAACACCTGCTTTGGGGAAGGTGAAAACCCCCCACTCCACTGAAGACAATATGGCAGTGAGGGAAAAATTCCTTCCCAGCCCCCGTAAAAAGGAACAACTATCACAATGCCCACAGCAGGTTCAATCCCCACCTGATAATCACACCTGAAGGGGAGGGAGCATGGGTGCTGCCTTGCCTGCTGCATGGAGAAAGGGCTTTCCAAGGCCAGGGCTTGCACCTTTAAAGCCTTCTGCCCTTACATTCCAGAGGAAGGAATCATTGCTGCAAAGCTGACCAATACCAACCTTTTTGCAGCAGTTTATGGCAGGGAGGGGGAGAGCAAGGTCAGAAAGTACTACTGCCTTCCTCCGGCAAGCCTGGACAACGTCCCCTGCCCCCTGCTTTAAGTGTGGTGCAGTCATTGTTACAAGGAGGAGGGAGAAAAATTGTTTTCCTTAACCTTTGAGGACAGGACAAGAAGCATTGGACTTAACTTGCAGCAGGGGAGGTTTAGGTTGAAAATTAGGAAAAACTTCCTGTCAGGGTGGTTACGCACTGGAATAAATTGCCAAGGGAGGTTGTGGAATCTCCATCATTGGAGATTTTTAGGAGCAGGTTAGACAAACACCTGTCAGGGATGGTCTTGATAATACTGAGCCCTGCCATGAGTGCAGGGGACTGGACTAGAAGACCTCTCAAGGTTCCTTCCAGTCCTACGATATCATAATTCCCTCTGTCTCTCATTCTTAACCAGTCTTTATTTTCTGGTTCCCTCGCTTCATTTCAGACATGCCTTGGTAATCCCTGTTAGGGCAAAATCTCTCTCTCCTGATCTCCTTCCTCTTTTTAGTTGCTATAACACAGGGCAGAAATTTGTGCTCCTGCCCTCAATTTAATCTTCACCAAATCTGTTTTCATCTTTTTCTTTCATGCACTTCATTTCACTGAAACAGCTCTTACTAAAGTCATCAGTGGTCTTCTAGCTAAACCTAGCTATTTCTTCTCAGTTCTAATTGTTCTCAATCTTGATGTCGGTTCTGATAAAACTGACCACTCTCCTTCTTAAAACACTTCCTTCTCCCGACCTCCGAGATTCCATAACTCATTACTCACCTGGTTTTCTTTATTTTTCAGATCTCTTCTTCATTGTCTCCTTAGGAAGCTTCTCTTCCCTTCCTTCTATCTCACTACCCTCCTGAGCTCTAGCCTCAGTTTTCTTTTCTCTCCATGCCCTCTCCCTAGATGACTTCATTTGTTTTCAGTTTGTATTTTCACTAATATTCTGACTTCCATATCTACCTAGTACACCTGTTCTCCAACCATTTATATACCTCCAACTATTTCTCTTAGATATTTCATCATGTTAAGATCAACATGAACGTATCTTACCAAAATCTCTTCCCAATCACTTTCTTCTATTTTCCCTTCTTCATAACATCTACACAGCCATACTTACTGTTACCTTCCCAGACGTAGGTGGCAGCTTGCATGAAATAGAGAAGGAAAAGGTTATGAAAGTAAGAGCAAAGGCTTGATTGGCAAGAATCTGGGGGAAAATTAGGGGAAAAATGAGGGCAGCACCATATTTGGGAAAGCCTTTTATGTGAAGACAAGGACTCAAATTTGATACGGTAAGAAGCCAATACAGGTATTCAGAGACAGGGCAGACATATTCAGAGTGAAACTTGGAGAATTTGCATACTAACAAATATAAAGACTTTTATGCATGGAGTGTCAAAGCAGACAAGTGCTCTGGGATGCTCTCAACAACCACTGAGCATGAAGATAAAAGATTCAGGAGGAATTATTTAAAAAAGAAAACAAAACCAAAAACCTCACCTGAAAAAACAGACAGACCAAAAAAAAATGGAATTAAGATGATGCTTGCAAACTACCACATTGTTCACACTTCATACATGATATATCACTTACTTTCCCACCCCATCTTCTCTAAATAGATTATAAATTTCCTGGAGCAAGGAGTTCATCTAACTCTCTTTGTACAGCGGGGCTGTTCTAGATAAAGGGTTCTAGGGACTACAATAATAATAATAAAAAGAAGAACATCACAGGTAAGTAGAGATTCATAAGTGGACAGAGTGATTATTTCTTCTATTTGAAGAATATATCTTATCTAGAAAGATACAAATGGTATACATTTGTGATATTTGCTGTTCTAAGGATAGGAAATCCTGCAAATAGCATGGTCAGGTCAAATACCACACTACTGTAGATGCTGGTTTTATATTTTAATGCTTCCAACTATACTACACATAGAAATAAAAATGGGAGAAGTTTAGAGATTAACCAGGTTCAACACTCAACAGTATAAATTACAAGAAAGTGGCTTTATACTTTCTAGGAAGGAGTCCTCAATGTCACTCTGCTTGGACTCAATCCAGCAAGTTGTTGAAAACCTGCCAATGGGATTTGAGGACATTCAGCATCTCACAGCAACGTGATACCTGAATATCTTGATACAAAATATAAAGAAACATTCCGGCATCTATACTGTTGAGTGCTGATCCTTCTCGATATGGTAAGTGTTAACTTCACTTCTTAAGAGTAAGTCACACGGTGAGTAGTATTTAATTTACAGCAAGATAGGTATTTCATTGGTTAGGAATTGCACATATAGCTAGTATGTGCTGAATCACCCTATTATTTTTGTTACTCTGGTCTCCCCAATTCCTACCTGTTCACTGTATTCAGCTGTTTATCTTGTCTTTTAGACTGTAAGTTCTTTGGGGGCAGGGACTCATTTTCCATTTGTACAGTGCCAAACACAACAGAACTGTGCCCTTGAGGTCTAGGGTGACCAAATGAGAGGAAGAAAATATCGGGACACATGCGAGGGGAAGGGGGTCCGCCGGCAGAGCGCAAAAAAAAAAAAGCCGAGTGCTGCCGGTCGGTCGGGATGTGGGACAAACACCTAAATATGGGGTCACCCTATTGAGGTCTCTGGATGGTACTGCAAAATAAATATTTGATGATAATCTATCTTTTCTGGAATTCTAAAGATATTTAAACTGCAAAATTGTAAACTAGTATATTCTGGGTCTGGTGACAATCCACCAATATATCCTTCAGACTCAGTGCATACTTTGTTCCAAACCCCACAAGGAGCATGAAGATGATATTTTTAGGACTTTACAGACTTTGCCAAAGAGTTCACCAATTTATTCCACTTGCCTGCTTTGGGATATTTTTAAGACCTCTAATGTGGATCAGTGGAAATAGTTTGTGATTTACTTGCATAATACACTTGTAAGTTCCATGATTTTCTTGAGTGTGTTGAGGCAATTTAATTCATGGCAGAAACATGTTTTGTAGTTTCATTTACAAAACAATCACAAAAAGTTTCTATTCCATATTTCATTTCCTTCTGTTTTTCTATATTAATTTTATGATTTTTTTAAAACAAGTCTATGTAGCTGTGCTGGAGCAAAGTATCACCTTTGGTTAATATAATACTACATTAAATATTCACTCCCTGTGAAAATTCCCCTATCGTTTACTGGCCATGAATTATAGGACATGGAAAATCTACAATTTTCTCAGTGCAGTGTGGTGTGCTAAAATTTATGGACATATTCTCACTACCTTGTGCATGGCAGACAAGGAGACCAATTTAGGAAAATCTGTTTATGGATGCAAAGGAGCAGCCATGTGCCATAAGAGAACGGTGCTCCAAATATTACCATGGGGGAGGGGAAATATGGAGATCCATGAAAGGGGACAATGGAAATGCACAGAGGGACACATCCTCCTTTGGAAGGATCCAGAGGTATGGGACCCAAATTATCAGTGTATCCTAGATTCCACAGGTTTTGAGGCCTAGGCTGCTATCCCTGCACCCCTATTCCCAGCCACCAAGTCCACTGCACTGGTCCTCTGTTGTTTCCCTGTGGGACTTTCCACAGAAGGATATGATATTGGCCTTTGCTACAAATCTCCTTCCACAATACCATCAATTACCAGGACAGCATCAGTATGGAGTATGTTTCAAAGAGGTATTTGGACATTTAGGAAATGTTTTAGGGAGATAGGAAGAATTCTGGTAACAATTTAAATGGAAACAAAATGCTTAAAACACTTTTTAATGATGGGAGTAGGGTTGACGAGCCAGATTATGCTATTTTTAAAATCCCAGATGAGACTCTAGCCCAACATGGTATGGAGTGGTATCTATGAAGTCACCAGCTTCTCTAGATTTTTTTTTTTTTTTTTAGGGTGTGATGCTGCAGTCACTAACGGCAGATTGCTGAGCACCCTGGTCCTGATCCAGCAAATCACTAAACCATGTGCGTAATTTTAAGCATGTGAGTAATCCCATTGAAGTCAGTGGTTGGTTCTAAGGCAGGCAAGCTGTCATTGGATTTCCATGAACGTTCTGCTTTCCTTGGGATTGAAGGACTTTCAGTTACAAGCAAAATAAATCTAAAGTATTTTATAATGTTTAATTTAACAGTAAGTGCAATGCTATAAAGTGAATATTTCTTAATACTACAAAACATAGAGTACAATGAAAGAATCATAATCCTGAAAGATTGCTCAGAGAATGGCCATTTATCTTCTGGCAGCAGCTTGTATGCCACACTGAAATCTGCAGGATCTCTCTATTACTGTTCAGCGGGTAGTGCTACTAAGTCAGTAATTTTTTGTGCAAGTAAGATATCTAGTAGTAATTTAAAAACTACTTTAAAAATGTTTGGGGCATATGAGTGGATAAATCTATAAATATTTAGGCCACTAATCACATTTTATAATTCAGTGATAAAGAATATATTTTATATTCACGGATAGGCCATATTTTTAAAGGCAGATTCCTGATGTCTGTACTATAAAATTAATGAGCATTTACAGACCTACATTTTCTACTTATCTGGGTAATTATTTTGCCCACTCCCACTGAGCCAGATATTCACCAGAGAAGTACCTAGATAAGAAGGTATATTTAAAATAGAAATAAAACTCTTTCTCTTGGGCTTTGGTTACATGAGAAAGTTTGTGTTTGTTTTTTTCAGTAAACCTTTAGTTATTTTGGCATGAACTGCCTTTTGACCACACACAAAAGTTCTTTTAAAAATATATATCTGGTAGCTTGTCCTGCTTTAATTAACCTGTTTTGGAAATGGTATAGTTCTATTCTGGAATGAGGTTATACTGGGACTTATCCATATTGCAGATTAATTATACTGCTTCTCCCACTGCTATCCCACACTGCATTACTTCATACTTGTATCAGCCTGTTCTGTTTAACTTTGTGCGGTCTACCGCTCTCTGGTCAGCTGGACCGAATGTCATCTCCCTGTTTAAATGCTCATGCACAGTCAGGCAATTCCAGTTCATGGCAGATTCACACACTTGGCATCGCATTCTCATTATTGCAGCCATCTCCCCCATGCTTCTGCATGTTCTTGTCTTAAGGTCCTGGATGTCCCTGCCCTCTGGGAAAAGGAACCTGTCCAGAAGAACCTTCTGGAGAATAGAAATTCCACTTCATGGAGGATTTTGAAATTTCAAAATTCATTTTCATTCAGAGTATGAATGAAACCCTAAAATTTTAAAAGTCTCTGTCAAAGAAAATTCCAAAAAAGTTAACTTTAGACAATTGAAACATCTTATTTTTATGATGATGTTTTGTTTATTATATTATAGGTCTGTCAAGCGATTAAAAATAATCATGCAATTAATTGCACTGTTAAACAATAATAGAATACCATTTATTTAAATATATTTGGATGTTTTCTACATTTTCAAATATACTGATTTCAGTTACAACACAGAATACAAAACAAACTGTACAGTGCTCACTTTGTTTATTTTTATTACAAATATTTGTACTGTAAAAAACAAATAGTATTTTTCAATTCACCTACAACAAGTATTGCAGTGCAATCTCTTTATCATGAAAGTTGAACTTACAAATGTAGAATTATGCATCAAAAAAAACCTGCATTCAAAAATAAAATAACGTAAAACTTTAAAGCCTACAAATCCACTCAGCCCTACTTCTTGTCTAGCCAATTGCTCGGACAAACAAGTTTGTTTACATTTGCAGGAGATAATGCTGCCTGCTTCTTGTTTACAGTGTCACCTGAAAGTGAGAACAGGCGTTTGCATGGCACTGTTGTAGCCAGCATCACAAGATATTTACATGCCAGATGCGCTAAAGATTCATATGTCCCTTGATGCTTCAACCATCATTCCAAAGGACATGTGTCCATGCTGACAACGGGTTCTGCTTGGTAACGATCCAAAGCAGTGGGGACTAACGCATGTTCACTTTCATCATCTGAATTAGATGCCACCAGCAGAGGGTTGATTTTCTTTTTTGGTGGTTTGGGTTCTGTAGTTTCCGCATTGGAGTGTTGCTCTTTTAAGACTTCTGAAAGCATGCTCCATACCTTGACCCTCACAGATTTTGGAAGGCACTTAAATCTTGGGTCAAGTCCTGTAGCTATCTTTAGAAATTTCACATTGGTATCTTCTTTGCATTTTGTCAAATTTGCAGTGAAAGTGTTCTTAAAATGAACAACGTGCTGGGTCATCATCTGAGACTGCTATAACATGGAATATATGGCAGAATGCGGGTAAAATAGAAGGAGACATACAATTCTCCCTAAGGAGTTCAGTCACAAATTTAAGTAACACATTCTTTTTTTAATGAGTGTCCTCAGCATGGAAGCGTTTCCTCTGGAATGATGGCTGAAGTATGAAGAGTCATATACATTTTTAGCGCATCTGGCACGTAAATATCCTGCGACGCCAGCTACAACAGTGCCATGTGAACATCTGTTCTGACTTTCAGGTGACCTAAATAAGAAGCAAGCAGCATTATCTCCCATAAATGTAAACAAACTTGTTTCTCTTAGCGATTGGCTGAACAAGAAATAGGACTGAGTGGATGTGTAGGCTCTAAAGTTTTACATCGTTTTGTTTTTGAGTGTAGTTGTGTAACAAAAAAAATCTACATTTCTAAGTTGCACTTGCATGACAAAGAGATTGCACTACAGTACTTGTATGAGGTGAATTGAAAATGACTATTTCTTTTGTTTATCATTTTTAGAGTGCACATATTTGTAATAAAAATATAGAGCGAGCACTGTACACTGTTTTCTGTGTTGTAACTGAAATCGATATATTTGAAAATATAGAAAAAACATCCAAAAATATTTAAGACATTTCAGTTGGTATTCTATTGTTTAACAGTGTGATTAATCTATATTCTTAACTCTTTGGGTTCAAATAAATGTCTGCAAAAGTCTAGGTATTTGTAGTGCATTTTGTGCTGATCTTCAGGTGTTACAAAAAAAATAGAAAAGAGAGTGCTCTATTTTGACATGCACATTTCAAGACAAAACAGCCTTCTTGGGACTATCTATATAGGTGTTTGATTTCCTTTCACTCATGTACCAGTTGTGGGGGCACGTGACAGGCCCTTGGGAATATAAGGAGGCATGCCATTTGAGGGCGTGCCATAAGTGCTCCCTTACACTACCCCAAACGGCAGGCTACCTCTCTCCCCTGGGGAGAAGAATAGTTTTGACTCCTTCACCTACACATTTTTATGAGCCCTTCAACAGAAACATGAGTGTAGTCAACAACTTACGAAGGAGTTCCACCACAGTTCCATTGCACCAGTATGGTTCACTGGTATGTTGAATCAACAAAGGTTTTTATTATGTAAAACTTGGCTCAAAAAGCTCATTGAGGTACAGGTCCCCCTAATGACATCAGTTCTCAATAAAATCTTTATACAAGCACATTGCATTCTTTTCCTCCATTGCATTCATTTTCAACCACTTCACAATGGTCTCAAAGTAGGGTTCAATGCACCTGACCCTGTTTCCCTGACCATTTGGGACACCCACAGAGACATACTCTCCATCTATTCATAATGCACAGACAGTCTCTCCACCTTTGCCTCTCTGCTCTTGGTGAGAATCTCTTCCTTTGTCTCAAAGATGTTGTTGAAAAAACAGCAAGCACCTATCACACAAAGCAGATGTTGCTCAGAAGCCTAAAACTTTGCTATGAGGTACATCTACCTTCCCTTCAGTCTTCTAAACACCCTGCCACATCCTGAAGTCCTGCAGCCATTCTTGGTCATCCTAGTCCTACATCATTATCCTGTCACACCAGTTACTCGTAGTTTGTGCAGTCCAGAAGCAGCTCTCCCAAGTCAAGCTGCTAAGGGAAAATGTCCTACAGATGTAACTGATCAATTTCATTCTCCTCCTCCTCTAGCTGCATCACTGCAGCATCACCATGGCAGTGTCTCAAAGCTTCTGGCTGTGTGACTGCAAATACATGTGGACCAGCCTGTTCATATTAATTAGTCAGGATTGTGCTGTTCATACTTGTTTCCTCCATGCTGCCGGACAGCAGTTTGAAAATGGTGGTTGCTCACCAAAAAACGGATGAATGATAGGATGCAAAAAGGAATCACAGGAATTTGTTAGCTTGAGACCCCTCCGCCCCAAATCCCAGAATTCCAGTAGGTTCTGATAGGCATCCCACAATGCACTGTGAGAAAAATCCCAGAATACAAAGAGCTAGTGGCAGAACATTGCATTATGGGATATAATCAGGATTACTTCATACAGCACTTTCCAAAATAGTGCTATGTCTTAATCTTAGTGTTAAGGGGTTGTGTGTGTGTGTGTACCCAAATGTATGTTTTGGTTGGGGTAGGAAGAAGTTAAGTCCTTCCTGTGGGGCCTGGAGTTACTCGCAGTGTCCCAATAAATCCTTTGATTTCTGTAAGAGAGCATTATATTGTCTGCCCAGAATGCTGCACAGTTATTTCAAAGAAGCACAGTACTGTGTGGATACAATGGTTCACAAGTGAAGAAACTTAAACCAGCATAAATGAAGGGCTGGAGACTCACTCGTTAGCTATAGTTATAACAGAAAAACATATACTGAAAAGACTTTCATAGAATCATAGAAGATTAGGGTTGGAAGAGACCTCAGAAGGTCATCTAGTCCAACCCCCTGCTCAAATCAAGACCAATCCTAACTAAATCACCACAGTCAGGGCTTTCTCCAGCAGGGCCTTAAAAACCTCTGAGGATGGAGATTCCACCACTCATAGACTTTAAGTTCAGAAGGGATCATTATGATCTTCTAGTCTGACCTCCTGCACAACGCAGACCACAGAATCTCACCCACTCACTCCTGCAACAAATCCCTGACCTATGTCTGAGCTATTGAAGTCCTCAGCTTGTGGTTTAAAGACTTCAAGGTGCAGAGAATCCTCCAGAAAGTGACCCGTGCCCCACGTTGCAGAGGAAGGCAAAAAACCCTCAGGGCCTCTGCCAATCTGCCCTGGAGGAAAATTCCTTCCTGACCCCAAATATGGTGATCAGCTAAACCCTGAGCATGTGGGCAAGACTCACCAGCCAGCACCCAGGAAAGAATTCTCTGTAGTAACTCAGATCCCACCCTGTCTAGTGTCTTATCACAGGCCATTGGGCATATTTACCGCTAATAGTCAAAGATCAATTAATTGCCAAAATTAGGCTATCCCATCATACCATCCATTCCATAAACTTATCAAGCTTAGTCTTGAAGCCAGATATGTCTTTTGCCTCCACTGCTCCCCTTGGAAGGCTATTCCAGAACTTTACTCTTCTGACGGTTAGAAACTTTTGTCTAATTTCAAGTCTAAACTTCCTGATTGTCAGTTTATATCCATTTGTTCTTGTGTCCACATTGGTACTGAGCTTAAATAATTCTTCTCCTTCCCTGGTATTTATCCCTCTGATATATTTATAAAGAGCAATCATATCTCCTCTCAGTCTTCTTTTGGTTAGGCTAAACAAGCCAAGCTCTTTGAGTCTCCTTTCATAAGACAGGTTTTCCATTCCTCGGATCATCCTACTATTCCTTCTCTGTGCCTGTTCCAGTTCGAATTCATCCTTCTTGAACATGGGAGACCAGAACTACACACGATATTCCAGATGAGGTCTCAGCAGTGCCTTGTATAATGTTACTAACACCTCCTTATCTTTACTGGAAATACCTCGCCTGATGTATCCCAAGACCACATTAGCTTTTTTAACGGCCATATCACATTGGTGGCTCATAGTCATCCTGTGATCAACCAATACTGCGAGGTCCTTCTCCTCCTCTATTACTTCCAACTGATGTGTCCCCAATTTATAACCAAAATTCTTGTTATTAATCCCTAAATGAATGACCTTGCACTTTTCACTATTAATTTTCATCCTGTTACTATTATTCCAGTTTACAAGGTCATCCCGATCTTCCTGTATGACATCCCAGTCCATCCCTGTGTTAGCAATACCTCCCAGCTTTGTGTCATCCGCAAACTTTATTAGCACATTCCCACTCTTTATGCCAAGGTCAGTAATAAAAAGATTGGTCCCAAAACTGATTACTGAGGAACTCCACTGGTAACCTCCTTCCAGCCTGACAGTTCACCTTTCAGTATGACCCGTTGTAGTCTCCCCTTTAACCAGTTCCTTATCCACCTTTCAATTTTCATATTGATCCCCATCTTTTCCAATTTAGCTAATAATTCCCCATGTGGAACTGTATCAAATGCCTTACTGAAATCAAGGTAAATTAGATCCACTGCGTTTCCTTTGTCTAAAAAATGTTAAAGAAGGAGATCAGGTTGGTTTGGCACAATCTGCGTTTTGTAAAACCATGTTGTATTTTGTCCCAGTTACCACTGACCTCGATGTCCTTAACTACTTTCTCCTAAATTTTTTTTTCCAAGACCATACATACTACCGATGTCAAACTAACAGGCCTGTAGTTACCCGGATCACCTTTTTCTTCCCTTTCTTAAAAATAGGAACTATGTTAGCAATTCTCCAGTCATATGGTACAACCTCGAGTTTACAGGTTCATTAAAAATTCTTGCTAATAGGCTTGCAATTTCATGTGTCAGTTCCTTTAATATTCTTGGATGAAGATTATCTGGGTCCCCCCAATTTCATCCCATTAAGCTGTTCGAGTTTGGCTTCTACCTCAGATGTGGTAATATCTACCTCCATATCCTCATTCCCATTTGTCATCCTCCCATTATCCCTAAGCTCCTCATTAGCTTCCTTCCTAGATAACCCATTCCAGTGCTTCACCACCCTCCTAGTGAAATAGTGTTTCCTAATATACAACCTAGAACTCCCACAGTGCAACTTGAGACCATTGCAACTTTCCCATGTAAACAAGACCTTCCTTCCTTCCTGTATGGCCTGTATTGGGCAATTATACACTCCAGGAAGTAGTCTGTCTTGTACATAAATTTGCAGTGATTGCAAGTGCAAATGCAGATGCACATTTTAGTATTCAGACCACATCCATACCTTTAAAATGGTGGCCCATGCTTTAAAACTTTACTGGAGTAGCTGTTTGAAAGGAAATGAAATACATAAATCTAACAGTGATTTCAGATACTAATTTATTAGGAAGTGTGTTAACTGTAAAAAAAGGCTTTTAATTGCACCCTTTAAAATGGTGACATTTGTGTGACATTTTAAAGTGCCCAGGCCTTAGTTTAGGCAGGTAGGTTTATGTTTCTTCTGAAACACCTAAGTCAGAATAGGAGATGCATTGTGCTTCAGGTGCTGATTACAGAATAGCAAGAGAAGCCCAGTGAAGAATCTAAACTCAGGTCTTGCCATGTAAATGAACCTGGAAGTGACTTTAAACAATTCTCTTTTAAAATGTCTTTGCAGCCTTACCTGAACAACCCCTTGTGGGTAGTTACCAGGCTGTTGCATAGGACTCAAACCTTGGATCCCATATGCTTTTAAATTTACTGAGAGTCTGAGCAGCAGCAGCAGCCAGACACTATCCCTGTATCTGGCCTTTCAAGCACATGTATGGGATACAAAGCACAAGTGATATACAGATATATGGGAAAACAATAAATAGTTGAATGCAGGACCCTCTCTCAGTTTCCTCAGACCCTCCTGAGTCAATGTCCTCCAGGGAGTACAGGATCTTTCTGCCCCCTCTCTCCTCCTTCCCATCACCCATTCTGCTAATTCAATTGAATGCTGTCGTGAACAATGGGGATAAAAGAAAATATTGAATTGTCTGGCTGTGCTAATTGCATTAGATGTTTATCTATGTCTCTATACATGTACTTTATCGCAGTGTGATGTTTGGAAAGAGACAATAGACAAAATATCCATTCTACTTGAGGGTGCTTGAGGGGTTCTTCTTAGGGAGCTATATCCATTCCAGCAAACCATTTAAACATCTCTCCAATTTATGGATAACTTAAGAGCCTTTCACAGTAACAGCACTGTGAATACTAAGCAAAAGAGATGCACCTTTATTTTGCAGTCATTTCTGATCGCATTAAATCTGTGCTTGTGTACAATAACATATAATACTGTCTTGCAGCCATGAATGCTGGAGAATATAATGGTGATTCAAGGATTCGTTTATGTTCAGTACATGCTGTGCAGCAGTTGTATTGGTCCAGAGTATATAAAATAGGGATGCATTGACAAAATAAGACAGAATTCCTGATGACAAAGTGAGTTCCATAGCATGTTCAGAGAAACAAGCCAATGGAGGAAATTGCAGTTCAATCCTGTCAAACTCTGAAGAGTTACTGTACACTGTGTAAGTCACAGTAAGTTGAAGGGTATAAATACATAGACCCTTGAACTTATTAGACATGAAATAATTGAAAGAACTTAGTATCCAGAATGAGTAGGAACAGAATAGTGTAAGAGGACCATTTAGTAGAGGTTTCATGTGTAGAAAGCATGAGTAAAATATAAGTAGTTTGTAGCAAAGTTCAGCAATTAATGAACATATTATGTAATGATCCTATTTAAAAGCTGTATTTAAAATCTTTATGGTTGCAGTTAAGCACTCAAAATGTCAAAGTTAATATTATAAAAGCAAGTTTAATCCTGCCCCTAATAAATATGTATTATGGAAGATTCTTTAATGATAATCATATGATATTTCTCAAATTATCTAATATCCTTGGTTTTTCCATAGTCTAAAAAAACCCACACAATCTAGGACTTGGCGTTTTGTCAGATTATGTGAAAGTCACCAATATAAAAGACACACAATGAGAGAATAACATCTCCAGTGAGGAATCCCATGGCAGAGCAGAAGGCTGGAGCCAGACAATGGAGCGAGGGCAGGATCTTGGGGGGAAGAAGCAGAGTAGGGGCAGGGACTCGAGTGGGGGAAGGGCTGAGCCGGTACAGGATTTCATGGAGGTGGGGCCACAGTCTGGGCACTGGTGGCCTCCCCCCTTCTAGGGAGCTTCTGGCACTCTGTAGGCTCCCCAAAGGAAAGACTCACATGCCACCTATGGCATTAACCTAAATAGAAAGCTAGCTGTTAATTTAGAAGCCAAATATGTTCAGCCACTGAAGCACTTCTATAATTATTTGCCTTCCCATGGAAATGATGTATCTTGATACTACTATAAATTAGTTGAATAACTCACCTGGATCTGGAATCAGTTGTCATATTATCTCTGTATGCAGCTTTCATAGAGCCAAATTCAGCTTGGGTTAAGTAGATACAATTCCCATGAAGTCAGTGCAGTTACGCCTGGCTACACCAGGGCTGCATTTTGTCCAATTAGCTTGCTTCTAACAAGGACTTGTATAAAAGTGAACTTTATAGGCCAGATCCTGAGACATGGAATCCCCTTTTGGCTGCATTGGAAGCAGTTCTGGCCAGCATAACCGTCATTTGGTGGCTGTTTAAAGCTGACATATTTTAGAATATGGACAATTGAAAATCAGTCCAGGGAATGCAAATGGCTCCTTCATTCAGCGCCAACTAGGATTTCAACAGTATTATGAATAACACTTCATGTGCTTTCTACTACGCCATATAATTAGGTACTGCTATATTTGCGTGTTTGGCTAAAGTTAAATTCATAAATCAGAAGTTGCTTTACTCCTATAATCAGATGTCTAGTGGGAAGTCTTATTGTCAATACAAAATCAGTGTCATTATTTGTACTGGGTTTAAGTCCCAGAGCTGCCTGTTATGGGCTAGGGATTTGAGTTGGGGTTTTCCACATCTCAAGTGCTCTAATCACTTGACTTTTCTGGGGGGCAGCGAAGGCAAGTCAGAGATTCCATCCTGCACTTGAGCACTCTTACAAAGAAAAGTTTCATAGAAACTGGCACATTGCCATGAAAAGTTTGTTTCTATGAATCAGCTTTTCTTACCAAAAGAGTTTTGTTAGAAAATTTCCCATCAGCTCTAGTGGACAATACCAAATGCTTCAAAGGAAAGTGCAAGAAACTCCATTGTGAGCAGGTAGTTAGAGATAAGCTTAAGTCCTGCAATCAGAGGTTTAGTATCCCTTCCAGAATTTACAGCCATTTGTGGCCAACATTCGGTGCAGCTGCACCAATTCAGTGCAACCTTAAGTATCTTGGGCTATCAGTAACTTGCCACAACTTTTCCTGCAGCTTATTCACAGCACATGATGCTTGTTTTTTCTGCATGGCCCATGCATTTTGCAGAGAGGAAGGGACAGTTACATAGTGGAGAGATAAATTTGTATCCTGAGGATCGCCTCTACATAGCCTCGCCACTGCTTTTTCCATGGATTTATTCCCTTTCACATCATACAATATATGGGCCAAAGAATCTTGGAATGCAACTGAATAAGGATGTAAGAATTGCTTTGCACTGCTGAGCTGTGAGATTGTTAATATGACATGCTAAATTGTTGTTGAACCGTGAAAAGAAATTAATGGTTGAGAAGATTACTCTGTAACCAATTTCAGCAAAGTGTCTTTACTACGCAACAGTTGGAAAATGGAGGAAAATATCCTCGGCATACCTGCCAACATCTTCAGGCAAAAACTCAGCAAGTCCTAAATGTTCATAAATTGAATTAGGTGTTACGAGATTGATTTTTAAAATGTTGATTTTTGTCCTATAAAGCCCTAAATGGACTGGGACCTACTTACCTATATCAGGGATAGCCCCAGATACAATTAGCAGAGATGCTTGATCTGAAAGGCCATTGGTATAAAAGAGAGGGGGCACATGTCAGGGTGTGCTCTGGTAGGGTCTGAGAACTAGGAAGTCACTTTCTCCTCAGGTCCACAACAGATGGATTTTTGTCAGCCTTTGGGGCATGTTGCCAGGTCTGTCTCTTGTCCCTTGCCTGTGAGGAGGAGATGGATGTTGGGTATAGCTGGTAGCAGTGATTTGAGATTCTGGGGGTTCATGAAAGGTCTATTAATTTCTACTATGTTAATGTTATTGATGGATTATTGGATTTGAGCTGTCGGCACTGATGGGTCTATTAGTTTCCTTAGTGTAATTTAGAAGATTATACAGGGCAGTGGTGGGAAACCTGCAGCCTGCGGGCCACATGTGGCCCGCAGAGTAATCCACTGGCAGGCCACGAGACAGTTTGTTTACACTGACTGTTGCAGGCAAGACTGCCTGGAGCTGGTGCTCTCTTATTGTAGCTTGAAAAATCCAAATAAATCATCTAAACTGGGGTTGTGTTCCAATTACAACCATTGGTTGCTAAACAAGTGCAATCTGTAGTGTGGAAAGACACAGCTTCTTTTTACACCAATGGGGTTTACACTGGAGTCTCAAATAGGGGTAAACTCCACTGCTGCAAATAGTAGCTTTGCCTGTCTATACTTAAGTTTGCACTGGTGCAGCTACATTAATGCTGGCTATTGATGGCTGGAATCAGGGTAAATCCCCAGACTTTGCAAGGCCTTGGAATAATTGCTGACAATACAGTAGCCCTCCAGCCAGTGGAAGAGTAGTGGCTATGTGGAAATTGGGATTGGAGAAGATACGTTGGTGTTGGTATATCCAGCAATTTGGCGGCATCAAACCTGGGACCTCTGGAGCTTAGTTCATGAGCCTCTGCCGCATGACCTGAAAGCTCTCTCTCTGCCACTAGACGGGACAGAACACCATACCCAGGAGGTGTGTGGGTTACACAAATTTTGGAACTGGACAAGGTCCAAGAGATTTTTGGGATAGAAGTTGGTACCTGTTTCTTCTTGCCTGGCAAAAGGAAGAGGTGTTTCCACCTGGAGGAGGAAGTTGACTGCCAGAGACAGGGGCTGGACATATGCCAAATCCGTCCCAACGATCCAATTCAGGCAGCTGTGTGTGAGGATCCAGAGGTTACCTGCTAGTAGAGTTATTTTAAGAATAAAATTTGTCCCATGATGTTAGAAAAAATAATACGAAGATGATTGCTTTTTCCTTTCAAATTATTTGACAAATATTCCCCTAGGAGAGTATTATTACCTGTCTGTTTTCAGCTGTGGTTCATAGGTCTTTCCCATAGTGAGTTTTACTTTAAAGCACAGGCAGATTTAAAAATGTTTCTGATAGATGTCAAACAACTTTTTGATTTCCAGTGTCTGGCCTTGGTGGCATATTGCCAGATTTGAAAAAGCACTTTGTTGTAGTGAGTATGTATATTTTGTGATACACCTGGTCGTCTTCTATAATGCAGATATATTCAACCCATCATGAAATTCCTAAACCGCTAATTCCCATATCAACTTTGTACTTGTCAGGTTTCTGTGAAACTAGTCCCAGAGTGTCCCAAATTGGCCAGTCTATGTAACTGATTCGCTTCTGACAACTCTGCCATCTGAAATTCCCAGACCTGTGAGGAATAAATGCCACTTTCCCTTTGCTAATTAATCTAATCATGATGAAGCTTCCAATCAGTCTTGTAGCTTTGCTACAGAATCCCATCAGTTTGTTTTCACATTATCTGCACAAAGCAGAAATGAAAACCTCTTTCTTCCTGTAGTTACCATACTTTTCACAATGTAGCCAGCTATCAGTGCAGGGAACACTTGATCTGGCTTAGCTTAACTTTGTTTTGGGTTTCTTCTAATGAAATATTTACAGGAACAAAGGATTGTCATTAGTACGTTTCCATTTTGCCCAAATGTTTCTTTATATACTGCAGATAAAAGTCTAAATAAAGACACTGAAAAATGCTAGAATATATGCTGTGAAAGAGCCTTAGATTTAACATGCTTTTCATCAATCTTTTTTTTCAACATGAGCTTTCTATGTGGAATGTAAAAGAGAATGGGCCTGTAGGTTTTGTGGAACCAAAAAGAATTTATTCACACTAAGCACTAGAACAGATCAATTGTTTACTAAATTAAGTAATAGGGTTGCCAACTCTGACTGAAACTATTCCAAGAGATTTCCCCCCCCCAACATGATGTAATGTCATTTTCTTAATGTGGAGTTACATTAAAATATCCTACTAAAATCTCCCAGATTGGTTTCACTAGTCATGGGGAGATCAATGCCGATTCTGGGAGACACAATCCTGGAATCTACTTACTGCAAGTAATCTATTTACTGGCTCTAATTCAGCAAAGCGTTCAGGTGTGTACTTAAGTTTAAGCATGTGATTATGTGCTATGATGAATAGGAATGGATTTAAGCACATCTTTAAGTCCCACTGAAGTCTGCAGGTGATATCCTGGCTCCCCTAAAGTCAATGGCAAAATTCCCATTGACTTCAGTGGGCCCAAGATTTCACCCAATTAGTGTGTCTACTCTGCAAATAAACATCTGTGGCTGGCCTGTGTCAGCTGAGACTAGGGCTGGAGACGGTTCTGGGACCCTGGGCGGGTGGGAGGATTCCAGAGCTTGGGTGTCAGCCCTAGTTTGAGCATCTACTCTACAGTTAAACAGCCCCTTAGCCTGAGCCCCTTAGCCTGAGTCAGCTGACATGGGCCAGCCACAGGTTTTTAATTGCAGCGTAGTATCCAATGTGATTTAAGCACGTTTAAATGCTTTGTTGAGTCAGAGCCATTACAAGCTTTTCTATTATAAAAGATCCTCAAGCACGGAACTTAAGGACTCAGTTGTGTCATTCACCCTCCAGCCCAAGTAGGCAGCAGTGTGATGCTAACCTACCCCATGGGGAGCAGGGAGAAGCTGTGAAAAGTGCAAGAATCTCAGTGCACGTGCTCCATCTTGCATACTTGCATAAAGGGCTGTCAAAATTTGGCCCTAAATAATATCCATCTTAACTCTTAAATAAAAGACACCTGTACTCTATCAACTGTTCCTCCACTGTAGCACTGGCTACTCCATTCCCACCTTTTGGCCCTTGTGTAGACATTTTATAGAATTTAATAGAAAGTTTTATTTATTAATCATCCCTATCTTACAGAGCTTAATTGAGAATGTTATCCCTACTATACAACTATAGGACTGTTATAAATAATTGATTACAAACTCAAAATCAAGTTTGATGAGTTTGAATAATTTTTGCACAGCTGACTACATTCTTACAGAACACTCTGGCCAACATTTTCAAACCTGTGTGTCTCAATTTAAATTCCTTAATACTTATTTAGGTGCCAAAATATATAAGTGGGCTAATTATCAAAGGTGCTGAGAACCTGCAATTCCTATTGACTCTGCTGGGATTTGAGGGCACTCAGACCTTCTAAAAATTAGCCTACTTATATTTAGGTAAATAATAAGAATTAAGGACCGTAAATTTAGACACCCAGGTTGGAGAAAATTTTGGCCTATAGGTGTAGGTTGGAATTTTCAGAAGCAATCAACTTGCTCTGACTCTGCTTCTGGGAAGTCAGTGGTAAAATTCGCAGAAATCTCATGGGAATTGAGTTTAGCCAACTCTGAGCACTATTAAAACCCCACTCTTAATCCCTCCCAATTTTTATGTGACATTTCTTAAAGGGGAGGAATGAAGCTTTGATATCCAGGGTGACAGCTAGGATTTCCAGGCTACAGGAATGAACTTGAATTTGTTTAGTGTTTAAAAATATAAATATAAATTATTACAAGGTTTATTATTATTAACAAGGTCACTGTCATAAACTCACCAATGTTAATGTAAATGTTTCAGTCACTTTTGCTGGCTTGTTCTGCTGTTTTTCTCTGCTACTCCATTATTATTGCTTGTTCACCTTTTCCTTCTTCCACCACTATTATGCTATCATTAGGTCCTGATTATCTCCCCCACCTCTGTGTTTCTCCTCTGAGTTTTTATTTCATTCCTCATCAGGAAATTCAAAAGGTTTTCTTCTGAAAGTAACCGGGGACTTTTCTTGCCTTTATGATACTCTGATTGGATAATGAAGCCCCACATGTCCTAGCAGCACTCCCCCTGCTGGTTCTTACAGAATGTAGCAGAAAGCTGCCTGCCACTATCTCTGCACTGTACATGTTCTACTTTCTCTCCTTTGCAGTTGCAGACTGGAAGCAGAGAGAGCCTCTGACAATCGTGCTGGTAGTTCTTGAGGTCTGTTTTATAAAACCCTGCCCCCATATGTCAAATTATTAACACCAGTCAATACCTTCTTAGATTCTAAGCCCAGAAGGGTCCACTGTGATCATCTAGTCTGACCTATATAAACAGGCCACATAACTTCCCCCAAACAATTCCAAGAGCATGTCTTTGAGAAAACCATTGAACCTTAATTTAAAAGTCGTCAGTGATGGAGAATCCACCACAACCTTTGGTAAATCGTTGCAATGGTTAATTACTCTTGCTGTCAAGTGTATGCCTTATTTCCTGTTTGAATTTATCTAGGTTCAACTTCCAGCCACTAGATCATGTTATACCATTCCCTGTGAGACTGAAGAACTCATTATTAAAAAATTGTTCCCCATCTAGGTACTTATAGACTGTGATCTAGTCACCTTAAGCTTCTCTTTGTTAACCTAAATAGATTGAGCTCTCTGAGTCTGTCACTATAAGGCATGTTTTTCTAATCCTTTAATCATTCTCATGGTTCTTCCCTGAACTCTTGTCAATTTATCAACATCCTTCTGGAGTTGTGGGTACCAGAACAGGGAACAGTATTCCAGCGGCACTAGCCCCAATGCCAAATACAGGAATAAAATAAACTCTCTACTCCTACTTGAGATTCCATTTATGAAGTGGTGACCTAGAAGTGTCATTTTCATGAGTATATGAGAATAAAAATAATTCCCTCCTTTAAGAACCAAGATGAGGAATATTACACTGTATTCACTGTTTATATACTGGCACTGTATTCATTGTTTATATAGTTCTGTAGCAGGAAATTTTTCTTTACACTATTGCAATAGGTTGTAGTTTTATACAAACTGAGGGCATGAGCTCATAGTCTTTATTCAGGTAAAGTTCAAGATGACGAAACAAAACTTAATTAATTGGGGGTAAATCTTGTATTCACCACTATGCTTACATTAACTAAGGACTGAGTAGGAGCTACAGGAGTGGGCCCTGGAAAAATTCATTCTCTTTTCAGGCATAACTCGCACTGCAGTTAGGTAGACAGATCCCTGGAACAATGTATTCACAACTCAAGAATAACGAAAATGTGTAATTAAGTTTTGTCTTTAAAAGTTCTTTAAAGCTGTCTCAGTTTGTGTAAAAATGTTAACATGTACAGCTGTGCTAACATCTCTTTCCTCAGAGTCTGTGTTTAACTTTGTCTTTGTAAAGTGGCATTATAAAACCCTCTTTTGCTGCAGCATCAACTTCATCAGCTGACTTGCCTACTGTATTTTGTCTAAAAATTATACAAACCACAACACTATACCTCCTGTTTTGGCCACTGTCAGCACAGATGGGGGAGTAAGCGCTGCTTTACTGCCACTGAGTGACCCACGTTGTACACTCAGCTCTCGGTGTGTCAGATTGTCTTCAGTGGTTTGAAAAGTCTACAGGAGTTAGTAAAAGATAAAAAGAAAGAAGTATCCCTCTTGAATTCTGCTCCCTGCTGATGCAGATTGGACCTATCAGCTTTTATAACACTTCACAGGCTAAATCGTTTGCTATACTGTACTGGAGAAAAAAAGGCTTATTGTTTCTTTCTTTAAACAAATTAAAAATCTCCCTCCCTCTCTTTCTTTTTACAGTGTTAAAAATTACTCAGACTGCCTCAGCTCTTCACTCAACCATCAGCTAAAACCACATGAAGCCGGCTGTTAGGTGGAATGTTTCATAATGATGTGTGCTTGTCAGTGCAAAACAACAGGAAATTTCTGAGAGTCAAGACTTAGTGGCACACATAAATCAACCTTTTATATTTCATTAAAAATTCTTCCTTAACTTACAGGAAAGGATCCTTTCTACAGAGAACTGAGCGGCGAACACCTCCTGAAGGAGTGGAGGCAATGACATTTTATTTTATATATTTTAAAAAAAATTCAATCTGCAAAACAATTGCAGACTCACCCTGTTTAAGCATGTATAGCAGGCACTTTTTCATACTATTTTGCTTGCTGCACACATTGTTTGTAATATTTTACCATGTTAAATTGTAACGATTTAATTATCAATGGCCCATTTCAGCTTGGAGGCAGGCAGGCACAGTCCTATTGCCCTAAGTGAAATGTCTCTGCTTACAGTGGGACTGAATTTGACCCAATGTCTGAAGGACCCATAGTACTAAAATCTTGTCAAAGTGATACAATTCCTACATTGCATGGAACAGTGACAGTGACCACATGAGATCTGAAGAAGCTGTGCATTCAGTACATTCTCAATAGATCTTCCCCCAGTGTTAAGGCATTTCCATTGCCTTCACAATGTGAGCAAAATCCCCTAGACCAGCAGTTCTCAAACTTTAGCAACCCAAGGACCCACATTTTGATTTAAATATTTTTGCAGAACCCCCACTCAGCCCGAGAGGCCCCACCCCCACTCCACCCTTTTCCCCAAGGCCCCATCCCCACTCCTCCCCCTCCCTCCCAGCGCCTCCTGCTCACCACAGAACAGCTGTTCCCCTGTGTGCAGGAGTTGCTGGGAGGGAGGGGGAGGAATTAATTAACAGGGCCTACGGACCCCCTGGAGTCCCCTCACAGACCCTCGGGGGTCTGCAGGCCCCAGTTTGAGAGAGGCTGCCCTACACAACAGGGGACATGAGCACTAACTGGAATGATGACCTTTCCAGCTAACGGATGAGCTGTGAGAACTGCTGAAATACATTCCATCCTTGTCCTCCACTTTGTTTAAGTCAAGTATTTTTCCTTTGAGTTCAAAAATGGCATCAGTGGAATGGACAAGGGATGTTGTTGGGAGAAAGAGGCATAAGGATACTGGAATTGAACCTGGTGGTTACTGTTTGGTTAGGATGAGTGGGTTGTATGGTGGAAAGTGGATATAAGGAATGAAATTTAGGGAGAGGGAAATTAAGAATGTTTATTTTGATGGACAAAAATATGTAATGTGCCTGTCCATCTCCCTGATTGCTGCTTATATATGTTGTATCCTTTTGCTCCCTGTCTTCATCTCTTTAGTATGTGAACCCTTCTAAGCAGGGACTATGTTTACCTCTCTGTTTGGAAAATACCTAACAACTTTTGAGCTTCATCTCAATCTAGGGGCAAATGTCTACACTACAGCGCCACATCGGGACAGCTGCATTAATGCAGTTGTGCCGCTGCAGTGTGTCTGGTGAAGACATGCTATGCTGATGGCAGAGAGGTTTCTTGTCAGCATAATTATTCCACCTTGGCAAGAAGTGGAAGCTATGTTGGTGTGAGAGTGTCTCTATATGATGGGATGTAAAAATGAAGTAAAAATCTTAAATGAACCAAACTGTTCCATAGAATCTCTATGGATAGTAATTCCATGCTCTAATAATAAGAATATAGCAGTAGTGATATATTACTGACCACTTGACTAGGATAGAGATAGTAACTGTGAAATGTTCAGGAAGATTAGAGAGGCTATAAAAATAAAAAAAAAACTATCAACTATCCCCATATTGACTGGATACAAGTCACCTCAGGACTGAAGAGAGAAAGTTTCTTGACACCTTCAGTGACTGCTTCTTTGTCTTCCTCTCTATCTATATGATGGGATGTCTACCCCACATGGGTAAGCAAACTATTAACAGGAGTCTGAGAGCTCAATTAGCAGGGCCAGCTCCAGCTTTTTTGCTGTCCCAAGGAGAGAAATGGGGAAAAAAATGCGATCGGCAGCAGTTCAGCGGCAGCTGTACTGCACCACTTCATTCTTTGGCGGCAATTCGGCAGGATGGGAGGGACCCGTCGCCAAATTGCCACCGAAGGCCTGGACATGCCAACCCTTTCCATTGGCCACCCCAAGAAATGAAAGCTTTGGGGGAGGTTCAGAGAGGGACCCGAGACAGAGAATACAAAGACAGAGAAGCCCAGAAGAGAGGAGAAGGTAAGATAAGGAGTTCCTTCTCTCTGGGAAAGAAGACCAGAGAGATGGAATTAATCCCTATGGTAGGCCCTGGGATGGGGTTAGGCACAGAGACGCAGTACTGAGAGGTTGGCTTTCCAGCAGAGAAAGGAGATGGGAAGGGCCTAAGTAGAAGCCAGAGGCCTGGGAACCAGAGGAGAGTTTGTATGAAGTATAGACTGCAGGGAAGCAGCATAAGGGGCTTGAAGGTAGGAAGTGGCCCAGCGTCTGAAGGAGCAGACCTAGCTACTTAATACAGGGACCCAGAGCAAAGGGTGGGCCTGAATTCTCCACCAGCACCGAATAAGTGATATACAAGCCTGACAGAAGAACTATTGAGCCCAGGGTGGAGCTGAAGATTGAACCTCAAGAACAGGCATCTGATAACCCGGAAGACTTGGACAGAGGGCCAAGTCACAAGAAGATAGGGACCACTGTGAGATCAGAGAGCTCATTGGCCGGGGGTGCTATATAGAAAGCTGCTAGGTCAGGTCCAGTTACAAGGGGAATTCTAGTAGTGTCAACCTTTCTACACCTGTAAATCGTCTGGCATACTGTGGGTTCTGTGTAAGTAATGACTAATAATAATAAATAATAACAGTGTGAATCACACCATCCTATTACATTTCTGTTTTTGACTTGTCCATAAATGCAATTAGAACTAAAAATCACTTAGCATCAGGGCTTTGTCATGTTAAGTCCTTCATTAACCCAGTTTTGCTCCTGCCAACTGTGCCAGGAAAAGCTAAACTGCATATTAATAACTGAGACGAATCACAATCATCCATCTGAGCTGCCATGTAATACACCTTCAAACTGTTGATTGTAAAGTTCCCTCCTTCCCCCGGTAATAAATAAAATGTAATATAAAAGCTCTTCTCACTTTGCATAGCGAAAAGCATTCTAAATTAACACCAGACTTGGATTTCATACAGAATGATCTGTGCAGAACTCAAGCTGGAAACGTATCTTCTTAAACCAAAGGATCATCAGTACATGCGTTCATCTGAGGGATCAGAAAGCACAGGCAGAGGGCAACAGAAGCTCACTGGAGCCATATGTCTAGAAAGGAATATTCTGGAAGGAGTCCAGAGGGAGACTCTTTGGACAAGATTGCAGCCCAGGTTTCTGAGAATCCCTGTTCCTGTGGCTTTTTCCTGGCACTGTTCCCTGCCAGCTCTACAGCACTTCTGGTCCCTCAGCGCAGTGGGAAAAATGCAGCTTAATAGTTGCCTCTTAACATCTATGGAGTTCTGAGTAATTTATTCCCAGCAGCATTTTTTATGCAGATGAGGAATACAGAGATAACAGTAGTAATCTTGTTGTAATGTATGGCAACCCTATGTACACTTTTTAATGATTTCTGCTGAACAGGGTATGTGTGATATACTTATGTATCTTGGGCTTGGATTTAATATATACCCACAGGGAGATATGGGAATGTTTCATGTTTAATACACTTCATCTAAAGCATCAATAATAGATAAATTAGAGGGAGGGGGATATAAGGACAGAGCATTCTCAGAAGGGTCTCTTCTTATGTTAATGACCATTTAAGTTGTTCTTAAATAACTCAAAGCTTAAATAAAAGACAGCCAGTCCCACCCAAAGTCTCTCCCCTCCTACCAGGAAAAGTGGGGCAGGACCCCCCATAGCAACTCTAGGGGCTGATAAGAGCCTTCTCAGTCCAGGAGATGAGGCCTAGGGCAGTAGTGACAGGAGCATGGCCAGATGGGAAGAGGCCAACCAGATCATCTACCTATGGGTCACTAGACGTCTTGAGTCTTCCTTTACTCCCCAAGAACACTAGGGCTTGAAGCTCCCAGGAGCTTTATTAAAAAGCCCCTGCCTCCAGGAATGGAAGATCTGTGGCAAAAGTGACAGGAGCATGAGCACACATTTTTTGCTACCTGAGTCTAGCCCCCATCTTGTCATCAGCAGGTAGCAGGGGGACTGTGAGGATGGCAAGAGAAAGACTCGGTTAGAGGGTATTTGGAAGTAGCAAAGTGAAAAAGGATTATCACATAAATGATAGTGGAGAGTTATCAAGTATTATTTGTGAGTTAATACAGGTTATTTGTTTATTATCTAGACTCCAGAGATTTTTTAATAATCTTTTCTTCATACCCTGTCCTATGTTTTGCTGTTGTCTGTTTAGATTGTAAACTCATTAGAGCAGAGACCAGCCTCGCTAAGTGTCTGAAAATACCTAGCATACTGTTAAGGGCTATCCAGCTTTAAATTTTAATAATTACTCAGAGCAAACATTGATACCCATAAGGCTCTTTGACAGGGCTTATTTTTCAAGCAGCCTCAGTTAATGCACACACAAGTTATGAATGCAATCACTTATGCACTGTCATCTGTCTGTTCAAATGATGTGTGCAAATCCCCATTTGTAATCAATCTGTAATACAAATGAGGTCTTTGTGGTAAGCCAGATTCTTAAGTTAATTTTGCATTTGCCATCCCATTTTGGGTTTTCTTTGGTTTTTTGCTAAGGGCCACTTTCAGAAGACTGAACAGAGGAAAGTGATTAAACAGTAGGTGATAGTATGCCAAAATATAAATAAATCAAGGGAAAAGTTTCACATATTCAGATAGAAGCCACAATTTGAACACTTGGCCTGCAGTCTTGAGAATATTTTTGTAAATAATTAATTTCTGTATGTTGCATTTGCTTTTAAACAAGGCTTTTATGTCAGTGTACATAAATAGAAATCGAAGTCTGAGCAACCTAAACTCCAGTACAGTTGGGATGAGTTATGCTAGACACTTCTGTAATGTTGAGCACTAGTAATGTAGCCATCAGGACAGCTGTACACAAGCAACAGAACATTATTAATTTATATTTACAGCTTCTAAAAAGGTATGCTAGGTGTTTTGCTGAACAGAAAAAGATATGTTCCCTTTGCCAAAGAGCTTGGGGCCAGATTTTTAGGGGTATTCAGGTAACTACAGACCACCTGGCCCTTAATGTCTACATTTAGCGAAGACTCAGTAAGTGATGCTTTTATATGAAGAGTTACAGCAATAACTTGACTATTTCAGCTTGACTGAAATATGCCATGTGGTCTATTTGTTTGGGGGACCATGTGCTGAGCCTAGTAGTCTTCCAGGCAAGGCTGAGAACTTCTTAATGAGGCTTTGATCCCTAAGCCCTTTAGCACCCATCAACCCTTAACCAGAGGCAGGGCTACACAGGAAGACCAGGGCTTTTAAAAGCTGACTCCTAAGTGACCCGAGGAGCTAGCAAACAGGAGTTTTTCCAGGGAGTCTAGAGGGGGAGTGTGAGGGTGGGCTAGGTACATTTAACATTCTTTAAACTTAAGCCAAAAAACACTCCCTGATTAAAAACAAAACATCAACAAAGGAACGAGCTGCAGGAGTAAAAAGATAATTCAGGCAGAAATCCAGCAACAGAGTGGGGGCTATCCTTGCACCCAATGCATCATGTATGATTAGCTGTCCTATGAGCAGGTGGCATATGTGTGCATTTGGTGCAAGGAGCTTATGGCCCTCAGAGACTGTGTACAGGTTTTGGAGACCAGAGTGGCTGAACTGGAGGAGCTAAGGGAGACCAAGAGGTACATAGATGAGACTTTCCAGAATACAGTAGAATGGTACCACTCCGGTCCGACAGCCTCTGTGCTGTTGAGGAGGATGAAAGTCTCAGGGAAGGAGAACATCCAACTGGAGAAGAGGGAAACAATGCCATAGTTGGGACTTTCCTTCCAGATTATGTTGTGGTTTCCTCTTGCACTGAGGATACCTCTCCAGGGGAGGTTAATAGGAAGAGACAGTTAATAGTTTTGAGGGATTTGATCATTAGAAATATAGATAGCTGGGTCTTTGATGACCAGGAGAACCACCTGGTGACTTGTCTGCCTAGTGTGAAGGTTGTGGATCTCTCGAGACATCTAGATAGACTTATGTGTAGTGAGGGGGAAGAGCTGGTGGTCATGGTACATGTAGGTACCAATGACATAGGGAAGGATAGGAGAGAGGTCCTGGAGGCCAAATTTAGACTGCTAGGTAAGAGATTGAAGTCCAGGACCTCCATGGTAGCATTTTTCTGAAATGCTTCCATTTCCATGCACAGGGCCAGTTAGACAGGCAGAACGGCAGGGTCTCAATGCTGGATGAGATAATGGTATAGCGAGAAAGTGTTTAGATTTATTAGCAACTGGGAAAACTTTGGGAAAAGGGGGAGCCTATACAGGAAGGATGGGCTCCACCTAAATGAAAATGAACATAAGAATGGGTCGTACCGAGTCAGACCAATGGTTCATCTAGCCTAGTATCCTGTCTACCGACAGTGGCCAATACCAGGTGCCCCAGAGGGAGTGAACCTAACAGGTAATGATCAAGTGATCTCTCTCCTGCCGTCCATCCCCACCCTCTGACAAATAGAGGCTAGGGACACCATTCCTTACCCACCTTGACTAATTATCATTAATGGACTTAACCTCCATGAATTTATCCAGTTCTCTTTTAAACGCTGTATAGTCCTAGCCTTCACAACCTCCTCAGGCAAGGAGTTCCACAAGTTGACTGTGCACTGTGTGAAGAAGAACTTCTTTTTATTTGTTTTAAACCTGCTGCCCATTAATTTCATTTGGTGGCCCCTAGTTCTTGTATTATGGGAATAAGTAAATAACTTTTCCTTATCTACTTTCTCCACATCACTCATGATTTTATATACCTCTATCATATCCCACCTTAGTCTCCTCTTTTCCCACCTGAAAAGTCCTAGCCTCTTTAATCTCTCTTCATATGGGACCTGTTCCAAACCCATAATCATTTTAGTTGCCCTTCTCTGAACCTTTTCTAGTGCCAGTGTATCTTTTTTGAGATGAGAAGACCACATCTGTACGCAGTATTCAAGATGTGGGCATACCATTGATTTATATAAGAGCAATAATATATTCTCCATCTTATTCTCTATTCCCTTTTTAATATCCTGTTTGCTTTTTTGACCACCTCTGCACACTGTGTGGACGTCTTCAGAGAACTATCCATGATGACTCCAAGATCTTTTTCCTGATTTGTTGTAGCTAAATTAGCCCCCATCATATTATATGTATAGTTGGGGTTATTTTTTCCAATGTGCATTACTTTACATTTATCCACATTAAATTTCATTTGCCATTTTGTTGCCCAATCACTTAATTTTGTGAGATCTTTTTGAAATTCTTCACAGTCTGCTTTGGTCCTAACTATCTTGAGCAGTTTAGTATAATCTGCAAACTTTGTCACCTCAGTTTTTACCCCTTTCTTCAGATCATTTATGAATGAATTAAATAGGATTGGTCCTAGGACAGACCCTTGGGGAACACCACTAGTTACCCCTCTCCGTTCTGAGAATTTACCATTTATTCCTACCCTTTGTTCCCTGTCTTTTAACCTGTTCTCAATCCATGAAAGGACCTTCCTTTTTATCCCATGACAACTTAATTTACATAAGAGCCTTTGGTGAGGGACCAGAACAGGCAATCATCAAGTGATCCATCCCCTGTCGCCAATTCCCAGCTTCTTGCAAACACTTGATTACATGTTTTAGACATAGACTCATAAACTTTAAGGTCAGAAGGGACCATTAATATCATCTAGTCTGACCTCCTGCACAATGCAGGCCACAGAATCTCACCCACCCACTCCTGTAACAAACCCCTAACTTATGTCTGAGTTACTGAAATCTTCAAATCATAGTTTAAAGAACTCAAGGAGCAGAGAATCCTCCAGCAAGTGACCCATACCCCATGCTGCAGAGGAACGCGAAAAACCTCCAGGGCCTCTGCCAATCTTACCTGGAGGAAAATTCCTTACCAACTCCAAATATGGTGATCAGCTAAACCCTGAGCATGTGGGCAAGACTCACCAGCCAGCACCCAGGAAACAATTCTCTCTAATAACTCAGATCCCACCCCATCTAACATCCCATCACAGACCATTGGCCATATTTATCTGCTGATAATCAAAGATCAATTAATTGCCAGAATTAGACTATCCCATCATACCATTCCTTGCACAAAATTATCAAGCTTAGTCTTGAAGCCAGATACATCTTTTGCCCCCACTACTCCCCTTGGAAGGCTGTTCCAGAACTTCACTCCTCTAACGGTTAGAAACCTTTGTCTAATTTCAAGTCTAAACTTCCCAGTGTCCAGTTTATATCCATTTGTTCTTGTGTCCACATTGGTACTAAGCTTAAATAATTCCTCTCCCTCCCTGATATTTATCCCTCTGATATATTTATAAAGAGCAATCATATCTCCCCTCAGTCTTCTTTTGGTTAGGCTAAACAAGCCAAGCTCTTTGAGTCTCCTTTCATAAGACAGGTTTTCCATTCCTCGGATCATCCTAGTAGTCCTTCTCTGTGCCTGTTCCAGTTCGAATTCATCCTTCTTGAACATGGGAGACCAGAACTACACACGATATTCCAGATGAGGTCTCAGCAGTGCCTTGTATAATGTTACTAACACCTCCTTATCTTTACTGGAAATACCTCGCCTGATGTATCCCAAGATCACATTAGCTTTTTTAACGGCCATATCACATTGGTGGCTCATAGTCATCCTGTGATCAACCAACACTGCGAGGTCCTTCTCCTCCTCTATTACTTCCAACTGATGTGTCCCCAATTTATAACCAAAATTCTTGTTATTAATCCCTAAATGAATGACCTTGCACTTTTCACTATTAAATTTCATCCTGTTACTATTATTCCAAGGTCATCCCGATCTTCCTGTATGACATCCCAGTCCATCCCTGTGTTAGCAATACCTCCCAGCTTTGTGTCATCCGCAAACTTTATTAGCACGTTCCCACTTTTTATGCCAAGGTCAGTAATAAAAAGATTAAATAAGATTGGTCCCAAAACCGATCCCTGAGGAACTCCACTGGTAACCTCCTTCCAGCCTGATAGTTCACCTTTCAATATGACCCGTTGTAGTTTCCCCTTTAACCAGTTCCTTATCCACTTTTCAATTTTCATATTGATCCCCATCTTTTCCAATTTAACTAATAATTCCCCATGTGGAACCATATCAAATGCCTTACTGAAATCGAGGTAAATTAGATCCACTGTGTTTCCTTTGTCTAAAAAATCGGTTACCTTCTCAAAGAAGGAGATCAGGTTGGTTTGGCATGATCTGCGTTTTGTAAAACCATGTTGTATTTTGTCCCAATTACCATTGACCTCAGTGTCCTTAACTACTTTCTCCTTCAATTTTTTTCCAAGACCTTGCATACTACAGATGTCAAACTAACAAGACTATAGTTACTCGGATCACTACTTTTCCCTTTCTTAAAAACAGGAACGATATCAGCAATTCTCCAGTTGTATAGTACATCCCCTGAGTTTACAGATTAATTAAAAATTCTTGCTAATGGGCTTGCAATTTCATGTGCAAGTTCTTTTAATATTCTTGGATGAGGATTACTGGGCCCCCCAATTTCATCCCATTAAGCTGTTTGAGTTTGGCTTCTACCTCAGATGTGGTAATATCTACCTCCATATCTTCATTCCCATTTGTCATCCTACCATTATCCCTAAGCTCCTCATTAGCCTCATTAAAGACTGAGGCAAAGTATTTGTTTAGATATTGGGCCATGCCTAGATTATTCTTAACCTCCATTCCATCCTCAGTGTTTAGCGGTCCCACTTCTTCTTTCTTTGTTTTCTTCTTATTTATATGGTATAGAACCTTTTACTATTGGTTTTAATTCCCTTTGCCAGGTCTAACTGTACATGGCTTTTGGCCTTTCTCACTTTATTGGTACGTGTTCTGACTTCAATAAAGTAGCTCTCCTTGCTAATCCCTCCCATCTTCCATTCCTTGTAGGCTTTCTGCTCTTTCTTAATCACCTCTCTGAGATGCTTGCTCACAGGGCCAGCTCGACAAGCAGTGCTTGGGGCGGCACATTTCCAGGGAGCAGCATATTGGCCATCTTTTTTTTTTTAACTCACTTCCTCCCCTCTCACAACCCTGCAGAAGCGGAGCCACGGAGCAGCTGGGGATCCAGCATGGGAGCTGAGAACCCACGAAACCCTGGGAGATGTAGTTCCTTGCCTAGCTCCCTGCCTATAGAGCCAGCCCTGGAGCAGGGAAAGAACTACATTTCCCAGCAATCCCTTGGCAGCTATCAACAGGAAAGGGAGGGGTAGGGAGTGAGGTAGCTGAGCCATGCTGCGAGTTGAAAGGGGTGGCACTGTGACTGGGGAACAAGTGTGCCCAAGGAGTAGAAGGCTTTGCCCCAGATATCCCCTTCAGAAGGCTTCCCCAGCTGCATTAGGGATACTGGTGTGACCTCACCTTACAGCCCACAAAGAAGGAATTGGGTGGACTAAATGGACAGTGCACCTTTCTATCTGAAGTCTAGCAAGGGAGGTATGTGGATCCCACTGGAATTTAAAATGAAAAGTAAGGGAGGGGAGGCTCAGCTAGGGGACTTCGGCAACTTTAGATACAGTACCAGGCACGTAGGAGGATTTCCACTTCTGAGCCATGGAAGCAGAAATTGACTTTTCCTTTCCAGATTTAGCTAATATTCAGAAAGGGAATCTAGCACCTGCCTTCAAGATTTGAACACCCTCAAAATTCAGGAGTGCTCAAGCTCAATTCAGGCAGCTGTTACTTCATTTCTCCAAAATCAAATATACTGATCCACTGTAACTTGCTGTAGAAAAAGTAGGATAAGAAATGAAGCAGCAAGAAATGCTTCTCAGTGGTTTTTAGGACTGGAATTGCTATTTTCAACAGCTATTGCCCTTTTTAAGTTTGATTTCTTTAAAAGGAAGACAGTAATATTACATTGGCAAATTCCCCATAGAAACAAAGGATGGAAAAAAGAATAGTAAAGGCATCTCAGCTTTTCCACATTTATGTAGGACAGTCTTATAATATGCATCCAGATATCCTCCAATCACACAAGCTGAAAATTGTTCCACTTTACTGCAGTTCTGTAACCATATGGGAACCAATCCTTACTGTGTTTTGTGCACATCCAAAATTCTTGCTGAATGACTCTCCCTGGGAGTGAGTTACCAGTGACCGAGGGCTGGGACAGCAGGAGGTTGCAGGTTGTGGGGGAGAGCCCAGGACTGGGGCTGCAGGGGAGTGTGGGTGGGGGAAGGACATTGATGAAGGGGAAAGGAAGGTATCCAGCTCTGGGGTGGCAGAAAGTGGGGAGAGGAAAGCCCAGGGCTTGGTCAGCAGGGGAGTGCAGGGGGGAACCCAGGACTGGGGTGAGGGACAGCCCAAAATTTTTTTGCTTGGGGCAGCAAAAAACCTAGAGCCGGCCCTGCTTGCTCATCCAGCTTAGTCTACAACTCCTGCCTATGATTTTTTTCCCCTTTCTTGGGATGCAGCCTTCTGATACTTTCTGCAACTTTGACTTGAAGTAATTCCAGGCCTCCTCTGCCTTTATATCCACAAGTTCTTCAGTCTAATCCACTTCCTAAAGTAATTTCCTTAATTTTTTAAAGTTAGCCCTTTTGAAATAAAAATCCCTAGTCCCAGATCTATTTTTCTTTATCCTTCTGTCTAGTTTGAACTGAATTAGCTCATGACCACTCGAACCAAGGCTGTCCCCTACAACCATTTCTTCTATGAGGTCTTCACTACTCACCAAAACCAAATCTAAAATGGCATCCTCTCTTGTTGGTTCTTCAACTACTTGGTTAAGAAATGCATCAGCTATTACATCCAGAAAAATCTGAGCCCTATTATTATTATTAGCACTTGTCCTCCAGTCTATATCTGGGAAGTTAAAGTCTCCCATGATCACACAATTCCCATTAGTGTTTACTTCATTAAAAACATTAAAGAGGTCTCTATTCATATCCAAATTGGATCTCGGCTGTCTGTAGCACACCCCAAGCACTATCTCAGGGGAGGCTCTAGTAGCTTTCTTTCTCAATGTGATTTTTGCCCAGATAGACTCTCTTATCCATTCCATCCCTTCTTGTCTCTTTACAGTCTACCTCGTCATTGATATACAATGCTACTCCACCACCTTTGTCTTTATTTCTGTCTTTCTGTGTATGTCTTAATTGTTATTCTCTAATACAATAAGCTAAGAATGAACATTAATTCATTACAATATACCAGTCAGTAATTTCATTTCAAACAAAGTCACACATAATGGCCAATACAGCCTGTTGCTGAATGCTGCAATTTATAGTTTATAGACCAATGCCAAAATGGAGTAATTAGCATAAGTAAGTCTCTCCTACTTTCTTTCATCTGCTGATATTCCAGCACAACTTTTAACTGGTCCCCAAAGTGCAGTATTCACTATCCTGATCAGCAATATGAAATGAAATGTGAAAATCATAAAGCCTAATGCTGATTCTGTCATTTTGATTTTAACATTTAAATCAAACAATGTTCGTTATCAAAGTCTGGATTCATAACACTTTAATTATCTATAACCCCATTTGAGGTATACTAGAGAGTGGTGCCTGCTGACTGAGGGCCCAACTCTTCAGGCAGCAGTGCAAGAGTAAGGGTAGTAATACCTTGTCATGCCATCCTTACTTCTGCGCTGCTGGTGGCAGGGGCTCTATCTTCAGAGCTGGGCTCCTGGCCAGCCGCGGCTGCTCTTCAGCTGCCCGGCTCTGAAGACAGCGCCGCCGCCAGCAGCAGCACAGAAGTAAGGGTAGCAGTACTGCAGCCTCCCCTACAATAACCTTGTGACCCCACCCACAACTCCTTTATGGGTCAGGATCCCTATAATTACAACACCATGAAATTTCAAATTCAAATAGCTGAAATAATGAAATTTATGTTTTTAAAAATCCTATGACCATGAAATTGACCAAAATGGATTGTGAATTTGGTAGGGCTCTATTTATGGGACTTCAGTGACTTCTTTGCAAAGTAAACTAGATTTGATTCACTGTGGGCTGTCTCCCATCTTGTGTAAGATCGTGGATTTAACAAGTGCTTTTCTAGAAGTAGGGGAGAACAAATTAACTGTGGGTCTGATTCTCCACCCTGATACTCCTGCTTTTTTTCCCTCTCCACTGGAATAACACAGGCATAAACCTGGAGCCTGTGGAGAATCAAATCCTTTTCCCTAGTAGGATTTATTCTCTGACAGAAGATTCACAAGCTCTTAATTAATGATGGCTGTTCATGATAGGAACATAGGAAAAAAGAGGTGTGAGTCTATGTTATGGTAAATGCAATCACAGTTGATCAGAGTAATACTGCAGAATAGCAATTCATGAATAATAGAATAGATTTGCTTGAGCAAGTCTGAGTGAAGAAGAGTGTTGGTTGGAACGTTTCCATAAGTTTTTACCCTACTTGTGTCAGTACAATATGAAAAAGGGCTTTTTTCATCAAGTATTTCTTGTTCACAAATTTGTTCTTCTTTAAAGGGGCTGTATTTTGTCATGTAGACAACACATAAAGTACGTGAACTAAAACTGAGAAAGGAAAGAATTAAAATGGATATTGGAAAGAATTTTTCGTACTCCCCTGGTTATTACAATAGGATATAGTCTGCCTGTGTATGAAAACTAAACAACTAGTGCCAAAGCATTTGCAATTGGAATAGAGGACCTCAAATAGCTAAGAACATATTACATTTGAGATATACTTGCTGAAGGGTGGCTGGTCCTGGCAAAAAGCAGAGATGGACCAATGATTCTTTCCATTTGTATTTATTATATATTTTCAATTGCTTTTTTTTCCTTGGTAACTGATCTTAGTTGCTTTCTTGACTGAAATTCTCCGATCAAAGTATTTTTTTCTATTGAAAGAAAGATCACATATCAAAATCAAGCCCACACATCTGTGATGCTTAATTCATATATAAGGCCTATGAGGAAAGTTTGCTGGTGTTTGCTTGATTAAACCTGTCATGATTAGTTTTGATATGATGACTTACAGAGATACGAAGAGCAGCATGCTCTGTGTGTAGTCATTATATGCAAATACAGCACAGCACTTCCTTGCTGACTGCAAGCATGCATTATGTAGACAATGGAGAACTATGTCAGGGAGTAGAGGAATAAGCCAATTGAGGCTTGTAAAAAGGTGAGCAAATCTTGTGAGATCCATGAAGATTCTGCTTGCCTGCTGGGCTTTATTTAAAAAAACAGAGCTATATTTATATCAAAGCTTTATTGTTCGTTATTTTTAATCTCAGTATTTTCATACATCAATTCTTATAAGAAGTAATTTTAAAACTATTAGAAAAGTTACTCAAGCTACAACTCTTCTTTAAAACTTCAGATTCCTTCTTCCTACTTACGCAAAAATGGTTTTGATTTTATTTGAGATAGTGTCCCCATCACCACTCCAACTTTCCAGTTCAGAACTACTGGAATTTAGAATCATATCATTTATAGTCAGATAAATAATGCACCTTCAGGTGTACTTTCTGGAACAACGGCTATGCCTGGGGCCAGATCCCCAGCTATCCTTCAATGGAACTGCATCCATTTATGCTAGCTAAGGATCTGGGCCTTGGTATCCATTTGGTCAGATGTTGAACAGAGAGGTTGAATGAAGTGTCCTACAGAAATATCATTAATTTCATACTGTAGAGTATTCATGTGAGACTATCAAAAGCATGGATTCTCACTCTTTTTACACAGAGTGGACCACATTTCAGAAGAGAGCTTGTCTTGTGGATAGTCTGCCTTCCTATCTGTGTTTGTGTGGACCCATTTACACTCTCATTCATGACCACATGACATCCCCAAATGCAAATACAAGAGCAAATGTTTATGCGGAAAAAATAATATTGCTCAAGCAAGTAACATGTTTTGGCTGTCTTTTTAATGTGACTTAGCATCTGGAAATAGAGGATCAGCCAGCACTACGTGACCAGACAACTAGCTCTTTGTGAACTGCCAGAAAGTTTTAAATTGGCCTTCTGGTGCTCCAATTACTACATTTTGAGAACCTCTGATCTAGAAAGATAGTGTTGCCCACTGTATAGGGCCCTGGACCAGGAGTCAGAAAACCTAGATTTCATTCCTTGCTCCACCACCAATCTGTGGTGTGACTTTGGTCAAGTCATTTTACCTTTCTCTGTTTCCCCTCGTATCCTTTGCGTGTCTTGTCTAGTTAGATAGCCTCTGCTCAAACAGCTGGCATTCCTACCTGTTTTTACGATGCCTAGTACAATGGGGTGTCAATACTGATTGGGTCCTCTAGGCAATAAATGCTATTTCTGGATTGTTTTACTGTTCCTGAAGAAGAGTTAAATATATGATATCCTATAGAAGCTTGTCACTCTTTTCATATATTCCCGATTTCCTGTTATGTTGCTTGTTTGTAGTAGGTACAATACTGGAGCCTTAAAATTCACCTGCCTTGCAGGAAGCGAAATTCCTTTTTTATAAAACTTCAATGGAGTTCACCCTCCAGATTCAAGAATCCCCTATATTATGCATACCTGGAATAACAAGCAGGATTGTACTGTACTAATACTTCTGCAGGTCCATCTTCCTTGGACTTGTATAGTGACATGAATATATTTTTGGTTTTAAGAATAAAGAGAGGAGAACAAACCAAAAGATAATGGACAAAACCCAGGTGATGGTAAACGCCATCTGAGGACTGTGAAGAAACCTGACCAATAGAACTATGTACATAACTGATTTTTTTTTGGTTCACTGGCAATTCTGAAAAAAAATTGTTTTGGGTCAACTCAAAACCAAAACTTTTTGGAATTTTTGATGACCTGAAAAGTAAGAATATTGATTTGGGCTCAAATGAAAATCTTTGTTTAGATTTTAGTCACCATTCACAAAACTGAGGGGAGGGAGTTGTTAGTGTTGTGCCAGTTCCCCCCACCCCATTATACACTATAGCCCAGTGACTAGAAACTCACTGGATGTGGGAAACTCAGGTTCAAATTCCTGTTCAGGAACAGGGACTTGAATCGGGGTCTCCCATATCCCAAGTCAGTGCCTAGCTGGCAGCCTATTGGCTAGTCTGGGGTGGGTCACTTATACTGAAGCAGTTATACTTTGCATAAATTAAATAATAATTGGACCAGGGACTGGAACCCAGGTGATCCCTCCCCACCAAAGGAATACCTTAATCACCAGGTTATAGAGTCATTCCCGCTCTCTGGTCTAATTCATATTTAATTAGGTCTTCGGGGAGGGCAGTGGCACCACCACCACCTTCTTCTTGCCCCCAGTTTAGTGAATTGCACCTATGTCCCCTTAAGAATCTAGCCCCCACAATGGAAATGTTTTGGAAATGTCAAAATGGTTCACTTCCAAAAAAAATGGTCTTTCATCGAAACAATTTGCTTAAATCAACACACATTCTCTAAATGTTGTGGTCAGCCTGAATCTGCATTTTTGGCAAAAAATAATATAT
Organism: Gopherus flavomarginatus; assembly: GCF_025201925.1. Classification (NCBI taxonomy): domain Eukaryota; kingdom Metazoa; phylum Chordata; order Testudines; family Testudinidae; genus Gopherus; species Gopherus flavomarginatus. Next base: position 156,922,082 of record NC_066620.1, on the reverse strand, counting down.
ATTTTTTGGCCAAGCAGTTCACTTCTACCAGTGATAGAATAGGTAGGTTGCAGAAGAAAAAGTGTAAGATTAACTTTATTTATAATGGAATAGGGATTCAGGACACACATTCCTTTTGGCATAATCGATCATCTCTTCTTCCTTGTGAAAACTTCTCATCTGTAGCACATCTATTCATATTTTCTCTGTGAACACAACAGCTAATATTTCTACGATCAGTTTAAAATATAGGGCAACACCACTTGTTGTGGCCGTGTAAAATGGCCTTAGGGTGGGGTAATCGGTGGAGAAGAGGACGAGGTGATCATTTTGTACTGCTTTTTACTCCACAGTATAGGCATGTTAAGAATGCCTGTTTTTTCTGTGTTTGTTCTTTGGCATATATCAGCCTGGAGAGTAGTGAGGAAAGCACAGGGAGGATTAGCAGCTCCTGGGAAGGGTTTATTTACGGTTTCACAGATTTGCTTAACTCCAGCCAATCATTTAAATCTTAAAAGAGTCAAATGTCCTTTCTTGTGTTATCAAAGTGCATTTTTTCTGTTCTGTGAATATCTTCTAGATCTTTCAAACCATAAGGATATTTTCCTCTTCACTTTGTTTTTTAGTATATTTTCCAGTTATTGTATGATGTGAAATGAACACTGGTGGAAGTTTGTAAACTCTGAAAGATTCAAAGCAATAAAAACAGTAAGGGCCTGTCTCCACTTGATTTGAGGTATGTTTTAACACAGGGTAACTTAGATGTGTTAACTAACAATTGACAATTCTTGCATAGGCAAAGACACAATCGTTTTAGCTGGTTCAAGTTAACCCTTAGCCCACTCCAGCCAGGCAGAATGGTCACCTGATATTTGGCCTGATTCATGCTAGGATTACCAATGAACAGCTGAATTGATGTGTTCTTGCCTACTTTAGAAATTTCAGTTATGTTAATTAACAATCTTATTTAATATGTACTCTTAATTCAAGTGTAGATAAGTCCTAAATCTAGAGACAATTTGGAAGCAAGGGTCAAGAGGAGTGTCTAAACAGGACTGTAGAAAGTAGCAGACCAAGGTCATATTTCATCAAAGCACTTGAGTAAAGCCTTGCCTGTACTAGAAAAGGTTTGCCACTACAGCTGTACTGACAAACTGTCCTAGTGGAGAGACAGTTTATACTAGTTTCCAAAATGAAATAAGCTGTACCCCTCAAAAAACAAGCAAAGGACTTATTTGCTCCTATAATTGTTTCTACACTTGGGCTCTTGCAGATATAGCTAGAATATTTAGGGGGGTGATTTCACTTCCTTTCCCATGACGCAAACCAACGTAGCTATTTTGGCAAAGTTATCAAGCACAGGCCAGGCCTATGTCTCCTTAATACGTGCCTAACATGCTTTTGTTGAAATGGGGCCTTTCATAGTGACACTGAAACACTGCGGTCTGAAATTGTGAAGACTAATGTGCTATAATCGTGGTTCACAGCAAACATAAGAAACACTACACATAAACTACTGTAAGTTGATTGGTTTTTTGCTATCATTAAAATATATTCTTAGCATCTTCTTGCTTTTTCCACATTTTCACACTAACTTGGATTCCTCTCACAGAATAATCTATATGAGAAGGGATGGGAAGGAGGTATCCTTGGAAGATCAGTATGCTACTGAGCATGATGAGAAAGTTGATGCAGAGACTGCAAAACACAGTGTGCTGGCTCTTAAAATAGGGCCAAGTAGTCACCTGAAAGAAACTTTGTTTCTTCTAATATATATTTTACTTACTGCACAAGAGTGATGTGAGAATAAATACATTCACATTTGTAAAAAGCTTTCACTTCTTCAAATGGAAGGTGCTATGGAAATGCAAAGCTTTCTTATTAGAGCTTTGCATTCCCTTTTTGTACTCTTCTATGTTACCCTTTTCTTTCAGTTTGCTGCTGCTGCTGCCTTTTACTGTTCAACATCTGGTGTAATTAAGGGATCCAGAACAGGAACTTTGTTATTTTATCCTCACTTTCTGCTCTACATATTTTAAACCAGCTTTGTACACCATAGAGTTACATCAGGGTCACTTTCAACAGTGAGATCTCTTTGACAGCTTTCCTGGGATTTTTCTATATATTATAATAAACAGATATGTTCAAAGTCTGAAGAGTCACTCAGTTAATTGCTATTTTAAACAAGTAGTCAGCATCCCAAACCTGGACACAGTAACACTTTCTAGATTTGCCTATTGAGACTTTGGTAACGTATGTTTTTCCAGTGCTTCTCCATACTGAATACAATTAAAAAATGTGATTTAGTCATCCAGGATGCTGAAATAATTTTTTTAAAATCCCTTAGCCTTACATTGTAGCATGCGATTTCATCAGGAATGAACAAGATGCTTGATTTTTTAAAAAAAAAATCTCTAGCCATCATCCCTCTGACATACACACATGAAGAATACCATCTGTGTACAGGTCTCCTGACTGTGTCACGGAAGAGGAGGTCTTCCTCTTCCAAATATCCACAGCTAGTAGCACTGGGGGAAAACAATCCAGTAAAAGGATGTTTGCAGAAGAGCTGAAGGGAGCAGTAATTATATTCTTCACATTTCAGCCAGGAGTGCAAAACACAGGAGAGGTCAATGTTAATGTTTTTTCTGTTAGTCAAGCGCCTGGTGGTACTCAAACAAAAGCTGTGACTATCCTTTCCTTTCCTCCACCCTCCTCCCCATTCTCTGTTCATCTTTACAGCTACATAGTAGAATCCCCATCATTGGCGGCTTTTATGAGCAGGTTGGACAAACACCTGTCAGGGATGGCCTAAGTTTACTTGGTCCTGCCTCAGCGCAGAAGAATGGACTTGATGACTTCTCAAGGTACCTTCCAGCCCTGCATTTCTATGTTTTATGAAAAGAGTAGTGGCTCCAGTTGCTCTCCCCTTGCCTAATCCTTCCCCTACTGTTAAAGGAGCAGCACCCCAGCTACTCACTCTCTTCTCCCTCTTATGAAACAGCAACGCTCTGCTCTCAGCTGACCCATCTTACATCCTAAAGAAAACCTGCAAATCCCTGGACCTGGCAATTGCTCTCCTTCCCTTCCCTTCCTGCTGAACAAGGAGCTTCTTGTGTATCTCACTTCCCCTGGCTACTTGTTGCACCTTCATCCCCAGCCACTCTGCTGCACGAGATATTTCTGGCTTAGCACAGACTTTTAAAAAGGAAACTGAATCTAGAGCACTTCACAGAATGCAGACCATTTGAACAGTAGTTAATCTGTTTTTAGGGCTGTTTTACACTACAGTGAGGAGTGTAACTGCGGTACATGTAACCTTTCTGCCAGTTGGAATTGGTGGCAACAAGGGCCCAGTTCAATATCTAGGGGTTCCTTTTCAACAATACAACACAGAACCAGCTTGAGTCTCCACGCAGTAGCTTGTGATAATTGCACACCACTGGTTGGATACTTGTAGGAGGCAATACCTCTCCTCTCACAAGCACAGAGTCTGTGTGTAGTAAAGAAACTCTTAATAAACTTTTCCCATCATTAACTTGGGAAAATGCCACAAGCAGGATTCATAAACATATAACCATGAGCAGAACACCCACCCCAAAGTATGGTGGGCAGTGTCCTTTTGCCTCAGGTTCTTAAGTCCAACAACCAAAAGTTTCTTTAACGTTCCTCTCCCTCCAGCAAACCCCACTCAGTTGGATGCCTTGGTCAGTGAAGACCCAGACTTCAGAAGTGCATCTGCATAAGTTCACCTTCCACCCTGGTGGATGGGGGAAAGGCACCTTGCTTGCTCCATTGTCCGGGCACTCTCTCTGATGTCAGCTGCTCCGCTGTGCTTCACCGGCTACTCTGCTGGCTGCTCATCGCTCCACTCTGCCGGCTGCCCTGCTGGCTGTTTGCCACTCTGTGCTGCATCCTCTGAGATGCCTTGAGGTCCCACCACTTAACACAGCTCTCAGTGAGTTCAGCTGTTACTGGAGGAGCCTGACTGCTAGAGCACAGAGGACAGTCCCCTGTATCAGTCCCAAAGCAGGTCTAATGCTTAGACCTGGTTATCAGTGATTTCAGCTCCATTGGTCTGCAACAAAAAGCTCTTAATTAAGTCTTAATCAGTTATTACACAGTGGAGAGAGGAAGCTCACAAATGGTGTCTAGAATCCTTAGACAGAGCCCACACCACTGGGTACAAGTACCTGTCCTCACCCTCTCTCAGCTCCCCTGGACTTTGGCACCTCTGGGCCCTCCTTGGAAAGTGCAGTTCATTTGCCAAGAACAGGTCTGTTCCCCTTGATTCACACAACAAGGGTACCTGCCCTTTATTACCCCTGCCCCCAGTAACAAACTAACTTGTGATCCAACACCAGCCAAAAGTGAGCATTTTGGCAACCAGCCCCGTCAAGCTGAGCACCTAGGCAGGGTGAGTGTGCCCATGCAAACAAGGTTGGCTCCTGAAGTCCTTTTCCTTAAACTCATCACTAGATGTCAGGGGAGAACTCTTTCAGGCCCTGCTTACATTCAAAATAATTAATGGATGCATAAATCTTGTTTTGTTTACTACTGTATTTAAAAAAAAACAAACCCCAAAGTGTAGAAATACAATCCTGATTTTCATCTATGTCTTCTGGAAAAATTTGATAATTCTTCATTGGGACTATTGCTATAAGAAGACCAGGTACTGTATATTTAAGTAGCATAGCCACTGTGTTTAAATATTAACAATCCAGCACTAATGGATGATTAAAAGGCATCCAGATTTACATTTTCCATATCCCTTTTCTGCATCAGAAATTGCTAAAAGGCACTAGTTGGAAATTGTGACGCTTGGCATATAATGCAGATATAACCAATTTGAAAAGAGGATAGGGCGGTGTTTGACATTTACATGTTGAGGATCAGTACACCACTGTGTGGTGCTACTGATTTCAATTTCACTTAGATTTCACTGTCCTCTTGCCAGAGTGCTTTCCAACAAGAATTACAAGTTTTGAAGCTTTAGAAGCAAATGTTTTCAGCAAATTGTGTTTTAATTTTATTCTTTTGTAGAGCCATTCAGGTATAATAATCACAAATTCTTTGGAGGTATGAAATCATATTCATCCACCTAGTGAGATCCTGTAGTTCTGCCTGTCTAATCGCCCCTGTGCATGGAACTGGACGCGTTTCAGAGAATTTTATCTTGGAAGTCCTGAATTTTAATAGGTATGAACTAGCTATTTAAAACAGGATAAAATGGGGAGAGGAGGATGGAAATATTCCAAAAATTAAGAATACAATTATATGTATTATGAACATTTTAGGAAGAGATGTTTTTCATGATTCACATTATGAATGAAAACAAGATATACTTTTTCAGGAAATAAAGAGGAGGTAATATCAGAGGATGAGCTATCAAAATAAGAGATGGAATGAAGTGATGGATTAGACTGCAATCCAGATTAAATGCATGTGCTTTACTTGAGTAATCCCACAGGAAGTAATGGTCTACTGTAATGAGTAAAGCTAAACATGTGAATAAGATCTGGACTTCAAAGAGTTGGATGTAACCAAGACCAGATAATATAGTTCCAAGAATTCTGAGGGAATTTAAGACTAAAGAGCTGAGCTACTGACAAATATCTCCAAGAAGTGGAGCAAAAATGTGGAAAAAATGAATGGCTTTTCTCTCTGATGCCAAAGAATGGCTGTCTCATTTGTATCTGGTAAGTTAATAGTTAGGTAGGGAATGTGTATAGATTTGCAGCCTTCCCTACCAAATTAAAAAAAAATATTCTAGTAATTCCAAAGGCAATCAGCAACACTGAGTACCTCTTCTTTAATACTAGCATCTCAATTAACTTATATATTCTTTTATTTTATTCACTGTTGTCAAAAAAAGGGTTCAGAGGAGTGGGGGGAATATCCATTCCAATAAAGAAGCCTGTTACTTCAAGTCCAGAGAGTACAGAAAACTCAATAAAACAATAAAGAACATTCTAATAGTTGTGACTACTATGAGAAGAGTTAAGGATGTCATTGACATTTCATCCAGCAGAATACAAAGCACAGTAACAATAGCAGTTTTGTTGCAAAGAAAACCCAGGATGTGTTAAATTTTTGATGCTGCCAAGGTGTTGAGCAAACCCTCAAGGAAACAGAGAAGGTCAAATATTTGTCAATATTTAGTTATCTGGCTTCGTGTGATGTAATTGAATGGGATTCTTTTTTTTTTTTTTACTTTCTCTTCAGTTCCTACCTGTACTTTATTAACTTCTGTTTTCTCCTCTTTACTGGCATTTAGAATATCCCCTTTAATCAATCCTCCCTTAGGGGATGGGTCTGTCCAAACTGTGTGCTCCTCTGTACCTGTTGGCTTTTCTTCAGCCCTTTTTTATAAAAACTCCTCTATGACCTTTTTAATTTTACATGCCAACAATCTGGATCCCTTTTTTGTTTATGTATAACTCATCCTTCCTGTATAAATGCCTCCATTCCCCAAAAGTCCTTCAGTTCCTAATAAAACTAAAACCCTGCTCTGAACACCATTGTCTCATCCACCAAGTGAGATCCTGTAGTTCTGCCTGTCTAACTGCCCTGTGCATGGAACTGGAAGCATTTCAGAGAATTTTATCTTGGAGGTCCTGAATTTTAATTTCTTACCTACTAGCTTAAATTTGGCCTTCAGGACCTCTCTCCTATCCTTCCCTGTGTCACTGGTACCTACATGTACCATGACCACTGGCTCCTCCCCAGTACTGCACATAAGTCTATCTAGATGTCTGGAGAGGTTCACAACCTTTGCACCTGGCAGGCAATTCACCATGCCGTTCTCCCCACCATCTCTATTTGTAATAATTAAATCCCCCATTATGATTATCTGTCTCTTCCTAATAACAGCAATCTTCCCCCAGAGAGGTATTCTCAGTGTGAAAACATACCATGATATCTCATCTGGAAGGAGAGTCCCAACTATGGGATTGTTTTTTGCTGCTCTACCTTGATCATCTTCTTCCCTGAGACTTTCATCCTCCTCAACAGCACAAAGGCTGTCAGACTGGGGGCTGGGACTGCTCTACTGTGTCCTGGAAGGTCTTGTCCATGTACCTCTCTATCTGCCTTAGCTCCTCCAGTTCAGTCACTCTGGTCTCAAGAGCTTGTACTCGGTCCCTGAGGGCCATGAGTTGCTTGCACCAAATGCATGCATATGCCACCTGTGCACAAGGCAGATAATTAATACATGCTGGGTTCAGTGCAATAAACTGAATAGCCCCCACCCTGCTGCTGGACTTCTGCCTGCATTATTTTTACTCTTGTAGGGTTTTTTGTTTGTTTGTTCTTTGTGTATGGTTTTTATTTTCTTTGGAGGGAGGTAGTTATTGGTCTAAATTTTGAGAATGCTGATTAGGTGTATCTAGCTCCTTTGTCAAGGGATCCTACAGAGATTAAAGATCAAAGAATGGCAGGCTGGAGCCTCCTCTGGAGGCTCCTAGCCTTGCTGAGCAGGCCCCTAGGCTCAGCATACAGCCCCTCAAACAGATCACAGCATAAACATCAATCAAGGAGGCCCATGGCAAGCAAGTAAGCACACAGCAAACAAACAGACAATAAACTCGCGCCAAGGAACACATAGCCACTCTTCCTTCACCTGGAGGACTCCCTTGAAAAACTCCTGTATTGTCTGCCCCTGTTCACTAGCCCCTGGTCTTCTGATCACAATATAGGGGATTGGTTTCCATCTATCTCCCAGTTTCTGTCTCCCTATCTCCAGGCATCAATGGGTTTTCCCCATGTCTTGTAGTCATAGTGCTCCTTGTGGTGATGTTCAGTGGTTTACACACCTGTGCAGATGGATTACGTGCTCTAGCTATCCATTCTTTCTGCTGGGAAATGTACTCTACCCCCTCGTCTCCTCAGTGTGGGGAATGTTTGCCACCCAAACATTAAGACGAATGGGGAAAACCAAGTGGACCCATGCCAGGTGCAGTATTGGGTGTGAGTCATGGGCTCAATATAGTCATTCCAGTTCATCTTTTGGTCTGGGTGCAGGGTTCCCAGCATATTCATTGAACAACTCAGTGGTCCCATTCCCTTGAGAGTGATAGGGCCTAATCCTTCTCTTTGAAGTATCCAACTGTTTCCAGAGCGGGGCCAGGAGATTACTTTCAAAATTTCTCCTCTGGTCTATATGTAGCCTTTCAGGGATGCCATAGTGGCAAATAAACTACTTCCACATCACCTTGGCTACAGTAGTTGCCCACTGGTCATTAGTAGAATATGCCTGGGCATAGTGGGTGAAGTAGTCAGTGACTACAAGGATATTCTCAATGCCCCCTTGCCTCCTTCCCTCCCTTGGGATGGTTCCAGGATGAGAAAACTGCGGTACACCGCCTCCAATGGCTAACTGGTGTGAAATAAGTGGGGCTTGGCCTTCAGAAATGCCTTTCTTCCTTAGGCAGCTCCTTTTGCAAGAGAGGCACCATGCCTGGCTAAGAACAGCAAGTGCAGATGAGAGCCACTGTATGGTCAGTGCCCGCATGTACCGTGTCTGTGGCCAGAAATTCCCATACTTTTCTCTAGAGATTCTCCGTTGACACTCCCTTTTGGATCTGCCCCTCTTCTGGAATTGTTGTTCTTCTGTAAAAGATTCTCACTACCAGCTGTAATTACTTCCATTGTTTCAGTAGTGTCTGCGCTGGTGCTTCCTCCTTTTGCCTCTCCTGGACACTGAATGCCCATTGCCTAGGCAGGTAGGTCCTTACTTGGGAGATTGCTGGGTCTTTCTCCTGCTGTCTCCTCAGTTCTTCCTTAGGCAGTCCCTGGAAGTAGTTCACCCTGTGTTGCTATGGGGACACCCTGTATCCAGTATTCAGAACTGTAGCCACCTCCTCCTGGGGTAACCAAGACAGGCCATCAACATTGGCCTTACTTCTCTCAGGCCAGTACTTTATGTTGAAGTTGAACTCTGCCAGTTTTGCCATCCAGCTCTGGCTGTTCATGTCCAACTAGGCAGCACTCGTAATCTAGGTCAGTGGATTGTTTTCAGTCAGCGCTGTAATTTGGTGTCCTAGCAGACAGTATCTGAGTTTATTCATGGCTGCCATTTTAAAGCCAAGAACTCCAGTTTGTGAGCGGGATATTTTTTTTCTGGGGGAACTAAGTCACTGTTGGCATAGGCTATGACAGCTCTTAGCCCCTCCATGCATGCATCCATTTTGAGTATGAATGATAAGGTGTAATCAGCATTTCCCAACACTGGTGCAGTATGCTTTGTCTTCAGCTCCTTGAAAGGCTGGTCACATGCCTCTGTCCAGGCAAAACTGTATATCTTAATGGAAACCCTATGACTTCTCTGTCCGGTTCAGGCTTCACCTGCAGTTAATCTGAAGAAAAAAGGGGTTGCTAGTTTGGAGTATCCTTTGATGCATCTCCTATGATAGCCATTGAATCCAAGAAACTGCAACATATGCTTTCTGTTAGAAGGGTCTTCCAGTCCTTCACCTGCTATATCTCATCTGGATCTGTTGCAAGTCTTGAGCAGACACTATGTGCCCAAGGTATTCTACCTTCTCTCCTAATAAGTCATACTTCCTGGGCTTCATCTTGAGCTTGTGTTGATGGAGACTATCAAAAACCATCTCCAGGCACTGCAGATAGTCCATAAAAAATTTAGGAGAACACTCTGACATCATTGAGATAAATCAGTACTGCCAAGAAGTTTAAATCCACCCGGACATGTGTCATCAGCCTCTGGAAGTTCTGTTGACCAAAGAGCATCAGATTACATTCAAAGAGTCCCACCTGCAAGTATCCTGTATGTAGATCTAGGTTGGAGTAGTATCTAACTCTTCCAGGGCTTCCTCAATATGGGACAGAGGAAATGCATCTCGAGTGGTCTTAGAATTCAGCTGTCTGTAGTCTGATTGGTGCTGCTTCTACCATCCCCTGCAAGTGTTTGTGGACTTCCTGATATTGTGCCAGAGGTATCCTCAAAGAATAGTATCAATCAGAGGTATTCTACCAATATCTTCAACTGAACTGAGTCCTGCTCAGCTGCCTGACTCAGGTCCACTTCCACCCTAGCAATGTTGGCCTGCACTACTTCCTTCAGTTCATTTCCTGGAGAATCTTAAGTTGCTGCTCACTCCAGTCATTCTTCAGACTACTGAGGATCTGGATAGATTTTCATTCCTCTTTATTGTGGCTACACCATCACCGGTTCATTCACCTGCACGTCCACCATGTAATATACGCCATCATATGCCAGCAATGCCCCTTTGCTATATACATCGGCCAAACTGGACAGTCTCTACGGAAAAAGATAAATGGACACAAATCAGATATTAGGAATGGCAATATACAAAAACCTGTAGGAGAGCACTTCAACCTCCCTGGCCACACCATAGCAGATCTTAAGATGGCCATCCTGCAGCAAAAAAATTTCAGGACCAGACTTCAAAGAGAAACTGCTGAGCTTCAGTTCATCTGCAAATTTGACACCATCAGCTCAGGATTAAACAAAGACTGTGAATGGCTTGCCAACTACAAAACCAGTTTCTCCTCCCTTGGTTTTCACACTCAGCTGCTAGAAGAGGGCCTCATCCTCCATGATTGAACTAACCTTGTTATCTCTAGCCTGCTGCTTGCTTGCTTGCATATATATACCTGCCCCTGGAAATTTCCACTACATGCATCCGACGAAGTGGGTATTCACCCATGAAAGCTCATGCTCCAAAAACGTCTGTTAGTCTATAAGGTGCCACAGGACTCTTTGCTCCATTGTGGCTATTGTGTGCCCTAATATCTGCAGGTAAATATAAGCTTTCCTGTGTTCAATATCTCTTGTGTCTTCCTCCATCCTCAAACCTCCTGGCAGTTGACCCTCAACATCAGATTCTACCAGAACAGTGTTTGGCCTCTAGCCTATACCTGAAAGGGACTTCAAGGGTATACTTAGAACACAAGAACAGCCATACTGGATCAGACCAAAGGTCCATCTAGCCCAGTATCCTGTCTTTCAACAGTGGCCAATGCCAGGTGCCCCAGAGGGAATGAACAGAACAGGCACTCATCAAGTGATCCACTCCCTGTCACTCATTCCCAGCTTCTGGTAAACAGAGGCTAGGGACACCATCCTTGCCCATACTGGCTAATAGTCATTAATGGACCTATTCTCCATGAATTTATTTAGTTCAGGGATCGGCAACCTTTGGCACACGGCCCACCAGGGTAAGCACGCTGGTGGGCCAGGCCAGTTTGTTTACCTGCCGCATCCGCAAGTTCGGCCAATCGTGGCTGCCAATGGGGGCTGTGGAAAGCAACAGCCAGCACATCCCTTGGCCTGTGCCACTTCCCAGAAAATCCTATGATCGTTGTGACCTGTGACCCTGAATCAGTTAGGGCCCTCTATGGGATATCGTTCAATTCCAAGATTTCCTCATTGTAGGGCCCCACCAGGCTAGGATGCCAAGTTGCGACTGGTAGAGTATGCTGGGAACTTGCACCCAGTGATATCCTCGGGGGACTTTCCACCAGCTCTACACCCTTCACCTGCCACTTGGTGTCAGGACTTAGCACTTAAAAGAAAAGGGAGCCTTAACTTGACTTGGCCCCATGAGGTGAGGCTGAGGGGTTGACAGCAGCCCTGGGCTATTTGGCCTTCTTGTCCACAATGGTGCCATATGAAATGGCTTCTGGTACTATTGGCACAAATATAATGGGTACCTTGACCAGTTCCCCATTTCAAATTTTTGGGCGGCCCCCTCGCTACTGCACTACTTATGCTTCCAGTTGTCCCATTCTCTCATATCTCTGTCTTTTTGGGAGCTCAGTCAGCTCCTGGACTAGGCCACTTAGGCCCTTCACTGCTTCCTGCAGCAGGTGGTCTAGAGAACTCCTGGGCGGAGGCACCTTAGGAGCAATCTGTATAGTGTCATCTGACAGAGTAGCTGGTGCATCCATTCCACCCTCTACACTTCTCTCCCAGGCCAGCTGATGTAATTCTCCATGCAGCTGTTGGAATGTCAGGTAGTGGGGCTGCATAGATGCCAACCTGATCTGCACTTCTTGCTCCAGGATGCTCCAAATGAACTGCTGTGTCAATTTATAGCCCCGATCAGAGAAAGAGTGGCCCCTTTGAGCTTCTCCTCTACTACCCCAGTAGGACCTCTAACTTGATGGCATAGGATGAGCCTGTCTTTCATAAAAGTCGGTCACACAAAAATCTATAGCTTGGATTGAATGGTGTTTTAAACTTGAACTTCTGGGGGATGGGGGAGAATATAAGTTGAAGCTCTTAGAGGTCTTGTGCTTATGATGCTTGAACTAGTAATGCAGTAGGGAGGCAGCCACTCTGTGCTACTAATGCATTTACTCATGCTGTGCAGACCAAGTGGTAGTTTGCTGCATGGCCCCTCTGACTGGAGCTAGGCTAACTCGTGAGGAGTGAACTCATATGTAGATAACTCAAGCAAACGCTACACTGAAGACATAGCCTAAGTTAGTACAGCCTCTTTGCCCTTCCCAGCACAGCATACCACTTATGTTGGCTCTAATGACCTTTCTCTACTTCATGGGGTTACCTTTCCCTAACAATGACTTCCAGCCATGATATCAGTAGCTCATAATGTCTCTCTCTATTATCATACCCAGCTTCAGATATCTGGAAGGGACTGCTGTCTGTCTCAAACAAATTGTGATTATTTGGTTCAAACTGCAACATCTTTCTTCATGTCTGAGTCACAAATCTGGGAAGCCCTGGAAGGAGAAACTGCTGAGATATATGCAGTTCATAGGAAAGTTTTGATTTAGTATTTCTTAATTTTTACCTGCCAGATTTTGGAAAGTTATTAGCACAGTGACAGACAAATTCAACTAAAAATATGTAGAATGTGTACAGTGCTCAGTGGTAAATCTTAAACTTCCTATCATATTTTTGCACTATGTACATCATTCTGCAACTAGTTCTGTTGACAAGGTTCACATTCAGAAGCTAGCAACGCATACAGTAGGCTGTAGTAACATTCTCGGTTAAAATCAGGAAGTGAACAAAGCAACACTGCAGACTTGGCAACTGATTTCCAACTTTACTTGCTTTTTTTGCTGTATATTTATTAACCACTATCTGTTCTTTAGCAGAGTAAATATTCAGATAACTTTACTGTTGGGGTCCTTTATCTCATTCAGATTATGTTAATCCCCATGACCTCTATGAGCAGTTTCATCTATAGATTCTGCATATGGTACATATTAAAAAAAATCTGTATTTATTAAATTACTCACAAATTGGTCTGAGGAGGTTCACTGATATGGAAATCAAATATTTGCAAGAGGAAATACAGCTTGGCCCATAGAAAGACTGAGTCATAAACACTGGGAGTTTATATAAGGGGATTATTTATAGTGAACAGAGCTGGTTGGGAACTTTTTGAAAAAAATGGCATTTGACTGGAAAATGTTGCTTTGTCAAAGTCAAAACACTGTGTAGGAATATATTGGTTTGATGACCCATTCTTCAGGAAAGGCTTCTCAAGTCCCAGATGTAATTTCTAGTGTTTAACTCTGGGCTGTGGACTACCGAGAGAGCACTTGGCTAAGAGGGAGGAGACCCAGTTTCAAATCCCTGCTCTGCCATTCTCCCACATCCCAAGTGAGTTGTTCAGCTTTTGTGTAATTAAATATTCATGGAGACAGAAAGAATATTGCCTAGTGTTTATGGCAGTCACCTGTGGGGTGGCAGTACCAGGTTCAAGGGCCTGCTTTGAATTAGTCAGGGCAGGGACTCAAAGGTAGGTCCTCCACATTCCAAGAGAATGTCCTACCCACTGGGACTATTGGCTATTGTGGGAAGGAACTCTCATTTTTTTTCATGAAAACCTTGGAATTGTCATAGTTTTATACCAATGCAGAACAGGAAAATGTTTGACATTTCAAGTTGTCATGGAACAGGAAAATAGTTTCCCAGCCAGCTCTAATAATGAATTAATTGGTAATGGTTTCGCTGTATTATTCCAAAACAGCTCAAAAAAAGTAGAAAACAGCAGGAAACACTTACTATATAATTAAACTGCCTACTTAGATGTGAAAGGTCTGATTCTGACTTCCCTTTAACTGGCTTTATGCCACTGTAACTTTGCCGGTTCCAACTGGGTTTTTCTCGATTTATATCTATGTAGGTCTTCAGAATTAGACAAAAGATTTCTGTGGCACTAAGACGCTGGGTTCATGTGCAATAAGCTAAATAGACACACTCCCTAAATGTTAAGTGATTTATATGTTTTAGTGATAGGCAAAGCCCAGCAATCTGTGGGTTCTGTCTGGATAAATATTGACTTGGGTGCTTATACTAAGCTTTGAGAACCACCCACTAGACCACAGAGCCTTCATGTCTTATACAATACCTCCCTCCAAAATGCCCACAGCTGGCTGTCACTCCTGCCACAAGTTTTTGTGGAAGGATTATCCACTCTGCTCTTTGGGCAGCTCTTTAAAGGGATGACTGAACAGGCTGCCTCATGTTCTTTCAGCAGAGGCGTTAGGGAGGAGAGAATCAGTGAGTTCTCTCCCTTCCTCCATTGGAGGAGAGCAGTTCCATTCTGGTTCCATTCACTCTCCCCTGTACTTGTCACTGCATTTCTAAAATTTCAGGCAAATACTGAGCTTTTCAAAAGCATAGTGTATCCTGGGCTATAAACACAACGGAAGAGTACATGGAGACACAGCAATAGGACACTACAGGGTTTATTGGGTGAGAGGAATGAGCTCCTTACCCCTTCTTTGCCTTGTATTTGAGCTTTATACAATACTTTATAAACTCAACGTGCCTCTTAGCTGCTTATTTCCCTTCCAGTAAGACTTATATGTATCTTGGTAAGCTGACCCATGAGAATGCAAAATGTCTAAATTTACTATGGCTATTAGTAAAAAAAAAGACAATATTGGGGAATATTTCTGATATGGCTCCTACAAAATGTTTCTGTGTGAAAGCTTGTAATACAAATGGGGCTATAAAAGCACAAACAGTATCTCCTATTGTGAAGAGTGATATGATGAATATTCATATTTTCACCTCTCCATTTTTAAATCAAAGCTCTTCATATTCTGGTGTTGCAAAATGTAACTGCTGCTGTAGACTTTTTTAAAGCAATAAATCACAACACGGTAAGTTTTAGTAGGCTATTATTGCATGCCTGGGGTCTGTTATCTGATGTATGAGGCCAAAGGCTGAGTACCTTCAATCACTCTAGGAATGCATCATTAGCCTACTTTAACATAACTTTGCATGGTTTATTGCTTAAATAAGAGTACAATATTTAAAACTATGGCTAAAGGCAAATGGATCATGGACAATGGTTGGACTTTAAATACCAAGAATTTGTGTATTGCTGTGCCATTAAAAATAGCTTCTAGGTAAAAAAAAACAAACTTGAATGTTCAAAAGGAATAATTTTGGTACAATAGGTAGCAACAGAACATGAAGGCAGTGGTTCTCAAACGTCATTGTACTGCAACCCCCTTCTGACGACAAAAATTACTATATGACCCCAGGAGGGGGGACTGAAGCCTGAGCCCACCCAAGCCCTGCTGCTCTGGTTGGGGGGTGGGGTTGAGGGGACAAAAGCCGAAACCTAAGAGCTTCGGCCACAGATGGTGGGGTTTGGTCTTCAGCTTTGGCCCTGGGTGGTGGGGCCCAGGCTTGGATCCCAGCAAGTCTAACACCAGCCCTGGGGTCCCAACCCACAGTTTGAGAATCCCTGCACTAAGGAATTCTAGTAGCAATCCTGTCCTGCTAGAAATTAGACCAAGGTTTGATTTCCAGATTGGATGTCACTTCTCAGTGATGAGATGTTAGCTATGAACCACTTTTAGTCCCAAAGCTCTAAATTGGCCAATTTATCCCTGGCTTTGGACAATCAGCAGCAAAGCTGGACTTTACATATTTTGTCTTAGTTCTGCTGTTTACGAGAGCCCAACCAGGATTTGGGGTGTTTGAAATCTGGATAGCGTCCTCTGAGTTCCCCTCTGTTTTTGTGGAATTAGTGTGGAGGCTGTGGGTATTAAAAATGAGACGGGAAAATCAGAATTTTGAATTTTTCCTCTGCTTATTTTATAACCATAAGCACTGGACTAAAGTATTGACCTAAACAAAGAACCACAAGTGCAGACAGCCAAAGTCTGTGCTGGCTAGTGTGATAGAAGTTCTAATATTGCTTGTGAATATGGTGCACTATTTTCTTCCTCACTGCATTGACAGAAAGTTACTTTCCTCTTTCGTACTCTCCTACCTTCCCTTCAGGGTTTTACTAAACCCAAAGTATCCTTACAAGCACAGCTGGAGACTTGAGCTCCAGTCTCACAAACTGCACGGCACAGACTCCTAAATCCATACAGGTAGTGAATTTAATAAACCCGTGAATTGGATAATTACATTTTCTTACGAAAGTTATTTTTATAGGTGAAGTGCCATTCATCATGACATGATGGGAAATATGTTCTAGTCTTTATTCAGACAGTACTGCATTAAGTATTTACATTTCCATCAGTGTGGCCACCTTCTGACCCCAGACTATAGAACAGTAACAGGCTAATCTACTGCATTGATCTTAAATGGTGCTTCTTCAAGATCATTTCTGCCACCTCCCACCCAGCTACACAAGAAGGAACTACAACAACTTCACTTAAGACCAGTATTAGACACAGGAACTAAAGCTAGCTGTGCTATTAACTTTTCCTCTGCGCTGTGTAGTATATTTTCATGTGAGAAAAGGAATAGAAATTAAACCTTTAACTGGCACTCCTGAAGCATTGTTAATTTGCATCCGACGAAGTGGGTATTCACCCACGAAAACTCATGCTCCAATAAGTTTGTTAGTCTAGAAGGTGCCAAAGAACTCTTTGCCGCTTTTACAGATCCAGACTAACACGGCTATCCCTCTGATACTTGTTAATTTTCAGAGATCATTAGAGAGGTTAACTAATCCCTACAGCATTGTGAGGTAGTTAAGTAGTAATATCCCTGTTTTACAGATGGAGATACTGAGGCAGAGAGATTAAAACACCAATTATGCTTACATTGAATTCAATGGGAGTTGAAACAGGTCTAAAGTGACTGTCCAAAGCTAAAGGGGAGTGAATGCCAGAGCCAAACTGAGCCCTTAATGGATCACTGAAAGGCAATTGAGTGTCCTTGCATTTGGGTCAGTGAAGGTGGCCAATATGAGACTTGTGCTAATTAAAACATGCCACAGATTGCATATCTTTCCTTTGTTTCAGTGTGGCCTATTGATCCAATAGGTGTCAGAGTAACTTCCTACATCCAGTATAGTCTGTGAGTCCAGAGAGCAGCAAGAGCTATTTTGGAAGCAGTAGACGATATCATAAGCACAATTTCAGGGCATCTGAGAAGGGTTGTATCCCCCAATTTTCAGCCTGAAAGAGTGTCTTTGTCCTCTGTCCCAGATTTCCCATGGGGTGAAGGGAAGGAATTGGAGGCTGCAGGGTGAAGAACACAGGTAAGTTCAATAGTGTAACTGTATTGTAACAGTGCTGATCAAATAAATATTGATAACTTGTGTGTGTAACTTCACAGGTTGTATGTGACAATTCAGAAAGCACCCCCCCCCGCGCACACACACTTTTTTGCTTTTATTCTTGTTCTAGCACTAGCTCTTTTTTCCTGTACGTTGCAGACCTCTATGTATGTTGCAGACCTCTATACAAGAGTGATCACATACTTTTCTTGTAGGAAATGATTGTGTCAGAACCTTACGGTCTGCTTATTGGTGGGTTAGCACAGCCAGGCTGAGTTACCAGAATGATGACATGCAACAGGAGCTCAATAAACAGAGCCATATCTACTTCTGACTGGAAGAGTGTATACAGGCAGCCCCCACTACTCTTGGTGCTGCTGGTACTGTTTTCTTCCACTCTCCAGGCAAGAAGCATTGCCTCAGCCTGAACTCCCCCCATTTATTTCTTCAGAAGGGGTCCTTTCCACCCGCATTTCTGGATAAGCCTGTCCTTTACAGGCTGTCATGGATGTGCCAAAAAAAACCTCACGCACCCAGCCGGCACAGTAACTCTTTACAGTATAATCTCACAAATAGAGAATTAACTGGAATTGGTTCACAAATTTGCAATATTTAATATCATCCTTCATCCTAAATGGTCCTGAAAGTTTTGCAGCACACACAGTGTGCAGGAAGCAAAAGTTCTGTTTATGCAGTGTCCTCCATCCAGTAGTTAAAAATTGTAGTAAGTCCACAGTGTACAGCTTTTTCCATGAGATATCAGTTCTTTATTTGAACACCATTTCTAATACACTTCAAAATTTTCGTAAGGCTGAAATTCTTAGTGTTCCCCTGACATGTTTTCAAGATCTCTAGGTAAGATTCTCAAATCTGAGTGATTCAGTTCTGTACTTTTCCTCTCCTTTGTCCAACAGCACAACCTCATTATCTGAAACCTTATTGTTCAAACTTAATAAGGCTCTTTGCTTCTCTTTCTTCTAACTTATTTTTAAATTAAATGAATGTCTCTGTGTGCATGGCTTCGCAGAGCCTGATAGGAATACTGAGGGTTTAGTGATTTTGGAAGAAAAGACACAGCAGAATGCCCTTGGAGTAATTATGCTGATTTAGGCAGCTTGTTATGACTCAGTAAGGCACTGCATGCGTTGTGGCATACAACTGTTAGTTCCCTTGTGAGACTCTCATTTTAGATTTATGGAACATACTAACAGTTCTTTGGTATACAAAGAAATGTACCATTAGCAATTCAGTCTACATACTATGACCGCCGTGATATTTTACCTTGCAAAAAACCATGGTTGAACACAGTGTAAAGCTAATAAAAGAAAATTGGCCTACCAGCGCACCAGGCAGGCTCCAGCTATCTTGACAGCTTAGACATTTTAGACATTTTGTGAGCTGTTATAAGAGGACCATACATAGTGACAATGAGAAAGGGGTCTGTGATGTGGACACATACATTTGCGATGTACTGATGTAAAGCACTGTATAAAAGTGAGGTGATCTCTCAAACAAAATGATCAGCTCACACCACATACAGTCAGTAGTTGCCATTTTAAAACTCCACATTTGCCCATAATGGCCTCTGAGAAGTAGTTCTCTATTTAAGGTGTCTGAATATACTGAAAATATCTCAGATATTTTGGGAATAAATGACTGAAGTGGTAATTACTTTGGCCAACCCATCAGATGGTAACTGACTTGGATTCTAGACAGAAACCTAGAGGTTTAAGACTCTAGATCTCAACCCTAGTCCACTAAGCCATCGGTTTGGCCACATAATAAACTTTCTTCAAAATGCAGTCCACCCAGTCCTTTTGCAATACATTTTTTTTATTTTGTGTCCAGAACTGAATGTAGAATTCTGGATACACTAACCATTTTTACACAGCCTGACTATTTTATCATAGATCAGCAAGGGAATACATCTACATTTGTAGCCCCAAACAGCACTGTTTTTTGCTGTTTGCTTACCATCACATTGAATTGCAAGCTCACAACAAACTTGCTGTGCACTTTCATGCATAGGTATCTACCAACACTTTATCTTTATTGAATATACAAGACTAGTATTTTTATCAGGTCTATGTGACTGTCGTGCTAGCACTGGTAGCATTTAAGGTGACATTGACATTAGAATGGCTAGAATTTTAATACATGTTCCTGAACAAATATGCTCAGCTAGATGTACATACAGCACTTAAGGGGGAATCTCTCACTGTGCTAATTGTATATGAGGAATAATGTACAAATATGCTTGAGTTTCTATTATAAAATTACTGAGGTTGTTCAATTAATAAAGAGTTTTAATGGCATCATCCATTGGGGGCTTTTAAAATATATATCTATAAAACACCCAAACTAATTATAAATTGGATGTTGGAGTTTTGGTCTACTTTTGGACTTCTGAACCTATGGGCGTACAACCCACAAGTGGGTTGCAAGGGAGTGCCTCTTAAAGCTGTGATGGCCCCATAGCTGAGCACTGTTGGGTGAAGGGGAGAAAGGAGGAGAGTGTGTCCATACACCAGTTCCAGACCTCACATTCATCATTATTATCCCAATCACTCCTACCTGACTCCTCAATACTCTAGTTTCCTTACTCAGCAAGTGACACTTCAAACTAACCATAAGATTTTTTACCACAACCTTTTGTGTGTATTACAGTCAATATTAAGTTTCACACTCAAGGTACTTGCAGTACATTAAAGGAATATTCCTGGTATTGTATGTTCCAAGTATAAGAACAAATTCCAGAGTGAGGTTAGTTTTACCTTCACATGATTATTTCTTTTATGTAAGATGACTGTATGAATCTCCTATCACCTTTGTTTAGGACCCATAAAATGTTTTTAGCACCTCTAAGCACTTCTCCAGGGCAGTGGCTGAGTTCAAAAGTGATACTGTCCTGGACTTGCCTAGGTCTTACATGTGTTGAGGTAACATTCCTTTAAGGGTATGTCCACACTACCCGCCGGATCGGCGGGTAGCGATTGATCTATCGGGGATCAATTTATTGCATCTCATTTGGACGCGATAAATCGATCCCCGAACGCTCTGCCGTCAATTCCGGAACTCCACCAGGGCGAGAGGCGGAAGCGGAGTCAACGGGGGAGTCATGGCCATCGATCCTGCACTGTGAGGACAGGAAGTAAGTCGATCTAAGATACGTCGACTTCAGCTATGCTATTTTCATAGCTGAAGTTGCGTATCTTAGATCAATTTCCTCCCCCACCAGTGTAGACCAGGCCTTAGTTAATGACAATTAATGCAGTTACTAGGAGAGAAGAGACTACTAGTACATCTCCAGCTATTGGTTCTTGCTCACGTGCCTTATACTAATTACCACTGAGTCAAATCCTGAAAACTATAGTCTATTTAAAGTTATTTGTTTTAAATTACCTCAGCATCCACTGCATCATTTGCTGTTCCTTTGCCACTAATGATGGCTATTTCAGTTCATGTCTGACACATACAACCTTGCATTGCTGCCCCAGGTACTAGGGAACAAAAAAAATGTTAAACTTATTTTTGGTAAACATTTACAGAAAAAAATTCAAAAACAAAAAATATTTCCAATCAACCAAGGGTCTAAGTGATGATGACCATTTTCACCTTCCATTTACTCCCACTGAATTAAATGGGATGTTTTAGGAGATTAGGCCTTAAGAAATGATGGGGGAGGGAGTGAAAGAAAAGCATGTTATCATATAATCTATGGGCCCCATAAAAGGGAAGAAAAATATTTTTAAAATGGTGTTAAGCTAATTAAAATACACTAAGTTTTCAGGTGAAAGTTAGTGGCCTTGGGATATAAGGTGTTATATTGGCATCTGAAAGGCTTCATGTGAGTTAATTTATGTCTCTATGAATTATTGTAGCAGAGCACTGTGTGTAGCCTGTCTCACTTTGTGCACTGGATAGAGTACTCTCAATTCACACATTGGTCAGCATTCAGACAAGTCCTGTATATCTCTTAGCACAATGAGAAAAAGAAACAAGTAGTTTGCTGTTTTCAAAGGAATATTTTTTCCATGATCTATGACAGCTGGGCTTTTCAGAGGCAGCACTGAACAAAGTTCCAGCTCAGCACTGTGGAGATAGAGAAGAAGAATGGTTTGGGTTTTCTTTAATTCTGCCTATGTAGTGGTCTTTGATATTGCTTATTGGAAGCTGTACTGACTGCAAAGTTGCACACAATTGCAATACAATTTATTTTTGTTCATACAAAAGCATCTCAAAATGTTCATGTGTCATTATAGGGCCAGATGCTCCAGTTTTGGGCACCTGCTTTATGATGTGCAGCCACTCTCAGCTGGTATTAAAGATGGTTTAACTGGGTCAGGGAGAATCACTCCAGTGTTATGATGATGATCAGTTTATGTAAAGCCAACATAAGGGCTCTCTCTGCTGTTGATAGAACAGAGACGGGGGTATAGCAAGTTGAAGAGGCATGTGGCCAAGATGCTTCTGAGCTGTGCTAATCCTTGGCTTTATTCAGTTCCCTGTGGTCACTGAATTCAAAATGGTCTTGACAAACTGGAGAAATGGTCTCAAACAGGATGAAATTCAATAAGGACAAACACAAAGAACTACACTTAGGAAGGAATAATCACTTGCACAAATGCAAAATGGGAAATGACTGCCTAGGAAGGAGTATTGCAGAAAAGGATCTGGGGGTTACAGTGGATCACAAACTGAGTCAACAGTGTAATAATGGTACAAAAAAGCCAACACTCTGGGATATTATTGGAAGTATTGTGATGTAATTCTTCCACTCTCAGCGCCGATAAGGCCTCAATTGGAGTATTGCATCCAGTTCTGGGCACCACACTTTGGGAAAGATTGGATGAACTGGGGGAAAACAAATGACTGGAGGTCTAGAAAACATGGCCTAAGAGGAAAGATTGAAATGACTGTGTTTATTTAGTCTGAAGAAGACAAGACTGAGGGGAACATAAGTCTTCAAGTACTTAAATAGCTGATACAAGGAGGAGATTGATAAATTGTTCTCTTTAACCACTGAAGACAGGACAAGAAGTAGTAGGCTTAAATTGCAGCAACGGAGATTTAGGTTAGACGTTAAGGGGAAAAAAAAACACTTCCTAAATGTAAGAATTGTTAAGCACTGGAATAAATTTCCTAGGAAGGTTTTGAAATCTGACATTGGAGGTTTTTAAAGCACAAGTTTGAGAACCACTAATCAAGACCATCCCTGTCAGGGATGGTCTTGATTAGTGGTTCTCAAACTAGGGCCGCCACTTGTTCAGGGAAAGCCTCTGTTGGGCCGGGCCAGTTTGTTTACCTGCCACGTCCGCAGGTTTGGCCGATCGCAGCTGCAATGGCCACGGTTCACCGCTCCAGGCCAATGGGGGTGGCGAGAAGCGGCGGCCAGTATGTCCTTCGACCATGCTGCCTCCCGCAGCTCCCATGGCCTGGAGCAGCAAACCGTGGCCACTGAGAGCTGCGATTGGCCGAACCTGCAGACGCAGCACGTAAACAAACCATCCCGGCCCAAAAGGGGATTTTCCTGAACAAGTAGCGGCCCTAGTTTGAGATCCACTGGTCTAGATAATACTTAGTCCTGCCTCAGTGCTGGGGGATTGGACTAGGGGACATATTGAAGTCCCTTCCAGTCCTGGATTTCTATGATTGTAGCCCAGTGTAAATTAGAATAGCCCTTATGGTGCTCAAACACAGCACAAAGATATTAAATACAATTCAAATTTCTGAAGAGATTTACTTTTGCTTAAATTCAATACATTAGGACAAATTCAATCTTGAGTTGATTTTTTTTAACATTAGACCAGAAGCCTTTCAACTGGGATAATCCTAGAAAATATGAAGATTCACTTTACAATGACATCTCCTCCAGCATTTTGTTTTGAATTGTCTGTTTAATTCTGCAAGACTAACTTTTAAAAATAACTAATCAATATTTTGCATTAGTATTTTCTTCGTGAAGGGCTCTTTGGCTGTTTATAATATCCAGGATAAAATCCTCTGAGATTTCCTGGTTCACTTCCTTTTCCCAACCTAGTCAACCACATTTTCAATAAAATCACAGGCAGCTAATATTTGAAAAATGAAAAAAGGATAAATATAAGGAAGGTCTTAAATAAAACTTAATTTTATCCAGACTTCTTGTATATTTCAGCCCCTTCAAAATCAATCCCAGAAGAATTGAAAATAGTAGCTGAATATGGCTCATCTTCTGCCTATATAAGGAAATACCACAAAATTTTAGATAAATTAAAATGTGACCATAAGGGATTTAAGCAGCTAGGAGTATTAATATAAGATCTAAAAACTCACTTAAACAAGATTTAAGAGACATTTATTCCAAACATTGAAAGATGATTTAAATATTTAGGATATTCTGCCCTGTTCTATATTAAATATAATAGAAAAAATTAAAATGAATGTCCTTCAAATAATATTATTTTGCATTAACTTTCCACTACCAACTTCAGTGAAACAAATAGAATTAATCGATAAATGTCTTAATATTAATATGGAAAAGGAAGTAACATCAATATGAAGGCAACTATGTGGACTGTCAAAATTTAAGTATTTAAAAGTGCTCTGCTTGCTACAAAAAGTGGTGTTTCTCCTCCAGCTTGTATACATATAATAGGACTAGAGTTGTTTTTGATGCTATGATCAATGTACTACTTTTCTAAGGGTATAATATATTCTAAATATTCCATGTACTTTACTCACCAGTCTTTCTCTTGAAGATGTAAAATATTTCATTTGGAAAAATTATTACTGTTTTTTAAAGTAATTATTTTAAAATGTTCATCATCTTAAAACAATTCTGTTGTTCACAGGGCCACCCAGAGGATTCAGGGGGCCTAGGGCAAAGCAATTTTGGGGGCCCCTTCCATAAAAAAAATTGCAATACTATACAATATTACATTCTCTTGGGGGCCCCTGTGGGGCCTGGCTCAAATTGGCTTACTTGCTCCCCCCCCACAGACGGCCCTGGGAAAAATAATCCTTCCGCATCGTAGTTTTGAGAAAATATTTACAAGGTATCATTGGTTCTCAGTATCAGCTAGTGCTAAAATGGACTAAGGCTCATTAAAAGGGCTGGACAAATATTTTCTGTCAAAACTTTTTCTGAATCAAAAACTAGGGGTTTTTAAAAAGCAGAAAAAAATCACGGACAATGTCTGCTTTCCTTCAAAATTTATTGTGGTATTTTTAATTGAAAAGCTGAAATTAGTCTGCCAAAACCTGAATATGGTTTGGGGTTTCAAACGTGTGTGGCCAAATATTTGCTGCTTGCTGTGTTTGATTGTTTAAAGAAACAATTAAAAAATTCTGCTTAAAAAAAATCCAAAACTTTTGAACCATCTCAGCTTGTGACCAAACACCTGTGCCCATCCAGTCAGAGATTTTTCCTGGTTTCGGATACTCTGCTGGCTTCCTTGATTCATATATCTGTCTCCATAACTTTGGGTTCATTTAGGTTAGAACATAAGAACAGCCAAACTGGGTCAAACCAAAGGTCCATCCAAGCCTAGTATCCTGTCTACCGACAATGGCCAATGCCAAGTACTCCAGAGGGAGTAAACCTAACAGTGATCTCTCTCCTGCTATCGATTTCCACCCTCTGACAAACAGAGGCTAGGGAAACCATTCCTTACCCATTCTGGCTAATAGCCATTAATGGACTTAACCACCATGCATTTATCTGTTTCCTAGAGACTGGCTACATGGGATCCCTCACAAACTGGAGATGGTTACTGTGGGTTTGTCTATAGTATAGCTTATGCATTTGAGCTTGTTCCAGAATCTGGGATGAGCCTATGTTGTGAAAACTGAAATGCTCAAAATAGCACATGCATGTGAATGGACACAGGATGCTAAAATTAAATTAACCCAGAGTTCTCAAACTGGGTGTCAGGACCCCTCAGGGAGTCACGAGGTTATTACTGGGGGTCGCGAGATGTCGGCCTCCACCTCAAACCCTGCTTTGACTCCAGCATTTATAATAGTGTTAAATATATAAAAAGTGTTTTTAACTTATGGGGAGCGGGGGTGTCACACTCAGAGGTTTGCTATCTTAAAGGGGTTGCCTGTATAAAAGTTTGAGACCCACTGAATTAACGCCTCTGGAGCCTCAGGGAATGCAGGGGAGGGGGGTCTCCCTTGGTAGGGTTGGGAAGGATATTGCTCTTCTAGAGCATCACTCCCCTAGTGGCTAATTTTAAATGAAGCTACCCTCCCCGACATGAATCTTCGTATAGCACTGAAATTAAATTTAGACTATAATTTGGCATTTGAGAAGTGAAAGGGATGGTAGCCCTAATGGAAAAGCTAACAGCTTGGCTCTTCTGCAAGCCTCAAACTGCTGAATGAGCTTTAGGGTAGGGAAGGCTGTGCCTCCCAAACAGCCTGACCCTGCCCCATCCACTTCCTGCCCCCCGACTGCCTCCCCCCAGAATCCCTGACCCATCCTGCTCCTTGTCCCCTCACCATTCCCCAGAGACCCCACCACCACCACCTCAAGGCCCCCACCCCTGCTCCCTGTCCCTTGACTGCCCCGAATCCTATTCACCCCCCCTGCTGAGTCCTGACAGACCCCCAGAACGCCCACAATCCAACTCCCCCATTCCCTGTCCCCTAACCGCTCCCCTAACCTCTGCCCCCTCCCTGTCCCCTGACTGTCCCTGGGACTCCCTGCCCCTTATCCAACCTCCCCAGCCCTGGCCTCTTACCCCTGGCTCCCTCCTCACCTGGAGCCTCAGCGCATCCAGGAGCTTCCCTCGACAGCTGCAGTGTGGCCCCGGCGGGGCCTGAGCTCCACCCTGCTCAGAGCCGCGTGGTAAGGGGGCGGGGCTGCGAGCTCCAGGTTTAGCTCAGCTCCCTCTGCTCAGCCTGGAGCTCACAGCCCCACCCTCATATCATGTGGCTCTGAGCGGGGCAGAGCTCAGGGGCCCCTCCGGAGCCACGCTACAGCTCTCCAGGGACACTGCTGGATGCACTGAGGTTCCAGGAGAGGGGCAGAGACGGGGTCGGGTCAGGCTGAGGCCAGGGAGGGAGCCTCAGCCATTCTCGTGGGGGCCCCTGCGGAGCCTGGATCCTGGGGCAAATTGGCCCACTTGCACACACCCCCCGGGTGGCCCTGGTTGTTCAAGAGTAAGAAAATAAACCGTCACCCACTGCATCTTATTACCACCTTCTTCCTTGTAGAATAAAGTTAGAAAACCCCAGAAGACAAAACCGCCATAACAGAGGATTGACATTGTTGTTGACATTCTAGAAATGTATTTTGACAGATGAGGTGGTGCATTGCAAGTAACTTGAGAAAAGTGCATCCGTTTTTATGGCTAACTGCATGCTGAGTAAGACAGATACATCTAGATGAGAACAGGAATACCAAAAAAAAAAAAGGTTGAGTAGCTTAGAATCATAGAAATGCAGGACTAGAGAGGACTTTGAGTGGTCATCTAATCCAGACCCCTCCACTGAGGCAGGACCAAATATCTAGACCATTCCTTACAGAAGTTTGCCTCACCTGTTCTTAAAATCTCCAGAGACAGGGAGTATACAACCTTCCTTGGAAGCCTATTGCAGAACTTAACTACCATATATATTCATTCATAAGTCAAATTTTTTTTAGTAAAAAAGGGCCGGGGAGGGTGTCAGCTTATAAATGAACCAGCTTATTCTCAAGTATATGCAGAACCTTTATAATTAGGAAAAACTTTCTAACATCTAACCTAAAACTCCCTTGCTGCAGATTAAGCCCACACTTCTTGTCCTCCTTTCAGTGGACATGAACTATTGTTTACCATCCTCTTTATAATACTCCTTAAATATTTGAAGACTGTTATCGAGTCTCCTCTCAGTCTTTTTTTCCTCAAGATTAAAGATGCCCAGTTTTTTAAACCTTTCTTCATAGTCAGATTTTTTAACCCTTTATTTTTGTTGTTGTTGTTGTTGCTCTCCTCTAGACTTCAATTTATCTAGGTCTTTCCTAAAGCATGGGGTCCAGAACTGGACACACTACTTCTGCTCCACTCAGCACTAATGAGATCTCAGCTGGACAGTTACTTCCCATGTCTTACTTACAACACTCCTGACAATACACCCAAGAATATTAGCCTTTTTTGCAACTGCATCACCCTGTTGATTCATATTCAATTTGTGATCCACTATATGCCAGATCCTTTTCAGCAGTACAATCACCTAGCCAGTTATTCCCCATTTTTGTAGTTTTGCATTTGATTTTTTTCCCTTATCAATTGTAGTACTTTGCACTTTATTGAATTTCACCTTCAGAACAATTCTATTTGTCAAGGTTGTTCTGAATTATAATCCTGCCCTTCAAAATACTTGGAACCCCTACCAGCTTAATGACACCTGCAGATTTTTATAAACATACTCTCGACTCTGTTATCCAAGTCACTAATGAAAATATTGATCAGTACTGGACCCAGAACTGACCCCTGTGGGAGCTCACTTGATATGCCCTCTCAGATTGACAGTGAACCAATGAAAACTGAATACAGTTTTTTAACCAGTTGTGCACCCACATCATAGCAATTTCATCTAGACCACATTTCTCTGGTTTGCATATGAGAATGACAGTCCCACATGACAAACGACTTAATAAAAATCAAGCTTTTCCCTCTATCCAGTGGGCTTGTCAAAGAAGGAAGGAAATAGGCAGATTTGTTCAACAAATCTATGTTGGCTATTCCTTAACTCTATTATCCTCTAGGTGCTTACAGACGGATTGTTTAATAAGTTGTTTCACTGTCTTTCTGGATACTGAAGTTTGGCTGACACATCTATAATTCCCTGGTTCCTCTTGTTCCCCTTTGTAAAGATAAGTACTATATTTGCCCCTCACTTGTCCTCATAGATAGTTGCTAATGTAATGATTACAAGATTGTTTGTTAGCTTCTTTAAAAATGCTAAGCTGAATTTCCTCAGGCTCTGCTGACTTGAATGCATCTAACTTATCTGAATATATACTCATTTATTCTTTCCCTATTTTGCCTTGCATTCCTTCCCCCTTATTGTTGTTGTTCTGAGTATCTGGTCACCATTAACTGTTTTAGTGAGGACTGAAGCAAAACAGACAATAAACATCTCCACTTTCTTGATATCATTTGTTATTAGTGCTCCTTCCCTGCTAAGTAGAAGACCTACACTTTCCTTCATCTTTCTCTTGCTCCTAATATACTTATGTCCCTTGCTGGATGTAACTCATTCAGTGCCTTAGCAGTTCTAGTTTTGTACTTACATGCTTGTGCTATTCTTTTGTACTCCTTCTTAGCAATTCATCTATGTTTCCATGATTTGGAGGATGCTTTTTTGATTGTCAGATCATTAAAGAGCCCCTGATGCAGTGATCGTGGCCTCTTATTATACTTCCTATTTTTCCTTCACATTGGGATAATTTGCTGTTGTGTCTCTCTTCTCAGTCTCGTCTGGAGCTGCATGCCACCCTTGCTATCTCACACCTGCAATCTTCCAAGTTGCTCTTGAAAGATTTTTTTTATTTTATTGATAAATATCCCTTTTTGGGTTGAAATTTTGCATGCTCACCCTGCTTGCCCATACATGAGTTTATGGGGGGAGGGAGCAATGGGGATTTCCCAAATGGAGGGGGAAAAATCTAGCCATGCTGTCAGTAACCTGTTTCTGGACCAAAGTGATAGTGGAATGAGGGTAACGGAGTGTCTGACCCACACCAGTAAATCCTAGTTCAAAGTACAAAAGTGAGCTTATATACATTTAGAGGCGCAGGACTTACATCTCACATCCAGGTGCTGGACCAGGAACTTTGGAAATAAAACACAGCTGGTGTCTGAAAGAAAAAGTAGACTGAGTTGTTGTGAAATTCCAAAGGTTCCATAGACATTATATGGTGGCCATATAGTCACATACCAGTGCAATATCAAATAGCAGCTGCCAGGGAGATTTCTCTTTGATGGTGGAAGACAAGTGAGGGAAAGGTGTGTCTGGGGGGTGGGTAACAGCTACAAAGGCATCATGAAGATGGACATGAGCATCTCTAAGTTGGTGTGGAGAGTCTGGCTGCTGATACGTATTTACCAACAAATAATTAAAGCCAGAGATGGCTCACCAGGGGGCTGCACATGCAAAATCAACCCTTTGTATTGGAGCTTTCTGGAGTATGCAGAGGGATCAGAATGTGCTTGTGAATGGCAGTTTGAGTAGGGTCAATGGTACTATTTGAGCATAAGCAGCAATAGAAGGTCAAGCACAACAAATTTTATTTTGGGACACACATTTCCAACTCATTGTCAAGACTGGGTTGGGGGTAGCCATACCTAGTGGTCCGAGCCAGTGTCCATAGTCAGGAGTCAAGAGTCAGCTAGGTCAAGATACAAGGAGCTCAGAAGCAGGAGACAAACGAGATCAGAATCACAAGTCATAGGTCAGGAGCCGAGTGAGTTCTGGATTCCAGGCAGTCAAGCCAGGAGAGCAGGAGTAAGGTGGGTTCCAATTCTTTGTACGGCTTCCCGGTTGTTCTCTTAGGTGGGACCAGCAGGCCAATTAGCTGCTCTGTGCCTCCACTAATAGGATGTTGAGGTGGAACCTCAAACTGAGACTGGGCTTCATAGGTCCTGAGTCAGCGATTGTGAGAAGGCTGCCAAGTGGAGGGTTGAGACGTGACTGCTCCTGTGCACCGGTGCTCAAGGGTAGTGCGCCATGACACTGATAAACAATACCACAGAGTTTAGGCCTAATCCTCACCAAGTGTTCTCTCTCTCTCTCTCCTTGTTAAAATTCTTTGGTTAGTGCTGTTGGTTACTGTTGTTCCTACTTGGCAGAATGCTCTTTTGTATAGACATATACATTTCTTTGCACAACATAGTCATTGCATTGAAAAATGAATAAATTGGATACAAATGTGATCATCTTGGAGACAATTCATGTACAAAAAAGAGGGCTATATTAGGTAAATTGTTCAGAAAGAATAACTTGACCACTTTTATTTATACACTATTGTCATGGTATAAACCCCTACTCTGAACCTTAGCGTCCAAAAGATTGGGTACCAGCATGAATTCCTCTAAGCTCAATTATCAGCTTAGTACTTGTAGCGCTGCCACCAACCAGGAATCCCAGTGCCTGGTACACTCTGGTCCCCCCAAAACCTTGCCCGGGGACCCTCAAGACCCACTCCCTCTGGATCTTAACACAAGGAAAGTAAACCCTTTCCCTCATCGTTGCCTCTCCCAGACTTCCCCTCCCTGGGTTACCCTGGAAGATCACTGTGATTCAAACTCCTTGAATCTTAAAACAGAGAGGAAAATCCACCTTCCCCCATCCTTCTATCTCTCCCCCTTCCAGACTCTCCCTGAGAGAGAAAGTAATCCTAACACAGAGAGAAATTAACCTTTCTCTCCCCCTTCCCTCCTTTCTCCCCTCCAATTCCCTGGTGAATCCAGACCCAGTCCCCTGGGGTCTCACCAGAATAAAAAAACAATCAGGTTCTTAAACAAGAAAAGCTTTTAGTTAAAGAAAGAAAAAACAGTAAAAAATATCTTTGTAAATTTAAGATGGAATATGTTACAGGGTCTTTCAGCTATAGACACTGGGAATACCCTCCCAGCCTAAGTATACAAGTACAAGTTAAAATCCTTTCAGCAAACTACAAATTTGAACTTCTTCCAGCCAAATACACATTTGCAAATAAAGAAAACAAACATAAGCCTAACTCGCGGTATCTATCTAGTACTTACTATTCTGGACATATAAGAAACTGTATCAGAGAGATTGGAGAGAAACCTGGTTGCACGTCTGGTCCCCCTGAGCCCCCAGAGTGAACAACAACCAAAAACTTCCCTCCCTCAAGATTTGAAAGTATCCTGTCCCCTGATTGGTCCTCTGGTCAGGTGACAGCCAGGCTCATTGAACTTGTTACCCCTTTACAGGCAAAAGAGACATGAAGTACTCCAGTTCTATTAACCCTTAACTATCTGTTTATGACAACTATAGTGATGAATGGAATGTAAGAACCTAGCTAGATCTTATTCTCCACTTGTATCCTTCACAAAACCACACCAAAACTGGACATGGTAAACAGTCTGTGCTAAAGACAGGCCAATATTGCAGGTCAGGAATGAAGTGTATTGGCAGAGTTGTGCAAAGAATCTTGTACAGTTAATGCCAAGTTGGTCTTGGCTCAGTCTAGTGTGCTAAGGTCACATTTTTCAAATATGAGGGCATAATTGTTAAGGATTTCAATATACTTTCTGAAGGTGCTCAGCACCTACAGACTACTTATTTAGAAGCTTCAGTATGGCTTTAAGTGCCTAGGTAGCAATATTGGCTGTGAATGAATAAACACTGGAAAGTCAAGACCATCATATGGGAACAGATGTCTCTAGCATCATTCTGCTACCAAATAAGTAATCCCAATAAGCGGTGTGTTTGTGAAAAGAAAGAAAATCTACTGGAAAAACAAGTTCTAAAATAAGACATCTTACTTTTCTATTATACTTGGGTTTTGCTTTAATCTTATTTATTGCAATCCAGTTCAGAGAGCATATTTTATGACTAGTGGCTAATTGGTTTGTATGTGCACTCTTTTCAGGTATCTCCAACT
The DNA here is from genome assembly GCF_025201925.1 of Gopherus flavomarginatus. Taxonomy (NCBI): domain Eukaryota; kingdom Metazoa; phylum Chordata; order Testudines; family Testudinidae; genus Gopherus; species Gopherus flavomarginatus. The sequence continues at coordinate 156,889,997 of NC_066620.1, read as the reverse complement.
GCAAATGCAATCTGAAAAATTTTGTATTACTAATAGTATGCTAATAACTTCAGATATAGGTGTTTAAGACACTGATCCTGCAAATGCTTACACTTATGTAACTTTGCACACAGGTAGTCAATTGAGCTCAATGAGACTACTCTTATGAACAGAGTTGCTCACACGGGTATGTATTTTCAGGATTTATATGACCAGCCATAAGAAATTATGACAGCCTTGAGCAAAATTGAGACAACATTCCCAAATGAACTAAGACTAGGCTTTCTTTACTTCAACAGAAAAATCGGTTTATTAATGGACTACGAAGGGACAGGCAATCTTCCTGACATTTTGTTTAAAATAAGGATTTATTCAATAACATTTGGTTTGCAATCCGTGCATAGCTGAAATGGAGGCAGAGAGAACTACGGAAGTGAGGGAAGTAGGGTGAAAGGAAGGTGGAGAGAAGCAGGATAAACAGTGAAAGTGAGGTTGGAGAAGGGTAGGTTAGAGGCAGGACGAAAGGGGCCAACAACCAATGGCAATACCATAAATAATGTGTGTTAGTGTGGTCACTCCCTTAAGATGAGAACTTTGGTGACTGGAGTTTTGTTCTATTTGTTCCCTTTGAGATTCAGTTCCGTTTCTTGTTTCATATGATATAAACACGAGTGAGTGTGATGTGAATGAAGTGTGAAAAGAAGTACATATAACATTTCTTTGTTTGTTGCTGCAGCTTTTTCTGTTCCTGGGAAAATGAGGAAAAGGACAAATAGGCAAATACATCCTCCTGTGCATCCAAACTACTGTTGATAGTTGCCAATCGACTGCAAGAGCCAGATTAACCAAGCCCTGTTGGAGGCACAGTGGCAGAAGGCTGGTGAATGGTAACCTGAGGCCCAGGAAGCAGGATATTAACTTGGTGACCTCTAGTCAAAGTAGTTTATCTAGAAAACCAGTGATCAGAAGGGCCTATCGAGAGGCACATGATTTTTGTTCTAAACATCAGCTAATCTGGAGCACTCTTTTTCTTTAGAGCTGACCTGCTGGCCTTTGTGATGGGGGGGGGGGGAGTGTGGAAGGGGTCCAAGTTTCAGAGTTGAGTGAGTGATGTCAGGGGTATATAAAGGCTCTTCCCAGCTGTTGCTGCTGTGCCCCATGTGGAATGTGGGAAGGGAATGTTTCTGGGCATGGTGCCTTTACTGGATCCCTCTGGGTCTGGAGAGGAAACTGGAAGTCTCAGACTTATTGTCTACCTCCTTGGCTACTAGCTAGTGCTAGCTACTTTTGAGAAAGAGCCCTGATGAGTTGGGGTTTTATTGACTCTGGCCCCTACAAGCTCCTCCCTGTGAATGGAGATGGTCATGAATTGGTTTACCGGTACAGGAAGGGCATTCTCATAGGTAGGGCATAGTATGGAAGAAACATGGGTGTAATTGTGGCCTAATCAGTTAAAGAGGCTTTCATAAATAAGGAAGCTATAAAACCTGCCATGCTAGGAAAGGATTAGCCATTTAAATAGACATGTTAAATAACAGACAAGGTGGGTGAGATTGTATCATTTATTGGATCAGCTTCTTCAGGTCTGGGGAAGAGCTCTATGTAAACTCAGAAGCTTGTCACTCTCGCCAACAGAAGTTGGTCCAATACAAGTTATTACCTCCCCCACCTTCTTTCTCTAAAATCGTGGGCCCAATATGGCTACCACAATACTGCATCCATTAAATAAGACACAGTATATGTTTACCAACCATAAAATATGCGCTGAATTGTCTCGCTTAACTTGATTTTTTCAGTATTTAGCAATTTTTTTCTGTTTTACATAGCTCAGCGCTTTTTGTCTTGGCTTGTTATGTAACATGCTGTAACATGGCCCTTAGACTTAGTCTCCATTAGACCCACTTATAGCATTTGTTTGAAGGTGCTGGATTGTATGGTAGTGCGAATATTAAACTCCCTTTGACATGAGTAACTAAGAGAATCAGATCTTGAAGTGGTCTAATTTATATGACAAAGAGACAGAAGTAAATGTCCATTAAGATACAGGGTCACCTAATTTTATTTATATGTTATTACATCCTCTAGTTCCTACTGCTGTTGCTACTTTTCTTGCTACATTCTCTTTTGCTCCTTTGCATATAAGCAGACTCTAGTACATTCAGTCAGTCAAATTCACAAGTTAACTGTAAATCACACAGTGATATGTGGGTGTAATAATGAGAAAATCTGAAAAAGGGGTAAGATACATTTAGATTCATTTTAAACTTACTTTGACATCTGAATTATGCCCATAGAGCTGGGTGTCTTCAATATATTCAAAACAACTACTTAAAATACTCCGTGACTGCGTGTTTAGTTCTGGGGGAAAAAAACAAAAAGAACAAGGTTCAATACTTGGTACTATCATGGAAATACCCAGATTCCATACGCAATTCTGTACTGTGTGGACAGCAGTAATGTTGCTCTTTTTTGACTTGGCTCAGTTTACTACTGGGACTCTCAATTTTCTGGGTTTTTTTTCTTGAACCCGTTTCAAAAATCCCTGATCTGCTATAAAAGCTGGCAACCATTTCTAAGGCACAAGAATAGAGTGCTTTGCCTGTGTTATTGCTGTATTACCGATAATCAAGATAAACAGTGGCCTGATATTGAAAAGTCTCAGGAAAGTAATATTGTACTCTATTTCAATAAATGTATAGAAAGGTTGGGAGGAGGGCAGAGAAGTGCTTTGGAGAACCCCTGTCAGGTTTTAAGGGTTGCTCTCCAAATACATTTCTTTTGGTTTAACAAAATAGCATTTCTCCAAGCTGCCTTCTTTACGCAATCTGATTATTACTCTAGATAAAAAGTTAACTTCTATGAACAGTTTATGTGCAAAGCAATTCCTGGTGTCAGACAAAGCTGAAAGATTCAGCTTCCTTTCAGTGTTCCTAAACCATCATGTTTTTCACACTCTGGCTCTCTTTAAAGCCTACTGAGTAGTGACTACGAAAGCACTGTTAGTTCAAGGCTATGCAGAGATTTATATATCCGTCTAAGATATGTTTACACTATGGGATTATTCCGATTTTACATAAACCGGTTTTGTAAAACAGATTGTATAAAGTCGAGTGCACGCGGCCACGCTAAGCACATTAATTCAGTGGTGTGTGTCCATGGTCCGAGGCTAGCATCGATTTCTCGAGCTTTGCACTGTGGGTAGCTATCCCGTAGCTATCCCATAGTTCCCGCAGTCTCCCCCGCCCATTGGAATTCTGGGTTGAGACCCCAATGCATGATGGTGCAAAAACAGTGTCGTGGGTGATTCTGGGTAAATGTCGTCACTCATTCCTTCCTCCGTGAAAGCAACGGCAGACAATCATTTCACGCCCTTTTTCCCTGGATTGCCCTGGCAGATGCCATAGCACGGCAACCATGGCTCCCGTTCAGCTTTTTTTTTACTGTCACCATATGTCTACTGGATGTTGCTAACAGACGCGGTACTGCAGCGCTACACAGCAGCATTCAAGATAGCAGAGACGGTTGCAAGATAGCAGAGACGGTTATCAGTTGTTTTGTACCGTCTGCCATGCCACTGTAAGTTGGCGATGAGATGACAGTTATCAGTCGTTCTGTACCATATGCTGCTGTCATGGGTGCCCCTGGCTGAGGTCGGCCGGTGGCGCAAAGACAAAACTGGGAATGACTCCCCGAGTCAATCCCTCCTTTATGATATCTAAAAATAGAGTCAGTCCTGCCTAGAATATGGTGCAAGTGTACTAGAGAACCAGTGTCCAAAGAACCAGAGAGCACAGCTGCTCCGTGTCAGATCCCGCAGAAATGATGAGCTACATGCCATTCTAGGGGGTGCCCCTGCAACAACCCCACCCGTTGCTTCCCTGCTCCCCCAACCCTCCTGGGCTACCGTTGCAGTGTCCCCCCATTTGTGTGATAAAGTAATAAAGAATGCAGGAATAAGAAACACTGACTTTTTAGTGAGATAAAATGAGGGGGAGGCAGCCTCCAGCTGCTATGGTAGTCCAGGCAAGACATTAAGCGGTGGCAGGGGAGAGGAGCCCAGCATCCCGCTGCTATGATAGTCCAGGCAGTACAGAATCTTTTCTTTACACACGAAAGGGAGGGGGCTGATGAAGCTCAGCCCCCAGTTGCTATGATGAAGATGGTTACCAGCCGTTCTGTACCATCTACTGGGAATGACCAGGAGTCATTCCTATTTTTATCCAGGCGCCCCTGGCCGACCTCACCTGAGGCCAGCCAGGAGCACTCACGGGCTGATGATGATGACAGATAGCAGTCATATTGTACCGTCTGCCACCGGGGAGGGAAGGGGAGGGGAGATGATATTGCTGTTCACTGCCGCAGCATCGCGTCTACCAGCAGCATTCAGTACACATAGGGTGACATTGAAAAAAGTCAAGAAACGATTTTTTTCCCTTTTCTTTCATGGGGGGAGAGGGAGGTAAATTAACAAGCTATACCCTGAACCACCCTGGACAATGTGTTTGACCCTTCAGGCATTGGGAGCTCAGCCAAGAATGCAAATACTTTTCGGAGACTGCTGGGGACTGTGGGATAGCTGGAGTCCTCAGTACCCCCTCCCTCCCTCCATGAGCGTCCATTTGATTCTTTGGCTTTCCGTTACGCTTGTCATGCAGCACTGAGCTGTGGACTCTGTATCATAGCCTGGAGATTTTTTTCAAATGCTTTGGCATTTCGTCTTCTGGAACAGAGCTCTGATAGAACAGATTTGTCTCCCCATACAGCAGTCAGATCCAGTCTCTCCCGCACGGTCCATGCTGGAGCTCTTTTTGGATTTGGGACTGCATCGCCACCCTTGCTGATCAGAGCTCCACGCTGGGCAAACAGGAAATGAAATTCAAAAGTTCGCGGGGCTTTTCCTGTCTACCTGGCCAGTGCTTCCGAGTTCAGATTGCTGTCCAGAGCGGTCACAATGTTGTACTGTGGGATACCGCCCAGAGGCCAATACCGTCAATTTGCAGCCACACTAATCCTAATCCAATATGGTAATACTGATTTCAGCGCTACTCCTCTCGTCGGGGAGGAGTACAGAAACCAGTTTAAAGAGCCCTTTATATCAATATAAAGAGCCTCGTTGTGTGGACGGGTGCAGTGTTAAATTGGTTTAACGCTGCTAAAATCGGTTTAAACGCATAGTGTAGACCAGGCCTAAGACTGCCTGAGACAAGGCTAATTGTAACCTATCCCTGTCAGTACAGTAGAATGGATTGATAGTCAGTGTAACCTGGGAAAACACTAGTTGATAGGCAGCTGAACATAGGATGCTTCATATTAAGATACAAAAACTAAAACTGAAGGCAGCTGGAGACTTCTCTAAAGAACCTATAAACTTGATAATAATGTTCTTTCCAAGCTCAGACTGCTCTGAAATTCTATAAAACCTTAGTTGTTTGTTTAGAAACCTATTTAATATCTACAGAACCTTAGCAGTTTAATCTCTACTCAGTTTTACAGGATTCTTCCTTGAGAAAACGGGTAGCATGATAACTCATAGTTTGTCTGTCCATATGGATTTTGTATACATTTGCCTGTGCACGTTGCAAAACCATATTTAAACCCTCAGGAGCTGACTCTGAGTCTGCCATGGTCAATGTGGACTATGTAACTTTTGTCTGTTGTGAGTTAGGGCTTGTCTACACAGACACTTAGTGCTCAGCAGGCTAGAGTGAGTGTAGATCGACATGAAGTTTGTGTAGACAAAACCTTTTTTTTTTGTACTGGACCTTTTAAATATTCAGACGTCTACCCCTCCCTCTATTACAGCGACAGCTGTCGTTGAGTACAGAACAGATGCTTTGTTCTTTCTCTCATGGATATTTTTTTGTTTTGCTTTTAAAAACAAAACTGGAAAAATCTTTTTTTAAGGCCTTCCTACATCACTAGGAAAAATAATGCAGGGGGCCTTGAATCCATCTTTAGTTAGGTGACTTTTTAAAATTACTGTGTCTTATGACTGAACTATGAAATAAAATGAAAACAAAAAATCTCCGTGCAGTCATTGCTGTTCTCTTCAGTTCAGTCAGAACTGCAGCCAGAAAACCCCACCACTGTAAACATCTCTTTCTAAAGAAGTTACCCTTTCCAGAAAATAAATTACATGGGTTTGTACCCCTTAACTCATGGTCCTCCATCCAAGGCTGCCAGGTGTGTGGAACATCTAGAAGGAGAAATGCTTGACACAATCTCTCTCTCTCTTTTTCTCTCTCTCTCTCAAATTCCTCAGCTACTTTTTTATATAGTGATGAACTGCTTTAAAAAGACATCACTTCAACATCTTTTAAATGTTAAGCGTTTGAGTTTTGTTGTTATGTTATAACAGCTACAAGTGTGCCTAACAGAAAATAGTGAAGTTTAAGGATCCACTTCTGATGTCTTTTGTCAATTAGTGGAAGTTGATGTCATTGGGAATGTCACTTGAGTAAGGTGTCTAGGATGAGCCTTACTTTTTACCTCTGTTTGAAATAAATATCATCACATTCTATCCTAAGAACAACTCTTCCCCTCAAAATGATCAGATATGTGATTGAATGCAGTTCTTTCCAATGTTAAACCAGGGCAGTGGTGCAAGTAAGCTGGTATGGTCAGGTACGCCATACCATTAAGACATTTATTGCCAGTATGCTGTACCGGAAAGACACATTTTCCAGAATGAATTGTAGAGCCCTGCGCAGATACAAATGTATACCCATGGATGGGGATATAAATCTGTATCCACCGAACCACAGAGCTCTGCCGGTAAGCGCAGCAGCGAAAGGAACAGAACATGTGGCCACCATTCCCAGGAGCCAGCGCCCTGCACCGGAAGCTCCTCTGGCATGGCTGTACTGCCACCCAGTCCCGCCTGCAGGTCTGTTCTTTGGTGGGGCTGTACAGACCCCAGACAGGAGACACATTTGTGTAGAAAGGCTGGGAGTAGTGCAGCCATGCCAGAGGAGATGCTGGTGTGGGGAGCTGGCTTCTGGGAGCAGTGGCCCCAGGTTCTACCCCTTTCACTGCTGCGCTTCTGTGGAAAGTCCTGTGGGTCAGCAGATACCGATTCTTATCCGTGGATATCTGCATCTGGGGGTATAAATGTTTATCTGCGCAGGGCTCTAGTCACGGAACATTTTTTGTGAGGGGGTTAGGGTCGGGGGGGTTGGTACCATAAAAGTAAGAGTTAAAATCTACTTGCCCTCCTGAACAAGGGTTTTGCATCTAATGTGGTGACTGATGAGCAGCTGAGTCTATATTTCAAGGCATCTAGATGCCTTGAGTTCAGAATGCATGAGTAAAAGAAATAATAACCTTAATGTGCCCTCCATAATCGAAAGGTGCTTGTTACACATGAAAAGAGGGGGGGAATCTTTAATAGGGGTTTGAATACTATGGGATTTCAGTTGAAGCTTTCCCTAAATGAGTATTTCAAGATATTGGAGCTTCTGAATCTTTAGGAAATTACTTGACACATCCATCAGCTCCAACAAAGGGGCATCTATTACCTGAAGCTTTTCAGCTAGCTCAATTAATCTTCTGCTTGTTCTCATGTGCGGTAAAGGAATGAACTGGGTGCCAAAAAAGCAAACTTGCACAATTCTTTTCTTGTGACTGTTTAAATTGGATGCCTGGATCTTATTTTGCAGTTTAATAATCCAATACATTGTCATATCAACATGTAGGATAGGAAATGAAAATAATTTTAGTGGAACACATGAGCTCTATTAAAAATGTTTAAGTAAGCAGCTTTTAGTTTAAAATTAAAATAATTGTTTGTCTAACATGGATTGTTCTCTTAATTGTCTTTTGCTTTTAAAAGTATGTTTATTCCAAGTTATTTCAAAATGAGTTTCTCTTATAAAGTGTCCAATCCTTCTGCCCTCCCACAGCACAGTTTTTTTTGTTTTTTCACCTATGGAATATCTTTTTGTTTATTTACTTAAAAAAAATTGGATGGGGGGAGGAGGGGAAAGATTGCGCTGAAATGAGACAGCCACACAAAAAATATAAAATGTGTAATCCAAGCACATCTTGCACACCACTGGTCTGCAATACTTTTGGTCTCCAAATATTACTTTACATTCTCATCTGTGAGGTTCATATGAACCAATGGTGAGCAAGATATGTTTGGATTCCAATTATTTTTATTGTCCCTCTAATTTGTATAGAGACATGTACTTTGTTTTGTGCTTTATTTTACAGTCCACTAAGAGAGTAGATTATCTTGTAATCAGAAATGGAAATTGTTCCTGTCTGGAAAAGAACTTGAATCTCTAAAAAAGCAACTGATCTTCAAGAAACAACCTATGAATAGAATCAATCCTAGGTTCATCTCTGAACCAATTTCTCACGTAACATGTGTTTGAGATGGTGTCACTTATTATTGGCTGTCTTCACTGAACCAAATATTTCCCATTGATATTCATTCTCCTCAAATGCTTGGATGCCTGCCCAAAGCCTGTTGCTCTATTAGTGTTTACAGCAATGAGATAGAAGTGCTTATCTGTGTTCTGCCTAACCCAACTAACATTTGACTCATTGCTAGGAAGGTGTCTGTTTCCTTTTCTCCCACTGCCCAGAGAAAGGGGAAAGATTTTCCAGTGACTCTCCACTGCAGGGTTATGCATACACCTGACAACTAGTTTTTAAAAATGAGGTGAACCAAAAAATTTGCAAGTGAATAAATATTAGCTATTGTACATACACTGTAGACAACTTTGTTAAATAAGCATGTTTAGTTGTAGGTGAGTATCTAGTCTCTGACCACACTCCCTTGCAGCAGAGCATGATGCTGCAGTCTCCTTCCTCAGTTTCCCTTCAGGTTCCTGAAAATAATTCAGTCACAACTAAGGTTTATAAAACTATATTCCCTCTCCTGGGATCTAAAATTATTAAAGGTCATTCAGCATTAGGATTCACAGTTGTCCTTTTGGTGAATTTGACTTTAGGTCCTGGCCTGTGAACTCAGCCCCTCAAGTTTAGGGGGCTCTCAATCCTCCTTTGGACTGAGTTTGGAGCTTCTTTTTGATTCACCTGACCATGCCCTTAATCCTTCCCAAATGGGTCTAATAACTGCAGACAACCATCTGCAATGCCTGGGGGAGAGGGAGCTTTGCCCTGTCTACTCTACAAGGTGCTAGGTCCCGGGCCCTTAGAAGAAAATGGTCTGGAGTTTTCCTATACCTTCCCCCTGCCAAACAACTATTCCCAGGACCAACTTCTCCTCTCCCAGTTACAGCTTCATTTGCTTCCCTGGGCTCATAAAACAAAGTAACTGGCCTCCCAAACTCCCTCCAGAACTTAAAGGGCCAACACCCTATTACAGCAGTGATATGAATCTGTTCTGTAGTAAGTAGGTTATTTTTAAGTGTTACTCTTTTAAGCATTCACTAGTCAATGGATATCAACAACTATGCACCAGTTGGCCCTAAGAACTTGACCCACTTTAGTTTCCTTAATGTAAGACCATTTATTGTTTTAAGAACTCATGCCCCTGTAAAGCTACTTGTGCACTTATATTACTCAAAGTATTTAGGTCGGTTTAAAAGGTTAATATTTAAAGTAGGTAAGAACATAAGAATGGCTATACTTAGCCCAAAGGTCCATCCAGCCCAGTATCCTGTCTGCCGACAGTGGCCAATGCCAGGTGCCCCAGAGGGAGTGAACCTAACAGCTAATGCTCATGTGATCTCTCTCCTGCCATCTATCTCCACCCTCTGACAAACAGAGGCTAGGGACACCATTCCTTACCCATCCTGGCTAACAGCCATTAATGGATTTAACCTCCATGAATTTATCTAGTTCTCTTTTAAACCCTGTTATAGTCCTAGCCTTCACCACCTCCTCAGGCAAGGAGTTCCACAAGTTGACTGTGTGCTGCGTGAAGAAGAACTTCCTTTTTTTGTTTTAAATGTGCTGCCCATTAATTTCATTTGGTGCCCCCTAATTCTTATATTAGGGGGTAAGGTACTACTTTGCCTTACTCACTTACAATGCCTTGACACATTGAAACACTGTCAGGGTTTTCAAGGATTTAAGCACTAGGGAGAAGGCTTGAGCAATGCCTCTGGGGAGAGGCTCCATAGATTGCTATAGAACCCAGAAAGGCATACGAGCGGTTATCTTGAATTTGTGACACACTCTGGGTTGAGAATTTTCCTGTAATTGACTGTAAATCTGTCTGTGTACTATAAGGTTTTATAGATTGAGAAGCAAGCTGGGTTGCTTTTGTCTTGTCATTGGAAAAGGAGAGGATTAAGAAAAGCTCTCAAAGTCTTGGTTCAAATATAGTTAATAGAAAATTAATTCATAACCAGTCTTCACTAAAATTGGATGCTGGTCATTGACATTTCACAGTTTGTCCCAATAGCAGGATTGTCTTTTTGACTTAACAAAATATTTCTTAATACTTCAATCAGTAAGGTATTTTGAAAAAAAACACCACCACAAAGTGTTCTTTAAATTTGTTTTTAAAGTTCCAGATCCTCAGCTGGTATAAACTGAACATCTGTTTTGGAATTGACAGTTGAATGCTGACTTATACCAGCTACAGATCTGACTCTACATCTCTTAGTGTGACTGTAGCTTGCTTATGATAGTGTTAAGTTTCCCTAGCACATCAACAGGAAGATAAATTAAAGAGATTGTGCTACCTTTCCACTGTATGGTGGCTCATGCTCAGTGTCTGCAAGGGCTCAGAAGAAGAACAAATTGTCTCTTGTTCATTCAACCTTTTTCACACCAGCAGCAAAAAGATAATCCTCCGACTCAGTCTCTCAGGGCCTGAACACTGTCTCAGCACACTGGTAACCTGTAGCAAGTCACGGACCAAAATCTCTATCTGAAAGCAAAGTTTACTTCCTTGTTTGTGTTTTAAGCAGAAGAGGCATCTTATCTGGGAAGCTCTGGTGAAACAGTTCTGTGGCAAAAATATCAAATGTACACTTGCTTTCAAAGATTTGAAGCCCAGAAAGATCATCTAACGTGACCTGAGTAGTATAAGCCATAAAATTATTACTGCAGTGGATGAAATCGTTATTTCCCACTACAAGTGAACATGATTGAGGCATGGTATTTTAAAGACAGTCAGTCAGCTTTGTTCTGTCTTACAGAATAAAAAATAGGAGCATAACCATTATTAGCAGCCTGCTCCCAAGCCCACTGCAGTCATTGATTCAGATCATGTCCTAGGAGCCTGATCAACTCCCATTAAGCTCAGCAGGAGTCTTTTCATTTGCTAAGTATAAGTTGGAGCTGGCCATAGATACTTTTAGGCAAGTGCAATGCTGGCTGAGGATATAATGGCTGTCTAGATACCTAAGGTACTTATATGGTCTCTATTATCATGGTAACTAACAGCCTCATAGTCTTTAAGGTATTTACACACCTGAGAGGAAGGGAAGTGCTATTATCCCCATTTTATACATGAGGGGAAACTGAGGCACAGAGACCCAGTGACTTGCCTAGGGTCACACAGGAAGTTGTAGTGGACAGGGCCAGCTCCAGGTTTTTTGCTGCCCCAAGCCAAAAAAAAACAAACTGAATGCCACCCCTTCAAAAGTGCCGTCACCAAAGGGCCGGAATGCCCCCCCTTGAAAAAGGCTGCCCCAAGCACGGCTGGAACGCTGGTGCCTAGAGTTGGCCCTGGTAGCAGAGCAAGGACTTGGAATCTAGGTCTCCTAAGTCATAGCCAGTGGACCATCTTTTCTCTCTCAAAGTGATACATTTGTTCAACTGAAATACCAGATTTTCTCCTTTGTTTTGCTTTTAAGATACATTATTTGCTACCACACTATCATTTATAGTTATTTGGGCAGCTCTAAACATAACATTCTGATTTAGAAGTAATCAGAACCTTTAATAATATATCACAGAAAGAGGCGCCCGTTGTCTGCTGTTTTAACAGCAGTGTAAGTAGAACTCCCCATGAAAATTAGCCCACTATTTTTAGCAATATGGAGACAGAATACCTAAAGCAACTCAATAATTTATATGAAAAATACACAGTACATTGCATTTAAACATAATACAGAGGAAGTATGATAGTAATAGTGGAAATGTGCTAGCATTTATAGCAATTTGGGTTTCTTTCTTCCTGGGCTCCTTGTCCTATCTCTGTTGTGCCACATCTTCCTCCCACCCAGGATCCTGATCTGATATCCCTCATCTATTGGCTCCAGCCCCCACCCATTTCCTTCCCCAGCTCCCAGACCCAGTCTCCTTGCTCAGTCAGTTCCTGTCTCCCAGACTATGTCCCATCCCCATCCCTACTGCCAGTCCCAGTTTTCCTCCTCTAATAGCTTCCAGTCCCAGCCTCTTCTCCCCGCTATCCCTGTGACTCTGGCTCCTTGTCTCAATCTACTTCCTCATCCCCCTACAAGTCAAGCTCTTGTCCGCTATGAATTTAAGTCACAGCTGCTCCTTCTATGTTGGCTTGTCCCGGTGGGGAGTCATTGAGAACAAGAGAGTCATGCTCCCTGCTCTCAGTGGAGATGGATGCTTGAGCCCCCAGCAACCGGAAGTTGAAATTTGCACGCAAAGTTGTCCTGCACCCTGGGTTGGAGGGTGCTCAGTTTACACAGAATTTTCAGAGAATTAAGCTTCTAAAATCTAAGTCTCTACTGAACATATGTGAACTGACTATCCCCCTCCCTCCGAAAGGCTTATAACATGGCCAAATTTGGGTAGATTCTCAGAAAAAGGCCCCGCCCCGAAACAAAGGCCACCCCTGACAAATGTCAGGGCCCTTCAAAGAGAACAATAGAACTGTTTAAAGAAAAGGTTGTCAGAATTTTTTAACATGGGCAAAACTTTGTTCTCTTCCCCTCCCTGCCACCATACTTGTTCTTGAACTGTTAAATGAAATTTTCCAAAATTAAGCATGTGGCATATACTTGACATGGAAAAGCTTGGTAGGGTTGGGATAATACGCATGACTGGAATATTGCTATAGATGGGGACAGCTAGCTCAGGAAGGACCGTCAGGGAAAAAAATGGAGGAGGTGTTGCCTTGTATACACTCACACTGAGGTTGAGACGGAAATAGGAGGCAGACTTGTTGCAAGTCTCTGGGTAAGGATAAAAGGAGTAAAAACAAGGGTGACATCATGGTTGGGGTCTACTACAGTCCACCTAACCAGGAAGAAGAGGCAGATGAGGCTTTTTTTAAACACTCACAAAATCATCCAAAGCACAGGACTTGGTGGTGATGGGGGGGACTTCAACTACCCAGACATCTGTTGGGAAAATAACACAGCAAGATACAGATTATCCAACAAATTCTTGGACTGTATTGGAGACAATTATTTTTCAGAAGGTGGAGAAAGCTACTAGGGGAGAGGCTGTTTTAGGTTTGATTTTGACAAATAGGGAGGAACAGGTTGAGAATTTGAAAGTGAAAGGCAGCTTGGGTGAAAGTGATCATGAAATGGTAGGAGGGAGAACAGCAGAATAAAGTGTGGCAAGGCCTTCTCGGTCTCACCAGCCTCAGCTGTTTTTAACCTTGGCAAGACAGGCTTGGGTAAAATGGTCCCTCTTGGCTGCAGAGAGGCAGATTGTTCCTTCTTTCCGCCAGTCTTTTGGGCTTGTTTTTTTTCTCCATTATGAGAGGGAATGCAGCCTCCCCTCCTGCTGAGGCTCGCTGTCCCACTGCTCCTATCCTACTGGCACCATGACTCTTTCTCTTCCCCCTCTCTCTCTCAACAGGGGAAAGTTTAAAAAAGTCTCAGGCAGCCCTTAGTTGGAATCAGCTGATCTTAATTAACCTCAGGTAATTCCTTCTCAGCTGATTCTAACTGATCTCTGGTAACTCTCTTCTCAGGTGAACTGATCAACCTGTAGTCACCCCTTAGTTTATAGAGAGGAGGGCCTTTTAACCTTCTGGGACTGTTTTCTATCCCCTCCTTGCAGCTGTCTGTCCTGAATTTATCACAAAACACAATGGATTTCAAGAAGGCAGACTTCAGGAGACTTAGAGAGTTAGTAGGTAATATCCCATGGGAAGCAAGTCTAAGGGGAAAAACAATTTGAAGACAGTTGGCAGTTTTTCAAAGAGACATTATTAAGGGCACAAGAGGAAATGAGCCCACTGCATAGGAAAGCTAAGAAGTATGAACAGAGACCACCCTGGCTTAACCAGGAGATCTTCAATGATCTAAAAATAAAAGAGTCCTACAAAAAGTGAAAACTAGGTCAAATTACAAATGATGAATATAAACAAATAACACACGTATGTAGGGTCAAAATTAGAAAGGTCAAGGCACAAAACAAGATCAAACTAGTTAGAGACATAAAAGGTAACAATAAAACATTCTATGAATACATTAGACACAAGAGGAAGACCAAGGACAGGGTATGTCCATTATTCAATGAGGGTGGGGAAACAATAACCGAAAATGTGGAAATGGCAGAGGTGCTTAATGACTTCTTTGTTTCAGTTTTCACCAAGAAGATTAGTGGTGATTGGACGTCTAACATAGTGAATGCCAGTGAAAATGAGGTAGGATCAGAGGCTAAAATAAGAAAAGAAGAAGTTAAAAATTACTTATACAAATTCTATGTCTTCAAGTCACCAGCTGATGAAATGCATCCTAGAATACTCAAGGAGCTGACAGAGCAGATATCTGAGCCATTAGCGATTATCTTGAAAAGCAATGGAAGATGGAGAGATTCCAGAAGACTGGAAAAGGACAAATATAGTGCTCATCTATAAAAACGGAAATAGGGACAACCCGCGGAATTACAGTCCAGTCAGCTTAACTTCTGTACTCGGAAAGATGATAGAGCAAATAATTAAGCAACCAATTTGCAAACATCTAGCAGATAATAAGGTGATAAGTAACAGTTAGCATGGATTTATCAAGAACAAATCATGTCAAACCATGTCAAGCTTTCTTTGACTGTAAGAAGCCTTATCGATAGCGGGGAAGTGGTAGACATGGTATATCTTGACTTTAGTAAAGCTTTTGTACAGTCTCACATGACCTTCTCATAAACAAACTAGGGAAATATAACCTAGACCGAACTACTATAAGGTGAGTGAATAAATGGTTGGAAAACTGTTCCCAGAGAGTAGTTATCAGTGGTTCACAGTCATGCTGGAAGGGCATAACAATTGGGGTCCCACAGGGATCATTTCTGGGTCTAGTTCTCTTCATCAATGATTATATAATGGCATAGAGAGTACATTTATAAAGTTTTCAGACAATGCAAAGCTGTGGGGGGAGTTGAAAGTGCTTTGGAGGATAAGATTATAATTCAAAATGATCTGGACAAACTGAAGAAATGGTCTGAAGTAAATAGGATGAAATTCAATAAGGATAAATGCAAAGTACTCCATTTAGGAAGGAAAAATCAGTTGTGCACATACAAAATGGGAAAGACTGCCTAGGAAAGAGCAGTGCGGAAAGGGATCTGGGGATCCTAGTGGACCATAAGCTAAGCAGTGTAACACTTTGCAAAAAAAGTGAACAGCATTCTGGGATGTCTTAGCAGGAGTCTTGTAAGCAAGACACGAGAAGTAATTCTTCCACTCTACTCCATGCTGATTAGGCCTCTAATGGAGTATCATGTCTAGTTCTGGGCACCACATTTCAGGAAAGATGTGGACAAATTGGAGAAAGTCCAGAGAAGAGCAACAAAAATGATTAAAGGTCTAGAAAACATGACATATATGGGAAGATTGAAGAAATTGGGTTTGTTTAGTCTGGAGAAGAGAAGACTGAGGGGGGACATAAGAACAGTTTTCAAGTACATAAAAGTTTGTTACAAGGAGGAGGGAGAAGAATTGTTCTTCTTAGCCTCTGAGGATAGGACAAGAATCAATGGGCTTAAATTGCAGTAAGGAAGGTTTAAGTTGGGCATTAGGAAAAACTTCCTAACTGTCAGAATGGTTAAGCACTGGAATAAATTACCTACGGAGGTTGTGGAATCTCAGTCATTGGAGATGTTAGAGAGCAAGTCAGACAAACACCTGTCAGGGATGGTCTAGATAATACTTAGTCCTGTCTTGAGTGCAGGGAACTGGACTAAATGACCTCTCAAGGTCCCTTCCCATTCTATGATTCCATGATTACTAGATACTACTATCTAAAGCTGTAGAGAGTGTCAGATATAACCTATTTGAGAAGAGATATGTGGTCATATTATATATTCCCACAGGATTTTTTAACTGCTGAGAATTTAAGAACATAAGAATGGCTCTACTGGGTCAGACCAAAGGTCCATCTAGTCCAATATCCTGTCTTCTGACAGTGGTCAGTGCCAGAAGCCCCAGAGGGAATGGACAGAACAGGTAATTATCAAGTGATCCATCCCCTGTCGTTCATTCCCAGCTTCTGGCAAACACCATTCCTGCCCGTCCTTGCTAATAGCTATTGATGGATCTATTCTTCGTGAATTTATCTAGTTCTTTTTTGAATGCTGTTATGGTCTTGGACTTCACAACATCCTCTGGCAAAGAGTTCCACAGGTTGATTGTGCATGGTATGAAGAAGAATGCCAGCTAAGTGAATAATCTGGTTTCAGTAGAACGTCATTGAAGGGACAATGAAAGATTTAATCAGATTAAAGATTAATATTGTTTATATGTAGAAATGGGTAAATTCAAGAAATCAAACAATTACTTCCATGATAATCACTGAAAACTGTCCTACCTACATATGAATACTAACATAATTTGTCAGGCTGGCTTTTAAAAAAATAGAATTAGTTGCATTTTATTGAAAAAAATCAACCTCTTTCAAATATTTCCATATCTCCTTAAAGGCAATGAAGGGAAAGTTTAAAAGTTGAACATTGTCTGGCTGTGAAATTTTAATTCTGTGCACTTAAATGTCAGTACAAGTTGACACTTCATTCTTTAGTGACCACAACTAGTAAAATCTGGCAATTTAATACACATGCATCCATGGCAGACTATTTCAAACAGGATGGAAAACTAGAATTCATCCCAAATTTACATTGCAGACAAAGCTGGAGTGATTTTCAGCTTCACATATGGTACAATATTCTGTTTATTGTGCATGCTGTTAATTTCCTCGTTGAAAAGACTGTAAATTTTTACTCTTTCTTAAGAGCATTAGGAGTACAACGCACATTGGCTATATAATTGTTGGAATACACTAAGAAACAGACAGCTAAGTAGTTTCAGTCTTTCTGTTTTTGCTTTTTCTCCTAGTTTAACAACATTTTTGTGCTTTCTTTTTTTATTCATTAAGGTCATTGTTTGCCTTTGCTCTGATGTTAAAAATGTACACAGTTGGACTGAAGTGGAGATGGACATAGGAGACGGAAGTGTTGAGAGTCTCTGGGTTAGGCTAAAAGGGGTAAAAAACAAGGATGATGTTGTGCTAGGAGTTTACTACAGGCCACCTAACCAGGTGGAAGAAGTGGATGAGGCTTTTTTTAAATAGCTAACAAAATCTCCAAAGCCCAAGATTTGGTGGTGATGGGGGACTTCAACTATCCAGATATATGTTGGGAAAATAACACCGCGGGGCACAGACTATCCAATAAGTTCTTGGACTGCTTTGCAGACAAACTTTTTATTTCAGGAGGTTGAAAAAGCTACTGGGGGGAAGCTGTTCTAGACTTGATTTTAACAAATAGGGAGGAACTCGTTGAGAATTTGAAAGTAGAGGGCAGCTTGGGTGAAAGTGATCATGAAATCATAGAGTTTGCAATTCTAAGGAAAGGTAGAAGGGAGTACAGCAAAATAGAGACAATGGATTTCAGGAAGGCAGATTTTGGTAAGCTCAGAGAGCTGATAGGTCAGGTCCCATGGGATTCAAGACTGAGGGGAAAAACAACTGAGGAGAGTTGGCAGTTTTTCAAAGGGACACTATTAAGTGCCAAAAAGCAAGCTATTCCGCTGGGTAGGAAAGATAGAAAATGTGGCAAAAGACCACCTTGGCTTAACCACGAGATCTTGCGTGATCTAAAAAATAAAAAGGAGCCATATAAAAAATGGAAACTGGGACAGATTACAAAGGATGAATATAGGCAAACAACACAGGAATGCAGGGGCAAGATTAGAAAGGCAAAGGCACAAAATGAGCTCAAACTAGCTATGGGAATAAAGGGAAACAAGAAGACTTTTTATCAATGCATTAGAAGCAAGAGGAAGACCAAGGACAGGGTAGGCCCACTGCTCAGTGAGGAGGGAGAAACAGTAACAGGAAACTTGGAAATGGCAGAGATGCTTAATGACTTCTTTGTTTCGGTCTTCACTGAGAAGTCTGAAGGAATGCCTAACACAGTGAATGCTAATGGGAAGGGGGTAGGTTTAGAAGATAAAATAAAAAAAGAACAAGTTAAAAATCACTTAGAAAAGTTAGATGCCTGCAAGTCACCAGGGCCTGATTAAATGCATCCTAGAATACTCAAGGAGCTAACGGAGGAGGTATCTGAGCCTCTAGCTATTATCTCTGGAAAATCATGGGAGATGGGAGAGATTCCAGAAGACTGGAAAAGGGCAAATATAGTGCCCATCTATAAAAAGGGAAATAAAAACAGGAAACTACAGACCAGTTAGTTTAACTTCTGTGCCAGGGAAGATAATGGAGCAAGTAATTAAGGAAATCATCTGCAAACACTTGGAAGGTGGTAAGGTGATAGGGAATAGCCAGCATGGATTTGTAAAGAACAAATCATGTCAAACCAATCTGATAGCTTTCTTTGATAGGATAACGAGTCTTGTGGATAAGGGAGAAGCGGTGGATGGGGTGTACCTAGACTTTAGTAAGGCATTTCATACAGGAGAAAGAGGGAGAAAACTTGTTCACCTTAGCCTCTAAGGATAGAATAAGAAGCAATGGGCTTAAACTGCAGCAAGGGAGGTTTAGGAAAAAGTTCCTAACTGTCAGGGTAGTTAAACACTGGAATAAATTGCCTAGGGAGGTTGTGGAATCTCCATCTCTGGAGATATTTAAGAGTAGGTTAGATAAATGTCTATCAGGGATGGTCTAGACAATATTTGGTCCTGCCATGAGGGCAGGGGACTGGACTCGATGATCTCTCAAGGTCCCTTCCAGTTCTAGAGTCTATGAATCTATGTCTAAGTAGCTGTGCAAGCTGAAGTAAAGAATATGGCCTTCAGCTTCACAATTTCTACTGGAACTAAAACTTTTCTAGTAGCATATAATAGCCATAACACCAGATAGCTCTGCTGTTAATTAAAAAGAATGTACACAACACAACTAGGGTGACCAGACAGCAAACTTGAAAAACCTGGACAGGAGGCAGGGGGTAATAGGAGCCTATATAAGAAAAAGACCCAGAAAACTAGACTGTCCCTATAAAATCGGGATATCTGGTCAGCCTACATACAGTAGGTAACTCTACAGAAGAATATAACAGAAATAGACATACAGTCACAGCAGGTGCATGAATAGGAAAGCGGGAATCATGCAGTAGCATTTCATTAGCTATGTGCTGCTCTCTTTCTGGGCAGAACATCTTTGCTCAGGCAGCAATATGTAAATATGACGGAATCTATATATAAATAAATTCAACAGTTACAAAAGCATCTCCTACCTGTATCTGCGTAGGAACCAAACATCGTCCTTCAGGAAAGCTGAGTGTTTGTGATATACCTAAACTATCTCTACTGATAAATGTAACGAAGGCAAGAGGAAATTCGACTGCCTTCTGATTCTGCAGTCTCTGCATACTCCCTCCTTCTGTTAGCTTCAACGGGAGTTTTGACTGCAGGGCCAACCCCAGTGTGAAGATCATTAAGACTTTTGGAGGCTTTCATTCAGGAGTGGCTAGACAAATCCTACAGGAGCAATTTCTCTCTCATAAATTCTTTTTCTCGGTTTCAGAGTAAGGCAATTTTCAGGGTTTTTGTTAAAAATCCACCAAAAACATGGATGAAATTTCTTTTTAAATCACCGACTCTCCAATTTTTTTTAATCACTAATATGCATATATACACATTTGAAATGTGCACGGATGTAATTACTGTTTGTTTTTTTCAGGTTGCTTTTTTAAAAATAACTTGGAAATCACATCCAAAAAATTGCATTTAAAATATTTTAAGGTTTCAATATCAAGCACTCAAAAGTTAGGCAACGGCTGAAATAAGGCTACCTGTGCAACCTAGTTTTGGCCCCTTTGTCCATATGCATTGTGAGACTCTTTATAATTACTATGTATTCCCCAGGACCCTTGCCTGGTTCCGTGCACGTGATGCTGGACTGTGCTCCGGGGATGAATCAGGTTTGTGCACTGCATGAAGCTGTTGTGGGTCGGGCCCATGCCTCATTTTGTTGCAGAAGTTGGAAGTTGTATAGGGAATGAGACAGAATTGAGGGAAGGCAGAAGGGGCTTATGCTTAAGGAAATTGAATGTAACTCTGGAGAACTGGATTCTATTCCTGCCTCTTCCACCAAGTTCCTATGTGATGCTAGGCAAGTCACTAAAACCAAAACGTCCCTCATTTTCTGAGTGCCTACTGTGAGATACCTGGGGTCTGATCTGTAGAAATGTTGAATATTAACAGCTGCAACTTAAGTTGATTGTTCAAAAACACCATCATATCATAAGCTGTATAATGCTAAGTGCTCTTGAAAAATCAAGTTCTTAGAGTCTCAACTGGGGCACCCTAAATTAATGGATATTTTTTGGAAACTTTGGCCTTAACTGTTCTGTGCCTCAGTTTCCGAGCTGGAAAATGAAGATAATGTCACCTAATTTCAGGGGGTATTGTGAAGATAAATTCATTAATGGCTGTGAGCACTTGAATAATATGGTGAGAACACTTTACAAACAACCATGATGTAATTAATAACTTTGTATTTAGTGCAGGATTTGGATGGTGTGCATTGAATAAGGCCAGAGATCATATATTTTATAAGGATAAAAAGAAATAGTCAATAACTTCTCATTCAGTGAGCACGGAAGGGGAGTGTCTTTTCCCTGACCTCATTCTGAGAAACTTTTGCTGAAACTTCAAAAAAACTAGCTTGAAGCAGACACCTGAAAGCTTTGGTACAAATGGCTAAAGTCTGGTAAAGTTATAAGCTTTAGTCATGGGTATTTTTAGTAAAAGTCATGGACAGGAAACAAAAATGCCTGGGTGCTGGGGGGGAGGAGGGTTGGCAGGGCGGGGCACGATCCCTAGCCAGCTCCTGAGCTCCATGTACTGCCTTCGCTCCATCCCAAGGCAGAGATCTGCAGCTCCTATTGGCTGGGAACTGCGGCCAATGGGAGCTGCGGGGGCGGTGCCTGCTGGCAGAGGCAGCACATGGAGCTAGGAGTGAGGGACTGGAGCCCCCCTTCCAGGTAAGCACTGCCCCGCACCCCAGTCCCCAGCCCTGAGCTCCCCCACACTCAAACTCCCGCTGCTGGGAGGTGGGGAGGAGACTGTCCCTGAAGCAACCAATGCACCTGGCCCGGGGACTGCCTGACCTGATCAGGCAGCCCCTGGGCCAGGTTCACCTGCCACTGCAGAAGTCACGGAGGTCAGGGAAAGTCACAGAATCAGTGACCTCCATGACAAATACGGAGCCTTCGTTATAAGCAACTGAAACAGGGTCTTATACCTGAAATGGCAGGTAACCTTAACAATAGGTCTCACTACCTTCACCACCTGTGGTTTATATGCATTCTCACACACATACTCCATGTGCACAGCTAAAATATCATGAATCCCATGCGTTTATAAATATCCTGTGCCTAATTCCCCCCTCTACAGCAAGTTCAGTGGTGTCAGTAATGGTAGAATCCAGCTCATCCATATTATAACTCAGTATGGATGAAATTCATTTTTGTGCAGACAGGCTGCATGCGCTGCTTACCAATGTGCTTAATTGGTTTAGAGGACCTGATAAAGACCCTCTGCCCTGAGGAAAATGTCATGCTTTGTGCAATACATATTAATATTTGGAAAAATGAACACTTCAGCCTTCAGTTAGATTAAAGAGCAAACTCTCACCTAGTATACAGTGGGATAAGTTCACAAAAGGACTTAGGCTCCTAACTGCCATTTTAGGTAAATCCCAGAATCAGGCCCCACTGGGAGTCACAAAATCCCTGCTCAGCTGCCATCAAACCTCGTAGGCACCTAAACTTGCTCGTCACCTTTAATTTTTGCAGTAAAAGTTTCCTAGGAACCTATGTTTCTACTGGTGTGCATGTACACATCAGCCTCATGCCAGACGAAGTCCCAGAGTGATTCACCAACAGGCAGAGGAATGCCAGTCTTCCTCCCAGTTGTATCTGCGGGGTCTGATCTGGTAAGCATGCTGAGATCTTGCCTGTGAGATTGGGCCCCTATAAGTGAGCAGGAGGAAGAGGCGGGCCGGTCTCAACTTTAAGCCCAGTAGTTAGGGTACTCACCTGGCATCTGGGAGACCTGCAGTTCAAGTCCCCCCTCCATCTGAAGGATATAAAGGATTTGAACAGGGATCGGACACCTTTCAGCTCCATGGAATGTTGTTAATGGGAGGGAGGGGGCACTCCCTCAATCTGTCCTGCCAAAACTCTTCCACTGTGGATAAATAATCAAAAATGTCATTGGAGCTGGGGGACTGGATTGTGGGTCTCTCAGTTCCTAAATGAGTGACTCTGTAGCGTTCCACTTAGTGTATTCTCATGGTTGTGCTCTCTCTCTCTGGCCCAGTCCTTTGTTCATTATTTACCCACACTGGAACTGCTTTAACAGCAGAGACTGAGGGATTTCCCTACATCAGAATATCCTATAGCCCTGTGGTTAGAGCATCTGAGAGGTGGCAGATCCCTGTTTAAATACCTTTTCCTCCTTAGGTGATGGGTGGATTTGAACCAAGAGTCTTTTGCATTCCAGGTGAGTACCTGAGTGAGAGGGCTAAAAGTTAGGAGGGTGGTTTTCCTCCGCAGCTTCTTGCTAAAATGATGTAGGTGCTGAACATCAAAAGATGGCTTTCAGCTGAGAATCCCAAGCAGAAGTAGGCCCAGGTAAGCCCTGGGTAAGCCTTTCCTTGGCCCAGACTTAGGCATTTATCTCTGAGAGAGAGGCAGGGCTTAACATATACCCCTCTTCTTGCATCTCCTACTGCCTAGTTTAGGAGAGAAGCTGTCTAACATGCTGGCTTTTGTGAATCCCATTCTTAGGCCCCTATCACTCCCCCTTCATTGTATAGGGAGTCTAGGCGCCTAACCCAAGCTTTGTGAATCTCAGTGATTTTCTGGGCATCTAAAAATTTGGGCTAGACTCACAATGCTGAGTGTCACAGCAGCAATCTCTCAAACCTCCAGCATCAAAAAAATTGCCATATTAACATAACATACAACTTCAAACTCTTTTGATTTCAATCAATATTTAATTTGTTCAGGTCTGAACAGCACCTGATATTATTTCAGATGAGGAAAAAGTCAGACTGAAAAGTTTGTCAATGTTCTCTCTCAGAAAATCTGCAAACTGATCATGAATGTAAAAATATATAAACTTCATTCTTCTTAAACTGACAGCAGAGAAGGTATAAAACAAAATCTTACTATGGGTTTTAGTAATAGTCACATGAATGACCACAAAAACTTTATGGTCTCAAAATAAAGCATCGCTATTCTGTTTTACTAATCTTTAAAATCATGTCACAGTCAGATGACCAAAAAAAAAAATTGCCCTAAAAGAACTACCTAGTATATCAACCTGGGAGCCAGAAGCTGGATCAATCTTAGGACCTAATACTTACTATCAAGTTTAGTGCTTATTTTTGTCAGTCGGCCTATCGAATTCCGTGGGACTACTCAAAATGGTGCATACTAAAACATTGGAAGGATCAGAACCTTGGTAAATACATTAGTATTGACAAAGTGGATCTGTATAAGTGTAAGGGAATGGAATCAAATTTAAAAAGTGCCATCAGTGGAAAATGCTATTTGATTTCTAGCACTTTGTGATAAATCACAAATGTGGCTGGGGCAGACAGCAGCTATAGTTGGGTGGTTTAATCAACTGGCATGCTGGTATTTGATCACCTGAAATAGTAAGATTTGAAAATTCAAGTTTACTTAATTGCCTCTCATTTATATTTGGTCTGAATTTGACCCAAATGAAGAAATTGTCAAATTGATTTTTTCTCCGTAGATTCAATGTGCATTTCACTTAAGTGTGTGAGTGCTCAGCACCAGAGCTGGAGCATTTTGCCCAGTAGTACCCATAGAGGGGCAGTGCTTGCACCTTGTAGCCATAGTCCCTCCTGTGACTATATGAGGCAGTGCCACTGTGGCCATCTGTACCCCTATGTTCACCTCTCTTACAAGACTGTTACATTTTGTACAAAGCATACCATGTAAGGTATCATTTGAAAACTCATGGTTTGCTGATCATTACTGTCCTGATAAAATATGTGTGGCAACATTGTAGATAAAGCTATATGATTTCACTGCATGATATTACCAAAACATGTTCTGGAGACCAGAGACAAAAGGCTAGCCAACACCTCAGACAGATGTCAATGGGATCAAAGGGACCATCCCCTGATGGCCACTTTTCAGCAGGTGAGAGGGTGTGAGCAAAAAATCTATGTTTTGATAAAGAAGCAGTTTAAGGTTCCTGGCCACACCAAATTCCTGTCTCCTGAACGTCAGATGGAGATGATTCTTGAACAAGAGAAAAAGCTATAAGAGGGGAGGGCATGTGGTGAGAGAGAACTTTGCTTTGTATTCACTTAGTTTGTTAAGTTAGGTGTTAGTTGAGTTTTACCTTTTATTTCTTTGTAACCAGTTCTGACTTCCATGCCTCATTACATGTATTCACTTAAAATCTATCTTTTTGTAGTTAATAATTTTGTTTCATTTTATCTAAACCAGTGTGTTTGGATTGAAGTGTTTGGAAAACTCCATTTGGGTTAACCAAATTTGTGCATGTCATTTTCTATTAATAAATAAACTTTATGTGAGCTTATATTGTCCAGGAGGATTCTGGGCACTACAAGACGCACATTCCTTGGGGGAAGTCTGGTACTGGGAGTTTGCTGATGTTGCCCTGCAGTGTAATTCATGAGTGGCTGGCTATAGCACTCATACAGTATAGCTGGGACTAATTTACATGCTGGAGACAGTGTATGAACAGACCAGGAGTGACTGCTCTCACAGAGAAGTAGGGTAAAAGGCACCTCAGACTGGAGAATTGAGGGGACACTGCTGTCAATCAGTCCATCTTGTACCCTGAATCATGTCACAGACTCCCTGACCTGACTCAGTTCCTTCTTAACACCAGGGGTTGGAGTCAGAACTCTGTAGTTTCTAACCTAAAAACATCTCCACTTCTTAGTAACTTTTCCAGCTCTATGTAGTTAATTAGTATAGTGCCAGTTAGTTGGCTTTAGTTTAAGTATTTCCGTGGTGATGGTCTCACCAGAGTTTAAACATTGTCCATCATGTGAGGGAGCTATCCCCACACACAGTGCACTCTGTGCTTAGGTAAAACCCACATCAAGGAGGGCTGTTTGATTTGAACATTGTTCATGAAATGAACTCAGGTGGTGAGGTATCTTCATCTAAACCAGCACCTGCTTGAACAGGCCATGTGGCCTGCTTCAGCACAGAGGCCTCTGTTCGATTGGAGGTTGCCCTCAGGTTCTGAGAGTGCTGCTGCTTCACATCCTGGAGCTGTCTCCTCTCTGAGGAGACAGGAATCATTCTCTGTCAAGTGTGCTGAGGAAAAGGTCACATTGCATGGGGATTCATCTGCCTCCTCCAGAAGGAGCGCAGACTGGCATGGTGTAATGCTGCTGCAAGAGATGGAAGCTGTCCTGTCAGCTACTCCTCAGTATGATGCTAGGAGGTCAGATATCCTGTACCATTGACTCTGGTTCCTGCCCTGGGGCATCCGTTAATTTCCCACAAAGTCACTGCTGTTTCCATGCTGGCATCTGTTGCTGCATGATATGCCATCCTCCGCCTTTCTTTCCTGACCTTTCCTTTGGTCCAAGACTCTCAGTGCTGCATTGTGTATAGTCTGTTGGCTGAGTGGGCCACTAAACCTGTGGGTCTGGTGGCACCAAATCCTGATGTTTCCCTTTCTCATCAGTGAAAGTGGGGCAAGTGCTGGAATTAGCACAAGGGATCTCCTCAGCACCAGGAACTTCTTCAGCAGCCTGCCATCAGCACTACAGATGTTACCATGGTGGCACTCACTGCCCTCCACTTTGACAACATAAGTTACCTCGATATAACCACTGACTTCGGACTCAACACCACTTCCAGCACCAGAAACAACAGAGGCATACTCAATGTCAGTGGCACTGTTTCCAGCATTAGTGCCACTTCCCTCTACATTCTAGGCTTAGGACAAGTATAACGGGGTGCAGCCTCACCACCGCTGTGCCTCCTGCTGCTGGTTTGGGAATTAGCTTTTGCTGTGGCATGCTTTCCTCTTCTGGTGTCTTGCCCTCCATTACTTTCTCAGTCTCCACTGTCCTCACCATCAGACCCCCATCACTCCTGGACTGCGGCATCCGCTTCTGGACACTGCCTTCCGCTCCACTGGCTCTCTCCCACTTCCAGGGCACCGGCAGCTTCTGGTTCTATCACTCACCCCAGTGGATCACGTCCTCAGTCTAACCCCTTCCTCCAAGGGCAAACTGCAGTCTGGCTTAACCACTCTCATCACTGGCAAGTGTGGGGAAATGGGGGGTCTCCCAGGCCCACCCGCTACTCTGGTCCCTGACCAAGGGACCCTCTAGTGACAGTCACTTACTGCTCTCTTCTACTGCCTACTTCCCTGGGCCACTTCCCCATAGCCCCAGCACCTCCTCTGCTCTTTCATGTCAGGGCCCCAGTCTGGCAGTCGTCAGCCTAGAACTCTCCCAGCCTCTGCTGACCCTGTCCAGCCCTGTTCTGCTCTGTCTTAGGTGCTTCTCTAAGAGCCAGTTTTTCTCCCTTTTCCCTCCAGGAAGAGACTTCACTTCTCTCAGCCCTGCAGCCTTCTTATAGGGCCCAGCTTGGCCCTGATAGGCTGCTTTCAAGCTTCCACTTGATTGTCTTCCAATAAGCCCTTCCAGGATTGGCTGGGGCTCTGTGCAGCCTCTCTGGCTTGCTTTAACACCTTCCATGCCAGAGTGGGGCAGCTTGCTCACTACAAGTCAGACCAATTGCTCACACTCTCAGGACTGGTTCCCCCTTTGTCCCATGAAGCCTAGTACTTCTCAGCATTTTCAGGATTTTCCTCCTCCCATTCTTTTTGCCTGACCCATGTCGGGGGCTGTTCATGGAGAAATATGGAGCCCAGAACTGGTGCTCATCTTGTGGTTGAGATGGGGGACCCTGGCCCCCGTGCCTGCTGGCCACCAATGCCCTTTTCATACCTGTGGCCTCCATGGAATCCATAGCACATTCCTCAGTCATAGTGATCCCTTCATCTCTCTCTAAGGCGAGATCACCGAGCAGTGCTGTGGCAGTGACTATTGATCCACTTCAGGCCCAGGTGAATCTTCCCCTCATGCAGCCTGTATATTCATCCCATCCAGGTCCATCAGCATTGGAGCAGGATCTAGCTCTGGTATAGTTAACTGCTTTGTCTTCGTCTCTGGACAATTCCGAGGTGCCTGACTCTTCCTCTCCTTCAGTACCAGGGGATTTCAATACATACTAGGACCTTTTGTGGTGTGTAGCTGCTACCCATAAATTGTTGGATATCCTGTAGCTATCTGCTCCGGAAAGAATCACCCTCACTATTAACAACTATTAAGAACCTGCTAAGGTTTTCTGGAGCATGCTGGCTTCGGTACTGCCTACCACGGAGAGCATGCAGAAACACTACTTTATGCTGGTGCAGGTATTTTAGGGTTTTACCCCAAACTCCCTGGTCATAACCTTGGTGAACTGTAGAGCCCAGCAGGGCAGATTCAACTCCACTCCCAAGAATAAGACCCATAGGCTCATAGATTTTAAGGTCAGGACCATTGTGATAATTTAGTGTGAGCTCCTGCACAATGCAGGCAACAGAACCTCCCCAACTCCTGAAATAAACCCCTAATCTCTGGCTGAGTTACTGAAGTCCTCAAATCAAATAAGGAGTCTAAACAGGTAGAATTAATGGGTAGGATGATTTATGCTTCCTCTTCCTTGCAGTTGAGCATTGCTAACCAGCAGGTATTGCTGTCCAAATATGACTTTGTGAATGGGATGGCTGTGTCTAAGTTTGCAGGCCAGCTGCTGGAAGCCTTGAGGGAGGAATTTTGGGAATTATTGCTGAAGGCTTCTTGGTGGCTAAGATTTCATTGCAGTCTATTCTGGATGTCACAGATACTTTGGCCAGAGTCATGGCCTCAGCAGTGCCCATGAAAAGGCCATCCTGGCTGCAGAATTCGGACATTGCTCCCAATATGCAACAAGCCATAGAAGATTTGCCCTTTGATGGCCAAGTCCTTTTTTCAGACAAGATGGATGAGGCTCTGCACCTCTTCAAGGACCTAGGGTTACCCTGTGGTCCTGGGGAGTGTGTAGACCAGCAGTGGTTGTCAACAGCAGCAGCAGTATCATCCACAGTGCTCATTTGAGCAGACTTTCCCTCCCCCAAGAAAGCAGGACTACCCTAGAAAAGGGCATAGGTCCAAACGTTCATTTTAACTCCTGAGTCTGGAGCAGTGTTCCTGTCATCACTCCTTCTTCCTGTCCGCTCCATTTGGGTACAGGCTGACTCGCTTTCACAATGCTTGGAACTTGATCACCACTGACAGCGGGGTCCTAAGCACTGTCAGATTGGGCTATGCCATCTAGTTCCTTTCCATCCCTCCCTGTCCGTCTTCAGGGGCCCCTCTCATTTCATCCAGTTCTCTGGGATCCAAAACACTCAGTTCAACTCTAGATTTTGTCATGCAGGTTGCTTTATTTGGCAAAGAGCAAAGCAACTCTGAATTGATCAGACTCAAGCATAGGGAGTGAGTATAGGGCGTACCACACATCCAAAGTTACACAGACAATCTCTTCCTTTGTATACATTTACATGTTACATTGCATTTGCTATACATTACACCACTCATTTTTGTATTGGCTTTGTTATTTTGCAAGAGGCAATCCCTGTTCAGCATTCTGTCCATGTGTTGTTCATATGGAACCTGATCCAAGTTTATCTCATCCATAGTCCTTAGCATCAAGGTGCTGCTGCTTATCTGAGCTAGCACAGACATCTTAACTCCCACATACTGTTGTTCAAGCCCCTGTTTACAACTTAACCTTCCATTTACCTTCCCAATTTTGTCCTTTCAAAAATGATGCAAGTTAGTATGTCAAGCCAGGCCTACACTCTAATCATTCAGTGCAAAGGAACTGAGGGGGTGGGGACATGCCACCTCATATAGCCAGGGAGGAGCTATGCCCAGGAGGCATGAGCACCACTCCCTATGATACTAGTAGGCAAAATTCTCCATCTCCATTATGCTGGAGAATTTTCTTATTCAGAAAACTACCCATGCTGGAGAGATGACAGTAAACTGAAAAATAATGCTGAAAAGTATACACAAGACCACAAAATCTATAATAATTTCACAATACTAGCAAAAGACCAACATGTGGCTGGTAACAGACATCTTACAGTAAGCTTACTAAGCGGCAACTGTTAACATTTAAACAGTTGTTTGAATTATGATACAGCAGCTTGTTAAAAATCTTGCAAGGGACATTTTACTGTTCTCATGCATTCATTGTTCCAAATGACACAGAATTTAAGCAGTGTTTAAACTGAGTTATAGAACTATGTTCAAGCTGTGCTGATGGGTTTTTCTTGCACATTTCTATTTCTAACATAATATAACACACTGCTGCTTTAGAAGAGGCCTCTGACTTTATTTGCAACGTCTTAGTGTGGATGTGTGCTGTACCCTTTTAAAAATCAGTTTTGGAAACGACTATGGCATTAGTGTTAATGTGGACAGGTATGTAGAAATAAAGGGAAATCCCACTGAAGGAACAAAGTGGACATCGTATAGAATCAAGCACATG
Organism: Gopherus flavomarginatus; assembly: GCF_025201925.1. Lineage (NCBI taxonomy): Eukaryota > Metazoa > Chordata > Testudines > Testudinidae > Gopherus > Gopherus flavomarginatus. The sequence continues at coordinate 156,860,078 of NC_066620.1, read as the reverse complement.
GGTTTATTACACATAGTGCTGGCAGAGTGTCACTTTGCTTATTAGGCTCAGAGACACTGCCAAACAATTGATTACAATGGACTATATGGAATTTTCATGGGCAGAGGGAAGCGATGGGGTAGGAGGTCCCAAGAGCCTGGATAAGTTTAGCAGAAAGACAAGATAAGCACAGTAGCCAGTAGTCTAAAGATTACATAATGTCTTCGCCCATGGTTTCAGCTTAACATATGACACATTGTTAGTACACAGATGTTTTCCTTAAACAATGTATAAAGTGTATTAGTATAAAATATATATGTTGAATTTTAATTTGGGGTCCACAGGAATGAGGTAGCCCTTTTGATTGTCCAGCAGGTAGATTCCAGGGGGTTAAAGCAAAAAGACACTGAAAAGTACATGGCAATAAAAATTGTCATTCAAGTTGCCCATTATGCTTCTAAAGGCAGACACTGGCATCTGGAGGGAGGATGTCATATCTCATACTGACTCTTCCATGAATTCAAGGTTGGTATGTGAGGAGAGCATGTGGAGGAGTGGACACAGACAGACACAGGGCCCCTTTCAATCCTTTCGTCTGTTTGAAACTTCAGATAAGAGTGCCAATTACTGCTCCCCATCTGGCATTTTGCTGATTGTGCTTATTTTAGTAAAAAAAACAAGGTTGTCTTTTGTTTGTTCTTCTTCTCTTAGCCAATATTGTTCACTGTTTGCTAAGAACTCTCAGCCTCTTGACCAAACTCTGGACTCCAGGCCTCTAAAAAGTTGTTGGCATAGCCTGTTTCAGGATTTTACATAGCTCATTTATTTTGTCCCTTCACCCACTGCTTCTTCTGCTTCCTGTTTTCTCTCTCCCATGAGCACTACATCATTTGCAAAAAGCATGCACTAGGGTGCCACTCTCTGGATGTTTTTGGTAAGTGTATCGAGCACACATGTGAACAAAAAGGGGCTCAGTGCTTAGTCTTGAAATACTCCAACTCTTACAAGAAACTGTTCAGTTTCTCCACGTGGCCTCCTGTGGTAACAGCATCATCATATAAGCCCTGGATATCTGATATAGTCTTCAGGTATATGTTTAATTCTTATACACCTCCATGTAACTTATTTCAGAACATGGTCATAACCCTTCTCAAGAGTGAAGAACAGTATGTACAGGGTTTTCCTCTTTTTTCTCTGCATGTGGAAATATGTACTCTTAATGTAAAGTGAGCCTCTGTTGCTGACTTTCCCAGCATGAATCCACACTGATTGTCACTGACCTTTACTTCTCTTCATAGTATCTTATCAATAACTTTTCCCAAACAGATATTTATTGTGTGGTTCATGAGTTACCACAGTCCTGTATGTCTCCTTTTCTCTTCAATATGGTACTAATGTGCTCTTTTTCTAGGCATCAGGCAACTTCTCAGTCCTCATGCTGCAGTTCAACATTGCATCAATATGTCCATGCCTGCTTGCCCCAGGTACTTTCATACTTCTGCTGCTTTGCCATCAGGGCTAAGAGCTTTTTGATTTTTCCTGTTGCTCAATGCTTCTGCAACTACTGCTTCTAGGACTGGTACCACTAGACCCATGCCTCCCTCTATTTCCATCTGTATTTATAGCACACTCCTCCCCATGGTATCTCAGCTCCTCTTGTGGTAGCACACCTATCTACTGTAATTGGTGATTATTCTAATTAAACAAGTACTGGTACTTTACCAGATTGCACAGACACTGACATCCATCAAACTCAGGCCCTTGTCAACCACCAGGGGACCACATTGCATTGGCGGGTAACCTCCTTTGAAACAACTTGCTTCAGCAGATCACTGCTGTCATGGTGATGCATAGGGAAAGGAATTCTGAAGACACATAGTAATACTGAACATTCATTGACAAACTCCACTTAGGCCAGTGTGCTGTCAAATTCTGTATTTCTTGCAGCTTCCCAGAGACATAGGGAGACCATTAAGTAGAGGGTGTTTCAGTAGTTTGATCTGGAGATTACAGAGGCAGAGATGACAGGTGCATTGCATATTAGAGAGGCTACAATCTCAGCAAATTGAAGCTGAAAAAAAGGAGAGCAAGACTGGGGAATATGACAATTCAGGCTGTGGGGTAAAAAGGAGCTTTAAGAAATTACTTTTTGCTGGCAAATATTTTTTGCAGGTGATAGGTATTAGTAATACAACAGGAACATTTTCAGCCTTTGGAATAAACTTCTACTAAAGTCAATGGAAGCTGTCTTGCTTCTGTCAGAGCTAAACTTGACTAACGCTGCAGATATTCTTGGTGTTTAGTGGTTCATGTTGTGTCCGCTGATGAAAATAGATTTATATCACTAGGAAACTTCTAGTCCTGGAGCCAAATTAATTGATATTATATCAGGGATAATTTGGGCTCCTTCTTCAAAGAAGAAAGTTTAAGAACCACTTTCACAAGCATGTTTAGTGTTTCAGAATGAGAACTTCTTTTAGAATTGTTTCAGCTGTGACTCATCCACTGAATAGCATGGTATCGTTGGCCCCATTATTTGGTTTTTACTGGGCAACATATTACACTATGCTAAAAGAACTAGGGGTGATATATGGATAATTTAAATTATTCTGCCTTTTACGACCCATAAAAATTACTCTGTAATGAAAAACTGTTGCCATGGTATAAAAAGTGGTTTCTAATAATTGTTTAAGTTTCTGTATTTTGTTTGTTTTTTTCAGTTGAAAAGTCTATAAGATTTTATTTTCACAAGACCTAAGAATGATTCATTGAAGATCTAAGAATTTAAAATACATGCCCTGTTAAACAATCATGCCCCCATTTCATCAAATTATATAGATATAGAATAATAACACCAAATAAAAAGCCCATAAAATACTATTCGTTAGGCATTTCTGGTTGGGAAGAAAGCTTTGCCAGTTTTCTTGCTGTTCTAAAGGCTAGATGGAAAGTTGTGACTCTCACTCTTGCTAGCTTCTAGAAAAAATGATAAATTGTGACCTTTCTTTTGCCTGAGAAAATGCCCTCCAGCAAATAAAACATTTAATTGGATTCCTTATTCTGTAAATCAACATAGTTTACATGGGATATTTTAGCAGCTTTGCGTCTAGCTTTTCTTAGTGCATTGCTACTTTTGTGGTATGTTCTCATTTTGGAATAATCTTTTAATTTTCTATATTACAAAATACATATTTCTCTGTTCTTGTCCACCCTATACAGTGACATTGTTTTGGTTTGTTCGGTTCTTTGCATATTTAGAATAGTTTTATTATTACAAAACACAAGCAATTCATTGCAGCTGGCAATGGTTTTTGTTTTAGAATAGAGTATTGTTTCAAACAGGAACTGATTTTGGAATGGTGACCAGATGTACTAATCTATGCTCTGTTTGTTTGCTTTTTCAATTTCTTATAAGCATCCATTCCAAAATGGATGAGGGCAGTCTAGAGTAATTAAAATAACTGAAATGTCTTTTCATTTTTTAAAGATTATAGCATACTTAATGGGCTACCAATAGGAAATAAGCGACCTGTTAGTAATGTGTCCAAAGATCTGCCATAGCCCATCCTATTAACCCCACTCAAATGCCAAAGAGGAAAACTGGACTTTGTAGTTTTGTCTGGAAAGTTAACATCTGTTTAGAAAAAATGGTGGGATAATTATGAGGACTGTTTGACTGCAAGAATCCACGTATGCTGTTATGCTGTGCAAACTGCAGAGATCACTTGATGCATAAAGAAATGTACCACATATTTAAGGCAGTTGCACGTAAATGTTGCCTATTTGGTCAGAAAGCTTAGAAAAAAAATAAAACACACATAGAAAAAAATTTTTTGACTCCTTTAAATAACAGTCTCTGAAACATGTTCTTATATCTTTATCCAATCCTGAGCATTAGTTCTCCTTAAAGAGAACAGCACTTTTAAGCACCATCTTATACTGGTATTTCTACAGCAGTGTAAGAGCATTTTTAATTGTACAATGCTGTGTTGGAATTGTCACCTGTGAGAAAGACAGCTGCAGAAATGCTAACTAATGGCGCATTCCCTGGAAAGCACCATTCACTGCCACAGAAGAAAAAGCCTGAGGCATCAGGAACATGGGAGGGAAGCAAAATTGTCTGTTCTATAGCTCACAGCAGACCCAGCCTTAGTTTGCTCTGAAATTCTCAGGGTTTTTAACACCACCTGTGGAGCCTTGAAAGAAACAAACAGCAAGTTCCTCCTCTGCACATTTAAGTAGCCTACAGTGTTGTGATGGAAAAATGCTAGTTGGACATACATTTGATCAGGGATTTAAGATAAATGTGAAAGCCTGTAAATTTCAAGTTAATTTCCAGAGACTAGAATCTTTCCCTACCCTGTGGCTAAATGAAAAGCAGGTTAATTATAAATGAAATCTTTTCAAGGTCAGCAGTATTGTTGTTGCTTATAAGGTTGACTTCTCTTCCAATCACAGTGTAGCAGTTCCACTGAAGTTGGTGGGGTTGCACTGTTTTTAGAATACTAAAGATATTAATTCAATAGAGTTAATGGAATTGACACTGGGGAGATGACCACCGTATCTTTCATTACAAAACTAATTCAATAATGGAAGTTTGAATAAATGTGTTTTCTTTGTTAAGTGGAAGAACCAGTATTGATTTACATACAAAGGAATGTGTAAGTCCACTACTTAACAAGGAAGGGGAGCTAATGACAAATGACATCAAGAAGGCTGAGACATTTAATGCCAATGCTGACATTTACTAACAAGCTTATTTGTGACCAGATGCTTAAAACAATTAATATGAACAGCAGGGGGGAATGAACACAAGTGAGAACAGGGAAAGAACAAGTTAAAGAATGTTTAGGTAAGTTAAATGAAACTCTGATGAAATCCTTCTTAAGATACTTAAGGAACTAGTGGAAGCAATCTCAAAACCATTAGCAATTATCTTCAAGAACTTCTGGAGAACAGGTGAAGTCCCAGAGGACTGGAGAATGGCAAATATAGTACCTGTCTTCAAAAAGGGTAACAAAGAAGACCCCAGGAGTGTTAGACCAGTCAGTCTAACTTTGATATGTGGAAATATACTGGAATAAATTATTAATCAATTATCTCGCACGCACCTAGAGAATAGCAGGATTATAAGGAATAGAGAGCATGGATTTTTCAAGAACAAATCATACCAGACCAACCTAATTTCCTCCTTTGTCAGAGTTGTTCACCTTATGGATGGGGAAGCAAGGCTCGATGTTTAGTAGGACTTTTGACACAGTTCCACATGATATTCTTATAAGCAAACTATGGAAATGTGGTCTAGAAGAAATTACTATAAAGTGGGTGCCTAACAAGTTGAAAAACTGTACTCAGACTAATTATCAGTGGTTTGCTGTTAAACTGTTAGGGTGTATCTAGTGTAGTCCCAAGGTCAGTCTTGGGCCTGGTACCATTCAGTATTTTCATTAATGACGTGGATAATGGAGAGGTTGCTAGCACTTTCAAGGACAAGATTTAAATCCAAAGCAACCTTGACAAACTGGAAAAATCAACCAGTCTGAAATCAGCAAGATGAAATTCAGTAAAAACAAGTGCAAAGTACTACCCTTAGGAAGGAAAAAATCAAATATGCAGCAACAAAATAACAAAATTGTTGGCTAGGCAGTAAAACTACTGAAAAGGATCCTGGGGTTACAGTGGATCCAGAGGTGAAAGTAAGCTGGTATGATCCAGTACAGCATACCGGCAAGAGTCAATATTCCATGCCAGACTGGACTTGCTTCCCCAGGCTGGCCATTTAAAGGGCCTGGGACTCCCTGCAGCAGCCAGAGCCCCAGGACCTTTAAATCACCTCCCAAACCCCGCTGCCAGAGCCCTGGAGTAGTGGCAGGGCTCCGGAAGTGATTTAAAGGTCCTGGGGCTCCAGCCACTGCGGGGAGCCCCAAGCCCTTTAAATCACCACTGGAGCCCTCCTGCCACCACCCCGGGGCTCTAGCAGCTGGTCTTGGGCAGTGATTTAAAAGGCCCGGGGCCCCACTGTGGTAGCAGTGGCTGGAGCCCTGTGCCCTTTAAATCACCCCTAAGCCCCGGGGCTCCCAGTCGCCTCTACAGCTGGTAGCTCCAGTGGTGATTTAAAGGTCCCAAGGCTCCCAGCTGCAGCCAGAGCCCCTCTGCCTTTAAATCTTGATTTAAAGGGCCTGGGTATTTAAAGGCCCTGCCTCTTCTTGTTGAGATCATGCCTCTTTTGGTTGAGGCCATGCTCCCTAATCAGGACTCCAGCAGACTGGTAAGTCCTTTAAGTTACTTTCACCTCTGAGTGGATCACAAGTTAAATCTGAGTCAACAATGTGTTGCAGTTGCCAAAAAGGATAATGTCACTCTGGGATGTATTAACAAGAATGTTCTAAGTAGGACATGAGAAGTGACTGTCCTATTCTGCTCAGCATTGGTGAGAACTCAGGTGAAGTCCAGTTCTGGGTATCACACTTTAAAAAAAATGTGGACAAATTGGAGATAGTCCAGGGGAAAGCAACAAAAATGATAAAAGGTATAGAAAACCTGACTCATGAGGAAAGGTTAATAAAACTGGGTATGTTTAGTCTTGAGAAAAGAAGACTGAGTAAGGCTCTGTTAAGACTTCAGGGACTGTTATAAACAGGATGGGGCTTCATTGTTCTTAATGCCCACTAATGGTAAGACAAGTAGTAATGGGCTTAATCTGTAACAAGGTAGATTTAGGATAAATATTAGGAAAAGCTTTATAATGATAGGATAGTTAAGATCTGGAATAAGTTTCCAGGGAGGTTGTGGAAGCCCCATCATTGCTGATTTTTAAGGACAGGTTGGTCAAACATCTGTCAGGGATGGCGTAGGTTTACTTGGACCTGCTTCAGTTTAGAGGGCTGGACTAGATGACCTCTCGAGGTCCCTTGAAGCCTTACATTTCTATGATTCTATGATATCAAACACAACTTTTACCTGAAGCAAGCTACCTAAATCTATACTTCGGAACCTAAATGACTGGCCTGATTGCTCCGCACCTTTGAGAATCACTTGTTTCTCCTGCTGATTTCAATTCAGTTTCACTATGGAGTTAGACAGCTAACTTTAACATTCAAACCTGAAGTTTAAAATTTTGTCCAGGATACTTTGCAAGTATGTGAGCAGTTGATCTGAAATACAAGAGTTTCACCCACTTGAAGAGAATTAAGAACTGCAGCCTTAGGTGATGTCTACACTGCAATAAAGAACCTGAGGTTGACTGTGTCAGCTGACTTGAGCTTGAGGGGCTCGGGCAGTGGGGCTATAAAATTTTAGTGTAGAGTTTTGAGCCAAAGCTGAGGAATTTCATCTTCGGATGAATATGAAGGCCTGCTGGGTATCAGTTGCTTGCAGGTTGGGCATTTGGGGTTTTTTAGAGGGAAACTGCAGAGCAGGATCGGCTCTAGGCACCAGAAAACCAAGCACGTGCTTGGGGCGGCACAATTCCAGGGGCGGCATTCCGGCCATTCTTTTTTGGGGGGCAGAAAAAACCTAGAGCCGGCCCTGCTGCAGAGGGAAGTAATTGGGAGTGATTCAAGGATGGCCTTGTTCTAGATCCTGAGTTCAATCCTGGGGTCAATCACAAGGTTGAAAGCTGGAGTAACTGTAACTGAGATCTGAATCTGTCTGTGTTTTCAAGGAAATAGACTGCAATTGAAGAGACTTCTTGTAATTCCTGATTGTGCCACTGACTTCCTGAGTGATCTTATACAAGTCACTTAATGTGACTATGTATCTCTAAACTAGGGTCAGTGGTACTTCCTTTCTCCCATGTTTGACTGTCTTAAGAACATAAGAATAGTTTTATTGTGTCAGACCAATGGCCCATCTAGCCCAATATACTGTCTCTCAACAATGACCTGTGCCAGATACTTCCAAGAGAACGAACAGAACATGGCAATTATTGAGTGAGCCACACTCTGTTGTCTTGTTTATTTAGATTATAAACTCTTTGAAATAGAGGCTCTTATTCTCTGTTTTTGTCTAGTGCCTAGCGAAATCAGGCCCTAATCTTAGCTGAGTCCTCAAGACATGTAATGTTTACACCTACTAATGAACATCTACTAAAAGACAAGGAATGTGTTGTGGCACATGAAAAGTTGTGTTTTAGACTTGCTGTTTGAAATTAGGAGAAGAGGGGATTTATAAGATCTGACAATCCACCAAGAATGGACATATATGCAGAGAAAATATTTTGAGGGAAAGTGAAATCATTTAGATATTAAATAAGCAAAATTTACATTTTTATGTTAGTTCTGTGATTCCCCTATATATAACTGTCTTTGTCCCTGTCTTTCATATAGTCTGTTCTTTGTATTTTGACTTTTTTCTCTAGATCATGGTGCATAAGTTAAGTGTGAAACAACCAACTGTCTTTTTTGCAATGCTAAGGTTACATGTTTGATGAGAAACACTTATTTTTCTTCTTTTTAACAGACTCATTTCAAATAATTCCATTTTCTCAAAAAATGCACTTCAAAACATTGATCTTGGTTTTCTCTTAAATTAAGGGCTTTGTTTCTCGATTGTTAAAGATTTGTTCACTTAAGCCCTGTGCCAACTCCACTAAAATTCAATGGGAGTCTTTGTATTGACTATAGTTGGAGTTAGATCAAGCCCTTAGTCAATTGCCATTGCTAGCTGACTATTGAAGAAGGGAGCGAAACTGACTATAAATACTGTCAAATGAAGTAAACCATTTGATGTCTAATTTTAACTTTAATTTTAGTAACTGGATGTTGGGTGCTCTTGAGTGTTTTTTTTTTCATCCAAGATATTATCTCATTAAGTGATGGTGGCAACCTTCATTGGGTCCTCTCTTTTAAGTACATTTTAATCTTTGTGTCCGAAATATTGCCACCACTTTGGAGACTGAAGATCATTTATTGACCTCTGTAACACTCTATACCTCCAAATAGTACCCTGGAAGCACCACATTTACAACTTTGATATAATTATGATGTGTTTTGTACAAAATATACCTTATGAGGTATCATTTAAGAATCACTTTGATTTGTTGAACATTAATATCCTGTTGAAGTGTGTGTACAATCATATGTGAAGTTATGAAGTTTTGCTACATATGTGTTACTGAAATATGTTGTGAGGTTGGGAGACACGCACAGCGAGCCTTTCAGTGGCAACAAAGTAGCAACTGACTAGACAGACTTACATCAGGACCAGCCAGACATGCATTGATGGCACGTCAAGAAGAAATCACTCTCCCAGAGACTCCTCAAAAAGGGCACATGCACAATGGGGTGGCCTAACTCATGTGACATGGCAAGGATCTTTCTAGCAGCTGGAGGAAAGTATAAAAGAGAGACAGTGACATCACCACTTGGCTTCTCTCCTTCCCCATCTCAAAACCTGGAAGATCATCCGAAAGACAAAGACTTTGAACTAGAAAGATTGGTCCCAGGGATTTCAGTCTGTGTATTAAGAACTGTGAGCTGCCTGTAACATCTATTGCAGTGAGAAATCTTGCTTAGTCTGTAGCATTTAGACTGCAAATTTATTTTTATTTCTTATTCAACCATCTTCAACCTGTAAGCCTGCTACTTGTAATCACTTCAAATCTGTCTTTCTTTAGTTAATAAATCTGTTTTATATTTTATCTAAAACAGCGTGTTTTTGGTTGAAGTGCTTGGGGAATCTCTGCTCAGGTTAACAAGGTCTGTTGCACATCCACTACCCTTGAACCTTGAGCAGTGTAAGATGGTATATATCTGGGGTGCAAGGCTGGGGGCAGGGTTGACTGGCTGGTGACTCTCTCTGTATAATTCATGAGTGGCTTTGAGAGTCTTCATGCAATTTAGCTGAGTGTGGGTCTCCAGGTACTGATGGCTGACTGATCACAGTGCCTAGAGGGGTTTGCTGTTCATCACTGGCATAGCTCTGTGAGAGAGAGCCTGGGCTTGAGAGTTAAGGGGGCACAGTGGTCCTACAGTTTCAGGTCATAGCCCAAGGATTCCATCACAGTCTCCCAGTCAAAATAGTAACTTTACCAAGAAACTCTTTTGGAAAGTTTCTTTTCAGAGACATGCTAACCAATCAATAGACCCTATTGATTAGTCTATGCCAACTTAATGTTGAGCGTCTGTCTCTTTTAAAGGCTGATTGTGGACCATGCCTCGGATGGATCACCATTGAGAATGCCAAATTCAGGGCAGACTGAAAGAAACAGGACAGACACACCCCAAAACTGCTGAATTATAGGAGTAACCATTCGTTCTATGCTGTTCGAGGCATCCTCAGGAAGGGCTCACTGAGGAGCTGATTCCCTTCAATGGCCCATCACCACATGGATGGCCCATCAACCAGTGATGGCTACTCCAAATGTAAATTTGTCTGGTGGAAGTTACCAAGGCACAGAACATGTTAGAGATACAGACACAGAACAAAGTTTCATAACTTCATATATAGAGGGGATGCATACATATAAACATGATAATTATATTAAGCAAAGCATAATTTTACAAATGATACCTCATATGACATACTTTGTACAAGTTTGTTGCAATTGTATAACAGTGATAGCAATAATGATATAAATGGTCATCTTCCTTTTCCTACAGTATCACACTGATGTCATGGTGAGGCCGCTAATGGAGAATAACATCAACATCCTGGCACTGCAAAAAACACATTGCAGAAGTCTCAGTGTGCCTCTGAATGCCATGGTATGTCCTTTTCTCCAACTAAAACCACCCGAAACACAGAATGTCCACTTACATCAGGCCCAAACTAAAAGATGTAGCCAAAGCACTGCTGACAACAGAAAATGGTTTCACAGTCGGTATCTTAGTCAATGAGCTGACAATGTATAATGTGTATAACCAACCAACCAGCAGGGACCCTTACCAACCTTACCGAAATCACCATCTATGTACTTTGGCAATTTCAACAACCACCATACAGCACGATTGGGCTAGTCAAGGAAAGATGCTGCAGGTGAAAAGCTTTCTGATTGGATGTCGGCACAGGATCAGTATCTGCTGTTTGATGCAGAACACAAGAGGACCTTCTGATCAGACCTGATGGAAGAAAGAATACACATCCAACTTATGTTTTGTCTCCACAGACTTCAGCGGATCACCACTCGCTGCATCTCCAACTGTCCTGGACCCCTCCTCTCAGCACAGGCCAGCAGTGGTACACACAGACCTTAAACTCCATAATTACCAATGTATTAGGGGGCTTTCCCTTCACTCCCTTTCCTGGTTCTTGTCACACAGACAGAAAGCAGAAGACCAGAAGTCTGAAGTGCAGGAAATGCAATGTTTACTGGGTTTGGTTCCAAGCAAGCATATCCATAGCTCTGATGTCTCAGAGCTTTGTTTCCCAATGTCCCATTCCCAGCGCCAATGCCGCAAAGCTTTTACCCATGTCCCAGTTCCCACCTCCACCTTCTTAGCTGGCCCAAATATACCTAGTGCACTCTGCTGGCCCCACCCTTTACAACATATGGTCATGTTGTTTTGGAGAGTTGTGAGTCTGGGCTCTTGGTACCACCTCTTTTGTGTCCCATGGGAGGGGTAAGGAGTGAGGTTGTGTATTGGCTAATGCCATTCTCTTCTTTGGCTTTTAGGGTGCTTATGCCTTGCCTCCATTTCCCTTTGTCTCTCCTAACTGGTTACTTGACCTTGCCTTGAGATAGAAATTGAGGCAGTCTTCAAGTGTAGACTCATATATTATACTCCCACCATACCCAGTAGCACTTTTAACTCTATCCCTTAACTTGTCTCATTATACTAACAAACCCATCTGGCTGGGCAGAAACAACATACAATGTCTTTGTTCACACATATTAGTAATGATATAAGAGTGTTAAAAATCAAACTCAAAATTCTATCTCAGGCTAACAAACAGTTATATACTAACACATTTTCACACTGGAACGTGAGAGTAGCGGAATGGCTGGGTTCCTCTGCTGCCATCAAAAAAGCCATCAGTAGCATGCCACCAAAGCCCAACAACTTTGACCGCTTCACAAAGCTTATTATTAAAGGCACAAAGAAGCCATGGTTACAGGACCTTCTTTATGCCATGCTGGAAAAGAGGTAGTGGAGGCCACAGACATCACACATTCAAGCCATAAAGCATGGGCCCTTCTGAAGTGCCTAGGTAGAGTGCTGCCATCACACACACATGGCAAGTCACTACAAACAGTTTTAATTTATTCCACAGCCGAGTATTGCACAAGTGTTTGGAGAAGAAGCTCACTTATAGACCTCATCAATATCCAGCTAAACACAGCTTTAAAACATGTAACTGGCACCATGAAGTCCACACCACTGTCTTGGCTTCCAGACCTTGGAAACATTCTTCCTCCAAATGAGATGGCTACGTTGAACAAGTACAAGAAAGCACTAACTAAACGCTTCTGCTCCATGACAATCTTGTTCACCCACCTTGCACTCACTTTAAGTTCCTCTGGGTGGCTGGAGAAACTTTTCTGTCATCCAATTTCAACCCAGAAGACACCCAGCAGATGCAATTGGCAGGCTCTGTCATAAACCACAAGCACTGCATAGTTGATCCTACCATCAAAGCTCCTGGTTTGTTGATCTGCTGAAGAAAGTGAAAGACCATCAACCATATTAGGGTGTTACATGGAAGATGCATGCACCTAATGTACAGTGTGAGTGAGGAGACCTCCAAACCACCTCATCTGTTCATTTCTAGGAGGTATAACAGGTACACTCTCAATTGCCTGAAGCCCTTGAATGGATTTCAGACCTCTCTATTAACTTGTAAATGTTGCTATTTCCATATGAGAGAAGTCTCAAACTCAAAAGTCAAGAATGTAAAGAATTTAGTCTTACAGCAACTTGCTAACTCTCATTGCACATAATGTGTGTGTTTTGAGGTGAATGTACTTTTAACAGCCTAATCAGCAACTGAAAAATATTTATATGCACACATGCAATCAGTATATACAAGTAAGTGGGCAGACATTATTCCTAAAAATCTGACTGTCACCATAACTGTTTGTTCTCATGAATCTTTGTGAATGAGACTTGGTAACTGCACTTTTGGGCACATTGTTTTCAGGAATTCATATATTAATCCTGGTTAATGAACTTTAGGAAATAAAAATAATGGGGGTTGGAATGTAATAATTGTTTTCCAAAAAAAACCTCTTTAAGCTTTCCCTTAGAACATGTAGATTCCAGAAATCTGCAGTAAATTGCCAACATGGAATTTATTGCCTTGATCTTGTCACCATGAAGTTTCTGGGTCTCAGTATTTTTGGAGATGTTTTTTAAAGATTGTTTCACTCACAGTATCTTTTGAATCATTTAGTTCATAATGAAAAGGTGCTGCCCTGGAAAAACCTGCTGCCCATTGCCTGGAATTGCCTGGAATTAGTACGATATCCTGCACTCCACCACTGTAAAGGGCCTTTGTGTCAAGCGCTTGACTTTTGAATATCACACAATGTAATGCTGTGTGAACTATTAGAAAGATGAATACTATGCCATGACATTGCAGCTTCTCAGAAAATGCCAGCAGTGAAGGCAAGCATAGCAAGTGCTTCACCTTAATAATAATAAGAGTTATTCCATCACTCACAGAATAAAAATTCCAGGCAAAAGGTTCACCTACACACAACCAGAAGAAAATTATGACTTATGTTGGGAGGAGATCTGATCATGAATGACCTCTCTCAAAGCACAGCTATAAAAAACACAGCCTCAGCAATTTTAGAAATGTAAGTTGCGGTCAAGATGATTGGTAGAGTGTCAAACCACCCAGTAGTCAGTAATTCTTCATTTTCACCGTTATAGAATCAAAACATGGTTACAACTCACCTATTACAGTAGAAGGATTATTTAATATAGTTAAAGGAGGAAGCTTTTGAGCTAAACTTTGCTTTTGGAGTGCAGGCAGGAGGTTTTCCTGATGCAGGGAGGGCTGTTTAAACCCTGTGCTTTTATTCAATTGGGGCCTTCAGCTTAAGATCCAAAATGCAGTCTGCACCCTTCTTTCGCCCATCTACCCCCAAACTCTTATGCCATGACAGCTAGGAGAAGTTTACACTTATGGTGATAGAAAGAAAAGAGAATATGCCCCGTGATGAGATGTCTACCCCACACAGGTGAACTAAGGGTTAAAAGAAGTCTGAGAGCTCAATTAGTCCACCTTGCTGTGCTGGAGAGTGTGTCAGGCTTCATTTGTTGCTAGACCCAGCTGGGAGGAGCTGGGACTTCTTTGTGAGAGAAGTGAAATGTACAGAGGAGGCCCAGGAGAGCGGAGGTAGGAGTTTCTGTTCTCTGGGGGCAGCTAGGGAAGACTGGCTGAAGAAAGCCACAGGGATAGAATTAATCCCTGTGGTGGGCCCTGGAAAGTGGATAAGGCACAGGGAGGCAGTTGTGTCAGGTCAACGTTCCAGGAAAGAAAGGTGGAGTTAAAAGGACCTAGGGAGAAGCCCCTGAGAACAAAGGGGAAGTTGTTATGCAGCAGGGAAGCAATACAAGGGGCTTGTAAATAGGAAGTGACACAGGGAAACATTAGCATGTCTGAAGGGAACCTACCTGCTTAACACAGAGTCCCTGGATCAGAACCCAGAGCAGAGAGTGGGCCTGGGTTCCTCTGTCAGCCTTGAGAAAGGAGCACATAAGCTTGACATAAGGACTTGAGCCCAGTGTGGGGCTGAAGATTGAGTCTCAAGGACAAACCAAGGAATAACCCAAGATGAGACAGAAGGAGCTTTTGTGTCTGGACATGTTGGACTTTTAGTTGTACTTTTGTTCTTCCAGAAGGGGAGAGGATCTAAAGTGGCCAGGCCGAAGGACCAAGTTATGAGAAGAGGCAGACCACCACAGGGCTGGAGCGACCCTAGGCAGGAAAGAACAGCCATGAAGCTGTGCTCTAGTGGTGAGTCCACTTTCCATAAGGGTGATTGAGTGTGAATATTTCGGATAAAAGAGAGTAGAAGAACTGTGAATTGCCCTGGTTGGGCCACAATAAAGGGGAAACATAACTTCTGTATCTCAAATTATCAGGCCCATTTCATGCCAGGTGCAATTACAGCTTTTCAACGAAAAAGGGATGTGGATGAAAAATGAAATTGATCAGTCCATTCCCTGTCTAGTCAGCATGGAGCAGCTTGTAGAGCACCATAGCACATGTAGCACTACAGCACAAAGTGTATTGCATTAGCATTTTCTTGCAGTGGTGGTGTAGGCTCCAGGAAGCAGAGTCCAAGGTTTGGTAGCATTGTCTAGCACTAGAAATGGTATCAGCCAGTTCAGAGTAGGGGACTGTGAATCCTAATGACTCATGGTATCTAGGTCTTATGTGAGGACAACATTCTTTGTTGTATAAGTAACCATTCCTGACTAAGGCCCAGTTACGCAAATGGCTCCACATGGATAGATCCCACTGCATCTTTCTCAGAGCTCTAGTCCTTGGAGACAACAAGGCTACACTTTGGATCAGGGCCTGAATTTGCTCTTCTGGTGACTGACAGCTCTGGGTATATCAAAGCTTTTATAAAATGTTAATTAACTGGGACTGTCTGCCAATTAGAGCACAGCTCTGCTGTGCAGTTACTGACCCACAACACTGTGAGTATTTTTCAGTAATAGATCATGATACTATCCAGTGGCCCTTAGTGTTTTGGTGTTGATTGATTTGTATAGTAACTGTATGGATATTTTTGATTAGCCATTTAATGGGGTACAAATCCCTGTGCTACTATTGGTAAGTGTCCCCAGTGAAGATGGACATCTCAACTTATCCTCCTACTCCCACTTCTCTCAGTCTTCCTACTCCTCCCCTCTCCTATGTAGGTTAGAACACCAAACTCCAATGACTACTTTCATATTAATTTGTTCTTAGCCACTCTCCCCACCCACCAAGAGCTACTCTTCTCCTTCCCACTCTTCTCTCCATCTCTGCCCTCTCCTCTTAAAAGCTGAATGGGGAGCAGCCCTGAGAGTCCTGACACAGAGCTGCACAATCCGAAGCGAGAAAAAGTGGCATGCGAGGTGCTGAACAGGAAAGTGGCTCAGAGGAGCTCTGAGATGAAATCTGGAGCAGTGCCTCTTAGTGGAGCTTTACACCTCAGCTCCTCTTCCCAGAGCACCATGGCTGCTCCCCACACACCTTATCAAGTGGAGAGAAGAAAAAGAAATGGAAGTGAAGTTAGAGACTAGATGAGGGGAAGGAAAGAGACAGCCAAATGTTAAGATAACTAGAGTATCTATGAGACACAAGGTGGGTGAGGTAAAAGACATTGCCTCTCCCACCTGGTTTCTCTAACATCCTGGGACCAACACAGCTGCAACAATGAATATTTATGTAAGTATTCTTTGGGAGATGGTGGTACAAAATTTTAGGAACAAGGAGTTCAAGTGGATATATATTCTGATTGTTCACAGCATAAGCCAATCGCTAACTGAGCAGTTAGGAAGAAACTTCCTTTATGGGCAGGTGATTCCCTATCTCTCTCATACAGGGTCCAATGTAACAGCTATTTCAGTGGCTGGGACTGGCTGTATTCACACAGGCTGCTGGGCTGGATGGATCACTACTCAGATCCAGCATGGCAATTCCTATGCTCTCCAGTTAACTGATATTACTTTATGCTGTAACTGTTTAGCATTGCTGAAGAGACCTATATAGCATTTTGCCAGGTATGCAGTGTTGTTTCTATAACTTTACGTTTGGGATAGCAGATGGGCTAGGTGTAAAAATTACCTACAGTAGCTACTGATTTATAGCTCGAACTGATTCAGTGTGGTTATTTTGTTTGTGTGAGTGTTTGCTTTCCTCCCCTTCCGCCAATTTCCTTATGTCTATATGTTGTCTTCTGAATTATTGTGCTAGTGCACAGTTAGATCAATTTTTCCTCTGAGGGGACACTTTTATCTCTTCAGCCTCTCACCCTTGCAGTGTAATGATTCCTGTATATTGTGTATGTTGCATTCCTCCTCTTCCCCCCCCCCCCCCGCTTTCCTTGTTCCTGTGGGGTGAGTTGTGCTGAAATGATTATGGCAGCTGTAACTTCCGAAATCCCTCAGGGTGCTATAGTTCAGAGGCATCATTAAACAAAGCCATTCTTAATATTGGACTCCTGTGGTGACTTGTAAGGAAGCACTGAGGCAGGGAAGATTAGAACGTAATATGGATAATAGCTAAACACATTTGAAACAGGTAGGCCATGTTGTGCCTCTATAGAATTGCCATGCACTTTCACAGTTGTTCTTGCAGGCTGACCTCTCATGATGCTGCAGTGGACAAGCTTTTCTACATTAATTTTAAGTCTTTTTTTTCAAATCTAGGGGAAAAAGCAAAAATCCCAAGGTTTGCTTCCTGGAGTTAACTGAATACCCTATAATTATTTAAATAGAATCTCATAATAATATTTCTATATATTCTTGTGTCTTTGCCACTCTATCTTCACTAATCAAGTGATGAATGAGACATTATCTTTGGAGCTACTTAATTCCATACAGCTATTACAATTCTGTCAGTTCCTTCTCTCTAGTTGATCAAGCCCTTTAAATTATGCCAGAACATATATGGGCATATTGCCTTTTCAATAAATCCTGTTTCCTTGGGTATCATTGAATTCCTTGAATTCAGATAATAAAAGCTCTAATTAAGTGAATCCCCATCCTATTTGATTGTAGTATTCTTCAAGAAAAGAACAAAAAATAAATTGTTTATATTTTGTCTGTTTGATCACGAATACAGAAATATAATCCAGTGGTGTAGCTTATTATGCATCTTGTAGCACTTCAGGAATAAGTATGATATTGATAGTTGGTCAGAATGTTTGTTTTGATGGACAGATGGTGCCAGCAGCTTAGTACTGAATGTCTTTAGAATGTATATTTTCCTTGGCATGCTCTTATTTTAGTCCATTATAGTGAAGTGGAGATAGGCCTTACTCAGAGATTCTTTCACCACTAAAAGGTGCTTAATGGCTACTAGTTCTTAGCCTTTCCTGTCTCCAGGAGGTGGAAGGCTTCATTTGCTTCTGGCTGCCATAGGACTTTTTGATTTGTTAGCACTTTCAGCTACAACCTCTAATTTTTATTTCTCTCCTTTCTCTCACTTTACTCTTTTTTCTTAAAGGGAAGAATCTGCAGGCCAGTGAGGTATCTGTCTCCTGGCCTGTTGCAAGTCATGCTTTTTCCTGTCCTCTCAGGAAGGTGGTGGGGCAGCAGATGAGTAGTGAATTAATAAAAATCTTCATATGAGTTTCCTAGCTTGGAGAGGTACATCCTCTGCTCCACTGAGAAGGAACCAAGTCTTTGAGCAGTCCAGGACTCAGTACTTCCAGTCTACAGACAAATTACAGGCTATTTTCCTGAAACTGGATAATTCCATAGTTTGGGTTTCCCATGAAGAGCGTTCTTGCAGAGGGCATAGTTTCTCACATGGTTCCAATGGACAAAGCACAGAAGTACTCAAAGATGCAAAGACCTAAATACTGCTGCTGTGCCTGTTGTCATGTTGTGCATCCTATTCGTCTTTTTTTTCTGGGGTAATTACAGAGAATGAGGACCCTGGAAAGCTATGTAACTTAATTGCACTTCTTGACTGAATTGCTAACTTTGTGTGACACCATCTACAATGCCTCCATTTGTCTGTGCAGAGTGTGGCCACATCATTTACTGCACAAATCTTTTGGCTCTGTTCCTGGTAGGTCAACTCTACTTCAAAGGCCTGCCTCCTGGCCAAACACATTCAAGGATAACTGACTTTTTGGAAAGTGTTTGAAAAGGTTGATGAGGTCATTGAGAGAGAGGCGTCTCTCAGGAATACTTAAGCAAAGCCTGAAAAAGAGAAATCTGTTTAAATCTTTCAGAGGACCCAATTCAAAGGTAATCCAAGGTGAGATCATGTAAACCAATTTCTGGCTTCTTGGCATATAATTTACGCTATTTTAGACCCACGCCTACTTACCAGTGTGTAACTTACACTTTCCCATACAGTTCACCTCTAAATTTGGCCTACTGAGTTTAAAAGGGAGTCCATATTTCCCCCCATCTCACAGTGAGGATACTAGAGAGAGGAGAAATTACACCGATTTGCCATTATCTGTCTTCAAATCCAGGCCCCCTCTCCTATTATCCTTCCTTAATAAGGGACATAGGTGGTGTCATAAACAGATAGCTAAGGGTTAATGTCTCTTTCACCTGGAAAGGAGTAACCTGAAACACCTGACCAGAGGACCAATCAGGAAACAAGACTTTTTCAAATCTGGGTGGAGGGAAGTTTGTGTGTGAGTTCTTTGTTCTTTGTCTTGGGTCTGACCTTCTCGGCTATGAGAGTGATTTTTCTATCTCCAGCTTTCTAATCTTCTGTTTCCAAGTTGTAAGTACAAAGATAGTAAGACAATAAGGTTTATATTGTTTTCTTTTGTATTTACATGTGTATAGTTGCTGGAATGTGTTAAATTGTATTCATTTTGGATAAGGCTGTTTATTCATTCTTTTCTTTTAAGCAAATGACCCTGTATTTGTCACCTTAATACAGAGAGACCGTTTTTATGTCCTTTTCTTTCTTTTTTATGTAAAGCTTTCTTTTTAAGACCTGTTGGAGTTTTTTCTTTAGTGGGGACTCCAGGGAATTGAGTCTGCAGCTCACCAGGGAATTGGTGGGAGGAAGAAGTCAGAGGGAAAATCTCTTTGTGTTAGATTTACTAACCTGACTTTGCATACCCTCTGGGTGAGGGGGGAAGTACTTGTGTTTTCCAGGACTGGAAACAGGGAGGGTGGAGTCCCTCTGTTTAGATTCACGGAGCTTGCTTCTGTATATCTCTTCAGGAACCCAGGAACACCTGGAGGGGAGGAAGGGAAATGGTTTATTCCCCTTTGTTGTGAGACTCAAGGAATCTGAGTCTGGGGGTCCCCCAGGGAAGGTTTTGGGGAGACCACAGTGCGCCAGGCACTGTATAGATCCCTGGCTGGTGGCAGCTTTACCAGGTCCAAGCTGGTAACTAAGCCTGGAGGTTTTCATGCTAACACCCATATTTTGGACGCTAAGGTCTAGATCTGGGAAAAATGTTATGACAGGTGGTCTATTATGTAGTCTCATACTATGGCTACACTTGCATGCCTGTCCAACTACTGAATCATGTAATGCTTCCCTGTGTTCTCCATTCCCATGTCCACCTCTGATGTGCTAGACACGCATATATTTTGGTGTATATGTGTATACTTGCATCCACACTGCCACTGTAGATACATGACATTAGTGCAGTGCTGCCATTTCAGAAGCATTATCCCAGGGCTCTGTGTGTTACAGGGAGACACTCTAGGAACTGTTTTTCTGCATGTTGTTGGTACTGACCTCTGCCTTCATGCATTTGCCAGTCTCAGTTCCTGATCATGTTGCCTCTTACTGTTATTCCCAGAGAAACTGTGTGAAAAACACACAGCAATTGGATGATGATCTGGTTTTGTTCCTACTCCTTATTGTAGAACAAATTATTATGCAGTGAAGAGGGCCCTTGGCGAGATGCTGGATGGAATTTGTGCAGCATTTGCTGACGCATCAAAAACAGCTGACCTTTCATAGACTCATAGACTCATAGACTCTAGGACTGGAAGGGACCTCGAGAGGTCATCGAGTCCAGTCCCCTGCCCTCATGGCAGGACCAAATACTGTCTAGACCATTTCAGGTCAATGACAATTCATTCTGCTCACACTGTACAAATATAGTGAATGCTGATTGTGACAGGACTACTGCTGTGTCCCCTTAACTCTCTAGCCTGGGCTGTCTGTTATGATGCTTTGCTAGTGACAAGCAGCAAACCCCTCTAGGTGCTGTTATCACTCAGCCACCAGCATACAGAGACACACCCAGCTAAATTGCATGAATGCTCTCCAAGCCACTCATAAACTATACCAGCAAATCCCCGCATCCCCAGCCTTGCACTCCAGAAATGTACCATCTTACACTGCTCAAGACCTCTTGAACAATGCAAGCTCATTAGTTTGCCACTTCTTCAAAGGGCAGTGGACATGCACCAGCTTTTGTAATCTGAGCAGATTCCCCAAGAACTTTATACAAACTCACTGGTAAGGACGAAACATTAAAATAAGTTTATTAACTACAGAAAGATTTTAAGTGATTATAAGTGGTAGGCATAAAGATCAGAAATAGTTACCTAAGAAAATAAAAAATAAATGCACATCCTAAATCCTAAACTTTCAGACTAAGCAAGATTTGAATCAAACAGTTTTTCTCACCCCACTGGATGTTGCAGGTAGGTTACAGTTTGTAATACATATTTTTCCTTCTCAGCCTGGGACCAATCTCCACAGTTCAAAGTCATTTTCTTCCCAGCATTCTTGTTGCCTTCAGAGCAGCTAGGAGAGGAGAGACGTGGTCTCATGATGTCACTGTCCCTTATTTTATACTCTCAATTCATGTCCCAGGGAAGACAGTGGCCCAGACATGTCCTGGTGGTCCTTGCTGAGTCACAAAGTTGAGCAATCCTCATTGTGTGGTGCTTGCACAACTGCCTCTTACAGAATTGTAGATCTCTTGTTTACAATTTCCCCGCTGGTCAATGGCTTGTGATGGTTGCATAACACCCATTTGGGTGTGAGTCATCTCTTTTGTGGCCACTGGAGAGCTAGCTGTGGGCATCTCCTGAACACACTACATATTTCAATAGCCATATAGCAGAATATCATAATTCCATATACAAGTATGATACACATATTTTGACAGAATGAGTTTCACCAGATCACAGCCTTTCATATGATATCTTACATGGCAACCTTTGTACAAACTATCATGTATTAATTAATATGGGGCATACAGGGTGATATTTTAAGATACATTGCATCACACTGATATTGCCATAGCATACCCTTGGGTGGACTGTCACTTCTGGTGCAGGAAAACTAGCACAGTGTGGTAGGATCACATTATTCTGGAAACCTGGGATGACCAGCAGTGGCTTCAGAACTTCTGAATGAGGAAATACACAGCTGTGTGGCAAACTCCAATGCCAGACCACTTGATTCAGGGAAACTATGTGGGTTCAGAAGCAGGTTGCTGTTGCCCTGTGGAAGCTGGCTACACTAGACAGCTATAGGTGTGTTGCAAACCACTTTGGGGTTGGAAAAATCCACTATTGGGATCATGGTTTGTGAGACAATTAACACTGTAATTTACTCATGGACATTTGCCATAAGAAAAGCTTCAGAAATAATAGCTGTATTTCAGAGGAGGGGGTTTCCAAAGTGTGCAGGGGCCATTGATGGTACCCATAACCCAGTAATCCCACATATTCACTTGCCCCTTGTGGCAGGGTGAATATGTGAACCAAAAGGTTACTAGTCACTCTTTCTATGAGGCTTAAGTTGGGTCTACACTTAAAACACTACAGTGACATAGTTACAGCACTGCAGCTGCACTGTTATAGCACTTCAGTTTAGACACTACGGTGACAGAAGGGGCTCTCCCATTGCTGTGGCTAATCCACCTCCCCAAGAAGCAGTAGGTTGGTAGGAGGAAGAATTCTATTGATTTAGCGATGTCTATACTGGTGGTTAAGTCATCTTAAGTACATCTCTATGAGGAAGTGAATTTTTCACACCCCTGACAGATGTAGCTATGCTGATGTAATTTTTCAGTGTAGACCAACCCTTTATGAACCACAGAGGAAAATTCATGAATACAAATGTGAGAAACAGTGGAAAGGTTCATAATGCCAGGGTGCTGAAGAGATCAGGATTGTACTTGAAGAAAAAGAAGGGACTTTATTTCTAAGGAATTATATGGTGGTGTGCAGCATGTCTGTCCCAACTGTTATTTTGGGGGACATGACATACCTGCTCCTGCTTTGACTTCTCATGAAATCATACCCTCACATCAATGACCCTGGAAAAAAGGAATTCAATGACAAGTGATGTAACTGCAGGATGGTTGTGGAGTATGCATTTGGTTGGCTGCCTATGCACCTCTCAATCTGGTTGGCAGTGTGGCAAATGCCATTCATATAATTGTTGCCTGCTGCGTACTACATAACATTTGTGACAGTAAAGGGACGTGCTTCTGTTCCAAGCGGGATCTGCACAAGCCTGGCTTACAAACTGTCTGCCAGCAGCTGGATCCCACACACATGCACAATGATGCCACATCTCAGCAGGCAAGGGAAATCCAGGAATGCCATGTGCACACACATCTTGGCACAGCAGGGAGGCAGAGGATGACATATGCATATTCCAGGGGAATCCTTCAGATCCTGTAAAGCTGCTGAGGGAACATTGGCACATACATGGGGGCGACATAGCTTTACAAGGTTTTTGTTCCCCCATAGCTGAAGGTGATTAGCCATTATGTAACATTGCACACATTTAGGACAATTATAACAGGGCATCTCCATTGGGTTAGCACCTGGGTGTTGGATTTGTGGTGTGGAGGATGGAAACCAAGTTATGAGATCATTGTGCAATGTTTTTTTTTCTTCACTGTTCATGCTTCTGTGCCTTTCTTATCAGAAGCACGTAAGCTTGTTAAAAAGTTTATTACAGTTTTCTTGGTTGAGGAATACTGCACCTATTGTGTTTCTGATCTTTGATTGTCAGCAGCGCTACATGCAATTAACAGTTGTCAGAGAGAATTAATCCCTGGTTAAAACTGCTTGAAGTTTTTGGTGGGGGTTGGGAGGGTATTGGCAGTCACCGTTCTTGCTGGTATGTTCCCTTCTCCTTTCTTGTTCTTTGGTTTTGATTTTCAACATGTGTAATAAAGCCATTAAGACTTTGATTGACCCCTTTTATGTGTTTTAAACATCTGCTATGTAGAAAAATAGTAGTCTGAGGTAGAAAGTTTAATGGGTTTTGAAATCTGAAAAACAACACAATGTTACCAAAGTAACTGTTCACAACTGAGAACACTGCTGACATCCTAATATCTTTGCAAAGTGCCTCCTTTGAAAGAGACCATTGGACAAAATGGAGAAAAGGCTTGATACCTTGCATTTAGGCTGATGAATCTGATAAATTGCCTCCTTCCTCTCCTCATCAGAAGGGGTGAATGACAGGGGACAATGACTCTTGGTAAGAATTGGGGATACCTCCTGCATGAGTTTTTAGGGGTGGGGGCAGTACTTGGTGGGGCTTCAGTACTCCTGCAGGCTCAGCATTCTCCCACTAGTCAGTTGCTCGGGTGGGTGGATGCATGTGTCACTACAACAGGATCCTCCATCTCAGCAGCATCCTGGGCGGCAGCCGTAGAAGAAGTAGGGAGAGGCAGAAGCTCATGAGCTGATTCTGGGACTTCAGCAGCAGGTGGACGGTGCACTCTTTTGGCCATTGGTTCAGTTAGCCTCTCCAGTAGGGAATGTTCTCTCCAACTCCATGAACTAATTCATAAGTGTCTGTCTTCTCCTGAAGAGACTGCTTCTCCCATGCCCAAAGGAATTGTTCCTGGTTTTTCTTGTCCATCCCTGTGAGCAGCTCCTCCAGGATCCAACTCTGTCCACCTCTTCTGTCTCTGGGGTTCTACTTCTGCCCTGTTGGTGGTATGGTTTTGCTCTCAGGAGCTGTAGGTCCTGCCAATTCAAGAAGAAGGAGAGCATTCTATTTTTTGGCCCTTGGAACAAGCCAAAAAATTCCTCCCATTTGACATAATTTTGCTGTAGGAGGCCACCATTTTGATACTTTTCAGCATTACAGGAATATCTCTCTCTCACTATCCTTGCTTCTCAGACAACTTTTCCAGCCCCTGAGGGAGGAACAGAGGCTACTAATGGTGAGAAACACTACACTAGTGTTTATAGAAATGTGAAATATTCTTACTGTCTCAACAGGGATGGGGGAAAGTGGGGTACTTCATTCCAGGGCTATGTTACTAGTTTGCATTTTTTTCCCCTAGGGCTGGCCAACATTTGGAGAACATAGCAGTTTTCAAGATATCAGAAAAGGAAAGACAGGTGATTTTCTAGTCCTGTGCAGGAGATCCCGTAATCTGTACCAGAGAGATGTTTCTGCTAATGGTCACCTGTCTGTATATTGTGACTGGAGGGGTCTGGTCAGCTACAAAAGTGGACTAGATTTTACTGCTGGTGAACCTGAAGAACCAGCTGGAGTTTGTGCTGAAACAGAAATTTGCTGAAATATGGTTACATGATTGAGAGGCAATTTGATTAGAAATTGACTACATTCTGAGCTGGGATAGAAGGATTTAATGCAAAAGGAGATCTAAACCATGAACCACCCTCACCCACCCCGTCTTTACCTGAAAACCATGGCCCTGATCTTGCCTTACAATGGTGAAATGGACAGGGAAAAAATGAGGCACACTGCAACTTCATTGGTTTCCTGAAGATTCAACTCAGCACCACATCCCCTCACCTGGACACCTGGAAAGGGACACTGCACTGTTTTTATCCAACATCCAGACCAAATCCTTCTCCCACCCCTACTCTCCTAACTTGTGTAACATGATTCTACAGGTTGAGAGTGCAAACACCTGGGACAGAGGCTATAAAGACTTGGTAATCTTCTAATGGAAAAACGGCCTCTGTAGTGACTTTTCCTCAAACAACCAACTATATGTTTTCTATTACTGTGTTTTGTTCCCTTCTCCAACTGGAACCCTCCATGAAGCCCCAGGACCTGAATCCCTGACAGCTGGCTGAGACGTTGCACAGACACAAGGGCACAGTGATACTTTTCTTTGGTAAATTGTTTGAAAAAATATCTTTAGTCAAATGCATAAAAGTGTGGTTCATCACAAATCAATAAAATCATTGATTTAGAACTCTCTCTTGCTTGAGGATCATTTCGGGGCAAAGAAGAGGCTGGCCGAAAGGTTTGGAGTTTACTAAGTGGATGAGAAGTGACAATGCCCTGGCTTCAGCTGAGTGGCTGCAGTTCAAACACACAGGCATAACAGTGAATGGTACATACTGTCCAAGGAGTGAAGTCAGTGCACAGTCCTTCAAACACTCTTGGTCTTGGATTTGAGAATTTAGCACCAAAGCAAGAAGGGATTTTGGCAGGAAGAGTGAGGGAACACTGTATTTTACCAGTACGGGATTCCAGACCCTGCCATGGCTTGGGGCCTTCCTCAGGTTCATCATGGGGGGGCTTCTTCAAGCTGCTCCTCCATGTAAAGGTGCAGAATCTTGTGCTCCTTGTCCTCTGGTGCATCCTCTTTGGTCCCTGCTGTCTCCTTGCCCTGAACCTTATCAGTGTCCTGTCAGATAATGAGGCTGGTGGGATTGAGCAAGGGATCGTGAGCCACCTCAGGCTCCATACTTGACAGCACCCAATCAGGCTCCTTGTAGAAGGAGAATGCACGACAAGCCCTCATGGACAGACTGTTGGAGTCTTCAGCCTTCATGTACAGGAGCCTCAGGGCTCTTCACATGTTCCCCTGCACTGAGATGGAGTCTGCTGAATGCACACCTGCTCCACTCTTCATGACATTTCACAGTTCCTGCTGCTCTAGCTGAATTCATGGAGGATGGAGTACTCTGCCCATACACTGATCAGCACTCAGATATTCTTGGTGGGTCCAGAGGCTTCTCTTGGAGCAAAATCCATTTTCACATGTAACGAGTACAGTAGAAAGCTGTCCTGCTTTGGTCAGTCACTGCAGCATGTTACTCCCAGTGCACAGCAGGAGAGGGACCTAAATTGTAAAAGGGTTCAGTGCATTGTGGGAATGGGGAAGGAGGACTAGATAACACTGAGACCATTTGTACTAGAAATTGGTCCAGGTATGGAACTGTGCCACAGCCTAAGATGTGTTCTTACCCACACCCCTCTGGTATACTAGCTTACGCACCACTGTCCTCAACTTTGGACACATGCTTCTGGGATTTAAGTGTGGACAATAGTGTGGGGAAGGGGCACAAGCACATGTATGGACATATGTACAGGGGCTAGTGTAAATGTACCCTTAAAGGCTACAGAGGGCTTCTGTCTGGTATTGCAGTTGAAAGGGAGGGTGGCTTCTGAAATTTCCCTCCTTTCACATGGAGCAATCAGATAGCTGCTGCATAGACTCTGAACCACGGGTAGTTTCTGGGCCTTTCAGGCTTGCAGGATACTAACATGGCTATCCCCAGGTTCCCCTGGCTACAGGTGCTAGGGAAACAATTTCAGATCTTCTAGGCTAACAGTGCCTTGAATGTTTAGCAACTTAATGGCCACAGCCCTTTTTCTAGGAATGAATGTTTAACTTTGTTTGGGTGACTGGCTACACTGAGCCCCCTCAGATCAGGACGTTAATAGCTAGAGTGAGGAGTTGCCTAGGGGTACAGAGTTGAGTGAGCAATTGCCAGAAATATTCTCTCTCTCTCTAGGTAGGATGTTCTCTACCTCGGGGCCTAATTTGACATTTAGATGGTCAAATTCTTTGTGTGAACTAACAAATATCATGAAAATTCAGGAGCTTAAATCTACTTCAGTCAAGTGGAAGCATGGCACTGCCGCCGAATCTGATACAAATCTGCCCAAATCTCATACAGTGGGCTGACCTGCAGTTGTCCCATCCACCCTCCTCCATCTTGTTTCCCAGTCAATTGCTGATGACCACCATCTTGGTATTGTTTTGTAAAACTGTCTTTATCAGAAATAAAGGCAGAGAGGTGATTTTGCAACCTATACAAGAGATTATTTCTCAATTTCCTACACCTTCCCACATGGTAACTGCAACAAACAAGTGTACACAGGTGAAGAGGTTACTTGGGAATTAGGGTCTGGAGGCTAGCATTGGGTTTTATCTTCTTGAGAGGAACCTTTAACACAACAATTTTATACAAAATTGTTTGTCTTAACTTTCTGTAATTACAGTAATTTCTATAGCTTATAAAGCAGAATAACTGAAGAAACTTCTGGCGGAAGATCGCTACTCTTTTTGTCATCTTAGCAAAGTTTTTTGCATCACTGTTTCAGAAGTGGGTCAGAGGACTGAAGAAGGGAAGAGAGAAGAAGGAAAAATGGTCAGTAAGCAATGCATTAAATTCTTTGCATCAACAGTGTCTATTACATCTAAAATCAGAAATAGTTTTAAAAAATTGGATGTGGCACGTACTGTGGGTATAGATTTCTACCTCACAGCGCTGCAATACTTTCTTTTGGATGGCATTTGCTAAAATTGCATCCCAAAGATACTTTGGATAACAACATGTAGTGCTTCTCTAATGCTGCAGTCCTCATAGGAACAATGTATTATGAGTAATTTCTTCTTTGTACAATTCCTTTGTTTGTTTTTGACATTGTACATCTTGATTCATTTAATTTGCTGGAATCAAATTGTTTCATTCACATCATAAACCTGCTTTGCCTTGGATATTAAATCTCTATGAAAGATTGATTGCCTAGGGATTCCTTGTTAACATATGTTTGCTCTCCCATCACCAATATTGTAATTGTCAAGCAGCTAAGCAACTCAGCAAAAATAGTGAAAGAATTTAAAATTCTAAGGACCCAGTTCAAAGAACTTTTCTAGGGAAAACATCCATCAAAGTCAAGACGGGTGTTGCCTAGTGATCTGAACATGCGATAGGAGGCCAGGATTTCCTAAATTCTAAATTTGATTCCAGTGCTGGCTTCCTCTGAGGTTTTGGGCATGTCATTTAACCTACCTGCCTCACATTCCCTATGTGTTCTGACTAATAAATAGCTAATGTTTGTAAAGCTCCTTGAAGATGGAATGCAGTCAATATACACAAACTAAATTCTCTGAGAAACAAAGTGGGAGACTGGTAACTGAAACATAATCCCAACAAGATAAACATGTTAATAGCAATTAGAATTTAAAGGCTAACCAAAGAATCTTATATTCTGGGGGAGTCTTAATATGAATTTATATGCATGATTACCTATTGTATCTAAGAGATTCACTGATTATATGATGAACTTTGAAAGAGGCCATTGGACAAAGTGGAGAAAAAGCTTGATACCTTGCATTTAGGCTGATGAATCTGTCCCCTCCAAGACTGGAATTGCTTCAAAGAAACACAAAATGCATTCTTAGCTGCACTACAAATTTTGTACAGAAAAGCTTGAAAGGGTAAAATGAAAGCAAATATCAATAATATTATTGCATGGAGTTAAACACACACAGTATTAAAATTATTAATTTATCTGTTATTGTCATGCAGGGCATTCACTTCCTGAGAGAAATAGAATCACATTCACTCTACCATGACTTTACACCAGCAAGTCATTTAGCGAAGCCAGTAGTCAAGCTTTAGGCAGCTGCCAAATCATCTATGAAATGAATAAAAACAAATGACACCTAATGGTGACTTGTCCACAGTGGCAATTTTGAAAAATTGTAGGAAAAAAAAATCATGTTGGGTTGAACCAAAATGTCAAGTTTTTCAGCATTTTTGATAAATCAAGAAGAGGGGGGCAATCAGTAGGGTGGGGATCTAACAAAGTTTTATTTGACCCAAAACCAAAGGTTTCACTTCAATTTTGAGCATTTTTTAACATTTTCAATTCTTTTTAAAATTAAGGTAAAAGAAATGTCATAACTGAAAAGTAATTTTGAACTGAAAAACCAAAACTTCTTGGTTTGTAAATGTGTGATTGAAATATGATGGTGCTAGTTATGTTTGTTTGGAAGAAAAAAAAAGATGTTAAAAACAAATTATCCAAACAATTTGGTGAAATTGACAGAAATTTGTGAAATGTTTTGGTATTGCCAAATCTATATTTTTTTTCCAGGAAAAAAATAATTGATCAAAATGTTTCACCCACAACCAATTCAGAGCAACTGGCACCTAAAAAGGTGTAAATAATTTTAGAGGGAGATATTTGTTACAAGGTGTTTATCCTCCAAGGCTCACATCATCTAATGCAAATTTCCTTCTATTAGGAAATACAGGTATATTTTATAGTACAAGGTATTTTATTATTATAGTTCTTCACAGAGCTCAATATTGATTTGGATTTTAAAAACCCTTGATAATTAGAAAGTAAATAAACGCTTGTCAAAATAGCTATTGATTAAAAATGAAGTTGGAGAAGCTGAACATACAAAATTCAGCAAATTCAGATAACATGTTATCTAGGGTTTAAATTAAACTAGCTAATTATTTTCTTAACCACTGGGGAAAAAATCTCAGTCATGGACAACTGGAGAGGTCCAAAGCATTGGACAAGTAATCAATACCTATTGACAAAGAGAAGAAGGAGCCTGGCAATTGCCATCCAGTATACACCACTTCATAATAAAAACTGACAAAAGGAAACATTGAGTACTCCTATTCTTTTTGCAGACTAACACGGCTACTACTCTGAAACCTGTTTTAACCTGTGAAACTTACTGCCACAAGATGTCATTGAAGGCAAGAATTTAGTAAGATTCAAAAAATGATTAAGCATTTATGTGAATATAATGAGAACTTCCACATTTATAGTACATGGGATAACATTTTTATCAGGGATATAGCATCTGATCTGACTTCCAATTAAGTCAAGCAAAGTTGGACAATTCCATAAACTCTCATGTCCTGGGAATAAGCCAACTGCCAAATGCTGGGAGTTGAGAAAAATCAGGTTATTCCATAACTGTCCACTAAAGGGTTCCTTGTATCTTTCCTTGAAGTACCATCTGGTGCCAGCCATACTGAGAGGGAACATTCTGAACTAGATGGAATTCCTAGAACAAACCTGAATTAATAGCAATTTTAACTTTAGTTTCAGTTCTTTTCTAGCCAGGTTCTCTTCTGATAAATATATTCTTAAAAGTTGTTTTCCGACCTTCATTAATTTCTCTCTATACTATGTGTGTATATTAGTTTTGCTTTTGGTTTACCTGCAGTATACAGCATTTTTGATATTTCTATTCTTTGTTCCTTCCATCTTATTGCTTGCTCATATTCAACTGGTTTGGATGAAATTCTCTGTTTGCATTATTTACTTTACTAAAATTTCTGCAACATTCAAACTCGTTTCTTTTCTGATCACTCATCAGCCTTTTTCTAGACACATTTTCTCACAATTTTTCCTCTGTCAATGTTTTAGGCTAAGGTTTATTCAATCATCAATCAGTTTGTCACTGAAATTATTCTATAGAAGATGGAAAACTCAGAAGGATGTTTCCTTAATATTTTTTTTTATAATAATGATATTCTACTCTTCACGGGTTGTTACTGCCCTAAAGCAGTGAGCTTGTATTTCACATCAGTAACTTGAATGACTAATACAATAGTGCTTGTAAGTACACAAAGTTCCAGAAAACAAATTAGTCTGTTCCTATGACTGAATTTGAAAGATCCCATATAACCACTCTGGATTGTTTGAGCTGTTCCTTTTCCAAGCACAGCAGACACTGCAGGTTCCTGCCTCTTGCTGACAGTAACATTTTCTTCCTGCTGTCCTCTTGTCAGAGCCATTTCAAATTTGCCATTTGTGAGAGGAGGTTTGTCCACTGTGGCTAGCCTTAGCTTTGCTGGCTATTGCAGTACTGCCAACCACAAATGTTGAAAGACCAAAAGTAAGACACTGCCACCCCCCACCCTGAAAAAAAAACATCAATAAGATTAGCTTTCAAAATATATATTTTTTAATCATCTTTTTAAATGTACTCTTTGTTTTTTATCTTTGGGTGTGGGCAGTATCTGAATGTGTGTGTTGTTTAGGGTTCATAATTAATGCATGATTATACACAAGCAGATCCCTGACAGCTCTGATTATCTTGTAAGGAAAGTTACTTCATTCCACATGTTGCAACTGTGGCTCTCCTGCCATTCCTAAAGAGTCACAAGTGATGTAAAGTCCTTGTGATATTACTACAACTCATCTACCACCTTACAGTATTCTTAGGATTCTAAATTAATTCATTCTGGTTTTACCATGTATCGGATATTCATAAGCAGTGTTACTGTGCGGCTGAAGAACTGTATATTAATTAATAAGGAATCAATAATCATGATACAAACATTCCTTTCCTTGATTACACTCTTTTATTAAAATTAGAATGTTGTTTAATATTGCAACATAAAAAGTCAGGGCTTGCCAAGGGTAAGATGAGCAAGCCATAGCATAGGCATATTGACAGTTACAGCTTAACAAGGAACAGAATGTAACCAATGTACTTTGTATTTGATACTAAAATATACATAACATCTTTTTGAAAAAAATAAGATAAAGACACGAAAAAGTAATTAGTATTTCCAGGTGAATCAGAGCAATGAAACCCCACATCTTTTAATTAGCCTATGCTCAGCATTGAATATTGATGTTACTGAGTTCTGAATAAGTAACTTATTGTCATTAGACTACCACTCAAACTTGTATAGTTGCAGAATGAAATGCAGGCTAGGAAAACTATGAGTGGGGTTGGAATATTGCACTAACACCATTTCAGCACTAGTAATCATAGAAAACAAATTCAGTGATCTATGTATTCAGGATGAAGTATAAAATTATGGAAGTGATTCCGGCACTTTACAATGTACTAATAGCACCATGTTTCAAGTACAGTGTAATTATTTTGACCTTATGGGAAGGACAGTTCAGCTATTGAAAGGAGGCAGTGAACAGTATCAAAGTTTATTTACTGTAGACGTTCATGTGAAATGTAGGTTTGCCTGTAAGACATGGAGATAAAATAAGGTGAATGTGTAGCAAGGTTAATTTTAGATTTGATATTCCCAATTAAAATAGCGCATTTAAAATTTGATTTTCAAAAGGGTTGAGTTTAGTATCAATGCACTTTCTAATGAGATTATATTGCTTCCATCTGATCTCAGTGAATATATTACAAGGGATCCCCATTAAGGGTGCATCTACACAGGGATAAAAGACCCACAGCATGGCCTGGGTCATCTGATTTGGGCTCACAAGACTTAGGCTATGGAACTAAAAATTTCTGTGTAGACATTTGGGCTCGAGCTGGTGCCTGAGCTCTGGGTCCCTTCACCCTTGAAGGGTCCCACACACCTCACAAGTAAAGGATAGGTTATAATACAATGTTCACAACTTTGTTTAATAAACAATAAAAATTTAAACAAATGAAGGCAGGGAAAAAATGTCATAAGATTTTAGAGCAGCCGCTCAGATTGGCAGACCCACCCTGTCTAGGCTTGGATATGCAGCTTGCACCAAGCCACACTTAACCCTGTTATTGAGGGCTAGAGCTGCCACTGAGAGAGAAAAAATCTGGTGAGTTTTTAGGTCCTTCTTACACACAAATCCCACCTTTCTGAGAGGTCTGAACACCTACTTCCTAGCCCAACCCACCAAATTTACCCCATCGGCAAAGACTGTGTGTCTGCCCCAAAGTTACAACATGGTGCATTTTGGATTCCACATGTTCTGGTGCAATTCTGGCTTAACCGAAACAGAAAAGAAAATGCAATGGTTTCACAACATCAGATATATTTAGCATTTGTATCCCAATGCAATCTTGAGGGGCAAATGCCGATTGCTTACTCTAAACCTGGCACCCCTCCGGTGGGAAAACCTTACTGTGGTAGGAGGAGCGTCTGAATGGCCCTCTGCTCCTCCTTCAGCTAAGTCTAATGCTAGGGAGAGAGGGCAGCTCTGTTCCTACCAGCCAGTAAGAGGGCTCCTTAGAACCAGAGGTGCAGCCTGGCACCAAGCTGAGCTGTAACTGGTTGAGAGGGGAAAGCTAATCCTGTAAAAAACTCAGCTTCTTCAGCCAGCCACCACACTGAAAGTCTGGGTGGAGGATGGCAGGGAACAGCTGAGCTGAATTATTATGAGAGGGTATTTGTCTAAGTGGACAAATGTGGGTGTTGGTAGGTTGAATGTTTTAATACATATCAAATGGGCCTAGCAGATTGTCTTGGAAACTATTGTGACTATTTGCAGAGTTTTCCATCCAGAAAGATACATAGATTTTGCTCTGAATTTCAGACTGTCTTGTTTTCTGCACTTAAGAGGCTAAAATCTCAAAGGAGGGGTTGTGATTGTATTATATTTAGTGTGAGCACTGTTTAGGAAGAGCAGATATGGGCAAATTTTGGTAATTCTCAACCTTTGTCAGACTGTCTTAGTCTAAATTAGGCAGGCAGAGACCACTGGATCCCAAAATAGAAGTGAGTCAAGGAGAGGCTGGGGATGATCAATAGCATCTAGAAGCACCTGTCCATCCTTCAGAGTGAAATTTCCTTCTTCTTTGGGTAGTGTCCCTAAAGGTTCTCCATTTCAGGTGTTCATGTGCCTCTCGAGCCCTTGATTGGAGATTTCTAGCTAGCAATGCGTATTCAGCTCATACATGTGCCCTGTGCCTCCTCATGGCAGGCACTGAGGCTATATATGGGTGTGAGGGTGAATCGCCTCAGTTCCTTATTTACCACGTTGGCCTAAGATGGAACGCTAGCCTGTCCGCCTACAGCGAACTCTGCTTTCCTCTTTACTTTTTTCTATGAAAGTTAGTTAGTTAGTTTAGAGTTGTCATTAGTGTTAGTACAGTTAATTAATTTACGTGAGAGGACTGTTTTTCCCTGGGACACTGGTCCTCTCCTGGTAGTGTATTCCTGGTTCACCAAGCTTCAAATGCTGCCTCTCCTCCTGGGAGACTATACCATTGAGCGATGGACACTCCAAGTGTGTCCATTGCTTGGGGGAGTCCCATAACTCCCATAAGTGCTCCTTTTGTTTAACCCTTAAGTCCTGGGCTATGAAGAACAGGTTGCTAAAGCTCAGACTGTTGGCGATGGAACATTCCCTGCAGCCACCCTCTGAGCCAAATCAGGAGACTGCCCCTGGACATCTTTCCCTGAACAGATCAAGTGACCATTAATATCAGGGCATGCTTCTCTTAAGAAAGGGAAGCCTTTGGAGCATTCTGGGAAGACTTGCCAAAAGAGGGGCATAGATTCATTGTCTAAGGAGCCAGATCCCAAAAAACCAGGTCCCCATAAGGTCCTTGGTCTCTGAGGATATCCTGGAGGCCAAGGACTCTCCCTCTGATACAGGTGGGCCCATGAAGTCACAGAGCTCTGAGAAGAACCATGGCTCAAATAGGGCCACTTCTACCCTCCACTAGAAAGGAGAAACATAGGGTACTATTGAGCTCAGCCCCATCATTGAAGCACTCTGCTCAGTCATTGATGCCATCACGCACCTTAACCCTACCATAGGTACTGATGCGAGTAGCTCAGTTGGGGGTGCCTGTACAAGTGGTACCCTTGGCACTAAGCAAGCATTGGCATCTGGCAAGGCCTGTGGAATACTCATTACCACTGTTACCATCAGCTCCAGCCACGATGACTTCAGCTGTGGTGTTGATACTGGTGTCCTTTCCAGTACCACAGGAGTTCTGTTACTTGAGCGATATCTTAGTGACAAATGAACCAAAGCCCTGTTGCTTTCAGGTACCAAGCATCTAATAGGTACTGAGACCTCAGTCTCTGAGTGGAGTCTCCACAGCATAGGACTCTCTTCTATCCTCATTGGCTGCCTCTCCACCCACCAGGGAAGGATGTGGAGGAAGGTTAACAGGACTAGAGAGTCTCCTCAATTTCTGTTGGGGGTTATCCTACATATCCCTTTGGGAATTTGCCTGCATGCAGGGAGGACTTCAAGATGCACCAAGCACAGTGTAAGAAACCCTGTATGCCACTCCCATTCCCTTATGGACCCACACAATGGCCATATTGAGAATGGAGGGTTGCCTATTGACAATAATTCAGTAAATTACAAGTACAATCTCTTAGGGACACTGGGGTTCCACATCCTCACTCTGCCCTTCCAAGAACAGAGCAGACGTTGGAGGAGGTGGAGGGGAGGGCAGATGTGGAAGTCACTGCTGAAACTCCCATTTCATCATCATCATGGAATGAGGTGGTCATGCCCATGACTTCAAGCAACTCTAGGTCCTCATTAGAAGGGTATCAAGTATCAGAGGGGTAGCCGTGTTAGTCTGGATCTGTAAAAGCAGCAAAGAATCCTGTGGCACCTTATAGACTAACAGACGTTTTGGAGCATGAGCTTTCGTGGGTGAATACCCACTTCTTCAGATGCATGCATCTGAAGAAGTGGGTATTCACCCACGAAAGCTCATGCTCCAAAACGTCTGTTAGTCTATAAGGTGCCACAAGATTCTTTGCTGCTTCATTAGAAGGGTAGCAGACACTCTGAAGATCCCTCTGAAGGAAGTCAAAGACTAACAGGACAGATTACTTCATATTTTGCAGTCACCAACACCCTTCACATTGGTGTTATCTACTAATAATGGTTTCCTGGATCTGGCTTGGATGGTATGGCAGATGCCAGCCACTATTCCACTAATGTGCAAAAGGGCAGACAAGTATTTTATGCCACTTAAGGATTCTGATTTTTGTTTTCCCATTCTCCCACCCAACTGCCTTGTGGTGGGCTATGAATGAGCAAGGTACACAGAACTTTTAAAGGGCTACCATCTAGGACAAGGATCAGAAGTGATTGGAACTCTTAGTCTTACTCGTCTCCAGCGTTGCCGTTCTAGATCACAAACTATCAGGTGGTCATGGCGAAATATAACTTTATTAATTGCAACAAGTTCACAGCCTTCATTGAACATCTGCAACATGACTGCTGGGAACAAGTCCAGTCTTTTGTTGCAGAGGGTCAGCTGTTGGCAGACTGCTTCCAGATCTATCCCCATGACAGGGGTTATAAGAAAGGCAGGCAGGCTCCAGCTTTCAGGGTTTCCAAGAGAGATCCAAAACACGGTAGAGGACTTCCCCGTTGATGGTCACAAATTATTCTCGGAGATCATAAATGACTCCCTGCACACACTCCAGGACTACCCTTCGTTCCTTGGGCATTTATATGCCTATGAGCAAGATGCATTTCAATAGGTCACAGACTGCCCAGAGATCACACCCAGCTCAGTTCTTGGGGTGCCAAAGACCCACACAACCCCCCCAAAAAGAGACACAGAGGAAAAGGGCAGCTCAACTGCCCTCCTTGACCACCCAGACATCATCAAAATAGCAGTTTTGATTGGTTGGTTAAGGGTTTGAATTATCCCATTACTGTGATTTTATAGTTGCACCCTTAAGTCCACCTCTCTCCATTTGGGGACCACCTTGTTCATTTCCATCAGGCTTGGGAGCAGATCACCATGGAGGTCATAACATTAGGGTATGCCATCCAGTTTGTGTCACTCCTTCAATTGTTGGCAAAATTCTATCTTTTCAAAATTAAAGACCATCTTTCAGAACATTTGTGTGTGTGTGTGTCTCAAATCCTTATTTAATAGGTGTCACTTGTGGCTTTGTCTTTCTTCTCAAACGTCTTAATATCAGGGTATATTTCCACCACTATAACTTTTTAAATGGCAACCTTGACGTGTACTTTAAGTCCAGTTTGATAAACTCCACTGATGAAAAGGATTTCCACTAGCTCAAAATTGTGGACAGTAACTTTATAGCAACTTTCTAGCAGAAAAATGTTGTGCACAGTTAGATTACTGCAAGGTCACTCCTGAAGAAATTTTCTTCATAAAGTGGGGAAGAGAGAAAATTCATTTTTTACCTTAAAATTGCTGACTCAGGTGACCTGTGGAGTGAAAGGTCAGTCTTGAGGGAGTTATAACAAAAACTCCTCTATTAAGTATTCAGGAGAGGCAATAACATCTTAAGTTGAAACCAGAAAGCTGTAGGTTGGAGATGAAACCTTGTTCAGGAGAAAGCCAAAATAGATTATCAAGTCATTCAGGCCATTACCACCTTAGACACCTCCAAGAGATAAAGTGGGGGGGAGGAAGGGGTGGTACTCAACATTGCTAGCATATGTTTTGTTTGGTCTCTTCCCTGTTACCTTTCTCTTTCTCTTTTCCTCCTGTTTTTCTGCTTTTTTGCACTCTCTCCACCCTACTGTGTTTTAACTTTTGCACTTGTGATCACTGGCTCCGACTCCATGGGTGCTCTGAGGCTCAAATAGCCATGGGAAAAAACAGGGGGTTCTCAGTATCCACCAGCCATAGGGGTTATACAGCCCCAGGGCTGGCTGCCGATCAGCTGTTTGCAGCCCTGAGGTTAGCTGCAGATCAGCCAGTGGCTGGTGGGAGGCAGTCAGAAAAGTGGGAGGTGGAGAAGAGCGAGTGGCAGGTAGGCAGGGGGACATCTCTGGAGAGGGGGCGGGGAGAAGCGAGTGGGTGAGGGCTTCTGGGGAGGGAATGGAGTGGGGGTGGGAAGAGGCAGAGCAAGGGCAGGGCCTTGAGGCAGGTGGGGAGTGGAGCACTCACCGGAAAAAAAAAAGTCAGTGCCCACGTTCACAATCACCACTAACCTAAATGCTGTTAGAAGTGAAAAGGGTCATGATGGAGAGAGAGCGTTTGTGTGTGTACGTATAGTACCCTTAATCAAAACCTATGAAGCAAATAAATGTGACTGCTACAATGATCCTGGTCAGAGAGCCAGTCATTCATAGCGTAGCACTGATTGTAGTTGTTTTCTAGCTAGATTTCATCCAGGTACAAAAATACATGGCCAGTTCTCAATGGGAGTGGCTGGGTGATACGTTTTGAAATTCTGGCTACTTCCTTAAATGAGAGCTGAGCTCTTCTGGAAAACTGGTTAACAGTGCACACTTTAATGCTGGCTTCAGCAACAAAGACACTAATGTTTCGACATCCTCTTTAGATTCTTCTCCGACTGCAACTACCAGTAGGGGCACCCAAAACAAGACTAAAATCCTGGCCCTACTGCTGGGAATTATGTCTCTTAGCTCATACTAGTACATAATGCTGCCAAGAGTGATATAGGGTCAGATTCACTCCACTGGCAATTTTCACTTCTCTGCGCCAGAGCTGCTGCACTCTCTGGGGCTCACACACACACATCCTTGGGAACAGCAGGCAGGCTCTGAGAGAGTATATACCTTGGGGGTTCTTCCGACATGTAGGGCACTCTACCCACCTAAGGCATGCCTCCCCATCTACAGTGCTATTTGTACTCATGCTCATTGGGTGTGCAGTGTCTGTACTCTCCAACCTAAGTGTACACATACCTTTAGCTGAAATGCACAAGTCACCAAGACAGGCCTTTTACACATAAATCTATTCAAGATTTATTCAAAATTGATTCCTCTGAGAATAAAACTGGAGTGGGGATGAGGAAGAATAGACAGACAATGGGTGAAAAACATGCAAAAGGAGTCCAGTTTGGTAGCTTTGGGGGATTAAATTGAGTAAATATCATTAAAGGCAGAGTAGCCAAACAGAAATTCTCCAGTGTGTCTTCGTATCCTTCATGTTCCTTCTGGCTATCGCAAGGAATTATCTGCTCTTTTCTTGGGCATTGAATGTGATGGCCTGTGTGCAGGGTCAATGCCCTAAAGAGGGCTGTGGCATTCAGAGCAGTGCCACAAAAGATTCTTTGTGCTACAGTTGTGGTCAAAGTAAATCATTTGGCTAGCCGAAAATAAGGGACCATTTCTCTTGCCCACACCTTTTCAGTCAGTAGGAAAGCCCTCTCAGAACCCAGTTATGTGTGAATTGGCACTAAATTACAGTGAGTTTAGTTATTACAAGCAGATGAACACAAAAAAAGCATTGTATGTGTCCCATTATTGCAATTAATTTAAAAGATGTTAACCAAGTCCAGCCACTTATTGCAAATTGTTGTCTGGATACATTCGTATAAATATTTTAGCCCGAAGAAATTTCTTTCTTTCTTTATTGCTAATTTGAATTTGGCTGTCTTTAACCTCCAGCCCTCATTCTTGGTCTGCACTTCTCTGCTAGATTTGAGCCCTTTAATCCCTGGAATAATCTGTGGGTTCTGCATTAAAATCTTAACTTTGAGCCAAGCTATGCCAGGGCAGGAGGGTAACCATGAAAAAGTGCAGTCTTTGGGATCAGTCAAACACTCAAAAGTTTGGATGTTGCCTAGATTATTCAGCCCCTCGGAGTCTACAGCAGTGAATGGGAATCTCGCAAGAACAAACTTTTGCATAAGATTTTATACTCATGCTGCTAGTTACAAGCATAGACACTCTGATAAGTTTTCATTATGGTAGCACCTAGAGGCCCCATTGTGCTAGGCACTGTACACATGCAGAACAAGATGTTACCTGCCTCAAAATGTTTACACTCTAATTAACCGCCTTTCAGGAGGGGGAACGGGGGTGGGGGGGCAAAGGGAGGAACGTCTTGTTCCAAGTGGAAACCAGAAGTGGGAGAGTTTATCTATACATTTTAGAACTGTAAAGGTTCAATTTTCATTTGGTTCTTAAAAGGGTTGGTGGTTCTTTCTTTTAAAAAAAATGGCCCATCCTTGTAGTGCTACATAAGATATATAAATCATCTTATAATGTCATCTGCACAAACTACCTCTTACCATCACAACTTGTTAAAGTCAGGTTTCTTGTCCTTTATTTTTTGTCTTCTGTTTCACCAGGCTGATTCATACAGGTAATAATTTCTTTCTAGAACTAGAACATGTAAAAGGAAAAATAAACTTTCAGAGTTAAGTAAGGAAGATAATAACTATATGATGTTAAAATCCATTCACCAAAATAATTACCTAAACCAGTGATTTTCAAACTGGGTTGCGACCCAGTATTGGGTCGTGGAATGTAAGGCACTGGGTCATGGTGGCCAGGGGTGGCTCCAGGCACCAGCACGCCAAGTGCGTGCCTGGGGCGGCAAGCCATGGGGGACGCTCCGCCGGTTGCCGTGAGGTCACCCCAACACTCCTGCCCCAGCCCAGAGCCT
Organism: Gopherus flavomarginatus; assembly: GCF_025201925.1. Lineage (NCBI taxonomy): Eukaryota > Metazoa > Chordata > Testudines > Testudinidae > Gopherus > Gopherus flavomarginatus. The sequence continues at coordinate 156,819,445 of NC_066620.1, read as the reverse complement.
CCCCACACACCCTGAACCCCTCATTCCTGGCCCTACCCCACAGCCCTCACCCCCGCATCCCAACTCTCTGCCCCAGCTCTGAGCCCCTCCCACACCCCAAACCCCTCATCCCCAGCTCCATTGGGTCATGACCATCAACACTTTTCTTCAGTTGGGTCGCCAGAAAAAAAGTTTGAAAACCACTGACCTAAGACACTGAAACTCTCAAAGTTTCTGACTGGGAGCTTTAAATAAAGGATCAGCCCAAAAGTTAAGTTACTGAATTCATTTTGGAAATTTACAATTCCATCATTCTATTTCTAGTTCAAACCAAAACTTTCTTCCCAAACTTCTCCGCATTCTGACTCTCACCCTGTAATGTGACTGAAAGCTTTATAAATACAAAACTTATTTTACAAAAGAGAATGGCAAGGAACTGTTTCATTGGACCATTCACTATGCGTAAAATAGAAAGATTGTGAGAAGAGTGATATCTGAAGTTATGGCAGAGCAGAATTGCCACATGGGCTTGAATAGCAATCCTCATAATCTGGGAGTTGAATACTTAAGGGATCTCTGAAAGGAAATTATTTCTCAAGGATTTTTTGTTTGTTTCTCTAGTTCTTGCAGCATCCATATCAGAGATTTTCTTCAGTCTGATCTCTCTTTCAAAAAAAAAAAAAAAAAGCAAGAAGCTAAACTGCTCTGGGGAATGGAAAAGCCTAATTATTCTTTCAAACTCTCCTCACAGAGATGAAGGAATGAAACAAAGAGGAGAATTCAACTTGTATGGCTGTTTTTGCAGTTCAGGAATTTGAGATTTTTAGAAGCAATGAGGTACAGATTTCTGAAACTACAGAGAAAAAGAAATTCCTTTTCACTTCATAGTATGCACAGCGCTGAGTGGGGTGCTAGCATCCACATGTGTGTAAGACCAAATAAAGCTTTCCTCTGCAAACAAAACTAAGCACAAAAGTTTGTTTTTTTTTAAAAATTAACTCTCTCACCCTTAATCATAACATCTATTCACCTTATTGAGAACTATGCAGAACTCATGAGTCCAGCTAGAAGAGGGTAAATTCAAATCCTATGTAAAAATCAGTGGATCCATTCTTATTGACTTCAGTGGGTAATTGGCTTGGGCCCTAAGTGAAGTACCTTAACAATGAACAATTATAGATTCTCTTTAATTTGGATAGCAAAGGATAATGTGTCCTATGCTAGTCCTACTTATGCAATTTTCCCATCATACACAGTCAGGAACAGATAGGCAAAATCTCAGGATGCCACATCAACAAATAACAGTATGTTAATCTGAGATCAATAAGCACCCATGGCAGGATTCTTTGGTTACTAAATTCCCTCTGTGCTGCTTAAGCAAAGTTTCCCTACATCAGCTGCCTCCAAGTGCTGACATCAGTGGGAGAAGGAGACATATTGGAGGTCATGTTGAAGGCATGGTGCAGCTGGGCTCCAGCGTGCATAACTATGGGAGTTTAGTTAGAGTAGACCCCCTGCTTCTCTAATTTCCACCAAGGCCAAATGGCCAAGGATCAAGGTTCTGTGGCCAGCTCCCTGCAGCTGTTTCTGCACACAATATCTGAGCTCAGATGTACTGGAGAATTGCCTGTCTAGTGTCAAATGAGTAGTTATTGTCTGAAAACCTATTTCAGTTTTAATTGCTGATAAAATGTCAATGGCATTTTAGAAAATTGGGATTTAGAAAAATGGTGTTTTAGAAAAGTGAGAGGATGAAATGTTCTCACTAAGCATGCTGCTTGAGCCATTCTTCTGTAAATTATTGTTTTGTACAGCTTTAATTGTGGATGGAATGTTATCAGGCCAGATTGTTGTCTAAAGTCAATGAAGTTATGCCAATTTGCACCAGCTGAGGATTCAGACCCTTCTGTTTAAGAGACAAAACTGACAATTTTTGGTATATACCATTTGGTGTCCCCAGTCAGTGATGGAATAAAATGTCTCCATTATATAGTAAGGATTGACAAATGTGTCTAGAATAATAAAACCTTAGAAATGTAGGGCTGGAAGGGACCTCAAGAGCTCATCTAGTTCAGACCCCTGCACTGAGGCAAGACCAAATATAGTCAGACCATCCCTGACAGGTACATGTCTAACCTGTTCTTAATAGACTCCAATGACAGCAATTCCACAACCTCCCTGGGAAGCCTATTCCAGGATTTAACTAGCCTTATAGTTAGAAAGTTTTCCCTAATAGCTAACCTAAATATTCCTTGCTGCAGATTAAGCCCATTACTTCTTGTCCTACCTTCAGTAAAGATAGAAAATAATTGATCCTCATCCTCTTTATAAAAACCATTAATATATTTGAAGACTGTTATCAATAATCCCCTCATTCTTCTTTTCTCAAGACTAAATTTAATCAGTTCTTTTGACTTTTCCTTATAGGTCAGATTTTCTTCTCTCTTTATCATTTTTGTTACTCTCGTCTTGACTCTATCCAATTTGTCCATATCTTTCTTAAAGTGTGACACCCAGACCACATACAGTTTTCCACCTGAGTCTTCATGAGTGCAGAGTAGAATGGGACAATAATCTCCCCTTGGTCTTACAGCACCTCTATTAATACAACCCAGAATGATAGCCTTTTCACAACTGCATTAAATTGTTAACTCATATTCAATTTGTGATCCACTATAATTCCCCAGATTCATTTTCAGCAGTAGTACCAGTGGTAGTCCCATCTGGCTAGTTATTCCCCATTTTGTAGTTGTACATTTGATTTTTCTAGTGAAGGACTTTGAGCATATCTTTATTGAATTTCATTTTTTACTTCAGGACAATTCTCCAATTTGTCAAGGTCCTTTTGAATTCTAATCCTGTCCTCCAAAGTTCTTGCAACCCATTTGCTGATGGGTGTCATCAGCAAATTTTATAGGCATACTCTCCCCTCTATTATCCAAGTAAAGAAAGTATTATATATCACCATACCCAGGACAGACCTCTGTGAGATCTAACTAGATGTGTCCTCCAAGTTTGACAACAAACCATTGACAACTATTCTTTGAGTACATTCTTTCAACCAGTTTTGCACCCACCTTATAGCAATTTGGAAGACAGGATTAGAATTCATAATGATCTGGCTACAGCTGCCTTTGGACGGCAGTGTGGAGGCATTTGTTGCTTGGCAACTCTGCAGGCCTGGGTTGGAGAGCTGCTGGGTCTTATGTTATCCTCCCATGACCCTCAGAGGTGCCCTCCACTGACCTGGGTCTGTCTGAATAGGCTGCATGGAAGGCTGCCATGAGGTCAGGGGTTTGGACTTGGAATGTTGACTCCCAGGATCTCTCTTCTGAGTAATTGCCCAGAAGTCTACAAGGTACAAGAGGGAGCTGTGTTTGACTTTTTAAGTCCAGTAGTAGCTCATGGACGTCACAATCATCCAGTCCTTGGAGCCACACTGAACGGTGTGGTAGTTAAGCCTCATGAGCGAAGGGGTAGTCAATGAAGGGTTTTAGCAAGGATATGTGAGATGCTGAGAAATCTGGATAACTGAAATCTCATAGTCACTTGGTTGATTGCCTGGCTGACGTATCAGTATTTCAGTTTATAACACGGCTAATTGATGCAGAGGTTCTGGGCTGAGCACCATACTTTTTGCTCAGCAGTGAATGCTAGGCCTTCCTAGCACTGGCAGTCAGCATATCACTTGTAATCTTCCTTGGCCTTGTCCAGAAGTTCCTTCAGTTCCTTTTGGATGTCATTCATCCTGTGCACCCAGTTGGCTGCCATGGGATTGGTGGAATTGACAGATGTGGCTGGGTGGAGATGAGATGAAAGACACCATTTGCATAGAACAGACTCTGCCCAGTGGGGGAATGGTCAGCTTTGTTGTACACAAACTGTGCTTGGGGTAGGAGATTCAACCAGTTGTTCTGGTGGAAATTCATGAAGCAGCACAAGTATTGTTCTAACATTTGATTCACTTGTTCAGTTGCTGGTCAGTTGGTAGGTGATAAGTGGTGGGGTTATCTGTAAGCATGGACCTCGATCAGTTGAGTTTTGTGCCAGAACCTAGGCACAAACAATAGACCCCAACCAGTTGTGACTCACTCTATAGTCCATGGAGACCATTGTCCTGAGTCACCTGGAGCTGGGCCAATTCTTCTGCAGAGGGCAGTTGTGCAGTGGGGACAACGCAGGCCATTTTCATCAATTGGTTGACCATGATGAGGTCTAACCTGTGCCAGTTAGACACTGGAACATTGACTGTGAAGGCCAGGGAATGGCTGCTCAGAGTCTGGACAGGGTCTCAAAAGGTATTAGAGTGTGGAGAGGTTTTGAGCACAACATCATGGTGTAGGCACATGTTTTACAGAAATCAAAATATGAGTGGATTGCTGTGTGCAGTTGAGGCCACCAGAAGGAGTAAGTGATCAAAAAGAGGGTCTCAAGGAGACCCCGATGGCCTCCTAATGGTGAGTTGTGGCAGAGCTTTAGTACCTCTAACTGAGGAGGTCCTGCTGGAACAGAGGGTGAGAGCCAGATCCCCCACAATAGAAACACAGCCCATGGCACCAAACGTGCTTTTTTTCATCAGGGGTACCAGCTGCATATGTTTGGGGTCTGAGCTGGAGATGAGTACCAAGGGATGCTGATCAGGTGGTGATCCAGACCATTTCATTACCTCATATTGCTTGCAGATACATATAATGAGGTTGGGGTCTCCACATGAGCTGGCTTGTCCTTAATCTCCTCATGTAGTCCCACTGGAACTGGTGGAGCAGGATTGCTTTCTTCCACTTTGAATAGGACACTAATCACTGAAAGTGGGTGGTGTAAGAGGAGGTAGGTCTCTGACCCCGCTGGAGTTTGCACAGGACTGCCTCCATCAAGCAGGATCATCGAATATTGCAGAAAATGCCTGTAGGAAGTCACAGACAATCCAGGAAGCTTTTGGAAAGTGTAGGGGACAATTTTCTGGTGCAAGTGCTAGAGGAACCAAGTAGGGGCAGAGCTCTTCTTGACCTGCTGCTTACAATCCAGGAAGAATTAGTAGGGGAAGCAAAAGTTAATGGGAACCTGGGAGGTAGTGACCATGAGATGGTCAAGTTCAGGATCCTGACACAAGGAAGAAAGGAAAGCAGCAGTATACGGACCCTGGACTTCAGAAAAGCAGACTTTGACTCTCTCAGAGAACTGATGGGCAGGATCTCCTGGGAGAATAACATGAGGGGCAAAGAAGTCCCTGGCTGTATTTTAAAGAATCTTTATTGAGGTTGCAGGAACAAACCATCCTGATGTGTAGAAAGAATAGTAAATATGGCAGGCAACCAGCTTGGCTTAACGGTGAAATCCTTGCTGATCTTAAAAAAATAATTAAAAAAGAAGAAGCTTCCAAGAAGTGAAAGATTGGACAAATGATCGGGGAGGAGTATAAAAATATTGCTCAGGCATGCAAGAGTGAAATCAGGAAGGCCAAATCACACATGGAGTTGCAGCTAGCAAGAGATGTTAAGAGTAACAAGAAGGGTTTCTTCAGGTATGTTAGCAACAAGAAGAAAGTCAAGGAAAGTGTGGACCCTTATTGAATGAGGCAGGCAACCTAGTGACAGAGGATGTGAAAAAAACTAATGTACTCAATGCTTTTTTTGCCTTTGTCTCCATGAACAAGGTCAGCTCCCAGACTACTGCACTGGGCAGCACAGTATGGGGAGGAGGTGACCAGCCCTCTGTGGAGAAAGAAGTGGTTCGGGACTATTAAGAAAAGCTGGATGAGTACAAGTCCATGGGGCCGTATGCGTTGCATCTGAGGGTGCTAAAGGAGTTGCCTGATGTGATTGCAGAGCCATCAGCCATTATCTTTGAAAGCTCATGGCAATTAGGGGAGGTCCCAGATGACTGAAAAAAGGCTACTGTAGTGCCCATCTTTAAAAAAGGGAAGAAGGAGGATCCGGGGAACTACAGGCCAGTCAGCCTCACCTCAGTCCCTGGAAAAATCATGGAGCAGGTCCTCAAAGAATCAATTCTGAAGCACTTTGAGGAGAGGAAAGTGATCAAGAACAGTCAGCATGGATTCACCCAGGGCAAGACATTCCTGACTAACCTCATTGCCTTCTATGAGGAGATAACTGGGTCTGCAGATGAGGGAAAAGCAGCTATGTGTTATTCCTTGACTTTAGCAACCTTTTGATATGGTCTCCCACAGTATTCTTGCCAGCAAATTAAAGAAGTATGAGCTGGATGAATGGACTATAAAGTGGATAGAAAGCTGGCTAGATCATTGGGCTCAATGGCTAGTGATCAATGGCTCCATGTCTAGTTGGCAGCTGGCATCAAGTGGAGTGCCCCAAAGGTTGGTCCTGGGACTGGTTTTGTTCAATATCTTCACTAATGATCTGGAGGATGGCATGGACTGCACTCTCAGCAAGTTTGCAGATGACACTAAACTGGGAGGAGTGATAGATATGTGGAGGGTAGGAATAGCATGCAGAGGGATCTAGACAAATAAGAGGATTGGGACAAAAGAAACCTGATGAGGTTCAACAAAGACAAGTGCAGAGTCCTGCATTTAGGATGGAAGAATCCCATGCACTGCTACAGATTAGGGACCGAATAGGCTAGGAAGCAGTACTGCAGAAAAGGACTTCTGGGTTAGAGTGGATGAGAGGCTGGATATGAGTCAACAGTGTGCCCTTGTTGCCAAGAAGCCTAATGGCAATTTGGACTGTAAAAGAAGGGGCATTGCCAGCAGATCGAGGGACGTGATCATTCCCCTCTATTCGACATTGGTGAGGCCTCATCTGGAGTACTGTGTCCAGTTTTGGGCCTCACAGTACAAGAAGGATGTGGGAAAAGTTTGAAAGAGTCCAGGGGAGGGCAACAAAAATGATTAGGGGGCTGGAGCACATGACTTCTGAGGAGAGGCTGAGGGAACTAGGATTGTTTAGTCTGCAGAAGAGAAGAATGAGGGGGAATTTGATAGCTGCTTTCAACTACCTGAAAGGGGGTTCCAAAGAGGATGGATTTAGACTGTTCTCAGTGGTACCAGATTACAGAACCAGGAGGAATGGTCTCAAGTTGCAGTGAGGGAGGTTTAGGTTGGATATTAGGAAAAAACTTTTTCACTAGGAGGGTGGTGAAGCACTGGAATGGGTTACCTAGGAAGGTGGTGGACTCTCCTTCCTTCGAGGTTTTTAAGGTCAGGCTTGACAAAGCCCTGGCTGGGATGATTTAATTGGGAATTGGTCCTGCTTTGAGCAGGGGGTTGGACTAGATGACCTCCTGAGGTGCCTTCCAACCATGATATTCTATGATCCCAGTCAGATCGCATCAGGCTTGCTAGTTCAAACAGGGGTAAGGCCCAATTCAAGGCATCTCATGTCAGAAGGCTAATAATGAGTCCTACTTTTGCTTGGTTGATGGAGTAGAATTGAGGGTGAATTAGAATTTAATCTAACTAAGCATGGTCAATATAAATGAAACACAATTCGCAAAAAGCAGCAACATGATCAGTACAAAAATGTGAGGCAAAATTTGCAGAAAGCAACAGACACTGATTGCACTCATTCAGATTCAAGAAAATGTACAGCAGACAAATAATAGGAGAACTTAAAAGGATCTGAAATCAAGCTTAGTCATTGTACCACATTAGGTTTATTGGATTTCACAGTTGCTGTTTGTCACCATACAATGTTTCATGTTTTAGGACTGTCCATCCTTTTTTATACTTATACTATGTTTGAAAGGGATTTTTTTTTCTTCCTTCTACTCTCTCAGGAGCAAATCCACCAGCCCATGTGTCTTGATTGGGACAGAGAGAATGGTGCCTACTCCTCCCAAACAATCCTTGAATCTTGTTGAGCAAAGACCTTAACCAGATCTGAGTTCAATGATGTGCACATTTCAGAGATGGGTAATAAAAATGTAGGTGAAATACATAAATAATATAGTAAGGAGAGTATCCCCTACTGACTGAGGGATGGAGTTGCTGGACTCCTCATTAGGGTGTGTGTATAGGGCACAGTAATATGAAGAAATGTAACCTCTCAACCAGCTGTAGCACATACTACACTTCAAAAACATACCATGTGCTCATTACCCAATTGTTGACTGTTTCTGAATTACAGTTAGCTCTCTTAGTTAGTGATTAAGGGTGTTTTTAAAAGCAGGAATTTGTAAAAGATGTGGAAGTTCGTCTGACTGTGAACTACTGCCCTTTAAAATGTATTTATATAGACCAAGAGCTTAACGTTTTAAAAGGTAGCACTGTAACTACTCTTTCTAGTGGTTTATGGAATTACAGCTCAGGTTGAGTTACTGTTTTCAGTAGAAATGATTTCTCCCATAGTACTTGCATTGAAGTTATTAAGCACAGGAGTGCAAGATGCTCATGTGACAATCCCTATTCTTTCCATCTCTCCATGATGTTAAACTAATTGAAAGTGAAATCTGCAGATCCCAAGGAATGAAACTTTTGATAGCAAAAATGAAAACAAATACAGCATCTGCCTACCCTGAGATTTCTTATGTAAAACTGGAGGTTTTCCAGCCCAGTCACTGACCCAGTTTCTCATGATCACTGGCTCTCCAGGTTTTCTTGTGACAAAGTTCATCCCCAGGATTTTAGGAAGCTGAATATTGGGGCAAGTACAGGATTTTTAAAGTAAATATGGCACTCATGAAAAATGTCTCTTTAGCCACAGCATGACTGAATCTTCCTCTCACAGTGTGTCTAAATCCCACCCACTTTGGAGGGAGAAAAAGCAGCTTATATCCCCTTTGTTCAGTCCTGGACCATTCTGAGAGACTGCCAATAACAGGACTCATTTGCTGCCAACTTTAATATTTTTTGGTGATGCTCATCTGTCAATAAGAAAGTGGACTGGGAGACACCCTTGTCCCCTGGCTCATTTCACACAGGCCACTGAGCTGATGCTAAGTGGCAGTGATTTGGCAGTGATGGTGTAAGTTTGAGACAGAGTTGAAGCTTTAACTCTAAAGTGCTGTGCTTTCCTGAGGTAAGACAAATCCATAACATATTTGTTTGCTATGTAAAGTAAAATGATTTGTCAGAGAGGAAAAAGTGTATGAATGGGTAAAGAGAGCCTGGAGAACCTAAAATCTCCACTTTAATTTTTCTTCAGGGGCTAGCAGTAGTTTGTGTGCTCAGAAAATGTATTTGTACTGTACCTATGTGTCTTTAACTTATAAGAACTTTAGGAGATAATATCATAGCACCATAAACAGTTATTATGTTAGATTGTTTAAGAATTATGTGGTTATTTTGATCCTGACTTGGTGGCTTGACCTCAGTCCAGTTTTGGTTTGTTAGTAAAATTACTGTTAAAATCCTCCAAGCAGTACACTTTATAAGCTTTTATTTTCAATTTAGGGATCTATTGACACTGACATTGCTAAGACAGTAGTGGGATATGTTTATACACTGTGTATCAAGAGGATAAAATATACCCAACTATAAAAATCTATCTTTTTAAGCAAGGATATGTTAACAGGTTTATGCAAAACTTTAAGAAAATAATGCAGTTTTATAACATGTACAGATTGGGGAGGGGGATTAACACTATTTCTATATCAACACAATACAAAGTAGATGACATCTCTCTCCATTGTCTGAATAATAAGTAGATGCATAGGTACCTAGTAACCACTAAGCCATGCGAAGGACCACAACTGCAAATGCAGGAACAAATCAAACAAAAATATTTTCATGCTAAATGAGTCAACAGTGTAGCACTGTTGCAAAATAAAAAAGCAAACATCATTCTGGGATGAATTAGCAGGAGGGCTGTAATTCTTCCACAGTATTCTGCACTGATTAGGCCTCAGCTGGAGCATTTTGTCTAGTTCTGGGCACTACATTTCAGAAAAGATGTAGACAAATTGAAGAAAGTCCAGAGAAGAGCAACAAAAATTATTAAAGGTCTAGAAAACATGAACTATGAGGGAAGTTTGAAAAAAATGGGTTTGTTTAGTCTGGAGAAGAGAAGATTACAGGGGGACTTGATAACAGTTTTCAAGTACATAAAAGGTTGTTATAAGAAAGAGTGAGAAAAAATGTTCTTAATTTCAGGGGACAGGACAAGAAGCAATGGGCTTAAAATGCAGCAAAGGCAGTTTAGGTTGGACATTAGGAAAAGCTTCTGAACTATCAGGGTGGTTAAACACTGGAATAAATTGCTTAGCTAGCTTGTGGAATCTCCATCATTGGAGATTTTTAAGAGCGGGTTAGACAAACACCTGTCAGGGATGGTCTAGAGTCCTGCCATGAGTTCAGGAGACTAGACTAGATGACTAGTCCCTTCCAGTCCTACAGTTCAATGATTCTATGATTTCATGATCACGCTGATAAAGGTAAATTATCAAATCTTCTGTGTGTAGAAAGAATAAAAACTTACATCATGGTTTAAAATAGCAAACTGCTAACTATTCTGAAAGAAAAGGCAATCCTGTAAACACCACTATTTGGATATGTGGGTCTTCTTCCAGGTGACCATCTGAAGATCAAAATTAGTGCTTATGGCACAGATGAAAAAGACTGTCAGATAATTGATATTTAAGAATGAGTAACTGATATAAGGACGAAAGCAATGTAGGCTGTTAAATATGAGCTCTAGTATTTAAAATGTAATTTCTATATACCAGTTTTGAATATTCAGTAGTGTCTATGTCCAAAATAAAGCCTGATTTCTAGAAACTGTCACGCCATTTTAAGGCTATTCAGCCGTCTTAATCAAAAATAAAATAAAATAAAATGTCTGTTGGACGTTATGGTAATTGACAACCATTATATAGGCCCCAGTCCTGTAGTCCTGCTTTCTAAAAACTCCCATTCAGGTCAAATGAGTTTTTTTGGATATATATTGGTGTAAGCTCTGAATTTAGTCCAATATTTTTACATGCAGTTTTGTCCAATATCTGACTGAGGTACTCTATCTGTATCAGTCAGATAATTTATAACACATCATTCAGAAATCTTGTCCAAAACCCAGATCTAGTAAATCGGTAATAATGATCAAGACTGGTCACTTACCTGTATATGAAGGGTCCTCACTTTTGGTCCTTACTCAGGCTGAACTACTGAGGTCAAGATAGAGCTTTCACTTTCACTCCCTTCATTTTCTTGGTCATCTTCAAATCAGCAAAGCCAGTCAGAGTTTTGACTGCGTATGGGCTGTAGATTTGAATAGCTACAAACTAGCGACATCATTGAAATATTTTATCCAACAAAGAAAATTACTAGTATGTCCATAACTTTCTTTCTATTAAACCTAGAAGACTGTAACAAACATATCATTAGCACAAGGTTGTGATAACCTTACTTATGCTAAGTTGGGACTATTGACATATTAAGGTTCTTCTCAATTTTGAGTCAAGATATCACAGTCTAGCCCTTCATTTCTGTGAAATATCCTTATAGCTCTTAATTGCTCCCTTTGCTTGCTGACAGTCCAGCAGACCCACTGATTCTATTCTAGGATTTCTGATTCTGAATAATACAAAGAATATTTTGTTTATTTCTTGATATTTTTAGTTATTTGCCCTTCAATTTTATCCTTAGCCCTCATAACATCTTGTATTTTACCTGTGAGATAGTTTTGTTGCATTCTATTGACTTCTCAAGGGTTGTATTTCCATTTTCTGAAGTATATCAGTTTTGCTTGAATAACCTCTTGAACTTTACATAAGAACGACCATACTGAGTCTGACCAATGGTCCATTTAGCCCAGTATCCTGTCTTCGAACAGTGGCCAATGCCAGGTGCTTCAGAGGGAATGAAAAGAACAGGTCATTATCAAGTGATCCATCTCCTGTCACCTATTTCCAGCTTCTGGCAAACAGAGGCTAGGGACACCATCCCCTGTCCATCCTGGCTAATAGCCATTGATCGATCTATCCTCCATGAATGTATCTAGTTCTTTTTTGAACCTTATTACAGTCTTGACCTTCACAACATCTTTGACAAAGAGTTCCAAGGTTGATTGTGCGTTGTGTGAAGAAATACTTTCTTTTGTTTGTTTTAAACATGCTGCCTGTTAATTTGATTTGGTGGACCCTAGTTCTTGTGTTAGGAGAAGGAGTAAATAACACTTCCTTATTTACTTTCTATATACCAGTCATGACTTTATAGACCTCAATCATATTCCCCCTTACTTGTCTCTTTTCCAAATTGAAAAGTCCCAGTCTTATTAATCTGTCCTCATAAGGAAGCTGTTCCATACCCTCAATCAATTTTGTTGCCTTTTTTCTGACCACATCTGCAGACAATTTTCAAAATGTGGGCACGGATTTATATAGAGGCAGTATGACATTTTCTGTTTTATTATCTATCTCTTTCCTAATGATTCCCAACATCGTTAGATTGCGGGGGCGGGGTTGACTGCCACTACACATTGAGTGGATATTTTCAGAGAATTATCCACAATAACTCCAAGATTTCTTTCTTCAGCGGTAACAGCTAATTTAGATGCCATCATTTTGTATGTATAGTTGGGATTATATTTTCCACTGTGCATTACTTTGCATTTATCAACATTGAATTGAACCTTGCTGTTTAACCATCTGGGTTGTTTCTTTTTCTTGCCTTATTACTTCCTTTTTTGCCTCTGCTATAGCATGCTTTTAAGTAGTCTTCATGCTGAGTCTAAGGGTTTAATTTCCTTTTGATTTAAGGGGTTTACTTTAGCTTCCTCTTTTGACAATCTCTTGCTAAAGGGATAGGGTTTTTTTATATGATTACTCCCCTGAGGCAGCTGAAGCTTAGTTGTATTGTGCTCACTATCAGTTAAAAATGGGAGCATGTATGGTGGGAGGTCAACAAAATTGGTATAAGGACACTCTCAAGGCTCATCTAAAAATGGGCCAATCAACCTAAATACATGGGAAACTGCTGTTGCCAATAGATCAGGATAGTGGCATACCTCTTGGTCTGTGATTAAAGCCATCAAGAATATCAGAACAGAAAAAGCCAAAGAGAAATGTGAGCAAAGAAAGCAGGCTGTGGAAAAAACATGCTGCCACATCTGCCTGACATAAGAACCCATCTGTGGATCCCTCATTAATTTATATTTGCAGAAGCTGACGCACTAGAGCAAACTGACCCTCCTAAGTGTAGGGAGACTCCAACTATCCCTTAGTATCTGAACGATCACTGTTTCTTGAACCTATTCCTGTGTGTTACATAGGACTAATATTAAGAGGGAAAATGCTGGCTAAAATAAGTGAGTAGAGCTTTTCTACAATACAAATGAGATGAATGTTTTTCATGCAAAGACTGACCTGTTTTATTCCACTTCATATTATCAAAAACTGCAATAGCAGTTAATGAGACTTCAGCAAACCGATACAATTGCCTTACAGTTTTCAAAAATTCACTACCACACTCTCCCTCAGTTTCTTACACAACAGAATAAATTTTATTTGCATGTAGTGTCCTAAATAGAGCCTTATAAAAACATTACACGGGGATGGGCACGAGCCTCAGTGTTCAGATTGAGATCTGAATCTGAACTTCCTGAAAATTTAATGAGCTCAGATCCAGGTGTCCAGTCCAGGATTAGAAGAGAAAAAGGGATTTTTAAAGGCTTTTTTAAAGAGAGGAAGTGACTCAGTTTCTTTGAAAGAGAAGGAAGGAAGGATAGCTTCAGATGGGATTGTGTAAATAATAGAACAACCCCCAACCATGCAAATCACAGGAAAGGCAAGGACAGAGTCTTAGCAGTTGGTTTATGCAAGGTGAGAGAGAACATGAATTAGGATTAATCTGTGCAGACCCCTAATAATTCTGGGCCATATTCTCCTGCTTTAAGAGATAAATGGTTCTTCTGGGAGCTACTCATATTCTGCAGCTGGAGAACAGGAAGGTAAATTGGCATAGGGTGTGGAGATGAATCGACAGTTGGTGATGGCTATAGTTTTTGATGGCACTTATTAGCAGTTAATTCTGGAAGTGATCTGCTCATATCTTTGCAGTTTAAGACAACTATAAAAACTCTATTAGTTTTAGTACCTTTAATCAATGTGGATAGTAGCAAGAATTTTGCTGCTGCACTAGTCTGCCAATTCAGTAAAGATATAGTAGATGACTTGGGCTTTGACCATTTTATTTTTCCATATACCATTATTTTACAGATAGACACATCACTCTCACAAAGGGTGAAAAAAACCTTGAATCAACTTTTCTAAGTGGAAAATTGTTTTATAATTAAAATAGGCCACTCTCTGATGCATGCGACTTTGAGATAATTTTATTTCTCAGGTAACTCAAAGCATCATATATTACAACATCTCAGAGATAGAGTTTATCTCATTGTAATAGATGTCTTGTCTTATCCACTTGTTATTTAAATAGAGAAAATTCCTATCATGTATTTTTCATCAGATAGGAGGGATGATTTCCATATTTGGTCCAGGTCTTTCATCTCCGTGGAGGCTAATTCATTCACTAGACTATCACTACTTACCCCTGTAAAACTGTATTCAGGTGGGTTTTTTTGTTTTTCTTCTTCAGACAATGATTATTGAGGTCTTAGTCCATGGCTACACTTACAGTTCTGCAGCGCTGGTAGTTACAGCTGTGTTCGTACAGCTGTGTAGGGCCAGTGCTGCAGTGTGGCCACACTGACAGCTACCAGCGCTGCAGTGTGGCCACATTTGCAGCACTTGCAGCGCTGTTGGGAGTGGTGCATTGTGGGCAGCTATCCCACAGAGCACCTCATCCCATTTTGGCGCTGTGGCTTGTGGGAAGGGGACGGAAGGGTGCGGGTGATTCCGCTTCCTGTTTTAATGCCCCGTGGTGCTTTGCTACACATTCCAAGCAGTTTGGCGCCATTGTGAGTCTGCAGCGCGATTTCTGAGATTTCTGTTACAAATGGAGCCTGAGCTGCTGAGGACCTTGCTGATGAATGTTGCCAGCACATCACGCATGGCAGTGGAGCTATTCCTTCAGCTGCAAAGTGACAGTGAGGAGTCAGACGATGATATTGAATCATCTGACGCTCAAGACACTCAATTGCTTGTGGCAGTAACAGACGTGCTCAGCACCGTGGAACGGCGCCTTTGGGCTCGGGAAACGAGCACTGAGTGGTGGGATCACATCGTCCTGCAAGTCTGGGATGATGAGCAGTGGCTGCAGAACTTTCGGATGAGAAAAGCCACTTTCATGGGACTGTGTGCTGAGCTCGCCCTTACCCTGCGGTGCAGGGACACGAGATTGAGAGCTGCCCTACCAGTGGAGAAGCGGGTGGCTATTGCAATCTGGAAACTGGCAACTCCAGACAGCTACCGATCGGTGGCGAACCAGTTTGGAGTGGGAAAGTCCACCGTTGGAATGGTGCTGATGCAAGTTTGCACGGCCATTAATCGCACCCTGCTAAGAAGAACTGTGACTCTGGGGAACGTGCAGGACATTGTGGATGGCTTTGCAGAAATGGGTTTCCCTAACTGTGGAGGGGCAATAGATGGGACGCATATTCCTATTCTGTCACCACCCCACCTGGCGTCAGAGTACATTAATCGCAAGGGGTATTTCTCTGTGGTTCTCCAAGCGCTTGTGGATCACCGTGGGTGTTTCACTGACATTTACTCAGGATGGCCTGGAAAGGTGCATGATGCACGCATCTTTCGGAACAGTGCCCTGTTCAGGAAGCTGATGGCTGGGACTTTTTTCCCAGACCGCAAGATCACAGAAGGGGACGTCGAAATGCCCACTGTAATCCTTGGAGACCCCGCTTACCCCTTAATGCCTTGGCTCATGAAACCATATAGAGGGAAGCTTGACAGGAGCAAGGACCGGTTCAACTACAGGCTGAGCCGTTGCAGAATGACTGTGGAGTGTGCTTTTGGCCGTTTGAAAGCCCGCTGGTGTTGTCTTTATGGGAAGCTAGATTTGGGGGAAAGCAGCATCTCTGCTGTTATATCCGCGTGCTGTACCCTCCATAATATTTGTGAAGGGAAGGGTGAAAGATTCAGTGAGGAATGAACCTCCGAGGTTTGACGCCTAGAGGCTGAATTTGCACAGCCAGAGAGCAGGGCTACTAGAGAGGCCCAGCAAAGGGCTTCAAGGATTAGGGATGCCTTAAGGGAGCAATTTGATGCTGAGAGCGAACAGTAATGTTTGGTGCCTTTGCTGTGCTCCTTTCTACCTTGGGGTACAGTATTTACCACTTTCTGCAATAATAAAAACTATTGTAAAAGCCATAAAATCCTTTATTCAAAATACAGTACATAAAAGGGCAGGTGGGGTAGGGTGGTGGACTGTACATTCAGAGGTTTGAATATGTCCTGTTTGGATTGCTGTTCAATGTCTGCTGCACTTCAGGATTACTATGCTGCAGAGTAATGGAGGTGGAGTGCACAGGGTAAGGATTGTAGTTATCAGGGCTGGTAGGTGATCGTACAGGTGTTGGGGGCAGCTGGGGGTACTAAGAAAGTTGGGGGCGGACCGCAGTGCTGGCGACCTGCTGGCGGGGGGGTACCGCGAACCTGGCCCCTTGCACTGAGTAGTATCCCTACATTATCAACAGGGTTTCCTACTGCCAGATATATCACTGCTGCGTGTTACCTGGGAAGAGAGGGAGGGTCTTCTACAGCAATGTGGATTCCGCCCTGGCCCCTATGCAGCTTGCCTGTGTGCAGCCATGATCCCCCCACCCCTGGCTGCACAGTGGATCGGACGAGTTAGCCTGACCGGGACAAGGACCACGGTGGCTCTCCCTATAAACTTGCGAAAGCACATTGCCCACGCTCTGGCTGCAACTTTTCAAGAGATTACCAAGGCCGATTACAGAAACGTGATAGAGCAAATCAATGGGCTATTCCACGTTTAGGCATGCATGCAGGCAGCCATAACCCAAATTGTCCTCTCCCAAAACATTAAATCTGCTTACCCCGAGCACGCTCCTCTGCTTCTTCTTCACCAGCAACTTCCCGCTGCTGCGACTGGCTAGCCTCCTCCTGGCTTGAGAAGAGCTCCTGGCTGCATGCCTCCTGGGACTCCGGGGTGTCTCCCTCCACCCCAGTACCCTCACTCTCGGCTTCCTCTACACCCTTCCCCACTTCTCCCTGCTCTGAACTCTCCATCGTGCTCCTCGGATTGGCAGTGGGGTCACACCCAAGTATGGCATCCAGCTTCTTTTAAAAATGGCAGGTCGTGGGGGCAGCTCCTGAGCGGCGATTTCCCTCAAGGGCTTTGCAATAAGCACTGCGCAGCTCCTTAATTTTTACCCTGTACTGCAACACGTCCCGTTCATGGCCCCTTAGCAACAAGGACTTTGATATCTGCCCATAGGTATCATAATTTCTCCGGCTGGAGCGCAGCTGTGCTTGCACAGCTTCCTCACCCCAAACACTGATGAGGTCCTGCAGCTCGGAACTGTTCCATGATGGGGCTCATTTGGGGCGTGGAGGCATGGTCGCTGATTGATTGATTGATTGATTGCACTCCACACCTGGCTGAGCAAACAGGAAGGGGATTTTTAAAATTCCAGGGGCATTTAAAGGGGGGGTCAGCTGAGCCCAGGGCAGTGGAATGTGAAGAATTACCAGAGAGGCTTAAAAGGTATGCTGGGATACCTCCTTATACCCCGCAGGCCAATAAAAGCGCTGGTGGGGTCCACACTTGCTGACCAGTGCTGGATCACCAGCGCTGGAATTGCTACACCCGAGGCACAACCGGGTGTACAGCCAGCGCTGCAACCAGGGAGTTGCAGCGCTGGCTGTGCTTTGCAAGTGTGGCCACATCCTGAGTTGCAGCGCTGTAACCCCCTCACCAGCGCTGCAACTCTCCAGTGTAGCCAAGCCCTCAGTCAGACTCCCATTTTGTATTCAGACACACTTACCTTTGCATTCTTTGAACAGTGGCCAGTAAGCACTGACGTGTTCACTAGAAGTTCACCCAACTATTGAAGATCATTCTCTTTTATATGTGCTAATGCCTTTGTAATTGCAGCTATCAGAAAAGGGCACATAAAATCCCCAGTCAACTTGACACTCACAGATCTTATTATCTTCTGTTCAATCAAATTAAATTCTGTTTTCAATACTTTTCAGACCTAGTCACAAGATTGAGATGTTAGGTTCGGTTTCTCATTTCACTTTGTGTTTTGATCTGTGGTGCCCGAGGCAGATGCTACTTCACAAGTCAATTTCTCCTTCCCATGAGCAAGCCTGTAGGTCTGTGAAACACTGAGAGATGGGCCACACAAGTGCAAAGTTGTGCGGGTAACTCCCAACACAAGATGCTGGAATTCTGTCAAGAACCAGAGTTTTCTGCTTATCTGACTTTCTTTGGGCCAATGTATATCTCCAGTTATAGTCCCTCTAACTGTGATCTCATCAGATCTTATAAGATAATCAAGTTCAGGCTGAGTCAATACTTGCGTGAGACACTATTAGGAAAACTCCAAGTAGTTATTGATGATTCAGCACATGGCATTCTGACTTTTGAAATGATACTGACATATTCCAGCATCAAGTTAGGGTGTGCTTCATTGTCATATGAATGTGATGTAGAACCGAGGTCTGACAGAGTATTGGCATTGAAAATCTTGTAGCAGTTTCTGCAATAATTGGGTTGTTAGCCAAATGCTCTGGCAACATTCTAACCCTTTATTACAGTGTGATAGGCATCCAAGACTTTTCATACAGTGAATAAATATGCAATCCCTGTCCTGAAGAGTTTATATTAGAGCAGGTTGTAAAAGGAGATTTTTTTTATTTTTTTACAGAAACTTTTTGGGGGGAGAAAAAAATCCCACAGAAATTTTGAAATGAAAATGTCACTTAATCATCAAATGCAGTTTTGTTTAGCTTCTTAAATTTAAAACAAAAAAAACCCTTAATTTTTAGGGGGGCCTACAAGAAGGAGGGAAAGATATTTTAAAAAGTGAGGAATATATCGGGGAAGCTCACTTTCTCACCTTTTACTATGTAATGAGAACAGTAAAAAGAATGGGAAGTTGTCTCCCCCCACAACTTTCTGACTGTTTTCCAGCTTTTTCCAGCTGGATCTGACCCATCAGGGTCCCAAACATAAGTATTCAGGACTACTGCATAGATTTGGGAAACGTTTTGGAATATTTTTTAGAACTCGACAAATTATGGCAGTTTCAGACATGTATAATTCTGCTCCCCATTGCCTCATGCATACTCTGGCCACCACACTACATTTTGAAAGAGGTACTGTCTCTCTCAGTATGGATGAGCTTGGAAATATATGAAAATTAATATGGTATCAACTTTTGGAATGTCAGATATGTGTGAGAGGTGACCTGGATAATTTTTTTCTTTTTACTGTTTTAGAAAATCATGTAGGAGAAAACACAACAGAGTAAAAAAAAAAAATGATAGTCCAAATTGTGAGTGATGTTTCCATATCATATAATGTTGCATGTATTTCAAACTGAAAGGCTTATTGCTCCTGCTAATGGACTGTGATGTGATACCTAGTATTATACCACAAGATTGATGTGGCACTGTACAGCCAGAGGGTGGCATGCTGCAATTCACAAGTAGATGGGATGTGTCCTTTCTACATTGTACTGATTTAAATTCAACCTTCTATGATAAAGCAACTTTCTGTTTCTTCTTCTTTTTGGAATTTAACTTCTCTGACAGTAAATATATAGAAGCTATCCAATTTTTACCCTTCATGTGATGACCACTGGGGGAAAAATTATCTGAATATTATTTTCCTACATATTTAGACACATTATCTATCTATCATTGTGTGTGTGTCTGTGTTTCACCAAATTTTAATTTAAGGTGACAAAAGACCTTTTTTTCTTAAATGTTGGTCATTTTCAGAACATTTTTGGTGCACTAGAAAAGCCACTGCAAATAGTATACATTTTGATTTGAACTTTTTGACCCGTTAATTCTAAAATGGACTTGTGCTTATGAATATTTCTAGTTTTGAAGGTTGTCTCCTTTTGGAAAGAGAATGTTCTAAAACACTTAAGACTTGGTGTTTACAGACTAATTATACAGAGCTATTTTAATGAGATCTTCAGATGTAATATTAATATTCAAATGGATATGAAAAGCATGGCTGACTGACACATTTATTATTGGACTGTAAATATTGTGATTAGCTGCCTGAAATAAATATACAATTTTGGAAACCTGGGAGAGTAAGCATTTGATCTATATATTATTGCAAACAAAAAACTAGGTTAAAACCTACGCTAAGGTTGCAAATTCAAGCATTCAAAAGTTAGGAAATGCCAGAGTTAAGGTTACCTGTGCACCTTTCACTTGGGCCCATTCTCTGTAGGCAGTGTTTAGTTATATGACATACTATGTTTTCCACACTATTTTTGCCTCACTCAGTGCACTGAATGGACTATAGTTAATTCAAGTATCAGGGGGGTAGCCGTGTTAGTCTGGATCTGTAAAAACAGCAAAGAGTCCTGTGGCACCCTATAGACTAACAGACGTTTTGGAGCATGAGCTTTGGTGGGTGAATACCCACTTCGTTGGATGCATGTATTCACCCATGAAAGCTCATGCTCCAAGACATCTGTTAGTCTATAAGGTGCCACAGGACTCTTTGCTGCTTTTATAGTTAATTCGTTATGTTGTTTTCTCCCCATCATTCGGTATGTGGTCCCATGAAGTCAGAATTATTAATTTCTTTATGGGCTTTTCTATGGTGGTCATCACTATGGTATTCAAATGATTCACAAACATTAATGAACTTATTTTCACAGTACCCCATTAGACAAGTGTCTATTATCCTCATTTTACGTATGGCAAACTGAGGCACAGCATGTTTAAGGTAAAAAGTATCTACTAAATTTTGGCTCCTAATCTAAGACACATGGGGCTGGATTTTTCAGAGTACATATTTAGCATTATATAGCACTTTAGATATTCAAGCACAGTTCCCATTGACTTCAGTTGCAGCTGCGAATGTTCAGCACTTCTGCAAATCAGGCCCCAGGTCTCAAGTCAAGTACTCAGAAAATGAGGAACATACAATTAGGGACCGATTGTGAAAAGCTTGGTTTAAGTGATATGACTTGCATTACGTATGAGTTCTGTGGCCAAGGCAGGTCTAGAATCCAATTCTGCAGGGCAGCTTTCAAGTGAGTTAATCAGGAGGCTGTCCTTTCTCTTCCTACAAACCCTGCCTCATTCACTGCACACCTTTCAACCTGTCATGCAGTTGGGCCATGCTAACCCTGCTGGCTAAGAAGGGGGACTGCCACAAGCTAAGGAACTGGCACCCAGTATGGACTATATGGTCGTAGTGAAAGCCATCTCACTGTGGCCAGATTCCATGCTGGCAGATGTGATCCACCCTGACCAGATCTACACCATCCTGGGATGGCCAGTCTTTGATAACTTTTATCTGGTCCAGGGTTTACTCCATTTCATGTGCAAGGGTGATCTGTTGCTCAGTCTCCTGCTCATGAACCAGGAAAAGGAGTTAGCCAGGATGGATCACAGGTATTTCATGGGCACTCTGTGGTCATTTGGCATTGGGTCCTGCTTCACTGACTTTCTATGAGCTTGCATTGTTTAGTAGTGTTCTGGTCAGTACAAGACGCACATTTCTGGAGGAACAAGGATGGGACTAGAGAGCTTGCAGGTGTTGCCTTGTATGTAATTCATGAGTCACTGGTCACAGTGCTCAAGTATTTAGCTGAGCATGAATGTCGATGCTAATGGCTTCATGAGCAAGCCTGGGATGTCTATTCTGGCAGTAAAGCAGTGTAAAAAGCACCCCAGGCTAGAGAGTTAAAAGGACCCAGCTGTTCAATGGTCCAGATTGTACCCTGGTTTGTATCACAGCCTCCCCCTGGAGCAGGGTGGCCAGATCCTAGTCTGCATCCACTGCCAAGTCCATGCTTTCCACCTTTAGACCCTGCAAAGACTCCTTTATGGTTCAGATAGTCTGGTGTGGAGTGTGCTGCTGCACATTGTCCTCCACTGCCTCTGAGGGCTTCACCAGCTCTTTTACCTCCACCTGAGAGGTCTCCCCTGAGAGATCCCTGAGCTGCTGGTCTTCTACAAGGACTTCCTCAGGACCTGGAAGCTAATCTCAGTGACCAGTTCAGCTGTGGCTGTCAAGGGAGAAAACCTCCTTGCAGAGCCCTGCTACACAATTCATACCTTGATGTGCAGGTGGCAGAGACCCCTTGGTGTGCCGGACGTTGGCCCTGGCTGGTGTCATCAGAGTTGGAGACGTCTTAGAGAATGGTCAGAGGGACTTAGTGGACCTTGTGGTGCTTAGCCACTGCAAATGGCTGTCCAACCTGTTTATACCCCGTCGTGTGCTCTAGGAGGTGAAGGCAACCTTGCTTCCTGCTTCTCTCACTTTCCTTGAGCAGATCCTGAAGTAGGAGATCATTGAAAGCACAGGAGAGACAGGCTGTCTGTGTTCAGGTCCTGTTAGAATGTGGAGATGGTATAGTGCCATCATATTAAGGAGTTGTGAGATGCTTAAGCATGCTCAATGTCTTAGGACATTTTGGATGTTAAACATTAGTGAGTCTTTATGGAGCATGAGAAAACTGATTTTTTTTCAGAGGATTATAACTTGCATGGACTTTCATGGGAATGGCAGAAGGTGCATCCTTGACACAAAGGTTGCAAATTCCAAGTTCCTGCTCCAAAGCCTAGGAGTATTAGGATTTTGTTGTTTTTGTTTTGTTTTAATGACAAAACACCAAAAGTTTTTTTAACTGAAAATAACGTATTTTTTCCCTAGCCTCATTCTTAGAAATAGCTGAACCATTTTCACTGAAAAAAAAAAATCAACCTGAGGGAGATGTCAAGCTTGGAAAATTTCAGCCCAAATGATCAAAGTCTGGCAAAGTTATAAGCAACCCGAAAACAGGAACATATAATGGACAGTGTGTGGTAACCTTAATAATAGGCAATGCTATTAGACAGAACTGGGCAATTTTTTTCTGGCATATAGCTAATTAACTGAAAAATGCATTTCTCAGGGCACTGAAACTATTTGTGAATTCTGGCTGAATTCAGCTAATAGTTTGGTCTGGGAAAAAAATTGAAAACAGTGTCTGAAATGATTAACTGAAACAATTGTTGTTTTGGAACAGAATTTATTTCTTTTTTTCTTTTTTTTCTCTTTAACTAACAAACAACCTGAAATGAAATGCTGATTTGTGTTTGTTTTTGTTTCAGGTGGAACAAAATGTTTTTTGTTTTGGCACAAGAAACAAAAAATTCAGTGTTGGTTCTAATCAAACTGAAAAATCCACCATCCATTCCGCTGTACTATCAACCTTCCCTGTAATTTAAACAGCTGCAAATGTAATGTTGTATACACTACACACAGAAAATGTACCCATTTTAATTATAGTTAACTTTTGCACTGGATTTAGATATGGACCTGAACCATAACCCCAGATCAGATTTGCTACAAGCAAGAATGTTGGAAATTTTGATTAAAATTTTGGAACTTAACCTACAGTAGTCATTTATAGTACATAAGAGGATGTCATGTTGGAGTGCACCCCTACTGGATGTTTGCAGAGTAACTGTAAAAGTGACTTTTAAATACCTTTTTAAAATGCAGTATCTTACTAACGTTCCTTGGTTTATGTCTGCCAATATACTTTTCAGCCAAACTAGAGTTGAATGTTTGGAGGGAGGGGATTGTCATACATAACTATGTCAAAATTTGCTGCATAGTTATGTATGTTATCCTGAAAAACAAAGATATGGAGTATGATTAAAGCAGCACCGTTCAGAATGGCATATTATTGTATATATGTAAAAAGAGGTATGGCTCAGGGAAGATAATGAAGTGTTCCTGCCCTACTTGTACAGCCCTATGGATCACTCTGATTATCTTTCGCTTGGTCACATCAGCATAGCCACAGTAATTCAGGTTTCTGGCACATGTCTGAAAAATGCCCTGTAGTGGGGCACACTGCCCCACTCCCTGAGAGTGCATGCTGCGGCAGGCCAGGGTGCCTGCACAGAAAGGGAACCAATTAAGGAAGGGCTTATTGTGAGCCAATCAGGGCCCAGAGTGGAGACAGTCAATCAGGGCCAGCCTCAGCCCTATAAGAAGGCTGCCCAGGCCTTTGAGAGGGGAAGATCAGTCTCCAAGGGTGGGAGACTAGCACTGTGCACAGTGCTGGGAGCAAAAAGGAGCTCTAGCCTGGAGCCTGCCAGGCTGCCAGCCCTGAAGGGAAGGGCCTAGCGGGTGCAAGAGGCCACAGGGGAAGCAGCTCAGGGAAGCAGACAGACGAGGGGAGAAAAGGAGGACAGCAAGGCTGCTGCCAGAGGGTCCCCCCGCTTGCAGTACACCCAGCCATCGGCCATAGCGAGTGGCCATCATAGACTACACCAGATCCCTGACATGAGAGATTAGACTTTGGGGTGTGTAGTTGTACGTGGTGGCTGGGGTGCAGAGAGACTGCTGATCAAACCTGCCCCCCCGGAAGGGGGTTTGGATGAACTAAAGGGCACTGCCGGAGGGCAGTGGTCCTGAAGAGGATGTTGGAAGTTGGGAGCAACGCGTGTCCACACGCCAACTGAGGGTAAGACGATGGACTGGACGACACCAGGAGGAGGTGATCCACTGGACAGAGCTAATTCCCAGAGACAACCAGCAGAAGGTGCCAGGTGGTGAGTCCCAAGCTTGTTACATGCCTCCATTTTTGGATTTATGCCAATGTGTCTGCTGCTGATAGAAATTGTTTAAGGAGAATTACTCTGTGTTGGAGGCTAATTAAGGATCCATAAGCCAGCAGTGCAGAACTGTTTGAACATCATATAAAACTAGATGTAAGAGCTCCACAATGCTCCCAAGAATCAGACCCATTGTTGTAAGAACGCATGTAGCACCCCCTGAGTGACACAAAGCTGGTAAATACAGTTTAATGGTATGACAGTTGGAAAAAGCTAACTCTTTCCTTTCAGCACAAACACTGATTTCTGACAACATGGGCAACTATGTGAAGATTATACCAATACAGTATTTTGTTTTAAGAATTGTCTTAAAGACTATCATTGAAGTTAATTTATTAGAACTACTGACCACTATTATAGGGTCCATGCTTATATGCAAACATAAGCATAATCTGACAGATACATCATACACTCTTCTATAACATACCAGGTTTATTACTTAACTTTTACTATTTTGTTTTTCTGTTCTTTTGTTCTTATTTCCTGTTAGCGTCCTCTTTTATTTCTGATTTCACTGGTATTAATAAAACCCACATGATAGGCAAAAAAAAGAAATAATAGAGATTAAAATAATATGATTCTTCAGAAATGTAATAGGGTTCTGTAGAAATTTCTTCAACACTCAAACAATTTTTTTGAGTGACCAAGAGGTATTTTATGGTTAGAGGTACAAATCGCCATTAAATTCAAGAGGACTCTTCTAGAAGGATAAAGATGATTGTTCCTTTTTCATTAAATGTTGAGATGCTCTCTGATGTAAGTTAAAGTAGTAGTTCAGCTTTCTGGTTGGTCTCCAGGGATTGTTTCTCTGTAGCTAAAGCAGGGATGATGTTGGGAAGGGGGAAGACAAAATATGGGTGCACATAATTTAATCATGTGCAAATGATATAAAAGTATATTCATAATTATTTGGCCACTCAAATATCACATTATTGTCTCTCCAGTCATTTCAAAATGCAGTTGTCATTATTATCTGGATCTGTCCACATCATCCCTGGCCTCTAAATCCTTCCATTGACTCTTAACTTTTTGTTCTTGCTTGCAGGACCCTATGCAATTCTGCCACATGACATTTTATCAACAATCTCCTTTTCAGTGACCCCTGCCACTCTGATACCGAGGTCATCCTCAATCCCCTACCCACCTCCTTCTTCTTCAAACAGGCCCTTCTGCCATGCCTCTTCTTTGCATGGAACTGCCCTAGAGTTGCTGAAACAATTTTTATAGTGGAGGTGCTGAGAGCTATTGAACCAAACTGTAAACTCTGTATACAATGGAATCCATTTCAAGCCAGGGGGTGTGGCAGCACTCCCAGAACCCCTAGTTCCGACACCTATGAAGTGCCCTATTTACTCTGGTCTGTCAAGCCAATCCACTTCTTTCCAATACTTCCTGAAGATTTACTTTTTTGTAAAGAGCCCATCAGAAATGAGACAACAAAAATATCAACAGCAAAGCAAAAAAAAACAAAACCACTCATTCCTTTCTCTCGATTTCCTATTGGCTCCTGTCTAAACTGCAGCTGTCTTCTTTAGATTGCAATGTCATTGGAGAAGGGTCTGTCTGTATTTTGTGAGGTTTTGTTTAGTGCTGAGTACTGTCTATGTTCAACAAATATTAAACTTGGTAGTTTATTTATTAGTGACTTTAAACTGAACAAGTTTATTTAACTCTTCCTCCCAACTTGATGCTGTCTTAAATACTTCCTCAGTGCAGAGCATGAAGATTCAGTTGTGTAGCTCCCCATCATTTTTCATGAGAGCGTGAGATTTTAATCATTTTCCTCCTAGAATTCATTCCTAGTCTCTGGTATAAGGAAATGCAACTGCTTACCATTAAATCATGCACTTTCCATTTAGGCTCTCACAGCCTAAAACGGACCATATTGATGGAAATTCCCCCAACTCTTCTTTATGGCTGAGTATTTTTTGACATTTTCCATTCACTCATTGCAGTTGATCATTGCAATCAGTAATCATACAGTTCCCGTCAATGCCCTCATTTCTTATAAGTGTAAGCAAGATACCAGGAAAAACTGCCTCATCTAAGTTTTCTTAGAATTGGAATCATCACTGCAATATCACTTGCCCATGTTTAAGATTAATGAAGTGTCCAGAGAGTGGGTCCTCAGGGATATTCTTGTTTCTATTTCCTTGATCAAACCATTTACAGAACTTTGTGGCAGTGTGATTAAATAAACTCACACCACACTAAAAATCTGGGGTATGAACTACATAAGCTTATTTTCAGATGCAAAAGCTACTATTAGTTGGATTGGCAATCTTCCCAGCTCAATAACAATTAGTGAATTAGTGTGTGGCAAACATTTGTGATACACAAACTTTCTCCAGCTGTTACTAAATCAAAAGTGAATGCAAACACCGTGAGGTTTGCAAATCTTTAATTAGTTACATTAGAACTGCTGATGACTTCTATTTATACATCACCAGTCATTACTGACTAATGTCAAGCAATGACAGAAAACAGCTGAATACTTGAATAAACGACCGTCAAAGCTCTCTTCATCAGTTAAAGATGTCCAGTCAGTGAAATATTTGCATCACTGCTTCCAAATTAATAGCAGTAAATGTGTTGTTTACATTTTTATTCTAGGGGCTTGCACACTTCATAATTTCTGGAGGCCAACTGAATTGCATACACCAGGGATCCTTATATTCCATCCCATAAGCTTTCTATCACCCTCCCAACCCTCTCTGTTTCATGGACTATCCCTTCCCCCATGTCAGGGACTCTGTGTACCCTCTCTTCCCCTGCATTGCCCCCATTCTTATTTGTTTTCTTTCTGTTTGGGAGACAAGTCATTCAAGGTGTCAGTATTTTTAAATTGTATTGGGAGGATAGGCAGAGGCAAGATGGAGGAGTATTGTTATGTTGGAAGGTATTAATGGCTGCCATCAACTGCTTCTTTGGTCTATAGACAATTAGAGGCATTTGAAGCTTTTGGGTCTGCTAACTAGATGGCAGGGGCTTCATGTGTCTTCCATTTCCCTCTTGTTTTTTTCCAATTTTCTCCAAAATCAATTGATGCCTCGAACATTCCCTGAAATTTTGGAATTGATCAGATGTGGAGTTCAAAGAGACAGACAAACAAAGGAACGCCAAGAGTTGAGTGGAAGGCCTCGCTCCACTTGGCCCATTAGGTAACGTTATGCTCCGTTTGAGTAATGATATTTTGTTGTCTGTTATGCAGAGTGAGGCATTGCAGAAAGGTCGATGGGAAAAGTCACACAATTGTACAACCAGAGTGGAAGAAAAGAGTGAAATCATTTATTTGCAACCCAGATTTTAGCATTATGCCAAAAATGGAACTCTGGTGCCACAGATTTTTTACTCTTCCTGGTACAAGTAGGAGCCAAATCTTACACTCCTGTCTCATGCAATCAGTCCTGTTGAACCCAAGGAACTACTCACTAGCAGAACTAGCCCATGTATTTTATATATGTCGAATTAGCTCCTTTCACACTGCATGGAGGGGAACAATGTACAATGTATTTTATAAAAGTTTTGAGGTTTTTTGTCATAAATATTATATTAAAGTTATTGGTGTGATATGAAGACAGTATAACCTAGATATAATGCCTTCAATAGACTTTCATGTGGTGTGTCGTGTGTACTATGGAATCCAATCAATCTGTGTTCTTTACATATTCTACTTGGCTACTGGATCACTATGTTTTTGTATGTATACGCTTGTTTTTCCTACCAAGTGACATCCGAGTGGCCAGACTTGTTCCAGAGGAAACATTCACAAAATAAATTAAAACTATTGGTTGGATTTCCCTGGTATATCCTGTGATGGGTTGGATCACAGAAACCCCCCTGGGAACTGCCAACTGATATGCCAGGACTACCTCTGCTCCTGTTTTCCCTACCAGCTCAGGACTCCAGCACCCTGTCTTGCTGAGCGAGACACTCCCGTCTGCTCCAGCAAAGACCCACGGTCTGACTTACTTGCCCCAAACTTGCAGGTTTACCTGAAAGCAGCTAACAGAAGTGTGCTTGTCTTTAGCACTCAGATGCCCAACTCCCAGGGGAGTCTAAACCCAAATAAATCCGTTTTACCCTGTATAAAGCTTATGCAGGGTAAACTCATTAATTGTTCACCCTCTATAACACTGATAGAGAAATATGCACAGTTGTTTGCTCCCCCAGGTATTAATATATACTCTGAATTAATTAGTAAAAAATGATTTTATTAAATACAGAAAGTAGGATTTAAGTGGTTCCAAGTAGTAACAGAGAGACAAAGTAAGCCACCAAGCAAAATAAAATAAAATGCGCAAATCTATGTCTAATCAAACTGAATACAGATAAGATCCTCAGCAGTTTCAGAATACTCCCTTTTACAGGCTAATCTCCTTTTAGCCTGAG
Organism: Gopherus flavomarginatus; assembly: GCF_025201925.1. Lineage (NCBI taxonomy): Eukaryota > Metazoa > Chordata > Testudines > Testudinidae > Gopherus > Gopherus flavomarginatus. The sequence continues at coordinate 156,790,402 of NC_066620.1, read as the reverse complement.
TCCAGCAATCACACACACCCCTTTGTTCCAGTTTCTTCCAAGTATCCTGGGGGGGGGAGGTGGAGAGGCTCCCTCTTTAGCCAGTTGAAGACCAAATGGAGGAGTCTCCCAGGGGTTTAAATAGACTTTCTCTTGTGTGTGGAGACCCCCTCCTCACTCCTACGCAAAAGTTCAGTTCCAATCTGGAGTTCTGGAGTCACCTGGGCAAGTCACATGTCCATGCATGACTCACAGTCTTTAGAGGCAGAAGCCATTGTCCACATGGTATCTTGTAGGTCTCTAGGAAGACTTTTTATGTGGATTGGAGCATTCCAAGATCCATTGTTCCCCAAGTGCTTCCTGATCGGGTACTTAACCTTGCGAATTCCTTCCTAAAGAAGCTGACCAAATGCCTCACATAGCTTGCTTGATTTCTAAGTAACTATACAGCCAATATTCTTAACCTCAAGTACAAAATGATATATGTGTACAAATAGGATGAATAGATATAGTAGACCATAACTTTTACAAAGATGTTACGTGGCACAGACAGCACAAAACATATTCCAGTTATGTCATATTCCCATAAAGCATTATGGGGCACAGCATCACACATTGTATTCCTAAAGCAATTAAAAGCCATTTCTATGTAACACATTGCTGAGCAGAGGCCTCTCTTCCCATCATGGTAGGGTTTTCTGAAAAATGTCATTGGCTGCATAAAACTTAAGTGATGTCAGTGAGAATTATGCTTGAGGATCAAGGATGCTTGTGGATTCACTATTGCCAACCCGAAGCATTAAAATTCCTGAGTCAAACCATAACCATCCCCCACCTTTTGAAATGGGTTCTTTTGGGGGTTATATTTTGTTTTCTGCTTATTTATGGTTCATGTTTTCAAGGCTTTTCCTGCAAATATGAAGGCTAGAAAATTACTTTTTAAAAAAAATGAAAACTGAGATTCCCATGCAATCACATGAATCTAAGAGCTGGGACTTTAAGAAAAACACTAAATACCTCAAGATTCATGATAAAATCAAAGAGTTGGTAACACATGTCCACAAATATGAATGCATCCTTCACTTAGAGTGCACTATGGATTGTCTGAAATGTCTGTCTGAATTAAAAATTAAAGAATCTGGTTTTCTCACCTATGTTCAGATTCTGTTGAAACCAGGGAAGTTGTGGCTCTTGGTAAGGAGATTAGTGATATGAAAAGTGCCTGCTTCACAGTAACACTAAGCACTTATATAATGCTTCACAGTGTTCAGCTTGGTCTCTGTACATTGATTATTTAATCATCATGATACCCCTGTGAGGGAGCCAGCTAAATAGGGATCAGCACCACTGTATAGATGAGAAAACTAACCTACAAAGAAGTTAAGAGATTTATTGAAGTCCCCACAACAACCCACCTGGCAAAACTAGTGTGGGCTTCCCACGCCTAGTCCCCTGGTGTTTTCTTTTCTAGACCAATAGTGCTGAGGGCAGCTAGTTAGGGCAGGTCACTACAAACTTGCATCGGGTTTTTTAACACCACCAGGTGATTTAGTTATACCAAAGTAAGTGTGTAGTGGAGAGTTGGCTTTAGTTAGTTTGACTCGTCCTGGATGATTGATGGTGAGATGTATGGACCCCTTGACCCTTTATGTAACAGCCTATTACAAGCACCCAACCTCTTGTGAAGGAGGGATAGGTCACTAAAGACAGATTATTTATTTTAAAAAATGAAGAAGGAAAACAAGCCACAAACTTAAGTAAATCAGTTAATGCTACCAGTCAAACACATGGAAAAATGTTACAAAAACAAAGGAAAAATAAAGGTCAACAAGAATGGGGTTTATTATACAGAGTAAGTGAAAATATAGCTTTAACGTTTCTGAAATGTAATTCGAAAGAAATAACTTGAAACATTTTCAGCTTGTTATTAACTTTGTGTAGTGAAATATATCTTCCTTTCCCCTTTTAAAGGATTATTTCTTAGCTATGAATCAGTTTGCTCATTTGAAGGGACATTTTGATTCTATTCTAAGGGATTCTGGCTCACATAGATACTCTCAGAAGACTGAATGACTGGGACATAGGTTCTTTTTCTCCAGAGACAGTAATTTCCTACTGCCTCCTTCACTTGACATGTTTACACCTCAGTGAAACAAAGTGTTAACAGAACAAATTAACCTTACGAGCACACCACTGACTGCTGCTATTACCATAATCCTGTTTTAGCATATGTTATTAGAAGATGTGCACAGGCTACCTGCGCTCCTTGTAAACAGTGCCAGAAGGCAGGGAGTGTTATTTCACAGCATTTTAAATTTCACCGGCTACAACTGCTTTTTTGGATGACTTTAATTATATGACTTCAAACATTTTCCAGCTGGGAATGATCTTTTTCTGGATATACTGTGTCACAGTGTTTTCTGAGTGGGCTGCCACTTTCGGGGAGAATGGGCCATATTGAACTGAAGAGATCTGGTTGCATAACAGACAGCGAGGGAGAATACTCATTAGGACATGTAGCTTAATAATTTTTGGGCAGACTATTAGACATGTCGTTACCAATTATTTATAAGGGGCCAATCACAAGCCTCATTCATCATTAAGGCTGGCAGTATAAAACAAAAAATCACCAGTAGTGGAGCAAAAGGGTGTGAAGAACTGGTCACTTGAAAGAGCTTTCAGATACTGTCAAGAATAAAGGGATTACTGCACCTGGGACTAAACAGAAACTGAGTTTTAAAGGGTTATTTGAACAATTTTGAAAGATTTCTAAAAAATATTCAGCCATATTACATCAAAAACATTTCAAACTGCAGCCCTCCCAGGTGATCTTTTAGGGAGTTATTTAGGAAAGAGAAGTGAGGTCTCTGTGCCTTTAAGCTAACTCTCCAGGCTGAAAAATTTGAGTGATTTAGGGATGAATTAAGTTATAGATTCACAGAGGGAAGAGCGCTCCCTTGCTGTATACAAAACAAATGGGCTTCTATTGACCAACTGACTTTTTAAAATGCTTACAACTTGCTGTGGTGTGGATATCTGTGACCTTCAACAGCCTCTGAGGCCTTGCACAATGTGGCATTTTTCAGATCACTACTGCTGACTAAAACTCTTAGCCAGTGATAATAGTCTCATTCCTTGATATTGTCAGCCTACAATGATGAGCTAGTAGACCAACAAACAACAGTTCATGTTTAAAATGTTGTTGGGTCTACTTTCTGTGAAGTACAGTTGCTGCTTTTTTGTTTTCCCCTCCCCTCATTTTAGTGTATTCAATATTATAATGTGGATTGCATGGCAGAAAAGATTCTGTGACCTGTTCTATAGCAGAATAATTGCTTTGACACCTAAAGGACTTGCCAACATTGGGCCAAATTCTCATACCTGGTTGAGAAATATGGTTTATTACTAGATTAGAAATTGGTTAAGAACTGGGGGAGCCAAAGGGTGGGAATAAATGGTCGGTTTTCAACTAAGAGAGCAGGTGTCACAGATCTAGTTGAACTCCTCCCACTGAACACTCAACAGATTGCTGTGAGGGTATCCAGTTCTGAATCTCACATGCCCTGAGAGCTGGGGCTGGTCAAAGTTTAAATATTGTTCCTGGCTTTGGACCTCTAGATACCCACTCCAGGTATAGACCTCGTGTCTGACACTTCTTAGAAATGGGGACCGTGCTCTCCAGTTGCCTTGTGTCTTAAAATAATGGTATTTCCCCCAACCCTCCCCAGTAGTTCTCACATGCTGCCCAGAATCTCACTGAAGTTGTGAACCTTTTGGTTTACAGTTTACTACTTCAGAAGTAGGCAAAAGTGAAGACAAACAGGTACATAGACTTTGCCCAGGATTCAAAAACACCGTTGCTCTTTTTTCTTAGTAAAATGAGAGATACACAGATCTAGACAAAATAAGACATCTATAATGTTAACAACATACATACAAGGAAATTAAATAAACAAATACTCTTTTTTGAAGGTTGCAAAGTACCTCTACTTTATTTCTTGGAATTTAGAACAATTGCACACAAGAACCCCAAAACAGAGAAAAAGAAAACTGACTGCTCCATAAAGCAGCGAGGCACAGCTCTTCCTCAGTTGCCTTAAGCTTGCTCCCAGGCACTTCACTAGACAGCCTATCAAGGTATGTTTCCCACTTTGAACTTTAGCGTCCAAAAAGTGGGAACCTGCATGTATCCTTCTAAGCTTAATTCCTAGCTTAGCTCTGATAGCGGTGCCACCAACCAGAAATTCCAGTGTCTGGTACACTCCCTGTCCCCCAAAACCTTCCCTGAGGGACCCAAGACCCAAACCCCTTGGGTCCTAAAACAAGGAGAAATAAACCATTTCCCCTCCTTTCCCCTCCCTGGGTTACCCTGAGAGACTACTGTGACCCAAACTCCTTGGATCCTAAAACAGAGAGAAATTAACCTTCCCCCCACCTCCTTTCCCCCCACCAATCCCTGGTGAGTTCAGACCCAATCCCCTTGGGTCTTAAACAAGGGGGAAAAATCAATCAGGTTCCTAAAAAGGAAAGCTTTTAATTAAAGAAAGAAAAAAAGTAAAAATTATCTCTGTAAAATCAAGATGGAAGATGTTTACAGGGTCTTCAGCTTATATAGACTAGAGGGACTTCCTTCCCCCTAGCCTAAGATACAAGTTACAGCAAACAGAGGCAAAAATTCTTCCAGCAAAATACACATTTGCAAGGTAAGAAAACAAACATAAAACTAATCCGCCTTTTCTAGCTAGCACTTACTATTTTGAACATGAGAGACTGTTTCAGAAAGATTGGAGAAACCTGGTTGCACCTCTGGCCCCTCTTAGTCCCAAGAGCAAACAGCGAACAAAACAAACAGCACAAACAAAGACTTCCCTCCACCAAGATTTGAAAGTATCTTGTCCCCCCATTGGTCCTCTGGTCAGGTGCCAGCCAGGTTCACTGAGCTTCTTAACCCTTTACAGGTAAAAGAGACATTAACCCTTAACTATCTGTTTATGACACAGCCCCTGGTCCTGCAAGCAGGACCAGGAACCCACACCCTCTTCCCATCAAATGAACATACACAGAGTCACAGACACGCTCTTAAAATGATAGCTTGCAATCTCAAAGCAATTGTCAATATATCACAATATGCATTTTCCCTGCTTCGGTTTCTGCACTACTCTCTAGAGTTCTTTTGTCTTGGACAGAGTCCTCTGGAGTGACTGCTATCCATCCCCTGGAGCTCATGGTTCCGCTTCAGAATCATGCCCAACTGGACTTCTCTGATGCTGGCTGGTCCCGATGTCAAACCAGACCCTTGCTATAGAAGCATGTCCATCACTTCCCCTCTCCTGCCTAAAATTTCCTGCTCTTCCTAAAGCCTTTTCCCTTTTCTTCCTACTGTGAGTCATTTTTAAAGCCCTGCTTTGTCACCTCTGACTATCCAGTTCCAGACAATGATCTTAGCATGCCCACTGTTCGGTGAAAGCATAGTTAAAGCCATCATCTCTTCTTTGTCCCTTATCTGGTAGATACATGCAGCACCCCATGTCACAAATGGTGGATTAAACATCCACATAGAAGCATTCCCTGACACAGCAATTTTGTCATAATGTCACATCAACCAGAATCCATACTTTGAACAGACAAATTCCCCAAATCATTACAGGGGGTAATTAACAAGATGTCTCAATGATCCATATATAGTCCATTCAGGACTATTAAATATGTTGGTTTAATTATATAGAAGAGAGTGAACGCTGAGGTGGTCAAATTTTTACATGAAACAAAATTACTAAGGGCAGATAAAACTTGAGACTGTGACGAGTCTCCCCCGGGGGTGCAACCTGGAACTGGGGTACTGCTGAACCATCTGTTTTGCCAATCTGGGTTCCCTCTGACATTGTGACAAGCTGCAAAGCCCTCCAGTCTTGTCCTCACACAAACATCCACAGGCAGGAGGGCACACCCAACTGTGTTCGTGAATGCTCTGCCAACCACTGTATGAACCAATGATAGAGAGGGTCCAGCCAAAATACCCCTAGCTCCCCAGCCTAGGGCCCTGGAACTGTACCGTACTACCCTGGTCAAAACCCTGACCAATATGTATGAGTTATTACCCAGTCTGAACTTCTATGAAGGAAAGTGAATATGCACCAATTCTTGTCCCTGAGCTAAGATTTTTCCCCAAGCACTTCACTCAAACCACACTGTTTTAGGTAAAAATATAAAATAGCTTTATTAACTACAGAAAGATAAATTTTAAGTGATTATAAGTGATAGCCAACAGACCAAAGTAAATTACCTAGCAAATAAACAAAACCCAATCTAAGCCTAATATACTAGATAGGATTTGAATCAAGCAGAGTCTCACCCTGTTAGATAATGCAAACAGTCCACCAAGCTTCCAGATGCAGACAGACTGCCTTCTTTCCCGCCTGGGGCACCCCTTCCCCAGTTCAGTCTTTGTTCCTAAGGTGTTTCCAGGTGCTCGGTTGTAGGTGTAGTGAGGCCCAGTCATGATGTCACTTCCCCCTTTTATATTTTTTTCCAACTTGCTGGAAAGCTCTTTTGCTGTGACCTAGGTCAAACCCATTGTGTAGTGCTATCTCGTATAAATTGCTATTGTACCCAGTTCCTGGGGTAATCCTTGTGAGTGTGTCTATTTCCTCAATAAGCTATCAACTTTGTTTGGCCTTTTTATTGTTGTACCTGAAAGGCTGCTTGTGGGTGTTCCCAACCTCACAACATGTTTCAGTAGCACATACCTAGCAATACTTTATAAAGTCATATGCAATGATAGCACATACAACTTAACAAGATAGTAATGTTCAACAGATTAAGACTTTTAGAATGTACCTCACAAGGCATACTTCATACAAAACATATCATAATTATATCACCATGGTGAAAATGGTGTGCTGAGTATCTCTTTGGGGCACAGAGTGTCACAGCAAGAAACTGATTGATTGATTGATTGTAGTGCCTAGGACTCCCGGTTCTGGACCATAAACCCATTGTTCTAGGCACTATACAAATGCAGAACAAAAAGACAGACCCTGCCAACAAAGAACTTACAATCTAGGTAATTCTAGAGGGACTGAACAAAGCTATACAATAGGACAGATGCAATTTAATGTGGAAGTTGAATGTAGCCAAGTCCCAAAGTGTACTACCCATTAGAAGGAATAATTTGAAACTACTCACACTATAGATATGGATGTGTTTTTATTTGAAGCTCTTCAAGAGAAAAATCTAGAGCAGGAGCAGTCATAGAACCAAATAAGATGTTGAGTTGTGTGTAAAGACAGGAAGAATAATGCTAAACAGTGTAATATAATTATGTAAATCATTGGTATAACCTTATGTTTGATACTGTTTTACGTTCTAATCATCCCTTGGAAAAAAAGGATATATCAGTAAAAGTTGGGCATAGTCCAGAGAAGGATAACAAAATGATTACATTCAAGGAGAGAGTTCCACGTGCAGAGAATTTTAAAAGGTTAAGTCCAGATTAGAGAAGAAAAGAGTAAGAGGTGACATAACACAGATAACACAACATACAAAATAATGAATGTTATGCAGAAAGTCAATCAGGTATTCCTGGCATGTTGTCTACGAGAGGCATTCAACTTTGGAACCTGTTTTGAAGAGCTCTGAGTGTGGAAAGTTTCTGAACAATTCATCCTCCTTAATAAGAGACTGAAGTTCAGTGTATTGCTGTATATGTGAGTTTTAGATGACACTATGTCGATGACGTTCAGCATACTAAAATTCCTACCACACTCCTTAATAAGCCACCTATATGAGTAATTTATATATCATGCTCTATTAAGCATAATACAAAGATCATAAATTCAGCACAAAGATAAAGCAATGAAAATGACTTGCTAGGTCTGAAAACATTGTTTTGCAGCATGAATCAAACGTGTGACTGTCTAATACTAGATACATGCAGGTTTTACCCACTTGGTTTGCCCGGGCTGGCCCAGATCAAAGTGTTTACTTGACAGTCCTCATAAATTCCCTTTGGCATTTCTTGCCTGAGTGTAGTCAGTACTGCGGCATCTCATCTGACATTAGCTTTGACTTCTGATATTTCACAGAGATTTCATTTAACAAACGAATTTGCAAGACAAATGCATATTTATCACTTTCTTCATATTTATTCACCCTTTTGACTTGGTGTTTTTCTCGTTTCGGAGAGATGAAATGTCTTAATGCATTACAATAACCTCATTTGTACTCCTGTGACATCTTGGAGTGCCTAGTGAAAGAATGTCAAGTCCATACTCATATCTGTTAATGCCAGAGAACAGTGATGCTGGCAGCAATACTGGCAACCAGAAAAGAGGCATCTTGAAAGTTCATGCAGCATGTCAATGCTATTGATGCAGTTAGCAAGATTTTCTCATTAGGATGTGTTTAAAGAAAAGAAAAAGAGCTGGTTTCACTTCAAATTTAAAATGTGAAGAATTCATAGTCAATGTTCTTATGTCTAAAATACCCACTCCCAGACCAGTCCCTTCCACTCCTTTTTCCCTTGCCAGTTTTCTCATGTCACCTGTTTTCCATCTTCATACTTCCTATTCATCAGTTACCCCAGTGAAATTTGCTATTCATCACATTGCCATTTATAGTTTTTCAAACTTTTTAAAGGATCATTCACTATGAAATAATATAAATCTCAGTCCCTTTCAGACTGTGTCATTTGTTTCAGAAATGAGAGAATATATTTGGAGAGGGGAGTGGTAATAACAGTTTTAGCTCTGGGTTTGGAGCACTCACGTTTAAAGAGTGAAAACAATATCAATTCTCTGAAAACAATATCAATAAAGTTTGTTTCAGTTAAAAATCAGTTTTTTGATTATGAACTTTCTGAGAACAGTCTGACTCCAAACGACACAGTAGTTTGGAAGTTATGTCACCAGTGCAATGAGTTAAAAAATTGCTGTTGGTGGGACTAAGAGTAAATGGACATAAGCTTGCATATCAATAAAGCTTTGTTTATTAAGACTAACATAAAAGTCAGTGATTGGAACTGCTGTGTATTCCACTGCATGCTGTGTCAAAGAAAAACATTGAGCCTGGTAACTGGCTATATGGATGATGTGTAGGATGCTAGTAGCCCATCAGGGACGAAAACAGCATCCTCAGGGGTACACATAGTGGCAAATAAGGATTTGTCTGAGTTTCAGTGTTTAGGCAGGGCCTATAAAAAAGAAGATGTTGGCCAATCCTTGCTTCCAGCCCAGGCTGAGCAGATCATTCATTCTTCCACACACAAAAAGCAGCAGGAAGAATTGCTGGTTTTGTGCTGTTTAAAAAAAAAATAAATAAGAAGTTGAAAGACAAATATTCTCATTTTCACAGAAATGGCAAATTTATTTTGTGAGGAGTCTGAAAAATTTGCTAAATTAGAATATTTATCAGACATTGATGCCAGCATAAATAACTGCAGGCCATGTCAATCTCCACCTCCTTCTTCTTCTGTGCACTTTCTCCCACTCATTCTAGAACAGGGGTGCGCAGACTTTTTTGGCCTGAGGGCCACATCTGGGAATAGAAATTGTATTGCGGACCATGAATGCTCACAAAATTGGGGTTGGGGTGTAGGAGGGAGTGAGGGCTGTGGTGAGGGCTGCGGGATCTGAGGAAGAGGAGTTTAGGGTGTGGGAGGGTGCTCTGGCCTGGGACTGAGGGATTCGGAGGGTGGGAGGGGGTTCAGGGCTGGGGCAGGGGTGCGAGAAGGGGTGCAGATTCTGGCTGGGGGTGCAGGCTCTGGGCTGGGATGGGGTGGGGTTGGGTTTGAGAGGTTTGGAGTGCAGGGAGGGTGCTCCAGGCTGGGATTGAGGGGTTTGGAGAGCAGGAGGGGTATCAGGCTGGGGCATGGGGTTGGGGCATGGGGAGAGGCTCAGGGGTGCAGGTTCCGAGCAGTGTTTACCTCAAGTGGCTCCCGGAAGCAGTGGCATGTCTCTCCTTCTGCTCCTATGCAGAGGGACAGCCAGGTGGCTCTGAATGCTGCCCCATCTGCAGACACTGCTCCTGCAGCTCCCATTGGAATGCCAGAGGGGGCCATTAGAGTGTGTAGGAGTCAGGGAGGGCCATGCCGCAGCTTCTGGGACCCGCATGGTGTGGCTCCCAACCCTGCACCCTAGCTAGAGTGCCGGAGTGGGGTCATGCTGCATGGAGTAATGGGAGCTGAGGGCAGGTGTAAAACAGCTTGTGGGCTGGATTCAGCCCACAGGCCGTAGTTTGCCCACCCCTGCTCTAGAAACGACATATTTCCTCTTGTGTGGTGTTCTTTCCCCAGCTCACCTCTCTCTGGGTTCTTTGATTAGGGGAAAGAGTCTGCTATTTTATCATAATACTTTTTTTTATTTCTTCAGGTAGTAATTTCATCTGGTACATGCAAACCCACATGTTTTAGATGGATTGTATTAGATGGATTGAATGGCCTGTGAGCAACCCACTAATATTCCCAACTGCATATACTGGTCTAGTGTTGAAAATATAAGAGTTGGATCCAAGCCACAAGGCTGAAATTTGAATTTGGATCTGAACTTTCTCAGATCCTCTGGATAACTGTATCTGAGACTTTTGATACTGCCCATTAGAGAGAGAATTTAGTTTATGTGGCAACAAAATATTATTTGTTTTGTAAGACAAAATTTCTGCTGTAAAGGTTCAGGGGAGAACTCTAAGATCTCCCAACAGACTGCACATGTGACAGTGCTTGCCTGCATCATCAGGGCTAGATTAACCTCTTGTGGGCCAAGTGCCAAACCTATTTGTGGGTCCCATGTAGTCATTAAGGGCCCCTTCCAAGTATGAGCCTGGTGTGGCTGCACCATTGGCTCCATAGTAAACCTGGTACTGAATCTCAGAGATATTTCTCATTTTGATCACACACCTCTGCAAGACCGTGTGCATTGTCATACATAGCTTCCTTTGTCCCCAGTTTTTCTCATTGAGCTATACACCCATGTGGGTTTACCAGTGTCCGCAGTGAGCAGAACTTTCATAGTCATCAGAGGAAACTTATCACAGATTTATCTTCTTCCTCATTCAGAAGTTCTGTAGCCATGTCTCCAGTACCACCCTATTTCACCAGTCACTGAATGTGGTTCTGGTCTCTGCTCAATAAAGTTCCAGAGCCAGCAGATACCTGATCAGTTCTGACAAATCCCTCCCCTGGCCCCCATCCTGCCATTTGAGCAAGCCACTTTCAAACAGCATTTTCCCAACCCTGGCTCAGTGAGCACCTAGCCCTTGGGAACCTGAAATCACCAGCCTTGTTTCTCCCATCTACATGCTATTCCACTATGTGGTCACCACCAACTCTCCCGATACTTGTTTCTCTTCTACCTTGGACATGCTCCCCAGCCAGCTGGTCCTTATTCTCCCATGGCAAGCCTGACCTGCTTCCGCTTTCCCTGCTCCCCTTGATATTCCTTTCCTATTGGTGACCTCTATTCCTTGAGGTTAACTCCAGTTTCTTTATCATCTCCTAGCTTAATGGCCCCCAGTAGTCACAGAGCCACTTGTAACTTCTCTGGCTTGAGCCATGGGGCCAATTGCCAGAGGCCAGTCTTAGACACCTGCAGTTGCTAGCTGCGGGAGGGGTGGCAATTCCCATGCTAAACATGCTTCAACCTTGCCACGGCAGCACTAGGTACTCCCAATCCTCAGCGCTGGAGCTTGGCAGCTGCAGACTCTGCAGTTAGGTGCTTCCCTACTCTAGGTCATGGCTTTAAGTACCCGAGATGCCCATCACCTGCAGCAGAGGTCCCCAATTTCCGTCCTGAAGGTGCAGCCTGGATGATTTCAGAGGTTGGGGTGCTAGAAGTTGCCCCATTCCTGAGCAGCAGCTCTGCCCCAAGCTCACCTTTCCTCCTCCATGGTGCGACTGGGAACTGGGTCTCACAACCCTGGCAGCTTCCCCACTCCCTCTTTCTCCCTTCTGGTTAATAGCAGCCAAGGGAATGCTGGAAGATGTACTTTCTTTCTTGTTCCAGGGCCGGCTCACCAGGCAGAGAGCTGCCCAAGGAACTACAGGTGGTGAGAGCTGGAGCATCTTTGTCTGTCTCTGGATGCAGCAGGGGATACAATGTATCATATTTGGGGGGAGGGGGTTGATGGTCTGCCCAATCCAGGGCTGGCTGAGCCTGTGGTGGCCAGAAGGATAAGGTGTTCTCTGGGGCTGGAGGCTGGCCACTATGGTAACCAGCGTTCTCCTCGCACTTGGGGCCTCTTGCTGCACTGTGGGAGGGGAGGAAGTAGGCGTTATGGACCCTTTTAAGTGTAGGCATGGCATAATGGTGCCATTGTCACCATTGTAAACCTGGCAATATGCATCATAAATCCAAGCCACCTATCCTTTGTCAGCATAGTAGATGCTGGACTTGAAAACATGTTAAAAGTCTCAATATTCATTTTGCTACTTGGCCCAGGAAAATCAAAGAAAGATTTGAGGTTTTCCCTAAGGGCATGTGTGACTTTCCCTTCAGCAGAAAAGAAAGAGTTGGCAAAAAAAAAAATCCTGAAAGCAAGCCAGGCAATATTTTTCATCTTCTTTTCATCAGGATCTGTCTCTGATTAATTGTGAAGCGTCACGGCACATTTGACTTGAGATCTGCTCTGGCAGAGATGAAAGCCAATGATTTTCAAGATCTATCATCTTCATGGCATACTTCAATTTTAACTTTAATTTTCTTCTCTTGCATCTTATACAGCCAAATCTGCTCACAGTCCTGCAGCTGTGGTTGAGTCCAGTAAGCCAGTAATTTTCTGCTTTCTGTTGGTATATTTAAAAATAAGGGTGGCATTTTAATTCTCAGTTAAATGGGGCTTATCTGGTATTTCCAAACTTATAATAAACAGAGGAGCTTTTATTTATGTACAAGTCCAATTACATTGCTGAGTCAAGATCTTTCTACATGTAGGTGTTAACTTTTACGGTGGAAACATTATACTCTGAGAGAAGCTGTGAGGCTTCCAGGGGTACCCAAGTCTATGAGACACCTCACTACCACCTGCCTTTAACATGAAGAACCCCATATCAGTGCCTGCCCTGGGTCAGCTTCCCAACTCCACTGGTCACAAACAACATAAGCATTCCCTTCTATGCCTATGCAGGCTCCACTGTCCCTCTGCAGGTTGGTGATAGGCACACTCCACCCATCAAGCCGTCCATGCAATCTCTTGGAGTGTCTAGCCACTGTTCCCCTGGACATTAGCATTATTCTCAGATTCACTGCTCCCAAAGGAACACTACACCTAGCTTTCCAGTTATGCCTCATATCACTGCTCTGCTTAACCCACAGCACTTATATGAATTCATAGTGAAAACAAATAAAATTGTATTTAATAAACAATATTCAAGTGATAGCAAGTACAAATTTTGGAAACAAATAGTTACATATAAAATAGAATCATAACACACAGTCTAGAGCCTAGACATCATTAGAAGACACTCTTCTCTTTAATCAAGTATTGCTCACCCACACTTTACAACCAGAAGACTGTGATCCCTTTTTCATGAGACAAACCATGCTGGCATCTTGTCCTCTAGGAGAACGATACCATGTGACTCCTTGCATTCTACCTGTGTACCAGACTAATCCTTTTAGCTTAGTCAAAGACAGGATACCCTCCTGCTGTGTGTTCCTTCCTGCAGTTTTTGTAATCTCTTGTTAATTTTGCAGTCGTGATTAGCTGGTGGCACAGTATGCAAATAGACTTACATTATGAGGCACACAATACACAATGATCAGATGTAGAGCTAAGCTTCTACTACTCCCTGCCTATTCAGAACCTGTCAGAGGCCATGTCACTATGGAGGCCATTTATCTGAGATTAAGCCTGACAGTCCTGTTTTTCTATGGTTTGTCCTCTGTCCAGTACTGAATCAAAACCAAATGTGGTTTTGTCCACAGTTGTCACGCACAGAGGGTACCATTTTTAAGAGTGTGCCACTCGCCCCCTACTGGTGTGCCCTCACACATGCAAACTCACACCAGCAACAGTAGGCCACGCCACTCCCAGAGGTACCATAATGTCACCCGAAATGTCGCCTCCTGGTGATCTGCCTTTATCTTCAAGACTTAAATAACATAATTTCCAGTATAGATAAATAACTTCTTAAATATTATTCATACATAATTTTGCAATGATCATGATGACCAGTGAGCAACTGGCTCTTGGTAAAGGCCTTATATGCCACCCCTTCATGAATTACTGAGTATATACTTGACCCGGGAGACACCTGCAAAATGCTATGCCTCTCTGTGCTTTCTGCCAATTGGCATAAAGAAGTTCTTGGATAACAGAAACCTATTGAAACAAGGAGTGTTAAAGAGGCACCTAGATTTGTGGAAGGAAATGATGGAGGAAAATGTAAAAAAAAAAACACAACAACAACAAAAAATCAGGAAGATGAAATGATGAGCCAGCGTGCAAGAGTAAACTGGGCTGGATGTCTTTTCCTAAGACATTTCTTTGTACCTTATCAAATGAACTCTAAATATGAGGTCTTCTTACATTTTCATTGATAAAGTTCTAGGTTGGTCTGGTTATTAGGACTAGATAAAAATTTTGCACTGAAACAATTTTTAATGGAAAATTTGTTTTTGACTAAATGAAATATTTCATTAAAAGTGTCTGCTTTACATAGAAATTTTTGTTTCAAGTGTTTGCTTTTTTTTTATTAAAAGTCAAACAAGTTCAACATTAAGACATATAGATCCTCCTGAGTCCCTGTGATGTCTCATGCCCCATTTCTCTTCTATGGGCTGGGCTTTCTGGCCAGACTATATCCCCCCCAATACCCTGCAACAGTACAGCAAGAAGGGAGGTGACAGTGCTGTGACAAGGCCCCCTGGGTGCAATTTGGACTGTGAGACCATTGAGCCATCCAAACACACCAACCTGGGCTGCCTCTCCCCTTTTAATGCTGATGTGAAGCTATAATCCTCTGATAGGCATTGCACTTACACAGACATCCACAGGCAGGTACACACCCAACTGAGTTACATGAATGGTCTCCCAGATACTCATGAACCATCAATAGACAGGCTCCAGCCAATTTTCCCCAGCTTCAGCCCTACACCTCAGAACTGTACCATCTTGCACTGGTCAGAAGCCTCTCCAATGTAAGCGCATTACCTAGTTTGCTACTCCCTCGGTGTGGAATGGACACACACTAGACTTTGTAATCTGAGCTGAGATTTCCCAAGCACTTCAACCAAAACACACTGTTTTAGGTAAAATATAAAACAGATTTATTCACTACAAAGAGAATGATTTTAAGTGATTATAAGTAGCAGGCACAGAAATCAAAGTTGGTTACCTAAGAAACAAAAATAAATTTGCAGTCTAATTCTAATTTAGACAGACTAAGCATGATTTGAATCAAGCTATGTCTCACTCTAACAGGTGGTACAAGCAGATCACAATTCCTCAATACACAGAGTAGAACTCTTTCCAGTCTTGGACCAATCTTCCTAATTCCAAGTCTTTTCTTTCCAGGTGATTTTCCAGGTGTTGAGATTGGGGATGGAAGGGAGGCCAAGTGATGATGTCACTGCCCCCCTTTTACACTTTCTTCCAGACGTTAGAAAGATGCTTGCTGTGACATGGGGGTTAGGTAGTCCCCATTGGTCGAAGTCTCCATTGCATATGTGCCTTCACTAAGGAGCTTCTGGGAAGGTGAATTCTTTTTTCATGGGCCATCAACACCCATCTGGCCAGTTATGAGTGCTCCTTTGTCCTTACTGAAAGTCTGGCTGTGGTCATCTCTGGACCTCACAAAACATTTCAATAGCACATATAGCAATACTTCATAACTTCACATACAGTGATGACCCATACAATCCAACAGGATATTAATGTTCAATAAATCAAGATTTTTAAAATGATATACACAAGGTATATTTTGTACAAAACATATCA
This sequence comes from Gopherus flavomarginatus, assembly GCF_025201925.1. Classification (NCBI taxonomy): domain Eukaryota; kingdom Metazoa; phylum Chordata; order Testudines; family Testudinidae; genus Gopherus; species Gopherus flavomarginatus. The sequence continues at coordinate 156,774,493 of NC_066620.1, read as the reverse complement.
TAATTATATGACAGTGGTGAATACAGTGTTTCCTGGGTTCTACTCTGAGATATAGAGTGTCACAAGTTCATCAAGGGAGATTTAGTCAGCCATGGAGCCCAGCCCAGAGAAGAGTATGGGCACATGAGGCACCTGAACTTCAACTCCCATAATGTATTGCAGCAGCACAGGCAGACACAATTGAATGTCAAACAGCCCCAAATGTAAATGTTTCACTTCAGTCTGACAAACTGAAATATTTAGATTTGTGTGGACCCAATAGGAAACAAAATAGGTTAGATTTTCCTGATGGAAATTTTTTTTTTTTCAGTCAAAAATTTTTGGTTTTGCTTTTTGATGGAAGGTCAGTTTTTTTCCAAAGTAAAAACCTCCACTTTCTGACTGGCTGTATTGTCTACTTAGTGTAATAACTTAGGCCTCTAAAGATATGTCTACACTGAAATTAAAAACCCACAGCTTCCCCATGCCAACTGACTTGGTGTTGTGTGACTCAGGCTATGGAACTATTTAACTGCATGTAGCAGGGTGGTCACCCCATTCCTGCCTGGAAGGGCTTAAAGCAGCCCAGGAGAGGGCTGTGGCAGAGAAAAGCTGGGCTGATGGGGAAAGCAGCCACAGCTGTAGCCAGTGCAATCAGGGCCCAACTAGCCCTTATAAGAGGGCAGTGGGCCAGAAGCACAGAGACACTCTCTCTAGATGCTGAGAGGGAGGGGCCTGACTGCTGGTAGCTGAGCAGGGTACCTATCAGTGGAGTAGGGCTGGGGAAAGGCCAGAGGATCTGGGGAGCTCTAGCCTAGAAACCCCCAGGCTGCAGGCCTTGATGAAGGCCTAGGGAAAGGGTAATGGGGTTGCACAGGTGCAGCTCAGGGATTGGCAGTGGCAGCAGGTCCAAACTCTTCTTGCCGATGATGAGTGGCAATTATACTGCAGTCTGCCTCAGTGAATGGGGGCTAGATGGTGACTGGCAGTAGCCAAAGACTGCGGCGAGGTGGGAATAGAGGGTGGGGGTTCCCTGGGGAGAGAAGACCCAGATCTCTGGGGGTACTGCCAGGGGGAAGCACCCTGGCTTGAGAGGTCCAGGAGGGACTCGGGAGCCCAGCAGCAAGTGGGACACCAACCTGCAGAGGGCTGTCTGGAAGAGCTAATTCCCTGGATGACCAGCAGGAAGTGCCGCAGGGGCGAGTCCTGCCCTGTTACACTGCAGTATAGATGTTAGGACTTTGGCTGGAGTCTGGGCTCTAAGACCCTGCTATAAGCCTCAAGGTCAAATCTCTCTAATATTAATGATACCGCCTAACACTTGCCCAAGGTCACCCAACAGGCTAGTTGTAGAACTGAGACTAGCACTCACATCTTCTGAGAGTCAGTCTGGGGAGCTATCCTCTAGGTCACACAAATCTTTCCAACAAGGCCTCTCCTGCATGACTGACTCTTCAGGAAATTTTCAAAGAATTGTATTGAACAGTTTTAATCTCTCATTTTCACTCTTAGACATGTATATAGCAATAATCAATCTGCAGACTACCTCTCTCTACTGTGTACTTAAAATTTATCTCTTTGTATTTAATAAATTGTTTTATAGTTTTATCTAAACCAACATGCTTGAATCAAAATGATTGGGAAACTCTATTTGAAATAATAGGATTTGTGCATATCATTTTCTATTAATAAAATGACGGACTTCATACGAGCTTGTGTTGTCCTGGAGAGAGTTGGGTAGTACAAGACACACATTTCTGAGGAAAGTCTGGGACTCAGAGGTTGCTGGTGTCTCTCTGCAGTGTAATAGAAGAGTGGCTGGCTATAGCACTCATACAGTATAACTTGGAGTAACTTACATGCTGGAGCCTGTGTGCGAGCAGACAATGAGTGGTTGCTTTCACAGCAAAGCCATGTAAAAGGCATCCCAGGTTAGAGGTGACACAGCTGTTAATCAGTCCAGATTGTACCCTGGGTATGTCACAGGGGCAGCTCCACACAATCCCATGAATAGGGCACAGGGCTATATTTTAACTAGAGCTGATTAGGAATCTTTCAGTAACATGTTTTTTGTTGGACTATTGGCTATTCTGGGGTGGGTCACTATCAGTCTCTCCTGTTGAAGCTGTTCCACCTTGTATAAATAATGAAATATTCATGGGAGCCAGGGGAGAGAAAGTGAGAGACTGACTCCATAGCCCAGTGGTTAGGGCACTAGCTTGGAATGTCGGAGACTGAGCAGCAAGGCTCTGTTCTGAATTAGGCTAGGGGTGGCAGATCAGACAGCATGTGTCAGAACCGGTAATGTACCATGAAATTTTCAGTCAGGCAAGCAATTCTACACTTGCATGCAAAACAGTTTCCTCCATGTGGTGTGACATCACATGTGAATTTATGCCGCATTGATCTGCTGTGCTGGGAAGCTGTCAGTACATTCAACTACAGCACTCTCAAGCTCCAAGGCATTTGAGGGAAATAGCCCTACTGTGGACCTCTGCAGATGAGCAACCTGGTCCTTGGAACCCACATTTGCCACACATTGCGCAGTTACTACTGCATTGAGGAAAGATGCACATGTGGGGAAAGCAGTCCAGCCGTCCCTCTTCTGATGAGACACCGAGTCCCATGTCCATTGAAGATAGCTTGGGAGTCACCTACAGTGTAATGGATATATCCATTATACTCAAAGAAATAAAAACAGTTACTCACCTCCTGGCTGTTGTTCGAGATGCATTGCATATGTCTATTACGCAACCCACCCTCCTTCCCTGATGCATCACAGTCTAGCATCTGGATTCTGGTACAAAGGAACATAAGGATGGGTGTGGTACCTGCACACTTATCATAAACAGATGGTTAAGGGTTAATGCCTCTTTTACCTGTAAAGGGTTAAAAAGTTCACCTAGCCTAGCTAACACCTGACCAGAGGAACCAATGGGAGAACAAGATGCTTCAAAAGGAAGGAGGGAAGTTTTTCCTTTGTTTAGAGAGTTTCAGTTTCAGCCGGAGTGAAAAAGATCAAGGAACCAGCCTCTTATCAGAGTAGTAAGTTTTAGAAAGGAATAAATAGGTTTATGTTTATTTCTTTGTAACCTGTCTTATGCAATTAGAGGTAGAATCAAATTGGGTATTTGGGTATTTTTTTGTGTAACTAAATTTGTGCCCCGGGGACATCCTCTGTGTTTTGAATCTGTTGTCTATGAGAGTAGCTGGTATGCTAATCTCTCCCAGACGGTTTTCTTTTACCTTTCTTTTCTTTAATTAAAAGCCTTTTTCTTAATACCTGATTGATTTTTCTTTGTTTTTAGATCCAAGGGGGTTGGATCTGGATCCACCAGGAGTTGGTGGGAGAAAGGAGGGGGATGGTTAATTTCTCTTTGTTTTAAGATCCAAGGGATTGGATCTGGACTCACCAGGGAACTGGTGAAAGAGTCTCTCAAGGCTACCCAGGGAGGGGAAGGTTTTTGGGGGAAAGAGTGTAATCCAGACACTGAAAATTCTCGATGGTGGCAGTGATACCAGATCTAAGCTAGTAATTAAGCTTAGAAGTGGCCATGCAGATCCCCACATCTGTACCCTAAAGTTCAGAGTGAGGAAGGAACCTTGACAATGCTTTATACCCTCAGCTCAGATCACAAGGGGGAAGCCATGGTGCATGCATAGCCACCCCTCTCAGTCCCAGTAGGTGAAACTCTCCAGTACCAGTGCATGAAACATGCACACAGCTACAGTGGAATGGATATATGCAACACATCTCAAAGAACAACAACTACAAGACGGTGAGTGACCATTTTTTCTTCAGGTTCCGAACTTTGGCCACAAGTTCAGAACAGGCTTTCTGCCATTTGCCTGGTAGTTTTCTCTCTGGTGTGTGCCTGACAGCACACACATACCTGTCTTCATAACGTTCTTCTCACTAGGTTTTTATGTGACAACAGAAAGCCCAAAATACTCTGACACCTGGCAGGAAATTCTAACTTCTCTAAGCCTAGGAACCATAAGGGGATGCTAAAACTGGCATGAGAATGAGACTACATCCTTATGGCTTCAGTCAGAACATTTTTTGAGGGGGTGTTGAGGGGAGGGGAAGTGTAGACAAGTCCAAGGCTACATGATTACACAGAAATGAAAGTGAGAGATAAAAGGCAGCTTGTACTCAGCAATAATCAATTTTATTTCATGAAGCATCAACAAACTATACCACATATATTGCTTGAGAGAGAATGTTTACAAAGCAAACCCTAGCTCCACAAAGTACTTGGTCTGATAAAAATTTTGTGAGCCCACAAGTTTCACTTTGAAATACTAGTTAACTTTTTCTGCCATTGCTAGTGTGAAGACCACCCTGAATATTTGTGTGTGGAAATCCTCGAGTCTTTTATTTATTTTTTTAATAAAAGGGACCCCAACCAAACAAAATATCTTGGTCTAGTTCATTCTGGATGTGCCTTACTCAGTGAGGAGGCCTACCTAAACCAATGGCACTCTTAATGAAGTAAAGTATCACACAATGTGAACATGGATGGCAGAACTAGGTGAGTTCCTTGTGTTTCTCTAGATGTCATTAGTGTTTGCATAAAAGGTATAGTAGTTCATAGACTCCAAGGCCACAAGCATCACAGCTGTTTTGTGGGCAGCCAGACCTGATGATCAGAGCAGGAGTTCACAGTCACAAGAGAGGAGTCAACAGTCGGTCAGAGGCAGGAGACAAACTGAGATCACAACCAAAAGTCAGACACCAGGAGTCAAGCCAGGTCAGGATGTCAGGAAGCCAAGCTAGGGAAGCAGGAAGCACAAGGCACACAGTCTAGACCAGGGGAATCCTAGCCCTGGTCTACACTTTGGTGGGAGTCGACCTAAGATACGCGAATAGCGTAGCTGAAGTCGGCATATTTTAGGTCGACTTACCTGGCCATGATCATGGTGGTGAGTCAACCGCTGCCACTCCCCCGTCGACTCTGCTTCCACCTCTTGTGAGCTGAAGTTCTGGAGTTGAAACACATTCGGGGATTGGTTTATCTCCATCTAGATGAGACATGATAAATCGATCCTACCCACCGATCCAGCGGGTAGTGAAGACCTGCCCTTAGTTGTTTGGATAGCATCCTGTTCCTGCTGATGGCTTAAGTAGATCCAGAAGCCCAAACAGCTGCTCTAGGACTCTGTCAATAGGAGCTAAGGGGCAAAGCCTTACACTGGGGCTGGGCTTCATAGGTCCTGGGCAAATGGTTGTCAGCAGGTTGCCAAGTAGAGGGTTGGCACATGGCTGCTCCTGTGAATCCCACAGACCTGAGTTTAAAGCCAGTGGGCCATGACATCACCGCAGAGGCACTGACTTAATAATGTGCCTGGAGTGCTCAACCCCTGGCTCTGCCCCGGGCCCTGCCCCTGCTCCACCCCTTCCCCCAAGGTCCCACCCTTGCCTTGCCTGTTTCAGTACCTACCCCACCCCTTCCCATCCTTGCTTCATCTCTGCCCCACTCTTCCTGCCCTGTTCTTCCCCCTCCTACCCAGCGGCTCCTGTATGCCATGGAACAGCTGATTGCGGCGGGTGGGAGGCACTGAGAGAGGAGAAGGGAGGCTCTAAATGGCTGGGCCATAACCTTCCCAGTCAATCAAGTACCATCATTTACCCTTCTTGACCTTGGAATTGAGAACTTTGGGGACAATGAGTTCCACCTGACCTTGTACTTGGCAATGATTTTGCTTTATGGGGCAATGTGCTCTCAGTGTAGGGTTTTAGGAGTGAGACATGGAATATTGGGTAGAGTCTAAGGCTTTGAGGGAGTGGGAGTTTGAAGGTGATCAGGCTGATTTGTCACTGTATCTGGTACGAGCCAATGCACCAGTGAGCTATTTCCGAAGAGGGTCTATCTGTGCAGAGGTGATCTGTAGAAAGCCATACCTTTTGTCCTACAGAGTAGGTGGGGCCTGTTTGCCTATGCCTCCTTTGTATTCTCAAGGTGTCCTTTCACCTCTTCTTGGATATGATGGATGTGTTGTACTAAGTCCAAGACTGATGGGTTGGGGGAGAATGTTTGTAGTTGTGGGTGAAATTAAGGATAGTACCCATAGCTGACAAATAATGGGCTGTGCCTGTGGATGCAAGGTCTGCATTATTATATGAGAACTCAGCATCTGGTAATAGAGCAGACCAGTCTTTCCGGTGATGGTTGGTGTAGCATCATAAGTATTCTCTAGGATCTGGTTGATCCTTTCCATTTGGCCATTTGGCTGAGGATGGTAGGCAGAGGACAGAGTCATGTAGACCCCTAACAGATGTAGGGCCTCCTGCAAGAAACAGGTAGTTAAATGAGGCTCCCAGACAGAGGTGATGTGATCTGGGAGGCCATGAAGATGGACTATATGGTTTATCCAGAGCTGAGCAGTTTCCACTGTCAGGATGGTCATGAAACTACTGGATTCTGGCAGTTCCACCACAAAGTCCAGGAAAATGGGCTCCCTGGGTTGAGATCAGGTGTTCAGAGATTGGAGGAGACCACAGGGTTTCTGACATGGGATCTTGGTACAGGCACATACCTGGCTAGAAGCAACAAATGTCTCTATTGTGTGACACATATGGGGCTCCCAGACATACCAGGACATTAATCATTGGGTTTTACATTGCCCAAAGTGTCCTGCCAGTGTGGAGTCATGGTACAGTTGAAGAACCACCACTTTCCTAGGTCTGGGGAGAACAGAAATGTAGTCCCTTATGAACCCAATTCCCACCCAGGTGTTGTGTGGTTCTCAGTCAACAATGTCCATCTCATCAGGTGGAATTCCAGAGACAGAGGCAGAGTGGATGAGCATGAGCAGATCCTGGGTAATGTGGAAGAAATTATGGGACTTGAGAATGTGGCTGGTTCCAGACTGGGGTCTTGTGGGTCAGAACCATACCTTCAAGACAAGGCATCAGCCTGGCCTTTTCTAGTTCCAAGATGGTAGGTCAAGGCAAAGTTGAACTGGAAGAAGAATAGGGCCCACAAGAACTGTCACTGGTTTAGAGCCATAGCCCTGCGCAGGTATTCCAGGTTCTTGTGATCAGAGAATACTTGGACTTCCAAATAGAGTCACCACTCTTCAAAGTCAGTCTTAATTGCCAAGAGCTCCTTGTCCAAGCTCTCATAGTTTCAGGGGTAAGCTTCCTCAAGTAGTAGGCAATGGGGAGCAGTATTTGCTTGGGTTGTTGATCAGTCACTGTACTAAAGGTCTCAGTTTCCACAATGAAAGCTTGCATCATTTGTGGGTGAATACTGGAGGAGTGGTGAAAGCAAGGTTTAGTTGTTCGGATGCATGCCGGGCTTCAGGCGACCAGTGGAACTGGGTGTTGTTCTTACAGAGTAGGATAGTGAGGGGCTTGGCTTTTTGAAAATTTTGAGATAAATCTCTGGTAAAAGTTTGGGTGGGGCAGTCTGAGATGACATGGCCAGGTTCACTGCTGTAGAAACACAGGTGGCACTGACAGAGCGGCTCTTTTTCTTGAGGAGTGAGTTGTTGATGAGCCAGATTGGCTTCCATGGTTTTGGCAGGTGACACAGAAGGTGAAGTCACAGTATGCCGGTAGAGAGCCCGCATGGAACCTCTTTTGTTTTCACAGCCGCTCGGGTATGTGGTTGGCAAGGTCCGCAAAGGCATCTAGGTCCACAGGCATCTCTATGTGGGCAAGTTTATCTTTGATTTCTTCCTGCAAACCCCACTGATGCAGTGCTTCGTTCCATCCTCTATCCCTTCTGAGGCAGTAGAAGCATGCTACGTAGGAGGCTACTGTGCCTTGCCACTGACAAAGTCTCCTCAGGGTGGCCTCAGCCATTCGAGCTTGGTGTGGGTCACTGAAGATGGTTGATGCTGACTGAAGAAAGGCATCCCAGTTTGACAGTGCTGGCTTATGGCCTTCCAGAAAGGAGGAAGCCCAGCCTTATGCATCTCCTGTCAGCAGGCTGATTACCAAAGCCACCTTAGACTGGTCAAAGATACAGGATCTGGGATGCATCAGAAACAGAAGGCAGCGTTGCTTCATGAAGCACCAGAACCACCCTGGTTCCTATGAAACCATTCAGGAAATGGCCTCATTCGGGGCAAGGCACTGCAGGCAGTGCTCACAGCACGGCATTCTCAGTGCTGAGCTGCCCCACTTATTCATGCAGCTGCTGGTTTCCCTAATCACCAGAGCAGCTTGGACCTGCACTGCCTGATTATCTGCCTGGAGGCAGATCTGCCCATTCGGGCGAGTCCAGAGCTTCCATTGGCTGTGGCGGTGCAGCTGGATCCATCCTTCTTGCACCAGGCTCGGTCCCACAGGGTTATTATGGTCCAAACAAGCTGTCATGACTGGGTTGTGAGCAGCCAGACCTATTGGACAGAGCCAGAGTCCACAGGCAGGAGTCGAGAGTCATCTGGGTCAGGATACCAGGAGATCAGAAGCAGGAGACAAACTGAGATCAGAACCACAAGTCAGATGCCAGGAGTCAAGCAGGGCCGGGATGCCAGGAAGTCAAGCTTGGGGAGCAGGAAGCACAAGGAACACAGTCCAGAGCAGGATGGATCCCAGTTGTTCAGAAAACTCCCTGTTCCTGCTGCTGGCTTAAGTAGGGCCAGCTGGCTAATTGGTTGCTCTTGAATTCCAGCAATAGGACATTGGGGAAAAGCCTCAAACTGGGGCTGGGCTTGATGGGTCCTGGGTAAGTAGTTGTCAGCAGTCTGCCAAGTGGAGGGTTGGTGCAAGAGGCCATTGTAATCATCTTGTTTGACCTCCTGTATAACACGGGCCATAGAACTGCCCCAAAATAATTCCTAGAGCAGAGCTTCTAGAAAAACATCCAATCTCAATTTTAAAATTATTAGTGATGGAGACTCCACTACAATCTTTATTAAATTGTTCCAGTGGTTAATTACTCTCACTGTTAAAACTGTACATCTTATTTCTAGTCTGAATTTGTCTATCTTCAAGTTCCAGCCATTGGACTGTTGTATCTTTCTCTGCTAGACTGAAGAGCCTTTTATTAAATATTTGTTCCCCATGTAGATACTTATAGCCCAGGGGTCAGCAACCTTTCAGAAGTGGTGTGCCAAGTCCTGATTTATTCACTCTAATTTAAGGTTTCGCGTGCCAGTAATACATGTTAACGTTTTTAGAAGGTCTCTTTCTATAAGTCTATAATATATAACTAAACTATTGTTGTATGTAAATTAAATAAGTTTTTTTAAATGTTTAAGAAGCTTCATTTAAAATTAAATTAAAATGCAGAGCCCCCCCGGACCAGTGGTCAGGACCCAGGTAGTGTGAGTGCCACTGAAAATCAGCTCGCGTGCCGCCTTTGGCACATGTGCCATAGGTTGCCTACCCCTGCTATAGCCTGTAAACAACTCACCCCTAAACCTTCTCTTTGTTAAGCTAAATAGATTGAGCTCTTTGAGTTTATCACCATAAAGCATGTTTTCTAATCCTTTAATCATTCTTGTGGTTCTTCTCTTGAATCCTCTCCAATTTATCCACATCCTTCTTGAATTGTAGACACCAGAACTGGACACTGTATTCCAGCAGCCGTCACACCAGTGCCAAATACAAGGTAAAATAACCTCTCTATTCCTACTAGGGATTCCCTTGTTTAAGCATCCCAGGATTGCATTAGCTCTTTGGACCACAGGAGGGTCACACTGAGAGCTCATGTTCAACTTATTATACATCACAACCCTCAAATCTTTTTCAGAGTCACTGCTTCCCAGAATAGAGTCCAGCATTCTGTAAGTATGGTCTGCATTCTTTGCTCTTAGATGCATACATTTACATTTAGCCTTATTAAAACACATATTGTTTGCTTTCGCCCAATTTACCAGGTGATCCAGATCACTCTGAATCAACGACTGTCCTCTTCATTATTTACCACTACCCTAATTTTTGTGTCCTCTATAAACTTTATCAGTGATGATTTTGTTTTCATAAGGTCATTGACAAAAATGTTAAGTAGCAAGGGCCAAGAAACGATCTCCGAGGGACTCCACTGAATTACCTGTACTTGATGACAGTTCCCCATTTACAGTTATACACTGAGGGCTATCAATTAGCCAGTTTTTAATCAATTTTATATGGGCCATATTCATTTTATATCATTCTAGGTTTTTAATCAAAATGTTGTGTGGTACCAAGTCAAATGCCTTACAGATGTCAATTACATTAACATTATACTTTTATCAATTAAACCAATATTTGCATTAAAAAAATCAAATTAGTTTGAGAGGATCTATTTTCCACAAACCCATGTAGATTTGTATAATTACCTAACCTTCCTTTAATTTATTATTCAATCTTGCTCAGATAGATGTCAAGCTGATAGGCCTATAATTACCCAGGTCATCCCATTTACCTTCTTTTAGCTTTTTTCCAGTCTTTGATAACTTCTCTAGTACTCTAATACTTATTGCAAATCACCATTACTGTCCAGTGAGGTCCTTAGCCAGCTTTTTTCAAACTCTTAGGTGCAAGTTATCTGGACCTACTAATTTGAAAATGTCTAACTTTCATAGCTGCTTTTTAACATCCTGCAGAGATACTAGTGGAGCAGAAAGAGTGTTATCACAATATATGATGAGAATAAATCAGCTGGGTTCTCCCAACCAAATACAGAACAGAAATATTTATTGAACATTTTGCCTTTTCTACATTATTATTGATAATGCCATTGTTCCATCTGGTAATGGATCAACACCATTGTTTAGATTCTTTTTGTTCCTTATATATTTTTAAAAACTACCTTCTTATCTTCCTTAACACTGCTGGCCATAAATTTCTCCTTGTCTGTTTACTTCCCTTATCAATTTTCTATAATTCCTAACTTCTGATTTATATTCATTACTATCAATTTCCTCTTTCTTTCCTTTATTTTATAATATTATAATTATAATATTATGGGTGCCTTCACTGCCATTCTAAATCAGGTCCATTTTTAACCAATATAGCCTTCTTCCTCAGTTGTGGGATTGAAGCTTTTGGGGCATCTACTGAGATGTTCTTAAATGATTCCCAATTATCATTCACAGTTTTTTGATTAAATTCTTCCTCCTAGCAGATTTGATTCATAGTTGTTTTCAGCCTTGTGAAACTGGCTCTATTAAACACCAAGTATATAAATTACTGGTTTCGCCTTTGTTCTGCTTACCAATTATAAATCTGATTAAGTCATCATCATCTGTATCTTTTCTACCATTGATTTTTAGTTCTGTGATCAGTTCCTCTTTAGGTCTATGGTCTAATAAAGAATTCTTCCATGTTCATTGCAACACTTTTTGAGTTAGGAAATTGTCATCTATAATATTTAGAAATTCCAAGGGTGTTTTAGTACTGGCAGCATAAGACTTCCAGCATGTTACTCAGATTAAAGTCCCCCATAATCACACCTTTTTTTTCTACACATTATGGACCGATGTAAAAGGAGGTGGTCAGCCTGTTCACTAGTGTGACTTGGTGGTGTGTAGCAGACGCCAACTCATATCCCATCTTGTATCTGTTCGGACATTGATCCGTAAGCATTCAAGATCATTTTCTTCCAAGTTATCAGTGACTTGGAAACAGATAATGCCATTTTTTACACAAAATGCCACTCCTCCTCAATCCTACCTAAATAGGTTATAACCATTAATTTTTTAACATTCTAGTTGTGTGAATCATCCCATCAGGTTTCAGTAATACCAACTAGGTCAAATATATACTAAAAAATGAGTAACTCCAATTTCTCTTGTTTGTTACCCAGGTTCCTAACTTTGGTGTATAGGTAATTCAAAAATTTATTCTCTTTGTGTCCTTTGGTTCCTTGATTAATTTTGTTCTCAGCATCTCTCTTTTGTGCTGAGTGCCCATATCTTCCCTCTTTTTACCCTCCCATTTTGCTATTAGTTTAACACTTTCCTGACTTCTCTAGCTACCCTGTCCCTGGAGAGATTGGTTCCCCTTCTACTGAGGTGGAGGCCCTCCAAACTATACAGCCTCCTTTCCTCATAGGAGGTTGACCAATGTTTCTGCTTCTGATTTCATGAAGCAATACAATGCCATCCACTGAAAAATGATGTGCTCCTTGAAGTACAACAGTTGATGCACTTAAATATATTGCTAAAACAAAATTGAGGGAAGAATAAACGTATTCCACTTATGCCAGAGCAACACCAAACTTCTCAGCATACAGTAGAACACTGAGAATATACAGCATGTTTTAGTCAAGTACCTTCAGCAGAAAGGTGCTTTGAAGATGACTTTTTATCCTGTAATCCTCTTGAATGATGCAACAGGCTTAAAGGAATTGTGCTTGATAATGGCACCTATCAGATGGCTAATTCAGTTATTGATGGTATTAAATATTTAACAGCTGAGGAATTTCAGAGACACCAATAATATTAATGGTGCAAAATCCTCATATATTACATAACAATGTGTGAATCATGATGACAATTAGATATTATTGTACATCACAATACATTCTTCCCTTATAAATTTGTAGCACAAAGAAAAAGACCAACATTTTCAATTTTCAGGTCCTAAAGTTAGACACCTTCATCCATATTTTTGGCACCCAAATAAGGTATACCCCTCCAAAAAATGTTGTTAGGTATTTAAATCTTTTCATGAAAGGGAATGGGTGTCCTTGTGTTCTCTGCACCTCTACATAAAAAGTGTTCTAACTTTGAGGTGTTGAAACCTGGATTTAGGTATCTAACTTTAGACTGCTGAGTTTGAATACTTAGGTGATATAGATCCTAACTTGCAACAAGGGTCCCAATCCATTATATAGCTCCAAGACAGTGAAACATTTTTATACATAGTCTTATTTGTCTTATTTAACACATAGGGGTTAATACAGATGCAAGAAGCTCCCATTGCAGTCACTGAGAACTTTGGACAGAACTTAGCCCAGGTCTTTCAGTTTGTTCATATGCCTACAGTAGATGCTGCTAAACTTACTGTTAAAAATGTTTAACCAGAGGTACACATTCATCTTGGGGTGAAGATACAATGTACTTATATTGTTTTAATGTTTTACCTTCTCAGGTGTTGTGTCTCTTTGGCATACTGACAAAAGAAGTGAATGTCTCCCCGGTTCACAACAAGTCCTCTCTCTTCGTTCCAAACTTCTCTAACTTGTGGCCAAATGCTAAAGTCATTACTTGGATAAACCTTCTAATGATTTCACCTTTACATCTTGACTGTTAAAACTGTCTCTCCTTTTGTCCTGAAAGATGATTGCAGGCACTATCTTGTGCCATTTATTTGCAGACATAAATAAATGAATGACCTAAAGAAGAGCTCCCTGTAGCTTGAAAGCTTGTCTCTTCCACCAACAGAAGTTCATCCGATAAAAAATATTACCTCACCCACCTTGTCCCTCTAATACAGGGTTTCTCAAATAGGGATCGCCGCTTCTGTAGGGAAAGCCCCTGGCGGGCCGGACCAGTGTGTTTACCTGCCCCGTCCGCAGGTCCAGCCAATCACGGCCCTCACTGGCCGCGGATCGCTGCTCTGGGCCAATGGGAGTTGCTGGAAGTGGCGGCCAGTACGTCCTTTAGCCCATGCCGCTTCCAGCAGCTCCCATTGGCCAGGAGCAGTGATCTGCGGCCAGTGGGAGCCGTGATCGGCCGGACCTGTGGACAAGGCAAGTAAACAAACCGGCCTGGCCCACCAGGGGCTTTCTCTACACAAGTGGCGACCCCTGTTTGAGAAACCCTGCTCCAATATCCTGGGACCAACATGACTACACCAACACTGCAAACAAGGCACAAATAATGTCAATTAGGTGCCTAACTACTCAGTTGTACCCTCTAGTGACAAGGATTATCTGTTATTAATGGCCACAATTAATAGTGCATACAAAACTGCATATGCATTTATTTGCAGCCACAAAATGAGGATACATTCTTTTTAAAAGCCAACTGTTAGTGGCTACTTTTGTATCATTTGTTTTTTGCTCCAGATCCTCATTTGCTTTCTTTATGCTCTTTGAATTGTAGCAAAAGCAGCTTCATTTTGCCCCTTCAAAATGTAATTGAAAGGTGTGTGAGTGTGTGTGTTGCCAATTTTGAAGGCACCCTAGCTGAGTTCCCCACCCTTCCATCCTCCATTCCCACCCCCCCAACACACACACACGCGCACACACACACACACACACATGCTTTTCTTTTCCCTTCTTTCTATTTCTGTCAAAAAAAAATCAAGGCCAGAAAAGGGACATATTAAACTCCCAATCTACATTAAGCCATTATCAGTCAGGATAAAATCTGTGTTTGTAAATTACCCGTAAAAGAGGGATATCAGAATAATTACATACATTTGATATATTAGTACTTCAGCACTTAGTTGCAGTCTCTTTAGAAGGATTATGTTTCCCAAACCTCAAAAGACCAGGGAAGTGCTATTAAAAGAACCATTCTTTCCCCACATTTGCTATACCTTCTATTTAGCTGCTACACTAGTTCATATGCAAAGCACAGAGGTCTTTGCTACACCTACAGGAACATTTACTTTCTAAAACTGTTAAATGGTTGCATTAGTAATGCAAAAACTTGCACTGTGTTATTTAATGATAGACACTTCAACAGTAAATTTCCTGTCTGACATGACATGTTGCATTTATTGGCTGAGAAGTTTAAAAATTATGAAAACATGTATTGTAGTACTTTAAAAAATTGTCAGTCCATGTGAAAGTAAAGATAAGATGTTTGCTGCCTAAATTTTCATGGAAAAATTAATTGGAATGTTTCTCTACAAAAATATCCATTTCCAGTATAACTTTAGGTCACAACAACCTACTGCAAAGCTGCAATTATGTTTAATTTCTAGATAGCAAAACTATTTAGCAGGGGGAAGGGGAGTACAACAGTTCTGTGGGTGCAGAACCTAATTATGAGTCAACTCCTGAGAAACAGATTAGGAGATTTCCTGTTAAATCTCCCTCCTACATACAGTCTGTGGCCATGGCTGGCTCCAGGCACCAGCACAGCAAGCAGGTGCTTGGGGTGGCCAATGGAAAGGGGCGGCACATCTGGCTCTTTGGCAGCAATTCGGCAGCAGGTCCCTCAGTCTCTCTCTGAGGGAAGGACCTGCTGCCAAATTGCTGCCAAAGAATGAAGAGGCAGTGGTAGAGCTGCCACTGATAGTGGCTTTTCTTTTTTTTTTTTTTTTGCTGCTTGGGGCAGCAAAAACACTGGAGCCAGCCCTGTCTGCAGCCATATATGGTAGGTAGACTTTATTACAGTGTATTTGAATTGTCTCCGGCATTTGGAGCATTGGATTCTGTAAGTTACTGATGAATAGCTGTACAGGTCAAGTCAAGAGGGCTGCCTCAGTTTCTCACTACCCCCAGTAAAAATAATTCCCAATTTTACATGAGAGAAAAAACTACCCAGCAGCCAGCAAAATGGGTCAGATAACTACTCTTTCGGTTTAAATAAATATTTTGTGACTGCTACTTTCCACCTTATTTAACTTCCCCACCATTCCCTCCAACCACACCCAATTTACATCTCTACAGGTACAGAAGTCTCTCTTGGCCTAAAAGCAGATATTATCCCTCTCTACAGCCTGAGGGTGGAACACTGGGAAGAGAACTTTATATCTGTCTGGGCCAACAGGGGCAAAGAAAATCTTTGGCCCCTTTAAGGATTGCACCCTCTGTTCCCTCTTTGAGGGTACTTAGGGCTGGTCTACACTATAGCTGTAAGTTGACCTAATTATGCTGCTTCAGTTACTTAGGTCAACTTACAGCAGTGTCTACATCACACTGTATCGATGGGAGACACTCACCCGCCAACTTACCTTACTCTTTTTGGGGAGATGAAGAACAGAAGTTGACAGGAGAGCTCTTCCATCGACTTAGTGGGTCTTCACCAGACCTGCTAAATCAACACCACTGAATCAATCATGGCAGTGGCAATTTAGCCGGTAGCATAGACATGGCCTTAGTCTCCTAATGGACTTGAGAAGAAGGGCTCTGTGACTGATAGCCAGAAGAGTGCAGCATAAGGCTTATTGGCTCCTGTGAACCCAAGGGAAGGGCTTATAAAACCTTTCTCCTCTACCACTATCACCAAAGGGTGCTGAGAAGAAAAGCTCCTGCCCTCTGAGATCAGAGTAGGAATCGGTTTGGGAGTCTTGTTGTAGGGCTAATCCAGATGTGGGCAAACTACG
This sequence comes from Gopherus flavomarginatus, assembly GCF_025201925.1. Classification (NCBI taxonomy): domain Eukaryota; kingdom Metazoa; phylum Chordata; order Testudines; family Testudinidae; genus Gopherus; species Gopherus flavomarginatus. Next base: position 156,758,346 of record NC_066620.1, on the reverse strand, counting down.
GCCCGTGGGCCACATCCGGACCAAGGGACCGTCCTGCCTGGTCCCTGAGCTCCCAGCCAGGGAGCCTAGTCCCTAGCCCCTTCCCCAGTGTCCCCCTCCACCCACCGCAGCCATGCCACTGCGCAGGCCATGCTCTGGCCCGCCACTCCCACTGTGCAGCCTGGGGAGCACAGCTGTCTCTGGATGGGTGTTGCGGCTGCGAGCTCATGCTGCTGGTAAGGGGGTGGGGAGTGTAGGGGTGGGTAAGGGAGTAGGAGGTCCTGAGAGGCAGTCAGGGAGGAGGAGGCGGTTGGATGGGGTGGGGGTTCGGGGGGGTGGTCAGGGGATGGGGAACAGGGAGGGTTGGGAGGGGTGTGGATAGGGGTCGGGAGGGCAGTCCAAGGACAGGGAGCACAGGGGGTGGGATCCCGAGGGGCAGTTAGGGGCAGGGGGTTCCGGGAGGGGGTGGTCAGGGGATGAGGAGCAGAGGGTTGTTGGATAGGGGGTGGGAGTCCCAGGGAAGCTGTCAGGGGGTGGGGGGGGGTGGATAAGGGTCCGGGCATCAGGGGACAGGGAGTAGGGGGGTTGGATGGGGTCGGGAGTCCTAGGAGGGGGCGGTTAGGGGACAAGGAGTGGGGGGTTGGATGGGTTGGGAGTTCTCAGGGGGGCAGTCAGGGGGCAGGAAGTGAGAGGGGGAAGATAGGGGGCAGGAGTCAGGCTGTTTGAGGAGGCACAGCCTTCCCTACTTGGCCCTACATACAGTTGCACAACCCTGATGTGGCCCTTGGACCAAAGAGTTTGCCCACCTCTGGGTTAGTCACAGGGCTTTGAAGGATTTTTTCTCTCACTTCCAGGTTGGCTCAGGCAGTGTAAGGTTGTTTTACTTTCACCTCAGCAGCCCCAGATCCAGAGGGTAGGTTAGGCTGTAAAATTCATTTGTCACAATTTGGCACATACCCAGCACAGGTAATTGTTCCATAGGGGGTCCAGTGCCCTGATAAATCAGAATTGGAAGTGGAATGGGGAAGGCTTCCCCTAAATAAGCTGGCGAACAGGCTGGGAGCACCTGTTGTCTGATATAGAATCATAGAATATCAGGGTTGGAAGGGACCTCAAGAGGTCATCTAGTCCAACCCCCTGTTCAAAGCAGGATCAATCCCCAACTAAATAATCCCAGTCAGGGCTTTGTCAAGCCTGACCTTAAAAACCTCTAATGAAGGAGATTCCATCACCTCCCTAGGTAACTCATTCCAGTGCTTCACCATCCTCCTAATGAAAAGTGTTTCCTAATATCCATCCTAAACTTCCCCCACTGCAACTTGAGACCATTACTCCTTGTTCTGTCATCTGCTACCACTGAGAACAGCCAAGCTCCATCCGCTTTGGAACCCCTGTTCAGGTAGTTGAAAGCAGCTATCAAATCCCCCCCTCATTCTTCTCTTTTGCAGACTAAACAATCCCAGTTCCCTCAGCCTCTCCTCATAAGTCATGTGCTCCAGCCCCCTAATCATTTTTGTTGTCCTCCGCTGGACTCTTGCCAATTTTTCCCACATCCTTCTTGTAGTGTGGGGCCCAAAACTGGACACAGTACTCCAGATGAGGCCTCACCAATGCTGAATAGAGGGGAGTGATCATGTCCCTCAGTCTGCTGGCAATGCTTCTACTTATACAGCCCAAAATGCCATTAGCCTTCTTGGCAACAAGAGCACACTGTTGACTCATATGCAGCTTCTCGTCCACTGTAACACCTAGGTCCTTTTCTGCAAAACTGCTGCCTAGCCATTTGGTCCCTAATCTGTAGCAGTGCATGGGATTCTTCCATCCTACGTGCAGGACTCTGCACTTGTCCTTGCTGAACCTCATCAGATTTCTTTTGCCCCGATCCTCTGATTTGTCTAGGTCCCTCTGTACGCTATCCCTACCCGCCAGCATATCTACCACTCCTCCCAGTTTAGTGTCATCTGCAAATTTGCTGAGTTCAGTCACGCCATCCTCCAGATCATTAATGAAGATATTGAACAAAACTGGCCCCAGGACCAACCCTTGGGGCACTCTGCTTGATACCAGTTGCCAACTAGACATGGAGCTATTGATCACTACCCATTGAGCCCAACAATCTAGCCAGCTTTCTATCCACCTTATAGTCCATTCATCCAGCCCATACGACTTTAGCTTGCCAGCAAAAATATTGTGGGAGACCATATCAAAAGCTTTGCTAAAGTCAAGGAATAACATGTCCAATGCTTTCCCCTCATCCACAGAGCCAGTTATCTCATCATAGAAGGCAATGAGGTTAGTCAGGCATGACTTGCCCTTGGTGAATCCATGCTGACTGTTCCTGATCACTTTCTTCTTCTCTAAGTGCTTCAGAATTGATTCCTTGAGGACCTTCGCCATGATTTTTTCCAGGGACTGAGGTGAGGCTGACTGGCCTGTAGTTCCCCGGATCCTCCTTCTTCCCTTTTTTAAAGATGGGCACTACCATAGCCTTTTTCCAGTCATCCAGGACCTCCCCTGATTGCCATGAGTTTTCAGAGATAATGGCCAATGGCTCTGCAATCACATCCGCCAACTCCTTTAGCACCCTCAGATGCAGTGCATCCGTCCCTATGGACTTGTGCTCCCAGCTTTTCTAAATATTCATGAACCACTTCTCTCTCCACAGAGGGCTGGTCACCTCCTCCCCATGCTGCGCTGCCCAATGCAGTAGTCTGGGAGCTGACCTTGTTCGTGAAGACAGAAGCAAAAAAAGCATTGAGTACATTAGCTTTTTCCACATCCTCTGTCACTAGGTTGCCTCCCTCATTCAGTAAGGGGCCCACACTTTCCTTGACCTTCTTTTTGTTGCTAACATACCTGAAGAAACCCTTCTTGTTACTCTTAACATCTCTTGCTAGCTGCAACTCCAAGTGTGATTTGGCCTTCCAGATTTCACTTCTGCATGCCTGAGCAATATTTTTCTACTCCTCCCTGGTCATTTGTCCAACCTTCCACTTCTTGGAAGCTTCTTTTTTGTGTTTAAGATCAGCAAGGATTTCACTGTTAAGCCAAGCTGGTCACCTGCCATATTTACTATTCTTTCTGTAGCAAGAATATAACCCCTGTTCCCTACCCCTCTTTATCCTTGTAGAAGGGGGGGCAGTGGGGTCCCAATGATCGTGGTGAGACCAGATTAACAGGGTGGCGAGTGAATCTGGTCACATTTTCTGAAGAAACAGTGCCTCAGAAACTAATGATTAGTTGAACCTGAAATTTTCCTGGGAGCATAGTGAGTGTGAGGAACTTCTGATGAACCATAGTTCCTGCCTAGTTTCCTGCCAGCTCGCCTGGTAGGCTACTGGGTACCCAGATCCAGGTTCTTCAGCTCCAGGGCACCCCACCATGTGGACTGTCCCAAGGCTGGGGACCCAAGGGCTTCCAGACTCCTGGGTCACTTGGCTTCCAGGCCTCTCCACTCCTGCAGTTTGGTGAGCCAGCTGGCCTGGGGAGTCTGGCAGCCAAGGGAATCAGCTGGCCTGGGATTCTGGAAGCCCTGGGTTCCCTGTTCCTGGAGCAGTCTGCACGCTGAGGCTGCCAGGGACCCACAGACCTGGCAACTGCTGAATAAATTTGACATGATTCTTGGCAGTGTCACCACTGATCACCATTTAATTGCAGCAGCGTCGCTGGCAAGAATCATGTCAAGTTCACTCAACAGTTGCCAAGGCTTCCAAAGGCGCATAGTTCATTTCAGATACGCCATGTGTCTGGGTGTGTTTCCAATATAACATTTTTATGGAATTTCTGGTTTGTGGGAATTTTAGAAAAACTTGTTTGCCATCCAAATAGGAAAGAAACCTAATGTCAAAATTTCCCACAAACTGGAAATTCCAAGTTTGGGACCACTCTAGTGGGAAGCTGATGTCAGCCCTGCACCAGGTGGCTCGGAGTATAGAAGAAAGAGTCACCTGTACTGGACAAGTTATTGCAGATAGTTCTTAGAAGTGTTTATTTCTAAAATTGCCTACTAGTCAAACCAGCTCCCTGATATCTTCCCTTCATGCCTGGCACAATGGCCTTTGCTTTACTTTATGTAAATCTAAGTAGGCTGTGCCTTTCTTCTCCTTATTAAGATGAACTATCAAGTACTAACGCAGAGTAGTACAGTGGAAGCATGCCATGGATGATGTGCTGGTTCACTCTCCATCTAACAGCAGTATCCTGGCAGGATTTTGTTTTTGTTTTCATTTCACCTAGGTCAGCTGTTTCACAGAGCTATACACCAAAGCTTCAACAAGTGGAAAGTAAAACTGTTTCTCACAGCTGAGTCATCTGTTCCAAGCCTGTGCACCTGGACTTTGTCCAGAGCACTAGGAATTGGATCCAACTAAGAACAGCAGGATTTGGCCCTGTCAAGAAATGACTTGCATTTGTTTCATGGAAGCATTTTTTTCTCTCACAGCTAATGTTCTCCTCCCACCTGCTCCTTCAGTGAAATCAAAATACTAAATTTGGGATATTACGTTCAATACCATTGCAATTAACTGGTGTCATTAGACACAGGATTTAAAAATAAAGGCACCGTCTGGTGAAGGGAAAATATTCGTATTCAAACACAAATATATTTAATTATAACAAGGGCTATGCTGACAATTACAGTTGCTGCTTTTATAAATGTCTGTCATTTCAGTTTGGTCCCAGCATGAAAAATCTTCCATCTTTTGTACTGATATCCCATCCCTGGAACAAAAGTAAATGGAGACTAAAATTGGGCTTTGAATGTCTAGCATTCTCTTGCTTTCCATTAGTTATAATAGCATTCTTTAAATACTGATTTTTCCTCTTTGCTTTGTTTAAGGAAAAAAACAAACTTGAGATTCAAAAAAAGATCCTTCTTAGAAATGATAACATATGAGCGCAGTAGAGACTGGAACTTCTCATGGTCAGTCACAAAATATATCATTAGTCAGTTTAAAATCATATAGGCTTTAAAAGATATCTGAAAGCCTATCATGCAGTTAGGGAACATAATTAGGACGTTTGATTTTCACATTGGTCAGCTCAGGACCAACACACAATTTCAACATTCACTAGGTTTTAACATAACCAGTGCAACCTTTTCTCCACTTACATAGCATTGTTACTGGAGCAAGCCATGCAGGGGGGTAATGCTTTATATTCCAGTGCAGTCACATAGGGCAAGTGACAATCTTTATTTTTTTACAACAAATATATGGCCAAATTCAGCCCAAAGTAAGTGGATGCCCTGGTTATCGCCAAGTGAAATTAAAAAGTGAGGTAGCTGATAGCCACTCACCTGCTGGATAACTTACGCTAAGTAATAACTTGCCCTCATTCAGTATGTATGTAAATAAAGGAGCAGAAAGGATGGTGTAGAAAAAAAGCCATGAGCAAAAATGGCTAACGAAAGGCAGGACTATTTCTTCCTCCTCCCATCCCCACCTCCCTCCATACACTTAAATTGATACCCATATGGTCCTGGACACTTCTGGTGTCAAATTTAGCCAGGGCAGAAGCAGACACAGCTTCTATTGCATGAATTTCAATTAACCTGCATACATTTTCTCACAGCAGCTAAGGACCATCATAAGCATCATCACCAGAAATTCCAAATTCAAGTTATGCTTCAACCAGCTTTGCCTGTCATAAACACAGAGCTGCATGTACATTTTTAAAAAAAGAAAAGAAAGAAAAACTAACAAACCAAAACACTACACTGTACACACAATTCTCCACTAGGGAAGAGGGTGGAACAGAGAAGGAACCACATGTAACAGATATTAGTCACATCAGCTAATGCGCTACTATGTAACACATGTCCTAGAATTTCACCTAGTTACCCCTATATTGAGCCACAGGTGCTGAAAGTAGGGGTGTTGGGGATGCTGCCACACCCCTGTCTTGAAGTGGATTCCATCTTATACAAGGTTTACAGTTTGGATCAATGGCTCTCAGCACTCCTGTATTGAACACAATAACTTGTTTGGCTGAAGTAGTTCTTCCAGAAAGGCATCCAGTCTTGATCTGAAGACTTCAAAAGATGAAGAAGCCACCATTTCCCTTTCTCCAATGGTTAATCAATCTCACATATTTTTAATTTAAATTGTCAGGCTTTAACTTCCAGCCATTAGTTCTTGCTATGCTTTTCTCTGCTAATTTAAAGAACCTGGATGATTTGGAAAAAGGGGTGAACAGTGAGGTGGTAAAATTTGCAGATGATACAAAACTTCTCAAGATAGTTAAGTCCAAAGCAGACTGCAGAGAGTTACAAAGGGACCTCACGTGACTGGGCAACAAAATGGCAGATAAAATTCAATGTTGAAAAATGGAAAGTGATGCACATTGAAAAACATAATCCCAATTATACATATAAAATGATGGGGTCTAAATTAACTGTTATCATTGAAGAAGGAGATCTTGGAGTCATTGTGGATAGTTCTCTGAAAAATCCACTCAATGTGCCATGGCAGTCAGAAAAGCTAACAGACTCTTGGGCATCATTAGGAAAAGGATAGATAATAAGACAGAAAATATCATATTGCCTCTATATAAATCCATGGTATGCCCACATGTTGAATACTGTGTGCAGGTCTGGTCACTCCATCTCAAAAAAGATATATTGGAGTTGGAAAAGGTTCAGAAAAGGGCAACAAAAATGATTGGGGTATGGAACGGCTTCCGTATGAGGAGAGATTAATAAAACTGGGACTTTTCATCTTGGAAAAGAGATGACTAAGGGGAGAAATGATAGAGGTCTACAAAATCATGACAGGTGGGAAGTAAATAAGGAATTGTTATTAGCTCCTCATAACACAAGAACTATGGGTCACCAAATCAGATTATTAAGCGGCAAATTTAAAAGAAAGTATTTCTTCACACAACACACAGTCAACATGTAGAATTTTTTGCTGGGAATGTTGTGAAGGATAGGACTATAAAAAGAAGGGCTCAAAAAAAGAACTAGATAAATTAATGACGGATAGGTCCATCAGTGACTATTAGCCAGGATGGGTGGGGATGGTGTCCCTAGCCTCTGTTTGCCAGAAGCTGGGAATGGGCAACAGGGGCTGAATCACTTGATGATTATCTGTTCTGTTCATTCTCTCTGAGGCACCTAGCATTGGCCACTATTAGAAGACAGGATACTGGACAAGATGGATCATTGATCTGACCCAGTATGGTTGTTCTTATGTTCTTAACCCTTTAGTACCCAATATTTTCTTCATGTGAAGGTATTTATACCCATAATCAAGTTTCATTGCTATTTTTTTTTAATATACTAAGCATATAGAGCTTTTTGTGGCTCACTGTAAGGCATTTTCTCTAGCCCTTGAATAACTGTTCTGGCTCTTTTCTGCACACAACAACTGTTTGGAGTATCTCGGTGTTACATTAGCTGATTAAAATATGACCATATAGATCTTTGTTGCAACCACTGTTATATATTTGCAACAAATCTTGTACAACGATTGTCAAGTAAGGTGTTCATGGAAAGTTATGATTTGCTGAATATGATTATGCTATTTGTATGCATGTATCATTTTTGTATTTGAAGCTATGAATATTGGCTCTGTACCTGGATTTCAAATGTTTACTCCTGGGGTAATGCCCACAAAGTAGTTAGCCTGCACATCTTGGAAGGACTATTCAAACTGAGTGGCGCATCAAAAGAACATTTAACTCACAGTAGAAGATGCCCATCTACCCTGAATGGACTTTCTTGTGAACATGCTTATTGAGGTATAGGCAATGGTTTCTCCTGTGTCTAAGCGGACTCATGCATGGAATGTGACTTGTCATGTGACTCCAAACACTATCTTGTCACCTGTTCTTTTCCACTAGCTGTGCTGAGGGCTTTGTTTGAAACAATGGGCTTCCCTCCATATGGCAGAAGCTATAAAAGGTCCTGGAAATACCTTCATTTTGCCTTTTCCTGCTCAAACCTCTTTCCTGCTCAAGCCTCTGGATTATGAATTTATACTAATGGAAGCATTCTAACCAAGAGATTGAGGACCTTCAAATGATTTGGAAGCAACCAGAGACTTAACTTATGACAGCAGTTTATTCCATCTCTGCTACAAGCCTGAACCAACTTTGCAATTATTATATGTATTTGATTCATTTAATGAATTTGAACTCTCAGCTTTCTTTCTTTTTATAAATATAAACTTTTATATTTCAGATACTAAAGGATTGGCATCAGCATGATTTTTGAGTAAGATCTGAGTTAGCTATTGACCTGGGTGTGTGTCTGGTCCTTTGGGATCAGAAGAACCTTTTGTTTGATGAGCCTGGTTTTAAAGAACCACTTATTTTTAAATCCAGTGTTTTTGGTGGTGATACAAGGACTGGGATACCTAAGGATACTGCTTTCCTGACTTCTTGTTAGCCAGTGTGGTGAGACAGAAGTTTACTTTTGTTGCTGGTTTGGTATATCTTATGGAAGAATAGCCAACAGTTTGTGGTGAATCTGCCCCATTTCTCAGCAGTTTGTCCTGAATTTGGTATTCTAAGGGCTGGTCCACACTAGGGGGGAAAATTGATCTTAGATACGCAACTTCAGCTACGTGAATAATGTAGCTGAAGTCGAATATCTAAGATCAGATTACTCACCCATCCACACCGCGCGGGATCGATGTTCGCGGCTCTCTGTGTCAATTCCGGAACTCCGTTGGAGTTGATGGAGTTCCGGAATCGATATAAGCGAGCTCGAGGATCGATATATCGCGTCTAGATTAGGGCTGGTCCACACTACGGGGGGGAAATCGATCTTAGATACGCAACTTCAGCTACGTGAATAACGTAGCTGAAGTCAAATATCTAAGATCAGATTTCTCACCTGTCCACACCACGCAGGATCGATGTTCGCGGCTCTCCGTGTCAATTCCGGAACTCCGTTGGGGTTGATGGAGTTCCGGAATTGATATAAGTGCGCTCGGGGATCGATATATCGCGTCTAGATTAGACACGATATATCGATCCCCGAGCAATCGATTTTAACCCGCCGATACGGCTGGTAGTCTGGATGTGGCCTCAGTTGTGACCCACAAAGGCACAGTTACACCCATTATCAGTTTCACCAGTGCTGTATACACATATAAAAATCTCCATCCCCTTCCTACTCACTGCTGCCCTGTTTATACATCAGGGAATCACATTGCATTGGGAGCTCCTGTAGAATTGGCCACTGTTATCCCTAAATCCTTTTCAGAGTTACTGTTTTCCAGGATTCAAGCCTTCATTCTGTGGGTGTGCCCTGCACTCTTTGTTCCTAGATGATGATCTAGCATTCAGCTGTATTAAAATGCATTTTGAATGGACCCAGATTACCAAATGATCCAGATAGCTCTGTATGACTAGGCTGTCCACATTATTTACCTCTCTACCAATTTTTTTGTCAGCTACAAATTTTATCAGTTGTGATTTTTATACTTACGTCTGGAAAACGTTGAATAGTGTTTGGCGTAGCACTCACCCCATGTCACAGTTCAGGACAACTGCATCTATATTTCCCACACTGTGTTCCACCAAGGGCACACACTCTAGTCTCCTGGATTCTCTGCCATCATGCCTTTTGGACAGAGATTCCTATCTCTCTCCCTTCTGATTGGGGGTTTTCTAGGCTGCACAGTTCCCTGCCTACACTGTGATTTTCCCAGGAAGCCAGACTGCTTAAATAGGCCAGCATCTGTGCTTTGCTTTCTCTTTGAAGGCGATAAACATCTGTAATTACCAGCAGTCACAAATTACCACACAGGTCTTTATAAGCACACACATGTATTATTAAGGTGAAAGCATTACAGAGAAAACATAAAAAAAAACAATAAAAGTTCTGCTATGGATGATACAAAGTAACCAGAGGTCACCCATTAGTCTAATGGGCCCTGATTAGGTCAAAGTCCTTCCAATGATTCCAAAGAGGGATTGGAGTCCGCCTGGGACAGAAGGTCCTGTCCATTTCCTGGATCAGAAAGAAGGTTCCGAGTCAGCTTAAACTCAGGTTAAATATCCAAAAGTCCTTTCTTTGGCTGTTGGCAAATCCAGTTTGAACTAGTATACGTGAGCCTTTCCAAGTATTTCTCTTGTGGTGTTATAACCTGAATGAATTTGACTAATCCATCCCCATTACTATTTATTTCTGGAGGAGCTCTGGTCATCGTTCCCAGTAAAATTACATAAAATCCCTCGCCTACAATGATACATGAATCTAATATAGTAAGATCCTCCAGTGATATTGCAGGAAATTGTCATATGTATCAGACTATGGAACCGTATTCCATGATGATTCCCAACAGACCACTACCTTTTGAGATCTGTCAGCCAGTTTTAAATCCATTTAATGTGTGTGTAAAAGAGTTCACTGGGGCCCGACCCTCTCCGAGGCGGAAGGGAGCCACGCTGGCTCACTACACACCAATGGGTCTGGGGAAATAGTCCGGCCGGGGGTTTCCCTCGATAGCCCTTGCGGTAGTCGGCTGCATGGTGGTTACGTCTGGCCCCGGCTCCGGCAGGGCAACAACCACTGGGTCCAGAGGCTTAGGCCCTCAGGCAGGGCTGAGCCGTAACAACATTTATGAGCCCGGCCCTAGGTCAGGGTGGGCAACAACCACTGGGTCAAGATGCTCAGGCCCTCAGGCAGGGCTGAGCCGAAACAACAATTATGAACCTGGCCCTAGGTCAGGGCGGGGCAACAACCACTTAGTCAGGAGGCTCAGGCCCTTAGGCAGGGCTGAACAATAGTAACAGTTTTTGGCCTCCTCAGGCCAGGGAGAGGGGGAGTCTGCCACCCAGGAATGGGGTGGCAGGGGGGACGCAGGCCTTCCCACTCCACTGCGTCCCAGCCCGGGGCCCTAGCAGTGGCTGATGATCCGCTGCTTAGTCAGTGGGGATCCTGGCCGCAACACACTGACATAGGCTCTGGTAATACTGCAGCCAGACTGGGGTCGGCTGCCCCCGAGCTACTTCCGTACTCCCCCTCTGGCCCTACCTGGGTCCTGATGTCGGCCTCTGCAGGGTCCAGGAGCATGGGATCATCACGGCCGGGGCTGGTTGGCAGATCCAGCAACTCCTCTGGGTAGCTGGCACAGGGTAGCTCTGGCAGCTCCTCCGGGTAGCGGGCGTGGGGTAGCTCCGGCAGCTCCTCCGGGTAGCGGGTGCAGGGTAGCTCTGGCCAGTCTGGGCGGCTGCCTTGGGCCGCAGGAGCTTCCCAGTCTCGAGCTCCCCTAGGAACGTCTGCTCTCTCTGGTGGCTGGGCCCCTACTGAGCCCTGAGGGCCAGCCTTTATAGTTCCGGGTCGCTGCCTGACCCTTTGAGGGGCGGGCTCAGAGCTCGCTAGCTTCACGCACTCTGGCCTCCGGCTGGGCTCTTCCTCCTCCGGGGCGGAGGGGAGCCACACCGCCTCACTACAGTGTGTTTTATTGATTTTTGTATAGTGCAGATTTTTAATCGGAATCTCATGCAATACAAAGTCAAAGGCCTTACAAAAGTCTATTACATCTACTCAATTACCTTTACTAACCAAACTTGTAATCTCATCAAAGAATGAAATCATGTTTGTTTGAAAGGACCTATTTTCTGTAAAATCATGTTGACTGCCAATAATTTCATTCCCATCGTATATTTCTGTATTGATTGAGTCCTGTATTATTTCCATTATTTTGTCCAGGAATGATGTCACACTAAGTGTCTACAATTGTCCTAGGTCATCCTGCTTGCCCTTTTTTGAATATTGGCACAAAATTAGCACTCCTCCATTCTTCTGGAATTTCCCCAGTATTTCAAGACTGATAAAAAAATAACATCGATGCGCCAGAGATCTCCTTAGCCAATTCTTTTAGGACTCTTGCATGCAAGTTACCCAGGCCTGTTCATTTAAAAATGTTTATCCCTGGGAGATGCTGTATAACATCCTCCTTAGATGTAATGGACTAGAAGTTAGTTTATCATCCTCATGTGATATGATTACAACATCCTGCTTCTTTCCAGATATAGAACAGAAATATTTTATTGAAATTTCTGCATCTTTATTAACAATTTTACTATTTCTATCTAGTAATGGGTTTATACCATTTTAATAATTCCTTTGTTCCTCACATATTTAAAAAATTATTTTTAATAACCTTAGTCTTGCCAGCTATCAATTTTTCCCTTTGATATATTTAGCTTCCTTTATCAATTTTCTACACTTTATAACTTCTAATTTATGTTCATTCCCATTTTTTTTAGATAAATATTATTTCTAATTGCTTCCTTCAATTCTCCTCTTAGCCAAGATGGACTTTTGTCCAAAATTGTCCTCTTTCTTTATTATGGAATCATGGAGTTTTAGCTGTGTAATAAATTCTTCTTAAACCATTCTAATTTTTCATTCACATTTTCTGTCTAAATTTTTCCTCCCAATCAATTTTGAACCTGAGATAATAGAATAGGAGGTTGAATAAATGGTGCTAATGTGAATGAAATGCACAGGGAATGTGAAGATGAAATCAAGCCCAGCCAACCACTTTGCTGCTGTCCCTCCTCCTGATGTCACCCCAACATGAAACTTAAATGGAGTGCAGGCCTTGCACTGGTACTTTGCATCGGAATGAATTCCACTCATTCAACATTCCAACCAGCTTCACCAGGGTTCGGTATGCTCTATCCACAATACGAGATCAGTCAAAGTGAATGTGGGCACATACTAAATTAGTACAAGTTGCTAAATTCCATCATTCACATGTATTTCAGACCAATTGATACCATTCTTTTTTGGGATACCCAATATATATATAATATAAATTTTTGGGATACCCAATATAAGTGCTCAACACTTTCTGAAAACAAGCCTCTTTAAGTTATCTCAAAGTAGGCACCCAAAAATTTGAAACACACAAAATCAATGACCTTTTAAAATCTTGGCTTATATATTTATATAATATCCCAGATATTGCATAGTTTGGTTTGACATGATTTGTTCTTGACAAATCCATGATGACTGATAAATAGCTAAGACAGGTAAAGGATAAAAGGGAGAACAAAGGTATTGAAAAGGGAAGTCACACAGCAGGTCAGATGCAGAGCTGAGAACTGAAACCAGGTTTCTTAATACCCAGTCCTACTTCATATCTATTATACCACACTGCCTTCTAATTTAATGGCTATAGACACAAGAACTTGGCTGTGGTATGTTTTTCCATATATTACACTAATTGATAGGCTGCCCTGTAGTGATGTAATATACATTTCCTGATGACCCGTAATCTATTCTGGGCTCCTTAATTTGCAAAATTCCCGTTGGTTTTAATGTGTGTTTTGCCTGAGAAAGGGGTTTAAGATTGGGCTCTGTACCAGAGGTAAACAAGAAATGTTGACTGGCATTTGTGTGTTAAAATGCATTCATTTTAGCAACTCTCTCTGTCTAGCTGTCACAGTACAGGTAATGCGTTTGATCCCAGTGCTAGAAGAGAAGAGATACCAGTTCTTGGACCAGGCGGAACACAAAATGAAAGTGACCCAGGGAAATGCTGGCTTTTGAAGCCTGAAGATACTTTAAGGAGTGGAGAAGAACTTGTAGCCAATTCAACAGAAGTGAGTTTTAAGAATGAATTTTAAAAGAGTAGCATACTTTAGTAATGTAAGTGCAGAGACACTGTATCTGTCAACCTTATCTGGTAACAAGTAGAATAAAGGATCACTAATTCAGAATTGTAAATTAGTCCCCATTTTGAAGGTTTTACAAGGCTGCAAAAGCACCAAACATAAACGATAACCAGGGCAACTAGGCCGCGATTACGTCACATGCTACAACCTCCTATTTATTCCTAGCTTTGTATTTAGTTTCCTTGTTAGATACCTAGCAGCCACATTTTGTTTCATTTGCACTGTACTAAACAACAAGCTGGAATTCCATTCATAGTGTTTTTTACTCTTTTGCTGATCCTCCAGTATTATTTACCTAACAAATTTACCTCTCTCTCTGGGGCATGCAAGGTTCTAGTTGCAGTGACACTCATCCAGTCCTGCAGTGCAAGGGGGAGAAGGCTTGAGGGTGTGTAAATCTGAATGCGAGTGTATAGCTATACTGTGGTGGTACGAGTGGAGAGAAGCAGAGGCGCAGAGGCATTTATCCGCTAATTGTAACTCTACTTTGTGGCTTTAAACAATGTTTGCAATAATATGTGAATAGTCCACTGAGACTTACTCCAACACGCTATTCTGATCATAAGGGAAATTTCAACTATTAAGTTTCTGGCAAACCTTTCCCATTAAAGCATGTCTGGGGGCCAATGTTATTCTGATATTCTTAAAATACATTGTTGCAAGATATACCAGGAATATACTGCTCAAGGGCCAAATTTTGTCAGGTATTCTGTCCTCTCTACATTTATGTCCCTCCCATTCATATCAGTAGGAGTACTGCAGTTGTATTGCAGAGAGAGTGACTATTTAGCAAAATATTATCATGCAGTTATGACAGAAGAAAATTTCCCTGATATATAATGAACCACGTGCCCTGTGAATACACAGTCACATTGCCGTAAGGAATGCTGTAATACTCCATTATGACAGACTAATGGCAGCTACAAAAGAAGAAAAAAATCAGTACTTCTATAAGTATCTGTTTTTCATATTTTCTGCATTATTCGTGTCATTTTTTGGTTTTCTACAACTAAGAAAAATCTGAAATGGCTGTTATAGCACACAAACTGCTTTTATTTCATATAAAATATACGAGTGAATTTATCATCAAAGTGAGCCAGCACCAGCACTGGCAGCCACTGTGTAAATTTCCCTACACAACTCTGTTAATGTATTTCCATCCTGATCCATAATACTCTCATTATTACAGTCTGAGGCTTTCGAGCAGAGATTAGCAATAACACTGAATTGTGCCATGATGTTTGGATTAGGTTGTGCATAAATGGGGTCTAACGTAAGCCAACAAACAATTTCCCCTTGAACTCAGATCTCCAGAGATGAAAGACTAGTTGAATTGAACTACTACTGCATCCTCACCTCCTGACTACTAAAAGTGGTTTTTTTAAGCTCTGTATTTCATATCTGCCACTCATTGTTATCCATTATAATTTAGCCTGTTATTTCTGATATTTTTATTTTAAAAAGTGGAAAAAAACCAAAACCACCTGTCTACTGCTATTTTGCAATTTCTTCATAAGGATCATCTAATAACCCAGGCTTCATTTGTACCTACACAATTCAGTATCTTCCTACATAATTTTAAGTTAAACCATAGAAAATTCAGTTTGATGCCATCTTTTCAGAGTTTTAACTGGAGTATTTCTTTATTGCATTGCATATGAGAGCTAAAAAGGCACCTGTATAATGCTTTAGATAATTTAGACAAATGTTAAAGATACAATCTACACATTGAACAACTTATCCTCATCCCTTATAGCTAGAATTATTCAAGTACAAAGCTCATGGGGGGAGGGATAGCTCAGTGGTTTGAATATTGGCCTGCTAAACCCAGAGTTGGGAGTTCAAATCAATGTGGGGCAACAACAGTAGTGGAGAAAGGGAGATGAACTCAATCCCTTCTAGTTCTAGGAGATAGGTATATCTCCATTATTTTTTTTTTTGATGAATCAAAAAATACCGCACTCTCCCTACAGACATCAACTCACTCTGTGCTTCCCTATTGCCAAAAACCTCTGCGCATACACTACTGTGTACAGTAGTGCATACCAAAGTAAATTAGAGAAGTCAGATCAAAACTGTAAATAAATTAAACAGATTTTTTAAATTTACCAATTCAGCTGAACTGAAATGCAAATTGTGTAAATTTCCAGTACATTTCTGATTTTCAGTCAATCATGAAACAAATTAATTGAAACATGCAATTATTGGAAGATGATATAAGGTGATGTGATATTTCTCACTACCACACATTCAAAGTTATGATAAATGTGTTATGACTGGGCACAGCCACAAACACTAATTCCGTGAGCTACTTTATTCATCATGACTTCTACTAAGGTGGTGTTTTAACTGAGTTTGACTTCAGTGGTACTACTCACAAGACCAGAGTTACTCATGGGCATATGTGTTTGCAGGCTCTCGAGCTGCCTGTTTAAGTCAATGTGCTGTCCAAAAAATTAGTACCGTATCAAAGAGCTTATGTCATTTCCGTAGTTCTTTCTTGCCAAGTCTGAGGGTGGAGTTTTTTTACCCCTGAATCTCAACAAAATTCGTACTGAGGGAAATCCTTTGCAAGGTATGAGGAACTGTAGGTGTCAAGATGATCGTTGGTACTTTTTCAGGCTTATTGTTCAAGGCTCCTGAGGTCCAGCAAAGGCAAACTTTTGCATCACCCCATGAAACTCAAGAATTAGGGTCCAAAATTGCAAGCTTTTCACTCAAAATATTCCTATTCAAGTAATCAGGAGTTCCACATATACAGGGTTTGCAGGATCAGACCACTGATGCTTAAAAAGCCAATTCTGGGACTCTGATGCAGCAAGCTTACTAAATTTAATTTTTGGGTGACTTAAGGTTTTTGTTAATGGTCAGTTTAGATCTGAGAACAGTCAGGCTATAACAGGGGTTCTCAAACTGGGGGTCGTGACCCCTCGTGAGGTTACAAGGTTATCCGGGGGTCATGAGTAGATGCCTCCCAGCTAGCTAGCAAGTGTGCTGTGAAGTCTGCACTAGTAAGTCTGCTGTGAAATAGGAACAAACATACAAAAATCACTTTTCACAGCAGACTTACTAGCTAACAAGTCTGCTGTGAAAACTGATATTTGTATTTTTGTTGTCACTTTTCACAGCCTCCTACCTAACTAGCAAGTTCACTGTGAAGTTTGCACTAGCAAGTCTTCTGTGAACAATGATAGTAATAATCATACAAATATCAAATTAAAATACTGTTAAATATAAAAAGTGTGCATAAATTATGTATATAGCTCTGTGACAGGGTATTCCATGGCCTTTATGGCTCCCTACATGAGGCCCCACAGCCCCGCTACATCCCCACACCAAAAAACAGTGCAGTGTCAGGAAAGGAGAAGTAAAGGTGGGTCCTCCAACCCTGCCTAGAGAGGCCTCATGGAAGCAGCCAATCAGAACCCAGCAGGCTCAGACAAAAGAAGCTGTAGTGCCCTACCTAGTTACTTCCTGGCTGAGACCAGAGGGGAAAGGAAGGGGCACTCCCCTCCCCTCCCCTCCCCTCCTATGGCCAAAGGAACTTGAGAGATAATCAGGGTTTATTTCTGTTTTTGCTTAAGCTGTGTTTGCAGGGAGGGAGAGAGAGGACTTAAGAACCTTAACCCTGAGCTAAGGGTGAAGCTAAAAGGGGCCAGCCAGGAAGAAGTCCAGGGAAGAAGCAGCAATTAACTGAAATTGAATAGTATGTGGCTGCTATGTATTGGGTCTGTGGACTGGAACCTGGAGTGCTTGGGTTCCTCTGACAGCTGCAGTGGCACTAACCCCTAGCAGAAAAAGGGGCTTATTTGTGAACCTGAACAAAGCCTTGAATTTAAGAGCCTGAACAAAGCTCAGAGCTGGTGCTGAAGACCCTGGCAAGATCAATGGGATTGTTCATTTATTGGACTCTTGTTTACACTGGAGAAGGTTCACTTTGGACTTTATAACTTGGCCAGATAGCCAGACCACAGAAGACCCACCAAGATCAACTGACACCCCGCAAGGGGCACCAGAGTCAAGAAAAGGACTGCAGTACCACTAGGAGGCATTCAAGAGGTCAGTGCCCCCATTATGAGCACCCAAATGTCTTCAATAAGATAAGTCCTTGTCTTAAAGCAGTGATACTCAGACTGAGGCTTGTGAGCTGCAAGTGGCTCTTTAATAGCAAAGAGCCTTGTGGCGCCTTATAGACTAACAGACATTTTGGAGCATGAGCTTTCATGGGTGAATACCCACTTCATTGGATGCATGTAGTGGAAATTTCCAGGGGCAGGTATATATAAGCAAGCAAGAAGCAGGCTAGAGATAACGAGGTTAGTTCAATCAGGGAGAATGAGGCCCTCTTCTAGCAGCTGAGGTGTGAAAACCAAGAGAGGATAAACTGGTTTTGTAGTTGGCAAGCCATTCACAGTCTTTGTTTAATCCTGAGCTGATGGTGTCAAATTTGCAGATGAACTGAAGCTCAGCAGTTTCTCTTTGAAGTCTGGTCCTAAAGTTTTTTTGCTGCAGGATGGCCGCCTTAAGATCTGCTATCGTAGGTTGAAGTGTTCTCCTACAGGTTTTTGTATATTGCCATTCCTAATATCTGATTTGTGTCCATTTATCCTTTTCCGTAGAGACTGTCCAGTTTGGCCGATGTATATAGCAAAGGGGCATTGCTGGCATATGATGGCGTATATTACATTGGTGGACGTGCAGGTGAATGAACCAGTGATGATATAGCTGATCTGGTTAGGTCCTGTGATGGTATCGCTGGTGTAGATATGTGAGCAGAGTTGGCATCGAGGTTTGTTGCATGGATTGGTTCCTGAGTTAGTTACTATGGTACAGTGTGCAGTTACTGGTGAGAATATGCTTCAGGTTGGCAGGTTGTCTGTGGGCGAGGACTGGCCTGCCACCCAAGGCCTGTGAAAGTGTGGGATCATTGTCCAGGATGGGTTGTAGATCCCTGATGATACGTTCACCTGCACGTCCACCAATGTAATATACGCCATCATATGCCAGCAATGCCCCTCTGCTAGGTACATCAGCAAATTTCCACTACATGCAGCCAACTAAGTGGGTATTCACCCACAAAACTCATGCTCCAAAACGTCTGTTAGTCTATAAGGTGCCACAAGACTCTTTGCTGCTTTCACAGATCCAGACTAACACGGCTACCCCTCTGATACTTGGCTCTTTAATGTGTCTCCTGTGGCTCTTTGCAACACATGGTATTAAAACAGTGTGTGATTTAATTATTAACCAGTCATGATGCTTTTTACTGTGTTATTAACCAATTGTAGAATACTTGGTCTGTGAGAATAAAATATAAGTCTATTCACACTACTGTGGGTCTTTTGGGTAATGTTGGTCTCTAATTTGGCACCCGTACCACTGAGATCTGAGTATCGCTGTCCTGAGTATCACTGTTGCTAATCTTAGTAAAAAACATACAGACAACAGGAGGAAGGTGGTCTGTTGTGATCTCTGTTTTCAGAGAACAAGTTATAGGTAAGCAAGTCTGTTTTGTTTTTTTAATTGACTGTCTTTTATTCATCGCTGTTATTGAATGGACTTAATGAAGCTAATGAATGCAGATTTGAAAACTTCCCACATTTCAGAAGTGTTGTTTGGGGATTTCTGAGTGTGCAGCCTAAGGGAGAGCCACAAGGGGATATAGACTTCAGTAGTGAGGTTGGGACCGATTATGCAAACAGGCACAAAAAGAGGTGCTTCTTTATCAGCTGCCTGCATAGCAGTACCTGTATAAGAGGCAGCCACTAGCTCAGTCCCTGAACACCAGGCATGGCAGAGGTAATTACGGCACAGGCAGCGATGCTACATTCTTTAATGGGTGAGGAGCTGGGCCAATGACCTGTTCCTATCTGCCACCTGCTGTCTCACTCAACCTGGCATATGCCAGGCACCCTTTTGAAGTGTGTAGAACTTGCCACTTGAGTATGCACTTCCCTAGTGGTCCTCAGACACACAGGTTGCCCTTGATACCTCTGGACCTTGCTGCTTATGTCCCTATGGTGTATTAAAGCCACAACAGAGTTCCACATCAATATTTTTCTCCACCAGCCATGTTGTCTATTGCCAGCCAACCCAGCTTTTAATTGAGGGTATTTTTTTATTTTCAGACCTAGATTAACTCCCACTGCACAAGGTCATTATAGGTCAGTTTACTCTAGATTAGTGGTCCCTAACATTTTCTGGTCACTCCCCCCGCCTTACCTGGCTTGCACTGTGGCCAGGGACTGGGAGCCGGGGTCCAGGACTGGGAACTGGTGGCTGGGGCCACAGCCGGGGCTGGGGTTGGGGCCAGAGTGGCCCTGGGTGGTGCTTTCTCCCCACCTGCTCATGGGGGCTGTCCTAAACCCCCAGTGTCCCCTTGAACGCTCCTCCATGGCCCCCTAGCAGGATGCACTCCACAGTTTGGGGATTGTTGCTCTAGAGGGAACATACATTGTTTAACTTTCATGTCATGCATTTATTACATCTATAAACTGCTTACACTTATGGATTGTCTAATCTAACTTCTTGGATGTCATGTTGCTGGCTCATATGTTGTTCAGACATGGTATGGGAAATAGGTGTCAGGAAAAAATGTTTTTAGCAGGATAACTTAAATAACACAGCAACTGTTTTCTTGTTAACAATAACTCTCTCTTTTTTTCTGACTGAACAAGAAAGCATTTATTCCCTCATGAAGATATCTAATACATTGCACCTGTTCATGCTTTGGTGTCATAATGATTCAATCAAAGCTCTCCAGCTTTCCTGCCTGAGAATTGCTGGCCATTCTGGCTAGGGATATAAGAACGTTTGTTCATATTATTCAAAGCATAAATGTTGGTTGAAACCCAAGGACTAGAAAAGGACGGAAGGTGAAATATTTCCTCATCATTTGCTTTCTCTTTTTCTTCTGTTTCTTGCTGGAGCTAATCCTCCCCTAAGGGTTTCATTGTTTCAGTTTGAAAAACTTTTCTTAATTCTTGTTATCAAATAACTTGTATCCTCTATACAAGCTTCTGGAAAAGGATTTCAGAGAACTGACTCACCCTGCCCCTTGCCTGTGTTTTAAGCACTCTAATTAGTTATGCCAGATGGTGCTGATTATTTTCTCCTAAGTGGGTCAAGTATTAGTAGTAACTTGCATTTAATTAACCCTGCCTATCTTAATTTCGCTTTCAACTTACTCATAAATATAAACAATGCTTCTTCTGTTTCTCCTCACAGTTTAGCAAAGTCTAAATCATTTCCAAACACTATGAGTGGAAGTTGAGGATGTTCAGTGGCACCTAGCACCTTGTAGGAATGAACCCTAGGTGATTTTTTTTTCAGTAAGTGGATGAAAATAAAACTAACAGATCTTGGTAGAGCTTTCTGGGCTGGATCCGAAGTCCACTCAAATCAATGGGCATCCTCCCATTGACTTCAGTGGGGTTTGACTCAGGCCCTGAATTAAGAACTCAGCAGGATTGTCTGCATTCACCTTCATATAAATAATAATAATAAACTAGGAATTTACGTATTTAAATAAAACTGGTGTGCTTCCAGAAAATCAGGCAACAGAGACAATAAAAACAGTTGAGTAGGGACATGAAGTAGCTCAGTATACTGCTTATACTGTTACTTTCTCCAGCTAATCCAGCCATGTGCCTTCTAAATTTGATTAATTTATGTATGAATTTTAGGCAGATTCTGGTTTCGAAATCAACTATGACAAAACATGGGCTTTTGCTATCTATATCTCAATCTGTTAAAATGTTTTAGCAGATTCATTTCCGCTTCAATGGGCTAATTCTTCTATAAAATACTCATACGAATTAAAGATCAAATCTCTATCAATTGACTTACACTATTACAAAATATTAAGGAAGATCTAGAGAGATGGAAATCTCTAACTTTTTTCCATGAATTGGAAGAATAAATTTCTAAAAATAAATGCATTTGCTAGCTTTAATTAACTTTTTCAGGTTTTCTGTTACCTGAATCCTCTTTAGGAACTGACTGGGAAATACATTTGGTCTAACAAATGCCTTAAAATCATCTGAGTGCTTGTATCATATGTAGGAAAATGGTAACTTCTTCTCCTAGATTTCAAACTTCATTGCTTTTTGGCTCAAATAAGAACTATGCTAGATTTCCATAATAGCAGCTTTCAACAAAATTGAATTGTAAGAGAATTCTCTGATTTAATTAACTTATTCCAAAGAGAGTCTGGGAATTATTTTTTCACCTTTAATGACCAACCCTTATACTATACCTATCATTCATTTAACTATGGCCAAAAAGTGTCTAATATCCCCAGCTGCCTTCCTCATTTATCTCTTCTTTTTCCTATGTAAGACATTTATGGGAGTTTTTTGTTTTGTTTTTGTTCTGATCTCTTCAGAGGACTTCAATTACTGGTTAAATGCTGGCATAATCTCCATCACTAGAGTCTGAAAGAGTTTGTTAATTTATTGTTGTATAATATATACAGGAACAACTAACACAAATTATTTGAAGTATAAAGATAGGCCCATATATTGCTGTAATCCCAAAGCTGTAGTAATTTATCAACTAGCGCCATTAACATGTGTTTGAGTTAACCATTGAAATAAAATTAATGAGAATGAATATGCCCCTTGAACTCAGAATAATCTACCAGTACTATTAATCTTGGTGTCAAGCTGTTCCAAAGAACAATTTCTCTGCTTTCCCATAGCCTGAATCCTGGGGTGCTAATTACTAGTATTTAAACTAAGATTACTGTAGGTGGGGAGGCTAGCAGGTGACAAAAACGCAAGTAGAAATGTATTCAAATAATGCATGAGAAGTTCAGAGTTATGAAACAGTGCAGGTTCGTATCTGTTCCTAAACCATGCATAGACTGAGGATTTTGGGGAAGGTGGAGAAAAGGGAAAGCTATTAACTGGCAAATAATGATGCATTTTTTTATTTTAAAAAAGTTTAAAAACTTGGAAATGAAGTATGTTGTTGAACAAACTTTTTTACTTCTGTTCTCCAGGGGGAAAAAGTGAATTTTGTTACAGATTAACACAAAATGATTCTCCCCCCCACCCCGCTTTATGTCTTTTTGGTTTAGTCAGCAAACTGAAAAAGCAATTATTTTCATGCTCTGATACCAGTCTTGCATATTTTAAGAAGGTGAGAAGAGAAGTATAACTTTCTTCAGTCTCTTCATCCCTTCACTCTAGCTGGAGGTCCCAGACTCTTTCCCCCAAAGAAGCTCCAAACACTTTTCAGTCCATGCCCCCCCAGCTAAAAAAAAAAAAAGGTCCTTAGTTATTACCACCACTCTTGTCATTGAGTGTGGGACAGGAGCACTGTGCAACTGCACTTGAGCATATAGCTGAAACCAGCTGACGTGGAATCCCTGCCCAGTGTGTTTCCACAATACAGCTAATGTTTGGCGGATGGGTGAGATGTTGGGTAGAACTGTATGTCTTGGGGCTATAGTGGGATGGGACTTCCCCACCCTCCCTCCCCACAGTCTTGTTTCATGTTCTGACATGTTTTGGATAGACTTTGTGATTTTAAAATTTTTGAATATGTGCCTAGAGACTATGATGGGTACAAATGTACATAAATATGGAAAAATTAATGCTGTGAAGATGCGATAAGAGACAAAGAGATTCAATCAGAATTAGTCACTTAACACTAACACATTGCTTTAGACACCCAGCAAACCAGCCTAAAGACAAATAGATCTAATTATTTGTGCTAATGTGAGTGGAACATAGAAATTCTTCTTTTTATTTTGGACTCACCTTCCATGATTGTTGAAGGACTTTCATCAAAGTAAAACAAACTGTAACATTAACATAACATCTGAATTGTCTGTTTGAATGTTGTGTAAAATTCCTAGGGTGCAAGTGAGGTAATTTCAGCAAAAAATCTGAGAGGTGCTTGCAGGTTTGTTTGTTTGGTGCAGCTCATCATCCCAGTGTGTGGCAGATGATATTTAATAATGAGCAGAATTATGATAAGTATGATTTGCATAAATCTATAATGAGATATTGAATTGATTTCACCTGGCATGCCAGAAGCTGTCTGCTTACAGGAAAAAGTTAATCAGTTTAAAGGATGTTAATTAGCATCCCTGAAGACCTTCTTTGTAACAATAGACACTCATTCTGAAGATCCAGAAAGTTTACAGACACCTATTATGAATCAATCCATAAATACCTCTGTGGAAGAGGGGAGAAAGGATGTTGGTAGGATAATAAAATAAAGCAATTGGGTAATCACATTTGTGAGGAGTGTCTAGGCCGACAAATTGGCCGTGTCAAAGGAACTTGAGGAAAAGGTTTTGAATTGGTAAGAGATTGAGTCACAGAAAAGAGAGTCTTTGTATTTCTGACCAAAATGGCCAGAGGGGAATGCAGCATTCTAGAACTGTATCGTGTCCCTTTGCTTTTCACTGTACCTAAGCCAAGGTATGCCTACTTTGCTGGCCTTTGCAAAATATTCAAGTTAAGTCAGAGGTGGCAAACCATTTCTTTTGCTTTAGTATGGTGATGATGGGTTTTTCTTTGTTTAATCTAATTTTTACAGGACTACATGATCATAGAATTTTTGAATGGGTAATTTCATGCAGACCATGCCAGAAGAAAGCAGACTTCAGCCTCAAAACAGAAAGATAGCCAAGGTTAAAAGAGATCTGGAATGTTAGTCTCAGATCTTGGTCAAAGGGTCCTATCCAAGAGAGTGCGTCGCATACAGAGCTAAGGTCATGAGAACACAAGGCAGATGCCTACAGACTAAGGAGGAGACAGGAGGAGGAGAGGATGCCTGCAGGGAACAGTCTACATGACTAATTTTTCTGATCTCTTTTGAAATAGTCATCAAACTGTATCAACCTGTCATGTGTCTCATAGACTCATAGGTCAGAAGGGACCAATATGATCATCTAGTCTGACCTCCTGCACAAGGCAGGCCACAGAACCTCACCCATCCAATTTTATAACAACCCCTAACCCAGGACTGAGTTATTGAAATCCTCAGAATTGGTTTGAAGACCTCAAGCTGCAGAGAATCCACCAGCAAGCGACCCGTGCCCCACGCTGCAAGGGAAGACGAAAAACCTCCAGGGCCCCTGCCAATCCGCCCTGGAGGAAAATTCCTTCCCGCCCCCAAATATGGCAATCAGCTAAACCCTGAGCATGTGGGCAAGACTCACCAGCCAGCACTCAAGAGGGAATTCTCTGCAGTAACTCAGTTCCCATCCCATCCAACATCTCCCCGCAGACCATTGAGCAGACCTATCTGGTGGTAATCCAAGATCAATTGCCCAAATTAACGATCCTATCATAACATCCCCTCCATATACTTATCAAGCTTTGTCTTAAAGCCAGAAAAGTCTTTTGCCCCTACTACTTCCCTCGGAAGGCTGTTCCAGAACTTCACATCCCTAATGGTTAGAAACCTTCGTCTAATTTCAAGTCTAAACTTCCTAATATCCAGTTTATACCCATTCGTCCTCGTGCCTACATTAGTACTAAACTTAAATAATTCCTCTCCCTCCCTAACGTTAACCCCCCTGATATATTTATATAGAGCAAGCATATCCCCCCGCAGCCTTCTTTTGGCCAGGCTAAACAAGCCAAGCTCTTTGAGTCTCCTTTCATAAGGCAGTTTTTCCATTCCTCGGATCATCCTAGTAGCCCGTCTCTGAACCTGTTCCAGTTTGAATTCATCCTTCTTGAACATGGGACACCAGAACTGCACACAGTATTCCAGATGGGGTCTCACCAACGCCTTATATAACGGAACTAACACCTCCTTATCCTTGCTGGAAATACCTCGCCTGATGCATCCCAAAATCGCATTTGCTTTTTTAACAGCCGTATCACATTGGCGACTCATAGTCATCCTGCTATCAACCAATACCTCAAGGTCCTTCTCCTCCTCTGTCGCTTCCAACTGATGCGTCCCCAACGTATATCTAAAATTCTTATTATTAATTCCTAAGTGCATGACCTTGCACTTTTCACTATTGTATTTCATCCTATTTCTATTACTCCAGTTTACAAGGTGGTCCAGATCTTCCTGAATAGTATCCCTGTCCTTCTCCGTGTTAGCAATACCCCCCAGCTTTGTGTCATCCGCAAACTTTATTAGCACATTCCCGCTCTTTGTGCCAAGGTCAGTAATAAAAAGGTTAAATAAGATCGGTCCCAAAACCGATCCTTGAGGGACTCCACTAGTGACCTCCTTCCAGCCTGACAGTTCACCCTTCAATACGACCCGCTGGAGTCTCCCCTTTAACCAGTTCCTTATCCACCTTACAACTTTCATATTCATCCCCATCTTTTCCAATTTAACTAACAGTTCCTCATGCGGAACTGTGTCAAATGCCTTACTGAAATCTAGGTAAATTATATCTACCGCATTTCCTTTATCTAAGTAATCCGTCACCTTCTCAAAGAAGGAGATCAGATTGGTTTGACACGATCTACCTTTAGTAAATCCGTGTTGCAATTCGTCCCAATTACCATTGACCTCTATGTCCTTAACTACTTTCTCCCTTAAAATGTTTTCCAAGACCTTACATACTACAGACGTCAAGCTAACAGGCCTATAATTACCTGGATCACTTTTATTCCCTTTCTTAAAAATAGGAACTACATTAGCAATCCTCCAGTCATACGGCACAACCCCCGAGTTTATCGATTGCTTAAAAATTCTCACTAACAGGCTCGCAATTTCATGCGCCAGTTCCTTTAATATCCTCGGATGGAGATTGTCCGGGCCCTCCGACTTCGTCCCATTGAGCTGTTCAAGTACGGCCTCTACCTCAGTTGCAGTAATATCCACTTCCATATCCACATTCCCGTTTATCATCCCTCCATCATCGCTAGACTCCTCACTAGTCTTATTAAAAACTGAGGCAAAGTACTTGTTTAGATGTTGGGCCATGCCTAGGTTATCCTTAACCTCCATTCCATCCTCAGTGTATAGCGGCCCCACTTCTTCTTTCTTTGTTTTCTTCTTATTTATGTGGCTGTAGAACCTTTTACTATTGGTTTTGATTCCCTTTGCAAGGTCCAGTTCAATGCGGCATTTAGCCTTCCTCACTTTATCCCTACATGTTCTGACCTCACCAAGGTAGCTTCCCTTACTGATCCTGCCTTTTTTCCACTCCCTGTAAGCTTTCTGCTTTTGTCTAATCCCCTCTCTGAGTTGCTTGCTCATCCAGTTTGGCCTACAACTCCTTCCCATGTTTTTTTTCCCCTTTCTTGGGATGCAGGCTTCCGACAGACTCCGCAGCTGCGACTTAAAGTAGTTCCAGGCCTCCTCCACATTTAAATCCACTAGTTCCTCCGTCCAATCCACTTCCCTAACTAATTTCCTTAACTCTTTAAAATTAGCTCTCGAAGTCGAAAACCCTAATCCGAGATCTACATTTGTTTATCCTTCCATCTAGTTTGAACTGAATCAGCTCATGATCACTCGAACCAAGGTTGTCCCCTACCACCATTTCTTCTATGAGGTCCTCACTGCTCACCAACACCAAATCTAAAATGGCATCCCCTCTTGTAGGTACTTCAACTACTTGATGAAGAAATCCATCCGCTATCACATCCAGAAAAATCTGACCCCTATTATTCTTGCAAGCACTCGTCCTCCAGTCTATATCCGGGAAGTTGAAGTCCCCCATAATCACACATTTCCCCTTTGTGTTTACTTCATTAAAGAGGTCTCTATCCATATCCAAATCAGATCCCGGCAGTCTATAGCACACCCCAAGCACTATCTCAGGGGAAGCTCTAGTTGCTTTTTTACCCAGTGTGATTTTTGCCCAGACAGACTCTGTCTTATCCATTCCATCGCTTCTTATTTCGCTACAGTTAATCTCATCATTGATGAACAAGGCTACTCCACCACCTTTGCCTTTCTTCCTGTCTTTTCTAAACAGCACATAGCCTTCAATACCCGTGCTCCAGTCATGAGTACTATTCCACCAGGTTTCGGTTATCCCTATAATATCCGGTTTCACTTCCTGCACCAGTAGCTCCAGTTCCTCCATCTTGTTACCTAGGCTCCTCGCATTAGTGTACAGACATTTTAATTTTCGGCGTTTGGCGTCAGTGACATTCTTTCCCCCGTCGTGCACAGACCTTCTACCACCAGCATCACCCGTTACTCTGGTTTCTACTCCACTATTCCTCCTTGGATCAATTCTTTGGACCGCAAGGGTATCCCCTCTCACTTTGTTTACTTCCCTCTCCAGGTTATATTCCGGCGTGGAGATCTCCTGAACATCTCCAAACCATCTCCCCCAACTTCCTAGTTTAAAGCTCTCTTGATGAGGTCGGCAAGCCTCCATCCTAGAGTTCTATTTCCCTCCTTGCTTAGATGAAGTCCATCCTGAGCGAACAGTCGTCTATCCTTAAACGCTTCCCAGTGACCATACATCCCAAAGCCCTCCTTATAACACCACTGCCTGAGCCATCTGTTGATCGCCATAATCTTGTCACTCCTTCGTCGCCCCGCTCTAGGAACTGGCAGAATCCCACTGAAGATCACCTGAGCCTCGACTTCTTTGAGCGTCTTCCCCAGTCTGGCATAGTCCTCCTTGATACAGTCCAGCGAGTAACTAGCCGTATCATTCGTTCCCACATGAAGGATAATCAACGGATTCTTTCCCGCTCCCGCTAAGATCGTATTCAGCCTCAGGTCCACATCCTGTATCTTAGCCCCTGGCAGACAGCACACTTTTCTGTTCTCCCGATCAGGTCTAGTTACAGGCCTGTCTACTCTTCTCAGTAAAGAGTCTCCAATCACGTAGACTTGCCTTTTCCTGGCGACAGTGCGATTCTGCAGTCTATCCCCCACAGCAGCTGGCCGCAATTCCTCTCAATTTGTATTCGCCCTTACAATCCTCCTAGGGCTCATACTTGGTGTCGCCTCCATTGACTCCTCTCCTCCTCCTGCAGGACTAGCTGCTCGCCTCTTCTTCCTCGCCCTTTCTCCTTCAGCAGCCTGCTGTGCTCCATCTTCATTTTCCAACTCAGCAAACCTGTTCCTGAGTTCTATTTCTCCATCGCTGACCCGTCTTTTCCTCTGCCTGGTTCTCCTAGTCACATGCTTCCACCGTCCACTTTCCTCACCCAGCAGCCCCTCTTCAGAGTCCTTTGGTCCTGCTTCTATCAGCTCGTCTGAGCTTGTCTCCTGTGCCTCATCATGTCTGTGTTCCATCATCTGCTCAAATCCCCTTCTAAACTCAGCCAGAGTTTCCACTTGCATCTCCAGTTCCCTTACCTTTTCCTCCAGCAGCTCTATCAGGCGGCACTTCATGCAGATGAAACTCCTTTCAGGTGCCCCCTCTAGGACCATGTACATGCCGCAGCTACCGCATCCGGTCATCCTCAGTGTGTCTGTGCCGCTGCCTGAGTGCCTGGCGCCTTATATAGGACCCCTAATCAGGTAAGCCCCGCCCCCAACTCAGGGCTCAGCCTCGCTCCCAGCACACAGCCTGCACACACACTCACTCACACACAAACTCCACAATACAATGCACAAACTACAAAAACCTGCTCCTCCAACAACACTCCCACTGAAACTCCCGTTAGCCGCTCTGTTCGCCGCCTCCTGTGCCGCTGCAGCTGTCTGTCCTGAGGATAGGACAGAGAAGTAAATGTGTATTAGGAGTTTCTGGTCACCACTGTCTAGGGTTCCCAGCTTTCTAGTTGCATAAAACCAAACACCTTTGCCCTTCCCCTGACCCCCGCTCCTTCTCAGAGCCCCCCTCTCCTCCCTACTCACTCCATTCCCCTGTCACTCGATCACTCTCTCACTTGCTCATTTTCACTGGGCTGGGGCAGGGGGCTGGGGACCATGGGGGGTTGCAGGCTCCAGGAGGGAGTTTGGTTGGGGGTGTTCAGGACTGGGGCAGGGGTGCAGGAGGGGATGTGGGGTGCAAGCTCTGGGAGGGAGTTTGGATATGGGAGGAATCTCAGGGCTGGGACTTTTAACGGCCCAGTCAGCAACACCAACCAGTCCATTCCAGTCGAAAACCAGACGCTTGGCAACCCTACCACTGTCAGCAGTCTCTATATCAGATTTCTACTAGATTATTCACCTATTAAGCTACAGTTTCTTCTTCTTCTTCTTCTTCTTCTTCTTCTTCTTCTGCCAGTCACATTTACTAAAGAAGACTCACAGCACTTTCCAATTCCTGCTTTCTTAAAACACTGCTAATCCTTTTCATGTCTCTCTTAGCCTGACTCTCGTCCACTTGATGACAGGAAGTGGGAGGATAAGAGTACCAGGCCTGGAGAATCTAATTATAAATATACAATTGTATCATGCTGCAGTGATATCAAAATATTGCAAGAAATGTGTGTCTGTGTTATAGTACCCAGGTATGTGGGGTCAGTCAAGACCTACCACTACAAACCCAAGACAGATGAATCAACCTACTAAATTTCATTTTATTATTCTTTTAAACCCAAAGATCTCATTAGTAACTCAGCATCTGAGTTCCATCAATCTGAACAATGATTCCTGCTGCCTCTAGAATTTACACCATCAGTTGCTGACCTTAGCAATCTCTACTTCTTTATTCCAGCCAGACTTGCATTAAAGAAATGCTGCTTAAATTGTTTAAACTGTACATTAGCCCTCTTCTCAGCATCAGGCCATGACTTCTTGTTTTTAATCTAGCAACCTATTTAGTCTTGTTTTCTTTCCCTTTCTGGATGCTGCAGCCTTCTGTGAATCTTCCACATCTCAATTTCTAATTTTTTGGAGCTGTCTGACTTCCCCTCACAACTTTTATCTCCAAAACTTGAGTTCCCTTTGGTAGTCATTGCTGACGGTGAACAGTCAGGAAGAATGTAATCAAACCTACACACACAGTCCTCTAAACAGTGTTTTATTAGTGACTCATGAAGTGCCAGAATGACTATTAAAACATATTAGTGGTGGGCGAAATATTAATTCAATTTTTTTTCTGTTCAAATAACTGAAAAAACTGCAGAAAAATTCTGCATTACTGCTTTCAAATTATGACTAGATAAATCACATGACTCCAGGTCACTGACTAGCTGAACCTATCTCCTGTGGTAAGAGGTAGCATCAGCCACCTCATTTTGCTATTTTTTCTTAGCAGAAGTGACTGTATGTTTTTGGTGTGTTTTGTGACTGGAGTAGTGGGAGGGGGAAATCTTTGCATCAGCAAAAAGTGGCAACCCCAACTAAATCATCCCAGCCAGGGCTTTGTCAAGCCAGGCCTTAAAACCTCTAAGGATGGAGATTCCACCACCTCCCTAGGTAACCCATTCCAGTGCTTCACCACCCTCCTAGTGAAATAGTGTTTCCTAATATCCAGCCTAGACATCCCCCACTGCAACTTGAGACCATTGCTTCTTGTTCTGTCATCTGCCACCACTGAGAACAGCCGAGCTCCATCCTCTTTGGAACCACTGTTCAGGTAGTTGAAGGCTGCTATCAAATCCCCCCTCACTCTTCTCTCTGTAGACTAAATAAGCTCAGTTCCTTCAGCCTCTCCTCGTAAGTCTTGTGCCCTAGCCCCCTAATAATTTTCATTGCCCTCTTCTGGACTCTCTCTAATTTTGTCCACATCTCTTCTGTAGTTAGGGGATCAAAACTGGACGTAATACTCCAGATGTGGCCTCACCAGTGCCGAATAGAGGGGAATAATTTCCCTCCATCTGCTGGCAATGGTCCTACTAATACAGCCCAATATGCCATCCTCCCATGGATTTGAATAAAGATACAAACCGAACGTTTGGGATTCCTTCATCATTAGGTATATAACTTTGCTGTGATGAGAGTGGTTTACAGTATAATCCTTTGCACATACCTATGTTTGTGCACTTCAGGTTACACATGCTCTCTCCGCAGCTGGAACCAGATCATTCTTTCTAGCAGCATCCATATGTGCCCGCAGTCTCTTCATTCTCCAAGTTGAAGGTACAAAGGATGCTGCTGGACTGCTGCCATGTCAGTTCTACATGACTGATCACTGGAGATGTGAGTTTATCCCACCAGTATGTGGTCAGAAAGCGAAGTACTGACGTTTTGGCGGAATGTCCTACAGTTAGCTGGTGCCTCAACTCACCTCTCTGCTCAATAAGTATGGGATCATATGGGTATAGTTCAGTAGATCTCCATGCAGGGCCGGTTCTAGCCATTTCACCGCCCCAAGCATGGCAGCACACCACAGGGGGCGCTCTGCCACTCGCTGGTCCCGCGGCTCTGGTGGACCTCCCGCAGGCATCCCTGCGGAGGGTCCGCTGGTCCCATGGCTCTGGTAGACCTCCCGCAGGCGTGCCTGCGGGTGGTCCACCGGAGCCGCGGGACCAGTGGACCCTCCGCGGGCATGCCTGCGGGAGGTCCACCAGAGCTGCCTGCCGCCCTCCTGGCAACTGGCAGAGCGCCCCCTCGTGGCATGCCGTCCCAAGCACGCGCTTGGCGCGCTGGGGTCTGGAGCCGGTTCTCTCTCCATGACACTTCTAGAGATGGAACCGGAGTAGGTTCACAAGTGCTTTAATATCTATCTGATTTGGTGTATGTTTGTACAAAGTTGGTAGCATTCTATATAAAACATTGTATACATCTCCAGTGCTCAGTCATATAGAATGAAAGTGGCTCCGGTATGATGGGAAAACACTTTCATCTTGGGAACTTCCAGCTTGTCCATGCTGTCCTCTTTGCAGATTCCAAAGTCAGTGGCCTCAACTTGGCTCTCCACCCTCTGTATAAGAAAATGATATGGTTGTATGGTTAAGCACTCCAAAATCAAGAAATTGCAAGCTCAGCTGTAACTCCATTCCTCTGTGTACCTAAGGGCATAACAAAATGTTTATTGTGTGCACAACCTTAATTTTAGCATTCTAATTATTCAGTGTATTTCCTAGGATGGTGGAATTTTTTTGTTGATTTAAAGATGGAAAATAAATAAAAAGCAACTTCATTTTTCAGTGCTTGGAACCTGAGTTGCCAGTTTGGTTGTAGATTCATGATTTATTGCATTATCTTGCATAGTGACCAATAGTGGTATAAAATGGCCAGCTGTGGATCTTTCATTTTGCTAATATGTTTTCCCTCAAATAAATAGCAATGTTCAAGTTTCTCAGAATCCTTTATTTTAATGTGCTGTATTGTCAGGCCACACTGGCATTTCATGAGGTAATGAAAACTAGATTGTTTGTTTTCTTTGCAAACATAATGAAATTCATACTTTTTTCTCCAGGTGTCTTTTTTTTTTTGAGTAATTGAATACAAATGGCCCATTATAGACCCCTGGGATCTGGGCTTTTCATAGGCTTTAACTTGGCAGCGTAATTTTGGCTTTGTGTTGTATATTTGCATTTAAAAACATTCATGCATTATTCTAAAACTGAGAAGTGAATTCTCTAGTCATTGTCTTATTTGTGCTTATCTGAATGTATTCCCAGTAAGCCGTCTTCCTCTCAATTCATCTTTCCCCCACAACTATCACTGTATCCTTTACCCTCTATTTTTGACATTAACATTACCTCATAATCAAAGGCTATTTGTTTCACATATGGATCGGTTTATGTCCATGTGAAATGTATCTCAGAGGGCTATGGCATTCCCCATAAATGACATACAACACCTCACCTGACTGTTGTAAGTGGGGCTGCTAAAGATCAGGTTGACTGACTGACTATTCACGAGTGTTGGTGTAACCCATGCCTGCTTGGTTTGACGCTTTGTCCCCTTCTAGTGGCACTTATTCCAGCTAGAGTTTAATGAGTCTGCTACAGCCTTAGCTAAGAGCCAGGTGACTTTTAGCACATGCAGTACAGCAGTGGTTCTCAAACTTTTTTTTTTTTTTCGCGGACCGCTTGAAAATGCCTGAGAATCTCAGTGGACCACTTAATGATCTTTCCAAATGTTGTTTGTATCATTAGCTAAATATTGTTAAGCGCTTTGGATAAAAGCGCTATATAAAAAATTTAATCATAATTAATTTTTTTTGTTCTACAAATGAAAGCACACAACTAATATTTTAATATCAGTAGTCTTACCTTTCTAATGCGATGGATGTGCCCTCTCTCTCCCACCGCAGCAGCCCCTGAGCTGGGGCTGGGAAGGAGAGGAGGTCTCTCCCCCACCACAGCAACCCTGAAGCTGGGGAAAGTTGCCTCTTTCTCTGGCTGCTGCAGCCCTGCACATCCCAAATTCACCCCATCCCCTCTTTTCACCCCACTTCCCCTTCCCACCTACCCCCTGTTTCCCCCAAGGCCACCACCTTACCTTACATGTGCATCTTTTCCAGGGTCCAGACACCGAATTAGTGGAGCCACACCTGCGTGGCTCCACTAATTAGGTGGGTGGCCCTTCATTCTCTCATGTGAGGCCACCCAGGTGAGCACCTTAGAGGGAACTATCCGCGGACCACCTGAATGGAGCTCCTGGTCTGCCGACCATTGTTTGAGAACCTCTGCAGTAGAGGCTCATATAATAAGCTTCAGATATCCAAGGTTCGATCATGCCCATTGATGACTGGGGTCTGCCCATATTACACTGGGAAGAGGCAACTATCCATATAATAAGTGGGTATGCACCACAGTCTGAGGATCAAGACATACAACAGGAGTTTTGGGATGAGTTGTGCCTTATTGGAAACCTACCACCCAAGGAGAAGATCTAAATGCACATGCTGGAACTGCAAAGGCTAAATATGAAACAGTCCATGGAGGGCACAGCATTGGAAAGATAATGCTGATGGTGAAATAGTCCTACATACTTGTCTGGCACTTGCCATGGAGCTTGCAAACACTCGCTTTCAGAAGAGGGAATGCCACTTGTGCTAGTGGAGGATACAAGTCCTATATTGACTTTTATTTCTAGCAAGAAGAATCAGTACATCACAAATAACCATTTGTAAGTTAATACTCAGTGAGCACATTGTGGACCAGCACAGACTTCTTTTGGAGTTCAGAATGCAAGGATCTCAGAAGCATCTGAATCCCTGCACACTGGAAAGGCACAGGTGGTGCAAAATAGATGGGAATGAAAAAATATTTAAACAGGTGATGTATTGACTTCCTGACTGCACACAGGGTTGTGTGGAGGATAAATAGTATAAATTAAGTTAATGTTGCTGGAAACAGCACCTGAAGTCCTAGGAGATATGAAACCAGGTCTTTAAAGGATAAGAAGGCAGACTTAGTCGTGAAATCCTCAAGTTAAAGAATCTGTTGAAAAGAAAAAGGTAACTGTTAAACTGGCTGCCAGTAGGGAGGTGATGTGTGTATGAGGCAACGAAGGAGGCCAAAAGAAATGATGCAACAGCCAAAAATTTGGACTGTGAATCGCTATATAACTGACTGATGGTGTGGGGGGGGGCATCTACAGACTCCCTATGGCAAGAGAATGCTGAATGAATGTGAAATGTTTGCTCATATTAAAAACAAACATGGTATATTCCAAATGAATAGTGAATTGAAGTCTGGACTAATTATTTTGAAAGAGTCATGAAAGGAAGGAACTAAACACGTAAGCCAAACTGGGACATGATAGATTTGTGATATTGCACTCTATATGATTTTATGAAAGTATGCTAATGAGTGTGAATATAATGTAACTGGAATATGCTTCATACAGAAGGTGTCTTGTAAGATATCATTATAAAGCTTATAATCTACTGAGTGTGGTCATTTGTATAAAAATATCATTCTTGTATCTGAAACTAGAAATATGAAATATAGCTCCTAGGGCCTATTGTAATTACGCAAAGTGTGGGCCATTAATGATGATGGCTTGGAATCAGACGCAACTTACTCTTCTGGGCCATATGGTGTCATGTTAATCATCATGCTACATGATACTGGGTGCCAGACTCCACCTCTGTTGCCCACAAGCTTGGCTCCAAACAACTATGCAAAGCTCAGCAGGAATACTATAGTGACATTGTCCTCCAAGTTGAGGTGCATGGTGAAGGACCCTGGATATGTGGGCATGAGTTCCTTTTCTGTCTCCCACACCCAACAAGTTGATAATTACAAATGTCTCCCTGATAAGCTCAGGAGCCCACATACACAATTACACAGCACAAGGTGCTTGCACTCCTCAGGCCTGGTCAACACTAGAAAATTAGGTTGGTTTAACTATGTCAGTCAGGGGTCTGGGAAAAATCCACACCCCTGAGCAGCATTGTTAAGCCAGCCTAAGTCCCTGTGTAGACAGTGCTAAGTCAATGGATTCCTCTGACCTAGCTACTACCTCTCAGGTATCTATACTGAAGCACCACTGCTGTGCCACATTAGGGTTTTAAGCATAGACTAGCACTGGAAGCCAAAATGAGCACAAATCTTCTGGAACTGAGAGAAGTATCAGAAATGTGCAAAGCATTCCTATCATTCATACAATGCCAGCACATTCTGACAATATTGGACAACATAACTACTGTTTTTTATATAAACAAGCAAAGAGGGACACGCTGTGCTCCCCCACCCCTACTCCCTCTGTATAGAAGAAGTCAACTTACAGAACTAGTGTATCGAAAACAACATCACCCTCTAAGCTGTGTGCCTCCTAGGCATCCAGAATTCATTGACAGAGAGCCTATGCAGGCATTTTGCCACCAATAATAATTGGGAGTTATATGATTCAGTAATAAATGGCATCTTCACTCAGAGGAGCCCGCACATGGGACTTTTTTTTGCCTCTCAGGCAAACAGGAAGTGGAACACATGCTCTTCAGGGGAACTTAAGGTCAGTACTCCAAGGGCAATGCTCTTCTCTTGGCTTGGACTGATCCCTTAGGCTATGTTCTCCCTGCCATCCTGTTACCTTGGGTTCTGTGAAGGATTTGACAGGAGAGGGCACAAGTCATCCTCATTGCTCTCAGATGGCCCAGACAATTCTCATTTCCAAGACTTTTAGGATGACATTTGTACTGGCATCCAGACCTTTCCAGGTCTCTTGACCCAGAAAAATGGCAGGGTCACGTATCCCAGCACAGATGTTCTTCATCTCATGTTTTAGTATTTGGATGGGCATCAAGCCTAGAATGTTCCTGCTCTAAAACTTAACAGCAGAAAGGGCACCACTAGAAAATGTTAGATAGCCAAGTGGAAATGTTTGTCCATCTGGGCCCAGCAAAACCGTATCTTCAGAGACAGTGCATATGCCTTCTTCTTACCTCAACATTAGAGGCCTTTCCATTAGCTTGTTATGGGTCCACTTGGTGGCATTTAGCATGTCACCCACCAATAGGTGGTTACTCTAGCTATACCCACCCATCTGGTTGCATCTGACGAAGTGGGTATTCACCCACGAAAGCTCATGCTCCAAAACGTCTGTTCGTCTGTAAGGTGCCACAGGATCCTTTGCTGCTTTTACAGATCCAGACTAACACGGCTACCCCTCTGATACTATACCCACCCAGTAACAGCTCATTCTTGAGGGGCCTGATCAGACTCTTTCTGCTGCTAAGAAACCAGTCCCTCACTGGGATCTTACTTTAGTTCTTTCAGCACTCACTAAGCCACCCTTTGAACCAAAACCTACAAGTTCCATGTCTCACCTGTCCGTGAAGATTGCCTTCTTCATTGCCGTCACCCCAGCCGGAAGTCTTTAATGGCTGATCCATCATACACAATATTCTGAAAGGATAAGGCCTTGCTACATCTACACCTAAAATTCATTCTTAAGATAGTTTCAGAATTCCACATAAATTAGTCAATATACCTTACCTGTGTTTTTCCTGAAGCCCCATGCCCCTGAAGAGGAGTGAAGACTTCATTCCCTCAATGTCAGAAGAATATTGACATTCTCTAGAACTTGTCAGCAAGTTACCTAAACAATTTGTTGCTATAGCAGAATGAGTATGAGGACAAGCTGTATCTTCTCTAACTGTATCCTACTCTGTTATCAGTTGACACATGGGATACAGGCTCACTCTGCAAGAGCACAAGTGTCTGCAACATCACTTCAGGAGATAACTTCCTCTGCAAATATCAAGCAAGGTTAAGTGGCAGTCCATCCACACATTCATGAGACATTATGCCTTGGTCCAGGACTCCCCCATCAATGCATGTTTTGGGACAGCAGTTCTACAAGCAGCTATACCACCTGTATCCTCACAGTCTTCTCTTCCCTGAGTACTGTTTGCCAGTCACCCACAGTAGGATACACATAGGGACCAGCACTCAAAGAAGAGAGGAACTATCCATCTCTAAGAACTCCAGCTACAAAAAGGTAAGTAATTCCATATCTTTATTCCACTACCTGCCCCCCCCTTCCCCTCTACTTTGGATCATGACTAGATTTGGGATAGCGAAGGAACTGAAAAAGTGGTTGGTCTGCCCTTTATACCGGAGCACAGGTGCAGACCAACAGATGCTACTTGCAAGAATTCTCTGATCTCAGACCCATGAAATGCATGCGTACCAACAATGAAAATAGATAAGGACAACACAGCTTGAAGAACTCCAGTTACGAGATTGAGGACTCCTGATCCAAAGGGATTACCCTCCCTTTTTCTCATCCTAAAAGTTGAGTCTGAACTGCACTTAAAGGGTGTTTATAGCCATACCTGTGGTTTGCTAATTATTTTATGCATGTGCCCCTAATGTAGTATCTTCTATATACTTTTTCTGTCTCCCTGTCCACCCCTAAACTACATATTTATCTAATATGGCTCCTCGAAACAGCACTCAGGTGTTGTCCTGGGGAGCCCACTGCCTAAATCTCCTAGTCCATGTAAAGAAAGTACAGAACAACATGTGTAAATAGCATAGACTTTCCTTCTCTTCAAGTAATACGTTTGATCACAATATAGGCTATTGGAAAATAAGTAGATGAGGAAGACACATTATTTCTCTTTTTGTCTATAGTGTTAAGCCACTGGCCATGTATCTGGTCTGTCTAGTTTATTCCATATCCCTTATAACTGTGGTATTAGTCTGCCTCCCACAATTGTTAAATGTAGACAACGATATTTTTATCTTTCTTCCCTCTAGTCAGCTGGGACTAAACAGCATTCATTTATTGCTGAGAGTCTTGTGCTCAAGGCACTGAGTTGTGGGTCAGGAAATCTGAGTTCAGTTCCCAGCTCTTCCACAGGCTGCCTGAAGTGCAACCTTGGGAAGCCACTACATGTCTCCCTGCCTCCATTTCCCAGCGGTAACAGAGATAATACTGCACTTCTCTTGCCTTTTCTCTGTCATGTCTGTTTGGGTTTTTAGCTCTTTGAGGCAGGGAGGGTCAGTGAACAGCATTCAACACAGTAGGGCCTGCATGTTGTTGGTAGTCCCTCTGTGCTACTGCAATATGTATTAGTATAAATGAAATATTATTGTGGTGTTGTGTAAACACTAGCTACACAAAATGGTCCATTTTAAGTGGTGCACAAAGTCTTCTAATCAGTGAGTCATTATTCGATGGCAGAGAGACAATTCCTATTCACGACAGTTAGATTTACTACTTTCTTCCGCCAGTATATGCTCTTCAATTGCTACTTCATATACCGGCTTTCCCCATTATTATCCACCTTCAAAATCATGAGGAAAGTCTTCACTAATATAAGGGAGGATCTAGGTATGACATCCACAAATTATTCCATCCCATTGCTAGAGAGGATTTCTTGTTGATGGGCTCAGCCAATCCCTATAATATGACTGGGCATAGTTTAAGTGGGCACTCAGAGATTTCAGTGGTTTAATTTCCTCCACTAACTACATAGTATTTGCCCAGTAAGATCAATGCTTAAAGGCATTGATTATGCCTTAATTGAATAGACAATATGAGGATTACATCTAATTTGCTAATATCAATTTTGGATCCTAGATTAGTCAGAACTAGTTTTGAATCCTCATGGTCCCAGGTCCTAAAGTCTGAATCCTAATTTTACTAATGCTCTCTTGAGGTTCATGTGGAACGTGTTGACATGTCTTATATTTTAAAACATCCTCTGTGTTAATGAGCAGACAAGAAAATCCAACCTTTAAAGAGTCCATTATACTCCTTTGTGTATTAGATTTAACCATATAAAAACTGCACTTGAAATATAACTGATTGTGTAATTCATGTCATTATTTATTTATTTAATGTTCCCCTTTCACAGTGAATGTTTGGGAAGAGGACTGAAAACGATTTTCAATAAAACGTGTTTATTTTTTTTAAATGATATAATTCTTTTTTTAAAAGAACACCCTGAAAAGCCTCAGGCATCTTTGCCATAGGCCTATGTAGGTGGTACCAGTGCTGAAAGTGAAGGCTTTCATTTTTAAAAAAATGTTTTAACAGGAACTGCCTTCAGGATCCTTTGAAGTCAATGAAGCCAAAATCTACTAAAACTTGACAGCTGCTACGCTAACTAGTGATGGGTCGTCTCCCCTGGAACAGAGTTAAGGCTTGTTGGCTGGGTAATGTGCAGAAACTTGCACTGCCCCAGGCTGTGAATTTGTAAAGGACTTCATTCTTCATAACTGTAATACAGTTCCTCATATGAACATTAAGTTACTGGGGATTTTTCACTCTCTCCCCACATTAGTCCTAGTAATATGGAAGGGAGGGAGGGGAGTAGGCCTCTTGTTTCAGGGTACTACCTGAAACAAAATGCACAACCCTGAGTGAAGTCAAACTGCTCCACAGATTGTAAATCACAACAGCTGTGTATCTGGCTATCATGGGTCAGGCAATTACAAAGTATCACTCAAGATAGTTTGTAGAAATAAATGTAGTTATTACTCAAGAAAAGGTATCCGCTCTGGCCTGGAGCTCTGCATGGGTGAGCTTTGTAAACAGTGTGAAGGCCTGCTAATTCTAGTGGGGCTCTGAACAGGCATAGACGTCTGCTCACAGAAAGTTCTACGCAGAAGCAGAAAAATCTGGAGTGGACTCTTACTCCAGTTGAAGTTTATGAATGTTCTGCCATTGACTTCAATGTGTGAAGGGTGTCACTCTGTGTCTTTTAAAGAACCAAATGAGAAATATTTCTCAGTAGAATTTTATCCTTAGAAAATGACTGCTCTTCAGCTGCGAAACAGTAATGTATATTTTGTTGGTGGTTGGGATTTCAGCAGCTCTTCTTTATTATTTGTCATTACCATCAAATTCAGAGTTTCTTTAGAAAGAAGAACACAACTTATCTCTTTAAGAATGGACTGAATAGATTTAAACACTGAAGGGTGTTTCCATAGGAACCAAAGTTTTGAATGAGACAATACCATTTTGAAGGACACTGAACATGTATGGAGAGATCATGGTGCTTATTTTATAGTAACTAGAAAATAACACTCAAAGTTGCTATGCAGTAAGGCGCAAGGAAGGTATTGCTTTGTTGTGAGAATGTTTCTAAGGTTGTGAGAATAGAGTTTTATAGAAATGGCTGTTAAGGGCAAAGTAGTGAGGTATCAGAGGAGCAAAAGTGCTGGAATCCCTTGCAAATGGATGTCAGGGGAGCGGGGAGGGACATGCACAAAGGGCAAAGACCAATGTTTCTTTGCATGTGTGCATGAACTCACCTGAGTGGGAGAAGAGAGGGAAATCAGCAGGAATGGGGATGAGGAGACTGGGAACATACTGGTGCATATAGCAATGCTCCCTTCATGTTAATTATGCCTCTGACGGTCAATACTGCTTACAACAGCATTAACCTCCGCTATTGTGCCAGTGCTCGGAGAAGGAAGGTAGGATGGAGAATATTTCACAGCTGTATGTGCTACAGGAATACTAGAGGGTGATTCTCTGAAGACAGCAACCATTGATCCTAACCAGTTTGCATTGCCAGATTCCACCTACAAGATGTGGCAGAAGGAGCAAAGGTGGCAGATTGTCAGCGTTAAGAGTTTATTTTCTCGGTAATTCCTCTTCAGAAAGGAAGGTTATGACCCTAAGGAGAGGGAGACTTATTTATCTGTTTGTGTAACAAGTATAAACCCATGATTTTGGGCTTATTCATTATCTAATTGTTGCAGAGATATAAAACCATTATTTTCTCTGCCCTACTTGTGTTTTCATGCCTCAGAATACACTTTAGGTGTGCAAGTACCCAGTGTAATAGCACACCTTGATACTCTGACAGAGTATACTCAGAATTACATAATGTTTGTACAATGCATTGAAAATAAAATGCTGTATGTGTTAACTTTGTGTAAAGTTGGATTCACAGCTAAAATGCTTATGAATTTTCTATACTAATAGAAAAGAAACTTGGCCGTATAAGTTCATTATTGGGTCTGAGCTATAATGTAACTAAGAATATATATAAAATAGTTAAATATTAATAACCACTGATATCTTCTGGACATTTATTCTGTTCTTTTTCATAGGCATTTTTTGGGTACTCAGCATAGTTTTGGAGCGATTGTCAGGATACAGCCCAAATCCACATTTATTGCCTTTATTTCCCTTTTCTTTGACAGAATTGTCTGACCACATCTTTTACTGTGCTCTATGATTTTATTGTATCTGTCAAAACTTGCACCATCCACAAAATTATGACAACAAAAGAAGTTTAGTTTCTGTTTACCGAACTGACAAACATAACGGACTCCAACAGAAAGACTTGAAATTAGACGAAGGTTTCTGACCATTAGGGGAGTGAAGTTCTGGAATAGCCTTCCGAGGGAAGTAGTAGGGGCAAAAGACTTTTTTTCCTGGCTTTAAGACAAAGCTTGATAAGTATATGGAGGGGATGTTATGATAGGATCGTTAATTTGGGCAATTGATCTTGAATCACCACCAGACAGGTCTGCTCAATGGTCTGCGGGGAAATGTTGGATGCGATGGGTACTGAGTTGCTGCAGAGAATTCCTTCTTGGGTGCTGGCTGGTGACTCTTGCCCACATGCTCAGGGTTTAGCTGATCGCCATATTTGGGGTCGGGAAGGAATTTTCCTCCAGGGCGGATTGGCAGGTGCCCTGGAGGTTTTTCGCCTTCCCCTGCAGCGTGGGGCACGGGTCGCTTGCTGGTGGTTTCTCTGCAGCTTGAGGTCTTCAAACCATTTTTGAGGATTTCAATAACTCGGTCCTGGGATAGGGGTTGTTATAAAATTGGATGGGTGGGGTTCTGTGGCCTGCCTTGTGCAGGAGGTCAGACTAGATGATCAGATTGGTCCCTTCTGACCTATGAGTCTATGAGAAAGTATAAATAATATATTCATGTAGGTCTAGAATCTGCTTTTGCATGACTTGCTGTACATAAAGGTACAATTATCATACCAACTAGTCATGTCTCTGTTAGTAGTAGTAGTAGCTATTTATTATTTAGATGATTGTAGCACCTGCTACGTGGCAGGCACTTTTCAAACACTGGAACAGAGTGAAACCATAAAAGGGAAAAAACCAAAGTGAAGAATAAATAAGCAGTTTTTTCATAAACACAGATGACAGTTAAAGAATGTGGAAATCTTGAATGACATTTGTTTAGTGGGCAAATAAAAACTGCATTTGAATTCTACAAACATATTTCACTGTAAATAGTCCAGTTTTCATAACAGCTTGATATAATTTGATAAGCAACTTATCTGAACTAATATTTGGTAACATCATTTTATTGCGGTACTTGCATAGTGTATCTCAGGTCAAAACTTTAGTTGCTATGGCAATGTTCTCCTCTTGTGTAGGTTTTTAATTGTCTTGTCCAAAATATATGGGGAAAATGGTTCTTAGCTAGGCTTACACTTTCATTGTAATAGTTCTATCTTTGTTATCCTTATGGAAAGCACCTGGGAGTTCACTGTATATGCAGTTTTAATGTCTGGCCACCCCCTTTCCCTGAGAAACCACTGAGATTTTGTGCTCAATACACCATGTTTTCTGAATGCTCATTTACCCCTCTCTTACCCAGGAGGCTGGCATTACATTCTGGGAGTTTGACCTACACTTATTTCCCCTTTTTGCTGTCTATCACAGCCTTAAGGCAAATTTAGTCCTCTGTGTATACAATGAACTAAAGTAATTTAAGACCACTATTATCCTTTGTGTTTTATGAAGATAAAAAAGAAGAGTAGTTTTTGGTCTAATACTGCTACTTGGGAAAAGTTTCCATTGAAATTAGCTGGTGTTTTGTCTCAGTAAGGACTACATGATCATATAAGTCATTTTTAAAGGGAGAAGTGACTGTTTCAAGGTGACTGGAGGCATCAACTGGGATTATATTTTCAGAGACGTAGAAGTAGTGGTTATTTGTGAGGAAGATACCAGAATATCTGCTGGGTATGTCATGTCCTTTTCTCTCTGACAATTCAGTCCATACATATTAATTTATACCAGAGGTAGTTTTATTATCTAGCACACAACCACACTTGCTTATTATTTGAGAAAGTGATTAGCCATA
Source organism: Gopherus flavomarginatus (assembly GCF_025201925.1). NCBI lineage: Eukaryota > Metazoa > Chordata > Testudines > Testudinidae > Gopherus > Gopherus flavomarginatus. The sequence goes on along the minus strand of NC_066620.1, from coordinate 156,714,438 downwards.
CTACACTGTCTAAATGGGGCTGGAGAACAGCTCAGCAAATAACAGTATATTCCTAAAACTCAGTACATTTACTTCTCAATAAGCTCTGGGTATCCTAGGGCAGTCTTTATGCAAAGAAAAGCATTTTGAAGAGTTCGCGGCCATGGTGCAGTCTCCTTTGTCTGAAGGCACTTCTCTCTCTCTCTCTCTCTCCTACTGGTGAAGCCAGTATATAGTTTAGGAGTACTTTTGGATTTCTCACTGATGCTAAGCTCTGAGTAGCAGCATCCATGAATAATGCTTTCCATCATCTCCGGTTGACTAGGAGACTCCAGCCCACCCTGGCACATGATGACTTGGTCTCAGTTATTTATGTCTTCATCACCTCTTTGCTGAACTACAGAAGTGTATTATATGTGGCATGAAGCCTTCAGCACAGTGGTGGGCAACCTGTGGCCCGCGGGCTACAAGTAGTCTGTCAGGGTAATGTGCTAGCAGGCCATGAGACAGTTTGTTCACATTGACAGTCCATAGACATGGATGCTCACATATCCCAGTGGTCACGGTTCTCCGTTCCTGGCCAATGGGTGCTGTGGGCGGCTGTGCCTGTGGACAGTCAGTGTTAACAAACTGTCTGGCAGCCTGCAGCAGATTATGCTGACGGGCTGCGTGCAGCCTGCAGGCCACAGGTTGCCCACCACTGCTTCAGCACTGAAAGTGCAGCTAGAACAGAACACTGCAGTGCATCTCCTGAGCAACACAGGCTTTCGGCAGCATATCAAACCAGTTCTCCACTTTCTACAGTAGCTTCCTATAAAATTTATAAACAGGTTCAAGGTCTTGATATTTCTCTTCAATGCATTCCATGGAATGGGCCCAGGAAATCTAACAGCCCCCCTCAAAAGGTCTGGGACGAAGACTGTGGCTGAAAATTCCATCTGGACAGATGGGTGAAGTTATCTACAATAGGGGTCGAACTCATCTGTGTAGGAGACAGAATTTTCTCAGGAGGCCAGTCTGTGGAGTGAAATCCCTAAGGACCATCATAAACCTCACCATCTTCCACTCCACGTACGAAGTGCATTTCTTCAAACTGGTCTTATCTAACATAAATAAACAAACTCGTCAATGACAAGACATGCCACTGCACACACTTCTCACACAGATGAGAGAACACTCATGACAGATGTTAGTCAGATCATCTGAATGCACTATTGGAAGCTGTAGTGAACATGCTTGCTAAATCCAAATTACAGCTTGACTGGGCCATGTCTGTAGTTTTCTTCCCATGCAACCAGCTCCTTCCCATATACTTTCTATAATGTGCAACTACAAATGCTCAGGTAAGAGTTTGTTTCTGCATATGAATAAGTGTATTCAGCCCCAAAGGGGGAGATAAGAGAACCACAGATTTCCAACATCTTGAGTGTGATCATTCCACCTAAAGCAGCAGTGAGGAAGAGAGAGTGGGAATCTTGAGCAGCAGAGAGAAACTTTTTCCCTGGTGACTTTGTGCCATCCCCAAAATATACAGCAAGGTGTCTATGGTGTGTCCAATTACAGAGGTAGAGTGAATCAGCACCTAGGAGCAGTTATCCTATCAGAGTGTCTGCTACCATCTGCACATGGCATGGAGGATTCCAGTGCAACTGCAGGAAAGAGGGTACCAGAGTTATTTCAGGAGGGAGAGGCTGGCATCAACCGGCATTTCTGGTCACGTGTTGGTGGGGAGCAGTCTCAAAACAGCCAGAAAGAAATACTTGTGACCAAAACAAAACCTGCCAATAAATCTGACTTAAATCGTTTTTCTCTCTCTTAGGAAGGCAGGCAGCTATTTTGGAATGTGGGTTCCATACGCATAGATATCCTTTGTGTGAAAGAGGATAGGTAAAGATTTTAAATGTTCTAAAACTTCCTAGACCTGCCTGTCCTTTTGCTCTGTTTCTACTTAAAAAGTGCTTTCAACCCTCTCCCCAAGAGATTCAGTGTTCGCACAATTTCTTCAGGCGCTACTCCTGTTTAGTGAAATCTAGGTCAATTAGGGCGCTAGATGTGTGAGCAGGATTAGCCCATGTTTCAGCTGTCTGAATGGCAATGAATTTGTTATATAACTTTCAACTTTTGCTGTTTCCATTTGTAATCACGTATTCATCGTGCAATTTTTATGCTGCTTTTTGCAATTTGGCATTTTTCCAATATGGGTCTGAAACTTGTTTGCAGCTCTAATAGTGAAATTTATTTTTATGGACTGAACATATGCCTGCTACTTTTTAAGAACCTAGTTCAGCAGTACACTTAGGTCAGCAATAGTATTTAAGTTAGAGATTTAAGCACATGCTTAAATTTGAGTTTTCTGGGACTATGTAGTATGAGTAGGGACTACTCAGTGTGTGTGGTTGTAGAATTGTACTTTGAAGCTCTAGCCATTCAATTACTTCAGAAGCCCAGTCTCACTAGTATCTTTCCCATTTCTAACTAACATGGTTCATACAAAAGCAGTGGAACTTCAAATAAGGGTCCGTTTTTAGTCAGCTGTATTTTCAGTGCATCATATGATCAAATTTGGGATCCAGAACACCAATCCCAGCCTGAAGCTAACCAAATTCATTAGTCTTTGGAAAAAATGTCTAAGAATTTGGGCATTGTCTCTAAGACTTTCAGTAAGGAAGGATCATAGTAAGTTACACAAGGAGATAAAGCAGGCTTTAAGAAATTTATATTGCCTGTCAAAGATATTTCTTCCTCTCATTGGGCATAATTTGTGTGCTTCTGATCACTTAATCACTGTTAAATACTCCCAAGTTTTTATTCTCTTTAAGAAAAACTGATAATGTGAGCTAAATGTAAAAAGATTTCACTAACTCAGTTTCCTACTAGGTTCCCTGAACTGCTGTTGTCTGGGTTTTGTTTTGGTGGTTTTTTTTTTTTTTTTTTAAATAAAAGCCATCTGCGACTTGCATGAACACCTAAATCTGATCACTCTTTTCTTTAAGATTATAATTTATAAATAGACTAACATACTTTAAAATATCTAGAGAGTGGCTCCTGGGCTGAAATTTTCCTTTACAGACAAGTTTTATTTCCCTAAAAATAGGATTTGATAATGCAAGTAACAGGCTTCTAACCACAGTGTCATCACTAGGCTCCAGTACAATAGATTTTGACATCCTGAGGGTATAAAGCATGACTGGTGTATTGATGTGCCTATAATTCCTTTTAAAAACAAAACCATCACAATAAAAGCTACAGTGGTTTACAACAAAATACATGACTCAGGCACAGCCTTCTCTTCATTGAAATCCCCATTGGACTTGAACAAAAAAAAGATCCCCATTAACCAATGGACGGTTATTTCTGTATATTACTATTTAAGTCTCAGAATGAAAGGAGGGTTTTTAAATCATACTCTCCATATCTACTAGGAGAATTATGTATGTGTAACATTTACAATAAATATTGTAAAAGGGTGATTTCATTTGAGTCACAATGTGGTCTTTCTTGATTGCATTATATTTTAGTAACTGTTATTAATATTATTCATATAATATATTATGAACAGAAAGATATATTTTTCTATAAATATACTGCATTCATTCACTTATGTTAAGGTTAATTAGAGCTGCACAACTGTGGACCGTTAAAGGAAGTTTGCCTTATCAAACTTCTATATTATACAACCTAATTGCATTAAAGCTATAGCACAGGGCCAAATTTTGGACGTACTATAAGTAAAAATAAGGTAGATAAACCCTGTTTGCCATGTAATATGGTTGATACTGGACTTACTATTTTAAGGATCAGTCAACCCAGTGTAGGTGAGCTATGATTCCTGTCTCTATTTCCCTGTGATACCATTTATTCTCTATCATGCTGTGTGGATCCAGAGGTTAATGTAAAAATGAAGTGAGGTCAGGCAGAAATTAAACCCAGCAGACGTGTATAGCTTAGCCACTTGGTAATAGCAATCACCGTGTAACTGAATTTAACATCCTTTTGGGGGAGGAACTGCCAAAGAAACCTCACACAGTAGCATTTAACTTCTAAAAGCGGAACAACACAAAACTGATGAAGCTAGTTAAATGGAAATGAAAAGGAACTGTCACAATGGTGAAATATGTGTGGACTGCATGGAGACTAAAAACGCAATAATTGAGATATACATATAGTTTGAGCCTCTAATACAAATAAACAGCAAGAGGACTAAAAAGTGCCCTCCTGGCTATACAACAGAGGCGGATGGAGGCAAAAAGGTTTCCTTTAAATAATGGAAGTCCAGTCCTACTAAGGAAGATAGCAGCATAAACTCTGGTAAGTCAAGTATAAAAGTATAATAAGGCAGGTCAAGGAAGAATTTGATGAGCGTTAGAGGGCTTTCCCTTCACCCTCTCCTCTGGTTCTTGTCTCACAGACAGAAAGCAGAAGTCCGAAGTGCAGGCAATGCAATGTTTATTGGGGTTAGTTCCAAGCTCTGTAGCTCTACATGCCCGCAGAGTCTGTTCCCAGTGTTCCATTCCTAGCTCTGATGCCACAGAGCCTTTGCCCCGTTTCCTGCTTCCCAGCTCTGACACCGCAGAGCCTTGCCTATGTCCCTGTTCCCCATTCCCATTCCCCATTCCCTATTGCTCCCTCCTCCTCCTTAGCAGGCCCAAAATATACCTACAATGCACGCCCACAGTCCTACCCCTTGCAACTTTGGGACAGTTCCATTTTTGGTCTGGGCTCTTCATCCCACCCCTTTTGTATCCCATGGGAGGGGTCAGGAGTGAGGTGGTGCTCCAGTCAGGGATGGACATTTCTTTGGCCTTTTAGTGTTTTATACCTCGCCACAAGCCCTTTTGCCCCTCCTGACTGGTTGCTTGATTTAGCCTTGAGATAGGGGTTGAGGCAATCTTAAAATGTGCTCTTGAGTAACACTTTAACTGTTCTTATCTGTTCCCATTGTACTAACAAATCCAGCTGAGTAGGCAGAAGCAACATCACAGTGTCTTTGTCCCTTGTTTACACATTTTAGTACAAGAGTATCAAAAAATCAAAGCCAAAATTCTGTTCCAGGCTAACAAACAGACCTATATACTAACAATGAACATCTAGCAAAAGACTCAAAAACTAACAGCAACATTTTAAAAGTATATCAGAAGCAGAAAGTCTGCCAATCAGTGAGGCCACTGGATGATCAAGGTGCAGAAAGAGCACTCGAGGAAGACAAGACTGTCATGGACAAGCTGAATTCTTGAATTAATTCTTTTCAGTGGTCTTCACTGCAGAGGCTGTGGGGACATCCCCACATGTGAGGTATTCTTTTTAGGTGACAAATCTGAGTAACTGTCCCAGATTGAGGTGTCCATAGAAAAGGTTTTGGAACAAATTGATAAATTAAACCATAGTAAGTCACCAGAACCAGATGGTATTTACTCAAGAGTTCTGAAGGAACTCAACTGTCAAATTGCAGAAACTACTAGCTCTGATATGTAACCTACTGCTTAAATCAGCATCTGAACCAGATGACTGGAGGATAACTAATGTAATATCATTTTTTTTTAAAAGTCTCCAGAAGCGATGCTGGCAATTACAGGTGGGCAAGCCTAACTTCAATAGCAGGCAAATTAGTTGAAACTGTAGTAAAAATCAGAATTATCAGACACCCAGATAAAGACAGTTTGTTGGAGAAGAGTCAACACAGCTTTTGTAAAGGGAAATCCATGTATTAGAATTATCTGAGGGTATCAGCAAGCATATGGACAAGGGTGATACACTTGATATAGCATATTTAGACTTTCAGAAAGCCTTAGACAAATTCCCATACCAAAGGCTCTTAAGCAAAGTAAGCCATCGTGGGATCAGAGGAAGATAGGATAGAAAGGGTAGGAATAAATGGTCCATATTCACAGGGGTGAGAGGTAAATAGCAGGGTCCTCAAAGGATTTATACTGGGACTAGTGCTATTCAACATATTTATAAATGACCTGGAAAAAAGAATAAACAGTGAGGTGGAAAAATTTGCAGATGAGACAAAATTACTCAGATAGTTAAGTCCAAAGCTGACAGTGAAGAGTTACAAAAAGATCTCATAAAACTAGGTGAGTACTTCACAAAATGGCAGATGAAATTCAACATTGATAACTGCTAGGTAATTCACATTGGAAAAAAATAATCCCAATTACATATACAAAACAATGGGATGTCAATTAACTGTTACCCACTCAAGAAAGAGTTCTCTGAAAACATCTGCTCAGTGTGCAGCAGCATTCAAAAAAAATTAACAGAATGTTAGGAACCACTAGAAAAAATGTCATAATGACACTATATGGTATATCAACACCTTGAATACTACTTGCAGTGAAGGGCAACAAAAATGACTAGGGATATGGAACAGCTTCCTTATGACAAGAGATTAAAAAGACTGGCCTTACAAAACAGATGACTAAGGGGGAATATGATAGAGATCTATGAAAATATAAATGATATGGAGGAAGTGAATGGGGAAGTGTGTTTTACCCTTTCACATACCACAAGAAATAGGGGTCAACGAATGAAATTAATAGGCTGCAAGTTTATACAAACATCAGAAAGTACTACTTCATACAATGTACAATCAACCTGTGAAATGCATGGCCATCAGATGTTGTGAAAGCTAAAAGTTTAAAAAATAATTAGACAAGTTCATACAGGATAGGTCCATCAATGGCTATTAGCCAAAAAGGTTTGGGACGCAACTCCATTTTCTGGGTGTTCCTGAACCTCAAATTGCCAGAAGTTTGGACTGGATGGCAGTGAATGGATCACTTGAAATTGCCCTGTTGTGTTCATTCCCTCTGAAGCATCTATCACTGGACACTGGATACTAGGCTAGATGGATCATTGGTCGACTCAGTATGGCCATTATTACGTTCTTACTAAAACCTGCTGGAACTTGGTTTGCACTATTGGAATGGTAATAGGAAGGATCAAATGGGTAAAAGGGGAAGGGAAATAGCACTCTATCAAAAATGACATGACTTTTTTCCAAGTCACTGTCAACTCGAAAGAAAGTGATCTTGAATGCTTATGATCATAGTCAAGTTGGCTGGAGTGGCTTAAGAGCATAAGTACCAGTCTCCTGGCAGACTGTTAAGAAATGGAACACAAAGCCCAAACTCATTGTGAGTTCTATACTTACATTTCACCAATCAAGTGTCAGTTGTGAACTCCTCAAAAACTACAACCACCTTAACATGGAGTCACAGACAATCCCCTTGGTTACTCTGGTTTATTTTCCCACTCAGGTCAATTGCACCTTAGATCTTACACCCAATGCCAAGACAAGGCTTGTAGCCAATCCCATAATAAATTAGTTAACAATTTATTAACTAAGAAAAAGGAGTTATTTACAAGGTTAAAGCAAGTAGACACACACATGAGTTTCAGTCTTAGGTTCCAAAAGATAATAGAAGCTGTTATAATGTGCAAGCGCTATACATCATCTAGGGTTTACCCAGGCTAAGCAGCTAGGATCTTTTCCTCATTCTTAGAAATATTGCCCTCCCAAAGTTCAAGCAGCATAGAGATATTATTTCTTCTTTTCAGGGTGTTTTACTCCCTTCCCTCAGAGTTCAATCTGATGGGACAAGACCCCATGCATATCTCCTCGTCCTGGGAGTGCTGGGAGCAATCAGCAAAGTCTTTTATCCTCTGAGGTCCCACAATAGTTTGTCCTGTGTCTATGGGCCATCTATTGTTGGGCAGAAGATAACACCTGTAGCAAACTAGTTTTTCACACTTGGCAATGCTTCTCTTCTGATGGGGGGGTTTCCTGTTTTAGAAAAAATGCTTTTACAGTTATACAGCAAAAACTTTTATATTACCTTACCTTATAACATGAGGTACAGATATTATAAGTGAGAATAATGCATGAAGCAACTGACAAGTATTTCATAACATCTAAACACTAAGCTCGTATATATAACTCTAATACATATTTTAACAATACTAACACTCAGGTGAACCAGACTGGTTTCCAGGTATGCATTTGTCAATGTTCAGTTGATGCCTAGGGGCACTGGCATGAGCTGGCGCCTGGTCTATCAGTGTCACAAGCATAATACAAGAATAGCCTGGCTTGTGAGGAGTTGGAAAATGCAGTAAGAGCTAAGTAACAACTAGTCTATGGTCTGGGTTTGCTGGTGGTTCTGCACTGCTGAAGACATGAGATTTTGCTAGAGAGAGATTTCTTATGACTATGTGGTCTGTTTCTTTCATGGCATAGCCATTGTCTGAAAATCCAGGTCCCACAATCGTTGCTGAGGTGCCTAAACCAGGATCCCAAATGGTTGGTGGGGCACAGTGTCGAAAGCTAAGCAGTATTGTCATTTGCAGAGCCTGAACCAAAGGGACATATCATGGTTTCATACCCAGTTCAGTCAGAGCGATTCACAGCATTGAAATCTCTGAGCACTAGCTATATGTCATGTGGTGGAACTAACTGGGCAGCAGAAGATGGGAAATGATATAAGGGGTTTGGCTAGATTCTCAAAGACCCTTTGGACTGAGCAGGGTACTCACGCATGGGTTTCTTCCCTGAAGACCCTGCTACACATTCATGATACCAGTTATATCTGATACTACACTAGAACTACATACACTGTTTGTTTGCTTTTGGAGACATAGTGAGTGCAATTTCAGTTTACTTTAAATATTTTCAAATAACTTACAAACAAATAGTGGGGGTGGGACCACTGGGATCATCTAGACAGACCTTCAGTATAACACAGACCACAGAACTTCCCCCCCAAAATTCCCAGAGGCTAGCTTTTAGAAACTTGATATAAAAATTGTTAATGATGGAGACTCCACTACAACCTGTATTAAATTGTTCCAATGGTTAATTATTCTCACCATTAAAAATTTCCCCCCTTATTTCCCGTCTGAATTTATTTAGCTTCAACTTCCAACCATTGGATCTTGTTATACCTTTCTCTTCTAGATTGTATTTATATACTATAATCATGTCTCTTTGTTAGACACAAAGAGCTCAACCTATTTAGCTTATCACTGTAAGGCATGTTTTCTAACCCTTCAATCATTCTCATGGCTCTTCTCTGAACCCTCTCCAATTTATCAACATCCTTCTTGAACTGTGGGCACCAGAACTGGACACCATATTCTAGCAGCAGTAACACCACTCCCAAATTCAGAAGTAACTACTCTTTACTCCTACTAGAGATTCCCCTATTTATGCATCCCAGGACCACATTAACTCTTTTAGACTCAGTGTCACTCTGAGAGCTCCTGTTCATCTAATTATCCACCATGACCCAAATCTTTTTCAGAGTCACTGCTTGCCAGGATAGAGTCCTCCATCCTGTAAGTTTTATCTACATTCTTTATTCCTAGATGTATTCATTTACATTTAGCCATATTAAAATGCATATTGTTTTTTTGAACCCAGTTTACCTAGTAATCCAGATACCACTGAATCAGTGACTTGTTTTTGTATTAATTATGACTTCCCAATTATTGTGTCATCAGCAAACTTTATCAGTGAGGATTATATGTTTTCTTCCAGATCATTAATACAAATGTTAAATAGGGTAGGGCCAATATTCAGTCCTTAAAGGACCCCACTAGAGACCTACCTGTTTTATGATGATTAATCATTTACAATTACATTTTCAGTTAGCCAGTTTTTAATCTATTTAACGTGTGCCAGGTTAATTTTATATCATTCTGGTTTATTAATCAAAATATCATGCAATATTAAGTCAAACATCTTACCAAAGTCTAAGTATATTATATCAACACTATTACTTTTGTCAGCCAAACTTATAATCTCATCAAAAAAGAGAAATCTGGTTTATTTGACGGGAGCTATTTTCCACATACCCATCTTTATTTGCATTAATTTCATTAACCTCCCTTAATTCTTTATTAATCGAGTCCCATATTAACAGCTTCATTATCTTGCCAGGGATCTGTGTAAAGCCAACAGGCTTATATATACCTGGTTCATTCCATTTATTCTTTTTAAAAACTGGCACAACATTAGCTTTCTTCTAGTCTTCTGGAACTTCCCTCTTGCTCCAAAACTTATTGAAAATCAACATTAATGATCTAACAAGCTCCTCAGCTAGCTCTTTAAAAATTCTTGGATGTAAGTTATCTGGATCTGTGGATTTAAAAATGTCTAACTTTTCAGCTTCTGTTTAACACACTCCAGAGATACTAGTGGAATGGAGTGTTAGCATAGCAATATTAAAATACAGTAAAATTTGTTTTTCCCTAAATACAGAACAGAAATATCCAATGACACGTCTGCCTTTTCTGTATTATTATTCATCATTCTATTTGCGTATAATAATGGACCAATGCCGTTGCCACAATGGTTTTTTTTGTTTCTAATATATTTTTAACTCCTTCTTATTGTTTGTTGTATATTATTTTTATAGCTGCCTTCACTTCCCTGTTAAACCAGGTTGTTGTTGGTTTTTTTAACTAGCATGGCCTTCTTCCTTTATTGTGGGATTGTGGCTTTGGGGCATCTAGGTGTTCTTAAATTATTCCCAATAAAACTATGATCAAATGATGATCAGTTTTACCTAAACTAACATAATCTTTCATTCTGTGATCTTTTCCCCTTTATTTGAATTCCCCCATTTTGGCTGCAACATTTTTTGAGTTAGGAAATAGTTAACTATAATGTTTAGATATTCCAAGGATATTTTAGTAATGTCAACATAAGACCTCTAGCATATGCCACTAAAATTGAAGTCCCCCATGATCACACAGTTTTTTTGTTTACCTATACATTGTAGATAGGTACATAAGGGAGTGGTCTTCCTGTTCTCTAGTGTGATTTGGTGGTCTGCAGCAAACACCAACTAATACCCCATTGTGTGCTTTATCTGTTAGGACATTGATCCATAAGCATTTGTGAACATTTTCTTCTGAGTTATCAGTGACCCAGAAACAGATGATGCCATTTTTGACACAGAGTGCCACTCCCACTATCCTTTTGCCCACTTGATCCTTCCTAAATAGGTTTACAAACATTGATTTTAACATTCCAGTTGTGCGAATCATCCCACCAGTTTTCACTAATACCAACTAAAAACAATTTATGCTCATAAATGAGCAATTCCAATTCCTCTTGTTTGTTACTCAGGCTTCTAGCATTGGTGTACAGGCAATCCAGGAAAAGTATTTAGAGGCACAGGTTGGCCCCAAAACTCCAGATCCAAATAGCACTAAATTTTGGTAAAGCTTGAATCTGGATCTGAACTTTGTGGCTTGGATTATTTTTAAATCTGTCTGGGCCATGGATTGTTACATGAGACAAATCTGGGTTTTCTCTCCAATTTTTTTCACTGAGAATATATTTTGACTCTATAACAAGAATTGCAACAATATCTGTACATCTTATTTTACAGATTTTCTTTTCAAGATATCATCTTTGAATAGATTTATTTGTTGCTTGGGTGATGGACAGCTGAAGATGCACAATCTTTGCCTCTTATTTTTAAAGGAAAAATTACAAAACGGTCATCTCAATGTCCTTTAAAAAAATCAAAACTTTTAAAATTCTCATATGATGCACTCAGTCTGCTGAGAGGAGAAATTGTCTGGCAAAGAAGCTGAATTTTTAAAAAGAAAATAAATTTTTATCAAGCTAAACTAAGCTGGTTTATTAAGTTGATTATTTTAATTGGAATCCAGACAGGAAAGAAATTAAGATATTTCATGGCTCATATTTGTGATGAGTGTTTCTATTTTGAAATATTAAGAACCTAATTTGTAGCTGGATTCTAAGAATGTGTTTACAAAGGTAATAGATGCATCACTTTGTTCACAGAAAAGTCTCTGTTAGATGCTGTTATCCTTACTCACACTGAATAGCAAATCAGAATTTAGCCCTGTTTCTACCAATCAGTTGGCAATTGTATGCACAAACCAGGTAGTTAGAAATTAGGTAATCACAGTTCTACATGTAGATGTCGAGATTTGTTCAGGCAAATGGCTATACCTGCATAATGTATGATATCACAGATAATGTGACTAAAAATGTGATCTCAGTGTTTGCAGTCATGAGTCTCAGTGTGTTCTTACCCAGTAAATGACAGAAGATTGAGCTTGGGAGGGGATTTAGCCTCCAGTGGTCTGAGCTCTGGCAAACAGTTGAAGCACCTACAGTAAAATCATATGAGTCTTCTATGGATGCACCAAGGGATAACAGTTTTGATAAAAAATAAGGAAATAACAGATAAAAGAGGATAAGAATTCTACAGCTTTTAATTTCCTTTCAGCTTTTTCTCCCTGTCAAAACTATTGCTAAATTTAATATTCTAAAAAAAGGCAAGTAAATGGCAATTTTTCTCACCTTTATTGGTTGAGTCATTTAAAACTGAGTTGGATAAAGCACTCAAGAAGATCCAGGGAGGGAATAATCTTATATTGTTTTGAGGAGGGACTAGGTGACTAGACTGTCTTTTTTTGTTTCTAAAGCACTCACTCTCCTTTCCCTTACACTGGTGTAAATCAGGAGTAGTTCTGTTGAGATTAATGGATTGTTCAGATCATTTAACACTGGTGTGAGATGGAATCTGGTGTAATAAGTCTCTGACTCCTTTGAAAGTAGTCATAGAAATGATGCTCATTTGGGGAGCAGAATTTATCTACACAGGAAGCAGACTCTAGTGGCCAGAGTGCTAGCCTGTTCAATTTCCTGCTGCCTCACAGACTGCCTTTGTGACCTTGAGCAAGTCACCTAATGTCATAAACAGATAGCTAAGGGTTAATGTCTCTTTCACCTGAAGCACCTGACCAGAGAACCAATCAGGAAACCGGATTTTTTCAACTCTGGGTGGAGGGAAGTTTGTGTCTGAGTCTTTGTTTTCTGTCTGCCTGCTTTCTCTGAGCTTTGGAGAAGTAGTTTCTACTTTCTAGTCTTCTGTTTCTAAGTGTAAGGACAAAGAGATCAGATAGTAAGTTATATGGTTTCTTTTCTTTGGTATTTGCATGAATATAAGTGCTGGAGTGCTTTGATTTGTATTCTTTTTGAATAAGGCTGTTTATTCAATATTCTTTTAAGCAATTGACCCTGTATTTCGTCACCTTAATACAGAGAGACCATTTGTGTGTATTTTTCCTTTCTTTTTTATATAAAGCTTTCTTTTAAGACCTGTTGAAGTTTTCTTTACTGGGAAATTTCAGGGAAATTGAGTCTGTACTCACCAGGGAATTGGTGGGAGGAAGAAATCAGGGGGGAGATCTGTGTGTGTTGGATTTGCTAGCCTGATTTTGCATTCCCTCTGGGTGAAGAGGAAAGTACTTTTTGTTTCCAGGACTGGGAACAGAGAAGGGGAGTCACTCTGTGTAGTTTCACAGAGCTTGTGTCTGTGTATCTCTCCAGGAGCACCTGGAGGGGGGAAGGGAAAAAGGATTATTTCCCTTTGTTGTGAGACTCAAGGGATTTGGGTCTTGGGGTCCCCAGGGAAGGTTTTTCAGGGGGACCAGAGTGCCCCAAAACACTCTAATTTTTTGGGTGGTGGCAGCAGGTACCAGGTCCAAGCTGGTAACTAAGCTTGGAGGTTTTCATGCTAACCCCCATATTTTGGACGCTAAGGTCCAAATCTGGGACTAAGGTTATGATATGGTGGCAGTGGTGGGATATAGACAGAATCCAGAAGCCAGTAGGAATATTATATTTTTCTTTTCTCTGCTAAGGGCTTTTTAGCAGAGAGAAACAGTTTGGTTTTAAAAGGGAACCAGAGAGAATTTTTTTTTCTGCTCTCTCTGGCAGTTTGTGGCTTGCATCTTAAGCAAGAAACCATTAAGGTGCTATTAAGAGTCTTTTGTCACACAATAGCACTCCCATTGAGAGTCATTACCAGCACTATATAAATGCAAATAAAGTGGTTTTTCAGGTTTACTTAACATTGAAGATTAGCTAAAGGCACTGTTGCTAGGCAGACTCTAGGAGGCAACAGAGCCTGCAGTGCAGAAGATAAACACCGGAGGGCACCCCAACACAAGAAAACAGGAACCATGACTTCTAAGGCAAAAATTGAGGCCGAAGAACAAATCAAAGAAGCTGAACACAGGCGACAACTGGAAATAAAACAAAAAGAGATGGAGATGAAAGAAAGAAAAGAATACAAATCAAAGCACTCCAGCACTTATATTCATGCAAATACCAAAGAAAAGAAACCATATAACTTACTATCTGATCTCTTTGTCCTTACACTTAGAAACAGAAGACTAGAAAGTAGAAACTACTTCTCCAAAGCTCAGAGAAAGCAGGCAGACAGAAAACAAAGACTCAGACACAAACTTCCCTCCACCCAGAGTTGAAAAAATCCAGTTTCCTGATTGGTCCTCAGGTCAGGTGCTTCAGGTGAAAGAGACATTAACCCTTAGCTATCTGTTTATGACACCTAGTCTTTCTGTGCCTCAATTACAGGAGTATTGTTAGGATAAATACACTGAAGATTTTGAGGCGCTCAGATAGTACAGTAATGGGGATGCATATATAGGTACCCAGGAGAGAGAGCGTGGAAATTGAGGAGACTGAAGAAGAGGTTATGCAGACATAATCTGTGTAGGAAAAAGCGTTATTTATTGAGTGAGTTGATGGAAGAGAGACAATGATCACTTCATATGTAAATGAAGTGAAATGCTGCTTTAGAGAATGATTGTGTTAGAGTCTGATCGAATACTGACTTACGTACAAAAAAATGGCTTATGGAGAGTGTATTTATAATGTAGCCAAATTTTATGTCCTTCTGGAAAACAGAACCAAGATGTGGTGATAGCTCTAAATATGTACAGGTCAAATCTCATCAATTTCAATTGAAATTGCATAATACCTTGTATGTCAGTAATTATCTTCAGTGCATTTCAGACAGAAGTTCATTTCCTCTATGAGTGTGAGCTAATGACACACAGATGTAGACTGGTGTATCTTAATATACCTAGATACATTTACAAAGTATGAGCTGAGCTTTACACAGATGGAATTAATGCTGAATATGACAGGAGTTATTCCTATGCAAGGACTTCAAGATTGGGCCATGTCCTTATGCATTTTATTGCAGGATCAGGGACTATGTCCTTTGTAAAACAGATATTCAGAAAGTTATGAAACACTTATGAAAAAAGATCCCAAAGGAAAAATGCTGTTGACAGTACTTCAAAAATCTTCCTTTTTTTTAAAAAAAAAAAAGGAGTCATTTTTATTTTGATAAACAATTTTATTACTCTAACTCTATGGAATATACCAGTCGATAGGTAATTATAACTTCAGGTTCCACAGAGACATAGCAGGTGGTAAATGTCACACAGGAAATGAACAAAGCAATGAAGTTATATTAGAAATGAAATGTAAAGAGAATATCTTAAAATCACTCTTTTTGAAATTGACTCCTCAGTCTCTATTTCATAATTTTATAGACCTAGGTATAACATTTGGAAAAATGACTTCCAAGTTATTGTTTTGTGTAAAATATTCACTCTACAGGATTCAGTAGCTTTTGACGCTGTGAATATCAACATTTTATCACCCCGCTCTATAGGATTTTTTGTTAGCTTTCTTTGCTTAAATGATAGGTTAAAGGGTTGGAGAGCACTGCAGTAATAGATTTTGCTTCTCTTTGTTTTTTGCTCATTTTAATGTAACCTAAATTGATGGGGCATTGGAAAGTGCTTTAAGCTGTGTTGTAACTTAACAAGGACTCTTGCAAAGAGGCTTGGCAGGCTGGGACATGTACTGTAATAAAACTGCAGCAGCTGCCATCTCCCTAGAAGTCAGATGGCTCAGAAGGATGAGAACACAGTAGGGATTTCAAAACGCCAGAGTTTTAGTCACACTTCTGGTATTAACTATAATTAACCTTTGATACTTTGCAAACACACCCTAGGTAGGCCTTATTCATGTGTTATTGATGCAAAAACTAGGGGCTTGTCTAAACAAACATTTAGTTTGTGACAAGCTGGGATATAAATCTACCCCCACACTAGCCTGCCTGGTCCATGTGGAGCCTCCTGCCACTCACTACCAGTTCCCTAGTGTACTCTGATCTATCTTGCTTTGAAACAGAAGTGCACTAGGAAATTGTTAGGTTGTGTCTAGGCTGCAATTACACACCTATGGCTGGCCAGCTGATTTGGCTCAGGCTGCAGGGCTGTTTAATTGCAATGTAGATGTTCTGGCTCAAACTGCAGCCTGAGCTCTGGACCCTACTACCTTGCAGGGACCTAGGCTCAAGCTCCAGACCAAGCCCGGGGTCTATATCTCCATTAAACAGCCCCACAGCCCACGTCCCTAGAGCCCAAGTAAGCTGCCATGGGCCAGCTGTGGGTTTTAATTGCAGTGTAAACATATTGGGCGTGCACAGCAACAGAGACCACAGGGACACTTAGTGCACAGCATACCTACAGTGGGGTGAATGTACATTACAGCTTGCCACAAACTAAACGTTTGTGAAGACAAACTCTGAGTGTCGCAAGGCAGTCTGTCCCTTTTAAGGGCAGTCAGGGTCAAGGTTTGGCCTCTTCCAAGGTTTGGCCCTTTTAAGAATAGACATGCTGGGACATGTAGGGCATATCTTTCAAAAGCGCCTCCGTGACTTAGAAGTCTAAATCCCATTCTTTTCCTTAGCATATATTCTCAACATGTGTCAGGTGGCATGTGACTAGGATTCACCACCAAATTTGGTCCACTGGTTGGATCACTAGTTTCCCCGACCCGGATGCTAATGGGGAGTGTGATGTGAAAGCTGATCCATAATCCTCTAAATCCCATTGACTTCAGGGGGAGTCTTTTAAAGGTACAAAATGTGGACAAGAAAAGTTCAGTGGATACAGTGTACTTGGACTTTCAGAAGGCTTTTGACAATGTCCCTCACCAAAGGCTCTTAGGCAAAGTAAGCAGTCATGGGATAAGAGAGAAGGTCCTCTCGTGGATCAGTAACTGGTTAAAAGATAGGTAGAATAAATTATCAGTTTTCAGAATGGAGAGAGATAAATATTTGTGTCTCTTAGGGCTCTGTACTGGGACCAGTGCTGTTCAACATATTCATAAACAATCTGGAAAAAAGGGTAAACAGTGATGTGGCAAAATTTGCAGGCAATACAAAATTACTCGAGACAGTTAAGTGCAAAGCTGACTGTGAAGAGTTACACAGGAATCTCACAACACAAGGTGACTGGGCAACAAAATGACAAATGAAATTCAATGATGCAAAGTGATGCACACTGGAAAACATAATCCCAACTGTATGTACAAAATGATGGGATCTGATTTAACTTTTACCACTCAAGAAAGAGCTCTTGGAGTCATTGTGGATAGTTCTCTGAAAACATCCACTCAATGTGCAGTGGCAATAAAAAAAGCAAACAGAATGTTAGGAACCATTAGGAAAAGGATAGATAAGACAGAAAATATCATAATGTCACTGTATAAATTCATGATATGCCCACACCTTGAATACTCTATGCAGTTCTTGTTTCTCCATTTTAAAAAAAAAGATATATTAAAAGTGTAAATGGTACAGAGTAGAGCAACAAAAGTGATTAAGTGATGGAACGGCTTCCTTATGAGGAGAGATTAAAAAGACTGGGACATTTCAGCTTGAAAAAGAGACGACTAAGGGGGAATATGATAAAGGTCTATAAAATCATGACTGGTGTGGAAAAAGTAAATAAGGAAGTGTTATTTACTCCTTCACATAACACAAGAACCAGGGGTCACCCAATGAAATTCATAGGCAGCAGGTTTAAAACAAACAAAAGTATGTACTTCACACACTGCACAGTCAACCTGTGGAACTCAATGCCAGGGGATGTTGTGAAAGCCAAAACTATAATGGTATTCAAAAAAGAAGTAGATAAATTCATAGTGGATAGGTCCATGAATGACTGTTAGCCAAGATGGTCAGGGATGCAACCTCATGCTCTGGGTGTCCCTAACCTCTGATTACTAAAAGCTGGGAGTGGATGACAGGGGATGGTTACTCCATGATTGCTTGTTCTGTTCATTCCCTCCAAAGCACCTTGCATTGGCCGCTGTTGGAAGACAGGAAATGTGGTAGATGGATCATTGGTCTGACTCACTATGGCCATTCTTATGTTCTTAAATTGAAGCTAGGTAACCAGCTGTTATTGACTTTCAATGGGAGTTATACATCTAAGTGACCTTTGTGCCATTGAAATTCTCCCCCTGGAAATCAATGGGACTTAGAAGCCTAAGTCATTTAGGCACTCTTGAAAATTTTACCCATATTTCCCTGAGAGATCTGGGGCATAGTAGTTCCCATGTGGAGGGTCAAGGATCAGTCACATGACCACCCATAACACTGCTCTACAGCCAAAATGCTTCTGAAATAAATGTAGTCCAACTTTACTAATTCTGGGTCACTGAGAACGAAAATCATGCTTAAAATTGTTAGTTGGCTCTAGTATTAAAGATATGCTATTGGGTCAGTATATCGACCCTTGACTTGGGAATGATGGAGGATAAGTGAGTTATAAAGGGAAGGGATCTCAATTTAAACCAGAAATGACTAAAATACATCTTTGACTGGATCTATGAATAAATCTATGACTGGGTTTGGACAGTACTTGCTTTTTAGGCAAAACAATGAATGATGCAATCTGAAGCTGGTATTGCATCATACATGATCTGAATTGCATCCTGTTATTCCTAGAAGTCATGGATGATGCAATCCTAACGAAGCTTACATCACTCTGCTGAACAAATTGCCCTATATCAGCTCTAGAAATTATACAGTGTCCTGCTCTCTTATTTGTCAATGTTTGATTTTGCAAAGGGACACATTTCTGTTTAGCCAAAGTGAGCAGAGATGCCTCGTACTTGTGTGAACAGTGCAGATAACTTCTGCTATGTTTGTGGTGAAGTGACTTTTGCATCACAAAAGCGCAGTATAACCACTATGGTTAAGAAAGCCTATCCCCTTTATTTTGGCTGCAAAATTGGAGATCAGGACAAGAGGTGGGCCCCACACATATGCTGCAACACTTGTGCAACAAATCTTGGCCAGTGGTTGAACAGGAAAAGGAAATCTATGCCTTTTGTAGTGCCAATGATTTGGAGAGAGCCAACAGATCATACCAGCAATTGTTACTTCTGCATGGTGCCTCCAGTTTGGAAAGGTGTGTCAAAGAAGAAAAAGTGGACTGGGCATTATCCAAACATTTCGTCAGCTATACGCCCAGTACCCCACGGAGAAGGACTGCTGGTTCCTGATGCACCAGAATCATTCTCACTTGAGTCAGAAGAGGAAGAGGATGAAACTTCTGGTCCTGAACCAGCAATGTCACAGGACCCACATTTTCTCCCATCCTCCTCCTCTGAATCACACCTCATAACACAAGGTGAACTGAATGACCTTGTCAGGGATTTGGAATTACCCAAGAGTAAGGCAGGGCTGTTGGGCTCCAGACTACAGCAGTGGAATTTCCTGGCAGGCTATCAGGGCAAATGGAGCCCATCAATGCTTGCAGACTATTGCTGGACAGTGACATTAATGAATACAAGAGACAAGCCAAGAAGCGCCGAGTAGACACTGAATAGGACTAAACTATGTACAGAATAGTTTTTTGCCTTTTGTTTCCTAATAAATTTTATTTATATAACCCTTTTGCTGATTTTTAAAGTGTTATATAAACAGGACAGGTGAAATATTATCATGTAAAGCAACCATAAACATGAAAAGACCTAGGTTTACAATTTATCATTAAAACTCTACTATCTATACAATATACATAGACATAAAATGTAAAAACTTAAATATCTTAGAAACAGTAGCCAATCAGTTGTTTTAATTGTCATATTTGAATTCAGCACATCAAAATACATAATAAATATCACATTTTATCTCTGAAGCAGACGACTTCTCAAAAATTGTAGACCAGTATAATATGTAAGGAAAGTTTGTAGCTCAGTTTGAAATCAGAGGAAAGGAAGCAGGATTTTTGGCTGAGTCACTCCATGATATCTGTTCTGGGAGAGCAGACTGAGAGTAAGCTTTCCACTGAGAGAGCTGGAGCACAGCTGGGAAAGGGCCTCGTGTGAAGGCTAAGACAAAGATACTAAAAAGACCTTCAAAGAGGAGCGCTTCATTTTGTTTCATTTAAATGTTTATATTCTGGAAGGAGTAAACTTTGTGCCTTAGCTGGAGGGCTAAGTCCTCTCAGTGCCAGCAAAGCACTGAAGATTCCTACATAAGAGCCTCGTAACCAAGGGACAGGTGATAGCAAGAGGAAACAGAGACAGTGCCCAATACTGGATTAGGTAAACAACTGCCACACTGAGATACAAATAGGTTAAAGTGGATACCGCCTGGTATTAAGATTCAGGAGACCTGGGTTCTGACCATGATTTTCCATTAACCCTTGAGTAAGTCACTATACTCAAAATTTTTGGAAGAATTCTCCCTTGTGTGGGAGTAAAGGATTTCTCAGAGACAAAACACTAGAAGCATCCCCTCCTCATACAAAACTTCCGTTTCCCCAAGTATTGATTAGTATCCATAGTGCTGGATGGCTGCTGCCTCCTTTTTCACAGGCTTTTACTCTTAAGTTGTGCTGTATGTAGTGACCAGATAGCAAGAGTGAAAAATCGGGACAGGAGGTAGGGGGGAACAGGCACCTATATAAGAAAAAGCCCCAACTATCAGGACTGTTCCAATAAAATCAAGACATCTGGTTACCCTAGCCATATAATGATAATTTGCAAATATTTTGTGTATGCAAAGTACCATAGAAATATGTGAAACACCACCACAACATACTATATTTAATTGGACCAGATTCATTATTGGAACACTTCCAGGAGATTGCTTTAGCTTAATGATAATGACTGATAAACAGAATTTGGGAAGTCTTGGTCAAGAATAGCCAGTTTCTAGGGCTATCAGTCAAGATACTGACTTTTCAATATTAAATGTTGCATCATTGCTAGGTTTTTGCATGGATATGTAATATGGAGATAATTCTCTATGAACAGAACCTGTAATTCTTGCTCCAGCAAACTCATTGACTTCAATGAGAATTTACCTGAGGGGAAAAAATTGACAGACCTTTAGAATCTGTCCCAATATTCATAATGTAGTATGGCTAAGAATATTCCTTATAGAATACTTGAGGGAGATACCTATCAGAACATATGACTTAATTTTAAACTTATTAATATTTCATTGTATTTTAAGTATAAGTTACTTCTGCACATTGTTATGACATTGTTACAAGGGAGGACTATAAAAATCAGACGTTTTGTGAAAGGCAATAATCTGTTAATGATAATGAACCTGGTGCTCAGGAAAAATGCCAGACTGGGTAATCAAAGCAAAAAAAAAGAAACAGATTTTAAAGGAAAGTTATAGTCTGGGCAGCAACAGTGTAAGTTTCCCTACAGTGCCCCAGAAATAGACACCACCACTGACCTGGAAGGGAATACTTGTATATATACTTGATTCCGAGTAGCATTTAGGCATGTGTTTAACTTTAGGCATTTATTTTAAGTCTTATTGATATCACTTTTTCCCCCCAATCATTGTCTTCTCTGTTAAGAGTAAATCAAGATGTTTCTGTATGTGATGGTAGTTTGGTGATTTGGAGACTGGTCCATAGGAACTGAGACCACCAATTCATTTCATATAGTCTACAAAAAGAGCCCTCTTTCTGCTGCCTGCTGTGACAGAGTGCAGTCAGTGAGTCGGTGAGCCTGCACTCTGACCACTTGGATGCTAATTAGTGCCTCAGGAGAAGCTAAGTGGGGTAATGATCTAATCAGGATAGTGGGCTTATGGTGGGATGAAAATCCAATTAGCCCTGGGTTAATAAAAGGGACACAGGAAAGAAGTGTCAGGAGGAACAGAGCTAGGTGAGTCTAGTAACACAGAGGGGTCAGAGTTGGGAGATCTCTGGTCCTCTCAGGTCCTGCTGAGAGGGCCCGAGGCTCAGCAAATATTGTAAACAAGTGGGAGCACTGGGGATTGTGGTGATATTAGTGAAGGGGAATTAGACTAAAGTTTCACTGAGCATAGACCCCGTGGAGTCTGTGCTGATTCTGAAAGGAAAAGGACAGGGACAGGGGCAAAGTCAGGTCCCTGTTACACCTTCATCAGATTAAAACAATCAAACTTCTGATCCATTCAATTCCCATGACCAACACACACCTACAATATAAATAAATGATTAAAAAATTGAACTGGTAATGCCATCTGTAACTAAGGTGTCCTGACTGTTCCCATTTTATATTCTCACACCCTCAGTCGCACCCCCCACACACACACACGCAGTGTTTATAGAATTTCTGATCCTCCACAGTTGCCAGAGAGAACCAGGACCACTGTCCCAATGCTGTCTCTGGACAGTGTTCAGCCCCTGCTTGGAGCTTTGCGCCACTATACCAGTGGCTGGCAAAGTAACTTGGGCCCTCCCCGTACCCCAGGTTCTGGACCAGAGACCCTATAATCAGCTGTCCGGGTCAGCTTAGTTATTCTCCCTGTTGCCATTTCCCTGGGCTTCTTCCTACCCAGCCTGTTTCTCTTCCTTTGCCTGGTTCTGGGTTTACCACACGAGCCTGCTCTCCTACCTGTGGCTACTTCACCCCCTCCTAGCCTCTTGTTAGACTCTTTACTCCAGAACAGGATCTCAGGACATGTGACATATCTCCTTGTCCCTGATGACCTCTCTTATCCCAGAGAGTGACTCCAGCCTCCTTCCCCTGCAGCCCTTCCCTAGTTGGGCTTCACTCTTAATTAACCCTGGTCCTCCATCTCGCAGATGACACCAGCAAACCTAATTGGTCTTTCAGGGACTCATTACTTTATTGGGGCAGGTGCAGGGTGCACACCCTATGGCAGGCAGGAGTATAAATTAAATCCTAGCCCAACAACCTGAAAGAATTTCAAAAGTGGGAGGCTGAAATAAAAATTCTGCAGCAACAAAACCTCATTGTTTGGTGAAGATCAAAAAGCACTAACTTAACTGAGGCCAGGAAGAAAAAAGGTGGAGCAGTAGTTTCCTAACAGTTCCGAATGTCTGGAACTTGGCAAAAAGCTCCCAGATCCTACCTAGCTGAGTCTCCAAAAGGATTTCTTTGAAGGAATCAGATTCATCTTCAACACAACAAAGACAGAATCTGGGACGTGCAAGTACTCTGTCACAAAGTGAGGTCCTTCCACACACAAACTCAAAGAAATAAGAACATGGTCTAGAAGACAGATCAGACCCCCCTCAAATACTTGATCTTTAGAATGCTACTCAGGGGGGAACAGGTCCTCAAGGAATCAATTCTGAAACACTTAGAGGAGAGGAAAGTGATCAGGAACAGTCAGCATGGGTTCACCCAGGGCAAGTCATGCCTGACTAACCTAATTGCCTTCTATGAGGAGATAACTGGATCTGTGGATGAGGGGAAAGCAGTGGATGTGTTATTTCTTGACTTTAGCAAAGCTTTTGGTACGGTCTTCCACAGTATTCTTGCTGGCAAGTTAAAGAAGTATGGGCTGGATGATTGGACTATAAGGTGGATAAAAAGCTGGTTAGATCGTCAGGCTCAACAGGTAGTGATCAATGGCTCCATGTCTACTTGGCAGCCGGTTTCAAGTGGAGTGTCCCAAGGGTCGGTCCTGGGGCTGTTTTTGTTCAAATCTTCATTAGTGATCTGGAGGATGGCATGGACTGCACTCTCAGCAAGTTTGCACATGACACTAACCTTGGAGGAGTGGTAGATATGCTGAAGGGTAGAGAGAGGATACAGAGGGACCTAGACAAATTAGAGGACTAGGCCAAAAGAAACCTGATGAGGTTCAACAAGGACAAGTGCAGAGTCCTGCACTTAGCATGGAAGAATTCCATTCACTGTTACAGACTAGGGACCAAATGGCTAGGAAGCAGTTCTGCAAAAAAGGACCTAGGATTTACAGTAGACGAGAAGCTGGATATGAGTCAACAGTGTGCCCTTGTTGCCAAGAAGGCTAACTGCATTTCAGACTGTGTAAGTAGGGGCATTGCCAGCAGATCGAGGGATGTGATCATTCCCCTCTATTTGACATTGGTGAGGCCTCATCTGGAGTACTGTGTCCAGTTTTGGGCCTCACACTACAAGAAGGATATGGAAGAATTGGAAAGAGTCCAGCGGAGGGCAGTAAAAATGATTAGGGGGCTGGAGCACATGACTTATGAGGAGAGGATGAGGGAGCTGGGATTGTTTAGTCTGCAGAAGAGAAGAATGAGGGGAGATTTCCCCACCTTTCGAGGAGAGGAAAGACCCTATTTGCACACAGACTGGCTAACCTAGTGAGGAGGGCTTTAAACTAGGTTTGACGGGGACAGGTGAGCAAAGCCCACAGGTAAGTGGGGAACATGAAGACCTGGGAGAAGGGACGGAAACAAGAGGGAGCGTGGGCTGTAATGGCAGAGAGAAAGGAAGGTCAGGGCAAAACTGGGAGGCAAGATCAAACCAGTATCTTAGATGCCTATATACAAATGCGAGAAGTATGGGTAATAAGCAGGAAGAACTGGAAGTGCTAATAAATAAATACAACTGTGACATTGTTGGCATCACTGAAACTTGGTGGGATAATATACGACTGGAATGTTGGTGTGGATGGGTATAGTTTGCTCAGGAAGAATAGACAGGGGAAAAGGGGAGGAGGTGTTGCCTTATATATTAAAAATGTACACACTTGGACTGAGGTGGAGATGGACATAGGAGACGGAAGTGTTGCGAGTCTCTGGGTTAGGATAAAAGGGGTAAAAAACAAGGGTGATATTGTGCTAGGAGTCTACTACAGGCCACCTAACGAGGTGGATGAGGCTTTTTTCAAACAACTAACAAAATCATTCAAAGCCCAAGATTTGGTGGTGATGGGGGACTTCAACTATCCAGATATATGTTGGGAAAATAACACCGCGGGGCACAGACTATCCAATAAGTTCCTGGACTGCATTGCAGACAACTTTTTATTTCAGAAGGTTGAAAAAGCTACTGGGGGGAAGCTGTTCTAGACTTGATTTTAACAAATAGGGAGGAACTCGTTGAGAATTTGAAAGTAGAAGGAAGCTTGGGTGAAAGTGATCATGAAATCATAAGAGTTTGCAATTCTAAGGAAGGTTAGAAGGGAGTACAGCAAAATAGAGACAATGGATTTCAGGAAGGCGGATTTTGGTAAGCTCAGAGAGCTGATAGGTAAGGTCCCATGGGAATCAAGACTGAGGGGAAAAACAACTGAGGAGAGTTGGCAGTTTTTCAAAGGGACACTGTTAAGGGCCCAAAAGCAAGCTATTCTGATGGGTAGGAAAGATAGAAAATGTGGCAAAAGACCACCTTGGCTTAACCACGAGATCTTGCATGACCTACAAAATAAAAAGGAGTCTTATAAAAAATGGAAACCAGGTCAGATTACAAAGGATGAATATAGGCAAACAACACAGGAATGCAGGGGCAAGATTAGAAAGGCAAAGGCACAAAATGAACTCAAACTCGCTATGGGAATAAAGGGAAACAAGAAGACTTTTTATCAATACATTAGAAGCAAGAAGACGACCAAGGACAGGGTAGGTCCGCTGCTCCGTGAGGAGGGAGAAACAGTAACAGGAAACTTGGAAATGGCAGAGATGCTTAATGACTTCTTTGTTTCGGTCTTCACTGAGAAGTCTGAAGGAATGTCTAACATAGTGAATGCTTATGGGAAGGGGGTAGGTTTAGAAGATAAAATAAAAAAAGAACAAGTTAAAAATCACTTAGAAAAGTTAGATGCCTGCAAGTCACCAGGGCCTGATGAAATGCATCCTAGAATACTCAAGGAGTTAATAGAGGAGGTATCTGAGCCTCTAGCTATTATCTTTGGAAAGTCATGGGAGACGGGAGAGATTCCAGAAGACTGGAAATGGGCAAATATAGTGTCCATCTATAAAAAGGGAAATAAAAACAATCCAGGAAACTACAGACCAGTTAGTTTAACTTCTGTGCCAGGGAAGATAATGGAGCAAGTAATTAAAGGAATCATCTGCAAACACTTGGAAGGTGGTAAGGTGATAGAGAATAGCCAGCATGGATTTGTAAAGAACAAATCGTGTCAAACCAATCTGATAGCTTTCTTTGATAAGATAATGAGTCTTTTGGATAAAGAAGAAGCGGTGGATGTGGTATACCTAGACTTTAGTAAGGCATTTGATACAGTCTCGCATGATATCCTTATCAATAAACTAGGCAAATACAATTTGGATGGGGTTAATATAAGGTGGATGCATAACTGGCTGGATAACCATACTCAGAGAGTAGTTATTAATGGCTCCCAATCCTGCTGGAAAGGTATAACAAGTGGGATTCCGCAGGGGTCTGTTTTGGGACCGGCTCTGTTCAATGTCTTCATCAATGACTTAGATGTTGGCATAGAAAGTACGCTTATTAAATTTGCAGACGATACCAAACGGGGAGGGATTGCAACTGCTTTGGAGAACAGGGTCAAAATTCAAAATGATCTGGACAAATTGGAGAAATGGTCTGAGGTAAACCGGATGAAGTTCAATAAAGACAAATGCAAAGTGCTCCACTTAGGAAGGAACAATCAGTTTCACACATACAGAATGGGAAGAGACTGTCTAGGAAGGAGTATGGCAGAAAGAGATCTAGGGGTCATAATGGACCACAAGCTAAATATGAGTCAACAGTGTGATACTGTTGCAAAAAAAGCAAACGTGATTCTGGGACGCCTGAACAGGTGTGTTGTAAACAAGACACGAGAAGTCATTCTTCTGCTCTACTCTGCGCTGGTTAGGCCTCAACTGGAGTATTGTGTCCAGTTCTGGGCACCACATTTCAAGAAAGATGTGGAGAAATTGGAGAGGGTCCAGAGAAGAGCAACAAGAATGATTAAAGGTCTTGAGAACATGATCTATGAAGGAAGGCTGAAAGAATTGGGTTTATTTAGTTTGGAAAAAAGAAGACTGAGAGGGGACATGATAGCAGTTTTCAGGTATCTAAAAGGGTGTCATCAGGAGGAGGGAGAAAACTTGTTCACTTTAGCCTCTAATGATAGAACAAGAAGCAATGGGCTTAAACTGCAGCAAGGGAGATTTAGGTTGGACATTAGGAAAAAGTTCCTAACTGTCAGGGTAGTTAAACACTGGAATAAATTGCCTAGGGAGGTTGTGGAATCTCCATCTCTGGAGATATTTAAGAGTAGATTAGATAAATGTCTATCAGGGATGGTCTAGACAGTATTTGGTCCTGCCATGAGGGCAGGGGACTGGACTCGATGACCTCTCGAGGTCCCTTCCAGTCCTAGAGTCTATGAATCTATGATTTCATAGCTGCTTTCAACTACCTGAAAGACGATGGATCTAGACTGTTCTCAGTGGTACCAGATGACAGAACAAGGAGTAATGGTCTCAAGTTGCAGTGGGGGAGTGTAGCGAGGCAGTGGATACCCCACAGCCCCGCTGAGGGACGAGCCTCCCCTAACACCAACGTGGGTGGAGCCACTGGGTCCTGCATCCGCCCCTCAGAGTTCACAGCGCAGACCTGGAAGTATAAAAGCTCACCTGCAGAGATCAGTGGAAGACAAGCCTCTGCAGATACCAGACGTCTGTGACCAAGCTCCCTCTTGGGAGACAGCAGCAGGCCGCAGCCGGCCTGAGCTCACACCTGGCCAGTCGAGCCTACCCCATGCTCACTACCCTGAGGAGGACTGGCCAAGCCTCCCCCTTCCTAGCTACCCCAAGGAGGAGCCGAGCCTGCCCTTTGCTGCGAACCCTGAGGAACCGATGCTGTTAGAGCCAGCTGAGGATGCTAGCACGACCCAGGTACCCTACGAGGAGGAGTGTGGAAGTAGCCTGGCAGCAGTTGAGACCAGCCTGGCTGCAGCACTGCCTGAACCTATGTCAGTGTGTTGCGGCCAGGATCCCCACTGACAGCAGCGAGTCTTTGCCGCTGCTAGGGCCCCGGGCTGAGACGCAGTGGAGAGGGAGGGCCTGTGTCCCCTCCTGCCATCCACTCCTTGGGTGACAGGCTCCCCGTTGTCATTTTCCTGGCCTGGAGAGGCTAGGACAATTTGTCTATAGAACTATTGACTCAGCCCCTGCTTAAGCCCCTGTTTGCTTGCTGCCCTGCCCTGACCCAGGGCCTGGGCTGCTACTGAACTGCTGACTCAGCCCCTGCCAAAGGGTCTGAGTCTCCGGCTGTTTGTTTGTGGCCCCGCCCTGACCTAGAGTCTGGGCCACCATTTAACTATTGGCTCAGCTCCGTTCCAAGGGCTGGAGCCCTAACCGAGTGTGCGTTATTCCCCACGACCACAGAGTCGATGGCCGGCAAACTAGAGCGAGGCAGTGGGATACCCCACAGCCCCGCTGAGGGACGAACCATGGCAAAGCCGCACTACAGGGAGGTTTAGATTGGATATTAGGAAAAACTTTTTCACTAGGAGAGTAGTGAAGCACTGGAATGGGTTACCTAGGGAGGTGGTGGAATCTCCTTCCTTAGAGGTTTTTAAGGTCAGGCTTGACAAAGCCCTGGCTGGGATGATTTAGTTGGGAATTGGTCCTACTTTGAGCAGGGGGTTGGAGTAGATGACCTCCTGAGGTCCCTTCCAACCCTGATATACTATGATTCTATGACTATTTAAAATGCAGTTAATAAAGGGACATGGCAGTGTATGTAGTTTTAAGGAATTTGAAGTTTAATTTTATTAAATCTCTTTCATTGTTTCCACTTTCTGGAGCTTAGCAGAACAGATATGCAGTCGGGTAGAGAAAGTTTCCTTGGTTTATTTTCAACTATGTGACACTTATTCCCATTTCCTTCATTGAGCAGAACTCTTTGTGTTTTCACAATTAAATAATTGAACAGATACTTCATAGCAGACAACACAAATAGAAGATGGCAATAGTTGCTCAAAATGGCATTGTCTCCCCTGGGCTGTGCTGCCACATTGGTAGAACCATACATATTTTTATATTTTGAGACAGTTGTCAGCAAGATGTTGACTGTATTTTTATATGAAAGCATTTTTTTCATGAAGCAAAGGTGCTCTAAACCTTGATTTCTCTCTCTCTATCTAGGTTCTTCTGTGGCTGCCATCATCATAGTATCTGACTAGCTTCCAGGTGTTTAAAAACAGAAACAACTATTGCTTTTTCTTTACTCACCAATAGGAGACATAGTCTGATTAGTCTTTTTTGTTTTTTTGCTTGTTTCTGTTTATGTATGAGAGTGAGTGGTTGGAGTGTATGTCTGCTGATGAAAAAAATTATTGAAGAAATGATGAATTGAAGACGTGAACTTTACATTTAGTTCTGAAGGTGGTTAGTTCTATACAGTCCTTCTGATATCTTGGGGAGGGTGTGCCATACTCTAGATCTGATGATGGTCAATGGTTTGTCTCTTGCACTCTTGAGTTTCTCATTATTATATTAGTCAGCAAGGTGAGATATAGCTATTGTGCAAAGTCATGGTTGTAGAAAGTGATCTATCAGGTAGCTAGGAGAGTATCAAGGAAAGCTTTGAAAATCAGAACAAAGTCCTTAAAGAGGACACTCTGTTCAATGGGAAACCAGATAGGGACTGATAGGGAAGCACCAGATGTTTTCACAGTGATTGAGGTTGCTAAGCACATAGTTTGCATCATTTTGTAACAGTTGGAGCTTTATTTTTTTCCTATATATAATTAATTTTAATGATCAAAGCCTGAAATCAAAAATGCAAATTTACATGGCCAGGTCTGTGTCTGATAGATTGCTCAGAAGATGGTGAGCTATAATAAGAGGGAAGTTAGCCTTTTTTTCCGCCCCACAGTGGCTATTTGGGCATCCATTTGCAATGAGGAGTCCAAAGGACCATATGACTGTGGACCAGTGGTGGGTAACCTGAGGCCCAGAGGCCGCATGCATCCTACCAATAAAGCTGATTGCAGGCCATGAGACATTTTGCAGACATTGACCGTCCACAGGCACAGTCCCCCGCAGGTCCCAGTGGCTACGGTTTGCCGTTCCAGGCCAATGGGAGCTGCAGGAAGTGGCGGCCAGCACATCCCTGTGGCCTGTCGCTTCCTGCAGCTCCCATTGGCCAGGAATGGTGAACCACAGCCACTGAGAGCTGTGGGGGGCCGTGCCTGCGGATGGTCAACATCCACAAAATGTCTGTGGCCCACAATCAGCTTACCCTGATGGGCTGCATGCCGCAGGATGCCCACCACTGCTGTAGACCAATTTAACAACCCAAGGACAGATTTTAAGACAGTTGGATTTCCCCGGGAGACAATGATTAAGGCTACATTTTAGACACGGGTAGTTTTAGTAGAAGGCATGGGCCGTAAACAAAAATTCACGGCCTGCAACCAGTCGATGACTTTTACTAAACATACTCGCCCTGACTCAAACTTGGGCAGGGGGCTATGGGTACTCTGGGGGGGTCATCTGGGGACACCGCAGGTTCTGGGGGAGGTGGCCCAGGATCCCGATGGTGCTGGGGGTTTGCTAGGCAGTAGCGCATGGACCAAGACCTGCTGGTGCTGGAGGCTGGGAGGGTTGACGGAGCTGACAGGGGCTTCCTACCCAGCTCCACATCCCTACAGCTCCTAGACAGTTGAGGGGCCAGGGGGTTCCACTGCTCCTGCCACAGGCACTGGCTGCCGCATTCCTGTTGGCCAGGTACCACAGCCAGTGGGAGCTACGAGGGCAGGGCTCGAAGGCACGGGCAGCATGTGATGCAAAGGATCCCCCCACCCCTGATTCCTCTGCTACCTAGGAACTGCAGTGTGATGCTAGGGGGAGCCTCCCACCCTGAGGTAAGTGCCCCCGCAACCCCTAGCCTTGAGCCCACTCCCACATATCCAAACTGCTGCTGCTGGCCAAGGGGCTGCCTGGCTCGGGCAGCTTTTGAGCAAACACCAGCTGCTGCAGAAGTCATGGAGGTCACAGAAAGTCACAGAATCAACCTTAACGATGATTAACTTGGAAAACAAATCTTGATGATGGTATGATTGCCTTGCCCACTGCACTAATCCTCTGATGCAGGTAAATGAGTGCCAAGAACAATGCTTTGTGATGCATACATTAAAGTAACTGGCTGCAGCACTGGGAACTTAGCTTGGGTCTACACTATGCCTTTCATGGCCATGCAGGTATATCACTACTCTCTGTTTGGAAAGAATTTATTTCCATATAATTTGATTGCAATCTGCCTATTTTTGATACTATCTTATTTTATGTAATTGTCAGTATCTAGTAAATAAAAGAGAAGCTAGGTTTTCCTAAACTGTATATTCTATCATTATTTATTGAAAACCTTGAAAAACTGTCATAGAAATATGCAAGCTGAGTCAATAAGTTTCTTTCTGTGTATGTTTATTTTCAATGTTGAGTTGTTACAAACGATTGTTTGATTTTAATACAATTGTTTTAAAGGATAAAAGTTTATTTTATTTCTAAGTGAAGTTTATTTTATTTCTAAAATAAAACGTGCACCAAGAAAAGATGAAGTAATATAAATACAGGATCAACTTTATTTTGGTACATGATTCAATTACATTCTGGCATTCAAATAAGCTAGACAATTCCCATTTCTATACACTTAACTGACTACCAGAAAGAACACAGTCACTTCACAAAAAAACAGTTGCATGTATGCAAGAGGAACAGGTGTGTTTGTGTGAAGTCCTGTGCTCTTAAGCTTGATTGAGAAAGAAAACTGTGTGTGGTCCTGACTTTTAGGGCCAGTTTGCACATAGTGGCCTTAATTCTCATTTTGCAGCAATTTCATGGTGGTGGAATTGTACAGATGTCAGTGAAGTGGTCGGTTTATGTCAGTGTAAGGGAAGTCAGAATCATAGGCCAAATTCTGCTCAGTTACACCAATGGGAACGCAGAGTTACTTCAGTGGGCCCTCTCTTGATTTACACTAGTGCATTCAACAGCAGCATGGTCCAATGTATATATTTTCATATTACTACAGATATATGTTAGATATACACCATTTGGCAAGGTTGGAAATCCATTTGTAGTGGTGCTGTTCTCTACATATACCTCATTCTTTTTCAGTATTTAGGTTGGACTCTGTTCATATTAAAAAAGTATTTAAATAATTACTTACACGGGCCCTGAATTCTTCTTCATAGCTCCATGACATTAGTAGGAATTCTGTCACAGCCATGTGTGGGTCATGATTTCAAGATAATGATTTTCTGATGACACTGGGTCTCAATGTAAGAGAGTCCTTAAGGCTAGAGACTTCATCCACAAATGCAGGTGGTATATCAGTAGAGAGAGACTCACAGACAAAATATTTCTAGATGTACAAGAATTAACAATCCACACTTCTTTTTGTCAGTTTCTTAGGAATGTTTAACAGCAGACTCTTAACTATGCCACAACTCAGGCCCAGGAACAGGAGACAATTACCAGTCCAGAAGATCCTTTTCCTTTGCTTCCTCAGTCTGTTCGCTTATGAAATTTTATAGCACTGCCAAATTGTCACCTATGAGCCAGCCATTCATGGGGGCAGCTCCATCTCTAAGGATGCTCCAGACTATCCTCATTCTAGCTTTGTTCTCCTCTTTCCCAGTTGTGCCTAGTATCCCAATAGTCATAAGTTTTCCTCTGAATGACCTGTGATGAGTCTTTATCTTTTCTGAGCTTTCCTATTCAGGTATATTTATACTCTGTTTACTGTGAGGAAAGGTTGGAATGCCAGATTAATTATTACGCTAATCTGCCTCCCTTTCCCCATTCAGTTATATGCATATTTCTGTCATGGGCCCATTGTGTGAGAGAAGGAAATAAAATGGAATCTATACAATTAAGACATGCCATGCTCAAATCTCCTATGTCATTGTCCTTTGTATGTTTAAATGCTCCTAGTGTGTTTGATGAGATCATTCTCTAGGAAGGAAAACACTGGAATCTGAATAATTTTGTGCTAAAGGAATCTTCCTCTAATGTTTTTTGTTGTGGTGCATTAATTTACATTTCAATTTGTGTCATGCCAAAGAAAATACCTCATAGTTCCATATAGTGTAATACACTAAATTACTGTATCCAGAAACAGAATTTGTTTTATGTCAGCTAGTTAATGGTCTAATTTTTGAAATGTTGAAAAATATGATGAAAAAAGTCATGCCTTATAATGATCTGGTAGATAACACAAATCACACTTTTAAGGACATCTTTTCCTCTACTAAAACTGTGGAGTTTGACCTGTACTGATACACAGGTTAAAACATCCCAGGACTTTGTGCAGAGTTGTCTAGAATCTAAATCACAGTCCAAATGTCACAATTACATTTATAACGAGCTGAATCAAAACCCCGAGTCTGAAGGTCCCATGCAACTTCAAGGAGTTGGGAGAATTATTCCAGATCTGAGTTTTATGGCTCAGGTCCAATTCTGCCCTGTTGTACCTGGTTTTCTACTATGTTAAAATCAATCAAAATATGAACACTTTGGGGGTCAGTTTGTGCACTGTTCAACAGGTATTTCCTAACACTTTCATGTAAGGATAGTTTCCTTAACAATACAAGGGATGTGTGTTAAACTGCAAGGAGAGGAAAAACTAAAACCTCAAAAGCGTCCCAGTGTTCCAATCAAGATTTGGATAAAAGTTACCTCCGCAGCCTGGGTTTGAATCAAGTCTAAGATTCTAAATTCATAGAGTTTAAGGCAGGAGGAACCATCAGATCATCTAATCTGACCATCTGAATATCAATAGGCCATTGAATTTTATCCAGTTACTCCTGTTTTGAGCCTAATGACTTGTGTTTGGTTAAAGCGTAACTTCCAGAAAGGCATTGAGTCTTGATCTGAAGATCTCCAGAGACAGGGAAACCATCACTTCTCTTGATAGTTTGTTCCAATGGTTAATTACCCCTTCTCCTACTCCCAGTTTAAGAGGTGTCCCGTATTTTGAATTTGAATTTGAATTTGTCTGGCTTCTGCTTTCAACCACTGATTTTTGTTATGCCTTTCTATGCAAGATGAAATAACCTTTACTAACCAGTATTCCCCACCCCCACCCCCACCCTCCCAAAAATACTTACACACTAATCAAGTCACTTCTGAATCTTCTTTCTGATTAAATGAACAGACTGACCCCTTTAAGTCTCTCATTGTAAGGCACACTGTCCAGAGATAAAATAGTCTCTCTCCTGTTCACTATGCCCCTGTTTATACATTCAAAGATTGCATTAGCTTTTTTAGGCACAGCATTGCATGTTACCAAGTCCAGATCTCTCTGTATGATTGTCCTGTCCTCATTATTTACTATTCTGCCAGTCTGCGCCATCTGCAAATTTTATATTTACTTCTAGATCATAGATAATGTTTAAATGTCAGGTCTAGTACCGATTCCTGAGGCACCCCAATAGAAAGATCCCTATTCCATGATGATTCTCCATTTGACAGCTACTTTTGGAGAAGTGTCAGTTCTTAATTTAGCTTTATTAATATTGTATTAGTGCTAATTTTTAACATGCATTATTAAATCAAATGCCTTAGAAAAGTCCAAGTATATTACATCCATACAGTTTTTATTTTCATTACCCAAACTTGGAATCTCATCAATTAATGAAATCAGGTTCTTTGATGAGATCTATTTTCCATAAAACCATGTTAGCTAGCATTAATTATATTTGTATCCTTTAATTCTTTATCAATTGAATTTTATATGAGCTTTTCCATGATTTTGCACAGGATTGATATCAAGCTAATTGACCTATACTTACCTGGATCATCCTGCTTGCCCTTCTACAAATTACATAGAGGTGGTTAATAAGCAATTCATTGTGTTCTCTGGTTTGATCAGATCCCGATAGGTGGACAGTCTAAACCATTTTATTTAGAAGTATTCTTATTTTCTCTATAAATACATTTATTTTGAAAATACACTGCTTGCACATAGATACCTTTTTTTTTAACCAATCCCTCAGAGCACATTTTATGAGACTATTACTTTTGCTTTTCTTCAGACAGTTACTTCAGTCTTCTGATTATAATGGTTCTAGCTAGAGCTGGCTGGAGAAACATTAAGAAAACTATATAATGCTAGAATGTGTGGTTTCATCACAATCAAAACACTTTGAAAAATTAGGTCATTTCACTGAAATTTCATTTAAAAAATGGAAAAGTTCCAACAGTGTCAACATGTCCTGTTCCTACCCTTTCAGAATGAGATGTTTCTCTTTTTTCTTGAAATGAATTTTCTTTTCAAGTTTTATGTTATTGTTGTATATTATACAAAATAAAAGTTAATCTAAATGAAGTGCTCTGAGTTGGTCAAAACGAAACATTTTGAATAACTTGAAACAAATTTAAAATATAATGTCCTTTGCAGATAATTTCAAAATGATGGGATATTGCTCCAATTTGAAATGAAGTGAAATTTTAAAAACAAAAATCCTTTAAGAAACAGAACGTCCATCCTCTGCACCACTCTGATTAGAACACTGATATCTTACTTCCAGTAGCAGCTGTTTCTGAGAAACCACCTCATATAGGATGCATGCAAGTGCATGCAGTGCTTAATGGCAAACTAAGAAAGGTAACTGTTTTAGAGAGGGTTTTTTTGTCGTCATTTTTTCTGTGTGTAACGGAATTCTGAATCACAGGGCTCTTGAGGATTTAATGTAAACTTTGCTGGGAAAACAGTATTCCATCATGTTTGTTAATTTTATATGTACTAGAACTAGGCAAATATTTCGCAGCAAGTTTATGCTCGCTTTGTCTAGGAATTGTCCATGAGCAGTTATGAGTCTGTTCTCCAATGTATGCATTATTCAGAATTGGTCACTGAGTAAATTCTGCAAACACTTCTTGATTAGTAGACAGTTCACAAACTGCTTGATATCTAAAACATTGGCTTTGTTGAGCCTCACATATCTTGCAAGGAGTAGCAGGAAGAATGATGGTACTGGTGGCAACCTGTGGTTGTTTTACATGTAGAGAAGATAGAGAGACAAGGTGGATGAGGTAATATCTTTTATTGGACCAACTTCTGTTGGGGAAAGAAGCTTTTCAGCTACCCACGGCTCATCCCAAATGAAAGCCAATAAAATTTGTTATAAAATGGACATACAATATAAAAAGTTTGAAAACTACTTTTTTGAAAAAATTCTACCATTGTCAGCAATATTCCCCAACAGAACCAGCAGAATAGTTCACAATACTATAAATATTTGAATGGCCACTCTACCATGCCATGCCACCATGACACACACATTGTGCAGAAAATATTTTGAGGAATGTTTTAGAGGTTTTTAAAAATCTGTGGTACAATTATGTGTTTAACCCCCTCCCTCCTCAAGGTAAAGCCAAGTGTCTTAGACATAAGTCTAGCCATGCAGTTCTCTGCAGGAACCATTCAAAAGTGTAACAATGGCCTTTAAAAAGATAGTGTCGCATACTAAAGTCCATTATCTCATACATTTCCAGAGACAGAAGCAAGCACTGGGTCCCACTGGAAAGCTGGGAATCTCCTTGTTTCTGGGCCTGAAGGTTGGACACATAAGACACATTAGCGTTGTGCTATTTTTATATATTGAAAGCTGTCAACTACATTCCCCCATTCTTGGGCTTCAGGCAGGTGTCATGTTGTGGGAGAAATTCCACATGCAGAGGAAAAGGAGGAAGAGCTTTTGGTACACTGATTTTTTGTTTTTAAATCGGGTTGTAGCTGCTCAGCAGGTTGGAATATTCCATTGAGCTCCACAGAAAATGGACTAGTAGGCAGAGGGCAGATGAGACAATCAGAGGGCTATAACATTCTTTTGTGACATTACTCTGCAATATATCATATGGATTCAATTTCAAAATGTATGAATGTGTAAAGTGCATTTTTTTAAACAAATAGGATTTTCAAAGAGCATCGCTGAAGCAGTATAATTTTCCATCTTTGTTTTGGTGGTGTATTTCTTTAAAGACTATCGAAAGTATTAATATCGCAGAGTTACATAGAGTTACTGAGACAACTTAAGGTATTGTGTTTAGTAACAATTTGGAAGCACAGCATCTACCACTCCCTTCCTGACCTTCAAGAATGTGCAGCCTATTGCATTTTTCATTCTAAGCCAGAAAGCCTGTGAGTCTCTCAGACAATTTGTAATGAGACTAACATGCTTGCACAAGTTCTAAGAACTTGATTCTGATTCCTTTTCAGTTTGATTCAGATGCCGCACACTTCCTCAAAAGTAGGGCTAGCTAAAAAATTGGGTAAGGTTTACAGAACTGAACTGCTTTACCTAAGGGAAAGGCTACATTTAGACAGCAATTTAAAAAAAAAATGTGAGCCCAATTGCCAGTAACCAAGGCCATTGGAAAGCAAAATTGAATTACCTCAAATAAAGTGAAGGATTTAATGCCAATTACAAGGATGCTTACCTAAGGTTATCTGACTTATTTTCTGTAGGAAAAGGTAAATAAAGACTCAAACAGAGGCTACGTAGTGAGCATAACAATGGATTCTGAATTTGACCAGAGGGGTCTCAAGTCAACTATTTGTTTCAGAATCAATCTAGATGAATGAAACTGGAAAAAATACAAGTTTGCAATGTTAATATATAGGTGTGATTTTTACTTGAGAGAACCATGTAACATAAATACGCCATCTCTGCATTTCACATTTAGATTGTCTATTTAAAATAAAAAAGGCAATTAAATGTTCTCTGTACTATTAAACATAGCCATAGGAAAGTGATATTCTTACAGGTCTTGCTAAAAGAGTCGTCTTCTTATGTATGGTAAATAAATCCACTTGAATGCTTCAGCGTCACGGGGCAGGTAACTGTCTTTCAGTGTAGTACGTACATTGTACTGTCCATCAGCGCTATCTCATGGTGTTCTTTGCTAACCTTAAATTGGAAGGGCAATTCTGTTTAAACACTCATTTCTTACTCTCCTGTGAGGAAATACAAGGTCTTAAGAAATGATTATGTAGAAACCATACCTATCGCAAACTGAGCTACGGGCATCCCAGCACAATTTTTTTACTTTTTCCCCCTTTATTACTCTTTCAAGAAAAATATACAAATAATGAGCAAGACATTTCCATTAATGTATCAGTCATTGCTGACACTGAACCAAGGAATGCACAAATACAAGTCTATTGCTTTATATTTTTACCTTCTTTTTCCTTCTGACACAGGTAGGACCCAGGTAGTTTCAGTAGTTCTGGACGGTAGCGTACTCTCAAATGGTAGCACCCCTCTGTGTCAGGGTGCAGTGCTGCAAGAGGTCTACATCCCTGGCTCCTCCTGCTGGCCACCTGAGTCTCATCAGGTCTTTGGTGACTCGGCCATAGAGCTGAGCCACCAATGTCCAAACCCCTTCTGTGGTAACAAAAAGGTCCAAACAAGAGTCCTAACAAATCCAAAGTAAGTTATTTTTCAGCCTTTCTTGGGCCAAACTAATAACTACTTCTTCTCCAGCAGAATTTCCCATGCTGCCTCCCTCCCCCAGGAAGCCTGGCAGTTTATCTTTGGGGTCTCTCTGCTCCCACTTACAAGTCTTATCCCAGGTAGAGTTGCCAACTTTCTAATTGCACAAAACCAAACACCCTTGCCCTGCCCCATTCCCTGCCCTGAGGCCCCAACCCTTCTCTGAGGCTCCACCCCTGTTCACTCCATCTCCCCTTGTTCTCACCCACCCTTCCTCACTCATTCATTTTCACTAGGCTGGGGCAGGGGATTGCAGTGTGGGAGAGAGTGAGGGTGTCAGCTAGGGGTGTGGGTTCTCAGGTGGGGCTGGGAATGAGGGGTTTTGTGTGCAGGAGGGGCTCTGGCTGAGACCGAGAGATTTGGAGTGTGGGAGGGGGCTCCAGACTGAGGCAGGGGGTTGGGATGTGAGAGGGGGTATGGGCTCTGGGCTGGAGGTGCGGGCTCTGGGGTGGGGCCAGAAATGAGAGATTCAGGGTGTGGGAGGGGAATCCAGGCGGGGGTGGGGGGGTGAGGGTTCCAGCTGGGGATGTGGGCTCTGAGGTGGGGCTGGGGATGAGGGGTTTGGGGTACAGGAAGGGGCTCCAGGCTGGGGGGTTCAGAGTGTGGGAAAGAATTCTAAGCTGGGGCAGGGGCTTGGGTTGCAAGAGAGGGTGTGGGCTCTGGGAGGGAGTTTGGGTATGGGAGGAGGGTCAGGGCTGGGGCACAGGTGTGGGCTCCAGGAGGCGCTCACTTGCAAGCAGCGACATGTGCCTTGGCTCCTAGGCAGAGGGGCGGGCAGGTGATTCTGCACACTGCCTCTGTCCACAGGCACTACCCCCACAGCTCCCATTGGCTGTGGTTCTCAGCCAATGGGAATTGTGGGCTGGTGCTCAGGGTGGGGGCAGCGTGCAGAGCCCCTGTGGCCACTCCTATGCCTAGGAGCAGGAGGGACATGTCATTGCTTCCAGGGAGCTGTGCAGAGCCAGGTAGGGATCCTGCCGGCCCCACGCCAACTGGACTTTTAACTGTTGAGTCAGTAGTGCTGACCAGAGCCATCAGGGTCCCTTTTCAACTGGGAATTCTAGTCAAAAACTGGACACCTGGCAACCCTAATCCCAGGGTTTCTCTCCTGGGAGCCTAACCTGCTTCCTGTGGGTTTCTTCTACCCCCTGTATGCTCTAATTTAGGGCTTCCCCACACAGGAATCTACTTTGCTCCCTTTGGGTTTCTTCTACCAGATCTCTCCTTCATCCTCTCTTGCTGGAAGCCAGTTTTCACCTGTAGGACTCTGGTCTGGAGGTATCTGCCTGCTCTCTTTTCAGAGCTTAATGAGAGGAGCTTTGCCACTCTTACCTTCCGTAATGGTTCTGACAGTTCTCTTGGGGTTCTCACTATCAATTCAGATCTTGCACCCCCAAAGCCTACTTTACCTCCTGCATGGCATTTTACCATATGCAGTAGCTGTAGAGCTTCTTTCTTTCACTCTAAGCAAGTTTTCCTTTATCCTGTTCCAGCAGCCTCTTTCTAGCTCAGCTATTCCATTAGTAATTAGCTAAAGGGGTGCCACCTGGAGCACCTAACTGCTCCCAGGTGTAGCTAACAGGGTCATCATGGGCCTATTAGACTTTAATTCTCCTAAAAGGCCATTGGCCCATGACAGTTTCCCATCTCCTGACAAATTGAAAAGAGCCAGACAAAACCAGCTTCATTTTCTACCTTCCCCATTTTCAGATCTGTTTTTAAGATAAGGAAGCAATCATTTAAAAAAGTTTTAAATGAAAGGAATTGGTGGTGGGTGTTCCTAGTGAAGATTTCAAGGCTAGGACTTGCTTCCTCCCAACATGCTCAGCCCTTGCTGGTGTGCATCTGTTAACTTCCTTGACCTGATGTAATGCCTATTTTTTATCATTTCAGAAGTTGGTTGAGGGATATACAGTATGGGGTTATGTTTATTATCTTTGTGCAGGGAAAATGAGGCAGTTTATTGTGTATGTTTTGATCTATTTTCTACAATTACATTTTTTCCTTTTGTAACCTCCACTCCCAGACATAGAATGGGCACTTCCACATATAACTCTGAATACATAATAAGGAGGATCATTTTCAGGCAGAGTATGGCATAGTGCTTATGACTAACTTATTACTTTTCCTTCTGAAATGGAATGAAAATAAGATAATTGTCAGCTGTTGGTGACTGACTTTTTCTTTTCTTTCTGTAACTAGATTCTCAGCTTGGTAGTTAATCCTTGCAGTTTGATAACTGGCTATTGCATCAAATTTTGCAGTGAAGCGAGTGTAGCTATAGAATTCCCAGAGTCAGGTACTCGGCTGGTTTTTTGAAGTTGGCATTGTGCTAGAGGCTGATCAGTAGGCGCTCTTTTGGGATGGGAGGGGAGCTGAACCTGCAGGAGCAGAATGTATCTAAAGTCCCAGCACTTGGTTTGGAGCATGTTTGTTTTGGAATCTGGTTCCTTGGTGGAAGAGGAATGTGAAGAGCTTTCCCAGCAGAATGTTCATTTAATGGCAGTCAGCCTCCATGTTAGGTAAACGATGCTTTTATTCAAGTAGTTCAAGAGAACTTCTGCTCTTTAAATAAAATCTGATTTGTGAGGTCTTCATGTTGGGGTCTCCTTGGTTGGGATATTGTTTTGCTATAATGATTATTTAAATGCTTCCTTAGCTGAGAATGTAAATGAGATGACCCTGTTTAAAACATTCATTAAAGTCTACACCAAAATGTTTTGTATGAAAAATGGCTTTGCTACGGAGAATGATTGGTATGTCAAGAATTTCATTTCAGGCAACATTTTTGTTATTAGAACAAGATTCTGTTGTCTACATATTGGTTTTGTTCAGAGAGAGATAATGCAAGATAGAAAAAAACCCACCCTTCCAGGGTTCTTATCTGCCATGCAATACTTCTATTGTAAGCATAGATAATAACA
Source organism: Gopherus flavomarginatus (assembly GCF_025201925.1). Lineage (NCBI taxonomy): Eukaryota > Metazoa > Chordata > Testudines > Testudinidae > Gopherus > Gopherus flavomarginatus. The sequence goes on along the minus strand of NC_066620.1, from coordinate 156,673,118 downwards.
ATTCTAATATTTTTTTCATTTCCTTGGATGCTGCCTCTTACTCGCATCTTATAATGCCCCCTCATGATTTTGCTGCTGCTTCTCTGTAGAACTAGAAAAATAATCAAAGTTCATTCTTCAGTAAGCATATATTAAAACCTTAGAGTTGTGTATCTTAAAGGTGAATTATGAAGGTTTTTTTTTTCTTTTTAAATCCTTTTCAGAATTCCTTGATCAAATACAAAGATGACCCACATAAAGCTTGTTTTCATTATTGCTTTTTGCATAAGGACAGCCTGAAACAGCTGAGCTGCATTTCCCTTTCTTTGCAGGAGGACCTGGCCATCTTTGGAGTGGGGAGGGCGGGTGCGCTGCAGCTTAGATGACAGCATCATGTGGCCTCATCATGCAGGTCTTTTAAAGAGACCAAGGAGAGTCCTCCTGCGAACAAGGGGAAAAGTGAGACTGATATTTCAAATCAAAGCCATAACAAACAAAGCAGAAAATGAGGGGAGGAGGTTGTTCTGGGTTTGTATTTCCATGTGTGTGTGTTTGAGGTTTTTGGTTTACAGTTCCTTCCTCCTGAGACAATATTGTCTTTTTACTATATTTTGTACATGGGTGATGGAGCCTTTAAACTGTTTAAAACCAGTGAGTCCCTGCATGGATCAAGAGGCAGGATTGTAAGCTTTTCAGGCAGGGTGTCTTTCTCTTTGTATTGTATGATACCTTGCATACCCTGCCATTACATACACTATGTTTACAACACTCTAATTTCCTTAACAGTTACCACATTTTCAGAGACTGTGTGTGAATATCAACAGCAGGTAAAATAGTGACACAGAGAAGCTGAGGCCGTTCTAATTTATTGTACTGCACTGGAGGATGCTAGCTTTATTACTTGCATTTTTGTTTGAACTATTTAAGGATTATCTTATCCCCAGTGACCAGAAAAATAAGAAAATATAAAATGAAAATCACTTCAGCATTTTCCTGGAATATAACTTCTGCATGTACCAATATACTCTACCTTTTGGCAATGGACTGAGATGCCCAGGCAAGTTACTCTCTCATGAGAAGATCACAACTATGAGAAGTGAAACAGTGTATTATGTATATAGAAATATGCTACACTTCGTAGAATTAAATAAGACAGTCTCTCTCAACTCTTGTGATCGCTATCTTTGGCAAGTGATCTTTATTTTTTCCCATGTCCTGGTATGTCACAGAATATACTGCATTGAACATTATTTGTCTTCCGGCAGCAGCTGGAGACCCCAGCTGTGACCGAGGCCCCATTGGATTAAGCCCTATACAAGCAAACTCCCAAAGAGTTTACGGTCTAAAAAGATAAGACAGACAAAAGTTGGGAGGGAGACAGACATGGGGAGGTAAAGTGACTTCCCCGAGGTCACACAGCTCGTCAGTGATTCTCAGGTCTCCTGTGTGCCAGTCCAGTGCTCTACTTAGTGGACCATGCTGCCTTCCCTGGTGAGTTCTAGGATCTCTGCTAAAAACTGTGGTGTTCCCTTTCTAACTACCACCCTGCTGTATGTCCAAACATACCTAGTCAGAGTGTGTGTCTGTCTGTCTCTCTCTCTAATACAGTTTTATTCACATACACTTTTACTCTAACACATTTCAAGCTACCGTGATTAAATTAGCATTAAAATGTGAGAAGTTACCACATCCTTACATCAAAGGCCACATGTGGTGCTGCTGCAATGACTATAGCTTTCACGCTCAGAAAATAGCTGTTATCTCAGAAATAGCAAATGATAGGTGCTATACCAAAGTTGGTGTTACCATACTATATACAGATAGTTCTATGCATACAGTGAAAAGCATATTCACTTGTGAAGGTGGTGGTGATTTTATTGTTGATATTTATTTATTTGTATTCTTATGGTGCCCCAATCCTGATCGGAATCAGTGGACACTGTGTTTTATGCAACTCAAACAAAATAAAACATTCCTTCCCCAGCTACAGTGTGTTTATAGGATACTAAATGCAGCAGTCCAGTAATGATAAAATCACTAGATAAGGCTGAGATTAAGACATCAAACTGTCTTTAAAAACCCATTCCTTGCATTACATATGCAGCTACTCTTCACACATGTTGTTAATAGCCTTCAGAAACATTCTATTCCCATATAAGAACAGCTGATTCTTAAAGATAAATTTTGAAACAACTGAATCAGAAAGAACACAACAAGGTTGGGTCTCAGCATTTATTCTGAATGGTTGGTTGACTAAAGCAACAAAATATCATGTTCAAATATAAGTTGAATAGTTATCAGTCTTTGTTCCCATGTCATTCTTAACTTAGAAACAAGACAAGCATTCTTTTTCATTTGTTATCACTTGCTTTACTTCGGATATTTCTCTCAGAATTCAACTCTCCATGTTAGTGGGGGCACTGATTTGTGGTACTATAACTGTAGTCAACTCTTTAAGAGCATTTTTTTTTAAATAAATTAGATAAATATTTGATGCAAAGATATTGATAAACAAAAGTGAAGCAATTCCAATGCATTGAAGCTGCTTTTGTAATGCTAACATTCTTTTTTAAAATGTAAGGATATGTCCAAGAAGTCTTTCATTTTCCTCTTGCTGCTGTGGCTAAATGGAATGTATGTTCGGTGGCAGATGGATAACAGTGAAGTGTTCTCTTTAGCCACTCAGCAAGGGCAACACAGCAGCAATGAGGTAAGTTGCCCAGTTCCTTTGATTATGCTTCATCTTCAGCCTGAAATGACTACAGGGGCTGCACAGGAGAGCAGCAAGTCTCTTTGCCCATTAAATCATTTTTCTTTCTGCTGAGAATTGCCAATTGGCCTTCAATGGCTATGATACTGATGCCTCTCTGTTGGGAGCTAACCTAAGCCCGTTTCCCACAGGCTCTCAAATGGCAAAGACTTTTTGTAACTACCAAACTGGAACTGGTATAAACTGTTCAGGAAGGACAAGCCGGGGGGAAAAGGTGGAGGAGTTGCACTGTATGTAAAAGAGCAGTATATTTGCTCAGAGCTCCAGTATGAAACTGGAGAAAAGCCTGTTGAAAGCCTTTGGGTTAAGTTTAGAGGGGAGAGCAACAAGGGTGATGTCGTGGTGACCACTAGAACAGTAGGATGAGGCTTTCTTCAGACAGACAACTAATAGAAGTTTCCAGATCACAGGCCCTGGTTCACAGTGGACTTCAATCACCTGACATCTGCTGGGAGAGCAATACAGCAGTGTACAGATAATCCAGGAAGTTTTTGGAAAATGCTGGGGACAATTTCCTGTTGCAAGTGCTGGAGGAACCAACTAGGGGTTGTGCTCCTCTTGACCTGCTGCTCACAAACAGGGAAGAATTGGTAGGGGAAGTAGAAGTGGGTGGGAACCTGGGCAGCAGTGACCATGAGATGGTTGAGTTCAGGATCCTGGCAAAAGGAAGAAAGAGCAGCAGAATATGGACCCTGGACTTCTGAAAAGCAGACTTTGACTCCCTCAGGGAATTGATGGGCAGGATTCTCTAGGAGGTTAATATGAGGAGGAAAGGAATCCTGGAGAGCCAGCTGTATTTTAAAGAAGCCTTATTGAGGGTGCAGGAATAATCCATCCCGACGTGCAGAAAGAATAGCAAATATGGGTAGGTGACCAGCTTGTCTTAACAGAGAAATCATCAGTGAGCTTGAACACAAAAAGGAAGCATTTAAGAAGTGGAAACTTGGACAAATGACTAGGGAGGAGTATAAAGATATTGCTCAAGCATGCAGGGGTGTAATCAAGAAGGCCAAAACACAATTAGAGTTGCAGCTAGCAAGGGATGTGAAGGGTAAAAAGAAGGATTTCTACAGATATGTTAGCAACAAGAAGATGATCAGGGAAAGTGTGGGATCCTTACTGAATGGGGGAGACAACCTAGTGACCAATGATGTGGAAAAAGCTGAAGTACTCTATGCTTTTTTTGCCTCAGTCTTCACAGACAAGGTCAGCTCCCAGACTGCTGCACTGGGCAGCACAGTATGAGGAGGCAGTGAGCAGGCTAAGGACTAATTAGAAAAGCTGGACGTGCATAAGTTGATAGGGCCGGATGCAATGCATCCGAGGGTGCTGAGGGAGTTGGCTGATGTGATTGCAGAGCCATTGGCCATTATCTTTGAAAACTCATGGTGACTGGAAAAGGGCCCAGTCAACGGGAAAACGGTAAATATAGTGCCCATCTTTTAAAAATGGAAGAAGGAGAATCTGGGGAACTACAGACCAGTCAGCCTCACCTCAGTCCCTAGGAAAAATTATGGAGCAGTTCCTCAAGGAATCCATTTTGAAGCACTTGGAGGAGAGGAAGCTGATCAGGAACAGTCAACATAGATTCACCAAGGGCAAGTCATGCCTGACCAACCTGATTGCCTTCTATGATGAGCTAACTGGCTCTGTGGATATGGGAAAAGTGGTGGATGTAATATACCTTGACTCTAGTAAAGCTTTTGATATGGTCTCCCACAGTATTCTTGCCAGCAAGTTAAAGAAGTATGGATTGGATGAATGGACTATGAGGTAGATAGAAAGCTGGCTAGATCAGCAGGCTCAGTGGGTAGTGATCAATGGCTCAATGTCTAGTTGGCAGCCGGTATCAAGCGGAGTACCCCAGGGGTCAGTCCTGCGGCTGGTTTTGTTCGACATCTTCATTAATTATCTGGATGATGGGATGGATTGCAATCTCAGCAAGTTCGCAGATAACACTAAGCTTGGGGGAGGTAGATATGCTGGAGGGTAGGGATAGAGTCCAGAGATACCTAGACAAATTAGAAGATTGGGCAAAAAGAAAGCTGATGAGATTCAACAAGGACAAGTGCAGAGTCCTGCAATTAGGACTGAAGAATCCCATGCACTGCTAAAAGCTGGGGACCAACTGGCTAAGCGGCAGTTCTGTAGAAAAGGACCTGAGGATTACAGTGGATGAGAAGCTGGATATGAGTCAGCAGTGCGCCCTTGTAGCCAAGAAGGCTAACAGCATATTGGGCTTCGTTAGTAGGAGCATTGCCAGCAGATTGAGGGAAGTGATTATTCACCTCTATCTGACCCCGGGGAGGCTACATTTAGAGTACTGCATCCAGTTTTGCCCCTCCTCTTCCTCGCAGAAAGTATGTGGACAAATTGGGAGAGAGTCCAGCGGAGGACAACAAAAATGATTAGCAGGCTGGGGCACATGACTTATGAGGAGAAGCTGAGGGAACTGGGCTTATGAGTCTGCAGAAGAGAAAAGTGAGGGGGAATTTGATAGTAACCTTCAACTACCTGAAGGGGGATTTCAAAGGGGATGGAGCTAGGCTGTTTTCAGTGGTGGCAGATGACAGAACAAGGAGCAATGGTCTCAGATTGCAGTGGGGGAGGTCTAGGTTGGATATTAGGAAAAACTATTTCACTAGGAGGGTGGTGAAGCAATGGAATGGTTTACCTAGAAGAGGGGGAATCTCCATCCTTAGAAGTTTTTAAGGCCCAGCTTGGCAAAGCCCTGGCTGGGATAATTTAGTTGGGGTTGGTCCTGCTTTGAGCAGGGGGCTGGACTAGATGACCTCCTGAGGTCCCTTCCAAATTCTAATATTCTATGGTTCTATGATCTGCTCATATCTGATGTGCCCCTGATATGCCAATGCAAAACAACACCATTAGGGTGTCCTACCTTGAACTCAGTATTTTAACATTTCGCAACTAAATTTAAATTGTAAAGAGATTTTCTTATATGACCTAGTTCTTATTATAACCTTACCATAGTATTTTGTTTAAACCTCTCAGGAGTCAAAGGTTACATGATCTAGAAAAGCCTAAACAACCTGTATATTTTAGTGGTCCATTACTGTGGCTGAAAGATACTGGCATGAAGTCAAAAGCTAGAATTATTTCATGGAAGAGTTCAGAGGAGAACCCCCAAATCCTAATGCCCAGTTTCCTACTCTAACCACTAGTCCACTGTTATTTTATTCAGTGGACTTCAGTCATTGGTATACTTATAAAAGTTTCACTGTCACAGCTCTTCAAGAAGGCTTCTCAACTGTTTTCCATTATATCCCTGTGTTTGCTTTCTGAAGTGCAATACTCACAGTTTTCTCCCAAAGCATGTAAATGATGAAAGATGTTATTCAGTTATGGAGTGTATTGGCATAGATCATATTAACTTTCCTTCCTTCTTTTCTAAAATCTTATGATTGCATTTTAAAATACCTCATTACTACTAAACAACTACTTTCTTAGCTGAATAGCTGGACCTAAGATTTTTCCATTGCCATCAAAACTTTCCAACCTGTTACCTTCATACACTTACTCATTACAGTTCGATATTTGGTGATATCCAGCTGTTCAGAATCCCTTTAACTGCACACCATTATTTAACAGTTTCTCATGGATTTTGTGAAAGGAAGATCAAAATAAGGAATCTAATTACAATGTAGAATTTATAATCTACTCTTTTTTCAGGTCCCCAGAAACCAGCCAGGACCAGCTAATGCCAAAGTATAGGGGGGCAGTTGGCAAAACACCCATGTCTCAACCAAGTCAGCTAATTGTTAGAGTAATCTGTATGGAGTGTGCTGAGTTAAGACTATATTAGTCTGAGTCAATTTTACACAAAACTTTTGGACAGTGTTATTGAGATTGACTCTACTTCATCTTTCATTCTATATACTCCCTCCCTCTTTTTTCCTTTCCGAATTTTATTTGATGAGTGTCTCATCTTGGTGTTGATAAAAGTACATCTCTGTTCCAGCTGGCAATTCCATTACTGCAGCAGTCCTGCCAGTCCAAGAGCAGATTGACAATTGTATCAAACTGATTAGTGCTTTTGTGAGGTTTAAGTGATGTTAAAGTGAGACCAAAGAGTTATTTTTACCTTTGTGTGTGTAACCCATAGGTAAGTGTGCGGATCTCCAAAGGTGAAAGGTTAATGCATTACGTCAATGTCCACTTCTCTTCTTTTCCTTAAAAGGAAGGCAGGAGCAGAAAGTGCGGAGTGTTGTAGAAAGTAAAGTAAGTATTCCAAAATCAGAAATAAATCTGATTGACACATTGGAACCTGACAATCTCCTCCATTACACCCGTAAGCCTCGAACCTGCCAATACCTACTCCGTCTCTTAATTTTACACATGTGAGTATATCTCCTGGGTGAGATTCTGCACTGTAATTCTAAGGCTATGTCCACACTACGAACCAGGGTGTGATCCCCAGCTCCCATAGATATATTCGTGCTTGATCTCATCTGAGTTAGCATGTTAAAAATAGTAGTGTAGCCAGGGTAGCAGCAGCATTGGCTAGTAGCCCTGAGTACATACCCAGGGGGGTCAGGCAGGCTTGTACTAGAGGTGGCTAGCCTCTGCTGCTGCTACTTTGGCAACACTACTATTTTTAGTGTGCTAGCTCAGGTGAGAGCTAGTATTACTGTAGGGAATCGCCCCCCTACCTCCTATTGTAGACATAGCCTAGCAGGTGCAGCCCAGAACTCACTCCAGCAGCTGTAGGGAGAGGAGGGGGTAAGATGGCTTTGGGTCCTCCTGATCCTGGCCTGCTCAGATGCTCCAAATTCTTCTTGTATAATATTCTGATCCTTGTCTGTATTGACCGTGCCTCACAACTTTGTATCAGCAAATTTCATTATCACTTTTTGTGCCAATGAAATATTTATTAAATAAGTTTGGTCCCAAGAACAATCCTTGAGGAACTCCACTAGCAACCTCCCTCCTGTCTAATAGTTCACCTTTCAACACATCCCATTGCCTGCTCCCCTTTAGCAAGTTCCTTACCTATCTTACAATTATTGTACGAGTCCTCATCTTCTCATTTCACTAATACATTCCCATAAAGGAGTGCTTTACTAAAGTCCAAGTTGATTAGATTTACTGTGTTTCCCTTACCCACTTTCTTTTGGTAAACTCATGTTGCATTACTCCCCCTTTTCCATTTGCCTCCCTGAATTTAATTTATTGTTTCCTTCACAGTTTGTTCTAAAGTTTTGCACATTACTCAGGTCAGACTAGCAAGTCTGTAATTGCCCAGATCACTTTTTCCCTTTCTTAAATATAGGCGTGATGTTAGCTATTTTCCAGTCATATACATATACATATATGAGATAGATTTTTATAATGCTACTGGACTATCTCATTTTTCAGTTCTTTCAGTATTATGGGATGGAAGTTACCTGGGCCCCCTGACTTTAAGCTCTTTAATATTTTTCCACCTCAAATCTGATAATTTCCATGTTATGTTGCACTCTTTTCCAGCCTTCATTCCATGTTCCATCTTAGCATCCTTACTGAAAACTGAGGCAAAGTATCAGTTAGTTTGTGGGCCACACCTCACCAAAAAATTTGAAACATCTTGTTTTCAGTTTGACCAACCACTTTTTTTTTAATTGCCACAAAACTAAAAAAAAAAAACATTATTTATGCAGCTCTCCTCCTCAGTCTCCTGTATTCCATGTATTCAAGCTACTTTCAAATTCTGCTCCTCCTTCCATAACACTTCCAAAATCTGATCTTTTCTTTTTGTTCATAGGACTTTGCAAAGTTACCAAGTAGGGATTTGCAGTCTAAACCAGTAATTCAGAGCTGCTCCCTTAAATTGGATACTTAGAGAAAATGTGGCTCTCCATAATAACTCTGATTCCATTCAGCACGATGTAGCACTTATGTAAAGAGTCTGATATTTTGATAAGTATGAGCTCATCCTGTGGGTAATTTTCCTGAAGAATATTAGTATTCACACACGTCAGTTATTATTTCACTAACAGGATCATGTCTTTCTGCCAGTGTAATATGGTCCTAATGGCAGACAATTCCAACAATCTGTTTCTATCCAGAGGAAAGTTAACCACAGATTTCTTATGTGACCTTAAGCAATGTACTTAGGCTCCTAAAACTTTTATTCACTTCAGAAAATTTTATCCTAGGTCCTATTTTCAAAAATGACTTAGACATTTAGGCATTTAGTTTCACTGACAGTTAATGGAACTTAAACTCCCAAGTTACTTGGGTGCTTTTGAAAACTATATCTTTAGGCCCTAGTTCAGCCAAGCACTTAAAGGGATCCTGAAATTTACACTGAAGTTGATCATGTTCTTACATCCAGTTAAAGTTAAGCATATGCTTGTGTTCTGCTGAATCAAGGCCTACAATGAGAAAGTTCACTGTGTCAGAGAGAGTCGCAGCAATCCTGCACCGGGCCTGAAAAGTGGACTGACCATCATAAGTCGGCAGAATAGTGTGCCCCAAAATAAAGCCAGTTTACTCTTTATACATCCATGTATAAAAAACATCCTTTCCAGGTTTCCCACTGAAGTTTTAACAATGACTTAGAGGAAAAAAAAGTTTAAGACTCTGACTGATCTGTGTGAGTGCACCTTCACACTTTCACAGTCTATCTTGAGGATGAAAGAGATGGCTGATTTGGCTGGAAGTTGATGCTAGAAAACTTCAAACTAGAAAAAAGGAATGCAATTTTAATAGTTCTCACTAGAACAGATTATCAACAGATGTGATGGGTTCTCCACCACTTGAAGTCTTTCAATCAAGACTGGATGTGTTTCTAGTGAATATACTCTAGTTCCACCACAAATTATTGGGCTTGGAAAGATTATTTTTTTATTTGTAAATGTTGATTTCACTGTACACACAAAAAGGGACAAAAATATTTCCATTGATAATTAAAATGTACATAGACAAAGTAAGAAAAATGCTTCTTGAGAACTTAGAGTTTGAGTGGAGGAAATTTACTTTGTATATTTTGATATGTGATGTTGACAATTTGTGTTTTAATGGTTCTAAAACTAACTTTTTGAATTTCAACATCTACTGTCATTAAAGAATGTCTGACCTCCACTGTGAAAAATAAAGATTTAAAAACTGAAAAAAATGCTTTAAGAGAAACATTCTGTCAAACTTATATTAAAAAGATCAAATTCTGCCAAGCCTGATATTATAGTAGCAGCAAACAGTAGAACATGAGTATTTCTTTTTATCAGCAAAGGCTATTGGTTACAGAAAGTTGTTACACTAAGTGTGTCTAAATAGAATGTTACAAAAGCACTAAGCCTATAAAAAAAGATAAGCACATTAATAAATAAACCATATAGTAGTACATACCCAGCGCATCTTGGGAAAGTCAATCTGATAACAGCTAACTTTAAATAAACTCCACCCTTTCCTTCAGCACATGGATGGGTGTGAAATTACAGGTGCAGGAAGATAAATAGGAAACACAGCTGCACCTGCTATCTTTCAGCCTTTTATTGTTATGGGATAGTTGGACAATCCAAATGGACTATGTAACATTCACCTTGACAACTGCAACCCTAGGAACTGGTTGTCAGGCTTAGGTTGCAATTGGGACCTAGAATTTCTGAGCTGTCCTATTGCAGTTCACTCAGTGCCTCCTGGGGCAGACCCATTAGCTGCTGGCAAGAACCCATCCCAAGCAGCCACATAATATGTGTGACCCTTGCTTCCATCTGTTTACCTTCATCATTGACATTTGTGTCTTTTATTCTTTATCCCTTTCCCCTCCATTATGGTTCATTAATTCCAGCTTGGAGGATGCCCAAGTGATTCTTTGCATGTCTAGTGAAAGAACCATGTTTTAATAAGTTCTGCTCTCTCAGGCCCCAGTTCTGCCATTTACAACATGCAGGAAAATTTTAGTGGGGCTCCATGCAGGTGCATTTTGCAAATTGCAGGATAGGGGCTACACTTGCATGTTCAGCAGACACTTTAATGAAGTCCAGCTTCTGCAAGCTTGTGAAATTAATACTTGAGGTGCTAGTTTTCATATAGTTACTGCTTGACACTTTGATTGCTATGAAAAAAGGTCACATCTGCCAACCGTAATCACACACTCAGATCTGGGATACCCCATATATTTCCTGCTAAACAGAGAGACTACAGAATCTTCCCAGGAAGGCAGGGGAATTAGAAGAGCGCTTGCTTTTCTCACTGGTTGGTGGAAGAAAGTATGCTTAGATGGCCTTCTCGGTAACTATAATGTTGTAAACTAGGACCCAGATCTTGCAGTGTCATGGGCACACGTGTCTGCTCACTCACTGCTCACTGCAGGATCAGGGCCTACAATGTGATTGGAAACAGACAATTGAAAATTGTTTTTGGACTTATAACTCTTTCAGATTCAACTATTTGTAAAGACAAGGCCAAATTCGGTGCTGATTTTTCACTTTTGCAACCCCATTTTTGTCAGTGTGATTGCACAGCTTTAAACAAAGCAAAAAACATAGGCTATAGTACATAGTTTTCTATTTAGATTCTTTAGTGGATGCTCTGGATTAAGTTACCTAACTTCCGAAACAGTGGTAATAACTAGTAAGATATTGAGAAGGCATGAGGGTTTAGCTGGGAGGATATTTGTCCTTTCACTCAGGCTAGAAGGGAGACTGAGTCTGCAGCAGGAATGTCCTATCAGAATTAATATATGTAAGCAATGACCATTCTAACTGCTCTGGCCTTTGGAGCAGGGCAGAGCAGTGGCAAAGTCAAAGGGGCCCAGCCCTTGGTTCGGGCGGGGCACCAAACACAGTTATAACAGCTCTGGCCTTTGGAGCAGGGCAGAGCAGTGGCAAGGTCAAAGGGAGAGTCTGCCACCTGGTTGCGGGTGGCAGGGGGAACGCAGGCCCACCCTCTCCTTTGTGTTCCAGCCCGGGGCCCTAATAGCAGCTGACGCCGCTAGTAGCGGTCAGTGGGGAAGGGAGTCCTGACTGAAACACACTGACATCGGCAAGATTTGCTCTACAGGCTGACTGGCGTCAGGCTTCCCCGGGCTACTTCCTGTATCCCCCTCCGAGCCTACCTGGCTTGTGGGATCACCTTCAGGGACGTCCCACCACATCGGCTCCTCACGGCCAGGGCTGGGCGGCAGGTCCGGCAGCTCTTCTGGGAAGTCCGGCCAGGCCTGTTCCGGGGGGTCCTCGGGGCCGCAACAGGGCCGGGGCGGCTCCGGCAGCTCCTCATCGTAGCAGGCACGGGGCAGCTCCGGCAGCTCCTTGTCGTAGCAGGCGCGGGGAGGTTCTGGCCAGTCCGGACACTGGCCTGCGGCTTCCCAGTCAGGAGCTCCCGCAGACAGGTCTGCTCCTGACGGTGGCTGGGGTCCAACTGAGGGCTGAGGGCCGGCTTTTATTCTTCCGGGTCGCCGCTTGACCCTCTGGGGGGCGGGACTTCTGCTTAGAGGCCCCGCCCCTCTGGATGATTGACGGGGCTCGACCCTCCCGGATGAGGAGGGGAGCCACACTGCCTCGTTACACTCTGCATTTTACAGGCCTCATCCTCCCTGATTGAACTGACCTCGTTATCTCTAGCTTGCTTGCTAGCACACATATATATACCTGCCCCTGGATATTTCCATTACATGCATCTGAGGAAGTGGGTATTCACCCACGAAAGCTCATGCTCCAAAACGTCTGTTAGTCTATAAGGTGCCACAGGATTCTTTGCTGCTTTTACAGATCCAGACTAACACGGCTACCCTCTGATACATTTTACAACTATACACTTGGACTGTAAACGTTTAGGGGGAAGATGCCCTCAGACGATTTTCAGTTCATTTAAACATAGCACAGTCCTGTGTGACCTCAGTAAGATGGTATGCCATGAGTAAGGCAACAAAGGAACTAATGCTACAGGAATCATGTTGGTTGTCCATCTGTTCTGCGTTATATAGATCACCATCCTTCAGGAAGGATTTTCATTAATCTCTCCTGTTTTGATTTTGGTCATTAGAATATGTGCGCATTTGTTTTATTTGCAAGATACCATATATGCTTCACATTAGATATGTTAGGGAATCATTACTTTTTTGGTTTACTCTGGGTATCAGCTAACCCCTTTCTTGCCAACGATATGAAGAAAGCTTTATTTTCAAACAGCCCTCCTTCTCATTCATGTTAGCGAGTGGAATGGGCTGTTCCATTTTCAAATTGTCGCCTCATGCCCATCAGGTGAAGGATGTGACTATGTCATTTCCAAACACATTTCTGCCCTCCTGAAGGAAGCATCAACTTGTGTTTCCATTTCTGACCGTGCTGAGAGAAGGGGCTCTGTCCCTTGATTATTTAAGGTTTGCCTTTGCTTGTCAGCTAGAAGATACTGCAGAACTAGAGCAATTTTGAAAGTCTCTCTTTTCCTGTGCACCAGGGTTATAGTTTTGAAAAGTGGCCAAGTGATTTGGGAGCTGGAATCCAATGACAGTCAATGGAACATTAGCACCTAAATCACTTAAGCACATTTGAAAAATTAACCCACGACACATGAACAGATCTACAGGGATTTTACTTTAGTGCTCTCTGACACTTCATTTGCTTACTTTCTAATTGTTTTATAAAGAAAGTATAAAACTTGGAGTTTGGGGGGATCTCCCTGAAACTCATTTCAGCATAATCTCCTAACAAACTCTTTTTATAGACATAGCAAAACTAACTTATAGACATAGGGAAATCTTCTATCTTAAAAAAGACAACTCTACATGCCCTGCTAAAAAGCAGATTACATCCAACTGTAGCCCAAGTAAAGTCAGTATAATGATGAGGTACGGCCAGGAGCTGATCCTGCTGCCACTGAAATTAATGAAAGTCCCATTGACATCAACAGGAGCTGGATCAGGCCTATAAATAGTCATAGAGAGGCCCAGGAGTCTTAATATTTGTTTTTTTCTTGGATACTTTATCTATCCTATTCTGGCTTTCCAGTACTCCACTTAGCTTCTCCTTTACTCATTGATTATTCACTATTTCCACATTGGAGCTTCCCACAATTTTGGACTCTCTTTGTGGGGCCTAGGAAATCTGGCAGCCTCTCTATGGAGGACTAGGCTGGCACTCTGTTAAGATATTTTATGACCTGGTGCACAAAGCTCTCAAAATACCACAAGAGATTTCATCAGCTGAATTGAGCAGGAGAAGAGGCCAACACAGGATGCCTGAGCTAGTGGGTCCGGGATGGAATCCTTCAAAGATAATGAGGAGCAAGTGAAGAATGTTTGAAGCTTCAGAAGAGTCACAGCTGTGGTACCCATCTGTCCCCAAATTTGCCAAACATTCCTGATTTTTCACAAGTCTTTCTTGAGTAAAATATGAAGGATCAGGCCCATTCTAACCAATTTGACAGGATATTTTTATTGTGCCAATTCAGCATAAGTAACGTCTTTAAAAACTAAATGACTTTCTTGCATAACAGCTTACATTTATAAATTATCAACCTATGAAGCTGTCTGACTCTAGACTGGGGTAGGCAACCTATGGCAGGTGTGCCGAAGGTGGCACGTGAGCTGATTTTCAGTGGCACTCACACTGCCCGGGTCCTGACCACCGATCGGGGGCGGGGTCTGTCATAGTATAATTCCCAATTCTGAACCTTAGCATCCAAAATATGGGTACTAGCATGAATTCCCCTGAGCTTAATTACCAGCTTAGATCCTGTAGTGCTGCCACCAATCAGGACTTAGAATAGAGTGCCTGATAAACTCTGGTCTCCCCCAAAACCTTCCCTGGGGACACCCAAGACCCAAATTCCTTGAGTCTCACAACAAAGGGGAACAAACCATTTCCCTTCCCCTTCCTTCTCCCCTCCCAGGTGTTCCCTCCCTGGGGTCCTGGAGAGATATACAGATTCAAGCTCCGTGAATCTAAACAAAGGGATATTCCCCCTTCTCCTTTCTTCCTCCCAGACCTTTCCCGCCCTGGGTACAGTAGGAGATCACCGTGATTCAAACTCCTTGAATCACAACACAGAGAAATCAGGTGGGTTCCCCCCCTTTCTCTCCCCCTCCCTTCTCCTTCCCTGTTAAGTACAGACTCAATTCCCTTGAGCCTCAACAAGGGGAAAAATCAGACAGGTCTTAAAAGCAAAACTTTTAATAAAAGAAAAAAAGAATAAAGAAAATCACTGTACATTCAAGATGGAATATTACAGGGTCTGTCAGCTTCTAGAAACTGGAGAAAAAGCCTTCTCCAGCAGAAATACAATTTAAAATACTTCCAGCAAACTACACATTTGCAAATACAGAAACAATCAAAAGATTATAACCGCCTTACTTACTAAATTACTCACTATAAAAGACTGCAGCAGGGAGATTGGCAAGAAAACTGGTTGTCCGTCTAGTCCCTTCCAGGACCCAGAGAGAACAAAGCAAAACCCAAAAAACACAAACAAAGAGATTTGAAAGTATCTTGTCTCCTGATTGGTCCCCTGGTCAGGTGTTTGGTTCCCTGTTTGTTAACCCTTTACAGGTAAAAGAGACATTAACCCTTCACTATCTGTTTATGACAGGGTCTGCATTTTAATTTAATTTTAAATGAAGCTTCTTAAACATTTTAAAAACCTTATTTACTTTACATACAACAATAGTTTAGTTATATATTATAGACTTATAGAAAGAGACCTAAAAATGTTAAAATGTATTACTGGCAATGTGAAACCTTAAATTAGAGTGAATAAATGAAGATTCGGCATACCACTTCTAAAAGGTTGCCGACCCATGCTCTAGACTAACTTAAAATACCATTTTAACTAATATTTTCTATGTTCTTAATCTGGAAACCTAAATCTAGGCCAGTATTTTCAGTAAATTCAATAAATTATTCACTGAGTCACTTATTTTCTCGGTGTATTCTGTACCACGAAATTTCTATTACATGCCACTGAACTGTTTTAGCATTCAATGAAAAAAAACATTTTCAGAAGCACTGGAAAGAAATGCCTGGACACAGCTACATAACTTTAAATTGACTGTTTATAGGGATAGCACAATGTGGAGAAAGGATATATAATCCAGGACACCCTCTCATTAGAATGTCAGACATGTTCATATCTACAGCAGTTCACGCCACAAACTAAGATGCTGAACTACTTCTTTACCTAAGTATTGTAGATTCTGGAGCCAAAAGTCAATGATACTGAATGTATGACATTGTTTGAAAACTGTAGTGTAGTTTTGGATCATGATGGGTGGTCTTGTTAAATTATCAAGCGGTCATAATAACGAAGGTGCACTCTCATTAATCTTTTCAGCCAGGGATTTCAAAATGCTTCACAATACTGAAAATTAAAAACTTTCAAACTCTCATTTTTTTTGATGAATAGTTCAGAACATTGCATCTTGCTATAATCTTAATGCAATGTTTTGGGACATCACCATGGGGTGGGGGGTACTATAGAATTCCTTTCTTTAGGAATTTTGGGTAAGTATTACTATCCACATCTTATTGATAGGAAAACTTAGACAAACAAAATTTAAATGGCTAATAGAGTCCAAGCTGGGAATGGAATCCGGCTCTCTTGTGGTTAGCGTATGAAAACCTCTAGTTCATTTTGCCTCATGATCCAGGATAGTACCAACACAGGCTGCTTTATTAGTACTTATTTAGCGAATGCCAATGATGTGTTTGAGGCTGTACAAAAAATACAGTTAGGCATGATTTCTGCACCACGGAGTCTATCTCTAAGGCCACAGCCCTACACCGAGACCTCCGCATGTGCAGAGCCCTATTTATTCCAGTGGGTGGCATTGCTTGGGCACAGATATCCACCTAGTAAGGTGCTTAGTGTCGGAGCCAATTGAGCTGCTATAATAAACTAGTATAATGGTCAGATTTCATTGGTGTTGAATTCTGTTTTCAAAAATCTTGGGTGGGTTATTAGCTTTCACAGAAGTGCATTTGAAGAGGTTTTTGAATGAAGTGAGGGTGGTTGTTTGGCATGTAAGGGCAAGGAATATGTTCCAAGAAAAAAGAGTGACAAAGAAGAATAAAGAGAAGCAAGAATATGAACAGTATACAAACCAGGTTTGGAGGAGGGCATGCTGGAAGGACAAGCAACATCAGGAGGGACTTCTCTAGACACAATACCATGCAAAACTCACAGAGCACTGCTGCTGCAGATAAAAAGTTAAGAAAAATTTTCAGTAAAGACCTGTCAAAAATGACACCAGCAACATGCTGTTTTTAAAAAGCTACCCCCAACAGCTGTATTGGTAATGAATGACTTGAGCTGAGATGCTACTGTAGAAGTTTCTGTCACATTAACCAGATGATACTCATTGGCTGTGGCAGGTGTTGTTGAAACTGACAAATCTATTCTAGCTATTCTGTCAATTTTACCTTCCCTTTCCCCTTAAGTGTTCCATTTGCATTTTCATCACTGTCACAGTGATCCTCAAATACAGATCATCTTTATCAATTACACTCTTAGCCAAAACCTCACATTATGTGGCATTTAGGACCCCTTTTGTTTAGAACCACATGAGGCTCACCACTGACTTAAACCATATTTGCTGTCTAACTTTCTTCTACACAAGGTTCTGCTGGAGAGGATAAACTGTTATGTCTATTAGAGCTGCTTTATTGTATTTGAATTGGAAATGTTCAGTATTGAGTTTGTTAAAACTAATTTTTACGTGTTATTTTCTGCCGCATTTGCAATACATTGGATTCATAGATGCATAGATTAAGGTTTGATGACTAAGGGACTGGCAGGAAGAACAGACTCTTCAACAATATCACTCTTCAAAAATCCTGGTTAAATAAATGTCTTTGATTCAGTATCCATCTTTTGTAAGGCCTTGCTTTTAACCAGTTTTCCAGCTGTTTTCACAAAGATACAAAGAGGTCAAGTGACTTAGGCCTAGAAAGAGGAATTAGGCTGAATGTTGCAGCACCAAACTTTGAGGTGCCCAGCTGCCAGGTGGAACTTACTGCTCTGAATTAGACACCCAGATGCACTACAAAAAACCATGGGGAGAGTTAGGCACTTAAAAAAGGGATTCAAAGGTGGTAGCCAGGTTCTCTACCAGAGTGGGGAGCTGTCTAAGCTAGCAAGTAGGAAATGTTGAAGAGAGGGGTGTGGCCTAAGCCTTGCCTTTCAAAGGGAGTTAGGCTACTAAGCCCTGGTCTACACTACGAGTTTAGGTCGAATTTAGCAGCGTTACATCGATTTAACCATGCACCCGTCCACATGACAAAGCCGTTTTTTTTTCAACTTAAAGGGCTCTTAAAATTGATTTCTGTAGTCCTTCCTGATGAGGGGATTAGCGCGAAATTGACATTGCCGGGTCGAATTTTGGGTAGGGTGAAGTAGCGTGGTCGCAATTCAATGGTATTGGCCTCTGGGAGCTATCCCAGAGTGCTCCATTGTGACCGCTTTGGACAGCACTCTCAACTCAGGTACGCTGGCTAGGTTGACGGGAAAAGGCCTGTGAACTTTTGAATCTCATTTCCTGTTTGGCCAGCATGGCAATATGCATGTGAGTGCAGATCTCATCAGCAGAGGTGACCATAATGGAGTCCCAGAATCGCAAAAGAGCTCCAGTATGGACCAAATGGGAGTTATGGGCTCTGATCGCTGTATGGGGAGATGAATCTGTGCTATCAGAACTCAGTTCCAAAAGACGAAATGCCCAAACATTTGAAAAAATCTGCAAGGGCATGAAGGACAGAGGCTATAACAGGGACCCGCAGCAGTGCTGAGGGAGTGTTGAGTGATGACATGGCTTACAGGGAATTAAAATCAACAAAGGGGGTGGGTTTGCATCAAGGAGAAACACACAACTGTCATATAGAATGGCCCCCTCAAAGACTGAACTCAAAACCCTGGGTTTAGCAGGCCAATGGTCAAACCACTGAGCTAGCCCTCTCCTCACTAGTCCAGGTAGGACTGAATGTCCATTAAACTTTTCAAGGTGCCTCTGACAGACCTCACCAAAACGATTGTCAACCATTGATTTCATGGAGGGAGGGGTGAGCAAATGAATACAAATGAATGCAAAACAAATCTGTTCTCTCTCTTGTTTTGATCCATTCCATCTCTCTTACACATCTTAGGCTGGCAGCAGACGGTGCAGTATGATTGCTAGCCATCGTCATCTCCTGGCTGCTCACCAGAAGAGGGTGCAGTACAACTGCAGGCAGGACTGAATCTCCAGGAGCCAAAACTTAAAACAAGAATGACCTGGAATCACTTCCATGTCTGCCCAGATGCCCCGACTGACCTCACCGAGGTTGGCTAAAAGAGCACCCAGGAGACGACGACAACGGCTACCAATCGTAATGCACCGTCTGCTGCCAAATGGCAATGAGCTGCTGCTGTGTAGCAATGCCAGCACTCAGGAGACGTACGGTGATGGTGAGCTGAGCGGGCTCCATGCTTGCCGTGGTGTCTACATAGGTAACCCAGGAAAAACAGTCGAGAAATGATTATTTGCCGTTGCTTTCACGGGGGGAGGGGGGAGTCTGATGACATGTACCCAGAACCACCCACGACAATGTTTTTGACCTATCAGGCATTGGGATCTCAACCCAGAATTCCAATGGGCAGTGGAGACTACGGGAACTGTGGAATAGCTACCACAGTGCAATGCTCCAGAAGTCAACGCTTGCCTTGGTACTGTGGACTCACTCCCCCGAGTTAATGGTCTTAATGGTCTTAAGTGGGCACACACACAATCGACTGTATAAAATCAATTTCTAAAAATCAACTTACTTAATTTCATAGTGTAGCATACCCTAAGTCTGTACTGAAGGGATGTGCCATCATCCACTCAGAATTCAAAACCATGAATCCTCTCCTGGAGTTAACCAGTTGAAGCAAGTCGGTCCTTTCTTAAGAAAAGCTGAGGAGGAGGAAGTGCCCCACTTTTAGCCAATATTCCAGTGGTTAGACCACTCACTCAGGATGTGGGAGATCTAAGTTCACATCACCATTTTACCTGATGTGGAGGAGGCGGAGGAGTTCTCCCTACTCCCACAGGAATACCCTAACCACTGGGGTATGTCGCTCAAGCTCTCCTGTTGAAGCTGTTCCACTTTGTATAAATCATGAACTATTCATTGGAGGAGAGACTGGAGCCTGGGTATCCCACAGCTCAGGTGAGCATGCTAACTACTTGGCTACAGAGTCAAAATTTCTGGCCATATACATATTTCAGTGCTTATACATCAGGGAGTAGCTTCAACAGGAGACACTGAGAAAGTACCACCCCAGAAGGCCTCATAGCCCAGTGGTTAGGGCAGCCATGTAGGAGGCATGAGACCTGGATTCAATTCCCTGCTCCTCTCAGGCAATGTGGGGAATTGAATGCAGGTCTCCCATCTCCTCGGGGGTTGCTCTCATTACTGGACAAAAGGAAACTGCTACTAACTCTTCCTTCCCTGGCAGCTGTTTCTCTTACAGGATCCAGTTTGATAGCCATGCCCTAAGGCGGTTTCTGTGTCACCTGGAGTGCCTAGGGAACTTTAGTAGGGGGAATTTAGGCACCTACAGTGTTAGACAGCTGCTGAGCAGGAGTTTTGAGAATCCTAGTAAAACAGCTGAGATTTGAGTCATGGCTTTCTTAATTCTGAGTCCTTTCTGCTGGCCACTCACTATTGAGGTTAATTAATTATATAATATTTTACGTGATAAATGCAAGCACTGCACTAAATTGGCATATTTTACATCCTTATTAGCAGGAGTTAATTAGACCATATTTTCCATGCCCAAAAAATGAACAGAATAGCAGCCAAACACTGATAAGTATCTAGCAATATTATGACTAATGAAGATTCCATGTATAGTTCTGCACTGGTGCTTTAGCTAAGGTATTAACAGTACTAAAAATTATGTGTGATGCTTTCCACTAGCCCCTGGAAGGTCATTACCTAAGGCAGGGGTTCTCAAACTGGGGGTCGGGACCCCTCAGGGGGTCACGAGGTCATTACAGGGGGAGTCGCGAGCTGTCAGCCTCCAGCCCAAGCCCCACTTGCCTCCAGCATTTATAATGATGTAAAATATATTAAAAGGATGTTTAATTTATTAGTGGAGGGGTCGCACTCAGAGGCTTGGGATGTGAAAGAGGTCACCCGTAAAGTGTGAGACCAACTGACCTAAGGTCACGCTTTAGAAGATAACTTGCTATTTAGGTTATAAGTGCTTTAGCATAGAGAGCACTTAGTACTATTTGTACACAGTTAGCCCCTAGGTACTGCAATGATGAAAATAATAAATAATATTATTTAAAACATGTCAACAGAAACAGAGGCAACTTATGCCAAATATCTTAAGGCTATGCAAGCCAGTCAGGCTTCATGGCAAACACTACTTATCACAATTGCAAGGACTTTTGCAAAACAAATGGCTTTTAGTAGCAGTTTTGTGCACAGTATAATGAAAAATCTGAGTATTATTTTTGGCATTTGTTGTTCCGTTCAGGATCACAGAAAAATAATTAAACATATCTTCTGACTACTAGCTTTTCTTTACTTGAGATACTTTACTTGAGATACTTAGCCATCTTGTTTCCCTTAGCTGATGGTGATCCTGGCCATCTGCTATTCCAGGATGGTTCCAGAAGTGAATGAGAGTTGAAAGCTGGGCAGGGGGAGTGGAACTAAAGCTTTGTTACATCGTTCCTGGGATGAGGAATAGGAATTGAGAACTTCTGATGATTGCAGCTTGTATTCTAGTGTGAATTCCAAAATTCTGTGGAAATGATCACATAACATGAGCCTCATTGAACTATCTTTTTTAAAAAAAAAAAAAAACTAGAAAAAAGATATACCAGAATAAGGAAATAAAAATCAGAATTGGGAACATTAATCCTAACTATCATCCATACATAAACTGAAGCATAACATTTTCTCTATCTGTGCAGCTGTTGTTATATATTGTTGTATCTGACTCTTGTTTGAGTCACTGGAAGAGTTATGAATTTTAATTTATATTGAACTGTCTGGCAGAATAGATGTCAGCAGGGCATGTATATTTAATCTCCACCTACAATCCCATTGCTACCTCATTTTATGTTATCGCTTTGCTGTTTGACTTGGTGTTATTGGTGCAGGCAGCATATGGCCTCTTGCTTTGACTTAGTGAGTGCTGCAAATGTTTGCTGAATAGGTGCAACCCGCTAGTGCACAACTAGCCCCTAAAGATGCTTCTTGTGTAATTTTCTTGACATTCTCTGTAGTGATAATGATAAAATATACATGCAGTGACCTCGCTTGCCCCAAGCAGTACTATGCTCAGACAGAAGCTGGAGCTCAGCTGTGAACCTTGCTGAGTATCTGGGAAGGAAAATAAAGGGAGTGTAAAGAACTCCCATGTTCCCCTGCACAGGCTACTCCTGTGAGCGGATCCTGTGTGAGGATGGCAGGGAGTGGGTGTAGCCTTCGCTGGTGTGCTGGGGAGCAAAGCCAATGCAGTTGAGTCAGCATGGAGGGGGAAGAAAGCTACACTAGGAAAGGGACTGGTGTAGTTTAATTTTCTCTGGGAGCAAGGGGAAAACTGGGGATCAAATTGTGACAGACAGATTCCGAGCCCTGCTCCTGAGCCATCCGTAGAGTTGCTAATTTTAGTTGGACATATTCCTGGAGGTTTCATCAAATGACATAATCTTTAATTCAAGATCAATCTTTAATTCCTGGAGACTCCAGAATAATCCTGGAGGCTTGGCAACACTAGCATTCCAGCTACATACCCCACCTTACTCATTGAGGGTTGCAAGGTGCCAGTCTAACACTATACAGCTGCTCACTACAACCTCTTGGCTCACTAATGTTTCAAGATGACCCATTTTCAGCATTCTTTAACACCATTGTAGATTTTAAGGCCAAAGGGGACCATGAAATTATCTAGTCTGATCTCCTGCATAGCACAGATCATAGAATTACACCAAGTGGTTCCTGGACCAAACCTACAACAAACCCATGATATCACAGTATTATAATCAAGGCAGGTGGATTTTATTTTGCTTCATTTCAAACCCACTTAAACAATGTGGGTTTCAAAGTTCTGAACTGGAACATTATTGGGTCCATTTTCTACTTAGAAGAGTCTGTCATGAAAAAATGTGAGTGAAAGATAGTGAAAATGTAGCCAAGAGCAAGCAACATGAAAAATAAATATAGAGAAATTCTGGCTGGGAACAGAGAGCAGAGCAATACTTGGAGCAATTATCTCACTTCAGTTGAGTCCCTGTCATATTCTTGAATTAGTTCACCGATCGAACAGAATCTGTTCAATTACAAGCATTCTCTTACTTTAATTTTTCTTTTGCCTTTCTGGAAACTTAATCCAAAATCTTCACATGTGAGTGTCTAACATTAATCTCATAAAGTCATATTCAGGCACCTAAGCAGAAGTGGCCATTTTGACTGGTGAGCAAACAAAACTGTTACAATCACACAGCTTTTTTTATTTTATTTTCTGCTCTCCCACAACTCAAAAATGGTGGTTGAGATTTTCCTGAAACTTTCCAAGAGTTCAGTTCTGGGCTGAGACTGAGTATGAGGAGTTATTTCCAAAGGTGAACTATTCAGTAAGTTATGAGCAACAGGGCAATTATCATAGAATTTTTCATAAACATCAAACTTTAAGTATGAGTAGAGTACCTTCCAACCACCCACAAGCTGAATATAAGCACAAGCACATTATTACATGAGATGCATTTGCTTGTAAATTGTCTATATTAGCACATTTTAAAAATTCATGCCTAAAATACAAAAATTAATGCAGTTACAAAATACACATTCTAATAGTGCTTTAAGATTGCTATCGAGCTGTTTAAGCATAGCTACCAATCTACTTTAATATCTCATAATAATAATACTGAACTGTTTTCCTTTAGATAGCTTCTCCGCATATATTGAGCTTGTGAATCTACTATACAATCTTTGCCATTTTTTGACCCTGACCCCTTTCCTAGCACTCCATACATCTATTTTTCTTCTCTTTTCCTTCCCTTCCAGCCAAGGCCAGAGTAAATAAAGACGTTTTTAGGTCGTCAAGGCTGTGTAAAATGGCTGAATGACAAAGTAATGAACATGCTTTGTGACTGGAGTCATAGACACGTATTTATTGCTAAGCAACACAGGCTGATGTCAATGAGTTTTGCCAAATGCAGATGGTGAGTAGGTTTGTTGAACATTTGAAATCATTCTAATATAAATCTTGAAATTTGGTTCTAACATACACATAAAATATACTCAGTTGGTCAGAATGAAGATCTTTTCAGAGAGGAAATAGAGGGACAACATTCATTTAATAATAGTTTCTGCACGATTGTTCTGTGTTTTAGGGAGCTACTTGTAGATGAGATTATTCATAGCTGCATCTACTAAAAATCACAAGTGAAGCTTTGAAGAACAATTGCAAACCTTCCATAAGTGATGATATTCTTAACAGTTACTGTTAGAAATAAGGGAAGAACTATGTTTTATTTTGAGGGGGTTGTTCTGAATATAAATAAGATTCCTAGGAGTTACTTGGTTTCTCATCAATGTAAGACTCATAGTATTGTTCAGTGAATACCAATGGCACCATATTCTTTCCCACACAGCTCTGCCAGAACATCTCATTCCAAATATAACTGCTGTTCCAGTGCTGAGTAGTGATGCATAATTCTCCTGAGGAGAAGTTGTGCCAAATTATATAAAATGCTTGTACTGTGGGAATGTGTACACCAAACTCATTTGATAATCTCCATCTGAGCCCAAAGTTTCTAGGTGGAAAAACAAATTTGTTCATCAGCTCCAAGTGCCCCCTGTGAAAATCATGGTGATCAGCTGAATGTTGACACAGAACTTACCACCAACATGAAGGTCAGTACACCGGAGGGCAGCTTAAAGAACAAATTCTCCTGACTCCCAGGTGGCTTGGGCAGCTTGCTGGGAAACAAATTTAGGGATCAAAAGCAGCCACTAGGCCTAAGCTCGGAGGAGGCCGAGCTCACTGCAGTGAGGATGTGTTCAGTCTTAGGAAAAAGAGAGAGTGCAAGCAGCCAAGCAGTCCATAAAGCTTACAAACAGAACAGCACAGCACAGCATTGGTGGCAGTATCAATGGAAAGGCTGCAAAAATAGCAGCTTCATGGGGTAGAAATCAGTTCACTAAATCAGTTGGCAATGGTTCTAACATGTAGATGTGCAAAATGCTCTAGCCTTTTTAGTTTGGCGTATAAACAAACTTTTTATCTAAAGTTGTTCTGATTCATTGTAGAATAAAGGTGTTAGTTTGAGCAAAGCAGCACAGAAGTCTCTTGCATCTGATGCAAGGTGAGAGTGGTTAAATTACCTTAGCTTCCAACACCTGGGTAAAGAAGAACTTACTGAGAAGTTAGCAGGGGAACATTTCTTCACTTTATAGTAGGTCAGATGGCTGTTTTCAGGAAAGTGCTTGAAGCCACTTTTTATCTATTCTGATTGTTTGGGGACAAAGATTGGAATTGGGTGAATTCACTAAAGGAAAAAAATCTGATTAATTTTGGGTGATGACTGAATGTGGGAGGAGTTCTGTTGTTTGGGTTTTTTAATTCTTTTTCATATTTCATTAAACTTTTGTGAAACCAATCCTATTCGCTTTGGATGTAGTTGACAATCATAAGTGTTCACCTTTTGCTAAGAAGAAATATTTTTTGAACTCTGAGTTGTTCACTTTCACAGTTCACTGTTAGCTATTTGTGCCGTGTGGTCGCATGGTATTATTTCTGCTATCTTACTGGATGATCAACACTTAAATGGAAAAAGATGAGTAGCAAACACTGAGTAATGTATATAGAATAATGAAACTTTCAGAATACACAGATATTTCATAGACAATCAGCCATCCAAATATTTGCAAATAATAAATAATATGACCTCAGTGATAGCAGAATATTGTATTTGAGCTGTTTATTCACAAATATCTTTGCATATATATATATATATATATTCGATTTTCAACCTGCTGTACTCAAAATGCTTCACTCCTGATCAGCAGGCATGTACACTATGCCACAGAATTCTGTTGTTCTTTTCTGTCTTTAGCACACTGCTGAAATATGTAGCCATTTCTTTTTAATAGCTATTAACTCACTTGGTAAAGACAAAAAACAAAATATGAAAACTTGTCAAGAGGTAAAGGGCTGTGAGAAAAGAAAACTACTGAAAACTGTAATCAGTATTGTTTTTTAAAAAAATAAAGTTTTGTCTATGATAAATGCATATTTCAAAGACTAATACCCTAGGTTTAGTACTTGGGAAAATATCATGTTGACACCATCTGGAATCTGATTTATTTATCTGTGAAACAGTTTTATAGAATGCTCAGTGGCAGTACAAACTTTCCTGCCCCGTCAATGTGCTTTCACCTTGAGCTGGTGAGACCATCTCCAGAGGTGAGAGTTTTTCAGTCTCCATGTCCATTGTCCCAGACTTGTGGGAAGAAAGACAAGAAACAAGGGATGTGGTTTAATTATTAACTTAACTCATCTAGGAACTGTCTGGCCAATACTTGCATAGTGCAGGTCATGATTCCTTCCTTTCACCTGGTGGAGGGCTGCCATTAGCTTCCCACCCCTCCATAGTTAATCTCCAGCCCTACTGCCTTTCGCTCAAATAAGGGATAATGGGCTGGTAAATCAGGATTGCCTCCTGTCTGCCACACACTTCAGGAGCCCTGACCCTAATCCCTTGTTTCTTTCAGGGATCCACTTCCAATTCTGGTTTATCAGGAAGCCAAATCCTTTATGGAACAACTATCTCCTCTGCGCATGGCAGGCTGCTCTGCTTCCTCCTTGCAGCAGTTGTTAATCCAGGCATGAGAGCAGGGTCCGGCTGGAGAGACAGGGTTTAGCTACCCTTCCCAGGTGCTCAGGGGCTGTCTGGGTGAAATAACTTTTGAACAGTTATTGAAAACAACCACAAACTCTAGAGCCTTTAAGGTTCATCAGTCTCTAGTGGCCACGGCAGCTTTAACTAGACCATAGATTAAATAATAAGACAATAAGATAGTCTCATGAGATCTTTATTTAAATGTGATACTACCACTGCCCCACAGTTATGAATCTTTGAAAAGTCATTGTTCTTTCAACAAAAGCATATGCAGCACATGAAAATGTGAAATGGAAGAATCCCTCAGAGTAAGGCAGGGTCTAGAAAATTCCACTGAATCTAAATAGCAAGTTTTAAGGAAAACTCTGGTTAAATGTTGATTGAGGTTATTGGAAACTCATACACATACTATAATATATTAATAAGAACCACAATATTTAAAAATGCATTAAAGTATTATGAAAAGTAGTAACCCCACATCACATATGGATGTGTCTCTCTGCAGGCAGCCTGTATCACAGAAGTGCTATGCAAGTGTGCAGTTTGTGGTATGAATGTGTAGACGTGGAAAAGCACATTTTTAATCTGATCCTTCCATCTTAGAAGTCGCTCACCTCATAGAGAGTGGGATACAGAGGACATCCCAAATTTATTAATTGGCTGCAAAGTACCCTATAGTACTAAAACATGTGAATACTATTTTTTTTTTTTTTTTTTTAGTAAATATGGAAGAAACTTTTGTGAGCATGGCATTCAGTTCCTTATGGGTCATGTTCTAGCAAGCGCTGCAATAAATCCAGTTTCTAAATTCAGTCCTCTGAGGACCTTAAGATAAGCCAAAACCAAATGAATTGGTTTGGCCCTTTGGATATGCTGCATACAGTATTGCCTGATAGTTCACTAAGAAATTTGTAACTTGGTTTTCAAGGGGGAATAAAGTGAAATAATTGGTCTCAAAGGAAGCATTTTTAAGAACAAACGTTTTCTCTGTGTTCTCTTAGAGAAGGAAACACTGCGGGGGGGGGGGAGGGGGAGAAGCAGCGGCAGGCAGTATTTTATTACTGGGAAAACCTCTCTCGATATATTATTAGTTTGAAACTCAATAACTCAGGTAACATCTCTTCTAGAGGATTTATCTTTTCTACAAGGCCCTATGAACCCTAGGGTCTGTTGCTGTGAAGGGTGTGAAAGAGATGTAAGCAAAGAAATATTTTCCTCTGAAAATCATGCTGAAATCAAAGTCTCTAATGTCAGACAGTATATTTTCCATCTTTTCTATTTAGGCTGTTGTCTGATGCCTCAATAACAACTCAACTAGCTAAAAGAAAAGGAGATGTTGATAATGAAAGCTCCAGAACTTTATTTTTTAAAATAAAATGCTCTGGCTATTAAACATTTTATTCTGGATCTTCAGCAGGTATAAATCAACATAGCTCAACTGATTTTTAAAAATAAATGATCAAGTCAATGGAGTCACATGGATTTATGCCATTTTAGGATCTGGCCCTTTAAATATGTGTAGCTTGCTTAATACTAAGGCTATTCTAGCATACTTTCCAAGATCATTGTCTTCTATTTCCTGAAGTTAAGCATGGTATAAAGCTAAACTCACTGTATCCTTTTTTACATAGTCAGTCTTGTGTTTGCACTGGAAATAGTGCCATCAAATAGATAATCCAAATGGCTTGCTAGGGGCCCCTTTAGGAAAAAGAACTTTCTCAGTGCCTCATGAAAGTCAGGGCCACTTTCAGTTGCTGAAGATTCTAGCTTCTCTAAACTGAATATTTCTGTGTTTTTACATTATCAAAATAAACAGGGCAATAAAGAAATAAGCAAGGACGCTTCAGTTCAATAATAAGGTCCAGAGAAGCCTGGGATGATGATATCTCATTATCCAAACAGATCATTTGCAAGTTTGCACAATTCACTGAGGTAAAGCTTATGTATTTTCCTTGATGGTGTAAAAGAAATTTGCAAAGCAAAAAGTCAGTGTAGTGTAATAAATGCATCCAATCTAACCTTCACTTTAACAAGACTGCAGAAACAGCAAATACGTGATAATATAAAACACAGAATACTGTCACTAAACTCCCAATGTAAAATTCAGAAACTCCATTAACAATAGAAACTATTCAGTGAAATAGTTCCAGTAACACATTTGCTGAGCTGAATGCCTGCTAATGCTTAAACACCTCCGTAAAACAAGAATAAAAGAAATGACAGAAAGTACTTCATTTACAGCCAAAGCTGTTACAGCAAAGATGAGATTAGATCACTTTCTAAAATATGTTTTTCCTCAGTTTCTAGGAGAAGTTCTGAAGCTTGGATGTGCACGGGGTCGGGCGCATGGGGTCATGGTGGCCTCTTCTGGCCTTGGAATCTATGAGTCACCCTGTTCATTCCCTTCTTTTATAGGCCATTGGGAGAAAAGGATGGTCTTCATTGCCTCCATCATGCTCATTACAGTCAGAGTTCTGTATTTAACCAATGACAATAATCTAAACTCATGCTATAGGTCTTCAGTTGGTCACCACCAGGGGTCAAGAAGAAATTATTTCCCCTGATGCAGAGTTGGGGTATTCTCTGTGTGGCGTGGAGAGGGTTGACTTTTTTCTCTGAAGCATCAGAGATTGGCCACAGCTGGACATGGGCACAAGACAGTATGGACCAGTGCTCTGGGGAGATGCAGAGAATACTGGTAATAACCTATGGGCCTAGAATTGGGGACTGTGTGGCCTGAGGCAGATGCTATTTCCTCATCGCCAGCATGGGCTTAGATAGGGTTGCCACCAAGAAGTACTGAGAGGCTGAACCCTGCAGGAAGTCCTGCCCTAAGGAGCATGAGCGACATTCCTCCATGATTCCCTGATTGGCTGACATTCTCCATATAAACCAGGAAGCCAGTTCAGGGAATTGTTTGAGCAATGCAGACCTATGGTGTGCTTTTACCTGAGGCCCAAGTTGCTCCTCACTGAAACTTTCCTGAACTGGCTCTTTACCTTAGCCCACCTCCCAATCCAGATCTTGATTTACTGTTTTTGGCTTTGTACCATTGCTGACCTGAGTGCAAGCACCTGGCCTGGCCAGATCCTGATTCTCACCTCACACTCTCAATTTGCTAACAGACTCTGACTTTGCAGTTCAACTTGGCGAGGCATCAGACTGCTTATTTGACTCTTTGGCCTAGATACGGAGCACATCACCCCATGCTAATGGGTCTCCCACAGCTTTGCCCTAACAATACTCTTAGATGCTTGGCTAGTGAGTCTTGCTCAGAGGTCAAAATGATTACCAGCTATGGGGTCAGGAAGGAATTTTCTCGCAGGTCAGATGGGCAGAGACCTTGGGGGAACAGGGGAGTCATCTTGCTCTGCGGCATGGAGTGCAGATCACCTACTAGGATCATCTGGGTATATTTCTCCTAATCAATTCTCTGCTATTGAACATTGGTGGGACCTTGGTCTTTCCAGCTGTCTGCCTGTGGCCCACCACAGGTTAGTGGTCTGAGGACACATATGCTATAGTCTAAAGTCATTGTGCTCAATGTAGGGGTATCTGGGTTAAATATAATGGCCTGTGATATACAGGAGGTCATACTAGATAATCTAATGGTCTCTTCTGGCCTTAAACTCTACAAAACTAAGTGGTGCCTTTATATTGGCTTGGAATTGTCTCAGCCAATCAGAGCAATGCAAGTTGCTGCATTGTTAGTGGCTATGGAGAATGTGGTTTACATAATGACCATACAGTTATTTCTGAATATTCCACTCTGAATACTGTCCCAGAACACACATCCATGTCTCATAAATAAAGTGACTATAATATCTGAATCCCTCTGCAAGCTATCTCCCCACCTACCTTAAATATGAGATAGAATGGGTCATTATCCAATTGTACATAAATGAAAGTGTGTGCACACCTCTCGCATCCATGTACACTGGCTTTCTACCAGGCTGACAAATTCCCAGCAAGATCAGGCCAGTAGAGACAAGATGATTCCTCAGATGCTCCAATGTCAAGACACAAGGTGCTCCACTAGGGCATAGAAAACTCATTCAGGTGAGCTCAGTACTCCCTCAACCAGGTTTTTTTTGGTCATTGATTCATATATTTTAATGCCAGAAGGGACCAATATGACCATCTCATTTGACCTCCTATATAACACAGGCCATAGGACCTAACACAGTAATTCCTTCATTAATCCCATCAATTCTGTTTGAGCTATCAGATCTTTTAGATAGAGATCCAGTCTTGATTTAAAGACTTAATGTAATGGAGAATCCACCATGTTTCTTGGTAAATTGTTCAATAATTATTATTCTTACTGTTAAAATTTACACTGTATTTTTAGTCTGGATTTGTCTAGTTTCAGTTTCTGACCCAGGTATCCTGTTATGCTTTTGTCTGAGAGATTAAAGAGCCCTTTACAATCAGAAATCACTTCCACATGTAGGTACTTCTGAACCACAATCAAGTCACCTCTTAATCTTTTCTTAGATTAAATTAAATAGATTAAGTTTCTTTAGTCTCTAGCTATCAGGCATGTTTTCCAGACCTCAAATGATTCTTTCTGGTTTATCAACATCTTTACCGAAGTTTTGACACCAGAAATGAACCCACTGTGCCAGTAATGATCTAACTAATGCTGTGTACAGAGATAATACCAACTCCCTACTCCTACTCATACATCCAAAAACATGCCAGCCTTGTTACCTACAGCATTGCATTTAGTGATTTACTATTATTCCTATTCCTTTCCAGGATCACTATATTCTAGAAGACCATCATCCATCCTAGAAATGAGTCCTACATTTTTTCCCATGTGATGGATCCTGCTTTTCTGCTCCCTCCCACTCAGAGACAGAGAATACATTTGAAACGGGAAAGACCAGTGAGTTTCAAGGAGGCACAAGTTCACCTTGCCCTTGCAAAAAAGTTAAGCTGGGCTGGAAGGGTTTGGGTAACTGTGCTGTTTCCCCATCCCACCAACCTCTTGCCCTGAGCAGCTGAAGATCTTTGAGCCTGACAAACCCATCACTCTGGCTCTCAGATGTATTTTGGAACAGTCAGATGGCTTTCCAAGCAGTGTCCTAAATTACCCCCTACCCAGGGTCTTGTCAGCTGTGTAGCAGCATGCAAATGTTGTTAAAGGGGATCTTCCTCACAAGATTTCATAAGTTGTGTGCTGCATGCTGGAATAAGGTCTGTATTTCTCCCCATTTAAATATAAAAGCGGTTATTTTTAGTGGAGGCAGAAGTGGAGACTGCAACAAGAGTGCTCTATATCTGTGCAGATGTAAATAATTGTTCTTTAACAATTGTTCTTTGGAGGCTACCAAAATACTTCAGAAGCAGAAGAGAGACAATGGGTAACAAAGGAGAGGGGGAGTATATATAGTGAAAAGCAATTGGGAAGTTATATAACTATAATTATATAACGTCATACTTTTTAGCTTCCTAGCATACAGGGGAGATGTGTTTCTGAATCTATGAATGGATTTCTCAGAAGTTAACAACTCCATGAAGATGACTTCACAAAAATCATGGGAGTAGGAGATATGACCAGGCAGAGCCCTGGTGTTCTGGCTTGCCTTAATCTACTACATCTCCTATTCAGCTAACATCTTTCCCAGTGACTACAGAATACAATCAGAAAAGCAACCCAAAAGAACACAGGAATGCCTGCCTTTGAAGTTCTGCTAAGACATATCCAATTATTCAGCAAAAGTAAATATCCGTTTTGCCACCTAATTCCCCATGTTTTGTAAACTTAACAACTATAATCCATTTTCAGATTTTGATTTGTACTCCTTCAAGGTTTTTAAATTAAAAATGGCCCTGAGACACAACACTCATGCAAGTCAGAACCACAGAAACATTTCGGAGTTTCTGGATACAGAGTGTTGATTTGGGGCCATCCAATAAATAAAACAGGGAGGGGAAAAAATCCCCCTGAAAAATCTTATACAGAATTCCAATAGTGCTTGAGCCCAGAAATACATGCACTTCTGTGGTCAGTAATACGGCCTTGTGCTTTACATTTTGAAATGCAGATTACTCACTAAATTCTGCATCTTAGAAGCAATCTTTTAGTCTCTCCAAAATCTAGCTCTTAGGAAACAGGCATTATCTTTGCTCACTGAGATTTTAAGAGACAATGACAAGTTAAGGCTGATTAGCTTTTAGTTGCAGGCATGCACATAACTCCTCTTCATTTAAATGGCAGTGATGTGTGTGCAACTGATGAGAGGATTGAGCCATCTCTCTCTCTCTCTCTCTCTCTGATATATCAATGATTTTAAATGCGTACATTTCCTTCTTCATGTTGTATTTAATATAATGTTATTAATATTTTACTTTCATTTTTCTGACTATTTAAGATGTTAGTTTACTTTTTGTAACTCTCTCAATTTGGGGAAAGGAAATTGACTGATCAGTTTTGCTTTTGCTTGTAGCCAGTGTCTAGTCAATTTCATTCCCTCCTTTTTATGCAGTAGCATAATATTTGGATCGCAGACACCAGATAGCACTCAGATGCTTTGGAGGAGAGGGAATGCAAGGAGGCTCCCTCCCCAAGTGCAGCAGCTGGGCACATTTGCAGTCAGGACTGCAGTTGTGCCCAGGCACTGTGTAGGATGATCCGTCCTGCCTCCTTATGGATGTCTTGTGAATAGCTTTCAGATCAACATGGCTAAAACAGAGGGGGTAATTTTCCTTACCCCAGGCCCTTTCCCTTCTCTTTTCTCTTGATCACTGTGGACAAAATGGACACTCAGGTCCATAACCTGGGCATCAGCTTCAGCTTGGGCTTCTCTCTCTAAATCTTATTCTTTCTGCATAGCATCTCTAAGATATGGCTTTTCCATACAGCTAAAACCTTTGTCCAGGCTCTCTCATCTTGCATCTCAGCTTCTGTAACATCCTTTTCTCTAGCCTTGATAAATCCCATCTTGCTCCACTCATATCAGTTCAAAATGCTGCAGCCAAGATCATTTTCCTAGCCTATCACTTTAACTGCATCACCCCCCCCTTACATTCCTCCACTGGCTCCCCCTTTTTCCATCACAGGAAAAGTAAGCTACTTGACTTCACTTTCAAAGATCTTTATGACCTTTCTCCACCCTGCCAATCATCTCTTATTTACTATCCAGAAATCAGCTCCCACCTCTGTGACCCATGATCCCATCCTCCATCCAGGGCCAGCTCCAGACACCAGCCTACCAAGCACGTGCTTGGGGCGGCACCTTGGGACGGGGCAGCACTTGGGGTTTGTTTTTGTTTTTTTTTGGTTTGGCCAGGCAGCACTGGGGGGAAATGGGGCTTGGGAGACGTGGCACTGTGCTGGGGTGGCGGGGACTTGGGTGGCACGGCACTCGGCGGGGGTGGGCTTCAGCAGCATGGCGCTCGGGGGAGCGGGGACTTGGGTGGCACAGTGTGGTGCTCCGGAGAGGCGGGGACTTGGGCAGCGCGATGCTCGGGGGGGCGGGGACTTGGGTGGCGCGACGCTCGGGGGCAGAGACTGGGGCAACGCCATGCTCGGGGGTGGGGCAGCGCTCTTTGTTTTTGCTTGGGGCAGCAAAAATGTTAGAGCCGGCCCTGCCTCCATCACCCACTTGTTAAATCTTCAAACAAGCCCCTTCTCTCCTCTGCTGCGCTTCACACTTCGGAGGGGTTTCCTTTAACCAGCTGCAAAACTACCTCATTGTCCTCCTTCAAAACCCTTGTGATTAGCCTCCTTTGTCCTAATGCCTATAAAAAAGCCTGACAACAGTTAAACAGCTGGTGTACTGAGACCACTGCCAATCATGCTGACCAATATTGTCTCATTTCCTAACGTTCTCTCATATCTCTCTCTCTATCAACTTGTCTCTTTTCTTTTACTTAGATTGTAATTGTGTAGGGGCGGGACCATCTTTTTGTTCTGAATTTGTACAGCACCTAGCACAATGGGGTCCTGGTCCAGGACTAGGGCTCCTAGGCAGTAGAATAATATAAACAATATTTAACAACATTTTACAGATGGGGAACTAAGGCTCAGAGTTTAAGTGACTTTTCGAAGTTTGTACAAGAAGTCTGTGACAAAGCCAACAATTGACCACATGTGGCCTGAGTCTTAGCTCACTGTCTTAACCACAAATCTGTTCTTCCCCTGCAGGGCTAGCATTCAATGTGACACTGTTCCACATTTCTAATACGGCACATCCCTTCTTCATACACTGAAATGAAGCAACTGCTTTTAAAATGCCTCTTGGGAAATTCATTATTACAAAAGTGTTGAATTTAATGTAAGAATTGCAGTCAAATATTGGTAATTGACACTTCTCCCTAATTTATGCTCTTTATCAACTGACAAATATGTGCTATATGCAAGAAAATGATTTCTGAATGATTATGTTTATTTTATTTTATTCGTTCCAGGTTTGTAAATGACTTGTTTACCTGTGTGTTAGAAAAAGTGTTTTAATCATACTTAATGAAGAAACTACGATGGTGTTTCAGATGTTAATTTTCAGTTCAGCATCAGAAGAAAATGATGCATCTTTGAAAGGTAAATTGGAATATAATTTCGCAATGAGTACATTTAATTTAATTGTGGTTAGAATCATTAATAATACTATGGGATTATTTTGCATAAAATATAAAATCAACAAACCATTATAAATGATCATTTCAAACACAAATTCTTCTTGGAATTAAAACAAATAAATTATAGCAATGAAGCAGAACAGGGTCACACTGTAGAAAGCATAACTAATAAAGGGATTCAGACCTGTGATCTGATCCTAGTCTCTCTTTATATTTCTTAAGATTTTGATATTGTAATCATGCCAGCCAATCATGCTGTAAATCTATTTAACTAATCTCTCGAAATTAAAGTTCTCATATTTCACACCATGATACGTATCTCTTTATTATTCACTGCAGGTTCTTACTAAGGATCTCTTTCTGCACCACTGAAATCAATGAGAGGTTTGTCACTGACTTCAACAGGAATAGGACCGGGCTATAAATGAATATCATTCTAAAATAAAAATATACACTTACAGCACTGAGCAAGGAGAGACAAGTAGGGCCTCCTCTTTTCTCTCCACTGTCATCAGGGCAGCCCTCCCATATCCTGGATACTGGATCACACAGGAGCATGTCTCTTCCCTACCAGATATGGCTGCCAACTCCATCTTCTGAATATAGAGCTGCCCTGGAGCCAAGACTCAGACTGTCTTTCAAATCTGCTCAACCCGTGTTATCTATCTGCACTGTCCCAACACACACACACACACACACACACACACACACGGATTCCAAAAGCACCTCCAGCAACAGCTACCTTTCCATTCCCTACCTCTCATTCACCCACTGTATACACCTGATCCAGTTCCTACTGAAATGAATGAGTCTTTCCATCGACCTCAGTAGGAGCTGGGTCAGGCCATAATTACATCAGTGGCTATAGTTAAAAGTATTGATTAGTAAATCAAAGGTTAAATGCAAACGAAGTACCAAAACAGAAAAATAGAAACTATTTTTTAAACAGAGAAAGGCAAGAGTAAAACTAAAATTTAAAAAGCAAGAGCTATGTTTTTTAAATAAAAAAGCTACTACTAAATATAACTGAAATGGGGAAAGGATTAAGATTTATGTACATGAGAGAGGACAGGCCAGAGTTAAATGTGCTGTGTTTTCTTGTGTGTTCACAACATGTAGCATAATAGAGCCATTATGACTAGAACAATATGAATAATATTACTAATAATTTGCATTAGGAGATGTTCTGATCATTATTTAAATGTTCCACCTTCATGTTTTGATTTCATTTTCATTGATTTGTTGAGCATCAGCAATCTGGCTGCAAAATCAGTTGTCTTCCAAGTAGTCATGCTCAAATAAAATCACAAGCAACTCTGCATGCAGAATAATTTATATTTATTCTTTTCCATTATTGAATGGTAAAAATTACCTTCCCTCTCTCTCCCAAATTCTGCATTTTGCTTGGTTTATTATTTATTCATATAACCATGTCACCTAGAGGCTCCAACTGAGATCTGGTTCTCTTTGAGCTATTCCCTGTACAAACATGTAGTACAAGACTGGTGTAGACCTGAAGATCTTACAGTCAAAATAGACAACAGACAGAGAGAAGAAGCAGAGCTGTGAAGACTACTGAATTTTCAGTTCACTGGCTGTTCCAGACAATAATATACGCATTAATTACAGTAGACCCAAAACAAAAATTGTTCAACGTTTTCAATGAAACAAAAAGTGAAAAGAAAATTGTTTCAGGTTCCAGCTTAATGTATATACTATATCTTTTCTGCCATGACAGATCAGAACGTAGCTCAAAGAGAACCAGATTACTATCAACAGCTATTTAGGCTGAATCCTGAAACCTGTAAAATTATGTTAGAAAAGGTACTGCAGAGAGTCAGCTTTGAACGTACAAGGAAATGTTATGCAAAAGAAGGTAGAGAGAGAAGAAAAAAATCCAGTTCCTCAAATAAATTTTGGTGTCTTGTGTACCCTTGCTTGTCAGGCAGACAGCTGTGTCTGGAATGCAAAAGAATTAGAAGTGCTGTTTGTCATCTTGTATTTTATATAATCTTGGACATGGTGGGAGGATGATTTTTGCCATTATTTTTCTTTCTAAAATGCTTAAGTTGGATCCTACAAGTCCTCTGTGTGCTGAACTATCCTATACTTAGAATTCAATGCACTAAGTCTTGTATGCGTGCACCCTTAGCTCTGAAGGTATATTATTAAGTATTACACATATCATTTAAAAGCATCATTTATTGGACAAAGGGGATGTGGGGGGAGCCCAGGAAGCAGCTGTGGGTGCATCAGAAGAGTAAGAGATGGGGAACAAGGAGGGTGATGGAATGCTGTGGTGTGGGGCTATTGAGGGAAAAAGGAGGGAGGAATTGGAACTATGGTGAGCACAGAAGTGGGTGTTGGGGTCTGGGGCTCTGTCCAGTATAGGATGGTTGATTCTGATGGGGAGTCGAAGGCAATGAGATCCTGTAAGGGGGGTGCTGAGAGCCATTGAACCAAACTGTAAACCCTGTATGTAATGGAAACCATTTTAAGCCAGGGGGTGCAGCAGCACCTCCAGCATCCCTAGTTCCAGCACTTATGTCTATGAGCAGTAGGGCAGGGACTTTTAACCTGGTGGGGCATGGAGAGATGGGGCAGTGGGTAATATGGGGTTGGCATGAGGTGGGGAAACTGAGGGATCAGATTTCCTTCTGACAGGGGGAAGCGGAGAGCCAGGGGGAGCAGCAAAACGGTGTTGTTATCAAAAATAAAAAATTGCTCTTTGAGATTCACTCAGAGCTTAAACTGAAATTTAGGGGGAGAAATGACTGCTTATTATTACCAGCAATGAGGGTGGGGAGAGAATTGTTAAATTGCTGGGACAGGTTGGGTAACAACT
Organism: Gopherus flavomarginatus; assembly: GCF_025201925.1. Taxonomy (NCBI): domain Eukaryota; kingdom Metazoa; phylum Chordata; order Testudines; family Testudinidae; genus Gopherus; species Gopherus flavomarginatus. The sequence continues at coordinate 156,635,120 of NC_066620.1, read as the reverse complement.
ATTTATTTACTATTTCATTTAAATAGTATAAAGACACTTACATGAGTCTCCAGGCATCCTAGACCCATACCTGATAGTAAAACATACACCAGTAGCATCATAACAATCATTCAGACAGGAACCTTGGCAGCCAGCTACTTACAAAAAGAAAAGCTCCTTTCCACCCCTTTGTCATTTGGAAAGCAAGTACTCAGTCCTCTCCAAAGCCCTGTTGGACAGCTGTCTTTTGCAGCATGTCATGAAGGTCCCCAAATTCAGGCTATTTCAGATCAAGCAGGAGAGCAAGTCTAAGTCCTTGAGGCCTCACGGAGGCCCTGCCAGCCACCCGCTTCCATTTACAGTGAGGGGTATCCATCACAGGTGCCCCTGCCAACTGCAGATGTGGCAGTATGGTGTGAGGAGACAGGCGATCCCTCATCTAGGCTGGTCCCAGGCCGCTTAGGGTAGGTTTACATAGCAAAAAAACCCAAACCCAAACCCAGCAAGTTTTAAAGCCCAAGCCTACAGACTAGGGCAGTGTTTTTCAAACTGGGGTCGCAGCTTGTTTAGGGAAAGCCCCTGGTGGGCCGGGCCAGTTTGTTTACCTGCCCCATCTGCAGGTCCAGCCAATCGCGGCTCCCACTGGCCGTGGTTCGCCGCTGCAGGCCAATGGGAGCTGCTGGAAGCGGCGACCAGTAAGTCCCTCAGTGACCCCAGTTTGAGAAACACTGCTCTTTACTAATCTAGTAGATCAGAGGAAGTAAAGCTTTGAGCTAAATGAGCCTTTTAGCCCTGAAAGGTTTTCATGGGAGTTAGAAATTTCTACATTCATAAATACAGACCTCTGATAAAGAGCTATGTTAATATTCAAGCAAACATTTCAGAGTATATTTACCATGACCTCATTCCATATCAATGTGCTTTTTCTCTGTCTCCCTTCTCATACTTTCTAGTTTCCAAGATATTTTTAATAACCAAGTTCATGATGGGCCACTCAGATAGAGAAAGGCAAGGAGCTATCTAAAAGAGAAACCCCTCCACATTTTAATTTGTTCCTCTGTTTTGTTCTATTTTTCAATATGGGTAATTTCATAAGCATATAAAGCCCAATGCTACCATCTTTACTTTGGCAAAACACCCATTCAAGACAGCTGGAGATATTTGCTCCAGATTTCCGCTGTTTTCTGAAATATAGGTCCTGTTTCTGGTTCTGTGAACAAGAGGGTGCTCTCTAGCCTGTGTTAGGATCTAATCCACCTTCTTTGCTCAGACACAACTGCTATACCTGAGGAAAGGTCAAAAATGTTGAAAAGCTCATTCTGTTAAGTGAACTAGAGCTTCAGAAAAAAGCACAGAACAACCCCTTTAGGATGTTACCAGGAATCTGATTCAAGGAATTTGATTACACTCACTGAAAAAAGCTCTCTGAATATTTTATGTATTTTAAATTGGATATGAATGAAATCTGTCATTTCATATGAAAATCAATTCTCTGTTTATATAGTAAAATATAAAATTCCCAGTACAACCCTTCTTTAATTGAAATAAATAGTACCGTTTAAAAACTACTCAGACAGGCGAATGCAAGAGGGTGTTACTGTCCAATTGTTTTCTGTGGGAACTGAGTTGTAACAGTGCCAATTTAAGAGCTAGTGAGGAGGTCTATGATTTAATTAGATGAGTAGTGATACAAATCCTTCCTTCATAAATGAAAACTAATACCCACTAATTGTGGTTAGACTAGGCAGAATACAGAGGAGCACATCTGAGCGTTCCTTCTCTGTAATACTCTGGAGTCCTAATCTAAGAGAAATTAAAAAATGATTAAAATCTCTAGTGTTCAGTCTGAATCTGCTGTGATAAATGGTTCCTTTGTGGTCTTGATAATAATTCTTTCATTTGTACCATTTTGTGAAGTAGAGTTGTAGTAAGTAGGCCCTAAACTTTCAAAAACGTCTACCAATTTTGGGCATCTCTGGTTTTGGTCATCCAGCTTTAGACATCTACAGCCTGATTTTTCAGAAATACTGAGTATCCACTGTTCCCTTTGTCTCTGGCCCCTAGTCTAGTCAACAGGATCAGTGAGTGTTTGGCATGTTTGAAAGTCAGGCCAAAGATGACTCAACAGTCATGAACATTTGTGAATATCTAAATGCAGAAGAGAAAACGCCAACGGCTTAATCCAAACTTCCATCTAACTGTCAGGCCCATTTCCATGAGCAGGAAAAGACCTGCTAGTATAGTCCAAACTTACTACACACCCTAGCTTTAAAGATAAAAGCTGGTATAGTTGCATCCGACTGTGGAAGAGGCTTAGAAAAACAGTATTACCAATCTCAAGAGCTCAAAAATCATGAGTCAGGCCTTCCCCCTACTCCCCCAAATCATGAGATTGGCCTAAAAATCATGTAATTATTTTAACAGGATTAAATCATGATTTTTAGTTTGTCATTTTATTTTTTAATTTTCCCTGCATATTCCCAATGTTCGGGGAAGGCGGGGTTGGTAGCCGGAACCTGCCAGGAGCATCAAGCAGAGAGGGCTTAGGGCAGAGAGAGCGGGGGCTGGAACTAAGGGGCCAGGTCTCAGTTATCTTCCCAGGCTGGGTCCGTGGGAGAGAAAGGAAAAAGGACCTGGGAGTATGGTGAGCTGGGGGGAAGTGTGTGGGGGGTGGGAGGAAGCAAGGAACTGTGCAGCAGGAACCAGCTGGGGTTATGGAGCAGTGAGGACTGAGATAGTAGGATGGAGTAGGGAGAAGGACCTCAAGGGAGTTGAGCATAGGATTTGATGGGGGTGTGGAAGGAAGGGGTCAGGGAAGCAGTGTACTTGCTGGGACCAGGGAGTGGGATGAGCAGGTGGCTACTGGGAAGAGGTGGTGTGATGAGTGCAGTCATTGGCTCTCAAACACCGTGATGGCAAGAGCTCTTTGGGTCAGCACATGAGTACCTGCAGCAGGGAGCAGAACTGCATGACTTGTGATAAATTCATGAGTGCTGGAAAAGCTGTGGAAGCACTTGTTTGGCCAGGGAGTTTAGGATAGGCAATACTAAATTTCACAACCAAGCTGCCTGATAAGCCTGTCCCATCAACATCTGCTGGAGAACTGACACCAAATCTACCTGACAAACTGCATCCATTGAAGTCAGCGCCTACATAAGGATCTGAGTTTTGCAGTCATCTTATTCAAATAAATTGTATCCAGATTAGGAAGGATTAGGTGGGGTAGTAACAGGTGTGCAGAATCTTCTTATCCCTATGCCCCAAAAATCCAAGCTCCAGGGAGAACTTATGGGAGGGTCTTACTCTCATACACCTTACATAGTCATATAGGGCTGGCCATGATCTAGCCCATAAACATCAAGGTCATGATCTTGTAAATAGGATGCACTACAGCAGTGGATCTCCATCAGGGGTGCACGTACCCCTGGAGGAGTACACAGAGGTCTTCTGGGGGGCACATCAGCACATCTATATATTTGCCTAATTTTACAACAGGCTACCTAAAAGCCTAGTGGAGCCAGTACAAACTAAAATTTCAGCCAACAACTTGTTTTATACTGCTCTATATACTATACACTGAAATGTAAATATGATATTTATATTCCAATGGATTTATTTTATAATTATATGACAAAAATGAGAAAGTAAGCAATTTTTCAGCAATTTGTGCTGTGACACTTTTGTATTTTTATGTCTGGTTTTGTAAGCAAGTAGTTTTTAAGTGAGGTGTAATTTAGGGGTACACAAGACAAATCAGACTCTTAAAAAGGGTACAGTAGTCTGGAAACGTTGAGAGCCAGTGCCTTTGAGCAGACGCCTGTACCTTTGTGGAGTCAATGGGACTCTGCAGTATTAGATACCAACAGAGGAGCCGGGCCTAAATAGTAAGTTGCCTTGGGTCTGGCCTTCCATACACCAACATTCACTCTTTTCCTGATCTTCAGGTGGTAACTGGCAAGAGCTGTGGTGTGGCTAAGCAGCCTCTTGGAAATATAGCTCAGCTCATGGCATTACCATACCATAAATGGCTTGAAAACAAGTGTCTACAGAAGATTCTAAAGGAGTAGCCAAGGAGTAGCCATATGCTGGATCAGACCCTTCAAAAGGGAATAGAACAGCTGTAGAACAAAAACACTTGTTTTGCTCAGTAGGGTCTGTATTAGGATCTTTGCAGGATTATGTATTCAACTTCTTTCAGTTAAATTGATCATTGGCATTTTATATACTGCTCATTTTGTTTGTTTATTTTCTTGAGCCCTTATCCTGTTCAGATTCTTTCTTCCTGGTGCTTTTTGTACTGCTCTTTCATGCTGATCTGCATATTGATTTTTGCTAGCAACACCAAAACTTCAGATTTCACTCTAATTAAGTACTGTTGCTGTCACTAATTGATTCAGTGCTAAGGGCCAGGTTTTTAAAAGTATTTAGGCACCTAAAGATGCAGATAAGGGACTAAGAGCTTGTCTTCACTACCCATGTAAGTTGACCTAAGTTACGCTACTCCAGTATGTGAATAACAAAGCTGGAGTCGACATAGCTTAGGTTAAATTAGAGCGGTGTCTTCACTGAACTACGTCAATGAGAGAGGCTCTCCAGTCAACTTCCCTTAGTCTTCTCGGGCAGCTGGAGTACCGGGGTCGACCGGAGAGTGCTCTGCCTTCGATTTAGCAAGTCTTCACTAGACTCACTAAATTGACACTCACTGCATCGATTGCAGCAGCATCAATCTCCCCGGTCGCGAGACAAGCCGAAAGAAATTTTAAAATCTGGCCCTAAATGCCTACTGAGTAACAATCAGATGTTAATTTTCTCCCATTTCCCTTCACTCTCAATTTGATAAGAAACTTTCTTGCTGGGATACTGAGAGCTGAAATACTGCAGTTAGTTCTCTTGATTTTTACCATAAAGTACTTAGATAAGTAATATCATTAATATTAATAAGATGACAACCCTTAAGATTACACCATTGGCTATAACAAGTTCAATTCTTAATGTTACTGAGCAATTCAGTAAATTATTCCTCTGGCTTACAACCTGCATAAGGTCACAGAAGGCAGAATTTTTTTTTATTTATTGAATTAGATTCTTAATCTGCAAGGATGATAAAAATGAAGAGAGAGAGAGAAGTCATCACAGCTGTGCAACTTTTCAGAAGATTTCAGTACTTAGGGTAAAGTTATCCTCTTAGATCTGTAAATTAAGCTCAACTTCTATATTTTGATGTCTTACCGAACTCCCATCAACATCTTAGCATATTTTTTACCTCACTGACAATGGTGTTTGTTGATGAAGATGTTCTTGTCATCTGATTTCAATATATTTATATTTATTTAATACTTAGTCCAGCATGGGATTGGACTAGATGACCTCTTGAGATCCCTTCCAGTTCTATGATTCTATTTGAAGTGGTACGATTTTCTTCTTTACAAAAATGTATATTGACTTATCTTGATCAGCTGGGCCATGCTCTGCATTTATACATTTGGGAGCCATGTGTGTATCTGAAGTCAGAATACAGTCCGTTGTTTTGACTGATGCAAAATCCAAAAGTTTTAGGCATTTTTAAAAAATCTGATTCATTTGGCATGAATTGGAGATTTTCATTCTTGTACTTCCTTAGACTCTGAAACCTAATCTTACATCCTTATTTGGTCATTGTACAGGCCAAAGCCACTGATGTCACCAGAGCTACACCAGTACAGAGGGCAAACCTGAGCGCTACTAGGCAGATTGAAGAGGAGAATTTTTTCCATTAAGAACTTTCACATAGAAAGAAACTTGAAACTGAAATATTAAAAACACTTTATTGACATGTAATTTACTATTACTCATGCCTGTGGTTAATGTATGTCTATGTATCATCCTTTCTGTGTGTTTGGGTATTCTATCAGAGTATTTGTGGGAGAACTGATTTGATTAGTGATGTGATTATGATATAATTTGTCTTGTTTATAGAGGTAATTTTCTCTGTAGCACTATGTTTTAACGTTGCTTATTTTGCTGATGGTTTAGTTGTACTGTACTTTTGTAATATTTTTGTATTTGTTTGAAAATCTATTACATTTTCTTCCTTTTTCTTCAACCATTTATTTTGCTTATAATTTTTGCTAAGTATTTATTACTGGTTCCTGGAGACATTTATGTTTTCAGAGATTTCTATCCTTACAACCTCTGTGTTGTTTTGCTTCATCCTGCAATTAATCCATAATCTGCAGTTTAATGCTGTGAAAATGATTGTGATGCTTCAGCTTAGGCATTGTGATTTTTCTGCAGTTCGAGCTGGAAAGGAGCCAGAAATCCCTTGTTTAAATATGTGTCTTTATTATTTAGAAAAGGTGATGTGGCAAGAAAAGTTATGAGCAACATGTAAAAAGGGCTTTTTTAATTTTAGATATGAAAAATCCTAGTGATTTCCACACAATGGCATCCTTTGACAATAATACTTAAGAGCCACTGAAGTCAATGGGACTCCTTCTGTTGGCTTCAGTGGGAGTTGGATCATACTCTAGAGCACAGCATTGAAGGACCTAAACTCTCATAAGTACTCATGCATGAGAATACATATGTAAGTACTCATCCACTGGAACATTAAAAAGCTTTACTGTGCCTAAAATAATGCAGATAAGGAAGTATGCAATCCAAATGATTAGGACGGTGATATTCAGACCTCAAGGGTTCAGGAGCCAAATTAGCAATCAGCATTACCCAAAACAGCCACAGTAATGTGAATTCATTGTTTCATTTGCCATAGTACTATAGAACAGTATCAGAGGAGAAATATTTAATTTATATATATATATATATATATATATATATATATATAAACAGCAAAATGAATAACCAAGTATTATTATTTTATCAGCTACAATTGGATAATAACAGAGTAAAAGCATCCTGATTGGTTAATAATTTAGATTGGTTAATAATTAAATCACACAGTGTTTAATATCAGGTGCTGGAAAGAGCCACAGGAAACACATTAAAGAGCCACTTGTGGCTCATGAGCCTCAGTCTGAGTATCACTGGATTAGGACCTGTGTAAAAGTGCTTAAAGTAACTTGGATACTGAGTCAACAAAGACTATAGGCCAAAGTCACCCCTGGTGTAACTCCTATGACTTCAGTAGAGTTATACTAATGATGAATTTGGCCCAACAGGACTTGTTCTGGCTTCAGATGCATACACTTATGTATTTATAGGCATATATGTGGTGCTCAGCCCTGAATTATCTGGATAACTTCAATAGAGTGATGACTTAACAGTGCAGGGTAACTTCAGAAATTGATTTATATAATATAGGAGATGGTCCTAAGAGGTGCTGAACACTTGCAACTCCCACTGAAGTGTGGTCTAATAATGTATAGACCACCCGCTAACAGCAACTACAGCAAGAGAACTACCTGCATGGTTATATTCAAATTACTTCAGTGAGAAGTTGCAGATGCTCACACAAGATCAGGATCAGGCCATAATATATGTCATATACCAGGGAGAGGACACCACATTTATGAAAGAAATAGTTGTGCAAGTCAGTCTATATAGTAACATAAGTAGTGGTGACTGCAATGGCAAATACCTGTGTTTAATGAAATCTAAGAAAATTCTGTGTGATCTACCTGTTTAAAAGAAAATAAGAGATTTTAACAATTATCTAATTCTTTTAATATTTGGTTTTGATTTTTTTTATTGTGATCATACAAATACTACTATTTCTAGTACCTTTAATTTTTATATGAATTAACTCTTCCCAAATTAAATATTGGTTTCTATACTCACATACAACTGTGCTCACTGAAAAGAATGCAGTTGCACAGCAGAGTCCAAAATCTGTGGCCTTTGTTTATGCCCAATTATAGCCTTCATTTGTGTGACAGTTATTGATAGCAGATAAAGATGCACTCTGATAGTCTCACTGTGAGACACAAGTTGACATAGGATTCTGACAAGTGTGAGATAGCTGTAGTACCTAATTAGTGTCTGTACCCACTAATTAGACTATCCACCCCTTTGTGACTGGTAAGTTACCATATGGTTGTTTCTCTTTTTGCTGCTGCTGATTCTGCTTTGGGCTGTAGTTACATACATCTTTTGTCAAAGAGTTCAATGAGAACATGATATTCCTGACAAAGGACAGAATTCATCTAGGACAGAGTGTCTAATAAAGGCAGAGTGATTGGTATTTCCCAATCTTAAATACTTCCCAATCTTAAATAAATGTAGGGATAGTACAGGAAAAGATATGCTCCAAAACAAAGATCAAAAATGTTTTGCCTTATATGTTTTCTGGATGGAGAGACCAACTGAAAATAGGGACCCCAAACACAGGCTGTTGTTAATTACTTCAGGTCAAGTAATTTATGAAGCCAGCACGATGAATGATCTGATCTTTGAACAAACCGCAGACATTGCAAATTTGCTGCTTTCCTGGTTTATCATCACTTATACGCAGAGGTCAGGGCCTTCCATCAAGGAGGCAAGCCTGACCATATTTGTCCATCTTCAAAGTTTCATGGGGCTAGTATAAGGTGGGTGCATAACTGGCTGGATAACCATACTCAGAGAGTAGTTATTAATGGTTCCCAATCCTGCTGGAAAGGTATAATGAGTGGGGTTCTGCAGGGGTCTGTTTTGAGACCGGCTGTGTTCAATATCTTCATCAATGACTTAGATATCGGCATAGAAAGTATGCTTATTAAGTTTGCAGATGATACCAAACTGGGAGGGATTGCAACTGCTTTGGAAGATAGGGTCATAATTCAAAATGATCTGGACAAATGAGAGAAATGGTCTGAGGTAAACAGGATGAAGTTTAACAAAGACAAATGCAAAGTGCTCCACTTAGGAAGGAACAATCAGTTTCACACATACAGAATGGGAAGAGACTGTCTAGGAAGGAGCACGGCAGAAAGGGATCTAGGGGTTATAGTGGACCACAAGCTAAATATGAGTCAACAGTGTGATGCTGTTGCAAAAAAGGCAAACGTGATTCTGGGCTGCATTAACAGGTGTGTTGTAGCAAGACATGAGAAATCATTCTTCCGCTCTACTCTGCATTGGTTAGTCCTCAATTGGCGTATTGTGTCCAGTTCTGGGCGCCATATTTCAAGACAGATGTGGAGAAATTGGAGAGGGTCCAGAGAAGAGCAACAAGAATGATTAAAGGTCTTGAGAATGTGACCTATGAAGGAAGGCTGAAAGAATTGGGTTTGTTTAGTTTGGAATAGAGAAGACTGAGAGGGGACACAATAGCAGTTTTCAGGTATCTACAAGGGTGTCATAAGGAGGAGGGAGAAAACTTGTTCACCTTAGCCTCTAAGGATAGAACAAGAAGCAATGGGCTTAAACTGCAGCAAGGGAGGTTTAGGTTGGACATTAGGAAAATGTTCCTAACTGTCAGGGTGATTAAACACTGGAATAAATTGCCTAGGGAGGTTGTGGAATCTCCATCTCTGGAGATATTTAAGAGTAGGTTAGATAAATGTCTATCAGAGATGGTCTAGACAGTATTTGGTCCTGCCATAAGGGCAGGGGATTGGACTCAATGACATCTTGAGGTCTCTTCCAGTCCTAGAATCTATGAATCTGTTGGCACTTCCTGGTGGCACATGATGACCATCTGCTGGACCAAAGCATTAAAGGGCTGGTAGTATGGTATAGCCATCTATTATCCACAGCCATTAATGCACTGCTTCTGCCCTCTCCCTCCTCGTTGCCCATCTGTCAGATCACCTTGATAAATTGACGAGTTGGGACAGATTAAAGGGAGGAAGCAGTAGATTAGAGCATTGATGGTGGAAGAACAGAGTCTGATAGTCAGCAACATGAAGAATTTGTGAGTTCTATTCCATGTTGCTGAAAGAATATAAACACATCGTAGAATCTTGCTCCAGAGTCCCACCTGGTAGATCTTTAAAACTATACAACTTTTATTGAGAAACTTCACTAGCAGTGAAGGAGCACTGGTTCTCTTTTTTCAGTTCTAAGGGACTGTCGTGCTCATAAGGAGGATTATCCTGAAAGCACTGGAGACTGAGGTTCTCTCCCCAGAGAACAAGTAGGGTAAGATATAGTACGAGCTTCCAACACTATCTAGCTATCTGTCTCAATTCCTAACCTAGAAAGATCACTTTTTGGAGGATAAAGCTCAATCTGTATGCCCAAACTGTCAAAAAGGGGACTAAATTAATGCAGTTGTTCAGGTGCCAATCCAGATCCAGTAGTCTGTGTGGAATGACTGGTAGCCTTAGCCCAGTTGCTAGTGAACTTTCATTAAATATTAATAACTCCACACTAGAGTTTTAGCCAAAGCACCATCTTATAGACAAAAGGTTGTGGTTTATCCATGATCAATCATATGAATCATTCAGTCCTTTATTCAGCTAGGGTGATATTCACCACCGTGCAGTGGTCTTGCACAATGCCCTACAAAAAAATTCAAACCTCAGCTATTCCTGTGTTAAGGGTATAAGTGGTATATAAGATTTTGCACTGACCTGCTATGCTAGGATGAATGTCTCTCTTTAAGCTCCCCAGGTATAAAACAAACCAGAGACACCTGATTCCTGAACTGTAGAAGATTATGTTATTGTTTATTGGTGTTTTAAAAAGAATTCTTTGTATATAGTCTATAATTCACCATACTTCAGATGAAAAGATTTCATCTCAATTACTTTTGTCTACTCTCTCCATATTTACAGTAAGTACCCAATTCCCGATTTTTTCGTTAGTTAAAAAAAAGTAACCTGCATCTCCCATCATTATGCCCTCTAGCATCAGGAATAATGGGTTCCAATCACTTCTCTTCCCATCTTTTTTCTAGCATACCCTACTCCACTGCAGTCTAAGCAATCCAATAGTCCTTTTATCATTTTTGTTGCTTTTCTTTGAAACCTTTATTGCTCCTTAATGTCCCTTTTGTTGTGGATTGCCCTTAAATGTCCAGAGTGCTCTAAGAAGCTATTTTCCTTAATCTGGGACTTGCAAAGGCAGATCAAGCGCAGTAAATGGCACTAAAGGTGGTCTGGCAAGTCTCTAATAGTAACTCCTATGGGTGTCTTCAGTTTCATTTAAACATTTCCCTTTTTGTGTCTGAAATCTGCATTGTTTTGCAGTTCTGTCTGTCGTTCCTATAGCCACTGACTCTGTGTGTAGCAAAGTTTTCTGTTAACTTAAGTCAGTGATTAGTGGCTTTTTTCTGCAAAGGGCCACACTGGAATATGAACCTGGCTTGTTTTGCTCTGATGCTCTTACATCTACTGCTATCGTTCCTCTTTGAAAACCATATTTCTTGCAATTCAGGATTTGAGGGCAGGTTCTAAGTGTCTGGCTCCAAATCAGATTCATTTTCTAATAGAATTATACAGGTAAGGATAGTGCAGAGTAATAGAAAATAATTTTGAAAATGTTCAGGAAAAAAGGAATGAATTATAAACTGAAAAACTTAATAAAAATGTCTTACATTTATAGTAATAAAAGATATTTTGATTTTGCCCAGGGAAATCAAAATGTTGGTAAGTTATATTAAGCAACCAATATTGGGACTTCCTGAGGTATCCAAGGGGAAGGGAGTATCTGATTTTATATCTGCTACTTTGAATTCTGAAGCTATTTTTGATCCACCTCTCTTATCCTAAATGGATTCAGGAAACCAAATAAAAGCTCTTTAATGCCTAAATTAGCCAGATCAAGATTTTTTTTCTACTGTAATTGTAGTCTTTGCCTCAGCTCTAGATTGGGAAAGAATTACAGAAAAGCAAGATTACTTTATACATTGATCACGGGATCCATGTCTTTCCTGATCTTTCTAAGACCATTCAGCCTAGAAGTTGAAATATATGATTGCTTACAGAAAGCCCTACAGCCATGAATTCTCTTTTTTATCCTTCAAAGCTGTGTTTTGCAAAAGACAATGAAAACTTTTTTTTTTTTTTACAATGATTGTGAGGTGTTTCAGATCTCTCACAGGAATAGTAAAGAGTCTCTTTCTCCAGCTACAGAAATATTGATTTCTATGCTGTAATTGTGATATTCTGTGGATCAGATCTTCACCTAGCACAGTGAGTCTAGTGTTATGTCACATCTTTCAAACTTAATATGCAGTTATTTAAAAAGCTTAGATTTCTTTGTTGCTCTTCTATCTGATGTTTCTATGCCAAGGTGTTTAGTAGCCTGCTGAAATTTGAGGTTGTGAGATAGTTTAATTGCACTGTGTAGGCACTTTTTCTTGAATGCCATTATTTATTCTAATTTGACATAGCCTTTTTAAAATAATACGAAACCCATTTGAAGGCTGCCTTTGAAAAGAGTCACTGAAAAGTACCCCTTGCTGATGTGACTGCACTCCCACTCACTCCAAACTGTTTATTCGTCACCCTCTTTCCCCTAATGCCACCTACACCTAGTGAGATTGTAATTTCTGCTCGCTTCTTTACAAGTGCACTTTCCTACTTCACATTAATCTACTGAGGCTGCTCTTCAACTGTTCTCTATTTTATTCTGCTTCATCACACATTCCAAGCTGGTTTTTTTACATTTCTGTGAAGCAACAGACACCGTTGACTTCTGTTCTATTTCCAAGGCAAGCCTCTTAATTTTACGTTTACTTAAAAAGAAACTTTTGAACAACTTGCCTACCAGGCCCTGATTTAGGAAAGTACTAAGCACATGCCTCACTGAAAGTGTGAGAGGGCATGTCTACACTGCAATTACATACCCACGGTTGGTCCCGGTTCACAGGGCTTGGGCTGCAAGGCTGTTTAATTGTGATGTAGCTGTTTGGGCTCAGGCTGAGCCAGAGCTTTAAGGCCCTTCTCCCTCACAGAGTCCAAGAGCCCAGGCTACGGCCCAAGCCAGAATGTCTACACTGCAGTTAAACAGCTTCTTAGCCAAGACCCACAAGCCCAAGTCCATAGGCATGGGCCAGCTGAAGGTTTTCAATTGCAGAGTAGACATACCCTGAGTGCTCCTCCCCTTGAAGTCAAACAGACATGAGTGAAGCACGTGCTGAAGTATCTTGCTGAATTAGGAGCATACTTATAATTTCCTTCAGTCTCTGTAGAAATGATTCCCTTTTCTCAACTATTTGCTGGCCTCCTTGTCTTCTGCAACCCTGAAAATCATGAGAGTGGTGTGTTGCTTTAATTTATTTGCTGTATATTAATTCATGGCGCTAGACTCCTTCCTAGCACCATGTTTACTGCTCTGTGATTTCCTAGTTCCTCCCTGCTCCATTTCTTTAACACTGGTTTTATGTTTGTTTTTCTCCTATTCCTCAGGGCCTGCAACATTTTTAGAGTTGATTAAAATGTCTGCACTGGATTAATACAGAATGTGCACCAAACATCTGCCTCGTGAGTCAAAAGTGTATCCTGTTGCATAGCAGCTCTAGCTGTATGTAATGATCTGAATTACATCACTTGCACTCATGTGATGGCTAGTGCCCTCCGTTTTTCACTTTCCTCCCCAAGAAACTTACTTCCTTTTTGAAGTCACTGGATTTACTTGGATTTTCTGGATTTTCTTGTGAACAGTGAATAAAAGTGCTCATTTAAAGCAAAACTGTGCCTTCATTCACCAAGGGCACATGGTGGAAAGCACTATGAATCAGAAGGCTTAGTAACCAATCTGCTAACAGAAGGTAGGAGGGTTCAAGGGAATCAAGGTTGGGGTAGGGAGATGTCAGCACAGGATTCTACAGCACTCCTTACTACTGCTCCAAAAAGGAGTAGTAAACACCCTTGCTACCTCACAAACTCTAGCACGGGCTGCAAGCCAGGTCAGAATGCTCAGATGCCATGATGATCTGTACGATACAAATGCCTAGATAGACAGAAAGTCTATGTGGCTGGACATGCCCTTCAAAGCAGTGGCATCTAGCCAAGCCCCTTTCTAGCATTCAAATGTATGCCATGGCTGTACTTTACCCTGCTGCTGCACAGGTGCATTAAGGCAGTGGTTCTCAACTAGGAGTACACGTCTCCCTGGGGGTATGCAAAGGTCTTCCAAGCGCACATCAACTCTTCTAGATATTTGCCTAGTTCTACAACAGGCTACATAAAAACACTAGCAAAGCGAGTATAAACTGAAATTTCGTACAGACAATGACTTGTTTTTACTGCTCTATATTCTATACACTGACATGTAAGTACAATATTTATATTCCTATTGATTTATTTTATAATTATATGGTAAAAATGAGAAAGTAAGCAATTTTTTAGTAATAGTGTGCAGTGTTAGTTGTGTAATTTTATGTCTGATTTTGTAAGCAAGTAGTTTTAAAGTGAGATGAAACTTGAGGCGTACACAAGACAAATCAGACTGCTGAAAGGGGCACAGTACTCTGGAAAGGTTCAGAACCATTGCATTAAGGGAGGAAAGAGGATTTGTCATTGATTTAAATATCCTGTGCCTGTGTGATGAATGGGAGAGATAGAAATGTCTGTTAAGCGTATAGGAAAGTGGTAGCTGTGAGGCTGTTAAGAGCCACTACCTTAACTATGATTATTCTTGACTACTCACAAATACGTCTCCGTTTACCTGCATGCAGATCAACCAGCAATATTAGAACATCATTGTCACACGTACACTTTATCTCCAGACATGGGAAGCACAGAGCTCACAGACTCCTGGTATTTCAGACTTCAGTGCCCAGCTCGTCTTTTTCTTAACAACATCATATTATTATGTTCAAGCCCTGTGCAAAAATCATGATTGTATCTAATGGCAAGACATGCTGCTTTCATAAGAAAGGCTTATTACACAGTGTGCTAAGCACCTTTAGGATTTTGCAATTTACTGACAAGAGCATGAAGGAGATACTCATTAAAGACAGATGCAGAATAAGTCTCCTATACTTATGGGGAATGGTTAATTTCACCCAGTGAACATTTCTGATGCCCCATCCTCTCCTGGGGAACTAGTGGCCATTCAAAAGAGTAAGAGGGAATGACCCTCTAATCCTACAGATGCCCTAAAATCTATGGGGAGATCCACAGATCTCTGGCATGTCTGAACCAAAACTTTCATGCTTCTCCCTGGACCCCCATGTCCTTTAACAGCCCATTCCAATCAGGAGTCATGGTGTCAATGTGTTCTACCCTTTCCCTAAGAAGGTAGATTCCAGAATGAAGTTAATACTTGGTAGAGTGGTTGCCCCTAGGCCTCTGGCCATACCTTCCTAGCATCTATCCTGCAAAGGGGTTTCTTTCATCTTGAAATACAGGCTGTAAGAGTAGTCTCTGCTGTTCTCCTTTGCATGTTTACTAGACAAGTTTGACTGATATTTTGCCTAATTTCATTCCTACTGCACTTCACTCTGTTGTGTATCTTTGGAGGTGGGAAGGGAAAGGTGCTTACACTTAACCTACTGGTGAATCCCTGTGCTCCATAAGTACTGCCACTTTGTACTGTACTGTGCCTTTTCATTCTGCAGATCTTCCTGTGGGAATGGTTTACTAGCTACATGTTGAAATACATGGTCAGTGTTCAGCCAATAGTAAATCCTGTAACAAGGGGCTATATTAAAGTGGTTTCTGTTTAATCCAAGATTCCTTGTTCTGGCCTTTAGTCATTCAGTGCAATCTTTACCCTGATTGTCTTCCCAACAATGACTATTATTAGGTGAAGCATGTTTGTGCTTGAAGGTCAAAGAAAGACTCAGCATAAACTTGCACAGATAATCCCTTGATGGATTATCTCTGCCAATATTTAGGAAAACTTTCACATCACAAACAGGGGCTAGAATTATCTAAGGTCAGTCCTACAGTGACTGGAAATAAAGGCTTAGTCTAATGATCTGAGAACAAGGAATGTTAGCGTTCTAATCCTGGCTCTGTCTCTGACTTCTTTTATGGCTTTATCTGATGATTCACTTATGCTCTTTTCCTTGCTATAAAACTGGTGTAACACATAACTTCCCCAAAGGGACATTATAAGTATTAATTTATTTATGGATCTGATCCTCCTTTCCTTGGACACTCAAAACTCCTATCAAGAACAGTGGCAGGTTGGGGTGAACAAGATCTGGCCCACTATTTGAAAAGAGCTTTGAAAATGAAAGATACAATATATAGTGTAGGCTAAGTATTATTAAATGCTTTCTTCTTTGCTTTCGTCTTCACAAAAATTTTTAAAATTTAGACATAAAGAGGCATTTTAAAAGGCACTGCAGCACTTCTATCAATTAAGCCAGTGTTTGAAAAAAACTTTCTTATATTTTGAAAAAACAATGCTGTATTTTTCATAATTAAAAAGAACACTTTCTAAAAACTTGTGGTGGTAATTAGCCATTCTAGTTTTAAGAAAACCTCCTAGATTTTATCAGCTTTCTATAAATGTATTTTGACCATTGGTTGTGCTTGCAACTTGTGGGCTATATTTTGTATTCTGTGTACATGTACTCACGTGCGTGTGCGCACATGCGCATGCACACACGCTCCTTCTGCATTTAATGGGAGCTTTGGATGTGCAAGGATGAAGGCTCAGGTATTTGCTGTTGAATAAAATGTGTAAATTAATATTGTTTAAATGATTCTCTTGGCAAGCATATGTTGGATAATAGCTGATTAAATCCCGTAGATTTCTCTTGTCCTGTCTGATAGGCCTACAAACAAAGTCTAGCCTAGCATATTTCTTTTTAAAATATGAAAAGAAAATATTAATTACTGTGTCACTTGGGTGATTAAGTAGGTTTTGTTTATTCTTATTGCAATAAGCTGTGCTTTTATTAAGCATGTAATTTATATTACTGAAATTTATCTGTTACAGAAAATAAACATAGAAGTTATACCTAAGGACAATGGAAGGCTCAGGATTGAAGCACTCTATTAAAAATCTGACTGCTGATTGCAGCTCGCAATTTTAACCCTCATCAATCATTGTCTTTACCCATAAGGACAGTATTGAGAAAGCCAAGTGAACCAGTAAATATTCTTGATAGTAACACAATTGCTGCTAAATACTCTTCAGAACACAGTGAAGCTTTTTATTGTTTGTATTTCATTTTCAGTTACACATAGGAGGACACTCAATGCACTTGTACCACAGCAGGTGGCCACAGTCTGAAACTCTAATTTTGACTGCTGGACTTAAGTAGAGTTGTCTTAAGGTCTTAGCTGAATAAAGAAAAAAATGAAATAAGATAATGAAATAAGAGTTATTTCACTGATGTCTGACATCAGTTTATCCAGGATTATGGATATTTATTTTGCAGGTACTGTGGCTCTTTTGACAAAGCAAATTGCTTCATCTCTCTATAGAGTAGAATAATAGCTATTAAGTATTTAAAATGGTCTACATTCTCCAGTGTTTGATGCAGTAAGGGTGTGCAATGGACACAAAAATACAAAACTTTAGTTACAACATCAAACAGTACTTAGTCCCAGCTGGTTAAACGTAAAGCACACAGAACTTTTGTTTTCCCTTATGTTTGCGTAGAAGTGTTTAATTTATGAAGGAAATTATAATACAAGAGATAGCAATTGATAAAGGATAAATCCCCTGAGGACACAGCCATATGTGTGATGCAGTTGAATATGTTTACGACTCTTATTACTACAGTATTTGTAGTTGCTATTGTTTTGAAATACAAATATAACATTTTGCACACTCCTGTGTCTCACACATGGTCTGCCCAAGGAGTCATTTTTGTTCCTATTTTGAAATGCTGCAGTTTTCCTCTAGTCCCTTTTTAAGAAAAGTTAACAACTCTTTCCACTGAAAGAAAGAAATTAGAGGTGCACATAAGTTCAACTATGCTAATACAAACACAAACAACTATTATGCACACCCCTACAACTTGCAAGAGAAAAGTTAAAGGCAAGCCTGCAAAATAAATAGATGTTTTACTCTCAAATTTTGTTTCCAACTCAGATGAGTTCTAAATCTTGATTTGCTGTTGCCCTCTTTTTGTAACCGATAGGTGTTTTGGAAAAGAATCTTTGCAAGAGTCATTACATTGAAATGCAGGGCAGAACAATTTGGTGGCAGTATGTATTGATGTTTTTGAAGCATCATGAATCTGACAACTGGGGTTGGAGGGATTCAAGCAGTGTGTCTTTACAATAGCAACTTGATTCTGCAGACAAAAAGGAAAAAATTCATAGAATTATTAAAGTGTCACAATAAAGACAGTAAGTACTCTGCATAAAATGGCACTGAAAAGTATATATATTACATCATATCATGCCAAGTGCACAGTTGTTCAACATGTGAAGTAAATAGAATCCTTTATGGCGCTTAATTTAGTGGGATTGTATATAGAATGTTAATGTTTATATTAAAATCATCTTACTTCAAATGATCCTGATCCTGCAACCCTTATTCAGGCAAAACTGTCTTTGAAGCCGAAGAGAACTGTGGGTGTACAAAGGCATCATGGGACCCATAGTGTGCTGAAGTTAAGGTCACTCCTAAAACAGGGCCAGATCCAAAACTAGTTGAAATAGATGGAAAAATTCATATTGGATTTCCAATTGCACAGCGAAATCTTCTGATCTTTCTGTCTAGAGAAGTAACGACTTATCAGTCTCCTAAGAGGTGCAAATGAGAAGGCTGTACTGGCACTTACACAGTGTAGTATGGACTATCGATCTAGAAGCAACATTTATTCGTCCCAATGAATATTACATAAACTCTGGCACTTAGTTATCTAAATATTGCCCCAAAGGCTCCAAAATTCTTTGAGCAAAAACCAGAAACACTGAAACTGGTTACCTTTGCCATTTCTATTTGTTCTAAAGCAGATGCCCTATGTATTTCATGTAATTCTTGCAAAGAGCTGAGTAATCAAGAGACCTGAGCTACATCAGGGTTCTTAGTATATTGCGTTACAAATATTAAAGGGAGCAGGTCTCCGAAGGTGCATAATGGTACATGAAAAGGGGATTAAAAGTGGAAGGAATCTTATTGTGAATGAGAGCAAAGGGAAAATGCTTCCCATTTTAAAAGTCCTGCACAGAAAAGATATGCCAAGGCTCACTTAATAGGACTCAGTGTCATTGTAATCAGATTAGCTTCTATTTGATCAGTCTACTGTTCTGAATTAACTTCTGCTTTTTTTCACCAAGACAGATTGGCAGAATTGGATTAGAGAGCAAAGGCATCTTTAAAAAAATAGAGTTGTTTAACGTTAATTGGGCTAAATTATTGTATTAATATGTGGAATAACAGCAAATTGGTGTGAGTCACTCCTTATGGGCCTTTGTTGGCTGCGAGTTTAAATATGTAAAATGTCAGAAACGTGTAGCGGCAATAAAATGAAAGCAGCTTGCAGGCTTTGGCACAAGAGCACGTACAATTTAGTGTGATTTGACAATAGCTAAACAGAAATAAGTCACACAGCTGCGGGAAAACAAACACAACGGGGTTGCTATTCTCATACCCAATATCCCCTTCCTCCCCACCCCCCAGTTTCAAGTATAAGCAAGTCAGAGGTGGTTAGCCTCAACCCATCATTGTCAATTCTTCCAGGTGTCTGCTCTGTCCGAGTACAAGCTAAAGTTTGGAGCCTTATACAGTCCACATAGCTCATTTTGTCATGTTTTAAATTAAAGAACCAAAAAAGCAAGATAGCTGTAGAGATACATTGCCAAAGGGCTTGCAGAGACAGCTGATACACAAAGTTCTCCTAGAGCATGCTGGGCGACAAACTTCTAGTTCAAGTACTGCCAGGCTGTAGATCTGTCCAAAGGAGGTGTCCAAAATCTCTCCAACTCCTAACAGTGCTCTACGGGTTTTAGAGGGCATAATCCAGGAGACACAACAGTGATTTGTTTTTAGGGCATTGCTACTTAGCGGGATCAGAAGCATCAGTGACATTACCAAGGCTAGAGGAGAAACTTTTACAGATTCGCCCCTCTGAAGGGAAGCTAAGCCCTGCTTGCGTGATTGAACTTCGCTCTCCCATTAGAGCAGCCTTTTAGATAAATGATACCATTGTAAGAATAGTCAACCTACCTGTAGAATCAGACACAAAAGTGTATTGAAGCAGCCCTGGAGAACAATGCATTCAACATTCAGCTTGTGCATCTAAAACGCAACAATTTATGAAAAGCTTGTTTGAAGTCTTCATTGGACATTGTATAGATTATGGGATTGATTAAAGAGTTGAGATATCCTAGCCAGTTGAAAAAGTCAAAGATGGCCATGTGGAACCAGCAAGCGTCCTTGCAAATAGGCAACACCAAGGTGATGATGAAGAAGGGCAACCAACAGACGATGAAGGCTCCTAAAATAATCCCTAAAGTCTTGGTAGCTTTCCGCTCTCTAGCAGCCGTGAGCTTTTTTTTCTCCAGAAGGGCATCCGAGATCTTCACCTTGACCTGATTCATATAGACAGGAGATCCCGTTTCACTGGAAGCCTCTGGGGCCTTGGAGTTTATGGAGGTGACAGATGAAGATGATCCGGGGGAGTCGGTAATTAAGTGAGCCCTTGTTAATCTTTTGCCTGTTTTCGTTGGCGTCTGTTTCAAAATCCGAGATCTGGCTTCCACATAGATCCTTCCGTAGAGGGCGATCAGCAGCAAGGTGGGGAAGTAGAAGGCTCCCACAGTGGAGTACACGGTGTACAGTATGTGGTCTGTGTTCACCACACAGTGAGAAACTTCTTCCGCTTTCGCTTGACGCCAAAACAAGGGCGGCATGGAGATGGAGATAGAGAAGACCCAGACCAAAGCGATCATGCCAGCTGCCCTCTTGGGAGTCCTTTTAGTAGAATATTCAACGGCATCGGTGATCGCCCAGTATCTGTCCAGGGCGATGACACACAAATGGAGGATGGAGGCTGTGCAACAAGTAATATCCGAAGATAGCCATACATCGCAGACGATCTGGCCCAAAGTCCATTTCCCGGTCACAGTATACATGGTGCTAATGGGCATGACAAGGATAGACACGAGAAGGTCCGTGACGGCCAGGGAGGCTATGAGATAGTTGGCCGGAGTGTGCAATTTCCTTGTCTGATAGACGGTTGCGATTACAAAGGCATTAGAGAGCATGGTGGCGAGAGTGATCAGAGCCAAGATAATGGTGAGGACTATCTTCCAGGAGAGCGGAGTGGCCTCTTGGTAGATCCCTGCCTCTGCACTGCAATTGCGGTCGTGGTACGAGTCATTGGTCTGAAGCACCTTCAGGTTGTCGGGTGCCGGCTGGCAGGGAGCCGCTTGCTCCATCACTTTCTCAGCCAAAGCGCCAGCCGGCAAAGGGACGGGCGTTGAGTTAGCAACCCAAGGCGGCTCCCCCCGCCGGGAAAGCGAGCGCCGGAGGAGCGGGCTGCATCTCTTCCAACTCCGCCGTCCCCGGCGCGGACTGGGGAGAGGCGCCGCTCCCCATCCCCGCCCGAGCCGGGCAATCCAACGGGGAGTCTGCTCGCGTCCCCTGCGCCCTGGCGGGTCCTCGCGCAGTGGCGCCAGCTGAACCCGGGCACGGCGCAAGCCGGGGCATTAGCGCACGGGGCCGCAGCCAGCCTGAAAGCTGCCCCCGCTTTCCAGCGCTTCAGAGCGGCCCCTCTGCGGCGCTGGGGCCGCCCCGCTCCCTGGGCAGCGGGAAGCTTCAGATTCCCCGGGCGGAGGTTTCGCTGCCTAGTGCCGCCCGGGCTGGCGGGGGGAGCCCTGTGCGCCGCCCGCGCCCGCCCCCCCGCTGCCGCCGCGGGCTCTGCCCCGCCGCCGCCACCGCTGCCCACTTCAGCAAGTTGCCGCGGGGGGCAAAGGCGCCGCCCCCGCCGGGGCCCCAGTGTCCGCCAGGCGCTCGGGGGCAGGCAGGCAGCGACAGGCGCTCAGCCTCCGCCCCTTATATACAGCCCGGCTCCGAGCCGCCGGAGCAGCGCAACTCGTGTGGGGCCGAGTGCGGGTTCCCGGCGGCTCATCACCCGCCCGGGGAGGAGCCCTCCGGGTCCTAACGCCGCTGCCAGCCCTTCCTCAGCCCCCGCCCCGGGCCGTGCATTGCTCCTCTCTCACCCCTCCCACTCCAGCTGCCCGCCCCGAGGCCGCGAGCGCAGGGGAGAGCGGGCAGAGGAACCGGTTCAGGCCGAGCCCCAAGCCGCGCTTCGCTCGGCCGGATCTCTAGCTTGGTCTCTCCTCTCCTACCTGCCACTGTGGGCCCCGGGGTTTGGCCGAGGGGCGCTTTTCTGCGCTGGAAACAAGCTGCCAGCGAGGTGGCAGGGAGCCTGCAAAGCTGGGGACGTGAGCCCGATACCCCGGGCTGCAGCGATCCCTGAGAGGGGCGGGGAGGGCTGGTGCTTTTGGGAGGGATCATGTCTTTTGGTAACGTCTGTTATCTCTTATCCGCCCCCTGCATGCTGGGGTGATAGTGCGGCCCCTCTATATTGTAGCCCCTTTGGAGTGGGTCCTTGCGGAAGTTGCTTTTGCTGGAAACTTTCCCCCCACCCAGCTGCTGGGCTGCTTTAACATAGGCGGGCCCAGCCCAGCTCGCTCCCCACCCCAGAGCATTGCCCGCGGGCGATGCATCCCATTCACACGGTGTGTGCATCCTGGTTCCTGAACACGTATCCCGTACATCGCTAGGGAGGTTTTGCATTCAGGTATAGTCAGGATCCGGTTGGAAAAGGCAAACAAAAGCGCTCAAGGAGACGGGGTGGGAGATTAGGCTGTAGGGTGGCAGTGGGTGATTTTTATTGGCTTTATAGCTATAATCTGTTGATTACCAGTCTTCGATTTCCGGCAAACAAAAAAGCCAGTGAATGGGTCTAGTTGTATCGGGTTCCTCTCAAGAGTCGGAATTCTCCGCCCCCCAGGAGAAACCTCAGGGGTGGGGAGCGCTCTGATGGGAGCCCAGCGCTTTTATGGGCTAATGTTGTGTAAATCCCCTTTTATTGTGTGGACTTAAAGTCCTAAACAGAAAATATCCGATCGTTAAAGCACCATCTACTGTCATTTAGAAAGCCCCCTCCAGCGTTCACACTGTATTTAATGGAGAAGATGCTTAATCAACACACACGCACGGCTGACTAAGCCTGAAGTGTATGTGTGGTGTTAGTGCAGACTGGACACACAATGTGCAGGATTTCTAACTTCTGGGAGCTGCTGAGAAGTGTCCTTTCAGCTGGTTCAGTCATTTCCCACATGCAATCAAAGGAAAGTTTTGCAAGGAAAATAAATATAAGATTTTTGTTGATTCGGTGCTCCAGCTGGAGTCTCTCGGTAAGGTATAGAAAACGGATTGGGGAAGGGAGGGGAAAGGGAATTCTCTTCCTGAAATGTCTATATGTACGTGCACGCGCGCGCGCACACACACACTTGATTTGTGCATGTTGTTTATGTATAAAACTTCAGAGCACTAAAAATCTCATTGAATCTTCCATACCCGGGAACCTCAGCGGGCGCCGCATTGTCGTCTGACAATTGAGACTGTCAATCTTTAGCTGGCAAGCTCTGCTCTTGTTCCGCGGGAGTGCTGAGTCCTCAAAGTCACCACCACCTCCAGGGAGCCTTTTGTTCAAGGTAGCAGGTCGGTGATCCTGGTGCAGCCCGCACTCTGCAGCTGCACGTTTGCTCTTGTCGCCCAGCCAACGGCAGCCAGTAGCCAGCCGCTTGTTCTGTGAAGAGGGCCCGGTAAAATGTCAAGAGCTGAAGGGGTTAGCACCTTCCTCTTGCTGGCGAGCCTTCTCTTTTAGTAAGTGTTTTCAGGGGTGCTCACAGTGAAATGCTCGTAGAGCACAGTTCTGGAAAGCAAAGAGCATTTAGAAAGTAAGCTGATATCTAGAGAGAGCCAGAATCATAGGCTACGGCGTTGGCACAGAATTACAGAGCCATTCCCTCCTGTTTATACACTCCCCCACCTGACCAGCGGTGCAGCTGTAAGTCAGAACTCGGAATGTCTTGTAAGACGAGACAAGCAGACCAGACAAGACGACGTGCCCAGTCGAAGGGCGTGTTAGGGTGCCAGGCTGAGGAGCAGGGATGTGCAAATATAAATGAGAGGAGGGGGAAGCCTGTAAGAAAGCTCCCCAAATCGAAGCTCAGAGAAAAAGTTGCCCGCATCTACCGTGACTTTGCAGGCTGCGTGTGTGCTGATAGAGCTGCTATCCGTAGGGAACTGTCCAGGAAAGAGACCTCCTGAAACAGGTTAGCGTCCGTACGGAATGTCCGCCCGAGAAAAGCAGTGATGCTGGACCTCAAGACATGCACGGACAGCAAGACATGCTGGACAGCAAGACATACTCGATTCCCTCCGTTGCACCCTCCCCCCTCAGACAGGGTGTCGGAAGTACTGAGCACCCACAAATCGGTGGAAGGTACGGGTGCTCAGCATTTTGGAAGTCAAGCCATAAAGGCCCAGGCCCGTCCTCACTGAAATCGTCTAGTTAGAAACTCTGCAGGACTAGAGCTTCAATCAGTATCTTGGCAGAGATGAGAGTTTGAGTTAATTGGAGTTTTGATCGTCAAGGTTTTGCTGTACTTGCATTGGCTTCTGGTAGCAGTATATATCTTCCCTATTCACTCTCAAGAATCAGGCTCTGATGTTTGCCACTTTTTCAGCACGGAACCAATACATATAGCCAAGATTAGTCACCTATTGTTGTAAAGTATGCACTCGATTAAAGGGCCAGACTTTTTTTTTATTGTATTTTATTGTGTATGTACACGCAGCGGTGTATTTAACAGCACTTCACTGCACGCTGGAAATGTATTCCCTGACCATTTGCCAGTGAGTGATTAGCCCATGTCCACATGTTACATAGTGGGTAAATTCAATCGCTGCTTAATTGCTCTTCCATGGATGTAAACGAGGGTAGAATATTGACCCTCGGTCTTTACATCAGTGAAGCTTGGTCTCCCGCCCTCTGGCGTAGGGACTGTTTTATGTACATGTTTCAACAGTGCCTAGCACAACGATGTCCTCCTATTCGTTGATCGTTACTTATAACAAATAATAACATCGAGCCTTTTGTATTCTTCGGGACTCTTTTCAGTGGGAAGAGATTTTACAATGTGAGTTCTTCGTGCTGCTGCAGTATAAATTCCCCCTCTCCCATTTAACATTTTCTATTGATTTTGATTAAACTCCTCTAGGCAACTTCCCTCTGAATTCTCCCAAGAAGGGCAAATTTGTGATGCCCAATTGATTTTAATTTCAAAAACTCTTCCTGTTTTCCCACAGCATGTCTCTTCGGTGGAAAGGCTCTTCGCTTACACTCGTATTTCCTTCAATAGTAACATTCTAACCTTATTACCTCCAGGCTAACCTTTAATCAAGAAATACCACGTGGCTGGAGAATGAGCTCTGGACTCTCTATTGATGCAGTTGTTTACCCTTACGATCAAAAGTTCTTGTTCTTCTGAGGGTGCTCTTGCGGTTGAACTTCTCCCTTAATTCTCGGCATTGTACATCGATATTCATCAGCCCTCGGTCCCCTGTTTGTCAGGAACTGTCTTTCCTTCTCATTTTTTTAAAGTTATGCTATACAACCCTGACTCTTATGATCAACAGTATATTCAGCCCGGGCCAAAATAATCATTGGTGTAATTTCAATGATTTCACTAGAGTTACACCAGGGAATAATTGTGCCCCCATATTTGGCCCCACTTACTATTTTGGCAAATATGCCCAATATTTCTTACTGGTAATACTGCTTGAACTGGCAATATCTTACTGACAGGCAATAAGGTAAAAGACAACTTCCTAACTGGGCTCTCTGTAGCAGGTTATGTATTGATGATCTCCATGGAGGAGTCGGGGGAGAAGGAATGCTCTCACCCAGGCTGCGGAGCTACTCAATAGGGGTTCCTGATAAAAAGAGGAAAGAAAACTTTGAGAAACTGTACATCCATTCTCTTTGGGCGGTGAATGCTGATTCTCAAGATCTGGGCCGTAGTGAAAGATGCTGCAGACTTTCAAGAGTGTCTTTTATTCTCTCTCCACCCAAGGAGTGCACAGTCCAAGTGCTGTTACATGATGGGCTCCCACAGAGCCAAGAATTGATGGAGGCAGGAAACAGGATGATAGCAGGATCTTCAAGAAATTATTGGCAAGTGTCATCTTATCCTGGAGTTTCAATCGGCACAATAATCTGAAACACATATATTATCCCATGAATGGTTCTAATCCATAGTTATGCCATCACTTTGAAACCTGCATTTCAAAGCAACAGACAGACGCTCTCACAACCTTCTATTCTTGTCAACTGTGCCTTAAAAGATGCCTATGGAAAGAGATTCAACTTCTTGCAGCTTTTGGCTTTTATGCAGAGGAATGAATAAATAGTCATTTCATTCTGTTGGGGTAATAGTTCTGATATTTCTTTTATCCACATTTTGACTATTAAAATAGCTGAATTAAGGAACTACAAGTGAAAAAAAAATAGGATAATAGTCTGGTTATCCTATTGCAAACTGTCAGCATATGATGACTGATGTGACACAAACTTGGGTCGGTGGCTTGTGAAGAAAGGCAGACATGTAGGAACAATCCTTTGAATACCACAAATTAAGAGTCTAAACCCACAATCAGATCTGTGAAGGTGGATCTTTTCACCCATTTGGAGACAACAGGGCTTTGCATAGGTTCATAGGTCTGTCTCAATGAATCAGAAGGGATCAGGACCTATGGATTTTGTTGTGTTGTCTTAGGCTTTAAGTCACTCCAGTGCATATGGCTCTAGGTACAACTTAAGCCTCCCTTGTATTGGTATTTGGTTGAGTTTGCCAGCAAACACCACCGAAATATGTGTGAAGTTTCCTGATGTTAACTTTGCAATATAGATGAGGCCATTTAAATGCCAGCACTTTTAAGTCACTAGTCAAAATAAAAACACCCAGCTTGAGTTACTAAAATTTAATTATAAGGAACAGCTGGGGATGGTTTTGATTTTGACTCTAAAGTCCCATAAAAAGAAACAAGCACATGTGTTCATGCTGACACTCTTTTCACATAGACACATACATACTCACACTTAATTGGACTCTTTACACAAAGGAATAAAGCCCATATAATTTGAATGATCACTTTCTTCTTTGAATTTGTCCAATTAGGAAGATCCGAGCATCCATAGGTGCAGAAGAAGACACTCAAACCTTCTATAAATAGGGCTTATCTTGCATTACAAATTACTTTTTAACTGGACATCCAGGGTCGGATGATAAGAGGACTCAATCCTCCCTTGTACATTCTCTGCCACTTCATTTCCAGACACTGCATCCTGCCTAACTGGCTTCCTCCAGCTCATGGAAGTGGTATCAGTGCTTAGTGACTGCTTCCCCTTTGCCCTAACCAGGACTCATAGATGATGATCAGTTTATCACACATGGAGTTTTGGCAAATGCTACATGACCACCTCAGACCAACTGACCATCATAGAATCATAGAATATTAGGGTTAGAAGAGACCTCAGAAGTCAATCTCCTCTTTCTAGGCTGGCCAATGTCCTCCTGGCAACAGAACAGAAAAAAAGACACTCAACAGGAAACAGAAGTAGTCCCATCATAATCACAGGCATCTTTTAAGGCAGCCTTTTGTTATGAGACCCTCATATCTGGTTGCAGAGCAGCATGTACTGTAACTCCAGTGAAAGCTCTGCCCTTTCTCCAGGCCCCTCATAAGCAATGTTCCCTGAGGAGGGACCATCCTCACAGTTTAGACAGTCACAAGTTATGCATTTTAGGTCAATGTTTGCCGCTCAGCAAGAGAAGTAATTAATTTTATGCAGGTCCTTGTGGAATGTACCACAGGAAATGGTTCCCATCCCTAAACTTTCGGATATCAGGGTACAGTTATGTGCTAAGTAGTTAGCATGGGTGAAGTACCCCTTTAATGCAGAACTCTTTCTTCAAAAGAAGAGCTAGATACCTGTTCAGCATGTAGACCACCATCTCCCAGAACCTGATGGTAAAGCTTTAAGAGGAAGTAAAGTGGGGTAGTGAGGACTCCAAATCTGGACTATCTGGAGGCACCTAATTTGAAAGGTATTTGTCCAGCATTCTATACTGAGACTTGACAAAAGGTAAACCTTCCACAATCAGTTATGAAGTGAATATAAGAGGGGCTAAAGCTTATTTCATTTTAAATCAGATGTAAACTTGCCTCACATTAGAGGAGAAAATCTGTAAAGAGTTAGTTTCCGGGTCTAGAGTTGTTTTTAAAAATCTCCAATAGTGGAACTCCCAAACAGTAAGTTTTTGGAAACACTGCACTGAATTCTTCATATGTGTTTCAAAGAGACAACAAATCAAGAGAGAACAAACTGCACAGAGCATGTGTTCAGTGCTGTAAATCAGAGCGAAGAAATACCAATACTGGGAATTAAGGGCCAGATCCTCAGTTGGTGTAAAGCAGCATAGTTCCATTGACTTCAGAAGAGCTAAGCTGATTTACTCTAGATGAGGATCTGGCATTTCTAAATCCCTAGTGAATGTCTAGGCAAAAAGGTAACATATGTTAAGCACACTGCTAATGTTAATATATATGCTTTCACCATAGCGTCTTTTTTCATGGCGGTAACCAGACTTAACTCCCAATTTTTTATAGCTTTTGGCTTTATATTGGTCAGCTGGAGTGTCAGAGCTGGCTCTTTTGAAAACCATTGATGAAGAAAAATCCAAGCCCAGAAGTACATCATCAAGGAAGATTATAACATACTGACAGTACCGAAATTCTACTCTATATTGTCTTATTGGGAAAGATCCAAGCTTATGTGTCCTTTCCTATCTTGAAGCTATACTAAAAGATCTAGTGAAAGCACAGCTGATTTAGCCATCCTTTTTATTACAGCTGCAGATTCTCTGCAAGTCAGTCAGATCCAATACAATCAGGTCTTGGACTCAGTCTCACATAAAAAATGCAAGTATAGATGTTGCCAAGTATGGGACCCAATCTGTCAAAGGGTTGTGCAATTATCAAAGGATGTGGTGTAGCCACAGTTCTTTCTGCAGCCCATTTGGCATGGGATACCAGACCTTGAAACATTACTGGAAACTCTTCAATGAGTATATACAATTTCCCTGCAACGAGTTTAAGGTTCTCCCAAATATTGAAATAATATGACTCTTTAACCTCTGGTTGTAAGAATAAATATTTCAATTTATTTGAGGGGAATGAGGGCATTAATGTATCTCAAGTGACTTCAATGGAACTGTGCCAGTTTATGCCAGCTAACGATCTGGGCTACTATTTCCCCATATCTTTTATTTATATATTTATCCCATCTACATTTCTCATAGATGTATTTTCAAATATATAGTATATATCTTCCTTAATTAGACAAGGTCAGCTTCTATTTTTCTTTCCTTACAGAAAGAGATCAGTCTAAAAGATTCAGTTCTCAGGTCAGAATCCTGTCAAGATAAAGGTTGCAAATATCTCTACTGACCTTCCAAAATATCTCCCCTGTGAATGTGTTCTTCAGAATGCACTGGACTTTAATGATTATAGTAAATGGAGCCAATTCTGTCCTCAGTTTCACATAGCAGAAGGCAGATTTAGGCTCCTTTATTCATTTTTGGATCTATATTTTGGACATGAATTGTACTGTTTTTTCTTTCCCTTGTTGGCCAAAACATTTTACTTCCCTCTAAGGTATAGTTCACAAAGTGGAATGTACATAAAATAATTATGTTATTTATATTGCTTGTAGACATCACTGATTCCAAGCAGTTAGTGCAATTGAAAATAGGATTAGATGTTTATACAGGTGATCACAACATTATATGACATAGGATTATGAGCACATTAGAAAGGTTATAAACCAACCATTAACTGAAAAGAAGTTAGAAAAATGACTAGAGTTTTCGGTTGTGCTGCAACTCTTGCTAATTGATTGCCAACCAACTCATTAGCTGACACAATAGTAAATTCTAGTGTAGACACTCTCAGACATTTGTTCATGGTCATGTGTAACCCTAGGCTAAGTCCTACAGTGAAGCATGACCAGGAACAAAGATTTGTCTTCTGGAAAAATCATTGTGAGTCAAGTAGGGACATATCCTCTGGGGTTTCTTGCATCTGTAAAACATCTAGTACTAGCCACTGTCAGAGACAGGATACTGGACTTGATGGAATCAGTTTCTAGTTTTCCTGTAAAAATTGTCTTGTGGCTTATTACATATTTTCGATTTAGAGAATAGCAAAGGGTTTTGGGAGGACATTGAAAATTGTGTCCTGCTTTCTTTATGTGACTAATTCAAAATGAGAATGGGATGTCAGGGCAGCCTCCTGAGAGATGGCATGTCTCAGCTTGTTCACATCTATGGCAATTCTGCTTCTCTGAAGTGTAGAGATTTAAAGGGCAGGAGGATAACTTAAATGTGAAACAGTGTAATTTCCCCTCCTCAGATAAACAGAGAATGTTCTTAAAGAGGCAGGATTGTGGGTTGTGCTTTTTGGAGGGGACAGCAGCAAATAGAATCTCCCTGCCCCTCTCCTCACTTGCTCACCATGTGCCCCCAGAGACCAAAATCTCCAGGGCTTCTTCAAGGAAAGTTTTCTTGAGTAAGGACTGAGTATAAGGCCTTCGCAACTTCATCCAGTTTTTAAGTGATATACATCGCATTGCCTGCTATTTATTCTTATCATTCTAATGTGTTAAAATGTGAATGCCCCTTGAAGATTCAATGGCTGAAAGTTCCTATATTATGAGAAGCTTATTGATTTGCTTTGACATAAATCCTGCAAGTTTGCAATGATTTTAGTTTCTGCAACAGATGCACTTTGTCACTTTGTGTTGTTAAGAGGTTTGTGGTTCTTCTGTAGGATTGAATAACTCACCTTCTCTTCAAAAGGCATGTTTTTTGAAGGATTGCCTACTCTTTCTTCACTGTTTTGATTGCTAGTAAGTTCCCAGAGTTCTCCAAGATGTCATTCTTAGACAAGAAGTTCATGTGGGGGCCAGTCTATTATTTACTGCCTCATGATTATCCTATTGAAACAATATTGAGGATGTATACCCCTGAACACTAGAGGCAATGCACATTCACTTTTATATCCCTTAGCAAAAGCAGACTTTTAACTTGGATTATATCAGATGAAAATTATTAGAACAGGAGAATCCAAGAAACTCATTTCTTCTATTGAGGAACTGCTTGAGCATCCAATTTTTTTTTTAGTTCATTATCTCTCCAACTCTCCATTATTGGGTCTTGCTGGTTCCCTTGGAGCTTTATTTCTTGCTCAGGATCAAATTCTGCTCTCAGTTATGCTGCTCCAACTGGCCTGCAGATTTTCAACCCATTTCATTTTCATTTATGTGTATACAGGACTCATTGAATTTTCCCCTAAAGCTTTATCACTTGGATTCCTAATAACAATACTGGCAAAAAACCAGAATAAATTAAGAGGAAGATTAAAAGCAGGTAATAGGTTAGGTGGATCTTGGTTTTAATCCTCTGCTGAAGATTCTAAATCAGGCCAGAGTGTGTCATACTAGTCATTTGGATTTTAAAATGATATAAACACAGGGAGGGCACAGCAGATTTCAAGGAGAGTGATACAGTAACCTGACGATATTTAATGGACTGCTTTAGATAATACTAGCTCTTTCTAATGAAAAATAAAGAGCTACATGGGGAGTGGTTTTACTAAATCACACAAAATTCTGATGGGGATTCACAGAGTAGATGTAACCCTCCAAGGAAAGTGTACTTGGGCTATTTTGAAATGCAGGAACATGAAAGTCTTGCAAATAATCCACAGAAGGTCTGAGGGCACCAAATGCATTTCTTTACACAATCAAGTTAAACCTTTGCTATTATTTAACCAACACAATCACATTAATTTTCAATCAAATTCTGCATTCACTGTTATGTATACCACCATTGTAAACAGCATTTCTTGACTCATTGAAACTTATTAAAGAGCTTGGGCAGATACCTACCGTAAGTGTAGAGCCCACAGGAAAAAAGGGTTTGGAGATAGTCAGTATTGAAAGAATGGCATAGTGTCATTTTTTTTTCAGACTGGAGACAAATTGAAAAGGGCATTAGATGAGATAAAATTGTTAGGAATTAGTAAAACAAACTTGAAAGAAATAGTGTGTCGCAGAAAAACTCAGTTCTCGCTTTTTTGTTTGGGTACAGCAAAGTCAGATACTTTATTCTGTTTAGCAGCTACAGCAGGGAGAGAGTGCACTAGGACATAGGGTCTCCCCTTCCTAGACAAGTCTCTCAACAGGTAAACAATTACAGCAAGCATTTATACTTTTGTTACAGACAATAATAAGCCACAGCTGCATTTTGTTTATACATAGGTCATCCTAATATCTTGTTTTTCTCACTTAAGAGACTCCAGTCTATGTTTCGTATTATCTACACAAGGTCAAAAAACAACTTCTCACACAGTTCTTTTGCATTCGCCTCACACAATCCTTGCTTCTACAAATCTCGCGTTATTAGGGTTACAGTTAGCCTAAGTTATGCATTAAGATCCCTTACAAATCCCTGTCAGTTCTTTCTGTACTTCCACAAGTGGGTCAAGACATAAAGTCTCATGGTATTGGTTCATGGGGAGATTTGTCTGAGCTAGACTTGAATAAAACTTGAACCCCTGATCATTCCAATTCAAATACACAGACAGACGGAATCCTCCATGCACAGAATTCCCACATAGAAGGAAGGGCTCAGCCTTCTCCATGCTACCAGGCTGCTGTGGACCCCCACAAAGGTTGCTGTATTGGACCATGGTCTATATCAGTGGAAAGGACACTCCTTGGTGTAGGTGAAAATGATAATATAGGTTTTGGAATTATCTGATATTTGTAAAATATCCTTGGATGAAAGCAAAACAGAATTAATATGATTCATAAAATGAGGAGCCCAGCTGATTCTAAAATATTGATAACAGGTGTTTTGGACATTGTTAAAACATAGGTAAGCAGCAAAAGGATTTTTTTTTGTTGAGCCACTGTAGTGACAATGATGGTGATTTTGGTAAAGGCAAAGTAAGTTAAATGTAACCAATGGTATATTAGGAAGCCAGATTGAGAAAATCTAGAACAGGTCACTTTCTATTTTAGGGAGATAAATTCACAATTCCTAGACCTACTGTAATTTATAGAAGATACACAGATTTCAAGACCACAGGGGAGCATTTTGTAGTCCAGTGATACTCAGACTAAGGCTCATGAACCGCAAGTGGTTCTTTAGCTCTTTGCAGCCACATGATATTAAACCACTGTGTAATCAGGATGCTTTTGCTATGTTATTAACCAATTGTAGTTGATATAATAATATTTGGTCAGGCATTTTTCTGTGAGAATATTATAGAGATATATAAAATTAGTAAATTAAGCAAAGAATTCGCATTACTGTGGTTCTTTTGGGTAATGTTGATTGCTTATTTGGCTCCTGAACCAGGGAGGTCTGAATATCACTGCTTTATTCTGACTGCCTGCATAGCACAGGCCATATCATTTCTCTAAGTGATTCATGCATTGAGCTCAATAACTTTTTACTGAACTAGAGCACCTGTTTTAAGACACCCAATCCAATTCAATGACTCCAAGTGATAATCTACCATGTCCTTTGTTAAACTATTCCAGTGGTAAATTGCCTTAGCTGTTAAAAAAATTGTTTTATTTCTAGTTTGAGTGTTGATGACTTTAGCTTCCAGCCATTGGATTTTGTATGCCTTTGTCTGCTAGATTAAAGAGCCCTGTAGTATCAAATGTCTTCTACCTGTGTAGGTCTCTGTAGACTGTGATCAAGTTGCCTCTTAACTTCTTTTTGATAAGTGAAGTAAACTGAGCTCTTCAAGTCTCTTATTGTGAGGTTAGTGTTCCAGCTCTTGAATCACTGTTGTAGCTCTTCTCTGAACCCTTTCCAATTTTTCAGTACACAAAACTATAGGAACATAGACTTTAGTAAATTGTGAAAAAAGTAAATTGTGACTTTAAGTAAATTGTGAAAAAAGATCTGTTAGGTCACCTAGGCCATGCCCCCTGCCAAAGAAGGATTGTTGCCTACAGTATAGTCTCATGTGCTATGTCCATTCTAGTTTTAAATGTTTCAAGTAATGGGGCTTCTGTCATTTCCTTTAGAAATTATTTTGCAGACTAATAGATACCATCTTTGATTTTTCTGTTATTCATCTTAAATTATATCTTAATTTCATCCTGTTACCCCTTGGTTTTAAATTCTTGAGCCACCTTAAACATTCTTAATTTTCTTCATGTTGACTGTGATCATATATCCCCATTTATTCATTGCTTAGCCATACCATGCATTTATAGGGTCCAACCTTTTGCTGGTATAAGAGGGCCTACGTCTTTTATCTTTAATGGAGCTATGCATATTTACACCAGCTCAGATTCTGGCCCTTAATTCTTTTAATCTGTTCTCATAAATCAATCCCTCTAGCCCATCATTTTTGTTACTGTCTTCTAAAAGGTAATATGGTATCTAATAGTTTACACATTTTAAATGTTTCATCTACTCCAGTTTTCTTTGTTTCACTTATAGGAATAAATAAAAAAAATAGAAAACAATAGATAGTCATAGCTTCTGATGATTATATATTATGTTAGTACATTGGCTTACACAATAAAGCCCTGAACTTGATTCAGTACTCCAGGCATTATCACAAGTATAAAAATAAGTTAAAGTAAGAATGAATGTATCTTTGTAAACTTGAATTCAGATAGCAAGAAAAGAGTCAAACGTTATGAAGATTTTGTTGGATATGATATAACATATCCATTCCTTTGATAACTCAATAATACATTGCTCAAACCATGCAAAAAATCCATGGAAGGTGAAACATCGAAAACTGTCAGGTAGGACTTCCTGTTGGCTTAATGGTAATGGCAATACTGCCATTTGAGAAATCCAGATTTGATTTGGGTCCTGGCTTGTCATGCAACCAGCCAGTAAAGGCTGTGGATGTTACAAAAATTACAGAAATCCAATTCAAGCAGTGTGTTGATTGGCTATTCTGTCTTCCTTGGGCACAGTTAGGGTGGGTATATTGAAATGGGGAGCAATGTGAGACTCTTATGGCATTGCAAGAGATGTGGAAGACCCCAAAGGAGAAAAATTGGAAACACACTATTCCACTGGCCAAAATGGTAACAAAGGATAAACAGTACATTTTATATTATCACCAAAAATGCTATATAAAGACAATAATACACTAGACTATTAAGCAGAGGCAAAGTTTTGCCTTAATATATATTAGAGCTACCTATTATTATTTATTATTATTATTTACTAATCTCACCAAAGATAAAGGGGCTAGAAAGTATAGTAAGGCTACTACAGGGCCTTCTGTAAGGCAAAATCATTGTATACTGTAATTTCCATAATATCTGTGTAATTAGTGAGCCTGCTAACTCCTCCACATCTTACTTTGAACTTCTATTTCATGCTAATGAAGCATTTGTGTAACAGGACAGCACTTACCAATCTAAGGTTTAAACAGGAGTTGAATTGCAGAGGCAGTTTTCTGAATCAGTCTGAGGTTATTATTAACCTCGTACGGTGGTGACAAAAGCGAAGCAGAGATTGATTCAGTTTAAGATCATGTGCTGGGTTTAATGGACACCTGACCACTTCAATACAAGTGATTTAGTAGCAAATGAGATCTTCTGCTATTATGAAAAAGAGAATGGGGATTTACTACATTTGTTGTGGACAAATCAGAAAGTTGGCTTTCAATAATCAGGAACGTACTGTACAGAAAGAAATTACAGGTTTAGAGAAATAATACTTTCCTTCCTGTGTAGCTGCTTTTTGAACAATAGATAATAGTTCTGATAAATGCTCATACATGCAAAGTGCACAGCTTCATGCTCCTTAAAGTCAGTGGGAGAGTCCAGACATGTCGGACCAGATTGTGAATACTTTACTCTCCATGAATGGCTGATCTCTAGTGAGAGTAAGGGGTTCAAAATCTCCCTCTGAGGGTCTCCCTTTTGGAGTCAAAATCCACCTATGGATTTATGTGGAAAATTTTGTCTGCACAGGCAAACACCATTGCATTATGGCCTCTACGAGGGTACGATGGAAGATTTGGTCCTTTTTATGTCTTCTTTGCTCTACTTACATATGTCAATCTAGCAGAAAAACAATATGTCTCTGACTTAACTGCAGTTGCCTCTGTAATAAAATATTTGCAGTGTTAGATTCACAGACTTTAAGGTCAAAAGGGACCATCATAACCATCTAGTCTGACCTCCTGCACATTGCAGGCCACCCATCCACTCCTATAATAGAACCCTCACCTCTGGCTGAGTTACTGAAGTCCTAAAATTGTGGTTTAAAGACCTCAAGTAACAGAGACTTCACCATTTACACTAGTTTAAACCAGCATTGCTTGGACAATTTTTATAGTGGGGGTGCTGAGAGCCATTGAACCAAACTGTAAATCCTATACGTAATGGAAACCACTTCCAGTTAGGGGGTGCTGCAGCAGTTCAAGCACTTATGGTTTAAATTTGAAAGTGACCCATGCCCCAGACTGCAGAGGAAGGTAGAAAACCCTCCAGGTCTCTGCCAATCTGACTCAGGAAAATTCCTTCCCTGATCCCAAATATGGTGATCAGTTAGACCCTGAGCATGTGAGCAAGACCCACCAGCCAGGCACCTGGGAAAGAATTCTTTGTAGTAACTCAGATCCCTCCCCAACTAGTGTTCCATCTTTGGCCATTGGGGATATTTGCTACTAGCTGTTGCAGATGGGCCACGTGCCATTGTAGGCAATCTCATCATACCATCCCCTCCATAAACTTATCAAGCTCAGTCTTGAAGCCAGTTAGGCTTTTTATCCGCACTGCTCCCCTTGAAAGGCTGTTCCAGAACTTCACTCTTCTGATGGTTAGAAATCTTTGCCTAATTTCAAGCCTAAACTTGTTGATAGCCAGTTTATATCCATTTGTTCTTGTGTCCACATTGGCGCTTAACTTAAATAACTCCTCCGCCTTCCTGGTGTTTATCCCATCTAATGTATTTATAGAAAGCAATCATATCTCCTCTCAGCCTTTGTTTGGTTAGGATAACCAAGCCAAGTTCTTATCTCATAAGGTGGGTTTTCAGTTCCTCGGATCATCTTAGTAGCCCTTCTCTGTATCTGTTCCAGTTTGAATTCATGTATCTTAAACATGGAAGACCAGAATTGCAAACAATATTCCAGCTGAGATCTCACCAGCACTGTGTATAATGAAACTAACACTTCCTACTGGAAATACCTTGCCTGATGCATCCTAGGACTTAGCCTATGGGTGGCTCATAGTCATCCTGTGATCAACCAATACACCCAGGTCTTTCTCCTCCTCTTTCACTTCCAACTGATACGTCCCCTGCTTATAGCACAAATTCTTCTTGTTGCTACCTAAATGCATGACCTGGAACTTTGCACTATTAAATTTCATCCCATGTATATTACTCCATCTTACAAAGTCATCCAGATCTTCTTGTATGATATTATAAGCACATTCCCACTTTTTGTGCCAAGGTCAGTAATAAAAATGTTAAATAAGGTTGGTACCAAGACCGATCCCTTAGGAACTCCACTAGTAACCTCCCTCCAGCCTGACAGTTCACCTTTCGGTACGACCCACTGTAGTCTTCCCTTTAACCAGTTCCTTGTCCACCTTTCAATTCTCATATTAATCCCCATCTCCAATTTAACTAATAATTTCCTATGTGGAACTGTATCAGATGCCTTACTGAAATCCAGGTAGATTAGACGTACTGCATTTCATTTGACTAAAAAACCAGTTATCTCAAAGAAGGAGATCAGCTTGCTCTGGCACGATCTACTTTTTGTAAACCAGTTTCAATTTTATCCGAATTACTGTTAACCTCTATGTCCTTAACTCCTTTTTCTTTCAAAATTCGTTCCAAGACCTTATATACAAACTAACAGGCCTGTTGTTTCCTGGATCACTTTTTCCTCTTTCTTAAAAATAGGA
This sequence comes from Gopherus flavomarginatus, assembly GCF_025201925.1. Taxonomy (NCBI): domain Eukaryota; kingdom Metazoa; phylum Chordata; order Testudines; family Testudinidae; genus Gopherus; species Gopherus flavomarginatus. Next base: position 156,597,295 of record NC_066620.1, on the reverse strand, counting down.
ACTATATTAGCAATTCTCCAGCCATAGGGCACAACCCCCAAGTTTACAGATTCATTAAAAATCCTTGCTAATGGGCTTGATTTTGACTGAGTTACACTGGTATATATTCACAGTTATTCCTCTTTAAGTAAATTATGTTATTGTAGACTTATATCAGCATAAGTGAGATCAGAATTGAGTCATGTATTGAAACAAGGTTAGGTTTTCCTGGATCTGAACTGGAAAACCCTACATATCTTCCACAGCTGTCTATAGAGATCTGGCATTTTGCTTGACACATTCCAAAAACTTCGTCTTGTTTGCCATCTGGTGCACAGATACCACAATGATGGGCTGAATAGAATCACTGTAAGAATTCTTCCTCTCCACTTGTACGGGAAGGTAGGTACATCGGCCTTTTGCTTCAGTAGATTTGGTATTATAATCTCTCCTTGATTTGAACTTAATGTTCAGGTTAAATGCCTTTGATGTTTGTTGTCTCTTGCTTTTATAATTTAGAAGAATGCTGAAAGCATGATCTTGTCAAGTCGAGCTTGCCATTGTATTTATTTAATTTAGTGTTTTCATGTAGCAATATCTGTGCCATTAATATTTACCGACTAGCTCAGTGGCATACTTATATATGATATAATCAAAAGATTTTCTATAAAATATGGCTGTTCCAGGTACTGATATTTTCCACATTAGTCAAGACTTGGTTGTATAACAAACATCTACAGCAACCTGGTGACTTAAAACAGTGAAAATAATTGTTAAAGCATAAAACAAAATTATTTCCTAATATTTATTTGCAAATGTCTAACTTAGGAAAGGTAAGTGACAAGACCCCCGAAAATTAGGGGGAGAGAGTTCCTGGGAATCTTAAGATCTGTAGTAGTTAGAAGCTTTGGAAAAGCTAAAAAAAAATTTCAGAAAATGTTTTAAAGCCTTGAGAATTTGAAAACACTGGGATTCCTTCTCCACTCAGAATTATGGACTTCATACTTTTCTAATCAAAATATTAATTTGTATCTTGTGCTATTAAAAAAGGAAACAAAAACTGCACAAATCTCAGATTTGGGATTCTTTGTTCATAGAAGTTTCCTTGAGATTCTTTCCTGCCTCTCTCTCTTCCTTAACCAGTACTTTTCTGTTTGAAAACTTCCTCCAACATACTAGGCCACATTTTTCCTTCAATCTTTCTTCTCCCTTTCCCATCCCTCATTTAAGTCTTTCATTCTTTCACTTTTCTTGATCTTTACTCCAATTCAAGTCCCTTTAAACAACTCCTTGTTATTACACACCAGCACAATTCCTGATCTATGCAGCCTCTTGAGTTATTGTGTTGCCCATCTTCCCTCTCTGTACTCAGAAATTGTTCTTTCAGCAGCAGCAGTTGGGCCACAATGAATTCAGGTAGCAGGGCTGCATTTTTTTAAAGAAAAACGTAGAATTCAAGCTTCAAACGGGAGCTCATTCCATTGGATCAGTTTTGACTGAGGATATTGGAGTTGCATGAGTTTGATATTCTCTAAAATGAAAGCTCCCTCCAATAAGGTCAGTAGTCAACATATAAATAAGCCAGTCCATGAAAACATATTTCATTTCAAACGAGTCCAATGGTAACAAATATATGTCTTGCATTTTCTAGAAAAACTAACTGGTGCCAACAGAAGTCAGGAGTTTTATTATTTGTAAATAAAATGCTGTAAAATTTAGAAAAAGACTTGTGCTCAGAATCTAATATAAACAAAGAACTATACAGCTTCCTTAAAAGATAGATTCTTTAAATGGCTAATCAGCCTATAAACTGTAAAGTAATGATCTATTAAGCCCACAAACCTTTAGGCTCACACTGATTTATTTCCCAGCTGATGTGTTTCATACAGTCAGAGCAGGCAAATTAAATTGATTTAGATGTATTATTTTATTAATGATTTAGATGTATTGCAGAGATTACCAGTAGCTGTAAAAATGCAGCCTCCTGGAAGACCACATCACTAATCTGCAACACAGAATAACAGACTTTTGCTGTGATAATACGCCTTCTTCATGGCATCAATAAACTGGGTAAAAACAAGTAGTGTTAAATGTTTCTACTGAAGGCAAAGATCCTATATCTATTTAGCTCAATGTCAATTGACTGGATCAGTTTCCCCTAACCTGAGGATGTACTATTTGGGGGGATTTCAGACTAGTTCATGGGGGGGAGGTCATGATGAAGCAGAGGAGAGGGTATCACTGTAGGTCGGGAAAGCTGCAGGGGACACATAGTGAGAAATAAGCTGCCATGTCTGGAGGTAATGGGTCAGGGGAGTGCTTCAAAACTGCCTATATCTTTGCCTGCTCCTGTTGAGGCCCCTAATGTCACTGGTTGTGAGAGCAGCCCACTTATACTAGAGTGCTGGGGAGCAGGCTCAGGCAGTGGGCCACCCAGCCACATTGCCCTGCTTTGCTGCTGCACTCAGTTCAGCCTTGGATGGCACCAGTGGATGTCCAAGAGCAGCATTTAGCTTTCTAGTGACAAAAAAATAGGCCCTAGGAGCAATAGGAATAATAGAAAGGGGATCAGAAAAATAATGTAAAGAAATAAAAAGAAACACAGAAAGAAAAAAAGAATCAGAAAAAAACTACACAAAAAAGATGAAAGGTGACCAAAATGGTTAAGCTGTCCACCTTAAGCTGTATTAACTAATACTTCTGACAGTTTAACTGCATTAGATCCTTCAATCAAAATGGGAAAAAGAAGAGAAGGAAAGAGAGAAGTGAGAGGAAATGGACAGGAAAAAAAGAGGTGGGAGATGTTTCAGGACATGGCACAAGGAAATGTGGGTGCCCCCATCCACCAATCCATCTTTAGGTGGGGAATCAAGCAAAAAAGGATGGGAGCCACGAGGTGAGATAATGGAGATAGCATGGTGGGTCTCTTAAAGGTAAAGTGAACTTGCAGGTCCTAAATTCTAATGGACTTTTCGGCTTGCAATAGTAAAAGTGGCAGCTCTGAAATGTAGTGGTTCTCTGCCCGGTGTTGTGAAGGTAATATGCTGTGAGAAACTGAGGATTCAGAAAGACTTTGAGACACCTTTTTCACAGGCCAAGAGAACCTGCTGGGACATTTTTCTTGAGAGGGAAATAAACAGTTTCTAATATTGCTTTTCCCTAGTCATCTCTACAAGACACATGGAGTATGGTAGCACTAAGAAAAGTTTTTATGAGGTATTGTGTTCTGTCAACATGGAGGATGCAGTGATATTCAGCAGTTAGAACAGAGGGAGATGGAAGTCTGGATGAAGTGAAAAAAGAGTAGGGAGCACTGAGGCAGGTATTTTGCACATCTTAGATGTCTAGGAATTCATAGATCATTTTAAAAGGGGTGGCGGGAGAATAGAGGAAGCCAGATCAAGCTTTTAGTGTTGGAATTTTTGAAATGTTTTTGGCCAATTTCTTTACAGTTTTGTAAATCAGTTTTATTACCGTTTAATTAAATTACACAAATCTAAATGGTAAGATCCAACATATCTTAAAAGGTCTGCTTGACATAGTGCTATATTCTCTTTATAGGCTAGAAATCAGAAAGTAGCCAAAGTAGAATCTACTTGCCTATCCAGCCTGGGGAGAAGCTATGCTATGTTACTTCTTGTAAGATGTTCAGTATACAAAGATATGTTATAATGTTCAGTATAAATGAGTGATTTGGACATAAAAATAAGTTCTTTGAATTGCAATTTGCAAGCATAACAGTTGGTGGCAGCTTTGAAACAATTTTTGCCTTCAAATGTAACTTTGTTGTCTGCAAATCTGTAGACAATTACATTAAATTATTAAATCACTTTTCTATATTGATTTAAATGAATGTAATGATACAAAAACAATCAGTTTTCTTTTGTGTTCTTCAGACACCTCTGTTAAACAGAATTTTATGAGCCACATTTATAAAACTGTCAAAAGTACTCAAGAAGAGAAACGAGGAAACTCGTGTCGGAAAGAAATGTCCAGAAAGGATAATAGTAACAATGACAACTGAGTGGTCATTATGAGCTACTTGTGTATACACCATGGCAGTATGATCTAAGCATTAGAGAAGCCAGGTCTGCAGCAGAGTGGTATGTTTCTGAGTGTAGTCTGCCACAATTTAGTTCATGCTTAAAGGGCTCTTTCGCTAAAGTGTAGAAGTGCAAGGTATCTGGTATGTTTGCAGATTTTTTTTTTAAATCATCCCAATAGATACGTAGATTTTACCAAAGACTTTAATTGCAAGGCTCATGTGATGAAGAGTAACAGTGAGATACAGTAATTGTTATTACAATTGCCTTGAGGTATAAGGATGAAGCAAATGTTGTACTTTCCAGGGTGCAGGGACTAGGATTGTGATGTGCCATCTTATGGGGTATGCAAGGCAGGGGTAAGGCTCTTTCCAACCACTCCCTATCACACACCCTCAAAATCCTTCCCAGAGTTTTCCTTGGCATAGGAGCTGACTCCATGGGTGCTTCGGGGCTGAAGAACCAAAGAAAAATATACTGGGTGTTCTGCACCCACCGATGTGGCCCTGCTGATCAGCTCCTCCCCCACCCCCTTCCAGCACCTCCCACCCACCGATGATCAGCTGTTCATCAGTGTGCAGGAGTTGGTGGAGGGGAGGGGCAGGAGCAGGGGCAGGAAGAGGCGGAGCGAGGGAGGGGTGCTCAGGGAAGGGGGCAGAATGGGGTGGGAAGAGGAGGGGCAGAGATAGAGCAGGGGTGGAAAGAGGTGGGTGAGGGTGGGGCCTTGGGAAAAGGGGTGGAGTGGGGGGTGGGCCAGAGAGGGGGTTGAGCACTCCCCAGGGAAATGAGAAAGTCAGTGCCTCTGCTCCTTGAGATAAGAGATGCCACTCTACCTCTTACTTTGTGTACTATGATAAAGGAACAAGTGTAGTCTTGAATCTTCCTAGTGCCAGGGATAATGTATCCAGCACAAAATGCTCTCCTGTTTCTATGGCTTTGACATTGTCAGAGGTTGACAGACACCCAAGGTAACTTCACTCATGCATATTCAGCACACATTCCAAGAACATCAGAGAACATTAACAAAGTATTCAAATTCTTGGAAGAGTTTTGCCCATTCTGAGTCACTTGCAAAAAGGTCTAATGAAAAATTTATTAATTTTACCTCTGTAAAAATCACTTTTAGGCTATGATTTTTGGATTGCAAGGCACAAAGTTTCCAGAACTGGTGACTCCTGTGCAAAAGGATATTGCTTGATTATGTTTTAGTGTATGGAATTAGGCTGTAATTTTCTTAGTGTCATGTGGATTGTTTTCAAATTTTGGATAAATTTAAAGTCTTCTCTCTGGAGGTAAATATTTTATTTAATTTAGGTTGGAATATATTTCATGGTTCCAGAAGGGGTAAGCAATATTTTCTTTCCGTCCTTTGATTCCCACTTCAGGATAACATCTGCTCCTTACTTGCTCAAAGTCAACCCTCATTTTTCTAGTTTATATAACTGTGTCCCAGCTTATCCATTTCTAAAACTGCCATATGAGCACTATAAACTCGGCACAGGAATACCAACTGCCATTATTTTCTTTGTGTGACTGGGAAATTGTTCCTCACTGCAGCTCACATAGGAACTTGAAGCATCCTTATTTGACACCTTCTCTTCTTTATTAACCAACAGTTTTATCCCCTGAAAACATAATGCAATAGCAAGCAAAGACAGAAGCACAGCAGCTTTTCTAACTTAGATCCCAAGTCAACTATCACTTACTCCATTTGATTTGCTATATCTACAATGGTTATACGTTTGAAGAAGCCTTAGTCCTGATGGAGGCCTTTGGGCACTACTCAAATATAAATCATTATAACAACAATAGTCTCTATAATGTTGAGGGTTCCTAATCATGGCTCCTGGTGATCTTTCCAATTTGGCTAAACTACTTACAATGCACTGTGTTCCGTCTCTAGTTCCTGTCTATTAGAAGTGATAGTGTCCATGTCTGCATGCGATAAGCTGTATAAACCCTGCCTCAATGATGAAGGGGTTAAAAGGTTGCTATGGGGAAGGCTGGCCCCGCCCCTCTAGCCACGTCAGTCATTACTGGGGTGGAATAAGGGCTTAAAAGCAAGATGTTCCAGACAATTGCTGAGCAGCTCTGGGGAAGAGCAGACAGTGGCTCTATAGCTCCCAAGACAGACTCCTGGAAGCATTCAGGGGAACAGCTCTCAGGAAGGTCATTCACTGATCCCCATGCACCTACAAGGAGACAACAGACTCCAATATACTGGCCAGATGGGATAGGTTTGGCAAGCCCCAAGAGAGCTTTAGGTGGTTGGTACTGCTACCCTCTAACCTTTTGGGGGTTAGGGAATCTGGGACTTTACTAAAGGGACTAGGGGAGTGGGAGCAAGGAGCTCCACCTCCTTCAAAGACAGTTAGACTATTTCACTCAATTTTGTATCACAGAGACTCCTGCTTAGGCAATCAGGAGGCGCGCTACAGATTTCTCAGTGCCCAGATAGTAGGGGATGCCTGTCAGCAGCCCGAGAAGTGTGACATTATAGAGAACACTAAATCTGGAATGAAGACTTGCTGAATTTCATCTCTTCTTTCTGGGATGAGTTGCAAATATCTCCTGTTCCTCCTGAATGTGCTGTGTTAGTCTTGACAGTACCGGATATAGGAGGTTAATGGCTCTTTATGTTGGTTTCATGATAAAACTCTCAACTGACTGCAGTTAGAATGTTTTTCACAGCCCCTGGTTACCAAATAGGCACACTGGCTTGTACATTTAGAGACATCACCTTACATAAGGATATTTTGCTGTATTTATGAGGAGATGAGTATTCTATTTTCATACAGTAACTTTCCAGTTGATACTCAAGGGCAAATTTTATCCAGGAAAAAAAGTTTGGAGAATTCCAATAGAATTAAGCCATCTACTGTTTATGAATTAAAATGCTGTCTGGCATTCCAGATTTTGAGTATTGTGCCTTCTGATCTGGTGTAAACGTGAATTGAATGTTGGTTTTACATTTTCTGATTTACATGAGCTTCAGTTTCCTCAGGCCTTTGCAATTTTCTTGCATCAGCAACTTTTAAAAGTTGTCTTGACAGTGCATTAGCACCTACCAAGCTCCTTGACAGGCCACAATGTCTTTCAAAATGTTTCAGACTTTTTGCATGCCCACCCTGCATTAAAGCACTTCTCTTCAGTCTGAATATTTTGTTTGATACTAAGACTCCAGTGTCCATAAATGGATTGTAGATGCCTTCAGATTACCATTGTTACTGGCAGTGTTCCTTTAATCAAATAACTGGCACCTCTACTTGCAGCAACTGGTTTTCCTCATAGGTTAGCTTTTCTAAACCTTTTATCATTTTTGTTACTCTTCTCTGGACTCTCTCCAATTAACCACATCTTTCCTAAAATGTGGCACCCAGAACTGGACACACTACACCAGTCGAGGCCTCCCCAGTGCCATTTACAGAGGGACAATTGTCATCTGTGTCTGACATAAGACACTTCTGTTAAACCAAGAAAAGGTATTAGCCTTTTTTGCAACTGCATCATATTGTTCACTCATATTCAGTTTGTGATCCACTATAACCTCCAGATCTTTTCAGTAGTATTATCACCTACTCAGTTATTTCCCATTTTGTTGTTGTGCATTTGATTGTTCCTTCCAAAGTGTAGTCCCTTTGCACATGGTTTTATTGAATTTCATTTTGTCAATTTCTGATCAATTCTCTAATTTGTCAAAGTTGTTTTGAACTCTAATCCTGTCTTCCAACATGCTTGCAACCCATCTCAGCTTGATGGCATCTGCAAATTTTATAAGAATACTGTCCACCTTATTATCCAAGTCATTTACAAAAATGACTAGAAATAGCCTGCTTTTCTGTCAGAACTTTCAGAATCTCACTATCTCAACTAGGTGAGTGCAAGACTTTTGTCACATTTGATCAGTCCAACAAGGAAAGGATATTGCTTTAATTTCTATGCACTCAATACCAGCATATTTTCCTCACAATGAGCTGCATGGTGACTAGATATGTTAATTGATTGTGGAGAATGTATTAGAGGGGAATCTCCTTCCTGTCTCCTTCTCAGAGATGAGTGGAAACCTGCTATTACCCCACAGCGAGATGAGATGCTGATGCTGTTTTTTAAGTGCTATTTGATTATGCAAATGAAGGTTGGGTTTCTGGTCGGTATTTAGCAGCTAGCTCAGTTCTAATATAGTGTTCTGCCATTTGGGAGATTTAGGCTTGGAAATTACTTCAGGAATTTAGCTCCTTATGCTCATGAGAAGTGGGCAAAAAAGTGAAAATGAGCTCTCGATGGGTAGTGAAATGCTTATATCGGTCTTTTTCTGAGTCCTGACATGTTCAAGGAGTGGCACTGAAGAAAATGGCTTTTTCTTCCTTCTAGGTGGACTGATGCAGTATATTAGTTTGCTAAAAGAGTTATTTCAAAAGAGATAAAGGAGGCAGGAAAGAAGATTAAGGATTAAAGCCTTAGGGCTGAACTGTACTTGGAAGAGAGGCATTGCAGAGTTTTCTCAAGATTTCTGGTAGGTGCTTATGTTTTGGTTCAGGGTTGAGTATGTATGGATGTCAAACATCCAGGGATCCACCGCCAAAAGCTGAAAAGAATTAAAGGCATATGTTTGATCCCTTGGATGTGGTGAACCCCCAACCCATGCACTGACCCAGGACAGGAAAAGTTTAGCTATCTGTCCTTGAGGCAGGAGCTGAAATTGACACTTCCTAAGAACACCAGGAGCAATGTCAACCCTGGAAGAAACGAAAAGGGGTTCCGAGCTGGGTGATCCCGACAAGAGGATCTTGGATCTAAGGCAGAGAGGATGGAGCAGAGGATGAGGCAAGAGCAATAGGTGCTATCAGAGATGAGTAGGAGAGCTGGACTGAACTTGTACTGTCCTACTGTTCAGTTTTTTCTTTGTTTGTTGGTTTTTTGTCAAAAAGGTTAAACTGGAGAAGCTGGTGAGTTTGGAGCATATGCAGGACATGTGAACTATGTCTTACAGCTGAAACAAAAGTCACCTGCTCACAGTCCTTCATTGACTTTAATGGTGACCAAGACACATCAAGCAGTAACTTATATTTTCTAATATTTGAGAGTAGTGACACAGCCAGCCATCAGAAAGATGTGAAGGAAGCCAGTTTGATTGCTATGGGATTTTATACCACAGTTCCATAGTTAAGGTTAAATGAGCTTCCCCATCTAAAACGAGTTTTCAATCCACCCATCCCTGAGTTATCCAAGAAGAAACTAACCTTTTGGAGCTTTCTTATGCCACATACCATCCAGGATAGTGTTTTTCTGGGAAATTTGGTAAAAATCAAAAGAGGAATTTTAAAAGTTTTCCATATTTACCTGAAATTCACTAATTTGTGAAACTTTGGGGCTCATACTACCTCCATAATGCCTTGGCCAAAAAATCTCTTTGTTTTGTTGTGTTGGCCTTCTTGAGGAGAATTGCTTTGTATGGTTTGTATGGTATTCTGGTGGTGGTAGGGAGGTCTAGAAAGGTCACAAAGATATAATAATAAAAACAGCTTTTAGTAATCTGACCTAAGATAGGTAAGGAAAGGTTTAACTGGATGCTTTCTTAATAATAATTAAGGCTCCGTGTCTGTCACAGGGATCATGGAAAGTCACGGATTCCGGGGGCTTGGGCTGGGGGTTGGGGTACGGGGCCGTGTTTACCTCAGGGGCAGCACCCTGAAAGTGGCTGGCATATCCCTCTAGCTCCTAGGTGGAGGGGCCAGGGGGCTCTGCGCACTGTCCCTGCCTGGAGGCACCGCTCCCGCAGCTCACACTGTCTGCAGTTCCTGGCTAATGGGAGCTGCGCAGCTGGAGCTCATGGTGGGGGCTTGGAGCCTCCCTGCTCCTCTCTCCCCCAGGAGCTGCAGGGACATATGGAGCCAGGTACAGACCCTACCAGCCTGGCCAACCCTCCCCACTAGCACCAGTGGGCCACCCCATACACAGCAACTGTGGTGCCCCCAAGACCACCCCGCAGAGCAACCCTGACCCACATTTTAGTAAGGGGTATACAGAACAAATCATGGACAGCTCACGGGTTGGGAATTTTTGTTTACTGCCCATGACCTGTCCATGACTTTTACTAAAAATACTCATGATTAGAATGTAGCCTTAATAATATGTAATTCTGTGTCAGAGCTTTTCAGCTGTAGGTTTCAAGGTGCTTTACAAAGGAGGTCAGTATAATTATCCCCATTTTACAGACTGGGAAACTGAGGCACTGCAAGGCGCAGTGACTGGCCCAAATTTCAATCAGCAAACCAATGGCAGAGACATAAATTGGACACAGGACTTCTGAGGCCTAGTTCAATGCCCTGTTCACTAGGCCACACTGCCTCCATTACAGTGGTTATAAATAAGTTAATTATATAAACAAATTTTCTCTGTAAGGAATCAATTTTTAACAATCTTCCAATCATTTCCTATTTTCATCTTTGTGTAATATTTGTGAATTTTATGGGGAAATATTAGATTTGGGTGGACACAGTAAATTGTGATGGATTATATGGCAGTGGTTCGATTTGTTTATTTCCAGGAATTGTAATGTGTTTGTGGGTTTGTTTGTGAGTTTGTTTAGGTTTAAAATGTTTTAAAAGAGTACGATACGTAACTGTCAGGTATTAGCTGAACTCCAGTGAAACGTGTTTCAACCAGTTAAAGAGTTTTCTTTGCTAATTCTTACCAAGTAATTAAGGATAATCAAGTGCAAGGACAGTTAACGGGGGTGGCAGGAGCAAGGGAAATGTTGACTGAAAGCAAAGATGGAAGTAGCTTACTACATATATTGCATAAAATTGTTTGCAGCCTAAATTAAGGTCAGTGACAGTTATAGTAACAATGGGAGGCAAAATATTTATTCAGAAAGGGGCTAGTTGTTTTATGAAGGCAGACAGTAAAATTGTTGGCCTTATCAGATAAAGAAGTTTACAGAATGCTGAAATGTGTCAATTAAACCTAAAAGAAAAATAATTGCAATGTCATATCTGTGCAACTTGTTAATGAAAAAATATTAGTTATAAATCATGACTTTTTGTGCCAATATAGCAAGTGTCAAGGGTGCAAAGGGAAAATAGAAATCTCTCTTTTTGGTACTTAGCATCCATGGGACATTGGAAAGTAGATTATCCCACAATGAAGGGTTCTCACATCCTGTGTCCTCCTTCAGGGAATGTTGGGAACTCTTTTGCTATAGTACTACCCAGTGTTTTGTGGCAGAGAGTCATTCAGAGGATTATTGACTAGATCTCAGCAAACCTTATTGCTAGTAAGACTGAATAATAGAGGAATAACTAACAACCTAGAATTAAGTAAAATAGTTTATATTAAACTATCTAAAGGTTTTTAGCAGAATATGTTACAGATGCAAGTCTGACAGTATACCAAACTGACTTACAAGGTGATATATTTGTATATATTGTGGGAGGCAATATTAGCTCATTGTTCAAGTTAACAGAATAAGCCAATTATGATGCCTTAGTAAAATAACAAAATGCAAATAATTAATCGCTGTAGTGTGCTACCCATATTCAAAAATGAGAAAGATTTGTTTAGGAATATAAAAGTGAATGTAGGATGTTCAAATGATCAGATATTCAAACTGACCTAAACATAACCTCATAAATGTATTCATAGATTTGATACCATAAGCTCTGAACTGCATACTTGCCCTACACAGGCAAGTAGTGTTACTAAAGTTGGAGGCTATTCACATGAGATCCTTATCTGTAGAATTAGTTGCATAGTCAGATATTCTGTTACCTGATTTTTATGAAAAAATGCAATTTGCATGCTATATGTATCTTTTAAAAAATGGACAAACCATTTTACAGGCAGCTGTTAAAATTCAGGTCAAAATGTTAGCGAAAAGAAAATTAGCACCTACAATTTCTGAATATACACAGTTTTGTGCAGCTTCTGTATTCCAAGTGTCTCTATAGGGTAGGTAGTCACTCAAAAATGGAATCAATGATTTTCATCAATAAATACCCTGAGCAAAATTCTAAGAGGTGAAATCTCCTTGTCTTCTAGCTTTCAATTAATTTGCAAATATAATTGAACAACGCCCAGAGACTCAGCATTGGAACACTCTTGTGCAGTACAAACATAAAACAAAGCCCTAAGGAACTGACAGTCTAAATAGAGACAAAACATGGTTGGTGGGCATAGAACACATCATGAGGAGAGGGATAGGTGACAGTGATAGAAAGATGATCTGGAAATATGTTTTAGTTACTGTTATCTAATCATGAGGAATGGCCCCTAGGGGCCAGCTGTTCAGAAGAGCTCAGCTTCCAGTTAAGCATCTAAAAAACTGGCCAAATTTTCAGAAGAGCTCATGCTGGGTGCTGAGATCTTTTTGAAAATATGACCATAAGTGTCACTGCGGGAGCTTTTGGTTACAGCAGACTCCTGAAAATCTGGCTCTTATTTAGGTGCCTAAATGGGAGTTAAGGTCTCTGGAAGAGCTAGCTTAAATGTGTCATCCTATATCAGCAATAATATGGTGAGCCAGTGGAACAGTCAATCACCACGTCTGTATACCTGGGTGATATCAGGCATATTGTGTTCCAGATGAGGCAATTACTTATATTGTCAAAGACAAGGCAAGTGAGGTAATATCTTTTACTGGGCCAACTTCTGTTGGTGGAAGGGACAAGTTTTGAGTTACACAGAGCTCTTCTTCTGGTCTGGGAAAGGAAGCACAGTGTCTGAGCTAAATAGAAATTGGAACAGATTGTTAAGCAGAAGGGGTAATGCAGGTTGGAGGTGGTCAATTGAAATGAAATGGGCAAGTGAGAGTTAGATTGTTATCCACAAAGTGAAGTGAGCAATTAAGAGTAGCAGGCAATGTGGTATGTTACAAATTGTTGTAATGAGCCATAAAACCAATATTCCCATTAAGGTGGCAGATCTGAGGAACTGTCACAGACTGAGGTGTTACACTGGTCTACAATTTTTGAGAAGTCATCTGCTTCAGAGATAAAATGTGCTATTTATTATGTATTTTGATGTGCTGAATTCAAATATGACAATTAAAACAACTGATTGGCTACTGTTTCTAAGATATTTAAGTTTTTACATTTTATGTCTATGTATATTGTGCAGATAGTAGAGTTTTAATCATAAATTGTAAACCTAGGTCTTTTCATGTGTTTATGGTTGCTTTACATGATAATATTTCACCTGTCCTGTTTATGTAACACTTTAAAAATCAGCAAAAGGGTTCTATAAATAAAATTTATTATGAAACAAAAGGCAAAAAACTATTCTGTACATAGTTTAGTCCTATTCAGGGTCTACTCGGCGCTTCTTGGCTTGTCTCTTGTATTCATTAAATGGAGCATCTCTTGTCACTGTCCAGCAATAGTCTGCAAGCATTGATGGGCTCCATTTGCCCTGATAGCCTGCCAGGAGATTCTACTGCCGTAGTCTGGAGCCCAACAGCTCTGCCTTACTCTTGGGTAGTTCCAAATCCCTGACAAGGTCATTCAGTTCACCTTGTGTTATGAGGTGTGATTCAGAGGAGGAGGATGGGAGAAAATGTGGTCCTACGACATTGATGGTTCAGGACCAGAAGTTTCATCCTCTTCCTCTTCCTCGTCTGACTCAAGTGAGAATGATTCTGGTGCATCAGGAACCGGCAGTCCTTCTCCGTGCCGTACTGGGCGTATAGCTGATGGAATGTTTGGATAATGCACAGTCCACTTTTTCTTCTTTGACACACCTTTCCCAACTGGAGGCACCATGCAGAAGTAACAATTGCTGGTATGATCTGTTGGCTCTCTCCAAATCATTGGCACTGTAAAAGGCATAGATTTCCTTTTCCTGTTCAACCACTGGCCAAGGTTTGTTGCACAAGTGTTGCAGCAGATGTGTGGGGCCCACCTCTTCTCCTGATCTCCAATTTTGCAGCCAAAATAAAGGGTATAGGCTTTCTTAACCATAGTGGTTATACTGCGCTTTTGTGATGCAAAAGTCACTTCACCATAAACATAGCAGAAGTTATCTGCGCTGTTCACACAAGTACGAGGCATCTCTGCTCACTTTGGCTAAACAGAAATGTGTCCCTTTGCAAAATCAAACACTGACAAATAAGAGAGCAGGACACTGTATGATTTCTAGAGCTGATATAGGGCAATTTGTTCAGCAGAGTGATGTAAGCTTCGTTAGGATTGCATCATCCATGACTTCTAGGAATAACATGATGCAATTCATATCATGTATGATGCAATACCAGCTTCAGATTGCATCATTTATTGTTTTGCCTCAAAAGCAAGTACTGTCCAAACCCAGTCATAGATTTATTCACAGATCCAGTCAAAGATGTATTTTAGTCATTTCTGGTTTAAATTGAGATCCCTTCCCTTTATAACTCACTTATCCTCCGCCATTCCCAAGTCAAGGGTTGTATATTCTGACCCAATAGCATATCTTGAAAACTAGAGCCAATCAATAATTTTAAGCATCATTTTTGTTCTCAGTGACCCAGAATTAGTAAAGTTGGACTACATTTGTTTCAGAAGCATTTTGGCTGTAGAGCAGTGTTATTAGAGGAGGAACAAAGTGAGAAACTAAACAGTAATAAATCACCAGGACTAGATGGTATTCACCCAAGAGTTCTGAAGGAACTCCGATATGAAATTACAGAACTACTAAGTGTGGTATGTAACCTAGCACTTAAATCAGCCTCTACCAGACACCATAACAGAGGCTCAACTTAAATGTATACCCCAAATTAAAAAACATAGTAAGTGAACCAAAAATGTGCCACCGTGGCTAAATAACAAAGTAAAAGAAGCAATAAGAGACGAAAAGGCATCCTTTAAAAAGTAGAAGTTAAATCCTAGTGTGGAAAATAGAAAGGAGCATAAACTCTAGCAAATGAAGTGTAAAAATACAATTAGGAAGGCTAAAAATAAATTTGAAGAACAGTTCACCATAGACTCAAAGTAACAGAATTTTTTTTTTCTAAGTACATCAGAAGCCAAAAGCTTGCTGAACAACCAGTGGGGCCACTGAACTATCGAGAGACTAAATGAAGTATTTGCATCGGTCTTCACAGCTGAGTATGGGAGGGAGATTCCCAAACCTGAGCCATTCTTTTTAGGTGACAAATCTGAGGAACTGTGGCAAAGTGAAGTGTTATTATAACAGGTTTTTGAACAAAGTGATAAACTAAACAGTAATAAGTCACCAGGACCAGATGGTATTCACTCAAGTGTTCTGAATGAATTCAAATGTGAAATTGCAGAACTACTAACTGTGGCATGTCATTTAAATCAGCTTCAGTACGAAATGACTGGAGGATAGCTAATGTGATGCCAATTTTTAAAAAGGGCTCCAGAGGTGATCCCAGCAGTTGCAGGCCAGTAAGCCCAACCTCAGTACCAGACAAATTGGTTGAAACTGTAGCAAAGAAGAGAATTCATAGATGAACACAATTTGTTGGTGAAAAGTCAACACAGCTTTTGTCAAGGAAAGTCATGCCTCCCCAATCTATTAGAATTCTTTGAGAGAGTCAAAAAATATAGTTAAAAGACAGAAAACAGGTAGGCATAAATGGTCAGTTTTCAGAATAGAGAAAGGTAAATAGTGGTGTCTCTCAGGAATCTGTACTGGAACCAGTGCTGTTTAATATATTCATAAATGATGTGGGAAAAGGGCTAAATAGTGAGGTGGAAAAATTTGCAGACAATACAAAATTAATCAAGATAGTTGAGTCCAAAGCGGACTGCGAAGAGTTACAAAAGGATTTCACAGAAATGGGTGACTGGGCAATAAAGTGGCCAGATGAAATTCAATGTTGATAAATGCAAATTAATGCATGTTTTAAAACATAATCTCAACTATAAATACAGAATGATGGGGTCTAAATTAGCTATTACCACTCAAGAAAGATTTTGGAGTCATCCTGGATAGTTCTCCTAAAACATCCGCTCAATGTGCAGTAGCAATCAAAAAATAGCTAGCAGAATGTTAGGAACTATTATGAAAGGGATAGATAATAAGACAGGAAATATGATAATGCCACTATATAAATCCATGGTGTACCCACACCTTGAATACTGTGTCCATTTCTGGTCACCTCATCTCAGAAAAGGTATATTAGAATTGGAAAAGGCAGCAAAAATGATAAGGGATATGAAACTGCTTCCACATGAGGAGAGATTAAAAAAAACTGGGATTTATCAGCTTGGAAAAGAGGCGAGTAAGGGGCGATCTGATAGAAGTCTATAAAATGGTGAATGATATGGAGAAAGTGAATAAGGAAATGTTCTTTACTCCTTCTCATACAAAAAACTAGGGATTGCCCAATGAAATTAATAGGAGGCAAGTTTAAAACAAACAAAGGAAGTATTTCTTCACAAAACACACAGACAACCTGTGAAACTCATTGCCAGGGGATGTTGTGAAGTGAAGAGTATCACTAGGTTCAAAATAGTTAGGTAAGTTCATGAAGGATAGGTCAATCAATGGCTGTGAGCCAATATAATCAGGGATGCAACTCCATGCCTGGGTGTCCCTACCTTCTGACTGCCAGGAGCTGGGAGTGGATGACAGAGGATGGATTACTCAATGATTGCCTGTTCTGTTCATTCCTGCTGAAGCACCAGTTGGAAGACAGGATACTGGGCTAGATGGACTATTGGTCTGACTTACTATGATTAGGGCCCTACCAAATTCACAGACATGAAAAAATGTGTCATGGACCATGAAATCTGGTCTTTTGTGTACTTTTACCATATACTATACAGATTTCACCAGAGTTTAATCAAACTGGGGGTCCTGACCCAAAAGGGGATTTTGAGGGGTTGTAAGGTTATTGTAGGGGGGAGGGGGTCACAGTATTGCCATCATTACTTATACGCTGCCTTCAGAGCTGGGTAGCCAGAGTGGCAGTTGTTGGCTAGGCACCCAGCTCTAAAGGCAGCGCCCTGCTAGCACCAGTGCAGAATTAAGGGTGGCAATACAATACCGTTACACTCTTCTTTCTGTGCTGCTGCCTTCAGCTCTGTTCCTGGAAATTCTAATATCAGATTGCAAGGTGCATCACCAAATGGATTAACAAGATCCAAACCAAATATATTTTATTTTTAAAATAAAGAGGATCATAATGAGGAATGGATTTCAGGAGGAGGGAAGTCAAAGCCCAAAAGTAAACATCAATGTTTTTTTAATAATTAAAACTCTTTAAATACAGCATAAGTGGGCTGGTGACAAGAGTGATGTCTGTTGTAGTCATTTAACTTCTGATTTAATTTCTCATGTTTTTATAAGCTAACATTGCTGTCAGTGAGACCAACATGAGAATAACATCAGGAAGAATCTAAAATAATACAATCCCTTTCATCGACTGCAATGAAACATTTATTACATGTCTCAATGAATGTGTGTAAGTGCTTTCATCCAACTGTCACTGGGGACATGGATTCACAATTAGACAGTTCGGTGAAAACACTACTTCAATGTTTAGGTGACAGTGTTTCTCACTAAATTATTCTTCTAATTTGGAAAACTTGTGCACATAGTCTGACAGTAACCTGGATTCAGGTTACTGAATATTGCTATAGGATTAACAGATTTATATTATAAGCATATGAACCTGTCTGATATTAAAATACATCTGGTAAATCTTATCCATGCCCAGCTCCCTAGCAAGCACCCAAAAACTTTCATGGTTTCTTTCCATGTTAAATTACCACAGTTTTTTCTGGCCACAAAAGGCTGTGGGATATAATATATCAGTGGGTAGATGTATTTTTTTGGTCCATTTTTAGTTTCACTCCTGGATCCAAAAAAGTTGAAATCACTGGCCTAGGGTCCACAATGTAACCCAAGTTAAGTGATATCTTTGAAATGCCCATTGGTGATATTTCAGATAAATATCTCTGTTTGCATGTATTATAGTCATGCAAGGGTCAATCTTGTAAGGAAAAACCTACAGTAACAAATCTATCAGAACCTCACTGCAGTTTCCAATCATAACAATATCCCAGATGACAGTATGGGCTGAACTGTAGTTTGTTAAAATGAATCAAATAGTTTAGAGTTAAAAATAATAAAAGTATGAGGTGGAAAAGAGAGAACAATTTGGAAACATAATAAAGTGTCAGTTCTTTAAAAAAAATTAATGAGTTGGTAAGTATACTAATGCACAGTTAAGGTCACCCAGATAACCTTAACTCTGCTCATGTTGTACTGCAATGAGAACAATGAGAAACTTTGAGATGAGTTAATCCATTTATGGTATACAAGTTCCATATCAGTAGCAGCTCCAAAAAAATATAATCTTGTTTATACAGATCTAGATAGTGATACCCTTAGTCACACTGCTATACCTTACTTCTTGAATACACCCACTAAAATCAGTAAGACTATACGAGGAGTAAGGTATTAGTATCATAGTCTGGCCCACTGTGGTTGTGAAGACACCAACTTTCTTGATGTTCATACATTCCAGAGAAGATGGCAGGCTTTGCTAGTTCATTACTCGGGGAAAAAAAGACACAATTAAAAAATCATTCCTTATTTTTCACGTGCTGCCACTGACAAAGATATTATTAGACACAAAGGTGGTAAGTTTATAGATACAAAGCTCCTAAGCTAAAATCATAGCATTTTGCAATTGACATAGAAGGAGAAATGTAGTAGGGAGTGTAGTGATTAAGTACCATATTTGTTATATGAGACACATGTGCACAAAACTAGTTTTAAAACTAATGCCATACGGTTCGTTTTTTTTGGATACTGCACCTTCAAAGTCTGGGAGACCAAGGTTTTCTCTAACATGTAAGTTGCCTACAGCATTTTACTTCATGAAGACCTTAGAAAAGTCCCCTGATCTCAAAATTGGCCCAGATCTATTCTCTGGTACTAACCCAAGTAACTGGCTGGGGATGCATGCTCCCACAGACTGCATAACAGTGTGGGTGCTAATCTGCAGCTTTGACTGCAAGCA
The DNA here is from genome assembly GCF_025201925.1 of Gopherus flavomarginatus. Lineage (NCBI taxonomy): Eukaryota > Metazoa > Chordata > Testudines > Testudinidae > Gopherus > Gopherus flavomarginatus. The sequence continues at coordinate 156,578,302 of NC_066620.1, read as the reverse complement.
TAAGGCTGGGATAGTCCTGAAGCCCTAATGCATCCCCTCCATGAAAGGAGGGAGGGAGATCTACATATTCAGACCCCAACTTGCCATGATAACTCCAGGCCAGCTCCATCCTGCCCAAATATATTTTTGTCTGGCATAGGACCACTAATAAGAATTTTGAAGTGTATTGATGTTTTTATGATAGATAGATGGGATAGGGCTAAAAATCAGGTTTAGAATCAAAAGCTAAGTATAAACTAAAGGAAATGGCTGTATTTTAGTAATGACAAAAGACAATATTGGCATGTTGACTTATGGGAGTACAGGGGTTCAGACAAATCTGTCAGATCTCACTCATCTTTTATAAACTTTACGTCTGACCTCAGTGTTAATAACAGACCTGAAATGCCTGCAACATGCCCACAGGGCATTTTGAAACTGCTGTTTTGGCAATATTCTACTTCCAAAAGGTGACCTACGTCTGAAAAATACAAAAAGGCTGCTGCTGTTCCGGACTCCATTAAAAATGCAGACAGTCACCTATTCAATAATGCAGAACAGATTGTTTATTAAACATTTAAATCTGTATATATTAATAGAATACATGGCAGTCTTCTCACCAGTAGGGGAAGTAGTGCTCCTTACCTAAACAGTCTCAGCAGTTCATTGGAATTTACTTCTGAAGTTTCACAGAGTATAATGTGTTACAAAGCAAAACAGAAGTGATAAAAGACAATTGTTTGAAGATATTTGTGTGGGTCTTTGTAGGTAACACTGCGGGGGGGGGGGAATGGGATTTTCTGGAAGAGGTCCCCTGGGAAGGACACATTCCTAACTGGGATCTAACAAGGTAATATGGCTGGAGTCGACCTTGGCTCACTAAATGGGAATGGCCTAAATACTCTAGTTAAGACACAACAGGTTAGATTGTCTATTGCAGTCCAGCCTGTTTGTACCTTTGAGGCAGCATAAAGGGTCCATACAGGACATAGATCTCATTATCTGAATATCCTCCCAATTGGGGGTAGTTTGTTTTGGTGTATGCCAACATAGCTGGCTAACACACCACAACTGCTGCCTAGAGGAGGCTGTGGATGTCTGGAGTGCTATTGCATTCCAGCTACTCCTGGCTAATATAATGACCTCTGGAGGGGATAGAACCCTGACGGTGTTCTAAACTATGCCATGGCCAGTATAATTCAAATCCCCAAAATCAGAGAGCCACAACTAGCTTTTCAGTAGCCATTCCCCTTTAACGGAATTAGTAGATTCTGTGTGTAGCTAGTTTCTAACACAAGATTGTTAGATTCTTCCAAAGAGAGAAGAAAGAGGATAGCCTATTTGCAAGAAACACTCAGAACAGTGGAAAAACTTTGCAAACTTTAGAGAGATTGGAGCAAAGTGAAAGCAGGTGTGATCTTAATTCATAAAAATACATCCTGATTCTCTTCTTGAGTTCCCTGGCCTAAGAGGACCATCACTGAACCTCACCTAGGTAATGTGAAAATGTGGAATACGTCCATCCTGTGATTTGGGCACCATAGAGTTTCCAGGGAGACTGGTTGGAGAGAGAGTAGCTACTGTCTGTAGTATCCTTCACTGTAATAGTGTTGGTTATCCCACCTACCAGCAGGGGTTGGGATTGGCAGGCTTGGGTGAGCAATAACAGTAGAACTCTTAAAGGAGCTATGATACCAGTGAGGATTAGAGCCAATTCCTCATTCATCTGTCCCCTCCCCCAGCCGCTCCTCTTAGATCTTTGTAAGAAAAACACTGTGAAATGAACCTCATCGATGATTCCTGGCCACTTGTCAGCCTCAGTCAGCAGGGCATGACGTGGCTCTTAGACTAATTGTAAGCAGTGTTTTGAAAGATAAAGATGGCTGGAGCAGTGCATTCTGCTACAGAACAGTACAATAGGAACCAAAAGCTATCCATTCTGCATCGATAATACAGCATGTCCCAGATGAGCAACCTTCCTACTTTCAATATCTGGGCATTTTCTTTTATTGTTGGTGACTTCGGCCATACCCGCTTACCAAAGATATATCCAGCAGCATCTTGCAAGTTTGTCGGCTGTGCCCTGAGGGCTATTAAAAATGTATGAAAAATTCAAGCTTGTGCATTTGGCAGAAATACAATGGAAACAGCAGGGAATACATATTTTCCTCCCCCAGGCATAATTCATATTCACATATTGATTGTGTTCTAACACAGAGCTCTGCACTGGAGAATGTACTCTCCTCTTCTAATTATAGTGCTCTGTATACAGTACACCCATTAAAGCCAATGCAAACAATGTAATGTGAATAGAGTGTGTTCCTTCCCCCTTTCTCTTATCCCATAGCAATACAAATAGACTAATCTCCTTTTTCCATCCCCTTTCAGTCTTCATCCATGGGTGACACAGAGAGGTTAGTTTCCAAACGACTACTTCTCCATCTGACCTGCCATATAATATGAGAAAGGTCCCCAATTAACAGTGAATCTTGCAGAGTTTTCACTCTGAGAAGACCCTACCCCAGCCAAAAAACAATCTGACACTATCTTATTTATTTTCTTAAAAAACATGAGGGACTTAATTCTGATTCTACACCAATGTAAATTAAAAGTAACTTCAGCAAAATCAGTGGAGTTATATCAGTTTAAATTGTGTGAGATGAGATTCAAGTCACGTGTGGGTTTGGAACAAGAAGCATCTAATAGCCATTATTTGATGTGGCAGACTAATTTATATAGATAGTGTTTACTTGGCTGACCCAGCTAATTAAAAGCAGGGAGGTATCCTAGTTCTAAAATTCCTCAGTTAGTCCAGGTTTCTAAGATCATGTCAGATACAATTCTGTGAAAGCCAGTGGAAAGTCACAGCTTTTTAATAGGGTGTCTACTGTAGAACAGTTAAACATGAACCACATATACAAGTCCAAGATACATTGGTGTACACGTGCATAACAGAAAAGGGTTAGCTACCATTTCCAAATTATATGCCATTCTGGAAATTCAGAGCATAAGTGGACAGCAAATGCCAACACATTTTCCCCAGAAGTTGTGCAACACTTTAGGGATGATGTATTTATCCCGCCTAGCCTTTGCCATACCAGCTTACTGTGCTCTGCAACATTAAAGTAGAATGTAGTATTGTACTTGGTTTAACTTATATCATGTCTGGAGAAGGTCAGGATGTTGAAGTAGTTAACAAATCTGAAGTACAATAGTGCAGAGAAGGCTAGGAAGTCTGAAGTTTGAGAGGAAAAGATCAGTAAAACTTCTAATTAATTTGATATGTTCATTTTTATTAATCAGCATTCGTGCATTGCATTCTTTCTTCAAAGCACATTTTATATTATGAAATAACAGAAGCTAAAGCTACCAGAAAGTCATTTCTTTTGAATTTGTACCAATCTCTGGATTTCCTCCCACTGGATTCTTTCAATATTTTTTCAGTTCTGTTCTCCATTTCCTTAATTGTATTTCACTCACTCAGTTCTATTCGGTTTCATATAATCTTGTATAACTGCATATTATTAACACTACTCTGATTTTCACTTCTTCATCACCCCTTTGATTTCTAATTTTTTTTATTTCTAATTTCTGTTTGTTTTTTTTTATTTCAAATTTTTAATTGCTAGGCTTCTTATTCTCTGATTTACTGACTGGACCCTTTCTTCTTTCCCAGGTTACAAGCTAACCTTTTTATAATCACTTAACTCTGAAAGTGCTTATGTTTGTTGCCTTGTTCTCTGCTTCTTTTCCATTACTTTCTGTATTGGCTACTCATTTATTCTCCCTTTCATATAATCTCTTTTTTAGAAATCATAAGTCTGTCATATGTCTACTTTTAGATAATTATCATTAGTAAATTAAACTCTCATTAAGTACTGTACCCTAATGGCATAAGCTTGAGACTGGGAGTCAGGACCTGACTGTGGGTAGCTGTGGGCAAGCCATTTAACCTCTCTGCACCTCAGATTTTATCACCTATAATATGGAGAGAGTAATATTTAACATGCCCAGAGACAGTGGGAGAAATAGTTGGAGTCAAATTCCCTGCTGCCAAAAGGCAGTGGAATTATGCCAACAGAGAATTTTGCCCAGTGTTGGTACAGCACTTCAAGGATGTGAATCACTGTCATTATTATTTAATATTAATTATTTTCCAAGAGTAATGTACACATAGCAATACAATTCCAGGCTATAATTCTAACAAGGGTTCTAACAAGATTTTGCTTGGCTTGTCACTAGAATCTTCAGATTTAAACAGTTTTCCTCTCTGGCCCTGCCCACATCACACTTAGGAGAAAAACTGAATTCAAGATGATTCAGTTACTAACTTAACCTTTCAAGCAATAATGTAAAGTGAAAAGCAGGCCAGGCTACACTTTGCTGAAACTTGCTGCCATCAGAAGAATGCAGGTGGATTGGGATAGGTTGCGGAAATGGGCAGGTAGGTAAAAGATGATATCTCTGTTTAGAACATTATAGTAATGAATCAATGGAGCTCCAGTTAGAAAGCATTAAATAGATTGGAATCGAGCTAGATGGGGATTTAAAGTGCAGAGTGACTAGCATCCTGCTAAGCCAATCCACTTCTTTTGTGTACTCTGTGTCATATTTTGGTTTACCAATCTTTATTTTTATTTTTATTTTTATTTCCCCCTGTCAATTCTGCAAGACAGCACAACTAAGAGAAAGGGAGCTGGATTCTGCTGCTTTTTGTTTATCATTAACAAAATACTTCTGGAGAAATTCTGTGCCACTGCATGCCTGTGGAATTCATGTCCCCCACATGTTTCTTTGCTTCCCTGCAAAAAAATGACTTTCTGGCAGGGAAGAAAAGGGAAGCCACAAGAGCAGTCACGTTCCCCTCCCCAGCAGTATGGGCACATTGTTTTGGGCACCTGGAGCAACAGGTGGAGAAGTAAATCACTGCATTGCTGGGGACACCCAGGTAGTGACTCCTATCCCGTGCCAGGCTCAGCTGCAAGTCCCAGCCGGACTGGGGCAGAGGAGGACGAGACTTCCTCTTCCCCTGCAAGGAGCAGCTGGGGCTGGGGCTGAGGCTGGGGCTGGGGCCAGGGCTGAGGCTGGGGCTGGAGCCAGGGCCAAGGCTGGGTCAGACCCACACCCCAAAAATCTCCCTCAGCTGCAGTAAGCTCCACACATATGCCTTGCTTCCTGCTGCCATTGCTCCTCAGCTGCTGGGGGAGGAGTCACTGTTCGGGGAGCTGCTCCCCTGTCTGCCCAACCCCTGTGCATGCAGACCTACCCAGAACCCCCAACCAAGCCTTATCCCCCCACTCAGACCTCTGCATATAAACCCCCACCCTGCTGAACCTCACCCCTTACATTTGGAGACTCCTGCACCTGGACCACCCCAAAGAGCCCCTTCATCCCTACCCCATTGAGCCCCAACCAGCTGCACCCAGACCCCCACCCCTTCAAGCCCCATTCCCCCAGAACCTGGACCCCAGTGCTGAGCTGCATCCCCCCACCCTTAGACCCCCCCATGCTGAGCCCCAATCACATTCTCCTAGACTCTCCTGCAGAGTACCTTTCCTTCTGCACCGGGAACGCGCCCCATATACATCCAGATCCTTGCACCCAGACCCCCAGCCAAGCTACCAACATGCAGATTGCCCCACACAGAATCTTCTCACCCCACACCTGGATTCCCCCACACTAAGGCCTTGGCTACACTGGCGCTTTACAGCGCTGCAACTTTCTCGCTCAGGGGTGTGAAAAAAACACCCCCCTGAGCGCTACAAGATACAGCGCTGTAAAGCGCCAGTGTAAACAGTGCTGCAGCGCTGGGAGCACGGCTCCCAGCGTTGCAAGCTAATCCCCATGAGGAGCTGGAGTACGTGCAGCGCTGGCACTGTGACCACATTCACACTTCAAAGCGCTGCCGTGGCAGTGCTACTGCAGCAGCGCTTTGAAGTTTCGAGTGTAGCCAAGCCCTAAGACCCTCCACACTTGGATACTACTGGACTGACCCTGCCAGTGCATATCTGGTGTGCTTGCTGCCAAGGGGCCCCAGGGTGTTTCTGGGGCAGGCCTGGCCCTTGTGCTGTGTCAGGCTTGGGTGCAGCATCACTGCCGAGTCCATGTCCTGGAAGGTGGAGAGCTGCAGGGTAATCTTCCACCTCCATGCAGCCAGAGGACTGTGCTCCAACTGCCATGTTGGAGCCTCCACATCTATTCACAAAATTTGCAGAATTTTAAAATATTGTGTGCAGAATTTTTAATTTTTGGTACAGAATTCCCTCTGGAGTAAGTTGATGCAGAGACTGCAAAACAGTATTTGTGTTGCCTTCTAAAACAGAGCCAAGTAGTCACCTGAAAGAAACTTTGTTTTTTCTAATATATCTTTTACTTACTGCACAGGAGTGATGCGAGAATAAATTCATTAACATTTTTAAAGAGCTTTCACTTCAGATAGAAATGCAAAGCTATGCTAATGCTATGGAAATACAGAGCTTTCTTATTAGGGCTTTGCATTCACTTTTTGTACTCTTCTAGCTTAGCCTTTATTTCAGATTGCTACTGCTGCCTTTCACTTTTCAACATTAGGTGTAATTAAGGAATCCACAACAGGTGTTTTGTTACGTTATCCTCACTCTCTGCTCTACACATTTCAACTAGCTTTGTACAGCATAGAGTTAGATCAGGATCACTTTCAACAGTGGCAGGTGTCCTAGGGTTTTTCAACATATTATAATAAACAGATAAGTTCCGAGTTTGAAAAGTCACTCAATAAATTACTATTTTAAACATGTAGTCAGTGTCACAAACATGGACACAGTAATGCTTTCTAGATTTGCCTGTGGTAGCAATCTTGGTGTGTGTTTTTCCAGTGCTTCTCCATACTAAATGAAACAAAAATATGAGGTAGTCATCCAGGATGCTGAAATAATAATACAAATCCCTTAGCTTTACAGTGTAGCATGTGATTTTATCAGGAATGAACAAGATGCATGGTTAAAAAAAAAATCTCTAGCCGTAGTCTAGATCATCTCTTTGACATATACACACGGAGCATACCCTCTGTGTACAGGTTTCCTGACCACTGCATGGAAGAGGAGGTCTTCCTCTTCCAAACATCCACAGCTATAGCACTGGGGAGGTGGGTATCTAGTGAAAGGATGTCTGCAGAAGGGTTGAAGGAGCAGTAATTATATTCTTCACATTTCAGCCAGGAGTGTGAAACGCAGGTGAGGTCAATATTCATTGTTTTTCTGTTCATCAAGCTCCTGGTGATACTCAAGCAGAAGCAGTGACTCTCCTTTCCATTCCTCCACTCTTTTCCTGAAGAATAAGTGTAACCCATGTACCTAATAGGGAGATTTCTCAGAGATCTATTGAGGGTGGATAGGAATGAGTTATCACTGTTGCTAGGCAGATGCACAATGAACTCTTTACACTCAGAAGTTTCTGAATTTAGGTGTGGTACTTTTGGGTATGCTCAATAGGTTCCCTCTTGCTGGACTCACACGCGGGTTCAGGCAAGGGCTCAGGGCAGCTGTTTACAAAAGGAAAGGCCATGTGCCCTGGGTGGGTTGGGAGAAGTTGATCCTGGGAGCAGAAAACAGGCTGTTTTCTCTAACTCTGAAGCATTTTGCAGCAGGTTAGTGATATTGTTACCCTCCAACAGGGAAGCCCTGGCAGTGTTAATTGTAGAAAGGGGAATTTGGGAGGGAAATAATCTTACTTTATTTTAATTGTATATTTTTAAAGGTTGTGTAATTTTAGCCAAACTGGTTTAGTTAAATTATCTCAACTAGTATGATTCATCAACTTTTCTCTTATTTAAATGTGATGGGGGGCAGTCATGAGTGTGGGTGTCTGACACCAGAGGGGCAAACATTTTCCCCAAGATGTGCCCAGCTGGCATATGTGATACATCCAGACTTAGGTGACCAACAAAAGCATAACAGAGAAATAGGAACTGGGTTGTCATAGAGATTGCTTTGACTCTCTACTCCTGGGGGAATCTTTATTTGTTGTCTAGATATGTTTGCTGACAGGTATTTTGAAATAAATTACCAAAATATTTTAAACTGGTGTGATTATATTGTGTTATTTTGATAAAGTATGCAGAATTTTAAAGTATTGTGTGCAGAATTTTTAAGTTTTTGGTGCAGAATTCCCCCAGGAGTAAAAGAAAAGTTCACCAAATACCAGTCAGCTACAGCTGTGCTTTTGTGCGAAACAGTTGAATACAATGAGTTACACATCAGTAAGGCATAAACAAAAGATAACAAGATTGCGGAGATGGAATTTACAGCAGAGTGTGGCCTACAGGGCATTTATTATTGGTGCTAGTGCACAAGAAGGAAAGACTATTGGTTCGTGCTGTCTTTGCAACCTTGCCAAGATGACATATTTTGCAACATCACTGTAAGCTTGTGACCAGAAAGAGACAATGAAAAGCAATGTCCTAAATAGCCCAATGCGAGTACAAGTTTGCCAGGTCTGAGTGGCTGATAAGATTGTTTACTGTGCCAGTGTTGTTGGTTTTTTCTCCCCAGGCAGTGAGGTTGCAAGGGAAAGTCAACACCAGAGATGGAAGCTGCATTTTCTACTTTGTACTATGCTTTTCCTTTCCCTTTTTGTGAGGATTTGTCTTTTGTTTTTAAAGTCTGGAAGCAAAACAAGCATCAATAACAGCTCCAGCCCTTCCTAGCTAGCTTTGTCTCCTTTCCCCAGAAAAGACAGTTATTACCATCTTTAATACCATCAAAGGTATTTTTCTTTCTAAAAACCTCTCTCCAACTACAGGGAAAAGGAAAAGGGATAGTGTTAAAATGAAAGCCGTATTTAATAGCTTGCATTTCAAATGCTTTACCTGTTTTTCCTCCTTTTCTCTGTCTTTTAGAGTATGTTTACTATAGAACCCTAGAAAGGTGGGGCGGATAAGACCTCAAAGTCAAGTCCAGTGCCCAGCACTAGGCAGGAGGACCAAGTAAACCTAGGCCATCCCTCATACGGGTTTGTCCAACTTATTTTTAAAAGCTTCCAATGATGGGGACTCCACAACCTCCCTTGGAAGTCTATTTTAGAGCTTAACTACCCTAATAGTTAAAAAAGTTTTTCCTAATATATAATCTAAATCTCCATTGCTCCAGATTAAGCCCATTACTTCTTCTCCTACCTTTAGTGGACATGGAGGACAATGATCGCTGTCCTCTTTATCAGAGCCCTTTACGTATCTGAAGACTGTTATCAGGTTGCTTCTCAGTCATCTTTTTTCAAAACTAACGATGCCCTTTTTCCCCCCAACCTTTCCTCATAGGTCAGGTTTCCTAAACCTTTTATCATTTTTGTTGCCCTCCTCTGGATTCTTTCCAAATTGTCCAATCCTTCCTAAATTGTGGACCCAGTACTCTAGCTGGAGCCTCACCAGTGTTGAGTAGAATGGGACAATCACCTCTTGTGTCTTACATATGTAAGCAGAGTCAGGATAAGCTCTACCCTGACATCTGGTGGAAAGAATTTCAGAGAGTGTATTTGCATAGGCACGCGTGAGTGTATTTGCATAGGCACGCCTACCCCATCCCAGGCTGCCGAGCTGTGGGACTGCTTTGTGACAAATGACTCAACCTCAGTTGGGTGGTACTTGCTAGACAAGGGACATGGGTTCCAAAACCCAGTGAATTGAGAGAGGCTGGGGATAGGTATCTGTGTCTGGTGGTGCAGTCTCCTTGTGGAGCCAGAAGCACCAGTTCCACCCCCTCCTCTCTCAACTGTGGAATGTCAGAGTTGATTTTTTATTCCCTTAAGAATCCAGATACAGGTTACTGAGCTGAACTCACTTTTGGCTAATGGTGCACTAGCACTGGGGCTCCCCTACTATGAGCTGAAATCACTAAAGAGCTGAAATTACTGAGCTGAGAGCACTGAGTACTGTGCTAACTAGTGGGGGAGCCTGAAGCTATACTGTGGAACAGAGCAGCGGGCGGAGTGGAGCAGTTTGTGGGGATGGCTGGAGCGGATCACGGGACAGCTGGTGGAGCAGAGCGGCTGGCAGAGTGGAGTAGCTGTGGGACAGGTGGAGCGGCCCACAGAGTGAGCGGAGCCGAGCAGTTTACAGGGACAACTGGAGCAGCTCACAGGACAGCTGGTGGAGCAGAGCAGCTGGTGGAGCAGAGCAGTTTGTGAGGACGGCTGGAGGAGCAGAGTGGAGCAGCTGGTAAAATGGAGCAGTTCGTGGAGAAGGTAGGAGCAGAACCCACGGAGAGGCAGGGCAGTTGGCCCCGGACCACATAAGGTGCCCCTTTCTACCCAGGCTGGGGGGAGCGACCTCTTCAGATAGACTCTCGAACTTTGGGGCTGCACTGACCCAGGACAGAAACTTTTGGATTGTGGGACTTTTGGGACTGTGGGTGATTTGGGGGGTTGCTGGACTCAAGAGCCCAGGAAAGAGGACACAGCCCAATTTCCTGGGGTGGGTCTTTGCTCACGGTTTGGTCTATGAGCTCTAGTTGAGGTGTTTTCCCAATTTAGTGTTTGTTGTTTATCTCATGTATTAAACCTTTTCTGCTACACCGAGACTCTGTGCTTGCGAGAGGGGAAGCATTGCCTCTTTGAGGCGCCTAGGGGTGTGTGTAAGATTTTCCCAGGTCACTGGGTGGGGGCTCGAGCTGGTTTGGCATTGGGTTATTGAAACGGAACCCCTGGATACTGAACCCGGCCCTTGTTGCTGCCAACTCGGAGGGGCAGAAGGGTTACACATACAACAGTCCTGTTAACACACCCTGCAATCATATTAGCCTTTTAGGCGGCTGCATCACATTAACAACTCACATTCAGATCCTTTTCAGCAGTACTACCCCCTCTACAGTTATTCCCCAGCTTGTAGCTGTGCATTTGATGTTTTCCTTCCTAAAAAAAGTACATTGCACTTGTCTTTATTGAATTTCATCTTGTTGAATTCAGAACAGTTCTCTAATTTGTCAAGGACATTTTGAATTTTAAACTTGTCCTCCAAAGTGCTTGCAACCCCTCTAACTGTAGTGTCATCTGCAGATTTTATAATAACCATACTCTCTATTCCAGGGGTCCCCAACGTGGGCCATGCAGGTGCCATGGCTCCCGCAGGGGCATCTAAATGCACCCGCGTCCTGGCTGGCTCGACTGCCGCCGCCGCGGTCCTTCATCTGGCGCCTGCCAGATGAAAAGGTTGGGGACCACTGCTCTATTCCTTTATCCAAGTCCATTAATGAAAATATTGAAGAGTACCAGATCCAGGACTGACCTCTGCAGGACCCCACTAGCTACACCCTCTGAATTTGTCAGAATACCATTGATAACTACTTTTTGAATATGGGCTTTCAATCAGTTGTGCACCCACCTTATAGTAAATTCATCTAGATCAGCTTTCCCTAGTTTGTTTATGAGACTGTCATGCGGAACTGTGTCAAAAGCCTCACTAAAATCAAGGTATATCCAATTGTCTGTTTATTTCTTACAACTAAATTACATGGTCTGTAATCTGTTAAATATTGCTCTGATCTGACATCATCTGTTACAATGTCGACATTGTTCTTATTTTCATTGTCTTACAGTGGACAGTCTGGATAATTATAATTAGAAAGACTCTTGCCTCTTGATTGGTTGATATGGTTATATGACTCATTCTCAGTTACAAACATACCTAAAATTGAGTCCTTGAGCTTTGTTGTAATCTCAGTATGGTATTGTTGACAATTCTTCTCTTTTCCCAAGTTGTATCTTGGCAGTTTATTCCTATCAGACAATTAAAATACACCAGTTTCTCCGAGTTGGAATGCACTTTACTTGGATTGCTAGAAAAGTATTATCACTAAAGTAAAACTCATCTAGAACACATCACATTGCTTTAGGTTTCATGTCTCTGTAACTTGGATAATTTATTATTTCAAAAATCTAGGGCATAGGGACACAAGTGAAGCCCCTGGAGGTCAATGGAAAGTTTACCATTCACTGCAGGGGGCTTTGGATCAGGTCCATTTGAACACAACTAATGTTATTTAAACAACAATCAGGAATGATTACTGAAATCAGTGCCTGGGAAGTTATTTTTTAGGAAATAGGATTCCTTAGCTTTGAGTCCCTTGTATTGATAAAAAGAGTAATTTTGATTTAAAATATTTAGATAGCTTTTCTTTATCTGTACGTGTTTTGGTTAGCCTCTTCTTCTTTCCTAGGATATAATACAAAAGTAACATTTTATCGTTTTTCCATCTCTTAAAATAAAAATTACTTTTTTTCCATCAGGTCCTTCTAATCTTTCCCCCCAGTTTTGCAACTCACCTGCGAAACTCCACTTCTCAAAGTGCCTCATGCTGCTGGCAGAAGTCTCACTCCTAATTATTTCATGGTTGGGAGTTTCTTTTAACAGGTTATGCCATTCTGGAAACAATTGGAACATTTCCCTTAAAAATGGTTTTGAAATCTCAGTTTCTCTTTGCTGTTCTGCCAGACTTTCTTCAAAGGTTTTGTACTTTCTCATTAAATGTGCCTGTTTTGGAGGTCAAACATACTGGGAAGTAGTTTCTAGTAGTTTCTAGTTCCATTCTTTTGCAATCTTTATTCTCTCTCTTGTCATTCTCCTGATTATGTTTACTTGCTCACCAAATGCCATTGCCAGTTGCTTAGCACTCTCCAGCCGAGGTTTGCCACTGTGTTTTATTTCAGGCCATTTTTCCCAACTCATCCTTCAGATAGGAAATAGTACCACAGTTTGTTCATCTTATTTTCTTAAACAAACATTACCATTGTCTTGTTTATTCTGCAATCTCCTATCATCACAACGTAAGTAGTCTCATTTGATTTCAGTAGGGTTTATGAGTAAAGCTAAGATTTTTGTCATGGATATTTTTAGTAAAAGTCACAGACAGGTCAGGGGCAATAAAGAAAAATTCATGGAAGTTGTAACCTGTCCCTGACTTTTACTAAAAATATCTGTGACAAAATGGGGATCTGTGGGTGCCCACACTGCCTGCAGTGGGGCAGCTGCACAGGGGCTAGGAGCTGTAGGGGTCCCCACCACAGGTTGGGTGTTGGAACTCCTCCCCCACCCCATGGCTGTGAGCTGCCAGGACCCCAACCACCTGCAGCAGCTGGGGGCTGTGGAGTACACCTGCCACCCAAGGCTGCACAGGTTCCCCCACCAGCCGCAGCAGCCGGGAGCTGCAGGATACACCCACCTCCCCCAGCTCTGAGGACCCACAGCAGCCAGGAGCTTGGGGGTTCCCCTACTGCCAGCAGTGACCAAAAGCTACTGGGTTTCCTTGCCGCCCACAGGGGCCGGGAGCTATGTGGTTCCCTTGCCACCTGCAACTCAAGGAGTGCCTGCTGCAGTTGGGAGCTCAGGGGCTCCCCCGCAACCTGTGGGGGCTGGAAGCTTGAGGGTTCCCCCTTTGGGGCCAGGTGCTGCAGGGTTCCCCCACCACCTGTGGCAGCTTGGAGCTCCGGGGGCTGCCAGAGGCAGCGGGGGTACACTTTAGCTCCCTGCTCCCATGGGTGCGGGAGGGACTCTGCAGCTCCCCACTGCTGCAGGCTGAAGTCACAGAGGTCATGGAAGTCACAGATTCCATCAGGGGTGGCTCTAGGCACCAGCAAAGCAAGCACCTGCTTGGGGGAGCTCATTTGCAGGGGTGGCAGGGATCTAGCATGGGAGCTGAGAACCAACAGCGGGCCCTGGGAGCTGTAGTTCCTTGGTTAGTTCCCTGCCTACAGAGCCAGCCCTGGAGCAGGGAAAAAACTACATTTCCCAGCATTCCCTTAGCCACTACCAACTGGAAAGGAAAGAGGGGGACCTCATGCGGCAGCGTGCTGTGAGTGCTGTGACTGGTAGGGAGGCCATATTTTAATATTCAAAAAAAACAGGACACTCCACGGGGAGGGAAGCCCCCCCGCCACCATCCACTCCCTCCGACTGCCCCCCACAGAAACCCCAACCCATCCAACCCACCTCCCCCCACTCCCTGATCACCCCCTCCCAGGACCCCTGCCCCTAACTGCGCCTCAGGACCCCACCCCCTATCTAAGCACCGCTGCTCCTTGTCCCCTGATTGGCCCCACACGGGACCCCTGCCCCTAACTGCCCCTTGGGACCCCAGCCCCTATTTAAGCCTCCCTTCTCCTTCTCCCCAACTGCCCTCTCCTGAGACACCCCTCCAACTTCCCCTCTAGGACCCCACCCCCTACCTGTCCCCTGACAAACTCCTGGGACTCCCATGCCTATCCAACTGCTGCCTGTCCCCTGACTGCCCCCCCGAACCCCTGACTCATCTAACCCCCCTTCTCCCTGTCCTTGACTGCCCCCCCGGAACACCCTATCCCTTCTCCAACCCTTCATCCCCCTTACCGTGCCACTCAGACCAGCGTGCCTGGTTCTATGCAGCTCCAGACACGCTGCTGCATACATGCTGCCGTGCTCCCCTGTGGAGCCCACAGCCCCCCCCCCCAACACATACCCAACACCTGCCTTCCAGATTTGAACACCTCAAAATTCAGGAGTGCTCAAGCTCAGTTTGGGCAGCTGTTACTTCATTTCTCCCAAATCAAATATACTGATCCACTGTAACTTGCTGTAGAAAAAGTAGGATAAAATTGAGCAAGAAATGCTTCCAAGTGGTTTTTAGGACTGGAATTGCTATTTTCAACAGCCATTGCCTTTTTGTTTGTTTGTTTAAAAGGAAGACAGTGATATTGCATTGGCAAATTCCCCATAGAAAGAAAGAGTGGAACAAAAGAATAATAAAGGCACCTCAACTTTTCCTCATTTATGGAGGACAGTCTTATAATATGCATCCAGATATCCTCCAGTCACATAAGCTGAAAATTGTTCCACTTTACTGCAGCTCTGTAACTGTATGGGAACCAATCCTGTCTGTGTTTTGTGCACAACCAAAATTCCTGCTGAATGAGCCGCCCTGGGAGCAAGTCATCAGTGACCCAGGGCTGTGGTGGAAGGAGGGTGCAGGTGGGAGGAGGAGGAGGGAGAGCTCAGGGCTGTGGCAGCTGGAGGTGTGGGGGGCACTGGTGGGGGGGAAGGGGGAGCCCAGGGCTGGGGCGGCAGGGAGTGGGGGGAGGGCACTGGTGGGGGAGAAAGGGGAAAGCCCAGTGCTGGGGCAGCAGGGAGTGTAGGGGGCGAGAGCTAAGGGCTGGGGCAGCAGGGGCGGTGTGAGGGGGAGCCCAAGGCTGGGACGGGGGAGCAGCCAAAATTTTTTTTGCTTGGGGCGGCAAAAAACCTAGAGCCAGCCCTGGATTCCGTGACTTCCGTGACTAATTTGTAGCCTTATTTATGAGTAAGGCAAGCAGGGTTTGGCATGAGGTGTCATCTTCAAAGCCTGTTTGGGAGCATTTAAATGCTAATGTGTATCTGTTTCCCCCTGCCCCCAAGGTTTCCTTTAAAAAATGGCCGGGTAGGTGCTGGGCATTAAAAGACAAAATCTATATTCCTGTGATGTTAAGGTTATATATTTAGACACAAGTAAGAGAACGTAAATGTTAACATTTTCATAGTAACACCCATATCTCATACATATGTATACATTTGATTACTAGCTATGCTATTCAATATTCAATATATCTAAATATTTAAACAATGTGAATGAGTGAATGACTCTCAGAACCTTTACATTTACACCTACTGTGTTTGTGTCTAAGTAACCTTGTTGTAATACCATAGGTTCTTGTATTTACGTTTAGAAACATTCCTGAACTCACTGTGTGTTCTGTTTTTCTTCCCTTGTTTTCACTGAGGGAACATTTGAATGATGATCGATTTCATCTGCTTCTGCTTATTCCCTACCTGTTTGTTTTTCTTCTACATGTGATATTGGAATAATCTCCACAGCAACCAATTTTGATGTCAGTGCCATGACTTCAGCCACATGTACACTTACACAAGTGTCAAGGTTCCTTCCCCACTCTGAACTTTAGGGTACAGATGTGGGGACCTGCATGGACACTTCTAAGCTTAGTTACCAACTTAGATCTGGTATCGCTACCACCACCCCCAAGCACTACTTTTCTCCCCTGGGTAGTCTTGAGAGACTTCACCAATTTCCTGGTGAACCTAGATCCAAATCCCTTGGATCTTAAACAAGGAGAAATTAACCATCCCCCCTCCTTTCTCCCACCAACTCCTGGTGGATCCAGATCCACCCCCTTGGATCTAAAAACAAGGAAAAAATCAATCAGCTATTTAAAAAGAAGGCTTTTAATTAAAGAAAAGAAAGGTAAAAGAAAACCCTCTGGGAGAGATTAGCATACCAGCTACTCTCACAGACAACAGATTCAAAACACAGAGGATGTTCCTCTGGGCAAAAACATTAATACACGCAAGAATACCCAAATTTGATAATTCCCTTAATGGTACCAAGACAAGTTACAAAGAAAATAAACGTAAACCTATTTATTCCTTTCTAAAACTTACTACTCTGATAAGAGGCTGGTTCCTTGATCTTTTTCACTCCGGCTGGAACTGAGACTCTAAACAAAGGAAAACTTCCCTCCTTCCGTTTGAAACATCTTGTTCCCCCATTGGTTCCTCTGGTCAGGTGTTAGCTAGGCTAGGTGAACTTCTTAACCCTTTACAGGTAAAAGAGGCATTAACCCTTAACTATGTGTTTATGACAACAAGCACCCAGGGAAGTGTGCAACCCACATGCCTCCTGGGTGTGGTGCTCATCCCCTGCTAGTGGCACTGAGACCACTTAGCTAAGGCTGTAGCAGACTTATTAACCTCTAAGAGATATGTGACTTTTAGCTCATGCAGTAGAGGCTCTCATGCATTTCGCTCCAAAGGTCTCAGGTTTGATGCTGCCCACTGATGACCGGGATCTATCGGTGTTACACTTGTCCCTGTACTGCTACTGCTGTCCACTGAATGTCCACATATGCTGTGCTGGGCATGGGTATTCACTGTACAGAGGCAAGTACCCATGTCCACAATGCCCCTTTTCAGTATGCAACAGTAGCACAACCATTTCTGGGACAGATCCCAGAGGCCTTTCCAGCACAGGAAACATGCTAGGAGACGCTTTGCTGCTTATTGCTGGTACTGAACGCTTCCATCACACACTTGCTCGCTGCCATCTCTCTCTTCTGTGAAACTGTACTGAAGATAAAGAACAAGTCCATGATGTTGTGGGTCTGTTCCTGCTACTGCTCAGAGGACAAATGTCTGTGCAGTCCAGTTCTGCATATTGGATGGAATGGGTCCACAATAACTTGAGACAGGCTGACTCAGAGTACAAATGAAAATTCATTGGGTCCCGTTGAATACCAGATTACAATTGTATGCGTATAGGTGGATCACCGCTTTCGGTCCTGGAGAACCAATACGGTATGGTGGGACCATATCATTTTGGAAACGTAGAATGATGACCAGTGGCAGCACAACTTCTGAATGAGGCAGCAGACCTTCAAGGAGTTATGTGAGCGTCTTGCGCCAACCTTCCATTGCGAGACCACTTGTTTTTGGAAACCCATTGCAGTGCAGAAGTGGGTGGCTATTGCCCTTTAGAATTTGGCAACACCTGACATTTACTGGTCAGTTGCAAATCAGTCTAGGATTGGGAAGTCAACTGTCAGGGTGGTTGTACAGGTTTGCCAGTATTGTAATATGCCCAAAGGTGGGCGCCATTACACAACTCCCTGATGTCACAGTGTCTGGAATGGCTCATGAGCAAGAATACCAACCCCAGGGCAGACTGTTAAGAAGCAGGACACAAATCCCAAACTGGCTGTGAGTTCTATACTTAGATTTCACCAACCATGTAACAAGCATAAACTCCTCAGGCACTATACAGCCTTACCACCGAGTCACAGACAGTAATCCCCTTGGGCATTCTGATCTATCTGTCTACCCAGGCAAGCTTGAATCTGTGATTGTTGTAAAGTGGCCATCTAAGATCACAAAATATTCAGGTTACTTTCACTCCCAAAGGACCACTCATTTACCCCAGGTAGGTTTTCACCTTGGATCTCACACCAAAGACAACACTTGTATCAATCCTGTTACAAACTAATGAACGGCTTGTTAACTGGGGGAAAATATGTTATTTACAAGACTAAGGCAGGTAAGCATACACGCACAATTGAGATACAATCTTAAATTCAGAAGGGGATAGAAGCTTCTACAATAACCAAGCTTTTATGTATCCTTTGAGGCTAACCCAAGCCAAGCAGCTTGAGATTTCTTGCTTATGTTTAGGAATCTTTGCCACATGGAGTCCAGACAGTGTAGAAAGACCCCAACTCCTTCTAGTCAGGGATTTTTATCCTCACTTCCCTAGAGTCCAAACTGATGGGACAAGTGCTTCGGCATGTAACCTGTTTTTTGGGTGGATGGGGAGAGCAATCAACAAAGTCTTTGTTCCACAATGACCCATTTGGATTTAAGTCATGTCTGATGGGCAGGAGACAACTCCTTCTATAAGAATCCAGCATTGTGCATTAGGTGGAGCTTTATTTTTCCTTTTTGAGTTACATAGCTTCAGAACAAGCATTTTACAGTTATAGATCAAACAAGTAAGTATTACCACATAGCATGGGATGCAAATATTATAAGTAGACTTAATACAGGCAGCATTCTACAAGCATTCCATAAAGTCTAAACATCAAACACAATCTTATTACACTAATATCTATTTTAACTATACTAACTAACAGGTAAGCCAGACTGGTCTCCAGCTATACATTTCTTCTGCAGTATGAAACTGTAAAAAAACCTGAGAGTCTCTGAATTAAGTTTAGAAGTGTGAGCAACAAGGATGATGTCATGGTGGGAATCTGCTATAGACCACAAGACCAGGGGGATGAAGTGGATGAGACTTTCTTCAGACAACTAACAGAAGTTACTAGATCACAGGCCCTGGTTCTCATGGTAGACTTCAATCACCATGACATCTGCTGAGAGAGCAATACAGCAGTGCACAGACAATCCAGGAAGTATTTCATCCTTTTACTATTACTCCAGTTTACAAGGTCATCCAGATCTTCCTGTAGGATATCCCAGTCCTTATCTGTATTGGCAATACCTCCTAGCTTTGTGTCATCCACAAACTTTATTAGCACATTCCCACTTTTTGTGCCAAGGTCAGTAATAAAAAGATTAAATAAGATTGGTCCCAAAACCGATCCCTGAGGAACTCCACTAGTAACCTCCCTCCAGCCTGACAGTTCACCTTTCAGTACAAACCATTGTAATCTCCCCTTTAACCAGTTCCTTATCCACCTTTCAATTTTCATATTGATCTCCGTCTTTTCAAACTTAGCTAATAATTCCCCATGTGGAACTGTGTCAAATGCCTTACTGAAATCAAGGTAAATTAGATCCACTGCGTTTCCTTTGTCTAAAAAATCTATTACCTTTTCAAAGAAGGAGATCAGGTTGGTTTGGCATGATCTACCTTTTGTAAAACCATGTTGTATTTTGTCCCAGTTACCATTGACCTCAATGTCCTTAACTCCTTTCTCCTTCAAATTTTTTTCTAAGACCTTGCATACTACAGATATCAAACTAACAGGCCTGTAGTTGCCCAGGTCACATTTTTTCCCCTTTCTTAAAGATAGGAACTATGTTAGCAATTCTCCAGTCATACGGTAGAACCCCTGAGTTTACAGAGTCATTAAAAATTCTTGCTAGTGGGCTTGCAATTTCTTGTGCCAGTTCCTTTAATATTCTGGGCCCCCTGATTTCGTCCCATTAAGCAGTTCGAGTTTGGCTTCTACCTCGGATGTGATAATATCCTCCATATCCTCATTCCCATTTGTTATCCTACCATTATCCTGAAGCTCCTCATTAGCCTCATTCAAGACTGAGGCCATGTATTTGTTTAGATATTGGGCCATACCTAGATTATCCTTAACCTCCACTCCATCCTCCATGTTTAGCAGTCCCACTTCTTCTTTCTTGGTTTTATTCTTATTTATATGGCTATAGAACCTTTTACTATTTTTAAGTCCCTTTGCAAGGTCCAACTCTACATGGATTTTGGCCTTTCTCACTTTATCCCTACATGTTCTGACCTCGATAAGGTAGCTTTCCTTGTCGATCACTCCAATCTTCCACTCCTTGTAGGCGCTCTGCTTTTTCTTAATCACCTCTCTGAGATGCTTGCTCATCCAGCTTGGTCTACAACTCCTGCCTATGATTTTTTTCCCCTTTCTTGGGATACAGGCTTCTGATAGTTTCTGCAACTTTGACTTGAAGTAATGCCAGGCCTCCTCCATCTTCAGATCCCCAAGTTCTTCAGTCCAATCCACTTCCCTAACTAATTTCCTTAATTTTTTAAAGTTAGCCTTTTTGAAATAAAAAACTCTAGTCACAGATCTATTTTTGTTTATCCTTCCATTTAGTTTAAACTGAATTATCTCATGATTGTTCGAACCATTTCTACATCCATTTCTTCTATGAGGTCCTCACTACTCACCAAAACCAAATCTAAAATGGCATCCTGTCTTGTTGGTTCAGCAACTACTTGGTGAAGGAATCCATCAGCTATCACATCTAGGAAAATCTGAGCCCTATTACTATTACTAGCACTTGTCCTCCAGTCTATATCTGGGAAGTTAAAGTCTCCCGTGATCACACAATTCCCATTAGTATTTACTTCATTAAAAACATTAAAAAGGTTTAATTCAAAGCACTCTGCATCTGCAAGTGTAGCCATGCCCTAAGAGTGTCACTGCTAAATACAAGATCAAGCAGATAGTTTAGCATAAGTAGTTATTCTAAGGGACCATTCAAGATGAAGTGGCTCATTAACACCCCTTCTAGCGGTAGAACAAAAAGGGTTACAGATTGTTGTAATAAGCCATAAATTCAGTGTCCTTATTAAGACCATTATTTTCAGTGTCTAGCAAAGTTATGAATTTAAGCTCCCAGGCTCATCGTTTGAAAGTGTTAGTTTGTGCAGTTTTCCTTGGAGGATGAGTGCAAATAGGTCAGACATAGAGTGATCACTTTGTGAGAAGTGTTCACCCACAGGCATAGAATCATAGAAGATTGGGGTTGGAAGAGATCTCAGGAGGTCATCTAATCCAACCCCATGCTCAAAGCAGGGCCAACACCAACTAAATCATCCCAGCCAGGTCTTTGTCAAGGCAGGCCTTAAAAATCTCTAAGGATGGAGAATCTACCACCTCCCTAGTTAACCAATTCCAGGGCTTCACCACTCTCCTAGTGAAAAAGTTTTTCCTAATATTCAACCTAGACTCTGCCTCACTGCAACTTAAGACCATTGCTCCTTGTTCTGTCATCTGCCACCACTGGGAACAGCCGAGCTCCATCCTCTTTGGAACCCCCCTTCCGGTAGTTGAAGGCTGCTATCAAATCCCCCCTCACTCTTGTTTTCTGCAGACTAAATAAGACCAGTTCTCTCAGTCTCTCCTCATAAGTCATGTGCTCCAGCCCCCTAATCATTTTTGTTGCCCTCTGCTGGACTCTCTCCAATTTGTTCACATACTTTCTGTAGTGCCCAAAACTGGACACAATACTCCAGATGTGCCCTCACCAGTGCCAAATAGAGGGGAACAATCACTTCCCTTTATCTGCTGGCAATACTCCTACTAATGCAGCCCAATATGCCATTAGCCTTCTTGGCTACAAGGGCACACTATTCACTCATATTCAGCTTCTTGTCCACTGTAATTCCCAGGTTCTTTTCTGCAGAACTGCCGTTTAGCCAGTCGCTGTCCAGCCTGTAGCTGTGCACAGGATTCTTCTGTCCTAATTGCAGGACTCTGTACTTGTCCTTGTTGAACCAACCTCATCAGATTTCTTTTGGCCCAACCCTCCAATTAGTTTAGGTCACTCTGGACCCTATCCCTATCCTCCAACATATCTACCTCTTCCCCTCAGCTTAGTGTCATCCGTGAACTTGCTGAGGTTGAAATCTATCCCATCATCCAGATCATTAATGAATATGTTGAACAAAATGGGCCCCAGAACCGACCCTGGGGTGCTCCACTTGATACCAGCTGCCAACTACATGGAACCCTTGATCACTACCTGTTGAGCCCAACAATCTATTCAGCTTTTATCCACCTTAGAGTCCATTCATCTACTCCATACTTTTTTAACTTGCTGGCAAAAATACTCTGGGAGACTATAAAAAGCTTTGCTAAAGTCAAGATATATCACGTCCACCACTTTCCCTGTATCCACAGAGCCAGTTATCTCATCATAGAAGGCAATCAGGTTGGTCAGGTATGACTTGCTGTCATAAATATAGAGAGAAAGGTAGCATACAATCCCTCCTTAGCAGCTGTACTGAATCTCCTTACCTGTAAGGGGTTAATCAGTTCAAATAACCTAGCTGGCACCTGACCAGAAGGACCAATGATGAAAGAAGATAATTTCACATTGATGGGGGGGGGTTAGTTTGTGTCTCTCTTTATTTGTTCCCCCTCTGGATGGAGGGAGAAACCAAGCAGGAACAACAGCTTCTGAAAATATACCTGGAATGAGCCATCTAAAATAATCTCAGGAAGGCAAGATTGGCAACAGTGCCAATTAGGTATTAGGACTGTTGCTTGTAAAGCAACAGTCAAGGCAGAGCATTACAAAGACCAAATCCATGGCTCTCAGAATATCCTGGGTCAAGACTGTCACACAACTGCACAATTTTCTGACAGTGCAAAGGAGAGTATGCTGTCTCCCACATAAAGGGACTTCATAGAAGACATTTATATTGGGGACATGCATCCCAGAACTCCCTCTTGAATCTCAAAATTCTTCAGAAAATGGAATTCCCACTCTCCATCCAGCTCTGCCTATGGCTTTGCATTACTCTTCTTCTTAACATGCAACTTGCACTGAGGTCAGTAGGAGAGCGGGATAAAAACAGAATTTCGAATACACCTCTGTGATGATATTTGATTGCTGTTCTCTATTATTGTAATCACGTCTGTGTCGTTCTTCACATTTAGAGAGACAAGATGGGTAAGCTCATATCTTTTATTGGACCAACTTCTGTGGGTGAGAGGGAGAGAAAAGCTTTTGAGCTACACAGAACACCTCTCTGACAACGCACCGCTAGTTGTCACCTACCGACCCAGACTGGAAAGTATATGGATATCATCAAACAACTACAACTTGTACTCAATGGGGAATCTATCCTGAAATAAATTTTTCCTGAATCCCCTGTTCTGATCTTCAGACAACCCCTCAACCTCTTCAAACTCATGATCAGAAGCAAGCTCCCCATATACCAGGACACACCAACTCAAAACGGCACCAGACGCTGCCAGAATAACAGAAG
The DNA here is from genome assembly GCF_025201925.1 of Gopherus flavomarginatus. Classification (NCBI taxonomy): domain Eukaryota; kingdom Metazoa; phylum Chordata; order Testudines; family Testudinidae; genus Gopherus; species Gopherus flavomarginatus. Next base: position 156,555,062 of record NC_066620.1, on the reverse strand, counting down.
CAAAACCTGCAGACATATTTCCACTGCGACAATCATCAATATACCGCACAACACACCTTTCAAAATCCATGGCTCCTACACTGGCCTATCACAACATGTGGCGTACCTCATGCAGTGCACTAAATGCCCCTATAACAACTGTGTGGGTGAAACCAGATAAACAGTACACTCTTGAATGAACTTGCATGGGAAAATGGTGAAAGACAAAAGCACCACATCACCTGCGAGTGAACACTTTTCACGAACGATCACTCTATCAGTCCTCATCCTCCAAGGAAACCTGCACAACACTTTCAAAAGTTGAGTTTGGAAGCTTAAATTCATAATTTTGCTAGACCCTAAAAATAATTGTCTTAATAAAGACACTGGATTATGGCTTATTACTGTACAACAATCTGTAACTCACTAACTCCCCCTTTTTGAGGCTATGGCTACAGGGTGGTTAACAGGCCACTTCACCTTGAATGGTTCCTTAGAATATGTGCTAATTACTTATGCTAAACTATCTGTTCAACCTTATATTTAGTTGTAACACTCTGAGTATCTTTCCCATACCTAAAGAAGAGCTCTGTGTAGCTTGAAAGCTTGTCTCTCAATAAAAGATATTACCTCACTTACCTTTTCTCTCTAATATCCTGGAACTGAAATAATCTACATGTTCTTCAACTAGATATTCTACAACTACACATTCTTCAAATTTAACACTTCCAGACTTTTAAGTTATTGGAGGGGCATAACAAAAGCTAAAAGACGTCATCAAAAACTAACAGAAAAACCACAGTACTGCAAGTACTAACAGAATAACACTTTCAACGTTATGTCCATACCATGTCACCCTCCACGCTACTTAGTTGGTCATTCTGTAGTCGAGAAAAAAGAATCTTATTTGGAATGATTTTAAAAATTTCAAAGATGCAAACAGCTCACCTGTTCTTGGCAAACTTGGGTACACAGTTTGATTTCAATTTAGATTACTACTGAATAATTTAGAACCTCAGTAGTTGCTGATGGAGAGTTCAGGTAAAGGCCAAATTCCGCCCTGTGTAGTACTATTGATGTCAATGGGGTTTCATGGTGCAAATTAGGGCATATTTTTATCTCCTTTAGGAGGAAGGTATGCTTTTAATAAATGCAGAAGTTGTGATGCTTGTGTAGATGAGTGATATGTGAATACCATAATCCCAGGAATTCACCTGTTCCCCATCTCTTTCTGCAAACTTGTTCTCCTGGATCTAAACTTTAATTTTGAAAAAGTTGTTTCTAGCCCTCATGGTTGTGAAGAGAGGCACCTTGAAAACATGAACCAAGTGCAAACCAATCCAGCGTTGTCTGCCTGAGTCTAGAGAGTCTTAAATTATAGTTCTAAGTCATGCAGACTCTCCCTTTCATCACTTGGGGTGTCGGCTCTGAAACTTTAAGATGATAACGTAAATGTTAACTTTTAACTATTGTAGCGCTGATCATTTTATCAGAAACATTCAGCAAATGTGCTTCTCTTGTAATTGCCACTTAGGTACCAAAAGGCCCAGCTGTCCCATATCCAGCTGCCTACTCACCAAGTTTCTTCCTTCGCAGCTTGTACAAGGAAGTTGTGTGTCATCAATACAAAAATTCCATGGCATACTGGAATCTGAAAACGTGGACATAGCATCAAATAAATTAAATTTTAAAAGAAAACTAAGTAACACTGGGATTGCGATTGTTCTATTTATATTGAGGTAGTGCTCAGTGAGTCCCCATCACTAGGTGCTGTGCAAACTCAGAGGAAGACGTTTTCTTTCAGTCTAATTTGTGCCAAGACATAGCAAAGAAGTATGTCAAACATGAGAGAGAAAGGGTAGATGGATAGGACAGATATTAAGGGGAACATCAATAAGATCATGTGGCTACATAAGCAAGCTAAGTGCATGACATGTTGGTTCTGAATTTTTTTTTATTTAAATGTATCTATGGGGGTAGCAGTGGATGAGGCTGAAAGGCAGAATGGAGGAGTTAGAAGCAGGAGGAGGAAGGAACCGGGGAATGATGGAGGGGAAAGTGGGAAGGATTAAGATTGGTAAGTGGAGGAAGGCTAGCAGCAAAGGCACAGTGAAAGAGGAGTGCAGACCAAACAACTAGTCAGCAGTTAGAAAAGAATGTCTAGAGTTCAACTTGCCCAATGTATTCCACGGACATCATTGGTCCATTGGTGCTGAAAGCGACTCTTCCTGCCATGCTTATGCTGAAGCTGCTTTGGAATGTTTGTTGCTGGGGAGCAGCTGTGCCTGTCAGGGATGAGATGGTTGGCATAGCAGGGATATCGTGAGGCTTGATAACCCGAGGAGAGGATGTTCTGTCCAAATCTGTGGTAGGCACACAGAGTGACTTGTATTATTCATTTTCATATTTCATTTACAAACCTCTAGTTCATTTAAAATGAAGGTGATGCAGTATTTCCAGACTGCCACACCAGTGTACCACAGAAAATAGGGAGTTTACCATGGAATGTAGGGCCAGCATGCTGCAGAATATACTGGGTCTGGTGAGTGGTAATACAGCTCTACTCATATGGGATCTTTTGTTTTGAGGGAGTATGAATGGCAGTTTCTCAGCTTGTCAGTTTTGTGGCTACCCCTGAATCAATCAGTAACTCCATGCTTGTAACTGCTAATTACACAGTTGTTTGGGGGCGATCAGTGCTGCCAGCTTGATGGATTGTATACACAAAAGTTTCTTCCTTCACCTCATGTGATGCATCTTGATCAGACTCATCACTATCTACACAATCACCCTTTTAGAAATGGTGGTTGCTGTTTGATTTTGTCTTGTACGAAGTTCTGAAGTCTGTTGATTTGTAATGACATGAGAGGAGACCTATGTGAATTACTGATATTTTTTTAATGCACTGCCTGAACAGAAAAATTAAAACATAAACAGTGTTTGGGTCGACCCAAAACATTTTTTTTCAAATTCTATACAAATTCATGAAATATTTTTGTCGACCTGTATCTGCATTTTCAGTGAAAAATAGTTTAGCCCAAACAAATTTGCCCAGCTCTACATAGACTATCACTTGACTGACATTAGCCTCTGTCATAAACAGATAGTTAAGGGTTAATGTCTCTTTTACCTGTAAAGGGTTAACAAACGGGGAACCAACCACTTGACCAGGGGACCAATCAGGAGACAAGATACTTTCAAATCTCGTGGAGGGAAGTCTTTGTTTGTGTTTTTTGGTTTTGCTTTGTTCTCTCTGGGTCCTGGAAGGGACTGGACGTGCAACCAGGTTTCTTGCCAATCTCCCTGCTACAGTCTTTTATGGTGAGTAATTTAGTAAGAAAGGCGGTTATAGTCTTTTGATTGTTTCTGTATTTGCAAATGTGTAGTTTGCTGGAAGTATTTTAAATTGTATTTTGCTGGGGGGGAGGCTTCTTTCTAGTTTTTATAAGCTGACAGACCCTGTAACTTTTTACCATCTAAATTGCAGAGATAAACTTTTACCTTTTTTCTTTCTTTTTATTAAAAGTTTTGCTTTTAAGACCTGTCTGATTTTTTCCCCCTTGTTGAGGCTCAGGGAATTGAGTCTGTACTTAACAGGGAAGGAGAAGGGAGGGGAAGGGTGGAATCCCTTTGTTTTAGATTCACGGAGCGTGAATCTGTCTCTCTCTCCAGGAGACCTAATTTCTCTGTGTTGTGATTCAAGAAGTTTGAATCACAGTAATCTTCCAGGGTAACCCAAGGAGGGGAAGGGTGACAAAGGCAACGGTGAGGAAAGGGGTTTACTTTCCTTGTGTTAAGATCCAGGGGGTCTGGGTCTTGAAGGTCCCCAGGGAAGGTTTTGGGGGGACCAGAGTGTATCAGGCACTCGAATTCCTGATTGGTGGCAGCTTATCAGATCTAAGCAGGTAATTAAGCTTAGGGGAATTCATGCTAGTACCAATATTTTGGACGCTAAGTTTCAGAATTGGGAATTACATTATGACAGCCTCATGATCTTTTTTTTTTTCTTCACAAATGCCAGTTTTTCCTTTTCATGGAGAGCCCCCTTACTTGTAAGGCTATGGTTAGCTACCCTTATAGACAGGATTTTGTCTTTCTAGTAATATTCTTTGTTATACATTTGTAGATTGTTCAGTTCACTCCTCATTTCTGGGGGCTAGTCTACACTGCACCACAGAGTGGACTATGGAAGTATGAATTGCAGAGTGCATGGAAGTGTTGCACTGTAACTGCCTCATGTGGACGCACAAACTAAAAGGTACCTAGTTCATGTCAACATAGTTGGTATGTTTGAAAGAGGACTATGTTAGCACAAACTAGATACCTTTTAGTTCAAGCCAGCCCTTCATGGGGCAGTTATAGGACAACACTTTGGTGTGCCCTGCAGTTCAAACCTCCACAGTCCACACTGAGGTTCAGAGTAGACATAGCCTAGAGGATGTCACTCCATATCCAGTCCTCTACCAGGTTACAAGAGTTCCATATGAGTGACAGCCGTCCCTAGATATCATCTTCATAATTTCATGGATTTTCAGAAAGCTAATCCTCTTTCATGTTATCATCTCGCTCATAAAATTTCAGTATTTTGGCTGTGTCCTCCTACAATGGACATACTCATTCACTGATTAGCATTATGTGGTTTTGTAGATATAAACATTTATCTGGTTTGTGATAAAACTTCAGGCATGTTAATCTATACCGGATAATTTTCAATCTGTGCTTAACAGCAATAAACTCAACACTTTGTCATATTTAGTGGTGTTAATTAATATGCAAATTAGATACAATTAACTCAGGCCTAAATAGAGACTGGGGATGGTTGGGTCATGACACTAATTGAATCGATTTCCCTATGTTAAGTTCTCCGCATACCTTCTATGGATCATCTTAATTATCACTTCAAATGTTTTTTTTCTCCTGCTGATGATAGCTCATTTCAATTGATTAGACTCTTCCTGTTGGTATGCATACTTCCACCTTCTCATGTTCTCTGTAGGTATAAATATCTCCTGTCTGTGTGTTCCATTCTATGCATCCAAAGAAGTTAGCTGTAGCTCACGAAAGCTCATGCTGAAATAAATTTGTTAGTCTCTAAGGTGCCACAAGTACTCCTGTTCTTTAAGTCGTTACTAGTACTATATTTCAGTTTCATTTGGTGCATGCAGCTGAATGAATGTATATATGTCACTCATGTTTGTGGCCTAATTATGTTGTTCTCATGTGAAGGGAAGAGCAATAAATACCTATGTTTTTTGTTTTGTTTTGTTTTTAAAGCATAATGGGCATGTTTTGGCCCCATACTTCATAACTAAGGAAATTCCTGTGTAACTGCTTGCAGCACTATCTTGTCATGTTTACGAGAAACTGGTAGATGGCAGATTCTTTTTGGAAAAGGGGTTATGGAACACAGTGATTGCCTAGCAGTTAGCCTATTATCACCTGTGACTGTTTATAGCAGGGCCACTGACATAGGTTTATTCTAAAACAATAGCAAACACTGTTGTTGGGGAAGTTGTTTTGTTTTTTTGATATGTCCAGAGTGATTCAATCATATATCACATTTGTTTTAATATATATTACAAAAACACTGACAGAGACACATCACTCATTGCCTTTATTGTGGCATTACCATTCGTTAATTTCTGTGCCTTGCTTATATGACGTTAACTAGCTGTTCTGTCATAAAGAAATTGTTGCTCCTTTCCTCTGACTCATTGAGTAGAATCCTTTGAATATGACTATGTGTGGATTAAGGTTCTACTCATCAGGATAAAGGGTGGGAGAATTAGATCCTAACTGGGCCAGCTATCACTGGCCAAATTTACCAAACTGTGATATCCCAGGTCTCGAACCTGGGGAGTTCCCAAACAGCCACTGCATCCTGGCCTCCACCCAATGTCTACTGAAACCTGGTGGGCCAAGAAGTTAGTAGGACTACAGCCACAGCCAAGGCACCACTCATTCCAGCCCTGACTGGAGGATTGCCCAGACTGCACCAATTGGTCCAACCACATTATTTAAGATAGAAGGCGGCACAGGAAGTTGTCTGAGAAACAAGGTTATTTCCTGTTTTTAATGCTTTGGACCCTGCTTGTGTCTGCTGTGCTTCTGGCTCCTGCCTTCTGCCTGCCTTCGCTCCTGTTCCCACTGTGCTCCTGCTCCATGCTTGATCCTAGCTTCTCCCCCAGTTCCTGCCCTTACCTCACTTCCACCATCAGTTATCAGTCTTAGCTCTGATCCCAACTTGCCCCTTGGTTCTGGCATTTGGTATCTGACCTCAGCTCCACCTTCATCTTCGATTCCTGACTCTGACTTGACTTCTCTGGCTCTAGTAATTGACAGTTAACTCTGGTGCCATCCCTTGGCTTTGTTTCTCAACCTGGCTGCCTGCTCCATCCACTAGACCTGACTCCTGCTCTGACTACTAGGCCAGTCTATAGCACAAACTTGGGTACCTAAATCCATATTTAGGCACTTAATTACTGTAAAAGTGCCCTATTTTTCACAGACAGTGCACACCCACAACTACCATTCTCTTCTTAGTAAATTGCAGATGTTCAGCACCTCTGAAAATTGGGACCCCATAGTATTAGATGCCTAAATATGGATCTAGGTATTGAAATGTAGGTACTCACATTTGAAAATGTTGGCTCTTAGTTATACTTGCACTTAATATTACTCTCATAGGAACAGATTTGGTCTTATTTCACCTAATGTCTTGGCCCCAAAACAGGTACTGTAGGTTACATGGCAGCCCCAGAACCAGAAGAACTCTCAATGGTGACAGCGTAATTCCTTGTGTTTTTCATAAACATGATATCATCCTCAGCCCAGTAGCTCAGTGCCTCTCCAGTGAAGTCTGTATGAGAGAGATGCTTCTGTCAGGTGCTCGCTCAGGTTGTCAATGTTTGTTTCCAACTGCAGAGTGGTCTGAAGAGGACACAGAAGCAAAATGAGGACAGACACGTGCATGGAATGAAGTAGCAGGCCACAATTTTTATCAAACTTGAACATGGGGAAGGTCACTACCTGCCCATCAACCACACTTTCCTATATGAGGCATTTAATCAGTTCCAGTGCAGGGCTCCTTACCATATAAGCCATAATGTGGGGTAGGCTCTCTTCAGCCTACCCCCACAGCCTACTCCCTAGCCTCTCTCTGTATCTTAGTACTCTCCCCCGCCATGAGAAGGACAGCAGGTGCAGCAGGGTGGAGACCTCAGCCAGTGAGGGCCACCAGGTTTGACCTCCACCCATGAAGCCTACAAGGTCTCACCCTATCACATGTGCCCAAGGTCCATGACCAAACTCCCAGGTGTTTTACCTCTTGGAATCATTCATTCTGTTCTCTGAACCTCAATAGAAACCAGCCACAACTTGCAACAAATGAACAACTCTACTCCACTAACTCAGTTAGCTCCTAAGTGCATTTACTTAACCTATTGTTGCTTGAAGGTGCTATGAGAAGGGCAAAAAACTTCCTGGTCTGCAGTTAGCTCATGGGAGAAAAAAAAAATCCTTCCCAACTCCCTAAACAGAAAATCATTTAGATCTGCACCATCTTACAGCTTGTGTTCCAATTCCTAGTTGGGGTGGGTAAGGTGGGCTGCTGAAACAGAGGTAAAAGAGACTCCACATGGCCTCTGATGGATTAAATCCTAGGAGTTGGGAAATGCTGGCCAATCAGTGCCCCTTTGGCCAATGGGAGCCAAAAAGTTCCAGTGGGGGAGGAACTACCTATTGGCCCTTGTCAAGTGTCTTCCTGTCTTACTGCTGGGGTTCTCCCCTCTTGCACCGCCATCCCCATCAAGTTCCCCCACCCGTTGATGTGGGTAGATCACATTTATCAAAGCTTTCACCTTCTCCTTTGAATTATTTCCATTTGCATTTAAATTTTCAAAGTCACTCCTTCAGTCCTTCACCGCACTGACAGACTGCAGGAGTTTGTCTCACCTTGTATCCTGTTTGTTAGCAGGATTCTCCTTAAAGTCCTGGCATAAACAGGAAGGATAGTGATTGATGATGAATTACATCAGCCCTTCCTTGATTTTCTTGTGCACTAAAATTCATCTTCCAATTATTTGCAAGTGTGAACCCAGACTGTGATACCACAACAATTGACCTGTGCTGAAGAGCATCATGATGAATCATAAAGTACCTGATAATGGACTGTCTCCAGGCAAGTTTCTAGTGTAATTCCCCTTTTATTTTTTTCTTAAGGAAATAAGGCAATAGTCATTATGCAGGAAAGAATAAACTATAATTCCACTCATGTAAAAATATTCAGAGCATTCAACGAGCAGAGGAAGGCTCTTTTTCTGTGTGAACATTTTCTTTCTTTCTTTTTTCTGATTGGTGCACTCATTCAATAAATGATTACAGGATTCATCCTCAATGTTCCTTAACTTCATTCAGAAGCTATTTAGTCACTAAGTAATTTGCCAGATTTTTTAGACAGACTTTTATATGTCAGGTGTTCAGTGTAAACACTGACTCTTTGGGAAAAGAAAAAGAAAAACAGGAAAATCACTGTCACAGACTTCACTCCAAATCCCTAATCTCTTGTCTAGTCAGCGCTTTAACTGATGCCCAGTGTTACATCACAGTGGTGCAATGTTTCTCAGATTATCTTGAGAAAGTCTTGGGTGCTAGGGATAGATTTCAAAGACTGTCCTGTTTGTGCTGGCTAATGAGAAGTTAGAGATCTGCCCATACTGAGGGTACTTTGGTAACTTTCCTTCTAGAGGCCTTCTCCATGTTTGTGTGAGATTTTAAGAGAAAGGATCACACATGGTCTGGTATTGTTTTCTGCCTCGTTTTGTCTCTTTTAATTTTCCTCTAATTAGGGAGGTACAGTAGAGTCAGATGGCTGCTGTTTTCTAGACTTTCCTGATTAGTAGACTTTCCTGGTTGAAAACTGGAATTTCTGCTAGAAAATTTGAATTTTTTTTCATAATTGGAATAAAAAGCCAAAATTTCCTGCAGAATAAAAATTCTTAAATATTTCAATTTGGAACCACCAAAATCTTTTGTTTAAATTTTGGCAAGGTAAAAACATTATGTTTTTAAAATGTTGATTCATTGTAGCTTTTATATTATATTAAAATATAGTATGTGTTTTATATAATATTAAAATTATATAAATGTAATAGTGTAATTTTACTATATTATAGAAGTCTAAACAAAATTAATCAAAATGATAGTCAAAGTAAAGCCTTTATCTTGCTGAAATGAAACATTTCATCATTACTGAAATCAATTTAATCAAAAATTGAATCAAATTCACATGTTCCCATGATACATTTTGATTTTGACTAAACTTCATTTTTTGACAGAAAACTGTTTTATCAAAAAAAAATTTCAACCAGTTTTACTGATTAGTTAGTTTAACATCTGCCCCATTTTCACAGAATACAATGGGAAAATTGTCATTTAATTGCATTATGGGGCTTTTCATTCTTGCTGGGAGCTGTTTCCCCCTATGTTTGTGGACTATAAACCTAAGCTTTCCATATTAAATTTGTGTTTTGAGATAATGAGTGGTCCTTCACTTAAGTTTTCATGGCTCATCCCAAATCTTTACTCAGCCCAGACCACTTAGGAACAAAAACAAAGCTTCCAATTTGACATGGAGTTTCCAATCTCTTAGATCCAGATTCTGACCCCCTGACACATTTGAGTAATATCATACAGGTCCTTAAGTAGTCCAATTGTGATCAAGACAAGATATACCAGACAAACAGAATTGCAGTTAAAATAGCAGGAAAGAAACTGAAAATTCAGAAATTTCACAGTCACATTATTTATGCAACATCTGGGTATTTTAATAAATTACAGTCTTCAATTTTTCTTCACTTTCAATTCCTGCTGATGAAAAAAAATTCTTAATAAAATTATTTACATTCTGCCTCTTTAATCTTTCTTGGATCCAAAGTGCTATTTAAAAAAACAAAACAAAACAAAAAAACTTTCCTCCTGCAGCTTTGCTCAATCAGCTGTTACCTTTTTAATCTATGAAACTTTTCATGTTGTGCAGATCAGATTTCAACCTAGCAAGGGTCTCTATTTTCTTAGTCTTCTTTACTTCTTTCTCATCATCCTTTAGAGTGGAAATGTCTTAATATCACTTTCTAATTAAAATAGATAGAAGAATTTTCTCTCCACTTCTAGCTGCAGGAAGAAAGGTCTTCCCCTGGGTATTCTGACTCTCTCTTAATTATGCCCCAAAATTTGAGTCAGGTTTTTGCTGCTCAAACTAATTTTGCTTTCCAACAATTAGAGATCGCATAGTATCCAAGAAAGTGTTTGAAACACTGGAGGAAACTTGGGAAAATTGTTCTTGTGGTGTGTAGTCAGGAATGCATAACTGCTGCTGCTTAGTGAGGAAAAATGACACATGCTCAGAACAGAAGATGAGAGAAGCTTAGCAGCAGCAAGATAAAAAGAGGGAAACTGCTTTCTGACTCTAGGACTGACTGATCTGTTTCATTTGCAAATATCATGGAACTGCCAGCCATGTCTACTAGCTATGTGCAGTAAGTGTAGATGTAGTATGTGGCATTTAGTGAAGATGAATTTGCCGTAGCAGAGGTTCTCAGTCAAAATACAGAGTTATTGAAAGATTTTTTTCTCTCTAATTTGACATTTATGGTCAATAAAAGATGTTGATAATGTAATGGTGGATCTTCAGAGCTCCCTCCTTTTCCAAGCTCATTATCCATATGAGAAGGTGCACATGTCTTTCAGTGTCCTCTGAGCTCTGCTGCAGCCCGCCCCAATGATATCACCTGAAGGAGACCCTGTGGAGCCAGCCAATGACTGATTAGTTTCCTGCCAGGGTTGAGAGGTAGTTCAGGGAGTCAGTACTAGCTGAAAATCATTAGGTGTAGCTGAGCCCATTTAGCTCAGCACTTTGAAGAAAGGAAAGCTGTTCTGAAGGTGTGTGCTGCCCAGGAAAAGGGAGATGTGGGAAAACATACCAGCTCCCCAGGATGGTTTGTACTTTTTGAATGTATTGCGTATAAAATTGCATGGAAGCTGGAGACTTTAGTCAAATTATAGTCAATTTCGGTTAACCAGAACTCCTGCCACAAAAGCTCACCGGGACAGGGTGAGTTTGTGTTCCAGGTCAGTCTTATGAGTCAGAGATCACATGTGTGAAGTGTTCCATGCTCTGAAGGAGACTTGTCTGGGTGGAAGCAAGGAATGGATCAGCCCTGTTCTGTACTTGACAACACTTGCAGACTGGCTCTGGGGAGACTGCATGTAGTAGCTGCTGCTTGTGAGCACATTTGCCTAGCACAACTTGCATCTGCCTGATTCACCACTCTGTAGGCAGGATCTTTCCAGCAACAGCTAACCAGATAGTGTGTCTTGATGATCCCCCTCCAAGCACTTCCCCAATACAACAGTGGTATCCTCAACAGCCATTTTCCTTAGGCACAATCAGCTATTCAGATCTGATTTTAAAAAAATCTTTAATACAGTAAACCACATTCTACCCTCAATTACCCAATTAATTCCATTAAATCTATTTTTATGTTACTGCTGTCAACAGTTCTAGCATATTCCGTGCCAGGTCAAACCAGCAAACTAAATTAGAAAACTCAGATCCCTGCCCAATAAAATATGCATTGGCAGATCAGCACAGGTCAAAGGTTACTACAGAACTCAGCAGTAGGGAATGATGCAAAGATGACATTAAGCATTAGGAAGTTACATTTACTCTAGTTAATAATGAAAGTAATTTATGTAATTTGTATCATTTTAATTCCAATTGACAGTTTTCTAATCTGGGTCTGAAGAATGAGATAGGGATGGGAAGTGCTAAACCAGAAGCCACTACAGGGAAACTTTATTTTAAAATATTTGGGAACTTAAAATAGAAATATGAGGAGTGGGGAGAGGTTGGATACTGCGTTGAGAAAAGGTAAAAATGTTAGGAATTTGTTTCACTTGACTCTCAGAATTATAAACTGAGTAAATAATGACTTTAATTTGAATCACCCCTTGAATTTAGAGGGAACACAATGCTCTTCACAAATGTAGCTACATCCGTTTTCAGGGAAAACACCATTCACTACTGAAATGCCATCTCTTCTGTAATATTATGCAACTCTTTAGGTTAGGAGATTGAAAGACTAATACGCTGAACCTGCATTATCATCCACAAATCTGGACCCCCTAAAGTCATGCAAACTTCACTGGAACTCTGTACAGGCTCAGAGGTCTGCACTAGGGGGATTGTGATGCAAGATCAAAGTCTAATACTGTATTCACCTGAAATGGCATAGGAAATTTAGGACCAATTCTACACTATCTGCCTGGTCGGGCTGCTGTACCTGCATGGAGCCCCATTGATTTCATGGAGTTCAATGGGGGTGCAGCAGTCCACCTAAGCAACTCATGTTGCAAGAATGGGGCCTTAGATCAGCAGAATATAATTTCCCAAATTCACCTTTTAATAAGGAAATTGGGGTGAACACCCCTACTTTTGTAAAAAATACCATGGAAACTTCAGTGACTACAGATGTTCCTGAACTTGGTTTCTCATATCTTACAGATGAAGTATCCAGTAGCACCAAAGGTCATTGGTTCTGTAGTAAACCAGAAAGAAGACTGACACCTTCTAAATAATCAATGCCACTTCTGCTGCACCTAGCTTCTCCAATGTGGATTGCCATCTAACTACTGACCAGGTCTGAACCCGATTCGTTTATTGTTGTGACAAGATTATAGCCTAAGGTAACATAGCTAAAATAAATAGTTTAAAAGTGGTTTTTTAGCAAAACAATATCATTCCTGCAGTTCATATATGAATTAATTATTTTTCTTATTTGAAATCTTAGCTGCTTAGTATTTTAGAGTACTGCAGTTTTCCAAAACCACAGTTTAAGATGGTGTTATTTGCCTTTGAGTAGATAATGATCTGGCTGTTTAAACAGATGGCTTTTCTTTATTTTTAGCAAACTCTCTTTGTAGTTCTGTTGGAGGGGGGATATAATTTGCACCTAGAAGTGTGTCATTTCAAACTATTGCTCCTTTTACAAATTGTGAGAAGAAACTTAAAAGGACATAGGAAGATCCACTGAAAACATTTTTTTCCTTCTTCTGGCTTTCTTCAATGTCTAGACAACACTGAAATTATTTTTTAACACATTTTTATCTCCTTGCTCCATACTCCATGTTGTGAAGGGGGGAAAACACATTTATTCCTAAAAATGAAATTGCTTTTAGGTAGCTAATCGCTCTCCCACAACCAATCTTCAGCTCAGAGAGACAGACAGTTTTGGAGATCTCTGTAAGTTAAACAGTCCCAATCTCGTCTCTCTTAGAAGAAGAGTTTGTCCATGCTCTTAATCTTTCTCATTGCCAATGTCTGAACCCCTTCTAATTCTACTGTATCTTTTCTGAGATAGGATGAAGTGAATAAAGTATTGCAGGCAAAGAGGACTGATTTTTATAAATATGGCATCATATTTTCCATATTATTCCCCATCCCATTGCTTGTGCATCCTAACGTGTTTGTTTTTCACTGCTACTGCACATTGGGCAGAGGTCTTCATTGAGCAGTCCATCATGGTGCCTAGATATTTTTTTCTGGCTTGATACAGTTAATTTAGAATCTGGTGTTGTGAAGGTTCAAATTATTCCCTCCACAGTCAACCTGTGGAACTCTTTGCCAAAGGATGTAGCGAAGGCCAAGACTAACAGGGTTCAAAAAAGAACTACAGAAGTTCTTGGAGGATAGGTCCATCAATGGCTATTAGCCAGGATGGGCAGGGATGCAAAACCATGCTCTGAAGTGTCCCTAGCCTCTGTTTACCAGAAGCTGGGAATGGGCAATAGGGGATGGATCACTTGATGATTACCTGTTCTGTTCATTCCCTCTGAAGCGCCTGGCATTGGCCATTGTCAGAAGACAGGACACTGGGGCAGATGGACCATTGGTCTGACCCAGTATGGCCATTCTTATGGCCAATGTGATCTATGTTTTAATTTGGAAGCACTGCCATCATTTTGGCCATTCAGCTAGTATGATTAGGTCCATGTGTAGTTCCTCATAGAGTTCCTCGCACTTTGAGCTGGAGCTCAAAGAGACATACCTGTGCAAGCTCTGATTGAGCTAGTGCATTAAAAATAGAGTATAGCTGCCGCAGCAGGTAGAGCTAGCTGCCCCAAGTATGTAGGCATCCAAGGTACTAGGCTACATTCTATTTTTAGCACTCTAGCTTGATCAGCTCTAATACAGGTATGTCCCCTCAATCTAGAATTTACACCTTCAGGGATAGACATACTCATAGCCTTCTCTGGTCTTGGCTGACCTAAATAATTCTGGGTGATCTGTAAATTTTGCCACCTCACTGCTTTTCCTGATAATTGATTAAACAATATCAACAGGGGGGAGGGATAGCTCAGTAGTTTGAGCATTGGCCTGCTAAACCCAGGGTTGTGAGTTCAGTCCTTGAGGGGGCTACTTAGAGATCTGGGGCAAAAATCAGTACTTGGTCCTGCTAGTGAAGGCAGGGGGCTGGACTTGATGATCTTTCAAGGTGCCTTCCAGTTCTAGGAGATAGGTATATCTCCTATTATTATTATAATACTCTTCCCTGTCCAGATCTTTGTGTCACATTGATCTTCACCTTTGCCATGATGTAAATTGACCATTTATTCCTATTCTTCATTTTCTGTCTCTCAGCCAGTTTCTAATCCATCACAGTAAATTGCCTCTCACCCCATGACTACTTAGTTTCTTTAGCAGTGTCTTTTGGGAAACTTTGTCAAAGGTGATTTGAAAGTCTAAATAAATTATATCAACCAGTTCCCCTTTCCCTGAGATATGTTTTATTTGTTTTGTTGACACTTTTAAAGAATTCTAATAGGTTAGTGACACACTAGCTTCCTTTGCAAAAGTCTTGTTGTTAAACTCTGTAATATCATGATCTTCTAGACACTGTATAATTTTGTTTTTAATTATCACTTTCACCAGTTCTGATTCTAGAGATATTCTAAAGAATTATTCTAAAGAAAAGAATGCTATTCAGAGGTTATTAAAATGTATTTGGAAAGGAATAAAGATTTTTTTTAAAACAAGTCAATCTTCTGGTTTTTGGGGCAACAAATAATTTTCATACATTGTGGAAGTTTATTGCATTTATATGGTGAACTTTTTCTCTGTGAATAACTCAAGCAACCAAAGTAACTAAAATCTGGTGGCCTCCATCTCAGAGAATGACAAGGCAGTTATGTGGAGATCAGTGTCACTAGCACTATCAAGTACATATGTGGAATTCTCCTGACATCCCATTTGGCAGAAAGGTACTTTGGTTAATAGCGAAGTGACCCCTGATGCTGAGCTGTAGGTTTCTATGTTTATTGCACTCTCTGCGTATTATGTATTTCTTTTAAAGTTTGTTAAAGGATTCTAGACAACCAAAGGTGTTGGAGCCTTCCCAAAAGTGGGGGGGGGCAGGGGGCTAGGGGCTCCTGCCCCCTGAGGCCCCACCCTCACTCCCAAGGCCCTGTCCTATCTCTTCCCCCCTCCAAGGCCCTGCCCCGGCCAAGCCGGAAGCTGGGACAGGGAGTTTGTGCCCGACCACCCGGGGGCAGGACCCCGATAACAGCCCCCACCTGTGTCCCTGACCCCAGAGCCCCCACCCAGCGCAAGTGGAGGGACCCACTCCCCACAGCTGCCTGTGCAGCTCTCCCTGACCGGGATCCGACAGTGTGTGTGGAAGAGCTTGAAGCTGCAGCCCAGCCATGATAAGAGGCATGCAAGGCTGGGCAGCTGTGGGGAGCCATGGCCCACCCTCCACCTGAGTGCAGTGCAGGGGGCTCAAGAGAGCAGCCACCAGCCGATGTCCCCACCTCCCGGACACCCCACCCAGAAGGTTGGGGTGTTCGGGCAGAAGGTTGGTCTGTGGCTCCTCACCGCTTACCATAGCTGGGTTGTGGCTCTGAGGGCCACCTCTCCACCCCCACCCCAGCCACAGCTGGGTCAGGGAGAGCTGGACAGGCAGCTGTGGGGAGCCAGTGCGGAGTTGCAGACTCTCCACCTCCATATGCCCTGGGCCGGGCGGGGACATGGGGGGTGGGGACATGGGCAGAGGGTGCTCATGATGACATCATCATTATGATCATCCTCACATTATGGACAGAGAGAGCAAAGATGCTTGTCTTACAGCTGCTTTATCCAAAACTTACCCTTTACCATGGAAGCTAGGTTTACATAACACTCTTACCAGATGTTCTAAGGATCCTCAGTGAAGCATTATGCATTTATACCCTTTAATTTCTGTGTAATTTCACAGCTGTACCTTGAAACAAACTGTGTATTTATTTTATCCAATCTGAATTCAATCAAGCTGCTGCACGTTGGGACATACTGCCTGTTATCTTTACTGAACACTGCATTATTTATCTTGTGTTTGTACAGAAAAATGGGAATTAATTGTTGAGTGCTGGCCTGATAGTGAAAAGATACTGTTCAGAGAGAACAATCCCCACAGAAATTATTCTGGTGTTGCCTGCTAGTAGGTTGGACACTGAAAGAGGCAAAGATGAATAGGGCAAGGATAGGTTAATATTTGACAGAAAATACAGACAACTATAAAGGGTTAAAAGCTATACTTGCCTCTTTGAATGACAAAGGCCTTGATCCTTCATACACTTATGCATTTGTTTAAATTTACTCAAGTGAGGGGTCCCATAGACTTCAGTGGAGCAACTCACATGAATAAAGTTAACGTTTTTAGTGTATTCGTATAAATAACTATGCTTTATGATCCTCCTGACAGTCAAAGGATACCAACAACTTATGACCTAGGCAGCGCAAAGACTGAGTTAAAAAGCACAAAAGGGTTAAAAAACCCCTAAAAGCTGTAGACATGTGAATCTACATGTAAGATATAGCTCCCAAGTCCATACTCAGAAACTAATGGAATTCAGCTGCATTTTGCTTTTGGCATTATCCAGAAATAGCCATCGATTAATCTTTTGGCTATATACTATGCTGCAGCTTAGCGTACATGATAAGTATTTTAAAATTCAGTAGCATCTAGTTCCACCATGCATCACTTTTAAACTATTTTTGATAAATAGCAGAAACACAGTTCTAATGTGAATTTATTAAGGTAGAAAGCTTACAGTACATTTCCCACTTAACTTTGAACTTTCATTAATCTAAAGATTTTTTCATTGATGTTACTGATGGCCTCTTTGCATCAATTTTTGTGTATACCCCTTTCTTCCTCATAAAAATAATTTTATTGGTGTATATATTAGAACAGAAATATTGTTTACATTTAATGTAATCATAAAATCATTTTTCAGGACTGTTTTAATGAAATTACTGTGTTTATTTGCTACAAAACTTTCAGCAAGTACAAGGATTTAGTCTAAAATCAAACTGATGGCCCAAAATAATTCTTTTTAGTAACAGCTTTCATTCATGCTTGGGAGCATTACGGCAAACCCTTCTGATTTAAACAATACAAACCAGGAGCTAAAATTCTAAGTTTATTTACGCATTCTGTCTATATTCATGAATTTAACATGGAGGTTGTCTTTCAAGAAAACTTAGTTTGAATAATCTGATTGCATATACCGTTTTTTTAAGAACATATTTTTGTGGGTAAAGATTTAATGTCAGACTCTTGACAGAAGCCAAATTGCCATGGCAGCAGACCACAGGAGGAAAATCAATTAAAAGAATTCCATTACTTTTAGCAACTTACTGCAACCACTTATGAGCAAAATGGTAAATTATATTTTCAACATGGGTCACACAAACCCAATGACATCTGTAAATGCAGCAAGAGCGGCATCTATTCTAATCTGCCCCGAAGCCAGCAACAGTTTTACCCAAAAGAAGGAAACTCAACTGCATGAGTTGCTTTCTTTATTTTCTTTGGGTTTTTTTTAAGTATCAGTTGAGCTGTGTGCTGAGCTGATATCAGAGTTTGTCTTTTGACATTTGATTCACTATTCATGTGAATATAAATAAATATGACTAATGCCTCTAAAAAGCTGAATATTATGTAAGCTGTGCTTTCAGTTTGTTTTCTTCTACATTTCTCCCTTGTCTGTTTTATTTGTTACGGTAGTGCTGCATCTATGTTTTATAGGAACAAGGTGCCTGAAGTCATCTCTTATTGGATCAACTTCTGTTAGTGAGAAAGACAAGCCTTCAAGAAGTTGGTCCAATCAAAGATATAACCTCACACACTTTATATCTCTAATATTCTGGGACCAACACAGCTACCACTTTACGTTTTATGTCCTTTTTAAGGTTTATTTTCCTTGCCACACAACCCTTCCTCTGTAGGTCTTTCCACAAAATGGTGAAATGACCATTTCTTTAACTTCTGTTCATTTACGTACCATAAGCCTATTGATTAAAAAAGCTCTTTAGTAATGATACCATAGCCACCAAATATGGCCTCTGTTGATATCCCAATATCTCTTTCCCCTCAGAAACTGGCAGAAGATTTGTCTATTTATAGGATAAGATTTTAAGGAAGTGAAGGCTATGTGTATTACACCCATACTTTTATGTATGCAAATATCATAATCATATGTGCAAATCTGCATGCAAAAAGGAGCCTAAATGCAGAATTCCTTATGTAATCGTAAGCCTGTTTGTTCGTTGAAATGCCATAATTTTCCATTCAAATGGAAATTTGTGTGCACAAAAACTCCATTTTATCATGCAATTATGATCACTGTACAGCTAAATATATGCCCAGTTTGGGCCTCTGTCCTGCTGTCACTACTGCACATGCATATATTTATACATATGAGTAGTCCCATCGAAGTAAGTGTGACTACTTCTTTAAGCATGAACCTAAGTGTTGGCAAGATAAGTACATTTTGCGTATTCTGCTTTTAAAGAAATTATCCAAATAGCCTGACCATTCATAGTACAATGCATCCAGATCGTTATTTGACTTGTAGATTACAACACCAAATAATGTTTCCTAATAACTTTTTTCTTCACTGTTTCCCTGTAATGTAGATTGTTAGTTCATTCTACCCTTTTTGTTCTAGTTAATCTGGTTTTACAAACTCTGGCACTGTTAGCTCTATTGCCAAAGACGAGGCATATCTTGCCTAGTTTTTAGCATTTTCTGTCTTGCGATGTGCCACATCTTACATACTCCCCTATTCTTTCTGGCATCTCCACAAGTTTTGTTGCAGCACCATTTGCTTTCATGGCCTTTATATTCCTTCAGGAGAATTTTTTTCTGTTTCTTTGCCTTTCATTCTTCTAACAGTATTTACTTTTTTGTCTGCTCTGTCTTAAACTTTCATGTCTTATTGGAAAATTTCTTAAACTTGGAAGTATAGGAAAAATTGATCATATAAATTTAGCCTCTTTCTGCTCACAGAATTTTCCAAACAGATTAAAATGTTTTTGATTTTGTTTTGTATTCATTTGACAAATTGTTTTGCGAATGTTTTTAACTCATGGGATTAATTGCAAATTTCCTATTCGAGTTGTGTTGCTTACTTGAGAGATTGGTCAGATAAGTCACATGGTTTTGGGTCTGTTCCCCAGTCAGATGACCAACACTCATGCATGCGAATGTAAACTTCAGTATCTATGAATATTCATGATCTAGTGTTGACATTTTGTTTCTGTGAACATTTGTACCACTATGCACTAATATTTCATGAAAAGTGAATGCAAGTGCCATAAGACTGGGTGAAGCAAATTCAATTAAAATTAAATTGAATTTTCACATATTATTATTTGTTTTATCCACTGAGTTTTGCATATTCCTTTGCAGCCTTTAAAGCTGAGGGGATTTTCATCATTTTTTAATGCTGTGGCCAGACATTAGGATTCTCTCTTTTTATCATGTTCTAAGCATTGTCAAAAGAGCCAATTGACACTAGCAACCTTACATGTGACTCGCTCATCTACAGTTTATCTTCTCTTGGCACCTTCATAGAATCTTTTCTTTCACACACCTGAAAAACAACATGACAAAACAAAAAAATTAAAAATGCACAATTCTTTTTTTTAGGGGCTGGTTTGTCTGCTTCAAACATCTCCTCATCTGAGTACCCACAGTTTGACTCAGCCTTCAACTTTTGACCAGCACAACTCGAACAGTGCCTTTTCCCTGCACCTTACCAATTTGGAGCCTGCTAAGCCTGCTAATATGAGCTCCTTCCATCAAGCTCAGCTTTCTGCTACATCCCCTGATTCTAAATCCTTATCACTTTGTCAGTCTTCTTTCTTTTAGACGTCCTGCAGAGCTAGCATCCTGTGAGTAATCCTTTAGCCGCTACATGTCACTGCTCTAGGGCTCTTTCCCTCATCCTATTCCTTGTCACTCTGGAAGACTTACAGTTGTATAGTATATCCTGCTCTTCTACACTGTGAATGTGATGATGCCCTGGTACAAACACTATACAAAAGTTACCTAGTAGCTCTCCTGATTTTTAAATTCAGCTATCTTTATTTTATCCGTCTGTAGCTTTTAAAGAGGGAAACCCCGTCTCCTTGTTCAACCTCTGGAACCATCTTACAGGGCTTGATTCTGTAAGCTTTTATGCAATATATAACAGGTTGCCTGCACGCAAGTGGAGGTTAGGCCTGGGCACCAAAAAGTTTATGCACTTGGTGTAATCTTCTGCATTTAAAGGCCATAATCCTGGACGCCTTTGTGCTCCAGTCCAAGTGAGCATAGCCTACTCAAGGCTGCATATGAGGTTAAGCATTAGCTGTAGTATTCTGCCCTTAAAAAAGTTAATTCTCAAGATTACAGAGAAAAAAAAAGATGATAGAGCTTAAGTAGGATCCTCATTATTCCTATAAGGTGCTTAGCTATGTATTGTTATGCTAGGGGATGGGTGAAACCTTTTTGAAGCAAGTGGGCATAACAGCTGCCCTTCCTTTAGGATAAATGTAAAAAGCAATGAGGCTTCTTTATGGAATAGAAAGTTGAAACAATAGGCCGCATGGAAGACTAGAGTGCAAGTTGAGCCTTGAAGTTTGAATCCAAATTGAGGTGGGCTGGGTATTGTTTAATGGAGCTGTGTGTTTGTGAGGGAGGGAGAAGTGGCAGAAACATAACAGAAGAAGATAGGGAAAGCTGATAGGAAGCCCCAGAGAAGCATTTGTAGCATGACCCTGAGAAAATGCTAAGAGAGGGAACTTTTTGGACAGACTGCTGGCTGAAAGGGGTTTGGAGGTATGAACAAAGAAACCTATTTCCCATTTCATTCCTCCTGTGTTCAGGGAAACAGCACTTTGTACACTCTTTGTAAATAAACAGGACTGCATCAGAGATACTTGACTCCATCATCACTTTTTTCCCCTTAACCAAAACAACCCACAGGGCCCTGAATTTTGGCTAATTGCTTGGGGCAAAGGGGATAATATGATTATTACAGCACTGGAATATAGTAGCTGTGCAATTCTTAATACTTCCTACTGCTCCATGTTGTCTTGTAGAAATTGGGAATTTGCTGACCTGCAGGGCATGTTGCATGGCTCATCTATTTTCCTGGTTGTTTAGGCAAAGTTGAGAAACAAGATAACTTCTTGGGGAGAGTTCTTCTTGCATTTGATTGCCTAGTTGGTTGATCAGGTAGTTATGTGGATTGGGGTTGTGTTAATCTTAATTTGTATGGTTTATTTGTAAAGTATGTTGAAGCACCTAGAGGTCTAGAATAGATACTTTTGGTATCAAAAGCAATAAATAGTTTATATGAACATCATTTAGCCACTACATGGTCATGCTGACACCATTTCCTTTTATTTTCATTGATATTTTCTTTGATTTTTCCCTTATTAACAATGAGCCAGTTCTGCCCAGATGTAAATGAGCACAAAACCATTGAAGTCAATGGAACTGTGTGCCTCTTGAATTTGGCCCAGAAAGCCTGATCTCTTGAGTTTGTTGTGTCAGAACTAAGTGTTATGACAAACCATTGTTATGAAAATGGTCACATTTCCCTTTCAGCTACACCAATGCAATCCCACTGAAGTCAGCTGAAAGGAGAATTTAGCCTCTTATTGCCAAGGCAGGAATTTTTTCACTAGGCAATCTCAGTAAGTGTCCTCTGAACACTAACATGACCCAATCCTATCGGAGTATAATTACACAAATTAATAAACTTTCTCTTTTAACATCTTTCTTTACAAATATTTATTTTGACTGGAGCTTTGCAAAACAAACAAGTCTAGAACTGGCTCAAACTTACATCTATACTTCTCCTAAAAGTGCAATTTCCTGTCTTTGACTGAAAACTAAGACATTGGAACTGGCATAATTTATGTTGCAAAACTAGTGTGAAGTGCCCTTTATGCATTCTGTGTTGATTAAGGCAGTGGTTCTCAAACTTATGTGATCGCACCCGCCTTCTTTGCATCTGTAGTAATTTATGCCTCCCTCCACCCGCCACACAGGTATATTTACTCACTGCCACTCTTACTTCTCTGCTGCTGCTGGCCACAGCGCTGCCTTCAGAGATGGGCGCCTGGCCATCAGCTGCTGCTTTTGCTCTCCTCTTTGCTTTCAGAACTGAATGGCCAAACGCCTACTGACATGTCTGGAGGAATCAGCTTTGCTAGTTATTCATTGCTGTGGATAAAATGTACGCAGTATTTATTTTTTTTCCTAAAGTTTCTCACACACACAGAGAATACATTCCACACATCCCCAGTTTGAGAACCTTTGGGTTAAGGTATTGTGCTGTTGATGTATGTTCCAAGCCTTAAGACCAGGGTTTCTCAAACTAGAGGTCAGGACTCCTTAGTGGGTCACAATGGTATTATATGGGGGGTCACAGGCTGTCAGCCTCCACCCCAAGCCCCACTTTCCCTCCAGCATTTATAACGGTGTTAAATATATAAAAAAGTGTTTTTAATGTATAAGGAGGGGTCGCACTCAGAGGCTTGCTGTGTGAAAGAGGTCACCAGTACAAAAGTCTGAGAACCCCTGCTTAATACTAAGATCTTTGAGACAGATGTTGACCAAATCTCATCTATAATATTACAGCAGTATATACAGTGACAACACTATTTAAATGATAATTTTAGATGCTACAGTTGGTTTCATCCAAATGCAATATCATATAAAAAGAATTTAAGCCTTAAAAGTGGGAGTTTAAAATAAACTATAATACACCCTTAAAACAGCACTGCTATTCTTGCTGCTCTATTGCAGTTAATAGGCTATCAGCATTTTCAGTTTTCCAACTTGGATAGATTTTTATGGGGTATAGGAATATGTATATGTCAAAATCTATCGCAGCTTTAAAAAGTTTTTATTGAAGATCATTTTAGGCAGGTAGTGTAATGAACTCACTAATGTGCACAACTGCCTGCTATTGGAAGAGGTCAGAACTGCTCAATTTTGTACTGCTAGTAGAGTTACTGCTAAACTAGTAGAGCTTTTTTCTTTACCTCAAATGGTAAGATTGTGTGGTTTTGGAGAAAGAAAATCTGAGTTCAAAACATGTTGACACAAAGTTCCAAGTGTTCATGGTATGCAGTTTAGTGACAACAATGAAACCTCAGAAAACAACAGATTCATTATAGTAGATTGGAGATCTGGGCATTTGAGGTTACAAGGGTATAATTGAGAGCAGAATTTGGCCTTTTTGTTTAGGGAATTCTCACTAAAAGAAACACTCTGTTCAGTTAAGATTCTTTTTTGAGGGGCAGGATCATATTACAAAAACATGAAGTTCTTTTTAAGAAGTAAATAGGGCTGACTGGAAAAACTTCAACAAACCATTTTCCACTGGGAGATGCAGTTCTGTCAAAATTGAAGTGCTTTGCAAAATCATGTATTTTGCAGAAGATTCATCTTGGAGAAAATGAAAAAACTCTAACTCAAAACATCTCATTCTGACACTTCCAGAACTAAACGTTTTGATTTTTCCCTTTGAAATAACTTTTTGGTTTGTTTGAATTTTGTATTTTATTATATATCATAAAATAAAAAGGTAAAAAGTAAAACAGAACGATTCAAATTTGTCAAAACAAAACAATCTGCAATGATTTATTTTCTGAAATTTTCATTCACAGAGAATTTCAGAATCTGGGGGTTCTATTCTAAATTGAAATAAAACAAATTTTGAAATCTCAAATTCCTCCACAAAATGGAATTTTCATTTTCCACACAACTCTAATCCCAGTACGGGACACTGTAATAAAGGACTACCCATATATACTAGGAATGTTCAGGTCTGCTTTCCTAATTAAAGCCACCAACTGAAATCATGAATATTTCATCAACATCTATAAAATGGAGGCCAATCTAACGTTATTGCTAGGTGACATCATTACTGGGTGAGAAAAATACTGTGTCAGGATCTGTGGAAGTAGAACCCAGGTTTGCAGAGCCTGGGACCCCTGACATTGACACCAGAAGGGCAGGTAGAACCACATCCAGGAAACTCTGTGGAGATTGGGTACTGCAGGAAGTACCACCCAAAGGGTTCAAAGTGACATTACCCTCTGATTGGTCAAGCACATTATTTAACCCTGGAGGGTGCCCTAGGAAGTTGTCTGGGCTATCACACAGACTTCTGGCTTACTATGACTCCTCACAACATCTTGTCTTCTGATAGCCAGTCTCCAGCCTTGACCTGACTCTGACTTTTGCTTATTGAACCCGGCTCTAGCAATTCTTCTGGCCTCTGCTCACAGACTATCGGCATGTGGCTGTCCTTGATATGTGGACACAAGCCCAGCAGTACAAAAGTCTGAGAACCTACACCCCAGTCTCTTACATATTAGTTCAATGTTTCATTTTATTTCTTTTCTGTGCACCATGCAACATATAATTTTATACTATATTCTTTATATGCATGTATTTTATGAGCTTTACATGTCGTGCTCCTGCAATATTATTTTTCACAAAATTTATAAAAAGACACTTAAAAAAAAAAGAAAAAATTTGGAAAGGAGATTCTTCCCTAGAATAGATAAAAGAATAAATGATAGGGACTGTAGGAATGCTGCTGTCACTATGCTTGTCCCGCACCTCTTTGTTGACCAGCCTGTTCTGACATCCCTCCCTTGTACCTGATGTACATTTCGACCTATATTATCAAAACATAGTATGTGAGCTACGTGCATAAAATGTTTCAGATGCTTCATTGTTGCTCATTGAAATCGGAAGCATGTGAAAGACCAATGTCTGAAAAGTGGGTATAACAGGTCTGTAAGTTATACTCCAACATATGAAATAGGTGCCCTGTAACTCATAAGGAGGAAATGGGATCTTGTGCTACACCTATTATAGCAATGACTGAAATGTGTAGGTATGGCTGCTATTATTATTATTATTTGTTTACCATAGCCCCTAGAAGGCCTAGTCATGGGCCAGACCCAGTTATGCTAGGTGCAGTACAAAACAGAGGACAAAAAACAGTCCCTGACCAAAGTGCTTACAAACTAAGTATAAGTCAAGCAACAGCAGATGGACACAGATAGATAGAGGAGTGCAGGGAAACAATGAGACTATCTTGGTTAGCAGCAACCTCAGCACCCAAGCAGCCTAACCGTTGTCCAGTTTTGTTTTGTTTTGTTTTTTGTAAGCATCATGGCAAAGAAAGTTTTGAAGAGGATTTTGAACATGAAGACAAGCAGCAATAGAGAAGGGGGAGCCAGAGAGAAGTGAAAAAGGTAGACAGGGAAGTCAGATAGCACATAGCAATCTGCCAAAGTCCATAGTAACAGCATAAGTACACAGTCGTGAGCAAATAAACCAACACTCCCCTGGTATCTGACAACCTAGTTGCTCAAATACTATAGTGATGTATGGTATAAATGCACAGAAAGACAGAATTGCATTGTGAATTTTCAACAGTGAAATATAGTTGGCAATGCCTTCCATAATTGTTTATCCATCCTAGGATTTAGGGAAATCCTGTTTGGTGACATAGCACAATCTGTGTTTAATTAGTCTAGGACACAGAGAGCAGAGAGATCTACATTTGTGACTACATGAGGTAAATATAGTTAAAGAACCTATAGCATTTTTCAGAGGGGTAGGAGTGTTAACACCTCATTTCTGGCCACAAATATAGGTAATTATGTTTTTCTTCGTTAAATTCCCATACAGTTCCAGTTAGAGATAGCATTGTTCACCTCCTTTCCTAAACTGCTGTTTTATGTTGCCATGCACAATTGAACAGCTGCCTTACTAGACCCCAGAAGTGAATACATTTCTCTGGTGGATGAAGTGAACTTTACAAAACCCTTACCTACATCACAAGGGATATTGTGAGTGGTTTAATTAGATAACATTAATAAACTGTTGTGAGATACTTGGATTAAAAGCATTATGTAAGTGAAAAATTATTATTAATAATAATACAACCTCGATCTAAAGGGCAATTTGAATAAAGAGTAAAACAATGAGATTTCTGTGTGAGTCATGCCCAAATTGTGGTAAATCAGCAAAAAGATTTTAAAATCTTCAGCACTGATGCAAATCTGTGGTAATATAGCATATATATTCTTGCCACTGAGCGAAATTCAGTGAAACCAGGATTACACCCACTACGTGTTTTGTGACATGTTCATCGGATGGTAAGCCATGTAGGCTACTACCACAAGAGTAGAAAAAGCAAATACAACTAAAAAGCCTCAAGTGTGGTCCTGACCTGGCATTCTGGATTGAATGGTGACTAGGAACATTTTCATAGCAACCTTTTGGCCAGTAAGGTTGAAAGTTTTTTTCAAGAGAGTCTGGGAAGTTAGCTACCCAACTTACATTGAATTTCAAAAGGATACAGACACCTGACTCCTTCATGCTCTTTCAAAACCACCAGCCTAAATCTTTATTTCAGTTAATATTTTTGGATTTAAAAAGAGAAAGATTGAGCTAAAATTATAATATATAATATAAAACTATCAAAAAAAGATGTAATTACAAGTATATCTAGTGCAAAGAAGTATACTGCCTTTAGTAGTAGACAATATCTGCATAATTCTTTCTGTGATTACATTTCAACTCAGTAAGCCAAATTATATTTTAGTTACTATGTAACTCACAAATCTCCTGGATGTGGTGCTCTGTCCCCTCTAGTGGCACTGAGACCGCTCAGAGATTAATGAGTCTGTTACAGCCCTAGCTAAGAGCCATATGGCTTTTAGCTTATGCAGTAGAGGCTCATGTATTAAGCTCCAGAAATCCCAGGTTCAGCCCCGCCCGACGACGACTGGGGTTTATTGGTGTTACAAGTGGGGATTCATCTGGGAAGTCTTTGAAGATATATTTCCTCAGCTAGGGGAAGTAGGTAACCCACACACCCTCCTGGGTGTGGTGCTCTGTCCCCTGTAGTGGCACCTAGATCATTTAGAGATTAATGAGTCTGCTGCAATGTCACCTAGGAGCCATGTGGTTTTTAGCTTATGCAGTAGAGGCTTATGCATTTAGCTCCAGAGGTCCCTACTTCTATCCCGCCCACCAATGACCAAGGTCTCTCAGTGTTACAACGGTAAGTAGGTAGCCAATGACCAGTTTAAAAACAAAATTTCAATTTAAAATATTAAAACTTTCACATGCAGTCAGAGTTCTCTTTTTTGTTGTAAATGCAAGACTTGATGTGGCTGACTAAAGCATAGCGTGTAAATGGCATTCTTAATGTCTGGTTCACTTATTTTCATTTTTCTATCCTTTGTACTACACTATAATGGGGATTGCCCATTTTGAGTTTGTTAGATTATAATTATTTATATCCATAGCTCAGCCTATTAGAGAATATCATATTATTTCTCACTTTCTGGTTCAAGCAAAAACTAGCCTAGAATGTCTGACACAGTCATCACTCTTAACATTTTAATGTGTTCCCTCCCTGTAACAGCTAACAGATTTGTTACATTTTGTTTAATTTTTCAACACAAAAACATTAATCTCCCTGCCCTCTAGCTCTTTTTCATAAAAAATGAAATTCACATTTCAAAATAAACTTCAGCAGAGCTGTTTGCATTCTTCCTGTGAGTGCAAATGCAACATGATACACATGAGCGACTGCGTGTTCTGTGCACATGCAATAGGAATGATGGTACAGGAGGATCTGAATTTCACCCAGAGAGAACATGCTCTTCTGAGCACATAGCCAGAGCAAGTGTTCTTTGTGTGGGGAACTCAGATGGGGGCAGGGGCAGGCTGTGGATCTACATGGCCACTAATTCATCCTGTATTTTACAATAGTGGCCTCAGGATCTGTGTGTCCCTTATCACCAAATTCTGGGCCATTGAATCCATGTAAGGGATCCATCCAATAGTCTCTTCCTTGGCCCATGATAGCCTATTATTATAAGTTTGCATGAAGACCTCTCCAGGGCACACAGGGTCTTCAGTAACCTCCTACCCCTTGTGGCCACTCCACTTATAACCTTTCCTCTCAGAGGGGCACTGCAAATAGGTTGGAGTCCCTTACATGGGCCATCCACATTTGGGTGACTGTTATGTTCTGTGCGCTGTGAATGAAAGCACAGAAAGGTCTGCGTTCTCTCTATGGACTCACTAGGGATCTTTCCTTTCACACTGTTCATCATTTTAACTTGCGACGCTGACTCCAGAAAGACTGCACACATTGTGAACACAAAGCAAAGACACATATTGTTTGTTGTGCTTAGACAGATTTTTCTTTGCATACCGAACATGGTTTATGTTTTTATTAAAACAACAGATTTTTTTTTTTCAAAATTCAGCCAAGGGTCCAAATTCAAGCCATGTGCAAGCAGATGCAATTGCATTGACTTCAAAAGAGTTACACCCACTTACAACAGGCCTGAACTGGCCCACAATCTAAGTATCATCAACTAATCACACAAAATTTATTCCAAGGTAAATCTTACTGTTTTTTATCTATGTATTAAAGGAACAGTGGAAACAGTGAAAAAGGAAAGTAAAAGAGCCAGTTGCAAAATATCAAGAATTTTGGTTTATAGCAGAATCTCTTTTAACAGGAAATTTCTCTTAACCAAATTAAATTCAGAGAGCTAATTTTACCCTTTGCTAATTCATTTTTCTTTTTTTTTTCTCTTTTATAATTCTATTTCCTATTCCATTATAAGGCTTTGGATAGATAGTCTTGCTTAATTATTTCAACATGTATGGTCTATGGTTTTATATGTATTTATTTGATTTAGGCCTATATAAAACTCGTGTGCTGTTTTCATGTATTTTATTGTTAATGGTAGAATTTACAAAAGAAAGGCTTTTAAAAAATTGGTTTATTCCAGGGATCTCAAACTCAAATCACCAGGAGGGCCACATGAGGATTAGTACATTGGCCTGAGGACCGCATCACTGAAACCTCCCATGAGGCCCTGCACCTGCCCCGCCCCTTCCCACCTCTTCCCCGCCCCCATTCCAACCCCTTCCCCAAAGTCACCACCCCAACTCCGCCCCTTCCTTGCCCCTATTCCAATCCCATCCCCATCCCGGCCCCGCCTCTTCTCCACCTCCTCCCCTGAGCGCACTGTGTCCCCGTTTCTCCCCCCTCCCTCCTAGAAAGTCCTAAGCACCACCAAACAGCTGTTTGGAGGCAGTAAAGCGTTGTAATGTAGGCGGAGAAGCGGGGACATGGCGCACTGGTGGGGGAGGAAGGCAAGCTTGGCGGGCCACAGGAAATAACTCCAGGTAGAAGGCGGGGGAGCAGGGGAGCTTGGCGTTATTTGAGAACGTGTTTGAGAACGCTGGTTTATTCTATCTATGAGAAATAAAATATGTGCTCATTTTTCTCACAAGCCAAACTAACCATAAAGTCCTATGATATTATTGTTAAGGTTTACTTTACCATAGCACCTGGGAGCCCTAGGCATGGACGAAGACTCCATTGTGCTAGGCACTGTACTAACACAGTACAAGGAGGAGGGTTCTGTCTTCCAGGCTCCAGCCTGAGCCTGAATGTCATACATATCCCTCTATGTATGTCATCCGATACAAACCTGGCTGTGAGTTTCAGTTGTCATTATTTTATTTTCTTCTTCCCAATATTATGATGAAGTTTGAATAAATAGATGTCCGTGTCAAACATTTCTATATTCTGTGCCTTTTCATGTGGTTATTCAATAATGTTTCCAGAGATGATGATAAAATCAATATGTACAACTACAGATGCTGAGAGATCATCACTGTAGGGGAAAAAATGATCATCTGACAAAGTTTTGACTGTATACGTTCTCATTTTGGATTGCAGCCAACTCTTTGTTGGCAAGAGCTACTCATTAAGAGATCGATCCTGCAAAATGGCAGACATAGTCAATTTAATTTTTGTTTTTTTTAAAAAAAACACAAATTAAAATTTCCTTAACTATTTTAGTTAAAAACAATTTTAACAAAAACAAACCTGATATTAAAAAACTTGAATGTTTAACTAAATTCAAAAATGAATATGTTTGTTTTGTTAAAATATTATGTTTGCTGTTGAAGAAAAAAATCCAGAATACATAATGTTGTTGTTTTATTTAAATAAAACAATTTAAATGTCTGTCTGGTGACGTTCTCCTACTAATACAGCATGACAAGAAAATCTTCCAAATATTAATGATTAATCTGTTGAATTGGAGATAGTTCACCTCCTAATGACTTCATAAATATCTGCTTCAATTACCTCTGGTAAATGAAATAACCAAACAATCATTCATTTTCTGATATAGCTGTAAAACTAATCTGAAAAATGTTCAAAATAAATCACTTAAAAATGTATAGTGTGTACCTTCTAAAAAGGAAACCTACATCTATCTCTGAGTTGAGAAGATTATGTATTAAGGTTATAACACCCAACAAGAATGCACTTTTATGTAGAAATCCATGATTAAATCAAGTCTTCCTGACTAGTGATTTAAATCATGAGATTTAAATCAAATCCACCCTGTCCTATTTAAAATTTAGTGGCAACACAACATTTTAAATACATGAGAAGTACTCTGATACTATAGTGAGAGGGGGCAGATATGTACCGTGATTAGAGAGAAATAGAGAGATTAGATAAATTCGTTTATCATTTAAATTATGATCCCAGTATTTTCTAAATTTTCCATATTTTTCTATTTAGATATTATGTATTTACTGAGTTGAATGATTGCATAGTTTATAAGCATCCCTTGATCACATCTTAAATTGACAACTATGCTGATTTCGTAAACACAGCAACCTCTGCATCACCCCATCACATCACATCAGAGAAACAGAAAGGGAAGAGAAGGGTGATCATACTTGTCCAGTCATCAGCACTTCAAAGAATCTATACTGAGCTTATCCTGAAGTTGAATTGAAGTTAGTTACCTTAGAATAGCTATTAAAACATACACAACACACAGAAAAGCATCCAGCTAGCTAGATTAAAATACTTTGACAGATGTCAAAATACTGAAAAAACACAACTGATTTAATAATCCCTTAGCACCAGCGGGTCCTAGATGCTTGCCAAAAAAATGTATTACCTTTGTTGCAGGAAATATCAGCCCAATGCTATTAGTGTTAAGTAAGTGAATTTGCAGGACTTTCAAAACATTTCATATCTATTTCTTTGACTTTTTATTTTTTAAATAAAAAATACTTTGCAGGCATTGAGAGAATTTCTCTAGAGTGAATTAGAGAGATTATTGGAACATAGGACATAAAAACTGATATACTTACAAAAAATAAAATGAGAAACTGTTCCATCCCACTAGACATTGATGATTTGCTGTCCTTGTGGGACAAGGTATACAGAAAAGGGGCTCAGTTCACTTCCAGATGGTTTTTGCTGGTGAAACCCAGGGTGTAGGATTCCTGTGGCAGAAAATTTACCTAGAAGTGGGTTGCAGCTGTTCAATCCACCTCTAACTCCTGCTCTGCGAGGTGCCCGGAGTTGGACTCACTGTTACCTCAGAAAAGCACGAGAACAGTGCGTCTTTGGGTAGCTTCCACTAGCTGGGTTTTTCTGCAACCCTCATTCAAGTTGAAAGAGACTTTTCACTGGCAGAATCACTTAGATGATGGGAGTGCAAACAAAGTCTGCCCTCTCTGGGGTACCCACTGACACAAAGCATTCAAATCAACATGTGTTAGTAGTGATGACTGTATCTGTGGAGTGTGTAAATTCCAGTTTTTGAGCAGAGGGATAACTGGAGTCTGCCACAGAAGAGCCTTGCCATGAAAGGATGGGGCTGGGCCCTGATAGTGAGCTAAGGAACTACGTACAAAGGGAGAAATCTCTCTTGTATTTAGAGATTTTGATTGTGAGAAGCATTGTTTCTTGGTTTAGTTGGAATTCCTGCTGCAGAAAGCCATTTGCTTTGCATTATTCTGTTGACACCTGAATCATTCTCAGTGCTGGTGAGTGATCATTTTAACTGTAGCCAATGGAATCAGTAGGTAAAGACCCCTCTAATGTAAATGGAGTATTAACCTTCTGAACCCTGAGAGTGCTCATGTAAGTGGAAAGAGATTTCCAGTTTCCTGCCAGCAATCATAATCTAGCCATTCTCTCCCCTGTCTGCCTCTGTGTGGGCCACACTGAAGTCAGTAGGAGCAGCTGTGTGCTCAGCACTTTTGAAAATCAGGCCATTCATTTAGGCACCTTATTATGAATTAGGGAGACTAATTTTAGGCAACCATTATTGACCATCTTGGCCAAAGTGTGTTGACACCAGCATTGTAAAAACAATCTTTCTTATGGCTAACAGAAGTAATCCAAGCAGCATTTGTGAAGTAGTAAACAATTGGGCAGGTCATGCAGCAACGTCAGTTGGTGGAACAGAAGATTGCTGCAAAGTGTAATATGTCTGCTCTGAAGAAATATAAACACCTGGGCACAATGGAAATGCAAGATAGCAAGGAGAAAGGTGTGTAGAATTTTAGGGTTTCTCGACACAGGAAAGTTAATCTGGAATAAGGTAAACTGTGAATTTAAAACAGATTTAGTATCTCCAATTAACTCCATATGTGGATGCTCTTATTCTGGAATAAGAGTGTCTGAATTACAGATGAGTTTAATCCAAGTGAAGGCAAGACTGTCATTTTGTATAGAGGGACTTTGATACCCCAGACGGGGAGGACTATAGTGACTTGGCTGGAGGGCTGAGTTATGAACGGGCACCCTGATTGCCAGAGGAAAAGAGAGATCACAGGAAGAGGAACCGACAGAAGGAGGTGTAGAACCTGTAAAGATCTAATCCCCAGAGAAACCAGAAGGAGGTGCCCTAATGGTGAATGGGTCCCATGACACAACTGAAAATCAAGATTGCAAGAACCCAAAGAAACAAACAGGAAAAGTCCAGAAAGTATCTGCCTTGACAGAAGGCCTCCTTGGAATTGTAGGCATTTAGCTAATAACAGGACCATTTAACTGATTATCTTAAGCTATTTACATTTAATTCATCTGTTTTCTAATTCAAAGACTTCAGTAACAAGAAGTCAATAATACATTAAGTTATGAGAACAATGCATCAAAATTAACCTGTTCTGTCTGATTAAATACACTGAAAGGAGAGTATCGCAGTCTTCAGCATATCAAAAGAGATTGGGTCTTTTTTCATTTTCTTGCCTATGGCAACATGTAACATGGGGAAAAGAAAAATGTTGTCAGTTAACAAAACTTCTAAGTTTGATAAGACTAGGATTAGAAAGAATATAGAAACATTTTGAAAATTAACACATTAACAAAGGCAGCCTTAGGTTTCATGTTAATATTTCTTCATTTTGGTTATTAGTCTGTAATATTAGCAAATGTTGGAGGCTTGAACTACAAAGTAAGCTCCAGTCTAATCAGTCTTACTTGAGCTACCAACATTTGGAGAAAACGGATAAGTACAGGTGTTTGGACATTTCAAAGTCAATGGAACTGTCTTTGGGGAGAGGAAGGATGAGTGGGGGGTTAGATTTACTGTGAAAAAATTATGCTCCTGAGAATTCTAAATTTCCTGTTTACTAAGGCTTAAAGGCATAGATACATTCTGTATGTACAGCAGTTGACAGCTCAAATGCTAGGAAGCTAATCTCTCTGTGTTTACTTTTCGTTCTGTGTGGGGAAAGCCAGCCATACACTACGCCTATCTGGAGAGCAAAAAGAGGGCTCAATCTAGCAGTCTAGACCATTCCCAAAATAAAACCACTTTGCATGTCCTCTCCTTCCCATCTAGGGGATTGGGAGGCAGCCAGCCAAGGAGACCAGATGAAGTCCACACAGACATAGTTTACCAACTATATCCGTTTGCCTGTGCAATCTTTAAACTCTGGGGGAATTCCTGACACTGAACAGTCCTAAATCTTGTTCTTGAAAGGCAGTTCCCAGACTAACAACAGTCATTAAACAGGACTTAAAGCTGTAAACATTTATCAGTTATTTTGGATGGGCAGGGGAGCTTCAGCAGAGCATGGTGTATCAAATCCTGAAATCTTTGTCCCCTTCTTATTTGGGCAAAATTCTGCCTGAAACCAATAGTCCTGTATTTCTGAGTGTGCTAAGTTCTTTTAAAGACCTACATCCCATTTTTTTTTAAAAAATAGATACCTACCTTAACTCCAATTTAATGAGTTTTTACTAGGAAATTCAGGATATACTTTCCACTGAGACGTTAAATGTTATTATCATTATTTAATTAATTGTATTTTGGTAGCACTTAGGAGCCTCAGTCATGGACCAGAACCCCATTGTATTCGATGCTATATACAAACAGAACAAAAGGTGGTCCCTACCCCAAAGAGCTTACAGTCTAAGTAGCCCTGTTGTGCCCGATGATAAGGTTGAGTGGGTGCAGCTCTGAGAGGCAAGTCAGAGCCCAAAGAAAAATATTTATGTCATGATAGTTAAGTTTCTACGTTTTCTAGAGAAAGAAAATGTCAATGTCTTGCATTGTTACCCTGCCACCATTGACCTCTAGCTTAGTTCTCATTCCAAACACGTCCCCAAATCTGAACACATAAAATTGATTTAAAAAAAATTCAGTGAGGAACTAATATGTGTGTGTAATAGTAGTTCCCAAAATCCCACTGGGTGCCTACCTGCAACTTTAAGCATCTAACTACCTTTAGAAATCTGTCCCAAAGAGCCTGGTATCCAAACACCCTAATCTTTCTACACTATAGAAAAATAATTTTTTAGTGAACTACTGAAAACAGAAGGGTTTTGTTAAGAGAAATCTGGCAAACCTGAATCTGTACCTACATAAAAACAGCAAGGAGTCCAGTGGCACTGTACAGACTAACAGACTTATTTGGGCATAAGCTTTCGTGGGCAAAAAAACACTTCTTCAGATGCATGTTTTTTGAGATGACCCAATAGCCCTGCTCAATACAAACAAGTTTTCTTGCAATGAATGCCATGCAAGCAAAACTCGTGCTGAGCCCCAGTGTAGTCAGTTGGACTCCCAAGCGGTAGAAGAGTCAGTTTGCTCAGGGCCCATTGTGCTACTAGGGCCTAATCTTTCATTTTATACTCCCAGCACTTTCCAATTCACTCTGTTCTACAAGGAATTGTGTGTTCTGTCAGGCAAATAGAAATATATAAAAATCATTCCTTTCCTGCAGTGCAGAAGGAATCTTAAAGGGCCAGGACTTGAAGGCTGGGATTCTTAGAAGTGCTCAGCATTAGGCTAACTCTACTCCTATTGAAGTTAATGAGAGTTTTACCACTGACCTCAGTGTGAATGTAGTTTGGCCAACATTTAGCACTTCTGAAAATCACATCTCAAGTTGTTGTTTTTTTCAGTTTATGATTTTGAGTTATATTTTCTGACTTGTGTCACTATTTTGCTAATTCAAATTATCAGTGGTGAAAAATAAAGTGAAGTTAATTGTTTAAGCCATACTTGCCTCTAATTACAACCATCTGATTCCTTGTTGCAGCCAAATTTGCTCTTCTCATCTTTCTAGTAAGAAATAATTTTGCCCTGGTATATATCAGAATCCTTCTGTTCCCAGCTAAATGTCCTCCCTTCTATCTTTTCATTAGGTCTCCCATCACTGTGGTAACCAACTGCTTACTACTTAATCTACAAGTCAAAAACTCAAACAGAACAAAAAGAGGCTCTAGAAAAAAAGCTTAGATTCTAGTAAAATTAAAATATTAATTTTGGTGAGGTCTCTATTTTAAAAATAATATGGCAGCAAAGGTCTTAATATTCTAATAGCTTGAATATAAGCTGTAAGTTCACCATGCAGAAAAAAAATGGATATGTGATTTTTAGAGACTCTAGTGAATGTAAAGAAATGTACAATAGATATTCCTGCCTCTAAAGCTTGTCAGTTTTATAAATTATTTTTAATAAATGTAAATGTTACTTTTAATAAACATGATAGTGTCACTATCAGAAAGCCATGAGAGACAAATCTTGATGTGCTAAATATGGCCATGGTCTTGCACTGGATCTGTTCAGACTAGCCCATGTCTTTAGTGGGCCTCTGTGGAGGTATAAGGGTCTACACATGGTTCCAGTTTAGCGGTTGCTGTTTGGAAGTGTTAGCTGGATTCCATTTAAACACACTTTCAACCTAAATTCTATTTTTAACAGAAACTGTTGTTTGCAAATATTATACATCTTTACTTTTCCTGTTAACCCACTGATGTAAAATACATTTTTACATTTTGCATTAATGAACTTCTCCTCAACAAGCCCAACAAAACAAAACAATATGAAGTTTGGAAGCCAAGCCATTTTGACAAGCCATTAGCAAGAGTATCAAAAAAGTCAATAACAAGTAGATGTTTTAAAAACACTTTCATTCAAAGGTGTCTTCTGGTTTCCCCCCCAAAATCAAAGAAAATTTCAACCTTGGTTATGATGTACCATGCGGAATTTCAGGAGGATCAGTTTATTTTGGGAGAATTTAGGGGATCTACTTTGTAAATCCAGCTTGTGATGGGCAGTTAGCTTTGCTTCTAGCTAAGAGGTGGTTACTGTAGATCCATAATATTACTTTAATGCTAACCAATGTACAGCAACACCCAGCGCCCATTTGAGTTAGTGGGAGTCTTTCCATTGATTTCAATGGGAAGTTGGAAGACTTCTAATGTCTGCTCCAAAGAGTTTAATTCTAAAAGAAGAAACATGTGAAAGACAGGTGACTGGATACAACATAGAAGCAATCTTTTTTATACAACTTGTGAAAAAGATACTATGAAAAATAAATTTGTATACATTTAATAGTTTATACTAAGATACCAAATTCTACCTGCTGTAATTCTAATTCTTTGATCTCCATATCATTTACTATAGGCTCCTATTGTACAATATTAGATACCTTTCTTACCTGGCATCATGATGTGGCCAAATGACAGAAATAATGAGTTCACTAGTACTCTATGCCACATGTGTCACTACAGGAGGCTATCCTGATCTCAGTAAAGCTGATGGAAGATTTGTGTCCTGTATGACAATATCAACTAGGTGATATTCTATGGTGAAGTTGATTTATTCATTTTTATTTATTGCCTCAGCTGACTGTGGGTCCTCTATGTAGAAGATGGAATTAAAACAACTAAATAAGTTGTGATTCAGACCTTTAGTTAGTCTCCATATAGACATTCTTGATTTGGAATAATAGTGCTCTATTTTGATACAACTTAAGTCAGTAAAGAGCTGACTTAAGCTATATTGAAAGAAGGAACTCTTAGTCTGAAATATATATACACACAGAGACTTGCACCAAAATAACTAAAGATGTGAATTACAACTGATTTAGGGTTTTTCAGTTCCAGTTCCCATGTAGACAAGACCCAAGTTCCAAAATGTAATTAGCGGCTATTTACCAAGAAAATGTCATATTATGACCTTTCAATATATTTTCAGGTTAGATATTATGAAACAGGTAACTTGAGTGAAAAGATAAAACACTGGACACTCTGAAAGGAAATGATTACTGATGTTATCTTTAACATTATTGGATCTTTTTAAATCAAAGATTTCCTTTTCTGTGTAATTTTTGTAACATTAACAGTTTTATAGTATTTGTAGTTTATTTAATATAGCTAAAGCTTAAAAAAAATTTAAACAGCATACCATTTTTCTTTTGTCCCCCATCTCTTTTTGAAATTAAGGGTTTTTTTTGGTTTGCATCTCACTAAAAAGCATCTTCTGAACACCTTCAAAGCAATTTCTAAGAAATGATCATAGATATTAAAAATAGACAAAATCTATGAGCCTTTACCAATCTACACTGAAAAAAATAGTTCTATAAACAGCTTGTGCCTTTAAGCATTTTATTTTTATGGAACACTGGATTTCAAAATTATTCTGAGGCTTGTTTATTTTAATGCTTTATCTGAAATAACTGTCTTTCATCACTTTGCCTTTTAAGCTTGACCTATTTAGAGTGACTTTCAGGGAAAAATGCTTTTCTAATACTACTATCTCAAAAATCCCTTTCAAGGATCTACTTTTAACACTCATTGTCTAAGCCCTTATAAAAGTATTATTTGAATTACAGTATTGCACTTATGCCTCTACAGTTAAGGGCCTTTTGATATTTCCATTACAAAGTTCTGTTTTCAAGGGCTTTTACAGCGTTGTTGGATCTATAATCCTTTTGGGGTTTTGAATATTTGACAGGATTTTGAAGGGTTTCTGTGAAACCATGTAGACATTGTGCAGGGGACTTATTTAGCAAGTGTATTGTAGTGAATATATATATAACTAATGTAACTTGAGGGTATCTCTTTTAGTTACAAATGGTGCAAAACTTATTTTCTCTTAAAAACATGTAAATACTGTAGCTTGGAAATGTACAGATGATATTTACATAAGAACATAAGAACAGCCATACTGGGTCAGAACAAAGGTCCATCCAGCCCAGTGTCCTGTCTGCTGACAGTGGCCAATGCCAGATGCCCCAGAGGGAGTGAACCTAACAGGTAATGATCAAGTGATCTCTCTCCTGCCATTCATCTCCAACCTCTGACAAACAGATGCTGGCTAATAGCCATTACTGGACTTAACCTCCATGAATTTATCTTTTTATCTTTTAAATCCTGTTATAGTCCTAGCCTTCACAACGTCCTCAGGCAAGGAGTTCCACAGGCTGACTGTGTGCTGTGTGAAGAATAATTTCCTTTTATTTGTTTTAAACCTGCTGACCGTTAATTTCATTTGGTGGCCCCTAGTTCTTACATGATGGGAACAAGTAAATAACTTTTCCTTATTCACTTTCTCCATTCCACTTATTTTTTATATACCTCTATCATATCCCTCCCTTAGTCTCTTCTTTTCCAAGCTGAAAAGGCCTAGCCTCTTTAATCTCTCCTCATATGGGACCCGTTCCAAACCTCTAATTATTTCAGTTGCCCTTCTCTGAACCATTTCTAATGCCAGTATATCTTTTGTGAGATGAGGAGACCATATCTGTATGTAGTATTCAAGATGTGGGCATACCATGGATTTATATAAGGGCAATAAAATATTCTCCATTTTATTCTCTATCCCTTTTTTAATGATTCCTCACAGCCTGTTTGCTTTTTTGGCTGCGGCTGCACACTGCGTAGACGTCTTCAGAGAACTATTCACGATGACTCCAAGATCTCCTTCCTGATTAGTTGTAGCTAAATTAGTCCCCATCATATTGTATGTATAGTTGGGGTCATTTTTTTCCAGTGTGCATTACTTTACATTTATCCACATTAAATTTCATTTGCCATTTTGTTGCTCAATCACTTAGTTTTGTGAGATCTTTTTGAAGTTCTTCACAGTCTGCTTTGGTCTTAACTATCTTGAGCAGTTTACTATTGCCTGCAGACTTTGCCACGCCACTGTTTACCCCTTTCTCCAGATCATTTATGAATAAGTTGAATAGGATTGGTCCTAGAACTGACCCTTGGGGAATACCACTAATTTTCCCTCTTCACTCTGAAAATTTACCATTTATTCCTACACTTTGTTCCTTCTTTTAACCAGTTCTCAATCCATGAAAGTCTCTTCCCTCTTATCCCATGACAACTTAATTTACATGAGGGACTTAATTTGGTGAGGGACCTTGTCAAAGGCTTCCTGGAAATCTAAGTACACTGTGTCCACTGGATCCCCCTTGTCCACATGTTTGTTGACCCCTTCAAAGAACTCTAATAGATTAGTAAGACATGATTTCCCTTTACAGAAACCATGTTTGCTTTTGTCCAACAATTTGTTCTTCTGTGTGTCTGACAATTTTATTCTTTACTGTTGTTTCAACTAATTTGCCCAGTACTGACATTAGACTTACTGGTCTGTAATTGCCAGGATCACCTTTAGAGCCCTTTTTAAATATTGGCATTACATTAGCTATCTTCCAGTCATTGAGTACAGAAGCCAATTTAAAGGACAGGTTACAAATCATAGTTAAT
This sequence comes from Gopherus flavomarginatus, assembly GCF_025201925.1. Taxonomy (NCBI): domain Eukaryota; kingdom Metazoa; phylum Chordata; order Testudines; family Testudinidae; genus Gopherus; species Gopherus flavomarginatus. The sequence continues at coordinate 156,514,799 of NC_066620.1, read as the reverse complement.
AGTTCCACAATTTCACATTTGAGTTCTTTCAGACTGAATCTTTAGGATTGAATATGGATTAATGACTCTGATATCTGTAAGAATACATATATTTAATTTATAAACAATTTAATTTATTAACTCAGTTTTAAGAGAAAAAATCATGAGCACTTTTACCACATGCATATCTCTGGAGGAAATAAATGGTGAGGTCACATGTGGCTACAACTTGACTTAAAGATTTCAGAGTGGTAGCTGTGTTAGTCTGTATCAGCAAAAAGAATGAGGAGTACTTGTGGCACCTTAGAGACTACCAAATTTATGTGGGCATAAGCTTTCGTGGGCTAAAACCCACTTCATCAGATGCATGGAGTGGAAAATACAGTAGGAATATATATATATATATATATATATATATATATATATATATATATATATATATATATATATATATATATATATATACACACAGAGAACATGAAAAGATGGGAGGGGTTGCCATAACAACTCTAACAAGACAAATCAATTAAGGTGGGCTATTATCAGCAGGAGAAAAAAAACTTTTGTAGTGATAATCAGGATGGCCCTTTTCAAGCAGTTGATAAAAAGGTGTGAGTAGCAGTAGGGGAAAAATAGCTTTTAGTTTGTGTAATGACCCATCCACTCCCAGTCTTTATTCAAGCCTAATTAGATGATGTGCAGTTTGCAAATTAATTAATTTGCTTCAGGTTGAGGAGCTGTCTGTAATTGAGGACTGGCCTGTCTCTCAAGGTCTGTGAGAGTGAGGGATCATCCTTCAGGAAAGGTTATAGATTCTTTATGATGTGCTGGTGAGGTTTAGACGGAGACAAACACCTACAAGATCTCTATCAAGCATTCTTAAAACTACAATACCACCTGATGAAGTGAAGAAACAGATTGACAGAGCCACAAGAGTACTCAAAAGTCACCTACTACAGGATAGGGCCAACAAAGAAAGTAACAGAACGCCTCTAGCCGTCACCTTCAGCCCCCAACTAAAATCTCTCCAGTGCATCATCAAGAATCTAGAACTTATCCTGAAGGATGATCCCTCACTCTCACAGACCTTGGGAGATAGGCCAGTCCTCGCTTACAGACAGCCCCTCAACCTGAAGCAAATACTCACCAGTAACCACACCCCACACAACAAATACACTAACCGAGGAACCTATCCTTGCAACAAAGCCTGTTGCCAACTCTGTCCACATACCTATTCAAGGGACACCATCATAGGACCTAATCACATCAGCCACACCCATCTACCACTGTGATATATGCCATCATGTGCCAGCAATGCCCCTCTGCCATGTACATTGGCCAAACCAGACAGTCTCTACGCGAAAGAATAAATGGACACAAATCAGATGTCAAGAATTACAACATTCAAAAACCAGTCGGAGAACACTCCCTGGTCACTCAATTACAGACCTAAAAGTCGCAGTTCTTCAACAAAAAACTTCAAAAACGGACTCCAATGAGAAACTACAGAATTGGAATTAATTTGCCAATTGGACACCATTAAATTAGGCTTGAATAAAGACTGGGAGTGGATGGGTCACTACACAAACTAAAAACTATTTCCCCATGCTATTTTTTCCCTCCTACTGCTACTCACACCTTGCCACTTTAACTGGGGTTACCAAACAGTTCATTTTAAACCCAATATTGGATTAGTTTAAGGGCTTGTCTATACTTAAAACACTACAACAGCGCAGCTGCACTGATGTAGCGGTGCTGCTGTAGCACTTCAGTGACGATGATACCTATGCTGCAGGAAGGCTTCTCTCATCCGTGCAGGTACTCCACCTCCCCAGGAGGCAGTAACTTTGTTGATGGAAGAAGCCTCTGTTAACATAGCGTTGTCTACATAGGAGTTAGGTTGGTATAACTGTATCATTCAGGGAGTAAATTTTCCACTTGGCCACTTGACAGGTAATTGCCAATCAACTTTTACACCTGGCTAGAAACACCGAGTTGTCCTTTGTCTTTGAGAAATCAGTTTACCCACTCCCCAGACTTGTCTGCTAAAGACACTGGTATAATTTAAGCTTGTTTTTCATCACTCAATATACATTTCAAACATACATTACACAAGAATATTAATAATTAGTGTGTTAGTTTTTAATGATACCCCAGAATGCATATTTTGCACAAACATGATGATGATGATGTCTAGGGTGTGAATACAAGGGTGCTTTTAGTAACACAGGGCAAAATACTATTTTCTTTAAAACTGACAAGAACAAGTCCTGACAACAGGGACAGGAGTAAGTACTTTTGGATTGGAGGGAAACATGTTCAGCAAAAGATATCTCATGTCTGGCAAAAATGCTAGGTCCAGCTGAGATTTCCTTCAAAGTGGACTGTGTCTTAAAAGTCCTTCGTACTCGGAAGCATTTAAAATGTTGCTCCTTGAAGGTATTTATCAGCAAGATATACTGTTCTGGGGGCTAAGTAAATATTTAAAATTAAGAAAATGTGAATGTATAACAAAATAGATTTTGTAGCTCATAGCATCTCTCTTGCAGTGGCTACAGTTGTGGTTGAGGAGGCAGTTCTGTTATAAAATCCTATTTTATGGTACTTAGAGCTTGTCAAAAATATGACCCTTAGCGCTAATATTTTTCATGTTTGTTCACCATCCAAACATGAATTATTTGTGGAAAATGTGGTAGAGTTCAACCTGGCTGGTTGTGAGTTATGAGAATATGAAAAAATAGTGTTTTTCATCAGCTGAAAAATGTTTCAGGTGCCTTTTTACACACTAATTCCAGTAACTTCAATTCATTATGGGGATCACTACAGGCTAACATGGGGCTTACTAGTCAATCGCCTTTGGCATGTTCAGAGAAATCTGGTTTGGAAATAATAAAATCACACATTTTAAAATTGCAAAACCTAATCAGGACAGTGCTACACTGCACATAAGTATCCAAGTTTGAGATCCCATTTTCCCCTGAGATCTGTGCTTGACTTCTAATGAAGTCACAGGGAGTTTTACATGCACATATATGTGCAGCATTTGGCCATAAAACATTAACATTATATGCAAACTACAAAATACTGGAGATGAATAAGGAATGGAAGTTATGTCTCTAGGACAAATAACTATGTTCCAAACTAACCTAACTGTAGATATAAGAGGATTATCTCTACAAATACTTCACATGCTACAATTTCATCCTAAGTAACCAGAGATCAGTTCAGAGAGAAACTGATTAAATTCCAGTTTAGCTCCTTAAAAACCTTAAGTAAGTTCCATGTAATACATATATCAAGATATTACATAGAACTCAGCTTTCTTTATGTTCTCATGCTAATTACCCAAATCAACAAAGTGAGCAATTGCCCCTTCTAAACTGCAGTTTTCTCCTTTCCTTTTTTCCATAGAATCCAAAGAATTAAGAACATTTTCACTAAATATGTTACTTACCAGTTAAGTGTATAATAAAATCTAGTTCATGTACAGCTTAAATCAAATGTTGCAGTTAAAATCAATAACCAGTGATTTTACAAATTATAATATGAAACATAAGTCTCATTTAAACCAAACTCTAACATAAAAGGACCACTGCAATTAATATAACACTTTTTGTTTATGAACTATGCATGTGAAATAGATTTCATGGATTTACAAGGAAATGTGCTACAGAGGGGTTTTAGTGATGATATAAGTCATGACAGCTCAATTTAATTGTAAAAGTATGCATATTGTAAAACCTAGAATCATTTTAACTGCATTGTCTTTCCATCCGATAAGGTATTTGTAGAATAAAGTGCTAAGCTATCTCAATAATTCTTTCAGGAAGCAGAGTTGACAACCTTGTAAAACTTTTATATGTTCTTGTGAAGTTATAGCCAAGTATAGTTTTTCTCTTTAAGAACAAATATGGTTAAAGGCAGTATAAGCTATAAATCCTAGCAGATAGGTTACTGTCCATTCCATGGGAGAATTTAAGATGCAGTCAGGGAGGCTGACTGGTATCTTTCCACAGTGGTAAAGGCATCAGCTCTCTCTGCTGATACAGTTTTCAGTAAAGCAGTGGTGTCCGATTTGAGGCCCCACTGATGGACCTAGAGGCTCTAAACCAGTAATCCCCAAACTTTTCATGGTCATGCCTCCCCCCACACCTTACCCCTGTGCACACCCATGGGAGCTGGGGCCAGACGTGAGGCCGTGACTCCTGGGAGGCTGTGACTCCTCAGGGGGGCTGAGGCCGTAGCTTGGGGGCAGGGCCAGGAAAGAAGCTGCAGCCAGGGGTGGGGCTGGGGCTGGGACTGGAGGAGAGCCAAGGCCGGGGACCAAGGCTGGGTCCGAGACCTGGAGTGGAGCAGCAGCTGGGGGGCTATGGCTGGGGGCTGAGCTGAGGGTAGGGGTGGAGCTTTGGCCAGGGGACAAGGCTGGTGCCGTGGCCGGAAGCTATGGCTGTGCCACAGTCAGGGGTCAAAGCTGGGGGCAGGGCTGGGGCTTGGAGTAGAGCCAGGGCTGGGAGTGGGTCTGGAGCAGAGCTGGGGGCAGAGCAGGCCTGGGTGGCGTTCCCTTCCTGCCCCACCTGGGGGTTGGCCCAGGTCCTGCCATGCTCTCTCAAACATTGCTCCATGCCCCCCTAGGGGGATGCTTCCCACAGTTTGGGGACCACTGCTCTAAACAGTGGTCTTCAAAGACAACTGTATTAGAAAGAAAACTTGTATTTGGTTAGGATTAGGAAATGTTTCCTGAGCCATACTATGTGATTTTTAACTGATATGTTTGAATCAGCCCCATCAATAAGTGGAGGAGGTAGTATTATTTTTTTCATTATTATTTGTATTGTGGTAGTGCCACCACTTCTGCAATCTCATGAGCCACAATGGTGTGATCTGAGAATGCTGTAAGCAGCCGCTCTCCCTTCGCAGCTGCATCTGCTCAGCTAGTCAGCTTCTGGGAGGTAGGAGAGGGAAGTTTTGATTGCTCTATTGCCTGTCTCTCTGGTGGGCTGTGGGAGCCCCAGGAAGAGCAGGTTAAGAGCTTGACTGGCTTTTCCTGAGCCTAGGGGAAAAGTTAAAGCATAGATTGTGACTTTTTGAAATAATATGATCAGCCCTCAGCTGGAAAAGTTTGAGCACCACTGAATTACAGTATGCTTTTTTTATCTCCTGATGCAAGTTGACATGTTTGAAATTTGTTGGTCAGGCAACAAAAATGACTTCTAATTCCATGGCTTTTTATGGCAAACTGCTCCACTTCATTTTAAAATGAATCTGTTTAGATTAAATATTGCACTGAGAACACTAGCAGTATTTTATGAGCCTTCCTAGTATTCTGTGAGCATTTCGGAGTTGTTACCTCCTTCTCTGTGTGTGGGGGACACAGGGCCGGTGCAACGATATTTTGTGCCCTAGGCGAAACTTCCACCTTGCGCCCTCCCCCGCACCCTCACCCTGAGGCACCCCCCTGCGGCAGCTCCCCCCCTCCGCCCTGAGGTGCCGCCACTGTGGCAGCTCCCTCCCTCTTCACTGAGGCACTCCCCTTGCGGCAGCTCCCCATCCCCACCCTCTGACCTGAGGCACTCTCCCCCGCTCAGCTCACCCCGCCCCGCCTCCACCCCGAGCACGCCATCGCTGCTTCACTTCGCCCACCTCCCAGGCTTGCGGCCCCTAGGCTGATTGGCGCCGCAAGCCTGGGAGGCGGGAGAAGTGAAGCAGCCACGGTGTGCTCATGGAGGAGGCGGGGCAGGGGTGAGCTGGGGTGGGGAGTTCGCCTGTGTGCCGCCCCCCTCCCCTTACTTGCAGCTGGCGGCCCTCTCCGCGCTTCCCTGCCCCAGCTCCCTCCGCCTAAATGCTGGCGGCGACCGGGGCGGCCGAAGATCTGGCCGCCGTGTTCGCTGCCGAAGAAAATGGTGCCCCAGGCATCTGCCAAGGTTGCACCGGCCCTGGATGGAGATAGAGAAACCTTTCCTTCTTTGGGCTTTGAGATGCTAAATTTTTGACCATCTAATTTAGTAACCATGTTTGACACCAGGAAAAACTAACTGATTATCTTAAGCTTAACAAATGTACTGACTTCAGTTCAGATATGACAATTTACACCAGCTGAGAGTCTGTCCCACTATTTATAAAGGTAAAGCAACAAAGTTTATGTAAGACACTTCACTTTTTCAGCGTATCAACGGTGAGGACTAAACTGGATCAAATGTTCATTCCATAGAAAGAGGACTATGTAGCATGCAACTATATATGTGGGGTAAAGAATGTAAAAAATAGCCCAAAAGTGAGAGCAGTTCTCTGGATCTACTATAAATGAGGCGTAAAATCTTTCTTTCACTAGATTTGAATGTGTAACATGGATCTTTTATATCATGGGTTAATTATTTTATAGCTACTATTTCTTCCTTTCTGATTTTGAAACTTCTGTATGGCTTTCATAGATTATAAGAGCAATGACAATTACAGGAACTCCTCACTTAACATTGTAGTTATGTTCCTGAAAAACACGACTTTAAGCGAAACGATCTTAAGCGAATCCAATTTCCCCATAAGAATTAATGTAAATGAGGGCATTAGGTTCCAGGTTCCAGGGAAATTTTTTTCACCAGACAAAAGACTATATATATATATATATATATATATATATATACACACACACACACACACACACACACACACACACACACTCACACTCACATAGTATACATTTTAAACAAACAATTTAATACTGGTACACATTGATGATTGTGAAGCTTGGTTGAAGTGGAGGAGTCAGAGGGTGGGATATTTCCCAGGGAATGCCTTACTGCTAAATGAACTAGCAATTGACTGAGCCCTCAAGGGTTAACTCTCACAACACTCTACAAGGCAGCAGGAAAGGAGGGAGGGCAGACAGAAAGACACATCCTGTGAGTGAGAGAAAAAATGCGCATTTCCGCTTTAAGTAGTTGACCCCAGGATTAAGTACACTGCCTTGTTAATTAAATCAGCTTGCTGAGACCTGAGAAGGCTCCCTCTCTCTGTCTTGTGTATCCCCTGCTCTATGGAAGATGGGGTAAGTGGGGTGGAGGAGCAGGGGAGAGGGGGAGACACCCTGACATTAGCCCCCTTTTTCCCCTCTCCCCCTGAACAGCAAACAGGAATCTCTGGGAGCAGCTCCAAGGCAGAGGGCAGGAGCAGCACATGACAGTGGGAGAAGGGACAGCTGCTGCACAGGGAATTTAGGGGAGTGGGGAGCTGGTAGGGGGGCTCCTGGTCCACCCTGGTTCCAGCCATCCACCAGCTAGCTACAATGGGCTGTTCTTCCTGAAAGCAATGGACAAAACAGGTGGCTGCCAAACGACATTAGAAGGGAGCATTGCACAACTTTAAATAAGCATGTTCTCTAATTGATCAGCAACTTAACATTGAAACAACATTAACCAGGACAACTTTAAGTGAGGAGTTCCTTTACTTTTACACATCCTTTATTTTTTTTAATTTTATTTTTTTGCCAGAAGTCAGTTGTTTTGTAGGGAGAGAATAAAATAATCCCCAAAAATGTTTTGATATCCTTCAATTAGTAGTGAAATGTAAATGCCATATCGTCCCATCCATTTTTAAGCAAAAGTCCCACAGATGTCTGCCTGTCATTGTGACCACTTGCTGATATGTTTTATGCTTTTCTTTCACCCTTACTAGTGTCCTCCAGATTGTAAACCAGGGGTCGGAAACCTTTCAGAAGTGGTGTGCTAAGTATTCATTTATTCACTCCAATTTAAGGTTTTGCGTGCCAGTAATACATTTTAACGTTTTTAGAAGGGCTCTTTTTATAAGTCTATAATATGTAACTAAACTATTGTTGTATGTAAAGTAAATAAGGTTTTTAAAATGTTTAAGCAGCTTCATTTAAAATTAAATTAAAATGCAGAGCCGCCCCTGGGCCAGTGGCCAGGACCTGGGCAGTGTGAGTGCCACTGAAAATCAGCTTGCGTGCTGCCTTTGGCACGCGTGCCTTAGGTTGCCTACCCCTGTTGTAAACTTTTAAGGCAGGGACCCTCTTTCTAGTATTAGTGCAGTACGTAACACAATGGGGCCTTTTAGAATTACCAAATATAAACAATAGTGATTTTATTAACATAAGGGTACAGAAGGTGCCAAAATGTACATAAAGTATGATTAGATATCTGCCCAGACAGATATGCATCTGACGAAGTGGGTATTCACCCACGAAAGCTCATGCTCCAAAACGTCTGTTAGTCTATAAGGTGCCACAGGGCTCTTTGCTGCCCAGACAGTGTTTCACAATAACCAGCTGCAAGCTGTTACATATTATGAGGGTATTTTATTTGTTTCTTTCACTTCTCCCAAAATTAAGCTTACTTTCTCTGCCTTGCTTCTGAATGGGAGATTTTATTTTTTTTTGGCATCAGAAGTTATACTAGTTTCTTTCTTTCCTGTTCAGTTTTAGAATTAGATGTTAAGATGGGTTAATACTTCGTTCTGTCATGAGGTCAGGGAACTGGACTAAAGGCCTCTCCAGGTCCCTTCCAGTCCTACACTTCTATGATTCTATGTTATAATCCTTATAATGTCTACTGGTGAATAAGAATATCTTCTGTGTAAAAGACAACTTATGTAAGGAATAACTTTTATCAGAAATGATATCTTAGCTTCTTACTCCAGTTAGGGACATAGTGGCTGAATGTCTTTAAGCTGGTAAGCTTTGATCAGGGTTCTTAAAGTAAAGCACACATTTCTTATGCAGAGCTACATAAATGCTTTTTTGAAGTTTTAAAAACAAAGCTGTTTTTGAGTTATCCAAACACAAGTGACTGAAATTATTTTAAGTGAAAAATTATTTTAAAAGCTCCCCTGGTACCTCAGAATCAGTTGAAGAAAGAAACAAAGTTGAATAATATGAAAAATATATTTCCCTTTTAACAGAGGAGTGGGGGGCACCCATACCTAACATTTGAGAGGTTCTTCCTCTCCCAAATAATACCTGTGTCTGTATCCTCCAAACTCTAGCAGCAGTGAGTTCACACTCTCCAATACTGTTTATTTGTACTACTGGACCAAGACCCCATTGTGCTAGGCACCTTAGAAACAGAACAAAATGATAGTGCCTGGTCCAAAGAGCTTTCAGTCTAAGTATAAAAGAAGGGACAACAGCTGGATAGAGACAGACTTATGAGGGAGTAGCTCCAGTTAAAGCACCTCATCACTTGGAGAAGTGGGGTACTCTGGTATTAGATGTCCATTATAATATCTGCGTCAGCACAAAATATTATGAGCAAGGACATTTCAGGTGACAAATAGGTACTTTGGCTCCAGCGAGATAAACTAGATGAGTGGAAATCTGGTAACTATTCCCCTTCAGAAACAGGTCTGGCCCACCCAAAGAGGTTGAGTTAGCCTCAACAATATGAAATTGTAAGAGGTGAGGGAGGGTCTGGAAAAGAGTCCCAGGCACTGGCCATCTGGTATAGGGAGTAGTGTGGCAAGCGGCTCGTACCAGAGCTGACTCCTGGCCAGGGGTGTAGCAGAGCAGGTGCGGAGGGAGGGTGCTGCAGGCTTGTTGGATGAGGTTTTTTTTTGTGTGGGGGGAGAGTTGCCGATTCCCTAGGGAGGCTCCACCTGTTCAAGGCAGCGCACGCTCAGCAGAGCTGCCCAGACAGGGTAATCGCGGCTTTGCGCGGACGCGGAACCCCGCAGAAAGTCTCCAGTAGTGGCCCGCGGAGGGACCTGACACTCCGCCGCCTGTCCCCCTCCCGCGCGGGGGCTGCTCTCGGGTGCCGGCCCGGCGGGGCCCTGCAGGGGGCCGCGTGCCCTGCGCTGGGCCGAGCGAGGCGGGGGAGCGTGAGGGCGGCGGCTCCTACACTCGAGGCCTTCGATGGAGCCGGGGGGCAGCGCGGGCGTCCCGGGCTCCTCTGCAGGTGGGTATCTCCGGGCGGGGGCTGGCCCCGATGCGGCCGCGGTGCCCCCTCTTCGGGTGTGGCCTGGCCCCGAGGACGCGGAGGAGCCGGCGGGCTGCACCCCATTGCCGCCCTGAGGGGTGGAGCCGAGCCTCGGCTCATGCCGGGCGGGCCGCGGGCAACGCGCGGGCCATGCAGACCAGGCGCCGGCCCTATCGCAGCTGCAGGCCCCGTGCGCGCCCTCCTGCCAGCCCGCCCGCGGCGCCGCTTCTGGGCTGCCTGGCGCCGGGAGGGGCTGAGCGCTGCCCAGTGCGGGTTCCTGCCCGCTCTCAGCCGGCGCGGCTCTGTCAGGGCTGGCGAGCTGCGCGCACGGCCGCGGTGGGTCTGCCCCTTTGGTGCTGCTGGCTGTGCTGGACTCACGGAGGCTGCTGTTCCTCCGGCCGAGGGGATACTGACCACAGCTGGGAGCTGTTGTAGCAGTAAAGATCCCATGACATCTTTTCCTAAGTCTAGGGCCGGTATCCTGTGTGCAAATAGGCCATCTGCTTGTAGCAATTCTCCCTGCCGTTGTAATTGATAGCTGCAGAGTTGCAGGGCTCGCTCTGCTTTTTATCCAGGACGCATTTTTGCTGAGCGGGTGCACGTACAAATTTTGTATTCATGTAGGGCTCTATCAGTTGGGTACCGCATTCATAGCCATGTGTGCTGACCCCTTGTTATGAGCTGTTCATCACTGCCTCTTTTGATTCTGGTAATTTCTCTATTTAGGGTCTAGGTGAATAAGTTCCTTAAATACCGCACAAGGATGTTTAGTGGCCTAATTAATGTCTGTAAATTAAATTCTTGAATAAAAGGTCTTATGGCATTGCAAAGCCTTATAGATAATAGAGATTCAGACGTTTTTAGTTCCGTTTTCTAAAAAAAGTTGTGTATTCTTGGCCTATTTGCATACTGTAGATAAATCTGCAGCGCAGGCCTCATTCTCCATCCCCTTGCACCAGAGTTAAACCTGAGCAATTTGCATCTAATCTCAAGACATCACTATTCCATCTGCCACAACGTAAACATTTTCAAAAATATCTCCAGCACGCCCTCCAGTTATGCCTGGTTTGCCATTGCTATTTTCAGGACTGATTCTAGGCACTGTGCATTAGTCACTGTAACAGATTACCAGCAACCTTTTTCTCTCTCTTCTGACCTCTTCTGCAGATACTTCCTCATCTCCAAGCAGTCCCGTTTTACATTTCGTAGAATTACTGATATATGTAAAATGGGTACAACAGAGTAGAGAATTATGGCCTTAAATTCTGACAAACTGTTTCTAAGAGAAAACTCATTAACAGGAATTAATCTGGTAGATTTGTAATTACTGCAAATCTCATAAGATTCTTGTTAAAATTTAAACTTTTATAAACTTGTCGGTGTTCACTTGCATAATTAGCTCTACAATCTGCTAATATAATAATGCATAAATAATGGTAGTGTCCACCAGCTTATTTAAAGTTTAAAATGGGAATTAATGCAGCAAAGTTCTGTTCCTTGTAACTTCATTAAAGCAAAGTTTCTGAACTGAAAATTGGCATGTGTGTTCTATACATAGGAGTTAATATCTTCCTGTTCCTATGTAAAAATGTAAGCCAAGAAGTTTGTTATAAATTAGATAAGTACAAAATAATTGGAGTGGAATATTTATTTACATTTTTAGTCTTAAACTGCAGCAGTTTTTCGAGAAATGAGACAGTCTTTGAAAGTAATAGGAGTAACAGAGACTAAATAATTCTATTTTAATATAGTCAAACAGTCTGTCACACATCACAAATCCGATTAACATTTATGTTAAAGATAAGTCAGTATATCGACACTGAGTGGGTTTGACTCTCACTGTTTATTATAGGCAGGTCCGGCAAGGGGAAGAACGTTAATTGTTTCTTAAGATTAAAGTGAAGATCAAGGCACATGGAAAATTATCTCATGGGAGTGAGAATGGAAAGTGAAGAGACACTTTTTAAAATATTCAAACAGGCATTGCATGTATTTCGGGAAATAAATCTGGGCAACAGTTTGACACATTTGCTGTTAAGACAGAAAGACAAACTAATATTTGGCATATTTACTGTTTTATTTATTTCTATTACTGTTGTGTCCACAGTATGCCAAGTGCTCTCCAGACATATAGTGAGGCACAGACACCACTCTCCCCAAGAGCTCACAACTGAAGGGGTGGATGGGGAAGAGCAGAGACAACATACTATCAATGTTTTTATTATTAAAAAGGAAGAGACAGTTATCCCCAATTGCTGCTCCAGCTGATGGTGGAAGTGATCATAGTAGGGAGGGGTTGAAGGAGAAGAGGTTAGGGGCCTGCCTTGCAGACCCATTCAGGGAGGGCATTCAGTATGGAACTGTGTCTTCAAAAAAGAGGCCAAAGGGCCAAGGCTGGCATAATTGATGGGGCAGAAGGTTGGGGACAATCAGAAAAGACACAAAATCAGGTAAGAAAGGAAGCAGAGTGTTAAAGATTTTAAGGTGAAAATGAGAAACTTGAACATGTTTTGGTGGAAGATGGGGAATCAATGGAGGGATTTAAATAGAGGGGTGACATAGTGAGAATGATAGCTAAGGAAGAGGTTAATGGGGTTTTTGTCAGTGTATTGATCAGATATTGGAGAAAGAGAAATGCACAGTGATTATCAGTTGCAGGATTGTATCCTTTACTTATGTGAATAATCCTGTAGGCTGATCAAAGCAAAGAAAGAGGTTAAGGAGGAATCCTAAAGATCTGCTGTAAGTAGAGTATTTTCTTAAGCATGTGGAGGTTGGTATGTACCACCACATTCTCCTTCTAATATGGCAAACAGAAAGGAGGATATACTGGTAATTTCCCACAGTCCCAAATGGCTTTTGTAAACGTAGTCTTTCTTTTTTCATAATTTAAATTCCATAGTTGCATTTCTGTTTGTATTTTATTCTCTTCTCTGTTTTACCTTCTCCAGTGCTGACTTTCTCCATTTTGTGTTTTCCCCCTTTCCTTAGATCTTGACTTTTAGTCATAGTGACTTCTGCTCACTTCTTCTTTATCTGTCAGTGGAAACCTTTCACTCTTAATTTTTGTCAGTCTGGATACATTTGCAAAGTTAATTGTAAAATGAACTTAAAAAAGCATGTTTGAAGTTAGTCCTATGATGTCTGTTAGTCTTATATTTTATTAGAGTAGAGTTATAGTTTATCCAGAAGAAGATTAGCAGCAAGCATGAAACTAGGCACATGATATAAGACCTGTGTTATATGACTTGTCTTACAAAACTATGGTAAGAAAAGTAATGTCATGTCTCCAAACAGAAGGAGGTTTAGGCCATTTCAGGTCAAACAAACAAAAAATTGCTGTTATACCTTTAGCGAGAGAAATTCTAGAGGGATGTAGACAGGATAGATTAGAAACCTGCACCACCAAGTAATTCTTTAGTTTTTGAAGAGTGAACTTTATGGGATAACATCCCTGTATAACTATGTGTGTGTAAGTACAGGTGGGACAGGGGAAATCTGTGGTAATGGTACATGACAGATTCAGTAGATATTCTAAATGACACAGAAAAGAGAGCTTGTCGTGGGAGATAAAAGGATCACAAGAGGAAGAACAGCTTTTAGGGAGAATATATACATAATTTAAAATTGATCAGAAATCTCAAGATTACACTAGGATTTTGATGTTTGGCCTATTCTAATGGGAATAAAACTGAAAAAAAGAATGCTTTTATCTCCATAAGACTCCAGTAGTGCACGATCTCCCTTGCCTTAACACTTTTAAAGTCTTTTCAATTATTGAGGGACTTGAACTCTTGAGTGACTACATATTCTTATATGTAAAATTTGTCTGTTGTTTCTCTAGTGGGCACGTCACTAAACACAATACGCCAGAGATATGATAGCTAGGAAACCTGTCAGCTGAAGCTGATCAAAAAGAGCTAGACCAAACTTGTCCAAATTTCTGGAGTTAATTCAAGATGTATCATAGAGTTGTAGTAGCACCATTAGTTTTATGGATGAGAAAACATCTTAAAATAGGGGTTTATAAACTTTCTGATGGGAAAAATATCACCTTGAACTAAAATTTTCTCATATAACCTTTCACTCCAAATGCATGTCCCTTGAGCAAGTGGGGCAGACTAAAGTGGCCCATGCATCTTTAATTCTGTTTCTTTGGTAACTTCTAAATGCTTGATTTTGTAACCTTAACTTTCTTTGTAAGAGAGTGGTTCTTTAATAAAATTTAAAAAAAAAAAAGTTTGTTTATGTGTATGTGTGCATATTTATGGATTTGTATTTTTAGTTATTCAGGGTGTAGGTTAAAATGATCAAAAGGGTGTTATTTTGGAGCCCAAGTCTCATTTTCTATAGGAGTAGCAGTGTTGCCACCTAAGTCCTGTTGAAAGTCAGTGGCCTTCCTCTCTTTTGAATGTAGAATTTGGGTTCTTATGTCACTTAAGGTATGTCTGCACAGCAAGAAAAAACCCATGGTAGTGAATCTCAGAGCTCAGGTCAACTGAGCGCTTGTCTACACTTAAAACACTGCAACAGCGAAGTTGTAGTGCTTCAGTGTAAACTCTACCTATACCAACTGGAGGGTTTCTTCCCTCAGCATGGGTAATCCATTTCTATTAGAGGTGGTAGCTACATTGATGGAAGAATTCTTCCATCGACCTAGTGCTGGTCTACACCAGGGATTCAGTTGGTATAACTGTGTCTCTTGGGAGTCGATTTTTTGCACCTTTGAGAGACGTAGCTATGTAAAGTAAAGTTCTAGTGTAGACCAGGCCTGAGTTGTACTCGTGCTGTGAGGCTAAAAATAGCTGTGCAGATGTTTTGGTTCAGGCTGGAGCCTGGGCTCTGAGATCTGGTGAGGAGGGAGGATCTCAGGCACTTTTGAAAATTGTAGCTTTGGTGAAAGTAGAAAAACTTGGGGAACTTAAATGGCTTTATTTTTAAAACCTGAAATAACTTTAAAGTTGAAGTGTTTGATATTAGTGCAACTTTTGATCAAGGTTTGACCTAATATTTTAATCTTTATAGTTTGCAAAATAACTGAACATGCTCACCATATAAAAAGATGAGTATGTTGGAGCTTTCATTTTGGGCTCAAGTTAGTAAAACTGATTCAGTTTCTCCTACAGATATACATTGTGGATATATTTGCTTGGTGTTACTGAAAAAGGACATACTCAAGTATAAATACACATTTATACACTAGAAGCTGCTTAATTAGAACATCCTGATTATGCAGCTGTCCCATTATTATTATTTATTTTTTACATAAATAAAACCCTAGCATCATGCTAGGTGCACCAATTAAACCAAGTTATTGGTTATAAATAAACATTGTATACAGTTATAAATAAACAGTTATAAATAAACATTTATTTAAATGTTACTTAGTGTCATAAAACAGACAGCCACAAAAACAGAAAACCCAATAATAATGGGGGATTTCAGCTATCCCCATATTGACTGAGTACATGTCACCTCAAGATTAGATGCAGAGATAAAATCTGTAGATACCATCAGTGACTGCTTGGAGCAGCTAATCTTTGAACCCATAAGGGGAGAGGCAATTCTACAAACTGTGGTATGTAACCTATCACTTAAATCAGCCTCCAGTTTTTTTAAAAAGGCTACAGTGATGACTCTGGCAGTTAGTTACAGGATGGTAAGCTTAATTTCAATTAATATGTTGCAGGTTTATAACATAAGGAAGTACTTGTTTATACAACACACAGACAACCTGTGGAATTTGTTGCCAGGGGATGTTAGTAAGGCCAAAACTATCAGAAAAAAATTAGATAAGTTCATGGAGGATAGGTCCATCAATGGTGATTAGCCAAGATAGTCAGGGATGCAACCCTATGCTCTGAGTGTCCCTAAATATTTGATTGCCAGGTCCTGGGACTGGATGATGGGATGGATCACTCAATAACTGCCCTGGTCTGATCATTCCCGCTGAAGCATCTGGCACTGGCCACTGTCAGAAGACTGGATACTTTGCTAGATGGGCCATTTGTCTGATCCAGTATGGCCGTTCTTATGTTCTAACCACATGTGGAAAGTTTTCCCCTCTTTTGTAGCAGTTAAATGAGAGTTAGGGTAGGTGAAAGGTGCAGGACTGGGCATGGCTAGAGGCTTTCATCTTTCTCACCAGTGGCTGGGTTGGGAGGGGCAAGGAAGAGAATTCCTTCTCATTCCTTGCAGGCAGGGGATGGTTTGGGGTGTGGGGGAGGCTTTCCTAGGTTTCAGGCTTCTATCACTCAAGGCTGGTATGAAAGTTGAGGGCTATTAGTAAGGTCCTGGGACAGCCTTTTGTTTGCATTATTCCAGCTACTTAGTGCCTGTCCACTGAGCCCCTGGATAGTAGGAGTAGGGGCACTAGACTGTCTCAGGGAACCTAGAGGTATTTTCCCAAATTCCCATGCTTACCAACAATTTCCCAACCTTACCAAAGCATGCATTTTATATTAAAGACTTCATATTTTGCCAGCTTTGGTGATTTTAAAATGAAACTGCTTTAAACTATTCATGTGCAGAGAGAGTCTGAGCAATTTTTTCTTTATGCTATACTGCATAAAGAGGCTGATGTTCTCTAGAGCTAATTTTTGGAAAACTTGCACTTCCTTGAGCTTGACATGGATGTGAGCTCACTCTCTCTGCCTCGTTGACTTTTGACTGTCCCTAATTTAGTGGACTAGAGCAATATTTATGGTTCAGAGATTTCAGAAAACATTGAGCATGCCACCCTTATTGCCTCTGACACGTGGGAAGAAAAACAAGGAATGTGGTTTAATTAGGCTGCAACTTTATTAACTGAAGTATCAGAGGGGTAGCCATGTTAGTCTGGATCTGTAAAAGCAGCAAAGAATCTTGTGGCATCTTATAGACTAACAGACATTTTGGAGCATGAGCTTTCGTGGATGCATGCATGCATGCATCTGACGAAGTGGGTATTCACCCACGAAAGCTCATGCTCCAAAATGTCTGTTAGTCTATAAGGTGCCACAGGATTTTTTGCTGCTTTTATTAACTGAACTCATCTGAGAACTATCCTACAGTAACTCATACAGTGCAGGTCATGATTCCTTCCTTAATAGTTTCTACCAGGTGGAAGGCTTTAGTCTCCTACTTCTCTGCAGCTGGTTCATAGCCTGCTGCTGTGACTCCTCTGCCCATGCTTTGAATGAGGGTTAAGGGGCTGAAAAAAGGGGATTGTCTCCTTGCTGTAGCTCCAATTCTATTCCCCAATTTCTTTAGGAGATGCCTTCCCCTAAGTCCCATTCCAATTCCAGTTTATCAGGGAATTGGACCTTCTGTAGAATGAATACTTGTGCTAGAGATGCCATCAATCAGAGTAGCTGGGCTGCTCCTTCCCAGAGGAATTCTCAGATAGTTAACAAAAATATATCCACTCCTTGGCTGGAAAGGTGTAGCCATATTTCCTGAATTTCACAGATATCAAATATATTTTTGGTGTGTAATTACTGATCCTTGCTCTTTATGTACTATCTGGCCTTGTCAACCTGTGGAGGCTTCATGGTTCCCCATCCTACCCTCTGCTGCATTTCAGATGGGCGGGGGGAGGTCCCTGATCTGCCCTAAATTTCTGTTTGTCCTAATGACGGGTCACTTCTGTACTAAAAAGTTGTATCTGTAGCATTTGTTCTTGCAAACAGTGGTTGACATAGCTATTTTGTTAGAGTTCATTTCAAGTTTACTGGTGCATTGCCTCCTCCGAGTGACAGGTTGTATCAGCAAAAGATGGATGGCACTGTGGGTAAGCATTCCAGTACACTGCACCACCACCTGGTTTGCTAATTTCAGGGAAATTTTTGCAGTGTACCAGTTCTCTCAGGGAATCATGGGAATTTGGGGGCAAGTTCCTGCATTTCCCTTTGTCCCATCTGATAGTCTTTTTCTCATGCTTAAAAAGAAAATTCTCACATTCTTTGTTACATCTCATAATATGATCTTCCTCGTATTAGTTTTCAATCTGGCTGCCATCTCACTGTCAAAAGCATGGATGATGAACTGGTCAGCGGAGTTCTGTCCATTTTAGAGACACGGTGCCTGAGTTGTCATCGTCTTTGTGGAACTTGAGCTACCAGCCCAGCAGCTGGTCATGCAGCAATGGATATGAGAAAACAGAGGAAGACTGGATGATAAAGACAGTGAGTGAAAGTGACTAGGTGCAGCTGCACACAGGGGAGCGGTGCTTCTGGTCCCGGGAAACAAGTTTCAAGTGGTGAGATCAGATCAAATGCAAATCTGTGAGGACCAGCAGTGACTGCAGAACTTTTGGATACAAAAGGCCACAATCTTGGAGTTGTGTACTGAGCTTGCCTCAGGCCACCGGTACAGAGAGGCCAGAATGAGAACTAATTTGACAGTGGAGAAGTGGGTGGCGATTGTGCTGTGGAAGATTACAACACCATTGCTGTTGGTAGTAGGCAATCCATTCCATATTGGAAAGTCTGTAGTCAGAGCAGTTGTCTAGATACACAAGCCCATTAAAACTGTCATGCTGCACTGGATTATGACTTTGGGCAATGTGCAGGTAATAGGAGATGGGTATGATGCAATAGGCTTCTCTAACTGTGTTGGTGGCAGCATTGCTTCTGAGTACATAAAGAGAAAAGGGGTACTTCTCCACAGTTATGCAAGCTTTGGTGCATCACTGAGGCTATCTCACTAACATTAACATTAACATTGGGTAGCCAGGGAAGATGTATGAAATGTGCATCTTTTGGAGTACAGGACTTTTCAAAAAGCTACTAGCAGGGACACTGGCACTGCAACCCTTCCAATGTGGGGACCCAGCCTACCCTTTTCTTTGCATCATAAAGCCATACACAGGGACAGGAGCAAGGAAAGATTTAACCTGAGCAGTGCAGTATGACCATGGGTATATGTATCAGAGGGGTAGCCATGTTAGTCTGGATCTGTAAAAGTAGCAAAGAGTCCTGTGGCACCTTATAGACTAACAGACATATTGGAGCATGAGCTTTCATGGGTGAATACCCACTTCATCAGATGCATGTCGGTATTCATCCACAAAAGCTCATGCTCCAATACGTCTGTTAGTCTATAAGGTGCCACAGGACTCTTTGCTACTTTTACATGGGGTATATGTTTGGCAGATTAAAAGGGCCACTGGAGATGGTTTAGCACTAGGCTGGATCTAAGTGAGCCAAATGCTGTTATTGCTGCATGCTGTATTTTATATAATATTTGCAAGGCCAAGAGGGAAGTGTTACAGAAGGGTAGAGGGAGGAATTGGAAAGACTGATGATTTTGAGAAGTCTGACACAAGGGCAGTTACCAAGGCCTGTTGAAGCACATTACAGCTGAAGGAGGTCTTACAAACTCACTTAGACCATGTGCAGGGGCGGCTCTAGGCACCAGCAAAGCAAGCACCTGCTTGGGGCAGCCCATTTGCAGGGGTGGCAGGGATCTAGCGTGGGAGCTGAGAACCAACAGGGGGCTCTGGGAGCTGTAGTTCCTTGGTTAGCTCCCTGCCTACAGAGCCAGCCCTGGAGCAGGGAAAGAACTACATTTCCCAGCATTCCCTTGGCCACTACAAACTGGAAAGGAAAGAGGGGGACCTCATACGGCAGCGTGCTGTGAGTGCTGTGAATGGTAGGGAGACCATATTTTAACATTCAAAAAACAGGACACTCCACGGGGAGGGAAGCCCCACCCTGCCACCATCCACTCCCTCCGACTGCCCCCCACAGAAACGCCAACCCATCCAACCCCCCCTTCTGCTCCATGTCCCATAATTACCCCCCCCAGGGCCCCTGCCCCTAACTTCCCCTTGGGACCCCAGCCCCTATCTAAGCCTCTATTCTCCTTGTCCCAAACTGCCCCCTCCTGAGACCCCCCCACCCCCTACCTGTCCCCCAACAAACCCCTGAGACTCACATGCCTATCCAACCGCTGCCTGTCCCCTGACTGCCCCCTCGACCCATCTAATCCCCCCTTCTCCCTGCCCCTGACTACCCCCCGAACCTCCACCTCATCCAACCCCCCTGCTCCCTGTCCCTTGATTGCCCCCCCCGAACCCCCTACCTGTTCTCCAACCCCCCAGCCCCCTTACCATGCCACTCAGACCAGCGTGTCTGGCTCTGTGCAGCACCAGACATGCGCCTGCATACATGCTGCCGTGCTCCCGCGCGGAGCCCACAGCCCCCGCCCCACACACCCAGCACCTGCCTTCCAGATTTGAACACCTCAAAATTCAGGAGTGCTCAAGCTCAATTTGGGCAGCTGTTACTTCATTTCTCCCAAATCAAATATACTGATACACTGTAACTTGCTGTAGAAAAAGTAGGATAAAATTGAACAAGAAATGCTTCCCAGTGGTTATTTGGACTGGAACTGCTATTTTCAGCAGCCATTGCCTTTTTTGTTTGTTTAAAAGGAAGACAGTGATATTGCATTGGCAAATTCCCCATAGAAAGAAAGAGTGGAACAAAAGAATAATAAAGGCACCTCAACTTTTCCTCATTTATGGAGGACAGTCTTGTAATATGCATCCAGATATCCTCCAATCACACAGGCTGAAAATTGTTCCACTTTACTGCAGCTCTGTAACCATATGGGAACCAATCCTGTTTGTGTTCTCTGGAAATCCAAAATTCCTGCTGAATAACCCGCCGTGGGAGCAAGTTACCAGTGACCCAGGGCTGCAGCAGAAGGAGGGTGCAGGTGGGAGGGAGAGGAAAGGGCCCAGGGCTGGGGCGGCAGGAGGTGTGGGGGGGCAGCACTGGGGTGGGGAAGATGGGAGCCCAGGGCTGGGGCGGCAGGGGGTGGGGGGAGGGCACTGGTGGGGAGGAAAGGGGGAAGCCCAGCGCTGGGGTGGCAGGGGGTGTGGGTGGGTGGATGGGGGAGAGCCCAGGGCTGGGGCAGCAGGGAGGTGCGGGGAGGAGCCCAGGGCTGGGACGTGGGGCAACCAAAATTTTTTTTTGCTTGGGGCAGCAAAAAATCTGACCATGTGCTGTTTTTTGTGTTTTGTATTACTTTGTGAATAAACAGTCCAGATTATGTCCAGATTATGAATGATTATAAACGTTTATGAATCTGATGAGGGACTATTGATTTGAAGGGTTACATCTCTGTTGTAAGAGGTGTAGTTGCCCCATAGCACTCCATCTTAGCAGTGTGTGATTTTGGAGGTGCTCCTCGCCTCAATTTCCCTTCAACAGGCTTTTCAGTCTCAGGGATTCGTATGGCTCAGCCCTCTGGCTGGATCCCACTCACAGTTCAGTCCCCTTTCAGGGTAACAGAAATCCAAACTATCAAAAGTTCTCCTCCTCACTTGTGCTTCTCTTCAGCTTGCCCTCTGTGCTCAGTTCTCAGCTCCTTCTGGGTTACCTTTGTCTTTCCTGCTCTGAGATAGAGCTCTGACTCCGCTGATTCTTCTTGACCCTGCTTTAGGGGCCTGTTCATAGTAACCCAACTTGCTGGCTCTGGTTCCTCTACCAAACTGAGTTTTCTGGCATTTTATGAGGCCCAGGTGTTTATCAGGCTATCATCTGACCCCAGTTAGTCCTTCCCTGCTTAGCCTTGAAGGCAGCAAATTATGGCACATATGGGCTTATTGAACAGGGCTGACTAGTTCCAGGCCTCCTGGCTCTTGAAGGGCCAGGCTGCCCTATTCTAAAGACAAAATAAATCCTGGTTTTCACCACACAGAATTATTGCAAAGTAAGAAGCAGAGTATTAAAGATTAAAAAACAAAATGCAGGGTGCATTTTGCTTTGAGATTCATCTCAGGTCAGTGTAGGTGCAAATCATAGCAGTTCTCCTTTTTTTCCCCCTGCTGGGGTTGAGTGGAGGAGATACTGTTGCAGGAACTGCTTCTGCCTTGAGTGGAGGGATGGACGGCTCAGGCGTCATGAAGAGGATATTGTCCAGGCAGTGTAATGGCTGCTGTGCTGTACACCTTCAGAGGCTTTTCTCAATAATACTTTCGAGCATCTGAGTTTTCAGTCTGAGGATGATGTCTTTGTGCATTTGCTGATATACACCTTGGTCCTTCTGCCTTACCTTCAGCATGTTCCCCCTCTATTCCCTGGCCTTGTGGGCACAGAACTCTTGATCAGGGCTCAGAACGTGCCTTCCTTATCCATTTCTTTTCCTCCATATTGAGGTCAGTCTTTTCAGCTAGTATGGTGAGAGTACCTCTCAAGGATGCCTCAGCTGAGGCCACTAATAATCAGCAAGAGAGTACTTACTAGACTTAAGGGACTAGCAGACACCAAATGAGTGTCATAACTATCTACACTTTTTCCCCCGTGTATGAATAGGGTCACATTCACTATTGCTTGCTTTCAGGGATGTTCAAAAACATACAACACAATAAATATATGGGGTTACTTTTCAACACTCTAGCCAGGAGGGGTGGGAGGCTGGATGTAGGATGTCCCAGGTAAATGTACAAAGAGTTCAGTAAACACTGCTAAACTTATTACAGGCAGTGATGATCCTGGTGGGTGTATTGCTTATGAGGGCGCCAAAGGCCCAGAGAAGGTAGGTCCTTGAGATGGCTTGAGGTCACTGGGGCCATGTGCTACTGGCCTCTTCACAGCAACAGTGCTGCTGGAGCTGGTTGTAGAGATGTGGAAAAACAAAGCCCCTAATCCAGGCACCTAGGGCTAAAGCAAAATCCATCAACAAGGTATCTAATTTCCTCAACTGGTCTCCTCAATTTAACATTCATGCATTTTACACAAACAAAGATGAGATCATCTATAAAGTTGTTCACATTTTCTTTTTATCATATCCATGTCTAAACATCACCAAAGTATACTTTGAGATCATCATGTTAATGAACGGATACATCCATTATTACTAGCTCAAAAAAGAGAGAAACTACAGACACCAAGGCAAACATACTTTTATCTCTGCAAATTTGGAACTAAAGGGCTTGTTAACATGAGAACAGGACACATAGCACACAAAGGAGAGAACAAGCTGTACTTGAAACTAGAATGAAAGCAAGGAATTACAGATGCATCAGAAGTAAATGTATTCCAAGTTTGGTCAATGAAACCAACACTAACAGCCTCCCCCACCAGGCAAATCTCTGCTTTCAAATATGGTTCTGCTCTGCAAAGTAACTTTGTAAAAATAGGTTTTGTGGGAGTCCACGCTTATTGTCTCAGTAATTTCAATATGAAATTTATACAATTTAGAAGACATGATGTTTTGTTGTTATTTTTTCTATCTTCCAGCCTTGCAAATTCAGCTTTGGATCTGAAGATCAAGAGTTGCTCTTTCTTTGCGTCACCCTAGTAACTAAGATCCTTACCCTGCAAGGTGCTCTGCGCAGACAGACCCCTATGTTGGTCCCCATTGACCTCTGGAGTCCTATGGAGATCCATGCAGAGCAGTTTTCAGGATCACAGTCAAAGATTTTGCAATGTATTTGTTGCCATCTGTTACACCTGTGCAGCTCTGTTGTTTCAGTGGGGTTTCACAGATGTAATTTAGATCATAATTTTGAAAGCAGTGGAGTTTCACACATGGCCCTGCAATTGGAACAAGAAAACTTCTGTTGATGTATGAATCAGGAAAAAATCCAGTTTGCTATCCCAGAGCTGTGTTTAATTTTGTAGAACTGACAATAGTAAAACTTATTAAACTTTTTTTTTCCATGATGTTCTCAGATATAACTGAAAACTTGCAGGAAGCAGACTGGTAAATAAGTTATGCAAAAATGACACCTCAAACTGGAACCATGTTTTAGAAAAATAATTCTAAGTATACCATGCATTTTTCAGTGAACTATTCAACGCCTAAAGACCAGTTATCTTACTCGTCTCTTTAGCCATGGAAGAGAGGTTTCATGGTACATAACAGTTAAACTTCAGTACAAAACTGAAAGAAAGTATTAGAAGAAAATGAAAAAAATAAGTTTTATAGACTTATTCTCAAATGTACTGTAGTCTCTTCCCTGTCTTTAACCGTTTGAAGTTAAAACAAGCAAATTCATTATTTTGTTTTGAAAATATAATTCCAGCATATAATGGCTGTACAAAGTTGGTTTTCATTTTGACAAAACTGTCAAGTCTTGCAGAAATGATTGATAAACATATTTATTTGAATTCTTAATATGCAGTAAAATTGCCCTAAATAAGTAGACGATAAATTGGATAACATACCTTCTCATATAACATCATCCATTTTTCACAATGATTAAATTAACTAATTTAAATGAATTCAGTGTTCATTTGTTTATATGTTTCTACATTGTTAAATTATAATGTTGTCATCTAAAATGTATGGCAAAATTAAGGCTCTTCAGTGCAACTTGCAAAATATATAAACTGTTTTGGGAAGTGTATATTAGTGTTTCTCAAACTGGGGTCACGGGCCAAGGGATGTACTGGCCGCCGCTTCTAGCAGCTCCCATTGGCCTGCAGCGGCGAACCGCGGCCAGTGGGAGCCGTGATCAGCCAGACCTGCGGCTGGAGCAGGTAAACAAACCGGCCTGGCCCACCAGGGGCTTTCCCTAAACAAGCCGCAACCCCACTTTGAGAAACACTTCTGTACATGATCTTGGCTTTTAATTGACCCCAGTCCAGTAAAAGCTTTTAAGAATATGCATAAATTGGACCAACTTCAGTCAGACTACTAAAGTGTTTAAAGTTAAGCATATGCTCAAGTGCTTTTGCTATATGGAGACTTCTCAGGATCAAGCTCTTTTATATCCTTGCTTGTTGTTAAAACTGACTGGAATATCTGAACTGAGATTGTAAATGAAGGAATTGCCTGTCTAATCTCTTGCTTTGTCTGAATTCCTTTTCAGGATCCGCACTTGGTAAAGTATGTATTGTTACCCAAAGTATATTATGGGTGCTTGTCAAGGGTTTTTTCCCCACTTTGAACTTTAGCGTCCCAAAAGTGGGGACCTGAATGATCACTTTTAAGCTTAATTACTAGCTTAAATTTGGTACGCTGCCACCAGCCAAAAATATAGCGTTTGGCACAGTTCCTGTTCCCCAAAAACCTTCCCTGGGGAACCCCAAACCCAAACCCCTTGGGTCTTAAAACAAGGAGAAATAAACCATCCGCCCTCCTTCCCCCCCCAGACTTTCCCCTCCCTGGGTTGCCTTGGGAAGCTACATAGATCCAAACTCCTTGGATCTTAAAACAAAGAGGAATTAACCATTCCCTTCCTTTTCCCCCCACCAATCCCTGGTGAGTTTAGACTGAATCCCTTGGATTCCAAAACAAGGAAAAATCAATCGGGTTCTTAAAAAGAAAGCTTTTAATTAACGAAAGAAAAGGTAAAAATTATCTTTGTAAAATCAGGATGAAAAATGCTTACTGGGTATTCAGATTCATATAGACTAGTGGGACCTCCCCCCCCCAGCCTTAGATTCAAAGTTACAGCAAACAGAGGTAAAAATCCTTCCAGCAAAAAACACATTTACAAGTTAAGAAAACAAACATAAGACTAATCCGCCTTGCCTGGCTATACTTACAATTTTGAAACATGGAAGACTGATTCAGAAAGATTGGGAACACCTGGGTGTACGTCTGGTCCCTCTTAGCCCCAAGAGCGAACAACGAACAAACCAAACAACACAAAGACTTCCCTCCACCAAGATTTGAAAGTATCTTGTCCCTCCATTGGTCCTCTGGTCAGGTGTCAGCCAGGTTCACTGAGCTTCTTAACCCTTTACAGGTAAAAGTGACATTAACCCTTAACCATCTGTTTATGACAGTGCTATTGGCATTTGGTAGCACTTAATTATTTAAGTCAGATTTAAATCAGCAAGCAAGAGACCTTGATTTAAATAATCAATATTATCATGTTTTGTATTTGTACATTTTAGTTACTTTCCTAAAGAGTGGTTGATTCTCATTGGTTGGTAACCATTAAAATTTGTTGATTTGCAGCTAAATATAGTCTCTGTACTAAATTTGAAGCTTCTTTTGCTAACCATGGTGATACATTATTTATTTAAATAAATATATAGCTTAACTTACATTAACTCTCTTGATTTTTACATTTTGTGTTATGTTAGTAATGGTGAATTATGAATTTCTCATTTTATGGGATGATTAATTTTTTACTTGTAATTTGTGTCATTTCATTTGGATGAAAAGTTAGTTAAAATGTACAAAACCAACATTTTTAAAAAAAATAAATAAAACTTAAATATGCTGGATTTATAAAAATGTTTATCAAAACGTTTTTTGCATTTTAAACTAGCAGTTATTAAACAAAGGAAGTTTGTTTAATAAAGGATTGGATCAAAAGAAATCTGATGAGGTTTGACAGGGACAAATTCAGAGTCCCGCACTTAGGATGGAAGAACCCCAAGCACTGCTCCAGACTAGGGACCGAGTGGCTAGGCGGCAGTTCTGCAGAAAAGGACCTGGGGTTTACAATGGATGAAAAACTGGATATGAGACAACAGTGTGCCCTTGTTGCCGAGAAGGCTAACGGCATTTTGGGCTGTATAAGTAGGAGCATTGCCAGCAGATCAAGGGACGTGATCATTGCCCTCTATTTGGCATGGTGAGGCCTCATCTGGAGTAGTGTGTCCAGTTTTGGGCCCCACACTACAAGAAAGATATGGAAAAATTGGAAAGAGACCAGCGGAGGGCAACAAAAATGATTAGGGGGCTGGGGCGCATGACTTATGAGGAGAGGCTGAGGGAACTGGATTATTTAGTCTGCAGAAGAGAAGAATGAGGGGGAGATTTGATAGCTGCTTTCAACTCTCTGAAATGGAGTTCCAAAGAGGATGGATCTAGACTGTTCTCAGTGGTAGCAGATGACAGAACAAGGAGTAATGGTCTCAAGTTGCAGTGGAGGAGGTTTAGGTTGGATATTAGGAAAACCTTTTTCACTAGGAGGATGGTGAAGCACTGGAATGGGTTACCTAGGGAGGTGGTGGAATCTCCTTCCTAAGAAGTTTTTAAGGCTCAGCTGGACAAAGCCCTGGCTGGGATGATTTAATTGGGGTCCTGCTTTGAGGAGGGAGTTGGACTAGATGACCTCCTGAGGTCCCTTCCAACCCTGATATTCTATGAAGTGTCTGTAGTTAGTGAATTGAACTGATGATTTCTGGTCACTGTCTTTCAAGATTTTAGAATTAGCACATCTCATCTTCTCACACCTAGTTTTTAATCATAGATTAGAAGAGGAAACAAGCTTCTCTGCTTTTTCAACTTCCAAATGATTACTTAACTTTGACTGAACTGAATAAACTGAAATGGAGAAACTATTCTCTCTGCACCTGCAGAAGGGGCTGCTGCTGTCAAAAACTGGTTTCGCACTTCAACAAACTCTGGTTCCAAGTGTTTTGCCAGTGACTTCCACTAGTTGAGGGGTTTGACTTTTAAACTTGGTAGCACACGTGTAGTGCTTAATATTTTTTGTATTTAATTAAATGATTTTAACATAGTGTTATAAGTTTAGACCTTAACATAGATTACCTATTTAAATGTAAGCAGAGTCAGGATAAGCTCTACCCTGACATCTGGTGGAAAGAATGTGAGAGTGTATTTGCATAGGCACGCCCACCCTATCCCAGACTGCCAAGCTGTGGGACTGCTTGGTGACAATTGCTCACCCTCAGTTGGGGTGGTACTGGCTAGACATGGGACATGGTTCCAAAACCCGAGAACTGAGAGAGGCTGGGGACAGGTATTTGTGCTGGTGGTGCAGTCTCCTTGTGGAGCCAGAAGCACCAGTTGCACCCCCTCCTCTCTCCACTGTGGAATGTCAGAGTTGTTTTTATTATTCCCTTAAGAATTTAATTACAGGTTACTGAGCTGAATCACTTTGGGCTAATGGTGCACATAGCACTGGGGCTCCCCTACTATGAGCTGGAATCACTAAGAGCTGAAAATCACTAAAGAGCTAAAATCACTGAGCTGAGAGCACTGAGTACTGTGCTAACTAATGTGGGGAGCCCAAGCTATACTGTGGAACAGAGCTGCTGGCGGAGTGGAGTCAGTTTGTGGGGACGGCTGTAGCGGATCACGGGACAGCTGGTGGCAGCGGAGCGACTGGCAGAGCGGAGTAGCTGTGAGCGGCCCGCAGAGCTGAGCAGTTTGCAGGGACAAACTGGAGCAAGCTCACAGGACAGCGTGGGAGCAGAGCAGCTGGCGAGCGGAGCAGTTCTGAGAACGGCTGGAGCAGCAGAGTGAGCGGCTGGTAAGCGGAGCAGTTCGTGGAGAAGGCGGGAGCAGAATCCACGAGAGGCAGGGCAGTTGGCCCCGGATACGTAAGGTGCCCCTTTCTACCAGGCTGGGAGGGGAGACCTGCAGATAGACTCTCGAACTTTGGGCTGCACTGACCCAGGACAGAGACTTTGGGACTGTGGGTGATTTGGGGGTTGCTGGACTCAAGAGCCCAGAAAGAGGACACAGCCCAATTTCCTGGGGTGGTCTTTGCTCACGGTTTGGTCTATGAGCTCTAGTTGAGGTGTTTTTCCCAATTTAGTGTTTGTTGTTTATCTCATGTATTAAACCTTTTCTGCTACACCGAGACTCTGTGCTTGCGAGAGGGAAGCATTGCCTCTTTGAGGCGCCTAGGGTGTGTGTAAGATTTTCCCAGGTCACTGGGTGGGGGCTCGAGCTGGTTTGGCATTGGGTTATTGAAACGGAACCTCTGGATACTGAACCCGGCCCTTGTTGCTGCCAACTTAGAGGGGCAGAAGGGTTACATAAAATTCAATTTTAAGTTGACATATTTAAAAACATAAACTTGTATTTTAATTTAAATTTTAAAAAAGTAAAAAAAAAAATTTTTTTAAAGAGAAAAATTTATTTTTATTCACTGCAAAGTTTAGATTTGGTTGCCCTTGGAGAGGTCATGTTTATTTCTATAAAAAATATGAAAAACTTGCCATGATCCAATGCAGAAGTTCTCTGAAAAAAAAATCCAGTTGATGTGGTGAGGTCTTGCTAGAATAGTATTCCATTCAGAGCATTGTTATGAAGAGGTTAAAGGCAGCTTCCCTAACACCTCGCCTCAAACTTCTCGCTGGCAGTTATATGTGTAGAACAAAGGTCCCCAATGTGTGGGGTGCACCCCTCTAGGGGGATGTGGAGGAACATCTGGGCAGGCACAGAGGGGCATGGGTCATCCCTGACCGGAGTTGGGGGAAAG
This sequence comes from Gopherus flavomarginatus, assembly GCF_025201925.1. Classification (NCBI taxonomy): domain Eukaryota; kingdom Metazoa; phylum Chordata; order Testudines; family Testudinidae; genus Gopherus; species Gopherus flavomarginatus. The sequence goes on along the minus strand of NC_066620.1, from coordinate 156,485,759 downwards.
CACCTCCCAGTCCCTCCGTGCCTCCCACCCCAGCTGTGTCCCCAGCTCCTGGCCCTCCACGTGGCCCCGTCCCCAGTCCTGGCGTGGCTCCGCTCCCAGTTAGGGGCAAGACTGGGAGCAAAGCCACACCTGGCCGCAGGCCTGGCTGGTGGCCGCTGCCGCAGGCCTGGCTGCAGCTCTGTTCCTGCCCCAGTCTCGGCCCTGGCTGCAGCCCCGTTCCTGGCCCCAGACCTACCTCCAGCTGCTGCCCCAACCTCTGCCCCCTTACCCTTGTCCACATCCCCCCTCCCCGTCCCCAGAGCCACGTTCTGGCTCTGGGAGGTAGGGGGGAAGGGGATGGGGAGTTCGGACACGGGTAAGGGGCGGCATAACCCCAAAAATTTGGGGACGGCTTGTGTAGAAGCTTCCATGCTGATGACCATTTAAAATAAAGTGTTAATTTTGAGACTGAACTTCTTGGGGGAGAATTGTATGTGTCCTGCTCTGCAGTTTTACCTGCATTCTGCCATATATTTTGCATTATGGCAGTCTTGGATGATGACCCAGCATATGTTCGATTTTATGAACACTTTCACTGCAGATTTCACAAAATGTAAAGAAGGTACTGTGAGATTTCTAAAAATAGCTACAGCACTTGACCTAAATTATGGAGTCACAGTCATTGGACCCAAACATATCAAGTGTACAAAAAGACAAGCTAGGGTCATTTTATGAAGATCTTTTTATAATATTCCTTTATTTTTAACACTTTACAAAATCATGTACTGGATAAAGTATGTACGATCCAGTACGCATTCTGCAATCATGAGGTTAGAACTTAGTGTTAGGATAAAATGTGCATTAAAATATTCACTAGAATATTTTTCCTCCTAAGGTAAGCCTGTTTTGAGATGCATACTATTCCCGCTATTAGTTTCAAACTACCAAACTGAATTTGATTACTGACATTGCCTGCGTGCTACTTTTGCATGTTTCATGTTCATACTATATGTGATTGTTTAGATTTGTGTTTCTGTTGATTGATCTAAGGCCAGATGAGAAAAAGATAATTAGCCTTACTGTGGAATATAGCCATCAGTAAATGAGATACATAACTAACTAAACAAAAAAACTTACTGTGACTTTTTCATTATATGATAGGAATAAAAGACAGAAAAGAACATCAAGCATGGTACTTGAAAATATCAAAGCTGGCACTGGCTTTGGCAATTATCCACTCAAAGCCTCCAGAAAAAAGCAGCAAAGAATACACAGAGCATCTTGCTAAAATTATTTCTGGACAGGATTTTAAATGGAGATCAAAAGTTGAAGCATTAGAAGCTGAAGTCCTTAGATTACGTCAGGAGCTTCTTTTGAACAAGATCTGTCCAAGATTCTGCTTGGAAAATAGTAAGTCTCTGAAGCTGTTTTTGAATAACATCTAACACTGCACTAACATTTGAAAGACAAATATCAGAATGTTTTTGCTTAGCAATAGTATTTTTTTATGCGTAGGTAAAGGTGTCTTAAATGCAGGAATCTTTATTTTTTTCCAAAAAGTGACGAGACACTAGTTTCAGTTATAAGAGGAATTCATGTAAAAAGTTTGAGATTTATTCAATTAAAAAAAATCTTTATTCACAGTAGAAAATAGCCAAATCCTATGATATTTTATCAATCTTCAGTCTGTTGCTGTCTACAGCATATTGGATAATTTCAGAAGATATCATGACAAGACTTCTTAAATTTTCACAGCATAGCCTACTAGTTTTAATTTAATGGGAATATTAATGTACCATATTTAAATTTGGAACTCTATCTTTTGAACTTAGTTTTCTATCTCTAACCACATTAAATAGACTTAAAAGTCAGCATTTGGGCCTAATATGTAATATATTGATCTATATGGAAAAAAAAGATGGAGGATAATATTTTAATCATTTTCTAATTTGTATCTTAAGTCCAAGAAGTTCTGAGACCAGAAGTTGCGACTGGTTGGTGGGGAGGAAGACTGAGTTGCAAGATGCTGCAGGCTTAGTGCAATATGCCGGTAGATCTCTCGGCACCTCTCTGAGATTTGGCTCACAGGACAGTATGATTTAAAAACAAAATGTGGTCAAGTTTTATTTAGTGGCATGATTTTTTTCACACCAGTGTTTTAGTTTAACTTTTGTCTATGGGAGGAGTTTCTTTCCCCTATTTTTTGAAATGGAGAGGAGGCAATTTTATGCTGCTCATCCGCATTCAGTGTTAATTGTGGGTCTCCATTCTGGCAGTTTCTGGACTTTGTCCCCTTTTTTGTATATCTCTGCTTCCCTTCTTGGTATATTGCCAGCCTTCTTTCTCAACACCTCCATCCCATACACACTACCATACTTTAAGCCAGGGGTCCCCAACACGATGCCCGCAGGCGCCATGACACCCGCCGGGGCATCTAAGTGCACCTGTGTACTGGCTGGCAGACAAACATTCTCCGAAATGCCGCTGACAAGTAGCGTCATCCAGAGGTGTCACTGCTGAAATACCGCCGAAAATTGGTGGCATTTTGGCGGCGATGCCTCTGGATGACGCTACTTGTCAGCGACATTTCAGTGGTGATGACTATTGACGTTACCAGTTGTCGATGGAATTTCGGCGGATGCTCATCCGCCACCACGGTCCTCTATGGCTCGTCATCTGGTGCCTGCCAGACGAAAAAGGTTGGGGACCACTGCTTTAAGCAGTATTTCAAGAAGAGGAACTCTCAGCTCTTCAGAATACTAAATCAATCGCTGGGCATCTGTGACAAGAAGAGCTTGAAAGATATGAGTGTGGGAGGCTCATTATCAGGATAGACTGCTCCTCTGTATTGGCTACCAAGGATATTGTAATTGGGGATGTGTGGTCTGCAGAACATGTTGACCAACTGGAAATGAAATCTGTTCACCTGGAACTTCTGCATTTCAGCCTTTGTATTTTACAGTCTTGTTCATGGAGGCATCTTACCTCCTCAATCAACCAGTGGCTAGGAGTGAAGCTCTGCTTTGAGAGGTACTATTAATCCTGAGGCAGAGAAGAGCAGATATGTTCTGGGGAATGGAGTCTCTATCAAGAGATATTGAGTCTCTCAGCCCTAGTTTAGTCACAGTGAAGGTGGTTCACATACCTCACCTTGATGACTGTAGCCAAGTTAGCCTTCGTTTCATCCTTACATGGGTTTGTGTCTGTTGTAAAAGAGTCCTTTAATTGGTACAGATCAGGCATCCAACTCCAGACGTCCAATTTGGACATCAATACACTTTATCAAATCTTGCTGACTAGTACAGAAGAGTCTGGAGTTTCCCTACATTGTGCTGTGCAAATAGGGGGTATTTCCCCTTTTCATATACTACCTATGAGTATTCTGGTTTTATCCAGTTAGCCAGAAAAGAAGAATTGTGTCACAGTACCTAAAGCAGGGGTGGACAAACTTTTTGGCCCAAAGGCCACATCTTGGTGGGAAAATTGTATGTAGGGCCATGAATGTAGGGCTGGGGCAGGGGTTTGGGGTGTGGGAGGGGTGTGGTGTGGAGGAAGGGGCTCAGGGAAAGGGGTTGGGGTGCAGGAGGGGGCTCAGGGCAGGGACTTGGGGTGCAGGAGAGGTGTGAGTGTGGCTGAGGATTCAGGGAAGGGAGTTGGGGTGCAGCAAGGGCTCAAGGCAGGGGATTGGGGTGCGGAGTGCAGGAGGGTGCTCAGGGCAGGGGGTTGGGTACAGGAGGGGTGTAGTGGGGGCTCAAGGCAGGGGTTTGGGGGTAAGGAAGGGTTTGGAGTGTGGGTTCTGGCCTACACCACTTACCTTGAGTGGCTCTGGGGTGGCAGTGGGGCTAAGGCAGGCTCCCTGCCTGCCCTGGCCCTGCACCACTCCCAGAAGTGATCAGCATGTCCAACAGGGGCTCCTGGGGGTGGCGTGGTGCAGGCGGCTCCACCATGTGCTGCTCTTGCCTTCGGGTACCACCACCACCCTCGAATCTCCCATTGGTTGCGGTTCCCCATTCCTGGCCAATGGGAGCTGCGGGGGGTGGTGCCTACAGGTGAAGGCAGTGCATGAGCCTTCTGCCCCCACCACCTTACCCTGGGCTGCAGGGACATGGTGCTGGCCGCTTCCGGGGGTTGTGCAGGGCCAGGGCAGGCAGGGAGCCTGCCTTAGCCTGGCTGTGCCACAGGGCTGGCAGTCCCACCCTCCTCTGCCTAAAGAGTTTGCCCTTCCCTGACCTGAAGAGTCAAAGTTCATCACTTACTACTACCAGAGGATCTATGGATGGCTTCTTTGTGGGGTTTCATGCCTCGTTAAAGTGTTTCTAAATGCCATCAAGCCCTGCATACATTTCATGGAAATTCAATCTAATATTCAGAACACTGTACCACTGTTCAATGGACACTATTTCTTTAGAATTGCTTTAATTCAAAGTGGCACTCCTAGTTGTGATTACCTGAGCCAGGCAGGAGATGAGCTAGCTGCCTCTTCTAATTTTCCATTTGTTACCTTTTATCCTAACAGTTTTGAGAACTGTGCCAAGCTTCATTTCATGGAAGAATTCAGGTTTCATATTAATCAAGAGGTTTTTATCCCTTTCTTCTGCTCAAACCTGAAATATGACAAAGACGGGATTTCTGGCAATTTTCCAGGGAAAAGGACACAAAACATTTAGGTCAGCTGACGGTCTCTCTTTGGTTTGGAGAAGCACAAAAGACAAAATGGATACGTTTAGCTATCCTCTGAGGCAGGTTTCCTTACCCATCATTAATAAGAGCTCATCAAATCAAGGATCATGTTGCTTCTTGGCAAGAAAGTGAGTCAGTCTCTGTAGCAGAGATTTGAAAAGCTAACACCTGGTATTCCAGCTCAGGAAGGCATTGCTAATCTTAAAATGGACAGAAAATTGCAGATTGGCTCCAATCGTTCTAGCATACATCTGGTGAATGGAGTATTAGAGGGTAGATACAGCTTTAGATTAATGCATTTGAAGGGCTGTAATTCAGTTAGCCAACATGTATCTTAGCAAAAGTCATCAAGGGGTACATTCCCCCCACTCGCATCTTCTAATTTAGCTCATCTGACTAATCACAGTCAATTGATTTGAATTACTGGAGATACTTGCTGTAGCAGAAGGAGTCTTTCTATACCTCCAAAACTAGTTTGTTCTTTTTGCTAAGGCCCGTAAATACATTACTCCAGTCTTCTTACAGCTTGAGGACAGAACAAGAAAGGAACTGGGCAGGATTAGGGAAAAACTGACTTCAGGGCAAGCAGCCCCTGCTTTCCCACTTCCATTAGGGCAGTGAAGTCAGATGGACAGATGGAGAGCTTTTTGCTTTTAAGCTTTACCATACCATTTTAGATGCGTGCTCTCCCCCACCCCCTGGTCTCTCTCCAGAATCGTGGTAGCAATAGTACTGTCTTTAGGGAAGGGAATTCACTTATCTCTTCCTGGACAAAAGCAAAGCACACAGAGTGGGATGGTTCCTGGAATATCTTGGATTTAGGACAGACCCAGACATATGATGCAGGGACGCCAATTACAGTCTTGGGCTGAGGATGAACACGCTATTGCTGATTCGCCTGTGTTTTTTTGTGTGAGAGATAGGATTTAAGAGGGGACAGGCACTCTTCTTGTGATGATGCAAGAAACTTCAGCTCCCTCTTGAAGTTCATCCCTGCAGGAAGAGTTTGTCCCTTCACTTGCAGAGCTCACAGGAGGTAAGAGTAGGAGGAGGGAGCAGAGAGCTCAGCAGCACAGCACAATGCTGCTCCCCTACCCCTCTCCTTCCTTGCTGTGGCCAAACAGCACCTCCTCCCCCTTACTGCAACACCCACCTTGGGAAGGAGGGATGGGGACAGGCTCCACTGCAGCTCCCCCAGGCGAAGAACCCTGAGGGCTGTAGAAGTGTAAGTGGTGGTGGAGGGGTGCAAAACTGATGGGGGGTGGGGTTGGGAGGCCTGGCAGATGTGGGTTTGGGGGCGAGGTAGATGTGGGCCTGGGTACGGCGTTGTTATGGGTGGTGGGAGCTGGAGGACAGACAGTTGGTATGATAGGCAATTGTGGGGGTGGAACTGATGTGGGAACTAGGAGAACAGGATTGGTTTGAGGGCAGAATTAATTGCTGGGCAAGGGCTGGGCAGATGTATTTTTTTTTTGTACAAATCCCAACATTAAATGCTTCCATAGGGTGGTCATTGACTTTATTCCAACTTTGCAAGAAGAAAGAGCATGGCATTTGAACCTCATTCTGCTCCTCACAACACTACCCAGATTGGACCTCTTCAGGAAGCATTGTTACATTTCCTGTCCTGGTGACTAGCTCCAATCAGCTGAGAGTTTGTATTTAAAGTTGGGAGCATTCTCTAATGAGATGTTATATAGTACTTTAAATTCAGACAGCTAGCTCTCACAACTATCTCACAACTATCATAGCATTCATTCCGTAACTAAATTCAACAAACATTGCTTCTCCAGTTAAGCACTGAATTCCAGTCCTCAGGAGCACTAACAGTCTCAGGGCAGAGTAGTTATGCCTCTTAGATTGAGTTCCATTAGATGTACATTAATTCTCCAAATTCTGCACATTGATCATCCAATCTTACATAATTGTTATGCGTATAAGAAGCACACAGAATCTTTTTCAAGGGTATAATCCGCTGCATTTATTGAGAGTACAGTTTAAGCATTAAACTCAGCATATACTTCCATTCTCTCTCGCGCGCGTGCACATACACGTTCTGCAGCTGGATCTTATAGTTACCAGCCCTTAGTGTTGCTTGGTCAGTTTCAGTGGCCAGCTGAAACTGCACAAGTGGGAGAGGAGGAGCTGAAGCTGGGTCTTTGTTGGATGCGACGGAAGCTCCGATGTTGATGAAGAACGAACCCAAAGTCCCCTGACAATATACCCTTCTTTTATAGTAATAAGTTCCCATACAAGTCTGTGGACCTTGCTGTGTCGCATCGGAGCTGTTAATCACGAGGTAGTCAAGGTTGCTCCCAATCAGCATTATATTGGGTTGTTACTGGGAGTATGCACAGTGGTTTCTTATCTTGTCCCTCTGGCTCCACTCTTTATCTTGTCCTTGGGGTGTATGCCTTTGCTTTAGGGTTGTCAATCTGTCATTAGGGTGATTCTGATAATAAGGTTGGTGCCTCTTGACTTCCCCTCTCGACCATCCGGCCCATTAGTACTGGTGCCTCCTGTCTCTTCTCTGTTAGCATGCCATACATTCTTCATTCATACACAAAACAGTAAATAATTTCAGAAGCAAGAATTTCAGCCATAACACTTCTATTATTCTAAAAACGATCATTAACATGTAAAGCAAAGAATAAAACCAAAACAATTTCTTCTTACTAATTAAAATCTAGCAAAATGGAGTACAATTTGTATGAGACAAGTTCTCCCCATTAGGCTTTTGGCGTACATAATGCCATTTCCTTTCTTTTGGTAGAACTCTTCTTCGTATCTTAATGTCTAGGTTTAAACATATATCCGCCTAGTTTCAGATGTTGTTCTGTAAAAGGTGTTCCTGCTTCTCACACTGAAGGTAAACTGCTATGAAAATCTCATTGTAACAGCCTTGTGGTGCTTAGTATAAAGAAGTATAGAAATTCTGAATGCCTGATTCATGCTCATTTCTCTGAGTCTGTTCTTAAATGGGAAATCTGTAGTACAACCAGCTTTCTTGAATCACAGTCCTGTGTTTTTAATCAGAAAAGACCATTCTTTCTTTAATTTTTTTGTAAAAGTCCACTGAAGTATATAAGCAGACCCTAGAGCAGGGGTCCCCAATGCAGTGCCCGCGGGCACCATGGCGCCCGCGGGGGTGTCTAAGTGTGCCCATATACTGGCCAGCAGATGAGCATCCACTGAAATGCCACCGAAATTTGACGGCATTTCGGCGGTGATGTCTCTGGATGACAGTACTTGCTGGCGGCGTTTCGGCGGATGCCCGTCCACCACCACAGTCCTCCATGGCTCGTCGTCTGGTGCCCGACAGACAAAAAAGGTTGGGGACCACTGTCCTAGAGTACTTGGTGTAAAATCTCTCTAAAGAGAAAATGTGTTGATTGCTCAATATAGAGAATCTTGCAAGCATTTACCATCTGCAGAACTATTCTGAAATAATACATAGAGGATGTAAATAGGTCCTGGGCAGAATTTATTTTATTAACTCAAAGAAATAAGGTCTATAAAAGCAGATCTTGTTTCCAAGGGACCATAACTGCCATAACCATATTAGTGTGCTAAACAGATAAAAGTTCTTGAAGTTGTGAAGGAGGGTTTGTTTTTTTTTGCAATCCCAGCAGCTTAATTTTTAATGAGTTGAATAGTTACCAAAAAAGTAATATGGTAGAGAGAAGCTTACATAATAAGTCAGTTTAAAAAAAAAAGCCACAAATACAAATAGTTGAAAGGATGGAAAAATGAAGTGAATAAACCTGATTCATCGTTCATGAAAGTCTACCTAGCAATATTTCAGTCACTGAAGACTTAATGAAGGGTAACAGGGATGCCTCAATGTGAAAAGAGAGACAGCAATAAAAAATAGATAAATAAACCATTCTGGTTTTTGGTATGCGGTTCCTCTCTCTTCTCTGAATGTGTTGACTAGTGATTTCATGTTTGATTCACCAAGTGGGTATTAATAATTTGGATCTGTTTTTTTATAATTAGTTTCATTGTATTTTATTAGATCTGAACCATCTGATTTTCAGAAGAAATTGAGCTAAATTAGAGGCTCTCAGACTATGGTTCATGGAGCCCAAGATGGTGGTAACAGTGCTAGCTATCACGTGGTGCTGATCTTCCTCCTCCTTTGCAGCATTACCAACCAAAAATATATTCCTAACAGCTAAGCCACTGTTGTCATTGCCACAGGGATGATATGCAAAACATTGAAATTAAAATATTTAATGATTGGGGACCTTTCTCTGATCAACTATGATATTTACAGAACTAAAGCTTTTCACTGCTTACAACAGAGTTCCACCTCATCCCAGCTTTTAAAAAGTTACTTGAGATGTTGTAAAGCTTTATTTATTCTAAAAAAACCCCAACTTTATTTCAAAAAATCATTTAATGTTCTTAAGTGACAATACTGTACTTACCTATCATACCTTTTACAAAATCCAAGCATTTGCAAGCATGGATATGTATCTAGTACATAAACATAAAATTTTTAAAACCACCTAGGTTCCATTTTATCAACTAAGGCACTTAGTGGCCTAACGGTCATTGAAGGTCAGTGGGATTTAGGCTCATTCTTAAGGTGCCTTTGAAAATTTTAGCATAAACAAATTGCCCACTGTGGCAGGGCACCTTCTCTGTCTCCCCAGCCTCTGCTGCTTTTAGCCCTGGCGAAACAGGCCTGGGTAATATGGTCCCCCTTGGGGCACAGGGAAAGTCCGTTCCTTCTCTCTTCCAGTCCTTTTTAGCTTATTTTTCTCCCTTGTGGGAGGGAATACAGCCTCTCCTCCTGGTGAGGCTCGCTGTCTTGCTGCTCCTAACCTCCTGGCAGCAGGACTCTTTTCTCTCTCTTCTCTCCTCCCCTCCTTCCTCCCAGGGGAGGGTTTAAAAAGGTCTCAGGCAGCCCTTAGTTGGAATCAGCTGATCCTAATTAACCTCAGGTAGCTCCCTCTCAGCTGATTCTAATTGATACTTTGGTAACCCCTTCTCAGCTGAACCTGATTGACCTGTAGTTACCCCCCAGTTGATAGGGAGGAGGGCCTTTTAACCCTCTGAGACTGATTTCTACCCCCTACCCACTTGCAGTTGTCTGTCCTGAGTTTATCACACTACATAATAAATGTAAACACATTTGTATCAAACAAAAAAGAATGGACATTTCAGCCCTGCCCAGCAATCTTAATTCTGACCCCTGTATTTTTTTTAAAAAGGTATATTTTTGTTGTCTTGATTTTGGTATCAAAATATTTTCTAAAGATACTGTTAAGTGACAAATATTATTTGATAAATATATACTGATATTTTAAGATTGCTGATGAAATAATAATATTTATTTTGGGGCAGAGCTAAAGTTTGCACACTTTAATTATCAAGGGAAAAAAGTGTGACTCTGTGCGTGTTTTTATATTCACACTATTCATCAGTCTGGAAATGTGCTGCTCTTGAGTATCCACATCTGTAAGCATTTATGGAGACTGGTCATCATGGGATAGAAGTGTTGATGTCCAAATGATCAGGAACTGAGTCATGTGCCCAGTACTCTGTCTCCCAGTGATAAGAGCAGCTCATTGTACATGCTCTGCCTGTTCTTTGGAGTGGGGAGGGGGATGACCTCAAATCTGGTTCTGGCAGACCATTCCATATCTTGTCTCTTTCCTTCAATATCTCTTCTGTTTCTCGTCCTCGCGCCTTCTCACCATTCTGCTGACCTCAGCAGGGGACTTATTTTGCCTCGGTCTTCACAGACAAGATCAGCTCCCACATTGCTGCACTGGGCAGCACAGTATGGGGAGGAGGTGAGCAGCCCGCAATGGTGAAAAGAGCAGGTTAAGGACTATTTAGAAAAACTGGACATGCACTAGTTCATGGGGCTGGTTGCAATACATCCAACGGTGCTGAGGGAGTTGGCTGATGTGATTGCAGAACAGTCAGCATCGATTCACCAAGTCTTACCTGACCAATCTGATTGCCTTCTATGATGAGATAACTGGTTCTGTGGATATGGGGAAAGCAGTGGATGTGATGTATCTTGACTTTAGCAAAGCTTTTCATATGATCTCCCACAGTATTCTTGCCAGCGAGTTAAAAAAGTATGGATTGGATGACTGGACTATAAGGTGGATGGAAAGCTGGCTAGATCGTCGGGCTCAACTGATAGTGATCAGCAGCTCGCTATCTAGTTGGCAGCCAATATCAAGCAGAGTGCCCCAGGGTTCTGTCCTGGGGCCAGTTTTGTTCAATATCTTCATTAATGTTCTGGACGATGGGAGAGATTGCACCCTTAACAAGTTTGTGGATGACACTAAGCAGCGGGGAGAGGTAGCTACACTGAAGCGTAGGGATGGGGTCCAGAATGGCCTAGACAAATTGGAGGATTTGGCCAAAAGAAATTTGATGAGGTTCAGCAAGGACAAGTGCAGAGTCCTGCCCTTAGGATGGAAGAATCCCATGCACTGCTACAGGCTGGGGACTGAGTGGCTAAGTGGCAGTTCTGCAGAAAAGGACCTGGGGATTACAGTGGATAAGAAGCTGGATATAAGTCATCAGTGTGCCCTTGTTGCCAAGAAGGCTAATGGCATATTGAGCTGTATTAGAAGGAACATTGCCAGCAAATCAAGGGAAATGATCATTCCCCTCTATTTGGCACTGTTGAAGCCAGATCTGGAATATTGTATCCAATTTTGGTCCCCCTGTTACAGAAGGGATGTGGACAAATTTGGAAAAAGTCCAGCGGAGGCAACAAAAATTATTATGACTTATGAAAAGAGGCTGAAGGAACTGGGCTTATTTTGTCTGCAGAAGAGAAGAATGATTTGATAGCTGCTTTCAACTACCTGAAAAGAGGTTCCAAAGAGGATGGCTCTAGACTGTTCTCAGTGGTAGCAGAGGACAGAACAAGGAGTAATGGTCTCAAGTTGCAGTGGGGGAGGTTTAGGTTGGATATTAGGAAAAACTTTTTCATGAGGAGGATGGTGAAACACTGGAATGGGTTACCTAGGGAAGTAGTGGAATCTCCATCCATAGAGGTTTTTAAGGCCTGGCGTGACAAAGCCCTGGCTGGGATAATTTAGTTGGTGTTGGTCCTGCTTTGAGCTAGATGACCTCCTGAGGTCTCTTCCAACCCTAATCTTCTATGATTCTATGACAAGGCAAATGCATCTGTGCATCTGGACCCTGTGCTCCTGCCTCCTCTGGCTGTGGGATAAACTGCCTCCTTTCCCCTCCTCTCCCGGGTTGGTCATAGATTTTTGTCCCATGGGAGTGAGAACTGAACAAAATAGGTTTGCAGTTATTCTTCTGGGATTAGAGAAGACTTGTTTTCCTCAAACACTGACAAAAACGTATATGCAGAGATTTGAGCAGGAACACAAACAGTGGAATGTATGGAAGTGATAGTGTAGCGGGGCGACAACTCACCGACCCAGTGCCTCCAGCTGGTTGTCCAGGGAATTAGCTCTTTCCAGCTCACAGCACCCTCTCCAGGCTGGTGTCTCGCCTGCCGCTGGCCTCCGTGTCCCTCCCAGACCCCAGTGTCCCTCTGCACCAGGGTTCTGCCCCCAGCAGCAACCCACAATTTGAGTCTCCCCACCCAGAGGAACCCCCAAGCCCCTATCTCCATCTTGTCTCAGTGGCTACTGCCAGTCACCATCTAGCCCCTGCTCACTGGGGCGGACTGCATTCTGTAAACCACTCATCATTGGCAAAGGGGGTTGGATCAGCTGCCTCTGCCTATTCCAGGGCCGCCCCCCTGCAGCCTTAGTACCCTTTTGTGGGCCCTTAGCTCGGCCTGCAGCCTGGTTGACCAATAGTACGTAGCAAACCCGTGAAGAGACAGCTATGGTATGAATCCTTCTCATTTCCCCTTTCTCCTGGGAACAGTGCATCTCTTTTCTTTGCCCAACAAACCAGCAACATTTTCCAGACCCCATGAGGAAGTAGGGAGGCTTTTTGTAGACAGTCTCCTCCTCCTCCCCACTTCCAGGGACAGTACATTTTGTCCGCAGTCTGACCAAGTGTCCCTGCCATTAAGAAAGAAGCATGGTTATTTCCCACAAATGAGCTCCATTATTGTCCTTCTCAGAAAATTTTGCTTGTCTCTCAAAGGATAAAATGTTGTTTTGTACATATTGAATATAATTTGATATATAGATTTCTTAATAATTGGTCTTCAGTGAATCTTTAAAAGCACAATGTTTTGATTGTTTAGGTTTTTATCTAGGTCTTAGGAATCTTGCAAATGATGTAATAATTCTTAATTATTTATATAGGATAAATTGTCTCAAAAATGACAGGCTTCGTAAAACAGTTGTTTTAACCAGTAAAGTAATCTAGATCTTCATGTTGAAATAATGTAGGCTTTTGCACCTTCAAATCAGTTTTAGCTTTGCTGCTGTTAGTTAGATGTGCATTTGAATGGTTTTGGGCAGTGTTCATGAATTAGTTCTGCACAGGGCAGGACAGTGAGTATTGTCCTCATTTTCTGTTCTATATAGGTTTATATGCTGCGATCATCACCTAATATCAAAGTGACTTGCAGCAGAGCATTAAGCAACGTGACTACACATCTGTCTCATACTGTTTGTTCTCTCATCCTCTCCTGAGAGGGAGAAGTATGTGCTGTGGAATGTCTTATGTCTTGTTTGGGTAGTGTATGTGTGTGGGTTTTATTAAAAAATAAATATACCTGTTGCTGTTGCTATGTGTTCACATTAGAGAAAGCAAGTCAAAAAACAAGCCTTGCAACTGCTGTGGACAATAGTGAGATTTATGATGATCCTTAGTTCCTGGAGGAGTTCATTCCACAGACTCAGACTGCCCCTGGAGAAAGTTCCACCACCCACATGGACAAGCTTTACTCTAACTGTTGAGAGTTTCATTGTTCCAAAGGAGTGGAGGAGATGACCATGGCCTTCGTCCTGGAGCTTTAGACAATTTTTGAGATATCCTACTCGCAGGACATGGAGTGCTTGAAGATAAAGACTTAGTCCTTGAACTTGTTTCAAAATTCTGTGGGAAACCAGTGCAGAGAGTAGAGGGCAGATGGATGTGTTTGCAGTAGCCTGTCTTGCTGAGCAGACATTCTGCAGTGTTTTGAAGTAGCTGGAGTTTCCTAGATGCTGATGACATCATGCCCAGGTATATTGCATTTCTATAATCCAGTTGAGAGATGACAAAGGTATGAATAACTGAGACCAGGTTTTCATCTGCCAGAATGGGACAGAGTTTCCTGAATTGCCCAATTGTGAGTGTGTCTTCAACTAATGGAGACTGCACGGTGGCTGAAATCTCCTCAGAATATTTTCCTCTGCCTCCTGGCATCACCACTGTCTTCCTTGAGTTCAGCATCAGCCAGATGTTCTTCATCCAGGAGCTGAGCTCATCTAATAACTGAGGCCATCGTGGTGGTAATGGTGTGGTCATATGTGGTGAAGGATAGGTAGAGCTGTGTATCATCTGCATGTTGCTGGCTCTTGAATCTGTGTCATCTGACTAGTTCACCCAGTGATTCCATCTATAGGTTGAAAAGGACTGGAAAGAGAACTGATCTTTGTGGTACTCCACAAGTAAGAGGTCTAGTGGTGGAGGTGCAGTTTCCCGTCACTACTTGTTACGTGCATCCATCCAGAAAGGACTCAACCCATTTTAGCACATTATCCAGGACCCCTGCCCTCTCTCTCATGTGAGACACATCATGGAGGATATGTCCATCAGTGGCTATTAGCCAGGATGGGTAGTGATGATGTTGCTAGTTTCTGTTTGCCAGAAGCTGGGAATGGGTGACGGGATGGATTGCTTGATGATTACCTCTTCATTCCCTCTTAGGCACCTGGCAGTGGCCACTGGCAGAAGACAGGATACTTTGGTCTGACCCAGTATGGCCATTCTTATGTTCTTGAGACAGCATAATATCATGGTCATCAATGTCCAGTGTTGCAGAGGGGTCCAGGAGGATGAGGATGGATGTCTGTCTTTTATCCATTGACAGGAGGAGATCATGCATCAGTGCCACTAAGGTGGTTTGGGTTCTGTGTCCTGGCCTGAAAACAGATTAAGATGTGTATAGAATGTTCACTTCAGTTAGAAGAGCTTGATGTAGCCATTTGCTATCTTCTCTACAATCTTGCTCAGGAATGGGAGGTTTGACATTGGGCAGTAGTTGGCTAGGACCGATGTACCCAGGGCATTTTTCTTCAGTGGTGATTAGGCTATTGTGTGTTTGAAAGAGGAAAGGAAAATTCTTGCTGTTGATGAGGTTGTTGGCTATTTGAGGCCTGCTCTACACTTAAAAATTAGGTAGACGTAGCTAATAGACATACCCCTGACTGACGTAGCTTTGCTGACTGAACCCCCAGTAAGATGCAGCTATGTTGATGGACGAATTCTTCCTTCAGCATAGCTACTGTTGCTCAAGAAGGTGGTGGTCCTACCCCAGTGGAAAAAACCATTATGTCAATGTCAGCTGCATTTACTCTGTGGGATTATGCCAGCATTGCTGTGGAGATTTAGCTATGCCAGTATATTCTCTGTAGTGTAAACATACCCTCAGTTAGTTGTTCCTGACTCTTGTTCTAGTGCATGAGATATTAAGTACATGACATCAGAGACTAGTACCGTAGAGTGTTTTTTAAATGCACAAAGTGGAAAAAAACCCTGAGAAATGTTCTGCTCTAATCTTTTTTTCAGTTCTTGTATTTAAGTGTTACTTATAACAACTATAGATAACACATTTCCGTCCAAGATGTTCTTTGACCCCCCCCCCCCCCCAAAATTGAATGTTTCTCTTTAAAGGTTAATTGTGATCAGTTTCACATTTTTAACCAGTTGAATCTAGATTAGCTTCTAAATTGTTTAGGAACATACTATTTAAAGCATGTTAACACATTCTAGAATGGTACGGTAATGCAAATAAAAAGTAATAGTAATCCATTTTCCAGGCATAGACAAAATCCAAGAATTTTTTTTTCCTAACAGCACCCATAATGTGATACCTGCATAGGCTCATATTCGTAAGCTGTCCTCCCTTGCATAGTGCGGAAGAGAGTAGAAGAACATTCATGTGTTTTCCCATGCAAAGCATAATTTGATTTGCTTGAATGACAAAGTAAATAGGTCACTTTTCGGGATATTTGACAGCGAAAAAATTGGAAGGAGATTACTTAGTAGATACAATTATGTTAATTAGCTTTAAAATGTACAAAAATACTATTCTTTAAGCGGAAGGAGTAGTGAAAAAGGTAGTGGGAGATGGGGAATGGCATACAGTTCGTTCCTTTGGAAGTGATAGTAGCTTAAGTCCTATTGTATAACCAATTAAACTTACTGAATGAAGTCTTTGAACCATCAGAATATTTAAAATCAGATTAAAACTGTTACTCCTAAAATGCTCAAAGGATTTTATCAGAGATACAGGTTGGACTATCTATTTAAGGCAGAATCTCAATAAGCATTGTTTTCAGAGATTTTTAACTTTTTTAAAATGTGTTTTAAATTCAATTAGTATTAAAATTGATGGCTGGAAAACAACCTATACTGTATTATTCATTTTTTGCATTTAAGATTTATGTTAAAAACACTGGATTAGATATAGTACATTCTTTGTGAAAGTGTCTCAGAAATATAAATATAACTTTCATGTTTGTATTTCAGGAAACCCAGATGCCTTTACTGAAATTCTGCTGGATCAAGAACATATAAACCCTATAATAAATTGCTCAAGTCAGCTAGAAGATTCTGGGTGTGATGTATCTAGTGACTGTGTATTTGATACTGTAGACATATCCCATAACTTTGGGCACTCTGAGCATAGTTGTAACACTTCATCTTGTACATTTAATTCTGAAATACTTCCCATATTGAATACTCATTGTACTAGCAAGGAAAAAACTCTGGCTGCTCACATGCAATTCTTGCAACATCTCCTTGAATTAAGAAAACTGACTGAACCAGGAGGTCTGAAAACAGTCTTTACAAAGCTTGAAAGCGACTGCTCCACAATATCAGATTCTGTCTCTCGATTGCTTGATGGCCTGCTTACTTTTTACAAGAATCCTAAATTTCCTGTCTCAAATTTTCTGACAGAAGGAGTTTCTGTTTTGATCAATTTAATAACTGATGCTAATTTATCTAATCATGTTCTGAAAATGTGTTTTGAGAAGCTAGAAGAATTTAAGAAAAACCTAGTTCAGGTTATTTTAAGCAACAACAATATCAATAGGGTAAGTGAAATAATTTCCAACCTCACTGTCTACGTTAGCATGAAATCCAAATATATAGTTTACATTAATAGTATTGTTAGTTAGAAATAAAATATTATGCCTCCTTGGAACTTTCAACAGAGGCTAAGAAAAAGTAAATATGTAAAAAAGAGAGCATGTTGTAGCACACGTCTTGTTGTTATTGCTTAAGAATAGGATTTCAGTGAACATCAGCGTTTGAAAATCTTTTATTTGAATGTATGAAAAGTTCTCCTCCATCCCCAAATTTAGGGTTTATCCTCCAACTATCCGGTTATATGCAGATCAAAACAAATTTGTGGAAACTAGAATAAATACTGTTTTTTTGCTTTGTTGCATGAGGCGATTGTATAGTTTGACACAGGCTACTAAATATGTCTAATGTTTTCTTTTCTTTTGCCTGCATTAAATATGTGGGGTCAGATCCTCAGCTGGTGTAAATCTGCATACTTGCTATAATGAGGCAGTGTGGCCCCCCTCCAGCCCAGAGGAGGAAGAGCCCAGCCGGAGGCCAGAGTGGGCGGGGCTAAGGAGCTCTGAGCCTGCCCCTCAAAGGGTCAGACGCTGACTCGGAAATATAAAGGCCGGCCCTCAGAGCTCAGTCAGGGCCAGCAACCGGAGAGAGCAGACATGCCTCAGGGAGCTTGGGACAGGGAGACTCCTGCAACCCAGAGCAGCCGCCCAGACTGGCCTGAGCTCCCCCGCACCTGCTATCCGGAGGAGCCCCCGAAGCTCCCCCACGCCTGCTACCCGGAGGAGCCGCCGGAGCTACCACCCAGCCCTGGCTGCGACGAGCCCATGCTCCTGGACCCTGCAGAGGCCGACGTCAGGACCCAGGTAGGCCCCGAGGGGGAGTACGGAAATAGCCCCGGGGCAGCTGACCTCAGTCTGGCTGCAGCATTACCAGAGCTTTTGTCAGTGTGTTGCGGCCAGGATCCCCACTGACTGAGCAGCGGCTCGTTAGCCGCTGCTAGGGCCCCGGGCTGGAACGCAGTGGAGTGGGAGGGCCTGCGTCCCCCCTGCCACTCAGCTCCTGGGTGGCAGACTCCCCATTCCCCTGGCCTGAGGAGGCTGAAGCCGGTTATTGTTGCTCAGACCTGCCCAAGGGCCTGAGCTTCCTGACTCAGTGTTTGCTGCCCCGCCCTGACCTAGGGCCAGGCCTTAACTGTTGTTGTTGCTCAGCCCTGCCCAAGGGCCTGAGCTTCCTGACTCAGTGTTTGCTGCCCCGCCCTGACCTAGAGCCAGGCTCATAGCGGTTGTCACAGCTCAGCCCTGCCGAAGGACCTGAGCCCTTGCCCCACAGGGCAGGCGATTGCCACGAGGACTGCCGGGCTATTTTCCCAGACCCACTGGTGCGTAGTGAGTCAGCGTGGCTCCCCTCATCTCCCCGGAGAGGGTCAAGCCCCGGCCGCACTCGTGTACACGTGGTACCAGAAGTGGGGAGTCAGAACCCTTGACCCCTGTGAGAAGGGGCCAGAGGGGGAGGTCTACCCTAGAGGACCATGGAGATGGAGCGGTTGTTTCAGCTGCTGGTGGAGAGTCAGGACCGGCAGCAGACCACCCAGCTACAGCAGCAGCAGCAGGCAGCTGCCAGCTCCAACAGCAGCAACAGCGAGATGCCGCCCAACTCCAGCAGCAGCAGCAGCAGCATGCCACCCAGCTTGAGCAGCAGCAGCGGCTTATCTAGCAGCTTGGAGCCCAGCTGCAGCAGCTGGTGACCGCGTTACCGCACCCCGTAGAACTGCCGGCAGGGAATGGCGCTGGGACACCACGCTCTGCCACCCCAATCCGACTAACAAAGCTGGGCCCCGACAATGACCCCGAGGCATTCCTGGTCACGTTTGAACGGGTGGCCCTTGTCGCTGGGTGCCCCCGGGACCAATGGGCCACCGTTCTGGCCCCGTACCTAACCGGGACTGCCCAGACGGCGTACCAGGGGCTGGCGATGGAAGAAGCCAGGGATTATGCCCGAGTAAAGGCCGTGATCTTGGATGCACTGGATGTCAGCCCCGAGACTTGTCGGCAGTGGTTCCGGAGCCAGACGTATCCCTCGGGCGCCCAACCTTGGCTGGTGGCCCAAACCCTCAAGGAGGCGTGTCGGCAATGGCTACAGCCAGAAACGAGGATGGCAGAGGAGGTCACTGAACAAGTTGTTTTGGAACAGTTTGTGCACATCCTACCGGCCTGAGGACGGGCCTGGGTGCTCCACCACCGGCCGGCAACGTTGACCACAGCCGTCTCACTAATGGAGGACTTTCTTGCGGCCAAAACATCAGTGGGGCCTGCCTTCCGGCCTCCAAATCCCGACCCTGAATGCCCTACCTCTGACAGAAAAGGGGATGCCCTGACTGGGCCGCGAAACCCTGGCCGCGGGCAGGACGCCCACCCGGGGCCTCGGTTCCGGCATCCGGATTTGGCTTTGCAGTCCAGAACGGCGCCCTCCGGGCCGGGGCCCTCAAGGGCCCATTGGAGTCCCCTCAGAAGTCCAAGGGGAGCCCCCTCCAGGGGCGGCCGCCCTGACCTCGGACCCTGTTTCTGTTGTGGGCAGACTGGACACCTGCAGCAGGACTGCACAGAAATGGACTGCAGCTTCAGGCAGGTCTGTGCAGGGGACACCTGGGCTCGGCTACCACAGGCCCCCAAGATCATGGTCCTGGTAGTCATCGGGGACCAGGCCACCTAGGCTTTGATTGACTCTGTCTGCGGCCAGAGTTAATCCGCCAGGCCCTGGGACCCTTGGCAGACCTCCGCCTGGGAACGATACACCTGCAATGCATCCATGGAGACGTCTGGCGCTGCCCTAGTGCTTGTATCCCACTGATGGTAGCTGGCGTCACCCGACGACTCATGGTCGGCTTAGCCCCTCGACTGGCGTACCCAGTGATCCTGGGGCGGGACTGGCCGGCCTTCGGGGAGGTCCTCCGGTTGACATTGGCGCTGGAGGGAGAGCACCAGGAGGCCCTACTGGAAGAAGTGGATGGGACCCCGGATACCGAAGCGGAGAACGAGGAAACAGATAATCCTTGGCGGGAGCCCGCGGCCGAACCCCTCCTTCACACTGATTTTTGCCGGGACCAGAGGGCTGATCCTACCCTTAGCCGAGCCTATGAACAGCTCGCGGCAGTCGATGGGACCATCATCGACCCCCAGCGCGCAACCCAGTGGCCCCACTTCGAACTGCGCCGGGACCGTCTTTACCGAATTGACCATGACGCCCACACGCAGGAACCCCAAACGCAGCTGCTGGTACCGCGGTGTCACCGGCGGGCCGTGATGAAGCTGGCCCACGACATCCCGGTGGCCAGGCATCTGGGCCATGAGAAGACCCTCGCGCGGATCCTAACGCTGTTTTTTTGGCCCGGCATTTACCAGGAGATGAAGAACTATTGTAACTCCTGCACAGAGTGCCAGTTAGTCGCTCCACCATGAGTACCGAAGGCGCCCCTGGTCCCCATGCCTGTAATAGAGACGCTGTTTGAATGGGTGACCATGGACCTGGTGGGCCTGCTCCCAAAAAGTGCTTCCGGTTTCTGGTATGTTCTGGTCATCGTGGATTATGCCACCCGTTTCCCCGAGGCCATTTTCTTGCGAAGTACCACTGCCCAGACCATCGCGGGGGAGCTGGTGAAGGTCTTTGCTCGAGTGGGCTTGCCCTGGGAGATCCTAACAGATCAAGGCACCAATTTTACCTCCCGGTTGCTTCAGCAGGTCTGTGAGCTCCTAGGGGTTAAACAGCTATGCACCTCCATGTACTACCCACAGACGGATGGGCTGGTGGAACGATTCAATCAGACTCTCAAGGAGATGTTGCGGAAGTTCCCCCCGGAGGAGCTACGCCGATGGGACCAGTTGCTCCTGCCCCTGCTGCAGGACTCAGTCATCGATCAAGTTCTCTCCATTTGAACTATTATATGGGCACGGTCCACGGGGCCTGTTGGACTTAATGCAGGAGACCTGGGAACAATCTCCCTCCTCAACCCAGGGACTCCTGAAGTATGTTCTGCAGCTGCAGGAGTATTTTGCTCAGGCTGGGGCCCTGGCGCGTGGAAACTTAAAGACTGCACAGGACCGACGGGGCGGACCTACAACCAGGAGGCGCAGGTGCGTGACTTTGAACCTGGGGATTGGGTTCTGCTCGTCCTACCCTCGAGCGAATCGAAGTTACTGGCCCTCTGGAAGGGACCCTACGAGGTAGCTCGTAAGGCCAGGCCCGTCACGTACGAGATTCACCAACCGGACAAACGCAAGAAGACCCAGCAGTACCATGTGAATTTGTTGAAGCCCTGGTGCGACCGAGAGGGCCTGCTAATCAATCCCTACCCACCCGAGCTGGAGCTGCGTCCCCATGCGCCCCAGACAGAGGATCTCGCGGCACCCCTGCTTGGTGACACCCTTACGGAAGAGCAGCGCAAACAGGCCAACTGTCTCCTGCGGGCTTTCCAGGGAACCTTCACAGCTCTACCTGGATACACGACTCTGGCCTATCATTTGATCCAGACCGAGCCAGGAAGGTTATCTGGGAAACGACCAGGCCGCTGCCATACCGGATGTGCCAAGAGATCGAGGAAGAGGTACAGGCTATGCTGGCCTTGGGAGTCATCGAGCCGTCCCAAAGTGAGTGGCGCAGCCCCGTGGTCTTGGTACCCAAGCCCAATGGCACCCACCGGTTTTGTATAGACTTCCAGAGGGTGAATGCCATCTCCAGGTTTGACGCCTACCCAATGCCCCACATGGACGAGCTGCTGGGCTGCCTAGGGGAAGCCTGGTTCATTACCACCCTTGACCTCAGTAAAGGATACTGGCAGATCCCGCTCAATGATACCTCGAAGGAAAAGACGGCGTTCGCCACTCCGATGGAACTCTACCAGTTCACACAGATGCCTTTTGGCCTTCATGGGGCCTCGGCGACCTTCCAGCGACTAATGGACCACCTACTACGGCCCCACCGGGACCACGCCGCCGCGTATTTGGACAATGTAATAGTCTGTAGCCGCTGCTGGAAAGAGCACCTGGACCGGGTAGCCACAGTCCTGAGGTCTCTGCAACAGACGGGGCTCACGGCCAACCCAAAAAAATGCCGCATCGCATGGCAGGAGACCACGTATCTCGGCTATACTATTGAGGGCGGACGGGTGAAGCTCCTTGTGGGGAAAGTGCAAGCCCTGGCGGCCTGCCTGACTCCAACTACAAAATGCCACATCCGGCAGTTCCTGGGCCTTGTCGGGTACTATCGGCGGTTCATTTCCCAATTTGCCTCCATCGCAGCGCCCTTAACAGGACTATTGATGAAGAACAGCCCCCCGCAGGTACGGTGGTCCCCGGAATGTGAAGAGGCCTTCCGGATGCTGCAGACATGTCTCTGTCAAGAGCCAGTCCTATATAGCCCTGACTTCAACCGGAGGTTCATCCTCCAGACGGACGCCTCAGAGGTAGGGTTGGGGGCTGTCCTGTCCCAGGAGGTCTATGGAAGACACCACTTGGTTCTTTACCTGAGCCGAAAGTTATTTCCCCGGGAGAGGAACTACGCTGTGGTAGAGAAAGAAGCACTGGCCATAAAGTGGGCCTGTGACGCCCTCCGCTTCTACCTCCTGGGGGCTCCGTTCACGCTGGTCACGGACCCATGCCCCCCTCCGATGGTTGATGAAAATGAAAAATAACAATGACTGCCTACTGCGCTGGTATCTGGCCAGCCATATGCATTTACCGTCCAGCATAGAGCGGGTAAGAAACATGTAAACACAGACTTCATGTCCCGCCTGGGGGGGATGGAAGCGTCTGGCCCCGATGAGCAGGAGCCAGATTTGAGAGGGGGTGTGTGTAGTGAGGCAGTGTGGCTCCCCTTCAGCCCAGAGGAGGAAGAGCCCAGACGGAGGCCAGAGTGGGCGGGGCTAAGGAGCTCTGAGCCCGCCCCTCAAAGGGTCAGACACCGACCTGGAACTATAAAGGCCGGCCCTCAGAGCTCAGTCAGGGCCAACAACCGGAGAGAGCAGACGTGCCTCAGGGAGCTCGGGACTGGGAGACTCCTGCAACCCAGAGCAGCTGCCCAGACTGGCCTGAGCTCCCCCGCGCCTGCTACCCAGAGGAGCCCCCAGAGCTCCCCCGGGCCGACTATCCGGAGGAGCTGCCGGACCTACCACTGAGCTCTGGCCGCAATGAGCCCATGCTCCTGGACCCTGCAGAGGCCGACGTCAGGACCCATGTAGGCCCCGCGGGGGAGTACGGAAATAGCCCCGGGGCAGCTGACCCCAGTCTGGCTGCAGCATTACCAGAGCTTATGTCAGTGTGTTGCGGCCAGGATCCCCACTGATGGAGCAGCAGGTTGTTAGCTGCTGCTAGGGCCTCGGGCTGGAATGCAGTGGAGTGGGAGGGCCTGCGTCTTCCCTGCCACCCAACTCCTGGGTGGCAGAGTCCTCCTCCCCCTGGCCTGAGGAGGCCGAAGCCGGTTATTGTTGCTCAGCCCTGCCCGAGGGCCTAAGCTTCCTGACTCAGTGTTTGCTGCCCCGCCCTGACCTAGGGCCAGGCTCATAGCAGTTGTCATGGCTCAGCCCTGCCGAAGAACCTGAGCCCTTGCCCCAGAGGGCAGGCAATTGCCACGAGGACTGCCGGGCTATTTTCCCAGACCCACCGGTGTGTAGTGAGCCAGCGTGGATCCCCTCATCCCCCTGGAGAGGGTCGAGCCCCGGCCGCACTCGTGTACATTTGCAGTGAAGTCTGTGGAATTATACTGACTCACATTATCTGGGGATCCAGTCTCTTGAAGCTTGAAAATAATATTTAAAAATAAAACATAGGAATTAAGAAAGGAACATAGGAATGTAATGCCCACTGTTATGAGAGTAAAGAGGAGTGCATACTTTACCTTTTGTATACCATACATCATTTTATATTTTCTATCATGCTATTTTTGATTAGTTGTCTCTGTTACCTCAGAATTTGACATTCTTGTGTGTACCTCAGAACTTGACAGTACTGCTGTCAGCCATTTTGTATGTTCAACCACTGCCAGCTAAAAACCAAATACCACAGAGTGAAAAATAATCTTGTCTTTGTAAGACAAGGTCAAACAGCTACATACTTTCAGTTGCTAATGAAAATATTTTTTGTTAATTTTGTTTTATTTTTTATTTAAAAAATAACCTTAATTTTAAATACTCCTAACATTATTACTATAACTAAAATGCTAAAACATTTTAAATAATAAATATATTCAATATAAACCAATACAATTACTATACTAAAATCACTATAAATTATATATTTTGTATTAATATTAACTATAAAAATAAACAATTTGCTTTAAAAAGTCCAAAAAAGCATTTCTTCAAGGAAAAAGCTAACATCTACATTCCCCATCAGCTAAACTAAAAAAAAGCCTCTAAAAACCTGGCTAATAATCACTCAAAACCATCTCCAACTATAAATAACTATATCTAAAATATCCTAAACCTATTGCATGTCTGTATGTATGCGTGTGTATAATGCTTAAAATCTAATAAATAACTTTAAATATAAGCACAGTTGCTTATACCACATATCAAACAAATAAGCTACATCCCTTAATAATTTATTCCTAACACTGCCTAAAAAAAAGAATTAAATTGCCACAGCTTTAAATTCTAAAAAAACCAAGTAACAATCTCTTCCAAATTAAATAGTCCTTGTCTTTATCTATGTGGAAGTTTTTTCCAATGCCTGCCCTTGAACTTTCCATTTCTGCTCTGTTTTCTTGAATAATGAGAACTGAATACAATATGTAGAATTTATGAAGTATTTTAAGTACATACAAAAATCCCCTTCAATATAAAAGAAAAGGGAAGGGTCTAAATATTTTACAGTATGTTTTACTAGGGGACAAGTGTTCAGCAGGACTACTCATGTGCTGAAGTCTTTCCATGATAAGCGTCGTAAATGTCTAATTTCAACACGTTCTCATGATTGGATTTCTTTGTTGTGTTCTGTTCAGCTTCCCATCTATTTACTAGCTAGTCAGTAGTTTGGAAGGGCTTGAGAATTCCAACTATTCTATACTTGTGGCATAAGGAATAGAGCAGCATAGACCTGACTACAGTAACTCCTCACTTAACGTTGTAGTAATGGTCCTGAAAGATGCGACTGTAAGCAGCATGATATTAAGTGAATCCAATTTCTCCATAAAAATTAATGTAAATGGTGCGGGGGGAGGTTCCAGGGAAAAAAAATTCACCAGACAAAAGACATTATATATGCGGTTTGACTCACAGCTGTGGCTAGGTAAGTGAATATCCTCTGGTCCCAGAGCCCTGGTAAGGGTGTGGGCCAACAACACCCCCACTCCTAGGCCTGCAGAATCCTCCCTGTGCAAGCTTTGTGGGTTTGGGCTCAGCATGGGAACCAGACAGAGCTGGCAAGTGGCAGCACATAGGAAGTGACACTGTGCTGCATACTTCCCCAGCACCGATGGGGATGTGTCTGCTAGTCTCTGAGCAGCAGATCACACAAATGCCTGCTCCAGTTAGTCACTGAACGTGCCGCCCCTTCCCCCTTCCCCCCCAGGGTGCTGGGGAGGCCAGTCGTCTCATAAGGGAACCAGTCTGCCTGGTTGCATGGTACGCTCGGAACACACAACACAGAGGCACTGGACCTCTAGATCCCTGCACAGCTGGAGACAGCCATAGGCTTCTGGGGCTACACCTGATTGTGAGAGGCATGGAGAGGGAGAGGGGAGGCGCTGATCTGCGGGGCCCACCGGCAGGCACTGATGGTGGTGGAAGCTTTTATAACAGAACATTGTGCAACTTTAATAGAACAAAAAGAATAGGCGTACTTGTGGCACCTTTGAGACTAACAAATTTATTTGAGCATGAGCTTTCGTGAGCTACTGCTCACTTCTTCGGATGCAGTAGCTCACGAAAGCTCATGCTGAAATAAATTTGTTAGTCTCTAAGGTGCCACAAGTATTCCTGTTCTTTTTGCGGATACAGACTAACACAGCTGCTACTCTGAAACCTCCAATAGAACAGTGACTTAATAATGAAACAACTTTAACTGGGACAACTTTAAGTGAGGAGTTACTGTACACTGAGACTTTCCTAAAGCTGGCGACTTCTCTTTTTTTTGCTCCTGGTCCCTCCACTCTTGACTCTTGACGCAGAGCAAAGTACTTGGAACATTGTACTTCTGAGCAGAGGAGCCAACAGCAAAGATAATGAGGGTAGTTTAAAGAGATGGGAGAAGAGCAGACGTCGAGTGGTTTTCAAGGGCTTCTTGAGGATCGATTGTATCTAGAGTTTCCCTACTTGGAGGTGGGTGGGTGAGGAGAACAAGTGGACTTTTATAGAAAAAAACAAAACTGAAAAAATGATACATCACAATAGCACACCAAAAAACCAAAAACAATCTGCGGAAACTAGATAGAGTTTATGAATAGAATCAGGAGGATATGGGAGGGAATCCAGGAAGAGGAATTAATTGTTGGGATGGGGAGGAAGAAGAGAGAAGGAACCATGGTTTGTGTGGGAGGTGGAGTTAGCGTATTTTATATAGGAAGAAAGCTGAGTGTGGGATTGGAAGCAGTGTTTCCCATTGGGCAAACCCAGATAGAAGCCTTGTGAGTTCCAAGTCAGCTTCATCTCTACTATTTAACTACTGGTACATTGAAATAGACAACTTTTTTTTCCAAATTACAAATGGTATACATTCTACAGTATATTAATAGAACTCATTACTGCATTCAAATAGTTTGAGTGAACATCTGTTTAAACATATATTAATTAGTTAACGATGCTGTAGTAATTGCTAAGTTTCTGAAAAACTATTTAAATTGATATGGCTAATACCAGTAATGATGTGTTAGTGATACTTTAAGTAGAAAAAAATGAAACAGTTTATTTTTAGTTTCAGCCTCAGCGTTGAAAGAAAAAATAAGTAGGATGGAGTGTAGAATTTTTAATAGAAGTTGTGTGACTAATATGTCTTTTATCTAATATCACCCAGGAACATTTTTGCTTAGTTTTAATTATTGCTATTTACCCAAACATTGATTGAAATATGGAGGATATTGATTTAAAACAAGATTGCAAGTGTGTGGCAGACTGGCAGCTGGTGAAAATTCATATCACTTAAACACCTTCAGAATAAAGTAGAAATGTTTTTTAATGTCTAATCTTAATGTTCGTGAGAATGACTTTGAAAACACGAACCCAGTACAAACCAGTGCAGTATTATATATTTGACGTTGCAGACAGCCTGAAATAATAGTTGTAAAAGATGTGAACTTTCCATTAATTTCAACAGAGAATAACTGAAACCTAGCGATGAGTGATGGCAATTTAGAGTAACACTTAGCTATTTCACTGATGATCATGTTAGTAGAAGTATCAAGCCATTCTTATTCAAGTGCTAGTCCCTACATGTAATCTACTGTGGGTATGAATGTACTCCATGCACCCAGAATGCCACAGAATCCAAAGACCTGCTTCAGAAATTTGGTCCATCTGGCTGTGGATTATATTAATTGTAACTGCTTAGAGCACCAAAGGATCTCATCAGTTTACAAATAGTGACTTAAATACTTTAAAAAATTGTTGCGAGGTGGGAAGAAATATCTCCATAGTATAGATAGGGAGAAAAAAATGAGGCAGAGACATTTGATGTAACTTACAAGAATCCCATTGCTTGAGTTACTCATCACTAGGTTGGACAAAGCACTAGAAAAAATTACTGTAGGAACCGATAAGACCGGTTATTCAAATTAGGCACTTCAATTACAAAATTTTTGGTCTGAAATTCCAAATTCACATTTAAACAAAAAATTGCTTGTTCTTCAGGATGAAGGAGTTAGAATTAAGGAAAATACTTCTAATTTTAAAATATAAACCCCCTTTGTCTTGTAAAATTAAAATAAAAGAAGACTAAAATACAGTAGCTACTTCCATTTCCTTTTTCTTTGGCAAATAGTTCACAGGTGCATAATTTTCAGAGAAATGCACAGATTTTTTTGAAGGTGTCCTATAGATCTATTCCAGAGTATCCATGTAACTGTAAAGTTGGAAATCTGAAGTGTTACTTTGGTTTTTTCCACCAAAGCTGTTTACAGATTCCTTAAAATCTGTTTGGATTGGCATTAGTCTCCTCTAGGTAAACTTCTTACGTCTTTGTGTCCTCCCTGACCTTCTCAGTGATTACAGTCTATGGTGAATTGTGCTTCAAGGGCTTTGCTTGCCTTCTGGTTTGAAGGCAGTTGTGGTGTTTGTTTAATGTTGTTTGGTGGTGTTTTTATTTCTTCCATTTTAAGACAAGGGATAGTACCCCACAAAACTGTAGGAAGTTTTCAAAATTAAATAATTCTGTTCCATGCAATTCATTTTCTGGATTATATCCAGTAGTTCTGTAGTGGAGCTTTTTTTGTTGTGCCTCTTATCTGGCT
This sequence comes from Gopherus flavomarginatus, assembly GCF_025201925.1. Classification (NCBI taxonomy): domain Eukaryota; kingdom Metazoa; phylum Chordata; order Testudines; family Testudinidae; genus Gopherus; species Gopherus flavomarginatus. The sequence goes on along the minus strand of NC_066620.1, from coordinate 156,457,451 downwards.
GTTGCGAAAACGTATCCCTAAGAACCTTTTTTTTTTCCAATAGGCCACAATGTAATTGCATGTTAAATACAGTAACTGTTTGCTTTTTATGGTTTTTAAGTGTTTACAAAGTTGGAATATGCTTATAGTTAATTAAGATTCAGTGAAGCTATAGTTAAAAATATCAAATTGTCTATATAAACTGACATTTAAATGAAGTTTTTCTTTGGGGTTAGAGAACTACTTCAGTGGAAATATTTTACAGTATTTATTTTCAAAATTTTGAAACTGGAAAGCAATTTTTTGTGACAATTTCAGCCTACTCAAGTACAGTAGGTTAGGATCATTTCACTTACATAAAATAATATATATAGTTAGGTCCATCTCATAGAACTTAGTGGGCAGCAAAGACTTTTATTAGCTACATCATCTACTATGCTTTGGTAGTAGTCGATTATAGAACAGTACATAATTACAAAAGAAGCTCTGTATCTGCTTTCCTTTTATGTCTCCTCATAATTAGAATTGAAAATAGCAGATGTCATTCAAAAACAACAAGGAAAGTCCAACATCATAAACAAAAATCCTTTTTTGAACATACACTAGATATAAACTGGGGATTTTACAATTTAACTATTGGGTATAATTATAGGCACCAATCTGCTTGCTGTAAATGTCTCCACTCTGCCTTCAACAGTTCTGAACCATGAGAATAATTGAACAATCATTTATCTTACAATGGAACCTACTGTTTCCAAATTATTGTTGAAGGAAGAAACTCACTCCCATGCCACAAGTCTGTCGCATCAGTTACTTCAATGATGGCATAAATTGTTTATAATTATGGGAATTCCCTGGTGCTTGGAATCTGACTTTTTTTCCCACCTATGTGAAGTCCACTGTCCATAATAGATGTACTGGCAACACTGAATTCACCTTTTTAAATAAGCATGATTGATAGGGCACTTAAAATAGTACTTAAACAAAGCTAACAGAAATCCATGGAGGAATAACAGAAGACACATGGTGAAGTATATCACCATGCTGTGTAGAATGAATGTTTTTTTGTTTTTTTTTTTGTTTTGTGTTTTGGAGGCTGATGGTAGCTGCAAGATTGTGGGTGGGGGAGACAGTCCAAAGAGATACCAGAATGCCACTCACTCCCTTCATTGTTCCTATGAATAAGATCTGCAATACCTATTTCCCCTCCTTTGGAATCCATAAGTAAGGTCCAAATAGCCTGGCTCTACTGATCTGCAGGAACTGCTGAAAGATGTATTTATTGATTCCACACATTGGTAGGGGAAATTGTTTGACTGTGCCTGAGGTTTTTATGAAAGCAGAGTTTTGCAGGAGTCTTGAAGTTGAGCTGTGTAAGTTGTATAGTTAAATATTTATTATTTATCTTGTTTCTATAATTTGTTGAACACAGAGTCTCAGGTGCCGTCTTAAACATACTATAAATTCTCTGCACATGGCAAAATAATTCGCCTTTTCTTTACACTGTCTAGAGGATTTATTGTTTCATCTGGATGTTCAGAAAATTTGGAAAGATGGATTGTCATGGGGCGCTGCTGTTCTTAGGTTTTTAAATTAGGGAGCTTTCTATATTAATGGGTGACTTGGCTTGTAGGTCTAGAGTTATCAGGAAAGAATGTCCATAAAATCCAGCATACAGTTCTTCATTTTCAGAGTTGCTGTAAATCGTGTTTTTGGTTTTAACGTCAACTATCTTCTAGCTTGCTACATTTTTGTTAAAGTTCTTCCTCCCTGCACAGAAGGAATGTAAGAAATAGTTTTTCCTTATAACACTGTTGTCTTCTCCAGTGCTTTATTCCACATCTCTTTGTTGGTTTGAAGAGAGATGACAGTCTCTTTAAAATCAGACAGTGATAATCATCTCTTTATGTTATTTGAAGAGGAGAATTTTTGCTCTCAGGAGCTTTACCTCTTTGTGGGTTGCTCACAAACACATACACAGTTGCAAGGGAAGGGTGAACAAATGTGCTATTTATTGTTTTGCTAAGTAATTGGGTTTGGGGAAAAACCAGAAACTTTTCAAGTTGGGGAGACGTTTGATCCCCACCTGCAGAATGGGTTACCTAGTTATCTTTTGCAACTGTCCAGCAAAAATTGTTTCTAAATATATAGTGTTTCATGAGACAACAGTAGAGATTCATTTTATGTAACTGTGAGTCATGTATTTCAATTGTAGAGTGTGTTGCACATTCATAAAATCCAACAGGTGCTTTTTACCAATAAGTTATGGGGAAATATCTCATACGTAGACTACATGTCACAGCAACAGAATAATTTCAGGATAAAGTAAAGACTATTATGGATTTTACAAAAGCAGCAATGAGTTCTGTGGCACCTTATAGACTAACAAACGTAGTGGAGCATGAGCTTTCGTGGGTGAATACCCACGTTGTTGGATGCATGTAGTGGAAATGCATGCATCCGATGAAGTGGGTATTCACACACGAAAGCTCATGCACCAATATGTTTGTTAGTCTATAAGGTGCCACAGAACTCTTTGCCGCTTTTATAGATCCAGACTAACATGGCTACCCCTCTGGTGGATTTTACAGTGAGTCAACTAGTAGAATCTCTTTCCTAAATTTGCAAAATGCTTGCTACAGTGCTATAAAAGAAGGTTAAAACCTATGTAATTATGTCAGAAAGCTTCTCCAAAAAAAAGTTTTGTAGTTCTCTATAAAAGCATGAATCAATATTTCAAAATAAGCATGAGGGTAAACGTTATCAAGAAAATATTATGAAATGTGAACAAGCAACATAAATGGAACTCAAAAGTGAATTCTGTATTATTCATCACATTTTAATTCTAGATAATATAAATTAAGACCATAGGGAAATGTAATAAAAGTATTGTCTTAACTATCTTTTCTGCTTAGCTTTAGAGTAGATGGGCTGTATGCAAGATTTTAATACAATCTAGCATGTGATAGATAATGGGTTTAACAGGAATGCAGATACAAGAATTGCAAGCATGGGATTAATGTCTTTATAACTAAAGGGCTTGACAACAGGGTAACCTGCATACTTTGGGAAACATCATTATGTTGAAATATAGCATAATGAAAAACACAAACAGAATATTGGATAACTCAAGAACAGGCAACTAAATTATGAATTGTGTGTGTGTTTATATATAAAAATACACTTTAAAGTAGTCAAAAACAGTGCCTGAAAAATCAGGAATCTGTGTCATATTGAGGTATAATTATATGAATCACCAAGGATTAAGATTTTCAAATAAAGAGAAATCATAATCTTATATAGATAGCTTTATTATGTTACACAATAACTAAACTTGCTGTAGGTGACACTAAGTTTCTATATACAATTGTAACCTGCTGTCTGTGTTGTCAGCACATTGACGTTACCTGACTCATCAATGTACAGGAGCCTCCCAATTCATGGACAGATAATATTTAAAAATAGATTAAGGTTATCCTGTTTCTCCAGTTCCTTTCAAGTGCAGTAGAACTTTAGAGTTACGAACACCAGAGTTACAAACTGACTGGTCAACCACACACCTCATTTGGAACAGGAAGTACACAATTAGGCAGCAGCAGAGACCAAAAAAGCCCAACCAAACAAAAAAAAACAAATACAGTACAATACTGTGTGAAACACAAACTACTAAAAAGATACAGGGACAGTTTTAAAAAAACAAGGTAAGGAAACTCTGTGCTTGCTTCATTTAAATTAAGATGGTTAAAAGCAGCATTCTTCTCATAGTAAAGTTTCAAAGCTGTATTAAATCAATGTTAAATTGTAAACTTTTGAAAGAACCATAACATTTTGTTCAGCATTACGAACATTTCAGACTTACGGACCACCTCCATTCCCAAGGTATTTGTAACTCTAAGGTTCTACTGTATACAGCTAGTGGGCTTCAGTTCTTCTTTGAGTGATGGTCTCCACTGTGGGGTTATGCATGCACACCATGCATGTGAAACTGGAGAATTTGAAAATCACGTATGTTAGTCTGGCTAACCTCATGCCACTGACTGATGGGATAAACAGGAGAGCAGACTGACTACCTCTCCAGTTTCTTCTCACTGTTGTCCAGGTTGGAACAGGCTTTGTCTTCATCTCTTAAGATAAGATTTAGCTTTGTAAATAGTTTTAGCATTTTATACAGTTTATAGTTTGTGTTTTCATAGTTTTAGTATTAGATTAATCTTTGGGGGAACAGTCCCCCATACCTTTTGTGGGTACTGGATGATGCCCTGCACTGTGGGCTTCAAACTCTGTTTCCTGCCCATGATCCTTCTTGGTCAGCGATGACCACCAATGCTGCCTACACTGCCTCAGAGAAGCTCACTTTGTAGTGAGGTGCAGTATCTGCTGCTCATTCCCCAGCTGTACTCAAGAAGAGCTGGAACTCTGTCTCCAAAACCACCTCATGGACAAAGCCATGAGACTTTAATTGGACCCAGGCCAAGGAACCCTCCTCCCCTATGCATTGGCCTGACGCAGGAAGGAATGAGCCTCTTGCTGCTAAATTTGAAACTCGTGCCAGAGAATCGATTCCCATAGACTCCCTGGAGGGATTTTTTTCTCCAGAAGCACTAGTACACATGAAACTTAGGCTATGTCTACACTACGAAATTAGGTCGAATTTATAGAAGTTGTTTTTTTAGAAATCATTTTTATACAGTTGATTGTGTGTGTCCCCACAGAAAATGCTCTAAGTGCATTAAGTCGGCGGACTGTGTCCACAGTACCGAGGCTAGCATCGACTTCCGGGGCATTGCACTGTGGTTAGCTGTGGGTAGCTATCCCACAGTTCCTGCAGTCTCTGCTGCCCATTGGAATTCTGGGTTGAGATCCCAATGCCTGATGGGGCAAAAACAGTGTCATGGGTGATTCTGGCTACATGTTGTCAGCCCCCCACCCCTGTGAAAGCAACGGCAGACAATCTTTTCATGCCTTTTTTCCTGGGTTACCTGTGCAGATGCCATACCACAGCAAGCATGGAGCCGGCTCGGCTCACCTCACTATTACCGAATGTCTCCTGGGTGCTGGCAGACATGGGACTGCATTGCTACACAGCAGCAGCTCATTGCCTTTTGGCAGCAGACGATGCATTACGACTGGTAGCCATCATCGTTGTACTCCTGGGTGCTCTTTTAGCCAACCTCAGTGAGGTCAGTCAGGGACACCTAGGCAGACATGGGAGTGACTCAGCCAGGTCATTCCCATCTTCTGCTGAGCACCCAGGAGATGATGATGGCTAGCAGTCGTAGTGCACCATCTTCTGGCCAGCAGCCAGGAGGTGATGATGGCTAGCAGTCATAATGCAGCATCTTCTGCCGAGCACCCAGGAGGAGATGATGGCTAGCAGTCATACTGCACCATCTTCTGGCCAGCAGCCAGGAGATGATGATGGCTAGCAGTCAAACTGCACCATCTGCTGCCAGCCTAAAGATGTAAAATATAGATGGAGTGGATCAAAACAAGAAATAGACCCGATTTGTTTTGTATTCATTTGCTTCCTCCCTGGCCGGTACACATGAGTTGAGAGCGCTGTCTTGAGCGGTCACAATGGAGCACTCTGGGATAGCTCCCAGAGGCCAATACCATCGAATTGTGTCCACACTACCCCAAATTCAACCCGACAAGGCCAATTTCAGCACTAATCCCCTCGTCAGAGGTGGAGTAAAGAAATCAATTTAAAGAGCCCTTTAAGTTGAAAAAAAGGGCTTCAACATCTGGACAGGTCCAGGTTTAAATCGAGGTAACACTGCTAAATTCGACCTAAAATCGTAGTGTAGACCAGGCATAAGTCTTACTTGAAATGCACTTGGATATTTTCAGATTAATATCTGAGCAAGCCCGGTACCCTAAGAAGACTTAGGTTGATTCTTCTTTGAGCACGGGATTGGATTAGATGACCTCCTGAGGTCTCTTCCAACCCTAATCGTCTATGATAAGTCCCAGAGGCTTGACAAGAAAGCCCAAAAACGTCAGGCTCCATTGGTACCAGAACATGATCCATTGATACTGTCATCCTTGGCCCCTCCTTGGGATTCATCGGCGTTGACAAAAGACTGTTCACAACCTATGCATGGCCCCACTCTGAACTTTAGGGTACAGATGTGGGGACCTGCATGGACACTTCTAAGCGTAATTACTAGCTTAGATCTGGTATTTCCGCCACCACCCCCAAGTACCATCTTTTTCCCTGGATAGTCACCAATTCCCTGGTGAACACAAATCCAAACCCCTTGGATCTTAAAACAAGGAGAAATTAACCATCTCCCTCCCTTTCTCCCACCAACTCCTTGGGGATCCAGATCCAACCCCCTTGGATCTGAAAAACAAGGAAAAATCAATCAGGTATTAAGAAAAAAGCTTTTAATTAAAGAAAAGAAAGGTAAAAGAAAACCCTCTGGGAGAAAGTAGCATACCAGCTACTCTCACAGACAACAGATTTAAAACACAGAGGATGTTCCCCTGGGCACAAATTTAGTTATACAAAAAAAATACCCAAATACCCAATTTTGGTAATTCCCTAATAGCACCAAGACAAGTTACAAAGAAAATAAACAAAAATCTATTTATCCCTTTCTAAAATTTACTACTCTGATCAAGGAACCAGCCTCTTATCTTTTTCACCCCGGCTGAAACTGAAACTCTAAACAAAGGAAAAACTTCCCTCCTTCCTTTTGAAACATCTTGTTCCCCCATTGGTTCCTCTGGTCAGGTGGTAGCTAGGCTAGGTGAACTTTTTAACCCTTTACAGGTAAAAGAGGCATTAACCCTTAACCATCTGTTTATGACAGCACCCTTTGCGGCTCCACTGATCTGGGCACAGACAACCTCTCTTACTGCAGGGGGAGCTGGGACTCTTGCTTCCCCACAGGATATTTCCTCATTCCTGGATCTGGATTCCTTTCCAGGGATGTCATAACACCACCTGTGGAGTCAACTGCTTGGAGAAGTTTATCGTCCATTCCTTTCTTGAAATACAACTTCCCTCCACTGGCACTGGCAGTACCACCTCTGGAACAGGAATCATCTCTCTCCTCACTGGGAGACTGCAGTCAAGAGGAGCATAAGTTTTGTTATCTTATGTATTCTCTGCCGCCCAAAAGACTTACATCACTGTGAGACCAACCTCCACATTTAGCTTAGGGCTGCTGGCACTCCATGCCATGTCGGCTTCTGCGTCCCCCTTTGACCCTTCCTGTTGGCCATATTGGGGGCCCTGAAACCAGAGTCAGAGTCAGTCAGGTCAGCTAGAGTCACCCCTCCCATTGAAAGAGGCCCTCTGACTCCTCCCCTGATCCTTCGAAATAGGAAGACCTAGATGCGCTGGATCTAGCGGCTTTTCTGAACTGCTATCTTCATCTCTGGATGAGGTGGTAACCCCTATGTTTCCCTCTCCCACGCCATCTGTTCTCAGGCAGTTCTATGATCATTTTTGTAGAATTGTTGGTGAACTTCAGATTCCTCTTGGAGGCTCAGGAATCCAAGCACAAACACTTAAGACATCCTCCAGGCAAAATAGCGCTCCCCATTAATGAGGCTATAATGGAGCCAGCTAGGGCTGTGTGGCACAGATCACCTATCTGTATTCCATTATAGCCTCATGTGGACTATGAGGATGATAGAACATGTCCCTCCTCCATACCAAGGGAGTGGATTTTACTTGTCTTACTTCCTTATATCTGAAAAAAAGGGCTGATGAAGACCAATCCTTGACCTCAACTACTTCATTTTAAACTCAATTTTTGTACGGTTATCCTGGCCTTTATAATACCATTCCTAGAAAAGAACATAGTTTATCATTGTCAGTATGAAGGACGCATACTTCCATGTCGATATTCATCCTGCTCTCAGATGCTTCCTCAGATATGTAGTGGGCTCTGACTGTTTTCAGTACAGAGCACTCCCATTTGGGATAGCGACCACCTCCAGAGTCTTCACCAAAGTATTAGCAATAGTGTCAGCTCACCCCAGATGCCTTGGTCTCTTTCTTCTTCCTCTGCCTAGACTATTGGCTCCTTGTTGCCATGTGACACCAGGAGGCCCATGTATCAACTCTAATGATGCTTTACCTCCTTTCTTCCCTGAGGATCAGTATAAACGCCAGAAAAACTGTTCTCGCACCCACACTATCTTTGGACTTTATCATGGCCACCCTGGATTCAGTCACTGCAAGAGCTTACTTGCCCACAGACAGGTTTCAGACCATGAGCTTCATTATAGCCCAGATCACCCCTTGAGTACCAGTCAGGACATGCTAACTCTCCTAGGTCATATGGCCTCATGCACTCATGTCATGCCAATTGCAAAACTCCACCTTTTGTTGCCCTCAGGCATGGCTCCAGTTGATATGTTCTCTGAACCACCACCCCATGAGCTCCATGATAACAATCCCTGCCAAGATGATTTCTTCCCTCCTGTGGTGGATGAATCCTTGCCCGATATGCATGGGTGTCCCTTTCTCCCTCATTCCTCTCCAGACAGGACCATTACCACAGACCCATTTCTTTTCAGTTGGGGAGCCCACATGGACAGCCAGAAAACACAAGGCACCTGCATGCCCCGAGAATCCAGAATGCACATAAATATTTTAGAGTTACGAGCAGTCCGGAAGGCATGCAAAGCTTCCTTCCATTCATTGATGCTCACCATTGATACTGTTGGAGAACACCATCACCATCTTCTACATCAACAGGCAGGAGGAATGAATCCTGTTTCCCTGTGTGTGACTGCGGTTAGCTTGTGGAATTGGTGCATCAGCAACCAGTTCACACTATCTTCCCAGGAAATTAAATACACTCATGGAATCTCTCAGCAGACCTATTGCTGTCGACCATGAGCGAGATCTCCATGACTTAGTGCTGCACAATGTCTTCAGTCTATGGGGAACCCAAACCAGAGATCTGTTCACCCCTAAAGCAAACTGAAAATGCATTGCATACTGCTCCAGAGGAGTTCTATGTCACCGCTCTCAAAGTGATGCTACACTTCTTTCTTGGTCAGATAACCTGAACTATGCATTCCCTCCATTACTGCTTCTACCATGAATTCTACACAAAATCCGATAGGAGAGGGCACTGGTTATACTGATTACTCTCTACTGGCCCCAACCATTTTGGTTCCCAAATCTTCTGTGCATGTCATGCTGAGTACCAATCCTCCTCCTGATGTTTCCTGAACTTCTGAAACAGCAGAACAGTAAGATCAATCAGCCTGATCTGCATTCGCTTCATCTCATGGTTTGATTTTTGCATGGGCACCATCATTAGAATGCTCATGTTCTGCATATTTTCCAACTTAAGAAGGATTCCCCAAGATGATATTACCTGGCTCAGTGGAAATGTTTTTCTTCTTGGGCACATCAAAAGAATGTTCTTCCAGAAAATATAGATATCCCTCTCATTTTAGAGTAGAAGCCGTGTTGTGTCAGCAAAAACAATGAGGTGTCCTGTATCAGTATGTATCAGCAAAAACAATGAGGTGTCCTTAAGGTGCAACAAGGACTCCTCGTTGTTTTTCCTCTCATTTTAGACTGTATCATTTTCTCTAATGATGTCAGGCCTATCCATCAGCTCCTTGTAAGTCCACCTGGCAGCAGTCAGTGTGTACCATCCACTCAGTCTTCGTTCACCCACTGACCTCAAGATTTTGGAAGGGCCTAATCAGAACTTTCCTGCCTATTCACAAATCTGCCCCTCAGTAGGACTTGAATCTTATTCTCTCTGCACTCACAAGACCACCCTTTGAACTCCAAGCCTCCTGCTCCATGTCCCTTCTCTCCAGGAAGGTCACATTTCGTGTAGCCATCATCTCAGCCACAAGGTTGGTGAGCTTGGAGCGATGATAGCAGATCCTCCTTACACTGTATTCCATAAAGATGAGGTTTCATTATGTTTACACCCCAAATTCACCCTCAAGGTTGTTTCAGAAATTCACTTGAACCAATCCACTTACTTATGTTCTTCCCTAAACAGCATGCTTTCTTATTGGAACAGAGACTCCATGCCCTCAGTGTCCAGTGAGCCTTGGCATTTTATTTACACAGAACAAAACCAATCAGGAAGTCCCCAAGACTGTTCATTGCAATAACAGAAAGAATCAGGGGACAAGCACTCTCCACCCAGAGGATCTATATATGGTTCTCTGGCTGCATTCTACTCTGTCAACTATTGAACCTCCCCCCACCCCCATGGAGTAAGAGCTCATTCCATGAGAACACAAGCAGTGACTATGTCATTGCTTCAGGAGGTATATCCCTCCTTGAGATCTGTCAAGCAGCCACGTGGGCTCTGTTCACATGTTCACGAGACACTGTGTGCCGTAGTCTATAACTCTTCTGCTGATGTCTTCTTTGGAATGACTGTCTTTCGTTTAGCTCTACTGTCTACCAGTACCTGCACTCTGCTCCTGCTTAGGTACTGCTTATCCGTCACCCACAGTAGAATATAATACGGGCCATCACCGGAATAAGAAGCGGTTACTTACTTGTAATTGGAGGTTCTTCCAAATGCGTGGTCTCTATCTGTATCCCACTGCCCATCATCCTTCCCCTCTGCTTTGGAACATCTCTGATTCACAGTGGAAAAGGAAGTGGAGAAGCAGTCGGTCCACCCCACCCTTTAATCCCTGTATCCGAGGCTTGAGATAAGCCAGGGTGCATGCATGGACCAATGGACACTATTTTCAAATTCTCCGGCTCCGGATGCATAGTGCACTTGCATAACCCCACAGTGGGATAGAGATGGGGACCACACATCTCAAAGAACCTCCAGTTACAGGTGGGTAACCTTCCCTTTCCTTGAATTAATTGAGACCCAAGAGGATTTACAATTGAGAAGCAGCACATTTTGGCTGGTTTTAGAACATCAGTTATATGACAGAACAACAGTTATGTCATAGGAATATTGAGAGTTCTTGCCAGACTTGTGATCTGGTACGAGAGAGGTAATGGCTGAGTCTGCTAATTGTTAAATACAGTTAAATGTTCTAAGCAATCTCCTTTGGAGATAGCTATTCAAGTCAAATACTAATCGTTTATGAAAAACACCACATTCTAAAAACAATCACCAAATCCAGTGAGGTGGTCCAGAGGATTACCTAAACAGACATGGATGGGTTAGAATGTTTAAGCACATTGCACCCTCTCTTGCTTTCCCTTCCTCTGGCTGATATGTCCCATACATTAGGACTAAGGTGGTCGTGGTGGGAGGACGTAGAATAGAGCCCTGACTGTTGACCATGGAGCAGCTGCCAATCTCTCTCTCTATGAAGCCTGCAGTGGCTCAGAGCTACTCCTTGCCAGCAGTGTCAGCCCAGCACTGTCTCCTAGTGCAGCATTGTATATTTTGCTACATTTTAGTATGTTTTATTCAAAGCACTGCAAAATGGTAACAAAAGACCACACCTTCAACAGGTAGTCCTGGGGGAGAATAAAATATTGTGTTTAGGAAAAGATGAAGAGAAGAGACCTCAAACATTACAAGAAGGAGCTTTAAAAAGGGGGAGGGAGAGAGGTCTTGAGTGTTACAGTGAGGAAGAATAGGAGCAAAATGGAGTAAAGTATGCCAAGGAGTTGAAACTTAGAAGAGAAATAGCATAATATTTAAAATGACAATAGAAGAATGAGTTACAGTAAGAAGATAATGAGAAAATTAATAAAGGAAGCAAGTGGCAAGGTGGAAGCTAATAAAAGAATAATGGTAGAAAAGAACAGTTACAATTAATACTATTCCTGTAAGAGTGAGAATTTTAAAAGGACAACACAAGTGAATTGAAGTAAGTGAAGTGGAGAAACCAAAAAAGAGAACTAGAAAAGTAAGTGTTAAAATTAGTGTTTAGGAATACCAACATAGCTAGTCATTCAGGTGCTGCGTCTCCATGGAATTAAAGGTGTATATCAGTCAAACATACAAGTATGAACACAATCCCTTAGTTTTTGATGTAGTGCACTTGTTTTTGGATAACCGTGCAGAGTTGAAACATGAATTGTGCTAGTATTCACAATATTTGCCTTTATGAAACTTGCTACTGGTTAATATTTCTGAGTTTCAGATACCTCTTTCTGAAAAGGAGTTTTCTGAATACAGTCTGATCAAACTAATTCTAAAATGAATAATTCATATCTTGGGATTTTTCCTGTGGTAAAGAAATACCAAGAAGTCCAAAGTCCAATAACTTTTTTGCCAGTACATTTAAAAAAAAAAACCCTGATAGATTCCTAACAGCATAAGTTTTATTGGATCCAAACCATTAATCCAGCCCAAGAACGGGCTGAACGGATTCTTGTTTCTTTTACTTTTACTGTATATTTTTGTGAGCTCAGTATATTTTATATTTTTGTTACTAATAAAAGACATGTAATATTTTGAATTTTACAATATATCAGTTTGAATATTTAAGGACAAATTCATTTTGCCATTATTTCCTGACTGAACGAAAAGATGATCCATGAATAGGCCACTGAAAGATGAAATTATTTATGTTCACTGTTTGTAGATAACTTTATTATTTAGCCAATGCGGTTTTCATTTGTAGCCATGTTGGTCCCAGAATATTAGAGAGACAAAGTGGGTGAGGTAGTGTCTTTTTCTGGACCAACGTCTGTTGGTGAAAGCTTGTCTCTCTCACCAAAAGAAGTTAGTCCAATAAAAGATATACTAAGCAGCTGCTGTGGATGTTAAAAAGTCTGCAGTCTGGAAAATGTAGGGCTGGGCACAGGAATCAAGATATGGAACTGTGAGAGTGGGAAAGAAGGAGACAGCTAGCTCAAGGAAGCCAGTTGTGAGTCATGCGCCTAAAAGGGCTATAGCAGAGGTCGGCAACCTTTCAGAAGTACTGTGCTGAGTCTTCATTTATTCACTCTGATTTAAGGTTTCGCGTGCCGGTAATACATTAATGTTTTTAGAAGGTCTGTTTCTATAAGTCTATAATATATAACTAAACTATTGTTGTATGTAAAGTAAATAAGGTTTTTAAAATGTTTAAGAAGCTTCATTTAAAATTAAATTAAAATGCAGAGCCCCCGGATGAGTGGCCAGGACCCAGGCAGTGTGAGTGCCACTGAAAATCAGCTCGCGTGCTGCCTTCAGCACCCGTGCCATAGGTTGCCTACCTCTGGGCTATAGGATCGGAGAGCTCTACACTCTGTTCACCTGGCCGTTAGGAGCTCTGAAGGCATGCTGAGCTGAGGGTAGAGGGAAATCTCTGAGATGCTTGGATATCAGATTACAGGAGTCCCTGGGATCGGGGAGGTCAGTCAGTCTGCCTCTCAGGCTCAGTTAATGTGCTGCTTCTAATGGCTTCCTTCTCACAATTAATCTGTATGCATAGTTCTGCAATGTTATGGTGCTTGTACAAGTCACATGGTCCATAGTTCTGTCTTTTTCTTTAGCCCCACTATTCTCTTTCACCCCTTTTAGAACACAGAAGTTTTTACCATGTGAGGAAAATGCCGCCATATTTTCCTGGTGTGGTTGTGATAATTATGCAGCATTATCATGACTGGGTGTGTGCATGGAATGGTGCTGCTTACAACCCTGTATGGGAGGGATCTGCTGCCTCTCTACCTCCACCATCTAAATGTTATACCAGCATACCCTTTTGGATGAGATGTTGCAGGCTGCTACTGGAGGACAGCAGTGTCTGCATTCTGCTGTCTTTTAGGGGACTCTGTATTGGAAAAAAAATGGAGGTGGGCTGAGGTTTGGCGTTTCAGAGCCAGAGACCAACTGGTATTCTTTCTGATTTTCTCAGATTTAAAGTGTTCTCTTCATCTGATGTAATACGCTGTTCTGAATTTTCAGTTTTCTTCCGATAATTTTGTCATTGTAATGTGGAAGGTGGTCTCAAACTTTTCTTTTTTAGGAGCAACGTATTTATACAGGCCTTTAGTCTTAGAATGCTGGTTTTGTTGATGATGTAAGAGATGAGGTAAGTACTCCATGGATTATTTCTAAGTCAGAAATTCCAGCTGAATTTTCACTTAATTATTGCACTAGTAGCTTGACAGATGCTCTGTGAAATTCAAAATGTTGCAGTTTTGCTTTGTTCTGTGCAGCCTGTGTTTTATGGTCTGTTTATATTTTCTAAAACTTTCAATTTCAGTACTCAGCACTTTCTATTCCTTTCTTAAGTATCTACTTCCTTGATTATATCCTCTCTAATGTAATCCATTTCAGCTTCCCAGCATTTTGTAGGGTCTAACTATACCTGTTTTTAACTCTGGGAAAAAAGACTCCAAATTGCTTCCTCTCATACATGAAAATGTTTTCCTCAATAGAGAGGAGTTTATTCTCTGCTCATTTGATTTTATTTGACTGATACCCACATTTATTATTAATTCCAAGAGCTATGATCCCTAAACACTGTAATGTCTATCTGTCATAAAACAGTTCCTTGACGTAATAAATGTGACATTATGAAAAATTGTTCCCAAGAAAATATTGTGTAGCGTTGAGTGGAAGGTAAATCCTTTATTCGTCTATAGATCTTCTAGACAAGAAATTACATACAAAGACATCAGTGAAGATGGTAATGTGAGTTTAGTTGTCTTAAGATGGGTGATATTTTTGTAATGTTGGTGGCCTAGATCTACCTAAAAGTGGACCAGTGACTATATTTGAATATACCTTTTTGATAATGGCAACTCATGTTATATAATTAGGAATTGATGCAGTTAATAAACACAATCATCTAGCTGATTCCTTCAGATGACCACTAGGGATTATCTTCAAGGACTCACGGAGAATCCAGAGGACTGGAGATGTGCAAATGTAGTAGCTATCTTTAAAAAGGGAACAAAGACCAGTCAGCCTAACTTTGAGACCTGAAAAGACACTGGAACAAATTATAAAACAATCAGTTTATAAGCCCCTAAGGGATAACAGGATGATAAGCAGTAGCCAATATGAATTTGTTAAGAATAAATCATGCCACGCCAACCTAAATTCCTTCTTTGACAGGGTCACTGGCCTAGTGGATAGGAGGAAGCAGTAGACATAGTCTTGGTTTTTATTAAGTCTTTTGACACAGTCTCACACGACATTCTCATGAGCAAACTAGGGAAATGAGGTCTTGATAAAATTACACTAAGATGGGTACATGAGTGGTTGAAAAACCATACTTAGACTAATTATCAATGGTTTGCTGTTTTACTGGGAGGATATAGCTGGTGTGGTGCTGCAGGTGTCTATTTTGGGTCTGTTACCATTCAGTATTTTATTAATGACTTGGATAATAGTGTGGAGAGTATGCTTATAAAATTTGTGAATGACATGTTTCTGGGAGGGGTTGCAAGCACTTTGGAGGATGGTATTAGAAATCAATATGACCTTGACAAATTGAAAACATTGTTTTGAAATCAGCAAGATTAAAGTTTGATAAAGGTAAGTGTAAAATACTGCACTCAGGGAGGAAAAATCAAATGGACAAATACAAAATGGAGACTAACTGGCTAGGAGTAGTACTGCAGAAAAGAATCTGAGGGTTATGGTGAACAAATTGAACGTGTCAACCAACATAATGCAGTTGTGAAAAAGATTAATATCATTCTCGGGTGTGTTAACAGGAGTGTCATATGTAAGACTCAGGAAGTAATTGTCCTGCTCTGCTTGGCAATGGTGAGGCATACTGTGTCCAGTTCTGAGTGCCACCCTTTAGGAAAGATGTGGACAAATTTGGAGAGAGACTAGAGGAAAGCTACAAAAATGATAAAAGTTTTAGAAAACTTGAGCAATGAGGAATTTTTTTGTTTTGTAAAAAGGGTGTGTTTTATCTTGAGAAAAGAAGACTGAGGGTGGACTTGGTAAGTCTTCAGATTTCTTAAGGGCTGTTATAAAGAGGCTAGAGATCAAGTATTCTCCATGGCTGCTGACAGTAGAACAAGGAGTAATCAGCTTAATGTGTAGCAAGGGAGATTTAGAATAGATATCAGGAAAAACTTTCTAACTATAGGGTTATTTAATTCCTGTAATAGGTTACCAAAGGCGTTTGTGGAATCCCTGTCATTAGTGGTTTTTAAGAACAGTTTAGACAAACACATGCTTGGCGTGGCTTAGCCCCTGCCTCAGTGCATGTCGATGAACTAGATGACCTCTCAAGATCCCTTCCAGCCTTACATTTCTGTGATTCTCTGATTGATTCTATAAATTTGAAAGCTGATCTTGTAGCAATTGAAGTAAATGGGAATTTAGTAGGGCTGTCAATCAGTTAAAAAAAAATCACAATCGCGCTGTTAATAATGGAATACCATTTATTTAAATATTTTGGATGTACCAAAAAAACTGCATTCAAAAATAAAATGATGTAAAACTTTAGAGCCTTCAAGTCCAATCAGTTCTACTTACTGTTCAGCCAATTGCTAAGAGAAACACATTTGCTTACATGTAAGGGAGATAACGCTGCCCACTTCTTAATTACAATGTCATGTGAAAGTGAGAACAGGCATTTGCGTGACACTGTTGTAGCTGGCATCACAAGATATTTATGTGCAGATGGGCTAAAGATTCATATGCCTCTTCATGCTTCGGCCATTGTTCCAGAGGAAATGCTTCCATGCTGATGAAGGGTTCTGCTCAATAACTGGCCAAAGCAGTGTCACCGGACACATGTTCATTTTCATCATCCGAGTCAGATGCCACCTGCAGAAGATTGATTCACAACACAGAGAAATCAGGTGGGTTCCCCCCCCCTTTCTCTCCCCCTCCCTTCTCCTTTCCTGTTAAGTACAGACTCAATTCCCTTGAGCCTCAACAAGGGGAAAAATCAGACAGGTCTTAAAAGCAAAACTTTTAATAAAAGAAAAAAGAAGAATAAAGAAAATCACTGTAAATTCAAGATGGAATATTACAGGGTATATCAGCTTCTAGAAATTGGAGAAACAGCCTCCTCCAGCAGAAATACAATTTAAATTACTTTCAGCCAAATACACATTTGCAAATAAGGAAAAAATAAATAAAAAGACTATACCGCCTTTCTACCTTTTGTACTTACAAAATTGGAATAGAAGATTAGAGAGCTTGTAGGTTCGTGTGGTCACTCTCAGAGCCCAGAGAGAACAAAACCAAACCCAAAAAACACAAACAAAGGCTTCCCTGCACCCAGATTTGAAAGTTTCTTCTCTCCTGATTGGTCCCCTGGTCAGGTGTTTGGTTCCCTGTTTGTTAACCCTTTACAGGTAAAAGAGACATTAACCCTTAACTATCTGTTTGTTGCTGGCAGATAACTGCCTGAGGCCAAGCAACAGCCGGGGCGGGTGGGTGTCCGTCGCTCGGTGTGCCGCGCCAATAAACACACCAGGATGGAGAAGCAAACCAAGTTTATTTGAGATCTCAAAGCGGTGCAGGGAGACTGACTCAAATCAAGCATGATTAAAACAAGCTGTCTGTTCCTTTATATCCATGAGAACTTTTCTCGCTGACTAGCAATCCCCCGTTTCCCCTCCCTCTTCTGTCCAGCTGCAGCATTTTCTTCTCACACACTTCTTTGTCTTCCCCCTCCCTCTCCCCCTTTCTGCTGCAGAGACATGTACGCTGTATCTAAAAGTGGCCTTGAAACTTGCTTCAGCCTAGCTTCAATGTATTACAGCAGAGAACTGGCTGTTACAACTGAAAACTAACTGCTGACAATACGTTTTTGCAACTATTAGTACATTAGGTTACCCTAGGTTACACAAAGTGTTGAATGTGGAGGAACAATGGTTCACTGAGGCCTACAACAGGAGGGCTTCATTGACACTTGTGGTCTACCACCCTCCCGAGTTACACCTGGTGACACCAACATGTTTATGACATGTGCGAACTGCCACAAAGTAAAAAGCTATTGTTTGTTATATCTATTAACAAAATGGTATTCATAAAGTGGGACTTTATAGATTAGCTACATATTTGTATCAGAGTGGGTTTGATTTAAATCAAATTGATTTAAATCACTAGTCAGGAAGATTCGATTTAATCATAGATTTCTACGTAAAAGTGCATTCTTGTTGGGTGTTATAACCTTAATACATATTCTTCACAACTCAGAGATAGATGTAGATTTCATGTTTAGAAGATTCATACTATATATTTTAAGTGATTTATTTTGAAAACTTTTCAGATTAGTTTTACAGCTATATCAGAAAATGAATGATTGTTTGGTTATTTCATTTACCAAGGATAACTGAAGCAGATATTTATGAAGTCATTTGGAGGTGAACTATCTCCAATTCAACAGGTTAATCATTAATATTTGGAGGATTTTTTTGATTTAAAAAAATTGATTTTTATCCACTCTGATTTGTACAAAGTTAGACCTGAATTCTATATGTTTACATTACCTCTGCTTTGACCAACCCATATCCAATAGTATATAAGGAAATTATCGTACAACTTCATATACAAATGTTCATTGTAACTACAAGTCATGCTCTAAACTCTGCAAGCTGTTAGTGGTCCCAGAGATCACAAGGGTTCACCAACTGTTCACTCTGTTCCCCAGCCACGATTGCTGCACCAGGTACTGGGAGACGGATAGCACAGGAGTTGCTATAGTGGCTCTTCCCTATGTTGTGGGGAACCCTCTGACCAGTCACACTGGTTTTGAGTCTGTTTTTTACTGGAACTCTAGCTCAAAGCCAGTTTAATAAATCGGAGGATTATGGTCAAATGTCAGTTGAAGCTTCACATTGAAGATGGTCACTTTAGTGAGATATCAGAATACAGCACTGGCAATGACTAATTATTTAAAGCAAAGTGACTTGGAATCCTGTATTAAGGCTAGAAATGAAATGCTGGGTAGTATTTGAGGTGCCTGTAGTTGTAGATAATAAGATTTTTTTTTAATAAAATTTCTTTTATATTTTTTCCATCCCAAGAAATATTTGCTAGGCTGATAGAACATGTGGTGTAAATAATACAGAAATTGACTTTTTATAGCCTGAAATAAATGACATTGGAAATCATGGTGGTTTAGTATTCTTAACTGCCAAAGGCAAGTTAGTTTGCTAACATGCTCAAAGTTATACTCTAAAAGATATAGAATTTGTAAAATATGTATCCAGCCTTAATGCATAAAAATGAGAAATGAAATCAGTAAAGATGACTTATATGCTAAAAATGTGAAACATGTTTGTTTGTGGCATTGCTTAAACCTCTGTGTAACAATTTGCAACGTACTTAACCTTATCTAGATTTACAGGGATTATGTAGGCTGTCTAGAAGGCAGAATGATCCACATACAAGTGCTTGTTAATATCCTGTGTGTTTTCTGGGACTTAAGTACAGCATTCATCCCCTATAAGGGCGCAAACCACGCCCTGGGAAGCCACACTTCCACCCAGAAAGTGTCCAAGTATGTTTTCATGATCACAGATCAGATGGTATTTCTGATGCATCTGTAAGGGCAGTGGGCCAAGTCTGGTACTCAAGATCACTCCGAATGGCCATCAGCTGGTCATTCAGGAAATCCCAAATTCCTAAACATACTAGATCCCACTGCAATGCCTTCCCAGCCTCAGTGATATTCAATACCATCTCTCCTTGGTGTAGTACTATAATACACCTGTTATTTAACTATTCTCAGGTACTGTCAAAAGGCATTCCCATTAATAGCATACATTATTAGTCACTGGAATGGTTTCAATATGGGTAAAATTTCTAGTAGCAGAACAAACTCTTTGGGTACTTGTTATTTAAAATCCAATTAGAGAGAGCTATACATGCTGAAGGATTTATCCAAAACACAGAGCGCAGCCTGTAGAATAAACCCCAAAATCCAATACATACCACATTCCCAAACATGGGTCCCACAAATGTCCTCCCGCCAGTGTATAATTCTTTGTTTCTTCACCAGGGTCAGTTCTTAACGTCCTTTCTAGTCAGGAATCCCTGGACTTTGGCAATCTTAGTGGAGTGAGTGTTCCTTCTTTCCCAAAACAGTCATGGTGCAGTATCCTACAGGGGAGAGGTTACTAGCACATCACCCTGTAATGGTTTTGATTCTTCTAGAAAAATTCAAAGGCACAGTAGATCTGTCAGTGGACAAGGGAGAGGTTACTAGCACTTCACCTTGTACTTTTTCCCTACTGTCCAAGGTACAGTGGAGCTAGAAGCAGAAATAGGCTAAGCATCAATAGGAGAATTCTCCTGATGTGGAGGGGTCTTTTTGCAGTCAGAATCTTGGGTCCAAGCAGTCAGTCTTCGACACTTCACAGTGGTGTTGGTAGGTAGTAGGACTTAATAAGGGCCTTTCCAGGGTGGAGCTAGAGCAGTCTTTCGTTGGTGGACCTTTACATCAATCCTGTCTCCTGGCTCCAAGGAGTGGCAGTGCTGCTAGGGTCTTTGGATAGCACTTCTTTACCTGTGAGAAAAGAAACCTAACACATTTCATTAGTGCCTGGCAGTGTTTTGCAAATCTCATAGCTGCGTGGGCAAATTCAAGCCCTCCTTTTCCTGGTTGTTAGCCAAGTCTTAACTGTGAGTAGTGTCCTTGAGTGGAGTCAGTGTCTTATCTATTACCTGAGCTTGCTATTTTATTTTATTTTTTTTTAGTTAATTCATTCTGTTTTTTGTCCTTCTTCCCTTCTTGGCTTCTTTTAACCTGCAAAGGAAACTTCCACTTTTGACTTATGCACGTTTTTCCCAAAAATGAAGACATAAACATTGTCATTATACAGTACATTAGTCTTATTATTTAATATATGCCACACACACCCTTTTACTAAAACAACCTTATTACAGAACTTTGGAGTAACAAGCCAGGACAAGCACATCCACTTTGAGGAGTTCACTCAATACAACCTCTAGTCCAATAGCCTTCCACCATCCCCAGCACTCTGGCTAGAAATCTGAGGTAGCCAGAAAGATCCCATGTACAATATGGGGAGTGGGTTAACTTTTCATGTCTTTGCTTCCAAAGACTGTTGGTATGCAAATTTTAACAACAATTTTTGCAATTAACAACTTGGCCAATGAAGTCTCTTTTCCTTACTTAAGGAAATGCATTAGACTTTAGTATATCACATTCTCCTGATTTATCCAAACACTTTGTATTCCAAGTTGAACAAGACAAGTATCTGCATTTTAATTTAACTTTTTATTTTAAAATAGACTATTCTATGAAAATATTAAACACAACAATTCTGGCCACAAGACAAACACCACAGGACAGAACATAGAACACAAAACATAATTCCTATTGTGCCAGTAAACGCATGGTACGTTGAATGCTGTTCAGCTGGCATCAATTTTCTCTGGTTATCTGAAAGACAAAAAAACAGAGGTCTACCCACCCCTTCTGGGCAGACAATCATCGATTGAAATATACTAATACCCTTGTTGACTTCAGGCAAAACAGAGGAATTACCCCATATTTTCTTGTATTTGTTTCTTAGGCAGCCCAGGTTTTCAATTACATAACACTGTATACATTCTTCAGCTAATTTAACTAAATTTTTCATAACCAAACCAAATGATTGCAATTTAATAATTTCTTTGCCTGAATTTACAAACATTTCACAGACACCAAGAACTTTCTTTAGCATTTTTACAAAGTTCAACTGCTGTTTCCTTCAGCAACTACAGAGTTAACTTCTCACTCTCCCTTAAATCACTTGCTTGTCTCCCAACAGCCACTTTTATCAACTTAACTCACCATTCAAAGTCCCAGGTATTTGAAATCCCTATGTTTATACTTACTGACTCCTTCCTTCCACTACACCCTTAAAGTTTTGCAACCTGTTTTCCAATCTCTCTCTCTGTTGCCTGCCTGCCTGGGCCCGATCCTGCTTTTCTTGCTGAACCGTCCCTTCCATGGGCACCAACTTGTTCCACTACCAGTTTAGCTAGGAGGGTGGGCTTCTCAACTAGCCCCCATCCCTCCTGGTCTTTTCCCTTAAACATTCTTACTCACAAGACTACCCAGGTCCTCCTTCGTGAGGTTTGTCACCTGGACAAAAACACATGGTCCATTGGGCAAAAGCCATTTACTTAACATATAATTTAAAGGACTATTCTTAGAGGGTTTACCCACAGACTCATTCATCTGTTTGACACTTAAACAGAAAAGAGAATTACACAGAGCAGAGGAACTTACAATCTAAGCCAGGCTTTCCCACTTCTATACACTGACCGCTACAGGGGACGGGACAGAAGGATCTCAATTCGACCTCAGAGCTTCCTCGCACGCATGGCTTCCACTCCGAGGAATTACAAACGAGAGGTTCAGTTCCACCCACACTCTTAACGCCCAAATGAACAGAGCAGAAAAACAACAGTAACCAATTAAACAGAACTGAACCAGAACCAGATAGCATTTCCTTATCCTATTAGGGCTCACTTTTACTCATGCAGTTCTCAACATATAACACCAACAGTACCAAGCAAAGCAAACATAAAATAACAAGGGTAAAACAAATAGATGGTGTAAATTCTGCAGGGCTCCCCCCTTCTTAATTGCTCACCAAAGTGTGACAAATTTCTGTTACCAATCTATCCCTCGTGTCAGGTGTCAGGCTGACACTACAGGATCGTTGGGGGAAGATAAAGAAAACACACCATAACACACCATATAACTGAATTTTAAAGCTTCATAATAAAATAATAAAACAACAATGGAGAGTGTTGGGAACACTCCCACATCACTCCGGAAAATATTAATGCCCCAAGTCCCTTTCATACACACGTACGTCCAGACTGGCCACTTCTGTGTATAATGTTCAGAGAAGGGGGAGAGGTGGACGGGAGATTATCCTGTATGCAGCTTGTCCAGAATTTTCAACATGCTTCCACTTTTGGGAGGGCTGTTCTTTTACACTCTGGAATCTCCTGCGGCGTCTCTTTCAGAGATTCCAGTCCAGGTTGGCTGCCTGTGGCTTCTTTGGTGTCACCAAGCCACAACAGCTCTGGGGTCACAAACGCACACTGTTGGATCTTACTGGACAGTTAAGCTTTGCAAATGTAATCTCAGTTCTGTAACTTGTATTGCCTTTGGTTCACCTCTGTCTATATTTTTTCCTTCACAGCCAGCTGGGGCCAAAAGCAGCCCCTCCCTGCACCAAGCACAGTCTGCGCCAATTCCTGACCCTGAACACAGAGCAACCCCCCTCCTTCCATCCCTGGGCCAAGATGATTTTTAAATTAACCCGTTCCTTTCCTCAACAGACAAATTTGCTCACGCTGTGTCAGGGCTTTCTGGTGATTAAACGCTCCTCTTAGATGTATGATCTTATCTAGATTGAAGTACCTTCTAGTGGGCATTGTTTAGATCAATTTTCACGCGTGTAAATATTCCAGTTCTCTAAATACCTGCAGGTTGATGAACCATAATGTACGTACATGTAATATGTTGGGGTACCCTAGGGGGTGAGGTGGAATGTTTAGACTGTCTCCCCCCCCATTTTCCACTTACACACACAGGGAGGGTGCCCTGTCCGCGCTAGCGGCTCATAAACTAAGGATTTTTCCCTTCAGGGTACTCACACAGGAAAAGCTAACGAGGATGGCCACGACCCTCCTACACCTCCCTTCAGCAAAGAGCGTCGGCTAGTCTTTGGGAGATGGCGCCGCTTACTCTGATTGCATCCAGTGAGATGATCAGACTGTCAGTAGCCCACACAGAAAGGAAAGGGGAAGGGAAGATGGCTACACACACTCCTAGACCCAGGCAGCTTCCTCACCAGACGATGCCAGGCCGAGTCAGCCCACCATGGGTCGGACCTCCTAAAGATCCACTAGTTACCGGGCTTGCGTTAGAGTAGTCCTGGTCACGAGCTTTTGCTTCACAGGGTACTCTGGGCGTCTTTCAGTAACAGTCGCTCACACTGGCCCCCAGTACCATTCTGCATCTGATCTTGGTTTTTAGCTACAACAGGGAGAGAGTGCACTAGGACATCGGGTCTCCCCTTTCTAGACAGGTCCCTCCTTTGTCCCTGCACTATCCCTAACCTGCTTTTGAATCCTTGCACTCCGCCAGACGGGGAAGAACAGGAGCTACGGTGGGGGATTTTTACAAGAGCTCTCCATACAAACAGCTTCAGAAGCTACCCGTTCGACAAAACAGGAGTAATTGGAGGATCGTGTTATAATTAAGTGATCCTTCCGGTGGCCACTTTTCTGGTCGTCTAGTTGATATTGAGGCCAGTCTACTGTACAGAACTTTTTAGTTTGCTTTTAGTTGGTGGATCTGATCCAAGCACTTCCCAATTCGCTAGAATGCATTCTAAGGCTGTACACCGTGCCCTGCCTGTACTCTGTTCCTGCCCCATATCCTAGGGTGACACTGGGCGTCCCCAGGTCCTAACAGGCAAAAATCCAGACCACTGGACTGTTCCTATCTTATCCAAGGGACCGGTTCCTCACCGTCGCCCTCAACTGCTTCTCCACTACTTGAGCGCGTTGCACCATTGTGCCCTCTGGGGTCGCTCACACCGCGTCTCCGCCGAGGCCCCTGGTGAAGTCACCGGTGTGCACTGGGCGTCGGTCGTCACCGCGATCCGTTGACCTCCAGGAGGGATCCGGGCAACGCTAATTTTCGCCTCCGCCCACCCAGGGACACCAAACCTGTTGCAGGCACAGAGTGTGCCGGAGGCAAGCAACAGTGGTTCGTTGCCCAGCGTGCGTAGCGCCAATAAACACACCAGGGTGGAGAAGCAAGCAAAGTTTATTTGAGATCTCAAAGCGGTGCTGGGAGGCTGATGCCTCAAATCAAGCACAGCTAAAACAAGCAGTCTGTTCCTTTATATCCCATGAGAACTTTTCTTGCTGACTAACAATCCCCCATTTCCCCTCTCTCTTCTGTCCAGCTGCAGCATTCTCTTCTCACACCCTCCTTTGTCTTCCCCCTTCCTCCCCCCTCTCCACTGCTGAGACATGTATGCTGTATCTAAAAGCGGCCTTGAAACTTGCTTCAATTTAGCTCCAGTGTGTTACAGCAGGGAACTGGCTGTTACAATCAGAAAACTAACTGCTGACATTACATTTTTGCAGCTATTAGTACATTAGGTTACACAAAGTGTTGAACGTGGAGAAACATTGGTTCATTGAGGCCTACAATAGGAGGGCTTCATTGACACTTGTGGTCTACCACCCTCCCGAGTTACCTAGGGTTATGCCTAGTGACACCAACAGCAGGGGGGACGCAGGCCCTCCCACTCACTGCATCCCAGTCCGGTGCCCTAGCAGCGGCTAACAACCGCTGCGCAGTCAGTGGGGATCCTGGTCGCACCATACTGACATAAGCTCCGGTAAGGCTGCAGCCAGACTGGGGTCGGCTGCCCCCAGGCTACTTCTGTACTCCCCCTCGGTGCCTACCTGGGTCCTGACATTGGCCTCTTCAGGGTCCAGGAGCATGGGCTCATCGCGGCCGGGGCTGGGTGGTAGGTCCGGCAGCTCCTGCGGATAGTAGGCCCAGGGTAGCTCTGGCGGCTCCTCCAGGTAGCGGGCGCGGGGGGCTCATGCCAGTCTGAGCTGCTGCCCTGGGTTGCAGGGGGTTCCCAGTCTTAAGCTCCCTGAGGGACGTCTGCTTGCTCCAGCTGGTGGGGCCTGACTGAGCTCTGAGGGCGGGCCTTTATAGTTCCGGGTCACCACCTGACCCTTTGAGGGGTGGACTCAGAGCTCTTTAACTCCGGCCACTCTGGCCTCCGGCTGGGCTCTTCCTCCTCTGGGCTGGAGGGGAGCCACACCATCTCACTACACTTCCATGTTTATGCCTCGCATTGGGACAGTCGAGAAAACAATGGATGGTTACTTCCTGCATGATTTTCCTTTTTAGTCACTGTGTGTGTAAAGTAATATGATGTGATGGGACATCCTGAAGGAGTCAAGATATGAGATGTTATTTTGTGACAAGTCTATAACTTTGAAGCCTGCTTGCAATCAACTCCACACATGCTTTATAAAGTTTTAAGATAATATTGTTGCCAGTTTTTTATGATCTATCTCTTAATATTATGATAAAGTTCCAAGTAATTTTAATTGTTTGGAGATTTAATTACCTTTTCCTCACATAGATTTCATATTTATACTGTTTCCATTTGTTATCTGTGAAAATGTAATCATATTAGAGGACCTTACAGTATATTTTGTACTGTCATCATGATGATGATGATGATGATATTTGGTTTTGTTTCTAGTGACAATAGAAGTGACTTTACTGAATGAATCTATGAATGAGTTTTGCATACAGCAGAACCTCAGAGTTACAAACACCTAGGAATGGAGTTAGTTCATACCTCTGAAATGTTCGTAACTCCGAACGAAATGTTAAGGTTCTTTCAAAAGTGTATAACTGAACATTGACTTAATACAGCTTTGAAAATTTATTATACAGAAGAAAATGCTGCTTTCCCTTTCTTTGTATTGTTAGTAGTTACATTTAACACAGTACTGTATTGTATTTGCTTTTTTGGGGTGGGAGGGTCTCTGCTGCTGCCTGATTGCATACTACTAGTTCCAACTGAGATGTGTGGTTGACTGGTCAGTTTGTAACTCTGGTGTTCTTAACTCTGAGGTTCTATTGTATTCCAGGTTTTGTTGGATCTGGAAATATACAGATGAGAATCTGTGTATCATGTTTGAAAACTGCAAATATACATAAAACTAACAAAAAACAAACAAACAAAGCAGCACGCAGGGATTAAATCTATGGCTACCCCCATTTACTATGGCTATTAGGAGGGGTAGAATGAATGATAATGTATGTGCACAACTTGTTCAAGTGGTGTAGGGCAGACCAAGGTAGAAAACAGTATGGTATTTCCTTCCAACTTGACTGATTGCTTCATTGTAGCTCTAGTGGGCTCTGTCTGACTGGCTGGCTGCTATCTCTCTCCTGCTCTTCTCTGTCTCTTCACTCCATCCTTCCTTCCTTTCCTCCCCTACCACTGTTGCCTCCCTCCCCTCATTGTCCTCTCTCCATTCCTGTGTTGTTCCTTTTTAGTTAATTCCCTTCCTTAACTGCCTTTGTCCTATAATTGGTTGAATGTCATAAAATGGACAATAACAACCCTCCAAATAGATATGTAAACCAAACAAACAATTATGTCACTCATATGCTGGTTGTGAACCATCACTCTGTTTGCATATGTATATTTCTTTCCCCTTACTATGTGTCTGTCATGTCTATTTAGACTGCAAGTGCTTTTTCTTTAAGAAAGGGATTGTCATATACTGTTCTGCACAGTGCCTAACACAATGGGATATCAATCTTGGTTAGGTGCTCTAAATGTTATTGTTCCTTCACTGGTTTCTGTGAATCTGTTTTTCAAAATATGCTGAGGTGAACTGTATGTTCCATTCTCTTCTACTTCCATAATTTTTTTTCTTCTACTAAGTGGAAGTTCATTGTTTCCTTCATGACCATCCATTTCTGAAGGTTTTATAAGAATTCGTTCCTATATTATATTGTCTGGTGTAAGGCAGTAAAATTAATGTGATTTATGTATACTTTTGATATGCACAGAGGCCACATAGCCATTCTGGGTTTAGTGAGGATTGTCCTGCATGGCTTTGAGTTTAAGGAATAAGAGATGAATTGAGAGGGCTGAGTTTTCTTCTTTGCTCTGCCACACTTTCTGGTAGGATCTTAAGCTCTATACCTCTTGTTTCCTCTTCTTTTAAATCTTAAATACTAACTCACGGGGAAGTAAAGGCTAATTTCGTTAATGTTTGTAATGCAGTTTGAGAGCCTGAGATGGAAAGTGTGATTAGAATTGCAAATTACTATTTTCTGCCCACAGTGAACTAATTTGTACAACCTCTTCCTGTCCCCACACAATATTTTTATACTGATTTGTCAGCAGCCTGTTCTGAACATTCTGCCGTTGATTATTGTTGGTGATAGTGTGCTTTGCACTATATAAGGTATTGAAGACATGACTCTGCTCACAGGATCTTACAGTATCCTGACGGACAGCACACAAGCCTGTTGAGACAGCCAGAGTAAGATACTAAATGTGAGAAACTTAAGTATATTGGTTGGGGGCTAGGTAGGTGGGGGAGCCTGGGTACACTAGCACCCACCCGTTTCCAAAAGACACCAAGATCCTCACATTCAAATTCTTAACTCTGTGTGTGTGTGTGTGTGTGTGTGTGTGTGTGTGTGTGTGTGTGTGTGTGTGTGTGTGTGTGTGTGTGTGTGTGTGTGATGTAGTTTTTAGCTGTCAGAAGTAAGTTTTGAATGTATCTTCCTTTTTCCATGTCTTCCTTTTTACATATTTATTTTTTAATTTAAAAGTGTGTGTGTATATATATATAAGTAAAGAGATCATACAAAATAGAGGGTTGGACAGATGTTGAAAAGATGGAACTTACAGATACTTATATTCAGTTTCAGGTGCAGTATCTCGTGTCCCACACTCTTGTTTTGCTGGGAAGGTGCAACAAATTAAGAAAGTCTATAATATCTCTGCTGTTATCCGAAGTAAATCAATTTGCTGATGAGTTGCAGCAAGCCCACCAGGTACTGTTCTGTTGAAAATTTTATATTGTTGTGAAGCAAAGTAAACCATAATATTTATTTAAATGGTACAACTTTTTAACACTAGAGCTCTGTTTCAATCTCTCAATTTAAAATAACAAAAAGATCCACAGAAGTTGTTGACTTTCAGATTTAAATTTATATCTTCTACCAAGTTTCAGATATTTTTGAAAGTTAAATTTTTCATTCTACAAAAATAATGTGTGATTTTCTTAAGTGAAAGATCAGCAAATTGAAGAAATTTCCAAACTAGGACCAAGTCTCAAAATATCTTAAATTCAAATACATGCACAATATACCTCTGATCTGTTTGACACCTGTTTTGGTCTGCTTATGCTGTAGAAACTGCACTAGTGGTGGCTGTGGTTGTTCCTTTGCTAGTGATTCATGGAGGTCAGCATTCATTTTTAGATCCATCAGGTATCTTTGATACCATAGAGCATAAAGTATTATTTGTTTACTGGCCCTCATTAAAGCTGACTGGGTTGTTCTTGAGTGGCTTTCTTTCTGAGTGATCCCGAAGGGCAATTGTTTATCTGTGACTGTTGTTCTTGTATGTTGTTCCACAGATTCCATCTTTTTATACTTTCTGTTAAATGTATGCATGAGGCTTGTAGAGGGTTACTGAGGAAGAATGTCTTGAGAAACCTTCAAAATGTTAACACTGAATTTTATATCGCTTTTCTGTCCCTGCTGGTGCAGTGGAGCAGTTTTATAATTGGCTAACAGAAATTATAGATGTGCACTGTTAGGAGATTTACCTAGCTGTAGAGCAAGTAGTTAAAACAAGACTGAGATGATGCTTACAGGATTTGAGAAACAACTGAAAGAGATGGTAAACATTGTATCAGCATCCCTGAATGCTGGGATATGCAGACATGCAACCTGGCGGGTTTTTTGGATACCCAGGGAGCTATGTGCTTATCATGATCTGGCAGACAGGGAAGCTACATTCTTTCCTTTCAGAGATGGCTTTTGCCTTGGTTATCTAGCTATAAAAATATTTATACGAGGCAAATTTCCCTTATTCCTTCCCTTGTTAACACAAGATTAGATTATTGCAATGAGTGAGATATGGAGAGCATAATGGAATGGAGGTTGTGGCTTGGGCAGGACTCATTTCATAGAAGATTAATTTAAGATTTCTTGTGCTGGCTGTATTTTGAAATAGAATGATTGTATACTTGGGCTAAGCATACTTTTTCAAGTACGAAACAAGTGTTTAAAAAAAATTACCTCCGGGGAAAATATGTATACCATTAGTATCTGATGAACAGATGTGAGATCAGGGAAATCCAGTAGATCCCAAGGCATTATTGTAGTTGCATGCAGAAACACAGACACAGACACAGACACTGTGTTCCTAGTGACCTCTAAACTCCTGTTAGAGTATGGCTCCCTTGTACACTGCTCTGGAAAGTTCTACAAACAAAAGACACATAACAAAAAATAATATCTGGAGAAAAAGGAAAGCCCAAGGTATTGAAAGGTATCTAAATGACTCATTAAAGTCATATAGAAAAATATTCTAATTGAGTTCCACGTCATTTATTTCTATTACAAACGTATAAACACCTCTCTCTCCAAAATTAAATATTCCACAAAACAACCTTAATAGTGGTGCTTTTGTCATTATGCTCAGTTTGAGTGATACATTTGTTGAACTACTTGTGTATTAATTATGATATTATGTGGAACATACGTTCTGGCTACTCAAAAACAGGTAGGTAATTACCAACATGAGATTACAAAGAAACAGCATTTCCAAACTAAATTCTTTATAAGGATCAGCAAAGTTGAATGAAAGGAAAAAGAAGGGATAAGATTTTTCTGCATTCTAGTAAAGCGTTGATGACATGCTGCCATTCTTGATAGTATCTAAGAAATTGAACAAAAATCTGTACATTTCATTTAAAAATAGATATATGTAATTAAAAATGAATTTTTAAAAATTAAATAACATATTCTGGCATGATTAAATCCCACCTGTGTAAAAATCACAAGATTATGCACCCATTATTTCAGCACGTTGCTGTCACCAGTGCTGACACAGCACATATCAAGTTTGTTGCATCATCCATTATGCTTCATGTTGATGTAAGTTTTCTGTTGGGTTATTGGGAAGACTGTGCTGAGCTCAAGAATTATGATAGTTCATTTCATTTTGCCATGCAGAATTTTAGTGTGTGTTGCTATTCTGTGTTGTAAGAAAGACTTAGTTGGAAAGAATTCTATGTTTGATGAAGAGATTATGCACGAGAGTTCATAAATTGTGTATTTTGCAGATGATAAACATAGGGCTAAATTAATATGCCATGGCTTTTAACCTTAAATTATACTTTTTATTTGTGTAATGTAGAGGTAGATTTTCCAATGACAAATACAGTTAGTGGTGTTCTGTAGAGCCATGATGTGGTTTGAGAATATTGCACTACTAAATTCATTTGTAAATGTAGAAGAGTTGATACTTTAATCCATAAACAATTTTCTACATAATAGCCAGTACAAGAAATTGTAGGATAATTGCTGTGTTTGTCTTATTAAACTAGAATTCTAAATGAAAATGGTATCAGCTTTGATCTTGTCACATTGAACTAAAATTTCATTCTATTTACTTAGATATGAAAGTTATTTTCAATATTAATTTATAAATTGTATATTTTAATTGTTTCTGTATAATTGCTGATTCTGAAAAATGATCACAAAAATAGCTTCAAATGTGCACAATTAGCAGCATTTCAATAAAATGTCCCTATAATCACTTATAAATACAAGTATATATTTTTCCTACATGTAATAAGTATTCTGGGAAATTACGTTTAACGAAAGTATCACAGTTCAGAAAAGGATTAAAATAGTTCATATTAATCCTGTATGCTGTTTTGCCCAAGGTAAAAATATAAGATCATTTTCAAATGTACAGAATTCATGTTAAAAATCTTCCTCCATAAACATTTAAATTACAGTTTGCAGAAAGATGATACTCTCTACCAAATGTCACTCACTGACAAATGACCAGATCCTGCTTCATTCGTCAAAACTATCATTAACTTCAGAGGACATCTTGCTTGATTGCAGGATCAGGCTCCAATAGGCATTTCAGATATCCTGTTTAAACAGAACAAAATTGAGAATCTGAATCTTAGTTATGATCCAACTAGGTTTATAGTGTGTGACAGGTTTTGACTTAAGAATTCCAAAAGATCTAAAAAGAATGGAGCTGTGTCAGATGAGCCTAGACCTATGTCTCTACATCTCACAGCTTTTTCAAAGCTGTATGTTGAACTTGAATTTTATTGACTAAAAAATAGATTCTGTGTAGGAGAATGGATCAAATTAAATGAAACAAGAAGGAAGTAGTAATTGTTACCTGAAATTGTTATACTGATCTTTTAGAAACCTCCTGAATAGTTAAATCCTGTGGTCTTAGAGGCCACAAATGAAAGAGAAATGTATGAATAATGAAGGTTTGCCTAACATTTTATAACACCTCCTCCATATTTTAATATATAAAATAAAACCAGCCAGCATGCTTATATAGCAATAAACCACTTTTAAATTGTTACTGACTTTCATCCGCAGAATACCATCTTTTTTCTAGTTTTTGTTCAGTCATTGTGTATTGGATTATATATAATTAAAGGGCCCAGTGCTGCAAACTCTGAAGCAAGTGAGTGACTTTACTCATATTGGTCCTGGTTCTGTAAAGTTCTTAATCATATGCTTAAAGTTAAGCACATACTTAAATGCTTTGCTGAATGACAGTTTAATAGGGTCTTCGGTGGGCTGGGAGGCCTACTGGTTAACATCCACTCCCTTGTGGGGCAGTGGCAGAGCCCGGGGCCACCTGCTTCACCAGCCTCTAACCCAGGGCCCTAGGAAGGATAACAGGATTAGAGTTACCCTCCCGGAGTTACTTCCTACCACTTCTCTCCGCTTCCGGTACCAGTTAAGAAAAAAGGAAACCAAACAGTCAGCTCCAGCCGGACTCAGCATATTACATCAGCATATTACAGCGCATTACATCAGGGAGCCATCACTAGCCTCATTTGGCAGGTGCCTTCAGGGTAGGTATGTACTCCTCTCCAGCCTTCTGAGCTTTTCAACCCTGTCTCCAGTTGGAGCACCCTCTGCAAGATTGGAGGGATGAGGCTAGCTGGGCCCAATACTGTCCTTTAACTCCTTCCGGCGCAGTGTGGGTTTTGTATATCCCATCAGACTGGGTCATTGTTTTCTATTTAGGTACATATATTAATGTAAACAGAATTGGGCCTCTTTGATTGTTACTTCTGTGGCATATGGCTTGTTGTCTTTGACTGTAAAACAGCATGCCCACCTATGTGCTGTATAATTAATAATTGTAACTGATTGTAAGAGCCTTACATCACACCTATCCTTCAGGAACAGGAGTGTCTTGTCTTGTCTTGTCTTTTTTTTTTTTTTACCAAAAAAAATAAAAATAAAAATCAGAGTAGCTTAATATTATTTACTCTTTAGAGCAGATGGAATTTATGGCTCCAGAACTGTATTATAGAATGTAGATTATTCCTTCATTCAGAGTGCTTATGTAGCACATTCCTTGGGGATGCCTCATAATCGCTTCAGAGACAGAGGATCGGAAATGGAAAGCACGTATTGATTGAAAGAATGTTTCTAACCTGCCAGGCTTTCAGATTTTCATTTTTTTAAAGAATTGTTAAATAGAAAATAAGTTTGAACTTAGTTGGTGAGACCTTTTTTGATAATACTAGGTTTCACCTCACTAGGATGTCTTACCTAACTTTTGAGAACAGGTGTGGGCCAGACATGATGTAAGCTATTAAAAAGCTGTTTAGGCTCTTGTTTAATTATTCCTACTGAGTAGTTAGATTAGTAACATTTTTGCACAATAAATAAGTTGTATACATTGTTTTTCCAGATAGGCATGGTTGCTGTCCATATCTTCTTCACATGTAAAATATTTATTTTAGGCATTTTTAGTGACATTTTTGAAATGCTAATTTTCATGCTAACGAATACTTTTTTATATCTTTTTATATATATAATGTGTGTGAATGCAAAAACATACACACACACACACACACACACACACACACACACACACACAGACACACACACACACACACACACACACTGAAAACTACTACTACTTTGGAAGGCTGCCAAAAATATACATGTAAGCACATAGTTCTTCTGTCAGTAAAGTCCTGATTCTGCAGACCTTCTGTATGGAAAGCTGTCATAGACTTAAGTAAGAGTTAAGTGTACAAAAACATTATATGATGTCTTAATCTATGCAAAGCTACATGAGAAATTCCTATTACCTATCTGGTGGAAAAGATAGAATTATAACATACCTTCAAGTTCCATTCACAGTGATTCATTTGTTAACTTATGCCCCAGTTTTGCAGAGTATTTAAGCAGCTGCTTAAGTCTGTCCATAGTAAGTTCAAAAGCTTCTCTCTCTCACCAACAAAAGTTGATCCAAGAACAGATATTACCTTACTCAGCATGTCTCTTTCATATTCAGCAAAGCACTTAAGGTCATGCTTTGTTAAATAGAGATGGACTGCTGAATTGGGACCACGGCAAACAGAAAGGATGAAATTGCTGCAGAGATTCATGTTCTAGTATAGATCACATGCAGAGGTTATTGCATCAAATACATTCTGTTAGACTGAGAAATCACTTGGAACAAGTATTTGTGGAGTAACAAGGAGAGTTTGAAAAAAGGGAAGCGTAAGTACCATGTGTTTAGTGGAACTGAGAATATCTCATATTCTTCTGCTTGCTCTTCAACACTATCTATCGGGTAGTCATGTCACTGTAATATCTCACAGATGGCAATAGTTTCTTACTGAAATAAACAAGGAGATTAATTATTTCAGTGGGTGGGGAACCACACTTTCCGAGAGCTATGCATGTCAGCGAGATATAAATGTCCAGTTGGGCAGGTGGTGGTGTAGTTGTGTTGGTCCAAGGATATTGTAGAGACAAGGTGGGTAAGTTAATATCTTTTATTGGGTCAACTTCTGTTGATGAAAGACATGCTTTCAAGCTTTCAAAACTGTGCAGGATGCAAGAAGCAGGAGACCAAAACCAAACCCACAACAACAAAAGTTGACAGGGTAGCTGGCCCTTAACTGAAACCAGGCACAACCCTCTTGTTCCAGTTCAGATGAGGCCTAGTTTGCTATAATAAGGAGGGTGGGGCTCCTCACTGGAGTTACAAAATGGGAGAGAGCCCAAAGGTGGGAGTATTCAGAACCCAGAGAGCAGAGGAAGGAGTGGCAGAAGATGACCAGAACTGGGTTAAGAGGTTCAGGGAGGAGGTGCCCCTGCAGGAGGGAGAAGTAAGAGTTCCCTAGTGAGTTGTGGAGGTAGATTAAGCTTCTGAAAGCAGAAGGTGGGAGGGAATTTGGGGGGCAGGGGGGGAAATCACCTACAAACTTCTCTGGGCCAGAAAGCCACGCCAGAGGGGGCTGAAGGCTGGGAAATGATCAGTGCACTGAGCCCACTGATGCCCTGGCAAAAGCTGGAATTATACCTCGAAATGGGGAAGCACCCTAGTAGAGGGGCAATGAGAGATGCTGGGGCTGTACTTAACAGGTGAGCATGGTGAGAGACACCAGTGCTGTACTGGAGAGCCAGAGCATGGTGAGAGATGCCAGAGCTGTATTTGGTGTGTTGATGGACTACAGGACCTTGAAAGACTTAATGTACTGTTTGGGCTGTGCTGAGGAATTCTGGATTGTGGTTGAGGAACTTCTGTAATAAATTAACCCCTCAAGGGCGATTCATATGTAGAGAGCTTGCATACACTTACTGGGGACTCTGGAAGATGGGGGGAAACTGATGCAGGAACACCTGTGCCACAGCCTACTGCTGTAGGGCACACCAGGCAGGGCTGCCTTTTCACATTTAGAGGAGAATGCAGGTACTTTGATCAGACCCTGGCACAGTGTAGCTGAGATTTCTAAGGATGAAGGCTTGGGTGTCAGTGGACAAGGAAAACTGAGGCAAGGGCTGCTTGCAGGGCCACTCTGAGGCCACAAGAGAGCATACTGGAGATGACCACCCTATGACAGTCGCCTTTAAGAAGGCCTCAAAACTGACCCTAACCATTAGAGATCCTAGTTTTCATTGTTCTAGGAGTCAGGCAGGTTGTCTCCCTTTCCCTTAGATGTCTGATCGGGGAAGGAACAGTGTAACCAAGTTCATTAGGCTTTTATGACAGAGCGTAGAATCACAGCAACCAAATGTATAGTCAGAAAACAGTTTCTAAGGCCCAGGACAGTCTAGTGTCCTGCAACCCAGAGCAGCCAGCATGGCTTCTTTTCCCTTCTCTTTCTTGCTCAGCTTCCTTTTCCTGTTTAGATGCAACCTCAGCCTCAGGGCAAAGCAGGGTTCTCCTTGACTGTGCCCAGACTGTTTTGGCTGAAGGTTTCAGACTGTACCTTAAAGGAATAGTGTACCCCACTACATATACTCTCCCATCACCCATAGGAAGGGAAGGGTTCTTAACTGAAACTCTGCCCCATCTTCAGTTAAAACTTGATACCAGTCACAAGTGCCATAAACATTGCAGACTGGGGATCTAGTTTTACTGCTAATGTCTTCTGCAATTCCAGATTAGATTGCAAGATACATACAAAATAATGTGGCATGCCAGATAAATAGGAAGTGATAAATGGGCCATACAACCGCGCAGTTCGCCCTGACACTATCATGGAATCTAGTAAGGAAAGAAGAATTTAAAGTATTCTTAGGCAGCTGAGAAGTAACATTGCTTTGGCTATACTTAGGTATAGCGCAAAATTGAAGATGACACATAATCAGAAAACTCAGGTGCTTTTGTGAATAGAAGAAGCAGGGATATCGATTTCATGAAGAGAGAAAGGATCTCTTTATTACTGTTGACTAGAGAATTATTTGCTGGAAGAGTTCAATGTTGGTGAGTCATCTCTTTCACTAGAGAATAAGTGATGGAGGGGGAGGAAAGCCACCATTGTAAAAATCAGAATGTACTATATCATAACAGACAAATGGGTTTATGTTATTTAGAAGCCTTTGTGCTTATATTTTATGTATGATTTGAAAAAGACACACCATACCCTGATTATAAATTACTATAAATAATTTTAATTCTTGCAACAGGGAAAAGGAATGTGATTAACATCTAGCTGGATGCTGCTTTCTGGCTTTACTTTCATACAGTCTATTTAATTACTTCCTTTTTTTCCCTCTGACTACTGCTTGCTTCCTTTCAGTAATTCCTCTGTGTGATGGATAGCTGAATGAAAACAAGAAAGAATTCTACCTTTTAACCTGCTTTGGTCACTGAGCATTCCTGCTTATTTACAAAAAGAAATGTGCTAGAGAAAAGTAAGCACTGCTTCCTTCAAACTTTGATTAGATATTGAAACCCTTACTTGCATTGAGTAGCATTCATGGAGTCAGTGCAAGTAAGGGTATTACAAAGGGAAACATTGTACATTTGTGATAGTTAAAATATTTGTCACAACTGATAGCTATATTTTAAAAGATCCTCTATCTCTAGATTTGTTTAATATTACACTTGGAATTAACAAAATTGGAAAAATCTGAGATTTGGTATTTTAACTATATTTTAAAGA
Source organism: Gopherus flavomarginatus (assembly GCF_025201925.1). Taxonomy (NCBI): domain Eukaryota; kingdom Metazoa; phylum Chordata; order Testudines; family Testudinidae; genus Gopherus; species Gopherus flavomarginatus. The sequence continues at coordinate 156,420,363 of NC_066620.1, read as the reverse complement.
TTGTTAAAAATCTGTGTTATTTTAAGACAGCCCTCACTGAAGTATTTTACAGAAACCAGTATCAATACACAGTCCCTACCTCAAAGACATTGTCATTGAAATATAGATATGAAACACGATAGCAAATAGTATGGCAGTATTGGGGAAGGAAAGACCAGGAATGCATCACAGAGTTTTATTAGAAGGGCTTTTCTTAGTTTTTATAGCCAAACCAATCTGTGGGTTACAAATACTTACACAATAGATTTACAATATGGGTTTGTACCTATTTGTTACTTTTTTGATTCTTTAAAATGTATTTCACCAATATAGTAAACAAACTGTTTAAATGTTTCCACTTTTATGGGAAAAGGTTGCTGGTATTAATGCATAAGTCATAAAATCTGTCTCTCTAGCATTAGTTATGGTTGTTTAACATAGCTAATTATTAAATTGCCCATACTTAACAATTTTGTTAAGTATATTAAAATACAAAATATAGAACTATGGAAAGATAATGGATTGCCAATCAGATCTTAATTTCATTTTTCATTTTAAAAGTGTTGCTGCTTTTACAGTACATGATTTCTTATTCTCTCTCTCTCTCTCTCTCTCTCTCTCTTTCTCTCACTCACATACACTCTCTGGCCAGGAGGGATTTTATAGTACTTTATACAGAAAGGTGGTTACCCTTCCCTTTATATTTATGACATGCCCCCCAAATCATAGATAGTGTTGGATAGCCAGTTCCACACTGGCTGTGATTTCTTCCTGGAGCTCTAGGAGAAAACAGAGTTAATAAGTCACATGTACCTTTAGATGTCCTACTGACTATATTAAAACTAACAGTATTTCCCACATTTCAAGGACTATTTTACCCAGTAGATTCGGGGAAACTTTTACGGGAAAGTGCATTAGCCACTTTGTTAGAAGCTCCCAAAATGTGTTGTATTTCAAAATCAAAATCTTGGAGAGTTAAACTCCACTGAAGAAGTGTTTTGTTATTGTCCTGGATGGTGTGAAGCCACTTCAGCGCAGCATGATCGGTTTATAGTTGGAAACACCGTCCTCAAACATGTGGGCTTAGCTTTTCCAGGGCATACACAATGGCGTAGCATTCCTCTTCGATGATTGACCAGTGGCTTTCCCTCTCAGACAGTTTCTTGCTGAGAAACACGACAGGATGGAAATCTTGATCCGGTCCTTCCTGCATTAAAACTGCTCCCTCACCACACTCGGACGCATCTATGTTTACCCCACTGGGGCCCTTAGCACAGGGTCAGACATGAGTGTCACTTTAAGCTGGTTAGAGGCCTTCTGACATTCTTTAGTTACTGAACTGCATTTGGCTGTTTCTTTTTGGTTAGGTCTGTCAGTGGGACAGTGATTTGGCTGTAGTGAAGTACAAATCACCTGTAATATCCGGCCAAGCCTAGGAAGGATTGGACCTGTTTCTTTGACTTTGGGACAGGCCACTTTTGGATAGCATCCACTTTGGCCTGTAGGGAGTTGATAGTTCCTTGACACACCTGGTGTCCAAGATAAGTCACTCTGTTTAGGCCTTTTTGACACTTTTTAGCCATAACAGTTAGTCCTGCCTCCCTTATATGCTTGAAGACTTTTTGTAGATGCACCAGGTGTTCTGCCCATGAATCAGAAAAGATGGCCACATCATCAAGGTAGGCGACTGCAGATTCTCCCAATCCCGCTAGGAGACCATCTACAAGTTTTTGGAAGGTGGGAGGTGCATTTCGCAGCCCAAAAGGGAGCATATTAAATTCTTAGATCCCTGCACGGGTGATGAAGGCTGACCTCTCCTTGGCGGGTTCATCTAGCAGTACTTGCCAGTACCCCTTGGTTAAGTCTAAGATAGAGATGAACTGGGCATGTCCCAGTTTCTCCAATAGCTCATCTGTGCATGGCATTGGATAGTTGTCTGGGTGAGTTACAGCATTTAGTTTATGAAAGTCCACACAAAAGCGTTTCTCCCCGTCTGGTTTGGGAACTTGAACCACTGAAGATGCCCATGCACTGTTAGAGGGGCAGAGTCACCCATCTGTAGCACGTTCTGGATCTCCCATTCTATAACTGTTTTGACTTGAGGAGACACCCAGTAGGGCTGGGCTCTAGTTAGATGAGCATTACTTGTGTCAGTGGAGTGGTATGCCCGTTCGGTCCGTCCTGGGGTGGCTGAGAACATTTGTGTGAAGCTAGTGCACAGCTCCTTGATCTGCTTTGCTGCATACTTCATAGGGTCATGGAGAGGTTCACCTCTTCCACACCACCATCACTTTTTCCTTTGCAGTAGACACCTTCAGGCCACTCAGCATCATCTCCTCCCTGGGCTGTAAACTGACAAACCTTTAACTCTCTGGAATAGAAGGGCTTTAGAGAATTAATATGATACACTTTAGGTTTGAGGTTGGGGGTGCTATGAGATAATTAACAGCTCCCAGGCGCTCTTGGACCATGAATGGCCCTTCTCATGATGCTTCCATCTTATGGGCCTGGAGCACCTTCAAGACCATGACCTGGTTCCCTACTTTGAAGGAACGCTCTCTGGCATGTTTATCATACCAGTTTTTTTCTCTTCCTGAGCATCTTGTAGGTTTTCTCTAGCAAGGGCTAAAGAGGTTCAGAGGGTGTGTTGTAGGTTGTTTACAAAGTCCAGAATGTTAGTTCCTGGAGAAGACATAAACCCCTCCCATTGCTGCTTCACCAACTGTAATGGTCCCTTAACCTCACGACCATACACAAGTTCAAATGGTGAAAACCCTAAACTGGGATGTGGTACGGCCCTGTAGGCAAAGAGCAGCTGCTGCAACACTAGATCCCAATCATTGGAGTGTTCATTTACGAATTTACATATCATGGCCTCCAAAGTTCCATTAAACTTCTCCACCAGGCCATTGGTTTGATGATGGTAAGGGGTGGCAACCAAGTGGTTTACCCCATGAGCTTCCCACAGGCTTTTTCATGGTCCGAGCCAGGAAATTAGTTCCCGAATCTATTAGCCCTGGTGTTGCTTAGAGCTACTGCTTCTGGCCATCGGGTGGCAAAATCCATGAAAGTCAATATGTAATGGTTTCCTCTGGGTGTCTTTTTTGGGAAAGGACGCAGAATATCCACAGCTATTCATTGAACTGCAACCTCAATTATAGTTGCTGGAGAGGGGTTTGACCTGGTCTTGGGGTTTTCCCACTCTTTGGAACACTTCACAAGACCGGACATAGGTAGAAACATCCTTGCTCATTCCCTCCCACTGGAAGGACTTTCCCAAATGGTCTTTGGTTCTGTTCTTCCCAGCATGGCCACTAGGATGATCATGGGCTAAGCTCAAGAGCTTTACCCGGTACTTAGTTGGAACTACCAACTGTCTTTGAGGATGCCAGTCTTCCTGGTGTCCACCAGAAGGAGTTTCCTTGTATAAAAGTCCTTGTTCTACAACAAACCGGGATCGATTAGAAGAGCTCCATGCCGCCGTCCAAGCTCCCTGGAGACTGTCATCTGCTCCCTGCTCCGCCTGGAACTGTTCCCTTGATGCTGGAGAAATCAGTTCCTCCTTGGATTGTGGACTTGGGCTTGGTCCCTCTGGAAGCGATGTAGGTGATGAGGCTGTTTTCGTGGACTGTGAACCGCTCTCTGCTGGTGCACTATGTTGTATTTCAGGCTCCTGCTGAGCCTCTTGCGTAGATTTATCTGCTGCTGCCAGTGCAGGCTCGCTGGTGCCCTCTGGCATTGGAGTTGTAGACGGGGTTTCAAGCACTGGATTCAGTGTTGGCAATGGTTCTGGTGCTGGTTGCACCGTCAGTTCCAGTTCTGGGACTGGCTCTATCTGTGCCTCTGCGACTGGATCCGCTACTGCTGCCGCAGACGTGGGCATGGAGTCCGGTTCCATCACCTCAGTCTGGGTCTCTGGTAACACCAACTGGGCCCCTGTGGAGGGTGCAGGAACAGAGCTAAGTGCAAAGGTTTGCTTAGCCTGGCTGCGGGTGACCATTCCCACCCTCTTGACCAGCTTCCCATGGTTGTCCAAGTCTTCCCACAGCAGCATGGGAATGGGATAATCATCATAGGCTGCAAAAGTCCACATTCCTGACCAGCCTTTGTACTGGAAAGGCAACTTGGCTGTAGGCAACTTTAAAGTTTGACATAAAGGGTTGAATCATTACCAAGGGCTCTGGGTTGATGAATTTGGGGTCCACTAAGGATTGGTGGATAGCTGACACTTGTGCTCCAGTGTCCCTCCACGCGATAACCTTCCCCCCGCCCAAACTCACAATTTCCCTTCGCTCTGAGGGTATCTGGGAGGCATCTGGGCCTGGGGACCTTTGGTGTGATTCTGGTATAATGGACTGCAATCTGTTGGGGTTCTTGGGGCAGTTGGCCTTTATATGCCCCAGCTCATTACATTTAAAACATCGCCCAGAGGACTGGTCCCAGGGGCAAGGTGGTTTCCTGGAGACTGGTGTGGTGGGACGATAAGGGGTTTGGGGTTTTCCTTGGGATGTAGGTGGGGCCTCGGGCTGCCCCCGGTGGTAGGGTTTTGTTTCAGGTTGCCCCTTCTGATATTCGCTCAGCTGCTACTAGCTTTTTTCTTTTCTGCCACCTCCACCCATTTAGCTCCAATCTCCCCTGCCTCAATTACAGTTTTGGGCTTCTCATCTAGGATGTACCTTTCTATTTCCTCAGGAACACCCTCTAAGAGCTACTCTATTTGCATTAGGAAGGGCAACTCTTCTAGAGATTTAACACTTGCTCCTGATATCCAGGCATCCCAATTTTTCACAATGTGGTAGGCATGTTGGGTAAATGACACGTCTGGTTTCCACCTTAGGGCTCTGAACTGCCGACGGGAATGCTCGGGTGTTAGCCCCTTTCTGATTCGGGCCTTTTTAAAAAAAAAAGTTCATAGCTGTTCATGTGTTCTGTAGGCATTTCAACCACCACCTCTGCTAAAGGTCCACTGACCTGTGGTCTCAGCTCTACCATGTACTGGTCGGTAGAGATACTGTACCCAAGGCAGGAACTTTCAAAATTTTCTAAGAAGGCCTCGGTATTCTCATCTGCCTTGTTGGTGGGGATGGGAAGTGGTACCTGGAGAAGGATTGCCAGGATTGTCTGGTACATGCTGCTTAGCCCTTGCCTTCTCTAACTCCAGTTCATGCTGGCTCTCTTTTTCTTGTAACTCCAGGGCTCTCTTGTGGGCAGCCTCTTCTCTGGCCCTCTGTCTATCATGTTTTTTTTGTTTCTCTTCAGCCTCAAATCTGGCTAATTCCAGTTTTTTCTGGATGTCACTTTCTGTCATCCTAGCTAATCCCAAGAGTAAGAAAGAAAGAAAAAAAAACCTGCTTGTGAATTCCCTTGTAGAAAGTTAACTACCCTTCCCTCAGTTACAGGACAAAAATCTCCAGCTGCTGTCAGCTTAAAAACATCCCTTTGTTACAAGAACCTGATACCTTTGCCTCCAGGCAAAGAGAGATAAGATCTTTATCTGCCCTGAGCTCCTGCTTTCTAAGCAGCTAAAAAGGAAAAAAAATTGTCCTTTAAAAATCCTACTGGGCTTTTGGTTCAAAATGATCACCACTCTGCCACCAGGTCAGGGTTCCTTCCCCACTCTGAACTCTGGAGTACAGATGTGGGTACCTGCATGAAAGACCCTCTAAGCTTATTTCTACCAGTTTAGGTTAAAAACTCCCCTATTCCTTGTATTAAGTAACGCTGCCACCACCAAGTGATCTAAACAAACATTTAGGGAGGGCCACTTGGAGCCCTACCTTCCCCAAATATCTTCCCAAGCCCCTACACCCCTTTCCTGAGGAGGCTTGAGAATAATATCCTCACAAATTGGTACAGGTGAACACAGACCCAAACCCTTGGATCTTAAAACAATGAAAAATCAATCAGGTTTTTAAAAGAAGAATTTTAATTAAAGAAAAGGTAAAAGAATTACGTCTGTAAAATCGGGATGGTAAGTACTTTACAGAATAACAAAAGACTCAAGAACATAGAGGATCTTCCCTCTAGGCAAAACCTTAAAGTTACAAATCCAGGGATAAACCTCCCTCTAGACAAGGAAAATCACAAGCCAAAATAAAAGTAATCTAACACATTTCTTCGCTAGTACTTACTAATGGAGTTGGATAGCTTGCTTTCTTGATCTGTCTCCGGCAAGCACACAGAACAGACAGACGAAGAATAGACAAAACAAAGTATTTTCCCTCTCCCCAGATTTGAAAATATCTTGTCCCCTTATTGGCCTTTTTGGTCAGGTGCCAGCTAGGTTACTTAATCCTTTACAGGTAAAAGGATTTTGTGCCTCTTACCAGGAGGGATTTTATAGTACTGTATACAGAAAGGTGGTTACCCTTCCCTTTATATTTATGTCACACATTCACATGCACACCATTCTCATTCTTCTCCAAACGTTTGGAAAAATGCTGCACATAATAAATAGTACCTGTACCTGCCAAGTGTCCCACATTTTGGTGACACAATTCCTACTAACAATTCTGCTGAACAGAGAACTTTTAAACATACTGCATTACATTTACCTATAGAGTTTATGAATAACTCTAACTACTTAAACAATGAGGAGTTCTTGTTTTTGCTGATACAGACTAACATGGCTACCACTCTCATGGCTACCTCTCACTGCTTAGACACATCACTAGGGTGTTATGAGGAGTAGCTGACAATTGCATAGTGCTTGGAAAAATGTGAATTAATATCAAGCCTTAGATACACAAACATAAACTGGTACAAAACCTGATAACTAAGCACTGTAAAGCTATCATCATCATAGCACAGGGCCGATTGAGCTGTTAAATACACAAGATGACATACATACTCATTTTATTTACAAACACATTATGTGCTTAAATTACTCTTCTGAAAATACTGCTATTTATGTGCTCAAATGTGCACTCAAATACTCAGTGTTGAGTTGAAATGCAATACAGTACAACCTCAGAATTACGAACGCCTTGGGAATGGAGGTTGCTTGTAACTCTGAAATGTTCATATCTCTGAACAAAATGTTATAGTTCTTTCAAAGTTTACAGCTGAACACTGACTTAGTACAGCTTTGAAACTTTACTATGAAGAAGAAAAATGCTGCTTTCCCTTTATTTTCTTAGTAGTTTATGTTTACAACAGTACTGTATTTGCTGTTCTTTTGTCTCTGCTGCTGCTTGATTGGGTACTTCCGGTTCCAAATGAGTTGTGTGGTTGACTGGTCAGTTTAAAACTTTGGTGTTTGTAACTCTGAGGTTCTAGTGTAGTGCAAAAATAAATAAATAAAACAGAGTTAAACTAATTCCAGGGAGTACCTGTACATATGAATCCATATCAGGTGTTCCAGTCACATATTCCTGTTATTTACAGTGGAATTTGTCTCCCTGATACAGTATAGAAAATCCAGACAAATAGGAGAATTGGACTACATACAGAGCACTGTCAAAGGCACAAATTAAACAAATTGGAGAAGAATAAAGGATAATATTGTTTCTAATTTCTTTCATATATAGTAACTTTAGGTGCTACTCGATAAAATAGTATGTAAATGATATTCAGGCAGCCATTTTTTTTTTCTTCCAAAGTTAAGTATGTCACCGGTACATGCTTAAAGAGCAATGTTTGAAAATTAACTTAGATGTTTTGTAGTTGCTGGCATCTGCTCCCCCTTGAACTGAGTTGGTCAAAAATCCTATTGTATCTCTAGGATTCTTGTTTTGAAACAAGATTTGTTTGGCTCAGTACCTTCCTCAAAATTAATTCCTTTAATGAAAGTTGCTTTTAGTTTATCTGGGTTTTCAGAGTATAGGTTTTATAGCTCAAGTTCCAGTTGTAAAGAACCCTTTCTGATTACCAGTTCCCTTATTTACAATTTTGAATTACACGTTTCCAGTAATTTATCTCAAACACTAGGAGGTTAATTGCAGGACATTAGATAAAGGTATTTTAGATTTCCTAAAGTGACTTTCAAAATTAACTGGAAATAAACCCATAGTAAATCTGTATGAATCATGAAGATCTGAGCAGAGGGAGAACTTAAGCTCATACTGTTTTATAATAAGAAAACTTTTGTCCTTAGTTCAGCCTTCACAATAAACATTCAAAGTCATATCAGGCTCAAAAAAATATTCTTCTTCCCCAATTGGGAGAGTGAAATACAAGGTGTAAAATTGCAATATAATTTGCTGTATGTACAAATGAAGCATGTAACAAAAAAACAAATTGTCCCTGTGTTTATAGAGTGCCTTCTTGTATGTCCATGCATGCACATGCATTAGCAGCTCTCCTTCATATTATAGTACATTCAAGTGTGCAGAGAAGATGAGAGAGAACAATATATTGAATAGAGCAAATATAATGGATGGTGTTTGGTTATGTTTTGGCTTTATCACTCTATAGTAATTCAGGGATTATTCCTGCCAGTAGGAGAAAAATGGGTATCATTTAAGGCAAGGGCATTCTTTAGCCTCAGTTCTATTTCCTTCGTTAGCTGGGGAACAGATTGATCAATTTGTCTGATTCAGGGATAGTACCTAATTCAGTTAACAATTACTATTTCATCTGTAAGTGTTACCTTCTTCTGCAGCCAATACTTGCTGCTACCAGTTAAATGACTTCGAAGATGACATTTGGTAAAATGCACACCCTGTCACATAGCTGAGGGAAGCAGAATTGACACACCCTATCCACAAGCAACTCCTGTTGTCACTAACCGATCCAAGCCAATTGCAGCCTTTTTGGAGCCAACAGAAAGTTCTCCCTCCGCAACATGTGGAGGTGTTAGAGGCCCCAACTTGTGTGACCACGCCACCTGACCGCACCTTACACAGGGGGCTTTAAGTGATATGAAGTGGCTTGAGCAGCTCTGGGTCAATTTCACGTATGCTGAACAGACATCAGTATTTTAATTGGTTTTAAGATTTACTTTTTGGACTGTTAAGTGGTGTGCCACTGAGCGCTGAAACAGTGCTATTTTTTTTACACTTTTCATTGATCTAGCAATGCAGCAGAAATCTCATTGGGAAATATTTTAGACACCAGCAGTGGTGCAAACATGCCCAGATTTTACTGGATTTATGGAGGTAAATGCAATTACTGCCAGGCTTCATTTTCGAGCTAATTGTTGCTTGTAATTTTCTGCTTCCTCTACTTTTACTCAAACTTTTCAGATTCATGGACCTTTTTAACAAATTGGCCTCAGAATCTCATTTTAGGATAAACTCAGGCATGAGTACCACCAGCAGACAATTCATTTCCCTCTTCAGTGATCTGCCCATGTGTTCATCCAGGTACAAGGGTTCACTTCGGGAACAGGTCAGACTCCTTCCAATGGACAAGATTCTTCTTGTCAGCAAGATCCAAGTCACCCTTTAGAACATGTTTAACTCACCGTTTGGATTTTCTTAGAAACAATTATATACTTGATTCCAGCTTTACATAACAGATTTAATAGTGAAAAGTGCAAGGTCATGCACTTAGGGATGAATAATAAGAACTTTAGATATAGATTGGGGATGCATCAGTTGGAAGCAACAGAGAAGGAGAAGGACCTTGGGGTATTGGTAGATCACAGGATGACTATGAGCCGCCAATGTGATATGGCCGTTAAAAAAGCTAATGCGGTTTTAGGATGCATCAGGCTAGGTATTTCCAGCAGAGATAAGGAGGTGTTAGTACCATTATATAAGGTGCTGGTGAGACCCCACCTGGAATACTGTGTGCAGTTCTGGTCTCCCATGTTTAAGAAGGATGAATTCAAACTGGAACAGGTTCAGCGATGGGCTACTAGGATGATCTGAGGAATGGAAAACCTGCCTTATGAAAGGAGACTGAAAGAGCTTGGCTTGTTTAGCCTAGCCAAAAGAAGGCTGAGGGGGTATATGCTTGCTCTTTATAAATATATCAGAGGGATTAATATTAGAGAGGGAGAGGAATTATTTAAGCTTAGTACCAATGTAGATACAAGAACCAATGGGTATAAACTGGACACTAGGAAGTTTAGACTTGAAATTAGACTAAGGTTTCTAACCATTAGAGGAGTGAAGTTCTGGAACAGCCTTCCAAGGGGAGTAGTGGGGGCAAAAGATATATCTGGCTTCAAGATTAAGCTTGATAAGCTTATGGAAGGGATGGTATGACAGGAGAGCCTAATTTTGGCAATTGATCTTTGATTATTGCCAGATAAGTATGCCCAGTGGTTGGTGATGGGATGTTGGATGGGATGGGATCTGAGTTACTGCAGAGAATTCTTTTCTGAGTGCTGGCTGGTGAGTCTTTCCCACATGCTCAGGGTTTAGCTAATCGCCATATATGGGGTCGGGAAGGAATTTTCCTCCGGGGCAGATTGGCGGGGGCCCTGGAGGTTTTTCGCCTTCCCCTGCAGCGTGGGGCATGGGTCACTTGCTGGTGGATTCTCTGCAGCTTGAGGTCTTCAATCCACAATTTGAAGACTTCAATAACTCAGGCATAGGTTAGGGGTTTGTTATAGAAGTGGATGGGTAGGGTTCTGTGGCCTGCTTTGTGCAGGGGGTCGGACTAGATGATCACATTGGTCCCTTCTGATCTTAGAATCTATGAATCTAGATTTCAGCTAAAGAGAGACCCAAAAGTAACTGTATGTGGTGGAGAATTTTTCCCACTGTTATGGTAAAGAGTGGTTCCAACTATGTAAATCAAAAGGAAATGATCAGTGACAACTATTCCCTGGTGATACTGTACTGTGATACAGACTGGTCAGCCTCACTTCAGTCCCTGGCAAAATTATGGAGCAGTTCCTCAAGGAATCCATTTTGAAGCACTTGGAGGAGAGGAAAGTGGTCAGGAATAATCAACATGGATTCACCAAGGCCAAGTCATGCCTGACCAACCTGATTGCCTTCCATGATGAGATAACTGGCTGTGGATATGCGGAAAGTGGTGGATGTGATATATCTTGACTTTAGCAAAGCTTTTGATATGGTCTCCCACAGTATTCTTGCCAGCAAGTTTAAAAAAGCATGGATTGGATGAATGGACTATAAGGTGGATAGAAAGCTGGCTAGATTGTTGGGCTCAACAGGTAGTGATCAATGATTTGATGTCTAGTTGGCAGCCAGTATCAAGCGGAGTCCCCCAAGGGTTGGTCCTGGGGCTGGTTTTTTTCAACATCTTTATTAATGATCTGGGTGATGGGATTAATTGCACCCTCAGCAAGTTTGCAGATGACACTAAACTGGAGAGGGAGGTAGATATGCTGGAGGGCAGGGATAGGGTCTGGAAATACCTAGACAAATTGGAGGGTTGGGACAAAAGATGTCTGATGAGGTTCAACAGGACAAACGCAGAGTCCTGCACTTAGGAAGGAAGAATCCCATGTGCTGCTACAGGCTGCGGACCCACTGGCTAAGCAGCAGTTCTGCAGAAAAGGACCTGGGCATTACAATGGATGAGAAGCTGGATATGAGTCAGCAGTGTGCCCTTGTTGCCAAGAAGGCCAATGGCATATTGGGCTGTATTAGGAGCATTGCCAGCAGATCGAAGGAAGTGATTATTCCCCTCTATTCGGCACTGATGAGGCCACACCTGGAGTATTGTGTCCAATTTTGGTCCTCCCACAACAGAAGGGATGTGAACAAATTGGAGAGAGTCCAGCGGAGGGCAGCAAAAATGATTAGGAGGCTGGGGCACATGACTTACAAGGAGAGGCTGAGGAGACTGAAGTTATTTAATTTGCAGAAGAGAAGAGTGAGGAGGAATTTGATAGCATCCTTCAACTACCTGAAGAGGGGTTCTAAAGAGGATGGAGCTAGGCTGTTCTCAGTGGTGGCAGATGACAGAACAAGAAGCAATGGTCTCAAGTTGCAGTGGGGGAGGTCTAGGTTGGGATATTAGGAAACACCATTTTACTAGAAGGGTGGTGAAGCACTGGAATGGGTTACCTAGGGAGGTGTGGAATCTCCATCTGTAGAGGTTTTTAAGGCCTGGCTTGACAAAGCCTTGGCTGGGATGATTTAGTTGGTGTTGGTCCTGCTTTGAGCAGGGGGATTGGACTAGATGACCTCCTGACGTCTCTTCCCACCCTAATATTCTATAGTTCTATGTTGGGAAGTGATGACATGTGAGACTTTTTTCTAACCTTGAAATATAACAATTACAGCAAAAGCCACATGTGTATATTATGCTGGTATTGGGAAAACTAACAGTTTTTCTTATAGAAAGGTCATCAGCTCTAAAGTATCTTTGAGCTTATGGAATGGAATTTACCATAAAGAAATATCTCAAAAGTCATCTGTGCACATAGTTCTTGATTCTATCTTTCTGGAGAAAGTTATAGTTCAAGTGCTGTATGGAATGGACCACAGGAGATCCTCTATCCATCTCTAACTTCAAGAAGTTGAAATAAAGTTAGCTATCCCTGGAACTTCTAATAATTTTTTTCAGGCATTTTATCTGTGGAGTCAAGAAACTTAAATGTCTCATAAATATTATAATGAGTTGTCTGAGTTAATAGACACGAGACAATACTGTCATCATACACTTAGTGCATTTAACTTGCAAAATTGATTGGAGGATGTTCTGGCCTAGGAAGTGTTTTGAAAAAGCAGTAAGTCCAACCTCTCTCACTTTGCAACAGCTAGAGAGTGAAGGTGCCTGGAGTGAAGCCAAGTAGAGCAGCAGCATCCCACATCCAGGCTGGGAATGCTCCTGACAGAGAATTGTTCTTTCAGCAATGACAGTCTCTGAAATTATTCATGCAGGACATGCAAATGAGTTAATTTATCCCACTGCAAAGTTACCTTCCTAAAACCTTTTAAATACATAAAGCACAAGTAGTAGAGTGGAAATATGCCATTAGGTATTGCACAATGATGATATTTTTCCAGTTGCTACACAAGAGATATATGAAGACTTGAAAGCTAGAGAAACTCTTTGCTTTCTCCTTCCAAATAACCGGAGGCCATTCACCAAGTTTTCTATTAGAGATCACTGACGTATGATTCCGTATGGTATTTCCATAAGCACTTTTAGCTAAGTCTGGATAGCGTGTTGCATTTCTTTCAGATAAATGCTTTATGGTTGAGAAGCTAATTGTGTGCTGACTGCTAAAAACAAAAAAGGTCACAGGTATACGAGATATGAAGGATGCTTCTCCCACTTAGTTCACTTAGCTGCTAAGGAAACAGAAATGGCTCTGGAGTTGTGAAACTGAGCTAGAGTGTGGCCTAACCATATTGTTAAGGTTGTCTGACTTTTTTCATTATAAGACCCTATTTTCAGGTGTTTATAATTTTGCTAAACTTTAACCATTTTGACTGAAATTTTTCATGCCAGGTGACTGCTTCAGACATTTTTATTTTTATTTTTATTTTTTTGAGAGGGAGGAAGTTTCAAATGTTGAGCAGTCATAGTTGCAACTGAAATTAATGGGAGCTGCACTTTCAACATATACAATTCTACAAAATGTTAACTATTCTGAAAAATCAGGTCTTCTCTCAAATTGGGCACCCAAAATTAGTGAACATTTTTGTCTTCAGTCTCTCTGTACTTTAGTTCCCCATCTGTAAAAAGACTGTAACACCCCCTCCCTCACTTCCTGGGGATGTTGTAAGGATAAATTAATGTTTGTGAATCGCTTAGATACTGTAGTGATGAATGTCTTAGAAAAGCCAATGAGGAAATTAAGAATTCTTTCTTCAGATCATAGTTTGACTAGCTTTCAGTGTAGAAGACCTCATTTAAGAATATAGATAAAAGAAATATTTAATAGCTGCTCATCAGTTGAGCACCATTTATCTTGTGCACTGAATGAGGTAGAGGCCCTGTGGAAAAAACAACACGCGATCATGTAATTAAAGACTGTATTATACTATGTACATACACGCAGGTATGCCAAATTAAGGTTCCACAGGCAAAAGACTCATTTGCTTTTAGATCTTGCTATTCATGATTGAAACCAGCTAATTACCAGTATATAGAGAAGCGTATAAAAGTGAGAGAATTAATTTGAAATATTAGAGATAATGGTCTGACTAGTTCTTCTACAACAATTAGAGAGTTATGTAGTTAACTTGTCAGCATTCTACTAAGAAAGTGATTATTCTTTGACTGCTTTTCAGGATAAATCCTGGTAGGCTACATCTACAGTGGGAAAATGGCATATTTTTATAGTGATACAACTATCATGTGATAGCAATCTCACTGTAAAACATGCCTTTTCCCCCTCAGTATAGATACCATTGTATAAGTTGGTTAAAAAAAGTTAGCTTTAACTTTCAGTGGAAGAAAAATGCCTCAGAAGCTTCTTCAAGAGTCCTTGATTAAAGTTTAAAGAAAAGGAACAGGATTTTAGCTGCTGTACTTGTTTTTTAAGACTGTATGTGGAAATTAAACAACATAATTTTTTTTTCTAGAATATTTTGTCACATTAGGTCATCACTTGATATCGATGTAGTGTACTTGCTACATAAGTAGTAAGCCTCGTTATTACTTTTTTCCTAAGTTCATCTATTTTCCACGCAGATAATGTTAGGGAATATGCAAAACTGTGTGAGGTGGTTTAATGACATGGAGTGATCTCTATTGATCATTAAAACTCATTTTAGTTTATAACAAGATTAGACATGATTTATAGACTCCACTGATCTAAATGGCGAGCGTTTCAATTTATCAGAAATAGTGCCATGTCATTTACACGCTTTTATTTCTTCACTTTTATGGTTTCTCTTTACCCATTTGATATTTTTTTAAAAAAATCTGTATGTGCAGGAAATACAACACTCTCCATCATTGATGAGAACCTTGCACATGATTTTCCATGTATTCAGCTTCTATCAATATATTTCTAAGGGGAACAAAGAGACAAAACCTAGTTGTTCAGACAGTGTTATAATGTGGACTTACCAAACTCAAGTCTTTTTTTTTGTTTTGTGGTATTGTTCCGTGCATATCTAGGAGTTGTACTTGGATGCCAGTTGCTACTTTGTGTATATCAGTCATTAGTAGAGATATTGTGTGAGCTTCTGCTCTAAGAGTCTGATCCAAAGCCTATTGAATTCAATGGAAAGGCACCATTAGTATCAACTAAGGTCCATACTGTTGCAATACATATTCAAGCCATACTGAGTGTGAGTGAATATTTAACAGGAAAATAAAATAATTAACAACCTTTAAAAAGAGGAAGTAACAGGCATCTTTAAAAATATCACCAGTGGGTTCTTTATGAAAAACTCAGAATAAAAAAATGTTTGGACTGAAGTCAAAATGTTATGAAAAGCATTCTTGAGGAGAGAGAGCTCAGTGGTTTGAGCATTGGCCTGCTAGACCCAGGGTTGTGAGTTCAGTCTTTGGGGGGGCCACTTAGGGATCTGGGGCAATCAGTACTTGGTCCTGCTAGTGAAGGCAGGGGGCTGGACTCAACTCAATGGCCTTTCAAGGTCCCTTCCAGTTCTAGGAGATAGGTACATCTCCAATTTTTTTTTTTTACTAATTTCAGTAGAGTTTCAGGGGTGTAACTGGGAGTGGAATTGATTTGATTTGTCTCTGAAGTTAACAGAGTACAACAATCCACAATTGGAAGTTATTAATACTTTGAAATTAATGATTTTATTAATATTGTTACCTTTATATGGAGCCTAAGGTATTAGCTTGGTAAAACCCAATTTCAGGACTTATTTTGTGATGGCTTTTTTTTGTTTGTTTGTTTGTTTGGCATGGTGCTGAGCACTCTGACATAAGGCTAAGGTACGAACATTATTTTTATATTGCCATGGTAATGGAGAAGGGCATAGCAAAAATGTAAGAATTTTTCACATATAAGTTAAAAAAGGATTGGCAGACCTGTAAATTGGGATTTGTGAAACACGGGATTCTCAAACTCCCTTCTCCTTCAAGCATTTGTGCAGTTCAGTTGTGGAATAGATTGGTGGATGATCTTGCTTCTGAATGTCAGTTCTGCTGCAGAGCAAGCATCTCTGTTTCCTGGATTTCTGTGATTTGGAGTCCTGTGAATACTGTGTTCTGAAGCAGCTTCTCTGTGCTAATTCAACCTGTACTCTCAGTTCTCTGTAAGACTTGTCTGTCATATAATTACTGCTTTCTGTAACTCTGTACATGTAATATAATATACATAAAATAGTATTATATTTTAAATGTGATAAAGTATATCCCTGAAAAACTGGCAGAAACATTAGCTGAGAACTAGTGGAGTGTTGATTGTAATGTGGTGCTTACAGAGGTGATGGCTGTCAATATAAGAATTTTTATAAATATCAATTAATAGCAACTGAGTACAGTTGAGTAGTATTTTAAATTATCCTGTAATTTTTTGCTAATCAGAATTCACCATATTTAAATTCTTCTTTTTTTTGCTATTTTTAGCATACTGTTCATCTTAACTTTAAATATTTTGTTTCATCATAACCATGTTATTCTAAATATACATTAGTGACACAATAAAGAAAATAAAAATTTGTGTTCAATATGTTCTGTGTTTGAAATATGTAGCATACAACAAAATTTCAGAACGTCTTAATGTGTTTGCATACAGTTTTAAACATATATTTGAAAGACAAAATAAATAAGGTATCTAATTTATTGATTTTTCTCCATTGTTTATGATTATTTTCCTCCCAGCTTAAGAGCAGCTCACAATGTCTGACTTTCTAGCCCTGAAATGTATTTATTTTATTTCTTTCAATTTAGGTAATAGTAAAAAAAGATTCCTTTACAAAAGCTCTAGGGTGCCCTGACAGTGACTTAAAAATTACAACTGCGTAAGACACCGAGCAATGTTCTTTTTAGAATGTGAACAGGAACAAATTAATTTTGCCAGCCAGTGAATCAGACACAACAAAGCTTCTTTTGTACTCTTGCTTCATCTCCAGGAATATACCGTTACCCTTCTCTAAAAACTTTCAAATTACACACCATTTGTTCTTTTGTGGCAAGAATGTGATTTAGCATTGTGCCTATGCATCACTTACACATTAAAATCTTAAGTTTAATGCATAGATTTATTGCTTTGGCAGACATGGTTCAGTTGAAATGTTAGAAAATACAGTTAAAAAGGGTGAAAAAATCAATTAAAACAAGTAAAGGTTATGAAGCAGCTTACGAAGCAGCTAAAATGTTATAAAGGAACTTGAGTCAATAAAATTAACCCAAGCATGTTTGGTTTTTTTTGTTCAAAGAGAGCCGTTAGTTTAGAAAAGTTAGTAACAAAGTGGTAACAAAAATGTTAGTATAACCAGTTTATGCATGTGTGTTCTCGCATATTTTAGTATATTCGCTAAGGCACACAGTATAGCCAAAATATGTTAGTTTGCATTTCTGCCATGTTTTATACACATTCTGTATTCTACTAAGTTTGTACTAACTCAGAGGTTAAATTTCTGGGGCCCTGATTCAAAACCTGCCATTAATGGAAGGACTCCCAGTGATTTCAGTGGGGATTGGATAGAGCCTTTGTTCTGATGGTTTGGTATTCTTATCATGTTTGTGTGAGGGCATTACCTGTAAAATAATATGTTGATAAGTATTTAAAATGATAGACTCAGGGTTTGGTTACAGAAATGTAAATCAGTTTCCTTTTATTAATTTGAGTGTTCACCATATTCACTTTTGAGTTCCCATTTTCTTCCCTTTAGTTACTCATGCTTCTTAGCAGCAGTATGTGCTGTTGTTGCAGGCACAGAGGGTGCCTGAGGCAAGCAACAGTGGTTCGTGCCCGGAGTGCTTGGTGCCAATGAACACACACCAGGGTGGAGAAGCAAGCAAAGTTTATTTGAGATCTCAAAGCGGTGCTGGGAGACTTAGCATGCCTCAGATCCAGCACCCCTACACAAGCGGCTTTTCCCTTTTTATAAGTTTTTTTTTCTCTTTCTTCTTTCTTCCCCCCCTCCTTCCTCCCCCTGTAGCAGTTACGTAAGCGCAGGTGCATTAAGTAATCTTGGCCACTGCAGCTCGTTAGTAAGTTTTCCTTCTGCAAGTTATCTTGTCCTTCTGCTAAAGGTGCACAGGCCTCATTATTTCTGCTTTAGACCAGTTAGAACTGTTGCAACTGATAACGGCTGTTACACCTGGCCTTTTAGGTCGATTAAAGTTCAAACATGGAGGGACTCTTGTCTGCTGAGGCCTAAAACCAGGAAGGCTCCATACCCTTGTAGCCTTCCACCCTCCCGAGTTACTTAGGGTTATGCTTAGTGACACCAACAATTCCCTCCTTTGAGAAGACTCAACAAACTTTTGGCTGAGTTTTCTCATACTTTGAGGACAAAAAGTGATTAAGCTCTAGGGGGCTGGAGTGCTTTACAACAAGCAAGCAAGAGGAGAGTAACGATACACAACACCACACCAGTGAGCAGGAGGCGAACAATGCCTTCCCTTATTCCCCCCAGGTTGGGTAGCCAGCCCCAGAGGGAATCAGAAATAGTGGATTCCCTTTCCTGGGCCTTCCAATGTTCAAAAGCCTGTTCGGCTGACAGGATGTGCTTGTTAATATCCTGTGCGTTTTCTGGGACATAAGTACAGCATTCATCCCCTATAAGGGCACACACCCCGCCCTGGGAAGCCACACTTCCACCCAGGAAGTGTCCACGTATGTCTCCATGATCACAGATCAGATGGTATTTCTGATGCGTCTGTAAGGGCAGTGGGCCAAGTCTGGTACTCAAGATCACTCTGAATGGCCATCAGCTGGTCATTCAGGAAGTCCCAAATTCCTAAACATACTAGATCCCACTGCAATGCCTTCCCAGCCTCAGTGATATTCAATACCATCTTTCCTTGGTGTAGTACTATATTACATCTGTTATTTAACTATTCTCAGGTACTTTCAAAAGGCATCAACATTAATAGCATGGGGGGGGGTTACATTATTAGTCACTCTCCAGGACACAGGGCGCAGCCTGTAGAATAAACCCCAAACTCCAATCAATACCACATTCCCAAGCATGGGTCCCACAAATGTCCTCCCGCCAATGTATAATTCTTTGTTTCTTCACCAGGGTCAGTTCTTAATGTCCTTTCTAGTCAGGAATTCCTGGACTTTGGCAATTTCAGTGGAGTGAGTGTTCCTTCTTCTTTCCCAAAACAGTCGTGGTTCAGCATCCTACAGGGGAGAGGTTACCAGCACATCACCCTGTAATGGTTTTGATTCTTCTAGAAAAATTCAAAGGCACAGTAGATCTGTCAGTGGACAAAGGAGAGGTTACTAGCACTTCACCTTGTACTTTTCCCCTGCTGTCCAGAAGGCACAGTGGAGCTAGAAGGAGAAATGGCTAATCATCAGTAGGAGAATTCTCCTGAGGTGGAGGGGTCTTTTTGCAGTGAGAATCATGGGTACAGGCAGTCAGTCTCTGGCACTTCACAGCGGTGTTAGTAGTCAGCAGGACTTAATAAGGGCCTTTCCAGCATGGAGCCAAAGCAGTCTTTCATTGGAGGACCTTTACATCAATCCAGTTTCCTGGTTCCAAGGAGTGGCAGTGCTGCTAGGGTCTTCGGGTAGCGCTTCCTTACCTGTGAGAAAAGAAACCTAACACATTTCATTACTGCCTGGCAGTGTTTTGCAGATCTCAAAGCTGCGTGGGTAAATTCAAGCCCTCCTTTTCCTGGTTGTCAGCCAGGTCTTGACTGTGAGCAGTGTCCTTGAATGGAGTCAGTGTCTTATCTATAGCTTTAGCTTGCTAGCTAATTATCTTTTTTCCCAGTTAACTCATTTTGGTTTTTGTCCTTTTTCCCTTCTTGGCTTCTTTTAACCTGCAAAGGAAACGTCCACTTTTCACTTATACACCTTTTTCCCAAAAATGAAGACATAAACATTGTCATTATACAGTACATTAGTCTTATTATTCAATATATGCCACATATACCCTTTTACTAAAATAACCTTATTACAGAACTTTGGAGCAACAAGCTAGAACAAGCACACCCACTTTGAGGAGTTCATTCAGTTCAACCTCTAGTCCAATAGCCTTCCACCATCCCCAGCCCCCTGGCGAGAAATCTGAGGTAGCCAGAAAGATCCCATGTACAATATGGGGAGTGGGTTAACTTTTCATGTCTTTGCTTCCAAAGACTGTTGGTATGCAAATTTTAACAACAATTTTTGCAATTAACAATTTGGCCCATGAAGTTTCTTTTTCTTACTTAAGGAAATGCATTAGACTTTAGTATATCACATTCTCCTGATTTATCCAAACACTTTGTATTTCAAGTTGAACAAAACAAGTATCTGCATTTTAATTTAACCTTTTTGTTTGATTTTAAACTAGACTATTCTATAAAAATATTAAACACAACAATTCCAGCCACAAGACAAATACCACAAGACAGAACATAGAACACAAAACATAATTCCTATTGTGCCAGTAAATGCATGGTACATTGAATGCTGTTCAGCTGGCATCAGTTTTCTCTGGTTATCTGAAAGACAAAAAAACAGAGGTCTACCCCTTCATGGGCAGACAATCATCACTTAAAATGTACAAACACCCTTCTTATCTTCAGGCAAAACAGAGAAATTACCCCATATTTTCTTGTATTTGTTTCATAGGCAGCCCAGGTTTTCAATTGCATAACACTGTATACATTCTTCAGCTAATTTAACTAAATTGTTCATAGCCAAATCAAATGATTGCATTCCAATAATTTCTTTGCCTGAATTTATTTACAAACATTTCACAGACACCAAGAACTTTCGTCTTTAGCATTTTTACAAAGTTCAACTGCTGTTCCGTCCAGCAACTACAGAGTTAACTTATCACTCTCCCTTAAATCACTTGCTTGTCTCCCAACAGCCACTTTTATCAACTTAACTCACCATTCCAAGTAAGTCCTGGGTATTTGAAATCCCCATGCTTACACTTACTGACTCCTTCCTTCCACTACACCCTCAAAGATTTTCCAACCCGTTTTCCAATCTCTTTGTCTGTTGCCTGCCTGCCTGGGCCCGATTCTGCTTTTCTTGCTGAACCGTCCCTCCCATGGGCACCAACTTGTTCCATTACCAGTTTAGCTAGGAGGGTGGGCTTCTCAACTAGCCCCCATCCCTCCTGGTCTCTTCCCTTAAAAATTCTTGCTCACAAGACTACCCAAGTCCTCCCTCCTGAGGCTTGTCACCTGGACAAAAACACATGGCCCATATAATCCAAACCCCTTTAGAAGGTTTACCCAGAGACCCATCCATCTGTCTGCTGACACTTAAACAGAAAAGAGAATTACACAGAGCAGAGGAACTTACAGTCTAAGCCAGGCTTTCCCACTTCTATACACTGACCGCTACAGGGGACAGGACAGAAGGATCTCAATTCGACCTCAGAGCTTCCTCGCACGCATGGCTTCCACTCCGAGGAATTACGAATGAGAGGTTCAGTTCTGCCCACACTCCTAACGCCCAAATGAACAGAGCAGAAAAACAACAGTAACCAGTTAAACGGAACAGAACCAGATAGCGTTTCCTTATCTTATTAGGGCTCACTTTTACTCATGCAGTTCTCAACATATAACACCAACAGTACCAAGCAAAGCAAACATAAAATAACAAGGGTAAAACAAATAGATGGTGTATATTCTGCAGGGCTCCCCCCTTCTTAATTGCTCACCAAACTGTGACAAATTTCTGTTACCAATCTATCCCTCGTGTCAGGTGATCAGACTGACACTACAGGATCATTGGGGGAAGAAAAAGAAAACACATCATATAACTGAATTTTTAAAGCTCCATTAATAAAATAATAAAACAATAACGGAGAGTGTTGGGAACGCTCCCACATCACTCAGGAAAACATTAATGCCCCAAGCCCAAAGCCCCTTTCATACTCACACACGTACGTCCAGACTGGCCACTTCTGTGTATAATGTTCAGAGAAGGGGGAGAGGTGGATGAGAGATTATCCTGTATATAGCTTGTCCAGAATTTCCAACATGCTTCCGCTCTTGGGAGGGCTGTTCTTTTACACCCTGGAATCTCCAGCAGCGTCTCTTTCAGAGATTCCAGTCCAGGTAGGCTGCCTGTGGCTTCTTTGATGTCACCAAGCCACACCAGCTCCGAGGTCACAAAGGCACACTCTTGGATCTTACTGGACAGTTAAGCTTTGCAAACGTAATCTCAGTTCTGTAACTTATATTGCCTTTGGTTCGCCTCTGTCAATTTTCCTTTTTCCACAGCCAGCTGGGGCCGAAAGCAGTTTTTCTTTGTACTTAGCATAGTCTGCGTTGATTCTTGATCTTGAACGCAGAGCAACTTTCTTTTTACCCCGGGGCCAAGCTGAATTTCAAATTAACCCGTTCCTTTCCTCAATAGACAAATTTGTTCACGCTGTGTCAAGGCTTTTTGGTGATTAAACGCTCCTCTTAGATGTATGATCTTATCTAGATTGAAGTAGTGGGCATTGTTTAGATGGATTTTCACTTGTGTAAATATTCCAATTCTCTAAATACCTGCAGGTTGTTGAACCATAATGTACATACATGTAATATGTGGGGGTACCCTTAGGGGGTGAGATGGAATGTTTAGACTGCCCCCCACCCATTTTCCACTTACACACACAGGGACGGTGCCCTGTCCACACTAGCGGCTCATAAACTAAGGATTTTTCCCTACAGGGTACTCACACAGGAGAGGCTAATGAGGATGGCCACGACCCTCCTACACCTCCCTTCAGCAAAGAGCGTCAGCTAGTCTCTGGGAGACGGCGCCGCTTACTCTGATTGCATCCAGTGAGATGATCAGACTGTCAGTAGCCCACACGGAAAGGAAAGGGGAAGGGAAGATGGGTATACACACTGCTAGACCCAGGCAGCTTCCTCACCAGACGATGCCAGGCCGAGTCAGCCCACCATGGGTCGGACCTCCTAAAGATCCACTAGGTACCAGGCTTGCGTTAGAATAGTCCTGGTCACGAGCTTTTGCTTCACAGGGTACTCTGGGCGTCTTCCGGTAACAGTCACTCACACTGGCCCCCAGTACCCTTCTGCATCTGATCTTTCTTTTTAGCTACAACAGGGAGAGAGTGCACTAGGACATAGGGTCTCCCCTTTCTAAACAGGTCCCTCCTTTGTCCCTGCACTATCCCTAACCTGCTTTTGAATCCTTGCACTCCACCAGACAGGGGGAAGAGCAGGAGCTACTGTGGGGGATTTTTACAAGAGCTCTCTATACAAACAGCTTCAGAAGCTACCCGTTCGCTGACAAAACAGGAGTAATTGGAGGATTGTGTTATAATTAACTGATCCTTCCGGTGGCCACCTTTTCTGGTCCTCTAGTTGATATTGAGGCCAGTCTACTGTACAGAACTTTTTAGTTTACTTGTAGTTAGTGGATCTGATCCAAACACTTCCCAGTTCACTAGAATGCCTTCTAAGGGTGTACACCATGCCCTGCCTGTACTCTGTCCCTGCCCCATATCCTAGGGTGACACTGGGCGTCCCCAGATCCTAACAGGCAAAAATCCAGACCACTGGACTGTTCCTACCTTATCCAAGGGACTGGTTCCTCACCGTCGCCCTCAACTGCTTCTCCACTACTCGAGCGCGTTGCACCGTTGTGCCCTCTGGGGTCGGTCGAACTGCATCTCCGCCGACGCCCCCGGTGAAGTCACCAGTGTGCGCTGGGCGTCGGTCGTCGCTGCGATCCGCCAGCCGCCAAGAGGGGTCCGAGAAAGGCTGATTTTAGCCTCGAGGCCCACCCAGGGACACCAAAACTGTGGCAGGCACAGAGGGTGCCCGAGGCAAGCAACAGTGGTTCGTGCCCGGAGTGCTTGGCGCCAATGAACACACACCAGGGTGGAGAAGCAAGCAAAGTTTATTTGAGATCTCAAAGCGGTGCTGGGAGACTTAGCATGCCTCAGATCCAGCACCCCTACACAAGCGGCTTTTCCCTTTTTATAAGTTTTTTTTCTCTTTCTTCTTTCTCCCCCCCCCCCCCCTCCTCCTCCTTCCTCCTCCTGGAGCAGTTACGTAAGCGCAGGTGCATTAAGTAATCTTGGCCACGGCAGCTTGTTAGTAAGTTTTCCTTCTGCAAGTTATCTTGTCCTTCTGCTAAAGGTGCACAGGCCTCATTATTTCTGCTTTAGACCAGTTAGAACTGTTGCAACTGATAACGGCTGTTACACCTGGCCTTTTAGGTCGATTAAAGTTCAAACATGGAGGGACTCTTATCTGCTGAGGCCTAAAACCAGGAATGCTCCATACCCTTGTGGCCTTCCACCCTCCCAAGTTACTTAGGGTTATGCTTAGTGACACCAACACTGTGATGCTTGTGGAGAACTGGGGAACGTATCAGTTATTTTTATGAAAAATTGTGTGACTCAGTTTTCCCTCTCACATTGAATTGTTACCTGCTAGATGTAAAGAGGTTGATTTCTTTCTTGACACAAGACAAGCAATGTGGTGACTGTGGAGAGGTCATGTAAGCACGAATGAGCTATCAGGAACTGGGAACCTGGGAAGTAAGCTATAGAATCATAGGCTATTCAAAGACCATTGTATCAACTTTATAAGTATTATATGATCTATATGGGCTAGGGGGAGTGGCCTGAGTTTCCTGCAGGAACTAAAGTCACTGGGAGAGAAATTGCATAGACTTGTTATGTCTGGTTAGAGAAGCTTGGCAAACAAAGGACTGACAAATTTTATGTGACCAAGTTGATATAGGAGAATATACAGAAGATGGTAAGCTAAGACCTGTATGTAAGCTGTTTATTGTTTTCAAAATACATTTTCTCTGCAATACTTTTGTTCTTAATAAATCTTTGCTTTACGAAGATTGGCTGGTCACTGTTTAAATCGGTCATTGTCCCTGAGAGAACTGGATTGCAGTTACTGAACTAAATTCAGACTTGGTAAGGTGACCACACTGAATTGTAGGAGAAATTGCAGCCTAAATCCCCAGCCTAGAGGAAAAGAATAATGGGAATCTGCCCTGAGAAAGGCGATGGCTAAAGATCCGAAACCTAAGTGGGGTCCCCTCAAAAAGGACTACAGAGAGCTCAGAGGTGCAGTTACTTTAGTAATTGTGACATCCCTATCAATGACTCGCTGTCTGCTCAGTTTTTTATAGCATTTATTGTACTTCAGAAAAACCAACTCTTCAGAAACATCTTACTAAGAACTTTTAGCAATGAAATACTTGTATTCAGCAGGAATTGTCATGCATTAGGTTACCATTGCTCTTGAGAATAATGTGCACTTTTCCAGACTATAGTGAAACTTCTGCTCTGCATCTAAATGAAACATGACATTTATTGAAGGTGACAATTATTTTTATATTTATTTTCAGAATACATCTAAGAACATCATCTATTTGTGCCCAGAACTCTCTCTTCAGTTTTACTTTTCTAGAGAATCTCTTTTCTCTCTTCCATGTACATAAATAATTATTATTGACTATACTCCAGAAATCATTCAAGATCATTACTGTTGTTTGTGGGTTTAAAATAAGAAGTTTAGTGAAAACTATTTAAAAGTCTTAAGTATTCTTTTCTCTTATGGTATTGCCTCTGTTCCATCAATGACAGCCAGCCTTGGTTGTCCATCTATCTGTTTCATTGTTTAACATCTCCATACTTTCTCCATGTCTCCTCTCATGCATGGAATGTTCTCCTTGAACTAATGTGCAAGGACTTACTCTCCTTCAAGCCTCTCCTTAACATCCAGCACTATTGTGATTCCTCTAAGAAATTGACTAGCTAACAATGTCTGTGTTGAGTGGAAGGTGAGCATATTTGATAGTATTTTTTCTTTTGTATATAAAAAACAAAAGATTTGTGTTTGCATAGCTAGCCTATGTAACTTCGTGATCATGTTAACATTATCCTTGTATTCCCTCCCTCCCTCCCTCCTTCTGTATGGTTTGTTACACATACTAACTTTTGTTTCAAATTAGAATGTAAGCCTTGCAAAGTGAGGACTGTCTCTTGCTAAGACTTTTTTTCTTTTTTGACTGATCCTAACTGAAACCTTTGGGCATTCCCATGATACAAATAATAAAGGCAGTTCAGGTTGCCGTGTCAGTTTAGTCCTTGCCCTACTTTTTAAATGGTGCTAGAGTTAGGGAGATTTGTTTACAGCTTTTTAGATCAAATCCTAAATTATATGACCCAATTATCGGGTCCTAATTTAACAATGATAACAAGCAAGTGGTAATCTCACTTTCTCAAACAGGTTTTCATAGGTTTCTACCAACCTTTAAATTAGTCAACTCCAGTGCAGCATATAGCACTCACTGTTTGTTTCTTTTTACATATGGTAAGGGAAGGTTTCAGCAGTCCTTGCCTAGAGGAACAGCAGGTCATATTGCTGAATCACCTGCCTGAGTAGCTTCCCCAGTGAGGAACTTACTGCTGGGAACCTCGAGTCTCAATTTGCTCAGGTCTTATCACTAATGAATAGGTCATATCAATTTCACTCTTCCCATCTTTTCTCTTTCCTGCGATATCCACCATTAATCATAACTCTGGGAGAGTGTGTTCTTCCAGCTGTGATGTATGTCCAGCACCCTTATTTGGCTAGCGCTTATGCCAGTCAGCAGCATGCTGCTCCTGTCTAGATCAGCAGCAGATGTATATTCTACTGTCTCTCCTCTAAGGCTTATCTCATGAAATTCTGCTCTTGTTTTGTCAGAAATGCTGCAGCAGTGGGTTCACCAAGTAGCATCTCTACTCCCCCCGCTTGTAGCACTGTCCAGCTCAATCTGCGGAGATGCTTGTTTCAAATATTTAAATTAATGCATGTCAGTTTTTATATTGGCATATAAAGAGTATATGAAACCTGTCTTGGCTTATTAAAACTGTTTTCAGTATTGGCAAATAATTGAGACGTTATTTGTTAGTCTTTCATGGAAGCAAAGTATAAAGGATTGCACCTGAACAGCGAAGAAAAATGTTATTTTGTTCTATTTGAGTTATTTCTAACAAAACCTTCAGGCCTGCTTCCTTACCACAGTCAAATATTAACAGTTAATGTGACACCTAATAAATGCACTTCTACCAAGTTAATAAAGAAAACATACAATTGGATGAATACCATAGTTTTATTAGCTGCCAATTGTAGCCAGAAACATGAGCAGTGAACTGTGGCACTTAAAATAAATTGGAATGTTATAAATACTATTTAAGAAATAATTACAGTCCCAGCAATGATGATCCATGAATAGTATAGATCACTTATTCACTTCTTCATATCATTTTTAACTTCATAAGTGTAAAATAAGATTTTGGTATTTAATCATATCTATTAGTTTGAAGATCTTGCTAGGCGGTAATTAGTTGCAGTCCAAACCATAAACATTCTCTTTGCATTGCTCCCAGCATTTTTTGCAAAGTGAATTTCTATTTCTATACTGTTCCTGGTACAAGTATGGGGTGGGATGTGTGCTCCCTTTCGGTCCTAGCAAAATGACCGTGTATTAACATTAAGGAGCTCTTCATAGCGGAAGGGCTTCCTCACCTTCTGGGTGCAGGGCCAAATCATTGCTTTAGAGGCATGTACAGAAAGAGTCAGTTTCTGCAGCGTAGATCCTTCCAGCCAGTGATTTGGAGGTCAGTGCACACCTTTGTTTGACATTTTTAGAAACTGTGTTGAACACAGTTCTCAGGACTGTGGTCTAAGAGGAGTCACACACCCTCTATACCACCCGTTCCCAGCATTCCTGCATAAGCCTAAACCTGCCTATGGTTCTCCTGGGACTCTGTTAATTACAGTCTAGATTTCAGATTGGTGAGCTCCTCACAGACAGAAAGAAAGATCTTAGTCCTCCCTTATAAAGTAATTTTCTTTGAGGGAAACTAGTTGTCTGGAAGCTCCACCAGGGTATAAATGTCTATACCTGCAGTTAATGTATCTACAGGTATGTTTCAGGATGATTATTATTTTTTTTGAGTTAATGTTTGTTTGAGGCTAAGAAACTTTGATCAGAGGTTTGCTCAAAAAGAGGAGTCTGCCAGGATGAGGGGTTTTGCTGAGTGCTAAAACTGGGAAACCAGCGAATGGAGCTATCTTGTAACAATATAATGAGGAGCAACAGCCAGATTCCAGTACATAAAAGAATTCCTGTTCTCTAGCATGGGTTATTGCTTTTTCAGATTGTCAGTGGCATAAAGACCCCTCAGCCACTGCAAGATGGTGCCTTACCCTGGTGCTAGTTATGCATCCATGTTCCAGTGTTAAGGAGCAAATAATGGCATGCTGAACATAAACTGCAACTTGTTTTTGACAGAAGTACTAGGTTTCACAGGCTGGGAAGATGTTCCATAGT
The DNA here is from genome assembly GCF_025201925.1 of Gopherus flavomarginatus. Classification (NCBI taxonomy): domain Eukaryota; kingdom Metazoa; phylum Chordata; order Testudines; family Testudinidae; genus Gopherus; species Gopherus flavomarginatus. The sequence continues at coordinate 156,392,138 of NC_066620.1, read as the reverse complement.
ATAGGCAGAAAAAACATCAGAATTACATTCAAAAGTGTTCTTGAAACGCCTGCTGCAAAAGAACATAATGTTCTTGCACATTCTTTTCAGTATCTCAATATTAATTGGTATAGGAACCTAATGTAACAATGTCACCCCAATGCCAGTTGATAGCAGATGTGAGTCAAAAGACCTTGCAGGTCACTTCACCATTGAGCAGAAATCAGTGATGTGGAGTCTGGATATCGTCTTAGTGCAACTTGTTGATTTTATGCTATGGGAAGTCCTTGAATAAAAGTGGTCAGAAGTTGCATGCAGACAGTTCAGGAGCTGCCGCCAATTATATGTAATATAACAGTAATAACTCTGAATAGAATAAGGCTAAATTACAAACAGCTTCGGGTAGTTAGTTCTGAGAGTGGGGGTGAAGCTGGAAATAAAAGAAGACGTTCAGTTCAATGAGTGTGGTCATCTTGGCATTTGTGTAAATTCCAGTTTTTTCAAGGGTTTGGAAAAAAACTATCACTCCTTTTACGTAATTATATTGTACTTGTACCATTTAACTTTATGAAAAGAATGTCATACCTAAACTCGTGTTGGGTTAGTATAAACGTAAAACAAGAAAAGCTTTCTTGCTGCAGAATGATCCCTGTCCTTCAGTCACTAATTTCTCAAAGGAGTGTGATAAAGAGACGCAGGAGGAACACTCAGAAAGACTAGATAATTGACTGAGATTCAAAACTGCTTACAAACATAAATATTATACAGCCAGCATAACAGCAATTGCACTGTGTGTAGAATCTTAATATGCTTCTTTATATGAGATAGATCTTTGTTATAAGCTCATTTTATTGATTAAACTGTTGTAATTTGTTTTCAGTATGAATCATGGCATACTTTTGCATTAATAAACTTGTTTCACATACCGTATTGTCTTGTCTTGATATGTTGCTAAGTACATTTCTGAAATAGCTAAAATAAATTGTTCTGCAGAGCAACTATATTAAATTAAAAATCCCTGTAAGCATAGTACTATTTTGTGTCATTAGCCTTTCATCAATTAGTTTAGCAAGTTTATGTAAGCGCTTGTAAATTTAAATTTGAAGAGATTATTAGTTGTAATTTTATCTGTAATTGTGGTATATGATTATTTTGTTTCATACTTGAGCAGGTTTAATTTGTTCCTGAAGACAAATTTAATTTATTGTCATTTGACAAGTACAGAAAACAGATCTTGAGCTAGTATACTTAAATGCAAAGCAACTGTATTAAGATATCATTAAGATTATGAGATATACCCGTAAAGTAAGAAATTCTGAGTTAGGGAGATTTGGCTTATTGTGATGATCTCATCTCAAGGGGGAAAAAGTGGTAGAAATAAGTAGTTTTAGATACGGGCAACAAAAATAATTAGAGGCATCAAAAGGCTTCCTTATTGGCTGAGATTGAAAAGATTGGGATTGATCATTTAAAGACGAGACAGATAAGAGGGTTATTGATGGAAATATACTAACAGTGAATGGTATAGAGAAAATAAATTGGACACTCCTATTAACCCTTTTTCATGATAGAAGAGCTAGGGGGCATTCATTGAAATGGAGACACAGCAAATTTACTCTGATAAAAGGATATTTTTCTTTGAACAAACCACCTGGCAGATTCTCAGTTTCAGATCACTCACATGAGATTGGTTGAACGCACTAAGGGCAACAGTAGCAGGACGGAGCATTTGCCATTTCCCCTACTGGTGGTAGTGCACCAGCTGTTGGACTTAAAAACTGCCTCTGAAACTTCCCAGTAAATCTCTCTGTAATGGCACTTGGTAAAAATGCTCTGTAAAGGAGCTAATCCTTTGCAGTCGCTGCTCTTCTTTTCTGCTTCATCTTTCCTCCCTGGATTGCTCAGATAAATCAGGTATCTTTTCTAGTAAAAGTCCCTTTCCTCCAATTGGATCCAGGTATGTTTTACATTATTTTAGTGAGGTTTTTTGCCTTGGGCACTTTGACTGGTTTTTAGATGCTTCACTTTCGTGCCTATTTTTCTCTCTGGTTTCCTTGTTCAGGTTTTTGTTAATGCTTCAGTACCTTATCTCCGTGATTCAGGTCCCACTTCATTGCTTTTTGTTAGTCGGAGAGCCTGCTTTGGAACTTCATTGCCTCTATTTGCAGTACTTCTGTTGCTGCCTCAGTGCCTATATTTTTTGGTGCTTTGATGCCTGCATTATCACTCTTGACTTTTTATATTGCTTTTTATGCCATGCGTTTCATTTTATTAGCTGTTCTGATTATTATTCCTCATGGGTGTTTAACCTTATTACAACCAGTAATTTATGAGGTGTCAACTGGAGTCTAGCAAGGCAGCTTTGTGTTTCTTAATTTTGATGGGGTTTGACTTTGTTTAATCCCTATCTGTTTAATTATTTATTTTATGGTAACTTCCTGTCACATTTTTCTTATGCTTTCAGCATTCAGCTGAAATCCTTCTGAAGACATAGGTGGTCTGTATTTTTAGCTTGATTTGTTAATATGAACTTTTATGTTATTGCAATTTTGCAATACTAATTTATTTTAATAGAGTGGCTTTAATCATGCTTAACAATTTAAGAAATCATGATAAATCAGTTCTACAATATCTGTCTAACAAAGCATAATGCATGAGCAGAAGACACTGTTCATGTGCAGTTAAAAGCATTGTAAAGAAAGCCTCAGTTATTTACACATCTACAAAGTTTAAGTATTTGCTATCTGTAATTTCACTGTTAATTATTGGATAGAATTACCTACTCAGAAGCAATGAGTATGGAGAGAATTGAGTAGCGCATATTTCTAATTTAGCACAGTTTTAATATCTTGGGTCTCTTGTTTTTGTAAGGCAAGAAGCAAGGATTTCTTTTAGTTAAGAATGCACTTTAGCAAAAGTAAACCACCTCCTCTTTTGTGAGATTCAGATACTATTTCGGCAGCAGCTCCAAGGCGGGGGAACAGAGGGGTCTCCATGCGCTGCTGCCTGCCGTCACCTCCCCCACAGCACCCATTGGCCACAGCTCAGGGCAGGGGCAGCGTGTGGAGACACGCCCCCCAGGGGCCACAGGGATCATGCCAGCCACTTCCAGAAGCAGAGAAGTGGGCAGGAAGCTGCCTTAGCTCTCTTATGCTGCCAATATGGTGGTGAGGGCTCCGGACCCTTTTAAATTGCCTGAGGGTGGCAGGGGGGGTTAGGGGTGGTCGCTCCAGGGGTGGCATATGGGGGCAGCAGGGAGGTCTGGGGGAGAGACCCAGTTCTGAACTTTGCTGGAGCCGGACCCCATGGTCTCATATTGGTGGAGCATGGGTACCAGTGGCACCATACAACTTGCCACCCCTGCCTGTATACTGGACTACATTGTCTCTCGAATGTGTGCTTCAGAAATACACCGAGTATTCCAGTAGTAGTCAGACTAATACAGTATACACTCCCTGCTCATACGTGATATGCCACTATTTATACATCCAGTTTATCATCCTGATCTTTTGTTTGAGTAACTTCCAGATTTGTAGACCATCTGGCAAGAAAACTAGGTATTTTGCAGATGTGAGTTTCATTTTTGAAGTTTACAAGTAGCACATATCTGATCATGTAGGGTGAGACAATCCTTTATGTAGCTTGGGATCACTCCATGGAAGGCTTTGAAGATAAGTACCAAAACCTTGAGCTTGACCTCATATTCAGTGGAGAAATAGTAAAGAAAGGGGAGCCTGGAGGTGCTAGCTCTCTGTGGTCTGTGTTGCTGAATAGAGGGGCTGCTGTGTTCTGAACCAGTTGTACCTTTTTTGTATGGTTGGCAGTTGATGTAGAACATGATGTTGGTTTGATGACTGTCTTAAAATACCAGCTCTCTGAAGTTCATTACTGCATTCAGGATCCCCCTTCTCATCAGAATGTTGATGTGCAGTTGTTAATGGACAGACAACATTCGCTAGTTTTGATGTTGTTCTGCATGGGATCATCAGTCGAGTTTGGATACCGCAGTCCATTGCTACCTTCTAAGTTCCAGGGGGGCAGTGGGAAAGAGAGAGAGAGTGTAGCAGCCAACAGATATAAAACAGTCAACACACATTTTATCTTCCTCTGTTGATAGAATCAGATCATTAACACCAGTATGCTTTTCTTACCATACACAAACCTTGAACCTGACTGAGCCAGGTCAAAGAAATCAGAGGACCTCAAATTCTAAAGGAGTTGCTTCATCACAACCTTCTCAATTAATTTGCCACAGAGCTGGAGATTTGTCAGAAGTTGATAACCATTTGTTTAAGCTAAGACTGTGTAAGGCTCATAGAATATGGCCCTTTATTATATTAATTTATATTATTTTTTAATTCTTTATTCTCTTACCAATAATATTTTAACTTACTAAAAGTGGAGGAATTCTAAATATCTATTTTTTGCTACATAATGCTGTCTAATTTTTGCATATCTCTCAGCTTGGATAATGAAGAAAGGTTCTAGTTTTAATCCTCGTTCAAGTTAATTTTGCTTTCTCTGACACTAGCATGATGATGCAGTCTTCACATATCATTACAGTAGGATGGTTCCAATGGTAGCCCTGGCAGAGATTTGCACATTGTTCTCTCCTAAGGAGTGGCAAGGGAGTTCCTGTGCTTCCCAGGAGCTGTGGAATGCCTCCCGGAATTGGGGGCTGTGTGTGGCTGTGTGCCACTGCCTTTCTGTGTCAGTGCACATTGTTGTTCAAAAATACCATGAAAGCTCATTTAGCCCTGTCTTTCTACAACACTATGTTTATGTGAAAAAATTGAAAACACTTAGAAGTTTCTCTTTGAGATGTAGAAGATCTATAATGAAACTATTAATGGCAAACTAAACTTGTAGGAGAAACCCTACTCTGTCACAGTCAGACCATTTTAGTTTATAGAAAGTCCAGAAAAGACATTAGAAACAAATCTATTGACTTTTCCATCAATGTCATGTTGAAGTAGAAGGAGTAATTGCATCCAAAATTAAGCTTTCCAGCATGTTTTAATCTTTCAGATGTACCAATTTATTGTATTCCATACCTCATAGGCTTTGCAATCAAATATTCTGTTCTTATAATTTTTCATTTTTCACAGATTTCGACTAAACTGCTAAGTCATTTTAACTCTGTTGAATCCTAATATTCTATTCAGAATTTGATTTTTCACACATTCAGGCTTTTATTCTTCAGAGACTTACACCTTGTGTAACTTTTGCATAAACTAAACAAGAAAAGCAGCACAGCTTGATTTTCTTCTCTATTTTACATGAAATTATATATTTGCACCATACCCCTTTACGTTTCCCACTGAAATCCAGTATTCGGTATTAGTATCAGAAACTTGTTAGAAAATAATGGCTGTTTGGTGGATTATACTCAATATGTAGGGCCTTGCTGGGTTGTTTTCTTTAGGAGGAGAAGTTTATTATCATGTTTTGTGCAATTTTGTGAAAAGAATGTACACAGAGTTCTGTTTCCCTGAACGCAGCAGGAACCCACAACAGCAGGCAGTCTCACTGCTCAGAAATACAAGCCTGCGTTTTCAGCCAGTCCTGTGCCAAGGAGCTTTGTCACTGTTGCCTCTCCTGAGGTCATGATTGCTTTTCTTTCTGTCTGTGGGCTCTCTTGACTTTCTGATTGTTTTTTTGCTCCTCACTTGCACACAGGCACACACACAGCTCCAACCAATCAGTGCACCAGCCCCTCCATTTGCAATCAGTCTCTAGGGAACCTCTCTTATTCTCTCTCTGTGAGTGCTTGCTCAGGTCTTCCTTTGTAACCCAGTGCCTTGGGCAATGGTTTCTGATGTTTCAGGCTGAATGAAAGGTGGGTAGCAAATCTATCAGTTTTAAGGAGGTCTGTGATTTCTTCTAGATGTAAGACTGTCATTAAAACCTTCCAGTATAACAAGCACTTTAGCAGCTTATTAAGTGGAAAATGTTCAAAAGAAGTGAGGACACAAATACATTACAATTAGATAACATTCTCTTTTATGAAATGTGCTATCAATGCTTGACCCATTAATGGTTCTATCCGTTTCTTGAAAGATATTGGGAAAAATAAAGTCCTATGTTCCAAATTATGCTGTAAATTTTACTGGTGCAACCATGTTGATTTGGTGAAGTTTCATTACTTTGATTGAAAGAATTTGAGTCAGATTAACCTTTGGAGGGAGTGCAGGAATATTTCAAGAAGAAATCCCTGGAAGAAATTGATAGTGGCTGGGGCACGGATACATTGATAGTGGCTGGGATATAGCGGTATTATTACTTCTCTGAGACCATAAATGGTATTTTTCAATCAGACTGAATCCTTGCTCTTGTGAATAGGTTTTAAAATATTACAATATATCCAACCTCTAAAAATTAAGTATGCACGTACTAAGAATCAGCTATTCTAGATGAGCAAGTACAGCACTCAGAATGGTACTCAGCATATTTGTTAGATGACCTGCCATTTAGTGGCAGCTTCACACTAGCAAGAAGTTGGGCCTCAAAAGGGTTAATTCCCTAAGGAAATACTGTTTCCCTACTGTCTGCCAATGAGTATGGAGCAGAACTTGTTTGTGATCCTAAAAGCCTCTTTATGCCAACTGGCAAAGGGTACACACAGCACATTGTTGTCAGAGTGTTTAGTCAAACAGTGTCTTGTAAGGTATCATACAACAACTGATGACAAGCTGGTCATAATATCATTGTGTGATGTATGTGCAGTTGTCTATAAAGAGTTATTTATGTGTCTTGGAAATACGTTATGTTTTAGAGGTAGTGAATAGATCAAGCCTGCCTTAGATAAAGGAATGTGGATTTACCTGTCTGCTTGGCTCAATTACAAGCAGAGGACAATGAAAGTTTGTTTACGTGTAAGATAAACAAAGCAATCGAGCTAACAAGCAGTGGAGGAAAGAGCCTGGTGAACACACTTGGGGACACACTGGAGTCTAACCCCTCATGAGCAGAGGCTCCAATTTTCTATTGCACCATGGGATGCTTGACCCCCTGCAGTGTTTCAGGCCTCTCCCCAACTCCACCTCTTCCCTGCCTCTTCCTCGCCCCACCCCACCCACACCCTGTTCCACTTCCTCACCCCGAGTGCATCCTGCTCTTTCTCCTCTACCTCTCCCTCTACTGCATGCCATGGAACAGCTGATTGCAGCAAGTGGGAATAACCCACAGAGGGACCAAATGCACCAGTCACTAAGTTCCACTACCTCCAAGCAAAGAGTCTGCAGCTGCTCCCTCCGAAGCTCCCATTACTGTCTCTGTTCACAGCAAGATTCAAGAAAAACTTGTTTAAAATAGAGCTCTTGTCAAGAACAACCACCTTCAATCCCTTCCCAGGACACTTGACTATAAAGGAGAAACAGCAGACCCCCCTGCAACCCTTTCTTCACTTCCTCAGAGCCAGCAGCTGGGGAGGGGAGGAGGAGAGGGTCACAGAGACATTCCACCATTTACAGGCCTGCCTTTCTTCTGTATGAGAAGAGTAAGGATTTCACTCTTAAACTTATTTAAAAACCCTGATGTTAAAGCTATTTACATTTTTACCCATTATCCCTGTTAACATGAGCATGTAGAAACTTTCTCAGATGAATTTACTTAGGGAGAGCAACATCTGAAGCATCATCAACCCTCCCTGTCTTGACCATATGAAAGCTCCTCCACTGAAACTTTATCGGGTAAGTGACCTACAGGACTTTAAGGAGAGGGATGGAAAAGCATACTGTGGTACCATCTCTTGCTGGCCCAGATTCTTGTGTATCCAATGATGCTTTTGAAGTAGCATTAACGCATTCTAGAGGGAACTGTGCTGCTTGAGGGGAACAACAGAACCGTCTTACAGGTCCAGCCTTCTGCAGACCCCCTTTTTCTCTCCCTATGCAGGATTACAGTTTCTGTCCTCTGTGGGCTTGCAAGAGTAGGGAGCTGTTCTCCCCTCCTCCCTCCTTCCCCCCCCCCATCCCACTGTCCAATCTGAGGGCACCCTAATTGAGAATTTCCATGAAATCAATCTTAGAGTTTCCTGGTCCTTTTGCTTCTTCCCCTAAGATCTCCATTGGAGTGAATAAACCAGCCCTAAATAAATTAAACCTTTTCAACTAGGAATATTCCTCAGTGGTTTCCTCTACTTTGGAGAGAAAGTATTTTAGCAGCCAGTTTTACACTATTTCAGCTTTTCTGTTATAAAATGTATTTCAAGCATCAGCTGTGAAGAATGATATTGATTTTTTTCTAGGCATACATCATACAAATAACATAATGGAATGTTAGATCTGACAGTTGAGGTTTTTGCATCGTAAAATAGAGGAAGATTGGTTTATACATTCTTAGACCTGTTACCACAGGGACATAAAAGCGGGCTCATACATTCACTTTAAGTATGCTTCTCTCTAAATGAGATTTCTTAGTGACTCATATTTTAGCTGTCTTTTAAAAGGATAATGCAGATTTTAATTTGTATTGTTAATCTTTTTGTTTCCTGGTCAGGTTGCTTCCAAGATGATTACTATTAGAATTACTATTCTGAAATGAAAGTCTTAATATGTTATTGCTAGTATATTTAATGTCCCACAATATATTCAGGAAATCGTATTAGAAATAAGAGTAATACTGCTTAAGAAGTTTAAGAATTTCATGTAATTCACAACATTGTTTTATATATTAGATATTAGTAATAGATGACCCTGCTTAATGACCTGGGGGAAATACAATCCACAGATGTGCTCTTCTTATATGTCTGTAGAAAGAGCATCTTTGCTTTTATGGGGTAGGATTTTAAAAGTGCCTGTTTCATTTGCTACCAAAAGTGTCTTCCAGTATTTGCCAAAATATTGTTACTTTATATATATGCTATTAGCACACTATTCTTACTCTTGGTCCTCAAGCCTCCAAAGTGAGACTGGCTGGAACTTCTGAAATTTTGTTGTCAAAATTTTGCTTAGATTTGTAATTGTGAAACACTCTGCTGCTACAGATTCATGTCTTGTGTGACTTTTTTCCTGGAATGGGCTGAAACTATCACAGATATATGAATTTAGAGGATGATTCTACTATCCTTATGCTAAATGAGTTTTACCTGACCCTGCAAGTAGTCCCTGTGAGGAGAAAGTACTACTCATTGTGGGTAAGGATGGCAGAATCAGGGCCTTAGTGCCCATTGAGTCAGATAAAATGTTTTACAGGGTTTCTGTACATTTTATAAAAATGAATGCTTGGAGATATGACATTTGTCTAAACACTGAAATGTAGAATTGATCACTTCAAATTTCCCTGGCAGGTGAATATAGTATTAGTATTGTTAATTAGGATTAGTGGCAACGATGTCAGACTGGACCAGATATAGAAATCTGAATTGAAAAAACAGAAAACAAAAAATGCATTCAATGGGGTTTGCTCTTAAAATAAATGCTAATTAGTAAAATAATAAATCCTGAAGCATGATAATTTGTAGGGTAATCTAACTGAAGACAATGGCTTTACAGTCAGAACAAGTAGACATCCTGTGTATTTCTTTCATGACTGCCTGTCTTGGCTATTTCTGAGGTACTTATCACCCTGGTATCTAAGCCCCAGACAACAATCAAGGATAGCAGTGAGCAGGCTATAAAGGGTATATTATATTCTCAATCTTTCCCCGCCCGTGCCCTCCCCAACACTGTTTCAAGTATTTTTGTTTGTTTTTGTAAGTTTTAATAATCCAGATAAATATTCACATGCCTTTGAAACATTATTAGAAAACATTCCCTGTTGCTTTAAAATGAGAAGTTCAGGTAACTTGTGTCTTAACAGCGCTGTAAAAAGTCAGTTTGTAGTGTCTTTATAACTGCCACATATTGATAAGGAGACTGAAATAATTTCTGAAAGAAAAAACAATGGTATTGGGGTGAAAGTCCCCTGGAAGGAAAAATAAACATTGGCCATATGAATGGTAGAGAAAATGATCACTATCTACATAAAAACATAAGAACGGCCGTACCGGGTCAGACCAAAGGTCCATCTAGCCCAGTATCTGTCTACCGACGGTGGCCAATACCAGGTGCCCCAGAGGGAGTGAAGCTAACAGGCAATGATCAAGTGATCTCTCTCCTGCCATCCATCTCCATCCTCTGATGAACAGAGGCTAGGGACACCATTTTTTACTCTTCCTGGCTAATAGCCATTTATGGACTTAGCCACCATGAATTTATTCAGTTCCCTTTTAAACATTGTTATAGTCCCAGCCTTCACAACCTCCTCAGGTAAGGAGTTCCACAAGTTAACTGTGCTCTGTGTGAAGAAAACTTCCTTTTATTTGTTTTAAACCTGCTACCTATTAATTTCATTTGGTGACCCCTAGTTCTTGTATTGTGGGAATAAGTAAATAACTTTTCCTTATCCACTTTCTCAACATCACTCATGATTTTATATACCTCTATCATATCCCCCTTTAGTCTCCTCTTTTCCAAGCTGAAGAGGCCTAGCCTCTTTAGTCTTTCCTTGTATGGGACCCTCTCCAAACCCCTAATCATTTTAGTTGCCCTTTTCTGAACCTTTTCTAGTGCTAGAATATCTCTTTTGAGATGAGGAGACCACATCTGTACACAATATTCGAGATGTGGGCGTACCATGGATTTATATAAGGGCAATAATATATTCTCAGTCTTATTCTCTATCCCCTTTATAATGATTCCTAACATCTTGTTTGCTTTTTTGACCGCCTCTGCACACTGCGTGGACATCTTCAGAGAACTATCCACGATGACGCCAAGATCTTTTTTCTGACTTCTTGTAGCTAAATTAGCCCTCATCATATTGTATGTATAGGTGGGGTTATTTTTTCTAATGTGCATTACTTTACATTTATCCACATTACATTTCATTTGCCATTTTGTTGCCCAATCACTTAGTTTTGTGAGATCTTTTTGAAGTTCTTCACAATCTGCTTTGGTCTTAACTATCTTGAGTAGTTTAGTTTCATCTCCAAACTTTGCCACCTCACTGTTTACCCCTTTCTCCAGATTATTTATGAATAAATTGAATAGGACTGGTCCTAGGACTGACCCTTGGGGAACACCACTAGTTACCCCTCTCCATTCTGAGAATTTACCATTAATTCCTACCCTTTGTTCCCTGTCTTTTAGCCAGTTCTCAATCCATGAAAGGAGCTTCCCTTTTATCCCATGACAGTTAATTTACGTAAGAGCCTTTGGTGAGGGACCTTGTCACCTACAAAAGCCAGTTCAGGTTTGGGAATCTCCCTAACATCCTCAACCGTGAAGACTGAAGCAAAGAATCCATTTAGTTTCTCCTCGATGACTTTATTGTCTTTAAGCGCACCTTTTGTATTTCGATCGTCAAGGGGCCACACTGGTTGTTTAGCAGGCTTCCTGCTTCTGATGTCCTTAAAAAACATTTTGTTATTACCTTTGGAGTTTTTGGCTAGGCGTTCTTCAAACTCCTCTTTGGCTTTTCTTATTACACTCTTGCACTTAAGCTGGCAGGGTTTGTGCTCCTTTTTATTTGCCTCACTAGGATTTGACTTCCACTTTTTAAAGGAAGTCTTTTTCTCTCTCACTGCTTCTTTTACATGGTTGTTAAGCCACGGTGACTCTTTTTTAGTTCTTTTATTGTGTTTCTTAATTTGGGGTATACATTGAAGTTGGGCCTCTATTATGGTGTCTTTAAAAAAGGCCCATGCAACTTTCAGGGATTTCACTTTAGTCACTGTTCCTTTTAACTTTTGTTTAATTAACCCCCTCATTTTTGTATAATTCCCCTTTTTGAAATTAAATACCACAGTGTTGGGCTGTTGAGGTGTTCTTCCCACCACAGTGATGTTGAATGCTATTGTATTATGGTCACTATTTCCAAGCGGTCCTGCTATAGTTACCTCTTGGACCAGCTCCTGTGCTCCACTCAGGATTAAATCTAGAGTTGCCTCTCCCCTTGTGGGTTCCCGTACCAGCTGCTCCATGAAGCAGTCATTTAAAGTATCGAGAAATTTCATCTCTGTATTTTGTCCTGAAGTGAAATTTCCCAGTCAATATGGGGATAATTGAAATCCCCCGCTATTATTGGATTTTTAATTTTGATAGCCTCTCTAATTTCCCTTAGCCTTTCATCATCACTATTACTGTCCTGATCAGGTGGTCGATAATAGATCCCTAATGTTATATTTTTATTAGAGCATGACATTTCTATCCATAGCGATTCTATGGAACATGTGGATTCGCTTAAGATTTTTACTTCATTTGAATCTACATTTTCTTTCACATATAGTGCCACTCCTCCCCCTGCACAACCTGTTCTGTCCTTCCGATATATTTTGTACCCCGGAATGATTGTGTCCCATTGATTGCTCTCAGTCCACCAGGTTTCTGTGATGCCTATTATATCAATATCCTCCTTTATCATAAGGCACTCTAGTTCACCCATCTTCTTATTTAGACTTCTAGCATTTGTGTACAAGCACTTTAAAAACTTGTCCTTGTTTATTTGTCTGCCCTTTTCTGATGTGCCAGTTTCTTTTTTATGTGACTGTTTATCATCTGATCGGCCCTTACATTATCCTCTTCCGTCCTTTGTTCCTGACTATAACCTGGAGATTCTCTATCATCAGAGAAGAGAAGTCTGTGTCCGATCCACGTGCTCCTCTGCAGCAGTCTGAAGAAACAAATGGTCATTCTCAGATCATTTCCAGTATTCTCTGAATTAGACTTGGCGGAAGAAGAGAGAATCTAATACGCCTCCTAGATGTACATTATTGTAGAAGGGAAAGAAAGAATAACTTCCTGACCACTGTGACAATCAGTTTACCCCTGAAACATGATACGTACAACATGTACACCTGGAGGCATTCTGTGCCAAAAATTTTAAAATTCTGTGCACAATATTTTAAAATTCTGCAAACTTCTGCAGATTTTATTTGTCAAAATAACACCATATAATCATGTCATTTTCAATTATTTTGGTAATTTATTAAAATACCTGTCAGCAAAAGGGACGGCTCCAGACCCCAGCACGCCAAGCGCATGCTTGGGGCGGCATGCTGCAGGGGACGCTCTGCCAGTCGCCGGGAGGGTGGCAAGTGGCTCCAGTGGACCTCCAGCAGGCGTGCCTGCAGAGGGTTTGCTGGTCCCACGGCTCCGGTGGACCTCCCGCAGGCGTGCCTGTGGAGGGTCTGCTGGTCCCGCGCAGCTTTGGTGGAGCCGCGGGACCAGCGCACCCTCTGCAAGCACGCCTGTGGGAGGTCCACCGGAGCCATGGGACCGGCGACCGGCAGAGCGCCTCCCGCAGCATGCCGCCCTGCTTGGGGTGGCGAAATGTCTAGAGCCGCCTCTGATCAGCAAGTATGTCTGTAACACAATACAGACACACATAAATTTTCCCCCGGGAATAGAGAGTTAAACAAACCACTATGATAACCCAGTTCCTGTTTCTCTGACCTCTTACTCCCCCAGAGCCTAGCTGTGGGGGAGCAAACACCCACAACCCCTCCCCACTGATCCCAACTGCAGGTCCCCCCCAGCCCAGATAGCCATCCCCACCCCCATGAGCGCAGCAGCGGGGACCTCATCCCAGATATCTGCACCCCATCACCTCTCAGAGCCCAGCTGCTTGGCCCCTCCCTTGCCCACACACCCATCCCTCTTCCCCCACAGAGCCCAGGGATCGAGAAGGAGAAACTACCTGATGCTCAGTTCCAGGTTTGCGGAGTTTCCTGTGTCCTGCTCTCTCCTTCCCTCAGGGCATGCTTGGAACTGCAGCTGCCAGGCTGTGTTCCCTGTAAGCTGCGTGCGTGGGTGACTGTGCAGGAGAGATTTAAGTGCTCCCCAGCTGATAGCAGAGCATGCACAGCCAGCAGCATGTGTTCAGGTGCCCTTCCCCCCCCATGTTGTTCCATCCTGCAGCTGCTCCCGGGCCCCTTCTGCTGGCTGTGCAGAGTGGGGATGGAGGGTGGGGAAGGGTGGAGGGTGCTGATGTCAGGGTGTCCCCCTCCCTCCAACCCTGTACGCCATCTCCCCAGAGCAGGGCAGGGGGGACAGCCTGGCTCAGGATGACTTGGAGCTGCTGAGATCTGAATGGTGAGTGACTGAATGCCTTTCTTAAGGAGACATTGCGCTGTTTCTGAGACTTCCCTAGCAGCCAGCTCACATTGTGTGTGTGTGTGTGTGTCTCTCTCTCTCTCTCTCTCTGTCACACACACACACACAGAGAGTCTGTGTCTCACACACTTACCTCCCAAAACATACTTGTGTTGTTATTACTTCTTGGAACTTCCTGCAATGCACATATATTCTCTAATTTTATTCTTTCAAAGTGTTGTTTTAGTGTTTATTAGGGATGGTCTAGACAATATTTGGTCCTGCCATGAGGGCAGAGGACTGGACTCGATGACCTCTCGAGGTCCCTTCCAGTCCTGGAATCTATGAGTCTATGAGTGTTTTCACTGGTCTATGGATTTCATAATTTTTATTTCTCTTACACTTAACTGTAATTCTTTGAGTAGTGAGTTCTAAAATGCTTAACCTCTCCTGGCTGGAGTAATTATCCCTGTGATAACTTTTAAAAAATATATATTATATCTAGATTTTTTGTTTCTGCTAATGGCACACATAGGCACATACCTCGGTGCACATAATATTTATTCCACACAGGGATGGAAAAAATTAGAGGGAACATTGCTTCCAGGAACCCTTTTCCTCCCTCTCTTTCTCCCCAGCAGTATCTTCTGTGTGCAAGCTGGACTCTGCTGAGTCTAGTGGCCCCTACCGGTGACTAGCAGCACTGCAGCCTATTTCTGTGGGGGACAGGAAATTCTGCACATGCGTTAATTTCTGCAAAATTCTGTGTTGCGCAGTAGTGAAGAATTCCCCCAGAAGTGAAATGGTAGGTTGGTTGTTTTTTTATAGTATACAAAAAATTGCTAGGCACAGAACAAAATGTCCTTCCAGGCATTCCCTGCATAGCTAATAAAGGCGCATTGTTCAGCTTCTGAAATCCTAAATGCAAAATCCAACAGTCGGGCATCATTTATTTGAGATACTCTTAAGTTTTCACAAACACTGTGGTTCACACACCAAACTGGATTCTTTTGAATATATACCCCAGGTTATTCACCTGTCATATGGTCAATATTCTTCATTTTAGTAAGTAATTCAGAACTGGTTTAGTACTTGCAAAAGGTGCAGTTTTTCATTGCTGACTGAAAGGATTGACTTGCATGTAGCAATCTAAGTTTGTGATGGTAAGCAGGAAGAAAGATTCATGGTCAGAAAGAGGGTAGCAATTCCACTGACTACTATTGAATGGGGGGAGATGAGCCTTGCATAACATTTACAGTAAGCTTGTCAATAGGAAGAGTTTTTAGACCATTCATTAAGAAATAAGGTTGGGATTTTCAAAGGAACCAAGTGGATTTTAATGAGAGTTAGGTACTTAACTCTCTTAGGTTCCTTTGAAAATCCCACCCTAAACAAAGAGAATATATTAATAGAAATGTGTATTGCCACCCTGTGATCAGAAATGGGATTGCAGAGAATCTGATAAACAGACATTTCTTTTTGGAATACGGCTATTTTTGAGTGCATCTGAATTAAGAAGCATCAATGGGCATGCAGTAGTAAAGTCTAGAAAGGGAAAAATGCTTTACGTGCCAACACTGTAAGTCACATAGGATATTTTTTCTGTACCCTGGTTGAATGACCTAACCTTTATAAACTACTGCTGCCTGAAATGTATTTCATTTTCTCATGTAGCTAATTTTATTTTGTGATTTTTACATGAATTTTGACTTATTTTTCACAAACATTCTTTAGAACAAAATTTTCCTCACAACAAGGTTGAAACATGAATTACAAGGTTCTGTGAACAGAATCTGTCCAAACATCTAATTTTATGAGATGAAATAAGAAAAAATGAAGATTTAGGAAAGAAGTAAGGGTTGATAATCAACTTTCTGAAGAAATTACATTCACTTAATTATCTGGCTTAAAATCCGATTTATTTGTTAAGTCAGGGAGCAAAAAAGAAATTTCTCTGGCACTGATGAGCTGTTTTGAGTCAGAGTTCTAAATAAAGAAAAATAGATAAGAACCTTCAGTTCTAGTAAAGAGCCTTTGTTCTTTTATACAATATATATTATACTTCAAACAACTCCTCTTGCTTCAGCAAGGCATTCTTCTGAGTGGTTTTCTTTGTATCATAGTTTGTTAGTCTTAGTATAGTTGTAGTGTATGTAGTGTATATATTGCAAATAGTACTAGTATAGTTAGAACCCTGCCCCTTATCGTCGAGGGGCATCCATTGCCCGTGGAGTCAGGCATGCCCCAGTCTCTAGGCTTCAAACCTTGTTCCTATGTGACAAGCCTATGCCCCTGAGAGAGCCACACTCTGAAGTATCAGAGAGAATCTCACATGAGAGACCGCAGTCAAATTTGTCGGGACTTCAAGCCTCACACAAAGAAGGTCAGAGAGACCAGACTGGAGACTATCTTAATGGAAGCCGCTCTTAGACTGGCTTCGGAGCCAAACCATTCAGATTCGGCACAGAGCATTTTAGCCTTGGGGTGAAGTGCTCCTCCAGCACTGCATGCATCCTGAAATGGTGGAACGCACTAGAAAATGGGGAGGTCAAGGAATTGTCTCATGGCCTCATTGACATTCTGGCTGCAGCAGCACCATGTAAGGTGGCTCTGCCCATTAATGAGGCAGAGCAAATGGACATGAAACTCCACAGCCTGAAGGGCTCAAGGGCAACCCTCAGGTCTCTGGGCCTTTATGCTCCGTCCACTTTGAGGAAGCACTTCAGGCCTCAACAGCTGCCCTGCTTGTCGTCCCTACCTCCAAGGGAGGACACCTACAAAGGAAAGGGCAGAGATTACAAGTGCTGTCAACTACTTCAATCCATCTCAGTCTCACTGCCTGGGTTGCATAGGTTCTCTGGTGGGCCCAAGCAGGCCTTTGAAGGTGATCCCGAGGGTGCTATACCAGTTCCCACTTCAGACCCTGCCTCTCCCTTATCTTTTGGTCCAGCTGTCCAACTTCAGCCCAGTGTGGTCCCGTATCACATTGGGCCACTGGGTTCTAAATACAGTGGTGGATGATTATACCCTTCAGTTTTCATCCACCCCTTCCTCCACCCCCCAACTCCATCCCTGTTCAGGGACCCTTCTCATGAGCAACTCCTAGCCCAGGAGATACAGTCTCTCCTATAGATGGGGGCTGTGGAGGAGGTACCTCAATACTTGAGAGGGAAAGGATTTTACCTCCGATATTTCTTAATCCCAAAGGCCAAAAGGGGCCTTCGACCCATCCTGGACCTACATCACCTCAACAAGTATTTCACAGAACTGAGGTTCCACATGGTCTTCCTGTCCTCCATCATCCCTTCTCTGGATCTACAGGACTGGTTTGCTTACTTTCACATTTCCATCTTCCATGGCCACAGAAGATTCCTCAGATTTATTGTAAACCAGACTCTCGTTGTCCTGTTCACAGCCCCCTGGGATTTCACAAAGTGCATGGTGGTGGTAACTGCCTTGGTCATCAGTGCATACCTTCTCATCCCACTACGCCATCACCCAACATGCTTGAGATGACACCAGGGTCAGGAGAGCAGTGTTGCAGTCCACATGTCCGTGAACTCCAAGCCCACCTCCTTGGGTACTGCTTGTGAGCCACCTAATGTGGAATGGACAGGAGCAAGCACTCGAAGAAGAATTAAAAAAAAACAGTTACTAACCTTTCCATAACAGAACATTGTTATTCTTTGAGATATGTTGCTCATGTCCATTCCATGACCCACCCTCTTACCCCACTGTCAGAGTTAGCCAGCAAAAAGGAAACTGAGAGGGTACAGGGCTGGCATATGCACACCTTATATTAGTGCATAAGCACCAGAGGATGCTAGAGCTGATGCGATGGATACCACTAAGGGAAAAATTTCCGACAGTGGTGCATGTGGTGCACACATACCTAATGTGGAAGGGACATAAGCAACACATTTTGAAGAATAACAGTTATGGAAATGTTAGTAACTGTTTTTTCTATTTCTTGACAGAAGATCATTGTACAACATTTTTGGCAGTAAAACTCAGAATTTAAACTGTAGTTCTAAATTGTCATATTGTGAAATTTAATATACGGAGTTATACCTATCTCTTAGAACTGGAAGGGACCCTGAAGGATCATTGACTCCAGCCCCCTGCTTTCACTAGCAGGACCAAGTACTGATTTTCCCCCAGATCCTTTGCAGGTCACAAAGAAAATAAAGATGAAAAAGAGACTGATGATGAATATGGAAATAGGTGAAGAAAATGTAATTTATTAAAACATTCCTTTTTTAAATAGTATTTCATTTCTGGCCATTATATACTGCTAGCATCAACTACTGTAAAAATGATTATTTTGATGTTGGACTGTCATGGCATCGTCAACACTTTCTTCAAAGTGTGACATTTCTTTGCCCTCATAAAACTTATTTTGGGTTTCTTCACTTTGTAGCACTAACACTGCACAACAATTTCTTAGAAGTCCTCAGCACTTACGTTCATTTTGACTTATTTTTAATGAGTTTAGCTTAAAGTGCTGTAATATGTCAGGTCTTCTTGAGCACATTTTTAAGAAAAGAGATTAATTTATGCCAATGTTAGTTTCTAAATAAAATAAACTCATCATTGCAATTTTTAGCAGTAAAGAAAAGGAACCAAAGTTGAACAGACTAATTTATCTAGGATGAAGCATTGCTGATGAGTTACCAGTGAAGGACAGACATATTGACTGTTATTAAAAGTGGATTGATGATCTGAATTTGGTCAACTATCTAAACACATGGAAATGTCATGCTGTTTTCATTGACTCCTGCTGATCTTTGTATCTGCTATTTGTACAGACTGCATTTCATGCTGCTTCTGGCAAATTTATCTAAGTCTTGGCTGAGCACCCTTTAACACTGCTCTAGGCAATTTTTATTTGGCCTCTGGCTTTCATGTGCCTGGGCAGTCACTGATGCTGCTCCAGGAAATTTTTATCTAGTCTTTGGCTTCTGCCTAGTTGAGCAGATTTTGATGCTCTCTTGGGTAATCTTTGAACAGAAATCTTATGAGAGCAGCTCTTGCTGATTTCACTTCACTGAGTTTTTGGAAATATATTTCCCATTATTAATGGGCCTCTTGTAGGTCCTTATGTTTTGAATCTAACATTTTCAATGTTTTTCTCAACTTGCTTTGATTTCTTCCACCAGTTAAATTTTCAAGCCGGAATCACTGTTATTAAATCATTTAATTATTTAAATTTGTGAGATAAGATTGAAACATGATTTACTTGTTGAAAAAAAATTATCTGGCAACCAGCACTGATCATTAGCTACTCTTCATTCACCTATTTCTATCACCAGGTCCAGAATGCTGATTGTACACTAAATTTTTAGGTTTAAATAAGTAAAATATTTATTTATACATACATACATACATACGTACTACCATAGCACTTGGGGCCCCAGTCATAAACTAGGACCCCATTGTGCTAGGTACACAAACAAACAAAAAGATGGTCCCTGCCCCAAGAGGCTTACAGTCTAATGGTAAGACAAAAGACAACTGATAAATATAGACAGGCAGAGAAGTACAAGTAAACAATTAAACAATATTTGTTCCGGGATGCTGGCACAATTTTTACAGTACAGGTGCTGAGAACCATTGAACCAAACTGTAAACCCTCTATATAATGGAAACCACTTCAAGCCAGGAGGTGCGGCAGCACCCTTAGTTCCAGCACCTATGATTCATCCACATCAGAGGCAGCTCTCTTCTCTCACCTTACAAAGGATCTATCTAGAACAGCAAGTTGTGTTGTTCCATCATTTGAAAACAAGGTAAATTAATTAGCTGTAGATTGTATATAAATCCTTCCTGCTTCTCTCCTAGCTAAGACTACTATTTTACCTGCACCTTCTGAAAAAAATAGTGTTTGCATTCCCTGGCTGATCATATCTTTCCTCTTCCTCATACTGCCTTTAGAGGAAAATAGTGTTATGCCAAAATAAACAGTTCTTCTTCGAGTGATTGCTCACATCCATTCCAGTTAGGTGTGCGCGCCGCGCGTGCACGTTCGTCGGAAACTTTTTACCCTAGCAACTCCAGTGGGCCGGCAGGTCGCCCCCTGGAGTGGCGCCGCCATGGCGCCCAATATATATCCCTGCCGGCCCGCCCGCTCCTCAGTTCCTTCTTACCGCCGTGTCGGTCGTTGGAACTGTGGAGCGCGGCATAGCTGTCCTCCACGTCCCTAGCTCTCCTAGTTTCTATCGCTTGTTTATCGCTTATCTCTAGTTCTATATAGTTGTTAATTAGTATTGTTAAGTAGATAGTTTAGTAAATAGCTGTTAAGTAGTTCCTTGCCGGGGGCTTAGCCCTTCCCGGCACCGGGCGCCAGGCTCATGCCTGTTTCGCCAGGCTTCAAGCAGTGTGCGGCCTGCAAGAAGCCCATGCCTACCAGCGATCCCCACGAAGCGTGCCTGAAGTGCCTCGGGGAATCGCACAGATCTGACAAGTGCCGCATCTGTAAGGCTTTTAAGCCGAGGACAAAAAAGGAGAGGGATCAGAGGCTCCGAACTCTCCTAATGGAGGCGGCACTTGACCCGTCGACTTCGCAGACCGTGGTTTCGGCACCGGCACCGGATCGCTCCGGCACCGAGAAGACTCCCCGGCACCGACCTTCTCCGGCACCGGAATCAGAGCCTAGGCCGTCGAAGTCTAATACTCCGGCCAGGCAGACCCGGCTTGAGCGCCCGGCCTCAACATCGGCCGCGGCACCGCCGGCACCGTCAGCACCGTTGACTCCGGGCCCGGCGGGTCCGTTGAGTCCGGTGCCGCCGAGCTCCCCCATGAGATCTGGGGTTGAGATAGTGGTCCCATCCACTCCGGAGACCTTCGCCTCGGCTCGGGACCTTATTGCCCTGACTGAGCCCACTCGGCTGCCACCCCCGGTACCTCCGGTGCGGGTTGTGTCCAGAGGCAAGCCCATGCTGTCGGCGCCGCCCAGAGACAGTCGTTCGCCATCCAGGTCCCGACGTCTTGGGCGCTCCAGATCCCGACGCCGCTCGCAGTCCCGGCACCGCTCCCCTCAGCGATACCGGTCGCACTCGCGGCAACGGTCGGCATCGAGACGGTCGCGGTCAGGCTCCAGTCGGCGTCACCGGCACCGCGACTCCAGGAGCAGGTCCCGACGCTACTCGCCACACCGGTCGACCTCCCGGCACCGAGCTGGTGGCAGGTCCCGGTCCCGGTCCCGGTCTCGCTCGACCTCCCGGCACCGAGCTGGTGGCAGGTCCCGGTCGACCTCCCGGCACCGAGCTGGTGGCAGGTCCCGGTCCCGGTCGATCTCCCGGCACCGAGCTGGTAGTAGGTCCCGGCACCGAAGCGGCGCCCGGCACCGTGACAGATCCCGGTCCCGGTCCCGATCCCGGCACCGATATGACTCCCGGCACCGGTCCCCGGCACCGAGACGATCCTCCGTGCCGGCACGCGCAGACCCGTACCATCCAGGGTCGGCCCCGCCGTGGCCCTCGAGGCAGCCGTCCGTATCCTCCCAGACGGACAGCGGCTATGCGCTGGGCACCGACCGGCAGGCGGCGCTGTTTGCTGATCCGCCGCTGCAGGACCAAGGCCCACAACAGTGGGGATTCTGGACACCCTGGGCGTACCATCAGGCCCAGGGCCCCCAGCAGCTCCCTGCTAGGCCGGCGACTGCGGAGCGTAGGGCCCCTGAAGCCTCTTTGTCTCGCCCCCCTCCCTCCCCGGAAGGGGACGAAGGGTCCAAACAGCAGGACTCCGCTGTGGCTCCGGAGACAGAGGCGAGGGCTGAGGAAGACCCTCAGTTGGACACTATTGTGCCTGGGGTCTCATCATCCTCCTCCCCGGATGAGGCGGTGGCGGGTACCTCCTCCAACAGTCCCCCCCCGCTGGATCTCAGGGCGCACCAGGACCTCCTCAGGCGATTGGCTCAAAACCTGAGTCTGCAAGCAGAGGAGGTCTCGGAGATAGAGGACCCAATTGTCACCATCCTCTCTTCCGATGCTCCCACCAGGGTCGCCCTGCCGTTCATACGGACCATCCAGGCCAATGCCAATACTATCTGGCAGTCCCCGGCCTCCATCCCTCCGACAGCGAAAGGAGTCGAGAGGAAGTACATGGCCCCTTCTAAGGGGTACGAATATTTACATGTTCACCCGACTCCCGGTTCACTGGTAGTGCAATCGGTGAACGATAGGGAGCGTCACGGCCAGGAGGCTCCGGCCCCCAAATCCAGAGAAGCCAGGCGGATGGACATCCTTGGCCGTAAGGTGTATTCGGCTGGGGCGCTGCAGCTCAGGGTCTCTAACCAGCAGGCCCTGCTGAGCAGATACGCCTTTAACTCCTGGGTGGCAGTGGACAAATTTAAGGAGCTGCTGCCACAGGATGCTCGCCAAGAGTTTACGGCCATCCTGGACGAAGGCAAGAAGGTCGCGCGCACGGCCTTACAAGCCTCCTTGGACGCTGCGGACTCGGCTGCCCGTACCCTCGCGTCAGGAGTTACGATGCGTCGCATCTCCTGGCTGCAGGTTTCCGGCCTTCCGCCAGAGCTCCAGCACACGATACAGGACCTTCCTTTCGAAGGCCAGGGCCTGTTTTCCGATAAGACAGACCCCAGACTTAAGAGTTTAAAGGACAACCGGGTCATTGCGCGGTCCCTCGGGATGCACACCCCCGTGACACAGCGTAGACCCTTTAGGCCGCAACAACAGCAGCACCGTCGGCCGTTTTCCCAGTTCCGCCAGCGGCAGGACCTTTACAGGCGCCGCGGCAGGAACGGGAGGCGCAGGCAGTCGGGGAACCAAGGGGGGCAGAACCAAGGCTCCTCAAAACCCCCGCCTGGTCCTAAGCCTTCATTTTGAAGGTGCGCTCGAGGGCGCAGTAACAGTTTCCCCTATGGATCCTTCCCCCCCGTTTTCCAACCGCCTTTCGTTTTTCCTCCCGGCGTGGTCCCAAATAACATCGGACCGCTGGGTCTTAAGCGTGGTGCAGACGGGGTACCGCCTGCAGTTTGTTTCGTTTCCTCCTTCCCGCCCTCCTTCCTCGTCCCTCTTCAGGGACCCCTCTCACGAGCAATTCCTTCGGCAGGAGGTGCAGACGCTCCTCAGCAAAGGAGCTATAGAGGCGGTTCCCGAAAACGAGAAAGGCAAGGGGTTTTATTCCCGCTATTTTCTGATCCCCAAGGCCAAGGGGGGCCTCAGGCCTATCCTCGACCTGCGAGAGCTCAACAAATACCTCGTGAAGTTGAAGTTCCGCATGGTATCCCTGGGGACCATTATTCCATCCCTGGATCCGGGAGACTGGTACGCCGCCCTCGACATGCAGGACGCGTATTTCCACGTTGCCATTTGGCCACGCCACAGACGCTTCCTCCGCTTCGTTGTGGGGGCTCGTCATTATCAATTTGCGGTCCTCCCGTTTGGCCTGTCCACGGCCCCGAGGGTGTTTACAAAATGCATGGCAGTTGTCGTGGCGCATCTTCGGCGCAACCGTGTCCACGTGTTCCCTTATCTGGACGATTGGTTGGTTCGGGGCACGTCGGAACAGCAGGTGTACAGCCATGTCCGCGTGATCACCGGCATGTTTGCGAGTCTGGGCCTCTTGATAAACACAGACAAGTCCACCCTGAGGCCCACTCAGAAGGTGGAATTTATCGGGGCCGTCCTGGACGCCACTGTGGGCAGGGCCTCGCTGCCTCGGCAGCGGTTCCAGACCATGGCGGCGATCGTTCAACGCTTGCGGTCAGCCCCGTTGACGTCAGTGAGGACATGTCTAACCCTGTTAGGCCACATGGCGGCGTGCACTTTTGTGACCGACTACGCTCGGCTCCGCATGAGGCCTCTCCAGCTGTGGCTTATCAGTCATTACAGGCCAAGGCAACCGCTAGACATGTTAATCACAGTCCCCCAGAAGGTCTTAGATTCCCTCGGCTGGTGGTTGGACCAGTCCGTATTGTGTGCGGGTCTTCCCTTTCACCCGTCTCAGCCCTCGGTATCCCTGACAACGGATGCCTCAGATCTAGGCTGGGGGGCCCACCTAGGGACCCTGCGGACGCAGGGCCTATGGTCCCAGGAGGAGGTGGGGCTACACATCAACATGAGGGAGTTGAGAGCGGTCCGCCTTGCTTGCCAAACGTTTTGTCATCAGCTTCAGGGTCGTTGTGTAGCCGTGTTCACGGACAACACGACGACCATGTATTATATCAACAAGCAGGGCGGCACCAGGTCCTCCTCCCTGTGCCTCGAGGCGATACGACTCTGGGACTTTTGCGTAGCCCACTCCATTCACCTCAGGGCTTCCTTCCTTCCCGGAGTACGGAACACGCTGGCGGATCGATTGAGCAGATCCTTCCTGTCACACGAGTGGTCCCTTCGCCCGGACGTCGCTCTCTCCATTTTCCGGAGGTGGGGTTATCCCCGGGTGGACCTCTTTGCGTCCAAGGGGAACAGGAAGTGCCAAGCGTTCTGCTCCTTTCAGGGCAGGGAGCCGGGGTCGATAGCGGATGCCTTCCTCATCCAGTGGTCGACCCACCTGTACTATGCGTTTCCTCCGTTCCCTCTGGTTCACAAGGTCCTCCTGAAGGTGCGCAGAGACAGGGCTCGTGTGATCATGGTGGCCCCGGCATGGCCCAGACAGCACTGGTACACCATGCTGCTAGACTTGGCCGTAGCCGACCCAGTTCCCCTGCCCCTTCATCCGGACCTGATTACCCAGGACCACGGGTCTCTCTGTCACCCAGACCTGCAGTCGCTGCACCTAGCGGCGTGGCTCCTGTGTGGCTAACTGGTTCCGAGCTGCGCTGCTCCACGCCTGTGAGAGAGGTGCTCTTGGGCAGCAGGAAACCGTCCACAAGAGCCACATATTCGGCAAAATGGAAACGCTTCTCCTGTTGGTGCGTAGAGAGAAATCTCCGCCCTATGGAAGTTTCGGTATCCGAAATCTTAGATTATGTTTGGTCCCTCAAAGGGCAAGGTCTGGCCTTATCGTCGTTGCGAGTCCATCTGGCAGCTATCTCCACCTTTCACCCGGGTGCGGACGGTCGCTCCGTTTTTTCTCACCCGACGGTGTCGAGATTTCTTAAAGGGCTGGAACGGTTATTCCCTAACGTCCGTCCCCCTGCTCCAACCTGGGATCTTAACCTGGTGTTGTCCCGGCTCATGGGGCCCCCTTTTGAGCCGTTAGCTACTTGCTCCCTGCTTTACCTCTCTTGGAAGGCTGCCTTTCTAGTAGCCATCACCTCAGCTAGACGGGTGTCGGAACTCCGAGCCCTTGTGGTAGACCCCCCATATACGGTCTTCCACAAAGACAAGGTACAGCTTAGACCACACCCTGCCTTTCTACCCAAGGTGGTCTCAGCCTTCCACGTCAACCAAGAGATTTTCCTCCCGGTTTTTTTCCCAAAACCTCACTCCTCAGGCAGGGAGCAGCAGCTCCACTCGCTGGATGTCCGTAGAGCTCTCGCGTTCTACATAGAGAGGACCAAACCCTTCCGCAAATCCCCCCAGCTTTTCGTGGCGGTAGCGGACCGTATGAAAGGGCTTCCTATCTCCTCCCAGAGGTTATCCTCGTGGGTTACGTCCTGCATCAGGACCTGTTATGACTTGGCCCATGTCCCTACGGGCCGTGTGACTGCGCATTCTACCAGGGCGCAGGCGTCATCGCTGGCTTTCCTTGCCCGTGTGCCCATCCAGGAAATCTGTCGGGCAGCGACCTGGTCATCGGTCCACACCTTTGCTTCCCACTACGCCCTGGTACAGCAGTCGAGAGAGGATGCGGCCTTCGGAACTGCAGTGCTCCGTGCCGCGACTTCTCACTCCGACCCCACCGCCTAGGTATGGCTTGGGAGTCACCTAACTGGAATGGATGTGAGCAATCACTCGAAGAAGAAAAGACGGTTACTCACCTTTGTAACTGTTGTTCTTCGAGATGTGTTGCTCACATCCATTCCACACCCGCCCTCCTTCCCCACTGTCGGAGTAGCCGGCAAGAAGGAACTGAGGAGCGGGCGGGCCGGCAGGGATATATATTGGGCGCCATGGCGGCGCCACTCCAGGGGGCGACCTGCCGGCCCACTGGAGTTGCTAGGGTAAAAAGTTTCCGACGAACGTGCACGCGCGGCGCGCACACCTAACTGGAATGGATGTGAGCAACACATCTCGAAGAACAACAGTTACAAAGGTGAGTAACCGTCTTTTAAATATTCTAGACAGTAACTACACTCAGTGAGTCAATAATTGTGTGGGTTAAAGCAATTTTTTTTCCACACACCTGGACCTTTCTGAGGTTTTTTTATATGCAAAGCAGTGCACAAAAAGTAGGCAATCCCCAAGTACAACTTTCCAGGATACATGGTCTTAATGACCAGCCTTGCTGTTGAGGTTTCCCAGGTGCAAAGTGGAAGAGTTTAGGGAGGAAAAGAGGTATGGGGTAAGCAGAGACACAGGTTCCAGATAGCTGCTTCTGGGACAGGACAGAGATGAAGTTTCTGCAAGAGGGAGTCTCCTTTGTGCCATTTGTTATCATCCTTATTCATAGAAACAGGACATGTGAACATTTTGTAAATAAACAAATTACACTAAGAAAATTCCTGACTCAATGTCACCGATTTTGGCTCCAAATGGGAAACTTTTCTACAAGGTCCCAAATTCTGCTGTCATCATTCAAGGGGCAACAATAGGAAAATGAGGCAGCTTCCAAGAGATGACAACAAAGAGAGACAGATAAAAGCGGACCTACTCACACAAATACAGTTCTGCAATAACATAAGGAACATTTGGTATACAGTTGCTAGATGTTCCCTGAAAGTAAATGGTGATATTGGCAAGCTTTGTCTCACACAATTCTTGTTCCAGACTATCAGAATTCCTTTCTGTGCCGCTGTGGTTCTGCATGGATTTCTGTTCTCCTGCAGCGGAAATACGTTACACTTCAGGAGTCTGTGAACATGACTATGAAAGACTATAAAACCCATGAAAATAAAATAGCATTGTGTACATATCTTTCCATTTTCATCTCAGATCCTTACTGGATTAGAAGTCGGTGCCATAAATTACTGTGAATTTCCCTTTTTTAGTATTATAAAGGTCAAGTTTCTAGCTCTATAGGAGCCCAAGATAACACTTTTTGTAGCCATAATATTTTAATGTATGGAAAGAGCTATCCTAGGACTCAGGCTCCCACATTATGGTATCTGCTGGAATATTTTTTGAGGAAAAAGAAATATTCATTTAACAGATAAACATACACATTTCAAAAGATTCTTTGCTTGAAGTTGCTCAGTGAGTCAGAGTATTGGAATGCGTCCCAGGGAAACGAATCAATGGACTGAGATGGCCAAAGATGCATGATCAATCTATTGCATGAATCTGCACTGTTGCACATGAATAACACATCTACACATGTCTGTGTGTATGTGTATGTATGTATATTACATGTGCATTCTGTATTTGTGTGTGTATAATGTTTCCCCTTTTGACCCAAGTGACTAATTATGCAAAACTCTATGGATTGTTCCCACTAGGAGGATAAACTGATGATAGAGCCAGGTATTTTCTTTGACACAGTCTTGATTATTTACAAAGATTATATATAAAGTCCTGTTTCCCTGAACACAATAAGAGTCAAACAGCAGGATACAGTTCACTTGCTTGCTCTTCCCAATGTGCCTTTCCCACCAGCTCCCTGTACCCCAAAAGCTTTCCCTTGGGGCCACATTACCAACACTTCTGTTACTGTCTGCTCGACTGTCTGGCTAATTCTGTCTCCCTTCTGTCACATACAGCCAGACAAAAAGTTCCAACAATCAAAGCACGAGCCCCTGTATTTGAAACCCCTTAGGCCACCTGGTTCAGCTTCTACTCAAGCTTTTCCATATGCTTATGTTTTGGGGGCTGCTGCTTTAGTTTCAGCCACTGCTTTATAGTTACCCTGAATGAAAAGTGGCAGTTATGCCCAACCTATAACAACAAAGGTAGGGTCCAATCTACATATATATATATATATATATATATAATGAAAAACATTTACAGGGATGTTGTAATTACCCATACCAAGAATTACACAGGATAACCTTTGTGATACAAGAGGGCTGGGGAGCAGTGGGAGAGTGGTAGAGGGGAAGTATATAAGCCCTAGGCTAATTAAGGCATGATTTCCTGTAGAGTAGGGAGAGTTGCTACACATTAATTGGAGCACCTGTAGTCAGTTAAGGCCCTGTTAGCAACCTAATAAAACCCCCTGCTTCAGGCAGTCAGAGGAGAAGGAGGAAGGAGAAAGGACTGGAGCTTGGAGGTGTGCTGTGAGATTTTGAAGAGCAGAAAATCAGAGTAAGGGAGATTCCCTCCCCCAGTGTTTAAGGACCAAAAGTACAAAGAACCTGCAGGGATTGAGAGGGGCTGGAGCTCAGAGTAAGGAGCAAACCCAGACCCCTTCCCTGCTTCCCTCCTTTACCACCTTCACGGGCCACTAGTGGGGCCCTTGGTGCCCCAAGAGCAGGGACAAGGGGTGGCATCTTAGCCCCTCACCAAGAAAAGTGCAGGACCCGCCATACTACATTGGCCATCTTGTCACACCTTTCAATTATGGTACAGTAACTTTATAGTTATGACTAAGACATTTTAGTGTGTGTAGTCTCAGGTTAGATGAAGCTGAGATTGGCGGGGGGGGGGCTTTCATCTTTTTCCTCTTTTGGTGTCACTACAGGACAGAGATGAGGTAGCTTCGTGTCTTAACTGTGTATTTCCATACCTTAATACATTTGAATTTTGTTTAAGTAAAAGTAGATTAGTTTCAGTTCAGAGGAAGCAAAGCAGTCAGAGGTTGAGACAAAGTATGGTCGGGAATGGTTGGAAGCCAAGAAACAAAGAATTAAGAAGTCAATTTTTACCGTGGTGAAAAGTTAACAGCAAGATGGCATCCACTATTTAATATATTTATTAAGGACCTAGAAAAGGAGGTGAGCAGTGAGGTGGCAAAGTTTGCAGATGATACAAAGTTATCAAGGATAGTGAAGACCAAGAAGGGTTGTGAGGAACTTCAGAGGGATTTAACCAATCACAGAAAAAGGGCAATTGATAGCCAATTTAGTTCACTTTTGATAAATTCAAAGAAATACACATTGTAGAGAAAAAATAATCTTGTGAGGGATCTAACATGTTTCTAAATTAACCATGGGGCTCATTAAAGGGACCTGAGCAACATTGTGTACAGTTCAGCAAAGACCTCAGCTCCATATGCAGCAGCAGGGAAAAAAAGAAGGTAGATTAAGAGCTTCTATTCATTCTGTCTCATTACACAAGACATGAGAATATTCAGTGAAGTTAGAGTGGCAAAATCAAAATTTTAAAGGTAATACTTTTTCATACAACATGTAGTTTGGCTGTTGGAGTCTCGTCACAGGATGTTATTGAGACCAAGAATGTAGCAAGATTTTAAAAAGGGCTTGGATACGTCTATGGATATGATGAATATTCAGAGTTGTTAATAGTTAATCCCATTTCGGAAAGGATATTAAACCTTACACTTTAGAGTTTAAACCAATTGCTAATAAATAGGGGTTAGGGTGAGACTCATTGCTGGAGACAGATTATTCCATATCTGCATACTGCAGGTTTTTTACATCTTCTGTCTGAAGCATCTGGCACTGGGCACTGTCCAGGATACTAGACTGATCCAGTGTGGTGCTTCCTATGAATTTCCTGTGCCAAGTAATCTATCCAGGAGAACATTTGACACACATGCAGGCTCTGTTATACTATTGAATCATTACTTCTAATAGAATTGTTCCATGCAAATTTCTTGTAGGAAAAAGGTATTGATTGTTACCTCTTAATGTCTCAATTTCCCTATTTAAGAGTTACCTGTGCGGTTGAACTGACCCTGTCCATAGCCTATGTAGTCATTATGTGAATACAGTGTTCCTGTTAATGTGCATCACAAAGAATGCACAGGAGTCTGACTGAGATTTCCCTGCCTCTAGAGTACTGCTAAGTGATCCTCAGTAGAACAGACTCTCATCTATGGGCCTTTAAAGATGCCTTTTCAGAACATTTTCATGTATTTATTTGTTTATATGTCTTTGGTATGCACTCTATTGTATCTAATGGCAGGTATCATGGGGAATGTACCACAGAGCTCTCCAAACATCTACATGTGTGAGTGTACACAATTACTTGTATATGTACTTCTAGAACAAGTGCTCAGTGTCCAAATAAGCTCTACTGGGCGTGGTGTACGCTGTGCACCGGCATATACCTGCATCCATATTACCCTTTTTTGATATGTGGTATTAGTGCTAAAATTTCAGGAAGGGTATCATAGAGTCCTGTGCATCACAGGAGACATTCTAGGAACTGCCTTGCCGCATGTTGATGGAACTGTATGCCGCCTTCACACATTTGATGACAGCAGCTCCTGCTCATCTCTCCCTTCTGCCAAACTGTATTAGAGACATGGAGCAAGTCCATGAAGATGTGGTTCTGCTACTGCTCCCAAGATTAATGTTCATTCAGTGCAGTATCAGATACCAGATGGAATCAGTCCAGAAAGCTGTCAGATGGTAAAGATAGCTGACCTAGAGAGGGAATGAAAATCCACTCAGGTCCCATGGAACAGATGCTTTGAATGCCGGGATTGCAACAGCACACCCATGGATCACCAGTTCTTGTCCTGGAGAACCAGCATGCTGTGGTGGGACTACGTTGTCTTAGAAACCTGAGATGGTGACCAATGGCTTGAGATTGAGGAAGCAGACTTTCATTTTGTTGCATGAGGAGCTTGCGTCAACTTTGCAGTGCCAAACCATTTGATTTGGGAAACCTATAGCAGTGCAACAAGCAGATGGCTATTGCCCTTTGAAAGCTGGCAACACCTGACAGCTACCGGTCAGTTGCCAACCAGTTTGTGGTTGGGAAGTCAGCTGTTAGAGTGGCTGTTGTACCAGTTGCTGAGATATCAATACTATATTCTACCCACTGGTGGTTGACATTACCCACATCTGAAATTATAGCAGGATTTCAGATGATGGGGTTTCGAACTGGGGGGGGGAGCATCAGTGGAACACACATTCCTATACTTTGCCTACCAAAAGGGGCCTTTGAATATGTGTACTACTATCCACTAGTTCTCTAGGGCATAGTGGACCTGAGTGGTCAGTTCATGAACATGAACTTTGGACACACGGGAAAGATCCATGATGTCAGGTGCTCAGGAGCATTTCCATGGCACCAGATTTTTAATGCAGTTACACAGTCATGTTCTGTGAATCCTACTAGCTCAACCCAAACCTCTGGGGAAGTATCCCATTGATCAGAGTCAGAAAACAAGGTGCACATACAAGGGAAATGAACAGTAACTTTTGTTTACATATGTGCATGAAAAACAGAGCTAGAACAGTTTGTAACAAGATCAAATGAACCAAAAAAACAGGTCAGTTCCCCCAAAATGGCAAGCATTGCTTTCTGTAGAGATGCCGCCTCATTCTTCCCCTCACCCTTTCTCTGAGAAGGGAGGAACACCCATGGAATATTAGGAGGGCAATAAATGGAGATGTCTTCTGCATGGGGGTTGGGGGCTGAGCACAGACTGATGTACAGGGACAGGATGAAACTCAGCATTCCTCTCCTCCAGGTAAAGGTGCAGAATCACATGCTCCTCTTCCTCCGGATCTCTTGGGCTTCCTCTGGGGCATTGTTAGAGGTCTCTGCTGCCTCCTTGCCCTGCTACTCATCAGCATCCTGCCATACGATGCAGCTGGTGGCATTAAGAATGGGGTCATGAGTCACTTTAGATTCAGAGACCAAGCACTGAACAGTACTCGTCTGTGCTCCAGAAACCCAGAGGCTCCTCTCAAACCATGATTGTCTGAATCACAGTTTGCTGCTACTAGGGACATGGTACTTGCTCTTTACTCCAATCCTCACTTGTGATAAATGAAGAGGGGAGGTAGGTTCTTTTTATGGACATCCTGTCAGCCAGTTAGCTATAAAGTCCCTCATGGTAGCTGTTCTTTACTTGCTTTACCTGAAAAGGGCTTAAAAAGTGGGCACCTGACCAAAGAGCCAATGGGAAGGCTAGAACTTTTTAAAATGGGGAAAGAAACTTTCCCTTTGTCTGTTGTTCTCTGGGCTGGAGGGACAGCAGCCAGGCTATAAGCAACTTCAAGCCAGGTATGATCATAAATCATCAGATCATGCCTAGAATTACTTATCTGAACTCCAGATGTGTAAGTAGATCAGAATGTTTAGCTAGAGGTGATCAGGTTTATTTCTATTTTTTTTTTTTAAGGCTTGTGGATTTCCTCAGTGCTAACCCCAGATGCTTTTGTTGCTTGTAACCTGTAAGCTGAACCCTGCAAGAAAGCTGTTTTGGGTGCCTAATTTTTGTAATTGTTTCTTTTAAGATCTAGCAAAAAGCCTACATTCCAGATGTGTTTTTTTTCTTTTTGTTTTAATACAGTTTAAAGAACAGGATTGGATTTTTGGTGTCCTGAGAGGTTTGTGCATGTTGTTTGATTAGCTGATAGCTACAGCTAATTTCCTTTGTTTTCTCAGCTTTTCCCTGGGGTTTGTGTGTGAAAGGGCTTGAGGGTACGCCACAGGGAGGAATTCCCAAGTGCTCCTTTCTGGGTCAAAGGGTGTGTGTGTGTGTGGTGGGTTTGTTTTGTTTGTTTGTTTGTTTCCCGCATTTGGAGCATTTACCACGCCAAGGTCAAAGAAAAACTGTAACCTTGGGAGTATAATACAAGCCTGGAGTGGCAAGTATTAATTTTTTTAAATCCTTGTGGGTCCCCACTTCTGCACTTGGAGTGACAGAGTGAAGATTCAGGCTTGACCATTGAATGCAGGTGCTAGATTCATTTATACTGCATGTCAGGATTTTGGCTATTGGATGGAGTTATAACTACATCAGTGAAATTCTAATTTAATATTTTAGGTATTTTGCTGTGCTCTGTGACTTAATTTTATATTAGGTAACATTCTAATTTCCTCCTGCAGTGATCTCTTGCTCTTGTAGTATTTAAAAAAAGTGTTTAAAGTTGTATTTAACACTTTTTGCTACACTGTATTTATTTCAAAGTGTCTTGTTGCATTTTAAATGTTCTTTTTTTACTGTTTCTGAATTCTCGATAGTATTCTGTGTATGTTTTATGGCGATCATTTTCCACAAAAAGGAATCTGTGGTCTTGGCATTACAAAAGTTCCTATCAGCTGCCATACCAAGAAGACCACAATATTCAGTCGCGCCATGGTGGTAACTTCTCCCTCTCCCATTTTGCTTGGGGAGCCATGAGGGAATGTTTGTCCAATTCATCAATTTTTGAAAAAGCCAGTCAATGAGGTGAGATTTAAATTGGAAGAAGGTGATTACAATAAGAGGTTTATTTTCTGGAAGGGGCCAAATTACATTTTTAATTATGGTTCCTGGATGGGAGCAGCAAGCAAGGTTAGGGCCATAAACCACTGTTTAATTACAGGAGAGCTCGTACTGCTATCAGTAGGTGTTTGTCACAAAGAACATGGAAAAAACTTGTCCTCTTTTAGGTCACAATTTTCATAAAATTGGAAGCTAAAGTTGTAAGATCCTAAATCCACATTTACGCACTTGCCTGGTTTTTCAAAAGTGATTAGTGACCAACAGTTGTCATTGAAGTATTATTTCACACTATTTTATTGCTGTATGATCTGTGCCATAATGAAATTTGGTGCTGACATTTTTGGTGCTATAGCCCAAACAGTCAGAAACTAGAGGTTGAGATCTGCTTGTATGCATATGAACATGCAGATACCCAGAGATCCAAACCATTTTTTCAACCCTTACCAAACATATTTCTATACTTTCTCATGTATAAAGTTGATTTCCTACAAGCTATTATTTTACCTAGAAGAATCAGCTAGCTAGGAACTTTATTCATCTAACTGTCATAATTATGGTCTTTTCAGGACAAGATAGTACTGAAAAAAGAATAGATTTTGCTACTAAGCAGAACACTGCCTTTTCATTTTCTCTTATTGTTCCTTTTTGTTCCTGACAGCCTAATACCAAATGGAAAGACAACTCCACATGCTGGTCATAAGAAGGAATTAAAATTTTACTTTAATAAACCCAGTGCCCTGAGGATTTTAAATAAATGATCCTAAGAAGGCCTTCAATGAATTCAAAACTGCAATTTGCATATAGAGATACACCTCTACCTCGATATAACGCTGTCCTCGGGAGCCAAAAACTTAGGTGAAACCACATTATATTAAACTTGATTTGATCCGCTGAAATGCGCAGCTCCTTCCGCTCCCTCCCGGAGCGCTGCTTTAACACCTTATATCCAAATTTGTGTTATATCGGGTGGCGTTATATAGGGGTAGAGGTGTAATTGTATATCATATACAGTTGTCATGCTTGTAACAAATCACCACCGCGGTATATGACCTCATTCAACAAAGATGACTTCCCTCACTATTTAGTAATGGCAAAGAATTAGGAATTTTCATTTAACAACTGGAGAATTCCTGGTGATTTCCTCTCTCTTATAAAATGACAATGTTTCTATCTTGTAATTTTGATTTTCCATAATAGAGACATCTACCGGTTTGGATTAAGCAACTGCATAAAAATAAACAATCAAAACCTTTGCTTTATTAATTAAACTAAATAAGAATTGTTTTGCAGAAGCTCAATGGCTTGTATTGTGGAGGAGGCCAGTCTAGATGATCACAATCGTTCCTTCTGGCCTTAGACTCTACAAATCTGTTAAGAATCCTCATTTTATAGTTGTTAGACGTTTTAATTGGTTAGGTTTGGGCAGTTTCTGATTATGTGCCATTAACAGTGATAGTTTACTAAACAAAATTGGACTGTTTCTCCTGAGGGTCTGTAGAGTGCAACAGGGGGTGACTACCCAGTTTACCTCTCTCCTTGAGTGGGCCAAATTTGGTATGATCTCCAGGTTGGCAATTAACTCTTTTATGAGAAACCACAAAAGTTTTCTGTCACTCTTTTAGGTTGTGATCCTTCACTACTTGTTGATGCCAGTCTTGCAACTCACTGCAGAGTAGGAGCAGGATTGGATTCATAATCCTTAGAAACAGAATTCAATTTTATGATAAACTGCCTATAAATCTACATAATTATTCATTTGTATTTAATTAGTGATGGCCTCAGGTTAATATGTTTGCCAACATGATACAATAACAAAAATGTAATTGTACAATAAAATTGATATTTCCAATATAGCACTTTAAAATTGTAATATGTTTTGTAATGTAATACAAAATGCAGTTGCTAAAACATTACCATAATATGTATATTATGGGCTGAGTTTTCAAAAGTGAAACTTAATTTGGAGTGACTTCATTTTTGGGTGCCCAAGTTGGTACACCTAGAAGGTGTTTGGTTTTCAAAGAACATGTATGCCCAACATTTTCTGATAATTGGGTCCCTTTAAGTTGGAGGTGCAAAAATAGAGCTATCTAAAATCATTAGTTACTCTTGAAAATTGTACAAATATCTCAACAATATCAGTGTTTTCTCCTCTAGAATTTTAGTGCATTTACAAATAAACATATTTTTACAATATTTTGTTAAGGATATTTTTGGAAACACCACCAGGATTAAAACATGAACGGAAACTATCAGACCACCTGTGATGAATATGAATAGCAGGTACCTGTTCTCTTTTCCACAGCAGAGGAAGTGAATAGAGTTGTGAATAATATTCAGAGAAAGCCTTACTATGAAAGTGGTCCATTTTATGGTTATCGGTCCAAAGAAAGTGGTCCAAGAAAGTGGTCCAAGAAAAGACACCATTTTATGGTTATCGGTCACAAGATTTTATATACAGCACTTCATGTCTATATTGTCATTCTCTTTTATACAAGAATCTTGTATAATATTCAAGGAAATTGTGTCTCGAAGAGACTTGTCTCTATATATTTGTTGTTTTGCATACAACCTAAGTCAGGGATCGGCAACCTTTGGCGCACGGCCCATCAGGGAAATCTGCTGGCAGGCTGGGACAGTTTGTTTACCTGCAGCGTCCGCAGGTTCGTACAATCGCAGCTCCCACTGGCTGCAGTTCACCATTCCAGGCCAATGGGGGCTTTAGGAAGCAGCATCCAGCACATCCCTCAGCCCGTGCCACTTCCTGCAGCCCCCGTTGGCCTGGAATGGCGAACTGCAGCCAGCGGGAGCTGCGATTGGCCGAACCTGCGGACGCTGCAGGTAAACAAACCATCCTGGCCTGCCAGCAGATTTCCCTGATGGGCTGCATGCCAAAGGTTGCCAATCCCTGACCTAGGTCATGCTAAAAAAAGAAATACAAAAACAAAAACTCCTTTAAAATAGATTTGAATCACACTCCATTTTGTTACATCTGTGAACCCCTCTACTGCAGTATTCTCTCTAGGTGGTTACATGGGTTCCATCATCATATCTGAGTACCTTACAGACATCAATGAATTTATCCTCAGAACACCCCTCTGACTATAGGAAGTATTCTCTCCATTTTACCAACGGGGAACTGTGACATTGAGACATTAAGGGTAGGATTTTCCAAAAGTCAAAATGATTTTTGGAGTACCAATCCAATTGAAAACAATGGTACTGGTGCCCCTTACTCACTTAGATGTTTTTGAAAATTCCATCCTAAGTAACTTGGCTAAGGTCACACAGAAAATATTTGGAAGAACTGGAGTTGAACCCAGACCTCCAGTACCTTAATCATAAATTCATTTTTCTTAATTCATTATTCTGTAACATTTCTTTTCATTTGTCTTGGGGGAGTGTATGACCATGTTTGTAATTATACAACCAATTACATCTGTGTCCCCATTTCCATCACTAAATCAATGACTGGGATATCCCAGATCCACAGTAGGAAAACTCCACGAGTTCACACTTGTGGAGTTTCCAAGGTATCTTCAAATGGAGGATGGAAAGGTTTTTCTCACCTAGTCTGCAGATGTCCCTGGGAGAGCTTTGGTACCAGAAGCAAAACAGTGAACAATATATTCAAGATATAGTCCTGACTATGCAACAGTTGTTCCAGGACAATAAGTGGGAGTTATGGTTGAGAATGTATTATCCTCTTATAACACTAATATAATGTTATATTAGAGTGGGGCGAGAGGGAGAAACTAAATGCAAGAAACTGTGGGAATTTGAACTTAAGGTTCCAGCACAAACCTTGACTGTAACTCCATATACCCACCTATCCTTGGTGCTTCGGGTTTATCTCGTATAGTTTCATATTCTGTGATGTTTCAATCCTCTTACTTTCCCCTTTATGTCCTTGGCTTTTTAATCTTGCCGGGTCTGAAGAAGCAGGTGTTGAGCTTCATAGATTCCAAGGCCAGGAAGGATTATAGAGATCATCCAGTATGATCTCCTTTATAACACCAGCCATAGAACTGCCCCAAAAATAATTCCTAGAACATATCTCTTAGAAAAATGTGAAATCTTAATTTAAAAAGTGTCAGTGATGGAGAATCCACCACAACCCTTGGTAAATTTTTCTAATGGTTAATTACACTTCCTGTTAAAAATTAATGCCTTATTTCCAAACTGAATATTTCTACCTTCAACTTCCCCAGCCAAAAGATTGTTATACTTTTCTCTCCTAAACTGAAGAGCCCGTTATTAAATATTTGTTCCCCATATAGGTACTTGTAGCCTGTAATAATGTCACCCTTTAGTCTTTCTTTTGTTAAGCTATTTTAATTAAAGATGACACTACCACTGCATACTACATGCAGAGTGTGTATATAGATGTTGAATAATAAGTGAGAGAAAGTCAGAGGCTTTTGTAGGTGGATGGACTGTTGGTATAACAAATTTTATGGTTCAGTCTGAGAGGAACCATCCCATTTAAGGCTATTTTTGCTCCTAAGCTAGATTCTGAATAGTTTGGTAATCAGTGGTATCAGGTGCCAGCTAGAGATCCAGGAGCATGAGTGTCAATGTCTCAATGGACAGCAAGAAATCATCCATCATAAGAACTGATGTTGTCTTTCCGTGCCCAATCTTGTTGCCTGAGAGAGATTTGGTAGCCTTCAAATCTGGCTTTTTCCATGGAAAATATAATTGTGCATTATGTTGTCTAATTCCTTGGTGCTAAATTACCTAATTTCTCATGTAAAAGTATAACACTATGCTATTTCAGCAGCAAAGAGTTCTATGGCATCTTATAGACTAACAGACGTATTGGAGCATGAGCTTTCGTGGGTGAATACATGCCACTACATGCATCTGACGAAGTGGGTATTCACCCACGAAAGCTCATGCTCCAATACGTCTGTTAGTCTGAAAGGTGCCACAGGACTCTTTGCTGCTTTTACAGATCCAAACTAACACGGCTACCCCTCTGATACTATGCTGTTTGGTATCTGAGGGCTTAAGCAAAGATTTATTCAGTTTATAATGTATTTGTTTTTAAAAGCTGATCTGAAGGTACTACTGCATTGATTTTGATCAGCACATCCATGTATCATTATAGTATGTCGTGGTCTTTCTATGGCTAAGTGGGAAAAATAAGCTTTCTTAAACCGTTTACTATGGCTGGTAAGCTATGGATTTTAAAATATATTTAATTGCTTGGAGGGTGACGTATAATGAAAAGGTTATTTTTTGTGGGGAAATCTAACTAATTGTACAATTATCCTCAATTATATCAAAATAAACATTGCTAGGAATTTTAAGAACATTCTCTGGAGTATTGATGGACTGCAAAAACATTTTCAGTTTATGCTTATGCACCTCTTTTTATTTCTAGATCGAGGCCAAGTATAATGTTACCCAGTATGAGAATATTTTTTCTCTCTGCATGATTTTGGAACAGCTTCTTCAGAAGAGGAAAGGAGAAGGTAACATTTCAAGCTCGGACTATGATGGAGAAGAAAAAAACAAATTTCTGCAGAACCTTGATCAAATTATTCTCCATCTTGCTGATGAATTCCCATTGTTTTCTGTTTATATGTGGAGACTGGGTGCTCTTTTGAACTCCTCTCAAATGCAAATTGTTTAAAACAGCCAGGCTTCGTTTTAGCAGTATATTCATTATAGCTGTGGAAAACCAGAGCATGAAAATGGTCACTATTGAAAGACTTTCAATGATTATACTAAACAACAGTATCTAAGATGATGTGTTTTTTTTTCTCCATTCTTCATATAGAAAAGAGTGATATCTTGAATGCCACTGTGTAGTGACTGTGGGTAAATGTTAGCTTTTATTATGGAAACTCCTGTGTATTACATTGTCTACATGAATGGAAGTTGAGCAGCAAAGTCATTTTATGTGATATTTAGAATAAGTATCTAAAATGAACTTTTAGATTAAGTCCAAGGTTTTAAAAAATTGAGTGCCCAAGTTTGGCTCATGAATCCATATTTAGGTACATAAATAAGTGGCATGACTTTCAAAAGCGCTGCTCATCCAGCAGTTTCTGTATGTTTCAGTGTGCTCAGCACTTTTAACAATCACACCATTTATTTAGATGCCTAAATATGGACTCACAAGCCTAATTGTAGGCATCCATGATTTTATTTTATTACTGTTAAGATTAAATTATATATAGCGAAGATTTCTATGCTGTGATGGAAATACAGATATATGTTCATATGCAGAAGCGTTGTTTTCAGAAAACATTATTTTAGCTAAGTACAGCTATAACTTAGATAATTTTTTCACATTCTCCTAAGTCAGTTGTAGTCTCCAACTTAACCAACATATTTGTTTTATGTCTGATACAACCAGTGCTTAATTTGTCTATTTTTATCCTTTTCTCATTTTCAGCAAACAGTGCATATACACTAATTGTACGTGCATAAACACGGAGCCAAATTCAATCTGAATTAACTCAACTGAAGTTAATGGAGTTGCACTTGTATTAATTTAGCTCATTT
This sequence comes from Gopherus flavomarginatus, assembly GCF_025201925.1. Taxonomy (NCBI): domain Eukaryota; kingdom Metazoa; phylum Chordata; order Testudines; family Testudinidae; genus Gopherus; species Gopherus flavomarginatus. The sequence goes on along the minus strand of NC_066620.1, from coordinate 156,352,209 downwards.
TGTAATTGCTTGAACCTAAAAATTCTGAGCTAGACAGGTATAATGTATGAACATTTAAATGGAATTTTATCTAATTTTTGGATTTTCATTTCTTTATACAGGATTTACATAAATATTTACATACTTTTGGTAGGAATCTTCTTAAACCTAAAAACTTTAAAATTTGGGGCCAACAGTTATTACAGTGATCCAGAATTTTTGTTATATTTGGAGGGTAATTGCTAAAATGTATTACAATTTCTCAGGGAGATCAAACAATATTAATATTATGAGTTCTATTAGTGAGAGTCACTTAAAAATTAATATTTGTAATATTTGTACAGTTTATTCCCATCACAAAGTTTGCTTCATATAGATTTTAATCTGTTTTTATCTGTTACTAAAATTCAGTGAAACACATCTTCAGTAACATTGGAAAAATGTTTGTATTAAATGTGAATACATGTTATTTTAATGATCAAACTGTATTTTCTGTATTGCTGAAATATATTAGTATTATGTTGCAACAGAACAACTCCGCTGTTCTATAGGCATAACTGGGCCACAAAGAAAATTGTCTTGTGATTTCTGTTTTACCACTCTCTAGTATTATGTTTGAGTTATTAAACTCAGGTTTTGGTTATAGCATAGGGGTACCATTTTTTCATGTTTTTGTATTAATAAATTTCAACAAAAATCCATTTTATGTATAAAACAGATGAACTACTATTCGTGAATAGCCACATCAGAATAATTCCAATAGTGATACAGATATCTGCTAAACTTTATATCTTCTTAAGCTTGTCAACCACTCATCCACTAGCATGATTACTTTTTGAGGGGGTTGCTTTTGGGTTTTTTCTTCTTTTCTTAGTCAACTCTTCTACTCATTGTGTTGGAGGAGAAAGGTAAATGTGACATTGACATACAGAATGGTGGAAAAAGAAGAGAGATACAGAAAGTGAACAAAAATAAGAACAGCCATACTGGGTCAGACCAAAGGTCCCTCTAGCCCAGTATCCTATCTTTCAACAGTGGCCAATGCCAGGTTCCCTAGAGGGAATGAACAGAACAGGTAATCATCAAGTGATCCATCCCCTGTCGCCTATTCTCAGCTTCTGGCAGACAGAGGCTAGGGACATCATCCTAGCTAATAACCATTGACAGACCTATCCTCCGTGAATTTGTCTAGTTCTTTTTGGAATCCTGTTATAGTCTTGGCCTTCACAACATCCTCTGGCAAGGAGTTCCACAGGTTGACCGTATGTTATGTGAAAAAAAATACTTCCGTTTGTTTGTTTTTTAAGCCTGCTGCCTATTAATTTCATTTGCTGACCGTTTGTTCTTGTGTTATGAGGTGGAGTAGATCACACTTCCTTATTTACTTTCTCCACACCAGTCATGATTTTATAGACCTCTATCATATCTCCCTTAGTCATCCCTTTTCCAAGCTGAAAAGTCCCAGTCATATTAATCTCTCCTCATATGGCAGCCATTCCATACCCCTAATCACTTTTGTTGCCCTTTTCTAAACCTTTTCCAATTCCAATATATCTTTTTGAGATGGGGCATCCACATCTGCACACAGTATTCAAGATGTAGGCATAACATGGATTTATACAGAGGCAATATGATAAGAAGACAGAAAGTATCTATCTATCCCTTTCTTAATTCTCAACGTTCTGTTCGCTTTTTTGACTGCCACTGCACATTGAGTGGATGTTTTCAGAGAGCTATCCACAATGACTCCAAGATCTCTTTCTTGAGTGGTAGCAGCTAATTTAGACCCCATTATTTTAAATGTATAGTTGGGATTATGTTTTCTAACGTGCATTACTTTGCATTTATGAACACTGAATTTCATCTGCTATTTTGTTGCCTGGTCACCCAGTTTTGTGAGATCCTTGTGTAGCTCTTCGCAGTCTGCTTGGGATTTAACAGAGCAGAAGGGAACTGGTATAAAATTTTTAAAGATTTCCACTCCTCCCATGGCAGAAAACAGAGAATAAATTGGGTCAGTTTTTAGCAATAATTGATCAGTTTTCTCAAGAAATAGTATTTTCCACAAAATGCTTTTGCTTCAGTGAAAAAAAGGGACAGATAAAGAAAATTAGAGTTTGAAAAATGGCAAAATGCAAGTCATCTCAATACTTCAAGCTGTAATTGAGAGAGAGAGTGGGTTCAGCAGTTGGTCAACTACCAGTTCAAGATTGTGCCTTTCTTACTGAGTGTTTTTAAAAAATGGCAGTAGCTGCATCTTGTCTCACAAAGGATGGGATATATATTTTCTCCTATACGGATCGAAGCTTTGTCTTAGACATATAGAGATAATGGATTTCTGTGTGTGTCTTTGATAAACTTAGAAAATAGCTCACACCAACCTGATGGTTGAGTCACCTCAGCGTTTTCATAAAAGGATCTGGGGTCGGACCTTTCTGGCCAGGGAGCGGGTTAATTCTGTCACCCAGGTTCCACGAGAATAGACTATCCAGCAAGTCGTCATTATGTAACTTTCAGAGTTTGGGGAATGGTTTCCTGTAAAAGCACATTGGTATGGGTTTATCTTCATGTGGGAACCTTTGAGAGAATAATTGTCAAATATTAATCCAAGGGCTTCTCATTGGAAAAGAGACTTACAGTACCCCTAGGGTCACAGATTCTGTGGTGGGGAAAGCAAAGTATGACAGGTATATTTTTACAGCATCCAGAGAATGTGTGGTGAAACCCTCACAATGGATGTGAGCCTGCTATGTTGGGTAACACACAAGAACTTTCTTCTCACAGTTTCAGGTCAATAAAGGATAAAGATCCTCTAAATGACTGCAGAGTGGTAATGCTAGCTATAAAAGCTTTGTAGTGCTCACTATTTATGCAGGGAAGCCACCCATTTAAACACATACATGCTATTCCCAAAATCTTTAGGATAGCTTTGTCTATGATGGTGTGATCAAGGTGGATAAGGATCATATTTATTTGGGAAATTGTTTTGATGTGCCAGCCAAAAATGCTGGTTCAGCTTGTCAACATTTTTGCTCCTCTCTGAAACTGCAGCCAAACCAGCTGTTGCTTGCTGTACCTGCTATTGCTACAGCCATGGCAGCTGTCATAAGAGGAATATCCCTCCTATTATCTCCATCACTGCAACTAGGTCCTCGCATCATTCCCTCCTTCTTCCCTGACCATTCCAGTTGCATATAAGATAGAGGAGATGGAAGTTGCCCTGAGTACTCTTGCTGCCTTGAGTAGCCACTGAGCTGTTCTCTCTGCTGTTGCATGCCCACCCAGCCAAGAGACTAAAGAGCTTGTACTGGGAAGGAGCCTTGATCCCTGTTTTCCCTTCCATCACTAGGGAATAATCCCACACACGTACCATGGTACAACCTTTCCCCACACTGCACATTAGTTAGGGGAGTTCACTAGCCAGGTTAGACCCACCCAGCTCAAGATCCAAAGTGGATTCATTCCCCAAACAGCACTGTCTACCTGACAATCCACCCCCACCCCAGCCAGGGCCTGGAGGGGAAAACTATGAAGTTGATGGGTTATGAATTGGTTGAGTGTGAATTGATGTTTTCTGGGGAGTGGGAATGACTATGGAATTGATGCATTTTTACAAAAGCAGGAATATTGAGTTGATGGATATTTGGGAGTAGGGGAAAGGTATTTCACTTACGGGCTGTCACATATATCACCAATTGAGGCAGAACTTTTTTTTTTTTAGGGAGTCCTTTGTTAAAAACTTGTAGTAGCACATCACCGATCTCTAGCTATGTCTTCATTATTAGGGTTACTAGCTGTGGCCTTTGCCAGGAGAAGGGGCATTTCTTCTTGCCTGATAATTTTTCTTCTACAAAAACCCATATGGGTGCCTGTGATGGGGCATAAATTCCACATTGGTGCTGTTACCAGGAGCCTCAGAGGACAATTAACCGACCTCCTGGCACCTGGAGGGGTATTAAGCAGGTCAGTGAGCAGGTCATTCTGGAAAGGAGTCAGGTTTCCTTAAAAGAACTGAAACAGCTCACTTAGGGAGACAGAAGATTGGAGGTTCCTGACTATTAAGAATGGCATGATAGAAAAGAGTAGTTCACTTCTGTGATGGGTCTCAAAATAGGAGTAAGACTCCAGGGAGGCAGCACTGAGATGTCATCATTCAGCTGAGGAACAGAGGAGCAAAGTATTAGGGAAGACTTGTGAAGAACTAAAGTTCAAGGCTGGGATCGATGGACTTTTCATTTGGGATTTCTTGGAGAACTCCAGTGGGGAATCCCGTGAGCCACTGCCCTGAAGGAAAGAGGGACCTTGAGATATCAGGGAGCCTGAGAGAAACTCAGGTATGCAGTGAGCCCAGGAAGAGGCTGGAGGGAAAAGGCCTGTAGACAGACTGAGGTAGAAAAACACCCCGGAAGTAAGCAGGGGGCCTGAATAGACAGACTTTGCGTGCTTCTAACAAGGTCCCTGGGTGCTGGACCTGGAGAAGGTCCCTTACTGGCCACTGGAAAAGGTAGTATGAAGATCCCAGAGACCAGTCATGGAAGGGTTATTGTGCTGGGACTTGGGCCAAAGACTGACTGAGGCTACAGAACTATTCTTTGTTGGACCTCAGAAAGGTCAGACTTTAAAGTGAAGTGTCTGGAGGGCTGACACATGAGACGAGGCGGACCACAGCAGGTCTGGAGCAGCCTTGGAGGGGTGTGCGAGTGGCGAGTCCACTCTTCTACTATGCCAATCTGCCCTTCCTTATGTATGGGAAGATTTTATTATAAATACTGTAATTTGCAGCTCGGTAAATTGTATTTCTAACAGTTCAATATATTCAGAGTTCTTTTATAGCACAGAGTTAGCGGTAACATAAAAGCCTAATAGTTTAATATACAGCTGTATGGAGGTTTAAAATTGTGGTTCTCCAGAATTCATGGACACTGTGATCCACCCAGTAGCTACCTGGTTGGCCAGCAGCTTTGTGCATCTCTCCATCTGGCAAGGAAGGAGATACTCCAGTATTAGAATTAATGGGTGTATCCTGTTTTACAGGAGAGAAATTAGTACTTAAGAAAAAACTCCCTTTTCACAGTTGCTGAAATGGCATCTGCTTCTTCTCCAAAGACTATTTCATTGACCAGAAAGTTTTACCTACAATGCCAATTATGGTAATTGGTATTATCTTGTCATTAACAGTCTTGTCATTGTTGTGGATTAGTATATTTTTGTATCTTTCACATAATCTACCTGATTTGTTTTTCTTGAACTGCAGTTCTGACTAACACTCCAATCTATTGTATGTCCTGGCATACAATACAAGGGGAAATTCTACCTTACCAATTAATTTCTCAGTAAACTTTCTCTCTCCCTTTCAGCTAATGGATTACCATTAGTTGTCAAAATGAAAATAATGCTTTATAATTTACTATCATACAGTACCAGAAAACAGGAGTGGAAGACAGGGATTGATCACTCCATTATTCCCCTGTTCTGTATGCTCCCTCTGAAGCTGTGGTACAGGTCACTGTCTGAGACAGAATACTAGGCAGGATTGACCATGGTCTGACCCAGTAGGGCAGCTCTTAATCATGTTCTTATGAGTAGACTAGATCCTTAAAATATCACTTGCTTAAAAAACATCAGTGAAAGATCATGATCTAGGCTATTTGGCAACTTTCCGGTAATGAATGATTCAGGTTTCTTTACTGTTCCAAAGTAACTAGATTTCCAAATTCAGTATTAATATCAGATATCTGTAAAAAGATTGTTTAATCCGAAATCCAATTTGCTTTAGCTAGTTTTAAAAAGCCACAGTATCTGAAGTGGCTAATTCATTTTTCATATCTTATTGATATAGACAGGAAAGTATAAATAAATAAGGCTTTTAAATTCTTGTCTCTGGTGTGAGAACCATGAACTAACGGATGATTTTACTACTGCTTTATAAGGAAAAAATATTAACTGTTGGGATTCTTATTTACTCATATTTTATCAGTTCTTCAAGACCGTATCCAATTATTCTAAACTCAGTAAGCAGCCAACTTGGTACATAAATATCTGTTACCGAAATGTCAGGTCCACCTAGCTAAGAGCCAATGACAGCCAGACAGGGATAAGGAAAGGTTGCTTTATTCTGCAGAAGAAAGGAGAGTTCTGTACCTTGATACAAAAAACTCTACTCCATAAAAAAACCAAGAATCTTTTATACACACTCACACACAGGCTTCGGTCGTGTTAGCATTGGATTGGTGGTTAGCAAACCCTGCTCTTCTGCAATCTGCTCAGCAAAAACCAGCTTAGGACCAGCTTCAACTGCCTCAAGACTGATAAGGGAAGACAGTTCAAAAGTTCAGGCTACTGTGTCCGTGAGATATCCAATTTCCCGTAATGGTTGCCAGCTACTATACGGCTACTAGCTGTTAGGGGGTCGCTGCTGATTGTCACATATCTAAGACAGGAATTACAGTAGGGTAAATAATTAAAGGACTGATTTAATATCAGAAATCTTATCTTGATTGAAACTATTTTAAAGCAACTGTAAGCGAGTTTGACAATATTTTCAATTCATATTTTTTAAAAGAGGCTTGTGATACACTATTTTAAAAAAGAGAAGAATCTACAATCTTTCTATCTATGTTGTTTTAAATGACCCTGATCTTGGTTTGAACTCTACTCCAAGGGGTTTGTTCTCCTCCCATACATGCACCTGGGACTTGCTGAACATAACCTCGGTTAGCATTAATGGTTGATTCTACTGTAAATCCTTCATTAAAATAATGAGAAAAAATTATCCTTAATAGAGTGTATGGTAAATGCCTATAAAAGATTATAGTCTAGGGTAAGGCTGAGCAATCGGTTATGACAAATTTAGTTGAACTTATTAACTTTAAAAAAAATCTTCATCTGAAAATGCTGCTCTTGAGATTAAAATATCCTGAAATTACCCATTTAAAAGACAGATTGTACAGTTGAAGTACTGAGCTGTACTGGATACAGTGCAAAGCCTCCTTTATCTCAGGATCTCTCTTGAGGTTTCAAGGGTTACCTTCACGACTTTAAGAATTCAGAAGAAATTAAAGAATGCTTTCATCCTGTAGAATCTGCCTCTCTGGTCCCTAGCATAGTATCTGAGTGCTTTAACAATAAAAATTATCTGAATCTGAATGTTGGGTGTCATGGAAAAAAACATTAAATAGCTAGGCCCAGTGTGCAAACTGAAAGTTTGACACCCTTATCTGAAGATTTCTAATGTGACTCTCAGTGTAACATCTAGCTGCCTTGTGCACAAATTGAGGAACATTGATTCTGTCAGAATTCTACTCCTTTTATTCAGGGTAGCAGATGTCTGAATAAATCCCAGAAGATGGTCATCCGAGCAATCAAGTTATTCAAGTTACTATGCTAATTTGGTCCTCATTTGCAGTCCTGGAACAACATTTTGAACATGAAGCACTTGTATTTTCCCTGACTATGGCACCAACAATTTTTACTTCAGCTCCGCAAGACTATTTGCTCACACACCCCAGCTAAGTAATTATATTTATTGTTAATGAGTGAAATAACTTAGCTTTTTATTATCAGTCATAATAAAGGAGATGTGCATAGATTTTGTGCATGGTTTGGTAAATTTTCATGACAATATTGTAACATATCCTTATTTTTTTCAGTTAGTAGTATTTTAGAGCACCCGAAAGGTGAGGGCTCTGTATAGAACAAATGGAAAATCATGGACCCTACCTCAAAGAGCTAATGATCTAATTTTAAAAATTGACTCTGCAAGTGACATTAACACTGACGGTACTTCCAGACTACCCGCCTTATTGGCGGGTAGCGATCAATTTATCGGGGATCAATATATCACGTCTCATCTAGATACAACATATCGATCCCCGAACGTGATCCCCGTCGACTCCGGAACTCCACCGGAGCGAGCGGCAGTAGCAGAGTCGACGGCGGAGCTGCAGACATCGATCCCGCACCGTGAGGACCCGAGATAAATCAATGTAAGATACTTCGACTTCAGCTACACTATACACGTATCTTAGATTGACACCCCCCGCTAGTGTAGACCAGCCCTTAGTATGTCTGCACTGCAGTTGCTGGTGTGATTGCTGTTCAGGTGGGCATATGCCCACACTAGTTTAATCAAGTGATCATAATTAAAAATAACAGTGAAGACATGGCAACAGAGGCTGTACAAGCCTGTCCAAGACCCTGGGTATGTACTTGTATTGTAAGCCTTTGATGAAGTCAGCACCAATGTTTTCACTACTATTTTTGCTGTGCTTGCTAGATTAAAGACTGTGGTATGCCTAACCAAAGTTGTAATTGCACCTCCGATTGCAGTGTAGACATTAGGGAAGGAGTTGGGATGAGGACAGACAAGAGTTCCATGAATGAAATCAAATAATTACTCAGGTTAGGGATGGCTCATATCTTGAAGGAGGCTCTAATTTTTCCCAGAGACTTCATCAGCATCTGTATGGATCATGATTGCAGGCTACAAAGAGCCTCTTTACATGTGCGATAGTGACTTGTCCCACGCACTCTTTGTCCAGAGATGACGTCCCTCCACCACTACTCAGTTTAATTTAATTTTACCATTATTGCTTTTTTATTTAACAAATTTGAATTAGAAAAAATGACTGATCATTAATACATGATGAGAGGACAGTTTAATTACCCCAAGGAAACAGTTTTCCGACACTTCTTGTAGTTTTTGTAAAGAATTATGAGTCAAAAACTCATGAGATGGAGACTTACGTAAATGATTATTACTTAGTTAAGGAAGAGGCAATCAAACTGAAGATTTTGTAAGCGAATGAAAATCTTGGGCCTGACTCTCTTCTTATTTAACATCAGTAAATTCCACTGCTTGATGGAGTTATTTCAGGCACAGAGTTTATCAGAAGGTCCATCATGCTACAGATGAGATGAGGTGTATATGATGTTTCAGAAATCTGGTCAAATTGCGATTTATTTTACTGATATTTTAAAGAGCCCAGAAAGAAAATTTAAAAGTCTGAGAAAAGAGATTTTAGCAATGGTATCTTTTCACTGGTTGCTGAAATGGGTAAAACCGACACATTTAAGGACTGCCTTGCTGTTTCTCTTCCTGGAATTATAAAAAGTGTTAGGTATCAGAGGGGTTGCCGTGTGAGTCTGAATCTGTAAAAGCAGCAAAGAGTTCTGTGGCACCTTATAGACTCACAGATGTATTGGAACATGAGCTTTTGTGGGGCGAATACCTACTTTGTTGGATGCATGTAGTGGAAAGGTTGTATCTGTTTAACATGTTTTTCCACTACATGCATCCAACAAAGTAGGTATTCACCCACGAAAGCTCATGCTCCAATACAATATAAGGTGCCACAGGACTCTTTGCTGCTTATAAAGTGTTAGGTGGATAATACCAAACAATGCAAACTTTTGAAGCTTTACCCATCTGCCACAATTAGGGCATTGGATTATATATTTGCATGCACTTTATGTGTAGTTCAGGGATATACCATAAAAGATGGAAATTTGGCCAGGTGTTTCTGCAGGATCTTTTTGCAAGAGGGATTTCAATGAATGATACTCATGCCTTAAAAATATACTGATATATTAGCTAATAGAAGCAGAAGAAAATGCCTGAATGGTATGAATACTATCTGATTCCAAATTCTTATGTAGTTTATACTAAGGGACAATTATAAGCTTTCACATATATTGTATATTTTTTGTGCAAAGTACTCCATTTCTCATTTACTCTCAAGTAACTACATAAAATAAAATTGACATCCTAAGCTGCGAGCAGTGAATTGACTCCAGTATAAACTTGAGGATTCTGTTTGACATTTCTAATTCTTACCTCAAAATGAGAAGGAAAATCTGTTTAAGCAAATTTATACCATAGCATGAGAATCGCTTTAGGCAATAATTCAAGAAAGCAATATAAAGAAGTACATGTCAGTCAGGTATATCACTGTAAATGTTTTTGATACTTTTTGTTTACTCATTCATTAGTTTCCAATAATGCTGGAAAGGATAGCAAGGGCCTCTAAAAAATACCCAAACACTTCAATGCTAAGCTAATGATCCTGTTTCATTCTAGAAGTGCCCTGATGGTTTTTAACAGGAAAGAAAGGTAGCATTTCTGGGGTTTTGGTGAGCTCTGTGACAAGACCAAATACAAATGCCGCGTCCAACATCCATCACCACCGTTAACTTGTTCTGTTACTTTTGCAGCTGTATTCATATAGATCATTAGTGAGTTTGATTGTACCTGTTTAACATGTAAACATTCACCTATATGAACCATCCAAGAGTCCATGCTATCTGCTTCAATTTTTCATGATGGTTCACTTTTATACAAGCTGCCATTGTGTGTGCCATCCCACCCCAGCATAATTAAGGGACATAGCCTGCACTCCTTACTCAAGCTAATTTAGGGCTTGTCTACATTACCCGCTGGATTAACAGGCAGCGATTGATCCAGCGGGGGTCAATTTACCGCATCTAGTCTAGACGCGATAAATCGACTCCAAGTGCTCTCCCATTGACTCTAGTACTCCACCAGGGCAAGAGGTGCAGACAGAGTCGACAGGCAGGGCCGGCTTTAGGAAGTGCGGGGCCCAATTCGAACAGTTTTGACTGGGCCCCAGCAGGGATGACCAAAAAAAAAAAAAAAAAGCACTTAAAAAAAACCACCTTTCATTTCTTCCATGTATTATTTACTTTCCATGACTGTATACACATAACAAAATTATGTATTACATACATTACATCATATATTATAAATATCAAGTTCATTAAGAGGAACTTTATTGTACACCTCACCTATATGTTTTTAAAACTTTATCTTCCTCGCTTTTTGTTTGACAAAATCTTTCAGTATATTGCCTAACTCTAAGCTCTTCATTACTTCGCATTCAATTGACATGATTGCCGAATTGTTTAATCGGTCTTCCTGCATTGTTGATCGCAGATATGTTTTAATTAGATTTAGCTTCGAGAAACTCCTCTCTCCTGAGGCTACAGTTACCGGAATAGTCAGGAAGATTCAAATTGCTATAAATAAATTTGGGAATGCTGTTGATCGGTTATTATATGCAAGAAATTGAAGGATTTTTAGGGGGTTTGATCTTTTTGGTGGAGCCAGATGAAAACCACAAACCCCAGTGAGACCAGCAGGCTGGAAGACTAGACTGAACCCACCACCCAGCCTAGTCCATCCCAGAGCCCAGGACTGAGGGCAATGTCCCCCAACCCCCAGGCCACCTGCTTCCACTCCTGGGCTCTCCCAGCACTGCCAGTGATTCTGTGTGGCTGCATCGGGTGGGATTTCAAGCGGACCCCTCAACCCCCCGCTAAATTCACCCGTTTTGCGACCACTCTGCACCAAGAGCACCTTCCTTCCCTGCCCTAGAGCTGCTGGATGGCGAGAAAGCTGAGCTGGGCATTTGATTGATCTAGAATATTATCATGCCCCCCCCAAAAAAAAACTTAATATCCACATAGCTTTGGGGGGGCTATTCTCCCCCCCTCCCCCAGCCGGTCTATTTTATTGTTGCAGGGCAAATGAAGGAGCCATAGTTTAATGGAAATATTCAGCCCCTACAGTGGTCTTGCAGCAGGGAAAACAGAGTTGATGGGAAGGTAACTGGTTTGGATAGGAGCCCCAGTCCCCTTCCTTTGCAAAATAATTTGGAAAGGGAATCAGATCATGCTGTGCCTCAGTTTCCCCTTCTTCAGGGAGATGGGTGGGAGATAAAAGTCTCAGCCTGCCGTGCCATGTTGCAGACCTTTCGCATTCTCCCCTCTTGATGTATTTGATTTCCTCCTCCAAACCTCCCTTTCTCTCACACCTGGAGTTCACAGCACTAAGTACCGGCTGGGGGCTTTTTTCCTGGGTTACATGACATGATCCCAACTTTAGTTCTGAAACAGACACAGGCAGGCACAAACTCACCCTCAAACAGCAACACCCCAAAAACCACAACAGCAACCCAATATTACAAACCTAGGGGGAATGACAGGGTCAAACACTCACCATTGGAAGCCCCAGCAGCTGTTCAGGTGAGTGAGGTCCACTGCAGAGATTCCTGTGTCTCCCACCGGACCAGAAGCTCCCTCAGAGTCTCCTCCAGGCTCCAGGTGACTGCTGGGGGGAGGAAGGGGAGGGAAGGGGACGGGAGGAAGGCTGCAAGCACGTGTGCCTTCTCCTCCCTCCCCCCTCCTGACCTGCAATACCCAGCGGCTGTCTCTGCCTCAGCCTTCTGCCGGCCAGCGTCTCTTGTTGCCTAGCAGCAACAGCTGCTGCTTGCGGGAGACGCAGAACTTTGCTTCCAGAAGACAGCCGGCCAGCGCGGGGCCTCCTTCAGAGGCGGGGCCCGATTCGGGGGAATCGGGCAAATTGGCCTAAAGCCGGCCCTGTCGAAAGGGGAGCTCCAGCCATCAACTTACCGCACTGAGGACACCGCAGTAAGTAGATCTAAGTACGTCAACTTCAGCTACGTTATTCACGTAGCGGAAGTTGCGTAACTCAGATCCTTTCCCCCATCCCTCAGTGTAGACCAGGCCTTAATTAGTGTTTTGCTTTGTAGGTAATGCAGGATTCAGGAGGAAGATGGATATTGAGGACCCCACAGGAGTAAATATAGATTCATAGATTCTAGGGTCGGAAGGGACCAATGTGATCATGTAGTCTGACCCCCTGCACAAAGCAGGCCACAGAACCCTACCCATCCACTTCTATAACAAACCCCTAACCTATGCCTGAGTTATTGAAGTCTTCAAATTGTGGTTTGAAGACCTCAAGCTGCAGAGAATCCACCAGCAAGTGACCCATGCCCCACGCTGCAGGGGAAGGCGAAAAACCTCCAGGGCCTCTGCTAATCTGCCCCGGAGGAAAATTCCTTCCCAACCCCAAATATGGCGATCAGCTAAACCCTGAGCATGTGGGCAAGACTCACCAGCCAGCACTCAGAAAAGAATTTTCTGCAGTAACTCAGATCCCATCCCATCCAACATCCCATCACCAACCACTGGGCATACTTATCTGGCGATAATCAAAGATCAATTGCCAAAATTAGGCTCTCCCGTCATACCATCCCTTCCATAAACTTATCAAGCTTAATCTTAAAGCCAGATATGTCTTTTGCCCCCACTACTCCCCTTGGAAGGCTGTTCCAGAACTTCACTCCTCTAATGGTTAGAAACCTTCATCTAATTTCAAGTCTAAACTTCCTAGTGTCCAGTTTATACCCATTGGTTCTTGTATCTACATTGGTACTAAGATTAAATAATTCCTCTCCCTCCCTAATATTAATCCCTCTGATATATTTATAAAGAGCAAGCATATCCCCCCTCAGCCTTCTTTTGGCTAGACTAAACAAGCCAAGCTCTTTGAGTCTCCTTTCATATGACAGGTTTTCCATTCCTCGGATCATCCTAGTAGCCCGTCTCTGAACCTGTTCCAATTTGAATTCATCCTTCTTAAACATGGGAGACCAGAACTGCACACAGTATTCCAGGTGGGGTCTCACCAGCGCCTTATATAACGGTACTAACACCGCCTTATCTTTGCTGGAAATACCTCGCCTGATGCATCCTAAAACCGCATTAGCTTTTTTAATGGCCATATCACATTGGCGGCTCATAGTCACCCTGTGATCTACCAATACCCCAAGGTCCTTCTCCTCCTCTGTTGCTTCCAACTGATGTGTCCCCAATCTATATCTAAAGTTCTTATTATTAATCCCTAAGTGCAGAAACCAAGAGAAGAAGATCTGCAAGAACTCCACTAAAGATTTGAACTCTAGTGAACAAGCTCCTATAACCGCTTTCACCTCTTTATTTTGCTTCTGAGGTTACTTTGCTTCTTCACCTTCCGTTGATCTGGTTGCATTGATTGTTGACAGTTGGAAGGAACAAAGAGGCAACAAGGAGACCTACAACCCTTCTCAGCTATGTGTCTAAAATGTAACATTTAGTCTCAGCTACTATGAAATTGTTACCAAAACCTGTTGCCTTTTGAAGGACCATTTTGTGAAAAACAACATTTGGAAGCACATCTGTGGCTACCAAATCACTGAAGCTGCCCTTAGGCTCAGTGACCAAAAAAATCCTGAGACAATTAGAAACACTTTAATGAAGATTAGAACTTAGAAAGTCTTTGTTAATCATTTTGCAACTAATGAATAACACATCGTTATTTTCAAGATGTACAGATGATATTCTAATCTTGTCAAGGTTCCCTCCCCACTCTGAACTTTAGGGTACAGATGTGAGGACCTGCCTGGACACTTCTAAGCTTAATTACTAGCTTAGATCTGGTAACTGCCACCATCCAGAAATTTCACTGTCTGGATCACTTCTTGTCCCCCCCCCAACCTTCCCCTCCCTGGGCAGCCTTGAGAGGCTTTTTCACCAAGTCCCTGGTGAACACAGATCCAAACCCCTTGGATCTTAAAACAAGGAGAAATTAACCATCCCGCCTCCTTTCCCCCCATCAATCCCTGGAGAGTCCAAATCCAATCCCCTTGGATCTTAAAACAACGAAAAATCAATCAGGTTCTTAAAAAGAAAGCTTTTAATTAAAGAAAGAAGAGTAAAAAATATCATCTCTGTAAAATCAGGATGGAAAATACTTTACAGAGCATCAGATTCATATAGCCCAGAGGAACCCCCTCTAGCCTTAGGTTCAAAGTTACAGCAAGCAGAGGTAAAATCCTCTCAGCAAAAAAAGGCACATTTACAAGTTGAGAAAACAAAAATAAGACTAATCCACCTTGCCTGGCTATTACTTACAAGTTTGAAACAAGAGAGACTGATTCAGAAAGATTTGGAGAGCCTGGATTGACGTCTGCTCCCTCTTAGTCCCAAGAGCAAACAACCCCCAAAGCAAAGAGCACAAACAAAATACTTCCCTCCACCAAGATTTGAAAGTATCTTGTCCCCCTATTGGTCCTCTGGTCAGGTGTCAGCCAGGTTTACTGAGCTTCTTAAACCTTTACAGGTAAAAGAGACATTAACCCTTAACTATCTGTTTATGACACGCCCCCCAAATCTCAGACAGTGTGGAACCACACTGGCGGTGATTTCTTCCTAGAACTTTAAAATAAACAGATTAATAAAACACATGCACCTTTACCTATACTACTAATTATGTAAAACTACAAGATTTTTCACATTTCAAGGACAATTTTTAACCAGTTGATTCTGGGAAACTTTCACGGGAGAGTGCATCAGCTACTTTGTTAGAAGCTCCTGAAATGTGTTGAATTTCAAAATCAAAACCTTGGAGAGCTAAACTCCGTCCAAGAAGGTTTTTGTTGTTTCCCTTCGCAGTATGAAGCCACTTTATCGCAGCATGGTTGGTTTGTAGCTGGAACTGCCATCCCCAATCATATGGGCGTAGCTTTTCCAGGACTTACACAACGGCATAGCACTCTTTTTCACTGATTGACCAGTGGCTTTCCCTCTCAGACAGTTTCTTGCTGAGAAACACGACAGGATGAAATTCTTGATCCGGTCCTTCCTGCATTAAAACTGCTCCTACACCACGCTCAGATGCATCTGTGGTTACTAGGAATGGTTTGTCAAAGTCCGGGGCCCTTAGCACAGGGTCAGACATGAGTGTTGCCTTAAGCTGTTTAAAGGCCTTCTGGCCTTTATCAGTCCACTTAACTGCATTTGGCTGTGTTTTTCTGGTCAGGTCTGTTAGTGGGGCAGCGATTTGGCTGTAGTGTGGTACAAATCGCCTGTAATATCCGGCCAAGCCTAAGAAGGATTGGACCTGTTTTTTTGACTTTGGGACAGGCCACTTTTGGATAGCATCCACCTTGGCCTATAGGGGAGTTATCGTTCTTTGACCCACCTGGTGTCCAAGGTAAGTCACCCTGTTTTGGCCTATTTGACACTTTCTAGCCTTAACAGTTAGTCCGGCCTGCCTGATGCGCTCGAAGACTTTTTCCAAGTGTTCCGGGTGTTCTGCCCATGAATCAGAAAAAATGGCCACATCATCAAGGTAGGCAACTGCATATTCTCCCAATCCTGCTAGGAGACCATCTACAAGTCTTTGGAAGGTGGCGGGTGCATTTCGCAGCCCGAAAGGAAGCACATTAAATTCATACACCCCTGCATGGGTGATGAAGGCTGACCTTTCTTTGGCGGGTTCATCTAGCGGTACTTGCCAGTACCCCTTGGTTAAGTCTAATGTAGAGATGAACTGGGCACGTCCCAATTTCTCCAATAGTCATCGGTGTGTGGCATTGGATAGTTGTCGGGATGAGTTACAGCATTTAGCTTATGGTAGTCCACGCAAAAGCGTATTTCCCCATTTGGTTTGGGAACTAGAACCACTGGAGATGCCCATGCACTGTTAGAGGGGCGGATTATACCCATCTGTAGCATGCTTTGGATCTCCCGTTCTGTAGCAGCTTGGGCATGAGGAGACACCCGGTAGGGTGGGGTTCTAATTGGGTGAGCATTACCTGTGTCAATGGAGTGGTATGCCCGTTCGGTCTGCCCTGGGGTGGCTGAGAACATTGGCGCAAAGCTAGTGCACAGCTCCTTGATCTGCTGTCACTGCAGACGTCCAAGGGTCGTGGAGAGATTCACCTCTTCCATGCCACGTTCACTTTTTCCTTCATAGTATACACCTTCAGGCCACTCGGCGTCATCTCCTCCCTGGGCTGTAAACTGACAAACTTTTAATTCTCTGAAATAAAAGGGCTTTAGAGAGTTAACATGGTACACTTTAGGGTTGAGGTGGGGAATGCTATGAGATAGTTAACAGCTCCTAGGTGCTGTTGGACCGTGAAGGGCCCTTCCCATGACACTTCCATCTTATGGGCCTGTTGCACCTTCAAGACAATAACCTGGTCCCCTACTTTGAAGGAACGCTCTCTGGTATGTTTATCATACCAGGCCTTTTGCTCTTCCTGAGCATCCTTTAGGTTTTCTTAAGCAAGGGCTAAAGAGTGTCGGAGGGTGCTTTGTAGGTTGCTTACAAAATCAAGAATGATAGTTCCTGGAGAAGGCGTAAACTCCTCCCATTACTGCTTCACCAACTGTTATGGCCTCTTAACCTCATGGCCATACACAAGTTCGAATGGTGAAAACCCCAAACTGAGATGTGGTATAGCCCTGTAGGCAAAAAGCAACTGCTGCAACACTAGGTCCCAATCATTGGAGTGTTCATTACGAATTTACACATCATGGCCCCCAAAGTTCCATTAAACCTCTCCACCAGGCCGTTGGTTTGATGGTGGTACGGGGTGGCAACCAAGTAATTCACCCCATGAGCTTCCCACAGATTTTTCATGGTCCCTGCCAGGAAATTAGTTCCCGAATCTGTAAGGATATCGGAGGGCCAACCTACCCTGGCAAAAATGTCTGCTAAGGCCTGGCACACAGTTTTAGCCCTGGTGTTGCTTAGAGCTACTGCTTCCGGCCACTGGGTAGCAAAGTCCATGAAAGTCAGTATGTACTGCTTTCCTCTGGGGGTCTTTTTTGAGAAAGGACCCAGAATATCCACAGCTACTCGCTGAAATGGGACCTCAATTATGGGGAGTGGCTGGAGAGGGGCTTTGACCTGGTCTTAGGGCTTTCCCACTCATTGGCACACCTCACAAGACCGGACATAATTAGCAACATCCTTGCCCATTCCCTCCCAGTGGAAGGACTTCCCCAATCAGTCTTTGGTTCTATTCACCCCAGAATAGCCACTGGGATGATCATGAGCTAAGATCATGATCAAGAGCTTTACCCAGTACTTAGTTGGAACTACTAACTGTCTTTGAGGACGCCAGTCTTCCTTGTGTCCACCAGAAAGAGTCTCCTTGTATAAAAGTCCTTGTTTTACAACAAACTGGGATTGGTTAGAAGAGCTGAGAGGCGGTGGGGTGCTCTGGGCCGCCGCCCAAGCTTTCTGAAGGCTGTTGTCTGCTTTCTGCTCAGCCTGGAACTGTTCCCTTGAGGCTAGAGACATCAGTTCCTCCTTAGACTGTGGACTTTGGCTTGGTCCCTCTGGAAGCGATGTAGGTGATGGGGTTGTTTTCGTTGATGGTGAACCGCTTTCCGCTAGTGCACTATGTGATATTTCAGGCTTTGGCTGAGCCTCTTGAGTAGGGTTATCTGCTGCTTCTGCCAGTTCAGGCCTGCTGGTGCCCTCTGGCATTGGAGTTGTAGATGGGTTTGCAAGCGCTGGAGTCAGTGTTGGCAACGGTTCTGGTGCTGGTTGCTTTTCCAGTTCCGGTTATGGGACTAGATGCACTGTGGTTGTTGCAGTCATTGGCAGGGGATCCGGGTCCACCACCTCTGTCTAGGTCTCTGGTAACACAGATGGGGCCCTTGTGGATGGCCCAGGAACAGGGATGGGTGTGGAAGCTTGCTTGGCCTGGCTGCATGTGACCATTCCCACCCTCTTGGCCAGCTTCACCTGGTTGGCCAAGTCTTCCCCCAGTAGCATGGGGATGGGATAATTGTCATAGACTGCAAAAGTCCACATTCCTGACCAGCCTTTGTACTGGACAGGAAATTCAGTCGTAGGCAAGTTTACAGATTTTGACATGAATGGGTGAATTGTCACTTGGGCCTCTGGGTTGATGAATTTGGGGTCCACAAAGGATTGGTGGATAGCTGACACTTGTGCCCCTGTGTCTCTCCACATGATAACCTTCTTTGCACCCACTCTCAAGTTTTCCCTTCGCTCCGAGGGTATTTGAGAGGCATCTGGGCCTGGGGATCTTTTGTGTGATTGTCGTGTAATGACACGGTTGGGGTTCTTGAGGCAGTGGGCCTTTATATGTCCCAGTTCATTACATTTAAAACATCACCCAGCTGACTGGTCACTGGGTCGAGGTGGGCTGCTACAGACTAGTGAGGTGGGACAATAGGGTGTCTGGGGCTTTCCTTGGGTTGTAGGTGGGGTCTTGGGTTGCCCCCAGTGATAGGGTTTATTTTCGGTTTTCCCCTTCTGATATTCCCTCCCCTTGCTAGTAGTTTTTTTCTTTTCTGCCACTTTCACCCATCTGGCTCCAATCTTCCCCACCTCGGTTACAGTTTTGGGCTTCCCATCTAGGATATACCTTTCTATTTCCTCAGGAACACCCTCTAAGTACTGCTCCATTTGCATTAGGAAGGACAGCTCTTCCAGAGAGTTAGCACTTGCTCCTGATATCCAGGCCTCCCAATTCTTTCCAATGTGGTAGGCATGTCGGGTAAATGACACATCTGGTTTCCACCTTAGGGCTCTGAACTGCCGACGGTCATGCTCAGGTGTTAGCCCCATTCTGATTCTGGCCTTGGTTTGAAAAAGTTTATAATTGTTCATGTGTTCCTTAGGCATTTCAGCCGCCACCTCTGCTAAGGGTCCACTGAGCTGTGGCCTCAGCTCTATCATGTACTGGTCTGCAGAGATGCTGTACCCAAAGCAAGCCCTTTCAAAATTTTCTAAGAAGGCCTCAGTATCATCACCTGCCTTGTAGGTGGGGAATTTTCTGGGATGGGAAACAGTACCTGGAGAAGGGTTGTTACGGTTGGCTGGCACATCGTGCTTAGCCCTTGCTAATTCCAGGGCCTGCTGGTGGGCCTCCCTCTGGATCTCCATAGCCCTCCGGTGGTCAGCCTCTTTGGCTTTCTCTTCTTTTTCTTTCATCTCCATCTCTTTTCTTTCATCTCCATCGCTTTTTTTTTCATCTCCATCTCTTTTTCCTTCGCCTCCATA
Organism: Gopherus flavomarginatus; assembly: GCF_025201925.1. Lineage (NCBI taxonomy): Eukaryota > Metazoa > Chordata > Testudines > Testudinidae > Gopherus > Gopherus flavomarginatus. The sequence goes on along the minus strand of NC_066620.1, from coordinate 156,332,534 downwards.
GCTCTCTTGTGGGCAGCTTCCTCCCTGGCTATTTCCGCATTAATTTCTAATTGTTTTAGTTCCATCCGTCTCTTATGTTCATTGTCTTTCTCTGATGCTTCCAGCCTAGCCAGTTCTAGTTTGTTAGTGGCTCCACTGGTACTCATTTTCCTGCTTTCTTGTGCTGGCCACACCCCTCTGCAATTCACTGAAACTGGGATGCACTCAGCTCAGGGCTGCTTGGTTAACAGAGACTTTCTAACTAGCTATACTCGAGAGGTAGAAAGAAAGAAAACAATTCAGCTTGTAAATTCCTTTTGCTGGCTGCTTGCTCACAGCTTGAGGCCTCCTCTTAACAAAGACCCTTGTTAAAAAACTTGATACCTCTGCCTTCAGGCTGCTTTCTAGGCAACTAGAAAGGAGAGAAAAAAAATCCTACTGGCTTTTGGTTCCTAAAAAATCCCACACCGCTGCTCACCATGTCAAGGTTCCTTCCCCACTCTGAACTTTAGGGTACAGATGTGAGGATCTGCATGGACACTTCTAAGCTTAATTACTAGCTTAGATCTGGTACACTGCCACCATCCAGAATTTCAGTGTCTGGAGCATTCTCTGTCCCCCCAAAACTTTCCCCTCCCTGGGTTGCCTTGAGGGATTTCACCAGTTCCCTGGTGAACACAGATCCAAATCCCTTGGATCTTAAAACAAGGAGAAATTAACCATCCCTACTCCTTTCCCCTCATCAATCCCTGGTGAGTCCAGATCCAAACCCCTTGGATCTTAAAACAAGGAAAAATCAATCAGGTTCTTAAAAAGAAAGCTTTTAATTAAAGAAAAAAAAGTAAAAATCATCTCTGTAAAATCAGGATGGAAAATACTTTACAGGGTCATCAGATTCATATAGCCCAGAGGAACCCCCTCTAGCCTTAGGTTCAAAGTTACAGCAAACAGAGGTAAAATCCTCTCAGCAAAAAAGGCACATTTACAAGTTGAGAAAACAAAAATAAGACTAACACGCCTTGTCTGGCTAATTACTTACAAGTTTGAAACATGAGAGACTGATTCAGAAAGATTTGGAGAGCCTGGATTGATGTCTGCTCCCTCTTAGTCCCAAGAGCGAACCCCCAAAACAAAGAGCACAAACAAAAGACTTCCCTCCACCAAGATTTGAAAGTATCTTGTCCCTCATTGGTCCTCTGGTCAGGTGTCAGCCAGATTCACTGAGCTTCTTAACCCTTTACAGGTAAAAGAGACATTAACCCTTAACTATCTGTGTATGACAAATCTGTCACAAAGCTCTGATAAATAGGAGTACTTGTCCATTATGATTTCATGTACCTTCTCACGTCTTACATTTTTTACTTCATTAGCCGTTTGAATTTTTCCATGGAAGTCAGTCACCCATTAACTTTTCCTGCTTTTATATGCACCGATTTGTTTGTATATTTCAGGTAAAGTGGTGCTTAGAACTGAATGCAGCATTCCCGTTCCAGGAGCTCTTGCACTGCACTGTATTTAGTGATTGTTGCCTTTCTTGTCCACATCATGCAGACAGGCCTATTACATTGCATACTCTGATTTGCTCTCCACTGTCGTCAATAGGTCTCTTTTTGCATTACAGTTTCCCTGGGTTCTCCCTCCCATTGATTGTTTGAGATTATCCCCACTCCCTGATGTATTTGTGAAGAAGGTGGAAGATGTCTGTATTTTTATGAATACGTTGTCACTATTTAGTTATTATCCTGCTGTCTGCTACATGGGTGCAAGGAGTTAACTTGGTCCTGAGGGGTTGCAGGAAAGCAGAGAATGGTTATAGATAGCCCAATCATTGATACTTAACCAAATAGTACAAGTGTCAAGAGCCGTTGTTGTTTTGTCCAAGTCCAAGAAGAGCACAATCACATTCAGCATAGGATGGATCCAGGGCCCTAGTTGGGGAGTGAAGACGACTGCCCCAAAACTATTGACTTGCTAATGACTCTTCTCCACTGTAACAAACACAGAGGATTGGTGAATGGAAAAGCCTGTGAGGAAGGATGGGAAGAGACAAAGGTGTTAGAATCTGCTCTTAAAAGGGAGAGTGTCTCTAGCAAGGAGAAACTGGACCAGAACCAGAAAACAAGACTGGGCAGGAGGAGAAGATGGTGCAGAAAGATCTTGGCGGACACTGACTAAGACCCTAAAAGCTCTCAGGAGGGGTGAGGAAAGTGAAAGCAGGGTCTTGTGTGCAGCTGTTGGTTGTTTTTTTCCATAGATCTGTATATCTCTTGTACTTTGTCTGAGGCGCATGTGTCTGATTTAAAAATTCCTTTGCAAAGTCTGTGTGTCCCTTGCTTTAACTGTCACATAGTTCTCCAAGAGTTAAATGGCATAGAAGGGCTCCTCTGAGGGTGGAGCTCTTCCAGGGGCATGCATGCATGACTGGGAAGTCGTGATGTGTAGGGCAGCAAGAAGAGGTACCAGCACAAGAGTGGAAAATGCCTGAAAGACCAACTGTAGAGTCTGTGTCTAGAACTGCTCAGACCCAGTAAGTTTAAAAAGGCTGGGTCCCATGTAGCATCCTGGTGACCATCGAAATAGGGAAGCTCAGCCAGGGATGTATGCGAGTATGTTTGAGATTATTTTCCTCCCATATGGATTAAGTTTAGTTTGCTCAGTGACTGAATATCTTTGTGTTCTGTGGCTCCAATCACTCTGTCCCCGTTGGTATAGCTATGTATTTACTTGTGTTTGTAACTCCTCCCAAGATATTATCATTGGAGTCACTAATACGCTCTTTACTCCCACTGAATAAGGCCAGCCCTAGCAGCCTCTTCAAACCACAAGATAGCTGCCTAGTCAATCCATTACCATTTGTCACTACCCTTTATTTATGCTCCTTTAGAAAATTTTCAGTCCTCATGGAGTATTGCATGTATCAGGCAGTGACAGCCTTCAGAGTACATGCAGTTTGAATGGAGCTGTCAGCCGAAGGCCTGGAGGAGAGTGAGCCAGATCCCTGGGATGGGATTGTGGTGGGTTGGGTCACAGAAACCCCCTTGGGAGCTGCCACCCGATGTGCCAAGAGTACTTCTACCACTGCCTTCCCTGCCAGCTCAGGACCCCAGCACCCTGTCTTGCTGAGCCAGACACTTCTGTCTGTTCCAACAAAGACCCAGGGTCTGAATTACTTGCCCCAAAGCTGCAGTTTTACCTGAATGCAGCTAACAGAAGTGTGCTTGTTTTTAACACTCAGATGCCCAACTTCCAATGGGGTCTAAACCCAAATAAATTTGTTTTACCCTGTATAAAGCTTATGCTGCAGGGTAAACTCATAAATTGTTCAACCTCTATAACACTGATACATATGCATGGCCGTTTGCTCCCCCAGGTATTAATACATACTCTGGGTCAATTAAATAAAAAGTGATTTTATTAAATACAGAAAGTAGGATTTAAGTGGTTCCAAGTAGTAACAGGCAGAACAAAGTCACCAAGCAAAATAAAATAAAATGCACAAATCTATGTCTAATCAAACTGAATACAGATAATCTCACCCTTAGAGATGCTTCAGTAAGTTTTTTCCTCAGACTGGACACCTTCCAGGCCTGGGCACAATTCTTTCCCCTGGTACAACTCTTGTTCCAGCTCAGGTGGTAGCTAGGGGATTCTTCATGATGGCTCCTCTCTCCTCTTTGTTCTGTTCCAACCCTTTATATATCTTTTTTGCATAAGGCAGGAATCCTTTGTTCCTCTCTGGGTTTCCACCCCCTCCTTCTCAATGGAAAGACACCAGATTAAAGATGGATTCAAGTTCAAGTGACATAATCACATGTCACTGCAAGACTTCATTGCCCACTTGCCAGCACACACATATACAGGAAGACTTACAGGTAAAACACACCCATCTGCAGACAACTGTCCTGGTTAATGGGAGTCATCAAGATTCCAAACCACCATTAATGGCCCATGCTTTGCATAATTACAATAGGCCCTCAGAGTTGTATTTCATATTTCTAGTTTCAGATACAAGAGTGGTACATTAATACAGATAGGATGATCACACTCAGTAGATAATAAGCTTTGTAATGATACCTTACAAAAGACCTTTTGCATGAAGCATATTCCAGTTATATTGTATTCACTCATTATCAGATTTTTATAAAATCATATAGACTGCAACGTCACAGGGATCATCAAAGGTAGAGCGCCAGTTATATGTGTATATTCAAGTTCCATCTTCAGCACCTGTTTAAATCTTTGATGAGCACCAATGAGCTGATCTTTATATCAACTCTGATATTTATCATCTCTCCTGAAGGAAATAGTTACTGCTGTAGTTGGAAACAACTGAAAGTAAAATAGTTAAAACCTTGGGGAAAGTGCAATAGCTCAGAAAAATCAGACTTTTGTAGCTTTGCCCTGTGTAGAGGCACTTTTTTAATTGAAACTGGGCCTCAAATCAGATTTTGTTAAAGCAGGCTTTTACAAAACCTGAGGTGGCTTGAAGTTAGGTGTAAACAGCTATTCTCCTGAAGTGTTTCCAACCAAAACATTGCAGCAGAGAGAACCTGCAAGTAAAGTGGAGTGAATTCATTGATTTCCTTAGATCCGTCTGAGAGGCAAACAAACATAATAAATAATGACCAGTAAAATCAATTTTTATTTTTCCTGTTCTTAGTATATGGGAGGGTGTTGTTAGTGCCACAGGTAAAGAATGTGTTTGTTTGTAATCGGTGACTATGTTGACACTGCAACTAACATTATTACTTTTCACAGTTTACAACACTTTAAGACTATGTAACACTGCTCTACAGCCAAAATGCTTCTGAAATAAATGTAGTCCAACTTTACTAATTCTGGGTCACTGAGAACGAAAATGATGCTTAAAATTGTTGATTGGCTCTAGTTTTCAAGATATGCTATTGGGTCAGTATATACGACCCTTGACTTGGGAATGGCGGAGGATAAGTGAGTTATAAACGGAAGGGATCTCAATTGAAACCAGAAATGACTAAAATACATCTTTGACTGGATCTATGAATAAATCTATGACTGGGTTTGGACAGTACTTGCTTTTTAGGCAAAACAATGAATGATGCAATCTGAAGCTGGTATTGCATCACACATGATATGAATTGCATCCTGTTATTCCTAGAAGTCATGGATGATGCAATCATAACGAAGCTTACATCCCTCTGCTGAACAAATTGCCCTATATCAGCTCTAGAAATCATACAGTGTGGTGCTCTCTTATTTGTCAGTGTTTGATTTTGCAAAGGGACACATTTCTGTTTAGCCAAAGTGAGCAGAGACGCCTCATACTTGTGTGAACAGTGCAGATAACTTCTGCTATGTTTGTGGTGAAGTGACTTTTGCATCACAAAAGCGCAGTATAACCACTATGGTTAAGAAAGCCTATCCCCTTTATTTTGGCTGCAAAATTGGAGATCAGGACAAGAGGTGGGCCCCACACATCTGCTGCAACACTTGTGCAACAAATCTTGGCCAGTGGTTGAACAGGAAAAGGAAATCTATGCCTTTTGCAGTGCCAATGATTTGGAGAGAGCCAACAGATCATACCAGCAATTGTTACTTCTGCATGGTGCCTCCAGTTTGGAAAGGTGTGTCAAAGAAGAAAAAGTGGACTGTGCATTATCCAAACATTCCATCAGCTATACGCCCAGTACCCCATGGAGAAGGACTGCCGGTTCCTGATGCACCAGAATCATTCTCATTAGAGTCAGACGAGGAAGAGGAAGAGGATGAAACTTCTGGTCCTGAACCATGAATGTCACAGGACCCACCTTTTCTCCCATCCTCCTCCTCTGAACCACACCTCATAACACAAGGTGAACTGAATGACCTTGTCAGGGATTTGGAACTACCCAAGAGTAAGGCAGCGCTGTTGGGCTCCAGACTACAGCAGTGGAATCTCCTGGCAGGCTATCAGGGCAAATGGAGCCCATCAATGCTTGCAGACTATTGCTGGTCAGTGACAAGAGATGCTCCATTTAATGAACACAAGAGACAAGCCAAAAAGCGCCGAGTAGACACTGAATAGGACTAAACTATGTACAGAATAGTTTTTTGCCTTTTGTTTCATAATCAATTTGATTTATATAATCCTTTTGCTGATTTTTAAAGTGTTACATAAACAGTACAGGTGAAATATTATCATGTAAAGCAACCATAAACACATGAAAAGACCTTGGTTTACAATTTATGATTAAAACTCTTATCTACACAATATATATAGACATAAAATGTAAAAACTTAAATATCTTAGAAACAGTAGCCAATCAGTTGTTTTAATTGTCATATTTGAATTCAGCACATCAAAATACATAATAAATATCACATTTTATCTCTGAAGCAGACGACTTCTCAAAAATTATAGACCAGTGTAATTTTTATAGGACATGGTTTCCCATTAATGGAGTTTGAACAGGGAATGGACAATTTGTATTTACAATTCTTAAATGATGGTTAATAACCCAAGTGTTGTGCTGCTGTGTAGGGTTTTTTTAAGCTACAAGTTTTTTTTCTGTCAAATTCCATCACCTCTGATTAAAAAGGCAGCATCAGAACCGTCCGTGTTGGGGTATTCATCCCACACCAACCCTGAAAGGATTAAAGAAGCTCAGAAAGGGACAGTTAGTGTGCTTGGCCCCACATGAGGAATAGGCTGAAGGCACAACCTCTGACTGGAAGATGAAGCTCACCTGAACAGGTATGGGCTGGGCTAGTGTAAAGCCAGGAAGCTGGCAACAGAAATGGTGGTAGTGAGGAAATCTGCAGCCACCTTCTATGTATTAGAGAGGAAAGGAAGTAACCCAGGAAAAGAGTAGGACCCTAGGAGCCTGGCCTGAGGAAAAGGCATACCCTAAAGGAGAAACCACATAGTAACCTGGCCAGAGTCATGAAGAGGAAGCTGCACCTCCTACAATGAAAAAGAGGACAACAGGTGGCGAGACCACACGGGAAGGCATTGGTCCTGGAAGAGAGCTAATCCCCCTGAGCAGCCAGGAGGAGGTGCCACTTGTGGTGAGTGAGAACCCCATGACATGATCATTTTAATTTTCACTTCTAAGTACTATTTTTAAAAGAGATTATTTGCCTTGGTAAATGGAAGAGCTCTACTATTATCCTAGAGACAAGAGTAAGCCACAAACTTCATAATTAGATTTTTAACACCTAGAAATTCAGCGATGTTTGGGTGTGATTCAGCCCATTGTAAGAACAAGAGGTATTGTATCAACTTTCCCACACCCAAGGTTTGGGGTTGTTCAGATCCAAGATTTAGGGTCAATCCCTTTTCTAACATATACAATATATGCATGTTGAATTACAAATTGTAATTATGTGAAGAATTACAAAATGTATTGAAATGTCAGTGAGTCATTCCAAATAAAATATTTACAGAATAAGCCAAATTTCTTTTAGTGATGAGAGAACTTCAAGAGACTGAAAGATTCTTTGTGGTTCAGAAAAATCACTGCAATTGCAGTTTAATGAAATAACTGTAATCTGAAATGCAGTAATATAAAAATGGCATTTTTTAAACACAGATCTGGGCTCTTCCTTGTGCATAGTGAGAATCCTTTATGTAGTAACAAAAATGGCATTTGAGGGTTTTGTTTCTAATTGCCGTCTCTGCCGATTAGCACTGCAGAGTCACCACAAGTATGGGACAGTATACTGAATTCCGTTCTTTCTTGCACACTGTAGTAGGTTATATATCTCTGGTGCCCTGCTAAGGAAAGGCCAGGCATCGCTCTTGTCTCAGAGTCTGGAGGATTGTGCTGTTCCGGTTCTCCGCTCCCCTTATAGGGGAGAGGTAAAGCAGTCCAAATGAAAAAAGTCAGGATGCTTCCGCAACCCACAAAAGCCCTTTGGAAAACCAAGGAGAAAATAAAAAGAGAAAAGAAATGGACCTTCCCCTTTCATGAGGCACCTGGGCAGCCAACGCTCTCAAGAGGTTTCCCCAGTCAGAAATTCCAGCTTTCTGGAGCTGGGGAGCTCTGAGTTCCAGCCTAGTTCCTTCAAAGTGGCACCCCACACTCAGCAGGCATCTGCTATTTAAGGACCTGTTCATCTCCAGGCTTGACAAGCCTCACTGGTGTGCTGGGTTGTGGCTGATTGTGCCCAGACAAGGCCTTTGATCCCTTCCTGGCTGATGTGGAGTTCACCACACGCACTTACAAAGTTGTGACCTTCAGTTCCAGTTCTGCAATTTACAAGATGCACAGAGCTCCACTGCCTTCACTGGGGTTCTGTGTGGTCTGGGGGACTGTAGCGAGGGGGCCCCACTCCCCCACGCTCCTGAGGGACATAGGCCAGAGAAGGTGCGGCCATGGGCGGAGGCCCCGCCACCTGTCCCCGCCCCCCGGAGGTCAGGAGGCGGGACCGGAAGTACAAAAGCCCGACCCCAGCGCTCAGTTAGGAGGAGGCTGCCAGAGAAGGCAGACGCTAGGGCCCGAGCTCCCGCTGGGCCCGGCCTACCCCGTGCCCGGTACCCGGAGAAGTACTGGCCTGACCTCTCCTGGGGCCAGTACTCAGAGGAGCTAACTGAGCGGTCCGACGCTCGGCCTGTGGAGGAGCTGTATGGACCTCCCGGCGCCCGGTACCCCGAGGAGTGGACCGGACCTCCCGATACCCCAACGAGTGGACTGGACCTCCCAACGCTGGACACCCTGAGGAACCCATGATCTGGGACCCCCCGGACTACGCTGGCAGAGGGCGGGTACCCAGTGAGGGGGAGGTTGGAAGTGGCCCGGGGGCAGCCGACCCCAGTCAGGCAGCAGGCACACCTGAGCCGATGACAGTGTGTTTCGGTCAGGATTCCCCACTGACCATCAGCAGCGTTAACCGCGGCTAGGGCCCTGGGCTGGAACGCAGTGGAGTAGGAGGGCCTGCGTTCCCCCTGCCACCCCTTTAAGGGTGGCAGACTCCCCCTCCCCTGACCGGTGGAAGCTATATACTGTTCCCCTGTGCTCAGCCCCGCTGACGAGGCCTGAGCCTAGACTGTGTGTGTTGCCCCGCCCTGCCCAAGGGCCGGGCGTGCTTATATACTGTTCCCCTGTGCTCAGCCCCGCTGACGAGGCCTGAGCCTAGACTGTGTGTGTTGCTCTGCCCTGCCCAAGGGCCTGGGCATGCTTATATACTGTTCCCCTGTGCTCAGCCCCGCTGACGAGGCCTGAGCGTAGACTGTGTGTGTTGCCCCGCCATGCCCAAGGGCCTGGGCCACTTGCTAACTATTATGGGTTCACTCCGCCCCGCAGCAAGGGACGGACCCCGAGTCGACAGAGCGCGGTGGGCCGGTGTGGCTCCCCTCCGCCCGCAAGGAGGGTTGAGCCCCGGCGCTGCTCTACTACAGGGACCATCTGCACATTTCAGACTTCAAACTTTCAGAGCCTAAATTATTTCTGAGTCAATTAAAGCTTTGCCATCTCTATGAAAACAAAGAGGCCTCTCCACTGAGGATGCCAAGGACTACCCCCGAGTCAAGGTGGCGATCCTGGACGCACTAGACATCACCCCCGAGACCTTCCGGCAGCAGTTTAGGTGCCTGACCTAAGGTGCGGGCGCCCGACCCTGGCTGATAGCTTAGGAACTGAGGGACCTGTGTAAGCGGTGGCTCCAGCCCGACCGACGAAGTCCCGAGGAACTGCTCGAGCAGAACATCTTGGAGCAGTACCTCCACATCCTCCCGCCCCGGGGAAGAGCCTGGGTCCTCCGGCATTGGCCCCCGACAGTGGGGGACGCCATCACCCTGATGGAAAACTTCCTAGCGGCCGAAACCTTGGGCGAGTCGACACCACGAAATCATCCGGCCGGGTCCAGATGCCCCCGACAGTGGGGGACGGCCGCGACGAAGTTCGAATCGCACCCTGGAACCAGGAACCCCACCTGCGGCAGCCGGCGGGCCCGGCCCACCGAAGCCTGGTAGGTCCCGAGGCCCGACCAGAACCCCCGCCCTGAAGTCCCCCCGGGAGCCTGCAGAGGGGGTCGGCTCGCTCTGGGCGGCCCAAGATCGGCCCTTGCTTTTCCTGCGGCCAGCGTGGACACTTCCAACAGGACTGCCCAGCAATGGAGTGTGACTTCGGACATGTCTGCGCCAGTGAAAGTCGGGCCCGGTCCCTGCAACCACCCAAGGTCACCGTGCCCGTAATTATTGACGGCTGCCAGACGCAGGCCCTGGTTGATTTGGGCTGCGGACAGACCTTAGTCCGCCAAAGCCTTGGCGTCGCTAAAGACCCACGGCTCAGGACAATCCACCTGCAGTGCATCCATGGCAACATACAGCCGTATGCCAGCGGCCGGGGCTCCCTTTCAGTGGCTGGGGTCACATGGACCCTTGTGGTCGGCCTGGCCCCGCGGCTCGCCTACCCGGTGATCTTGGGGCAGGACTGGCCCAAATTCGTGGACGTTCTGCGGTCCCATCCACTGGAAGAACCAGAGGGTATCCCCACCTGCGAGGGAGACCGCGTCCCGGAGCGCACCACAGATGGGCCTGACGGGAGGGAGCCTGACCGCCCCGCCGAGGCCGTGGAGGAACCCCGACCGCGGGTAACGGAAAAGCCCGAGGCTACCACAGATTTCTGCCATGACCAGAGGGAGGACCCCACCTTAAACCAGATGTACGACCAGCTTGCCGCAGTCGACGGTGTCCCAGTCGACCCAGGCCGGGCGCAAAGCTGGCCCCGCTTGGAGTTACAGCAAGACTGTCTCTACCACGTGGACCGGGATTCCCGTATGTGGGAGGTCCGGACGCAGCTGGTAGTCCCGCCATCGATGGGCCGTTATGAGTCTGGCACACGATGTTCCCGCTGCGGGACATTTAGGCCAGGAGAAGACCTGGCCTGAATTTTGTCTCACTTTTTCTGGCCCGGGGTGCACGCCGAGGTGCGGAGATACTGTGCCTCCTGCCCCGAGTGCCAACGGGCCACCACCACACGAACGGCCCCAGCCCCCCTGAATGCCATGCCCCTCGTGGAAACTCCATTTGAATGGGTGGCCATGGACTTAGTGGGACCCCTCCCGAGAAGCCAGGCCGGGTTCCGTTATATTCTGGTCATTATGGACTATGCCACTCGCTTCCCCGAGGCCATTCTGCTCTGGAACATTACCACCCGAACCATCGCGGATGAACTGATCAAGGTCTTCGCCTGGGTCGGCCTGCCCCGGTAGCTACTCACTGACCAGGGGACTAACTTCATCTCCCAACTATTGCGGCAGGTCTGCATGCTCCTCGAGGTCAAGCAGTTGCGTACCTCGGTTTACCACCCGCAAACCGGCGGCCTCATGGAGCGGTTCAACCGGACTCTAAAGGACATTCTGTGCAAATTCACCCCCGAGGACCTGCGCCGGTGGGACCAGTTAGTCCCGCCCCTGCTCTTGGCTATCCGTGAGGTGCCCCAGGCCTCCATCAAGTTCTCCCCCTTCGAGTTGTTATATGGCCACCGCCCAAGGGGGCTCCTGGACCTCGTGCAGGAGACCTGGGAACAGACCCCTTCTCCCACATAGGGACTTTTGCAGTACGTCTCCCAGCTTCAGGAGCGGCTCAACCAAGCCGGGACGCTCGCTCGTGCAAACTTGAAAGTGGCCCAGGAGGCCCAAGCCCAAACATATAACCGGGGAGCGCAGGTCCGCTGTTGCTCCTGCCCTCTACGGAGTCCAAGCTACTGGCCCGCTGGAAGGGGCCCTATAAGGTGATTCGGAAAGTCGGCCCGGTCACCTACGAGGTCCACCAGCCCGACCGCCGGAAAAGGACCCAGAGGTACCATGTAAACCTCCTGAAGCCTTGGCAAGAATGAGAGGGGCTCTTGATCGACCCCTACCCCCCCGAACCAGAACTGAGACCCCGGGCTAGTCCCCCCGATGACCCCACAACACATCAACTCAGGGAATCCCTCACTGAGGAGCAGCGAAAGCAGACGGGCTGTCTCCTACAGGCATTTTGGAAAACCTTCACCGCCCAGCCGGGCTACACAACCCTCGAACAGCATACCATCCAGATGGAGCCGGGGGTGGTAATCCGGGAGGCGACCAGGCCTCTTCCCCATCAGATGCGACATGTCATAGAGGAGGAAGTGATGCTAGAACTGGGTGTCATCGAATGGTCGCAGAGTGAGTGGCGGAGCCCTGTGGTCTTGGTCCCCAAACCCGACGGTACCCAGGCCTTCTGCATCAACTTTCGGCGTGTCAACTCCAATGCGTACCCAATGCCGCGGGTGGACGAGCTGCTGGACCGCCTGGGCGAGGCCCGCTTCCTCACCATCCTCTACCTTAGCAAGGGGTACTGGCAGATCCCGCTTGACCCTGCCTCTCAGGAGAAAACCACGTTCGCTGCACCTTTGGGCTCTCTCGCTTCACCCGGATGCCCTTTGGCCTCCATGGGGCCCCGGCGACATTCCAGTGACTCATGGACCGTCTCCTCCACCCACACCAGGAATACGCCGCTGCGTACCTGGATGACGTAGTTATTTACAGCACATCCTGAGACGACCACCTAGAACAGGTGGCCGCGGTCCTACGGGATGCTGGACTAACTGCCAACCCGAAGGAGTGCCGGATTGGCTGGCAAGAGACCACCTACCTCGGCTACACTATCGGCGGGGGACAAGTACGGCCGCTCGTGGGGAAGGTCCAAGCCCTCGCTGCCTGCCCACCCCCCACCACAAACGACAGGTGCGTCGCTTCCTCGGGTTGGCAGGTTATTTTCGGAGGTTCATCCCTGGCTTTGCATTCATCGCAGCCCTGCTAACGGACCTCCTCACTAAGGACAGCCCATGGCGGATAGAATGGACCGCTGCATGCGACCTGGCCTTCCAGACCCTCAAAGATTGCCTGTGCCGGGAACTTGTCCTGTACAGTACGAACTTCTCCCGAGGGTTCATCCTACAGACCGACGCCTCCGAGATAGGGTTAGGTGCGGTCCTGTCTCAGGAGGTGGAGGGCAAGGAACACCCCGTTGTCTACCTGAGCAGGAAATTGTTTCCACGGGAACGGCACTATGCCGTAATCGAGAAGGAAGCCCTGGCCGTGAAGTGGGCTTGTGACACCCTCCGATATTACCTCCTAGGGGGCACCTTCCTACTGGTCACAGACCACGCCGCGCTCCGCTGGTTGGCACAGATGCGAAACAACAACATGTGGCTCACACGGTGGTACCTAGCACTGCAGTAATATGCCTTCACCATCTGCCACCGGGCCGGCAAAAAGCATCTTAATGCCGACTTCTTGTCGCACCTGGTGGAGATGGGGGGGCCTGACCCCGATGGACCGGGGTCAGGTTTAAGGGGGGGGTGTAGCGAGGGGGCCCCACTCCCCCGCGCTCCTGAGGACATAGGCCAGAGAAGGTGCGGCCACGGGCGGAGGCCCCGCCGCCTGTCCCCACCCCCTGGAAGTCAAGGGGCAGGACAGGAAGTCCAAGACCCGTCTCGTCTGTCCCCGCCCCCCGGAAGTCAGGGGGCGGGACCGGAAGTACAAAAGCCCAGCCCCAGCGCTCAGTTAGGAGGAGGCTGCCAGAGAAGGCAGACGCTAGGGCCCGAGCTCCCGATGGGCCCGGCCTACCCCGTGCCCGGTACCCGCTCTACTACAGGGACCATCTGCATATTTCAGACTTCAAACTTTCAGAGCCTAAATTATTTCCGAGTCAATTAAAGCTTTGCCATCTCTATGAAAACAAAGAAGTGTCATAGGTGCAACCAAAGGCAGAATCTTTATTACTGGTAGTGATGTGAAGAAAAAACATTAACTTCATTTTCAGATTCCAGGAGGAGTTTGCAAGACTGGCAGTCTATTTAAAAAAAATATCTTGTGTATGAACTGAGCAAGAATGGGGAAACCATTCTTTAAGGGCTGGTCTACACACAAACTTGCACCAAAACAACTAACACAGATTTAATTCAGATCATTGGCTATTCTGGTGCAAGTCTGAATGTGGAAACTTACTTTGAAATAAGCCTCTAGTTCAATTTTGCTTATGTATCCCCCAGTTTTCCTTATGTAACCCGTGTCCTCAAGAAGGAATGAGGAGTCCTACCACCCTGGAAGATCAGATTGTCCTCAGGAGGAGAAACATTTGGTTGGCCTGTTTATCAGATGGACTCCTGGTTTTGCCCCCACAGAGGGAGTTGGCAGGCAGTCTCTTATTCAGTTCCCCCAGCCTCTGTGTCACTGTCTGTGGAAACTGCTAAGAACAGCTCTTCTAGCACCCTCAAGCAGGATGTGGGGAAGCTACACTAAACCAGCAGGGGTGCTGAAACAATTTGTATAGTGGGAGTGCTGAGAGCCATTAAAACAAACTAAACCCCTAGCATTCCTAGTTCCAGCACATACCAATAAAAATGTCTTTATGTTGGTAAAAACTTGAGATAACATTTTCTCTTCAGATATCCTATACTAGTTTCTAGTTTTGGAATACCTGGGAAAAGTTACTCTTGCAGTTATTGTTGCCAAAAGCAGGAAGCAGAGAAGCATGCAAAGTGAGGTAAGGAATTATTAACAGACATTTTCCAAGTTTAATATCTGGGCTGAGGGGCCTTGTTTATCTGAACCAGTTCTCATCCATAGTACTCATCTAGTTGTTTCAGAAAACCTTCAGGAGCTAATTTAAAAGACACAAATGGCAGCTAAGCACCTAACTGTCATTTGTGCCTGTGAAAATCTCCTTATTTTCCACAGAGGATTTGTCATGTTGTATCAGGTTAAGGTTTGTCCCTGATAAAGACCCTGATTCACAAGTCCCTTTAATGGAACCACTCATTTCCTTAAATTTAGGCCTGTGCATACTACCTTGCAGAATCAGGGCCACTCTGTCTCAAGAAGGGTACAATATCTCACAATTCAGAAAGTTAAAAAATGTAAAAAGGGGAAGAAAAAAAATTCACATCTAATAATACCTAGCTTTCCGTTAGTAAGTCTCAAATTGCTTTACAAAGGAGGTGAACTTCATTGTCCCCATTTTACAATCTGAGAAATTGAGTCACAGAAAGGAAGTGACTTGCCAGAAGTCAAACAGCAGGCCAAGGGTAGAGCAAGGAATTGAACACAAGTCTCTCAAGATCCAATCCATTATTCTCTCCACTAAGCCCCACTGCATCCTCTATCAGCCATCTTTTATTATTTCCACACACAAAACATTGCCGTGTAAGAATGAAGGTAGTTGTAGAGAGGGCTTGAACAACTCTGAGGCAGGAACTGAAGAATCAGCTGTTCGCAGCTATGCCCTGATTACTTTGTACCAGAATCTCCCTCTTGTGTTCTAGAGGAGAACCTGATACAAAACCATCCTTTAACTTCTCTGCTGCTTCATCACTCTTTTCTATTACTCTGTCCCGCTTGCTGGTGTGGTGGGAGGAAGACATCCATGTTGTTTTGATAGGTTTAGAGATAATATTTACCTGGGTTGCTGAGGATACCTATATTTATTGTCTCTCACTTTCTTCAATTTCCAGTTTGAACCTTAGCTGGCATTGTTTGCATTCCAGTCTACTAGTGTCATTCAGAACCTAGCTATACATACCTTATATCTCACAAACACTCAATCTACTATAAAGCAAGACTGTTTCAGTACTTTATATTCTGGAAGACCCTAGACTGAGAATGACTCAGTGAAGAAAGAGTATTAAATATTTCATTCAGCATATCAGATTCCCTTAACTGCAGCTCCTAGTTATTTAGACAAATGTCAACAATGAGCTCTGTTGAAACAAATGCTATTCAGTAATGAGCTGGAACCCATTAATATACAAATCTTTGTAGGTATAAGTAGTAATTATAATGGAAACATAATCCTCTCATGGGGCAGTTAAAAAGCTTTCCTAATGCCTCACTGGTTCCCATTTGCCACTCAATAAATTATGATTTCCCAATGACCCTAGTTCTTGATTAGGCAGGGAGCAGTTTCCACACTTAAAAAAAACCAGTCTGCTTTTTTTTTGCATATTTCTATTTGCCTTTAAGGGAGTTTATTTAAAAATAATGCCATTGGGAATAGAAGTTGCCACCCATTTACGGGAGTACAATGCAGAAGAGATGAGGGGCAAGGAAATTGCTGTAATTATGCACCTACATAAGCATTTACTGATTGCCATTTGCAGCTGCTCACAGATTGTTTAAAGACAGGGCTGGCCAGAAGACAAGCATTCCATGTCATGAAAAATGTTAAGATTTTGAAATTTGTCACCATTCTGATGTGGAATGAGGCAGACAATGAGCACACCCCAGAACAGCCAGTAGTCCAGTGGCTAGAGCACATACCTGGATGATGGGAGACCCAGATTTGAATCTCTTTTCTGCCAGAGTCAAAGCAGGTGATTGAATCTGGGTCTCCCGTCTCCTAGCTGAGTGGTCTGACCACCCCTCTATTGGCTATTCAGTGGAAAGGTTCTCCCTGGTTTGACTAGAAATTCCCCCAAGGACCCGAGAAACATTCCCAACAAAAGTTTTCTCACAGCCTAATTAAGAGTTCTTACTACTGGGTTCTATAGTCAATCTTTATGGTATAATTAATATTTAATTATTTATGCAAAGTGGAAAGAATCCAATGGGTGTGGGGAAGGGAAAAGGAAAGGGATGAGAGAGAGACCATAGCCACATTGTTAGGGCACTTATCTGGGATTTGGGAGACCCAGGATTGAGTCTCTGCTCTGAATAAGATAGAGCCTCCCCCATTGTTTTTGACAAAATTTTGTCTGGATGGGTTCTCAGGATTGGAAATTCTAGTCAAAACCAGAGAAAGACCTGCCTCAAAATAGCTATAAGTCTGGTGGTTAGAGGACTCACCTGGGATATAGTAGGCCCTCATTCAAGGTCTGGATCTGAATCAGGCAGAACAGGGATTTGAATCTTTGTCTCCTACAACCCAGGGATGTGCTCTAATCACTTGGCTATAGGCATTTTAGGAGTGGTCTCACCGTGCACCAGAAATTCCAACCTGGACCTGAGAAAAGTTTCTTAACAAATTTCATTAAAATCAACTTTTTCCTACAAAAAGCTTCAGTTTTGATAAATCTGCATTTTTCACCAGGAAGAACTTTCATCAAAAAGTTTCCAACCAGTTCTGTTTAACAACCTAACAGACACTAGGGGTGCAAAGTCTGAAGGTAATTTCCACAGGGGACAAAGCTGTTTGCTACCACATGTTGTATAGCATTCAAAGAGCATCTGTGGCACAATTAAAATGGCTATGCATTCTATCTCCATCAGTCTGTGGAGCTCTACCTACTAGAAGGGAAACACATATTGCAATTCTGAGGGAGTCATACAACCTCTGGGCTCCCCAGAAACTCCACGAGGCATTGTGCACCAATTTCAATGGGACCTAATGCCATAGAGACACTGTCTAGTCTCAAGCTTTCATATTTAAAACATAACTTAAATATCATTTTCTATTGAAAAGATAAATAATAATCATAATAATAATTGTGACTTTACGTGCCTACATTGTGCACGTTGCTTTAAACAACATAAAGGCAGACATAGTTCCAGCTCCAAGGAACCTACAGGTAAACACTCAGATACCAGAAAAAATGAGCTGGGAAACAGAGGATACTGCTAATGTAAGTCCATCTATGTCATACTATCAGCTGTTTTAAGCAACCCAACTGCAAACAGTTCTTTACTGTAGCACAGATACGACTGAATGGTGTCCCTGAACCATGCTAAGGCATTGTATATTTAACTGGTTTTAGTGTTTTATAAAGAAAATGTTCTGTTAGTAAGGGACATAAACAATTGGAGGGCCAAAGGGAATAAGAGACAAAGCTTACATCTCATATAAGTAAATGTGTGAGAACATTAGAAGGCAATGCAAAATGAACGTATTGACAATATTCTTATTCCTGTCATCTAAAAAAGCTGCCTGGCTTTTGTGATTGATTCCTTTAAATTACAGTAATGCCAGGGGTTTGGAGTTTGACAGATTGTGTTGTCTGATAAGCAGTTTAATACGTTTTTTATTATTGCAGGAATGAATTCAGGACCAATAACAATGTTATCTGTACTGTCTGACTAAGTGTGCATCTAGTACAGGGGTGAGCAAACTTTTTGGCCTGAGGACCACATCACATTTTGGAAATTGTATGGGGGGCCGGTTCGGGGAGGCTGTGCCTCCTCAAACAGCCAGGTATGGCCCAGCCCCACCCCCTGACTTGCCCCACCCCGACTTCTGCCCCATCCAACCCCCCCACTCCCATCCCCCCTTCTCCCTGTCCCCTGACTGCCCCCAGAACCCCAGCCCCTGACTACCCCCGCCCACCATCCAACCACCCCCTCCTTCCTGACTGCCCCGCTACCCCCATTGAACCCCTGCTCCCCACACTCTGACCGCCCCAACCCCTATCCACACCCCTGGCTCCTGACCACCACCCCAAATTCCCCTGCCTCTATCCAACCCCCCTGCTCCCTGTCCGCTTACCATGCTGCCTGGAGCACTGTTGGCTGGCTGCATGACAGCCACGCCACCTGGCTGGAGCCAACTAGGCCACCGCACAGAGCACTGGGTCAGGCCCCAGCTCTGCAGCTGCAGTGCCCCAAGAGCTCACTGCCCAGAGCATTGAGGCAGAGCGAGCTGAGGCTGCAGGGGAGGGGGAACATCAAGGGAGGAGCCGGGGTAGCC
Source organism: Gopherus flavomarginatus (assembly GCF_025201925.1). Taxonomy (NCBI): domain Eukaryota; kingdom Metazoa; phylum Chordata; order Testudines; family Testudinidae; genus Gopherus; species Gopherus flavomarginatus. The sequence continues at coordinate 156,313,948 of NC_066620.1, read as the reverse complement.
TCCCGGGCCAGGAGCTCAGGGGCTGGGCAGGAGGGTCTCGTGGGCCAGACGTGGCCCACAGGCCGTAGTTTGCCCACCTCTGATCTAGTACCTTCCTCATGGTCAAGACTTGCCCTTTGCTTCTTGAGATACCATTTAAATGGTCTGAATGAAGTTTAGGGTGGTGGAATTTTTTCTTTAAAGACAAGATCTAGACAGTATATGTCTGCAATCTATATCTATGGCTTGTTTATATTCCAGCAGTGTACTATCAACTAAACTTATCCACTTATTCTACTATTTCTCATTAAGTTAAAGATACTGAAGCTAATTTAATTTAGTATGCCTTTCTTGGCTCATAGTTGGAAACTGTTTTTATGGTATTTTTATGGTAAAATATGATCAGGGACTTATGTAGCAAATTTGTAGCAATTAAAAACAGCAAACAAACTTCTGTTTCATACAGTATAGAATATGCTTCTTTAACAAATCATATTTACTAGATTCCTACTTTGGTATATTCTGTTTCCTAATACAAGATAGACCAGACATCCCTAGCTGTTAAAGATTGTTGACAATCAGGCAATTCAGGTCTGTTGCGCCAGTACCACTAACACATTTTGTTTCTGCTCCTTTCTGAAGGTGTTAGCTAAGGGCCTCTCATCCTTATGTCTGTCAGGAGTGAGTCCAGGGACATAACTTTAGAGGGAAACAATATGTTCCCCACAACTTTCAGCTCCTTGTGCAAGATCAAGAAGAGAGAAACTTGGGGAGGGAAAGAGGGGTCCAGCAGCTAAGCCTACTTAGTCTCTGTGGCTTCCCGCTGACCCACCAGTCAGCTGGCATTAAATAGAGAGGATGAGCTCCTGTTCAACAGTACAGAAAGAAAGCTGCATCACAAGCAGCCAGCAGGGTCAGTGATAGCTGCTTCCCTCCTGCTAGCTTCACTACAGAGAGGAGAGGGAGAAAGAGGAGGCAGACCTTGGCTTCCTACACTAGTCAGGAAAAGGTACAGCTATACTAGATCAGGTCCAACACAGTGAGAAGAGAGACAGGAGAAGAGAGACACTGCGCTCTCAAGAACATTGAGAAAAGATACTACTGACTGGGGTGGAGACAGAGGGAGCCTGGGGAGAAGGAAGCCAGAGATGGTTGCATGAGGAACAGAATATGAGGAGCCAGACATAAGAGAACAAAGAGAGTCTGGCCAAGAGAGAGCCAAAGATGGGAAAGCAGAAGGCAATTAGGGATGGGAAGTGCAGCGGCAGAAAAGGAATCTTATGGGACGAAGGGAAACGAGGGAGATAAGAGGAATTTGGAGGTGGGAGGAGAAGGGATTGGGGGCCAGAAAACTGATGGGACGAAGGGAACTTTGGAAGGGGAAACCAGTAAGATGGGAGAGAGGAGCAGAAGGTGAGAGACTGGGGGCACATGGTAGGAATGAGGACATCATCTGAGTGGTGGATGGAGGAAAGGGGAACCTCAAGTAAAGAAGACCCAAGAAGGAACTAAGGGTAAATAAGTTGAAAGTGTAAAGTTGGTAGGAGCATGTAAATGAAGGTGTTATGCCCCATACTAATACCCTGAGATGGGAGCAAATCTGCCATCTCTTCCTGAAAACACCTAGCATCCACCACCAGCAAATTTCCATAGGGAAAAGCAGACCATCAGAGCTAGCTCCCATCCCTTAATAAGGGATAATAGGTAAAATAAGAGCCGTTTGCTGAAGGTGGAGGGAGACCTATGAGTTATGTAAGGGGGTCAGGTCTTGGTGAAGCCTTCAGGGTATCTATTTCTTTATCCTCCTGCCCTGTCAAATGCATGGGTGTCTGTCAGTTCTTCTTCAAGTACGCGTGCATTCTGCTTAATTGTGTGCACACCCCAGCGCATCAGATCCGGAGACTTTTGCCTTGCAACATCCATAGAGGGGTAGCACTTGCCTCGTGGCTGTGGCCCCTCCCCTGGCTATATGAGGCAGCGCCACCCCAACCCCCCCTCGGTTCCTTCTCACTGCATGTGGCTGGAATCGGAGCTCTATGTGGGTGTACTCTCACAACTGCGCATTTAGTCTTAGCCTGGTTTATTGTATATAGTTAATTAGTGTTAATTAGTAGTTAAATAGTGTTAGTTGACAACTAGTGTTTCCCAGTGATGCCCTCATTGGGATTTAAACACTGCCCTTCATGTTGATCCCCAACAATGACTCTCACATGCGGTGCCTGCTTTGTCTCTGTGAGGCCCACCTTAAAAAGCACTGTTCGATCTGTAAATCATTTAAAAAGCAGATTTGGGTGGCCCAGGACCTTCACTTTAAGCAGTAATAAAAGATGAAGAGCTGAAGCCATGATATCCTGTACATGACAAATTCATGGAGGATAGGTCACAGGGAAACGCCTCTGCTTCCTCCAGGAAAAGCACAGACCAGCACAAAGGATGGCGTGGGTACCTCTGACCCTTCCCCAATACCAAATGACTCCCGTTCTGGCATCCATTGAGTCTAGTACCACCAGAGGAGATGCCAGTACTGACTAGGTCCATGTTGTTGCCGGACCACCTCTGCCTCTCAGTCCCGACCTCTCTGTTGATCCAGGGTTTTTCCATGGCTGCACCAGCTATAGCTATTCCAATGGACTGAGCTGCTGAATCTGTGTCTGTTGGCACTGCATCCAGATGCTTTGCTTGTGATGGAGATGGAAAGGGTACCAGGATCGATGTAGGACATCTCAGCACCGGAATTCTCTTTGGACCTATCATATTCTATGCCGCAAGTACTCCGATGGTGGCTCTCACCTCCATCAACAATGACACTTTTGGGTGCACCAATACAATGTTTGTGCTGAGACCTACGCTGCCTGTGGCATCACCTTTGCTGAGGGTGCCAATTTCTGCATCATTCTGGGCAATGGATGAATCAGACCACCTGTTGATTCCCTTGGGCATCACTTCACCCACATCGTTGAGATTCCAGGGCTCTGATTCTGAGTCAGTCGTCATCCTCCCATTCCTCATCACTCAATGAACTCAAGGGACCGCTAATGGACCAGTTTGGCTCCCAGGGTTGGCATGTGCCTCATGACTGGGATGGAGGTCCCTGGCCCAGCCCCTACTGACCACCAATGCCCTGCCCATATAAGCAGCCTTGGACTCAGTGGGATGCTCCTTGTTCATGGAGATTCTTCTCGTCATCCTACTCAAAACCAAAGTCACCCACATGATTTTCCCAGGCACTGAGAGTAACATGGATTCCTCGCAGTTTACTGCAGTTAGTAAGGTATTTTTTGTGTGTGTTTTTTTTATTATGAGGCCTCTTTTCCATCCTAGGAAAGTCTGGAGAGCTATTTTGTCACTTGCTTTAGGCATTTCTCCAGTAATATCCTCTCCAGCTGCTTTCCCAATTTTAAGTTTACTGATGGCTTTTCTAACTTCTTCCATTGTAATATATCCTAAATCAATATCAAGCTCTGTTGGTAGAGCTTCATCACATATTTCTAGCAGTTTGCTTGGCTTGGTTTACTTAAAGCAGCCTGCAAATGTTCTTCCTATCCTTTCCTTTGTTCTTCTGTACTAAGAGTCTTTCCATTTGCAGCTTTACTAGGATCTCCAGTACCACTATTAGCTGTTTGATTGTCTTATACAAGGTTGTAACGTCACTTCTTTGGCAAGCATCTTCAGCCTCTCCGTATTTTCTGTCAATATATGCCTTTACATCTCTACTAGCGCTCCTTTTTGTAGCTCTGTCTAGAGCGCTGTATTCTTCTTGCCACTTGTTTTTCTCTTCATATGTCTTAGCATTCATGAGTTTTTGCTTTACACTTCTCTTTCCCACCACTACACAAGTAGCAATAATTTTCTTCTCTTTAGATTTTGTTTTTATTAGGACTGACTTTCTAGATAGCAGTCTCTGATGTTTTTCCACAGAGTATCAGTGTCTTGGCTTTCTTCAGCTGACTTCATTAGAGCACTGAACTTGTTCTTCAGTTCAAGCTGAAAAACACTTTTTGTGACTGGGTCTTTTAATTAGCAGTGTTGGTGCATCTTCTTTTAATCTTCTTCATCTTCTTTAACTGGATTTTTAGGTTAGCGATACAAGGGTCTTTGTCCATGTCTGCTCCCCTGTACACACTGCCAACTGTAAAACTTTCAATATGTGCAGATGTAATCAATCTGGTTCTTTGTCGTTTCATTTTGGGAGTTCTGTGTCACTTTATGGATTTCTAATCAAGCTCTAATAACTCTTTCTTACTGACTCACACTCAGTCTGTGTCTTCTCGGCTTCATTCAACATTAGAATTGTTATATTAGTTGAATGTCTATCATCCACATTTCTGGAGTACGTGATGGTCTTATTTGTTTCCCTAAAGTGTACTTTGTTTGAACCTGTTCTGATTCCAAGGACATCAAGAAGGTATCTGTACATGTCTTGAATTATTTGAGCAGTTTTTTTAGTTTCATACATTGTTCTCTCATTCCAAAATCTGATTTTCCTTATTGATCTGGCCTTAAGCAAGTGACTTTTCAAAACATGGTCTTCCTTATGTGTATGACCAATGGCTGTTATATTCATCACATAAAGTTGATCTCTTGTTTAAGACTGCTGAACACCACTATGGATCCTAGTGGTCATTTCCGTAGTAAGTTTTGTTCTACATGATGCAGTTAACAGCCCCATGTACATTCTTAGGGCCACAGCTTCTTATTCATTATTTGGAGCTGTCCACATATGAACACTCCGCCATCCGGTAGAGAGAAAAGAGGATGAGCAAGGATAAATCTGGTGGTTAGGTAAGGGGGGGAGGGCATGATAGTGTGCTGGGTACAAACTGCTGAGCCAGCACTCTGTCATGCCAGCTCCAATTAAAGGAGGTAGATTGGAGCTGCCTCGAGAAACCTGTCTGATTGGCAAAGGGGAAACAGCTGCCAGCCTAATTAGCCTGGGGCTGCATAAAAGCCTCAGAGGAAGGAAGCCAGGGTGCGTAGAAAAGGGGATGCCAGAGAGTGGAAGGAGAGGAGTTGCTCATCCCTCCTGTCTGCAGAGATTGAGAAGCTCTTAACACTGAAACCCCCAAGTTGTAGATGGTGAGAAGGTGGTGGGATTGCACGCTATAAATAAACTGCACTGGTGATTGCTGAACCTGAAGGTCTCTGAGTGGCTTCTGGAGCAGAGCAGAGGCAGGACCAACAGGGGCTCTGCTGTGCCCTGTTACACTCTGATTATCTCAAACTATATATCTATATTCTGTGGACATGGGCAAAGACCTTTGTATTGCTAAACTGAAAATCAAGTTAAAGATGAAGACTGTTAAAAGACCATGCAATTGTCTTTTATACTTAGACCTTGATGGATTCTCTGCTTCCTGTTTATCAAGAAACCAAACCAGAAAGTTCCAGAAAGAGGATCCAAAGCCTGCAGTTCAGCATGTCATTTAGCTATGGAGCAATGGGGGGGGCAATTGGTTTGTGCCCCCAGACTTTTCACAGATTTATATGCTCCATTATGTCTTCCGTTCCCTGCCACCCACTCCTGATTTTTCAGGATATAATAAAAATCACATAAAATGTTCAGACACAATACAGACGCAATATCCTGAATTTTTCTGAAATGATGCTCCTGCTGCCAATTGGTGTCAGAAGGGAGTTGCATTACCACTGTCTCAATGAGCCCAATGTTTTTGAGAGCTCATGGTGGTCTGTGTCTTCTGTGTCACATTAGGGAGCTGAAACCCAAAAAGTAGAAATCCAGTCAAAGAATATCTTTAGAGAAGCAGAACTGCAAGTGAAAAATGACCCCTTATAGTACCTTTTGGTGGGGAAATAATGAAAAACATTGCTGCGCCTTCACCTACAAAAGCAGGTCCTAAACAAATAAAATTGTTGCTATAATCTGCATGCCCTTTAAGGATACGTGTGTCTTCACATTTCAAAAATGGGATAGGTTTCCTGCCAGATTTTAAATGATTTTAAAATTTAATTTCCTGGGGAAAACATTTTCTCTTAATATATTCCAGTGACATTAGCATAAGAGTAAATAATTGTATAAATTATGCATATTTAATATTCTGAGTCATCATAAGCCATCGTTTCATAAGAGAAATTTTACTCAATGTGGGAATGAATACTCTGAGATTTGATCATTAATATGCTGTGCGAGTTGGAAGAAAATACCATAGAAAGTACACGCACTCTCCAGATTAATTTTAGAACTCAGACCTCAGCATCAGATTTTTAGGTAGAGAACCAGCTGCGCCATAAAAGACCTGACCTTGCATTTATTGTATAGCTAAAGTTCCCACTGAAGCCGCTGGGAATGGATCAAGGAGTACAGGATTAGGCCTAAAGTAACTAAATAATGGTTGTGAAATAAATTGCAATTCATTTTACGATACTGTTATGTATTCTTACATAATATACCCTAGAAGTTTAACAACCCCATAAAGCAGGAACAGTGTGTATTTCTGTCTAAATTAAATGCAGCTGTAGAGAAACACAGTTCAGCTAGTCCAGGCGCATTGTAGCTGTTAATTGATACTCCAGTGTTACAGATAATTCATACAGCTTTGACTGGTGAGTTATGTCATTTCTTCCAATGTGGTGATTTATAGTAGTGATTTGTAGTAGCAAATGACACCAGGATTTAGTATCCCCCATTATCCTTTTCAAGAAGGCCACCAAGGATAAAAGAATGAGAGGAAATAACCTGAGTAATAACACAAAAAAGAGGCACGGCAACAAACTGTGTGTTTCTCATCCATAATAAAAGGTGATACAATGCAATTCCATCTATTTTTATATGGTGCCCTTTGTGCAGAATACAATACAGGAAGAGGTGCATTAGAGAGTTGATGCATCACTGAGCTGTGAACAGCAAGTCTTGCGTCAACAGAGAAGTCAAACCAATACATGGAAATGGCAAAGAATAAAAGGACAGAAGACTGAAATTTAAAAGCTGCAAAGATGCAAATAATTGAAACTTCCAGAAACTAACTAGTCTGAGGAGAATTTAAAAAAGTAGTAATGAGAGAGAGAAAGAAAGTGGACCCTGATTTAGTATGAAAGAACCAGATCCAACTTAGGGACCTAAGACCCATTTTTAGGCACCACAGTGATCCACAGAACTCCTGATCAGCTTCCACCTAAGCCTGGAGGTGTCTAAATTCACTCAGCACATACATTTTCTGCAGTAAAAGTCCCCTAGGTGCCTCTGTTTCTGCCTTTCAGTATGTGCAGTGCTGCCTAACTCTAGGTGCCTGGACACCTATCTCCTGCCCCAGAGCGATTCCCATATTCCAGTATTTTGGAGCCCTTGACATATAGAGTATATGAACTTATGAAGACCTTAGCACAGGATGACTAATAGTCAAAATGAGAAGTGCTTGAGACATGAAAATGGATAAGCATGTTAGCAGACACAGGGGCAATACAAGAATAAATTCTAGAAAGGTTTCACAGATGGTGACAGACAATGAGGATGTGTGGGGAAAGTATGTTCATACATAAGAAGGAATCTAAGGTTGTCCTAATAATAGGTGAGCTTGGGAGCACATTTAATGTCTGAGATAAAGAGCCTGAGATATTTTGTTTATATCAATAAATAAAATATGCTGAGATGAAATATTATGGGCTAAATGTTTCCATCCAGTCTGGGGTACAGAGAGTAACAAAATTTGTTACATGGCTAATTTTGTGCCATGAGCCTAAAAGTAGTGGAAAAGGGGAGTAGAACCTATAGAGAGCCAGACAGGCACTGAAAAGTGTTGAGGTTTGGTGTGGGGAATCTGGCCAGCCAAAACAATGCTGCTCATGGGACCCCAGTCCCTCTTCCTTTGGAACTGTTCCAGTATGTATAAATAATTAAATATGCATTGGGCTGGAGAGAGAGAGAGAGAGAGAGACTGATTCTTGATAGCCCAGTGGCTAGGATACCTCAGATGTGTCTGACCCAGGTTCCAGTCTCCTTTCCAGAATACTCCATAACTCAGTGATTAGGGCACTCTCCTGGATAGTAAGAGCCAAATTCAAATATCTGCCCCATATCAAGCAGCCTGGGGGAAGTGAACCTGAGTGTCCCACATGCTGGTCAAGTGCTCTGCACTTGGCTAAAGGTTATAAGGGGGCACTGCCTCTTTTTTTTTTTTTTTTTTTTAAATGGCTGATTTGGTTTACGTGTCTCACTCCTGGAGAGGGATCCTGGCTATAGAGATTGGCACCTAACTCCCTTTGACAGACAAGGCTTAGGACACACACCTCTCCTTGACATTTCCTACTGGCTGGTGTAGGGGCTCCCCACTCAGCTTTCTGACATCTGTGAATCCCATTTGTAGGCGACTGACTAACCTCAGGCACTGTGTGCAGATCCTGGGCACCTAACTCAGGGTTGCGAATTCCACTAGTGTAGAGGGTGTTGAAAAGTTAGTCTCAGCAATGCAGCACCTAAATCCCCCTTGTGAACCTAGTAGCCAAGACCCCTTTCAATGCCACTCACCCACCTCTCTCACAAATGGTTAAGATTTTCTTCAGCGTTAGCACCGCTTATATTTGTATTACTTTTTCCCCTTCCATGTAGAAGGGGATAATGTTTCTTCAGATGTTGAGGTATAGTTGTTAAATGCAAAGTTAATCTTATCATAGCTGCTGCTTGATTCATGAGGCAGCCCTGATAACGTCTGAACTGAGGTGAGAGAGGGAACCTGGAAATTATTCGGCTTTCTACCAAGCTTTGCAGAAGACTGGACTAGAAAAGAACATTTTGTTTTTGCTGAAGCAGGTGGAGTCACACCACAGGTAAAATTGGCCCCCAGTGGGGTAGGAGGAAAAGTTGTAGTAAATTAGGCAGTGCATAATTATCCACAAGCAATTTAAATTTTACAAAACTGGCAACAGATTTTGTAATAGATGCTTACGTGTAAAATGTTCTCAAAGGTAAAAAATGTGGAAAAAGGGTTTTTTACAAAATTCTGGTAGTAGTGTTCAGAGATTAAATCAGAGTGCTTAATACAAGTTGATGTTCACAAGACAAACAGTCTGGGGGCTAAATTGATGATATATGGCATGCTTCAAATATATGAGTTACAGAATGAGAGGAATACCAGCAAGGATAGCTGTGGGATGTGTGCATTGAAGAGACAACACTGAAAACACAGGATGGAGTAAACATCAGAAACTGAATAACTGTGGAGAATCTGTGGAATAATGGAGGTACAGCAAAGCTCTGTATGAAATAATTGTGTTCAAGTAGGTTCCAGTCACTGGTTGGTATTGACTGCAATTCAGTGTAAGTTGTAGCACAATTCAATGGATTGATAAAAGCAAAGTTTGGTATATTTTTTGTTCAGGACCGTTTCTGCAAAAGTAGGATGAGCTAACAGGAGAATGATGAGTTATCCAGACACAAAAGGTATATATGTTAGTGAAAACAAAAGGCTGATCAATTAGTCTGATAAAACAAGGATGAGTCTGTTGTACATGTTGACATAAACGTTACCTAGTAACAACTACAAATATAAAAGGTTGAGACACTTCAGTAGGCGTAAATATACTTGCAATTTGGCTGGCACTTTCTTGGCTAACGTTTATCAAAACCTTGTCAAGAGGTGTCGTGGCCAGGTCCACTTACAGTAAGCAATTCAGCATTCTTCTGGAAAACTGGTTAATACAAGACTGGAACGGTATCAGGGTTAATAATCTTTAAAAATTAGAGTGACCTTTTTACTACTAATTAACTACAGGTGCTTAGATAGAAATGGTGAAGGTTTGTGCAACAGAGCTATGACCTGTTCTTACAGACTAAATCTTACTTTCATGTAGTCTAGTACATGCAAGATCCAGAGCACAGAATAAATAAATACACTATGATCAGTGTATTTTTAAGCTAAAACGTCAATCTTTGCCTTAAGTGTGAACAGAAATTTTAAGTTTGAAAAAAAACTCACTACTCATACGTTATATAATAACAGACAGATTCTAATTTCTGGTAGTATTAGCAACAACATCAAGGCTTTCTTAAATGGAAAGCTTGTATAGGTTATAAGGGATGCATTAAACCAATGGGCACAAAACCACTGTCTAACAAGACATGAAAAACTTTGATTCACATTAGTATTTAGTGTTCTGGCACGGTAAGGAAGGAGTGAGTATGTGTGGGGGAAACACCTTATTCTAATTTTCACTGAGATGCAGAATTCATGTCTTTCACCAAACCACCTAATTATCTGTTGGGGAGGGAATTATCTTTTTCTAAAGGTACTCCATTAATTTGGCAGGTGAAAGAAGACTTAAATGGTCTTATGGAAATTTTTTCAAATTGCGACATCTTTCTCTAATATTGCAAGATGTCAACATTGGTGCTACGAAGAAGATGCATCTGCCACAAACAGATATTGTCGTACAGTAAATAAGGAGATTGATGCATCTTTGTTAAATAGAAGAATGGGTGACATTAATCACCTGGTATTAAAATACAACTGGTATCTCTAGTCATACTGCCCACATGGGGTATAATTAAATTGCAAATGTAATTATGTCTTCCTAGAAATAAACACAAATACTTTTGTTAATCGGGACATCTGTCTTTGGGGAAATATCTAATTCACCAAGGAATTTTAAGTGAGTTCATGCAAACATAAGACATTTGCAGATAATATTACAAATATTGAAGATACTGTAATTAAAATAAACCAGCTCTATATGAAAACAGTAAGTGGAGAACTTTCAGAAAGACAAGCACAATAGTGTGGAGAATGAGCTGTAAATATGCAGTGATGCAAGCTAAAAGGATAACTAGGGGCAAATATATTCATATTTACTGTTTAAACTACAGAAAATACCCTAAACTAACAATAAAAGTTTATTCAAAAAGGCTGAAGTGACAATAAGGAAAACTGACGCACTAAAAAAGAGAATGTGGAAACTGGAGTCATAGGACAAGGATATAGCAGATTTAGTAAACTGATTTTGTTTCTCCCACCATTGTAAAGGCATAAGAATAGAATCAGTTCTGGGGAACAATTTTGGTAGGATTGAACACTTCAAAGAGCATAACTCATTAGGCAAGGAAGATTTCACAGAAGGAACCTCACATAATCGTTACAGTGCTAATCCCAAACCTTCTATGCTAAGTGGCTGATGGGGGCTAAATTAGTTTCCACAATATCTTTCATATCCCCTTGCCCCCCAGCAGGAGCCTCTACTTCTTCCTTCCTGCTTGCTAAAATAATAAAATAATTCTTGAGTAAAATAATTCCCCTCCCTTAACCCTGCTGTCTGTGACAGCTTGTGCTGACTCCAGCCCCTTCTTTTTGTGACTCATATTTTCTCTACTCCCTCAAATCTTTTGTCTGCCAACCTCATCTTATTCTTCTCACATGCTCTTCTCCCAAGAATCTTGACCTGCTTGCCTCCCAAGAGCCAGAAATCTTCCTGGCATGTGATCCATACTCTACAAAAATGGTCCCTTGATGATCAATATGTGATGATCAGCCAGTTTCCTGTGAGTTAATTAATTAGTGGGAGTTCTTTACAGATGTTACGTGATATAGCCAATAGGATGATCTGGGTGAGCACATCAAATATAAGATAAACTGTTACAGTCAACTGAGATATAATACACAGTGATGCTACCAGATTCAGAGAGACTTGAATCTTTTAGGAGATGGGGATTAATACATTTCTGCTTTTACTGTGGACACATGTAAATAACCACCTATAAGTTACTGAAAGTATCTGGTGCATGGGGGTGTTTGGAAAAACCCTTGTATCTGTTTTTAATGTATTACCTTTAATTTTCATTAGCAATCGTCTTGCTGTTGTATTATGAGTGGACATAAGTCCCAGTGCTGAACTAACCTTCTCTAAGTGTTTTATATAGCTGTATCATGTTCCCTCTTATTTATTTCCTTTTAGCACTGTGAAGTGATTAAAGCGCTTAATCGCGCTGTTAAACGATAGAATACAATTTATTTTAAATATTGTTGGATGTTTACTACATTTTCAAATATATTAATTTGAATTACAACACAGAATACATAGTGTACAGTGCTCACTTTATATTTATGTTTATTACAAATATTTGCTCTGTAAAAAACAAAAACTTACTTTTCAGTTCACCTCATACAACTACTGTAATGCAATCTCTTTATCATGAAAGTTGAACTTACAAATGTAGAATTATGTACCAAAAAAACTGCATTCAAAAATAAAACAATGTAAAACTTTAGAGCCTACAAGTCCACTCAGTCTTGCTTCTTGGTCAGCGAATAACTCCGACATACAAGGTTGGTTACAATTTGCAGGAGATAATGCTGCCTACTTCTTGTTTACAGTGTCATCTGAAAGTGAGAACAGGCATTTGCATGGCACCGTTGTAGCTGTTGCAAGATATTTACGTGCCAGATGCGCTGAAGATTCATATGTCCCTTCATGCTTCAACCACCATTCCAGAGGACATGCTACCATGCTGATGATGGGTTCTGCTTGATAACAATCCAAAGCAGTGCTGACTGACGCATGCTCATTTTCATCATCTGAGTCAGATGCTACCAGCAAAAGGTTGATATTCTCTTTTGGTGCTTTGGGTTCTGTAGTTTCCACGTCAGAGTGTTGCTCTTTTAAGACTTCTAAAAGCATGCTCCACGCCTCATACCTTTCAGATTTTGGATGACACTTCAGATTCCTAAACCTTGGGTTGAGTGCTGTAGTTATTTTTAGAAATCTCACATTGGTACCTTCTTTGCATTTTGTCAAATCTGCTGTGAAAGTATTCTTAAAATGAACATGAGCTGGGTTATCATCCGAGAGTGCTGTAACATGAAATATATGCAGAATCCGGGTAAAACAGAGCAGGAAGCATACAATTCTCCCCTCAAGGAGTACAGTCACAAATTTAATTGACGCATTATTTTTTTAACGAGCATCATCAGCATGGAAGCATGTCCTCTGGAATGGTAGCCAAAGCACAAAGAGGCATATGCATGTTTAGCATACATGGCATGTAAATACCTTACAACGTCAGCTATAAAAGTGCCATGCATACACCTATTCTCACTTTCAGGTGACATTGTAAATAAGAAGCAAGCAGCAGTATCTCCTGTCAATGTAAACAAAGTTGTTTGTCTTAGCAATTGGCAGAATAAGAAGTAGGACTGAGTTAGGGTGATCAGATAGCAACTGTGAAAAAACGAGACAGGGGGTGAAGGGTAATAGTTGCCTCTATAAGAAAAAGTCCCAAAAACGGGACTGTTCCTTTAAAAATGGGACATCTGGTCACCCTAGACTGAGTGGACTTGTAGGCTCTAAAGTTTTACACTGTTTTGTTTTTGAGTGCAGTTATATACCCCCCGAAAAATCCGCATTTGTAAATGACACTTCCGTGATAAAGAGATTGCACTACAGTACTAGTATGAGGTGAATTGAAAAATACTATTTATTTTGTTTATTAATTTTACAGTGCATATATTTGTAGTAAAAGATAATACAAAGTGAGCACTGTTCACTTTGTATTCTGTGTTGTAATTGAAATCAATATTGAAAATGTAGAAAAACATCCACAAATATTTAATAAATTTCAATTGGTATTCTATGTTATTAGTGTGATTAGTTGCAATTAGTTTTTTTTTTAGTTAATCGCTTGAGTTTACTGCAATTAATTGATGGCCCTATTTCCTTAATAAACTAAACCGTTCCTATTTTTGTGGTATCTTCTCACATGGAAGCCTTTCCATGCCTCTAATCATTTTTATTGCACATTTCTAGGAAGAATGAAGTACATTTACATGGGGAAAAGTACCCTGTCCTTTACCATACGGAGCTATTCCTTTCAGAAAATTACCATCTGCTGAAATAGCAAAAGCAAAATTGGATTTTTCCCTAGTACACTTTTTAAAAGCCACTTCAAGTTCAAACCCATATATTTAAGTCTATTCATTTCAGCATCATTCGGTAGCAACCTTAATCTATTACCACCATTCACTATAAGTAAGTGCTTACCTTTGCATAATAAAATCATAAATCATGCAGATGAAATTCCTTAGTAATAAGGGGAATCTATAATAGGTTTTAGGAAGTAATTTCGTCTCTTTGGTAATTAATAAATGCCTTAGATGGCAGCAACTACTTTGAGGGACTGTCTTATATTTTAAGAATGGAAAAATGAGCAGAACATAAGAACAGCCATACTGAGTCAGACCAGTGGTCTATCTAACCCAGTATCTTGTCTTCCAACAGTGGCCATGCCAGATGCTTCAGAGGGAGTGAACAGAACTGGGCAATTTCCAGTGATCCATCCCCCATCACCCAGTCCCAGTATCTGGCAGTCAGAAATGTAGGGTTTATGTAGAAACCATTGTCTTGCTTTACCCAGCTGAAATAATTTGTCACGACTACAGAGCTCTAAATATACCCATATTATGCAGTAAATGTCAAGTTTAAACAGCCAGAATTTCATCTAAAGTCAATCTAAAGTCTCACCTGTGTAAGTCAGGTGAGAATTTGAATGAGAGAGTGTATTCACTGGGTTAAATGCTACCTTCTTGCACATCTGTGCATTGAAGTCAGGGGGTTTGCATGAGTATAACCAAGAGCAGAGAGTTTTGAGGCATTTGGTGTGGTAGTTTTTGGATTCTCTCTCTCCCACCCCTGAATCTCCAAGAAACAGTAGGCAATGATTTCCTTACACTGGAAATTGTCTCCTGAAATTGCATGGGATTGTGTACTTGATTTTCTGTTTTGGCTACCAGTCTTAAAGCAAAGATGTGTTAGATGGTTTACCTAATTTGTACAATGTAGCAGTCCAATATTCTTATAGCCCAAAATGGCTTCCAGTTTTCAGCCTCAAAACACTGAACTTCAACTGACTTTAAGAAATGATGAGTCAGCAGAGTTTTTTTGCTTCTCCTGTGTTGGCATCAGTCCCTAGCACACATGCCAGTTAAAGAACTGGAAGCTCTTAGGCCTGGTTCCACAAAGATATTTAGGTGCCCAAGTCCTGTTTTTGACACCACTGTAACAAAACTTCTGCCCAGCTCCCACCTAACCCTGCAGTGCCTAAACTTACTGACATCTAAGTTTTTATAGTAAACGTTCCCTATGTGCCTAGGTTCCTGCCTCTGAGCATGTGCATTGCTGCCTCACTCTATGTGCCTGGGTGCTTCTCTCTCACCTAAGCCCCAAAGTGATCCACAAACCAGGAAAAGATAGGCGCTCCTCTGCCTAACTCAGATGCAGGGCCTGATCCAGTAGGCTCGGGAGCCCTGTAATTCCACACAAAACACATGGGGGGTGGCAGCGAAAGCCCTCCCCATTATTACATTTACTCAGTGTTTAGAGTACTCATCTGGGATGTGGAAGACCCCTTGGTTCAAGTCCTCACCTTTGCTGATGAAGAGAAGAGATTTGAATGGAGAGCTGCCACCTCTCAGGTTTGTGGTCTAACCACTGTGTTGTAGAGGTAATTTCACTCTCTTGGCCCGATTAATATGTAATTATTCAATTATTTATTTCAAGTGGAAGAATGTCAACAGTACAGAATGAGGGAGATGCATATCAGAATATCTCATAGCTCAGTGGTGAGAGCACTCACCATAGAGGTGGCAGATCCCTGTTCAGATCCCTTCTCCTCAGGCAGAGGGGGGAATTGAACAGGTAAGTAAGCTAACGGTAATAAGGGGAAGTCCTGTTCCCCACCCCACTATCTGTTTTGTTGGAGTTAGGTAGCCTCTGAGCACACCTATCAGATCAGGCCCCGCACATGAGTTTAGTCAATGAATGTCTAGGTTGCCCTGGTTCACGAATTGCTAGAGGAGGTAGGCACCTGCCTGCAGCCTAACTTAGCCACCTATCTCCATGAGAGAGACAGGGTTTAGGATTAGAGGCGGATTAAGGTCTCCTGGGGCCCTGAGCCAGAGGAAGTGGGGGGTCCCAGCACTGGAACGGCAGTCCTGCGCCACCCCTTCCACCTGTGGTCCCGCACCCATTCCACCCCTTCTGCCCCTTCCCCCACTACCCCGCCCCTGTTCTACCCATGGTCCCACCCCATTCCACCCCTCCCCCTATCCCCGTTCCACTCAATTTGGCTCAATTGCACTGGTGTAAGTCCAGAGTTACTCTATTGGTTTCACTGGTGTTACCTCAGATTTATGCTAGTGTAATTGATGCATATGTGGCTCATCTGTGTGGTCCCCCAAATTATAAACATTTACAATATTTTGACATCATTAAAAATTATAGAAATCATAGTATGCGAGGGGAGAGGGCAGGTTAACAAGTAAATGCTAATTTCTGTCTTGTTGGCATTAAAAATGCCAAGATTGCAAGCAAACTCTGAGCACTTTTTATTTCTCTCTAAAGCTTAGTATTTTTGCATTTAAAAGGTTAGCCTATTCCGGTTTTCTTGTTACCGGAATTCTGAATTAAAGATGGTTTCACAAGTGAGTGAAGTAATTCCTATAGGCATAGCATGCAGAGTTCTATTTTACCAGCCTGCTGCATATAGAACTTGTATTGAAATTATTTCCAAAGGAAATGAAGCCTCATGGAATCATGGAGCTAGACGAGTGCAACTCAGAAATATTAAGATTTCAAATGTTTTGGCCTATCCTCTCTGAATACATGATATTTAGAAACCCCATTTTGTATTTTATAGTAAGTATTAAGGGCCTTGATAATACTCCATTAAAGTCAATTGTAGTCTTCCCATTACCTTTGTGATGCTGGCAGAGCAGGTGTCAGCTCATGCCAGAGCCCCCCAGCCAATTCACTGGTGTATTAGGTAGATGAAAGTGATTGTTAAATGTATAAGAGTGTATTTAGTGTTTAAACTTCATGAAAATAGTGGGATGTTACTTGCATTGTTTTCATTTATCTGTATCCCATTATAATGTAGGAGCACATTTACTTTGTGTATACATCTGTAACTAAATAACCCAACAAACAAGCCATCAAACAAGAAAGAAGTGTTGTGTAAATAAAGGACTTTAACAGAAAAGTGCTAATTTCAAATCAAGTGGTCATTGTGTGTGATTGTCGGAGATCACAATGCATTCCTCACTCTCCTCATCAAAGGAAAAGTTGACACTGTAAGCTTGTTTTCTGTGAGAAGAAGCTGTAAGTAGGGATTCAAAGAAAGATCCTACATCTCTGAACTGTTTGGACTCTTACAGGGAAATGTACCAGATCCAAAGCAGAGGTCCCCAGGGACAATCTGGGTACCCTGAAAAGACTTTTGGGAAACTAGCAGTTTATTACATCACTGCCACCATCTGGAATTACAAACTGTGACTCACCTGTGCACATATTTTACCTGCTTGAACCTCTCAATAACTCTCAGATCCTCTTCTTATCTAATAAATCTTTAATTAGTTTACTATAGAATTGGCTGCCAGTGTTGTCTTTGGTGTAAGATTGGTTTGGGGAAATGACTGGTCTCTTGGGTCTGGAAGTAACCTGATGTGGCGTGATTTTGGTTTAAATGACCTTTTATCACTGAGTCCAGTTTGTCTGGGTGGCAAGATAGACTGGAGATTCTACGGAGACTGTCTGCGACTCCATAGTAAGACTGGTATGGTGATCCAGGAGTTCACATTTGGCTTGGTGAAATCTAATTGTGGTATCTTCTCTGTTTTCTGACAATCTGCCCTGAGGTAGGCGCACTCAGTTGTGAGCCACTCCAGACACCATGACAGCCTTCAATAGGATCACAGGCAAACCCTAGTACTTTACTTTTATGTTTTGATTTTATGTTAAGTCAAAATAAATATTGCTCACATCAGCCAGTGATCTAATCTAACTGGGAAAAATAGCATGTGCCATAATTCAAAATCCCCTGCAATTTACTTAGAATGATCTTGTCTCACATAAATATGCACATGTCCATTTAAGGATTTAGTAAAAGTGCTTTTATAGAGTGCAGTTCTTCTCTTTCCTCTTCTGACAATATGTTTGCATTCCAGATGTCAGAAGAGCTATGTTTAACCTGGAGATGCCTGGATAGATGTATGTACTGTCATATTTTTTCCCCCTGTACTAATTTATTTTGGTTGTACATCACTTGTACAATGTGAAGGACCAGCTTTAGAAAAGTAATTTTGTAATAAATTAATAGGTTCACTTAATAGCATGTCTGTTTGAAAAGTATCTATTAATACTGTGCAGTGAACATTCTTATTTTATCCTACTGAATATATTATTCACTTTGTTTTAAATTATATTCCACTGACAAGTGAAATGATCCTTTGTCGACAGTTGTTATACTCTAATCAAACAGTGCTAATCTTGTTACTACCGTGTCAGCGCTTCTACTGAGGGAGATAATGGCCAAGTCAAGCTGGCAAGTGAAAAGAAGGCACAAGGGTGTTAGAAGGAAACAGCAGGTCCCAGTGAAATTTAAACTGAAATGAATGACTGGTAAAGCTATATGTAGACTGGAAGAGTGCTGTGTGTAATTTCCAGATGCGTTCCCAGCCAGTTGAGATAGAGCATAGTTGTCTTTTATACTCTGCCTCTAGGGCTGACATTCTGGTATGTAGTTGAACTTCTGTTGAATTCTAAATAGACATGAAGTGTTGAAAGCACTTGGTGCTCACTATGTTCAAATTAGAGCTGAAAAGGCCAATCTACAGCTGATTGTGCAACAATAAATAGTTTTTCATTCCAGGCTCACTTTGGAGAATATTTTCACCCTCTAAATCTCTGTTGTGTATGAAAGTGTTGTCTCTAAAGGCCAATTCTGATTGATGAGAGACTGAGAGGAGAGAGGTACAAATCCTCAGCTTGTGTAAATCAGCTACAGCTCTGGTGAAGTAATGGAACTACTACTGATTTACCCCAGTTTATCTGGTCCATAATGCTCATATGTTAACATCCTTGCTGGGGGAGTTTGGAGCATAAGAAGTTGGAATGCACTACTGTAGTTCAAAGTGCATCTCCTGTTGAGAGAATATTTCACTTCTGTAGTCTGCTCATGTATTTGAATTAATATCCATAATACAACATTTTCTTCTTTTTCTAATTCACCTCAAGACTTTTATACTTTTTATATTCTTTTTAACCTGATCATGAAACTATATTATTCAGCCTGAAAGTCCTTCCAGGGCTGTGAAGTCTGCAGACCTCCTAGGGCTTCATAGTGACAGTAGCAGCTTATTCCTCTGAGGAGAATTACCCTTTCTGCTGCAGCTATGTAAATGCTATTTTCTGGCCTGATGCACACAAGTCCACTATCTTCTATGATGCTCTCCTGTTCTGATTACCCTGTCAAGAAACCAGGCTGCAGGTAGAGGAGTGTTTGTACGTGCACATTTGTACATGCCACGTATAGCAACAGAGACTGTTGCCAGTGAGCCAGGATAAAATGACACCACACAATTAAATGTAGCTAACTCAAAAATGGAGCACAGCTAAAGTGACATGACACCCTAGAGCCTGTACTCTATAATTATCTTTGTCTATGTCCTGCCTTTACATTCTGCCTCCTCAGCCCTAAGTGTTGAGAACACTGAAGCCTCCTTTCCTTCGCCAGCCCAGCATCCAAAACCGTAAACACAAAGAACAGTCCCAACATAGGCAGCAAGCACATCGGTGATCTCTACATTTAGGGTGTACTTTTAAATGGTTCCTTTCTCCTTTTGATGCCTGCAGAGCTTCAGATAGCACTACAGTTTATTCATACATGGAGGGGAGACCAATACTCTTTTTGTACACTGGTGAATATTTGGCATATGTCAATGGCCTGATGATGAACAAACATTTCTCTCTCTCTCTCTCTCTCAAAATCTGCCATAGCAAGATGTACTGTTACTATCTTAAACAGCTTGAAATCTTGCTATGAAAACTATCTACAATTGGTTCCTTGTCCCTGTAGTAACATGCAGGTTTTGGTTAATAATTTACAAAGAAAAAATTGAAATTTGTTTTTAGGCTACAGGAAATTCTAGAAGAGAGATGAAGGGGTTATTTGTGATTCAGAGTGGAACATAGTGCTTACTTACTGGTGAGAAGCAAAAGAAAGTCAGAAGCTTGTACAGTGTGCCAAATATCTCCGTCAAATTCGGAATGAAGCCAAAATCCTTGTATCAATCAGGTAGTGGATCATCTAAATTCCTTTCTCTGCCCAGTGGGGAAAATTAAAATACAGTTTCCTAGTTTCCTCTCCACTCCCACTGCCAGCCTTGGCTTTGTCTTTGGCCCTTGCCCTAATTCTTGCAGCCCTCCTCTCTGACTTACCATTTAATACAATACCACATGGAAAATTGCTAATTAAATGAGAGAAGATGGGAATTAATACAAAAATTGTAAGGTGTGTAAGGAAATGGCTAATGGGAAGATTGGAAATGGTTATGCTGAAAAGAGAACTGGATGACCAGTTGGACCGGAGTGATAAAAATCAGATGAAATTTAACAATACAAAGTGCAATGTCATTCACTTGGGCACTAACAGCAAGAGCATCTCCTATCAATTGGGGATTCAGCAGTTGAAAACAAGAGAGGAGGAGAGAGACCTCTGTGTATTATAGAATGACTGTGAGTCACCAGTATAACACAGTTGTGGGGGGGAGGGGAGTTAATGCAATCCTAGGATGTATCAGGTGAGGTATTTCCACTAGAGATAGGGAAATATTAATTCCATTGTACAAGGCACTGGTAAGACCTCATCTAGAATACTGTGTATAGTTCTCGTCACCCATGTTGTGGAAAGATGAACTTAAATTGTAATAGGTGCAGAGAAGAGCTGCTAGGATGATCACAGGAATGGAGAGCCTATGTTATGGGAGGAGATTAAAAGAAATTGGCTTATTTAGCCTAGCAAATTGAAGGGGATATGATTGCTGTCCATGAATATGTGATGGCAGTAAACACCAGGAAGGGAGATGAGATATTTAAACTAAAGGACAATTCCTGACCAAATTTGGCCAGGAATTAAAAAAAAGTTCCTAACCATTGGAGGAGTGAGGTTCTGGAATAGAATTACAATAGTAGTAGTGGCAAAAAACTAGCTATTCCTGCAGTGGATTGTGATTTCTTTATGAATGGGATTATAGGATAGGATTGCTTGTGATAGCAGGGGACTGGACTCAAGGACTCAGGAGGTCCCTTCCAGTTCTATGTCTCTATGACAAATTTTGTCTTTAATAGCAACTACTGTCCTAACAAAAATTTTCAATTGAGTGGAACTGTGGGAATTAAAAGTCCAATGAATGTTTCACACCCTACAATGATGCTTATATCTGCCCAGTCTAGCTGGCATTGTAAATATTATGCTACTGTGTACTAAAAGAAACAGCCATAACAAGCTGGGGTGGGGGAAATGACACAAAGAAAAAACACGACACATGAAGTTCTGCAGTGAGGCTTCTGTGCCTCACCAGACACTGGAAGTGTCACTCCTCTCACTTCTATTGGTTCATTGATCCTGACCTCTCTGGCTGTCCCATGTTAGCTCTAACTAAACGTTGCTTTATATGCATCTTGAATGTTAATGGCATTACCAATTGATTTCTGTAATTCTTTTAATCAGTGAAGACATCCTGCATGATCTCTCAAGGAATTACTCTGTTTTATAATAGATAAGTGGCATGGATGAATTTTGAAAGCTCAATATGTTTAAAGATGAGGAATTTTTCTTTTAAAAAATGCAAATGGTTATATAGTCTCCTCTAAACTCTTTACTGCCCAGTGGAGCAGTGAATGAAGTGACAGATATAACAGATGTGCTCTCCACTACATGCAAGAATACAGGATACTTCCAAACCTGCAGACTGTTTAACTAAGTATAGAATAACCTTTAGCTGTTTTTTAAAAGGCTGTGAATGTTCTTAGGTTAAATTTCTTACTGATTTTCAGTCAGCTAATTGATACCATTAGGATATTCTGCTTATTTCTGCTGGCTCATTCTTAGGAGGAAAATGTGCATTTTTCTATGGCTGGGGAATGCAGAATCAGGGCATTCTACCATAGCTTTTTCTAACAGGGTCAGAATCTGTGACGACTGCCCTAAATTTGTATATAGGAGTCAAATTGGGGGAAGTAGGTTTGAGTGAAAGAAAAGGAGGCCCCCGGCAAGAGAAACATGTCATCCCTTGTTTCATTATTTTTTAAAAAGCCAAAGAAAGGATCACAAGAGAGTTACAGACTACAGCAGGCTTCTATGTCACTAGCTTTATGGGGGCAAGACTGAGTGACCAGAAGTCTGGAGAATCATGACTAGTGAACAACAGGGTGTTATTTGCTTATGCTCTTTGGACTGGATTGTGGCCAAAGCCTTGCTTGTGGATGTAGGTGCACTAGCCTTCATTCCCTGAGCTCAAGGATTCTCATTCTGCTCTCTTTCTGTGGAGGTTCAGGGTAGGGGAACAGAGGAGGAAGGGACACAATTTGGAAAGGTTCTTGCATTCCTGCACAGGGTTTGTTTTCTTCTTGAGTGGATCCATAGCTCTCAGCCACACCTTAGTTGGTTTCTTTCTTTTTGGGACTGCCACAGTTGGGCTGATCTTTCCATTGATTCTAGTTTTCTTTATAATGGTTTCCATATAATACTATCATTTTCTTTAGCATACTCACTGGATAACTTGCGTAGGTATTGTCTGTTTTCTTTGCCCTTTTCTTGGTGCCAGCTGAGAGGTACCATGCATCACTGTGTGCTCATCATCAAGCACACTCGGGTAATCCATGTTTCACTTCTGATTTTAAAAAAAACTCACACTTCCTGCCTAGTTTGAAAGACTTTTGTGTTTCCCCCAGTTAAATCAGAGAAAATAATTTTCTGAGAGCCCTATGCATGCTGGACAGTGCAAAGCTATATCACTTGCTTAACTTTGTAAAGGTTATTTAAGGAATAATCTCTATTGATTTGTAGCACACAAAGTCATAAGAAGCACTGACACAGACTAATAGATTATATGAAATTGAAGCATTTAATCAATCTCAAAGGCCACTTTATGGAAGTATATTATGAAGTTGTTACAGTTGCTATTATACAATGAGCCATAACAGAAAGAAAGAACATGTGCTCTGGGAGTGCTACGTGTTCATTCTTAGATGACCAAGGTATTCTTAACTGTGTCCTTTGCAACTTAACCATTTTAAATATCTGATATATTTCTAACATAGCTGTGTTTATAAGCATCCTGAACTAGTCAGTCCTTGCACAGGTGTGCACAGCTCTCACTTAAGTCCAGGAGAATTGTGCCTGTTTACACCAGGGCTAAATTTAGCTCAATACCTGTATAAGGCTGATCTGTTTTTTCCCCAGTTTGTCTTCTTAACAGATCGTATGTTTTGAGTCCAAAAGAGCTGTCTTTCACCTTTGCTTTCAAAAACTGTTAAAGAACTGATGATTCATTTTAACTTGTGCTGACAGCCGACTGTTTCATTTGGCATGGAGGGTGGAATTCAGGTGAATGCAAGGTCACATATGATACTAAACTTCATTGTGTTTCAGTGAGAGTGACTCCTAGCCACCTAACTCAGCAGACAAGGTATCGAATGGAGTGGATCCTGAGCTCCCTGTAGCTGCTTCTTCAACCTCTGTGTTGGAATAGGAGTTGTGCCCTACTGCATTCCTGGGCTTTTTGTAATTGCTGCCTCTGCACATTGGCCAGTCCCGACTCCTGCCCACCCCCAGTCTCTACTCTGTGCTGACCTGGGCAGAGCTGATGTAAAACCAGCTGTGTTAAGCACAGGTAGTGTTAAGTCTTTTATTTTTTATTATATTTTTTTTGCTTGCTAGGCAGTTACCCACTCACTCTGCAGTTGAACCAGGGAGGCCTCATTGTGTTTGGAGGCCTCTTCACTAGAAGATGAATTTTCCCTCTGAACTAATAAGAGGTAAAGATATTTCTTGTAAAAGTCTAACTCCCAGGATTTGAGTCCCCTGTCTGTGCAATACAAAACAGATACTTTGCTTTACTTTCTGGGTCTGTGAATTTTCACCTATGGGAATACAGAAATGTTAAGTTAGCCCTGAAAGACATCCTTGCTCTTTGAATGGAAAAAAATAATAAAAATGATAAGAAAATCACCTACAAAGTCTAGAGTTCAAAAAAATTCCCTACTAGAGTACTCCTGAAGAACACCATGCTGCAAATTGATTGCAAATCAGACATAATTGTGTCTTCTAAATTTTTGATAAAGCAATGAGATGTTTTCTACTTTTGGCTGCCAATTTCTTCATAAGTAATGTGTGTGTCTATTGCAATGCTTTTGTAAATGCAGTGTTAGTGACTAAATGTGTAAAAAGTACAACATTTCAAAGTTACACATTGACAGGGCACTATCCCGAGAATCCAGTCCTGTGTAGATAGAAATAGTTGATCTACTTCAACATTTCTCTTGTTTTTGTTTTCTTTTTCAGTTGTACAAGTTTTTCTCCAGTTTTGCCAAAGGGTCTCAGTAGAATACTACATTGTTTTCCTCCAATCTCTACTTTGAATACCGTGTTTCCAACTGTGCTTCCATTGTATGTCTGTTCAAAATGTCTTATTAGCATTTCTTTCCTGCTTCTAAAAACGAAGGTTCTTAAACTTGATATTTTTGACATGTGAAAGGAAAATGATAGGCCAAAGGTTGAGATTCAGTTTTCTTCAGATGCAGTCAGAGGTAACCAAGACCCCAGTCTGGTCTGGGTGCATAAAATAAATGTCAAATCCACTACACATATGGCATGGTGAGTTTTCATATGTCATTTCAGACCAGCCGCCAGTGTTCTTTTTTCCTGCGCTAAGAACTAGATTCTGCAAGCAGCTGCGGGCCTCCTGAGGGGTCATGAGGTCCTTCAATCCCAGCTGAAAGTCAATGGGTAAGTCAGTGTGAGTGCTCAGCAGTCCTCTCAAGATCCTGTGACATCCCTTCCCCACCAATACATAGCTAAACCTCTAAGCAGAGGGATATGGCTAACAGTTTTTCTCTGATTTTTTTCACCACTGACTGCATCCAAAGCACAGCTTATCACCAAGGACTGCAACTTTCTTTCTTTGAACATGGAAGCAAATATCTACTGCTTCACTCATGTTGGAGGAGAGATGATATTTTTTGGTTGTGGGTTAAAATGCACAAATCAAACTGTAATGACTCCTTTCTGGAAACCACGTCAGATCAAGGGAAGTAAAATCTGAGGGTCCTTTTCTCCTGCCATAGACTTCGCTGAAGACAATGGAATTTAGTCACATTGTGTGGCAGAAGAGTAGTGCCTTTGGAAAACAAAACTGACCTCTAGTTTGTAATAAAGCTCAGCAGTGAGAAACGGAGGATGTTTCTGAAATCTGTGCAGCTGCTTTACCTTCTCATGAGTGTGTGTGTCTTTCAAACGCCAAAAATCCCTCCCTAGCAATCCCCACTCTTTTTCCTGATTTTCTAAGTTATCCCCCTTTCAGACAGCATTGGCTGTGAGAGATGTTTGGAATGATAGCCTGAAGTTTTACTGCGCAAGCTATTTTTTCTGGTGTTTTGAAACTTTCCTGTTAGTGCTGAATTGATAAGAATTCTCTGTAGATGAACTACACAAATAAGTTTGCATTCTTGATGTATGATCTTAAAATTTCAGCTTTAGAATACTAGGAAAAATCTACAGATTGACAGAATCTTTAATTTAGGGCTAGATTGTATGCCTGACAGGCACAGCTGCTTCTACCCCATATTATGGGGTACAGCCCTGTGCTCCGCTCCTTTCATTTTTCATTCTGAAATTCCTCACAAGCTTCTCTATTCTCGATTAATTTAATTATTTGGTGGTATCTGCAAATTTTCTCACCTTACTGGTGAAACCCCTTTTCTCCACATCACTAATAGATTTATCTTCACCAGTCCTAAGGCTGGAACATTAGGCACCTGGAAATTGGCTATTTATTCCTCCTTTGTTTCCTGGCTCTTAGCTAGTTTCTGATCTAGGGCAGTGCTTTGCTTCTCACCCCATTACTATTAAATGTATGTCTTCACTTTGGAGTTTGCTCAAGTTATTTGCACTTGAGGTGACCCCTCCCAAGTTATCCTAGCCTGAGTGAGTGCATCCACACTGCAGAACAACACTTAAGCAGCACACAGTGTTTGGATTAGCAGCACAGAATAGCTGTATCCCTACTGCAATACCAGCTTGAGTGTTAGCAGCACTCAGTCTTCAACATCTAGCCCCTGATGGGCCAGTTAGCTCACGTTTTAAAGTTTCACCTAACTCAAGGGACAGATTTGTATGTGTGGGCGGGATTTGGGCTGGGGCAAACCTCAAATTATATCTCAAGCTAACACTGCAGTGAAGGCAAGCCCTTAGATTCCTGACTAGTCTCCTGTGAGGACAGCACCCCCTTACAAATACCCCCCCACACGCATTCTGACACACTTCATCTCCCTGGAATGCATCTAACCCCAGTGCAGGAGCATACACCAGAGTGGCTAAGTATGGGTGTGCTGTGTGCACCATCTGTTCTGGCTTATGGAGCAACCTGTTGGCAGCTGTGAGAAGCCACCCTTATGAAAAAGTAGGCCCTGGAGCTATTCTGTCTTACACCGGAAGCCATGCCAGTCCCTAGCCCATCTCACAATGATGGAGGTGCAAAGATGGTTTAAAGTCTCCATTGTCCCACACAGCACACAAGCTATGCTTCCAGTACTGTATCGCAGAATCTGGCCCTAGGCCCAGGAGCATACTGACACAAAGAGATCATTTAGAGTTTCTTCAATATCTTTGTCCTTGCTATTTGCTCCCCTTTCATAGTGTGAAAGAATAAAATATAGACTGGAATGTCTTCTATCTATAATATCCTAAAGGTACGGTAAATACTTTAGATGCCAGGTAGTGTGTAAATATTGTAGATACAGTATTTAGTGTAAGTTAGTATAAGAGAAAGTTCTCAGAGAAAGTTCCTTCACTCTGCTTTCCCTATTCAAAATTTCAGCAGGGAGAAAACATGCACCAGTCTTTGCAGTTAGTTACTAATCATCCATAAACTTCTTATCAAAAACTGTTCTGAAAAGAATATTGCAGCTTATGTTAGTTTGATATTTCATTGTAACAAAACAAGAATGACAGTGATTGCAGTCCGAGGGACATGTCAGAACACTTTTCAGTGCGCTTTTGCTGAATGACACTAAATTAGCATAGTTTTATTAACCCTATTGGATACAACAGTAAATAATTTTCACTGTGTGCTGGGTGAGCCACAAGTCCTTTGGGAAAGTACTGCAGCCAGATTTAGTCTAGAGAAGAGCACTCCTTGACCTGTCTGTGGAAATATAGATCTCTGGCAAAACCTAAAAATGAGTTAAAGCACATTGGAATTACCACGTATGGTCACATGATGAGTTATTAATGGGAAAAGAGGGTGAGATGCATGTAGAAAGACTGGAGGAACTGCTGATGTGATTCTTTGCTGACACAACTCTCTTGTCTGTATGAGACAAGTTTCACTCCCATGGGCACAGCTTGAGTGATGCTCTAAATCATTGGGCAGGCCTCTCCCTACCTGGTATCAGTGAGGGAGCTAATAGGGGGATTGGAGGTGGGGGGCGGGCGGTGACTGTCTCCCCAGCTGCTTTTAAGTGTGTGTATGTGGCACTTTTTCAAGCCAAAAGGTATAATTAAAGGTGGCACCACTAATGACCCATCTCCACTGCTCAGAACTTGGCTCTACTACTGCCTGAGCCCATCCACTTTGTGGATTTTTCCAGGCAGCTTCAGGACTCTCAGTGAAGCAAGGGTTGTGGGTGGTATGCACTGCTGTGGCCCTTCCCGCTGGAGAGCCTTCAGACAAACCCAGGGAAAAAATCTATCTCATTATATTCAAGGTGGAAAGGAGTTCAAGGTGTTAATTTATATTACTGTTTGCAGTTTGTTTTAGCTATGTTGGTCCCAGGATATAGCAACCTGTCCCAACTTGTATTTAGCTGTGACATTTTTGTTTTCTTCCTGTGATGGGGTGGACCAGGCCCTAAGGCCCCCTGCTGGAGGCCTTACGGCGCTGCCACACCCCACCGCAGAAAAAGGGTAGTAGAGAGGTCTTCCAAGCTGCCCAAAGCGGCTGTGTGGGAAGCAGCCAATTAGAGGCTGTAGGGAGCAGCCAATTAGGCCCAGCAGGCTAGGATAAGAAGAGCTGCAGGGCCAGCGTGAGATCAGTTCCTTGCTGACCTAGAGGAGAGCAGATGGTGTGCCTGGCTGGCTGATGGAGCTATGGGTTCTTGGACAGAGCAGTGCTGGCAGAGGACAAGGGGAACACAAAGGAGCTCCGGGCTGTCTGCTGGGACTCCACCAGGACAAGGCCCTAAGATATGGATGAAGAATGTCCTGGAGCTACTGGGAAGTGGCCCAGGGAATCAGAGCAGCAGTGCATCTTAGATAAAGAGACACAGCACTACTGCTATCTATACGGTCCTTGGGCTGGGACCTGGCATAGAGGATCTGGGTCCCCCCACTGGAAAAGTGGCCTGGACTTTGATACACTCAGGATGAGAACTAAATTTCAGTGTCCCAGCTGGAAAGCTGCAGCCAGAAAGGCCCTGAGAGGGTGGAGACATTGCCTCCAGGGAGGGAGCCCTGGGGTACCACTCTCTACCAGAGCAGGGACAACTTGAGAGACATTACAGAGGGCACTGAGAGAGGTCCCTGTTGGACTCGTACCCCAGGAGGGGTTTGCTTTGCTTTTATCTCACAGACAATGTATGACTTGACTGGAGGGCTGAGTCAGTGAAGACCCACCACAAACACTGTGGGACAGGGACAGGCACATTCAGCCAGAGGGAACCCATGAGGTGAGTGCACCACATTATACTTCCACAGACCTGAAGAAGGGTTCTGTGAAGCTAAAAGCTTGTCCCTTCCACCAACAGAAGTTGGACCAATAAAAAATATTACCTCACCCACCTTGTCTCAGTTTCCATTAATGTAAATCCAGCCTCTAACTCTAAGAACCCTTTGAATTTACTGTTCTGCCACATCTTCTGACTAAGAAATCATTCTTCCTCCTACCCATACTACTTCTTTCTCATGAGCCTTTGGATTTTTTTTATTACCACCATTCAGCTCTACCCATAAACATAGCCCAAAAAAATTAAATACAGTCCCTTCTGCCTTTTCATGGAAGTGGGACAGTCTTTACCCTCTTCCCATTGGAGGGAACAGTCTAGTTCAGTATAGTAAATAACAGGGTCCATTTCCAGAACATGCTAAAGGAAAGTAATACCCCACCTGCACATCAAGGTGTTCAGGATCTTGGGCACCAATTTTAGACTGACAGAAGGATGATAGTTCTGTGGCAACTTTTGAGGGTTCAAAAATATTTTTGTTCCGTACAGGAGGGAGGGACAGCTCAATGGTTTGAGCATTGGCCTGTTAAACCCAGGGTTGTGAGTTCAATCCTTGAGGGGGCCATTTAGCGGTGTGGGGATTGGTCCTGCTTTGAGCAGGGTGTTGGACTAGGTGACCAAATTATGTCAGTGTCACTGTTTTAAATTGAAAACCTGAGGTGGTTTTATTCAAGAAGAGGGCCTAAGTAATGTGGTGGCTAGGACACTGGTCTGGGGTGTGGGACACTTAGGTTCAAGTCCTTGCTCTACCTCATTCAAAGCAGCATTCATCCCAGATCATGCTGATTAAGACAGAGCAGAGATGCAAATGTAGGTGTTCTAACCAGCAGGCTATAAAGTGCAAGTGTCTCTTCCCACCTGCAAACCAAAACTTATTTTTTTTTGTATTTACAATAGAAAGTAATATTTTGAAAATATCCACACAGAATTGTCCCCTGTGGGAGGAGATAAGGAAATTATCACATATGACAGATGCTAGTCACATAATTTAGTACACTTCTGGCTCTCAGGTATGACAGTAATGGGCGCATTATGTGAACCTGAATAGAGTAGAATGGATTCTGGATTGGTACTGATATATGAAGCCTGTACTTATAAGTCATTAGCATAAATATGTCTCAAATACTGATCAAAAGTTCTTGCCATCTGATTTCTATTTTACACTTTGCCTGATGATTTAAAAGTGAATGGACAGGAATATTCTGGAATTTGGGAATCCTTTTTCTGTGTGATCTGTTGTGAGTGCACCAAGTACAGAAACTGGAAGTTTTTCTGAGAAGGCTGAGGTGGAAGCAGGTGGCTGTGGGAGGGAGAATAGGTGAAGAGTGATAAGGGTAGGGACAGAGAGAGAAAAAGGTTTTAAGAAAAATGGGAAGTGAAAAACAAGAGTGGAAAAAGTCTGCAGGAAGGAGGGAGCAAGAAAATAAATGGATGAGAGAAGCAAGGAAAGGAGAAGAGTTGATAGGAGGGAATAAGTTAGAAATATAGAGCGACTATTGTGGCTTTTTAATGACTAAGAGAAATGTGCATGTGCTAAGCATATCATTGGAAACAGAGAAAAAATAATTATTACCCTTATCTTTTTAAAGTTGTCACACATTTTTGAGATCTCCTTATGCATCTGACAGTTAGGCGGCTGACTGGTGTGGATCCTGCATCACATGTACTATTTGTTGGTCTGTGTTTATCGTTCTCTGTTAGAATGTCGTGCGTTTAGTCAATAAGCACTTCAGTTATTTGTTTGGCATGTTTGCTCATTGTAGAATACTGTGTACATCTACTGAGCTATAGAAATAAAAAAGCTGGGCCCAAATCAAACTGGAGATCATATGAAATTAAATGAAGGTAAGCTGGAGTGTGTCATTGTGTGGCCATCATCACACTGTCAAAGGTTGAAGCGGTATCTTCCTGCCAGTATTTCAGATAAACAAAGGTGTTTTAAAAGTCATGTCGACTTAATGCCAACCAAATAGTATATTAACTAGCAGATCTAGCTCTACTTTCTCATCTAGACTCACATCTAAAGAAGTCAGACTGTTGGGGAAAGTTCCCTTTCTATCTATTAGTAGACATTTTTGAGATTGGAGGAAGAGGTAATTAACATTATTACAAAAAACAATGCAGAAAGGCATTTCTCACCTTTCTGAGAAAGGGAAGTGGCAATATTGTCATCAAGAGACGCAGGGTTATGGGTTCCAGGAAGATAAAAAATGTATTTTTCTAAGTGTAGCACTGTATGTGTTATAAAGATACAAACATGATTACATAGCACCAAAGGGCACGTTTCTAGCCGTTTCCTTCGATCCAAAAGAAATTATTGGGTAGGAAAAAAAGAATAATTCAAAACACTTGTAATACCCTTAAGGTATGTGAGGCATCATGCAGTAGGCTTTACAAACTTTCAGCAGTTACCATCCTATTAAATTTCTTCTGTTGGCTTCCGTTTTCTCAGAAAATGTTTTGTTTTTAGTTTTAAGGGACTTTCTTATAATTTGAAGGAAAAGACACACTACATAGTCAAAAAGTTGTTGTTAATTTTGTATTTATAATACAGTAGACATCGGTCTCTGCTGTCCTGCACCTTGTACATAGAAGTGGTAGAACACTACCATTGTGCATGGGTAGCATTTTGGGGGCACTTTGAACTGCTGTAAGATGGTTGCACAAGGTTCAAGACAAGAGAAAATTAGGTTCAGTATGTATTAGGTTAGATGATTGTGATTAGATTAAGGCATTATACAATAGCTCTACTTCAGCCCCCAACTTGGTTCTGAGTTGCCCCTTAAATGTGACTTGATTTCTGTGAATTAATCCACAAGACTTCTTCTATTTCCTCTTTCAAATCTTTCTTCAATAACTATTTGGCACCTAAAAGACATCACTCAAAGAACGCTGGCTAGATGGAGTGGCATTTGGTGATAGCAGATTTCAGTGTGTGTTTACACTACATTTTTTCTTCACTATGATAGTATAACATAGTATAAGATATTTATATAAAATGGTTTCAAAAGTTTGCATTTTATATAAATACTGTTTTAGGTTTCCTGGCTATTTGAATCAATAAAACATATCTTCATTACTTTGATCAGTCACATAATAATACCCATGTTTCCTTACGGATCTGCAGTGTCCAGTGAGACTGAACGATTTCTTAAACAAGATTCCCTTTTCTAAAAGAAACCAGTAAGAATAACTTTCCTCTTCCATGGAGTTTTCTATATCAGGTAAAATTATCTATAATTTATATAGGCAGTCAACAATTAACAGTCTCAGC
Source organism: Gopherus flavomarginatus (assembly GCF_025201925.1). Lineage (NCBI taxonomy): Eukaryota > Metazoa > Chordata > Testudines > Testudinidae > Gopherus > Gopherus flavomarginatus. The sequence continues at coordinate 156,281,925 of NC_066620.1, read as the reverse complement.
TTGTCACATGATGCTAATATTCCCTTTAATGTTTCCCTAAAGTAGAGTAGGGTGGATAGTTAAAAAAAAATCCTTTTATATATTATTTTATTTTTTAAATATTATTGTTTCTGCCATGTTCGCATCCAGTTTGCATTCACTTTCTGTAAAACCTTGTGAAGTTGGGTTCTGCTATCAGAAATGCTCTCACAACCCAAATGTTAAGCTCCTTTTCAGGATCAATAATTTAAAATTTTGATTCCCTGAGTGCTGATACCTGCACTTCTTCAGTCTGTTCCTCTTTAGCAACGCAAATAGGCTTGTTGTTTGAGTACTTCTCTGAATCAGGGCAGTTAGGTTTTGCTAGCAGAAATGTTCAGACAAACCAAATGTTAAGCTCATGTTAGAATCCTTAAGGAAAAAAAACAAAAAATTCTCATTTGCTGTTGGGGGTTGGGCGTGGGTGGGTGCTTTTCAGAATCAGAGCCTTGGGCTCCAGTTCTCCATCCACTTATGTCAGTTGAAGCTTTGTCAACAACTTCAAGGACAGTGGCATCAGTCCCCTTAAGTTTAATTAATAGAACTATTTAAAGTTAAACTCTTTACATGACTTTGTTACCTTCTGTTTGTCAATAACTTGTTCTATTCCTACCCTTCAAAAATACTTCACATTGTAATTCTTCACTCTTTTTTGTTTCCTGACACATTAAGTACAGAATTGGAGCAGTGTTTCATTAGAGTCCTTTTGTTTGTCCTTTCGGACTTGATTCTGCAATCTTATACGTGCTGGTGGTTTCTTTGTTTTGCAGGGCCCGGCTGAAGTCAGTAGTGCTCCATGCAGTCACACAGGTCTTCCTCAATGCCTCAGCACTTCAGTAATTTGTCCATCACTGTTATAAAATGCCCTCTGGGCCCACTCAGCCCCTGAGGACTGAGAGTCTCTCTCCGAAGACTGCTATGTTCAATTTTTCCCAGCTGATAAAACTGGTTATACAAGCCTTTCAATTGTTCCTTTACACTAATGGTAAAAAAAGGAAATGTTTTTCTTCTGTTTGTAAATTCAGTATCCTGTTTCTCAAGTTGGAGTAACAATGTTGCATTTTCTTTTAACTCTTATTAAGACTTGAATGAGGAAAGCACTTAAGCATATGTTTATCTTTAAGCATGTGCTTAAGTCCTATTGATTTCAGTGCTTCCCTGAATAGGATGCTTTCCTTAATCAGTGTCAAAAGGGTGCGATGGTTGTTTGGTTAGGCTTTACCTACATACCCGCAAGTGAAGAATTGGGTCCCAAATGGGCTTGCGTGGCATATCCCAAAGTAGTAAAAATATAAACACTATCTCATTTAACTTCCATATTTCTGTGAGTAGATGTTTTATTTACTGCTTCAAAAGAAATGGAGAACTTAGTGCTTCAAAAGAAATGATTTTAAAAAGCAATTACTTTTTGAGTTAATCTGTTATATTTGATATTTGTTTAATATGTAAATCATATCACAGTGCACATTGCCTCTTATAAATACCGGATCAAAAGCTGGCTTAATCTAGCACTGACTTCTCTCTTGTTTTAATAACTTTCCAGCTACCTAAAAATCTCTACGTTTTCCTGTTTTAACACTAATATTTTGCCAAGAAAAGACATAGTTTTAGACTAGTCTTTATATATTATTGTTCATTCCCATAGTAGCTACATAGCAGCATTTTCAGTGCTGGCATAATTAATAGTGGTTTTATAATATTTAATAACAAATATGCATATTTTAAGAAGATCCAAGGCCATTGCAGTTGTTGAATTAACCCATCATATCATAGTTAGACTGATGATTTTAACATGTAAGTTTCTTCTTCAACATCTATTTCAATTAATTTTCATGGATAGTCTATAGTTTTCATTCTAAGTGTGTCTTTTATTCAAATTTGGAAAGAGAACGAGGTTAGGCCGGATTTAATAGAAGTACAATGAACAGGTATACATTGTCGCATGATTGCACCATTTGAACTCATGAGAAGTATTAAATTTTTAAACAATATTTTGTTTCCTGATGTTGAAATTAACAGATTTGTTGTTACTACACTTTTTAAATATAAACAGAATTATGGACAGGACAAAATATCCTTTTGGATTATTAATACAGGGTGACAAAGACAAATATGGCAGTTGAGGTAGTAGAGGTTATAGACTCATAGGTCAGAAGGGACCAATATGATCATCTAGTCTGACCTCCTGCACAAGGCAGGCCACAGAAACCTACCCATCCACTTTTATAACAACCCCTAACCCAGGACTGAGTTATTGAAATCCTCAAAATTGGTTTGAAGACCTCAAGCTGCAGAGAATCCACCAGCAAGCGACCCATGCCCCACGCTGCAGGGGAAGGCGAAAAACCTCCAGGGCCCCTGCCAATCCGCCCTGGAGGAAAATTCCTTCCCTACCCCAAATATGGCGATCAGCTAAACCCTGAGCATGTGGGCAAGACTCACCAGCCAGCACCCAAGAAGGAGTTCTCTGCAGTAACTCAGTTCCCATCCCATCCAACATCTCCCCGCAGACCATTGAGCAGACTTATCTGGTGATAATCCAAGATCAATTGCCCAAATTAAACTATCCTATCATAACATCCCCTCCATATACTTATCAAGCTTAGTCTTAAAGCCAGATAAGTCTTTTGCCTCCACTACTTCCCTCGGAAGGCTGTTCCAGAACTTCACTCCCCTAATGGTTAGAAACCTTCGTCTAATTTCAAGTCTAAACTTCCTAATATCCAGTTTGTACCCATTCGTCCTCGTGCCTACATTAGTACTAAACTTAAATAATTCCTCTCCCTCCCTAACGTTAACCCCCCTGATATATTTATATAGAGCAAGCATATCCCCCCGCAGCCTTCTTTTGGCCAGGCTAAACAAGCCAAGCTCTTTGAGTCTCCTTTCATAAAGCAGGTTTTCCATTCCTCGGATCATCCTAGTAGCCCGTCTCTGGACCTGTTCCAGTTTGAATTCATCCTTCTTGAACATGGGACACCAGAACTGCACACAATATTCCAGATGGGGTCTCACCAGCGCCTTATATAACGGTACTAACACCTCCTTATCCTTTCTAGAAATACCTCGCCTGATGCATCCTAAAATCGCATTTGCTTTTTTAACAGCCGTATCACATTGGCGGCTCATAGTCATCCTGCTATCAACCAATACCCCAAGGTCCTTCTCCTCCTCTGTCGCTTCCAACTGATGCGTCCCCAACGTATATCTAAAATTCTTATTATTAATCCCTAAGTGCATGACCTTGCACTTTTCACTATTGTATTTCATCCTATTACTATTACTCCAGTTTACAAGGTGGTCCAGATCTTCCTGAATAGTATCCCTGTCCTTCTCGGTGTTAGCAATACCCCCCAGCTTTGTGTCATCCGCAAACTTCATTAGCACATTCCCGCTCTTTGTGCCAAGGTCAGTAATAAAAAGGTTAAATAAGATCGGTCCCAAAACCGATCCTTGAGGGACTCCACTAGTGACCTCCTTCCAGCCTGACAGTTCACCCTTCAATACGATCCACTGGAGTCTCCCCTTTAACCAGTTCCTTATCCATCTTACAACTTTCATATTCATCCCCATCTTTTCCAATTTAACTAACAGTTCCCCATGTGGAACCGTGTCAAACGCCTTACTGAAATCGAGGTAAATTATATCTACCGCATTTCCTTTATCTAAGTAATCCGTCACCTTCTCAAAGAAGGAGATCAGATTGGTTTGGCACGATCTACCTTTAGTAAATCCATGTTGCAATTCGTCCCAATTACCATTGACCTCTATGTCCTTAACTACTTTCTCCCTTAAAATTTTTTCCAAGACCTTACATACTACAGACGTCAAGCTAACAGGCCTATAATTACCCGGATCACTTTTATTCCCTTTCTTAAAAATAGGAACTACGTTAGCAATCCTCCAGTCGTACGGCACAACCCCCGAGTTTATTGATTGCTTAAAAATTCTCGCTAACGGGCTCGCAATTTCATGCGCCAGTTCCTTTAATATCCTCGGATGGAGATTGTCCGGGCCCTCCGATTTTGTCCCATTAAGCTGTTCAAGTTTGGCCTCTACCTCAGTTGCGGTAATATCCACCTCCATATCCACATTCCCGTTTATCATCCCTCCATCATCGCTAAACTCCTCACTAGTCTTGTTAAAAACTGAGGCAAAGTACTTGTTTAGATATTGGGCCATGCCTAGGTTATCCTTAACCTCCATTCCATCCTCAGTGTATAGTGGCCCCACTTCTTCTTTCTTTGTTTTCTTCTTATTTATGTGGCTGTAGAACCTTTTACTATTGGTTTTGATTCCCTTTGCAAGGTCCAGTTCAATGTGGCTTTTAGCCTTCCTTACTTTATCCCTACATGTTCTGACCTCACCAAGGTAGCTTCCCTTGCTAATCCCGCCTTTCTTCCACTCCCTGTAAGCTTTCTGCTTTTTTCTAATCCCCTCTCTGAGTTGCTTGCTCATCCAGCTTGGCCTACAACTCCTGCCCATGGTTTTTTTCCCCTTTCTTGGGATGCAGGCTTCCCACAATTTCCGCAGCTGCGACTTAAAGTAATTCCAGGCCTCCTCCGCATTTAAATCCACAAGTTCCTCCATCCAATCCACTACCCTAACTAATTTCCTTAACCCTTTAAAATTAGCCCTCGAGAAGTCGAAAACCCTAATCCCAGATCTACATTTGCTTATCCTTCTATCTAGTTTGAACTGAATCAGCTCATGATCACTCGAACCAAGGTTGTCCCCTACCATCATTTCTTCTACGAGGTCCTCACTGCTCACCAAAACCAAATCTAAAATGGCATCCCCTCTCGTAGGTACTTCAACTACTTGATGAAGAAATCTATCCGCTATCACATCCAGAAAAATCTGACACCTATTATTCTTGCAAGCACTCGTCCTCCAGTCTATATCCAGGAAGTTGAAGTCTCCCATAATCACATATTTCCCCTTTGTGTTTACTTCATTAAAGACATTAAAGAGGTCTCTATCCATATCCAAATCAGATCCTGGTGGTCTATAGCACACCCCAAGCACTATCTCAGGGGAAGCTCTAGTTGCTTTTTTACCCAGTGTGATTTTTGCCCAGACAGACTCTGTCTTATCCATTCCATCGCTTCTTATTTCATTACAGTTAATCTCATCATTGATGTACAAGGCTACTCCACCACCTTTGCCTTTCTTCCTGTCTTTTCTAAACAGCACATAGCCTTCAATACCTGTACTCCAGTCATGAGTACTATTCCACCAGGTTTCTGTTATCCCTATAATATCCGGTTTCACTTCCTGCACCAGTAGCTCCAGTTCCTCCATCTTGTTACCTAGGCTCCTCGCATTAGTGTACAGACATTTTAATTTTTGGCGTTTGGAGTCAGTGACATTCTTTCCCCCATCGTGCACAGACCTTCTACCACCAGCATCACCCGTTACTCTGGTTTCTACTCCACTATTCCTCCTTGGATCAATTCTTTGGTCCACAGGGGTAACCCCTCTCACTTTGTTTACTTCCCTCTCCAGGTTATATTCCGGCGTGGAGATCTCCTGAACATCTCCCAACCATCTCCCCCAACTTCCTAGTTTAAAGCATTCTTGATGAGGTCGGCGAGCCTCCATCCTAGAATTCTATTTCCCTCCTTACTTAGATGAAGTCCATCCTGAGCGAACAGTTGTCTATCCGTAAACGCTTCCCAATGACCGTACATCCCAAAGCCCTCCTTATAACACCAATGCCTGAGCCATCTGTTGATCACCATAATCTTGTCACTCCTTCGTCGCCCTGCTCTAGGAACTGGCAGAATCCCGCTGAAGATCACCTGAGCCTCGATTTCTTTGAGCGTCTTCCCCAGTCTGGCATAGTCCTCCTTGATACAGTCCAGCGAGTAACTAGCCGTATCATTCGTTCCCACATGAAGGACAATCAACAGATTCTTTCCCGCTCCCGCTAGGATCCTATTCAGCCTCAGGTCCACATCCTGTATCTTAGCCCCTGGCAGACAGCACACCCTTCTGTTCTCCCGATCAGGTCTAGTTACAGGCCTGTCTACTCTTCTCAGTAAAGAGTCTCCAATCACGTAGACTTGCCTTTTCCTGGTGACAGTGTGATTCTCCGGTCTATCCCCCACACCAGCTGGCCACAAGTCCTCTCGATTTGTATTCGCCCTTACAATCCTCCTAGGGCTCATACTTAGTGTCGCCTCCATCGACTCCTCCCCTCCTTCTGCAGGACTAGCTGCTCATCTCTTTTTCCTTGCCCTCTCTCCTTCAGCAGCCTGCTGTGCTCCATCTTCATTTTCCAACTCAGCACACCTGTTCCTGAGTTCTATTTCTCCATCGCTGGCCCGTCTTTTCCTCTGCCTGGTTCTCCTAGTCACATGCTTCCACCGTCCACTTTCCTCACCCAGCAGCCCCTCCTCAGAGTTCTTTGGTCCTGCTTCTATCCGCTCGTCTGAGCTTATCCCCTGTGCCTCATCATGTCTGTGTTCCATCATCTGCTCAAACCCCCTTCTGAACTCAGCCAGAGTTTCCACCTGCATCTCCAGTCCTCTTATCTTTTCTTCCAGCAGCTCTATCAGGCGGCACTTCATGCAGACAAAACTCCTTTCAGGTGCCCCCTCCAGGACCATGTACATGCCACAGCTACCGCATCCGGTCATCCTCAGTGTGTCTCTACCTGCTGCCTCTGCCTCAATCATACCCTTCCAACTCTGTGCCTGGCAATCCACGCCTCACACTGCACCACAGGCCACCAACAAGCACTGGGCTGCTGGCAGACCCCTGCCCCTTCCCCTGTCTGACTTCCTGGTTTCTCTGCCTTGGTCTCCCCTGTAACCTCCCCCTGGAAACTCCCACTGAAACTCCCCTGTTAGCAGCTCTGTTTGCTGGCTCCTGTGAGTTACAGTAGAGTTAAACTGTTTTTATAAATATTATATCAATAGTATTTTCTCTCTTCATTCCATTTGGCTCATAATTCCTAAAACAATTTCAATGCTAATCCCACGCAGGCACTCAGGGGATCCATTTTTCTTAATTCTTCTTTTCTAGCAAACCACACTTCTACAGACAGTATTTGCAGCCACAGAGATAAAATACGTGTGCTGTCTGCAGTCTCTAATATTCTGAACAGAAATCTCTCTCTTTATAGTTAAAGGATCAGGACATTTTCCTAATGCCACATGTCATGGGATACAAGGTGATCCCAACACATACCCAACCCTCAGTTTCCCCAAACCATGTGCCCTGAAGTGTCCATCCCTGTTACTGACCCCTCAAAGAAATAATAAGGTTCATTTGTTCCTTTAAAGAGATAAAAGCATAGCACAGTTTATTAACTGGGGCAAATGCACTCTTCCCGTCAAACACAGGACTGAGCTGGTTTATAGTAAAGATACTTTTTTATTTTTAATTAACATTGGGACATAAGCTAAGTGTTGCTGAGTAAATGAAATAAAAGTAGAAATGGTTACAAGCAAATAAAATTTAAAACAAACATATAAAAGTCTAAAACGAATCTAACAAGGTACAGTCTTTGTTCAAGACGGTTTTGCTCACTTATATTCCTTTTTCCCAGGCACGGCTGACTTTCTGTGTCAAGACCTTCCACAGAAGCATAGGGGACTGGCTTCCCTGGTCTTCCCGGGTGAAAGATCTTTGCTGAAGCATGTTTCTCACCTACATTCAGTTCCCAGAGACTTCAAATCATAGGCACTGACTCTGTGAATGCTCTGGGGCTGGAGCACCCATGGGGAAAAATTGGTGGATGCTCTGCACCCACAGGCAGCCAAGCTTCCCTCTCTGCTCCACCTCACCTCCGCCTCCTCTCCTGAGTATGCCGCATCCCTGCTTCTCCTCCCAGCATTTGCTGCTACAAAACAGCTGTTTTGTGGTGTAACAAGCTCCAGGAGGGAGTGGGGAGGAGTGGGAATGCGGCACACTCAGGGGAGGAGGCAGGGCCGGGAATTTGGGGAAGGGGTTGGAATAGGGGCAGGGAGGGGAGGAGTTGGGGTAGGGGACTTTGGGAAAGGGTTTGGAATGGGGGCAGGGCAAGGGTGGGAGGGGCAGGGAAGGGGTGGAGTAGGGGCGGGGCCAAGGGCAGAAGTGGGTCGAGCACCCACTGACGCCAGCAGAAGTCAGCACCTACGTTTCAAATCCTCCCACCTTGTGTGAAGAACCCATCTTTCTCAGCTCACATGAGCTTTGACCCCTGATGTCTGTCTAGTGATGGATGCCGAAGATGGCTTCTGTCTTTGCTTACTTCTTCCAAAGATCAATGACCTTGCTTCAAGAATCAGAACAACCTCATGCCATTCTTCCTCTCCTGTGGACTTCCCATTCCCCTGCTGATTTTCTATGTAAATGAGGCCTCCGTTGTTTTTGGTCACACCTTGATTAATTTACGTAGATGTCAGGTAGATAACTGCCTTCTTTCCTATCTGAGAGGGAACCTGTTTCACTCTGTTTGGCCACAGACTTTAAAGCATAATGGCATTGTTTCCATATTTTCTCATATAGTGCTAAATACACACATTACACAATGATGTTAATCACCAATGTGTCATTGGCTTTCAGGCAAACCCTCACTCTATACACTTTTATAATACAGTAATATTGTGTACAATGAGTTGATTCAATTAATTAATTGACCAGTAAGCCTTTGAAATGGAACCTTCTGAGGGTTACCCTTCAAAGTAAAGTTTATTCAGCCTGTGAAGAAGGCAACATGGAGTCTGGTGGTGAAGAAAACTCCACACTCTTTCTTCCCTCCCACTGGTGTTTGCTGAAATGCAAATTGTTCTGTTTCCTGAAATCTCTCCCTGCTCCCACCCTGTTTACTGCCTATTTGTAAATTGAGGCAAACCCACATTTCTTTGTCTAAGGCAAACTGTGCTTATGCATTTCTTGCCAAACACATTTTAAGAATATAATTCTAATACATACCCATAACTTTTGGTACACGCCCTGTGCATATATCATACAAGAACATAAACGAAGAGTGAGCAATTAGTTTTCCAATAATATCTCACAAGACATATTGTACAAAGATTATTACAACAGTGTGTAGAGTGTGAAAACAGGAATGGTTAGAACCATAGTAATAGGAATTTGAGGGACATATTGCTGCAATAACTTCTATATCAATTTTATAACATCAAACCAGAAACCTTTCAATTTGGGATAATCCCAGAAGATACTAAAATGATTCTTTATACCAAGGTATCTCCTTCAGTATTTTGCTGTAAATTTTGCATCTCTTTTCTTTTGCAAGATTATGTGAAAATATCCAATCATAATTTTCAACTAGTATTCGCTCCATGAGGAAAAACTTCTAGTACACACATTGGCTTGCACCTGTGAAAGTAGAATGAATAATGTTGTAAAAATAAGAATGGATTAAAGAAATGCTGTATGTACTTTAAGCAGAAATAAATGTTGAAATACAGGTGTCAGGAAAAGAAACATTAAGGCATAAAGAATGAGCCCACTTAAGCTAATGGTGAAACATTGACCGGAGACTGGTAAAAGTTAGTAAGGAAATCAACTATGCATGTCTAGCCCAGGTAAACTCATCAGATTCTGCTTCCTTTGTTATCTTATTAAGTTCACGCCCTTTTATCTGTATAAATGAGATAGTTTGTGTCTTGCATGGTGCTCACATTATCGGGGTACAAGTTGTGAGTCCTAAGTCTGATTTTGACACACCATATCTTTTAAATCATTTTCTGGTTCGATTTGCTTTTCCCAGCCTAACCTCCCATCCTCAGTATTGCCCTGTAGAAAAGAGTGCATACTTATTCATTTTAACCCAAGATCTGATTTGCTGGAATTTTCTTCCATAGTTCTCTATTGTGAAACAATCAAGTTTCATTCATCCTCATTTTTATGATATTGAAAATAGCATCTTAAGCATAAGAATATATCCATTTCTACTTACTCACATTGCTTTTGCTGTTTTGGGAAGAGCTCACTTGTCACAGAAATTGTGTGTATAATTTAATTTCCTATTTTTGTTCCCCTTTTTCTCTTACATCTTTTGTAAAAGTAGATATAACATCTAGACTATTAGAAATGATACATTTTGCAATATCCCTTGAAAATACTAGTTATTTTCCAATATAGATAACAGATATTTAGTGATTATGGATCTTGGCAAATTACAAACTATCCAATGTGTTTACAAACAAAATGAAGAAAAGTGTTAAAATTGCTTCAAAAGCGTGAGTAACATAGTGAAGTCATCTCATCAGAGTTCCACGAATCCTTTGTGCTGTGCGGGAATCTTGGAATAATATGCTGAATTTACTCATCTAGCATCCTTACTCTGTTGCTTTAGGCTTGCTCTAGCAGCCATAGGATGGCTTTGTGGCAGAGGAAAGAAGTCAGGTACTATCAGCAGTGTCCTGATCCCTGACATTGCTGCAGCCTGAAGAAGGTTGCAGGCCCAGCTGGAGGCAGTTAACCTTTTTGTTGGGGGATTATGAGCACCTGTGTAGTAATTACTGGGCTAATGATGTAATTGGGATGATATAAGTGGAAGGAATAGGATGCAAGGAGGATTCCAGAAGGGGAACCTGGGCTGGGAAGTGGAGACTGTGGAAAAGCCACTCCTTGCTGTAAACTTGCATTACAACTTGCATTTGTAAGCAAAGACTAAAAACACACCTGGTGAAAGATAATAACCTGGTGTGTGTTTGTGACCCTGAGGCCACACGAACTGGCCAGGCAGTTGAGCACACTGAGTAGTGGTGAAGGTGCCCTGTGACTGTCCCCCATATGTCTTCCCAGCTCTCAATCCAGCTAGTCACCCTGGGAACTGGATTGGGCCTGAGTGTATAATTATGCTGGTGATTAAAGAACTCTCTATATACAATGTCTGCAACATGCACTGGTAATACTCTTTGTGAAGTTCTTTTAAAAATACATATAAACATTCAGTTACTTTCGCTATAATATAGTGTAAAATTCCAGATTAAATAACAAATATTGGAAACATTTGTTGCTTTTCCAATTTTAACTAACAAATGTCAGCTTGATGTATCCATTTTGTCCTTTTCATCCTCCTAAACCATTTTATTAATTAGTGTGGCTGTTAGTTTAGATTCAATGACATTTTTTTAAAAATATTTATTTATTTTATTACTGTAGCATCTACAGGCGCTGGTCATTGAGCAGGAATGTGCTTGGAGTTGTACAAACACAGAACAAAAAGATGGTCCTTGCCCCAAGGAGCTTTCAATCTAATTATAAGACAATAGTTGGATACAAACGGGGAATACAAGTAAGCAATAGTAATAGCAGTAGGGATAAAGTGTAATTTTTCCTAGGTGACTTAGGTGCCTCAGCCCCATTTTCAAAATGACAGGGGTTCTCAGAACAAGATTTTCAGAGTTGTTTAGGTGTCTAAGGGCATGTCTACGCTGCAAAATTAGGTTGATTTAATAGAAGTTGATTTTTTAGAATTCGATTTGATACAATCGATTGTGTGTGTCCCCACTTAAGACCATTAAGTCGGTGGAGTGCGTTCGCAGTACTGAGGCTAGCGTCGACTTTCAGAGTGTTGCACTGTGGGTAGCTATTCCACAGTTCCTGCAGTCTCCACCGCCCATTAGAATTCTGGATTCAGCTCCCAATGCCTGATGGGGCAAAAACATTGTTGCGGATGGTTCTGGGTACATGTTGTCACCCCCCCCCCCCGCCCATGAAAGCAATGGCAAAAAATAATTTCTCGCCTGTTTTTCCTGGGTTACCTGTGCAGACGACATACCATGGCAAGCATGGAGCCCGCTCAGCTCACTGTCACCGTACATCTCCTAGGTGCTGCTGGCAGACGCGGTACTGCAGTGCTACACAGCAGCAGCTCCTTGCCTTTGCAAGTTAGCAAAGACAGTTAGCATCCATATTGTACTGTCTGCTTCTGTCTCCTGATTCCTCCTGGCCGGCCTCTGTGAGGTCAGTCGGAGGTGCCTGGGCAGACATTGGTGCTCCTGGCTGGCCTTGGTGAAGTCGGTCAGGGTACCTGGACATAAATGGGAGTGAATCCAGGTCATTCCCTTTGTTAAGTTTCATCTAATGGAGATTCAGTCCTGCCTGGAATATCAGGCAAGTCTACCAAAGAACCAGAGAGGCAAATGGCTGCTCTGGGTCAGAGCTCCAGACATCCTGCTTCTATGATAAGCTGCATGCCATTCTAAGGGGTGCCCCTGCAACTACCCTCTCCTGTGCTTCCTTCCTCCCTCACCGCTCCCAGTCTACCTTGGCAGTTATCCCCCCATTTGTGTGATGAATTAATAAAGAATGCATGAATTTGAAACAATGACTTTATTGCCTCTGCAAGCAGAGATCAAAGGAGGGAGGGCGAATGGCTTACAGGGAAGTAGAGTGAACCAAAGAGGTGGGTTTTCATCGAGGAGAAACAAACAAAACTTTCACACCATAGCCTGGCCAGTCATGAAACTGGTTTTCAAAGCTTGTCTGATGCACAGTGCACCCTGCTGTGCTTTTCTAACCACCTTGGTGTCTGGCTGCACTTAATCATTTAGTCTTTTAGAATGGAGTTCTGATAGCATGGATTCATCTCCCTAGACAGTGATCAGATGCAGTACCTCCCATTCAGTCTATGCTGAGCTCTTTTGCAATTTTGGGACTCCATGGTCACCTGTGCTGATGAGCTCTGCATGGTCACCTGTGCTGATCAGCTCGCCATGCTGGCCAAACAGGAAATGAAATTCAAAAGTTCGCGGGGCTTTTCCTGTCTACGTGGCCAGTGCATCTGAGTTGAGAGTGCTGTCCAGAGCAGTCACAATGGAGCACTCTAGGATAGCTCCCAGAGGCCAATACGGTCAAATTGCATCCACACTTCCCCAAATTCAACCCAGCAAGATTGATTTCAGTGCTAATCCCCTCATTGGGGAGGAATACAGAAATCGATTTCAAGAGCCCTTTTAAGTCGACAAAAATGGCTTCATCACGTGGATGGGTGCAGGGTTAGATCGATCTAACACTGCTAAATTTGACCTTAACTCATAGTGTAGACCAGGGCTAAAAATTCAGATAGGTGTCTAATGGCATTTTTCAAAAGCACCTAAAATCAGTGGGGGTTAGGCACCTAAACTGCTTAGGTGCTTTTGAAGAATCTCACTAGGTACCTATCTGTATCTTTAGGTGTCTAAATATCTAAAAATCTGGCCTTAAATTCCCAGGTTGCTTTTGAAAATGGGACTTAGGCTCCTAAATCACCAAAGCAGTTTTGAAAATTTTACCCAAATATCAACATAACCAAACATTTGCTTATATGAAACAAGCTTTAATATAAATGTTTGCAAAGTTGCATATTTTAGGAAATACAGGGGCTGGTCCTTGTGTGACTCCACAGCTGTGCTAAGGTAGTGCTGGGGGCTTGCACTAGTCTTTGCAGGCGGGAATGTTTACAAAAATGAGGAAAATATCTACCACTTATCCCTGTGTGGTATCAGATCTAATAAATATGATTTGTAAATGAGTGGAGAGGTCTCAGCTAAACAAAATTCACCAGTTTTTCACCTGATCTTGTTTAAAGAACATTGCTGTGCAGAAGCAATTTAATGACCAAACTGGCTTTCTCAAAAAATGAAACCACCACAGGAGGCAATAGTTTCCAGGACATGAACTGAGAATGAGTGAAGGAGAAAAATCAGTCAGCAACGTGAGAAAAGGGTCTTATTTTAATACTATTTTAAAAAATGTTGAACATAAATAGAATGAAAACAGAAATGCAGTTGGAGAGTAGATTGCATTGTGCTGAAACATTTCAGTCTAGAGCTTAAACGAAACAGATGATACAAAAAAATCTGACCATTGTTTGCGCTTTGGGAACTATCAATCTTCAGTAGCCATTAATTATTGTATCACCACTTTGTTGTCTGTCATTTAAGATGCTAAAGCAGACAACTAATTATCAGAATTCTTTACCCAGTAGCAGAACCTGCTGTGGACATGCCATGCACTTTGCTTCTGCGCTAATACTTGAACCAAGATGCACATGGGGCCTGATCCAAAGCCTACTGATATCAATGGAAAGACTCTATTGACATCAATAAATAGGTTTTGGATCAGGTTCTCAGTCTGTAGATTGCAACTCTATATGTGAGACCATCTCCATCAAGCCTGAATGAGTTGTACTAAGAGTGTCTCAGCTGGAGGTCAGGCTTACATATTGCTCATTATTATTAATGATATTTATTTATTAGGCATCTCTTTTCAAGAAGAGGTTGAACTACTCTCATGAGCAGTAGCTGGCACTAGCTTTAACCACTTTTAGGAACCTAATGTATGGCAGTTGGTCAAGGATGGTGCCATAGTGAAGAGTCTACATTTTCAGATACAGAACATTCGGCGTGGTTATCCGAACTGTGACTCAGATTACTGAGTATCCGAACTGTGTATCTGAGTACGGATTTTCTATTTGTCTGTTTGGAGCATTGCTGGCATTACCCAGGGTTTCCTGAAGCCAAAGCTCTTGGAACTTTATGCTTTGTGAGGTGGTAGCAGAAGATAAATCAATGGGGACACAGCCTATCCAGCCAATAGATAGTTGATGCAAACAGGCAAACAAAAGAACATTCACGCAAAGCTTCTACTTTATTTAGTTTCCAGCACTTACACATGTCTGCAACACGAGAGTATAGCACCCCAAATTACTATTTACCCAATTTCTTGAGGAGGTCTCGAGTGGATATCTGTGATATCCAGTGGCCAACCTTCTGTTTGCAGGGGAACTTCAGAGATGTGCCAGTGTTCACCGAGCTCAGATCGCTTCCTCCTTTTAAATTCAGTGTGTTAGTATTACATAGCTTGTTCATCAAAAAACTGCTGAGCAGAAGTTAAGTGTGGAGTTTTGCAGTCTGTCAAACAGGGAACTTTCCATCAGTTAACCAGCTGTATTTCACACAGCAATCGTTATCTATTGCCAGACTTTCCATCTTGCAAAATTGCATGCTTCACCAAAAAGCTCAACTAAGGAGATCAAAGGGCCATGCTTACTCCTCATGTTCACTCACTGCCCCCCTCCCGGTCTGTAAGTTGTGCTGAGGTTTCAGAAAGCCTTCCATTTAGCTGCCTTCAGCAACAAGCATAACAACTGGTATTGCAGCTACTGGCAGTGGTCTACACATTTTACTGGGCTCTGGGCTATCAAAAAAGCCGTCCACACACACCCCAGGCAAATCTTGCCATAGGCTCACTCTACCTTCCCAACTTCATATCCTGTCTTCTTTTCTTCTCTGAATCCCAGTGGCTCTTTCAGTTTGGGGTGGGAGAAGTAGATGCTTGTTTTGCTGCCTCTTTTAACACTCTCTCCACCCCGTCTCACTTAATGTCTTTTCTTAAATTCAAATTTCACTGGTAGCTTTCAGCGATCTGATGCTTACCTGCATAAAACTTCAGCTGATTTTATTTCCTTTGTTTCAATATTTAGAGAATGTCTGTAAACCTTTTTTAAAAGTAATTAGGTTTGAAAGTGTGTTTCAATGGAATAAGAAAATAACAGTGAAGGGATCCTCATTGCCATGTAAACCTTCCTCAATACACTATTCAATATCCAACTCTAACATTACATCCTAGTTTTATTCTGTAAGGAAAATCTGCTTTTGGATTTATACAGTAGATTTGATATATTATTGTACACTAATTTGATTTACAAAGTTCTAGTAACAGTCATATAACATAGTTTCCTCCTGCCCTTTCATAAAATCCACTTTCAAATACAAGAAGACATCCTGGCAGAAACCTTTGACCAGAAGTATAACCACCACTGAATTCTGACTTGGACTGAACTCTTAGAGGCCCACCTCTCAATCGTTCCCCACTTTGGTTTTTTTAAACTGTATATTTTTCTCATGAAAATACTTTCCATCTTACTTTCACTGGCTGGCCAAAGGAAGTAATTATCTATTGGAACACTTTACCAAGGGTTGTAGTGGATTTTCTGTGATTGACCATTCTTAAATCAAGATTGGATGCTTTCTTAAAAGACATGCTCTAGGAATTATTTTGGGGAAGTTCTATGGCCTGTGCTATACAGGACGTCAGACTAGATGATCAAAATGGTCCCTTCTGGTCTTCAAATCTATGTTTCTGAATTTGTTTTCATCTTGAAGTGGAACAAAATGTGAAAACATCCACATTTTTTGCAGAATTTAAAGTTTCAAAAAATTCAGTTGGGATTTTCCAAACATTCCTGAATGACTAAAACATAATATTTAGACACTCCAAAATTAAAATATTAAAAAATCAGTTTGTTAATCTGAATAAAGACTTAGATTTTGGCTTGATTGAACAATAATTTGTGTCCCTCTTATTTGCCATCTAGTTTACCCAGGAAGCCCAGTCCATAGAGAAGAATGGGACAGAAGTAACTAAACTATACCTCTTATGAGGCACCACAGCAAATCAGATAAATCCAGTCTTTATCTCACGCATGATTCTGGTTCAGTTTGATATTAGCTTGCAGTCAAGCATTTTGTTTGTTTGATAAACTGGAATGTTTCAGTTTGGTTCAAACCAGTCAGAAATGAAACATTTCTCTTCACTTTTCCCAAAGGGAATTTTTAAAAAAATCAACAAAATTGAATTTTTTCTGTGGAAATTTTTGATTTAATGAAAACTGCATTTTTGGACAGCAAAATATTTATGGAAATTCCCAACCAGCTCCAACTCCAAGTACTTTGCTCTCTCTAAGGCAGGGTACTGACCGAGCTGCAATGTTAATTCCATTATGCTCCTCACTGTTAATTCTCTTCAACTACACTAAATGAAAGTAGGAAATTAACCTATGTAGTAGTTGTCGTATTTCAGTAACTAATTGACATCTGAAGAGAGTCTCCTTGTCGCCAGTTAGCATATCTCCTACAAGAGGAGTAAGTGAAAAAAGTGCTTCTCTAAAAGACCAATATACTCGATGATTCTGATAGCTACATTTTACTATTTAAGTGCTTAAAGGAACAAAGAGGTAGAAGCCCTCGGCAGCAAATACTGGTCCACCTCGTTCCCTAACCTAGAGGTTTTAATAACTATTGTTCTTATCCATTTTTGCATATTTAACGACATATCTCATCAGCATTGTGCACTTTAGCACAAAGTTTATCATTTTTGTGTGTACACTTTTTTAAGAGAGTGGGCTTTTAACTTTTAGATCCTCTATTTTTGTCTACTCAGAACTGGAATGTAAGTTTTACTGAAGAGGCGCTTAGGAGACTATCCTTGCTAATTGCTGGACAGGAAAACTCTTGATTTATATTTGCTGCCAACATAAAAATGGACGTGCGGCTGCTCCTCATTTGCTATTTATCAAAGTATCTCGAATGACTTCAGATGGAATTGACTTAAATAGAACTATACTGATTTACACCAGTGCTATGGAAATAAACCGCTGCAGTTTGAGAGTAAACACTAAGCAGTGCTTTCATCAGTACCAGTACGACCAGTTGCACTGAGTTTCCATGAGTGAATGAGCCACATGTCAGGCTACCGTCAGGGTTTTTGACAGAATGGAAATTTGGAATGATCAGAAAAAAGTTTCACGTGGCTCATTAACAATAATTTGTGTGTGGTTCTGGTCTTTCTAAGAAAGTATCCACTGTTCTATAGCCGTGTTTATCCCTATACAATTCAGAGGGAGGGATTTGGAAAAAGTAGAATTAATAAAGGGTGCAAAAAAGAGGAAAATTCTAGGCCTAACTCATCCCCTCCCATGGGAGGCAAGTAGCGGCAAAATACTTAGAAAATAGTTTGATCTCAAACGGCTTTGAAGGTGTTCCTCACTAGGAGGATGAATTAGGGCTGTCAGAGGGGAATCTGTGTGGCTGTCTAAAAACTGGAGCCAAAGGAAGTAACTATAGAGACACCTGGACCCAAACCTGTGGATTTTGAAGCATCTTCACAAAACAGAAGGCCCTTACCAAAGCTAGCTCTGAGCTCATGCTTCTCTTGGCTAATGGATCACTACCTCATGCCAAGGGACTAGACACCACAGATCATAAATCACAGCCACTCTAAACAGCAAAAACATCTGAGGTGCTCTGTTAGAAAATGTACTACTTTCTAAGGGAACAACTCTGCTTCAGGTTGATGCACCCAGCTTTTGTCCTGCTACCAGTCAGCCATGAATTCCCACAAACCTGCAGAGCCCCAGCCATGCAGTGTTCACATGGAGGGAGTTCCTTGGCTGAAAGTTTCAGTAGTTGCTCTACAATTTAAATTCCTAATCCCCATACCTATTTCCCTAATTTGGGTAGCATTTGAACTAACTCAATTCCTTCTATGCAGTGGTGGGGATGTAATGGCCTCTAGAACCAAACAAAATGATCAGATAATTAGCATTTAATCACAAGAGAAGCCAAAACCTAGAATTTTGGCAACAGTAGTTTATTAATTATAATTATTTATTAATTAACAAACACCCAGACTTAAAAAAAACCTCTGTGCAGATTAATAGCAATGGTAGAGCACAGGACCATTTCAGCTTCCCAGATTTTCTCTTCACAAATCCTGTAAATTCTCTTTTATGTTAGATTACCACTGACTGATAGCTGGAAAAGCGATGTCAAAAAGACCACACCAATCCTCCTGTAGAAGATTCACCAGGTTTTATATTTAAAAAAAACAAAACAAAACAATGCTGTAGTGACAAAGGGGATGAAGAAGCTAATGTTGATATCTCAATCCCTGTATTTTTCCTCTTAGTTCGTCAGACAAACTCCAAAGGATCACTCATGTGGTGGTTACTTATTATGGTTCTTTACTTTTTAATCACAACCTCAAACAAAATAACCAAAAATTAACTTTTCCAATTTCATTTTTCTCACACAGGCAGTGGGCCAAAAAGCCAGAATTGTACATCCAGCCTTGGATTTTTTTCCCCCAGTATGTTTTTTTAATCGGTAGCAAAGCTGAAAAAGAAAACCTATATCTTTATACTTTTATAAACCAAAGCTCAAGTAGCTTTAGCTTCGTCTTAAAAATTATTTAGTGTTTCATCACTAGCCCCATGTGGATTGCTGGCCTGCAGCCTACTGATTCTGCTACCAGGCATGCGGTATTTAGAACTAAATGATTAATTACTTCTCTGTTGCTGTTGGCCCAGCCATTGTGTAACTGATGCTGCAGCTGGTTGACAGGGAACAGTGGTAAACAAGACATTGAATCTCACAATTTTCTTTTTAACCGTTAAATAGTTTACGCTGTACCATATGGGACATAAGCTTATAATTTTAGTTCAAATTCCAGTCTGGAATGGTAGGGATCTAATTCAAAATGCTTTCCCCGCCCTTCTACCTCTGATACACACTTGTATGCATGCAACATCATGCTTTATCCCAGTCCTTTTGTGTCATATTTGATTGCATTAAATTGCTATATTTGATCAGTGACATAACTAATAGACATAACTAATTAGATGCATCATCTGTGAGATAAAATACTTATTTCGGGCCAATCATGCAGTTATTAGATGGTAATTTTATAAATGTGTCTGGTTATCTTGTTGCTTACCCCTGCACTCTACAGGAGCCAAAGCAGTAACGTGTGTTGTAGCTTGGCTAACCTCAGATTCAACATTTGGATGGTAATCATTCAAGAACAATCCAGGTGCTATAGGAAGCAGTGTTGATTCAATAGAAGGAATATCTGCCTCTGACTCATTATTGAACCAAAATCCTAATATTCTGTTTGGGAATGTTATGAGATGTTTGGACTCTGTCCTGTATTTGGCAAGAAGATATTTAAAACCTTCTTAATGAGCTTTTCCTCATTGTTGGACGTATACAGGAGCCAAGTCACAAGTAGCGGGAGAAGGTAGCTGAGTGGAACTGTGGATAACTGTCTCATTAGGGAGGAAACATGAGATTTGTGGAGGATGGTTTAGTTTGGTTTGGTTTTTGAAAGTGCGCTTGTGAGTTGCTCATCTTTCATGTTTGTTTTTTTTTCAGGGGGTGAAAGAAACTTCTGGGTAGATCTGCCCAATGAATAGTGGAAACAGTGGCCATGAGAAACCATTTATTCCCATTTGAACTTGGCAGATAAGATCTTGTGTGTGGCGTTGCACCCTAGCTAAAGAAAGCCCCCCTTCTATGTTTATTTGGACCATTTTTCTAAAGTCATATGTATAAGTAATATGTCCTGAGCCTGGCCTCTGGGTGCTTGTAGTGTTGGAAGTACTACCTTTCAGCCAAGATATGGAAGAGAGTTCCTCCTCATGTGTGGTCATTAAAAACCTTAGCCTCTCTTTCCCTACCCGTTCTGGCTAAATTTCATTTTGGAAAATACATTGTCCCTCTTTAAAGTACCTATACATATTTATAGCCTCAGTTTGCCTCAAGATTTGTCATTTTTCCATGTCCTAAACTATTGTGTAATGCTTCTGTGTGTATTTTGTAGAATGCTAGCACTGTACAGAGAGAACTTCATTATGGTGAAAGTTAGTGTGATGTTCCCTCAGGGTGCAATCTGGACTGTTGAACCACTGTGTCACTTCAATTTTACAGCCCAGGATGTCTTTTACAATGCTTTGCCAGTGAACAGCAAACTCCTTCAGGCTCTGTTCACTAACAGCCACCAGCATGCAAAGTCACACCTAGCGGAGTTACCTGAATGCTCTCGCAGCCACTCATGAACTACACACAGGGCAACACCTGCAAATTCCCCAGCCCCAGAGTCGCATCTCAGAAATGTGCATTTTGCATGGCTTAGCTCCCCGCCCCAAACAGTGTAAGCTCATTAACAGTTTGTCATTCTATCAAAGTGTAATGTATATACAACAGCCTTTGTTAACCTGTATAGACCCCCACAAAAAAACATTTCAGCCAAAACAGACTGGTTTAGATAAAACATTAAAACAATTGTATTAATTAGAGAAAGATAGATTTTAAGTGATGTAGGCATAAAAGTCAGAATTGTTTATGCAAGAAAATAAAAGAGAAAATAACAGTCTAATTCCTAAACTTTACTAAGGTGAATACTTCTAAAAGCAAAACAGGCTGTCTCACTAGAAGTTGCAATGTATTTGACGAGCTGTCTCCCTCCAGCGTGAGACCATCCCTCCCACAGTTCAGTGATGCTTCTCTTTGTCTTCCAAACAATCTTGCTTCCATGTGTGAGGTAGGGGAGGAGAAGTGACCAGAGGCCTTTTTTTTCCTCCTGCTTATATCCCAACTCATTGTGCTGGAAAAATCCTTGCTGGGTTATGGTGTTAGGCAGTCCCATTGCCTACATGCTCTGTAAACTGTCCTTCAAGTGAATTGCAAATTTTTGTTTACACCTTCTGTGTACATGTAGTTTGCACTGTCTCAAAGGCAACATGTAAACCCTTGGTTTACCATTAGCAATTAATAGTTTTCTAACACCTGTGGTCAGTCCTTTGTGTGTCTTGAGGCCATGGCTACACTAGAGAGTTGCAGCACTGGTGAGGGGGTTACAGCGCTGCAACTTAGGATGTGACCACACTTGCAAAGCACGGCCAGCGCTGCAACTCCCTGGTTGCAGCCTCGGGTGTAGCGATTCCAGCGCTGGTGATCCAGCGCTGGTCAGCAAGTGTGGACCCCACCAGCGCTTTTATTGACCTGCAGGGTATAAGGAGGTATCCCAGAATTCCTGTCCACAACAAACCGGAAGAAAGGGGGAGCTCGGAGTTCAGCCAAACTGCTTATTTAAAAAACAAAAACAGCTCCTGTTTGCTGAGCGAGCGGAGGCAGGCAGGGGAATTACTTTGGAATGTTCACAGCTGTTTGCTTAAAGAGAGAAACAGCACGCTCACACGGCAGAGGAGGGGGGGGAAGTCCATGTTGAGCAGATGCTTATCTGGTCTGAGGGCTATTTAGGAGTGCATAATTTGCATTTAGTGAATGAGAGAGGGGTGGGGGAAGGGGTCAGAACTTTTAAAATGATTGAAGGTAGGCACTGTGTGTCTTCCAGTCCTTAGAACTTGCAAGGCAGGGAGCCGAGAACAGTGTCAGCTCCAAAAATCTGTCTCCCTCACGCTCCCTGTCACATTCCACCCCACCCCCCTCTTTTGAAAAGCACGTTGCAGCCACTTGAATGCTGGGATAGCTGCCCACAATGCACCACTCCCAACAGCGCTGCAAATGCTGCAAATGTGGCCACACTGCAGCGCTGGTAGCTGTCAG
The DNA here is from genome assembly GCF_025201925.1 of Gopherus flavomarginatus. Classification (NCBI taxonomy): domain Eukaryota; kingdom Metazoa; phylum Chordata; order Testudines; family Testudinidae; genus Gopherus; species Gopherus flavomarginatus. Next base: position 156,259,768 of record NC_066620.1, on the reverse strand, counting down.
TGTGGCCACACTGCAGCGCTGGCCCTACACAGCTGTACGAACACAGCTGTAACTACCAGCACTGCAGAACTGTAAGTGTAGCCATGGCCTCAGACTCACAATAAGTTTCAGTAAAAAACGCCTAGCAAAATCTCGTAATGTTGACACACATTTTAAAAGGACAATGATATTCAGTAGATCATGAATTTTCAAATGATACCTCACAAGGCATGCATTGTTCAAAATATATCATACCCATTGTAGACCATTACTTCATTTTATCATTCATTTATTGTGTGATGTTATGATTAGCTAATGTATCATGTCATATATACTCACTGTATACTAAATAGATTTAAATTGTAGGATTATAGAAGTATTAGATTGATAAGTATTTACAAACGATAAGCAGATATTAGGTATTTAAGTAAGTAGAGCTGAAATGCAAGACCTACAGGCTGAGGCCTGTAAGATTTTAGCTTAGCCATGCTAGATCATAAGCTTAAGAAATGCTTGACATAAGTAAGTGACCAGAGAATAACCCAGTGCTACAAGATTACAGGAAAAGATGAGCCAATGGGTGGTATTATGAAAATCTGACTACAAGATACCAGGCAGTCACATTGTTATAAAACATGTAAATGCTAATGAGAATAAAAGGAGCTATACACAACCTATGAAAAATGGGGTGCCCCAATATTCTTGGGAGAGATAATACAAATAAAGAAAAAGAGGGTGGACACCTTCAAACACATGCACAGAGTGTTAGGCGCAGTCCGAATCATAAGATAAAAGAGGACTCACAGATTGGGTAAAATGAGTTTCCTATGGTAAAACTCCAGGAGGAACCATCCCTGAACTGATGATCAATTGGCAAGGCATCCATGAGACCCTAAGAATATCATTAAGGATGTGAGTATAACTATATTTGTAACTTATGCATAGGTCTTTACAGGATATCTATATCTTTGCGTAATCATAACCTTAATTGTAACTTTAATAAAACTTATAAACTAGATTAAACCTTGTACTTTAAATGTCTCTCTGGTCACTATCTTGGTCTTTATGTGTTTCTAGCAGCTCTAAATCTGAAGCAAGTAGCAGGGGTGACTTTCACTGTGTTGAGCTTAAAACTGTAGCCACCCGAGCTGAACCCAGGGCGGTGTAATACAGCATTACCAAATTCAGTTCAAGTGAAATAAAAGGCTACACCATACAAAAGGTGAGCATGGGGGTACAGAGTGTCATAGTGAGGAAGACATAATATTAAGGCTGTCAAGCGATAAAAAAAATTAATCATAATCATGATTAATCATGCGATTAATTGCGCTGTTAAACAATAATAGAATACCATTTATATAAAATATTTTTGGATGTTTTCCACATTTTAAAATATATTAATTTCAATTAAAACACAGAATATAAAGTGTAAAGTGCACACTTTATTTTTTATTACAAATATTTGCATTGTAAAAAGGAAACAGTATTTCAATTCACTTAATACAAGTACTGTAATGCAGTCTCTTTATTATAAAAGTTGAACTTACAAGCATAGAATTATGTATCACAAATAACTGCATTCAGAAATAAAACAATGTAAGACTTTAGAGCAGTGGTCCCCAACACGGTGCCCGCGGGCGCCATGGTGCCCACCAGGGCATTTATGTGCACCCGCCTAGTGCCCAGCACGGGAGAGAAGCCGTGGTCCCGTGCCTGCCGGGGACAGAGAATTCCAGGGCCCGCAGGCTGTGGGTGCCGGTGTTCCCGGTCCCTGGCAGATCTGGAACTGCAGCTTCTCTCTGGCTTCTTCAGGGCTGCAGACTGTGAGCCCAGTTCTCTGTCCCCGGCAGGGGCGGGGTCACGGCTCCTCTCCAGCTTTGAAGCCGGAAAGAAGCAGCAGCCCCACACCTGCTGGGGACCAAGAACTCTGGGGCTGCAGGCTGCGGGTGCCAGTGTTCTCTGTCCCCGGCAGGCGCGGGACCCGCCTACTGCCCAACAGGGGAGAGAACCCAGGGCCTCACGCCTTCTGGGAACAGAGAACTCCGGGGCTGCAGGCGCCAGCGTTCTCTGTCCCTGGCAGGCACAGGACTGTGCCTTCTCACCAGCTTCTCCGGGGCTGCAGGCTGCGAGCGCCGGTGTTCTCTGTACCCGGCAGGCACCGGGCTGTGGCTTCTCTCTGGCTTCAAAACCGGATAGAAGCCGTGGCCTCGCGTCTGCCAGGGACAGAGAACTCCGGGGTTGCAGACTTCATTCTATGTTAAAGTAAGAATAATAAATATATTTGGACCAGCAGTCTTTTTTAAAATAAATAAGATGAAAACTGTTTGTGATATTTATTTTGTAAAAACTCCTTATTTTTTCTTACAGGTAGATAAAAAAGAGCAAATTCACATGGTAAAGTGAAAGAGAAAATGCCAAACAATTTAATTAATACCTTTTACATGTAAAATTACCCTTTTATCTTATGGATTCATACATTATATAATATTAAATATGATGGTTTTTGTATTATTTAATGTAAAAATACAAAATAAGCCTTGAAAAATTGTTGGCACCCGCCCCACTCTTCTGAAAACATGAATGTGCTACTGGCCACAAAAAGGTTGGGGACCACTGCTTTAGAGGCTACAAGTTCACTCAGTCCTACTTCTTGTTTAGACAATCGCTCAAACAAGTTTAGTTACATTTGTGGGAGATAATGCTGCTCGCTTCTTGTTTACAATGTCACCTGAAAGTGAGAATAGGCATTCACGTGGCACTGTTTTAACTGGTGTTGCAAGATATTTATGTGCCAGCTGCACTAAAAGTTCACATGTCCCTTCATGCTTCAACCACCATTCCAGAGGACATGCATCCATGCTGATGACGGGTTCTGCTTGATGATGATCCAAAGCAGTGCAGACCAATGCATGTCCATTTTCATCATCTGAGTCAGATGCCACCAGCCGAAGGTTGAGTTTCTTTTTTGGTGGTTCGGTTTCTGTAATTTCCACATTGGAGTGTTGCTCCTTTCAGACTTCTGAAAGCATGCTCCACACCTCGCCCCTCTCAGATTTTGGACTGCAATTCAGATTCTTAAACCCTGGGTCGAGTGCTGTAGCTATCTTTAGAAATGTCACATTGGTACCTTTTTTTGCATTTTGTCAAACCTACAGTGAAAGTGTTCTTAAAACGAACAACATGCTGGGTCATCATCTGAGACTAATATAACATGAAATATATGGCAGAATGTGGAAAAAACAAAGCAGGAAACATACAATTCTTCTCCAAGGAATTCAGTCACAAATGTAATTAATGCATTGTTTTTTTAACGAATGTCCAAAGCATGAAGGGGTATATGGATGTTTAGCATATCTGGCAGGTAAATACCTTGCAATGCCGCCTACAGAAGTGCCATGTGAATGTCTGTTCTCACTTTCAGGTGACATTATAAATAAGAAGTGGGCAGCATTATCTCCTGTAAATGTAAACAAACTTATTTATTTTAGCATTTGGCTTCACAAGTAGTAGGACTGAGTAGACTTGTAGGCTCTAAAGTTTTACATTGTTTTGTTTTTGAGTGCAGTTATGTAACAAAATAAATCTACATTGTAAGTTGCACTTTCATGATAAAGAAATTGCACTACAATAGTTGTATGAGGTGAATTGAAAAATACTGTTTCTTTTGTTTATCATTTTTACCATGCAAATAATTGTAATAACAATAATATAAAATGAGCAGTGTACACTTTGAATTCTGTATTGTAATTGAAATCAATATATTTGAAAATGTAGAAAAGCATCCAAAATATTTAATAAATGTCAATTGGTATTCTGTTGTTCAACATTGAGATTAAAACTGCAATTAATCGCTATTAATTTTTTTAGTTAATTGCATGACTTAAATCTCTTCCCCAAAGGAGGAAGTTGGTTGAACAGCCACTCAGACTGCCAAAAGACTCTAGGAAAAAGGGTATTTGTCTCCAACAAAGAGGGTAGACGGATGTCAGGAGACCACTCCCCTTCTTCCACCTGCAGTAGACAATGTAAAGTTAGGTCTGGAACCTGGAAGTAGGGTTACTATTCAGGGGAACAGGTAGAGTTTCCTTGGAGGTTTGGGATTTGCTCGCTCCAAGTACCTGTGAGGTGGGAGGGATGGACTAAAGCTGGAGGCTCTGGTTCATTTAACACATACAACACAGACCCTCAGGGTTTGTTCAGCTACAAATTATAATTATGGTAGGGAAAATAAACAATGTATTGTTTGGGCTTTTGCATCATACTCTTTACAAACATGCCTGCACTGCATATTCCATTCCAAGAGTGAGGGGAAATAACAGGCTCTCATTCAATCTTCTTATTTTTAACAGCAACTTCCCCCAGAGAATTCAAGTGATAGGCTCCCTACTTAGATCAGCAACAAGTGTTTTTGCTTCAGTTGTGAGTCTCTGCATCTCAACTGTCCTGATGTTGACTCCTGGGTGGAGAGAGATTGAAACCTCCTCACTTGTGTAGTTCACTGCACTCTCATTCATTAAATTGCCTTTTGCACTTGTTATGAATACTGATACAGAGCCTTTCAATAGCCTAAAGTCAAGAGGTGACAATATTTTCCAGAGATCCCACTTTGGTGGAAACATGACTACCAAGGTGAAGAGGCAACTAGAAACAAGAAGTTAAAGGAGGTTGCATGGTGAAAAGTCATTCTGAAATAATAACTCTAAGTAAGTATTGGGGAGGAGGGAAGAGGAGGCAGAAGGCCCAGGCAGAAGCATTCCAGGCTCTGTTTGCAATGAGATGTGATACATAGCACAGTACAGTTGCAAAAAGATGGGCTGACACATGGAGTTAGTGGTGATTCATAGACGTAGTGGATCACGTAGTATTCTGATTGTAGCTGGTTAAGTCTTTTGATTAGCATCAGGTAGACAGTCTAGAGTTGTTTGTTTTGTGCTTAGTTTGTTTACATTTCTGTATACTATATGTTGCACTGCACCCTGTCATAAGGGGCACTAATGGTTAACCATCGTATTCTGAATGACTGCTTTCCAAGTAAGTAGTTGATACTTGCTGTTCAGTGCTGGGGATATGTCTGTCAGCAATTTTGCTGTTATCTGAGAGTCAGGCCTATAATTTGGATTTGCTGCAGACAGCATGAATTTACAGATCATTCAGTCTCTGCATACATCTCCGTTCTCTGCCTGTGCATTATGAATAGTGTGCTCATCCTTAAAATTTTCTGAGATCTTTCTGCAAAAGTAGTTCTTCAGGATTAACTACAGATAAACTTGATAAAATTGTTTGGGACTGGGGGAAAAAACTAAATGAATATACATTAGTCCTTTGGATGCCATTTTTATTAAAAGTATCTTTTGTGTTCACAGTAAAAGACAGCACATTCTGGCATTCAGTGGTTTTCAGACACAGTAAGCGTATAAATATATAGAATCATTGAACTCTGTTCAATATTTTTTGTACATCAGTAACATGTAAGAGTCTGTAATTTGAATTTGTGTCATATTTTAAATATTGGACTTCAGTATTCTCCCAAGCTGTTATTTGGACAGAGATTATTTAAAAAATCATGTTTAATATAAATGCTGTGATTTCACTCGACATGGCTTCTTGATTAAAGTGTCTGTTTATACAACTGCAGAAGAATGAGATAGTGTATTTCAGATCATTTAACAGAGTAGGAAAAAATTGATGATCAAGTGGAAATTTTGTGTAATTTTCCAGGATAAATGAACCAATGGCAGCCAAGGATCAATGTGCCTGGTTTTTTCTTGTTTATGTAGACTAGCATTTTCACTGAGACAGTCTTCATTATGGGAATGTAATTCATATTTAATTCCAACCAAAGTTTCACTCATTGTAATATTTAATTTGCTCTATTTTTCTCTCCTTAGCAACTGAAATTAAAAGAATCTCCAATATAGTTTTCAGGAGGGGTCCTTGCTACCGTTCTTCACTGTTAAAAGAAACTGCTAGTCAACATATACACAAGGGAGAGCCAGGAAAGAACAAATGCAAAAGTAAGGGCCGATTTGAGGCTCTTAAACTATAGTTGCACAGTGTTTTTCTGTTGTAACAAAGAGTTTTAGTTAAATGAATTAGCAACTAATAAACATTTACAGATATGAGCCGGGGGTGGGGGGAGCGTGCTCAAATCTCTCAACCATAGGAGCTTTCCCGCTTTTCATCTTGTGAATGGAAATCAATGTCACTTTCTTGAGATCAGTTATTGGTTTCATAAACTGGCATGTGTGATACATTTCTAGGGAGCTTAGCGAGGCTAGTGTGTCTGTTCATGCAGAAGCATTTCTGCAGACACACAATAGGAAAGCTGATAGGACAGATAAATGGATTTGTAGAGTAAGAGTGATAGGTCTAGCTCGGATGTCTGCAGACTTAATTGTTATACTTTTCAATATGTCAATTAGTAATAATAATGCAGCCTTTCAAAACATGCTTCTGTCATCATCTATCAAGACAGCATTATCTGTAAGTAAGAAACATTGTATAAACAAGCTCCATGATTTTAAAATCGAAACAAAGCAAAAAATTACTAAAGAATTTGTATTTCATGGCCTTTTCTTTTTCTTTTTTTTTTTAAATACCCTGGGAGCAATCACAATTTATCTCTTTTGTGTTAATTTCTTTTTCTTTTGAGATTAGTTGAGGAAACATATTCTGTAGTTGTTTCTGAAGGGAAAAAAAGATGTGCCTCTAGGATTGGGAATACTGCTGCTGTGGGAGACAAAGATCTTTGGGTATGTCTGCACTATGGGATTATTCCGATTTTACATAAACCAGTTTTGTAAAACAGACTGCATAAAGTCGAGTGCACGCGGCCACACTAAGCACATTAATTCGGCAATGTGCGTCCATGGTCCGAGGCTAGCGTCGATTTCCAGAGTGTTGCACTGTGGGTAGCTATTCCGTAGCTATCCCATAGTTCCCGCAGTCTCCCTCGCCCCTTGGAATTCTGGGTTGAGAGCCCAGTGTGTGATGGGGCAAAAATCATTGTCGCGGGTGGTTCTGGGTAAATGTCGTCAGTCATTCCTTCCTCCGGGAAAGCAACGGCAGACAATCATTTCGCTCCCTTTTTCCCTGGATTGTCCTGGCAGATGCCATAGCATGGCAACCATGGGCCTGTTTTGCCTTTTGTCACTGTCACTGTGTGTGTACTGGATGCCACGGACAGAGGCGATACTGCAGCGCTACACAGCAGCATTCATTTGCTTTTGCATGATAGCAGAGATGGTTATCAGTCATTCTGTACCCTCTGCTGCCATTGTAAATTGGCAATGAGATGACAGTTATCTGTCGCTCTGTACTGTCTGCTGCTATTATGGGTGCCCCTGGCTGAGGTCAGCCAGGGGTGCAAAGGCAAAAATGGGAATGACTCCCTGAGTCAATCCCTCCTTTATGGTATCTAAAAATAGAGTCAGTCCTGCCTAGAATATGGGGCAAGTGTACTAGAGAACCAGTGTATCAGAGAGCACAGCCGCTCCATGTCAGATCCCGCAGAAATGATGAGCTGCATGCCATTCACGGGGGGTGCCCCTGCAACAACCCCACTCGTTGCTTCCCTCCTCCCCCAACCTTCCTGGGCTACCATGGCAGTGCCCCCCCATTTGTGTCATGAAGTTATAAAGAATGCAGGAATAAGAAACACTGACTTGTTAGTGAGATAAAATGAGGGGGAGGTAGCCTCCAGCTGCTATGATAGTTCAGGCAGGACATTAAGCAGTGTGGGGGAAAGGAACCCAGCATCCCGCTGCTATGATAGTCCAGGCAGCACAGAATCTTTTCCTTACACATGAAAGGAGGGGGCTGATGGAGCTCAGCCCCCAGTTGCTATGATGAAGACGGTTACCAGCCGTTCTGTACCATCTACTGGGAATGACGGGGAATCATTCCTATTTTTACCCAAGCACCCCCAGCCAGCCTCACCTGAGGCCAGCTAGGAGTACTCAGCAGCTATCAAGCATATTGTACCATCTGCCACCAGGGAGGGAAGAGGAGCGGATACTGCTCTTTACTGCTGCAGCATCGCATCTACCAGCAGCATTCAGTAAACATAGGGTGACATTAAAAAAGGTCAAGAAATGATTTTTTTCCCTTTTCTTTCACGTGGTGGGGGAGGGAGTAAATTGACAAGCTATACCCTGAACCACGCCGGACAATGTGTTTGAACCTACAGGCATTGGGAGCTCAGCCAAGAATGCAAATACTTTTCAGAGACTGCTGTGGACTGTGGGATAGCTGGAGTCCTCAGTACCCCCTCCCTTCCTCCATGAGTGTCCATTTGATTCTTTGGCTTTCTGTTACGCTTGTCACGCAGCACTGTGTAGCTTCGAGATTTTTCAAACGCTTTGGCATTTCGTCTTCTGTAACAGAGCTCTGATAGAACAGATTTGTCTCCCCATACAGCGATCAGATCCAGTATCTCCCGTATGGTCCATGCTGGAGCTCTTTTTGGATTTGGGACTGCACGGCCACCCGTGCTGATCAGAGCTCCATGCTGGGCAAACAGGAAATGAAATTCAAAAGTTCGTGGGGATTTTCCTGTCTACCTAGCCACTGCATCAGAGTTCAGATTGCTGTCCAGAACGGTCACAATGGTGCACTTGGGATACCGCCCGGAGGCCAATACCGTCGATTTGCGGCCACACTAACCCTAATCCGATATGGTAATACCGATTTTAGCGCTACTCCTCTCGTCGAGGAAGATTACAGAAACCGATTTAAAGAGCCCTTTATATCGATATAAAGGGCCTCGTACTGTGGACGGGTGCGGCGTTAAATTGGTTTAACGCTGCTAAAATCGGTTTAAACACGTAGTGTAGACCAGGCCTTTGTGGAAAATGATCTAGAGTTCAGTGAAGAAACTCAGGGCTTTTCTACAAGGTAGGGTGATTTCTAAAGTGCACTGTGTAGTGCATTAATTGGTCCATGTATATTAAAGCTCACTGGGGAACATTTTGTGTGCACCAGCAGGGTCTGCACAGATCAATTAATGTGTAATACATTGGTATGCTTTAAACTCACACCCCTGTAGTGCACATTACCATGCTGTGTAGACAACCCCTCAGACTGTCAGTTCTGTTCTGGCTCAGAGAGCCATGGTCCAGATGCAAAGTGGGATGGAGCTCTTCTCTCCCCTAAGGACTTGGCTACACTTAGAGCTGCACAGCGCTGCCGTGGGAGCGCTCCCGCAGCAGCGTTTGAAGTGTGAGTATGGTCGCAGTGCCAGTGCTGGGAGGGAGTTCTCCTAGCACTGCACGTACTCCACCTCCCCCTGGGGATTAACTTACAGAGCTGGGGCAGTGTTTACACTGGCACTTTGCAGCGCTGTAACTTGCTGCACTCAGGGGGGTGTTTTTTCATACCCCTGAGCGAGAAAATTGCAGTGCTGTAAAGCGCCAGTGTAGCCAAGCCCTAAGTGATCAGACTGGTCCCATGTGATCTCAACACACCCCTCTCCCTCAGAATCAGGAGAGAAGGATAGACAGTGAGTTCTAGTCCCCAGATTTCTATGATCTGAAATATCATCTGAGGTCTTGGCAAGGCCTGCTGGGAAAGGGGCTTTGTATGCAGATTTTAAGACCAGAAGGGACCTTTAGATCAGCTCATCTGATCTCCTGTATAACACAAACAAACTAGAATTTTATTCAGTTACCCTTGTATAGAGCCCAACAACTTGTGTTTGACTAATGCATATCTTCCAGAAAGGCATCCAGTATTGATTTAATGACAGCAAGAAATGAGAAATCCATGACTTCCCTTGGTAATTTGTTCCAGTGGTTAATCACCCTCCCTGTTACAAATTTGTGTCTTATTTCTAATTTTACTTTTGTCTGGCTTCAGCTTCCAGCCATTGGTTCTCATTATGCCTTTCTCTGCAATACTAAACAGCTCTTTAGTACCTAATATTTTCTACCTGGGAAGCACTTTACATGCTGTAATCAAGTCACCTCTCAGTCTTCTTTAGGATATGCTAAACAGATAGAGGTCAAGTCTCTCACATTTCCCCCAACTCTTGAATAATTTTTGTGGCTTTTCTCTGCAGCTTTTCCAGCTTTTCAACATTCTTTTAAAAATGTGGCTCCCCTAACTGGATGCTTTATTCCAGTGTCACTCTCACCTACATCCTATACAAAGGTAAAACCATATCTGTGAAGGAGCATACCAACCCCATGCTGAGCCAGCAAGGGTTAACGAGCTGCTGTGGGTCCACTCAGACTCACCCTGTTACCCCTGCACTTGCTCTCAGGTAATGAAGGGGCAGTTAAACAGGGAAGAGGAAAGCATGGTAGATGGCTGACTAGGGAGGAGAACAGACTTCCTATCTCTTGCTTCCTGAGGAAGAGACCAGCCCAGAGCATCTGCAGAGACTGTTGACTACCAGAGCCCCTCCGGAGAAAGGTAAACTTGACACAGGACTATTGAGTTTTTCTTCATAGGACTTTCTCTTTGCTTTATTATAAAGAGACTATTGGGTGCTCAGTGCTGTTGGGGAGAGGCCTGAGATGTGAATAGGACTGTTGTAGGGAACTGCTCCCCAGGGTGGGTGTGGGAAGTGCCCGAAGCTATGTGGAATTCTGTGATATAGTTGAGCTTGTGCTGTAGTTTGTCTTGGACCCTGAAGAGCATGGTCACAACCTCTCTGCTCCCTTGTAATTTTCTTTATGCCACAGGGTTGTTTAAATTGGTGGCTGAGAAGAAAATCCCTCCAAAGCAGTGCTGAGTTGAATTTGGAAGAGCCAGGACATACGCCCTGCAGTAATGACTTCATAAATCTGCAGCTAGAATGCTCCAGTGCCCATGCTGAGCCCAGGTGCAGTACAATTAAAACTGACCAGTGTGAAGAGAACCCTTGAGGAATTTGGGAGAGGAACAGAGTAGCAAGGACCTTGCCACCTTCACAGCAGCCAGCATATGTACTTAAAATGTTTAAGATATGGACTAGCTAGAGGTTAATAATAAAGATTTTGTGCCAGTGTTCTCATAGCAATCCATGTGTGTGTTTATTAGTACCTAGAGAGGCCCTACATGAGTGCTAGGTACTGTATATAGTAAGAGATGCTTCCTGCCCTGAAGAGTTTATAACCTAAATAGATAGGACAAAGGCCAAGGAAAAGGAAGTATTTTCCCTACTTTAGTGATGGGGAACTGAGGCAATGAGAACTGAGATACTTGCCCATGGTCTTACGGAATGCCTGTGGGAGAGCAGGGAATTGAACCTGGTTTTCTCCGTATCATTTGCCTTACTGATATGACCATCCTTCCTCTTTACTACCTTTGCATTTTCCATCAGCGAGAGGGCAAAGAAATATTTGGCTTCGAGCCTGGGTATTACCTCTGGAGGGTAGGACCCCTCACATTTGAATCACTTTTTAAATAGGTTAGTTTAGGCTATTAGGTGGTAGGGTGTAGAAACTGTGTGAAGGGGATGCATGCAACTGTGAGGTGAGAGTGTGATGAGAAAAACTAGGAAGAGGGAGGGAGATAAAGAGAGAAGGGAATGGTGGAAGAAAGGAAATGGAGAATGATGGTTGTTACTTCTTGTCCATGGTAGCCTGCATCCCATTTGGCAACTCTCTTCATGTCTGGCCACTTTGGAGAGAGGCTCTTTTCCAAAGTGACAACAGTCATCCTGAGTTGTCTTCCTCTCAGGACTTGTGCTGGACTATATCCATTAGCTACTATTGGTGTTGATTTGTAGCTCCAAAGAGCAAGGAATGGCTTTTCCTGCTATAGGATTTTCTTGGTTGTCTGTAAAGGTCTCTGAGCTTTTTCATTCACTTGTGGGTTATGTGGGCAATTAGTTATATGATCAAAATCAATTTTTTTGACATGTCTTGAATTCTGCTGTGCTAAATTGTGGTCTGTTGTCTGTCATTAGTTATTCTGGAATAATGAAATGAGCAAAAGTGCACTTCAGTTTCTCTAACATTGACATGTTATGTCTTTCAAGTACATTGTTTCGATTTACTCAGAAAAAGAGTCCATTACAACCAGATAACGATGTCCTCTGAATTTTCATAAATCTGGGTGTGTTCTCAGTTGGCTTGTGCATGTGTTCTTTCAGTGTGCTGCCCAGCTCTGTGCAGATAGCTGGTTCAGCAAACCTAAATAGTACTACCCAGTGTTGTTAGGTGATGAAGGCTGGAATGTCATTATCTCAGTAATGCTGTTTCGGCTGCTCAGTGCTTCTGTCCTTGAAGCTTCAGTGTTGTTAGTAGATAATTCAGCAGACCTCAAAGTTACTTATGAAGGAAGGTCACGGGCATGGTTCAGTGGTGAAGGCACTAGGCTAGGCTTATTGTCAAGGAAGCACAGTACTAGCTCCCTGGATCAATGTCTACAGTTACACGAACACATGTATGCTAGTTAGAATGAACTCAGCTCAGTCAGCAGCAGAACTTTCCACTGCCCCTAGGCTGGACAAAGGGTAAAAACAAAGTACTCTGACATTTATAGGCTGAGGCAAACAACTGGAATATGCAACTTACACATAACCTTGCATATTTCATGACATCTATTTGTTATCTCCCCTTGTTCCTGATATCTTGGACTAAACATCCATATTTATTATATTGTCAGATCATCTTATCTTGTACTAGATTGGGATGTATGTGTACTAGCTAGAATATATTGTGCAAATATCTAGTGCCTAGTACACTAGCAACAATTTTGCTAAGTTCATATACTGGACAGTGAACTTGTAAGCATCTGCTTTAATACATGGCCTGACTTTGGTTCACAGAGTCTGGTTCAGGCCTCAGATATTGAGCCGGACCCAGTGCTCCAGACTCTCTCTCTTACAGTGTGTTCCAAGGTCTGTATGGTAGAGATGTTTGTACACAATGTGGCTCAGAATATTCTCTTGAGGCTATTTGTAGTGGATCTTTCAAAAGACCAATGTCACCAAATTATTTGAGTTCTTCCACTTTTCTCATTAGGCCTATCCTGGCTGCCATGCTGGAGCTGAGAAGCACATGCATGCACTCTGAACATAAAGCTTTTGTCTTCGTAAGTTTATGTGGTGAACTAGCCCATGCATTCAGAATACCTTCAGGGTTAGTCAAGACTATGTCAAATGATTACAGCTCAGGGAATGGTTGAAAGTGATTGTAAGCCCCTTCTGCACAGGGGTGGCTCCAGGCACCAGCACGCCAAGCGTGTGCCTGGGGCGGCAAGCTGCGGGGGGTGCCTTGCCAGTCGCTGTGAGGGAGGCAGGCAGGCTGCCTTCGGTGGCTTGCCTGCAGGAGGTCTGCCGGTCCTGTGGTTTCAGTGGCAATTTATCGGCGGGTATGCCAAAGCCGTGGAACCGGAGGACCTCCCGCAAGCATGCCCCTGAAGGCAGCCTTCCTGCTGTGCTTGGGGCGGCAAAATACCTAGAGCCACCCCTGCTTCTGCAATGATGCTCATGTCCGTTCCTGAGTCAATTTTAAAGTCAATAGTCTGTCCATGAATATTCAGTTTCACTCTCCAAGCAGGCTCTGTCATCACACATGATAGATCCCAGAAACAATGGCTCATGATTGTCTGCCTTCATAGCACACTCAGTGCCTTAGTGTGACAAAACAATTGCAAAATGTCCATATTTTGTGTATTTATTGTATCTTTCACCTTTAGCTGGACACGTCTTGACCACTGAAAATTTCCACACTTTGTGCATTTATTCTAAAAAGCTTTGTCATTTGCCTGCAATTTTCTTATAGGTTAAGGACTCTTATGGTAATGACTTTCAGCACTCAGGCTGTCTCTTTTTTACAGGTTCTAACCTAGCTTCAGGTTTTTTTGTTTTTTTTTCCAAGTTGCTCCTGCCTTTTGTTTTGCTCTCTGACTAGTTCAGACTGCTTTGCTATCTGTATGTCTGTGGAATTATCTAAGTCTGTCTTTAATTGTAGTCGTTATGGGAGGTTCTTGTCTGTTTCTTATATTTTCATGTTTTGCAGTCCCAAAATAAAAAAAATCAAAGTTTTCAGCCAACATAGGCAAAAGATCTTATAAAAGTCCACATTTTCTCCCGGTTCTTGAATTCTTGGGTGAAAACATGCTCTTTCATATAACACATTTCTCTTGAGTATAAAGTATGCATGAAAAACAGCTAGAACCCTTTCATAGTCATCATTGTGACTGTCTTCAGTAAAAGCTTAAAGATCTATGCTGCCTGCTTCTCCATAGCATAAATTAAACACCTGAATATCTCCAGTTTCCTGGTAAAATTTTGTAGCAATGTGAAATATTGCAAAATATTGCTTCCAGTCTGTCTATTCTGGTGCATTGAAGAATGGCATGTTGGAGATTTAGCTTACAACTTTTGTTGCAGTTTCGTTCTGTTTCTGCTCTCCTTGGGCACCAGTTAGGATAACATGGTGTCAGAAATAAATATATGTACTTCTTGTACACAGTAGGTTATAGGGGTGCTACTAGCAGATGTGGACTGGCTACAGAGCCTCCTTTGTAGAGAGAGACACCAGAGTTGTGATTATTTAATGCACTCCCAGGAATGGCTGTTGTGAGCTTATGCTGCACATGGTGCCACCTAGTGGCTAAACAGTATAAAAGTTTAGCATTCCATTACAAAGGTAACAGAAAAATCCACCAAGACCTATTCTAAGAAAAAAAGAGTGAAAATTAATTGAACCCTGAGAGGAGGGAATGTGCGCAGTGGCCTAACAAAACCAACCAGTGTAATCATTAACCTTGTTCAGCTTTCCATTAATAAAGTTCCTGTTAAGTTCAATAAATAATAATCAATTCACAACCATTTTGTTCTTTAAAGTTCAGGGGATATGGCTTTAAGAGGTTCAGGATTGGATGGTGGCCAGCACTAAAAGTATTAGGCCTTGTCTACACTTCAGAGTTACAGCGCTGGTGGTGGCTTTACAGCGCTGTAACTCACTCCCTGACCGCACTGGCAAGGCACATACAACACTGTATCTCCCTGGCTGCAGCGCTGCTTGTACTCCACCTCGACGAGAGGAATAAAGAATATAGCACTGCTGCTGCAGCGCTGGGGTGCCAGTGTAAACAGGGAATAATCTTATTACACTATAACTGACCTCTGGAACCTTCCCATAATCCTTTTAAGTAAAGATTACTCTCTTTGTTTTGTTGTGATGCCTCTGTTTGTTTTGTTGTGAACTCTGGGCTCTGGGACCTGCTTATCAAAAAAAACAAACACAGCTCCTGTTTGCTGTGACCGAGCAGAGGCAGGCAGGGAGCTCCCTTTGGAACACGCACAGCTAGTGTTTGCTTGAAGATAGGGGAAGGAAGGGGCTTGAGGAGAGAAGCAGTGTGGCGGCCAAGGGGGGGGTCTGTTTTGGAGCGGCTGCTTATCTGGTCTGTGAGGAAAACAACAAAGAGGGCTATGTGCTTTCAGTGAGTGAGAGAGGGGTGGGGAAGGGGATCGGAACTTGCAAGGCCAGACTGCAGCGCTTTCCCTATTCAGCTGTACGAAGACAGGTTTAACTCCCAGAGCTGTACAGCTGCAAGTGTAGCCATACCCTTGGAGCTTGGTTTGGTGTAAATCTTTCCAGCTCTTGCTATACTTCTCTATTGCTTACTGATTTTACAATACAATTTACCAAAAATTTGAACAGATTAAGTTGAAATGTTGTTGTAATTGTCTGTATAGGATCTAGTTTATGTTTAAGACACAATTGCTACACACAGTGGAGGCTGATTATTCTAAGGTGCCTAAAGATAAAGGAATTCCTGGCTCACAAATGTGAACAGGGATGAGATTGAAAACAGCACCTGATCAGTATGGAAAGCAGCATGTGAGAGAACTGGAAGAGTCAAATAACTGGTTTAAGCTTACTTAGCCATCAGTAGCACAACTGAAAAATGCAGCTAAATTTAAGCAATGGCTTTATTCCATGTGTTATAGCCTACAGCGTTGAATATATCAATATATTTCACTGGGATTAAGATCAAACGGATCCTATGAAAATAGCCAAGTTGCTTGAAGATACTGAAATCCAAAGAAATATTTTATTACAAGCATACCTATCATGCAAAGAAGAAGGGGCCATGTGAATATATAATGGATATACAACAGGTCTGAAAAAGTAAGCTCCTGTGAATTTGGACAAGTTACGATTCATTGGAATACAAAATAAGAAAAAAGGGAGTCTTGGCTCAGTAAAGCAGAGTGTTTGCAGCATATAGTCACTATTTGCAGAGCATTGGAGGTTTGTGAGTATTATACTAAAATGCCAAACCCTTGAATTATGACTTTATGAAGAAAATGTATGAATGAGTATCCGTAACAACTTGCCCACTGCATGAAGACTATAAAAATGAATATACACACACACAAGTTTCTGTCCAGAATCCCTCTCATTGCACAGAGAAAACTGATCATAAGAACAATCTCAAATCAAAGACATGATTAAAAACTCAAGACACTGACTGATTTAATCTTGAAAAAAGTAAAGAATACATTCTTATTCAGCATTAGATTTAGCTAAGCCATCTGCTATAGCCAAAAACATAAGTGAACGAAAGATCATAAAAACACTATCTTGGTTGTTATTTTAATGAAAAGACTAAATGGGAGGGCACATGGAAGGACAATTACTTCTCAAAATGGAGATGCTCTCATGGAGAGTGGAAAAAGTGCAAATGAAACAAGATCTGAACAGTCATCAAAAACTAAAACTGTGACATACTGAGATTCAGAAATAAGCGGGATAACTCCTAAAACTGTTTCACTTTTGGTGTCCCATTGAAATTGTTGGTTATCTTCATGAATAAGTGCAAGGGTTGAAATATCACAAAAGAGACAGACATTTCTGGCTCAGACAGAAGAAGAAAATTGTAGAAACCTCATGAAAATTCCTTGTTCCTCTCTTCCCTCTGCCCCAGAGTCCCAGCCTACTTTTTCAGAGTCAAGAGAGCTGGATAGGTAGCCAAGCTACTGGACGATTCTATAAACCAAACTTTGAGGTTCAAAGCAGTTGATATGAAAGACATTTCGAGGATATTCATAACTGCATAAATTATGTACCTATTGTGGATACTAGGACAAGTGGTCTAGACCCACTCAAAACTAAAGTCCTGACCCTCAACTAAGGGAGAAGAACTACTGAGCCCAGGGCACAAGCATTTACCACAGGGTGACCAACACACTCCCAGTCTGAGATTTGTCACCAGAAAATTCTGTTTTGTACTGCACAGCCCTCTTCTAGAGAGTACAAAAATCCTGGATCCATTATTCCCTTAAAGAAATAATATGCACACACCTTATTACTCCAAATAGAGCTACCCAGATATTTCAGCTTACCCAGATATTTCAACTTGAACACACTGGATTAGATAAACCATAAAATTATTAACTACAAAGATTTTTAAGTGAGTACAAGTAATGAAGTAGAACAGTCAGAAATGGTTAGAAGACAACTGGTGCCTAACTTAACAAACAACGTTAAATTCAAAGCAAAGTTTTCTCACCAAATGCTTTTGGCAGTCCTACTGACCACACTCCCTAGTTAGGGCCCCTTCCTCAGAGTCCAACATCTACTTCCTTTGTCTCTTCAGGTGCAGTGAATGCAATATGCAGGGGATGCCTTGGGCTGTTTGTCCCTCCTTTTTATAGTTTCGGTCTCCCTCTTGAAAAACATTTCCAGCTGAGACCCTGGAGAATAAGTCTATATGAAAGGCTAGTCCCTGTCTTTTTATTAATTATTATTATTATTATTATTATTATTATTATTTTAACCTGTTTGAACCTCCTTTGTCTTCCCTGCCTCCTTGATGCCTCTGTTTACTGCTTAAATGCAAATTAAGCAAAGCACACATTCCTTTGTTTAGGACAGACCTGTTTGCCAACTTCTGTTTATTTGTTTGGGCAGTGCTGTGAGATTGGAACATGTGTTAATAACGCCCTACAGGAGAATCTTAACTTCACTTACAGATTTGCCACACATTTTACCAGGACAATACTGACCAGCAAATTGTGTGTTTGTACAAAGATTGTAAGGTATCATTTGAAAGGATTATTACAATAGTGTGTAGGGTGTGTAAATAGGAGTATAGTCTATCAGTGTCTTAAAAATAATCAGATAACATGGTCATTACATTGTTTTTTGGATAACTGAAACATCCCTTTAATTGGATTTTACCTGATAGTTTTTGTTTAGAAATTTTTTATTGTTTTTTTTTTTTGCACATCCTGCTTGCTGCTATCTGAAAAATGATTTTTTTAGCCTGATTATGCACTTCTGAGGCCAAACTTCTGTTTCTCTCGTTAGTTGGAAATTGACCTAATAAGGAATTCATGATCATGCCATTTGTGAGCCTAACAATAATAGAGTACAGTGACAGATCATAAACTCACTTCCATCATTCTTCAGTACAATTTAATAATCAAAGTATTAACCATACTGTTCAAACATATTTCACTTTAAATATTAAAGAATAATGTTCTTACTCTATTGACATTAGGTTTCTGTCTTAAAGTAATTCATCTGAAAGATTTGACAGTTGTTCATTACATAAAACCTGTTGTCAATACATAATCTCTAATGCCTGTTACAATGGCAGTTCCACATGCATATTTACTGCAGGTTAATAAGCAAAGATTTCAAAGTGTTATTTGGGGAGGCACTTCAAAATGGGAAGTCCTTACCCACTGGATCAAGGATTCCAGAGAAGAAAGGAGGGGAGCAAATCCCACCTCACCAAGAACAATTGTTTCGTTCTTTATCACGTCCAGAAGGATCTCTTATTTGTCCTTAAGTCATACATTGTTTCAGGCCAACAAAGGGCATTATAATAGAACAGTATTGTAAACTTACTGTTTGTTCTCTCTTCTGTGCTATGGGTTTTAAAATTTACTTTACTTTATTCAAGTGATTGTGCTACCTGTTTCTTCCTACTTATCCTCCATTTATTCTCCCTACCTTCCTCTGGACTATTTTTATTTATAGTCCTCTCATAATGCCAGTGATCATGGATTTTTATCATGCATCTTATGATATTTGGTGCTTTTCTTAAAGCCCCAGCTCCTCCATATTTGTGTTGTGCTTTTTTTTTTTAGACTCTTAGTCTTTTTAAACTATCTTAAATCCTCTTCCTTCTCTTAATGGGGTTTCTAATGCTTTATCTATTTTCAGTTACTAAAAGTTCAATACTTTCATTCTTGCTTGGAACTAACATTTTTGATGTCTTTTAATGCTGTGGTCTCGTAATACCCTTCAGTGTTTTCAATCAAAGGTGATATATAAAAGGTGGTAGTTTACATTGATATAGCATCTTTCCTCCTGACTGAGCCTCAGACACTTTAATTTTTTTAATCTAGGTTCTTGCACCAGACCCATCACTAGTGTGTTAAAATCTTGCTAGGTACTCCCAATCAAAATAACACACATGTATGCACTGAAATAGCAGCAACCTCTGGGAGAAATGGAACGCAGCAGGTAGAAACAGTGGCAAGAAATGTTTTCTGCTCTCATCTTGCTAGAAGATTATGCTTACCTCTCTCAGGCAAGGACCTAACTACAGTAGCTTACTTATTCTTTACATCTATTGTGCTTTAAGAGGTAAATGGAAACTCCAGCTTGTGCTAAATGCAACAGCCAGCCGTTTAACCAGAATAGCTCACTATGCATGTACTACACTGGTTTTCTGATCTCTATAAAATGTAGGTTCTAGATCTTCATTTCTTGTTCCAGTTTCTAATGGGACTGGAGCCTCTGCTTTCAGGCAGTGATAAATATTGCAAAGCTTTCTCACTTTGTTTGGCATATGTGCACTTCTTGAACAGAAGTGCTATACCTGCTAAAGCGTTGATCTTTTGTAAAGCTCTCTGTTTCAAGTGCGTAGGTATCAAAATTCAGCCAGTGGGCTAGATCCAGCCTGGTTGGTGTATTGATATGACACATCTAGATTTGTTTGGGAATATAGCCTTCCACATGTAACACTAGAGTGTAACCAATGTAGTTCTGAGAAGTGTAACCATGCTGATACAACCAATTAATCTTAATAAATACTGAAGCCTGATGACACATTTGACAGTCACAGGTTAAGTCATCTCAGCAGCCTACGAGTTTTGCCTGGGGCATGTCTACATGTGTCTGACAAGAGACTTACTATACAGCTGTATGGTACTAGAGTCAAAAAGAAAACAAATATTTCTTCTGAATATAATAGGATCTTGTGGGTCAGCGTAGGGAACACAATCCCTGGGAGGAGGATATTGTTAAATCCACACTTCTTTCACTGTCCCATACCCAAGGGCTAAATAGTGTTATTAATTGAAAATAATTAAATGGAGACAGTTTTCCCTGCCTGAAGTCAAAATAGGATCCGAGAGATTGAGGGTAAAATTTTAAAATATGTCTAAATCGCTGATGGGAAGTACCAACAGTACCAACCCTCCCACTCACATCGCCCCCCCCCCCACAAAAAAAACCCCCACACAGCAGCAAGTCTCAGAGCCCTAATCAATTGACTCTGGCTTGCTGCAGGGCTAAAAATATCAGCATAGACATTCCAGCACAGGCTGGAGCCCAGGCTTTGAAATCTGGCGAGTGCGGAAGGTCTCAGAGATGAAGCTCCAGCTTGAGCCCAAATGTCTACATAGCTATTTTTAGCCTCAAAGCATGAGCTCCACAAGCCAAGATCAGTTGACCTGGGCTCTGAGACTTGCTGCTGCGGGTCTCTCTTTTTTGCTATGCAGACATATCCTTAGGTTCCTAAGTCATATCTTTTCAAAAGTGACTGGATATAATTGAAAGTCAATGGGTCTTAAACTCCTACACCTCATATGTACTATTCAAAATGTTACCCTGGGTATCAGCTGATGTGATAGGAAAGAATACCATTTCTCACTGCTTTTTTATAGCACATTTTATTATAGGAATGATAGAAAACTGAAATAAACTTGCTGCATTTTAGTTATATAAAAAGACAGGAAAAACACAGAAATAGAACTTGTTATGGTTTTGCTTAGCTTAATTTTGGTGAAAACAGTATTCCCTCACTATGCATGGTTATAATATCTAATCTGCAGTTATTTAAACAAGCTGGAATATGATCTTAACTAAAGGTCAGCTAATATCTTCATAAAGCTGTGCAGAATATAAAAAGTTCTTTCATTCTCTCATGTCTGTTATTTATGGTATTCCTGAGAATTTAAGGATCCTCCTTGTGGGCAGTAAAAGGCAAAGATTTGAATATAAGCCCACGTCCAGACTACCCCGCCGTATCAGCGGGTTAAAATCGATTGCTCGGGGATCGATATATCGCGTCTAGTCTAGACGCGATATATCGATCCCCGAGCGCGCTTACATCGATTCCGGAACTCCATCAACCCGAACGGAGTTCCGGAATCGACACGGAGAGCCGTGGACATCGATCCCGCGCTGTCTGGACGGGTGAGTAATTCGATCTTAGATATTCGACTTCAGCTACGTTATTCACGTAGCTGAAGTTGCGTATCTAAGATCGATTTTCCTCCCCTAGTCTGGACGAGGCCTTAGTTTAGTAACTTCTACACCTCTTTTATATTGATATATAGCCATTGCATCCAATTAGTGATATCGAATGTAACTGAGAGATCTCAGTCCTGTAGTGCTCGCCACCTCCCTCCTACAGCAGGCTGCCATGGAACTGCTGTTCCAGCCTCAGTTTTCCTTAGGTGGTACATAAATTAAACCTGTCATCTTCTGTAACTCCAGTCCTTTGGCTGGGTTACTTGTATCTCTCCCCTTTCAGGACTGGAAAGAGTCTGGCCTCACCCAAAGTTCTACCATCCCCCTTAATGGACCTTTTGCTCATAGTCCCAGGAGTTTGGGCTTTCATTTCAGCATAGGCACTGACTCCATGGTTGCTCTGGCGCTCAATGACCCACTGGGGAAGAAAACAAAGGGGGAGGAGGGCCGCTCAGCACCCTTGAGCCACCAGTAGGTGGCCGGAGCATATACATGATGCACAGTGAAACTGGATGGCAGCAAGCACCCACCAGCAATAGCAAAAGTCAGCACCTTTGCATCTCTGGGCCTCTTCTACCCACTCTTCTGGTGTTGCTGCATTACAAGTTTCTTCCCTTACTTTATTCTAGCCCTGTCAAGAAAAGTTCAAGCAGGAACATATAAAAACAAAGTCCCAGTATTCCTGTTGTTGTTGCCACCTCTGGACAGCATTCTCAGCAGCCTCTTTCCCTGTCCAAGACCCAGGCCCATCCTCTCCTTTGGGTCCCTCCTTTCTGGGTGGTGCTGTCAGGGACTTGTTTACTTAAATCTCCTACTTCTACTTGAGGCCTTGCAGGTTTCTCCGGCTTCTTATTCTTCTCTGATCCCTTCTGGCAGAGCACTAATGTCTCTGGGCAGCTTCCTCTGGTCTGACCATGAGGAGCCCCTTCTCTGTGGCTCTTTCCCCAAACAGCTACCCTGTTCTGCCTCCTATCCCTGTTGCTGTTAGCCTGCCCATAGACTGCAGCTCAGGAGGTGACTGCTCCCTTTTAAAACATGTCAGTGTTAGTTCTCTGGTAGGTCTATAGACTCTTCATTACATTGAAATATGCTGGTAGTACAACTCATAAAACTAGGATTAAGATATGGTGTGGTGTGATTTAAGTTGTAAAAATAGGACCAAATATACTGTAAGATGCGATGTATACAATGGTGGAATTTTGGTCCTAGTACTGTGAGGAAACGTTAAATGAGCCAACAATGAGTTTTGTCACCCCTACTGAATTTTATCCATCTCTCCATAACCTCAGAAATGAAGCTCTTATATTACAAGTCTCAGGTAAAATGAGACGTGACAATTATGCCACGATCTTTGGCACCGGATAGTCTACACCTTATTTGGAATATTACCATCAGTATGGGGGACCCACTCTTCAAAAGAAGACAAACTGGGGAGTTTAGAAGCTAGATCTAAGAGCAAAGATATAGCATGTTTAAGCTGCAGAGAAGACCATGAGAGGAGATAATGCTCTACAGATAGTAAAAGGATATTTAAAAGAACAGAGACAAATTTATTTCTAATAGTCAGAAGGGACAGAAGAGTTAGCAATTGGCTTAAATTGCAGCAGAAAGCATTCAAGTTGAATACTAAAAACTTGTGGAATTGCTATCTTTGGTGCCCAATGTAGCCTGGAATGTTTCCAATCAATGGGATGAGACTACTAGAGATTCCTTTCAGCCCTAATGATTCATTGTCCAGTCAGTCCTTAGCCTCCTTTCTGAAATTATCAAGTGTACCACTTAATGTTGGCTATGATATGGTGACTGTTGAGAACTAGTAATTGAATGGATGCTACCCAGAACAGTTAAGTAAATAACTTGGAAATAGTAATTTACTCAATTATTTTTTATTTTTTTTCTTCTTTTGGCATGTATGCAAGCACTTAGAGGTTTCCTAGAAGCCCAGTTTGAGTGTACATGTGAGTGAGTTGGAATTTTTTTAATTTTCAGATTTGATTGTGAACAGATTGATTAGAGTATTTCATACTCGATGCTGAAAACCTGAGTTGTCTAGGATACTTGTGATTGGTCTTGTAAACTACACAGCGCTCTTTCTGTTTTCTAATAGGATGATTGGGGGGCATGGATTAGCATTCATGTCGCACTCCCTGTCAGTACCCAGCCCAGGCCAGGGAAGCTAATGATCCAATCAGCGGACCAAATTCAGTGATGAATCCTGGTCACGTGCCACCCGAGGCATGTTGCTCATACACGAAGAAGATAGGAGGATTATTTGAAGAAGCTGCTAGAATCTGGAATCTCTTGGAGATGTAGCAGTACATGGGATTGGGGAATTTTTAGAACATTAAATCTTTCTTTCTAGAACAGAAATGTCCTTGCCTCATTTATGGTGCCTTGGGCTATTATGAGATTTATTAGCTTGGTGTAGAGTGTTTCCTCTCATTGCATTTAGAGTAACTGCATGGTCCTAGTTGCACTGAACATGATAAGATCTTTGTTACTAGCTTTTGAGTTTTCTGTGCCAGGGCTTTAGTGTGTAGTTTTGGGATCTCTGCCCTCCTGCTATGCCAAGTAGTGTCCTATTGTCTTTCACAGATACTCTCATATATCACTTTTAAGGTTTCCTATCCATGGCCATTCATGCAAGTTAAACTCCATCACTAAAATGATCAAGAAAGCAAACAGAAAAGGATTGTGAGCATAGCCAAAGCAAACTCATTTTTAAACTCAAGTGAATACTAATGGAAAATCTTCTTGCAATATTTGCCCAGCTTTACTACTGACTCACTTCACTCAGAGTAGACTACCAAAAAGCAGTCAGAAGGTGATTGCTGTCATTCGTTACTATTGAAGTCTCATTCAATACTTTTGAAGAGCAGCAGACAGGGAGCAGGGATTGATTAATTACACAAGGTGCAGCTAGGCAGGGAGAGGCAGGGCCTATATAAGTCAGAAAGCCGGCAACAGAAGTGGGCCTAGGTTCCCCTACCAGCTACTGTGGCTGTGGTACTAAACAGGCAGAGGACAGTGGGCTGCCTGATTTGTTCCAGAAAGACTTTGTTACATATTCCAGAAGGGGAGGGGAACGTGTATGGTGACCTGGCCAGAGGACTGAGTCATGAAGAGGAGGCTGCAGTTCCTGGAGCAAGTGGGACTGAAGGGCAAGAAAACACAGGTGAAGACACTGCCAGAGGAGGGTGCAACACATGGCAGAGCTAATCCACAGGAGGGGGCATCACCTGTGGTGAGTGAACCCTGTCAGAAATGTATTAGGGCTATTGATACATAACATGTGACTTTCTTTTTCTTCTAAAGAACATTGAAGTAAAAAGCTATATCCTAGGGGTTCTCAAACTTCATTGCACCGCGACCCCCTTCTGGTAACAAAAATTACTTCATGACCCAAGAGAGGGGGCCAAAGCCTGAGCCTGCCTGAGCCCCACTTCCCCAGTTGAGGGGCCAAAGCCTGAGCCTCACCACTCTGGGCAGGGGGGACAAAGCTGAAACTCAAGGGCTTCAGCCCCAGGCAGGGGGCCTGCAGCCTGAACCCAGCCACCCAGGGCTGAAGCCCTCGGGCTTTGGCTTCAGTCCTGGGCCCCAGCAAGTCTAAGCCAGCCCTGGCAACCCCATTCAAAGGGGGTCGCAACCAGGGCCGACTTTCGGACATGCAGGGCCCGATTCAAAAGAGCTGCTGCCGAAATGCCACCGAAGATAGCAGCAGTGATTTGGCGGCAGCTCAATTGGTTGCACTTCGGTGGAGGGTCCTTCCTTGGCAGCAATTGTCTTCTGGGGCCTTACCTTGTGAGGCCCCTCTTCCGGATGCTGCAGGGCCCTCTGAGGCGCGGAGCCCAATTCACGGGAATTGGGGGAGTCAGCCTAAAGCCGGCCCTGGTCGTGACCCACTTTGGGGTTGTGACCTACAGTTTGAGGACTGTTGCCTTATACTATTAACGACTCTGATATATTTGACTGTAGGAGGTCAGTCTGTTTGTCTTATTGTTTATGTGCGCATTAGTTATAACTGAAATCTCATTAATTTTGTGACTTTGCAACTTTAGTTATAAAGATTTTCAGTGGCATGGTACAGTAGAATTCCCACAGGATGTATGCACTGTAGTTTGGCTCAGTCCCTTCTAAACTGAGTATCCCCATCCTGCCTATTTAGGAGGGAAAGCATAAAACTGTTTTAAGCAGATGGAATTCCAAACCATTTGATTATTTCTAAATTTCATAGATTCCAAGGCTAGAAGGCAGTATTATCATCTAGTCTGACCTCCTGTATAATAGGTCATAGAATTTCCCTAAGATAATTCCTAGGCCGTATCTTTTAGAAAAACATCCAGTCTAACAATTGCCAATGATGGAGAATCCACCACAACCCTTGGCAAGTTGTTCCATTGGTTAATTATTCTCTGATAAAAAATATATGCCTTATTTCCAGTCTGAAATTGTCTAGCTTCAATCTCCAGCCATTGGATCATGTTACACCTTTCTCTGCTAGACTCAAGAGTCCACTATTAAATATTTGTTCTCCATGTAGATACTTAATGCTGTAATCAAGTCACCTCTTAACCTTTGCTTTAAGGTGCATAGACTTTCCAGGAGCTCAACCTATCACACTCAGACATGTTTTCTAATTCTTTAATCATACACTGCTTGAACCAGATCCTGTGTGCCACTTAGGACTAAATCAAGAATTATCTCTCCTACTGTAGGTTCCAGGACTAACTGCACCATACAACATTCATTAGTGATGTCCAGAAATTTTATCACTGCTTCTTGTCCTGAAGTGACAGCTATGCAAACAATATGGGGATAGTTGAAATCTCCCATTATTACTTATCGGGTTTTCTATTTTTGTAGCTTCTAATCTCCCTGAGCACTTCACAATGACCATCATCCTGGTGAGACAGTTGGTAGTATGTTCCCATTTTTATATTCAATATTCAAACATAGAATTTCTAGCCATATAGACTATAGTACAGTTTTATTTTATTTAAGATTTTACTATATTTGACTCTATGTTTTTTTCACATAGTGCCACCCCGCACCAGTACAACTTACCGTCATTCCTATATAATGTACCCCTATATTACTGTATCCTATTATCATTCCATCAAGTTTCTGTGATGCCTATTTTATCAATGTCCTCATTTAATACCAGGCACTCGAGTTCATCCATTTTACGCCTTGTCTACACTACTGGGGTAAGTCAACCTAAATTACGCTACTCCAGCTATGTGAATAACGTAGCTGGAGTCAACATAGCTTATGTCAACTTACTGCAGTATCTACACTGTACTGTGTTGATGGGAGACGCTTTCTCATTGACTTACCTTAATCTTCTCGTTCTGGTGGAGTACCGACTTGACCTGAGAGTGCTCTGTGGTCAATTTTAGTGGATCTTCACTAGACCTGCTAAATCGCTTCCCCCTCCCCCTGCTGCACTGATCACAGTAGCGTTGATCCCTGGTAAGTGTAGACATGGCCTTAGTATTTAGACTTTTTCAATTTGTATACAAACATTTTAAAAATTGTCAATATTTAGTTGTCCACCTTCACATGATGTGATTGAATGGGACCTTTTTTTTTTTTGACTGTTCCTCTTCAGTTTCTGCCTGTTCATTATCAACTTCTAATTTCTACTCTTTACTAAGATATATAGAGAATTGCCCTCTAATAAATTCTCCTCTAAGGGATGTGTCTCTGCAAACAACGTGCTTCTACATTTCTTCTCCAAGCCCTAGTTTAAAAACTCCTCTACAACATTTTTAAATTTTACATGCCAGAAATCTGGTTCTGTTTTTGGTTTAAGTGGTGCCCATATTTCCTATATATGCTCCTCTTTTCCCAGAAGGTTCCCCAGGTCCTACTAAATCTAAATCTCTCCTCCAAACACCATCATTTCATGCACGCATTGAGACTCTGCAGTTCTGTCTGTCAATTAACCCTGCATGGAACTGGAAACATTTCAGAGAATGCTACCATGGAGGACCTGGACTTTGATGTCTTAACTAGCAGACTAAGTTTAGCCTCCAGGACCTCTCTCCTGCCTGTACCGTGATGACCTGCTTCTCCCCAACACCTCACATAAGTCTGTCTCAAGAGGTCCACAACTTTCATGCTCAGCAGACAGGTCATCGTGCAGTTCTCCCAGTCATCACAAATCTAGCTATCAATTATTTCTAATAATCAAATCCACCATTACTGTTATCTGTCTCTTCCTAATGCCATTGGTCCCTTCCCCCAGAGAGGTCTTCTCAATGCAAGAGGATACCACGATGTCATTAAAAAGGAGGGTCCCAACTATGGGATTGTTTCCTTCTGCTCCAGCTTGATGCTCTCCTTTCCTGAGACTTTTATCCTCCTCAACAGCACACAGTCTGCCAGAGTGGGGATGGGACCGCTCTCCTGGGTTCCAGAAAGTCTCCTCTATGTACTTCTGTATCCCTTTGCTCCTATAGTTCAGCCCCTCATTTCCCAAAAGTTTATATTGGTTTCTGAGGGCCATGAACTGCTTGTACTGAATGCACGTGTGCCACCTGACCACAAGGCAAGTAATCATACATGCTGTATTCAGTGCAATAAACTGGAGAGCTGCCACACTGCTTTTTGACTTCTGCCTGCATTTTTTACTCCAGGATATTCTGTGTGTGTATGTGTGTGTGTGGTGGCAGGTTATTCTCTAAATTTATCTGGCTGTCATACTACTTTAAATTCCCTCACAAAACTCCCCCGTTGGCTGGTCTTGTTCAGTACCTCCTCTAGTTGCTTACAAGCTGGCTTTATATACCACTGTTTTCCCTGACTTAGCCCTGCCCCCTCATCAGGAGATCAGATAGCTCATGTTTAATGCTCTAGAGCAGTGTTTCTCAATGACCGGCCAGTTGACCAGTGCCGTTCCCTGAGATCTTCCTGACCGTTTAGGAAGGCAGCAAGCCAGTCCCTGGTATTGAAAAGGTTGAGGCAAAGCTGCTCTAGAGAAGGGAAGCCAATGGAGGGATGCAAAAACAGGGATGACATGATTCAAGTGACAGGCTAGGAAAATTATCTTTGCAGCCCATTCAGAATAGATATGAGCATGGCAAGAATTCACTTGTCAAGGCTGGAGAAAAGGATGGTGAAGCAATCGAGATGCAAACTGCTGAGATCCTGGAAAAGAACTTCAGCTGTGAGAGTGGATAGGAAAGGCCACATGGATGTTATGCAGAAGGAATCAGCAAGATTTAGACATAGCCCGAATGTCAGAACCTAAAGAGCGCCAGATAGACATTCAAGTTATGGGCCTGAATGACAGGTAAGTTGGTGGTCTTGTCCACAGTGTTTGAGTAGGGGGGACAGGGACAAACTTGTATTTAAAGCTTTAGTTTAATAATCTTGAGCCACAAAATGTTGACAGTAAAATTTTAAAATGTTTACTGCACCCTTCATATTTTATTCAGATTTATCTAATTACTTTTAACTTATTTGGCCTTTGAAGTTCAAGGTCAGACTGAGCACCAGCTCAGATAATAAACTGGATTGTGGCCACATTGTGTCTTAGCAGTGATTGAACTTTGGCTGTCATATTCAACATTCTGCAATTTACAATTCTCCCCTGTCATCTAGAGCTAATAGTAATGAACATGAGGTTGGCAGAGCACTATTTCACATTATGATGAGTTCTGAACTGTTCTGGGAACAGAGTGGATTAGTCACATGATTGGCAGATTTTGTAAATCTTGACATTGATTATAAGGCTGTGATTTTTTTTTTAATGTCTGGGATTTACTCTTAGGCCTGGTCTACACTACGCATTTAAACCAATTTTAGCAGTGTTAAACCGATTTAACACTGTACCCGTCCACACTATGAGGCCCTTTATATTGATATAAAGGGCTCTTTAAATCAGTTTCTGTACTCCTCCCCGACGAGAGGAGTAGCGCTAAAATCGGTATTACCATATCGGATTAGGGTTAGTGTGGCCGCAAATCGACGGTATTGGCCTCCGGGCAGTATCCCACAGTGCACCACTGTGACCGCTCTGGACAGCAATCTCAGCTCTGATGCAGTGGCCAGGTAAACAGGAAAAGCCCCGCGAAATTTTGATTTTCATTTCCTGTTTGCCCAGCGTGGAGCTCTGATCAGCACGGGTGGCAATGCAGTCCCAATCCAAAAAGAGCTCCAGCATGGACCGTATGGGAGATACTGAATCTGATTGCTGTATGGGGAGACAAATCTGTTCTATCAAAGCTCCGCTACAGAAGACGAAATGCCAAAGCGTTTGAAAAAAAATCTACAGGCTACACAGTGCTGCGTGACAAGCGTAACGGGAAGCCAGAGACTCAAATGGACGCTCATGGAGGGAGGGAGGGGTACTGAGGACTCCAGCTATCCCACAGTCCCCAGCAGTCTCCGAAAAGTATTTGCATTCTTGGCTGAGCTCCCAATGCCTGTAGGGTCAAACACATTGTCCGGCGTGGTTCAGGGTATAGCTCGTCAATTTACTGCCCCCCCCTGCCATGAAAGAAAAGGGAAATAAATTGTTTCTTGACTTCTTTCAATGTCACCCTATGTCTACTGAATGCTGCTGGTAGACGCGATGCTGCAGCAGTGAAGAGCAGTATCTGCTCCTCTCCCGTCCCTGGTGGCAGATGGTACAATATGACTGATATCCGTCGTCACCATCAGCCCGTGAGTGCTCCTGGCTTGCCTTAGGTGAGATTGGCTGGGGGCACCTGGGTAAAAATAGGAATGACTCCCAGTCATTCCCAGTAGATGGTACAGAACGGCTGGTAACCGTCTTCATCATAGCAACTGGGGGCTGAGCTTCAATCAGCCCCCTCCCTTTCATGTGAAAAGAAAAGATTCTGTACTGCCTGGACTATCATAGCAGTGGGATGCTGGGCTCCTCTCCCCCACACTGCTTAATGTCCTGCCTGGACTATCATAGCACCGGGAGGCTGCCTCCCCCTCATTTTATGTCACTAAAAACTCAGTGTTTCTTATTCCTGCATTCTTTATTACTTCATGACACAAATGGGGGGGACACTGCCACAGTAACCCAGGAAGGTTGGGGGAGAAGGGAAGCAATGGGTGGGGTTGTTGCAGGGGCACCCCCCGTGAATGGCATGTAGCTCATCATTTCTGTGGGATCTGACACGGAGAAGCTGTACTCTCTGATACACTGCTTCTCTAGTACATTTGCCCCATATTCTAGGCAGGACTGACTATATTTTTAGAAACCATAAAGGAGGGAGTATCACAGGGGTAGCCGTGTTAGTCTGGATCTGTAAAAGCAGCAAAGAATCCTGTGGCACCTTACAGACTAACAGACGTTTTGTAGCATGAGCTTTCGTGGGTGAATACCCACTTCCTCAGATGCATACAGGCCACTTCCCTCAGATCCCACTGAGGAATACACTAAGAAACTACAGCATCTACTCAGCACACTCCCTACACTAACACCAGAAGAAATCAACATACCCCTAGAGCCCCGACCAGGGTTATTCTATCTACTACCCAAGATCCACAAACCCGGAAATCCTGGACGCCCCATCATCTCGGGCATTGGCACTCTCACTGAAGGACTGTCTGGATATATGGACTCTCTACTCAGACCCTATGCCACCAGCACTCCCAGTTATCTCCGTGACACCACTGATTTCCTGAGGAAACTACAATGCATTGGTGACCTCCCAGAAAACACCATCCTAGCCACCATGGATGTAGAGGCTCTCTACACAAACATCCCACACACAGATGGAATACAAGCTGTCAGGAACACTATCCCTGATGATGCCACAGCACAACTGGCTGCTGAGCTCTGTGCCTTTATACTTGCACACAACTATTTCAAATTTGTTGACAATATATATCTCCAGATCAGTGGCACTGCTATGGGCACCCGCATGGCCCCACAATATACCAATATCTTTATGGCCGACCTGGAACAACACTTCCTCAGCTCTCGTCCACTCACGCCCCTTCTCTACCTACGCTACATTGATGACATCTTCATCATCTGGACCCATGGGAAGGAGACTCTGGAAAAATTCCACCACGATTTCAACAGCTTCCACCCCAGCATCAACCTCAGCCTGGACCAATCTACACGGGAGGTCCACTTTCTTGACACCACGGTGCAAATAAGTGATGGTCACATTAACACCACCCTATATCGAAAACCCACCGACCGCTATGCCTACCTTCATGCCTCCAGCTTCCATCCCGGGCACATCACACGATCCATTGTCTACAGCCAAGCACTGAGGTACAACCGCAACTGCTCTAACTCCTCAGACAGAGACCAACACCTACAAAATCTCCACCAAGCATTCTCAAAACTACAATACCCGCACAAGGAAATAAGGAAACAGATCAACAGAGCCAGACGTGTACCCAGAAGCCTCCTACTGCAAGACAAACCCTAGAAAGAAACCAACAGGACTCCACTGGCCATCACATACAGCCCCCAGCTAAAATCCCTCCAACGCATCATCAAGGATCTACAACCCATCCTGGACAATGATCCCACACTTTCACAGGCCTTGGGTGGTAGGCCAGTCCTTGCCCACAGACAACCTGCCAACCTGAAACATTATTCTCACCAGTAACTGCACACCGCACCATAATAACTCTAGCTCAGGAACCAATCCATGCAACAAACCTCGATGCCAACTCTGCCCACATATCTACACCAGTGATACCATCACAGGATCTAACCAGATCAGCCACACCATCACTGGTTCATTCACCTGCACATCCACCAATGTAATATACGCCATCATATGCCAGCAATGCCCCTCTGCTATGTACATCGGCCAAACTGGACAGTCTCTACGGAAAAGGATAAATGGACACAAATCAGACATTAGGAATGGCAATATACAAAAACCTGTAGGAGAGCACTTCAACCTCCCTGGCCACACTATAGCAGACCTTAAGGTGGCCATCCTGCAGCAAAAAAACTTCAGGACCAGACTTCAAAGAGAAACTGCTGAGCTTCAGTTCATCTGCAAATTTGACACCATCAGCTCAGGATTGAACAAAGACTGTGAATGGCTTGCCAATTACAGAACCAGTTTCTCCTCTCTTGGTTTTTACACCTCAACTGCTAGAACAGGGCCTCATCTTCCCTGATTGAACTGACCTCGTTATCTGTAGCTTGCTTGCTAGCATATATATACCTGCCCCTGGATATTTCCATTACATGCATCTGAGGAAGTGGGTATTCACCCACGAAAGCTCATGCTCCAAAACGTCTGTTAGTCTATAAGGTGCCACAGGATTCTTTGCTGCTTATAAAGGAGGGATTGACTCAGGGAGTCATTCCCAGTTTTGCTTTTGTGCCCCCGGCTGATCTCAGCCAGGGGCACCCATGATAGCAACAGACAGCACAGAAGGACAGATAACCATCATCTCATTGCCAAATTACACTGGCAGCAGACAGTATAGAACAACTGGTAACTATCTCTGATATCATGCAAAAGCAAATGAATGCTGCTGTGTAGCGCTGGAGTATCGCCTCTGTCCGCGGCATCCAGTACACATACGGTGACTTTAAAAAAAAAAAAGCTGAACAGGCTCCATGGTTGCCGTGTTATGGCGTCTGCCAGGGCAATCCAGGGAAAAAGGGCGTGAAATGATTGTCTGCCGTTGCTTTCCCGGAGGAAGGAATGACTGACGACACTTACCCAGAACCACCCGCGACAATGATTTTTGCCCCATCAGCGACTGGGCTCTCAACCCAGAATTCTAAGGGGCGGGGGAGACTGCGGGAACTATGGGATAGCTATGGAATAGCTACCCACAGTGCAATGCTCCGGAAATTGACGCTAGCCTTGGACCATGGACGCACACCGCCAAATTAATGTGCTTAGTGTGGCCGCGTGCACTCGACTTTATACAATCTGTTTTATAAAACCGGTTTATGTAAAATCGGAATAATCCCGTAGTGTAGACGTACCCTTAGAAATCTGCTTTACCTAGCCACCTCAGATCCTGCAAATTAACTTGCAATATGCTGCTATCATTATGTGACTTGAATAACAGCCTAAGATCTGGTGATAAATGACACTTTTCTATTTAAAGTCTAAATTTACTATATCCTGCCTACTTCAATGATTGGGATTTCTAGATTAATAGATGAGTAGTAGTTAATCATAAGGGCTGTCTCTCATGCTGTTCTGGCTGGAGATCTCAAAGCAAAGTTGAATACATCTGTCACTTAAGGACATACTGAATGCTTGATGCTATTCACTGATCAAGAGATTCTCAGTTCCATCCTTCTACACTGTCAAACTAAATGACCCCCACCCCCATGTTCCTTGGAAGTAGAAGGCCTGAAAACAGATGGCTTTGTGTGGTGAGAGGTTGGGGTTGTGAAGGCCAGGGTGCTGTCTGTACAGCATCATGTCCCCCATAGAAGCTCCACTGCAGATGATGCAGAGGGTTAGGATCCACAGGAGGCAAAGTGGTGAGAACAGCCACACCCTGAGGTAACATCCTCTTCCTTCTGGCATCCCCCCTTCCCACGGAGAACCTGCAAGAGCTAATGCTGACTGATTAGACGTTCGCTTAGCTACTCTTCCTCAACCTCGCTCCCCGTACCACTGACTGGGCCTCCAGAGGCATCAGGTTATGAAGGCAGAAACTGAAGAGCAGAAATATCAACTATATTTGTCACCTCCCCTTATAACATTAGACATTCCCTCTCTGCAACAGGCATGGGAATAAAACTAGCCTTTCTGCTTTTAAGCACTTCAAGTGTGTGTTTTGGGTTTTGTAGAGAAAACCATTCCCCAGTCATAACACTACAATTACATTTTTGGTGGGGGGGTTTTTGGGACAAGGGGGTTAAAGAAATATACTATTTGGCACACAGCCACAATTAGTTAAACCCCACCACAACTGTGTCCCTGTTTCAATGGTCTCTTGGGGCTCAGTCATAAACCTTGCTGTGTGCCTGTGTTGTAAAGTGTTGTAAAAAATGGAATGCCACCAGGCCCTACAGAAGTGGGAGAGCCACTGCGCTCAGGCTACTCCCCATTAGATGGGTGGGGAGTGGACGGAGCCTTGCCTCCTGTCAAGGCTGATTCCCCACTCTAGCACTTGGAGTGCAGAAGGTGGGGGACTGCATGGAGTCTAAAAAATAATACTGGCCACTCCAGGTTTGTATTAAACTGCCAAGGTCACAGCTTCTCTGACATTGGATGAGTAGATGCTGCCACCCCTCAAATGCAAAACCCCTTGGAACCCAGGAAGGCACACTTGGGAATTTCTTCCTGTGGGGTACCCTCCAGTCCTTTCACACACCCAATCCGGAGAAAAGCTGAGAAAGGAAAACAAAGAAATCAGCTGTTGCCACCAGTTAACTAAAAAACATGTGCACAAATCTCTTAAGACACACAAATCCAAATCCTGTTCTTAAAGGTAAATTTTATTAAAAACAAAAGGAAAGAAAAATACATCTGAAAACTCAGGCTATTGCTAGATTTTTAAAAAAGCAATTCCAAAAATTAAGCACCCAAAATAGTTTTCCAGGGATTCAGCTTAAAGGTTACAAGCAAGAAAAGCATCTGGGGTTAGCACAGAGGAATCCACAAGCAATAAGAATTAAACCTTATCGCATCTTCCTACACACTTTCTAATCTACTTACATATCTGGCTTCCAAATAAGCAATTCTAGCTATGATTCTGATGATTTTCATACCTGGCCTTTAGCTTCTCACCGCATAACTGCTGCCCTGTTTCCCTCATCCCCGGAGAACCACAACACACAGGCAAAGGGAAGTTTTTTCCCCTATTTTAAAAAGTTCTAGCCCTCCTGTTGACTCTTTTGGTCAGGTGCGCACACAGTTCCCTTTACCTATGCATGCAGTCAGACTTTTTTAACCCTTTACAGGTAAAGCAAGAAGAGAACAGCTACCAAGAGAGATTCTATAGCTAACTGGCTGACTGGGTGCCCACAAAAGGGAGCTATCTCCCCTCTCATTTATCGCACCTCCAGATCCTCCCTCCATAGTAACCAAGGCAGCAGAGCTGAACTGTCACAAGTAGTAGTTGTAGTCTCTTATTCCCTCCCCTAGGTGCTATCTTTACTGCACAGGCCTTCCACAGCAGGAACGAAGCAATGACTAGCTTGTGACTTAGTCACAATGTGGTTCTTGCTCAGCTCCTGGGACAGCACAGGTCTATGCTGTCCCTTAGTCAGGCTCACTAATAATGCTGCATTTGGTGGCTGACAGGCCCTCAACTTTAAGCTGAAGAATTCAAAGTGCCATTCTAATTGCTTGAAAGTCAAAGGATGGTGATGCATTGGGGTCACAGTCAGATGGTACATGACCAGAATTTGTTGCCAAATTTAGTCTGCTGGTTGGATCATTAGCTTCCTCTGCTCAGGCTGGGTACTGATGGTGAGCAAGATGTGCATGATGATCCATTGCCAACAAAGCAAGTGCAAGCCATGAGTTAAATGTCTTCCTCAATAGCCAATGCCTGCAGCATGAGCCAAACCCGGTTTAGTTCAGTGTGACATTGGATAGGTCATTAATGTACCACAACCACGTGAAGATGGCAGCCAAAGTCAGCACTTTGAACAACCCACTCAGAAAATTGGACGCTTAGAACATCAGCCCTTGCCTTCTGCTATTCAACAGCAGAGTACTGTGGTCTGCGAGGGTAAGCACCCAGGCGGGCCAGGCCGGTTTGTTTACCCTCTGCATCCGCAGGTTTGGCTGATCCCTGCTCCCACTGGCTGCGGTTTGCTGCTCCAGGCCAATGGAGGCGGCAGGAAGCGGCACAGGCTGAGGAATGTGGTGGCTGCCACTTCCCGCTGCCTCCATTGGCCTGGAGCGGTGAACTGCAGCCAGTGGGAGCTGCGGTCAGCCAAACTTGTGGATGCAGCATGTAAACAAACTGGCCTGGCCCACCAGGTGCAGGTGCTTAGCCTGGCAGGCCGCATGCCAAAGGTTGCCAATCCCTGATGTAGAGCTTAACAAAGCAATGCATATTGTTACTGGGACTTTACGGGCAACTCCATTGCCATGGCTACCGATACTTAGTAACATAGCATGGCCCCATATTTGCCGTGAGAAGGTCTCTGTCATGCTGCTGGTCAAGATCCATGAGAAGAGCAACCTGCCATTGTACGCAGACCT
Organism: Gopherus flavomarginatus; assembly: GCF_025201925.1. Lineage (NCBI taxonomy): Eukaryota > Metazoa > Chordata > Testudines > Testudinidae > Gopherus > Gopherus flavomarginatus. Next base: position 156,223,209 of record NC_066620.1, on the reverse strand, counting down.
CTTCAACCACCCCCCAGGTCGCCTGTCTTCTAGACACCCTTTATAGTCATTTATGCCACCACAGGATGTGATGGTGGAACCTGCTTGGTGCAATGAGCGGTCAGCAATGACCGTCATTAATCACTCTTTCATCACTGACCCAACTACCTGACCACCAGGTGTTTATCTGCCAAAGCACCTGTGATTATCTCTCAACCAGTTTCAAACAGGACAGGGCAATTGTGTAGCCAATCTCTCAAAAAATAGTGGTTTTTCTAATGACTCACGATACAGTTGTGGTCAACTTCAGTCTGTCGCATATCCTTGACGAGTGCCCACTGACTTATTTCACTGGTGTGTCACCGGCTCTCCACCTGGCTACTAATGCCATCAAATGGCAGGGCACAGTGCTCATATGCTCATATACATGGGCTGCATTGTTAGTTTGCAGCTCAACACTTAGTGAGTTATGGCAGCTCTTTGTAACAAGTCCAGAAGTGAATATGAAATTTTCTCCACCTGACTATTTGACTGTAAACAGTCTGCATTTCTAGGAAGCAACCATGGTGTGTGTGACAACATAGGGCTAATTTAATCTTAATAATATTCCCATTGACTTCAGTGGGACTTGCAGGGATTTAAGGACAGCATTATTTGGCCTGTACTTATTAAAACACGTCCACATGCTCCTTCATTTAACTCATTCTTTATTCATTTCCCTGGAGTCAGGGCCTTGACATCTTAAAAAATGCCTATAAACCCTAGTTTTAATACTTGCTAGCAGAGCTCTAGATTTACATTTTCTTTTGACTCTTCTATTCTTTTGATTTGTTGTCCTGCAGCTTTCTTATTGTAGTAATTTTCTAGCAAAGAATGCTATTCACTTGTTTACATCTCCTCAGGTATTTTGTTTAAGCACTTGCCTTTCTTTGTGATTTGTTCTCTGCCTGCCTGCCTGCCATGTATAATCTCTGTATGTCCTTACCAAAGTCGTCTTGATAGCTAGTATATACCTTATGTCCCAGATTTAATGGGTTTGACCAATTTGGTTTATAAGCTGTCTACCTGGGGACTCTGTACTTTATGGGGCTTTTTATGATGTTGAGCACACTGTTGGAGCTCAGCAATAATATATTTGATTATTTAGTATATATCTGATTAGTTAGTGTGGAGAGCATTTTGCACAGTATAAGGAAACGCTTACTACCAATATTCGCTGCCTGTTGCTCTTGGCAAGTTGAATCAGCTTGACAAATCCCTTTCTTTGATGTCATCCATTGACGAGATACTACTTTTTGAGGCCTTTCTTAGGCAATCTGTTTTCATTTCCCTTTTAACTTTCTTTCCCTGTGTCTTCTCTTGTTTGCCAAGGACAAAAGTCATAGTATTCTCGTTTGTCTCTGGAACAAAGTTTGAAGCTAGAGATCAATATTTTGTGAGTTCTGGTACATTAAGAATAAAGCACTCCCACACCCCCTTTTGGGTTAGAAATAAACTTTTCTCCTGATGCATTTTCTTTTTTTTACTTCCAGTACATCCATGCTATAGCTTTGAAGGATTTAACTTTGATTTCCAGCCTTTGTTTTACTTGCTTCTCTAGAGATCAGCTATTCATATCAAAATCTGACCTGCAATCTTTCTGTGTGATTCCGAAAGCCTGTTTTGATGCATATCAAACTACGCTTAATGGTTTTCCCTCTGAACTACTTCCGTTCTTCAAGTCTAACAGCTAGCTCATCTCTCATTCAAAGAATAATTTGTTAAAGTTGTATATATCATCCTATCTGTGACTTGTCTTGTTATGTTAAGATACCCAGTGCCATTATCTTCATCATATTTTCAAATATTCTTAAACTCTTCACTGCATGGAGAGGAAATCATGCTGTAGTACTAAGAGTTTAATATTTGTCTCCATTTAAATTATGTAACAATCATAAATGCTATGGGTGACATAAATGAATACTCCTGATAGAAACATGAAGGCATGACTGAAACAATCATTTTTTAATTGAGGTGGTGTGTGTGTACACTCCTAATCCTACTACATCTATCATCATAAGACCTTGCATTAATATTGTCCTTGTCACATGAAGGTATATTAGCACTCTTACAAAGTTCACACTCTCATACAGGTACAGGTGATATTTTACAGATGATAAAGTTAGCCACAGAAGTTTAGCAAGTGCTCAGAGTGATAGAGCACATCATTTTCTGTCCAGGGAATAGATCCCAGTTGCCCTGGATTTCTAGATCACTGATCTAACAATAAGACCACATCATATGTGTCAGGCTGTCTGCAGTGACTCATGACTATGAGTGCCAATATCAGGGCAGCCTGTCAAGAAACAGGGCACAGACCCCAAACTGGTTGTATGTTCTATAATTAGATTCGCTACCCAGTAACAAATGTGAACTCCTAAAGCACTATAACAGCCTTACCATGGAGTCAGTTTCCTTGAGCACTCTGGTCTATCTTGCCACCTAGGCAAGCTGCCTTATAATAGATGGTCCCTTATATCAAAAACCACAACAATATTCCAGTTACTCCCAGTCCCAAAGGGTCAATCACTTACCCAGGTCAATTGCACCCTGCATCTCTCAAAAAAAAATGTTTGTAGCCAATCCTGTAATAAGCTAACTAAAGATTTTCAGACTAAGAAAAGAAATAATTAATTTATAAGATTAAAGCAGGTAACCCATACACACACAAATGAGTTACTCTTAGGCTCCAGAAGATGATAGTAGCAGCGTATGCAAGCTTTATATCTCCTTTAGGGCTAATCCGGCCCAGCAGCTTGGGGATCCTAAATTTACACTCTGAAATATTGCCCTCTCCAAATTTCAAGGAGCATAGTGATGATTCCTCCTTGATAGAGACTTTTATGCCCTTCCCTAGCATTCAAGCTGTGATGGGATGGGGGCTTGTGCACATACCCTCTTCATGGGTGTGAGGGAAGCAAGCTACAAAATCTTCTGTCCACTGATGTTTTCCAATGGCTTATCTGGTGTCTATAGGCTTTCTTTTGTCAGGGAGAAGATGGCATCTCTTATGGTAAACTAGCATTCCACACTTGGTAATTCTTCTCTCCTGACTGAAGCGTTGGGGGGGGGGGGCGTTTACAGTCTTAACAAACATATTTTTATAGGTACAGAGCAAATGTGGGATACTGATATTATAAGTAAGATTAATACATGCAGCATCCTACAGGCATTCCATAAAGTCTAAACACATTCTGATAACTAATATTTATTTTGACAAGAGCAAGCCAGACTGGTTTCCAGCTATGCATTTGTCAGTGTTCAGTGAGGCCCAAGGGACTTGGCATAAGCTGGTATCTGGTCTGCCAGCATCAATCACAATATGCATTCTGTACACATTACATCACAGTTTCTATCCTCATCCATAGAGTACAGTAACTCCTCACTTAAAGTTGTCCCGGTTACCGTTGTTTCGTTGTTGCGTTGCTGAGCAATTAGGGAACATTCTCATTTAAAGTTGTGCAATGCTCCACTATTACGTTGTTTGGCTGCCTGCTTTCTACACAGCTGGCAGCCTCCCTATGCCCCCTCATCCCCACAGCACCTCCCACCCTCCAGCAGACCCCATGAATCAGCGCCTTCCCTCTCCTCCCCCCACCTCCTGCTCACGGCAATCAGCTGGCCTGAGGCGTTTAGGAGGGAGCAGCGAAGAGCAAGGATTCGGAGCGCCGGCTCCCCCTCCCTCCCCTGCCTCCTGCCTGTGGCAATCAGCTGGCTTGCAGCGATCAGAAGGGAGGGGAGGGAAGGGGGAGGAGTGACAACACAGCATGCAAAGTAAAGGGGGAGGAGGTGGGGGGGCAAGAGGTGGGTCAAAGGTTGGGGCTTGGGGGAAGGAGGGGAGTGAATGGGCCATGGGTTGAGCCCCCTGCCCCCGGGAAAGTCAGTGCCTGTGCTTGCAAGAACAGCAGGAGGAGCAGCCAGACAATCCATCCTCTTCCACTCTCTGACTCCACTACCTCAACCAAGCTTCATACTCAGCAGTGATGATTGTAGTATTCAATTGTTTCTTTAAAATGTTTTAAAACATATACCTGTATTAAATTGCTTGTTTAAAATGTATAGAATACCTTTTGTCTGACAAAAAAAAATTTCCCTGGACCCTAATCCCCCCCCCATTTACATTAATTCTTATGGGGAAATTGGATTCGCTTAACATTGTTTCACGTAAAGTCGTATTTTTCAAGAACATAACTACAACGTTAAGTGAGGAGCTACTGTACTCAAAAGGCAGAGTGGAAATAGTGGCTGAAGTTTGCCACTAACATTTCCTAATGAAAGCACAGTTGTTGATCTCATTAATAAATATCAGCTAATCTTCAAGCAGAATATTGACTAACTGCAGGGAAGAGGAGATTTGTACATTGGCTTTTTTTTTTAAGATTGCTTTGATATTGTATCACAATGAAAATAATAGCTTAAAGACATATTAAAGAGGAGGTGGTTCCATAGAAAGTGTGTTAGTGAATGAACTTTCTGGGGAATATAAAATCGATCAAGTCATGACTTTCACAATTATGGCTGCCTCTTCATTACATATAAAATCAATTGCCTATTATCCCCTTGAGTGAAAAGTTTGATTTGTCCATAGTTTGATTTTTGTTTTTTAAATAATACCATCTTGTTAGAAATACAATCCACAGTATAGTCTTCATACTGAGGTGCTACAATTTCTAATTCAGCAGGGTTGTTTTGGAGAACAAAGATTCATTTTCTGTGAGCAAAAAGATTTTGGCTGAATGTATTCCCTGAAGAAGTGTTCAGTATTGCTGCTAGTAGATTAGTGAGTAACAGACTGAAGAAACTTTTGAACGTCCATAGTGCCATAATTGTTGACAAGAACTTTCTCTCTCCATCGGTATGGAGATCTCATTCTCTGACCAGGCAGTGAGTGTGAGTAGGTGAGCCAGTGGATTCCAACACTGCCGTCACATGCAGTTGAACAGGAAATGTTTAGGGATTACGTTATCACTGGAAAATGCTGTAGCAGTGTAGACATTATTGCACAAATGCATAATTAAATTGTTACCTTGGTGGACAAAGCCAGGGTGACCAGATAGCAAATGTGAAAAATCAGGACAAGGAGGTGGGAGGGGTAACAGGCACCTCTATAAGACAAAACCCCGAATATCAGGACTGTCCCTATAAAACCGGGACATCTGGTCACCCTAGACAAAGCCCAGCAGAACATTCTGTTTAACTGTCAAGGGAGCAAATCAGACTTACAATTATTCAAATAAAACAAAATTACTTGTCTGAGCCCCACAGAACAGTGCTGTTGGCATATTCAGCCTTCCCCTATAAAATTGTTTGTTTTGTCCTGAACACTCTCTCCTCTGCCATGTTGTGGGGACAGGCTGCAGAACTGCAGTGGCTCTGCCTTGTCTGGGGGAAATCTTTAAGGCACAGAGGGGAGAGTGTCTGGCTTGGGAGACTTAAGTTTGTAGCTTAGACTTGTTACAGGAACCCTGGCCTGTGACACTCTTGTTTCCGCCCTTTCAGTCTCCACAATCTTGCAGAGCATGTGAGAGTAGAAGGCAGAATTGCAGAATAATACGTTCCAAAAAATGGAGCATTTTAAATTGTTTTACTCCACACAGTGGGAAGCATGGAAGGAACATGGAGTCCTTTGACCTTAGGAGTATCTGTGGACAGTGAAAGGAAAGCACACCTTGATGGTAAGTAGCGGCAAATCCCACTGGTTTAAGCTACCCAGAGAGTGATTTATTATTATTATTATTTATTTTATTTTTGCAATTAATGATTCTAGACCCTCAGCTGAAGTGCTGTTTTCCTGTATTTAGCAATCTAGTTTAACAAGATGCAAATGAACTGCCCCATTGCAAATTGGGTGCCACAGTTGGTATCAAAAAGTAATCTTGAAATTAAATGCTACGGTGCAAAAACATCACAAGGATTTTGTTGAGTAGAATAGCTCTCTTGAAAACTTGTGAGTCTCTGAGGTTTTAAATGGGAAGACGCACCAAGGGAAATCAGAAAACCTTTGAGAGTTCTTTGTCTCATTAAAAGACAAAGGATAGTACAAGAGGGCTGAAGGTTGCACATGTAGTTCCCATCTGTAAGCAAAAAAAGCAAGGGCTCTGCCAAACAACTATATAGCTGAGCCTGATTTCAGTCAGCTGGAAGATATTGGAGATGTTGCTATAGTACAAGGAATGTATAATTTAATAAGAAACAGTCAGCATGGTTTCATCACTGGAAAACCAAGCTTGACAAATTAACTTGAACATTTTGTGTACATTGCTAAACTGATCAGCATGAATGAAAGTCATAATTTATCTGATTTGGTGAAAGTATTTAAAATCATACTGTGCAATAGATTAATCTGTCGTATGTGCAAGCAGCAGTATATGAAAGAAGGGCAAAAATCAGTCAAGTACAGCAAAAATTGCTTTAGAGACAAGAAACAGATGGTATAAGATAAAGGAATGGTTCTCTGCTGGATATTCTTTATTGTTTTTTATGTCTCTAGCATGAGGTAAGGGAGTGCTTGTGGAGACGTGAACTAGAAAATATATTATACTAGGAGTATGGATACAGATTCTGTCTAAAATCATGGGCTAGATCATCCCCCTGAGATCCACAAGTAGAGAGAAGTACTTCCATGCTTCTTGAGCTCAAAACAGGCAAATCTTCAACTCCCAGCCCATTCTCTTTTCCAGCACACTGGGTTGTCCAAGGACTGTGGAATAAGAGGGGCTATTGTAGGGATTGGTTCTGGTTCTGGTTCTGTTCAATATCTTCATCAATGATTTAGATAATGGATAGAGAGTACACTTATAAAGTTTGCAGATGATATCAAACTGGGAGGGGTTTGTAGTGCTTTGGAAGATAGAATTAACATTCAAAATGATCTGGACAAACTGGAGAAATAGTCCGAAGTAAATACGATGAAATTCAATAAGGACAAATGCAAAGTACACCACCTAGGAAGGAACAATCAGTTGCACACCTACAAAATGGGAAATGACTACCTAGGAAGGAGTACTGTGGAAAGGAATCTGGGGGTCATAGTGGATCACAAGCTAAATATAAGTCAACAGTGTAAATGCTGTTGCAAAAAAAGCAAACATCATTTTGGAATGTATTAGCAGGAGTATTGTAAGCAAAACACGAGAATTAATTCTTCTGTTCTTCTCCGTGCTGATTAGGCCTCAGCTGGAGTATTGAGTCCAGTTCTGGGTGCCACATTTCAGGAAAGATGTGGACAAATTAGAGAAAGTCCAGAGAAGAGCAACAAAAATGATTAAAGGTCTAGAAAACATGAGCTATGAGGGAAGGTTGAAAAAATTAGATTTTTTTAGTCTGGAGAAGAGAAGACTGATGGGGCCTTGATGATAGTTTTCAAGTACATAAAAGGTTGTTACAAGGAGGAGGAGGGAGAAAATTTCTTGTTCTTAACCTCTGAGGATAGGACAAGAAGCAATGGGCTTAAATTGCAGCAAGGGAGGTTTAGGCTGAACATTAGGAAAAACTTCCTAACTGTCAGAGTGGTTAGGCATTGGAATAAATTGCCTAGGGAGGTTGTGGAGTCTTCATCATTGTGGAGTTTTAAGAGCAGGTTGGACAAACACCTTTTGGGGATGGTCTAGATAATATTTAGTCCTGTCTTGAGTGCAGGGGATTGGACTAGATGACCTCTTGAGGTCCCTTAAAGTTCTAGGATTGTATGATTTCTATGATTGTAGGGTCAGACAACTTATCTCACTGCCTCCACCCCTTCACCTTTCCTTAGGAACATTAATAAGGCTTCAAGCTATATTATCTTTCCTACAGAGTTCCTTCTTCCAGTGGAACTTGTCTTGGGAGATAGGAAGGAGGGAAAGGAGCGTCATAGGTATTAGTGGGCAAGAGGTACCAGCCTGGAATCAAAAGACTCAGAGCTGAAATCCTCGCTCTGAGGAAGTCAACAGCAAAATTCCCTGTTGACTTCAATAGGCCCAGGGTTCCACCACCAGACTGTTTCCAGCTCTGCTCTCAATTCCCTATGGGAGCTTGGACAATTCACTTAATGCCTTCTGTGCCTAAGCTACCCCTTCTATAAATTAGGGGGAAATTACACTTGCCTACATGTGCCATAGGATTCTTTGCTGCACTTGCCTACTGTGACAGTAAAGGAAGGTGACCTGGGAGCCTGCACCTGATCAGTTTGCCACTAATTGGTTCCCCCAGAGGGGCCTGTTTGGGGAATGAAATATAATTAGCTTATCAGGATAGCAAGCTGGGTGAGCTATAGGATTAATTAGTCCATCAACTGAGGACTGATTTAAAAAGTCAAGGGCTGAGGATATATGAGACATTGTAAATAGCACTGCTGCAAAAACCATAAAAGTGTGTAATGGAGGGAACCTACATGAACAGCCTGGTGTGGAGATCCAGCCAGTGAAGTCTGAGCATGTTTCTATGGAACAAGAAGGCAAGGAGCAAATCATGATCTGCTACACCTGCCTATAGTAGAAAATCTTTATACCTATAAATGGCAAGAACTACCTTAGGGCTAAGTATTGTTTGGTTAGTGGTTAAGGCCATATCAGTTGAGAAAAACTCATATCAATTGAGCTTCCTCTTAAAGGTGACTGCATTTACAGCATTAACATACATTTATCAGCAACCTTTATTTTTATAAAAGGTCAGATTCTATATATTTGAAAAATGGGTATGTTTTCTCCAAAAGGTATAGAATACTTATTTGTGGTGACAATATGCATCAGTGTTTCATTCTTAGAACACACTCAGAAGGCTGTCCTTGCCAGAGCTTTAAAACTGTCAAATGCTGCCTGATCTTTTGACATCCTGCTGTGATTTAAATTATGTACTCATTTAATCAAGATTATGTTGTATTCAGACAGTAAAAACAGCCCCTGCTAAACAGACCTGTTGCTTTGTGGATTGCAGTCATCTGGATGCATTTTAGCCAAATACTAATCTTCCTCTTCTCTCTGGTTTTCTTTTTAATGGACTTGATTTGAAAGACAGCTAGAGTTATTTGGCGCTGACTTTTAAAATGGGCCTGGCTTGATTTTTCACACAATTGCTAGGAGGGTGTAAACATTCATATTGAATTGTACATTAGTTTTTTGGAAAAAAAAAATTGTTCCTACTGAGTACTAGTAGAACCCACTTATTTATGTACGAGAGATTAGATAAACACTTTAAATGGTATAATTATTTTAAATGTTCTCATTAGTCATGGAGTGTTGTGTTTAGGGAGAATCCCCTGCCAAAACTCTCCATATAACTCTCTCATCTATATAAAAAACACTATAGATCTGATGGCAGGGAGGAGTGCAAGATGAGGATTCATATGCTAGCATTAATACAAAGTTTGGTGTTTTGGAGCTTGGGAAACAGCCATGCAAGGAACCTGGCCCTTGTAAGGGTAGCAATGTTTGTATGAGCTACCCCTCCCCTGCACCCCAGTTCTACAATGAAACCCAAAAGGAGCAGGTGATGGGCAGGCAGAGTTAGGACTCTGATTTCTGGTTCAAGAACAGGCAGGGGCGACTCTAGGACCTGGCAAAGCAAGCACCTGCTTGGGGAGCCCATTTGCAGGAGCAGCAGGGGAGCTGAGAACCAACAGGGGGCTCTGGGAGCTATGGTTTGTTGGTTAGCTCCCTGCCTAAAGAGCCAGCCCTGGAGCAGGGAAAGAACTACATTTCCCAGCATTCCCTTGGCCACTACCAACTGGAAAGGAAAGAGGGGGACCTCATGTGGCAGCGTGCTGTGAGTGCTGTGAATGGTAGGGAGATCATATTTTAACAGTCAAAAAACAGGACACTCCATGGGGAGGGAAGCCCCACCCTGCCACCATCCACTTCCTCCGACTACCCTCAACAGAAACCCCAACCCATCCAACCCACTCACCCCCCACTCCCTCACCCCCTCCCAGGACCCCTGCCCCTAACTGTCTCCCAGGACCCCACCCCCTATCTAAGTGCCACTGCTCCTTGTCCCTTGAGTGCCCCCTCCTGAGACCCCCCCCCAAACTTCCCCCCAGGACCCCACCCCCTGCCTGTCCCCTGACAAACCCCTGGACTCCCATGCCTATCCAAGCGCTGCCTGGCCCCTGACTGACCCCCCTTCTCCCTGCCCCTGACTGCCCCCCTGAACCTCCGCCCCATCCAACTCCCCCTGTCCCTTGACTTGCCCCCCCCCGGAACCCCTTGTCCCTTCTCCAACCCCCCAGCCCCCTTACCGTGCCACTCAGACCAGTGTGTCTGGATCCGCGCAGCTCCAGACACGCTGCTGCATACGTGCTGCTGTGCTCCCCCGTGGAGCCCAGAGGCCCCCCCCAAGCACCTGCCTTCCAGATTTGAACACCTCAAAATTCAGGAGTGCTCAAGCTCAGTTTGGGCAGCTGTTACTTCATTTCTCCCAAATCAAATATACTGATCCACTGTAACTTGCTGTAGAAAAAGTAGGATAAAATTGAGCAAGAAATGCTTCCAAGTGGTTTTTAGGACTGGAATTGCTATTTTCAACAGCCATTGCCTTTTTTTTTTGTTTGTTTATTTAAAAGAAAGACAGTGATATTGCATTAGCAAATTCCCCGTAGAAAGAAAGAGTGGAACAAAAGAATAATAAAGGCACCTCAACTTTTCCTCATTTATGGAGGACAGTGTTGTAATATGCATCCAGATATCCTCCAATCACACAAGCTGAAAATTGTTCCACTTTACTGCAGCTCTGTAACCATACAGGAACCAATCCTGTCTGTGTTTAGTACACATCCGAAATTCCTGCTGAATGACCCGCCCTGGGAGCGAGTTACCAGTGACCCAGGGCTGCGGCGGAAGGAGGGTGCAGGTGGTGGTGGTGTGGGGGGAGTCCAGGGCTGGGGTGGCAGGAGGTGTGGGGGGGCACTGGTGGGGGGAAGAGGGGAGCCCAGGGCTGGGGTGGCAGCAGGGTGGGGGGAGGGCACTGGTGAGGGGGGAAAGGGGGCAGCCAAAAATTTGTTTGCTTGGGGCTGCAAAAAACCTAGAGCTGGCCCTGAGAACAGGACCAGTGTGCAGGAGGGAGCATACTGCACCCCCGAAAAGTATACTGCAGCGGTGAATGCACTGTCCCTGTGCATAGGGAATTTGGAGGAATTGTGTTCCCCAAGGCAGAAATGCCACCTCAGTCACTCCTAGAGTGACTGTTTCTATGCACCACCCCTTATTTTGGAATGTGTGCAGGAAGCACAAACTGTTCGAAAGATTGGAATAGTTGCACAGTGGAACATGAAAATGGAAAATTTGCATAGGCATCTGCCACTGGAGTATTCTCATCCACACCCATAGATTTGTTGCATGCACTTCATATGTTGATTTTTTTTTAACAGTATTAGCTCACATTCGACTATATACGCTTAGATTTCTGTTGGGCTTATTAAATGGGAGTAATTCAGATACGTAAACATGCAAGTGTAATCCAAACCCCTTGTTTCAAGTAGAGCAAGATTGTGCTAATCCTGCCATAAATTAGTTTAGACCCTGGTCCTTCATTTTGCCTGGCAATCCACCTCCATTCCCCGATCACAATCCAAGACTGGGCCTCAGACATACTGAGAACGCTTTTAATAATATAAGATCCTTAGGTAAACCTATTTTATAGATCCTAGTACCACAGGCGTTGACTTCTGTATTTGCCTGTGGGTGCTTTTGAAGTGGAGTGTGTTTTGGGGGGAGCACTCTGCCAGCTTTGATGGGAGGCTATTTTCAGCATATTTGTATGCTTCTTTTGTATTCTAGTTATTGAATATCTGTCTATCATTGATATCTTCACTATTTTAGTTATGATTCAATTGTTACGAACTACATAATTACTTTCTCCTGAGTTACAATATACTAAAATAATTGCAAGCACTTAAAAGCTGATGAACATTAAGGAGAGCTACATTATTCAGTTGCGTCTGTCCCAGTGATGACTGGAGATAATTTTTAAGGCTTCTGAAGCTGGAGAATGAGTTTGGGATGATACAGGCACAGTGAGAAGGATTCAATTTGCAGTATTCTGGAAACATAGTGCTTCCAGAGTTCTTCAAATGACTCCAGGATCTCTTTCTTGATGGGTAACAGCTAATTTAAGGTCCATCATTTTGTATGTATAGTTGGGATTATATTTTGCCATGTGCATTACTTTGCATTTAACATTGAATTTTGTCTGCCATTTTGTTGCTATGTCACCTGTCGCAGCCCTAAGCCTACGCTCAAACATGGCATCTGTATGGCCAGTTGTCGGTCCAAAGGTCACATTGGTAACGTGTGCAACACTGTAGTGCGGTGTGCAACTTTATAGTGCCATGTGCATTTTCCCGCTCTTTTTCCCTGGTCACCTGAGGGTCAGGCTACTGCGGTGTGCAACATTATAGTGCCATGTGCGTTTTCCTGCTCTTTCTGCCTGGTCACCTAGGGGTCAGGCTAGTGCCTTGTGCAAGAATACCAGCGTGCCATGTGCATAAGGGTAGTGTGCCTGTTCTTGAACCTTCTGTCAGTCAAAAGGTCAAGTTGGTGCTGTGTGCAGAAGCATAGGACTGTGTGCAAAAGTAGTGTGCTGGGTGCAGCTCCCATTGACGTAGAGGGCACCAGCTTGGAACCTGGAAGGCAAAGGAGCTAGGGACCAATCAGATGCTGACATGAGTAAGAGAGCTTTTGAATAAAACCATGTCTCACGCCAAGATCTGCAGGAGTATCCGCATGTTAGCTGGAAGGCCGATCACCCTTTCAGCCAGAAGGGTCTCCTGCGTATCTTGCCAGCTCGTGTCATGACGTGTCCCGCCAATTTGTCATGCCCTTGGTGTCTGTACTGCTGGTCAGCTGCGCCTGGAGTGTGGTATTTGCATTCTAATTTATGTGAATATTCTGTTTGCTTAGCCTCTTCTCTTTTTCCCTCCCTTATTTGGTACAGAACTGTATAGATTGTTATTTGGTGTAAAGTTGTGTATATAGTATATGAGAGTTAAATTGTTGTATTAATTGCTGTTGTGGTTAATTGTTGTATTTTACAGTATTTGGTTAATATGTGCACAGTTTATTTAGTTTTTGTGTTTCTGTTCTGGATTTTAGTAAGCAGTTAATTACAGATTGTTTGATTTCTTGTTGTTAGATGTAAATAGATTGTTTCAAGTTGTGTAAATATTCTCGTTCTAATAGTATTGTTAGTTAGTAAAAGTGCTCCTCCCCAGCCCAAGTTGTAATTTATCCCATCAATAAACGGCCACTTGGTTTTGAATTTTCAATCTGTCACGTTTTGATTTTCCTCACTCGATCAAAAACTTACTCGAACCTGTATTGGTCTTGGACATCACCCAGTTTTGTGAGACCCCGATGTAATTCTTTGCAGTCTGTTTTGGACTTAACTATCTCCAGTAATTTTGTATCATCCGCAGACTTGCCACCTCCTCACTCTTTACCCCTTTTGCAGCTCATTTATGAATATGTTGAACAGCTCTGGTTCCAGACCAATACAAGCCCCTTAGGGACACCACTATTTACCTCCTCCATTCTGAAAATGGACCATTTATTTCTACCCTTTGTTTCCTATCTTTTAACTGGAGTGCCTGGCAATGCTTTCAGGATCATTTAAGGATGATTTTGTTATCTTAACTACTTTGCCTCTGGTTATAAACTCACTCCCTGCCCCAGGGGCAGAAGTTGTTAGCAGCATAGAACTCAGATTCCACACTCACTCCTGGGGGCTGAACACCTATTTTTTTTCCATGGGTGCTTGAGCCCCGAAGCATCCGGAGTCGGCACCTGTGCCTAGTACAGTCTCAGTGAAGAAGTGTATAATAACATAGCATGTAGGCATTGTTCCAGTGCATGCTGGATTGCCTCTTCAGTATCCTGTACCGAATAAAGTAAGTTATCCAAGTACAACATGCTAAATCAAGAGATTCTTGTCTCTGTGTGAAAGGCCTTCCACAGGTTTATTGTGAGCTGTGTGGGGAAGGATTGTTCTAGAAACACAGACAAACCCACTTGGATTATTGTTTCCAGGGCTGGCTCTAGGCACCAGCGTTCCAAGCATGTGCTTGGGGCAGCACTTTTCAAGAGGCAGCACTCTGGCTTTTTTTGTTTGTTTGTTTCGGTGGCGGCACTCTGGCTTTTTTTCCGCTCGGGGCAAAAAAAACCTGGAGCCGGCCCTGTTTGTTTCTCTGAATTTTCTGGACTTTTGTTCTATCACTTATGTTTTTACACTAATTCTATACCTTATCATAGCACTAATGGTGCCATAATCTAACTTGACAGCATTTCATGTGTAAATCCCGTATTATCAGATGTCTAGATTTTGGCCAAAAAATAAATAAATATGTATGTGTGTATGTGTATATACACACACACACACACACACACACACACACACACACACACACAACTGCCAGATGAAATTTGGTACTCATTTGTACCTAAGTGATCAGGAAACTTAATAAGAATCATAGAATAGAATCACAGAATATTAGGGTTGGAAGGGACCTCAGGAGGTCATCTAGTCCAACCCCCTGCTCAAAGCAGGATCAATCCCCAGATTTTTACCCCAGTTCCCCAAATGGCCCCCTTTAGCAGGCCAATGCTCAAGCCAAAGAGAATTTTAAACATTTGTTTCAATCAGTTAGAACATTTCTGGACTTGTACAGGACAATGTAACTTACCGCAAAGTGAATTAGCTCATTATAAATGAAATGATTTGTCAATTTAGAAAACTCTAGTAAAGGCAGTAGAGAAAATACTGTCTAACAGTACTGCACTGGATCCCAAGGGATAAACTGGGTAATGTAATGAGTATCATCAGTTTCTAGAACTCTTGGGAAAAGATTGGTACGAACAAACATAACTTTAATTTTTTGTATAATTGATGAGTGTACCACTGTGCCCACTTGAATGTTTTGTCATTGTAGCAGCAGCCAAAGGACTGAAATCTCTGTTGCAATGCATTGGTTCTGCTGTGTTTACCATGGCAAGTTATTTATTTAAGCAGCTATTCTAGGATGTCTGCTATTTACATATCATAAGATACATAGGTGGCACAATGCTGAGAATTGCATTGCAGCAACTAGCTGCCAGTCATCTATGATTATTGTTACTTGTTTTTGTTGTGGGCTTGTCTACACTACAAAATTAGGTCGACTCAAGTTAGGTCAAACTACAGCCAGAGCAGTACAATAGAACCTCAGTTACAAACACCAGAGTTATGAACTGACCAGTCAACCACACACCTCATTTGGAAACAGAAGTACACAACTGGGCAGCAGCAGAGACCAAAAAAAAAGAAAAGAAAAAAAAAAGCAAGTACAGTACTATGTTAAATGTAAACTACTAAAAATATAAAGGGAAAGTTAAAAAAAACTTTTTGACAAGGTAAGGAAACTGTTTCTGTGCTTCTTTCATTTAAATTAAGATGCTTAGAAGCAGTATTTCTCTTCTGCATAGTAAAATTTCAAAGCTGTATTAAGGCAGTGTTCAGCTGTAAACTTTTGAAATAACAACCTTAATGATTTGTTCAGAGTTATGAACATTTCAGAGTTATGAACAATCTCCATTCCCGAGGTGTTCGTGACTCTGAGGTTCTACTGTAACTAAATCAGCTGTTTGGTGTGCACACTGATCAAGGCCAGTACAACCACTAGGCGGCCTTAGTGGCTGCCTAGGGCACTAAGTGGTTGGGGGTGCCAAAAAACGGTGCCCTCCATTTTTTTTAAACAGCGGAGCACAAAGTTGCTGCTGCTCCCCACCTTCCTGCTCCAGAGGGGCCGCCTGCGGCATGGCCAGTCCTTCTCCCAGGGGAGCAGCTGGCGGCAGAGCAGATACGGGGAGGGTCTAGCACTAGCAGCTGCGCCTTCTTCCCTGCGCTGTGGGCCAAGCCGGGCTCCCTGCCACCCCCGGGGCTCTCAGAGGCAGCGGTGGCAGCAGGCTCGGGCGCAGAGGGTTCTGGCTGCATGTGCGGCTGCTGAGAGCCCCAGGGGCAGCGGGGAGCCTGGCTCAGCCTGCGGCACAGGGAAGAAGGCACAGCTGCGGTCTGCTCTTTGGGTGGAGAAGCTGGATGTCTACTTCGCCTGCAAGGTACTTAGCTGGGCCACGGGGAGCCGCACAGGCCCGCGGAGTGCTAGAGGGTGGGCAGGTCCAGTCCCTGGCCTGGAGAATGGTGTATGTGAAAGCAACCCGGGCACCCCTCCCCCAGCCAGCGCCACCCCCTCCAACACCCACTGACCAGTTACCTTCTCTTTTGTGCACCCCCCACCCCAACAACCCACCCTGTCCTGCCACTTTTGCCTCTGGGCAGGGCAGCCTCCACCTGGCAACTCCCCCAAGCCAGCCACAGTCACTTTCACCCCTGCATCAACCTCGGGACATCCCCCCCTCGCCACCTGCCATCTTTCTCCTGCCCACTCCTCGCTTGTGCAAACCCCTCCCTGCCACCTTCATCCCCCTGCAACAACTCTGGGCACAGACACACCCCTACCTGCCAGCCCCTTGCAACAAACCCCTCTTGCTCACTTCTCCCTTGTGCCACTCCCTCCCTGCCACTACACCCCCTGCACAAAGCCCTTTTTGCCTCTGTGCAATCTCTTCTCTGTCACTACACCCTTGCCCCCTCCACCTCTTGGCCACCTCCACCCCCTGCAACAATCCTGTGCACCCCCCTCTCTGCCACCTTCACCCCTTGGAAGAGCCCCCATATGACCCCCCTCTTTGCAGCCCTCCCCATACCCCCTGTACTTTGTGAACATCTGAGCCCCTGGGGGGAACTTGGCCATATGAAGGTGGAGGCTGGGCATCGGAGGTGGGGCACAAGGTGGAAGTTTCACCTAGGGCGCAAAATATCCTTGCACTGGCCCTGCACACTATCCTCCTTCACTGGTGGTGCATGTCCACATCAGGACCAGTTACACCAACTGAAGTGGGACACTGACAGCCAGAGTGTGAGGGCACTGACAGCTGCGCAGGGTTCACAGCTAGAGTTGATGTAGTTAGGACAACTCAGTGTCTGTGTACACATTTTGTTACTTACATCATGCGTTGGCTGCCAGCCCCGCCACCAGGGCCAATAGCCTCAAGCCCTGCCGCTGCCATCTCCTAGTGAGGGTTTGGGACCAGGAGAGGGATACCCTGAGCCATCCCTGCCCCAGGACTGACAGCCTCAGCTGTGAGCCAGGTGGTGGGCTGAATTTCACAGCAGGGAGCCTGCCAGGAGTGAAATTGACATTCTTGTCAGTTTCATGGCTACTATTATTTCACATTTCTGCTCTGGCTGTCAGCCCGCCTGAGGTTCACAGCCAGAGCCCTCTGGCTCCTGACAGTCAGAGACAGAGACCAAATGTAAATGCTCGTTTGAATTGGAGATACTATCATATTTTCAGGCCTATACCTAATTAATCTTATTTTGAGGATGGTGAAAAATGTGCGGTAATACCGGACAACATTCCCAGTGCATTTAAAAAATATATCATTGTCACTCCAGTCACTCATCAGGGAAACAAATATATTCTCTTGAAGCTGCCTTACTGATTTTGCAGAACAGCTGGCTACTCACAAATAGAGCTGGCTGGAAATCTTCATCGAAAAATTGTTTCAATGAAAATATGTTTTTCTAGAAATACATTTCAGAAAATCTTTCAAAGTACATTCCCAATGGGAAAAGTTCTTCCTAAATAGATTATCATTGATTTTAACATTCCAGTTGTGAGAATCATCTTGCCAGGTGTCGGTAATACCACCTACATTGAATGTATGCTCCTAATCGCTAAATAGCTCTTGTTTGTTACCGAGGCTTCTAGAACTGGTATATAGACAATTAATGAATGTCTTTGGTTCCTTGGTTAATTGCTGTCAACATCTTAATTTCTGTACTAAATGACTTTTAATATCTTTTTGTTATTAGTTTAACACTCTGCTGATTACTCTAGGCAGCCTGTCCCCAAGGAGATTAGTTCACCTTTTTGCTGAGGTAGAGGCCCTCCAAATGATAGTTTCCTTCCTCCTTCCCAGGGCCGGTGCAAGGATGTTTGGTGCCCTAGGCAAAACTTCCACCTTGCGCCCCCCTCCCCCGCGCCCCCCCGAGGCGCCCCCCTCCTTCCCCCGCGGCAGCTTCCCCCCTCCGCCCGGAGGTGCCCCCGCTTGCGGCAGCTCTCCCCCTCCACCCTGAGGAACCTCCCTCCCAGCTTACCCCTGTTCCGCACATGAGCACCTCGAGCGTGCCATGGCTGCTTTACTTCTCTGACCTCCCAGGCTTGCGGCGCCTAAGCTGATTGGCGCCGCAAGCCTGGAAGGCGGGAGAAGTGAAGCAGCCACAGCGTACTCGGGGAGGAGGCGGGGCAGGGGTGAGCTGGGGTGGGGAGTTCCCCTGTGTGCCGCCCTCCCTTTACTTGCTGCAGGTGGCCCTCCTCGCGCTCCCCTGCCCCAGCTCCCTCCACCTAAATGCCGGCGGCGACCAGGGCGGTCGAAGATCCAGCTGCCGCATTCGCTGCTGAAGAAAATGGCGCCCCCCAAATCCCAGCGGTCGCCTAAATGGTTGCACCAGCCCTGCTCCTTCCCCCTCATAAAAGGTGGACCAATGTTCCACAAACTCAAACTCTTCACCCTACATCACTTACCTAACCAGAGGTTCACTTACACGATCTTTTGCTGTGTCTTCTTTTGCTTGCAGGACAGGAAGGATCTCAGAGAAGATCCCTTGTACAGTCGTCGTCTTCAGAATGTTTGAGCTCCCCGAATTCATTTATTTCCTGAGGTATCCTGTGATCAGTGTCACTAGTGCCAATATGAACTCATCACTAATGTATCCTTCCCTATAGTCTGCAAAAGCATATCCAATCTTAGAGTGGCGTCTCGTGTCTTGGCACCAGGAAGACAGTACAGTATCCTGTTGTCCATTTGTCCCTTGAAGAATGTTCTTTTGATTCCTTTGAGTATTGAATCCCCAACAACCATTGTCGGTCTTCTTAGATGGCTGGAGAACTCTTTATGAGCAAGCTTACTTGGGCTGAACTGCCATCCACAGCTGTGTTTTGAATCTCTGTCCTTTCCATTGGATCAACTGGATCTTTAGAGATCTCTTCCACAGTTCCCAGGCTGAGGACTTGGTACAGATGGGAAACTTCTTGCAGTGTGGAATTCCTTATGGTCCCCTTCAGTAAGGTGGCCACAGCCTGTTGCCATCCCCTAAGAGATCCTCAGCAACCCGGTCTGCCTAAAGGCACTTGTGTGCTGCTGCTGTGCTCTGTATCTGTCTCCGCTTTGAACAATGTATTGCCACCAGTACTAGGTGCTACATGGCTCTTTCTGTGCAAGCACATTTATTTTTTAAGGCAAGAGCATTACATAGAACCTACCAGCCCCCAATAAACAGATGTTAACATATATCTGTGAATCCAGGCTGGGAGGCTTGCTCTCAGATACCCTCAGGTTTTTCAGAAAATCCCACCCCGGAACAACTTTGTAACTGATTTGGAGCTATTATTCTGGGCATCTTTCCAGTCTGTGGAGCCAAGTGAGCTCATTACTGGTT
The DNA here is from genome assembly GCF_025201925.1 of Gopherus flavomarginatus. Classification (NCBI taxonomy): domain Eukaryota; kingdom Metazoa; phylum Chordata; order Testudines; family Testudinidae; genus Gopherus; species Gopherus flavomarginatus. The sequence continues at coordinate 156,203,688 of NC_066620.1, read as the reverse complement.
CCTTTGTTCTTCATCTGCTTCCTTCTATGCTTTGTTGCAGCTGGCTCTCAACTAGACTATACATTTTTCAGTCATGGACCATGTCTTCCTATGTGTTTGGACACAGTGCCTAGCACAATAGAGCCCTAATCCTGATTGCTGCCTTTGGTGGCTAACACAGGATAAATAACAAAAAATGGGAGACCAGTGCAGCTAGGCAGGCTGTGAACCTAAAAGTCTGGGTGTTGCGTGGTTTGGGGTTTTTTGTTTTAAACGGTGTAACAGGAAGCCAGGCATTAGAAGCCTGAGGAAGATTCTAGGTAGAAGCTGAGCAGTGGAACAGAAAGCAACAGAGTAGCCTTAGGGATAATACTGTTTTTCCTTAGTCAAAGTTCCTTGTTCAGTGGCTCTTTCTGGTTTTGTGTCCGTTTTTCTTTTCAATCACTGACACATCACACATCCTCTAATGAAGGATTTAAAATTTCTCCTGAGGAAGGAAATGAATTCAAACTTGTGACTGCAACTGATTGAAAATTTTCTGACAATATTTTTTCATGGGAGCAGGGCAGGAATGCCAGTTCATCAAAACCAAAACTTTTCATTGGAAAGGAGTGAGTTTTGGTGAATTCCTGAGTTGAAAAAAATGTTGGCAGGAAAAAAGTATTGAAATTGTCAAAACCTCCTGTTTCTACCTTCTCTGAACGAAAGGGCTTTCTTCGATGCAAAATGACTCTGCATTTAGAAATTTAACTTTTTTGTTTGTTTTTAAAGTAAAAAGGTCAATATAGAAACATGTTTCAAAATTATCAAAACAAAATATTTTGATCCAAACTAATTGGGTGGGATGGGGGGTGGGGTGTTTGTGAAAACTTTCACTATTCTGACTTTTCATCAGGATGGAGGAAATTTTGAAATCTCAGATTCTCATGGGATGGAAAAACGGTTTCCGACCCTGCGCTATGTGTGGTCTTTACTACATGTTTCATAGTTACATGTGCATGTGAATTACTGTGTTCTACTTCATGAAATGTGAGACCTACTCATGTGTTTGTGAACATGGCACTACCCGGCAGCCTAAAGAAAACCCTTAAAAATTGCTGACAGTGGTGATTCTTCTTTAGCTCAAGTGGTGTAAGCCTGTATTTATTAGATCAGAAGGTCTTGGTTATGTCTTGCTGCTGCATGCATTTTTGTGTCAGTGTGCTAGGTTTTGTATGCAGATAAATATTTTTTGCAAATTCTTTTTGTGTGTGTGTGCGTGTGTGTGTGTGTGGCCATTTTCACATCGTTACAACTTTAGATGCTAAGAATTTGCTACAGGGATTTGCTGCTGAAAGGCAGCAAGTTAGGTCCTGTGAAGTGGGAAGATTAGATTTACCCACAACACCGTTAGCATCACTGAATGAGAGTTAAGACTGAGAAATTGACTTTTCATACAGACAATTTATTTTAATACCATTTAATGTTGAAATAGTGAGATGGGATTACTCACTCTTGAAATAAGATGCTGGCTTGCAAAGACCAATTTAAATTCTGTGGTCTCTTAAAGAAACAGCCCTTTTTGTACCTAGATTTCCTCTGATCCTTTTGTATTTTTTAAATATTTGGCAATATTTAAGTTTCCTAAGGGTAAAGCTTTCTAAATCGGTTAGTTGTTCAAAATACTTCAATGCACACAATAACTGTGTATGTACTGTTGTTATAACAGTATGGCACAAAGTGTCTGTATTCTTTCCTGTATATATGATATATTTTGTCTGCACATTTAATTATGTATAAGAAGTAAAGATGCCTCAGAGAGGTCAGAGGATTATTCAGAAACTCAAATACACATTATGCGCTCTGTGATTTTAAAAGAGTATTATGAATATTATGTCCCTATTAGTATACTGATCATAAAGCTTCAGTAACTTTACCAAATTCCTTTTATTGTCTTTTAACAATATATTACCTCTTCTAAATTTTCCATTATATGCATTCTGGTTAGATTATTCTGCTGTATTAAATCCACCTGTGAATTTCTCCTTTTTAATTCCAAATATTTAACTATTAGAAATTCTCTTTTGTTATTTTATCTTTAAGTTAAAGATGATAAATTTATTTGCTAAGTATTGCAATAAAAACAAAAACACACATATTGTTTCTACTATCGCTGCTTAATATTCTGTTCTGATGAGTTCTCACTTCTCAGTATGCTCTTATGATGAGACTTGGCCAAAAAATAATTAAATTCCCCGTCCTGCAGTAGACGGAGTTCTATCTTAGGTGATATACCTTTCTCTGCTAGGCTGATAACATGATCCAATGGCTGGAACTTGAAATTAGACAAATTCAGACTACAAAGAAGGCATACATTTTTAACAGTGCGTAATTAACAAATGGAACAATTTACCAAGGTTCATGATGGAATCTCATCACTGGTGATTTTTAAATCAAGATTGGGTGTCTTGCTAAAAGAAATGGTCTAGGAATTATTTTGGGAAAGTCGTATGCCCTGGGTTGTATAGAAGATCAGACAAGGTGATCACAGTGGTCTTTCCTGGTCTATAAATACATATGTAATACCAGCCTAAAATTCTCTTTAGTGTCCAGGATGTTCTCAAGATAATATTCTGTTTGTATTTACCTTCTGCGTATATTCACTATAACTTGAAGGAACCTATGTTTCCAGCTTTATAAACCTGCTCATAGCACATTTTGACTTTAGGTATCTTTTTATTCTTGACATGAAGTATTATATCCCTTTAGAGCAAACCTTTTAACTATTTTGCATGTAATCTTTTATCTGAAAAGCAAGACAAACATATAATTTATTAGCTGTCTCAAATACTGATTATTTTATAGTAGCTATTAAAATCATTGACCAACACTGCATAAATTAATCTATTTACTTAGTCTCCAAAGTGTCCTTAAACCCCCCACCCTGAAAATAAGCCTTTTTAAAAAAATAAATCCATATCTAGCTGTTTCCACTGAAGCCCACTGCTTGAATAAATCTAGTTGAATTATGGTTTTGTTGTATCCAAACATTTCATAGCCAGACAAATGTACGGGGAATTTATTAGTGCCATTACTTGTGATTACTATTTTGGTAATTTTCATCTTCATCTGGCAGTGGAAAGGAGTTATTGCCTGCTGCTATATTACAGACACCAGAAATCTTATTTCACAAAGACACATTTCTTCTTCACTATGTTAGTAATCATTGCAATTGATTTCCAAGTATGAATTAATTGAGAATGTTCATACACTGTTGATGAATTGACTGCAAGACAAAGCAGCTTACAGACTGGAGGAGTTTGTTTTTCATATCTCACAAAAGCCTTTTAAAACTGATTTCTGGAAAAATTTGTGTATTTGCTTTTCAAATTGTTGCAAATGTTTTTGTAGGTAAATATAACTGAGATTCAGACACATCAGGAAGATGAATAAAATTTAATACCCTACATGACTGGGTGTTTACCCCATGCTTGGCTGGAGAGGGCTAATTAATCTGACTGGCTACAGCTGAGGGGAATCAAGTGGCTAAATAATCCCAAGAGTAGGGGAGCCTAGTTGAAGAGGAGCAAACTGGACTGGACTTATAAAGGCAAAAAATTGGCAGCAGAAGGGGGACTTCTGGGAAATAGGCAATGGTCACTCCTGGAGAGAAGGGATGAGTGTTTGGAGGCTGCATAGCCAAGAAGCCTGCAGTTGCTCCTTGGGAGGAGGCATTTAGGAAGCTGCAAACCCATGGATGGAGTGCCAGCTGGTAAGGAAATGGCTCAGGGAAAGGCAGTATAGTCTAACAGGGAAGTGACCTTGACTGCTGGCTAGAGCCGTCCCTGAGCCAGAACCTGGAGCAGTGGGCAGGTCTGGACTCCCCTGGAGTGTCACTTTATGTCAGTGAGTGAGAAGGCTGCCCAGGATTGCTGAAGGAAGACTTAGGTACCCCACCCCCACTCCAGGGTGTCATCTGGGGTATGTCGCGGGGTGGTCACCTACTCTGGACTTAGGGCTTAAACCAGGCCAGGAGAGGGCAGTGGCTGGGAACAAGCAGTTCCAAGGCTGATTGGGGAAGTGGCCTCAGCTGTGGCCATGCCCCAATCAGGGTCCAGCTGGCCGTTATAAGTGGGCCATAGACCAGGAGGGAAAGACTCTCTCTAGCCTTTGGAGAGGGAAGGACCAGGCTGCCTGGGGAGCTGAGGAAGGTACTGAGGGTAGAGCAGTGCTGGGGAAGGTCCAGGGAGCTGGGGAGCCCCAGGCTGGCAGAGCCCCAGGCTGCAGGCTGAAGTAAGAGCCTACTAGAAGGTACTAGGGCTGCAGAAGGGCAGCTCTGCTATACGTAGAGGCAGCAGGTCCAACCCCCTTGCCTGTGATGAGTGGCATATACTGCAGTCTGCCCCAGGAAGCGGGGGCTAGTTGGCGACTGGTGGTAGCCTATGGCTGAGGTGAGGCAGGGATAGGGGGTGGGAGTTCCCCGGGAGGGGAAACCCAGAGACTGAGGGGTGTACTGCCAGGGTCAGTACCCAGGTATGCAAGGGTGTACTGACAACTCTTGTACATCTATAGTCTCCTAGTGACTTTAGTGGGAATCTACACAAGCCCAAAGGTTCATGCCAGTACATTTGTTTGCAGGTTTTGATTAGGGAGCCTAAATAAGTCTAATGCAATTGGAAACATTCACAAAGAACAGAACTTTTTATATAAAGATCACTAAATTCTTTCCCTTGCTCCTGCAAAGGAGCAACCCCAGTGATCCAGTGACACTGGAACTATATTTTATATTATAGAATCATAGAATATCAGGGTTGGAAGGGACCTCAGGAGGCCATCTAGTCCAACCCCCCTGTTCAAAGCAGGACCAATCCCCAACTAAATCATCCCAGCCAGGGCTTTATCAAGCCAGACCTTAAAAACCTCTAAGGATGGAGATTCTACCATTTCCCTAGGTAACTCATTCCAGTGCTTCACCACCCTCCTAGTGAAATAGTGTTTCCTAATATACAACCTAGACCTCCCCCACTGCAACTTGAGACCATTACTCCTTGTTCCATCATCTGTTCTTGCTAATGACCTCCTAGAATGAAAATGCATACACAACCCTGGCTTTAGATGTGGCTATGGGAGTTTTCTATAATGTTATGTGAACACCCAGTCTCCGTATTGATGGTTAGCACAATTGTGCAGAGTCCCTGGCACACACTCAGTTGTTCAACAACCTCTTCTGCTGACAGAAGTTTCCCCCTCTCTCCAAGTCAGGAAACACACAATCTTTAACTTCCTTTGAGTTTTATCTCCAACAGGGATCCCTTCCATTCTGAAATTGCCACACTCCTTATGGGTGGTCAGTGGATATGCTACAGAAAGATCCAGCCTGCACAGTTCCTGTTATAATGCAGTGCATTCATAAATAATGTGAGAGACTGAATCTGAAGAGGACAGTCTTTTTTTCACTATATGATGGCCTCAAGGATTCTTACCGCAAGTTAATAGATTATATTGGCAGCAAAGAGCTTAATTAAACACCAATAATTTAGTAAGCATGATAGCATGTTTTAGTGGTGTGGGAGAATGTTTAGAGAGCTGATACTACTTTCTGGGTAGAAAACTAATTGGGTTGAACAGGAATTAAAATGCCACTAACAACTTGAATAAACTTGAATATTACATTGACTCTTTCATAATAATCTCCTGCATTTGAAGAGTTTGCATTCCTTACAAATTATTTAAGAGAACTAATTGGCCATCTGTTGATGAAAGATAGGAGTGTGGTGGGCAGATTTTTGGAAAAGAAATAAAATTCCTGTCATCCATTAAGTAATTTGCAAAAGTTTGGGAAATACTGGTAATGGAGAAATCATGTATCCTGTCTGGGAGATGGTTATGGTGCCTTGTAGCGAGGCGGTGGGAGACCCCACAGCCCCGCTGAGGGATGAGCCTCCCCTAACACCAACATGGCAGAGCCACTGGGTCCTGCGCCCGCCCCTCAGAGGTCACGACGCAGACCCGGAAGTATAAAAGCTTGCCTGCAGAGCTCAGTGGAGAACCAGCCACCGTACAGACCAGATGTCTGCAACCGAGCTCCCTCTTGGGAGACAGTAGCAGGCCACAGCCGGCCTGAGCCCGCACCTGGCCAGCCAAGCCTACCCCTCGCTCACTACCCCGAGGAGGACTGGCCGCGCCTACCCCTCGCTTGCTACACTGGGGAGGACTGGCCGAGCCTGCCCCATGCCAGCTACCCCGAGGAAGAGCCGAGCCTGCCCTTCGCCGCGTACCCGGAGGAACTGATGGTGTTCGAGACAGCCGAGGATGCTAGCACGACCAAGGTACCTACGAGGGGGAGTGTGGAAGTAGCCTGGGGGCAGCCAACACCAGTCTGGCTGCAGCACTGCCTGAACCTATGTCAGTGTGTTGTGGCCAGGATCCCCACTGACAGCAGCGAGTCTTTGCCGCTGCTAGGGCCCTGGGCTGGGACTCAGTGGAGTGGGAGGGCCTGTGTGCCCCGTGCCACCCACTCCTTGGGTGGCAGACTCCCCCTTCTCCCTGGCCTGGAGAGGCTAGGACCTCCTGCGATTGAACTGTTGACTCAGTCCCAGCTTAAAGACCTGAGTCCCTGCCTGTTTGCTTGCTGCCCTGTCATGACCTAGGGCCTGGGCTGCTATTGAACTGCTGACTCAGCCCCTGCCTAAGGGTCTGAGTCTCTGACTGTTTGCTGGCTGCTCCGCCCTGACCTAGGGCCTGGGCCACTATTTGACTATTGGCTCAGCCCCACTGCAGGGGCCTGAGCCCCTAACCGAGTGTGCGTTATTCCCCATGACCACAGAGTGGACGGCCGGCGAACTAGAGCGAGGCAGTGGGATACCCCACAGCCCCGCTGAGGGACGAACCGCGGCAAAGCCGCACTACATGCCTCTATTGAACTCTTGTCTTTAAGATATACTTTTATATCCGGAGAATAAATGTCCAGAAGTTAACGACACTGCCATTGCTATTTACATTCAGATACTTCTGATCAGAATACTTGCAACTTACTTTTTAAGGATTCTGTCCTTGTCTTTACCCATTGTGACAGGATGGTAAGGTTATGGTATACTTAAACTTAAAAACACAGTATCCTAGTATGCTAGAGAGCATCATGTTTGCCACCTAGCCAGCTCAGTGGCTTAATTGCAAGCGATGAACTGGGCTAGGCGTCTGTCTTGGATTTTTGGGGGTTTTGTGCTTTGACTTGTTGGCTTCTCTGTTAGTTTCGTGGTGCTTTGCTTTCGTTCTATATTTGGATCTAATGTACAATAGATTTGATACCCAGCCAGCTCAGCAATTTGAATGAATGGATGAAAGGGTTGTTTTGTTTCTCCTTAGTTTTTGCAGACATGCTGTGCAGTTGAGGCTCCTGTCTTCTCTGTAGAATTTAAATCTCTTTATCTTGTGTATTGCTGTCTTGTAACAAAGGAAGATACTGGGGAGAGCACGAACTTTCCAGTGCTTAGTTTTAATGGCTGTCACTCTTGCCTGTTTTTGATGCCTGTACTTTTTCCCTCTCTTGTTGTCTGATCCTTTTTAATGGTTAATAATTGTATTGATACTAATTTAAAGAGCTGGGGGTAATAGAGTTCTTATCTCAGAATCAGGCTGCACAGAATTTAAACTAACAAGTTCAGTATCTTGTGGAGAATCCTGGGGTGTATGGAAAAGACACTCTCTCACGAGGCAAAGCAGAGCCTTAGACACTTTTATTAAAACAATCAGTAAAGACAAAGCTCCAAACCACACAAACAAATATTCCTAATACTGTATTACTGCTATCTCTGGTGTCATTCCCTGCATATGTTCATATACTTATAAGTAGGGCCCTACCAAATTCACAGCCACGGGGAAAAAACATCAGACTGTGATATTTGGTCTCCCCCTTTGAAATCTGGACTTTTGGGTGCCTATACTATACAGATTTCACAGAGAAGACCAGCTTTTCTCAAATTGGGGGTCCTGACCCAAAAGAGAGTGTGGAGTGGGAGGGTCACTAGTTATTTTAGTAGGGTTGCAATATTGCCACCTTCACTTCTGTACTGTCTTCAGAGTTAGGTGGCTGGAGAATGGCAGTGCTGACTTAGAAGCCTGGTATTGTTCTATACCAACTCCCTCTGAGCAAGCTATTCCTAGTTCCCCAAAACATATCGTAACTGTCAGGCTATTTTATCTATGCTACGGGTCATAGGTCTACTTTACTTATGCGAATTTGCTTAAGCCAGTGTCTTACAGGATACAGGCCTGTAGGTTCCTTCCGTTGTGGCTGAGTAAAATAAAAGGCTAAGTTATCTCTGTGGGCTACGCTCTCTCCATTTGTTTGACTACATAACAGTCTTATTGAGAATATTTTTGTCACAGAAACGTGGACAAAATTAGGTTTAACTGGATGAATAGGAAAAGGAAAATTGTTCAATGTTGTTTGAAATGTGATATGGCAGTAAAACTATTCTTTTGAATTTTTTTCCCCCTTAATAGTTAATACTCTAGGATTATATTGATTGAGTGGTATGCTATTTACCCAAGTTTTTCTGTGCTATTGTCATTAAAAGTACACCAATCTCTACCCAGACAGAATTGATTAGGCTAAATTCATCCCTGGGGTAACTCTGTAAGTCAGTGAAGTTAAACTGGAAATGATTCTGGCTCATAACCTTCACTGGCCACTGTGGAGACTGTAGAATCAGATCTCTTCTCTACAGTAACCATGCATTGCTTTAATTTGCACCACTTACAAAGTGTTAAGTATTCTTAATGTCCAGCCCTTCAGTTTTGGACCCCAAATCTGGAGTCATTCAATTTTCTTCAGTGGTGTGACTACCGAGTTGCTCTGGAGTCAGAATTTTTTGGACCTGTCTCCCCACAATTTATCTTTAATTTTCAGAGAGAAAAATCAAGAGATCACAGCCAGAACAAGGGATGTGACATACTATGGGTTAGATTCTTTTTTGTGATTCCCAAATACTGTCTCTGTTTCACACAGTTCACAGTGCACAGGCTCTGTGATTGGAGAGACCATTGAAGAAAATAGGATAGTCCAATTTTTCCTGGTGCGTAATTCTAAGTTTTAATGAGACTCCATTTGTAGAGCCCAATGAAAATACACAAACTGGAGAAACTTCTGTATTTAACAACACAGTTCTCTGATAGGCCTTTTGGGGTAAACTCAATTTCTCTATGGAGTGAAGTAACCGAAGTCCATCTTATCTATGTCCCTTGCTTTGGGTACAATTTTCAAAAGTGCTTAACATTGTTAACAGAAGTGCACCATTTAATTTACACCATCTGGTCAAAGAGTGGTCATCAATAAGACACAACAGGGTGCATCGAACTGGAACAGCTTTTGTTTTGACTGCAATTTTAAAAATGCTTACAGTTGGTGGTAGAAGAGCATCATTTAATTAACACCATCTGGTCCAAGTGTTCTATTTCTATGATGATATATGAAGGGAGTCCACTGTGCCTCAGGTGCATTGTTAGGTATGAGGCCTGTAATCACCCAAAAGAAGCAGTGATGTTGCATATCCTGGAGTGTCTTAATACAATTTTATAAAACTGCTGTGTAGAAATATTACAAATAAATAATTTACTACGAATAATTTAGAGAGAACTGTGCAGTTAAAGCAATTATGTTTACAATTAAAATTAAATATATGTAAAGCTTATTGTATTTGTTAGGCTTCCTCTTGTCAGGACCAGGACCCTGACCTTCTCCCTCACTATCCCAGGTTCCTTTTCACTGTATATGTTTAGATTGTTATGCTGCACCACCACTGTGGTGTCTAACTGTGATGTCCTCGGCACAGCATAGGCCGGTCCACCTTGAAATAACTAGAGAGCAGTTGTTGATTTATTTTGTATCTTTGGAGCAGTCTGGGACTGAATCCCAATCCAACTGCATTTTGAAGTGATCCAAAGAGGCACTGCTGAGAAACATGTTGTAGTGGCTGTGAGACAAAGAGTGAGTTTTGAAACTACTGCCAGACAGCACATCTCAGCAATTCCTCTGAATGATGAATCCCAGCTTTTCCTTCCTGCTTCACAGAAAAGGTGAAGCAGGCAACTCATTGTGCTCCCAATACAGCTTTAAAATACATACATATAGAGATTTTTTTAAAAATCATTCTTTAGAGGGAAGCTATGCCTTCCTTAGAAATGGGAAAAGATGGTGGACCGAAACAGGAATAATTGGTGAGAGGATCAGGGCCTCCTTTAGATCAGGAGAATGTTGTCTAGAGCACAAAATAAAATGGGAGTGGCGAAAGTTAGTGCATGTAACCAGAGCTGCTTGAAAATTTTTGAAACAAAATTTTTCAGTAAAGAGCAATTTTCATGATTTTTTTGTCTTCCTCTGAGGAGCTGTACATGCAATCATGGGTAAATAGCTGGGTCCCCCAAGGATCTGTATTGGGACTTGTGCTGTTCAACATATTCATAAATTATCTGGAAAAGGGGGTGAGTAGTGAGGTGGCAAAATTTGCAGATGACACAAATTTACTCAAGATAGTTAAGTCCAAAGCTGACTGCAAAGTATTACAAAGGGATCTCACTAAACTGGGCAACAAAATGGCAGAGGAAATTCAATAAGTACAAAGTAATCCATACAGGAAAAAATAATTCAACTATATATATACAAAATGATGGAGGTCTAAGTTAGCCATTACCATCTAATAAAGAGCTCTTGAAGTAGTCATGGATAGGTCTCTGAAAACATCTGCTCAATGTGTAGCAGAAATCAAAAAGCTAACAATGTTAGGACCCATCAGGAAAGGGATTAATGATAAAACGGAAAATACCACAATGCCGTCATATAAATCCACACCTCAACTACTGCATATAGTTCTGGTCAACCCATCTCAAAAAGATATATTAGAATTCAAAGAAGAACAGAAAAGGGAACAAAAATTATTTAAGGGTATGGAACAGCTTCCATACAAGGAGAGATTAAAATGACTCTCCATTTGAGAGAAGAGCCAACTAAGGGAGCACATTATAGGAGTCTATAAAATTATGAATGGTGTGGAGAAAGTGAACGAGGAAGTGTTACCCTTTTTCCATTACGCAAAACTAGGTGTCATCCAATGATATTATTAGGCAGCAGATTTAAAAGAAACACAAGGAAGTGCTACTTCACACCATGCACAGTCAACTTGTAGAACTCGTTGCCTGAGGATATTGTGAAGGCCAAAAGTGTACCTGGCTTCAGAAAAGAATTAGAAAAATTTGTAGAAGATAGTCACTGATGGACCCATGAGCCAAGATGGTCAGGGACATGACCGCATGTTCTGGGTGTCCCTAAACCTTTGATTGCCAGAAGCTGCAACCGGGGATGGATCACTTGAAATTGCCCTATTCTGTTCATTCCCTCTGAAGAATCTGATGTTGTCCACTGTCAGGCAGGATACTGGGCTAGGTGGGCCATTGTTCTGACCCCCTCTGGCCATTCTTATATTCTTATGCTATGTCCATAGGTAGTTATTATAATTGTAGCTTAGCTAGAAAATCCTACATTTTGGAGTGGGTTACACTTGTGAAAATGCATTAATAATATCTAGGGCATGGCTTTGGAAACAACAGAGCAAGTAATTAAAAACAATTAAAATCCTCATTTACCATGTATGATAGACTACATGAAGTACCCATTACACTTGCTTTGGAGAAGATGACCAGAATTGTTTCTGATGGCATCCACTGTAACTCTGATCAGTGAGAGTGTACCTGGATATTGTCAGGGTTATTGAATGATCAGAAACCAATATCTCCTGATGCCATTTTATAATTGAGTATATTTACTCTCTTGCCACTAGCTCTCTAGTTAAAATGTGCAGATGGGCTTATGTTTCAAAGGAAAAAAGCTGGCCTGTATGAGGTATTACTAATCTGATTCTATCTGTGTTATGACTCTCTCACATTTTAATGTCTCCTGTAGGCACTCAGGCATGATACCAGTCTCAGATACACACTTGTGCAGACAATGGAAATGGAGAAATATATTTTTTTAAAGTGTCGGCAAAATTCTGCTGGCAGACTGTCTTGCAGAGGGATTTACAAGATTGTCCATGCCTAATTGTTTCTTCTCTCTGGGCCTTTACTAATGCTCTGCCCAGGGCCTCTCTGTCACCTTCAGTTATGATAACTAAATCCTTCAAGAATATTTCTGGGTCTTCCTGCTGTACAAAGCAGGGGGTTTGCTTGTCACATCCATGAAATCTGATTTCAAGTGTCAAAACCACTCATCTGTCCACAAAGTTGCAATATCCTTATTCCGTAAACATTCCTCTGCCCTTGGTAGAGTTAATATAGGCTACCTTTTGATTTTTAAGTGGTAATGCTTCTTATTTTGGGGAATAATGGCATTTTTTTCTTAGATGGATATTCAACTGCCCCTTTACATTGCACCAATAGGCATGCTTAATATTTTTTTCAAGTCAAGTCACTGGAGTCTGCACTATGGGCTTACATTTCCCATCTTCAGTGCTTTTTGAACTAGACCATTATGACAAAGAATAGGATACTGGTACTGAGAAAATATTTTGTTTTACCTGTGGGAATGTTAAAAGCATGAATTGCAGTCCGAGTACTAGCGTTGGGGCGATAGCAAAAATGATGGCATTGTAAGCAATTAAAAGGACAAGTCAATTATTCAGAGTTGCGAATGTTGTGGAAAAGACCACCGCCTATTCGATTTTGGTCAGACAGGCCGAGGCACCTTTATTGATAAAACAAGAGTACAAGTATGCATACAGGGAGAGACAGAAATTCCATGCAAGGAAAAACTGCTCTGTCCCTTACAATTTTGACCAAGCTTATAAAGGCTAAAACCGCAAAACGTCATATTGATTACACAAGTTATTTGCTTATTTTTGGTAGTTAATATTGCAGATCAGCAGGTTATTTACTGTAAATTCAGCCTGGGGTATTTCCAGTTAGGGGCTTTTGCAATTACATTGTCTTATGACTTCTTGATTGCGAATACATATTGCACAAGCTATTAGCATATTGCATAAGTCACACATTTTGGCAGTGATTAAGCTGGTCACTTGACAATGCCACCTGGCAATTTTCTATAAGCAAGCAGTCTTATTATGCTATATTTTGCTTAAAGCCAGACTGGCAGGAAAAGACCCCTGGTCCCTCCCTGCTTAGTTCCTCTTTTGTCAGTGTTCCATACCCATATTTCTTAATACTTGGTTTCCTCTCCACCCAGTGGGTCAGACATTACTGATAAACAAGTTAGGCCTGGATATATGAGCCTATAAACCAATAAAGCTAAAAGCATTTATAATTATTACAATATTATATATTAAAATTACAGAGGCTTATATCAATGTCAGGGATCTGCAGCCGGGACTGATTTGCCTTATTATTTCAATCAGGGTCCCGCTGCAGTATCCATGGCAGTGACAGCAAATTCTTAGGCACTGGTTAAACAAGATTTTATGAAAACAAACGTTTACAAGTATTTAATTATATTTGAACCGTAGATGCTTATATTACTGTTGGGGACCTACCACTAGGGTACTTGATCGTACATGGTCTTCAACCCTAGGGCAGGAGCCACACCAGTGACAGCAAGATTCTAAAGGCAGTGGCTAACCAAGGGCAGAAAGCTACAAATATTCAATTATATATATCCGGACCACAGATGTCTGTATTACTGTTGGTAACCCGCCACAAGAGTACTGTTCGTGCATTATTTTCCAACCAGAACTGTAGGGCGGGGTCCACACCAGCAACAGTAAACCTTTAGAGGCAGTGGCCGAACATGGCCCGAGTTGGCCAGTATTAAAGCTACATATAAAGGGTGGGGGGTTATGATTCCTTACAGGAAATGAGGAACTAGGGGTAGGGAGAGGTAACATTACCTGTGTTCAGAGCATTGGTACAACCACCATTGGATGTTCCTGTATCTCTTTTTCTCAACACTTTCCAGTTTTTCAACATTCTTTTTAATGTGATGGCACTAGAAGCAGACAGTATTCCAAAGTCTAGAAAATCTGTCACCAGCAAGAGACTATAGAAGCTCAACCTATTTCGTTTATCAAAGAAACTGTTAAAGGGGCATGGTCTATAGGTATCAACACTGAGAGATTTCTGATGGTAGAGCATGCTTTATTCTAGCAGATAACAGCAAAACAATATCCAATGTCTATTAACTGAAGCTAAATATGTTCAGACAGGAACTAAGGTGAAAATTTATAAAAGAGGGTAATTAGCCACTGGAATAACTTACCAAGGGATGTAGTGGGCTTTCTTGATAACTTGAAGTTTTTAAATCAAAATTGGATGGGTTTCTAAAATACATGCTCTAATCCAATCAAAAGTTATGACCCTGATGGAGTAATAATTGAGTGAAATTCGGTGGCCTTTTATTATGCAGGAGGTCACACTAATGATCATACTGGTCCCTTCTGGTTTTGGCCTATGAACCTATGACAGCAATAGTTAAAGAGCCTAATTATCGTTTACAGTATGGCCACTTTGGCAGTGGAAAGCAGCTTTTCAGTGAGTGTAAGTGTAATTTATGCCCACTTACAGGCCACTTTACTCTGCCCGAGTGATATGTAAATTACAATACATTCATAGAGGGACGGTTTAGGAACAGAAGGATCATTATGATCAAGTAGTATGACCTCCTGCATTATACACTCATAGAATTTCACCCAGTAGCGTCTTCCTCAAGTCCAATGATTTGTCATTAAACTAGGAGCACAACTTCTAGAAAGCCATCATGGGTCTTATCATTAGGCCCATGTTTTCCTAACTATTTCTATTCCAAACTCCCTTTTTCAGTTATTACTAATTTTCCAAATCTTTGACCTTTCAGGCTGAAATCCTCAGGCCTAGTCTCTTCCGAAAACTTCACCCTCAGGAAAATTTGAATAAAACTGGATGAGCTGTTTTTGAGAATGACAGTCACAAATGCACTTTCCCCTGCTTTGAACATAGCTACTGACAAAATGATTGGCAAATTATAACAAAGTTGAAATTTAGAAGCAATTGTTCAGAAGAAAGAGAGATGTCTTTTGGAGTCTGGGTGAAAATTTGCTTTTGATTTGACTGAGGCAGGAAGGTCTGATGGCCAGAATTGGTGCTTGCACAGTCATTTAACAATGCTAGTATTTTTTTAATAACTAGCACCTGGCTATTCAAAGTAAAGAGGCCTGCAACATATGTGTGTGCATGTCAGGTTCTGGTAGGTGTTTTAAAAATTGAGTATGTTAACGGTTGCTACTTACTGTCTCTTGCAGTTATTGGACAAGAGAGTTTGATTCTTGCTTATTGGTTGCTACTCAGAGACTTCCAGGATTTTATTGTGCACTCTCCGAAACACAAGCCCTTTCTCCTTCATTGCACAGTTATGTGCATGGTCTCTCTTAAAGGTGCGCCTTTTGTTACTCAGTTTTGGAAGGAATGTAGTGGCCCATTAGATATTTAGTTGCTAGTGGAAGTCCAGGTACTAGTGGTGATGAAGAGGTGTTCTCCCTCACCATGTCCCATCTGCAAACTAGATGTTTTTTGCCCATGCCCAAGTCATCCATGCCTTTGTCACATTCTGGTTGGATTGCAGCAACACCCACACTATTTCAGCTCCAGTTTAAGAGCATGGAAACACATCAATGCAGAATGGACCTGCCAGCTTATCTTGCAGTGTGTTTTGCATAAGGAACACAACAGTTGCCCTGTGTAGGTAGGGGCACCTGGTAAAATTACTTGTATTCAAGCGAGTTTAATGGCAATCAATCAGAACTATGCAGTACAAACATTCAAAATAACATCAAGTTGACTGAGCCCCTGCTAAAAAGAAATACTGCGTAGTTGGGTTCTTTTAATTTCTTATCTTTAAGGCTTTAGGGTTCACTGGACCCTCTTCCCCCCCCCCCACTTACTGCTGGTGGGCAGGTGGCTGAGCAGAGATCCAGCCAGCAGTAGGACCCGCCAGTACTGATGCAGGGAGAGACAGAAAATAGAGGACAATTTGCCTGTTTTTAAAGAAAGTCGGGACACCTGCAAGAGGGCTTAAATAGGGGACTGTCCCTTTAAAAATGAGACATCTGATCACCCTAGTGCTGTGTAGACTGCAGTGCTTTTAAATCAGCTTTCAGTGCAATTTTGAAGTGTTGGCTTTCCTCTATATGGTTGGGGCCATAGGTTTATGAGGTCATCTCTCTATATATTTTGACTTAATAGATGGGACCTATTAATATATCAGGGGATTGGGGACAGGGTGTTCTTGGCTTAGTTTTCTCCCTCACCCCTAGTTTTGTTCAAACAAAGAGTCCATCTTTCTGGTCATTGTAAAAGCAGATTTATGTACATGAGTTTGTATATTGATATAGGAGGTGATAAGCCCCATAGATCAGGAAGCTGTGCACAAATGGCCATATGTTTCTTTTTTTGCCAAGATGCCTCTATGGCATGTATCATCAGATTTAAGCTACTATCCAATTTTCAGGAGCTGCTGTAGGAATATGACATCTGCGTGGGGGGTACACAGTAAACTTGGATACCAAGGCTCTAGGAGGGATTCTCTTGCAGTAGGAAGCCATCAAGCCAGAAACCCCTTTCTCCAGAAGCACTTTCTTAAAGCACATAGGAGGAAGCAGATTGGTCTGAACACAAGGCCTGTCCATTCTGGAAAAGTCCTACAGAATTCAGTTGGAAGTGGTGATCTTCTTTTATTCCGGAGTGGGGTTTTTTCTCTTCCTTCTAAAGAATTGGGAGCGGCCATGATTGGAGAGGGACAATGCTCTAAGGTGGTACATGGAATTATTTTTCAGGTGCTTGGCTGGTGGGTCTTGTTCACATGTTCATGTTGCAGTTGAAATAAATTTTCCCCAGGTCAGACTGGCAAAGACCTGGGTGGGGAAGAAGGGAGAGTTCACCTTTTGCTGCAGCATGGGGTGTGGATTGCTTACTAGGACCATCTGTGTATATCTCACTTAATCAGTTCTCTGCCACTGCAGGAACCTTAGGCATTGATGCATCTTGGTCCTTCCTACTCTCTTCCTGTGGCACACAATAGATTAGTCACCTGAGTACTGTAATAATTCAGTCTAATCCAGGTGGCTGGGCTCAGTACATGGATAATTGGCCTATTATGTGCAGTAAATCAGACTAGATCTGGTGGTTCTTTATGGCCTTAAAATCAGAACTTTCCAATAGATTTTTAAACCACCCTGTAGAATTTATTAAAAAAAATAGTTTTCTCTGGAACGGTTAAATTAAGATAGAAAGATAATTTTGAATGACTAAACTTCTATACCATGTAACTTCTACAGATTCCTGTTACATTTCTATTGAAATCTATTGCTTTAATCTCTTTTAAATTCTAGCCTATAAGACTTTGCAATAAGGGCTGTTCTAGAGAGAGTAGTAAAGACCAATAAGGTTGAGAAGACTACACAGCCAAGGGGAAAAAGAAAGAAATAGGATGGTTGGAAAAGGGAGGATGAAAAGCTTTCTTTCTTAGACACTAGTGCCGTTGCCGCTGGCTTCAGTGGAAGGAGAGAGTGCTCAAAATCCTGCAGCATGGAGCAAATCCCCACGTAGCTATAACTAGCCTGTTGATTTTTCTGGAGATTAGTGGTGTTCTCAATATCTTTTTCCTCCCATGGACTCCAGTATAGTTTTATTTCAGCTTTCATTGCGTTCCATTTCATCTGCCCACTGTTTTTGAGGATCACCTTTCATTTACACTACCTAGCTGTCATGGTATAATTCCCCACTCTGAACCTTAGCGTCCAAAAGATGGGGTACCAGCATGAATTCCTCTAAGCTTAATTACCAGCTTAGAACCTGTAGCGCTGCCACCAACCAGGAATTCCAGTGCCTGGTACACTCTGGTCCCCACAAAACCTTGCCCGGGGACCCCCAAGACCCAGACCCTCTGGATCTTAGCACAAGGAAAGTAAACCCTTTTCCTCACCGTTGCCTCTCCCAGGCTTCCCCTCCCTGGGTTACCCTGGAAGATCACTGTGTGATTCAAACTCCTTGAATGACAAAACAGAGAGGACAATTCACCTTCCTCCCTCCTTCTCTTTCCCCCTCCCAGACTCTTCCTGAGAGAAAGTAATCCTGGCACAGAGAGAAATCAGCCTCTCTCTCCCTCTTCCCTCCTTTCTCCCCATCAGTTCCCTGGTGAATCCAGACCCAGTCCCCTGGGGTCTCACCAGAATAAAAAAACAATTAGTTTCTTAAACAAGAAAAGCTTTTAATTAAAGAAAGAAAAAACAGTAAAAATTATCTTTGTAAATTTAAAAAAAATGGAATAGGTACAGGGTCTTTCAGCTACAGACACTGGGAACACCCTCCCAGCCTAAGTATACAAGTACAAATTAAAATCTTTTCAGCTAAATACCAATTTGAACTCCTTTCAGCCAAATACACATTTGAACTTCTTCCAACCAAATACACATTTGCAAATAAAGAAAACAACCATAAGCCTAACTTGCTTTATCTACCTAGTACTCACTAGTCTGAACTTATAAGAGCCTGTATTGGAGAGATTGGAGAGAAACCTGGTTGCACGTCTGATCTCTCTGAGCCCCCAGAGTGAACAACAACCAAAACTAACAGCACAGCACAAAAAACTTCCCTCCCTCAAGATTTGAAAGTATCCTGTCCTCTGATTGGTCCTCTGGTGAGGTGACAGCCAGGCTTACTGAACTTGTTAACCCTTTACAGTCAGAGATATAAAGTACTTCTGTGCTATTAACTTTTCTTATCTGTTTATGACACTAGCTTTTAGCATCCCCAATCCAGTTCTCAAGTTGACTAGCTTCTCTTCCCCCTCCAGCTCCTTTTGTACAAGTTAATGGCATGAAAATAAAAGTTTGGCTCCTCTTTCCCCAAAAAAGGAGAATTTTTCCATATTTATGAGCCAGTGGTATCAGAGTCCTCCCTCTCCGAACTGTCAGGGAGATTACATCTGAGGTTTAAAAACAATCTTGCAGTGCCATTTTTTTAGTACCTTTTATCTGAGAGAACAATAACATTAACTATCGCTCAGTCATTCATGCAGAAATAGGGAACAACAGCAGCTCTTAAAATGAAAATAAAAAGGTAACCTACCTTGGAGTTAAGCAAGAACATGTTCTGGAGCAAAGCCCTTAAAGCTTCTGACATTTAGTGCAGTCCACAGAGAATTAGAGGAGTTTATGAAGCAACTGCCCTGTTGTCAGTAAAAGCTGTGTGCCTTATGCACACACATAAAAATAAGTTTAAAACTACTATGTGGTATTAGCATTTTAAAATATTCCCCTTACCAAAAAGAAGTTTGCTTATAGAACAAAGCTGATATATGATGGATAGCAAGTGGGAGGGTTTTTTAGAGGGTGTATTTTTAAGGTATTTTTTTTTTTAATTTGGAAAGTTTTTATTTTGGACAAGCCACTAATGTGACAGTTCTCAATGTTGTAAAAGAAATTCTCAGCATGACTTTCAAAATTCACTCTCCATTTCAGAGAATGAAGATAATTCATGATAGTTATATAGGCCCAATTCTCCTCTCACTAAAGTTAGTTTTACAGTGGTGAAACTCCATTTGACTTCAAAAGGAATTATTCTTGATTCTCAAGAAGGAATGAGAAGGTAAGTGACCTTGGCCTGAGACATTGCGGGCCCCAGCTAAAAAGAACAGGATGTGTTATCTGGGACAAATGATTTGACAGTAAGGATGTTGGACATCCTAAACAATGGAGGGAATTCTCACTGATTGTTGCTTATATGGAAACAAATTATAAAATCTATTTAATGAAAGAGTGAGCATCTGAAATTCCAGGCAAGAATTGCCATTTTATAGTCTATTCCATTCTACAACGAACATAGCAGAAATCAAATGGAGTGGGGGAGGGGGGAATGTGGTGGTACTCTCCCATACTCTGCCCTCTTGACACCGGCATGTTGGACTACTGCGGGGATGGGCAGATGTCACCATGGGCACAGCCTGAACATCTTGACATCATACAAGAGTTACTCAAACTCAAACTCAGATGCCAGGGACCATCCTGTGGTGTCACTCACTGGAGCCTCAGGTCCCACTCTATGGCTCCTGGATTGAAGGCTGGGGTCTTTCATTGAGGTGTTCAAGGGTTCTTAGCCGGAGGCTGAGATGCTGCACTGGCGTGCACTGAAGGTGTGCAAGGGTCTTGTCTGGAATTCTGCATTGAGGTATCTCACTGAGTGCTAGGGCACTAGTTGGTATCTGGAGCCCCGATTGCACTGATATGGACTCTCCTCCTTGGGAATCCTGCTACGTGTCCAGGCGCAGGCAAACAGCAGGGACACCTCAGCAGCTGTGAGTGCAGCTCCTCAAACTCACTGCTCTAGCAGTCACCCTGCAGGAAAAGCTCCTACAGCTCTTCTGCTATGGTGGCTCCATGTACAGAGATGGTCCCTCTGCTGGTGGCTGCCTGAGGTTGGGTTCTGTTTTTGTTTCAATCCCAGCCGTTCTTAGAGGCTGGTTTCTTTATTCACAAAGTTCCTAAAACACAAACAAATCTTCCACCCAGCATTAAGCTGGGCACAACTTGTCCTCCCTGATGTACTGTCTCAGCTTGGTCTTCTTCGTGAGCTGCAGCTCCACACACGGTCTTCCCAAGAGCTTTCTGCCAGGCCTCTAGCAGTCTCAGCTACACTGCTGGCCACAACCCCACTTTGCAGCTTCCTCCTGCTGTTTTTATTGGAATCACCTGATTCCTCTCAAGTGGGGCTAATCTTATAATTAAGCAAGCCACCCTGTCACGCTCACCGTAGTTGGTGTTATACTTAAAGCCCCAGATATTGCATGAGACTGTCAGCTTTCATTTAAAAAGTAGAAGTATGTTTCTACCCCCTTATGATTATGCAGAAGGGCTTGGAAAATGAAGTTAGTGCACTCTAAAAGCTCAGAAACCGGAAGGCAA
Source organism: Gopherus flavomarginatus (assembly GCF_025201925.1). Classification (NCBI taxonomy): domain Eukaryota; kingdom Metazoa; phylum Chordata; order Testudines; family Testudinidae; genus Gopherus; species Gopherus flavomarginatus. Next base: position 156,182,797 of record NC_066620.1, on the reverse strand, counting down.
ATAAAACAATTATTTTTAAATCATTCATGAGTTTGAAGCCACTCTTGTGATTTGAGTACAGGTACTGAATCATGACTTTTGAAAATTTGGGCTTAGCATCACTACTGTTGTCAAATCTCCTATTCATGAAACACCCAACCTATGCAAGTGAATGTGGATTTGCACAGAAACATGAAAATATTTGCAGTTTCAGTGCTCTCGTTTTATGAGAAAGTAAAGGTTTCAGGGGTATAAAGTAGCTCACAATGAAATACCAAACTTTCACAGAAAATATGATAACATATTTTCATTATTGTCTTCATACCATCTGAAATATTAAATTATTCCCATTCTGAAAAGGCACCTTTGCTCTGCTTTAATCAATATTTCCTATTCTCTGTACATTAAATCTTAATATATTATGCATTGGAAATGTGGGAAAACACTTTTTTAATGATTTGTGACCTTTACGTTTTTAATGGATGATAGAAACATAACAGTAGATGGGATCTGTCATGTGCTGTCCTGCTGACATGCTGTATGGTATCGCCTTTCTCTGGGGTACTTCCACCTGTTGCATTAATAGATGATCAATTTTAAGGTTTTGTATAGTGCCCATCACTGTAAAACTAAGGACCCAAAGCACTCCTACTGAAGTATGTGGAAAGATTCCATTTGACTACAAAGGGAGCTGGATCAGACTCCAAGATATTATTTAAGATAAAAGTTCAACCAGCATATTTTCCACATCAGCCAAAACATTAGCCAAATCCAATAGCTGGCTAACCTGGGTAGAGATGTGTGCAGTTGTACAGAATGAGAGTCGCACACAGTTCTTACATCTCTGTCACAGATCCACAGGGTGTGCTCTGCCTCTGACCTTTAAACAGTCTTTATGGGAATGTGTTCCTTTGATCTCTCTCGTCTCAGCCTTAGCAAAATAGCTATGTTACTAATGCTGGAGCCAAGCAGTTGCCTCTTCAAGACTATAAACCTGACTATTGTGTCTGGAGCCTTTGTTGGGATGTTCCTTATCTAGGTTGATGTTTTATCTTTATTCCTTTGTTCCTCTAACAGTCCCATTTGATCTAACTCCATAGCAAGCAACCCATCATAAACAAACACAGAGGCATGCAGCTTACTCAGAAACATATTAGATAGCTCCCAGTGCACCACAACATCACTTTGAAAATGTCTCCCTGACTGACTGCTGGTAATAAAAAGGCAGGCAGAGCCAACTGTTGAATAAGAAGGCATGTGCAACCCTTACAGCGCATAGTAGGTTCACAGACTATGGGTACATCTACACTATGGGATTATTCTGATTTTCCATAAACCAGTTTTGTAAAACAGATTGTATAAAGTCGAGTGCACGCATCCAAACTAAGCACATTAATGCAGCGGTGTGCGTCCATGTACCAAGGCTAGCTTCGATTTCTGGAGTGTTGCACTGTGGGTAGCTATCCTGTAGCTATCCCATAGTTCCCGCAGTCTCCCCCGCCCATTGGAATTCTGGGTTGAGATCCCAATGCAAAAACAGTGTTGCGGGTGATTTTGGGTAAATGTCGTCACTCAATCCTTCCTCCGTGAAAGCAACGGCAGACACTCATTCGTGCCCTTTTCCTCGGATTGCCCTGGCAGACGCCATAGCATGGCATCCATGGAGCCCATTTTGCCTTTTGTCACTGTCAACGTATGTGTACTGGATGCTGCTTACAGACGCGATACTGCAGTGCTACAGAGCAGCGTTCATTTGCCTTTGCAAGGTAGCAGAGATAGTTACCAGCCCTATTGCACCGTCTGCCATGCCATTGTAAATTGGCGATGAGATGACGGTTATCAGTCGTTCTATACCGTCTGCTGCTGTCATAGGTGCTCCTGGCTGGCCTCGTTGAGGTCGGCCGGGGGCGCATGGACAAAAATGGGAATGACTCCCCAGGTCATTCCCTTCTTTGTTTTGTCTAAAAATAGTCAGTCCTGCCTAGAATATGGGGCAAGTGTACTAGAGAACCAGACAGCACAGCCGCTCCGTGTCAGAGCACCAGAGATACCGCAGAAATGATGAGCTGCATGCCATTCTAGGGGGTGCCCCTGCAACAACCCCACCCACTGCTTCCTTCCTCCCCCAACCCTCCTGGGCTACCGTTGCAGTGTCCCCCCATTTGTGTGATGAAGTAATAAAGAATTCAGGAGTAGGAAACACTGACTTTTTAATGAGATAAAATGAGGGGGAGAAAGCCTTCAGCTGCTATGATAATCCAGGCAGGACATTAAAGGGTGGCAAGGGAGAGGAGCCCAGCCTCCCGCTGCTATGATAGTCCAGGCAGTACAGAATCTTTTCTTTAGACATGAAAGGAGGGGGCTGATAGAGCTCAGCTTCCAGTTGCTATGATGAAGACGGTTACCAGCCATTCTGTACCATCTGCTGGGGATGACCGGGAGTCATTCCCATTTTTACCCAGGTGCCCCAGGCCGACCTCACCGACGCCAGCCAGGAGCATTCATGGGCTGATGATGATGATAGATAGCAGTCATATTGTACCGTCTGCCATCTGGGAAGGGGATGCTGGTGTTCAGCGCTGCAGCACCCCGTCTACCAGCAGCATGCAGTAGACATAGGGTGACACTGAAAAAAGGCGAGAAACGTTTTTTTCCCTTCTCTTTCTGGTGCGGGGAAGGGTGTAAATTGACGACATATAGCCTGAAACACCGGGAAAATGTTTTTGACTTCAGGCATTGGGAGCTCAGCCAAGAATGCAAATGCTTTCCGGAGACTGCTGGGACAGTGGGATAGTTGGAGTCTTCAGTACCCCCTCCCTCCATGAGCGTCCATTTGATTCTTTGGCTTTCCGTTACGCTTGTCACAGCACTGTGGTGTGGCCTCTGTCTATCATAGCCTGGAGATTTTTTCAAATGCTTTCTCATTTCATCTTCTATAACGGAGCTCTGATAGAACAGATTTGTCTCCCCATACAGCGATCAGATCCAGTATCTCCCGTACGGTCCATGCTGGAGCTCTTTTTGGATTTGGGACTGCATCGCCACCCGTGCTGATCAGAGCTCCATGCTGGGCAAACAGAAAATGAAATTCAAAAGTTCGCGGGGCTTTTCCTGTCTACTTGGCCAGTGCATCCGAGTTCAGATCGCTTTCCAGAGCGATCACAATGGTGCACTGTGGGATACCGCCTCAAGGCCAATACTGTCGATTTGTGGCCACACTAACCCTAATCCGACATGGCAATACCGATTTCAGCACTACTCCTCTCGACGGGGAGAAGTACAGAAATCGGTTTAAAGAGTCCTTTATATCGATATAAAGGGCCTCGTTGTGTGGACGAGTGCAGGGTTAAATCGGTTTAACGCTGCTAAATTCGGTTTAAACACGTAGTGTGACCGGGCCTATCTCTGCAGCTTGGCTGTTTGGGTATGGAAGTGAATCAAAACTTAAATCAAGGCTTAAATCAACCTCCAAGGCACGTTCAAAGTCCCCCACCATGAATGAAAGATATGCTACCTTATCTATTCAAGGAAGGGTGGCACAGTGTTTGGGATACAGTCACAAAGCTCAGCCACCAGGTGTGCCATGGCTTCATCAGGGTTACTGTTCCTGACAGCTTGTACGTGGAATATTGGTGTAAAGAGCTTCTAGGTCCATGGTGGCCAGGATGGTGTTTTCAGGAAGATCACCAATGCATTGTAGTTTCCTCAGGAAGTCAATGGTGTCTCGAAGATAGCTAGGAGTGTTAGTAGCATATGGTCTGAGGAGAGAGTCCAAATAGCCATATAAGCCTGCTGTTAGAGTGCCAATGCCTGAGATCATGGGGCATCCAGGATTTCCAGGTTTATGGACCTTGGGTAGCAGATAGAATACCCGTGATCGTGGCTCTAGCGGTGTGTCTGTATAGATTTGTTCCCTTGCTGTAGCAGGGAGTTTCTTGAGCAGATGGTGTAGTTTCTCTTAGTACTCCTCAGTGAGATCTTCAGTATCATTCTTGCCTAACTATGTAGTCAAGACACTCTAGTTAATGTTGTGTACTGGCTGACTCTTAAAGGGAAATAATGTTGATGGAAGGCTATATTTAAAAAGATGAATCAATTATGTAGATTCTGGCAATCGAATAAAGGTTATTGATCTTTTGAAGTGTTGCCAAATATTAATATCTCACTAAGGTTTAAGTGCAGAAGAGATACTGGATTTTGTCACACAAAGTACTATAAAGTCCTTCTAAAAACTCCCAAAACTCTTATTAGTAGAGTACTCTGCAGACCTCTTCTAGCTGATGAGCTGTCTAGGACAGAATGTATTACAGTCCCAATAACCCCTGTGAACTTTATTTGAACCATTTCCCTACAATAGCACTGGAAGTAAGGCCTCACCACCTTCTGGGGAAAGGAACTCCCCTGATTGAGAGGAGACACCTTCTAACTTCCTCCTGTGACTGGAGTGGTAAAAGCACACTCTTCTCCCAATGTTCTTTCCCCCTCATCCCCAGGCTATAGTCTGCCTTTAGATTAATAACTTGAATCAGGAGGAGGTATAAGTTCTTTTACATAAGCTCTTCCTTTTCTCCTTTGTGCCAAGATGCTTTGCAGCTCTAGGGCTTCTAAGGATATTTTTATAAAGCCTTATGCGACATGCCCAGCTTTTGGCTGAAAAAGTATGATTTGCTGAGTGTTAGTATGCCATCACTTATAGGTGTGCTAGATGACTGACAGGTAAAAGATGCAGTCTCTAGCTAATGTTAGAAATAACCCAGAAGACAACAGATAGGAAACGTATGGCTAGTGGAATTGAAGATAAGGATTATGCAGTAAGCATACATGGTTGCATCATTTGACTAAACACATTTCTTTGAAGTTCCAGGTAACTTTACTTTTATGTTATGGTAAGAATCAAGAGTGATTGTAGCTGGTTCCTCTGCATTTTGTCAGCCTGTACAAGGTTGCACATATAACATGATAGAGCCCAGGCTAAGTACCAGTAAGAACTCATTTTCTGAGGTTCCCTGGTAGTACACTTTATACATATAGATAGCATAGGGTACTTAGGGAACTACCTGAAGCATCGCAGAACCATTAGTGCAGGCGTTCCCAAACTGAGGATCGTGACCCCTCAGCGGATCATAAGGTGGTTACCACTAGGCACAGGGCTGATAGCCCCAACCCATTAAATTAAAATTAATTTAAATTAAATTAACCCCCCCTCCCATTTTTAATTTATAAGGGAGTGTCACACTCAAAGTCTTGCTGTGTGAAAGGGATCGCCAATACAAAAAGTTTGAGAATCACTAATGCAGTGGTTATCTTTGAGAACTTATGGAGAATGGGTGAGATCCCAGAGGACTGAAACAGGGTCAACATAGTACTGATCTTTAAACAGGGAGAACAAAGAGGACCCAGGGTATTATAGACCAATCAACCTAATTTCGAGACCAGGCAAGCTACTGGAACAAATTATTAAACAATCAATTTGTAAGTACTTACAGGATAATAGGATTATAAGTAATAGAAAACATACATTTGTCAAGACCAAATCATGCCAAACAATCTAATTTCCTTCTTTGACAGGGTGATTAGCCTAGTGGATGGCAGGGAGTGGAATCTGTAGACGTGATAAATTTTCACACAGTCTCATATGATGTTCTAATAAGCAGCCAAGGGAAATGTACTCTACATAAAATTACTATAAGGTGGGTGCAAAACTGGTTGAAAGATTGTACTCAGAGTAGGTATCAATGGTTTGCTGTCAAACTGGGGAAGGGGGACATATTTAGTGAGGTCCAACAGGGGTCAGTTACAGATCTGGAGCTAGTCAATATTTTAATTAGTGACTTGGAATGGAGCAAAGAATCTGCTTATGAAATATGCAGATAACTCTACCAAGCTGGGAGAGGTTGCAAGCATTTTGGAGGATAGGATTAGAATTCAAAATGACCTTGGCAAATAGAAGAATTGATCTGAATTCAACAAGATGAAATTCAGTAAAAACAAGTTCAAAGTGATACATTTAGGAAGGAAAAATCAAATATTTAACTACAAATTGGGGAATGACTAGCTAGACAGTAACACTCCTGAAAAGGATCTATAGGCTAAATTGGATTACAGATTGAATACGAGTCAACAACATGATGCGGTTCAAAACTGGGGTGTATTGACAGAAGTGTCATACATAAGATGTTGGAGTACTGTGTCTATTTTGGAGAGATGTGGACAAATTAAAGAGACCAGAGAAGAGCAACAAAGAATGATAAACGTTTAGAAAACTTAACCTATAAGGAAAACATCAAAAAACTGGGCATGTTTAGTCTTGAGAAAGAAGATTGAGGGGTCTTCCAATATATTCAGGGGTATTATAATGAGGATGGTGATCAATTGTTCTCCATGTCCACTAAAGGTAAGGACAAGAAGTAATAGACTTAATCTGAAACCAGGGAGACTTAGGTTAGATATTAGGAAGAACTTTCTAATTAGAAGGATAGCTAAACTCTGGAGTAGGTTTCCAAAGGAGTCCCTGTCATTGGAGTTTTTTAAGGAAAGGTTAGACAAACCCTGTCAGGGATGGTCTCGGTATACTTTTTCCTGTCTCAGTGGTAGGGGCTGGACTAGATGACTTCTTGGAGTCCCTTCCAGCCCTGATTTCTATGATTCAGGGATGGAGTTAGTTGTTGATGGAGAGTGGTGTAGATACCTGTATCTTCTGGATTATATTAATATTTTTATTACTATAACATCATTCATGTGCATAGCTCTTTGCACAAATATACATAATTAAAACAAGTCCTGCCCCAAAGAATGTTACTGAGCATAGTTGTTACTATGAGTAATTCACAGGTTTCAAAACGTCAGTGCTTCAGTAGTGCTTGGGTACTAACACTTCCTCAGTTCCAAGGGGAAAAAAAAAACAAATTACATAACCAAAGCATGGAAACTGCAAATACAAAAAACTTGTTTACTGATAGTTATTTCTGGTATCACACTAATACAGACTTTTTTCAAAATTTGAACTTTAAAATTATGTAAACACATTGGAAATTAATATTTGATGGGATCACAACAAATCAGTTACAATATAAGCTCCTGATATAGGCATTTATAAATACCCAGGGCATTGAAAACGGGTGCCATGATACTCAATATATTAAACCGTAGACAACATTTTACCTGAAACATTAGTTAATTTTTATCAATAAATTGCATTTCCCTCTTCAGTGCATGCATCTTGTTACACTGGATAAAGATTTATTTTAATAATCCTTCCTAAATAATTCCAAATTTTCCTTAGAAAATCCATAGACAATTCATGCACCAATATGGATGGTGCAACTGTGTCCTAAAAGCTGTTTCTAAACATACAAGGCCTACCTATGTACATACTGCTGCTCTGATGCGTCTCTGGCAGCTTCTAAAATGTATTACACAGTGAGCACCGCTAGATGGTTCACAAACTGCTTAAAAGGGATATCACCCTACTCCTATACACTACAGTGATAAATATAAATTCTGTGCCAAATCCTTGGCCCAGCATCCAAATGAGTAGCTGGACCGGGTCAAAGAGAAAGATGGGGTGGAATGTGAGGGAATGCCCTTTGGAGCTACGGAGTAGTTCCAAAGGTGTTCTATAGATGTTACCTCAGCCCAGTGGCTGGAGTAGCACTCCTTCATCTCACAGGGGAACATCCATGCTGGGGTGAGGAGAGCAGGATTTGTGAAGCAGAGGTTCCTCTCACCACCTCCTTGGGCAGATTGCATCTTCCTTGCACCCTCGCACCATGGTGCTGTGCAGAAAGCCCATGTGGAGTGAATCAAATGAAGATCTTCATTGTGAAGGGAGTGTACCTCCCTTTACCACCATGTTCTATGCCCATTTTTACAGCAGAGTGACATTGGTTCTCTTCCCAAGGCCCTTCAGAACTATGGAGATGGGAATGTTTTGCTCTTTAATTCTAGGAATAAAATAATTGAAGAAAGGAGGTGGGTTTAGAATAAACTAAGGGGCAATCCAGCTGTTCCTATCCTGTGACATTACTCTCATTTTTATCCCCTTTTTATCATTACCAAGAGAGAAGAAGTCTGCCCCCCTCTTCTCTCTTGACTTCAGTGCAACTGCATACATCATTGATAGAGCAGGAAACCCCTCATCCCTTTCTCCCTGCCTAAGGATATGTACAAAAGATTTATCTAGTATAACACATTTAAGCAGATCAATATGGACTATTAGCTATTTTAATTAAAGGCAGGAAACAGATAGCTTTCAAGTTACAATTTGAACAACTTCACTTCTCTCTCCAGACTCATTCTGTCAGAAGAATAGTACTTTTGAAATAAGAACCATTCGAAAACTCATTGGCTTCCATTATTAACAAAGGAATGAGCCAGTAAAATGCAAATCAATACCACTATGTCTTCAGTAGGTAGAGTAGCTAATTTCAATTAATTTGCTTACATTAGATACTGTATCATGTTTGTTTCTTATTAGAGTGGTATTGATTTTTCTATCACACAATGTTTCAATTACTTAGCATGCTGAACATAGCAACCTTATAACACTGGCTTTAGGCAATTAAACAGACAATTCAGAGAAAGGTATGCTTACAGCATGTCTATTTTTATGAAGTTATTGATGAGGTCCATATATTTTAGGCTGCACAGACCCTGAAGCAGACACAATAGAATTATTGAGCACTGTTTAAGAATTCCAAACTCAGTAATGTTACAAGCTGATGTTTGACTAATTTAGGTAAGTCAGATGTCTCTTAATCCTTTCATTGAGTCACATGTGCTTTAAAGAGGTAGCTTATTTTGCATTTTAGAAAGTCAGAAGTTGTCTAGTCCTGTTCTCCTGAAAACTCTTAAGCATGCCAACAAAGATATTTGTCACCAGCCACCAGTGTGTCCAAATTTTCCAAAGAAATATAGGTTTTAAAACTATCACTTCATTAAAATGTTCAAAGGGTTGGCAGAATTCATTGTGCTGTTCCCATATTCTCAGAAGGCTTTTTAATGTAAATCTAAAAGGTTTGTAAGCATGCATAGGCATCACATGCTCTTTCCAAAAAAAAGTGTTTTGAGTTAGAATTATTCAGCAGTAACTGCCTGTCTCTGCTTAAACAATCACTTTCTTATATACTGTGTAAATTCCATTAGCACAGTTTTGACATCACTCCTACCCATGTGATGTAGAATTAGCTATGCCTCTTGCACTCTGCTAATTTATCATTAATCAATTATTTAACTAAAAAAAGACCATGTGCTATACATTGTCAATAAAGGAAGAGAAACCACAATTGATCATTATTTAAATCTGGTACTGTTGCCAAATTCTTGCTGTAATTGCAGGAAATACTAAGGATAACACTTTTAAAGTGCCTAAATCACTTTGGCTCCTAAATCACTTTAAAAATGGGAATAATGATACTTAGGCTTCTAAATGCCTTTTGAAAATGTTACCCTTGGTGGTTGAGGTATGTTTGCCCACACACGCCTCACTTTTATGAGCTTTATAGTATCACTAAAATAATTTGGGTTGGCCTTCACATATTTGTTGCCAAGCCTCCAAAACATTTTAGTCAACTAACCTCCCACCCCCAGCCAAAACATAAATAAGGCCATTATCCTGCAATAAGTTCTCTGCGAGCTGAACTCATTGGAGGTTCAGGACCAAAGGCTCCAGTTCAGAAAAGCTCTTAAACACTTGCTGGAGCTCCAGAGAAGTGGGGCATCAGCACATGTTTAAAGTTAAGCATGTGCTTAAGTGAAGTGCTTCCTGAACTGGGGTCAAAGGGCCAGATTTTTAAAGGTATTTAAGCATCTAGCGGGACTTTCAAAACCAGCTCACTCCCAATGGACATTAGGGGGCTAGGTGTTTTTGAAAATCCCCCTATGCACCTATGTGCATCGTTAGGTGCCTCAATACCTTTATAACTTTGGACCAGATGTACCAGCTCTACCCTTGCATGAATGAACAACCCAGTCTTAGTTTCTATCAACTAAAAAGGCAGCCGTGTAGCTCTAAAGTGTGCCCTGCAACTCTCTGACTGGTATTTAAAGCCCTGAAGAAGCATGGGCAGCTCACATAAAGTAATCTTGGGCTAAAAGATCTAGACCACTTTTCCCATCGTTGATTTCTGGAATCAGGAAATCCACTATCCCTTTAGAAGCTTTTTTTCTGAATGATCACACAGATAGGAAATAGAGGTGTGGATGCCTTCCTCGGTGGCTAAAGATATACAAATATTTAAAATATTGCTTTCATGTTCTAAAAAGTACTTATTTAACTGCTAAGCACTTAAGCAATAACCAAAATAATAATTCAAATACATTTCCCACAAAATACAGCTGTCTTCCCTCATTAATGCCGAGAATTACAGAGAACTGAAGTAGCAATTTATAGCCTTTTTACCCTAGGCATATCAGATCTTTGTGCAAGAACACTTTCAACTATGTGCTTGGGTGCCTCTGGAAGGCTGTGTCTTTACTCTGAGCTGGGAAGTGCTGTAGCAAGAACAGCTCCTCTTCACTCTCTGTTTAGAACAGATGCAGTAAGATTGGGCCAGCTCTTCTTTATTCTTTGATAGAAGAAATTGAAGGAGGACTTGGAACTGGACTGAGTACTCTTTTCTCTCCTTCTCTGATTTGGCTTAACAGGGATTTTGAAAAGAAGTTGCTACAAGTCAACAGGTATGGGGAAATATGACAGTCCTTTGGGAATGCTGCAAAATGATCTGACAGATAATCCATGACAGTTGGATTCTGGAAGTAGCCCAGTGGAACCCACTTTGGAATCTTTTACACCCAAAACACTTCTAGTGGTGCTACCAAGTAAATTAGAGAAAAAAGAATCTGAACTATGGAATTGGTTCATTACTAGATGGAAATAGAGAATTAATAATAATGGAGAAAAGGCAGAAATGGTCAATGAATATTTCTGTTCTCTATTTGGGGGAAAAACAGATGATGTAGTCACATCATACGAGAACACCTTTTCCATTCCACTAGTATTAAGGATGTTAAACAGTACCTAGAAAAGTTAGACCTTTTAAAATCAGCATGTCTGGATAACTGATATCCAAGAGTTTTAAAGGACCTGGCTGATGAAATCTCTGGATTGTTAATGTAATTTTCAAAAAGTCTTGGAACACTGGGTAAGTTCCAGAAGATTGGAAGAAAGCTAATGTTTCAATAGTTAAAAAAAAAATTAAATAGGCCAATAATTACTTGGGTCATCCTATCAGTCTGACATTGATTCCGGGGAAGATAATGGAGCAGCTGGTAGAGGAATTGATTAATAAATAATTAAAGGAGACTAATATAATTAAAGCCAATGAACATAGGTTTATGGATTAATAAAGGTAATAGTGTTGATGCAATATAGGTTTCTGTAAAGTATTTAGCTTGATGCCACATGACATTTTGATTAAAAAACTAGAACATGAGATAAAATTAACATGGCACACATTAAATGGATTAAAAGCTGGCTAATCGATAAGTCTCAATGTAATTATAAACAGGGAACCATTATCAAATGGGTGGATTTCAAGTGGAGTCCCACACGGATCAGTCTTGGGCCACACAGTATTTAACCTTTTTTTATAAAAGACCAAGGAGAAAACAAAAATCATCACTGAGAAAGTTCACAGATGATACACAAATTGGGCGAGTGGTAAATAATGAAGAGGACAGGTCACAGAGTGATCTGGATCACTTGGTAAGGTGGGTGCAAGTAACCCATGTGTTTAATACACGTAAATGGAAATGTATACCCTTAGTGACAAAGAATATAGGCCATACTTACACAATGGGGATTGTATTGTGGGGAGCAGTGACTATGAAAAAGTTTTGGGGATCATGGTGTACAATCAGCTGCACATGAGTTCCAGTGTCATGCTGTGGCCAAAAGGGCTAATGTGATCCTGGGATGAACAGGGAGGTTATTTTAACTCTGCATTTGGCACTGGTGCAATTGCTGCTGGAATACTGAGTCCAGTTTTGGTGTCCACAAGTCAAGAGGGACATTGATAAATTGGATTAAGATAAAAACAGGGTTCAGAGAGGAGCCACAAGAATGATTGTTTTATAGTGGTAGACTAAAAACTCAATCTATTAAGTTTAGTAAAAAGAAGGTTAAGAGGTGACTAGACTGCAGTCTATAAATGCTTATGGGAAACAAATATTTGATAACGGAGCTCTTCGATTTAGCAGTGAATGGAATAACATGATCCAATGGCTGTAAATTGGAACTAGACAAATTTGGACTCAAATAAGGTATACATTTTTAAGTGAGAGTAATTAACCATTGGAAGAACTTACCAAGGGTTGTGGTGGATGCTCCATCACTGGCAACTTTTAAACTAAGGTTGGAATTATTTTGGGGAAGTTCTATGATCTGTGCCATGCAAGAGAGCAGACTAAATAATCACAGTGCTCCCTGCTGGTCTTGGAATCTCTGAATCTCTTTGAATCTACCATGGTTTCATTTGTAGTTTAACTATACTCCCAGACTAATTCCAGTTTGGTAACATCAGTTTGACTTTTTTGATAAAATTCCCTAATATAGACACTGCCTTATAATGGGGTGAAACTTCACTGTGACCCAAAACCTCACCCTTCTCACCCTTTCACCTCTGGAGGATCCTGCCTACAGCAGAACTGCTGTAGTCCCACTGCACAGGAGCCCAGCAGAGATGGTAAATCTGTCCTTAAATGAATTTTCATATCTTCTTTGCAATCTATCTTAAAGCAGTAATCACTCTGTAATCTTTCAGCATTAACTTTCTGTGGTGTTTTTTCAGTATTGGCTCTTGCGTGATCTCCATATGCAAAGCGTGTCTCAGTGAGAGAGAGTGCTACAGATCATGACTCAGAGATGCAGCAGAACAATTGTGGATAAATATTTTTTTAAAAAATCATTGGAGCAGGGGGACTGGAACCTGGTTCTCCTACTACCTAGATGAGCGCACAAACTGCCAGGCTACAGAGTCTTTCTCTTGTCTAATGATTCTTACATTATTTATTCACAATGGTACAGCTTCAACAGGTGAGACTGTGAGTGCCCGACGTGGGAATGTTTAATAGCTGAGGGATTAGAGTACTCACCTTAGAGGTGGCCAGTCATTGTTTAAATCCTGTCCCCACCTCAGGTAGAATGGGGGACTTGAATCAGGGTCTCCGACATCTCATCTGAGTACCCTAACTACTGGGCTAAAAGTTATGAAGGAGGTTATCCTCTTCCTTGTCAGAAAAATAGCATAGGGGCCTAACCTTTGAGAGAGGGTTTGCAGTTGAGAATCCCAAGTAAGAAGAGGTACTTACTTGCAGCCCAGACTTAGATGTCTATATCTGAAAGAGGGACAGGATTTAGCACTCAGCCCTTGGCATGTCCCATTGGCTAGCTTAGGCGGGGATCCACCTCGCATGCTGGCTTTTGTGAATCCCATTCTAAGACACCAATGTCCCTCCATTCATTGTATAGGGAAGTCTAGGCTTTGTGGATCCCAGTGATTTTCTAGATGCCTAAAAGTTAGGCATGGTGATGCTCTGTCACCGGGCCTAAATTCCTTTGTCACTCTTAGTACTTCCATAATTTCTTTCATCCCTACTGTGGATCTGAAAGTTGCTTACAAAGGAAGGATCATTGTTTCCCATTTTACAAATGAGGAAACTGAGGCACAGCGAAGTTAAGTGAATTGCTCCTGGTCACATGGCTAGTCATTGGCAGAGCCAGGGATTAGAACCACAGATTCTGAGTCCCACTCTTTAGTTCTGTAAGCCAAGCAATACTGCCAAAAATGAGATGAATGAAGCATTTTCTGCTAAGAAATGAAATGTTGCAGTTTCTCTCTCTTTATGAACTCTCTCTGGTGATATGGGGAAGAGGATGTTAGAATGTACAAAGCATCAGAGCTTACTGCTCATTCAATCAATTAATCTTGGGACCACTTCACTTAAGGACCTTTGGAGCAATTTTCAAAGAAATGGGGATGAAAATAATTGAAGCTTACATCTTCACAGTCCACCTCACAGAAGAATTTGAACAGCTTTAGAGCAATTTACCAACCTGTTTATTTATAGCCTATTTCTTCCATCTAATGGACAGTAAAACTACTCCTTAAAAATTGCATTAACTTTTATAATTACTATTTATTGGTTATCCTGGATCCATTCCTCCTAGGCTGTGCCATCTCTTGAGTAATTCATCTTCAAAATGCCTCATTTTGGATTATGTATTACTCTAATCCATCATCAGGAGCTGAATTACTGCAATGCATCATCAAGGAGTTGCTACTCTATTACTCATTAATGTAACCAGCTGACAAAAGCATGTTGGAAACTCTTCTGTTTTATAGCTAGTGTTTGGGTTTAGTATTTAAGGCAGCATAGCAGTTTTTAAAAGGCTTTAACCAAGAAAGAATCCTATGGAAAGCAATGGATTGTTCTGTTGACTTTGAGTTTGCATAAGTACAGTGTGCAACATTGTCATAACAAGGTTACTTAATTAAGCACAACATTTCCACCTTTACTTTGAATTTCTTTACTCTTCTTGGTTGGTGCCAAACCTTAGGGTTGTTTGTATAATGTCTAGCATAATGAGGGCTCCACTGGGTCCCCCCATGCAGGATTTCACTGCATAACTCTCTGCTTCCTTAATTCATCTCTGTGAGCCGTCATGGCTGAAGATGGCTGCTCTGGTATTTCAAGGCAACCTTTTTGAAGGCACAAATTTTTGAATGAACAAATTTTCAACCTAGAAGTGGATTTTTTTCAAGATAATCTGAGCACTTGAAACTCCATCAAAAGCAAAATTTCAAGGACCCAAAGACTCAAATAAATTAGTGTAAACCTGTATCCAGTATTTTGCAACACAATCCCTCCAGATTTTGCAGATGTTTGTAAGGAGTTGTGTCAAATATTCGAATGTAACACCAAATTGTTTCAGAAGAGAAACTGTGGGGTTATTGTAATTCCTTTTACTTTTTTCACATTTTTTATTGCTTTTCAACACCTCGTTGCAACAGTATCTGCACAGAATAAAGGACACATACTGAAGGCATCAAGCCTACAATAAACATTGCAGGCTCCTGCACATTGTTCATTGAAACACTAAGGCTTAAAAAGCATCCTTCATTAAAATGAGCATGATCTTCAGTGCTGAATATCTTTTAACTATTTTCTTTTTTATTTTTAAATCATTAGTTATATATCACTCTTACCCCAGTTCAGAAAATGCTTAACTCTGAGCACATTTTATTGACTGGAATGGATTCAGGCATAAAGTTACACATGTTTAATTACCTTGCTGAATTGGGGTCTATGAAAGTTAATTTATTTGTAGGCTGTATTTCTGTGCTACCGTTCATAAACTGAAATGTTAGGATTTAACATTAAGAGTGTGATTGTGGAGTTGCTAGTGGTGGCTAATTTGTTACTTTCCAGGAACTAGTTTCCTGCCTTGGGGTCCAATTCTGGATACCGTTTGTTTGTTTCATATCTGATCTGTTTTGTGTATATTTCTTTCTAGACACTAGGACTAACTGTTTTCTTCTAGGATAATCACTTGCCAGATTTTTGTTGTTTGAAATACTTGTCTCTTTTGAAGTGTATAGGTGTAGAAGTGCCTAAAAATGCATATTATCAAGTTTCTTCATTAATAATAGAATACTCTCTAGCCTGGAATGAACTTTTATGGTCTGTTTATAAACCTCTGAAAACAATTGCTGTAGACACAACCTTAACTAAAGGAGTGTGTTTGCTCTGCTATAACATGAGCTCCAAAATTACTATATGCTGCAGTGAAGAGACTACTGAGGAGAGAATTTTTCTCTTGCTGATCTATTGTGAACTGGGACATGAGTCTTTGATATAAATGCAGCTTCATTCCTCTGACTTTGTATTCAGAAATCAAATATGCTCATTACAGTCTGTAGTTTTTGCAAATATAGTAAAAGAGAAAGAAGGCGATAGACTTCAGCAATCATCATATTGTACTCTATTGTGTCTTTGGCACTTTGTACGTTTTTAGGAGTACTTGAAATTCTGGCTGAGTTGCCTTTATCCCCAGGACTCTTTGTAGGACATTATGGTTGTAATTTAGTGAGACTGTCCTCCAGCACAACTTTTTTAAAAAGAATGAATGAAAATAGGTGTTTGAGAATTTTAAAATAGGTCTGTCCATCATAATATTCTCTTGAACTTGCAGCATTTGCCTGTGGTTTGAATTAATCACATATATAGAAGGCAACTCTGCTAGCACTTAGTCCACTGGTATATTATTCTTTCATTTATTGTTAGAGCTACAACTCTTAGAGAAATACAACTCTAAGCAGTTCCATGTTCCAGTTGTATAAAAGGCCTTTTTCTATTAACTTCTGTCATTTTCCTCCCCATCCTCTTCAAAGCATCAGTAAAAATAAGATTAATGATTAAATTCAAATTTAAATGGTATCAACAGAATGCATATTAAGTTCCACTGAGAAATGTGAATTAATTTTGCTCGTGGGGAAAATGCCTAAATAACTTGTAGCAAATTCTTAAACCTTCCTGTCCTTTGTGGTATAGCTTCTATAATGCATGGAGTGCATTAAGGTGTCCATATAGGTATAAATTCACTATATGGTAAGTGATTAATCCTTCTATTTGTTTGTGGTATGGTGTTCTATTGAGTGTGCTGTATAAATATTAATGGTCCAGGAAAAATTCCTAATGGAAACATAAAATTTCCAGTTTTGTTTTTTATTGTTTAGCTAAAGTAGGCACCTGTGTCCTCTTAATGTCAGGAAAGAATTAAGGTAGTAAAAATAGGCAACTGTAATAAATACTTATATATTGGGGCCAATATTGATCCATTGAAGTCAGGGAGAGCTTTGGCACTGACTTCAGTGGGAGTACTGTGAGGCCTACTGAGTTGCCTGGTAAATGCTGTAAAGTTAAATGCCATTTCAAAAGGGAACAGATTATAAATATGTGGACATTAAGCTGTTTTTTAATTAGCTTTATCCTTAATACTAGACACAAGCAATACTCAATAAACAGTGCTATAAAACATGTTCATAATAAAAGAGATGCCTACTGTTAAATGCTGGTTTTTTACTTCTTTGAAGTGAGCTTGTAACCATTATTCTATATGAACTTAAAGGAAAATTCCATTGTGTGTTAGACATTCCAGAAATGTCTCATTTTAAAAAAAATAAACATATGCACATTATCAAAGTTTCTGTGAAGTTAAAAAGTAGTATATATACACACACTAATTGCTTTTATAGTTCTTGGAGGGGTATGTGTGTGTATGCATACACATATACTTCTCTGAAAAAAATCCTAGATTCCTCCAGGAAACATCACTTCATTAAGATTCTGTACTGAACTGATGCAAAAGGACCTCTTAAATACCTTAATGAAGTCAGAAATTGATTAAACAAGTTAATGCACTAAGGGCCATAAATGTCTGATTTGCCTTATTTCAGATAAATCAGATGCAGAAAAACTGCAAAATCTGATTGCTGCAGAACTGACACAATTTAAACAAATACACTCTTAAAGTTTTAGCTAGATAAATTGCAGGTGCCATATGTTACCAGTTTAAGGTTGGTTGCACCTATCCGGAGGGGCGAGGAAAATGTTCAAAATGGAAGACCGTTCTGGGATAAGGTTGTTCTTCCAACTGACTTTCTATTGAAAGTTTGGTAGGACTTTTATAGTGATTTTTTTTTTCTTTCATAGCTTCATTATTCTCTTTTTTTGAGAAAACCCAGAGGGCAGCAGTGGATTGTTGGTTTGTTTTTGTTTGGTTTGGGTTTTTTTGGCTGACCTGAGGATAATTTCTTCCAGGGTAGCACAGATGTCTCTATTTTTTATTTTTTTTTTTCCCTTCCTGTTCAGTCCATGTACGGAGCCACTAGGAAGGTAAATGAGGAGACACAGGCTGCAAAGCATTTAGTATGCTGACAATACCCAGTTCTGTCTCTCTCATGGCTGGTCTGGCTGGAGTTGTGGAATATATAATCCAGTGTCAGTATGAACTGGTTCTAGGGTGAGGGCTAACTGCTGTGATTTAAGATGAACAAGACATCAGTCAGAAGTTCCACATTCTCTATCATCTAGCAGCAGCAGGACAGGTTGAGGGAATGAATAGAACCAGGAAATTCAAACTAAGAAAAGGGATGAATGCTGCAGACAGCAATTGGAATGAACAACTGGCACTAATACACATCAGAGCTAAGGAATGCAGATCCAAAGGTTTTTCCCTTAACAAGGCCTTGATGGGAAGGCTAATTAGATTGGGGGATGATATGATTAACCTAGCTCAAGCCCATCTGGCTACAGTGTCCCTGTCAAAAGCATGGGTACAAAACTTGCATATGCAGCTTTTACAGGTCTAAAAGAGTGCGGTGGCAACTGATGAGGCCAAGGTGTGGTTTGATGCCAAAGGACACATAACTGAGCATCAAGTAATACCTAAAGTCACGATCCAGGATCAGGCTCCCTACCGCCCTTTCCCAAAGGTAAAGTGATACAGGCCATGCTTAGTGTTGGATTGACATTCCCCTGCTGTACAAGTGGGAAGTAAAGGTGTCATAAACAGATAGTTAAGGGTTAATGTCTCTTTTACCTGTAAAGGGTTAACAAACAGGGACCCAAACACCTCACCAGAGGACCAATCAGGAAACAAGATACTTTCAAATCTGGTGGAGGGAAGCCTTTGTTTGTGGGTTTTGGGTTTGTGAGTTGTTCTCTCGGGGTCCTGGACGGGACTAGAGGTGCAACCAGGTTTCTGCCAATCTCCCTGCTACAGTCTCTTATCTATTCAGAAAAGGAGTAAGTAAAGGCGGTTATAGTCTTTTAACTTGTATTTTTTTTTTATTTTGCAGATGTGTACTTGCTGGAAGTAGCTTAAATTGTGTTTCTGCCGGAGAAAGCTTATTTCTATTGTCTATAAGCTAAAAAACCCTGTATATTTACCATCTTGATTACAGAGACAGTTTTCATGTTTTTTCCTTCTTTATTAAAGTTTTCCTCTTTTTTTTAGAATCTAATTGATTTTTTGGTTATCTTTTGTAAGACTCCAGGGAAGGGAGTCTGCACTCACCAGGGAATTGGTGGGAGAAAGGAAAGGGAGGAGGGAAGAAAAACCTGCTCTCTGCGTTTATCTCTGTATCTCTCTCCGGGGAAGAAGGGAGGGGGAAGGGGTGATTCAAGGAGTTGAATCACGGTGGTCTCCTAGTGTACCCAGGGCAGGAAAGAGTTGGGAGGAAGAAAAGGAAGGGGAAGGGAAATGGTTCATTCCCCTTTGTTGTGAGACTCAAGGAATCTGGGTCTTGGGGGTCCCCAGGGAAAGGTTTGGAGAGACCAGAGTTTATAAGGTACTCAGAATCCTGATTGGTGGCAGCCTATCAGATCTAAGCTGGTAATTAAGCTTAGGGGAATTCATGCTAGTACCCATATTTTGGATGCTACGGTCCAGATTTGGGAATTATACTATGACAAAAGGGCAGAATAGGGGTGTCACAAGCCAACTCAAAGATAAAGAGAAAGAATCAAGAAATGGTTTCTTACTTTTTTTCTTGCAGATTTGCAGCCAGGAAGTATTGGAAGCTGCCATAAATATAAAGGAAAGGGTAACCACCCTCATATCAGGGTTCCCTTCCCACTCTGAACTTTAGGGTACATATGTGGGGACCCGCATGAAAGAGCTTATTTCTACCAGCATAGGTTAAAACTTCCCCAAGGCATGAATTCTCCATTGCACCTTGGATTAGGTAAACACTGCCACCACCGAGTGCTTCAAACAAAGAATCAGGGAAAGGACCACTTGGAGTCTTATTTCCCTAAAATATCCCCTCAAGCCCTACACCCCCTTTTCCTGGGGAGGCTTGAGAATAAACAAGATGAGCACAGACCAACCTTGGTTTTTTAGGATACTAAAGCCCCCAATCATTCTTTAAAAAAAGAGCTTTATTAGAAAGAAAAAATGTGAAAGGAGTACCTCTGTAAAATTAGAAGGGAAGATAATCTCACAGGCAATCAGATTCAAAACACAGAGGGTTTCCCTCTACGCACAAAGTTATAGTTACAAAAAGAAAAAACAGGGATACACATTCCCCCTTGCACAGAGAAATTCACAAGCCAAAACAAAAGATAATCTAAAGCATTTCCTTGCTAAATACTTACAGACTCTATAGGAGATTGTTATGGTATGAACCCCCACTCTGAACCTTAGCGTCCAAATGATGGGGTACCAGCATGAATTCCTCTAAGCTTAATTACTAGCTTAGATCTGATAGGGCTGCCACCAACCAGGACTTGCAGTGCCTGGTACACTCTGGTCCCCCCAAAACCTTCCCAGGGGACCCCAAGACCCAGACCCACTGGATCTTAAAACAAGGAGGAACTGACTATTCCCCCTCCCTTTCCGCCTCTTAGACTTTCTCTCCCTGGGTCATCTGGAGAGGCTTCACCAACTCACTGGTGAAACAAGATCCAAATTCCTTGAATCTTAACACAAGGGAAAATAAACCCTTCCCCCCTGTGTCCTCTCCCAGGCTTTCCCTCCCTGGGCTATCCTGGAGAGATAGACAGATTCAATCTCCATGAATCTAAAACAAAGGGAAATTCGCCTTCCCTCTCCTCCTTTCCCCCCACCACTCCCTGGTGAGTTTAGACTCAATTCCCTTGAGCCTTAACAAGGGGGGGGGGGGAAATCAATCAGGTCTTTTAAAAAGAAAAGCTTTTAATAAAAGAAAGAAAAAGTAAAAATTGTCTCTGTAAAATCAAGTTGGAAAATGTTACAGGGTCTTTCAGCTTATAGACACTAGGAAGAGTCCTCCCCCCAGTACAAATACAATCCTTCCAGCAAAATACACATTTGCAAATAAAGAAAACAAACAAAAAAGACTAAAGTGCCTTTCTAACTGGTACTTACTAATTTGAACAGAAGAGATTTTTTTCAGAAAGATTGGAGGAATCTGCCTCTCTCAGAACCCAGAGAGAGAACACAGAAAAAAACCCAAGAAGCACAAACAAAGGCTTCCCTCCACCAAGATTTGAAAGTATCTTGTCTCCTGATTGGTCCTCTGGTCAGGTGTTCCAGGTTTGGTTTGTTCCAGGTTTACGGCTAGTTAACCCTTTATAGGTAAAAGAGACATTAACCCTTAACCATCTGTTTATGACAGAGATGGATTGCATGCTTCTTTGATCTGTCTCCAGCAAAAGCCACAAGGAACAGAAAGCCTCGCCCTCCCCTCCCCCACCAGATTTGAAAGTATCTTGTCCCCTTATTGGTCCTTTTGGTCAGGTGCCAGCCAGTTTACTTGAACTTCTTAACCCTTTACAGGTAAGAGGATTTTGTGCCTCTGGCCAGGAGGGATTTTATATTACTGTATACAGAAAGGTGGTTACCCTTCCCTTTATATTTATGAGAGAGGCTTAAAACATTGTGTGTCCTGATTGTAGAGGGCGTGGAGTTGGTCCTAAGGTTCAGAAACACTCCAGTTGGTGATTCCCTGGTCTCAAGACCATCACGGAAGTATGACCGACTCCAACTTCATCATAAGAAACATGATCTACAAATAACTGTCTGCAACTAAATGGGATTGATCTGGGAAATTTGTCTTGTTCAGACACTGGGGTAACATTGGTGGCAGTAGGAGGGGTGTGTTCAGATGTTATCTCTGGGACAAAATGGACAACTGGGGAAAGGGCTGTATGGATTGAGAGATTTTGGTCTATAATATATTCCAGAAAGACCGCTTTAAAAGGGATATATAAATGAGTCTGGGGCTTTTGAACGACACCATGGAATGTTGTGGCATATAAACAAGTCTGGAGATTTTCTAAGGCAAAATAATCGTACTGAAGTAGACCTAGGATGGTTAGTAGGCATGTATGTAAATGAAACCCAGCTGTTTTGGTGGCAAATGATAAATTATACACAACACTCCACACCCCTGCCCAAAGTAAATACCTCTACCATACACTCCTTTAGAGGAGGAGCACCTTCTCCAGGTCCAGTGATCACCCGCTGGCCACACAATGGTATTTTTTATATACCTCACTCATGAAGCACTGGTAGAAGATGTAGCATGGATACTTCTCTCACTGATTATGGACTTTACAAAATATAGGTTACCTGGAACCTGACCAGCCCCATATAAAAAAGAGTTTAGCAATAATATCAGGGCACATATTCAATTATGGCAGAACCTGGTGGGAGGCACATTTCAAGACATCAAAACGTAGAGCCAGAAGGGACACCAAGGCAATCATACTGGGTGGCACAGGAGTTGCGGCCTGCGTATGGAATTATGTAGATATTGAGGAATTAAACATTAAGATTAACTTGCTAACTGATGGATTTGGTCAAGCCACTGAAAAAAGAGGAAGGATTAGTACTTTAACCTTGCAAAAGGATGCACTAATTGTTAGTAATATGCTTCCATTGCACAAACTTCGAAATGGATGAATAATCTGTAAATACTGTGATTAATCATTGAAGACTGTTTCTCAGGCAGTTGCATGATCATATATGTTACCAAACTCACTGCATCTAATGCAGGGAAAAGAAGAAATAAATCAGAGGGAATGATTGAAATTGTTAC
Source organism: Gopherus flavomarginatus (assembly GCF_025201925.1). NCBI lineage: Eukaryota > Metazoa > Chordata > Testudines > Testudinidae > Gopherus > Gopherus flavomarginatus. The sequence continues at coordinate 156,160,232 of NC_066620.1, read as the reverse complement.
ATAGCACAATTTATTCAGACCACACAAGTGGAAAAGGAATTAAGACTGTTGGGAAATAAAGTTTGCAATTTGCAAGGCTAAAAAGTTTGCAAGGCTTGGCCCCACATGAAAGTAATAATTCACCTGTGCCAATTATGATTGCTATTCCTAGATGTACAGGAAATCCTAAAGAATTGGTATATGGTAACAGTCTGGGTACAATAGAGAATGGGACCTATAAACAGCATTATCCCATTGTGAAGATGGCAGTACAAGTAGGAGAGGAAATACACACACAGCCTGCTGTAAATGAATCAAGCACAGATGGTTCTGTGAGTACTTGGTTTGAATGAACCTGACCATAAGTGAGGGAAGTTGGGCTCCACTAGTCATTAAAGAGAAAGTGAAGGAAGTGGTACAACTCAGGAACACAATATGCATTCTGGGATACCACAACTTTTCAGTGAGAACAATGTCATGCCAGGGGAGGCCGGATGGATTTTGTTTGAACCTCACCTCTCTGACTCAGATTGGGATCCATGTCCTGTGGCCAAGTGTGCAGATGAAGGAGAATGTGACAAAATCCATGACCGACAACACCTAACAGCAGTCACTGGTGACCAGTCTTTCTGCACCCATAGCTCCCTTGTCCATTAATACCACTGATTTGGTGCAAAAGAAAACGGAGCAAGTGGTGTCCATTGCCCAACTAATAGTTGAATGTGATGGAGTGTACCAGGCCCTTTGAGGCCCTCTGCTGGAGGCCTTGGGGTCCCACCACACCCTTTCCCAGGAAGGAGCAGCAGAGGTGGGTTTTACAGGCCTGCCTAGAAAGGCTGCAGTGAAGCAGCCAGTCATAGCCCAGCAGGCTCAGTTGAAAGGAGCTAGAGAAGTTGAACAGGTCAGTTCCTTGCTGGGACCTGAGTAGCAAAAAAGGTCCCTGGGCTAGGACCTGCAGTAGTAGGTGGGACCGGGTCCCCCTTACTAGCCACTGAGGAAATGGCCTAAGCCCCAAGAAAAGGATAAGACTCTACTAAGAGACTGAGAAAGGGGCTGGCATTTAAACAGGCCTAGACAGATGGCTGAAGATCCTGGAAAAGGCCAACCATTTGTTGAACTTTGCTACCCTGGGATGGATTCGTCCATTTTAGACTGTATGATTTGGCCAGAGGGCTGAACCCCTGAAGACCTGGCTAGTGAAGCTGGCAACCAACAGATGGCACTGGGAGCAGAAAAGATGATTTCAGCTCCTAGCCGACAGGAAGTACTCAGAAGTGATGAGTGTATCCCTTCACAGGCCTGGTCTACACTGGAGGGGTGTTGATGCAAGATATGCAACTTCAGCTATGGGAATACTGTAGCTGAAGTCGAAATATCTTATTCCAACTTACCTCCTGTCCTCACCACGCGGGATCGACGTCCGCGGCTCCCCCGCCAACTCCGCTACTGCCACTCACTCCAGTGGAGTTCAAGAGTCGACAGAGAGCGCGTTTGGGTATCGATATATCACGTCTAGATGAGATGCGATATATCGATCCCCGATAAATCGATCGCTACCTGCCGATACCGTGGGTAGTCTGGACGTACCCACACTGAGCAACAAGAAATTGGGGACAGTACTATGCAGGCAGTGGAGATGTCCTGATGGACTGTATAAGAGCACCCACACCCCCTGGTTTGTTCTTGGAGTCTAATTTTAATAGTGGTTCAAATGATCACAACTACTGTGGTTTTGGGAATGTGTTGCTGGGTAATAAACTTGAAAAAAAGCACAGAAAAACTGGAATTTGATGTAAATGAAACACATGCTAATATTAAAGAGAAACAAAGGCAGTGGAATATGAATAGGCCTGACCTAACATGGTGAGAGACCTCATCCTTTGGAAGATAAGATTAGGGAGGTAAATGAGTCATCAGGCTGAAAATGGACATATGTGCTAAATAAGATAAGTAAATAGGTGATTATGCTAAAAAGACAGTATGTCTGAACCAGCTAAGATAAGAGAGAGATCACGGAGGGAACCATTTACTATAAACAAGATAACAATGGATAAGATACATTAGCAATGTAGAGATGAGGTAAAGAGTAGGTTGAGCTGGACAGAGCATGCTGCACAAGGATTGGTTCAAAGTAGCCAAGCCTATCCCAAAATGTGTGATGCAATGTGTCGTAAATGCAATGGGATGTGTAAATGTATATAAAGGCAGAGGGTTTCTGTGTAGCTTTGGAGCTGTGATGTACTTGGCATCGATCCCTTTGCATTTGAGTCTGATGAACTCAGTGTAGTAATGCTGTATGCCAAATAAAGGTACCTGAGAGGTGAAGTCTGGAGTTGAACTCAGTTCTTGAGAAACTCAGTGGAAAGAGGTCTTGGAGGGAATCCCAACAGTTGACAGCATTTACATCAGCACACATGCCTAAGGAAATGTGACTGCTGTTTGTATTGGAGCTATGCAGTTGAGGTGTTACTAAACCCTGAGCTATAAAATATACCATACTTTTAAGGAAGGAGTGGGGAGAGAATTGGAGGAGTTTGGGTTTATTATATTATTCTTGTATTAGCTGATGAGTATTCATTGTTATCCAGGTGTATAACAATGTTTTAAAAGATTCCAGTTTTCAAACAGCTGTGCACCCAAGTCTATGCACACAGATGCTCATGCAGTTGATAATGTGAGTCACGAGGATTTGTACTAGCCAGGATGGGCAGGGATGGTGTCCCTAGCCTCTGTTTGCCAGAAGCTGGGAGTGGGTGATGGAATGGATCAGTTGATGATTGCCTGTTCTATTCATTCTCTCTGAAGCACCTGGCATTGGCCACTGTTGAAAGACAAGATACTGGGTTAGATGGACCATTGGTCTGACCCAGTTTGGCCATTCTTATGTATGATAACTATATACTGGTATTTGTCTATGGGAGAAATACATATTTACACAAACATTTCAATGATGTGGCTTTGCAGAAACTTCTGGTTTACTCTACAGGCTGATGAGTGTGTATGCATGCGCTTGTCTGAAATATGCTGTACACTGTTCTGCTGAGAAATACAATGAAATTGTTTAACTCATGATAGCTTGTAGTGCAAATTAACATTGGCAAAGCCTCTGATCAATACACGTGTTATGATTATTCATTAGCAATCTTATTACTGGTGAACGATTGAGTATATGAATCAAATTTTAGTTTCCAAAAGCTAGTTCCTGTTGGCATCCTTCACTAGCAAGTGGGAATAAAAGTTGCAAGGATCAGCATGGAAGTGTTTTCTCTGGGGAAAAAATAAATCTAAGGCAGGAAAGAATTTCATGTCTCTTTGATGTCACTTGGCTTCAGGTAAAGAATGTTACAGCTTGTGAGAATGCTAATTAGAATGAATATTTATTTGATTTACCTGAAATGGCTTTAAAATGACTTCTAGCACTTGCTGTTCCTTGGCAAGATGGAAATTTTGAGTCTGTACCTGTGTGATTTTTAGGAGTCTCACTTTTTTTAGTTTTAACTGCAGATACAGTGATCCTTTGGATGTAATGATTGAAAGATGGGGATGCCTAAACTGTGCCTTAGAATAAGATATTTCCAATATTTGCAAATAATCAGGATTTTAGTTCTGTCTTTCATGGATGCCATCTGCAGGGGATAATGGAAGAGAATGAATTATGTTGTTAGCATATGCATATGATGTTAGCTTTGCATACTCTAATTTCTAACATATACAGTATTATGTCTAGCCAGGGAAAAGTGCTGCATCTCAGCAGTGAGAATCATTATTAAGGTTAAGATTTTGTCACTGAAATTTTCATCAAAGTTACGGACAGGTTGAAGACAATAAATGGATGCCGGTGAGGTGGTGGGGAGGGGCTCCAAGCCTTTCCAGCCCTGCCATTCCAGTCCCTGGGGACTGACCATCACTCTAGCTGAGCTGCAACAGCGCCAGGCAGGAGGGGGATGTGAGAGCCGCTTCAACCCTGCTGCTACAGTGGCGCTGAAGTCAAAGAAGTCACAGAGGTCTGTGACAAAATTGTATCCTTAATCATTAGCATCTCTGTCATATTTGACATATCATTTGGGCCAGTATGATGGCAGTCTAGAATATGCCACCTAGCTTCTCTAGTCATTTTAAGGAGACAGTGTTGTAGGAAATATCTCATATTGTCTTTTATTCCACATAAGTAATTACGATATTATTAAGAAATGCAGCATCAACCATTATACCAGATCCTTCAAAGCTGAGTGCAGTTTAAAACCATTCTTGGAAACCTTCTATAGTTCTTGGTGCATACAAACAGGAGGGCACTATTTTAGAACTATTTCTAACTGAACAAAAGTATATAAGCTTCAAAAGGTAGACTATGTGTTTAGGCAGAGCAATCACAGGCATGAACTGAAACAAAGTTCCAAATATCTTCGTTTCAGTTGAATGAAAAGCACCATCATTAATTTTTAAATCAAAGTCCCAAGTGAAGTCAGTGAGGAATTTTAGCTAAAGATGTGTTAGGATACGAATGTATCCTCAGTTAATTAATGAACTTTTGTGCAAGACATTATTTACTATGGAAACAATAGAAAAGTGACTCAGTGCAAGATCTCATGGGAGATTTCTTACAAAGCATGTATATATTATGTATCAGTATTGTTGTATCACCACAAACATGACAATCAAAACCTGGTAACCTAATTATAGCATAGCCATTTAATGCTGCCGTATATGCTAGGAGTTCAACCTACTTTGGAGTTGTCTCAGCCTGGCCTTGACAAACTGGTATTTGTAAGCTTAAACTTGTGCATAATTATTTGTGTTGGTCTGACAAACAGGTTTATCTTTTTTTTTCACAGCTACATGGGTAGATCAGTTTGGTCATTTTTAATTACTATGAATAATTTAAAAGGAAGACCTGTTGGACCAAATTTTTGAATCATGTCCTCTGCATAGCTAAACAAATTTGCAGGCTCTGTAGTTTGTGTGTACAGGTATGGCAACTATCACCTGCATACTTAAATGATAAAATTTACATCATTAAACTCATTATAAACACACTAATCGCAAATAGATTTCATGAAACTAAATTCTACCATTCTTACATGCACATTATAGCACTCACACTCCTCGCTTTACACTGAAAATGGAGGCTGGTGGAAGGCATCTTTGAAAATTTGGCCCCTCTTTAGGTGTCATCAACATTTGCACACATACCCAAGTACTGGATCATATTTGTGCTTGTGCGTGCTCCCCATACCTGTGACCAAGGGGACACTGTTGGCACTGCCTATGTCACAACAGCCATTGACATATTCATCACCTGTTGTGGACTTCATAATATTTGTGAGGGTAAAGGGGAGTGTTTCCATCCTGAGTCAATTCAGGACAAGTCTGGTTTACAAACTCTGTACGGGCAGCTAGATACAGCCCATGTGCACAATGGTCCTAGGTCCCAGTGGGCACAGGAAATCAGGGATAATATTTGCACACATCTTGGAACATTAGGGAGGCAGAGGATGACATCTATCTTTCCCAAAATACACCTTCACATCCAGTACAGGATGTGGAAATGTACATGAGGGCACATTGATTTATACTTATGGGGTTACATGGCTTTGTAAGGGTTTTGTTCCCTGGTAGCTGAAGGTCGTTAGCTGTTTGTTCATGTGACATCGCATACATTAAAGGTGGTTATAACAGAGCATCTCCATTGGGTTATCCCCTTGAGGTTGGGTTTGTGCTGTACAGGGTGGCACCCAAGTATGTGGTCATTGTACAAAATTGTCTTCACTATTCACCCTTTTTGAGAAACCTCTTATTGGACACACATACTCTTTAAACAGGCTTATGACTGTTTGCTTGTGCGGGGAGGAGAGGGCAGACTATTGCAGCCATTGTGGTTTGTTTTTTGTTTTTTTTAACTTTTTACTGTCAGCAGCAATACATGCAACTGGTGGCTGTTACAGTGCACAAAACCCTGGTGTGACTGAAACTGCTTAAGGTTTTGGTGCAGGAGTGGAGAGAGAACTTCTGTACAGGGTACTGGCAGATACTATTATTGCCAGTATATTCCCTCTTTTCGTTGTTGTTCTTTGGTTTTGATTTTCAATATGTTTCATAAATCCAGTAAGGCATTGACTCTTTTTCTGTGTTTGATATCTGCTGTTTTGAAAAATAGTAGTGCTTTGGAAAACACGTAACACATATACTGCACTTTCCCCATCCCTTCCATGTATCCAAGGAACTTTAGGTGTTTCTGAACTTTGGAAGGCAAACTTGTATGGTGACTGATGACACCAAATTTTTATACACCATTCCATTGATGAAGTAGGAAGCTTGTGGCTTGTGGCCCATTCAAGAACAAAAAGCACCTTCAGTTAATCATTAGGAAGAAGGAGCAACTCATAGTAAAGCATAACATTTTTTATGAGTAGACAGCTGAATGGAAAGCTTTTGAAATCAGAGCAACGTATTGTTACCAGAATAACTGCTGACTCTCAAGAACACTGCACACTTTTATGTCTTTGCACCTCTTTCCTTCCCCTCTGCAATTGAAGGGTTGAACCGGTGAAAATGGCTCTGTGAAAACCAGGGATGTCTCCTGCGATGGATTTCAGGCACTGGTACATAGTATGTTCAGGTGCTCCTGCAGGCTCAGCATTCTCCTACTTGTCAGTTGTGGCAGAGGGATTCATTTGGCACAGGAGCGACAAGCTCAGCAACATCCTGGGTGGAAAATGGAGGAGGAGGAGGCAGCAGTTGTTGGACTGGTTCTGCGGTCTCAAAAGTGGATGGATGCTGTATTCTTTTAGCCACCAGTTCAATTAGCTTTTCCATGAGGGAATGTTCTCATTCCCTGTGGCATATCTGCAGCGCCATGAACCGATTCAGAAGTGTATGTCTTCTCCTGACGGGACTGCTTCTCTCATGCCCAGAGGAATTCAAACTGTTCCTGGTTTCTCCTGTCCATCCCTATGAGCAGCTCCTCCAGGGGCCTTCTCTGTCCACTTCTTCTGTCTCTGGGGTGCTACATCTGCACTGTTGGTGGTATGGTTTTGCTCTCGGGAGCCGTAGGTCCTGCCAATTCAAGAATAAGAGCATTCTAGTTTTGGCCCTTGGAGTAAGCCAAGAAATTCCCCCCATTTGACATAATTTTGCTGTAGAGGCCACCGTTTTGATACTTTTCAGAATTCCTGGAATGTAACTGTCTCACTATCTTTGCTTCTCAGACAACGTTTGGAGCCCCTGAGAGAGGTGCAGAGGCTACTAATGGTGAGGAAACTCTGTACTTATGTTTTTAGCAATGTAAAATGTTCATACGGTCTCTTGGGAAGGTGAGGTAATTCCTTCCAGGGGCTATGTTACTAGTTAACAACACTTTCTCTTAAGGCTAGCCAACAGCTGGAGAACATAGCAGTTCTCCAAGTACCAGAATGGCAAAGAGAGGTTGTTTTCCAGTCCTGTGGAGGAGACTTGGCAATCTATACCAGAGAGATGTTTGTGCTAATGGTCACCTCTCTACATACTGCAGAATGAAGGGTTCGGTCAGCTATGAAGGTGGGCCAAGCAGATTGGCATTGCCAGTGAACTTGAAGAATGAGCTGGAGTTTTTGCTGCAACAGGAATTTTGCTGAAATTTTGCTTACAGGATTGGGAGGCAGTTTGAATGAAAATTGACTATGTTCTGCGCTAGGATACAGAGATTTCATGCAGAAGGGAATCAGAGCCATGAACCCCCACCCAGCTTCACCAGAAAATCCGGCCCCAGGGCCTGCTAAATACAGTGAAGTGGACAGGGAAAGAAGGAGACAATGCAACTTCATTAGGTTTCCTGAAGATTCAGCTCAGTACCACAGCCTCAGACAACTGGAAAGGGATACCACACTGTTTTTTATCTGATCACCAGACCAGATCCTTCCCCCATCCCAACCCCTCTGACTTGTGCAGCATGATTCTGTGTGGGGAAAAGGAAGACATCAGAGACTTTGCAACCTTCCGAGAGAGAAGATCTCTGTAACTTTTCCTTAACAGCAAGCTTTGTACATCTGTGTTCTCTTATCTTCCCCATCTGAGACCTTCATTGTGGGGGGGGCTTCTTGAACCTGCTCCCCCAGGTAAAGGTGCATAATCACATTGTCCTTGTCCTCTGGGTCTTCTTGGGTGTCCTCCACAGTCCCTGCTGCTTCCATACCCTGGGAGTTGTAGCTCCTAGCTCCTAACTGAAAGTCAATGGTAGTTAGGCATCTAACTGCCATTTGTGCCTTTGAAAATCTCCCCGCAGTGACTTCATCTGAGCATTCAGCTCCTTGCAGGGCTGGACCCTTGGAGGGCAGGCTGAAGCCTACAGGTAAATGTGATCCTGTATGTCATTACCAGTTGTAGGCTTTGTCTACATTGCAATCCGATGTGTAGTTGCAGCTTTATCTGCACTAGCATGGCAAAGAACAGTCATGTGTATGTGGTGGTATGGGCTTCAGTGTGGGCTTACAAGCATGCCATGGACCCGGGGTACTTACCTCAACACAGCATAGTAATTGATTGGTGTGTGTGTATATAGTCATAACATAAATATATGTAACTTACATAAAATTACTTAAAACCAAGAGCAACACAGAAAATGTTATATGAAAAAAGACATTAAGAATCTGAGATGTCAGAGCTGGCAACCCTAACCAGCTACCATCGCTCTCCAGCTGACCAGCTCTGAAGGCAGTGGCATGTCAGCAGCAGTGCAGAAGTAAGGGCAGCGGTACCGCAACTCCCCTACAATAACTTCGTGACACACAAAAACACATACCCCCCCACACACAACTCCTTTTTGGGTCTGGATCCCAAGAATTACAACACTGTGAAATTTCAGATTTAAGTAGCTGAAATCATGACATTTACAATTTTTAAAATCCTGTGGCCATGAAATTGACAAAAACAGACCATGAATTTGGTAGGGCCCTATTTGTGCAAGGTTTTTTATCTGAGTTTCCTCTTTGGCTTGCTTCTTTAGGTCTTACTGTTCTTTTCTTCCTAAAACGTGTGTAATGTTTTAAAGTGTGTTATTATTCAGACAGGAAAAAAGCTGAATGCTTGGTTGCATGTAAAATGATGTGTACCCAGCAAGATTATATCTATTTGTATTTGACCTTGACAAACCAACTTGGTTTGCATGGGGAATGAGGCAATTATTTTAAACAAGGTTTGAAGTTTTGCTTTCCTTTGTCCTGTTAAGTGAAAACACTCTCTGTCTCTAGCTCACTGAAACTATAACATAATGATGACACAATTTTCAATATCATATCAGTCAGTGTTTGCATGATGCTATATTCTAAACTCCTAAAAACATTACCATTAAAATGAAACATTCACGAAATTATAGATCTTCTTTGCGAAAGATGGCTGCAAAATGTTCCAAATGGAGAGGTGGAAATGATTTTACATTTAATTTTACAGATATTTGACAGCATGTCTTCAATAAGCCAGCTACTGAGTTCCAAACACAGAACAATAATAATATCTGCATCATGCTTTTTTCTATTGACCAGGTGAAATCAATGACAAAACTCTCATTAACTTTGGTAGGAAAAAAGTTTAGGATTTTCCTTGCTTAAAATTGTTTGCATTTACATGAAGGCACATTAGCAGTACTCTGCCTTGAGTTTACTGCCATGTTGTAACAAGGCAGAACCCAGCTTTCACAAGTGCCCCCTAAGCAAGTGTGTGGAGCTGCACTCTCTTAGTCTGTGGTGACCTCTGTTGGTAGTTACTCATGTGGGTTTTCAATAATTCTCTCTCTCTCTCATACACACACACACACACACACACACACACTCTGTATGTGAAACAAAGCAGACCACTTCTCAGGTATACAGTCCACGAGGGGCCTATCTCACTACCCCTCCGTTAGTATCTCTGTAGCCCTCCCTAGGCGCAGTCTTTAAATAATCCTGGTATGGGCTGTACTCCCAAGGCCACCTCCCTTGAGACTCTGTCTTCCTGCTGCCCTCCCTAGGCTCAGTCCTTATTCAGTCCCACAGCCTTCAAGCAGTCCTTCAACCCTGCTATGGGACCATGGCCCGAGGGCTTTCACCCTGGGCACATCACCCTTTCTCACCCCAGCTTTTTTATCTTCAGTCCCAGCAGCCAGCCAGGAGCTCCCTGTTGCTCCTCGGTCCCTGCCAGCAGCTGATCTGTCCATGGTCCTGCTGCTCCTTCAGCAAGGCAGTAACACATACAATGATAGTTCATACAATCCAACAGGATAGTAATGTTCAATAGATCAGGCTTTTTAAGTAATACCTCACAAGGCGTACTTTGTACTGAACATATCTTAATCATATTATGAGGGTTCCAGGGTGCTATTTTGAGGTAGAGTGTCACACATATACCAGTATATCAGAGTTAGCAAAGGCTTTTCACTTAGAAATCTGTTTATATCAAAATGTTGTCTGCTGCTCGTTTCCTTTTTTTTCTTTTCATGAAGCTAAGGTGGATCCTCTGCTGATATTTGGGGATTGTCCCAAATTTTATAGAGGATCCAAGCACTGAAACAATCTATAATGCTGTAGAAATTGGATAGAGAGTTTAAAAGCTCTGTGGCACACTGAAAGCTGATTTAGATATCTTCCGTACAAGAAGCTATGATGATTTAGTCCATGTTGGGATAACTATAAGCTAGTTTTAAGACACTGAAACCTACTGGTATCAGAAATGCTTAGAGAATGTAGTAGTTATAAGACCAATATATATTTAAACCCAGTAGGGTAAACAGTGAAAACTGCTCTTTCTGTATATGATCTTTATTCTCCTGTCTTTCCCAGACAGCAAAAAGCAGTAGTTTAGAATTAAGAATGGTTCTTAAAGGCTCCCCTGATGCCTTAGGAATTCCTGATTGTACCTATGTTGGCATCTAGTTGCCCTCTTAGAACAATTATCTTTCTTTTAGTAATAGAAGGTAATATTATTCTGTGAATGTGTGCATGTGAAGTGTTATCATTAGCATCACAGTGTAAACATCTGTTTAAATTGATTATGACTATGTCATGGTTCTGCACATTTGTATCTAAGTCCATACCCTACCATCTGTAGGAAAATGGCTCCATAAACAATGATTAACAACAGGATTATTTGAAAATTTTCAGTGGCTTTATACTTACATAGTAATGCTTTGAATATGAAAAGCACTATCTATTTAATCCTCAAAATAATACCTCACCCTGTGAGATTGTTAAATAAGTATCGTTATCCTCATTTTTCACATGAGGGAACTGAAACAGATGTATTTTGCCCAAGGCAGGTTAAAATCCTGGAATCCTTTTTTCAGGGGAAAAAAAAATCACACTTACATTCTGGTCCACTAACCTATTCTTACAAAAAAAAATGGACCCATTCCTTCCCTATGAGTATGAACTGGAAGAATCAAGCTTATTTAAGCTTGGTTCCGGGACAGCTTCTAAGGTGCAAATTTCACCTGAAAATTTGTTTGCTCATATTTGCACTTTCAATATGAATTGTAGGTGTAAAATATGAGCTGTTATACTTCTACCTTGTTTGCATCTGAAATCTGCTGATTAGAGGACTGGAGATGAAGCTATTCAATTTTATACCTTCAATTAAACGATGGATGCAAAAAATGTGGGCACAAAATGGAGGTTACTCTTCTGAAAATGTACCCCAAATGGAACAGATTTATGGATGAAAAGTTTTGGAGTCTCTGAAATATGATTTTTTTCCTCAGCTTTTCATAGAAACAATAGTAGAATGAATATGCGTGTGTGTGTGTGTGTTTGTGTGTTTTGGACTGTAGGTGGAGGTGGTATCACTGCCTATTATTAAGGCTTGTCACTTCCCATTATAAGTCCCTTTTTTCAGTTGTCTGTAATTTTGCCAAACCTGTTTGGATGAAAATTTTCCATGTTGAGTATCTGACAGCCTGAATTTAATGGAAAATTTCAGCCAAAACAATTTAGCTGTTTCCAAGAATTACTTGTTTTGCTCATGTTAAAAAATATACTAATGACTTTTTCTTTTGAGAGGATCTAGTGCTCCCATGCTTTGGCAGATAGATGAAATTTCACAGGGGATGGCCTTTGGTTCAGAAATGTACCCGTGCCTATTCTCTGCGTATGTGGGGGATGAGAAGGGAAGAGGGTTTAAAACAATCTTAGCAAACATTTCTTATAGTTACAGAACAAACATTTAAACACTACCTTATAAGATGGGATACAGATATTATAAGTAGAATTAATGCATGAAGTATCTTATAAGCATTCCATAAATTTTGAACACATTTTTATAATTCTAATATCTATTTCAACAATACTAACATACAGGTGAACCAGATTGGTCTCCATCTATGCATTTGCCAGTATCCAATAAGGCCCAGGGCCTTGGCATGAGGTGACACCTGGTCTGCCAGCACCACACAGGCATTTCATAACTTTTTTACTAAAATCTTGACTTTGAAACCAAAATATTGTTAGTTTAACATAGATTTTCTCTCTCTCACTGTGTGTGTTTCTGTATAGTCGTTCAACTCCTGTCACTATGAAAATGTTGATTCATTGGTGTGACAGATATATTACAATATCCTGGACAAGCCTTATGGAATTAAGATAAACATTATTGAATTAAGTTTAATACCTTTGGGGTCTATTGTATTAAAAATGCAGTTGGAGATGTGTGTCAGGGACTCTACCCCAGACGGCAAAGTTCGTTGTCTGACCGCGAGAGAGACAGGCAACACCAGCAAGGTCCGATCAAAAGCTCTTTATTGACAAGTGCACGCATCAATAGAGAGCAGCTCGTCTCCCGAGAGAACCAGCCCCCTCTTTACATTTTAGTATAAGCCTATATAGACAGTTCCGTCGCGTCATAAATTATTCACTGGAGCAACCCGCCCCCTTCTTCTAACAACTAGAAACTAGACACCTTTAGTATACATGCATGCCTAAAGTTAGAAACGTAGGGGAGTTAAAAACAAACAAAGAACAAAACCAGGGAGTGAAAACAAGGAGGCTGGGAAACTAGGGCTCTTATCAGTTCTTCGAAGAGCTGCCCGAACACAGCACATGTGGTACTATGCCAGGAATGCAGCTTCTCTTTTATCTTACTTTTTCCCAGCGCTTGTGAGACATGCTGCTGCTTCTCAGTGTTTTCCACTTAGGGATTACCCACAAACCTCTGTTAGCCTGACTTTGGTCAGGTTGGCATACCTGGTTTTGTCTGCTATATCTTTATTCAGGCCTAACATGTGTTACTGTGGAATTGCATAAAACTTCTCTAGGAGACTGACTATCTCTGGGAAGAATTAGGAACTTCACATGTATTGAACTCAAAAATCCTTTGAAGTGGATTTCCTAGGAAGTATTCCAACCTCCTACCAATGAACTCAGTGTTTGAAGCTTTGCCCTGAGGGGTTGTCTGCTGATCACTTGTTACATAAGGAAAATTCTAAGACCCATTCTGGATTCTCCAGGATCTAAGAGACAGAGGAAGGGCTTTTGAATAAATAGCTTAAGTTTAAAATGATTCAGGGCCTTCTTCCTGATCCAACAAACAGACATGGCCTCTGATCCATGGAGAGCCCCAATCATTAGGGAAGGGTTGGAAGGACTTGGCCTACTGAGGGCCCAAAAGATTAGGTTCTTGTTCTGAGCTGAGGCTATTATAAATTAGTGACCATAAGAGACTCCTTTTGGGGGCGGGGGAGGGTTTGAAGGACTCATAGGTTGGAGACAGCTAGGGGGGAGCGTGGAATATCAGGTAAGTTTCTTAGAGCGTGTGTAGGTTCCTTCATTGTTTTTAATGTTTTCTCTCTAATGCTTTTACCCAAAGAATAGAGAAGCTAGCATAGGAAGAGTAAGTAGTGTGGTAATTTATAACTGTTGGCGATCACTCTGTTATTAATCTCTGAAGAGAGGGAAAGAGTAGCTTCTTTAGGCAGCTTGTCTCTTGCTAGGAAAAACACAGTGAAGGCAGGGAACTGTTCATCCTGGAGATACCCTGGTCATGAGGGGGAGAGACATGAGTCTCCACACTGGGGAGCTGGAAGCCTGAGAGCAGGTGCCTTTGCTGAACCACTAAGGGAAAATATAGGTGCAGTTGCCCTGAACTGTGACAACTGGGACTCAAGATTTTTGTTTCTTTTTTGCGGGGGTAGGGGGAGAGAAGGGGAGAGAAAGGGAAAAGAGGCCTCTGTTTTATGTCCACTTATATATTTGCTTTTAATGAACTGTTCAACCTGTGTGCTATATAGATTATCAGTCCCTGTTGTGCTTAGTTCATTTAATGCAGTTTATTGCCAGTCTGGGAATTAGTCTTATTCTTTTTAAGTGGAAACTAATGGTTCCTCTGGCTAGATAAAGCATGCCTATCATTTGCCTTCTTTATCTGTATAATTTTAATGAATATTTTTAGAAATTATTTCTTTTGGGCATATGTCATTATCCTTCATTTATTTAAAATTAATAGTAAGGCTAAGCTGTCCCTCTCTTCTATCAAGCTTTGAGGAACAGAAGCCTGTAGTCCCTCCAAGGCTCTAACACAAAGCCAGAGGGAGAGCAAATCAACTGTACTTCATGGCTTTTTTGAAATCTGCACCACTGAAAGACTGTTTCAATTTGTATTATATTTCACATCTTAGCCTCTTCCCCTTTTTACTGAAAAAGTAATAGCTTTATAAAAAAATCAAATCAAATATATTTTGCCTAGTCCAACAACTAACTGCATTCAGGAATCACAAAACATCAATTACAAACCAATGCTTAAATTATAAATGGAATAGTTCCTGTTCCTTTTGCAACTGAAACAGCAATTTCACACCTGAAATCCGACTGGTTCAACATGCCATAACAAACTGAAGACCATAAACAAAGTGGCTCACTTCATTCCTCTTTGATGTTTACAATAAAAGAATAAATATTAATTTTTAGACTTTGATATCATTGTCATTAGGGTTGTAGTCCTTGGTTCAGACAGCAGCTTATTGAACCCTTGTTCTAAAACAGGGTGGGAAAACTTTTTGTCCAAAAGGCGATATTTGGATATGGAAATTGTATGGTGGGCCATGAACCCTTAAGAAATTGGGGGTTGGGGTGTGGGAGGGGGGTGAGGGCTCCGGCAGTGGGGCAGGCTCTGGGTTGCAGGATGGTGGGATTAAGGGATTCGGAGGGAAGGAGGGGGATCAGGGCTAGGGCAGGGGTTGGGACACAGGAGGGGTTCAGGAGTCCAGGTTCCAGGTGGCACTTACCTCAAGCAGCTTCTGGAAGCAGCAGCATGTTCCCCCTCTGGCTCCTACACAGAGGCACGGCCAGGCAGTTCTGCACGCTGCCCCGTCCTCAGGCGCCGTGCCTGCAGCTCCCATTGGCTCTGTTGGCTAGCCAATGGGAGCTGTGGGGGAGGTGCTTGGGGTGGGGGCAGCATGTGGAGCCCCTACATGTAGGAGCCAGAGGAGGGACATGCCGCTGCTTCTGGGAGCCGCACAGAGCAAGCCCCCGACAGGAGCCTGAGGTCCGAATTAAAACATCTGAAGGACTGGATGCGGCCCTTGGGCTGTAGTTTGCCCACCCCTGCTCTAAAACATGTCCTTAGGTCCTTAGGTGAGCATGGGAAGGACTCTTTGTTTTAAAATAATAGAGGGATTGCTTAGCACAAATAGGAAACAGTTTTTAAATGTAAAGGAAAAATAATAATGTATTTGAATTAGTCCTGCATCTCACAACATTTTGTTAATGACAGAATGTTAAAATATATCTTTTGTCTTATGTGGATGAGGTACAGTGTTTCAGAAATGTAGGTTAAAGTTAAAATCACTCTGTTAGAAGTTAGTAACCAGTGGCCGCTGAAATTCAGTGCATGTCTGTTATTGCTTGTAGAATTATTTGACCACCTGTAAGTTAGTACCTTACTTATAACAAGGCATATCTGAACTTGTTGCTATATTGAAATTACATGGCTAATATTTAAGTTTATTGTAATGTCATGATTGTACAAATTACTTGATTATATTTGTGATCACCTAATGTCAAAATGTACATATACATTTTTCTTAATCGAATGAAAACACTCTTATTTAGATGACTATGACAAATTCTCTGTTGGGTAGTGCTTTCTGATTACTTATGTGAAAGTAATTACATTTTTGTTTCATATAATATAAAGTAAATTAAAAGTGATATTACTGGTAATATAAGGTTGCTGTTGATTCACACAGCATTTAATTCCAGTAGTTTTCAGTCTGTTTTTTAGCTTCCATGTTCATCACCTACTGGAGTGTATGTCTCAAAACTATAATTTAGTGTGAGGCATGAAAACCAATGCTTTCATTTTTTTGATCAAAAATTCAGTAAATAAGATTATGAGCAGGTGTGTGTACTCATGCATTCGTGGTGAGTAATGGAGTTTACGATTATACTACAGGCTCTCCAAGTTTACAAAGGAAATATAGGTTAGAAATGGTGGAGTTCCCTTTAGAATTCATTCATCTGTAACTAGAGAGGTTAACCTTCAACAAATTTCCCTCCTCCCATAAACACAAACCACCCACCCACCCACCAATAAAAACAGAAAGAGGAAAAATCAAAAACTATTTTCACCCTGAATCACAGGATTTCTGTATTCTTACTTGATATGTGGTTCAGCCTTTCTGTGGGGCAGGAAAATGGCTCTTTTAAGGAAGTTACCCTCAAAATT
Organism: Gopherus flavomarginatus; assembly: GCF_025201925.1. NCBI lineage: Eukaryota > Metazoa > Chordata > Testudines > Testudinidae > Gopherus > Gopherus flavomarginatus. Next base: position 156,143,594 of record NC_066620.1, on the reverse strand, counting down.
CAAAAATCCCGTGGTCCTGTTTGATGTTAGCTCAATCCATTCTGCAATTGGGTTTGCTTACAGAAATAAATTAAAATAAATTAAATAAATTAAAAATCAAGTACAAGGCAGGATGAAATTCTTAAATGGGATTATTTTGCCACCTTTTATTCTATAGGGTATTTCAAGCACTGAATTACCCATTAGTCAGGAATTTACATGCTATTATCATTGGTATTTGTATGGTTCTGTAGTTTACTAGGTGTGGGTCACTATATATAAATGTGCATGATTCAATACAGAAGATACACAAAAGGACTTTGATGTTGCAATGCTCAGTGTTACAATGCCTGACGTCTATGCGCCCCGCTTCCCAGTAGAATTCACAGACTGGGTTAGGTATCCAGGCTCTACATGCATTGTACAGGGTACCAAAGAAAGCAGTTTAACTGAAGCCAGCAAGTTGAGCAGGGAGCTACCTAAAGTAGCCAATCAGAAATGTTGAGGAGAAGGGCTGGGCCTAGGCCCCACCATTCAAAAATATTTAGATGCCTCCTTCTGCTCTGGATTCATAGCCATAAACCATGTCTTGGAGTAGCCACCTAAGTTAGGTCAGCCCTTTCTTGTGGAATAACATGAGACCTCCACCTTATTAGAAACAAGAGCTCCGTGTTCAGGGCATTGACATGGGAAACTCATTGTCTTGGTTCTGCCCGATGTGGAGCAGGGACTTAAACACATATCTCTAACTCCAGTAGAGTACCCTCATTACCAGGCTCTTGGGTATTCTAGAGTGGTTCTCTTGGTCAAGCTGTTCCACTTTGTATAAATAAATATTCATTAAGCAACCAAAGAGAAACCCCAAACCAAGAAATTGACTCTGTATCTCAGTGATTATGGCACTCACTTGGGAGATGAAAGACCTGGATTCAAGTCCCTGCTTTAAATCAGGCAGTCTAGGGATTTTAATGTGGCTTTTCTATATCCCAGATGATTGTACTGACCACTGGGCTATCAGATGTAATTTTATGTATGGTTGCCTCCCACTGTCTTTATGTAGGTTAGGCATGCTGTGGGCATTCCTATCGGATTGGGCCCCAGAGAAGAGATAGGCAGGGGAACACCTAATCTGAGAACTCCACCAAAGCTTAGGCATGAGCTACAGAGCTGAGCAGTTTGGTGGCATCTGGATTTAGGTGGTTCTGTGCATGCTCACCAGTGGAAACTTAGACAGGTAGAGGACTTAGGCTGCCTACAGGGTTAGGCAGCAGCTGCGCCAGGGTTTTGAGGGTCTCAGTAGTGACTAAGCATTGGACTTAGACACCTACAGTGGCAGTTAGACACCTATGCTTCTTTGTGGATCTAGTCCTCTGTGATCACAATTTAAAAAGTAATCATTTGTTAACAGTTACCACATAGTGGTATCAAAGCTACAAAAACTATTACTGTATTTATAGTAGAAATAACTGTAATATTGGAAATACCACTGTGGTAACTGTTAGTAAATATTTACCTTTTAATGGCGATTGTATGTACTGAGTTTTATCAGTGAAAAGGAATAACTTTTTGAGACTTAAGACATGGGAATGTTGTGTATATATAGCTATGTTGATGGTTTATAATTTTGTTTTCTGTGTATTGCACTTTTAATTTTTTAGAAATCTGCTATATTCAAAGAAGGTTGTCATTTTGTGTAATACAGCTGGTACCATGTTTTAAAGAAGGAGGTTACACTATGCTCTTTCATGGAGACTTTACTTTATGTCTTTTTATTGTTGTTTATCTTAATCATAAAATAAAAGTAATTCAGATTGAAAGACTGAAAAGTCTGCTCTTTCTATATGGGAACATATAACAAAGAACTAAAATATAGTTTTTTTAAACTGACAATATTCTACCAGTAACCGTCTGCCCAGTATCGCAAAGCTGACATGAGAAATAGCTAGACAAGAAAATATTGCAAAACAAAATAGAATGTAGGTCTTTGAGACAAGACAGAGGACAATAGTAACTAAAGACGTGACTAAAAGAAAAGTATTTTCTGGGAATGAAGTTCTAATGACTCATTTAGGAGATATAACAGTAATCCTTAAGTATTTAGAATATAATAGAACCTCTTCCACTGCTAGACAATATAAGTATTTCAGGCTTCATTTTAAAACAACAAATGTGCATTCCCATAGAATATTAAATATACAAAACTTAGACACAAAGGTATGATTTCCTCTATTTTAAATTTTATGTAACTTTTGCTGTTTTATAGTCTCCATGATTTTCTCACAAAGACAAAAGATACAAAGAAGGTGCACAAAAATAGGGCCCAAAAGAGTGGGGAAACTATCTGCCATTCAGTATTTTTTTCTGTGAATCTGGATACTCTGCATCTCAATTTACAACACTGTGAGCACTGAATATGGTGCCATTTTGTCTGAAGTAAACAGGCTGCCTCTATCAACTTACACATGTTCATCCCTCTATCAGTCTTAAAAAGACACGTTCATTCATCTAGTTTCCTTTTTGCTCACAAAGAAACACTTTTTTTTTCCTCATGGGAATCTAAATGTTTCCAACATGGTATATTTTCCTTTTCAAATAGAAATACTGTCCTGACTGTCACCAGCTAGAGGCAATTTCCTCTGTGCACATCCTCCTCAAAGGGAGCCCTGACTGCAGTGAAATCGATGTGGTTGCCCTACGAAGGTGACTTAAAAAGAATATCCTGAGCAAGTGGTCCATAGACATGCTCTGTGTGTTGCCACATCATGAGGGGAAGGATTGAGGACAATATGAAGGCTATTGCCATTGCTCCTACATAAAAGTAACTGCTGCTTCAGTCATGAGGTTGCAGTAGTGGATGTAGAGCAGTCACATGGCTATTCTGCCAACAAAAGTGAGAGGAGGAGTCCATTTACACACTTTTATGCTACTTAAACTGGGAGCCGTGGCCGCAGTTTGCCCCACAGTGAAGCTAAGCCCACGTCCAGACTACAGCCTAAAATCGATGTGCTTAAAATCGATTTTATAAAGCAGGTTTTATAAAATCGATTTTGTGCATCCACACTAGAGGTACTTACATCGATGTTGAGCGTCCATTTTCCCTGGCGTCCATCTTTTGCTTGAGCGTTGCACTCTGGGTACCTATCCCACAGTTCCTGCACGGGTCCCTGCCCTTTGGAATTATGGGTTACTAGCCCAGTGCATGATGGGATCAAAGTCCCCGTCCTGGGTGGTTCTGGGTACAGCTTCCCGCCCCCCTTCCTGTAAACGGCACACAGTCAGTTCGCGCTGTTTTTACTGGCTGCAGTGAGGGAAACGCCATTTTGCAGCAAGCATGGATCCAGGTCTGCTCTTGTCCTTGATCGCGAATACTGTAAATAATTCACGCATTCTCGTTCTATCACTGCTGACCCATGATGCAGAAATGCAAGAGAGAATGCTTGAATGCGGGGACGACAGCGATGACGAACTGGAGAACGAGTTTTCTGACACCCCAGGCCCCTGCACGTTGGAGCTCCTGACGGTTATGGGTGAGGTTCTACCCGTTCCGCGCCGCTTTTGGGCACGGGAAACAAGCACTGACTGGTGGGACCGCATAGTCCTGCAGGTGTGGGACGATTCGCAGTGGCTGCGGAACTTTCGCATGCGTAAGAGCACTTTCTTTGAACTTTGTGACTCGCTTTCTCCTGTCCTGAAGCGGCATAATACCAGGATGAGACCAGCCCTCACAGTGGAAAAGCGAGTGGCAATAGCCATATGGAAGCTTGCAACGCCAGACAGCTACCGGTCAGTCGGTAATCAATTTGGAGTGGGCAAATCTACTGTGGGGGCTGCTGTGCTGAAAGTATCCAAAGCAATCATTAAGCTGCTGCTTCGAAAGGTTGTGACTCTGGGAAACGTGCAGGCCATTGTGGATGGCTTTGCTGCAATGGGATTCCCTAACTGTGGGGGGGCCATAGATGGAACCCATATCCCTATTTTGGCACCGGAACACCAGGGTGCCCAGTACATAAACCGCAAGGGGTACTTTTCGATGGTTCTGCAAGCCCTGGTGGATCACAAGGGACGTTTCACCAACATCCACGTGGGATGGCCAGGAAGGGTTCACGACGCACGTGTCTTCAGGAGCACTACACTGTTTAAACGGCTGCAGCAAGGGACCTACTTCCCTGACCAGAGAATAACAGTTGGAGATGTCCAAATGCCTATAGTTATCCTTGGGGACCCAGCCTACCCCTTGATGCCCTGGCTAATGAAGCCATACACAGGCAGCCTTGACAGTGCTCAATAGTTGTTTAATTACAGGCTGAGCAAGTGCAGAATGGTGGTAGAATGTGCATTTGGCAGGCTTAAGGTGAGATGGCGAACGCTTCTTACTCGCTCAGATCTTAGCCAAACCAATATCCCCTTTGTCATTGCTGCTTGCTGTGTGCTCCACAATCTCTGTGAGAGCAAGGGGGAGGCCTTTATAGCGGGGTGGGAGACTGAGGTAAACCACCTGACCGCTGATTATGCGCAGCCAGACACCAGGGCAATTAGAAGATCTCACCAGGATGCTGTGCGCATCAGAGAAGCACTGAAAAGTAGCTTCCTCATGGGCCAGGGTACAGTTTGAATGCTGATTTTCCTTTCAATTGATTGCTGCCCTCCCCGTCTATGCGGTGTTGCTGCTGCAAGATACTTTGCCTGCAGCATTCCTCAATTGCTTGCTTAGGTTACTTGCGAGAGCTGTCCATTGGAAAACATATAATTCTGTATTTCCCAATTATTTCCTACCTCCACCATTAGCTGCTTCCGTCTGCTGCTAGGCACTGTACCTGCAACCTTCCTTAACTGCTTTTTTATTGAAAATAAAGTTACTACTATTTGTTACAAGAATTGTGTTCTTTATTTAAAATCAGACCCTTTCATCAATCAAGCATCATGCTTGTTGTTACAATACTGTGCATGAAATTTCATAACTCAGCGTTCTATGGGGGACGGAGCGAGGGAGGTTTGGAGGAAGGGGGAGGGAGGTTTGAAAGAAGAAAGTGCATCAGAGAAGACAGAACAAGAGTTCTCATGGACCAGGTTACGGTATGGCTGCTTTCTTTGTTTTCCCTTTATTACCCATATCCCCAATTGTCAAATCCTGATGCTGATAACTAGCTTCCGTGCAGCTTTCCAAAGCTGCTTGCTTTACTTCATTACCAAACTACAGTCACACTGCCTTAATAGCATGACCTGAGAGTAAAAATAGGCAAAGGTGCCATGGGAGAAGTTTGGATCATTAGAGGAGGGAAAAAACAGGACACAAAGGGCTTTTCAATTTAATGAAAGCCTTCTGGTTGGAGTGTCCGCAGCGGTGGAGGGGGCTGGTGCAGAGAGCCTTCCCCCACGCGTTCTTACACGCCTGGTTCTGGAAGGTGTGGGACAGGGTGAGTACTGAGGGAGGTTATACACGGGCTGTAGGGGCATTCTGAAACCACGGAGCTCTTGCAGCATATCGCGGAGGATGTCAGTCTGATCACGAAGAAGATCCAGAGTTGCTGCTCGCCAGCGCTGATCTTCCTGCCACCTGACATCATTTTTGGCGTCCCTCCTGTCTTCGCGTTGGTCCCTCCTGTCTTCGCGTTGACTGGCAGCCTCCCTGTACTTTGCGACCAATTGTTTCCAGTCCCCCTGCTGAGCTCTCTCTGTACGGGTTACTGCCATAATTTCGGTGAACATGTCCTCACGCGTCCTCCTTTTCCTCAGTCTTCTTATGATACCCCCCCCACGTAGAGGAGAAGCGAGAGGGAGGCTGGAGAAATGTGCAGCTGTGTGTTGGGGGGTGGGGATTGGAAAGAGTGATAAAAGAATCATAAGAGACACATTTCACACAACAATGCATACAGTCTTTCTCCTCACTGACCTGTGCCTGTTACCGAACCTTGAACATGTTACTTTACCACAAGGTCGCCTTAGGATTCCTTTAATACTTATTGCTTGTGGCTGAGGACAGAGATTTCTGCTCAGACGCAGGTCAGGGGAGCACACAGACCGTGTCCGGAGAAAATGGTAAGTTAATAATGGCTAGTAATCCCTGTAGTAGATTGTACTGGTAATCAAGCTAGTCTCCTTCCCTGGTTTGCTCTCGCGTTCCCCCAACAAGCAGGTCTCCTTCCCTGCGGTTTGCTGGGTGGTTCGGGGAACGCGAGAGCAAACCGCGGCGAAGCTACTCTCCTTCCCCGGTTTGCTCTCGCGTTCCCCGAACAAGCAGGATGAATCCACCCTGTTACAATGGAGACTTTTCTAAAAACCACCTCATGGGTCACTGTTTTAGGAAAGGTTTTTAATCTACTTGGTCAGTGACTCTAAGTACAGGTAGTGATTTGAAGCACCCAGTAAAAAAGGCTTACATTAAACCGAAGCTTTTATTAAAAGAAATTACACTCACCAGAGGATGGTCCCTCAGCTTCATTTTCTGGAGTACTGCCTTGAGATGGCTGGCAGGGCACCTCAGTAAGGGTGAGGAAAAGATCCTGGCTGTTTGGGGGGATAAAATGCTCTGTGCTCTCTGCTGGAGCCTCCTCCTCTTGGTCCTCATCATACTGATCATCGCCATCAAATAAATCTTCCGTAGTGACAGGAATCACGACGCCCACCTCTGAATCAACAGACAAGGGGGGGTTCGTCGTTGCGCTGTTCCCCAATATTGCGTTAAGCTCGTCGTAGAACCGGCATGTTTTGGGGGCAGAGCCTGACCTGCCCTTTGCTGCTTTGGTCTTCTGATACGCCTGTCTGAGCTCTTTCACTTTCACTCGGCACTGTAACGAGTCCCTGGTATGTCCCCTCTCCCGCATGGCATTAGAAATTTTTTCAAAGGTTTTCTCATTTCGTCTGCTCGAGCGCAGTTCTGAAAGCACTGACTCTTCTCCCCATACAGCTATCAGATCGAGTAAGTCCTGTGTGCTCCATGCTGGAGCTCTTTTCCTGTTTTCAGGAGACTGCATTCTACTCTCTGCTGCTGAGAGCTCCACGCTGTGCAAGCAGGAAATGGAATTTCAAACTTCCCGGGGCTTTTCCTGTTTACCTGGCCAGCAGAAGAGTACCTTTACCTGTGTAGAGCGGCCACTAGAGCACTGTGGGATACGTCCCGGAGGCCATTAACTTCGATGTCCGTCCACACTATCATAAAATCGATTTTAAAAAATCGATTTTGGGGTTACTCCTCTCGTTTAGATGGAGTTCCAAAATCGATTTTAGGGACCCTTAAAATCGATTTTATGCACTCTGTAGTGTGGACGGTTACAGCTTTAAATCGATTTAGAGCTCTTAAAATCGATTTAAAGCTCTAGTCTGGACCTGGCCTTAGAATAAATGAAGGGTCTTTAGGAAATTTTAATCCCATTCAAAGTGTACATCTCACAGTATATTCTAACCCCACTGAAGCCCACCTCAGTACAGAGTTAATCTTTTCTTGTGCCTGCAATCCACAAAATCCTTGTAGTTGCTGCACTCTTCTTCTTTTAAAGGAAGCCTCATCTCACTGAATTCTGACACAGAGTACTACTATGGACACCCTTGTATTGTGTCTACTACTATCTTGGAAATAGGATCTCCTAAAAGAATACATTTACTTCAAAGGAACGTGTTGGGTCATCTTTCTCCACTCTCCCTCTTTCTGTGGAGTTCCTGTAGGGCTCACTCCTTGGCCCCATATTCTTTTTTTTTTTTTTCTGTCTACACTCTATCTTTGGATCATCACACCCCTTCACGTGATTTCAAAAAACATCTTTATGCTGATAACTAGAGCTTGGGAAATAACAGATTTTTTGATTCTCTGGCAAGTCAGGAAAATTTGGGGAAAAAATGTCTTTCTGATGAGTGATTTTGACTATTTGTAAATTCTGTTTGTTTTTAAATATAATTACAAGAATTTTTGAGGAAAACCTTCACAATATTTTGTTTCAAAATCATCTTAACAATATTTTTTTATATTTTTAGAATTTTTTTTACCAAAACAATTTGGCAAACTAGCTATCAATTTGCTATCTGTTTCTGTCTCTCAGAATCTCCATTTTGGGCGGGGGGGGGGGGGTAGTTATGGCTGAAAATTTTCGTTGATCACTCAAATTTCCTGTCAGCTTCTACCTTTGCCTCTTCCTCCCATCCAACATCTGTCTGTCTGTCTCGCATCTTTTCCAGAATGCCTTGCCATCATTGTAAACTTAACATCACAAAAAGGAAACTGCTGACTTTTTTTGTCCTCTCAAGCCCTCCTCACTCACCACGTTTCCTGTCCCACTGCTGAAAGCAACACCCTCCTTTTTGTCAGACAGGTGTAGAATGTGGGAGTCATTGTCAGTTCCTCCCTCCCTTGTACTGCACGTCCAGATTAGGTCCAAATCTACACAGCTAAAACTCTTGATCGTGGCAGGCTTCTTCTCTCTTGTCTTCTTGACAGCTATGTCACCTACTCCTATTCATTCAAAATACAGCTACTAAAATCATCTTCCTTGTCTGTATTCCTGATGACATCACAGCCCTCTTAGTCCCTCGCTCTCTTTGTCAACACATCAGGATGTTCAGGTGGTGCAGGGGGCCATATCACTAACTAAGATAGACTCTTCTTGTCCTCATCTTCTATGTCCTTCACAACTTTGGCCTCCCATACTGTCTTCTTGTCACCTCCAGCCCCTTCTCTCCACCCTCCACTTCCTTGTTTGTCATCACCTCTCTCAGCCATCTTCCAATATCCACTTCTTCTTCAAATCCTACTTAATGGTGACCCCTACAAGAAGCTAGGCAACTAATAACCTGTACACTGGAAATCAATCAGAGAAATACAAGCTGATAGGGTTTTAGCTAAAATTTTGCATGTTCTTCACATGCATGGTGAGGCATGAGAGACTGAATAGCTTTGGCTACTTCACATCCCTCATGGAATGGAGCTGACCAAAAAAGTCGTGCACATTTTTCACTGGTGTCACTGGCAAAAGTAGGACAGCCTTGCCAGCCAGTCAGAAATCTCCTCTCATGTTTAAAATTCCAAAACCATTTTCTATTTGAAAATTAATTTTTAGGACACAGATTGCCCTCTGCATTGAGAATTTTACTTTTTTTGTACGTAGGAAACAACTCTCAAGAATCCTGAGCTAAATGGAGAGCAGTTTATATGCAGTTTTTAGTACTATCCAGGAACAAGAAAAATATTAACCTGGGGGATGGAAAAGAGGTTCTCTTGTCCAAATGCCAGTTAGAGCTCTCTGCTTTTGCGCTTGTAGACAAAGACTAAATAGCAAGAACAAAAGATAACAGTTCACATACAATCAGAGCAATTTTTTCTCAGTCTCATCTTTTTTTCATATATTCATTGTTATCTAGAGATAAAGAAAGCCCAGATCATTGCTAAAGTGACATAAAACACACTTGAGAAATTTCTCTTCCTTCTGGAAAAGCTTCCAATTTAAATATTCCTTTCTTTTTAGCATCTCCATATTGAGGGATTTCTTATATGTATGGCACAGAATAGAAAACTGAATCTGCATTTAGATAGAAATATCAAAAAGGTCATACACAGACTAGACTCAGCTACCCCCGACTCAATTCCCCAGTAGGAGTTCAACTCATTTCATGTCTCCTGTGTTTAAAATATGATGCAAATTGCTTTAGGGTCCCTTAAACACTGAGGAAGGGAATCTTGTAATAATTTAAATTTTGTATGATGTCCTGGCTCTCCTGCTTCAAAAACTCCATATTTTTCTGTTTACTCTAAACATCTGCTGCTTTCCATTCAGTTATGATGTGTGTATTAAAGGGCATTGGAAACAAATGGGAATACAGTAGAATAATGTCCATTTACTGTTGTGCATGAAGCTTTGCGGCAGTCTGTAGAAATTAAGAGTAACTGGTGGAATTTTAATAGCTTTTCATACATTTCAATGGATGTAGTTTATTCTCAGTCAATAAACCACCATTGTAACAGTAGGCAACACAATTGATTTTGAGTGGAGCATTGCTCAGACAAAAGTGTTATAGAATGCTTTACAGCCTATTACACACACAGGGACAAATTCTGTCCCAATTTACATTCCATGCAACCTCATTGAATTCAGTGGAATTACAAAGGGTAAGTGAGAGCGAAACAATTTCAGATTACAGCAGGCAATACAAGTAACATCTAAAGAAAAAGTTTGAATAAGGATACCTCATTTTGGGGTATTGAGTACAAGCAAATGGAAGATAAGCTGTTTGGGAGTCTCATTCTTATGATCAAAATGGCACCATTAAAAAGGTTTCAAAATTGCATATGATGCTACAGGTGAAACCCTTCTCCTACTACAACAATGAGGATTTTTTATTGACTTCAATGGGGCCAAGTGTTCGCCCAAAGTCTTTGGTTTTCTCTGCAAAGAAGAGTTTCAGCTTACCATACACTTTAGTGAAAATCGCTCCCAGAGGAAACAATGTATCTGTATGTTACAGTAAAATACCTTTAGTATGGCTGGCGTAGTTCATGTCATTTTGCAGCCCAAAGACAACAGTCATATCAAATTTACTGTTATCCCTGGGCAGTTAAATAATAGGCAACTTTAATGAAGTGGAAGCAGTCAGCATTTTACAGGAACTTCGCATGACTCGATACTTAGTACAATTTCCAGAGAAAATAAGCCAGTTATGTAACTGTGCATTCAGCTAATACTGGTATGGGTAAAACAGCTTCCTAAGCACTATGTTTTCAAGCATTTTACTCAAGATATGATCTTTGTTATAGAAAATTACAATTTAATGATCAAATATCAGAGGGGTAACCGTAGTCTGGATCTGTAAAAGTAGCAAAGAGTTCTGTGGCATCTTATAGACTAACAAACATATTGGAGCATGAGCTTTCGTGGGTGAATACCCACTTAGTATTCTATACTACCCACTGCATCTGACGAAGTGGGTATTCGCCCATGAAAGCTCATGCTCCAATATGTTTGTTAGTCTATAAAGTGCCACAGAACTCTGCCAATTTAATGATCAGCTCTTTTCATGAAAGTTACTTATAGTCTTGTTTCATTAAAAACACAGGATGCTTAAAGTAGTTTTAACAAAATAGGTCATATTTTTATATAAAATAACACGTGAGCTCCCCCCTCAAAAAAAAAAGTTTTACTACATATGGTAAAGCATCTTTTCTGTTCCAATCAGATCAACTGACTGCCCTGGCACAGTACCTTATGCAATGCTCTCCAAAACATAACTAATGTTCAGAGAAACATGAGCAGAAAGCATTCTGAAGAATCAGAGCAGGCTGCACAGGAGGGACAGAAGGACAGGTGAAGAATATTGGCAGCATGTGACCTCCAGAAGAAGAAAGAGAAGCATCCATGGTACCAGCAATGGAGATACAGATGAGCAACCAGTTTCATGTTCTCTCCACAGGTATTAATGCGGTGAGTGGACTAGATGATACATCTGAGAGCAGGGAACAGAAGGAGACTCCACCAATTGGAAGGCATGAGATGCACTGTCCTAGGGATGGGGGTTCCACGACCACTGCTCCCAAGAGAAGGAGGCAGGTGGTGGTGGTTAGGGATTTCCTCTTAAGGGGGACTGAGTCATCTATCTGCCATCCTGACCAGGAAAGCTGAGAAGTGTGCTGCTTGCCAGGAGCTAGGATTTACAATGTGATGGAAAGACTGCCAAGACTCGTCAAGCCCTCAGATCACTACCCCTTCCTGCTTCTCCACATGGGCACCAATGATACAAGAATGACCTCGATCATATCACTGCAGACTACATGGCTCTGGGAAGAAGGATAAAGGAGTCTGAGGCACAAGTGGCATCCTCATCCATCCTTCCTCTGGAAGGAAGAGGCCCAAGTAGAGACGGTTGAATTGTGGAAGTCAACGATGGCTACACAGGTGGTGTCAGAGAGAAGGCTTTGGATTCTTTGACTATGGGATGGTGTTCCAAGAAGGAGTGCTAGGCAGAGATGGGCTCCACCGAACGAAGAGAGGAAAGAGCACCTTCACAAGCAGGCTGGCTAACCTAGTGAGGAGGGCTGTAAACTAGGTTCACCCGGGGAAGGAGACCAATGCCCTGAGGTAAGTGGGGAAGTGGGATACCAGGAGGAAGCATGAGCAGGAGAGCACAAGAGGGGAAGACTCCTGCCTCATACTGAGAAAGCAGGACAATCAGCAAGTTATCATAAGTGCCTATACACAAATGCAAGAAGCCTGGGAAACAAGCAGGGAGAACTGGAAGTCCTGGCACAGTCAAGCAACTATGATGTGATTGGAATAACAGAGACTTGGTGGGATAACTCACATGACTGGAGTACTGTCATGGATGGATATAAACCGTTCGGGAAGGACAGGCAGGGCAGAAAAGGTGGGGGAGTTGCATTGTGTGTAAGAGAGGAGTATGACTGCTCAGAGCTCTGGTATGAAACTGCAGAAAAACCTGAGAGTCTCTGGATTGTTTAGAGCTGTGGCGTGGACTGTACCCTCATCAAGTTTGCAGATGACACTAAACTGAGAAGAGTGGTAGATATGCTGTAGGGTAGGAATAGGATACAGAATGACCTAGACAAATTAGAGGATTGGGCCAAAAGAAATCTGATGAGGTTCAACAAGGACAAGTCTAGAGTCCTGCACTTAGGACGAAAGAATCCCATGCACTGCAACAGACTAGGGACCGAGTGGCTAGGCAGTAGTTCTGCAGTAAAGGACGTAGGGGTTACAGTGGATGAGAAGCTGGATATGAGTCAACTGTGTGCCCTTGTTGCCAAGAAGGCTAATGGCATTTTGGGCTGTATAAGTAGGAACATTGCCAGCAGATCTACGGATGTGATCATTTTGGGCCCACACTCCAAGAAGGTTGTGGAAAAATTGGAAAGAGTCCAGCGAAGGGCAACAAAAATTATTAGGGGACTGGAGCACATGATTTCTGAGGAGAAGCTGAGGGAACTGGGATTATTTAATCTGCAGAAGAGAAGAGCGAGGGGGGATTTGATAGCTGCTTTCAAATACCTGAAAGGGGGATAGAAAGAGGATGGATCTAGACTGTTCTCAGTGGTAGCAGATGACAGAACAAGGAGTAATGGTCGCAAGTTGCACTGGGGGAGGTTTGCTAGGAGGTTGGTGAAGCACTGGAATGGGTTACCTAGGGAGTGGTGGAATCTCCTTCCTTAGAGGTTTTTAAGGTCCAGCTTGATAAAACCCTGGCTGGGATGATTTAGTTGGGGATTGGTCCTGCTTTGAACAGGGGGGTTGGACTAGATGGCCTCCTGAGGTCCCTTCCAACCTGATATTCTATGATTCTATAATATAAAATATAGTTCCAGTGTCACTGGATCACTGGGGTTGCTCCTTTGCAGGAGCAAGGGAAAGAATTTAGTGATCTTTATATAAAAAGTTCTGTTCTTTGTGAATGTTTCCAATTGCATTAGACTTATTTAGGCTCTCTAATCAAAACCTGCAAACAAATGTACTGACATGAATCTTTGGGCTTACGTAGATTCCCACTAAAGTCACTAGGAGAACGTAGATGTACAAGAGTTGTCAGTAATGATCCTATTGCAGGCTTGGAGCCCAAGTATGTAGTACTTTTTCACTCTCTTAATTTGATCCTCTCTCTCATTACAGAAATACAGAAGTAGCAAAATTCAGCCCAATTTATATGACTTCCCCAGGAACTTGGAGAGTACCTATTCCTGCATGTATGCTGTTTGTTTTAATGGAGTACTATATTTTAAAATATTGGGTCAAAATATTGCCACCAAAAATCTATTACCTGAAAAAAAATGAACAAGGATAGTATTGAGACATAAACTGGGCTTTAAAAAAAACTGACACACTTTTAAAAAAATGCCCAGATGGGTGGGAAATGCAAGGTTAGGGCTCAAACCATAACCTTAACTCACCTCCACTGTGCATTCTAGCAGCTACGCTCTTATAACACTTCAGTGAGATCACTGTGATATCTGGGCGCAGAGGAGTAAGTGAATAATGAAGTAGAAGCTTTGGTTCATAAATGCTTCTTATGTTTTATAACAGTGATTGTACTTACATTTGTAATTTATCTAGTGGCGTTTTTGATAACTTTTCATTATTTCAATTACAGTTAATAAAAATTGAGTCATGAAATTATTACCTGAATAGTTTCATAGTTAAAACAAGTATATGTAGAATACAGATACATAACTAGGTACAGTTATGCTGTACTTTGATTTAACCTACTTGGATTCTAGCTGGGAATATTTCAATAGCTGATCTCTGAGTGATCTCTAGGACAATCACATTCCTGGTCCCTCTTGGACTAAGTCTTCAAGCCCAGTGGATTTTAGAAATATTAGAGCTGCACAATTTGGACAGCCTGGAAGGGGTAGCAGTCAAAGATGACCCTGAGGTAATGGGCCTAAGTGACAGGGCTTAGATACAGAGGCTCCAGGTACACAGCTGGGCAACAAAATGATTACTGGGATGGAACAGCTTCCATATGAGGAGAGAGTAAAAAGATTGGGACTTTTTAGCTTAGAAAGAAAGATGATTACAGGGGAGGTGGTGGGAATGATCGAAGTCAATCAAATCATGAACGGTGGGGAGAAAGTGAATACGGAAGTGTTATTTATGCCATCATATAACACAAGAATCAGGGGTCAGCCAATTAAATTAATAAGCAGCAGGTTTAAAACAGACAAAAGGAAGTACTTCTTCACACAGTGCGCTGTCAACCTGTAGAATTCCTTGCCAGGGATATTAAGAAGGGCAAAATTATAACTACATTCAAAAATAAAGATAAGTTCATGGAGGATAGATAGGTCCATCAATGGCTATTAGTCAAAATGGTTAGGGGTGCAACACCTTCCTCTGGGTATTCTAAGCTTCTAATTGCCAGAAGCTAAAACTGGATGACAGGGGATGGATCATTTGATAATTGCCCTGTTCTGTTCATTTCCTGTGAAGCATCTGGCATTGGCCACTGTTGGAAGACTGGTTCAAACTACAGCGTAGCTGATTTCGATTAAATCTCAGGAAAAACTTCTTAAGTGCAAGAACAATAGGACAATGCAACAGACTGCCTAGGGAGATTGTGGAAGCTCCTTCACTGGAGGTTTTCAAAAGGTGGCTGGATAGTGACCTGGCTTGGATGGTTTAGACCAGTGGTGGACAACCCGTGGGCCACATGCGTCCCATCAGGGTAAGCTGATTACAGGCCACACTACGTTTTGTGGATGTTGACTGTCCACAGACACAGTTCCCCACAGTTTCCAGTGGCCGTGGTTCACCATTCCCAGCCAATGGGACCTGTGGGAATCAGCAGTCAGCACGTCCCTGTGACCCATGCCCACTGGGAGCTATGGGTGGCCATGCCTGCGGATGGCCGCAAAATGTCTCACGGGCTGAAATCAGCTTACCCTGATGGGCCGCATGTGGTCTGCTGTTACGCTTATAAGAAGCACATAGAATCTTTCCAAAGGGGATAAAGCAATCTGCTGTATTTATTGAGAGTACAGTTTGAGCATTAAAATCAACATATGCTTTCATTCACAGACACACACACTCCCAAAGGTTCTGCAGCTAGATCTTATAGTTACCAGTCCTTAATGTTGCTCAATCAGTTCCAGTGGCAAGCTGAAACTGCACACGAAGGAGGGGACCTGGGCCTCTGGTGAATGTGTTCAAAGCTCCAATGTTGATGCAGAACAAACCCAGAGTCCCATGGCAATACATCCTACCTTTATAGTGATATGTTCCCATACAAGTCTATGGACCTTGCTGTTTCACGCCAGAGCTGTCAATCACGAGGTATTCAAGGTTGCTCTTAATTAGCATTATTCTGAGTTATTACCGGGAGGATCCGCAGGTGTTCCTTCTCTCGTCCCTCTGGCTCCACTCTTTATCTTGTCCTTGGGGTGTATGTCTTTGCTTTAGGATCGTCAATCTGCCATTAGGGTGATTCTGCTTCTCGACTCCTCTGCTTCCCTCTTGACCATCTGGCCCAGCTGTCTCTTTTCAGTTAATTAGTATACCATACATTTTTCACTCACACACCAAACAGTAAATAAGGCAATAATTACACTCATGAAACTTCTGTCCTTCTAAAAAAAATCATTAACACAATCAGTAAAGAATAAACTCAGAACAATTTCTTCTTACTATTTCAAAGCTAGTAAAATGGAGTATAAAGCAAAATAAGCAAAATGGAGTACAATTTACTCGTGACAATTTCTCCCCATTAGGCTGTGTCATGAAGGAGATGTTGTGGTCCTGGGAGTGACACGGGTCCTGGAGCAGAAGTGTTGGAAGTGACTCATCATCAGAAGACGGTGCATTGGCTAGCAGAGCTAATCCCTGGGACAGCCAGAAGGAGGTGGCACAGTAGTGACTGAACCTATCACAGTTACGTATTAGGTAAAGCTTTCTAGCTATAAGGATATTTAAATATTGGAATACTTACCAAGGAAGGTTGCAAAATCCCCATCAGTGGAGGTTTTTAAGAACAGGTTAGATAACCTAGACAGGGATGTCAGGTGTTTTTCTCAGTCCTGCCAGAGCACAGAGGGCTGGACTTGATGATCTCTCAAGCCCTATATATAAGCCCTCCTAGATCTTTCCACTAATTTACTACAATCACCTCTATCCTGTCTGGATTGACCTTCAGCCTGCTCATCCTCCTCTACCTCCTTGTCTCAGCCTGACAAAGGGAAAACATAGGCATTCAGACACTATGATGATGAGTATGATCTAAGGACATAAACTGAATAGGACTTCACATCAGGAATTGATGAAAAGGTGGGGAGTTTCCAGTTATACACTCAGTGGTGATATCAGAGTTCAAATCACTTCACTGTCTCTGAACTACCTTCCTGAGTTAGCCCATCTTGAGCAGTGCTGATCGAATAAATCCCTGTGGAACTCCCCAAAAGAAACTTCTCTTCATTTCCCAATTTGGGGATGCAGAGGAAAGCATTATAGAGAGACTCAGGGATAACTTATAAAACAGTTTGGATTAGAAGCCTTTGCTGAGCTTTCCAGCCCTTCCAGAAAGCTCTGAGATTATTATTACTACTGAGCTTCTAATGTGAGTTTTAAGGGGTAACCCTCGGGACAGGAGTATTGTACTATATTCTTGTCTGTTTAGTTTCAGTAAGCAGGAAACCATTTTTGCCAGTTTCACTTTCTTCTTTACAAAGCTTACAGTAATATGTTTCTGACATTTTCCACTACTGGTAAACAGGTAAACATGAAATGTCTGAATTGTGGCAGACAGAGCATCCATCCAGGATTCTCTCAATTTTTCCCGAACAGATCATTTGTAACTGACTAACAGCATTGATTGTACAGTATCTGCTTACTGGCTGATACCACAGAGGTCTTAAGCTTTAGTAATTAAGGTCATACTTGAAAATTTCAGGCGGGGGATGGGTAGGAGATATTGGGGATGGTGGGGAGAAAAATAAATTTGTACTTTAAATGCAAAGATTAATTCACCTCTCCTATAGCTGAAATAACCACAAGGAAATTGAAACATACACATGTCTTTTACACCATATTTACAGGTTTTAGGGTAGGAAAAAGGAGTACAGATTCCAAGCATTCATCCAAAGGACTTGATTCTACTTTCTCATATATAGACACACATCATTATGTTCACCTAAAATCAGCTGTCATGCATGTAAGTCACAACCTCAGGAGTTAGGACTAAAATTCCCTCTCAAGCCACTGTGTGAGTCTGACATGAGCTTTTTCTCATTGTCTGTATAACTAAACTAGTAGCACTATGTATTATATAGTATGTCAAACCATTACTTGCGTCACATTGGGGAGCTAAATTGACTTCTTTCTTTGCATTTTGTGCATGTACTTGATAATTTATTAAACAATTTCTGATTTAATCAGACTTATTTGGATTCCAAGTGTTTAATAATAAAGGGTTTTCCTAGCCATCCTTTTAAAATTTGGCCCCAAACAGTTTATTGAGGGCTGGTCTACACTACGAGGGGAAATCGATCTAAGATACACAACTTCAGCTACGTGAATAAAGTAGCTGAAGTCGAAGTATCTTAGATCGAATTACCTACCGTCCTCATGGCGCGGGATCGATGTCCGTGGCTCCCCATGTCGACTCCGCTACCGCTGTTTGGGTTGGTGGAGTTCCGGGATCGATAGGAGCTCGTTCGGGGATCGATATATCGCGTCTAGATGAGACGCGATATATCGATCCCTGAGAAATTGATTGCTACCCGTTGATACGGCGGGTAGTGAAGACGTAGCCTTACTGACAGCTTTAACTTGACAGATAGGTATCAGTGCTCTCCAGGTGGCTGGCTGTCTCAGAAGCTGTGGGGGCAAATACATTTGATGTGTAGTGTCACATTTACCAGCATGCATAAGGCAGATATTCATGCATAAGACAGATGTTTACTCGTGATAGTTAACGTAGACAGCTCCTGATTCTTGCTGTTTAGATCACCTACAAATCTCTGTCAGTTCTTTCTGTGCATGAACCATATATATCAGTTTGTTCTTGATAGATCATGTTATTACATGTTCCTCTATAAACACTGAGAGCACCAGCTGCTCTACCCACACGAGTGTTTAAAGGCTCGAAAGCTTATGCCCAAACAAATTTGTTATTCTCTAAGATAAAAATAGGTAGATCTTGTCTTAAGAATTACCTGACTGCTAAATGGGTGCTAGAAATAATCACTGTAGCTGTGGGGATAAATACATTTGATGTGTAGTGTCACATTTACCAGCATGCATAAGGCAGATATTCATGCATAAGGCAGATGTTTACTCGTGATAGTTTACGTAGACAGCTCCTGATTCTTGCTGTTTAGAGAAACAAAATGTGTTTGTGAGAAAATAGAACGAAAGCTGTGATACTTTTTCATCGCTGTTCAAAAAACACTGTCAGCAAGTCAGTTGAATCTAAGACCTAATCCAGTGAG
Organism: Gopherus flavomarginatus; assembly: GCF_025201925.1. Classification (NCBI taxonomy): domain Eukaryota; kingdom Metazoa; phylum Chordata; order Testudines; family Testudinidae; genus Gopherus; species Gopherus flavomarginatus. The sequence continues at coordinate 156,124,708 of NC_066620.1, read as the reverse complement.
GTGTTAAGGCCACTATCATTCAAGCCAATGAGAGGTGAGAATCCTCACGCAATCAGGCTTCTCCATCATCTAGGCAAAACTTGGATGAAAGTAGCTGTGGGAAACCTCTTGTTAAGGCATACATGGGCTGCTTGATATAGTGGGGAATAACTTCACTATGCTTTGTAGAAGTCAAAACAGTGTCCTAAACAATAAAGCTCCTTGTTTTAAACATTGTTTGAAACTAAAATGATTATGTGGGACATCTCTCTGCCACATTAGTAAAATCATTGGGTCTTTAAATATTCACATTAGGAGATGAGGGGAGAACAATTTAGCTCCTTCCCAAGGAGTAGTTCAATGCAGGTTTTTTCCATTTAAAAACTTTAAAAAGCTATTATTTTCATGACTTTGCAGCCGGAGTTTTGCAGCAGAGGTTAGGGTACAATGTTCAACACACTTTTTGCTATTAAAATTTTCCAGGTTTGGGAAAACTCTCATGCTTTGGGAGGAAAAAATTGCTTGGGAAAACTCATTGGCAAGTTTTTCCCAAATTATTGTTTATGGTGCAATATATTTTCAAACCAGGAATCATTTCTCATATTGAGTAGAACTGTTGTGAAATGAGAATAGAGAATTTCATGCAGCTCGTAATTTCAGTATACAGACTATACTGAAACCTATTGAACTTTCAAATCTCAGTTCCTCTTTCGTGTGAGGCAGAGTGGATAGTGCATTGCATTCTAAATGAGGGACCCTGGATTTTGATCCCAGTGCTTCCACTGTCCTGTGTTACCATTTATAAAACACTTCAGTTTCTGCACCTGTTAAACAGAAATAAGGACACTTTTCTTCTTTTGTAAAGTGCTTAGAGAATTATGAACGAAAAATACAATAGAAAAGCTATTAGTTCCATGCTTTTCATCATAATACAATATATCATCAAACTAATTAAATATTACAATATGCTATTTCTCTTGTCCCTAAGATTTTGCCTAATGTAGCATTAGAAATAGTACTAGGCCTTTGCTGACAGGTCAGTCCAGTAATCATGTCTTCAAGAAGTACATTACTCCACAAGGCAGGAAAGACTATCACAGAAAACTCAGTAATGGTCAAAGTGCTAAATGCCATTTTTGTTTCAGTTTTCACCAAAAAGCTTAGCAGTGATCAGATGACTAACATAGTGAACATCAATGTAAATAGGGTAGGATCTGATGCTAAAATAGGGAAAGAACAAGTTAAGAATTACTTAAACAAATTAGATGTCTTCAAGTCAGCAAGGCCTGATGAAATACATCCTACAATATGTAAGGAACTGGCTGGAGTGATCTCTGATCCATTAGTGATTATCTCTGAGAACCAGTGGAGGATGGGACAGATCACAGAAGACTGGAAAAGGGCACTATAGTGTTAGACCCCTTCCCCAGCCTAGAGTCAAACTCCCTCCAAAAGCCCACACCCTGCACCCCCTCCCACATTCCAACTCCTTGCCCCAGTGAGTGAGGGTGGGGGAGAGCAAGAAATGGACAGAGGGGAGATAGAGTGGGTGTGGCCTCGGAGAAGGGGTGGGACAGGGGCATGGTCTCAGGGAAGGGGTGGGGCAGAGGGCAGGGCAAGGGTCTTTGGGTTTGCACAATTAGATAGTTGGCAATCCTGCCAGGCAAGCATGTGGAAGCCCTGGCCATGCTGGAAAAGTGCACCCAGCAGGGTAGCCGGCAGCTTGCTGGGCACCAGCCAGCACAGGCACAGCACTGCCCAAATGTCAGGCGGACCGCATCTATGGGGGCACACTTGTGTGTACGTAGGGGCCCATTGACTGAATTGCTGTCAGCGGGCCTGATGGGAAATGACAGCATAGGAATGAATATTGCAGAAAAGGATGTGAGGGTTATAGTGGATCACAAACTAAATATGAGTTAGCAATGTAATATGGTTGCAAAAAGAGTGAACATCATTCTGGAATGAATTAGCAGGAGTGTTGTAAGCAAGACAGGAGAAGTAACACCGTCTCCATTTCTGGGCACCACACTTTGGGAAAGATGTGGAGAAACTGACATAAGTCCTGAGGAGAGCAACAATAAATATGAAAGGGCTAGAAAACATGACTTCTGAGGAAGACTGAAAAAACTGGGTCTGTTTAATCTGGAGAACAGAAGACTGAGGGGTACATAACAGTCTTCACGTATGTAAAAGGTTGTTATAAAGAGGAGGGTGATAAATTGTTTTTCTTATCCATTGAGGACAGGACAAGAAGCAATGACCTTTAACTGCAGCAATGGCGAGGCATTAGGAAAAACTTCCTAATTGTAAGGGTAGTTAAGCACTGGAATAGGTTACCTAAGGAGGTTGTGGAATCTCTGTCACTGGAGATTTTTAAGAGCAGGTTGGACAAACATCTGTAAGGGATGGTCTAGATAATACTTAGTCCTGCCTCAGAGCAGGGAATTGAACTATGTGATCTATTGCAGCCCCTTCCAGTCCTACATATCTGATTCTATGATTCGACAGTGAAAGTTCAATGAAATAATAACCAGTTAACATTTAAATGAATGCCTCTTCAAAGGGAATCTATTTGGGACTAAATTATCACAGAGTAAAATTACTGATTTAATTAGCTTGATTAAATATTAATTATTTATCATAAGTATCGGAGAAAAACTCAGTTCTCACTTTTTGTTTGGATGCAGCAGAGTCAGATACTTTATTATTTCTCAAGCAGTTGCAATAGAGGATGGGAGTGCCCTAGGATACAGGGTCGCCCCAATCTCCAACAGGTCTCTCAACAGGTAAACAATTACAGCAAGCATTTATACTTTTGTTACAGACAATAATAAGTAACAGCTGCATTTTGTTTATACATAGGTCATCCTGATATCTGTTTTTTCTCACTTAAGAGACTGCAGTCTACATTTCGTATTATCTACACAAGGTCGAAACAATTTCTCACACAGTTCTTTTCCACTCGCCTCACACAATCCTCGCTTCTACAAATCTTGCGTTATTAGGGTTACAGTTAGCCTAACTCTTGCTAACAGAGACTGTCATGCATTAAGATCCCCTACAAATCCCTGTCAGTTCTTTCTCTACTTCCACATAAGGGATATTTGATTATCTGGGAATAACAATGACTGATGCCACTATGATGTTGTGAGCATGCTATTTTCTTTGCCTTCCCCCTTCAGGTGGATTTCAGGGTTGGAGGCCCTGCAGACTGAAAAATCTTTGATCCCAGCCCAAAAGAATCTTAAATTTGAAAGAAGCCCAAGTCTAAACTTTCAGTAAAATGATGCCATGCCCAAGGGGCAATATCTGCCACTACTACTATCAGACATCCTATGTACGCAGATTCTACCCTTTGATCTCTTTCCACCATAATTGGACCAGGTTCTGCTAAGAAACATTTTTATTTACTCTCCAGACTTTCACAGTGTGTTATAAATATTGCAAATATTATCACCTAATGCATTTTCTTTCTGTTTTACAGTGAACATAGCATTCTACCACTCCAACACAAGCTAATAAATATAAATTAGGGTTATCAAGAAATTAAAATTAATCACAATTAGTCGTGATTAAAAAAATTAATCGCATTGTTAATAGAATACCATTTATTTAAATATTTTGGATGTTTTCTACGTTTTCAAATATATTGATTTAAATTACAGCACAAATACAAAGTGTACAGTGCCACTTCATATTTATATTTATTACAAGTATTTGCACTGTAAAAAATACAAAAGAAATGGTATTTTTCAATTCACTTAATACAAGTACTGTAGTGCAATCTCTTTATCATGCAAGTTGAACTTACAAATGTAGAATTATGTACAAAAAGCTGCATTCAAAAATAAAAATATGTAAAATTTTAGATCTTATAAGTCCACTCAGTCCTACTTCTTGTTCATCCAATGGCTCAGACAAACAAGTTTGTTTACATTTGCAGGAGATAATGCTGCCCACTTCTTGTTTACAATGTCACTTGAAAGTAAGAACAGGCATTCTCATGTAACTGTTGTAGCAGGCATCACAAGATATTTACATGACAGATGTGTTAAAGATTCATAGGTCCCTTCGTGCTTCAACCACCATTCCAGGGGACATGCATCCATGCTGATGACGGGTTCTGCTCGAAAACCATCCAAAGCTATGCAGAGCGATGCATGTTCATTTTCATTACCTGAGTCAGATGCCACCAGCAGAAGGTTGATTTTCTCTTTTGGTGGTTTGGGTCCTGTAGTTTCTGCATCAGAGTGTTGCTCTTTTATGACTTCTGAAAACATGCTCCCTACCTCATCCCTCTCAGATTTTGAAAGGCATTTCAGATTCTTAAATCTGGGGTCAAATGCTGTAGCTATCTTTATAAATCTCACATTGGTACCTTCTTTGTGTTTTGTCAAATCTGCAGTGAAAGTGTTCTTAAAACGAACAACAACATGTGCTGGGTCATCATCCGAGACTGCCATAACATGAAATATGTGGCAGAATGCAGGTAAAACAGAGCAGGGGATGTACAATTCTCCCCCAAGGAGTTCAGTCATAAATTTAATTAACGCATTATTTTTTAACGAGCATCATCACCATGGAAGCATGTCCTCTGGAATGGTGGCTGAAACATGATGGAGAATACAAATGTTTGGCATATCTGGCACAGAAATACTTTGCAATGCTGGCTACAAAAGTGCCATGCAAATGCCAGTTCTCGCTTTTTTGTGACATTGTAAATAAGAAGAGGGCAGCATTACCTCCTGTAAATGTAAACAAATTTGTTTGTCTTAGCGATTGACTGAACAAGAAGTAGGACTGAGTGGACTTGTGGCCTCTGAAGTTTAACATTGTTTTCTTTTTGAGTGCAGATATGTAACAAAAAATCTACATTTCTGAGTTGCTCTTTCAGGACAAAGAGATTGAACTGCCATACTTAGAATCATAGAATCATAGACTATTAGGGTTGGAAGGGACCTCAGGAGGTCATCTAGTCCAACCCCCTGCTCCAAGCAGGACCAATCCCCAGATTTTTACCCCAGTTCCCTTAATGGCCCCCTCAGGGATTGAACTCACAACCCTGGGTTTAGTAGGCCAATGCTCAAACCCCTGAGCTATCCCTCCCCCCCATTTCCTACTTGTATGAGGTGAATTGAAAAATACTATTTCTTCTGTTTAACATTTTTACACTGCAAATATTTGTAATCAAAATATACACTTTGATTTCAGTTACAACACAGAATACAAGATATATATGAAAATGTAGAAAAACATTCAAAATATTTAATAAATTTCAGTTGGTAGTCTCTTGTTTAACAGTGCAAATAAAACTGCGATTAATAGTGATTACTTTTTTTGAGTTAATTGCGTGAGTTAACTGTGATTAATTGACAGCCCTAATATAAATATATTACATGTAACTTCTAGAGACTTGAAACAAACTGTACACCTTTGTCTGAAATGCCTCATTCTGTTAGCAGCTGTGGATCATATTAGGAAAAGGTTAAGTGGCTTGTACTGACTCAGAGGCAGTGACTCTTTAGCCAACCTGGATATAAAGGAGATAAGAGTGGCTGTCTGGAGACTGAGCTGAGCTGAGCATTCAAGGAACCCTATGAAAAGGTTTGAGCCTAAATCTATATTTAGACACCTAAATAAGCAGCCTGATTTTTTTAAAAGAGTTGAGTGCCTACAATTCCCATTGACTTTCATTGACCTTTCTCATTTTGATAAGTGTTTGCAGGATTGGGCCCTAAAGAACAATCACATAAAAGACCAGACATACTGGGAGATTCAGAGGTGGAGACAATCTAGAGTTTGGGGGCGGTGAGGTTTCTCTTCCTATAACAATAATGTCATGTCTTATGGACCTAGTGAAAGAAATGTGGGCATTAGGAGGCATGAAGAGAGAGGTGGCAATTTAGCAAACTAGGATGGCACAGTCATTTCATGCACAGCAAGCAATATGGAAATCTGGTAATCCAATTATGGGGAAAGTGTTATTCTATATCCCCTAAATTCAAGTTCTGTTCCAAAGGTAAAATCCTAAATATATTCTCTAATTTGAACTGAGCCTGAAATCACCTCATTCCATGGTTGTCATGGAGACTGTGAAAGCCCACATGAATTAATGGGGCTGTCATTGCCATGGACTTTGAAATCACCCTGAGCAGTCATAATAATTCTTTGTGCTTGTATAGTGCCTTTCATTCAAGGGTCAGTGAATCCTTTAGAAAGGTAGATAAGTATTATCAGCATTGAACATATGGGGAAGCTGGGCAAAGAGGTTAAGGCCATAAATTTCAAACTTTACACATGGGAATAATTTTGCATATATAGGTACCTACATATATGAAGCAATGGGAAGTTCAGCACTTTTGGGAATCAGGCCACTTAGTTAGGTGCCTGACTGTAGGTGATACAGTTAAAAAGGTTTGGTTGAGTGAATTGGCAAAATCACACCGTGACTGAGTGCCAGATTTGGGAATAGAACCAAGCAGTCTCCTGCTCTTGCTCTGACCACCAGACCACACTGCATCACTTAAGATCAATCTAATTCAGATGGTAGCCCAGAAAAGCACTAAGGCTGCTTGGTAAGCAATCAGAGGGAGCAGCAGTGATACCCCCACTACCCTGCAGTAAGATATATCTTGTGGAGGCCACCTCTTTGCTATGGTTCTCATTGCTACTGGTAGGTCTGGGAGTGGAAAGGAGAGGAGCCCATAGGACAAAGGTGTTAACTTTATCAAATAAATCTATTTGTCTACGCTATCTATTGACAGTATTCTAATTTGTAGAGTTCTTTGCGGTGGGGTCAGAAACTTCATCTATATTGACAAAGTATTTTATACATTTTGTAGCACTATATCAATAATTAGCAATACATAATAAAATAGGAAAAGCTAGCAAAGGATTTAGTATTCATGTTCATAAGGCAGTGCTGAATCAGTGCCTCTATTCATAGATCACAAGTCTCTACTTCTCGTTCTGTCAGAATCAAAAGGCTGATTGAACTTCCATTGCTCTAAATGTTTGACCTGATCATCAAACAGAGTTTCTTACCAATAGTAATGAAAACTTAATTTACCACAATTACTGGCTAATTTTTTTCTCCTCAGATGTTATGGAAGAGTATAGCTTTATCTTCGGTTATCTGTTCCATTTAGTTCACTACAGATTTAATTAGTTCTTTTAAATAAAAAGAATGATTTAATTACCAGGGTAAATCTGTCAGTTATGTAACAGTGCAACTGCAGTGGAGTTAAACTGTTGAGCTTTTTGCATGGCTATAATGGAATATGGTCAACTTAAATTGGGCAAAATTAGTATTTTGTGAAAAAAATATTTTATAGAAACTAAGGCCAATGGAAATGCATCCACAGTTGGTTTAAAAATTTCAGTGCAATGTTTTAAAACCGATAGACATTTGCCTACAATGTTTGAAACCAGCACAGTGCAGTGATGAGCACCTGGAAATGAAATAGACTTAATTAGTTTTCACTGTCCAAGCAGAGAGAAATGCAAAAATCCAAAAATAATATGAACAATGAAAAGTGAGTTGTATTTTTAAGAGGTTCTCTGAATAATATAATATGCTATTAGCAGAACTGGTCAGGAATTTTCTGAGGAGAATAATTATTTCAATTTTCTAGTCTAATCTGGGACTTTAAAATGGTATGGAAATTCTGAATTTTTTTTTACACAGCTCTAGCTATTATAACACTGGTAAATAAGTGTTTGTTTACAACATGGGGTTTTTAAATTTGATTATATCCTTTTAAGGACTTGTCTACACTTACTGGGGGATCAACAAGTAGCAATCGATGCATTGGCGGTTGATTTAGCTGGTCTAGTGAAGACCCACAGATTGCTCTCCCGTTGATTCCTGTATTCCACCTGTAATAACCTTAGTCCCAGATTTGGACCTTAGCGTCCAAAATATGGGGGTTAGCATGAAAACCTCCAAGCTTAGTTACCAGCTTGGACCTGGTACCTGCTGCCACCACCCAAAAAATTAGAGTGTTTTGGGGCACTCTGGTCCCCCTGAAAAACCTTTCCTGGGGACCCCAAGACCCAAATCCCTTGAGTCTCACAACAAAGGGAAATAATCCTTTTTCCCTTCCCCCCTCCAGGTGCTCCTGGAGAGATACACAGACACAAGCTCTGTGAATCCAAACAGAGTGACTCCCCCTCTCTGCTTTCAGTCCTGGAAACAAAAAGTACTTTTCTATTCCCCCAGAGGGAATGCAAAGTCAGGCTAGCAATCCAACACACAGATCTCCCCTTGATTTCTTCCTCCCACCAATTCCCTGGTGAGTACAGACTCAATTTCCCTGAAGTAAAGAAAAACTTCAACAGGTCTTAAAAGAAAGCTTTATATAAAAAGAAAGAAAAATAAGTACAAATGTTCTCTCTGTATTAGATGATACAACACAGGGTCGATTGCTTAAAAGAATATTGAATAAACAGCCTTATTCAAAAAGAATACAAATCAAAGCACTTCAGCACTTATATTCATGCAAATACCAAAGAAAAGAAACCATAGAACTTACTATCTGATCTCTTTGTCCTTACACTTAGAAACAGAAGACTAGAAAGTAGAACTACTTCTCCAAAGCTCAGAGAAAGCAGGCAGCCAGAAAAACAAAGACAAAGACACTCAATTCCCTCCACCCAAAGTTGAAAAAATCCGGTTTCCTGATTGGTCCTTTGGTCAGGTGCTTCAGGTGAAAGAGACATTAACCCTTAGCTATCTGTTTATGACACGCCCCCCAAATTGCAGACAGTGGGGAAGCTCACTGGCGGCGATTTCCTTCTAGAACTTGAAAAAAAACAGATTAATACAACACATAGACCTTTACATATACTTCTAAGTATATAACTAACAGACTTTTACATTTTAAGAACACTTTTTAACTACTGAATTCTGGGAAACTTTTACGGGAGAGTGCATCAGCTACTTTGTTAGAAGCTCCTGTGATGAAGGACCGATCTTTGGCATGTATGTCATACCAGGCCTTTTGCTCTTCTTGAGCATCCTGTAGGTTTTCTTTAGCAAGGGCTAAAGATTGTTGGAGGGTGCTTTGTAGGTTGCTTACAAAGTCCAGAATGTTAGTTCCTGGAGAAGGCGTAAACCCCTCCCATTGCTGCTTTACCAACTGTAATGGCCCCTTAACCTTGTGACCATACACAAGTTTAAATGGTGAAAACCCTAAACTGGGATGTGGTACAGCCCTGTAGGCAAACAGCAACTGCTGCAACACTAGGTTCCAATTATTGGAGAATTCGTTGATGAATTTTCGTATCATGGCCCCCAAAGTTCCATTGAACCTTTCAACCAGGCCATTGGTTTGATGGTGGTACGGGGTGGCAACCAAGTGATTTACCCCATGAGTTTTTTACAGTTTTTTTATGGTTCCTGCCAGGAAATTAGACCCTGAATCTGTAAGGATGTCAGAGGGCCAACCTACCCTGGCAAAGATGTTTGTTAGGGCCAGGCACACAGTGTTAGCCCTGGTGTTGCCTAGAGCTACTGCTTCTGGCCATCGGGTAGCAAAGTTCACTAAAGTCAGTACGTACTGCTTTTCTCTGGGCGTTTTTTTTGGGAAAGGGCCCAGAATATCCACAGCTTCTTGCTGAAATGGGACCTCAATTATGGGGAGTGGCTGGAGAGGGGCCTTGACCTGGTCTTGAGGCTTTCCCACTCTTTGGCATACCTCACAAGACCGGACATACTTGGCAACATCCTTGTTCATCCCCTTCCAGTGGAAGGACTTCCCCAACCGGTCCTTGGTTCTGTTTACCCCAGCATGGCCACTGGGATGATCATGGGCTAAGCTTAAGAGCTTCCCCCGGTACTTAGTTGGAACCACCAACTGTTTTTGCGGCTGCCATTCTTTCCGGTGTTCACCAGAAAGAATTTTCTTGTATAAAAGTCCTTGGTCTATAACAAACCGGGATTGATTAGAAGAGCTGAGAGGCGGTGGGGTGCTTCGTGCCGCCGCCCAAGCTTTTTGAAGGCTGTCATCCGCTTCCTGTTCAGTCTGGAACTGCTCCCTTGAGGCTGGGGTCACCAGTTCTTCCTCAGACTGTGGACTTGGGCTTGGTCCCTCTGGAAGCGATGTAGGTGATGGGGTTGTTTCCGTTGCTGGTGAACCGCTTTCCGCTGGTGCACCTGAGGGTATTTTAGGCTCTGGCTGAGCCTTTTGGGTATGGCTGTCTGTTGCTTTTGCCAGTTTTGGCTCGCTGGCGCCCTCTGGCGTTGAGTTTGAAGATGGGGTTGCAATGGCTGGTGCTGGTTGCTGTTTCAGTTCCGGGCCTGGGACTGGAGATGCTGTGGCTGTTTCAGTGGTAGGCATGGAATCCGGGTCCACTACCTCTGTCTGGGTCTCTGGTAACACAGACGGGGCCTCTGTGGACGGTTCAGGAACAGGAATGGGTCTGGAAGCTTGCCTGGTTTGGCTACGTGTAACCATTCCCACTCTCTTGGCCCGCCTCACCTGGTTGGCCAAGTCTTCCCCCAGTAGCATGGGGATAGGATAATTGTCATAGACTGCAAAAGTCCACATTCCTGACCAGCCTTTGTACTGGACAGGCAGTTGAGCTGTAGGCAAGTCTACAGCTTGTGACATGAAGGGGTAAATTGTTACTTTGGCCTTTGGGTTGATGAATTTGGGGTCAACGAAGGATTGGTGGATAGCTGACACTTGTGCCCCCATGTCTCTCCACGCAGTAACCTTCTTTCCGCCCACTCTCAAATTTTCCCTTTGCTCCAAGGGTATTTGAGAGGCATCCGGGCCTGGGGATCTTTGGTGTGATGGTGGTGTAATGAATTGCACTCGCATGGTGTTCTTGGGACACTTGGCCTTGATATGTCCCAGTTCATTACACTTAAAGCATCTTCCATCTGATGGGTCACTGGGCCGAGGTGAGTTACTGGAGACTGGCGAGGTTGAAGGGTAGGGTATCTGTGGCTTTACTTGGGTGGTATGTGGGGTCTTTGGCTGTCCTCGGTTGTAGGGTTTATGGTCTGTGTGCCCCCTGGGGTAATCGTTCCCCTTGACAGTAGCTTTCTTGCTTTCTGCCAGTTCCATCCATTTGGCTCCAATCTCCCCCGCCTCAGCGATATTCTTGGGGTTTCCATCTTGTATGTACCGCGTGATGTCTTCAGGAACACCATCCAAGAACTGCTCCATTTGTATGAGGAGGTTCAGTTCTTCCAAGGTTTGAATGTTGTTTCCTGTTAGCCAGGCCTCATAGTTTTTTGCAATGTAGTAGGCGTGTTTGGGAAATGACACCTCTGGTTTCCACTTTTGGGTTCTGAAGCGCCGACGGGCATGATCTGGGGTTATCCCCATCCTGTATCTGGCCTTGGTTAGAAAAAGTTTATAGTCATTTATTTGGTGCTTAGGCATTTCAGCTGCCACCTCTGCTAAAGGTCCACTGAGCTGTGACCTCAATTCTACCATGTACTGGTCTTCGGGAATGCTGTACCCAAGACAGGCTCTTTCAAAATTTTCCAAGAAGGCCTCGGTGTCATCACCTGCCTTGTAGGTGGGAAATTTCCTGTGCTGTGGAGCAATATTTGGCGCCGGGTTGTTAGGGTTGGCTGGCACATGCAGCCCAGCTTTTGCCAACTCCAGTTCATGTTTTCTCTGTTTTTCCTTCTCTTCATTCTCTTTTTGTTGCTTTTCCATTTCTCGGCGGTGGGCCAACTCTTCTTCTTCTTGTTTCCTTCGGTGGGCGAACTCTTCTTCTTCTAGTTTTCTTTTGTGTGCTGCCTGTTTGATTTGTTCTTCTCTTTCTTTCATCTCCATCTGCCGCCTGTGTTCAGCTTCTTTGATTTGTTCTTCGGCAGCAATTTTTGCCTTAGAAGTCATGATTCCTGTTTTCTTGTGTTGGGGTGCCCTCCGGTGTTTATCTTCTGAACTGCAGGTTCTCTGTTGCCTCCTGAAGTCTGCCTAGCAACAGTGCTTTTTTCCTTTTCTCTCTCTAGCTAATCTTCAATGTCAAGTAAACCTGAAAAACCACTTTATTTGCATTCATATAGTGCTGGTATGACTCTCAATGGGAGTGCTATTGTGTGACAAAAGACTGTTAATAGTCCTTAACGACTTCTGCTTAACATGCAAGCCACAAACTGCCAGAGAGAGCAGAAAAAAAAAATTTCTCTCTGGTTCCCTTTTAAAACCAAACTGTTTCTCTCTGCTAAAAAGCCCTTAGCAGAGAAAAGAAAAATATAATATTTCTACTGGCTTCTGGGTTCTGTCTATATCCCACCGCTGCCACTCATGTAATAACCTTAGTCCCAGATTTGGACCTTAGCGTCCAAAATATGGGGGTTAGCATGAAAACCTCCAAGCTTAGTTACCAGCTTGGACCTGGTACCTGCTGCCACCACCCAAAAAATTAGAGTGTTTTGGGGCACTCTGGTCCCCCTGAAAAACCTTTCCTGGGGACCCCAAGACCCAAATCCCTTGAGTCTCACAACAAAGGGAAATAATCCTTTTTCCCTTCCCCCCTCCAGGTGCTCCTGGAGAGATACACAGACACAAGCTCTGTGAATCCAAACAGAGTGACTCCCCCTCTCTGCTTCCAGTCCTGGAAACAAAAAGTACTTTCCTATTCCCCCAGAGGGAATGCAAAGTCAGGCTAGCAATCCAACACACAAATCTCCCCTTGATTTCTTCCTCCCACCAATTCCCTGGTGAGTACAGACTCAATTTCCCTGAAGTAAAGAAAAACTCCAACAGGTCTTAAAAGAAAGCTTTATATAAAAAGAAAGAAAAATAAGTACAAATGTTCTCTCTGTATTAGATGATACAACACAGGGTCGATTGCTTAAAAGAATATTGAATAAACAGCCTTATTCAAAAAGAATACAAATCAAAGCACTTCAGCACTTATATTCATGCAAATACCAAAGAAAAGAAACCATAGAACTTACTATCTGATCTCTTTGTCCTTACACTTAGAAACAGAAGACTAGAAAGTAGAACTACTTCTCCAAAGCTCAGAGAAAGCAGGCAGCCAGAAAAACAAAGACAAAGACACTCAATTCCCTCCACCCAAAGTTGAAAAAATCCGGTTTCCTGATTGGTCCTCTGGTCAGGTGCTTCAGGTGAAAGAGACATTAACCCTTAGCTATCTGTTTATGACACCACCGGATCAAGAAGAGTAGGGAGAGTTGACGGGAGAACGTCTCCCGTCGACTTCGCATAGTGTAGACCTCACAGTAAGTAGATCTAAGCTACGCTGATTTGAGTTACACTAGTCACATAACTCAAATTGCATAGCTTAGATCAAATTTCCCCTGTAGTGTAGGCAAAGCCTCGGGGGTTTTTCTTACCTTAATTTTTCAGTATATTAATTTCAAATTCTGAAACTTTTCACAACATTACACCTTGCAATTATTTTATTGTCCAGAGAAGGAAGAAATCTTGTTAAACTGGAATTGAGGGCACAGAGCAGCAACTGCAGTGAAAGCAGAGGAGACTTTTCAGAGCCTGCGGCTGCAGTTTAGGGAGGTAGGCAAACCACTATGCTCCTGCACACTCCCACACACAACTTTCTTCCTCCTTTTTTTTTTTTTTTGGCTCCTCCTGATCTGACCTATATAGCTCTACAATCTTTGCAAAATTTCCATGAGCCCCACTTGCTTGTGATGGAACTTTGTAACATGGGACAACTGTTCAAAAAATAGACACATTGCTTCTTCAGAAAGAAAACATTTTTTCCTAGCCTTTCTGTAAAGTCTCTTTATGGTCACTGATGGTTTTTACAATCTTATTTAATCAGTTCATTATCCAGCAATACAAAGTCTCTTGAGTCATCTGTTCTCTAACAGTCTCTAAGCTTGGTTCAATGGCAGCAGGATGAAAAAGCTGCATGAATCTTTAATCTCTGTATCACTACCTGTTTGTTATTCTTTCTTCAGTTTTGACTAGAATCACTTGTCTGTGTACTTCTAATCAAGCTGTTAACAAGTGTGACATACTTTGGCATGGTTAACTTGAAGATTTTATACTTCATATTGGGTTTTAAACATAAAAATTAAATGTTTCACCTGGACTTTGATAGATCAGATTGTTGTTCATCACCTGTTGAAGTTTATGATTAATCCATACTTGTTGGCTTCAAATAAGAGTATGGATGAGATTTTCAAAAGCTCTCAGCATTGGCCTATCTCTGCTCTCAGTGAAATAAATGGGAGTGTTGCTACTGATTTCAATGGGAGTTGAATTAGGCCAACACAAAGTTTCAAGATTTTTGAATTTTTTTTACAAATAAAACAAAAGTATAAAACACTTTCTAAAGATTCAGAATTGACTTAACAAGCTACAACCCTTGTCTAAAGCATTTTTTTACCCTCAAAGTCTTCCTGCTTAAGTTGCTGGTTTTCAGTCACTCCAGGATCCATTCCTTTATGAATCATCCCCTACTACCAACAGTGTTTCTCAGGGAAATGGATAAGGGCTTTGTTAGATAACTGGATTGAATACTGAACACAGTAAAATCAATTATTTCTCAGTAGATGTACTTATAAAATTACCTTGCTGAATTTGGGTAGCTGGGTTCACCAGTCCCTATTTGTATTTTTTTTGGCAACTTTTCCTTCGAAGTTCAAGCATTCTGACTACTTCCAATTTGAAATATTTCTGATGGGTTTGCTCTCAGAAAAAATCGTAGCTTTCGTCTGATTTGATGTATTGCAGTGAATTAAGTGTCATTTTCATAAGAGGTTAGCTTCTGTTGCTGAAACACCTGACCTTTGCAATGTTTTGGACAGATGGTCTACCATGGTTATGACTTTTTGACCTAGTTCAATGCCAAAGAAGTTTAAAATTTTCCCTCTGAGCTGCCATACCACTAATTCAAGCTCTCATTTAAGGCTCTTTCATTGCATCCTTTGCAAATTACCAAGTTACACACAGAGCAAGGTAGTTCTTAGAAATGTAAACTAGTGCTTCTACATGGAGAGTCCATCTTCTTGGACCAAGGGCTTGGATGCCTGGTGATGTGCTTAACACTTTATATTTTATGCCTGAAATATAGCATCTTGTGTGAGTCATTTTTAAATTAGTTTTGTGATTTTTGTAAACAGTTTTAAGAGTATGTTTTAGGATACTATTATTTTTACCAGTGTCCTGGCATGCCAAATATATTACTTATTGCTATGAGCATGCTTTGTAACTCGTAGTTTCTCATGTAGCAGTCTGATTGCAACACCTAATATTAAGCCTGCCATACTTAGCAGTACCATCATAAGTGTCTATGACAGTTATTTATCCCCAAATGTACGTGTACAGTAAAACCTGCCTTAGAGACCACCTCTGAAGAGAGACTACCTGTCCTGAGTGATTATTTGCAGAGGCTATGGAACACCACTGCTCTCTGATATGCTAACCTTTGAAGAGAGACATCCTCTTACAAGCGGCCACTCTTGCTAACTCCCATGAGTGGTCACTCTTGGCAGGTTTTACTGTAGTAGTTATACTGGTAATTATAGATATGTTATCTGTGTTGATATACATGCTACATTGTACAATCCAATGAAGTCTTCATGAATATTCATGTCATCATCCATATGTCACAAGGGCAAAACCTCTTGCTCTTTGTTAAAGGAGCCTGTTGTTTCATCCATCCTAACTCTGTACCACTTTCCAGAAAATGTTTCAGAAATGTCCCTTGTGATTTCAAGAGCCAGGATTTCTATTAGCTCATTTTGAATAACTATACTTGTGAATTTATCTTGATTCTCTTTTTAGCCTTTTTGAAATATTAGAATCATATTCTGCCTGCAAGCAAAGCAGTTGAATGAAGTTGCAGTCAACCTCTCCACTTAAGGATGTATTTTCCATTGGTTCAGTATAATGTCCTCACAGTGCAAGTCTTTGTCTGGCAGGATAACATATACTACTTATATGCTCCAAAACGTCTCTTAGTCTATAAGGTGCTACAGGATTCTTTGCTGCATATACTACTTAGTATTTTCATTAGGATCTTCCAGTTTTCTTCTTTCTTCTTGGAGTACTAAAAACTTTCATCAACATTCTTTGTGGTCTTTTAAAGAATATCAGCTGCTTTGTGGTGACATGGAGAGATTGGTGCCTCTCAGGTTTATCTTGAGCCACTTACCAACTGAAGAATCCAGACTGTGTGAATGCTTTATCTGTGTACTTAGTCCAAAGCAATTTGCACTTAAAAGCTTTCTCTAAATAGAGCATAACAGAGCCACTGAAAATCATCAAACTAGGTTAAGGTTATACCAGCCTTGTTTTCCAAAGTCATGCACAGGGAAAGACTTAAGTCACGGTTGATGAGGTGTCCCAGATATGTTAAAGGTACGAGGGAACTGGAATTAGGTTCCTCTTACAGGTGATGGTGGAGATGGCTCAGTACTGCAACCCACAGCTGGTGTTACATTTGTTGTTTTAAATGTACTTTCCTTCATTTCATACAACCATGTTTTGAGTGATCTGATTTCATTTTAGCACCTTGGAGAATATAGAGTTTGTTTTTGTACTTTGGTCACCGCTAATCACTTAGTAAGAATGGTTTAGGATTGCAGAATTAAACACACACACACAATACTCTGGCAAATTGAATTTAGCTGGCCTCTTTTTTCTACAATGAATGCAGCGACTATACAAAAGCATCTAGAAAATGGAAGAATGAAGAAAGGGAACTGCTTATACCTGAACAGTTGATTACACTAGATAAAAATTGCTTTAATTTATTGCCTGTGTAACCCCCTGGGTTCTTCTCTTTGTCTTGCTCTTTGACAAAGAAAAGACTACAAATACAATTGGAGCTGGAGGCCCTTTGACCTCCCCAGGTATGATGTGACTAAGGTTAGACTCTGCAGAAATTCAGCCAAAGAATCATGGGCTTCATGATGTCTGTCTCTCCCTCCTTTTGTGAAAACACTACTTGAAACTCATGTAGGGGCGAGAGAGGAAAGAAGAGAAGAGCCAATCAGGAGACTCTAGGAGTCAACCTCAGAGGATTGGTAGTTGAGGCGAGCCTCACACATGCACACAGAATTTCCCTTCACAAGAAGAAGAGCCCCTACTAGTTGAGCCATTTATCAGTCAGGGAAGTAAAGAACCAGAGCCTGTTGTTGCAGCAAAGGCCTTCAACCCAGTCCTGGCTACCAAGAGCCAGCTGATACCCCAGCGGAAAGAGAGGGACCTCAAGCAACCAAGATGTCCTGAGAACTATAAGACTCCAAGGAAGAAGAGAACAAACTGAGTTATCAGGGACTGTCTCTTGTATAATAATTAGATAGTGAGGAAAATGCTATTCAATAGCTATATGTTTTATTAATTTTTAATTCTAAACCCACACTAAATAAAAAAAAGTTGTCTATAGCATTCCAGTTTGACATGGGAAGGACTGTTATTCATCATTCCACCAAGAGGAATGACTCTCTTCCCTCTCCATATGGACCTAGATAAAGACCAGCATTTCATATCATTCACCCCCTCTCTTTGCAAGACTGATAAAACTCTGGAAATTTAAGCTGCAGCTCACAGCAGGGTAAATGCAAACAGAGGTATGTGTTTGTCAGGAGAACACAAACCCAATTACTTAGAGAATTAGAGCTTATTTTGGGGGGGGGGAAGGGGGAACAAATTCTTGCAGTATATTTTAATGTAAAAGAATTCTCATTCTGATAAATCAGTTATACACAAACTGAATTTAGTGTAGTATAGGGAAACAGCTGATAAAGCCTTCAGAACTTCTGGTTAATCCAGGAGCAAGGTGTCTAGTCTGGTTGAAGGAACATTACAAGGAAGCTCTTAGATCTGAGCTTACTGCTTTTTTGGACAATGTAAGTACTGTGGTTACAGCCTTTGTACTTCACAACCTGTTATACTAAAGCTATAGCTCAACTGATGCTCTTACATGTTGGTGCATTAACTGCTGCTATATTATGAATTCACATTTGACATAATGGGCTTGACTGTCTTGTGGAGACTTTCCACTGAATGCAGAGAAAAACTGTGACCTTTTTCATATTCACAAAGTAGAGGTGATCCATTTCTTACTGCCAATTAGCTTTTTGGTGTAAAAGTTCTGAAGTTCTCAGAACCAAAAAGCAGATGATATCAATTTTAATGCTTCAATAAATTCATTCAACCTTTTTAACTTTACTTACAACTCTTATGCTCACAGAGTATACTTTCAGCGCTGAATCCAAGTACTTGATGTACAAACTGTGTTAAAATTAAAATTGCATATCTCTGCTTCAGATGTACTGAATTTAAAATATACTTTACCCATTAATTTGGTCTATAGTCTAAAACACAATGCAGTAAGCATTGCATTTAACCAGCATGAAAAATTAAATGTTAGGGTGAGAGAGACAGTGCTATATAAAAATAGTTGAGCAGAATGTGTTTTCCAAAGTCAAAGGGCTAACGATTAGTGCTGTGTGAACCCTGGGATGTTCAATCTTCAATAGACTGGAAGTGAACCAATCCCTGCTGGATAAACTCCAATCTTCAAGGCACACAGCACTAGTCATTAGCCCTTTGACTTTGGAAAACACATTCTGCTCCACCATTTTTACATGTCTCTCTGACCCTAATATTTAACCGTGTCCACTCCCTACAGGAACAGTCTAGCAGTTTTGTTAGCAGTCCCTACCCTCCATAAGCCCTCGCATTCCCCTTTACTCACATTAGGTTTCTTCAAGAAGACCCAGTGCCCTGCCTCCTCTCCCCTGGGTCTTTTACCAAACAGTGTGCATGCAGTAGCAGGCCATCCTAAGAAGTCATCGAGGTGAAACTGAAGGCTATAGAGAGCATTACAATTAATATCATCTGCTTTTTGGTTCTGAAACTTCAGAGCTTTTGCACCAAAAATCTAATTGGCAGTCAGAAATGGATCACATTTACTTTGTGAATATGAAAGAGAGAAAATTGCCCCAGAAGAAGCACAAAAACGCTTACACACACAGCACCACCACCTTAGTAACTGAACTCAGTGGTAGTGAATCCCCCTAATGCAGACTGGAAAAATTATCACAAAAATGTATTAGCCCATTAAAAGGTCTGTTGCCTTTATCAATAATTTTTAATGACAACTTTGCAAGCTTGCATTATATTACTTTCTTCCAGAGCTGTTGCTGCAGACCTGGGTGGTAGAGAGATTAGATAAAAAGGGCTGATGCTGGCATCTGATGAGGAAGTGAGTGAGAGGCCAGACTGATAGTGTTAACTACTAGGAAGAAGACCCAGTTATTTCATGCAGGGGTGATCCCAACAAATGCTCAGTCCCAAATTTCCTAAAACCACATACTCTGTAATTAAACAAAGACTCAGGATTAAACAAAGACTGTGAATGGCTTGCCAACTACAAAACCAGTTTCTCCTCCCTTGGTTTTCACACCTCAACTGCTAGAACAGGGCCTCATCCTCCCTGATTGAACTAACCTCATTATCTCTAGCTTGCTTGCATATATATACCTGCCCCTGGAAATTTCCACTATATGCATCTGACGAAGTGGGTATTCACCCACGAAAGCTCATGCTCCAAAACGTCTGTTAGTCTATAAGGTGCCATAGGATTCTTTGCTGTTCTTCTTCGAGTGATTGCTCATATGCATTCCAGTTAGGTGTGTGTGCGCCGCGTGCACGTTCGACGGAGAAACTTTTACCCTAGCAAAACTCGGTGGGTCGGCTGGGCGCTGCTATGGCGGCGGATATATACCCCAGCCGACCCAGCCACCCTTCAGTTCCTTCTTACCGCCCATGTCGGTCGTTGGAATAGTGGAGTGCGGCTTAGCTGACCTCCACCTTCCCTAGCTACTCGTAGTCTTTTCTAGTTATATTCGTAGTGTAGTTAACTGTTATTATATATATATAGTTCGTTAGATTTAGTTATTGTTCATAGTTGTAGTTGTTAGTTAGTAAGTGTTGTGGGGTTCGGGGGTTAACCCCTTCCCCACACCCAGTGCCGGAGCTCATGCCTGGCTCACCGGGTTTCAGGCAGTGCTCGGCCTGTCATAGGCCGATGCCGACAGGAGATCCCCACGACTCCTGTTTGAAGTGCCTAGGGGAATCACACTTATCGGCTAAGTGCCCAATTTGCAAGGCTTTTAAGCCTAGAACTAAAAAGGAGCGGGACATTAGGTTGAAGCAGCTCCTAATGGAAGTGGCCCTGACACCGTCACCTTCGGCACCGAGCACGAGCCAGTCAGTGAGCAGAGGCACCCCTACGGCACCAGGTGTCGCCGGTACGCCTAAGGACTCCCGACACCGGCCACCGCCGGCACCGAAATCGACTCCGAGCTGCTCCCTCTCTCCGAGGTCGAAGACGGCGAAAGGTCAGACGGCAACACCAGCATTGCAGCCAGAGACTGCACCTAGATCTGACCACCGGCACCAATATCTGCCACGGCACAGCCAAAACTGGTACTGTCGACTCGAGCCCCACAAGGGCCGTTGAGTCTGGCACCTGACAGCTCCCCGGCACCGGCCGTGGTAGAGCTCACGTTGCCATCTACCCCAGAGACTTTCTCCGCGGCGAGGGACTTAATCGCCATCACCAAGGCGGCACCGCCCCTACCCCCGGCACCACCAGTGCGGGTATTGCAGTCCTTGGGCAAGCCGACCCTGACCAGACCGCCGTCGATCAGCACAGCAGACCGGCACCACTCACGATCGCGATCCCGCAGGCGCTCTGAGTCGAGACGTCGCTCCCGCTGCCGGCGTCGCTCTCGGTCCCGGCACCGTTCCTCGCCACGGCACCGGTCGGACTCTCGGCACCGGTCGGACTCTCGGCACCCATCAGTCTCTCGCTCCCCAACCCGCTACTCGTGGTACCGCTCCAGTTCCCGGCTCCGTCCCAGGCACCGTACCTCCTGGAGCAGGTAAGGGCGTAGAGACTCGAGATCCTGGTCGACCTCCTGGCACCGATCCAGTCGCAGGTCCCGGTCTTGCCCTCGGTACCGTTCGGTGTACCGGCACCGGTCCCCACGATCGAGAGGTGTGAGATCAGTCGGGACATCAGCTCCAGGCTTTTCTGCTCCACCATGGCCGTCCAGACACACGTCCATATCCTCCCAGGTGGACAGCTATTATGATCAGGACCGGGATACGGACCTACCTACGGGGGTTTTCCAGGACTCTCGGCCGTAGGACGTAGGACCTCAACAGTGGTCCTTCTGGACACCCTGGGCATACCACCAAGCCCAGGGTGCCCCCCTGGTCCAGACCCGCTCTGCTGCCTCAGAACATCGGGCACCAGAGGCCACCATTTCCCCCCCCCCCCCGCGGTTGAGTCAGAAGAGCACGTGACACATCCTCCAGACTCCCCGGGGCAGCTGGAGTAGGAACCGTCCCAAGAGCAGGAGGCCATCCAGGACCCTCTCATTCCCGGGGTATCCTCCTCCTCTTCACCAGATGAGGCTGTGGCAGGGACCTTGTCATCAGGGCCCCCGCCGATAGACCTCAGGGCCCATCAGGACCTCCTTCGCAGGGTGGCCCTCAATATCAACCTCCCAGTGGAGGAGGTTCTGGAAGTCGAGGACCCTGTAGTGAGCATCCTCACCGCTGATGCTCCCACCTGGGTCGCATTGCCATTCATCAAAACTATCCAGGCCACTGCCGACACCCTCTGGCAGTCTCCAGCCTCCATTCCACTTACGGCAAAGGGAGTTGAGAGAAAGTACATGGTACCCTCTCGGGGGTATGAGTACTTGTACGTTCATCCTCCTCCCTCCTCCTTAGTTGTCCAGTCGGTCAACGAAAGGGAGCGACGTGGCCAGCAGGCGCCGGCCCTGAAGTCCAAAGAGGCCAGACGGATGGCTCTCCTGTGTCGGAAGGTGTACTCAGCGGGGCCCTACAGCTCTGAGTGGCCAACCAACAGGCTCTCCTGAGCCGATACAATTATAACACTTGGGCAGAAGTGGGTAGGTTCACCGAGCTGCTAGCCCCAGACTCACGCCAGGAATTTAACGCATTCCCGGAGGAGGGAAAGAAAGTGGCCAGGACCTCTCTCCAGGCCTCCCTAGATGCAGCTGACTCAGCAGCCAGAACTTTGGCCTCAGGAATCACCATGAGGCGCATCTCCTGGCTCCAGGTCTCTAACCTGCCTCCTGAGCTGCAGTACACCATCCAGGACCTACCCTTTGATGGCAAGGGTTTGTTCTCGGAAAAGACCGATCCCAGGCTGCAGAGCCTGAAGGATAATAGAGTCATCATGCGCTCGTTGGGGATGCATACCCCCGTAACCCAGCGTAGACCCTTCAGGCCCCAAGCACACCGCCTGTACTTTCCACCTTGGCACAGGCAGGACATCAGTAGAAGGCGCGGGCGGGGTGGCCGCAGACGCCAGTCTGATCCCCAAGGGGGCCAAAACCACGGGCCCTCTAAGGCACCACCGGACCCTAAGTCCAACTTTTGAAGGTGCGCCCGGGGACGGCGTACCAGTCTCAGGACAGGATCCTTTCCCTCCCTTCTCCAACCATCTCTCCTACTTCCTCCCGGCATGGTCCCAATTGACATCGGATCTTTGGGTTCTGCGCACAGTGAAGCAAGGATACCACCTCCAATTTGCTTCATCACCGCCCTCCCATCCCCCATCCCGGTCCCTCTTCAGCGACCCCTCTCACGAGCAAGTCCTCATACAGGAGGTCCAATCTCTCCTCGCTGCAGGGGCTATAGAGGAGGTACCTTTAGACGAGAGGGGAAAGGGGTTTTACTCCCGCTATTTTCTGATTCCCAAGTCCAAGGGAGGCCTCAGACCTATCCTAGACCTGCACGGACTCAACAAATGGATGCTCAAGTTGAAGTTCCGCATGGTCTCCCTGGGAACGATTATCCCATCCCTGGATCCTGGAGACTGGTATGCCGCCCTCGACATGAAGGACGCGTACTTCCACATTGCCATCTTCCCACCTCACAGGAAGTAGCTTCGCTTTATGGCCAACCACCAGCACTTCCAATTCACAGTCCTCCCCTTCGGCCTCTCCACGGCCCCGAGGGTATTCACAAAGTGCATGGCCGTCGTCGCCGCCCACCTCCACAGGCAACAAATACATGTGTTCCCGTATCTGGACGACTGGCTCATCAAGGGGACCTCTCAATCTCAAGTCCGGCCGTATGTTAGTATAGTCACGGACCTATTCTCCCGGTTGGGCCTACTCCTCAACATCGAGAAATCCACCCTGGTCCCCACTCAACTGCAGGGGCTATAGAGGGTACCCCCGAGAGGGTACCATGTACTTTCTCTCAACTCCCTTTGCCGTAAGTGGAATGGAGGCTGGATTCTGCCAGAGGGTGTCGGCAGTGGCCTGGATAGTTTTGATGAATGGCAATGCGACCCAGGTGGGAGCATCAGCGGTGAGGATGCTCACTACAGGGTCCTCGACTTCCAGAACCTCCTCCACTGGGAGGTTGATATTGAGGGCCACCCTGCGAAGGAGGTCCTGATGGGCTCTGAGGTCTGTCGGCAGGGGCCCTGATGACAAGGTCCCTGGACTTCATGGGGCAATGCTGGACTCCACTCAAGCCAGGGCTTACTTGCCTCAGCCCCGCTTCCAAGCGATTGTATCGATCATACGAGGTTTACAGGCCTCCCCAATCACCTCAGCTCGCACCTGCCTCGGCCTCCTGGGGCATATGGCCGCATGTACTTATGTGACCAAGTATGCCAGACTCCACATGAGACCCTTCCAAACGTGGCTCCATTTGGTCTTCCGCCAGGGCAGGAACCCTATAGATGTCCTGGTGACAGTCCCCCCCAGCCCCCTCTACTCTCTCGATTGGTGGCTAGCTCCATCCCTGGTATGCGCAGGGATGCCGTTTCATCCACAGCCGCCATCAATGACCTTAACAATGGATGCGTCATCCCTTGGTTGGGGGGCCCATCTAGGTCACCTGCGTACCCAGGGCCTTTGGTCACCCCAGGAGCTGACACTCCATATAAACGTCCGGGAGTTGAGAGCAGTGTGCCTTGTGTGCCAGGCGTTCCAGCAACATCTTCACGGCCGTTGTGTTTCGGTATTCACGGACAACACAGCGGCCATGTACTACATCAACAAACAAGGGGGGACCCGCTCGTCTCCCCTGTGTCAAGAGGCCATTCGACTCTGGGACTTCTGTATAGCCCACTCGATAAACCTAGTGGCGTCCTTTCTTCCGGGAATCTGGAATGCTCTGGCAGATCGGCTCAGCCGGTCCTTTCTATGTCACGAGTGGTCAGTAAGACCGGATGTCATCCATTCGATCTTCCGGAGGTGAGGATTTCCCCGCATAGACCTGTTCGCCTCCCGCTCGAACAAGAAGTGCCAGGAGTTCTGCTCCTTTCAGGGTCTCTCTCCAGGGTCAATCACAGACACATTCCTCCTGTCGTGGCGGCACTACCTGTTGTATGCCTTCCCTCCGTTTCCCCTGGTGCACAAGGTCCTGTTAAAGCTCCACAGGGACAAAGTGCATCTGATCCTGATCGCGCCTGCGTGGCCCAGACAGCACTGGTACACCACTCTGCTAGATCTGTCCATGGACACCCCAGTTCCCCTCCCTCTCCTCCCAGACCTGATCACACAAGACCATGGCAGGCTTCGTCACCCAGACCTGCGAGCCCTCCACCTCACGGCATGGCTCCTGCATGGCTAAACACAGCGGAGTTGCGCTGTTCCGCTCCAGTTCAGCATATTCTCCTCAGCAGCAGGAAGCCTTCCACCCACTCCACGTATTTGGCAAAGTGGAAACGCTTCTCTTGCTGGTGCGCAACTCAGGGCGTTACTCCTTCGGAGGCCTCGATTGCCATGGTCCTAGACTACCTCTGGTACCTTAAGCAACAGGACATCATCTCTGAAGGTGCACTTAGCGGCTATATCCACCTTCCGGACAGGTGAGGGTGGCCACTCCGTGTTCTCCCACCCCTTGGTCTCTCGGTTCATTAAGGGCCTAGAGCGTTTCTATCCCCCCATACGTCGCCCTGCGCCTACCTGGGATCTCAGTTTGGTCCTAAACAGACTCATGCTCCCACCATTTGAGCCGCTAGCGACTTGCTCGCTCCTGTACCTATCATGGAAAACAGTCTTCCTGGTGGCCATTACATCGGCCAGGCGGGTCTCTGAGCTGAGAGCACTCACGGTGGACCTGTCCTACACTGTTTTTCATAAAGACAAGGTACAACTGCACCCTCATCCAGCATTCCTCCCTAAGGTTGTGTCTGCCTTCCATACCAACCAGGACATCTTCCTCCCGGTCTTCTTTCCAAAGCCCCACTCTTCTCGGCGGGAGCAGCAGCTACACTCCTTAGATGTACGCAGGGCACTTGCTTTCTATATTGAGCGAACAAAGCCGTTCCGAAAGTCCCCCCAACTGTTCGTGGCGGTCACGGAATGGATGAAAGGTCTGCCGGTCTCCTCCCAGAGAATCTCCTCTTGGGTGACTGCATGCATCCACACATGCTATGACCTAGCTCATGTCCCTTCGGGCCACCTCACAGTGCACTCTACTAGAGCTCAAGCGTCATCAGCCGCCTTCCTGGCACGCGTGCCTATCCAAGAGATATGCCGTGCAGCGACCTGGTCATCGGTCCACACCTTCACCTCGCACTACGCGCTGGTCCAGCAATCTAGAGATGATGCAGCCTTTGGTGCAGCGGTTCTGCATACTGCCACATCTCACTCCGACCCCACCGCCTAGGTAAGGCTTGGGAATCACCTAACTGGAATGCATATGAGCAATCACTCGAAGAAGAAAAGACGGTTACTCACCTTTGTAACTGTTGTTCTTCGAGATGTGTTGCTCATATCCATTCCAAACCCACCCTCCTTCCCCACTGTCGGAGTTGCCGGCAAGAAGGAACTGAAGGGTGGCTGGGTCGGCTGGGGTATATATCCAGCGCCATAGCGGCGCCACTCCAGGGGGCGCCCAGCCGACCCACTGAGTGTTGCTAGGGTAAAAGTTTCTCCGACGAACGTGCACGCGGCACGCACACACCTAACTGGAATGGATATGAGCAACACATCTTGAAGAACAACAGTTACAAAGGTGAGTAATCGGGTTTTTTTAGAGATCCAGACTAACACGGCTACCCCTCTGATACTTGATACTCTGTAATGTTCAGCCCTCTCCCAGACCACTCAAAGAGAGATTGAGGTTGATTTATTCCTTTAAAGATACAATACCCAGAAGCTTGGCACATTAACTGGAGTTTAACATTCACTTTAAATCAAACAGCAGCACTGGATTTCTTTAGAGTAAGAGTAAAACAAGTTAGTTAGCAAAAGAAAACAGGATTTTAAGTGAATTCAAGTATAAAGAACAGAGTTAGAAATGGTTACAAGCAAATAAAAGTGAAAAATGATTTCTAGAGGCTAAGACTTAACAAAACAAGCTATGCCTTTATTCAGGGTGGTTTCCTTACCAATACACCTTCCAGCAAGAAGGCTGGCCATCCCTCTGGTCAGGATCATTCAAGCTGTACTCAAGGCAACTTGAAGTCTCCTGGTGAAGGAAATTTCATGCTGGTTTCTTCCCCTGCTGGTGTTTGCTAAAATGTAAACTTATCTGTTTCCTGCAATCTCCATTCTCCTCCTTCCCCTTATTAGCTTGATGGTCCTGTTTACCTTCTAGGTAAATTGCATTCCTATTGTCTCTTAATGTACCTTGAAATATCTTCCAAGTTGCAGAACCACATTCCTTTAGCTCTGCCTGGCTAACGCACTTTAATAACATAATTTACAAAGTGTTTGTAATTTTGAATTTGTCCTCTATAAATATATCACACAATAATGTTAATGATCAGCATGTTACTAGCTTTCAACTAGTATCTTATATGACCCCTTCTAGATACAGGTTATGACCTTGGTGAATTGGGGTACACTCAACTGATGAGGCCAGCAGAAACTGACTACCATGTACCAAGGAACCCCTTGACTTCCTGCACTGGGTTGCAGTTATGGTCACAGGAAACTTGCTCCAAATATTTCCACCCAATACCGACTTGGGATGTCAAGTTGCATAAACATCACTGGAAACTTTCACAAGCAGATACTCTACACGCCAATTACTGAATACACACCTCCACATACAAGGAATGATTCTTCCAGCTATCATTTTCAATTTATTAACAGAATATTCCTTTAATATAAAACATTAAATCCATTAAATCATCCTGCAAAAGCTGCCATCAAAGCAAATCAAAGGCTCTGTCAACACCACAGAATGTTATCAGAGTGGGAACCCTGACTTTCAATCCACCTGCTACTAGAACAGATGTATGTATTCTAAAAGATCTAACATGCACCCTTACAGTTTCAATTTCCAGACTACTATTTTTGGTGCTCTAGCAAACCTCTATATGAGAGAATAAAAACTTTCTTATGCAGACACTATCATTAAGAATCACATTAGCCCCTTTAGCCACAGCCTCACACTGGGAGCTCATATTCAGCGGATTATCTACCAAGTCTTTTTAAGAATCACTGCTTCCCAAGATAGTCTGCCACCATGTAAGTACGGCCTATGTTCTTGTTCCTAGGTGTAAAACTTTAAATCTGGTGACATTGAAATGCATATTGTTTGCTTGAGACCAGCTTATTAACCAATTCTGATTGCTCTGTATCAGTGACTTGTCCTCTTCATTATTTTCCACTCCCCCAATTCTTGTACCACCTGAAAACTTTATTAATGATGCTTTTATATTTTATTCGGGGTCATTGGTAAAAAAAATGTTAAATAGCATAGGGCCAGGAACCAATCTCTGCAGGACCCCACCAGAAATATACCCATTCAATGATGAGTGCCTATGTATGCTGTAGTTAACTTTTGAGACCTATCAATTAGCCAGATTTAAATCCATTTAATGTGTATCATATTGATTTTTTTTATCATTCCTTTTTAGTGACCAGAATGTTGTGCAGTACTAAGTCAAATGCCTTATGGAAGTCTAATTATATTACATATGTCAACACCATAGACTGACATAAGACTGTTGCATAAAAGCTTGTAGCCACACAATCTTGGTGTCATGGTATAATTCCCCACTCTGAACCTTAGCGTCCAAAAGATGGGGTACCAGCATGAATTCCTCTAAGTTCAATTACCAGCTTAGTACTTGTAGCGCTGCCACCAACCAGGAATTCCAGTGCCTGGTACACTCTGGTCCCCCCAAAACCTTGGCCGGGGACCCCCAAGACCCAGACCCTCTGGATCTTAACACAAGGAAAGAAAACCCTTTCCCCCCGTTGCCTCTCCCAGGCTTCCCCTCCCTGGGTTACCCTGGAAGATCACTGTGATTCAAACTCCTTGAATCTTTAAACAGAGAGGAAAATTCACCTCCCCCCTCCTTCTCTCTCTCCCTCCCAGACTCTCCCTGAGAGAGAAAGTAATCCTAACACAGAGAGAAAATTAACTTCTCTCTCCCCCTTCCCTCCTTTCTCCCCACCAAGTCCCTGGTGAATCTAGACCCCATCTCCTGGGGTCTCACACCAGAATAAAAAAACAATCAGGTTCTTAAACAAGAAAAGCTTTTAATTAAAGAGAGAAAAACATTAAAAATTATCTTTGTAAATTTAAGATGGAATATTTTACAGGGTCTTTCAGCTATAGTCACTGGGAATAGCCTCCCAGCCTAAGTATACAAGTACAAATTAAAATCCTTCCAGCCAAATACACATTTGCAAATAAAGAAAACAAACATAAGCTTAACTTGCCTTGACTACCTAGCACTCACTATTCTGAACTTATAAGAGCCTGTATCGGAGAGATTGGAGAGAAACCTGGTTGCACGTCTGGTCCCTCTCAGAACCCAGAGAGAACAACCACCAAATTCTAATAGCACACACAAACTTCCCTCCCTCATGATTTGAAAGTATCCTGTCCCCTGATTGGTCCTCCGGTCAGGTGACAGCCAGGCTCACTGATTTTGTTAACCCTTTACAGGCAAAAGAGATATGAAGTACTTTTGTTCTATTAACTCTTACTTATCTGTTTATGACACTTGGTCTATAATTGCATCAGATCACATGGTATAAGAAAGATTAGATTGGTTTAAAGCTATGAGATCTGCTTATGATGGTGATACTATATTTTGATGTCAGAAAACAAACTTACAAATCTGCTGAGAGACCTTGCCTTCCTGCTCTCTTTTATTCAACAGCTATTTGTGGGGATTTTATTTTATTTCTCTGTTCTCTCCTCTTTCCTCTGACATTGTTCTTAGTTCAGCTGCTGTTGTTTAATGAGATACTTGTTCAAAGACATAGGTTATGTATGATGTGAACATGGCCATATTCTGATCTTCTCTGGTAGGGAGTTCCATAGCCAATGCCCTTCTGCCATCAGCTCTGCATTCGCAGCTCTCAAAAACCTTACCCTGGGCTCCAAGAACCTCAGCATTCTGACTAAACGCAGCTCTGGAGGGGGTGTATGTAAAGGTGGCTTCTGCGATAGCCCAAGAAGAGCTTCTAAATACTTTGAATTTTATCCAGGATAGAATGGGGAGCTAGTGGAGTGTGTGGAATACTCTTCCTCTTACTTGCTTGGTAGACGGACTAATGCACGTTGTGCAAGCTGGAGTGCTGCTGGAGATGGTGAAATTTATTTAGATGGCATTGTCTGTCTGAAGCAGAACGGCACCAGTGCATTCATGAGATGTCGGGAGCGGGAATAGGGAGAGGGGGCAGCTACATTCTTCTCTTTGCTCTAGCCTTTCTAGGTGACTGGTAAAGCTGCAGAGTGTATGGTGTTCTTCCTCTAACCAAGATCTTCAATGTCATCTTTAAAGCCATGTAAGGTGAAAAAAATGATGGTAATAATTAATAGGGTTGCTCTCTTTCAAATGAGATGTAAAACAGACTATGCTCATTTGTGATCATTAAAGACCCTATGGCTTTTACTACAGGAATATTGCAATATCATTCTTCCTTGTTCCCTAGAAATCAAGCAGGAAAAGTCACTTGTTTGTTGGCTATTTGGCAGCCAGTCACAGTCTCAGGATTATATAAAAGAATATCTGAGCTATGATTTAATGCTAATCCTAAGGGTGATAAAATCGTGTTTGCTAGATGGAGAGAAACTCAACTGAATTATATTTTAAATTTATCATTCATTGTAAAAGACTAAACTGATTTGGCTCCATATGTTCCTTTGTACTTAAACTTACATGTAAACATCACCACATTTAAGGATTGATACAGATGCATTATTTGTGTACTCAGCAGGCACGTGTGGACTGAGAAAAAATAAACTCAATAAGAGCATGAATAAAATGCATGATGAAACAGGTAGGTATTGATGTAAAACAGTTTGGTGCTCACTCCAGGGTTTCTGTTATTAAGGCAGTCAGCAAAGAGAAATATATTTCTTTCATTTTCCTGTGACTCAACAATGGAATAGAAAATGAGCTTTGACTGAGTATTAGAGATACTTTACAAAATTTCAGAGACACGTATAAGCTGCTACTCCACAGACCAGCACTAAAAAATTCTTATGATAATATGTATCATATATTGTGGATACAGAATAATGAATTTTAAAAATTGATAAGAAATTCTTAATAGTGAATGGTTAAACTATCACCTGATCAGCAGGTTAATTAGCACTACCGAACAGTTCAGCAACTAAGTGATTTCATCTCAGTCATAAACAAAAATATAGAACACACCAAACAATTCAATACTATTTTCTCGTCTCTCTGTCTTTTGTGACTCTTCCTCTATATGCCATTTTTCCAGGCTTTCCTCAATCTCTGCTGATCAAAATTATTCTCACAAAAGTCTTCCTACTTCATGACTTGATTTCCTTTGCTTGACTTTCTCTTCCTTTTCCTTCCTAATATGTCTCATTTCCAGTCCTCCAATGCACTACGCAAAGTCTGTTTTTGTCATGCTGCTCCAATACCATAAGTGTACATCATCTTTTCAATGTAATTTTGTTTAGGCCACAAGAACAACGAGTTGTTGTAATGTGGTAAAAATATTGTACTGCTAGAAATTGTGCTGGTATTTATAAAAGAACAACCACTTTTTTCTTACTCATACAATGTTGCATTAAGTATCAGACGGGTAGCCATGTAAGTCTGGATCTGTAAAAGCAGCAAAGAGTCCTGTGGCACCTTATAGACTAACAGACCTATTGGAGCATGAGCTTTCGTGGGTGAATGCCCACTTCATCGGATGCATGTGACATCTAATGTTGCATTAGATATGTTTGTGACCTTCTGGGATACCACCTGATGTACTGGGATTTCACTGAGCCCTGCCTGCTTCACTAGCCTAGGCTCCCTCTCCTTGTTTTGCTGAACTAGGATGTCTGGGCTCTGGCAGCGCGTGCGCACACACACACACACACATACACACACACACACACGACGCACCACCTGTGGAATCACACGGAGTTTGCAAATAGCTCTCTATGAGAAGACTCAGCTAGAAAATCACCCAGCACTCAAGTGCAGCTCCCCTCTGGAAAGCACACCCAAAATAATATTGTCTTATGCTGTAGAGAAATCTATACAACGTAAGCTCAGAAATTTGCCCCTCCCTCAATGTGGGAATGGAGGAAGATATGCACAACTTCTTGCTCTTCTTCCATCCCCTAGTTAGAAAATGCACAAACTGGGTTTAATAATAAACAAAATAAGTTTGTTAACTATAGAAGGCAGATTGTAATTGATTATAAGGGATAGCAAACAGAACAAAGCAGATTACCAAGCAAATAAAACAAAATACACACACTAAGCCTAAGATCTTAAAGTATGGTTTCAAGAAATAATTTCTCACCCTTAATGTTGTTTTAGGCAAGTTGCGGAGTTTCTGTAGTTTAGAGTTCCAGTTATTCTCTTTACAGACTAGACTCCTATCTTAGTCTGGACTCAGCCCTTGCCTTTCCCACCGTTCAGTTCCTTTGTCTCTTCAGGTACTTTCAGCAGTCTTTCTTCTTGGGTAGGAAGGCAATGGAGAAGAGTCCTGTTTGCCTTACTCCCCAGCCTTAAATAAGATTTACATAAGGCAGGAATCTTTTGTTTCTCAGTCTTGACCTCCCCCTCCTTTTAGTGGAAAATTACTAGAAGTTCAAGATGGTGTTTGTTACCAGGTGATAGGACCACTTGACCTAGTAGTGTCACAACTACGTTCCAGGCTGCCTCTTCAAAGACTTATTGTTTCTTCCTAATAGCCCATCCAGGCCAATGGCCTGTTGTCTGGTGGGTGTCTCCCAAATACACACAGTTGTAATTATTACATAGTCAATATTCCTAACTTTAGATACAGAAATGATACATGCATACAGTAAATGATAGCCTATGATACCTTACAAGACCCATCTTGCATAAAATATATCTCAGTTATGCCATATTTGTAAGTATATTTCCATAAAGAATATGAGGCCTAACATCACTATGCTGTAATATTATACATTTATTATACTTTTTATTGACAAGTGGTCTTAAAAAGGCTACACTTATAATTACCAGATGTTAAATTGGCAAGGTATTGGCTGATGCATCATATGAACACTGTTCTGTTGGCCCCATCCACCAGAATTTAAACTTTTGTTTAAAACTACAAAGATTCTTGCTTTTAAGGTTTCAAAGAAAATAGTCCCCAGATGGGAATCATTGTAGTCCTCTTACTGAGTATGGAGATAGACTGAAACAACAGCTTTCAGAAAGGTATAATGTGCCCCATTCATCTCAGTGGGATAACTCTGAACTCTAATGATGACAGTTTACATATCAGGGCTATTTACTATTTCTCTGTGATCATTTGAACAGAAACATCCAGTGAATCTGGAATTGTGATGATACTCTAAAGCTCGATCTACTCTTTTCCAGCATGCAAATCATTGTGCTGCCTGCACCATGCTACTAGACATATGCAAACACTGAAGTATGAAACTAGAATTAAGTACTCATGTCACAATACCCTAGTCTGTGTTCCTCAATCTGAAACAGTTGTGCTTGTACTGGGACATTAGAATTAATGCAGGTATCCTGGTGAAATCCTGTCCCTCTATACTAGATCCACTGGAATGGGAGAACCACTAACTCATACTGTGGGTCGGCACCAGACACTTCTTTCTTTAGACAGCCAGAAATCCAAGGGAAATTGCACAAAATGCTTCTCCAGGGTGGAAACAAGTGTTCCTCATTTCTATTAGGTACCTTTCTCTTTCCAAAGACAGGGAGTGGGCACGAGACAGTATTTTGCATTGTATAACAGTTATAAAATACAGTATTAAATGCTTACTTGTGTGTCCAGTATCACTGTAAGTTCTGGGGAAACACTGTATTGCTTTTTATCTATGCAACCTCTTGCTATTTAGTTTATCATTATCAAGGTGTCTGCTAATAGACATGTATTATTATGATAAAATTATAATAAAATCTCAAGGCTGTTGACAGTTTAAATACAATTAAATATATGGTTTTATTCAGTTGAGGTGTGATCAAGGAATACCTACAAAAAAACCTGAGTGTTGAGATGAGTTCTCCCCTTTTCTCCATACAGTAGCTACAGACTTAAATTATCAGTTTTACTTTTCCTGCTCATAAACACTGTGACCCTCAATCTTTGTTTAGAGACTTGGGTATCTGTCATCAGAGCAAACATTGTCTCTGTTGGCCAAAGAGTATAAGATGACTTATAAGATAAATACCTCAGAATACTTTGAAAGCTACTGGGCATCCAGCTGTTGTCACTCCCCACATAAATGGTCACTGATGTACATGCTACAAAATATAAATCTTCAGCAGGACATACTTTAAAACCTGTGAGTTAAGTAAGTCAGTGCATTATCAAGGCATTGTGTATTGTTCGCTTAATGACATAGGTCTATTTGCACATGGAGCCAAAATGCTAATCAACTGGATTTGAAATCTTTAAGAGAGGAAATTTACAGGAAGAAATGGCAGAAGGGGTTCCATTTATGAGTAAAGACAATAGATTGTTGGCGTATATCTGGGGGAAGCAGAGGTACTCCCTGCATCCTTCACCAAGTCGACAAGCTGACAGTGTGGCTTGCCTCATGGAAAAAAAAGGATCACAGCCGGGCCTGGCTGAAAAACTCTGGAAG
Source organism: Gopherus flavomarginatus (assembly GCF_025201925.1). Taxonomy (NCBI): domain Eukaryota; kingdom Metazoa; phylum Chordata; order Testudines; family Testudinidae; genus Gopherus; species Gopherus flavomarginatus. Next base: position 156,090,698 of record NC_066620.1, on the reverse strand, counting down.
GGCTTTGGGGTGAGCTTTAGTTAAATAAGTCTAGGTTTTAGAGTGAGTGTTATGATTTTATTTTATGTGTAAACATTTGTTTCCAATATTTCTACTTGCTATCATTTGAATCCCTTCTCTTTGTTAAATGAATGCTTGCATGTTTTCACTGAAAACATAAACTAAGTGCTGTGTGTTAAGCGGTAGTCTGACATGTAACCTATAAGCTGTGTGGGGATTGTTCCTTTGGAAGCAGCAAATCTGTGAATAATATGTGTCCAGTGGAAGTGGGACTGGACACTCCAGTGGGACACTCCAAGGGCTCAGTGGTTGGACAGTGCCTATCACTACCCTGCAGAGGGACAACGGGTCCTGAGTGGGCTGGGAGGGGACTGTTCCATGGCAGGCATAGACAAAGCTGCTTCATGCTAAGAGCAGGTGCTAGCGAGGTGCCTCAGAACCCTGAGTGCCCCTGGGCAGCAGCAGCACCTATTAGTCGGTGGCAAACCTCCCACTGATTTCAAAGGGGCTGATCCACTCCAGGAATGGTGAACACTTCCTAAAAGTGTGTGGGGATCACCAGTACCCAAACCATGGCCCCACCCCTTCCTCCTGAGTCCTTGCCTGCTGCTTGCTCCTCTCTGCTCCCTCCTCCCCATCTCTCGCCCTTACAGACGGTAAAAAGTGGTGGGGCCTTGGCCCCTTGGCCCGCCCGGTTCCGGAGCCCCATCCTGCTCCCAAACATCACGTTCTTCTAGAACTGGGGAAGTCTGCAATGTGTGACGATAGGAGAAACTGAAGTCAGAGGGGCCATGGTCACTGAAAGGACTGTTATTGTCACCAGCGGACCAGGGAACACAGGGAATTAGGCTGGAAGCAACTCAGTCATGTGGACAGAGCAGCCCATAGGGTTTAACAAAGTTCCACTTGGTCTTAAAATGCATTCAGCTTCATACCTTGTGAATGAAACATGGCAGAATCAGATGAGGGCAGATTCTGCATTCATTGGGAGCTTGGAAGCATGCACAAGAAATACAGGAAAAGGAGCCTGATCTGCTACTTCCATCTGTATAACAGAGTGGGATCATTAGAGGCTGTGAAGCTGGCAAAATTCTGTCTTCTTGTTGGCTCATTTTTTTAACATTATTCATATTCTGATACTTAATCCTACACTTGTATTTTGTTCTGACCCTTTTCATGAGAGACACAGTGATATGCAGTATAGTTGGTTTAAAATAATTGTGTGCTATAGACTGATTTACTCTCATTTAAAATAATGACACAAATAAATCAATAGACAATTAGATGCAGCAAGTATTTCTGATTATAACAAAAGACAAAAAAGTCCCAAAGGGTTCTGAGTTTTAACTCAGTTGTCCAATCAGTCATTATTGCACAATGTGTGATTTTTGAGAACATCATTTGGTCTCACTATCACAGGCAATAATTACTGTTGGAGAAAAGCAGCACCTCATCAGAAAAAGACAGTGAGACTCAAGTGTGTCTGACTTCATTGTGTACAAAAGCTGCTATGATGAAAACATTTTTATTTAATCAAAGGAAAGAGATATTTTTATCAGATTGCTGATAAGCATAAAAATCTTTATTTCTAAAATTAGGATTTTTTTTCTGAGGTGCATTGCTGGCAAAATAAATGCCAGAAAAGCACCAATGGGATAGTTAAAGAAATTAATGGCTATAAGACATATTATTAATTACTGTTAGTGCCATTACATTGATTTTAGCAGTGCAGCAAAACTTCCCACAGAAGAATGTGTAATTAATATGAAAAAGCACAGTTTTCTTGCTTGAGCCAAGCCTAAAGTAGGTTTCAAAATACTTGTCATTTCAGTTGACCCACATTGCTTGTACTGCCAGACCCTTTTAAGTTGATTCATGCACACACATACATGAGTGTTTACTGCCGAGATCAAATGTCATGAAAAGACTTTCTTGGAAAAGTCCAAGCAACCCTGTTCCTGCTCATTAACCTAGATAAGATTTATCCCATAAATGTAGTGATGAATAGAGTAATATTTCAAGTTTTTAATATTACAATAATGGACAGAGGCCTCAATAAAGACTCTTAGGCATAGTACAAACATAGAGGTGGATACAATCCCGGCTCCAAAGTGCTTTCATGTTTTTTCTAACAATAGTGGATTACTTTTGAGCATAGCAATTTTACAGTGTATTAGCAGAAAAAAATATTTTTCTAAAACCATTCTTTATAGCCCTGGCATGGATATATTAAAACAACATAAGAAACTGCAATGTGCTGTATATATTTCACCCAAAGAGTTATTTGGAATAATCAATTGCCTTTCCTTCCCTGCCTGAGACGAGCTGGACGGTATAGCAATTAAATCACCCCAACCCACTCACCCCATCGTGTACATTCATACACACCTACCAGCATGCCCCTGGTGACAGTTATCATACACTAACTAGTTATTTACTTTACTATACACAAAAATAATGATAGTGAGATACAGCAAAAGTATAGTGAGTGACGAGTGTAATTATATATAAGCTTGGCAGAATTCAATTTTTATTTTTTTATGATTTTGACAGAAAATATCAGTTTATTTTAAGCCTTTTTTTCCAATTTTTATCTATTTAAATTTTCACTGTAGAGCAAAGTTATGGGTTTTAAACATGTTTTACAAAATAGGTTTTAAAAAATCCTTCACTCAAACTCTAAGTTGTAAAGCAGCATTTTTCTTACTTTGCTTATCTGTACATTTTGATTGTTATCGGTGGGAATATTTTTTCATTAGTTTTTCTGTATATGAGGAAATTGACATTTACCAATAAAAATATAATCCTTCCAAGCCTAATCATATGTATAAGATATATGCACATACACAGACAAGTAATAAAATCTATTAACAATAGAGTAATTATAGAAACAATTGATTGGGAATAGTCTCGTTATCTGTTGCAATAAAGGCTAAAATAATTATAGTACTGGTACATCAGCTGTCGTATCTAAATTATGGTATAATTGTGCAATTAAATAGCACTGAGTTTCTAAACGATATTGTAGATGACTTGCTATTAGCATGGGGATTTGTAATACTGTAACTTTATTATGGCACCATAAAATACAATTACTTGTTCCTGACAGGGAAAATACATGAAATGTAGATGGTTATTCTGATGAAGTAACTGAATTCTATATATTAGAAACAATTCACTTTTTACGATGCTGAGTTGCAGTATTGTATACATTTGTGTACAAATTTAGCATAAATTTGAAGATGTTATGAACAATAAGTCTAGTTCCTTTAACTACACATCTGCTTCTGAAAATGATCCCAGTTTACTTGACATATTTCACACAATTTTTATTAGGATTTTTATCCTGATAATAGATAGTGGTTAAAGAACACAAACAAACACAGTACACTTGTCTAGGTGCACAAGATTTACAGATGGAATTTTTAGAAGGTTGGCTTCAGAATTGCCTGGAATTTCATGTACAAAGCTTGATAAACTCACTTGTTTGTTTGGCTGATAACGATAGTAATAGAAACACCCCCACTGCGTAATACTGACTTTTTGATAAAAAAGGAGTTCAAATGCACTCCTTTTTTGGTATGTTTATTGAAATCCACACTTGCTTAGAATGGATACATCTACAGTATGAAATTAATTCTAACTTATTTTATTCGAGTCTTCGGAAGTGATTTTATACATTCGGTGTTGTGTGTCCCCACTAGAGCATGTGAATTCAGCGGAGTGTATCCACAGCTTTGTGGCTAGCATCGAATGTCAGAGCGGTGCACTGTGGGAAGCTATCCCACAGTTCCCGCAGTCTCTGCTGCCCATTGGAATTGTGGGTTAAGCTCCCTGTGCATGATGGGGCAAAAACATTCTCACGGGTGTTTCTGGGTGTGTGCTGTCACTCGCCCCTCCCTCCGTGAAAGCTACGGCAGACGCCATACTACCAGTAGATGGTGTAGCATGGTGCACCGCCTGTCTCCTGGTACTATGAATCCACCTCGCATGTCCTCTTGTCTTTCTATCTACTCTTTCATCTAACCCTTTCCCACCTTTTTTCGGCTACCGTGAACTGAGTCGCACAGCTTCCGCCACTATTTCCATGTTGTCGGTCCTGGGCTCCCGTGGAAGCTACAGATGGCAACAATTCCCTGCCATTTTTCAGCCATTGTGAACAGAGCTGCACAGCTTCTGCTGCAAACTCTGCTCATGTTTCCTCCGCAAACTCTGCTCTCCCGCTCTTGCAGCTCTAACGAGCTTCCTGACTCTGTGAAAGCTACAGAAGACAACCATTTACTGCCTTTTATCAGCCATCTTGAACCGAACAGCTCGTTTCGCACCCTTTTTCCAGGATTACCCATGCAGGTGCCATAGCACAGCAAGCATGGAGCCCACTCAGATCTCTGCTGCAGTTTTGACCATTGTAAATACCTTGCACATCATCCAGCAGTATGTGCAATACCTGCAAAACCAGGCGAGGAAACGACGACAATGCAATTACTATACTGATGAGGACATGGACACAGACATTCCTAGAAGCATGACATGTGGCAATTGGGAGAGCATGGTGGCATTGGGCCAGGTTTATGCCGTGGAGTACTGATTCTGGGCCCAGAAAACAAGCACAGACTGGTGGGACTGCATAGTGTTCAGGTCTGGGATGATTCCCAGTGGCTGTGAAACTTTTGTATGCATAGGGCCACTTTCATGGAACTTTGTGACTTGCTGTCCCATTCCCTGAATTGCAAAGACACCAAAATGAGAGCAGCCCTCACACTTGAGAAGCGAGAAAATGGATTCCCCACTTGCCGCCTGTGCACTGTCATCCTCCTCCTCTTCATCTTCCAATGATTCTTCCTCTTCGCCCCGTGCAACTCCCCCCTTGCAGGTGTCCACAGACAATGGTGGAGAAGTGGTGGCATCACCCCATAACTGCATGGAGCTCACGGTAGAAGCAGAATGTATGGGACTGTGACCTAGAGCACCCATTTGCCTCCCTGGCTTTTTGGTATGCTTGTCTGTGCTCTTTGATTTTTGTATGACACTGCTCTGTGTCCCTGGAGTAGCCTCTTTCCCTGGAGACTTTAGCGTACGTATTTGCATTCCATTTTGTGGAACATAGTTCTTCCATAACAGACTCATCTCCCCAACATGCAATGAGATCCAGTACCTCCCGTTAGGACCATGCTGGAGCTCGTCTGCGAATCTGGGACTGTGTGATCTCTTGTGATGGTAGACTCTGCATGGTCGCCTATGATGGTGGACTGTGCTGACGGTCACCTGTGCTGATCGTGACCAAACAGGAAATGAAATTCAAAAGTTCCTGGGGCTTTTCCTGCCCATCTGGCTAGTGCATCGGAGTTGAGAGTGTTGTCCAGAGTGGTCACAAAGGAGCATTCTGGGATAGCTCCCGGAGGCCAATAACATTGAATTGCATCCACAATACCTTTAACCTGGGATTGCAATCTCAATTTAAGCGCTGCTCCACTTGCCGAGGTGGAGTACAGAAATCGTATTAAAGAGCCCTTTAAATTGAAAAAGCCAGTTTGGTCGTGTGGATGGAATCTTTTTTTTTTTTAATTAACTTGGCTAATTCTGAAATAACCGACTAGTGTAGACCAGGCCTTAGAGTCTTTCATTGTTGTATATGCTTGCATACTTTTTTTGGGTGCAAATTAAAAATACAATTTTTTTATTAATACAGAAATTAAATTAAGCTTATAATGTAAAGAATGATGGGTAATGTAAAAAAGCATTCCTGACTGGTTTCAGTTAGCACAGAGAGCAGTGATGAGCCCTTTGACTCAACTGATGAGCACTCTTTTGGGAAACCTAGGGCTTATGGTCTTATTTAAAACAGTGTGTAAGTGGAGTGCAGTTTACCTCTTTCATCATATTCTGTAGACTCGTGGCTGTGCAGAGCAGATGGAAAGAGTAATATCTATGGAAGTCCTGCATGTAAAAATTCTATCCTCAGAGTGGTGAGTGACAGGAGTTAAGTGCTCATTGTTGAGTTGTATCTTTTAGAGCTGACTTGGGATCTGTTTATCAGGTTGTTATTAAAGAGGATTTCATTTAGAAGTGCTGACTCAAAACTGGGAGAACAGATGGGGTTTTTTAAGTCATTCCTAATGAAGTAGTAAGCCAAATATAGCAGCAGAAACTCCATGAACAGGAGACAACAAATAGGCTTCCGTTTGGAAGCTCCAAGAGAAAGATAAACTGCTTACAGATTCCAGCACGAGTAGGAAAATAGACATTAATGGGAACATAGAATGTCATTTGAAGGTTCAGAGGCACACCAATGTGTGGGGAGGATATATAGTAGTCAGATTTCTACGTGAAGATCAGGAGAGTTACATAGCATGGAGTGCAAGCAGGTTTCTATCCTGGAGCGGAAAGTAACAAGGCTTCAATAGCACTGATAAATTGGATTAAAATGGTCAGAGAGACAGAAGTTGAGACCATCTATGGCATAGAATGAAGGATGAGGAAGGTGGAAGATATTGCTAAAAAGGGATGCAACACTAGCCTGCAAGTATTTAAAGGGTTTAAATATCAAAAAGGGAGAGGAATGTATTGATATGACTACTTACAATATACTATTAAGCCAGTAACATCTGTGTGCTGTATAGAGTTCCAGACATGGTGTGGTCCCTGATAAGCAAGACAAATAGAGCTGGAACTCAAGCAGCATAGAAGCCTTTGTGTCTGTATGGAAGAAGGTTTTTTTAAATAAATGCCTTCATTTTAAGAAAGTTAGTAATTCCATATGCCATTACAAGGAAATGTTTAGGGTACCAGAAGGGGATTATAAAATAACTAGGAGTAATAGGATGAAATTAAGCAATGGAAAATTTGTGCTGGTGGAAAAATTCCTAATGGTGAGATGTATTTATCTGTCTCTCAATATTCTTAATGCTATTGTCTCTAAAAGGTAGTAGTGAAAAGACACATTTTCTAATGCTTTGGCCAGTCTGGTTTTAAGTGACTCAAGAAATGTGTTTTATTGAACTATCCAGGATTGTCAGAGGATGGATTAGATGACTGTAGTATCTTTGGTAGGAAGATGCATATCACCTAGAATCCTATCAAACTGCTCAGCACACTGATTATTTCCTGTAATTTAACTAGTTACATGTTCTAATTTATACTGAATTTAAAGAGCAAATGAACCTGCAATGCTATCTTTATTTTTGAGCAACTGATTTTGTTTGTGTACCAGGTGAAGTTGCAAAACCAGCAACAAAATTGGGTAGAACCATATAGAAAATGTTCAAATAAAATAAAAAGTTTAAATATATGAAAAATGATCTAAAATATCCAAGGATGCCTGAGATAATTATAGGGCTATCAGCCTAATACCAATTTCTGGCAAGATAATTGAGCGGCTGATACCGGACTCAATTAATAATTAATTAAAGGAGGGTAATGTAATTAATGCATATCAGACAAGGGTTATGGAAAATAGATCTTGTCAAACTAACTTGATATCATATTTGAGGAGATTACAAGTTTGATTGATAAAGGTAATAGTGTAATGTAATACGCTTAGACTTCTCTAAGATGTTTGACTTGATACCGCATGACATTTTGATTAAAAACCAAGAACAATATAAAATTAACAGGACAGGCATCAAATAGATTTAAAACTGGCTAACTAATAGGTCTCAAAATGTAACTGTAAATGGGGTCCCACAAGGAACAGTTCTTGACCTTACGTTATTTAACATTTTTAATCAATGAGCTAGAAGAAAACATAAAATCATCACTGATAAGTTGGCAGATGACACAAAAATTGAGACAATGGTAAATAATGAAGAGGATAGATCACTGATTCAGAGTGAACTGGTTCACTTGGTAAACTGGGCGCAAACAAACAATATGCATTTTAATATGGTTAAATATAAATGTATACATCTAGGAACAAAGAATGTAGGCCATACGTAGAAGACAGATGACACTATCCTGGGAGGTAGTGTGAAAGCTACTCCTGGCCCCTCTTAATAGCTTACAAGCAGCCAGTAGGAGGCGGGGCAGAAGCCTCATGGACACAGTAGCCTGAACTTTTGAACTATCTCTTTTCTTCTGCCTCAAAGCAGAGAAAACTTGCTTCAAACCAGTTTTTACTGAACAGATAACAGAGTGTGAAATTTGACAACTACCAATCAAGTGTTAACACGCAAGGGTCTTTGTCTGAATGTGTATAAAAGGTTTGTGAAATTTGTGTAAAACAGAGTCTTTTGTACCAAGGTACAGGCTCTCCTTTCTTCTGCAGAATAAAACATTTTTTCCTTATCCCTGTCGGGCTGTTATTGGCTCTCAGCTAGGCAGACCCAATATTTCGGTAACAGTGTCTGGCGACCCCAAAAGGGACGCTCCTAGCTCGGACATTGGACTCCGGACGACTGTTGCAAACTAGGAGCGGTGCCACTGGGGTGCTTAACCCCTCTTCCTCACTTCACCGCAGCCCCTGGGGTTCATGCTCCGATAAGATGAGCCCTAATAGGATAAGGAAACACTGTCTGGTTCTGGTTTGTTATCTGGTTATCTGGTTCTGGTTCTGTTCTGTTTAACCAGTTACTGTTGTTTTTCTGCTCTGTATACATTTGGGCGTTAGGTGTGTGGGCGGAACTGAACCTCTCGTTCGTAATTCTTCAGGGTGGAACCCATTGCGTGCGATGAAGCTCTGAGGTCGAACTGAGATCCTTCTGTCCCGTCACCTGTAGAGGTCAGTGTATAGAAGTAGAAAAACCTGGATTAGACCGTAATTCCCTCTGCTCTCTGTGTAATTCTCTGTTCTGTTTGAGTGTCAGCAGACAGACGGGTGGGTCTCTGGATAAACCCTCTAAGGATAGTCCTTTGGATTATATGTTAAGTAAATGGCCTTTACCTGGTGTTCAGAAAGGAATGTCAAGAGGAAAGTTCTTGGTGTCTTTGAAATGTTTGTAAATAAATTCAGGCAAAGAAATTATTAGATTGCAATCATTTGGCTATGAACAATTTAGTTAAATTAGCTAAAGAATGTATACAGTGCTATGTAATTGAAATATTATTAGGCTCTAAGGGGCACTATAAGTAGTGATGTTTTCTTTCAGTATTTGAAAGCAGGAGTTAAAAGTAAAAAGCAATCAAAATTCTGGTGAAGTTAATTATGTCCCTTTTAAGGTAAGCTGTGGATAGCTTTGGATCCAAAAGCAAGCCAGAAAGCATCTGTATTAATGCAAATTATCTAACTGATAAGGTAGAAGCCACTGAAACCTGGGCTGCCTATGAAACAAATACAAGAAAATATGGGGTAATTCCTCTGTTTTGCCTGAAATCAGCAAGGATATTTGTATATTTTAAGCGATGATTGACTGCCCAGGAGGGTAGACCTCTGGTTTTTTTTTTGTCTGTCAGATAATCAGAGAAAACTGATGCCAGCTGAACAGCATTTAACGTACCATGCATTTACTGGCACAATAGGAATTATGTTTTGTGTTCTATGTTCTGTTTTGTGGTGTTCGTCTCGTGGCTAAAATTGTTGTGTTTAATATTTTCATAGGATAGTCTAATTTAAAATCAAACAGAAGGGTTAAATGGAGATACTTGTTTTATTCAACTTGGAATACAAAGTGTTTGGATAAATCAGGACACTATAATATACTAAAGTCTAACACATTTGCTTAAGTAAGAAAAAGAAACTTCATTGGCCAGATTGTTAATTAAAAAAATTGTTGTTAAAAGTTGCCTACAAACAGTCTTTGGAAGCAAGGACATGAAAAGTTAACCCACTCCCCATATTGTACATGGGATCCTTCTGGCTACCTCAGATTTCTAGCCAGAGGGCTGGGGATGGTGGGAAGCTATTGGACTAGAGGTTATATTGAGTGAACTCCCCAAAGTGGGTGTGTTTGTCCTGGCTTGTTGCTCCAAAGCTCTGTAAAAAGTTATTTTAGTGGAAGGGTATATGTGGCATATATTAAATAATAAGACTAATATCCTGTATAATGGCAATGTTTTATGCGTTCATTGTTGGGAAAAGGTGTATGAGTGAAGAGTGAAAGTTTCCTTTGTAGGTTAAAAGAAGCCAAGAAGGGAAGAAGAAAAAAAACCAGAATGAATTAACTGGAAAAAAATATCTAGCATGCTTAGACTAAAGATAAGACTGGCCCCATTCAAGGACACTCCTCACAGCTAAGACTTGGCTGACAACCAAGAAAGGCGGGGGCTTGAATGTGCCCAAACAGCTATGAGATCTGCAAAACACTGCCATGCGCTAATGAAATGTGTTAGGTTTCCTTTCTCACAGGTAAAGAAGCGCTACCCAAAGACCCTAGCAGCCCTGCCACTCCTTGGAATCAGGAGACTGGATCTATGTAAAGGTCCACCAACAAAAGACTGCTTTGGCTCCATGCTGAAAAGGCCCTTATTAAGTTCTGCTGACTACCAACACCGCTGTGAAGTGCCAAAGACTAACTGCTTGGACCCATTATTCTCACTGCAAAAAGACCCCTCCAGCTCAGGAGGATTCTCCTACTGATGATTAGCCTATTGTACCTTCTGGACAGCAGGGAAAAAGGACAAGATGAAGTGCTAGTAACCTCTCTCTTGTCCACTGACAAACCTACTGTGCCTTTGAATTTTTCTAGAAGAATCAAAACCATTACAGGGTGATGTGCTGGTAACCTCTCCCCTGTAGCATGCTGAACCACGACTGTTTCGGGGAAGAAGAAGGAACACTCACTCCACTAAAATTGCCAAAGTCCAGGAATTCCTGACTAGAAAGGCTATTAAGAACTGATCCTGGTGAAGAAACAAAGAATTATACACTGGCAGGAAGAAATTTGTGGGACCCATTCTTGGGAATGTGGTATTGATTGGATTTTGGGGTTTGTTCTACAGGCTGCGCCCTGTGTTCTGGATAAATTCTTCAGCATGTGTTGCTCTTCCTAACTGGATTTTAAAAGACAGATACCAAAGGTACCTTGTTGCTCCTGCCATCTACCCCCATTACCCAGTAATACACCCCTTCCTAGGCTATTAATGTTAATGCCTTTTGAAAATATTGATAGTTAAATAACAGATGTAATATAGTACTACACCAAGGAAAGATGGTATTGAATATCACTGAGGCTGGAAAGGCATTGCAGTGGACTCTAATACGTTTAGAAATTCAGGATTTCCTGAATGACCAGCTGATGGCCATTCGGAGTGATCTTGAACACCAGACTTGGCCCACTGCCCTTACAGACACATCAGGAATACCATCTGATTTGTGGTCATGGAAACATACTTGGACACTTTCTGGGCAGAAGTGTGGACATTCACAGTGCTCTTTCCAAGCATTTGGACCGGTTAGGGGGATGTGGGCTCCCACATACGAATCCTGATGGGTCCATGGGGAGAATGCGTGTGGGACTGGATTATTCACTGAGACATTTGGGAAATTAGACTACCTGGTATACCTAACTGATTTATAGTCAGTGCCCCAATCCCTTAGTTGTCAGATAAACAGGATTCCACTCTTTTGTCTGTGCATTCATTCCTGGGTTGGGGGTGGCTAAGCTCAAGAAAGCAGTTGTAAATATTTCTGCAGAGCTTGAAAAAACAGCTAATGCATCAATAGACGCTTTCCAAAAACTGCAACGAGAGATTGACGAAGTAGCAGAAGTGACTTTGCAAAATAGACGTGTGCTAGATGCCATGAATGCTGAATTAGGGGAGGCTTGTGCTTGCATCGGGGAAAAATGTTGCTTTTATGTTAATCACTCTGGCTTAATTGAACAGGATTTACAGGCCATTAAGAATGCTGCTGTTGTTTTCCATGCTGTATCTCTTGATCACACCTTTAATTTTGAGGATCTTCTCCCAGACCTTGGGTCATGGTTTACTGGCCTTTTCCGAACAATTGTAAAGTGGATTATTTTTCCTCCTTTTCTTCCTATGTATTGTTTGGGTACTGATGCAATGTGCAAAGTGTGTGTGTAATGCTGTGACCGGAGGCTCTGCTGTCCATAAAAAAACCCAGTACCTGTCTCTTTCAGCTTGATCGTAAATTATGTAACGGGCCTGACAATCTGGGCCAGGCTGAAGGAGAGGACTGTGAAAGCTACTGCTGGCCCCCCTTAATAACTTACAAGCAGCCAGTAGCGGGGGGCAGAAGCCTCACGGACACAGTAGCCTGAACTTTTGAACTATCTCTTTTCTTCTGCCTCAAAGTAGAGAAAACTTGCTTCAAACCAGTTTTTACTGAACAGATAACAGAGTGTGAAATTTGACAACTACCAATCAAGTGTTAACATGCAAGGGTCTTTGTCTGAATGTGTATAAAAGGTTTGTGAAATTTGTGTAAGACTGTCATAAACAGATAAGAAAAGTTAATAGCACAGAAGTACTTTATATCTCTTTGACTGTAAAGGGTTAACAAGTTCAGTAAGCATGGCTGTCACCTGACCAGAGGACCAATCAGAGGACAGGATACTTTCAAACCTTGAGGGAGGGAAGTTTTTGTGCTGTGCTGTTAGTTTTGGTTATTGTTCACTCTGGGGGCTCAGAAGGAGCAGATGTGCAACCAGGTTTCTCTCCAATCTCTCCAATACAGGCTCTTATAAGATCAGACTAGTGAGTACTAGGTAGATAAAGCGAGTTAGACTTATGTTTGTTTTCCTTATTTGCAAATGTGTATTTGGTTGGAAGAAGTTCAAATGTGCATTTGGCTGCAAGGAGTTTAATTGTGTATTTGGCTGAAAAGAGTTCAAATTGGTATTTTTGCTGAAAGGATTTTAATTTGTACTTGTATACTTAGGCTGGGAGGGTATTCCCAGTGTCTATAGCTGAAAGACCCTATACCTATTCCATTTTTTTTTAAATTTACAAAGATAATTTTTACTGTTTTTTCTTTCTTTAATTAAACGCTTTTCTTGTTTAAGAACCTAATTTTTTTTTTATTCTGGTGAGACCCCAGGGGACTGGGTCTGGATTCACCAGGGAATTGGTGGGGAGAAAGGAGGGAAGAGGGAGAGAGAGGCTGATTTCTCTCTGTGCCAGGATTACTTTCTCTCAGGGAGAATCTGGGAGGGGGAAAGAGAAGGAGGGAGGAAGGTGAATTGTCCTCTCTGTTTTAGTATTCAAGGGGTTTGAATCACAGTGATCTTCCAGGGTAACCCAGGGAGGGGAAGTCTGGGTGAGGCAACGGTGAAGGAAAGGGTTTACTTTCCTTGTGTTAAGATCCAGAGGGTCTGGGTCTTGGGGGTTCCCGGGCCAGGTTTTGGGGGGACCAGAGTGTACCAGGCACTGTAATTCCTGGTTGGTGGCAGTGCTACAAGTTCTAAGCTGGTAATTAAGCTTAGAGGAATTCATGCTGGTACCCCATCTTTTGGACGCTAAGGTTCAGAGTGGGGAATTGTACCATGACAAAGACAGAGTCTTTTGTGCCAAAGTACAGGCTCTCCTTTCTTCTGCAGAATAAAGCATATTTTCCTTATCCCTGTCAGGCTGTTATAGGCTCTCAGCTAGGCAGACCCGATATTTCGGTAACATAGTGACTCTGAAAAAGATTTGGGAGTCATGGTGGATAATCAGCTGTACATGAGCTCCCAGTGTGACACTGTGGCCAAAAAAGCTAATGCGAGCCTTGGATGCATAAACAGGAATATTAAGTAGGAGTCGAGAGGTTATTTTACCTCTCTATATGGCACTGGTGCTACCACATCTGGAATACTGCATCCAGTCCTGGTGCCCACAATTCAAGAAAGATGTTGATAAATTGGAAAGAGTTCAGAACAGAGCCACAAGAATAATTAAAAGATTAGAAAACATGACTTGGGGTATGTCTACGCTACCCACCAAATCGGCAGGCAGCAATCGATTGAGCAGGGGTCGATTTATCGCATCTAGTCTAAATTAAACTGTTACTTCTGTGTGCTGGAAAGGAAAACTGTTCTATTGGTGTATAGTTCTGAGTTTAGCTATTGAACTTATCTTTGGCCTCTCTTCTCACCAATAGTGTTTATGAGGTCTGGAAAAGTAGAAAGACTCTGACTTGATCAGATTGAGAAGAGTTTTCTAGTGTGAAATACAGAGTAACTGAGGAGACCTCTGCTGGAAGATAAAACTGGAAGGTTGCTGTACATCTTTCTGTGTCAGTTTAGCAACATTTGTTGCACTATATCTTCATTCACACACACATACACACACTCAAACCTCTCTTTAAAATGTTCAATGCACACTAATATTCATCTTTTTTTCTCTATCTCCTGCACATTCTGGAATCCATGACATTCTAAGAGGTGCTACATTTTACCTAGTTAAATACAAACTTTTTTGTTGTAGCAACTTGGACAAAAAGACTACATTTATACAAAAAGCAATTTCCTTTGCCAGTAACCTTTTGAACTCTCATTTCTATTATTTGCAATGTTTTTGTTTGAATAAGATCTTTATCTTTCAGAACCCAACTACTAGGTAGAGGCTTTATTTATTTTCTGATAAAGTACCCATCTTCAGATACACTATCTGTGGCTCTGTACAAACTTTGGACCTGATGTGTTTTTAATTATGTTGAATGTCCAGAAAACCAGTCATTTCCTCAACTAAAACAAGGCAAAAGAAAACAGTCTTAAAAGGAAGAGCTAGTAAAGTGTGGGGAGAGGAGAAAGTGATCAGAGGAGTAAAATATATGTCAGCCTTCAACTAAGGGTAGAAGTGACTCTGGTGGGACATCATTAAGAAAGGAACCCCATACAGAGTGTCCCTGAATCAAGACAGACCAGCTACTGGCTTGCTTCAAACTGAAATTGGATCATCGCACCAATAGGATCTGGGTTCTGCAGTCAAATGGGGTCTCCATATATGGGTACTGGAATGTCTGGATTCCAAGAATTTTCCATTGGTCTCAAAAGTCTGGCTCTCCTAAGGATACTACTGTGGAGACTTGTTCAAGGAGTGTTCTCATATCACTTGTGTGTTTGCTGCATTGCTTAGTAAGGGTGATGTACAATCACCTCTCTTTGTTTACTCCTAGCACAAAGACTAAAACTGATATCTGACCTTTTTCCTCCTCCTGATTGTGGGGGAGGAGCTGTCACAGGGGTGGGAAAACTACAGCCTGTGGGCCACATCCGGCCCATCAGCCCTTTTAATCTGGCCCTCAGTTCCCGCCAGGGAGTGGGGTCAGGGCCTTGCCCTGCTCTGGTACTCCAGCCAGGGAGCAGGGTCAGGGGGCTTTCCCCACTCCGTGCGGCTTCCAAGAAGTAGTCAGCATGACCCCCCTCTGGCTCCTACGTAGTACACGGAGGCGGGGCCAGGTGGCTCTGTGCACTACCCCATTCACAAGCACTGCCTCCACAGCTCCTATTGGCCACAGCTCCCAGCAGCTGGGAGCTGTGCGGGCGGCACCTGTGGACAGGGCAGCGTGCACAGAGCCATCTGGCCGTGCCTCTGCATAGAAGCCGGAGGATGGACATGTTTCTGGGAGCTTCTTATGGTAAGCGTTGCCTGGATCCTGCACCCCTGAGCCCTCCCCCGTCCACACCCCAATTCCCTGCCCCAGCCCTGATCCCTCTCCTGCCCTCCAAACCCATCAATCCCAGCCCAGAGCCCCCTCTTGTACCCCAAACCCGTTATCCATGGCCTCACCCCAGAGCCCAAACCTTCCTGTGCCCAACCCCCCTGCCCCAGCCCTGATCCCCCTCCTGCCCTCTGAACCCATCGGTCCCAGCCTGGAGCACCTTCCTGAAACCTGAAACTTCTCATCCCCAGACCCACCACAGGTCCCATAACAGGGTGAGTTTTTTTGTCTTTTGTCATTTTCCTGCATGAGTTCATTTCTGAGCACAGTGATTCTCTGGTTTCACCCACATAGTTACTATTTGGCTATTTAGTGCACTGAATGAAGTATACCACATGTTGTGATAGGCATGTGTAGGATCCATGGATCTTGAAAGTGTGTTGTGAGGAGTGTTGATCATTGTAGCAGTGGAGATATATCTGCAGGTTTTGCATCTGTTGTTCTGACAGGGTCTAGTGCTACTTGTAGTTCGGTTGTCCTGGTCTGTGGGAAGCTTGCTTCTAATGACAAGCTTCGGGAGGTTGGGGCTTTCTTTGATGTCCAGATAGAGATTGCAGGAAAGATTGTCACATTGTACATTCTTTGACACACAACAGTCTTATTTGTTGAGGTGGGCTGGCCTGTGGGATTTTGCCACTCTAAAGAGAAGATATGTTCTAGTCCTTCTGTGTCAGTCCTAATATAAATGGGCACAACATCTGTTGAGTTTAGTGGTGTCATAAACAGATGGTTAAGGGTTAATGTCTCCTTTACCTGTAAAAGGTTAAGAAGCTCAGTGAACTTGGCTGACACCTGACCAGAGGACCAATGGGGGGACAAGATACTTTCAAATCTTGGTGGAGGGAAGCCTTTGTGTTGTTTGTTTTGTTCGTTGTTCGTTCTTGGGGCTAAGAGGGACCAGACGTACACCCAGGTGTTCCCAATCTTTCTGAATCAGTCTTTCATGTTTCAGGATGGTAAGTATAGCCAGGGAAGGCGGATTAGTCTTATGTTTGTTTTCTTCACTTGTAAATGTGTCTTTTGCTGGAAAGATTTTTACCTCTGTTTGCTGTAACTTTGAATATCAGGCTAGAGGGGGGAGTCCCTCTAGGCTATATGAATCTATATGAATCTGAGTACCCTGTAAGCATTTTCCATCCTGATTTTACAGAGATAATTTTTACCTTTTCTTTCCTTAATTAAAAGCTTTCTTTTTAAGAACCTGATTGATTTTTCCTTGTTCTGGAATCCAAGGGATTGAGTCTAAACCAGGGATTGGTGGGGAGAAAAGGAAGAGAATGGTTAATTCCTCTTTGTTTTAAGATCCAAGGAGTTTGGATCTGTGTAGCTTCCCAAGGCAACCCAGGGAGGGGAAAGTCGGGGGGAGGGGGAAATGAGGGGGGGTGGTTTATTTCTCCTTGTTTTAAGACCCAAGGAGTTTGGGTCTTGGGTTCCCCAGGGAAGGTTTTGGGGGAACAGGAAGTGTGCCAAACACTATATTTTTGGCTGGTGACAGCATACCGAATTTAAGCTAGTAATTAAGCTTAAAAGTGATCATGCAGGTCCCCACTTTTTGGACACTAAAGTTCAAAGTGGGGAAAACCCTTGACATGGTGAGCAGCATTGGGATTGTGTTTAAGAACCAAAAGCCATGAGTTTATTTTTTCCTCTCCTTTCTAGCTGCTTGGAAAGCAGCCTGAGGGCAGAGGTGTTAAGTTTTTTTAACAAGGGTCTTTGTTAAGAGGAGGCTTCAAACTGTGAGCCAGCAGACAGCCAGCAAAAGGCATTTACAAGTGAATTGTTTTCTTTCTTTCTATCTCTCGGGTATAGCTAGTTAGAAATGCTCTGTTAACCAAGCAGCCTGAGCTGCAGAGAGGTGCGGGCAGCACAAGAAAGCAGGAAAATGAGTGCCAGGAAAGCAGTTAAACAGCAAATGGCTAGGTTGGACGCAGAAGAAAAAGCCAAAGAGGCTGCCCACAGAAGAGCTATAGAGATGAAAGAAAAAGAGCTGGAGATGAAACAAAAAGAGCTGGAGATCCAAAGGGAGGCCCACCAGCAGGCTCTGGAATTAGCAAAAGCTAAACCAGATGTTCCAGCCAACCCTAACAACCCTTCTCCAGGTATTGTTTCCCATCCCAGAAAATTCCCCACCTACAAGGCAGGTGATGACACTGAGGCCTTCTTATAAAATTTTGAAAGGACCTGCCATGGGTACAACATCTCTACAGACCAGTACATGATAGAGCTGAGGCCACAGCTCAGTGGACCCTTAGCACAGGTGGCGGCTGAAATGCCTAAGGAACACATGAACGATTATGAACTTTTTCAAACCAAGGCCAGAATCAGAATGGGGCTAACACCTGAGCATGCCTGTCAGTGGTTCAGAGCCCTAAGGTGGAAATCAGATGTGTCATTCACCCGACACACCTACCACATTGGAAAGAATTGGAATGCCTGGATATCAGGAGCAAATGTTAAATCTCTGGATGAGCTGTCCCTCCTAATGCAAATGGAACAGTTCTTAGAGGGTGTTCCTGAGGAAATAGAAAGGTACATCCTAGATGGAAAGCTCAAAACTGTAACCGAGGCGGGGGAGATTGGAGCCAGATGGGAGGAAGTGGCAGAAAAGAAAAAAGCTACTAGCAAGAGGAGCGAATATCACAGGGGCAAACAGAAAATAAGCCCTATCAGCGGGGGCAACCCAAGACTCCACCTACAACCCAAGGAAAGCCCCAGACACCCTATTGTCCCACCTCACCAGTCTCCAGCAACCCACCTCGGCCCAGGGACCAGTCAGCTGTGCGGTGCTTTAAATGTAATGAACTGGGACATATAAAGGCCAACTGCCCCAAGAACCCCAACCGAGTGCAGTTCATTACACCACCATCACACTAAAGATCCCCAGGCCCAGATGCCTCTCAAATACTCTCGGAGCGAAGGGAAACTATGAGAGTGGGCGGAAAGAAGGTTATTGCATGGAGAGACACGGGGGCACAAGTGTCAGCTATCCACCAATCCTTAGTGGACCCCAAATTCATCAACCCAAAGGCCCAAGTGACAATTTACCCATTCATGTCAAAATCTGTAGGCTTGCCTACAGCTGAACTGCCTGCCCAGTACAAAGGCTGGTTAGGAATGTGGACTTTTGCAGTTTATGACAATTATCCCATCCCCATGCTACTGGGGGAAGACTTGGCCAACCAGGTCAAGCGGGCCAAGAGGGTGGGAATGGTTACACGCAGCCAAGCCAGGCAAGCTTCCAGACCCATCCCTGTTCCTGAGCCATCCACAAAGGCCCCGTCTGTGTTACCAGAGACCCAGACAGAGGTGGTGGACCTGGATCCCCTGCCAACGACTGCAACAGCCACAGTGCATCCAGTCCCAGAACCGTTGCCAGCACTAACACCAGCGCTTGCAAACCCATCTCCAACCCCAATGCCAGAGGGGGCCAGCGGGCCTGAACTGGCAGAAGCAGCAGACAACCCTAACCAAGAGGCTTAGCCAGAGCCTGAAATATCGCATAGTGCACCAGCGGAAAGCGGTTCACCATCAATGAAAACAACCCCATCACCTACATCGCTTCCAGAGGGACCAAGCCCAAGTCCACAGTCTAAGGAGGAACTGGTGTCTCCAGCCTCAAGGAAACAGTTCCAGACTGAGCAGGAAGCAGATGACAACTTTCAAAAAGCTTGGGCGGCAGCACGGAGCATCCCACCGTCTCTCAGCTCTTCTAATCGATCCCGGTTTGTTGTAGAACAAGGACTTTTATACAAGGAGACTTTCTGGTGGACACCAGGAAGACTAGCATCCTCAAAAACAGTTGGTGGTTCCAACTAAGTACCGAGGAAAGCTCTTAAGCTTAGCCCGTGATCATCCCAATGGCCATTCTGGGGTGAACAGAACCAAAGACAGGTTGGGGAAGTCCTTCCACTGGGAGGGGATGGGCAAGGACGTTGCTTATTATGTCCGGTCTTGTGAGGTGTGCCAAAGAGTGGGAAAGTCCCAAGACCAGGTCAAAGCCCCTCTCCAGCGACTTCCCATAATTAACGCCCCATTTCAGCGAGTAGCTGTGGATATTCTGGGTCCTTTCCCAAAAAAGACCCCCAGAGGAAAGCAGTATATACTGACTTTCGTGGACTTTGCTACCCGATGGCTGGAAGCAGTAGCTCTAGGCAACACCAGGGCTAAAACTGTGTGCCAGGCCTTAGCAGACATTTTTGCTGGGATAGGTTGGCCCTCCGACATCCTTACAGATTCAGGAACTAATTTCCTGGCAGGTACCATGAAAGATCTGTGGGAAGCTCATGGGGTGAATCACTTGGTTGCCACTCCTTACCACCATCAAACCAATGGCCTGGTGGAGAGGTTTAATGGAACTTTGGAGGCCATGATACGTAAATTCATAAATGAACACTCCAATGATTGGGACCTAGTGTTGCAGCAGTTGCTTTTTGCCTTACAGGGCTGTACCACATCCCAGTTTAGGGTATTCACCCTTCGAACTTGTGTATGGCCACAAGGTTAAGGGGCCATTACAGTTGGTGAAACAGCAATGGGAGGGGTTTACGCCTTCTCCAGCAACGAACATTCTAGACTTTGTAATCAACCTACAAAGCACCCTCTGACACTCTTTAGCCCTTGCTAAAGAAAACCTAAAGAATGCTCAGGGAGAGCAAAAGGCCTGTTATGATAAACATACCAGAGAGCGTTCCTTCAAAATAGGAGACCAGGTTATGGTCTTGAAGGAGCAGCAGGCTCATAAGATGGAAGCATCATGGGAAGGGCCATTCACGGTCCAAGAGCACCTAGGAGCTGTTAACTATCTCATAGCATTCCCCACCTCCACCCTAAAGCCTAAAGTGTACCATGTTAATTCTCTCAAGCCCTTTTATTCCAGAGACTTAAAGGTTTGTCAGTTTACAGCCCAGGGAGAAGATGACGCTGAGTGGCCTGAAGGTGTCTACTACGAAGGAAAGAGTGACGGTGGCGTGAAAGAGGTGACCCTCTCCACAACCTTGGAACGTCTGCAGCGGCAACAGATCAAGAAGCTGTGCACTAGCTTCACCCCATTGTTCTCAGTCACCCCAGGATGGACTGAACAGGTATACCACTCCATTGACACAGATAATGCTCACCCAATTAGAACCCCACCCTACCGGGTGTCTCCTCATGCCCAAGCTGCTATAGAACGGGAGATCCAAAATATGCTACATATGGGTATAATCCGCTCCTCTACCAGTGCATGGGCATCTCCAGTGGTTCTAGTACCCAAACCAGATGGAGAAATACGCTTTTGCGTGGACTACCGTAAGCTAAATGCTGTAACTCATCCTGACAACTATCCAATGCCACGTACCAATGAGCTATTGGAGAAATTGGGACGTGCCCAGTTCATCTCTACAATAGACTTAACCAACGGGTACTGGCAAGTACCGCTAGCTGAACCCGCCAAAGAAAGGTCAGCCTTCATCACCCATGCAGAGGTGTATGAATTTAATGTGCTTCCTTTCGGGCTGTGAAATGCACCTGCCACCTTCCAAAGACTTGTAGATGGTCTCCTAGCAGGATTGGGAGAATATGCAGTTGCCTACCTCAATGATGTGGCCATTTTTTCGAATTCATGGGCAGAACACCTAGAACACCTGGAAAAAGTCTTTGAGCGCATCAGGTAGGCAGAACTAACTGTTAAGGCTAAAAAGTGTCAAATAGGCCAAAACAGAATGACTTACCCTAGACACCAGGTGTGTCAAGGAACAATAAACCCCCTACAGGCAAAGGTGGATGCTATCCAAAAGTGGCCGGTCCCAAAGTCAAAGAAACGGGTCCAATCCTTCTTAGGCTTGGCCGGGTATTACAGGCGATTTGTATCACGCTACAGCCAAATCACTGCCCCACTAACAGACCTGACCAAAAAGACCCAGCCAAATGCAGTTAAGTGGACTAATGAGTGTCAGAAGGCCTTTACCCAGCTTAAGGCGACACTCATGTCTGACCCTGCGCTAAGGGCCCCAGACTTTGACAAACCATTCCTAGTAACCACAGATGCATCTGAGCGTGGTGTAGGAGCAGTTTTAATGCAAGAAGGACTGGATCAAAACTTGCATCCTGTCATGTTTCTCAGCAAGAAACTGTCTGAGAGGGAAAGCCACTGGTCAATCAGTGAAAAAGACTGCTACCCCATTGTGTATGCCCTGGAGAAGCTATGCCCATACGTTTGGGGACGGCGGTTCCAGCTACAAACCGACCATGCTGCACTAAAGTGGCTTCATACTGCCAAGGGAAACAACAAAAAACTGCTTCGATGGAGTTTAGCTCTCCAAGATTTTGATTTTGAAATTCAACACTGTCATAAACAGATAGCTAAGGGTTAATGTTCTTTTACCTGTAAAGGGGTAACACCAGTAACCTGAAACACCTGACCAGAGGGCCAATCAGGAAACCAGACTTTTTCAAATCTGGGTCGAGGGAAGTTTGTGTGTGAGTTCTTTGTTCTTTGTCTTGGGTCTGACTTTCTCGGCTACGAGAGTGATTTTTCTGTCTCCTGGCTTTCTAATCTTCTGTTTCCAAGTTGTGAGTACAAAGAGATAAGACAGTAGATTTATATTGGTTTTTCTTTTGTATTTACATGTCTGTAGTTGCTGGAGTGTTTTGAATTGTATTCTTTTTGAATAAGGCTGTTTATTCATTTTTTCTTTTAAGCAATTGACCCTGTATTTGTCACCTTAATGAAGAGAGACCATTTTTATGTATATTTTCTTTCTTTTTATATAAAGCTTTCTTTTTAAGACCTGTTGGAGTTTTTTCTTTAGTGGGAACTCCAGGGAATTGAGTCTGCATCTCACCAGGGAATTGGTGGGAGGAAGAAGTCAGGGGGAAAATCTCTTTGTGTTAGATTTACTAAGCCTGACTTTGCATGCCCTCTGGGTAAGGGGGAAGAGAGATTAGCTATCTCGGTACTTCTGTTTCCAGGACTGGAAATAGGGAGGGTGGAGTCCCTCTGTTTAGATTCACGGAGCTTGCTTCTGTGTATCTCTCCAGGAACCCAGGGAGGGAACACCTGGAAGAGAGAAGGGGGGGGAAATGGTTTATTCCCCTTTGGGTAAGACTCAAGGAATTTGGGTCTTGGGGTCCCCTGGGAAGGTTGTTGGGGGGACCAGAGTGCCCCAAAACACTCTAATTTTTTGGGTGGTGGCAGCTTTACCAGGTCCAAGCTGGTAACTAAGCTTGGAGGTTTTCATGCTAACATCCATATTTTGGACGCTAATGTCCAAATCTGGGAAATATGTTATGACAAACACATTTCAGGAGCTTCTAACAAAGTAGCCGATGCACTCTCCCGTAAAAGTTTCCCAGAATCAACTGGTTAAAAATTGTCCTTAAAATGTAAAAAGTCTTGTAGTTTACATAATTAATAGTATGTGTAAAGGTGCATGTGTGTATTAATCTGTTTATTCTAACGTTCTAGGAAGAAATCACCACCAATGTGGTTCCACACTGTCTGAGATTTGGGAGGCGTGTCATAAACAGATGGTTAAGGGTTAATGTCTCTTTTACCTGTAAAGAGTTAAGAAGCTCAGTGAACCTGGCTGACACCTGACCAGAGGACCAATGAGGGGACAAGATAGTTTCAAATCTTGGTGGAGGGAAGTCTTTGTTTGTGCTGTTTGTTTTGTTCGTTGTTCACTCTTGGGGCTAAGAGGAACCAGACGTACACCCAGGTGTTCCCAATCTTTCTGAATCAGTCTTTCATGTTTCAGAATTGTAAGTATAGCCAGGGAAGGCGGATTAGTCTTATGTTTGTTTTCTTAACTTGTAAATGTGTCTTTTGCTGGAAAGATTTTTACCTCTATTTGCTATAACTTTGAATCTCAGGCTAGAAGGGGGGAGTCCCTCTAGGCTATATGAATCTATATGAATCTGAGTACCCTGTAAGCATTTTCCATCCTGATTTTACAGAGATAATTTTTACCTTTTTTCTTTAATTAAAAGCTTTCTTTTTAAGAACCTGATTGATTTTTCCTTGTTTTGAAATCCAAGGGATTGAGTCTAAACTCACCAGGGATTGGTGGGGAGAAAAGGAAGGGAATGGTTAATTCCTCTTTGTTTTAAGATCCAAGGAGTTTGGATCTGTGTAGCTTCCCAAGGCAACCCAGGGAGGGGAAAGTCTGAGGAGGGAGGGGAAAGAGGGGGGATGGTTTATTTCTCCTTGTTTTAAGACCCAAGGGATTGGGGTCTTGGGTTCCCCAGGGAAGGATTCGGGGGAACAGGAAGTGTGCCAAATACTATATTTTTGGCTGGTGGCAGCGTACCAAATTTAAGCTAGTAATTATGCTTAAAAGTGATCATGCAGGTCCCCACTTTTTGGATGCTAAAGTTCGAAGTGGGGAAAAACCTTTGACAAGTCGAAATAGCATCTGCTTATGCCCAAGCTAATTTTGGTTGTTTTTCTTTAGAAACTGAACTCATATTAGACATGAGAAACATAAAGAACTTTGAAGGATTTTTTTTTCAAGGTTTAGGGCCTAATTTTCTTTACACCAAAGCCACTTGGTGCTGCTGTATGAGTGTGTAAAGGGCCGTTAAAGTAAGAGTAAATTATATTTTCATCTATTTTAAGGTCCTTTTACACTGCTAGTGGTTTAAAGGGGTCTTAGTGTAAATGCAAATCAGTCCCTTCAAATTTGAGTCCACATATATGCTGTCCACTTATATTAATATTAGTCATGTTATAATCAAGTGTTAGGTGGCATATCTTGTTTGGTGGAGATTTACTATAATAGATAATCAGATAATACAATAATTAATCAAACTGGTCAGATTTTATAATTGAGCTAATAAATCCACTTTCTGCAGTAGTTATGATGTATTGTGAATTACTGAAATAATTGCATGTGCGACATAATAAAAACTTTCTTACATTATGCTCTATTTTAACCAAATGTAGCATGAGCTAGAATATTTTTGAGCATTTACAAAATAAAACTGAAAATGCATGAGCTTGGTTGTAACTTTTGGCTGCTAAAATAAGTGTGGGGCCAATCCTATAATTAAATAAATGATTTATATTGCAGTAGAAAAAAAAATCAATAGTGTAATTAACCACTAACTGATTACTAATTTACTCTTAAGTTTTGGTTAGCTAAGCTCTGTCTTTGTTTTCTTTTCACTTTGCTCTGAGCTGCAAACACTAATAGATGTAGGTCAACTGAAATGTCAGAGCAATGTGCATTGTAACATTTCTACCCATCAGAAAAGATGTTTTTGAGAGAACTTTCTAAAACAAGTCTTGCAGGGAGGTAAAAGAAATAATACATATACAGCTGAATTCCAGTTTGTAAGGAATACACTCCTAGAACAAACAGTATCTTCTAAAATTGATTCACAGAAAACAAGGATGCTCAAGTCTGAGTTTTTTTGTTTTGGTGACAAAGAATAAAATGCTGAGCTAATGAAAGGTTCACAGCTCAGTGCACAAGCTGATAATTTTCAAATGCAATGAATCTGGAGAATGGGTGTAACAGTTAGGGCTAGAATACTAGTAGTCTGTAGCCTTAAATCTGCAGAACGGAGAGAGACTGAATTTGCTAGCTAGAAGTTTTCAAAAAGAGTTAAAGACTTAGGCTTTTGCCTGATACCTGCTTGAGAACTGCAGTAGCAGCACACTAGTATTCTGTATCAGCCAAAAGATTTTCTGTCTTTGGCTAGAAGTCAGTATTCAACACCTGTGTAGAATTTCAAAATTTTGACTTTATGGACAAAAGTGTGCTTCAAAAAATTGAAATTTTTAATGGGAGCTAAATTCTGATTTCTAGCCATTTCTATTCATTGTCTGTATTTTTCTGTAACCAGCTAACATGACAACCATGATAACATTTATGAAATTTCTTGGTAAGCTGCCTTACAGTAATCCATGCTACAAGGGTCTCTGACCTGAACCACAGATTTCAAATAACCGACTAGATTTTTCTTAAATAGATGTATCATGTATAGAACCTCAAACTATAAATGAAGGGTTACAAATTTGTATTCCCTATGTCTGTTATGCAATTCAACACATGAAGCAGTGCCTCTAAGACATTATTGATAGATAACACGTGAAGAGATGAAGATTAATATATTTAGCACCTAATTAATGACTGAATAGGAAGGGCAAAGATTTGATGTATGTACTGAATGAAGGCTGAGAGCTGATTTTTTTTCTGTACTATTGGCTATTTTTTTTTCATCACTTCACATTTTTGGAGTTATAACTGACAGATGGCTGTTGCTTTTTTAACTACAGAGGAGCCTGAAGAAAATACAGGCATCTGTGCACTCATGAATTATGTTGAAGTTCGGATCTGGATATGAACTTGGGAACTGGACTGTCATAAAACCTCTGGGCACTATATTTTAAAAAATGTCCATTAGCATTGAGTTCTCAACATAAGACAACTAAAGCCTAATTTCAGAGGTGCTGATTACTCACAACTCCAGTTTGGCCTTTTAACAACCATAGAGTGGCATTGGTTTGAGAGCCAGAATATGGTACCCTGCACTACAGTCAGGCTGCATCATGCTCATTACAGCAAACAGCAATGACTTTATTTTGCTTTCAGGTAGAATTTACCGTTTACCTGTTTATAAGTGTTATTCCCAAACTCCCCAAAGGAATCTGAGCCTCCTATATATATTCCTAACTGTTACATGCTTACTGAATAAGGAAAGGGATAAGGGGAGGCCATCTCTTTTCACGACTGGGCTACCTCATCCTCAAGCAATTGCCAGGTGGCTTTTCATGTTGTGGTTGATGGTTTCCGCACCTTGAGATAGAGTTTAAAAATGTGTAAGCTCTGTTTGGAAGAAGGAACTAGAACCCCCCAAACCTAATGCAAGATACTGTCTTTCCCCTTTATCTTCTCCAGCGTGGCAGGAGGCTCACTCCTGCTCAGAGGCACAGAACACTAGCCCTTCATACAGAAAGCAAGCACTTCCTTGCCAGTCATGCCTCCCTCCAGCTGTCTGGCTGCCAGGTTATACTAATGCATTCAGTCAAATGGACAGAAATGAAGCTCCTGCTAGCACTCCTTCCTGTTTTTCATTCAGCCAATTCCATCTCACCAGTCCTGCAAATATTTGAGGACTACATGAATCCCAACACAAAATGACTGGGCCAGGTGTTATGAGGATTCAGCTAGGAAGAAGATGGTGATCTAAGTCATTTAAAAAAGTTTGAATTAACCCCTCCATTAGTGCACTCTCACGCCACCAACATCAATGAAACTAAAACCCATTTAGGGAAAAGTCCTATAGAATTTAATAGAAAATTATAACTTTTCTAAAGGTTTTGTGGATCCTCCTATACAATTTAATCAAAAACTGCATCCCTATAATACAGCATGCTTCAAAATCCTACTGAAAGGATCGCATTCTCTATTAAACTCTGTGGGTGAAATTCTAGCTCTACAGAAGTCAGTTATGTGGTTTTTTTAAGTAATTTCTATAGAACTCTATTAGTTTAATCCTCATTATGCTATGCAAGGCTTTTCCATACATGAATCCTTTGATTATGCCGAGCCTTGAGAGAAAGAACAAAGACCTTATATTTGATGGAAGACAAAGGGATCATAATGAAGGGATTTGAAGATAGGCTATACATGATCTAGCAAGCTTGGGCAAATGTTGCTTTTTCATCAGTTTTTTTTTAACACAAATAAAACATTACAAAATGGACAAGAGGAGACAGAGTGATCAAACAGAATAGAAAGTATAATCTGGATATTTAGAAGAGGAGTTAATTATTGTCATATGCTTTTGGTAGAAGGTGCTTGTAAAGAATGTTACTGTAAATGGTAACTGGTAGTTCTAAGTCAAAATGTGTAGAGTGCCTACCTAATAATTTGCAGGCAGAGAGAAGGCCAGAACTTTGGCCAAATGAATTCCAGGTTCCTGATCCCTTCTTTCTAGATATTGGTTGTTACTGTGCTCATAAGAATTTGGAATTAAAAGATCTGAAAAGGGAAACAAATGAATAAAGCCCTGTAACACACACAGAGACATATACACAAAAAGACATGTTGACTAATTTCCATTACTCAGCAAATCTTAATTGATGAAACACTAGAAGCATACATTATTATTATTTTTTTTTATTGTTTTTATTAATTGGAGCCTGGTGAAAAATAATCCTGTAAATATTTTAAAACTCCATATGGTGTTATAAATAATAGTACCAAATGTGTCCAAAAGTTCTTTGGGCTGTCTCTCAGAAGATTTTCAAAGTAGGAAACTCTCTTTTTAAATGTCATTACATAAACTAAAATTTATTTTGTCCAAAAATCAAGCTGGGATTCTGCTAGACAAACACCCAATTAGCAATCATAGACCTGAACCCTTTTAAAACCATTACAGGCCAAGTTTCAGTCCAGTCACACAACAGATGCACCTGCTAAAATGTGCAAGGCTCCCTTTGTGCCTTCAAAACTTATATTTCTGCCTCAAAGCAAGTGCACTAATTACTTGCTTGTGTGTCATTATCTGATATGCTCAAATGCTGTGGTACAACCTACAATAATGGGTATTTTCAGAGGTTCTGCTGGGCTCCTGAGAATTTGGACCCACATCAATTCTCCTTTGAGCAAATCTTCCATTTAGGAAAATTTGTATTAATTTAAAAAAAAATCCTATCTGTTGTTAGTTACAGTAATTTGCATTTATAATAACATTTCCCTCCATTAGAGATTATAGGATCTCAGTCAACATAGAACAAACACTTTTCCCTGCTGCTGAAAAGTCTTTTGCTGATTCTGAAGAAATTCACTTTTTCAATTTACTGTTATCTATAACAAGCTGCATTTGTATTTGATACATATGGATGGAGTTCACAATTATTTAGGACAGTGATACAGAAACTTTCCCTGTTACTTGCTGTCAAAAGAATCTGTATTACAGTTTTCCAATAACATTCTCAGGCTCCTATGTCTTTTCCAAATAGGCAAAATGAGCATTATAGGCAGCCTTCAAAGAGTTCATGCAACCGTATTCTGAAGCTTCCGCAGCCTTCAAAAATTTCTCCATCCCTATTATAACACCAGCTCTCATTTTTCCTCTAATGTAAATGTTTAATTCAGTGAGTAAGGAGTGACCAGCTGGTTTTGTCAATGGAGGTGAAACAAATGCTAATAATTAGCCCTTATACAGCACTTTATGGTCTAGATCCACTGCTAGCAAATTGGCACATGTTCATTCAGTTCAACAAGGCTACATCAAAGTATATCGGCTAAGGAGCTGTCAAAACTTTACCTGTGTGATTAACTCTGCCTGACTATTAAGAGTCTTGTATTTATAGTTCAGTGCTTAGTTAAAACAGAAATGGGCACTCTAGAAAATAAAGGAATGATTTTTTATTATCGTATCACTGTACTTATCCCTTATGTGCAACAGATTGCTCCTCTCAACGCATCTGATAATGATAATTCATTATCCTTTCTGCCAAAGATGTGTACAGTACCATTATATTACATACATTTTTAATCTCTCATCACATCAGCTCTATTACTTTCTAGAGGCTCAGGCATTTGTTCATGGCAAAATGACAACTGCTTTACAATTTTATAATAATTTAACTAATGTCTTACTTTAGTCAAATCTGCTCAGTGGTGTAAAGGCTTATTGATTTCACAAGAGATACTCAAACTATTCAGCAGCAGAATTTTATAAAATTGTAACGAACTTGCAGGAATTTGCCTGGAAATAAGCAGCTGGAGACTGACTTATCTACACTAACATTACCAATCTACACATGAGATATATTTATTGCCATCCCAATTCAATGTGTTACTGTAAGATCACTTCATCAAGGGAGCATTTTGAGGCCATTAGAATGAAAGTGAGGAACAAATTACCTTGTATTGCCAGTCTGAAAAATAAGAAGAAGCTTGGGTGGAGTGAAATAAAATGCAGTGATAAAACCTTGCTGCAGTGCTAAACACTGGCAAGACAATTTAATTGGCATTGTGAATATATTTAATGAACATGTAAGGAAAACCAGGAGGGTCTAGAGGTGGCATGAGAGAGATAACAGAGTGCAATGGGGAGGAAGAACCGAAAGCCAGCAGTTATCTTCAAAGCTTGCTTGAGCCCTAGTGGGGGCAAATTGCGTAAGAAGGAACAAAAAGCTTTGAAGAAGCTGTAAGTGAAAGGGAGAGGGACACCAGGGGTGGCTCCAGGCCCCAGCACGCCAAGCGTGTGATTGGGGTGGAAAGCTTCAGGGGGCGCTCTCCAGCACCGCGAGGGCTGCAGGCAGGCTGCTCTCAGCGGCTTACCTGCGGAGGGTCCGCTGGTCCCGCACCACCTCCGCAGGCAAGCCGCGGAACACAGCTTGCTTGCCACCCTCGAGATGCTGGCACAGCGCCCCCTGTGGCTTGCCGCCCCATGCTTGGGGTGGCAGAATTCCTAGAGCTGCCCCTGGGAAGCACTCAAGTCTGCCAGGTTTTTTTTTCAGGGAGTTAGTGTGAGTCCCAGAAGTGTTCAAAGGAACTGCTAACTATACACTTAAACTAAAAGAACCAAAAATAAGCCACACACTGATTGACTGACAACATCCTGTAATAGCCTGAATAAACTTTACTCAATTATGTTAAACCCAGTTGAATTAGGGTTAAGACCTTTGGGGTCCGTTGCTTTAGAAATGCAAATGTTAATATGCTGTGGTGACATTTCTTTAGCAGGAAGACCTAATTAGTGCAATCTCTGGAAGGTATGAGGAAGTTCAAAGGTCTTTTGGGAGCAACATGTGAAGTGCATTTCTTAGGAAGAACCTTGATGTGAGGAGAATACAAATTCTCCTCTCCAAATGCAACATTTTGAAAATAGCCCTGAGGAGAGAGGCCCATTGTATACTAATTACCTGCTTCTGGAAACTCCAGATCAAAGAGTGGAGTAAACTTCTCATGAAAGTTATTATTCTGAGTTGAAGTTGTGATGAATTTGTAACCACAGGGAATCCCCCAAAGTAGAGGATTGTCAGACTACTGCTGCCAGAATCCCAGTTAGGGTTGGGATTAATTCTGATAAATTTATTAGCACTTGCATAAGTTCTTTTATTGTTTTAATAGGTTTTCTCTGTAATGCTTTCTACCTTAAGAATAAAGTAGGCTTGCATAGGAAGTCTGTGTGGTAATTTATATCCATAGCAATTATACCTGTTAACTGCCTGAAGAGAAAGTAAGCAGGTCTGGTTGGGCAGACTGTCTTTGCTGGGACTAACACAGAGAAGGCAGGGAACTGTTCAGTTTGGACAAACCCGGGTCAGAAGAGAGGCAGATGTGCATCTCCACCCAACAGAGGCAACAGCTGGGGAACTGGAAACCTTAGATTGAGTGCCCTTTCTAAACCTCTGAGGGGAAACACAGGTGCAGTTGCCCAGAACTGTGACACACATTAGTGGCTTTTTGAAGTACCAGGGTAGCAGAGTTGTTTTAGAGACTCAGGTTCCAGGGATGTGTGTGATCCAGTGCTGTTATGTACGTGGTGAAGAGTCTGTGTGAGTATACAGTGGAGGCAAAGTCACAGGAGGTGTGACATAGACACAAGGAAGAACTATCTACTGCATGAACAATAGGCAAGAATGATATAAAGTGAGCAGTGATGGAGACCATTCCAGAGATGCTTGAGGGGACTTAGTCTAATATGTACATCTCAGGCTTACTTTCCAGTTGATCTTTAATTGTCATCATATAATTCCATCAAAGATTTTGCAAGGACAAAATCATCCAACTTGCGGTTAACCTTCTAAGAGACTGATAAGTCAACATCCCTATGAAGTTTTGTGATTCCAGCAAAGAGAAGTGAAACAATCAATAGTCCCTATAGTTAATATTTCTGGGAAAGGGATTCTGTCCCACATTCACAGAATCAGGTTAAAGTCAGTATATCTCATTATGAAAGGTCACCGACAGTTTGGCTATTTGGGGATTAAAAGTGAGTTTTCAGATTAGTTAATTTGAAATCATTATTAATCTTGGTAATTAAGAACAGTAATAAACATCCAATAAAGTATCTGATTTGGTTTAATAAATCTAAGGACAGGGAGACATTTTAGTGATTGCAAACTGTTAAAGTCCTGAGACTAGTAAAATCATTCTTGTGTGCCAGTGAAATATATTAATCCTGTCCCCAAAACAAAAAAGTCAACATTTACCACTTGTTTAAAAAAAGAATGGCAGTTGCTAATGGCTGTGACTTTGCACAATAATTGCATGTGTTATATAATGAATACTGAGAAATGGTTGAGAGATAAGGTCGTTTTTCATGACAATATAACTGTGAGTCATATCGGGGGGCGGGGTGTTGTCCGGGCCAGCAGGGGAAAGAAATCATGTTTAAAAGCTTGTTGTTTCCTACAGTAAACAGTAGTTATATAACAGTTAAAATTATATATGAGCTGATCCTTTATGAAAAGTTATTTTTAGAACCTACGAAGGGGATGTTCAGAATGAAAAGACTGATATCTTGATCAGGTAGCTAGTTATAAACCAAACTTTACACATCTCCAGGTAACTAGCACATTGGTTGGTGAATATTCTGTAGGGCTACCTAGCTTCCTCAACTGAAACCATTTTACCAACTGACTTAAAATGTACAAGAATAATTCCCATGGACTGCCATGGGAGTGCTGCTCTAAAATATTTGTGTATATTTATTCCAAAGTACTTATTTATCCAAATTATTGTAACTAATCACTACAGCTTTCCTAGCAGATATGTAAAACCTATTTGCCAAATTGCCTTACTCACATTAATCCTGCTGAAGTAGGATGACCAGATGTCCCAATTTTATAAGAACAGTCCTGATATTCAGGGCTTTGTCTTACATAGGCACCTACTACCTCCCACCCCCGTCCCGATTTTTCACACTTGCTATTTGGTCGTCCTATGCTGAAGTCACAGGAGTACTTGCAAAAACAGTGAAGAGAATCCCAGCATGTGAGAAGAAGTCTGTGACACAGGAAAAAGAAAATAGACACATTAATCCTTTCTGGGTCTTTAAAAAGGCATCTCAACACATACACCCATTTAATTTATGTTGTCTCATTAAACAACTGTCATCTATTGCTGTGTACCCCACAAAATACAACCCAGCTTCTAAATCACTTTATCTTTTTATTGCCAAGGGAAAAAAAACCTGTACTTCTAAAAGGAAAAGAACCCCAAATCTTATTTTGCACGTTTTTTTCCTCCTCATTAATGACAAGTGTGTTGTTTGTATACTAAAATTCTTTAAAAAATAAATAAATCTGAAAGGACTAGAATTGCAGTGGCAGGTTATTAGGCTGACTCATGGAAGCATTCTGTACTAACTAGCCTTGTAACAGCCTCTCTGCTTCCCTTTTCCCTGTTTACAACAATACCTCTATATTAACAAATATGCTTTTGCTATTTTCAGGGTATCAGAATGCCTTAAATGCGGGGGCTGGATTTTCAAAAAGTGCTCAGCATTGGCCTAACTCTGTTTTCATCAATTTTTTACCTTTGGCTTCTGGGATAGCAGATTTAGGCCATTGCTGAGCACATTTTGAAAAACCCACCTTGGGATTTCACTGAAATCACAGTCACATTAAGAGTCCACTGGTAACGTGGAAGTGTTTAGTAGCTTGCAGGGCAAAAAGCCGTCTCTTGTTTTGGGAAGGGATTATATTTTGTTGTCTCTGTAGTTCTCTGAATTGTTTCATATAATGTGAAGGACATGTACATGATGCATGATAGACTTTACTGCCCAAGGGTCAATTGTGCCTTATAGGTAGAGACCTGATGCACTGTGCCTCTGCGTGCTTCCCCAGGAGAATGCACTTCTTGCTACACCCCTTAAGGGAATGCCTTCTGCATTCCCCTGAATACCTGGCCAGCTATACTGGTTGATGTAGGGCCCTGGCCTTGCCTCTGCCCCTCCCTGACCTCTTTGGGGAAGCTGGTACCCATAGGGTCCCAGGAGGTAACCATCTCTGTGACTGTGGGAGTATGGGGACTGCAGTGGTGACTAAGCACTATACAAAGATCGTAAAGGGTGGGCAGGCTTCTTGCATCTTCCCTAGTCTTGCACAGTCATGCACCAGCAGGGCACAATCTGTCCGAAAATAAATTACAAGCTAAAATATTTGTATTAAAAATAATGATTTCTTAGGTAGGAGTCAAATTCTTAACCCAGTATGTTCTGTCAAGTGTAGGCAGCCTTTACAGCTAACCCTGTACTGAGGGCCCCAGACTTCAACCAGCCGTTCATCATAACCACAGATGCGTCCGAGCGTGGTATGGGAGCAGTTTTAATGCAGGAAGGACCAGATCAACAATTCCATCCTATTGTGTTTCTCAGAAAAAAACTTTCTGAGAGGGAAAGCCACTAGGCAGTCTCAGAAAAAGACTTTTATGCCATTGTGTATGCTCTGGAGAAGCTATGCCCATATATTTGGGGACGGCGGTTCCACCTGCAAACTGACCATGCTGCACTGAAGTGGCTTCACACAGTCAAAGAGACTAACAAAAAACTTCTTTGGTGGAGTGCAGCTCTTCAAAACTTTGATTTTAAAATACAACACATTTCAGGAGCCTCTAACAAAGTGGCTATCTCCTGGGAAGGTTTCCCAGAATCAGCTGGGTAACAATGTCCCTGCATTCTAAGTCATTGTAGTCCTTGAAATATAAAAAGTACTGTTTAGTTCTTCATGTAATTATCAGTAAAATTAGAAGTGCATGTATCTTATTAACTCTGTTTCCTAAACCTCCAGAAAGAAATCCCAGCCAATGTGGACCTGACCTGAACCAGGCTGGCCAGCACAGTCTCTGGTTTGGGGGGTGGGCGTGTGATAAATGAAGGGGGGGGAGGGCAGTAGCTCCCTTTGATGGACACCCAGCTAGGCAGTTAGCTGTAAAATCCCTCTTAGTAGCTGTTCTCTACTTGCTTTACCTGTAAAGGGTTAAAAAGTCTCCTATTAAAGAAAAAAAAAGTGGGCACCTGACCAAAAGAGCCAATGGGAAGGCTAGAACTTTTTAATATTGGGAAAGAAAAACTTTCCCTTTGTCTGTTGTTCTCTCTAGGCTGAAGACACAGGCAGCAGGAATGCTGTGTAAAGTTTGAACCAGATATGAAAACCATCAGATCATATCTAAGAACTACTTTTAACAACACAAATATGTAAGTAAATTAGGAATCTTTAGGTAGATGCGATTAAGTTTATTTCTGTTTATTTTTTAAGGCTTGTGGACTCCTCTATGCTAACCCCAGATGCTTTTGTTTGCTTGTAGCCTTTAAGCTAACCCACAAGAAAGCTATTTTGGGTACTTAATTTTTGGAACTGCTCTTTTAAAATTTAGCAAAAACTTAAGTTCCAGATGTATTATCTTCCTTTTTGTTTTTAATAATTTTTATCTTTTTTAAGACCAAGATTGGATTTTTGGTGTCCTTATTGATTTGTGCATGTTGTTTGATTAGCTGGTAGCAACAGCTAATTTCCTTTGTTTTCTTTCTCAGCTTTTCCCCGGAGGGGGTGAAAGGGCTTGAGGTATCCTACAGGGAGGAATTCCCAAGTGCTTCTTCCTGAGTCCAAGAGGTTTTTTGCATTTGGGTGGTGGCAGTGTTTACCAAGCCAAGGTCAGAGAAAACCTGTAACCTTGGGAGTTTAATACAAGCTTGGAGTGGCAAGTATTAATTTTTAAAATCCTTGCGAGCCCCCACCTCCTGTACTCAAAGTGACAGAGTGGGGATTCAGCCTTAACACCAAGTGAATCGGTGTGTGCACAATCCTGTTGGCAAAGGCTGAAGCCAGATCCCTGTTGGGCTCATTCCCCTTGAATTACCTATATTACTGGGGGGCATCCCTGCACCAGTAACAATGCTAGATGAGATTTTGGTGGTCATTATGAGTACATGTGTAACACATTGGTCAGTTTATATTACATTCTCTTCTCTGTGCCTAATCCACATAAAATGCAAGTCTCTTACGCTCCCCCGCCCGCCCACTCCCAATGATAGAGCCTGGATCTGTAGTGTAAGCTATAGAGGCTCATGCTTTTAGCATAGGAAATCATCAGTGCATTGTTGGTGTGTTCAGGCCAAGATTGCAGCTGTCACACAACCAAGTCACCTCACCCCATCCCTAACACTACTGCTGCTGCTCAGTATTTTATTTTTGTTATAATTTTTCTCCTCCCACCATAACCACAGGAAGTAGAGGTGCCGGGGGGTGCTGCAACACTCGTAGGTTTTGTGCAGGGTCCCAGCTGCTGACCCCACGCCTGGAGTCCTGACTGCTGACCCCGCGCCCAAGGCTATGCTGCTGGTCCTGACTGCTGGCCCTGTGCCCGGGGGCTATGCTGCTGTCCTAGCTGCCAGCCCAGTGCCCAGAGACTCTACTGCCAACCCCACGCCTGGCTATCAGTCCCCCACCCAGGGGCTACGCTGCTGTTCCTGGCTGCTGGCCCCACACCTGGGGGGCTCCATAGCCAACCCTGCACCTGGCTGCTCCATACCCAGGGGCTTTGCTGCTAGTCCTGGCTGCTGGCCCCTCACCCAGGCAGTCTGCTGCCAGCCCCACACCTGGCTACCGGTCCCATGCCCAGGATCCAGGCTGCCAGCTTCTTGGCCGGGGTTCCACTCCTGACCCCGGCCCAGGGCTCCACTCCTGACCCCAGCCCAGTGTTGTACCAATTATATTAGACCAGTAAAAACCAGCAGGATCTTATTAAAGAGGACAAGGCAAAGATGCCACATTTATTATGATAACAATTTATGACTAATAACTAATATTTTAATTTTTATACACACACATTATACCTAATACCTATACACACACACACACACACACACACATATTCGCATTATACCTAATACCTATACACACACACACCCCCACATTCATTAGGTGTTCTGCAGCTGCTGCATAGTTACCAGTTCTGAAGATAGCTTAAGTTCATGGCTTGATTTTGCAGCTTGGGTTCGTAGCTTGTGGCAGCTAACTGGCCAGGAAAGCTGGGCACAAGGCTGAGCTGGATCTCTGTTGGGCAGGCACCGATGTTTTTCCATGTTGGCAGCAGAATGTTACCCAGAGTCTCTCATCTCACCCTTCTTTTTTATAGGCTTTTAGTTTGGATTCAAAGTCTATAGGTCTTGCTGTGTCACGCTGCCTCTGGGTTTAGATTGATCACCCATCAATTGCAGGCGTGACTTTCAGCCTTGGACCTGGCTTTGATCTTCCTTCTGTTGTTCTGTTGTCCTTTTCTTTTCAGGGTGGATGCTTCTTACTTTGTTTAGGGCTGTTGTCTAGGTCTTTAGCCGTTGGTATTTGAACTTTATCTCATCAGGACAGGCTGGGGCTTGAGGTTGATTCCATCATTCATACATACCTCATTCACACATCTAAACTAAACTAATAAGCTTATAGCAGGGTTTGCAAAAATGAAGGTTGGAGGAAGCTTTTACAAAATGTAGTGAGTGTTTTAAAATGGGGTTTGAATTACAATATGGAACAGAAGTTACAGTATAGGCAAGTGTAGTGAATGATGAACAGAAGTTACATTACTAAAGTGAACAATTAAAAACAATTTCATTTATTAGTTCTACACCAGGGCTCCACACCTGCCCCCAGCTGTGGCCACAGCCTTGGCTGCCTTATCGCTCTCCATGTTCCCCGCTCCCAGAGCCACTGTCCTGCTCCCAGCCCCAGTTCTAGGGGGCAGTGAGGAGCGTGGACAAGGGTAAGGGGGGCGCAGGTCAGCACCCTACTCTAAAAGCTGTTCCAGCACCACTGTCTCCCCTATCTCAGCATTCTTTCTACCCGTTCTCCCTCCCATCTCACAAAAAGCTTTTCAAATGGCCACAGGAGCATTATCGCTGCACGTTTTTATCTAAATAGTTAGATCACAAAGACCAGCAAACCGAACTCACTGGTTTTATTCACAAAAATATTCCGAAATACATTTTTGTTGTATCCTCTCAGCACTAGTGCTAATAGTACTGTCTCAATAAATGAAGGGAATGTTCTATTAATGTGCCTATTAGTATGCACCAACCAAATTTACAGCCTAACCCCATTAGAAAATACCTTTCAAATGTTGCAAGAGAGGGTTGTTTTTTTTAAAAAAAGTATTAATTTGAATGATTAATTATTTCTGTGAAGAGCAGTACTTGAAAAGGACAAACCGATTGTCATTTAAAATTACTATGCTGTAATTGTATTCAGTGAGTGTTTGCATAAGTTAACTAAATTAATCATTTTTCCCTACAGCAATTTTTTTTCCTGAATACTATTTATTTTATCCATGACTTTAATCCAGTTCTCATTATATATCTATCTATCTGTGGCTACTATCTTGTGGAAAGGATGTAAGATGTATCCCAAAAATACAAATCTCTTTGACAATAATCTTTTGCATGCTGTTCTAAAACCTTTTTTAAAAGTCAGTCTTTTAACTATTCAGTCTTTATATCTTAGTTTTAAGTTTTTCTGTTAAATGTGATAACAGCCAAAATATTCCAGTCATTTGGTTTATAATGTGTAATATTTAAAGGACCTAAAGTAAATTCAGAGGAAGTGAGAGTTTCTTGTTTTCTGAGTAAATGATGGTAATGTGTGAATTGTTATTAGCTGAAATCAGACTGACTAAACAATGTTTAGGATTCTTTATTTTTTTTTCACTTTAGCAGTATTACTCCAGTTTTCTTTTGCCCTGGAAGTTGTATTTAAAACACGTCTATAAGAAAAGAAAATAAATTGGCAACTGCTGAAGATAAGCTACAGCACATGCAATCAAATGTTTGTAAATGTTTGCAGTTCTTTATAACACATCTGTTGCAAGAGTTTGCTAATGCCTGTGCTATTCTACTGATATTTGGATACGTGAGGGCTTTTTGAAATTTAATAAACTTAAAAATAGCTTATAAAGTCACAAGAAAATAGTTGCGAAAATTTTCTCATTTCAACTGTTGAATTAGTTTTGTATTCCAGGCATGACTCTGCATTAGAGTCTCCTACAAACCAAGCTTTCAAAACTAACCTTGAAAATGTGCATGTAACTGTCAGTATGTTAACAAGCTGGAGAAAAGGCTCTGCCTGCAATTGTCTTGAAGAATAGGATTTACTTATTTGTGTAGTTAAAATTCCTAGTATTTATATTATTTAGGGAATAAGATAAAAATGAAGATAACGGTAATAATTCTATGTAGCAAGTGTGTGTTGAATGGGTAAGTAATTCAGGTTTGAAAGTGTGATTTCATTCATTGTATAGCTTCCTTTTTAAAAAATTCCAAAACAAATGAGCAAGGGTAGAAATACTGTCACCTAGGGCAGCCAAGCAAATTAGAGGCAAAGAAAGGATGAGGATAAAAAGAAAAGTCCTGTCCCCTTCATTCTTTCTTCATTCTTGAGATTCAGAAGAAATCCCAGTCGCCAGCACCATTAGAAGAGGTTCGCTGGTAATTCCTATCTGCAGAAACAACTCTAAAACATGGAAATAAATGTTTAAACATTGTGGGGATTGGAAAGGCTTTTACTAATAAAAATATCCTTAATACTAAAGGAAGAAATCAAGTCTCCTACACAGGATTACCAAATAAATTGTCTACAAATTCTATCCCTTTACAATAAAACTAAGCAGAACAGGAAAATAGTAGAGCAGAATAACATGTTTAATATCTCTTTCACTGGGTCTTGTATTATTTATGGGATATAGGTGTTGACAACAAAGCCATGAGAGTTCATTCTTGTATATGTCAACCTAGTGATAAGAAATGGTGGAAATGTCATCAGAGCTGTTCATAAGGCTAAGGCAATAAGCAGCATTTTTGTCATGACTGAACAATACCTGTAGCATGAAGACTAAAATGTTAATGTAATGCTTTACAATTCTCCACTGTTATATAGATAAAACCAATTTATACTGTGTGATGGTGTGTGCCAGGCCCTTTGAGGCCCCTTGCTAGAGACCTTGAGGTCTTATCTCACCCCACCCCAGAAAAGGAGCAGTGAAGGTGGGTCCTCCAGGCTTGCCTAGCAAGGCTTCAGGGAAGCAGCCAATTAGAACTCAGCTGGCTCAGTTAAAAGGAGCTGCAGGGCCTAAGAAGGTCAGTTCCTGGCAGGGACCGGAGAAGTAAGGGAGGGTGCTCCTTGTTTGGTGACTAGAGCTCAAGGGAGAACCAGAAGATGGGAAGACCTTCAACCATGAGGTAAGGGTGAAGTAAAAGAAGCTGTATGGGACATGGCCCAGAGAATAGCAGCAGCAGCAACTATTACAGGAAGTAGCATGTGGCTGCTATTTATAGGGTCTCTGAGTTGGGACCCAGAGTAATTGGTGGGCCTATGTCCTCTACCCACCCCTCCACCACCCTGACAGGGTTGCCTAAGCCCCACAAAGGGGATAAGGCCTCTTTAGAGGCCCAAGTGAAGGGCAGAGCTTAAGAGTCTCTAGGGAGAAAGCCCTGGGGGCACTGCTCTATACCAGGGCAGACACAGACTTAATGCTAGCTCAGAAGGGGCTGAGGACTGAGCCCAAAGACAGGGCTAAAGATGTTAACACGGGCACAGGGGAAAGTCCAGTTGGACACTTTACCCCAAGGGGTTTGTTCATTCACAAATTGACTGCATATGACTCGGTTGGAGGGCTGAGCCACTGAAGACTCACTTGATGAGGGCAGCAGCTGACAGGGGGCACCATGAGCAGAGAGAGAGCGAAAGAGTGCAGGTTATCTCTTGGCTGACAGGAGGTGCTCATGAGAGGTGAGTGCACATCATCACACAGTCTATGATGTCACAGGAAACAAACATGTCTTCTGCAAAGTTATTAAAATGTGCATACATGATGATTGTTCAAAAAGGAAGTTCCTGACTTGAGATGGGATTGCTTTAAGCATGTAGCTAATGTGTGATAAAATTATTCTAGAAAGGGGTTTGGTATCCTTACACAGCCCTCATAAATCCTGCTTCCCAAAGAGGCAGAATTAGAACTGACCCTTAGAAGATAAGTTCTTAGGGGCAGGGACCTGTACACTAACACTGCATTAATAATAACAACAATATCTCACCAACAGAAGTTGGTCCAATAAGATGTAGTACCTCACCCACCTGCTCATTAATAACAACATATGGCCTTTTACCTAAAAGTCATTGGTTTGCATGTAACTTATATTGTAATAACTGTAAGATGTTGTTTGATAGGTCCAATGACAGTTTTGCCATTAGATAAGCCAGGGAATTGGCCTATTCCAAAAAACGAGAAAATAAATTTGGAGTAGAATCTATTAACTTTCCTCAACTCTCTGCAGTTTAAATGGGTGTTACACAATAGCTCTTATATGAAAGATGTATGAAAGGGACCTGCTCCAGGATACCTGCCCATACATTGCACATTTAAGTAGGGATCCAAAGGAGCAGGAATAGAGGTAGTAAGAATTCACTGAAGAACCTGGCAGCCTATACTTAAATAGTGCACATGCAGCTAAGGTGAGTTACCTTAAAATATCCCACCTAAAATCTTGTCCTAAAGCTGCCTCCGGTTCAGTGGCCTGTGTGAAATGAGTTGGTGATCTTGGGTCAATTTGTAATGCTGTGGAGCATCATGGCTGGTCTCTGAAATACATGGTGGGGCTGCAGG
Organism: Gopherus flavomarginatus; assembly: GCF_025201925.1. Lineage (NCBI taxonomy): Eukaryota > Metazoa > Chordata > Testudines > Testudinidae > Gopherus > Gopherus flavomarginatus. The sequence continues at coordinate 156,049,565 of NC_066620.1, read as the reverse complement.
TGTCAGTGAGCAATCTGCCCACTCTCTCCTGAAGGTTGATCATATTTTCTTTGTTTTAATCATATATTCAAAAGGAAAACATGGATCACTGTGGTTGGGGGTGTCATAGAGAAGTGTTTTGGTAGGGAACCAGAGAAGTTGCTGTGGAAGTAAAGAGATAAAGGGCTTCCCTATCCCACCCATCCCCCCTACTCTTATGATGTTTTACTACTAGCTGCATGAGACTTCCAGCATATGACATTCAAATCGAAGTCCCCAAAACAACAGTTTTTCTTTCTATACAGCATAGGCATATGCTAAAGGAGTAACTCATCCTATTCCCTGGTTTGGGTCTGTATCACACTTCCACCAGTGTTCCCTCCTGTGCTTTGTTAGCACATTGATCCATATGTGTTCAATAATATTGTGATTTTGAGTTATCAATAACCCTGAAACAGGTAATGGTGTCTTTCCCCCCACACCTCTTTTACTCACTATTCTTCCTAAGCAGGTTGAAACAATTATAATAATTGGGGTTTTAATACATCTCTCCTGGATATAAATATCACAGTACAGAGAAGCAGTTACCCTGCTCCAGTCAAAAAGTACCTGTAAGTGCCTCTATCTGGCTTGTGCCTCATAAACACTGCCACATACTGGGTATTGTTTGGGTATGCAGCACCCCAACAGAGGGTCTACAAGGTGCAATGTCTCCAATACAGAGGGAGTGTAGTCATAGAGCCGTTCTTTGATGGTGCAATGTAAGCTCCACTCTGACAGGCCACACAATGGGGCTGGACCGTGACTCTGCCTCTTTAAGGATGGCCAGGGGCACTAACTTTGGGCTGTTTTTGTACTCGGGTGAACACAGACTGCAGTTATGATCAGCCCATCACTAGGCTCTACCTTCTTTGTGCCATCTCCTAAATTATGCCCCATGCAGGGGCTGGGAATAGCGTAACACAAAATATTTAAGGGGTTAGCTGCCTGAGTACAATTCCATCTGCCCCCTGGGTACATATGCAGGTAGCTAGCCTAGGCCACCACAGCTACAGTACTGTTTTAGGCACTAGCTCAAGCAGAGCTAGTGCATACATGTCAACACAAAGTGGAAATTACACTCCTCAGCTGCTCTGTGGACATACCCTAAGACAGTTACTAAAATAGTTTCTTATTGGTTTAATTTTAAAATATTAGAAAAATATTGTTTCTTTATTAACTGTGCTTTGCCCTAAAAGTTGAATTGAGACCATTAGTATGTTGTTTGCCAAGTTTCCTACACAATGAAAAATTGTTGACAGAAAAATGTATAGAAGAAGTATGAGGAAGAAAGCTAATAAATCATAGAAAAGCACAGAGGAGAAAACTCTAATCAGCAAGCTGTGCCAAAGGCTCACTAGTAGCACATAGGGTACTACATGGCAGCGAATTGAAATTTTAAAAAGAACTTGGGTAAAAACCTAATCTAAAAAGGTTTGATGCACCTCAACTCCTCCCGAGCTTGAAGAGAGCTGAAGGTGATCAACACCTCACAGGATCATACTGGAGTTCAGCTGGGTGGGAAATGGTTTTCCTGTCCTGCAAACATTTTTGACTGTTTGAAATGTTTTTCCCATTTGGAATCAGGACAAAAAGTCAAAATGTCAATTTTTCATGAGCTGAAAAAAACCTTTTATTTTAGGTCAGTCAGAATACTTTGAAATGTTTCATTTTGTTTTGGATCTCTTCTTCTTTTTCTTATTTTTCTGTCTAATTAGCTAACATTTTGAAACAGTCATTTTGAACTAGAAAAACCATTTTTTTCTTTTGAAAATATCTAAATGAAGCATTTTGACAATTTAAAAAAAATCTCCATTTATTTTTGACTCAGGAAATTATTGAACTTGACCCTGCTTTTCAACAAATTGGTGTTTTTCAAAGAAAAAAAATGTCAAAAAATTTCCCACAAGCACTAGACTGAAACTTTTTAAACTAAAATATTTTCCTCCCAAAAATGTTCCATTTAAAACTGGGGGGGTGGGGGTGGGGAGAGGGAAATGTCATTTTTAGTGAAATTTTACGTGAAATTTTGAAATGAAGTTAATTTTTATTTAGTTTTGATTTCCAAAGCCCAAAATGTTCTCAATTTTTAATTTTACCTCTTTCTCATCCTTTTTTCCTCTGAATCCAAAAGAATAAATTATGTATAGGGTGGCTGGAGGTGGGTTGGTTGGGGGTGCTGCTTCCCCCTTTTTGCTTTTTTTCCTTTTCCTTATCTCACCTGTGGAGCCTCATCTGGCAGGCATACTCAGAGCTCACCGAAATTCACACAAAACACCTAGGGAGGGAAGGAGGTGGTCTCCCTCATAGGCTGTAGCCCATTAGTTGAGGCTCTCAGTTACAATGTGGGAGACACAGGTTCATTTCTTGTCTGTCCCTGATACGGTGAAAGGAATCTCTCACCTAACCAGTAGGCCATGAGATATTCTGGTTTGGGTCTCTCTCGGTTTCTCATGTTGTAGTTGATCCATTGTTTATAAATACTTAAAAATGCACTGGGCCAGAGAGACAGAATGACTTTATAGCCATATGGCTAAAAGTTATAATGGGGCCACTGCCTGCTTTGGTGGGAGTGGCATTTCTTGAGGGGGAAAAAAGACAGGTGCCCTCCTCTGGCCTTGGGCTTGGCCACAGCCCTTTTCTTAGCCAAGAGGGAATGCTAACTTAGGGAAGCTCTCTGTTCAGCATGCTGGCTTCTGTGGACCCCATTCTTATGTGCCTCTCTCTCCCCAGCCTATGTATAGTATAGGGACCATAGGTGCCTAACATGGGGCTGTGGTTTTCACTGGGAGCAAGGTGTCTAAAAGTTCCAAACTAAGTGTGGTCAAATATAACAAGAAGAAACCCAGTGTAAACAAAGACCTACTATTCTATGCTGTGTACAACCCCTGGCACTTCCTAACTGATAAAATGGTACAACAACACATGTGGTTATGTTCCTTTGAACTTCATTCAAAAATATTTTCCATGCTCTAAGGCCCTATAGGAGATCTATGATCTCAGTTAGGAAAATGCCTTGACCAAAGATGCAGAAAAGTGAAATAAAGGAACTGCTGGATGATTTATTTTAAGACAAGACAGTGAAATAAGGCATAATCAGTAACAGAATAAAAAACAGAAGGGACCTACCTTTCTCCTTCCATCCTTAACATGCAGAACATATGGTCTGAATAAAGATATAGAAAAGATTCTGGACCCTAGGAACCAGATCGTAGAAGCTAGAGATTGTATGCTGTGTTGTGAGCCAGCCAAAGCCAGCCTAGTCGTGCTAGATGCACAGCCTATTTCCCCTGAAATATCGATTATAAAAAGTGTATGACTTCTATATCTTTTAAATGATCATAGACCACATGTACTCTGCAGCAGCTGCTTCCTAAATCTGGTAGAAGGCCCCTGGTTTCTGCAGAACCCTATTACAACAGACTGGAAGTGCTGTTACAGATTTGAGTACATTTAAAAAACAGCAGAATTGTATTGAATTAAAAATGAAAATGAGTAATACACTCAGTACAGTGCCCTCTGTTTACTTTTTATATGAAATTCAATCTGTTTTATGCTGCTTATTAAACTTCATTTTTTCAGCGTGCTGCAAAATTTTGTATTGAAAACACCTAATTATACAGAAGCTGACAGGGAGGAAGCTGGAGATTTTGGCAGCTACTTTGGCGACCACTGGGCCTTTTGGCACTGCAACACACGCTTAAAGATTTCTGCTGAAATAGTCAGCAGGAATATAGTTATGTGGACATTTAAGTTACAGTGATTGAATTTTGGAGTTAACACTACAGAGAGATCAGTGGGGAAACTCATAATTTCCAGAGCTGCTATTTCAGACTGGCTGTAGAACCAAGAAGGTAGCTCTGCTTCGGTTTCCACTAGGATCCCATACTGAGTTTTATTTTAACACTGTTTTTCTTGAGGAGGTCCAATCCCCTGACCACAAAATTGTGGAAATACACAAGGCCCTGATTATAACAAATCACCACCTGCCTGCTGCCCTTAAAGCACAGGTTAGGATTGATGTGAATAAAGGAAATATAATGCGACTCAAACTTGTATGTTTTCTTGCCTTGTCTTCCCTTTTCTTCTTTTCCCTTCTCTTTTTCCATCTTCCACTTTTCTTGTATGTCTATTCCATTTTCTTTCTCTCCCTTTTTTACCTTACTTATTTTGTCTCGGCTTCAGTAAATCACTTAAGCACATGCTTAAATCCCATTTAATCCAATCAAGCCTAAGCATGTGCTTAACTTTAGGCACGTGGGAAAGTGCTTTGCTAAATGGGAGAGGCTTAATTAGGTGCTTATGTACTTTGTTAAATTGGGCCCTGAATTATTTTGCTTTCTTTCAAGTCTGGACTCCTCTCTGTCTCTATCCCTCTGACTCTTACTTTATAGCCTTCACTTCCACCTATTTCTCTCCTTGAGTCTGTTAATGCCTCCCCAGTTGTCACCCTATGACACTTATTCTTTCCCTCTCACCTTTTTTCTTCCTCCTCTCATCTCATTCTTACCTTCCTTCTCCTAGCCCTTTAATGGTATTTTTTGTTGCCTCAGAAGTTAAGCCTCTCTCTCTACTTCATTGCTTACTATCCATGATTTGACTCTCATATTTAGATCTGAAAACTTCTGAGTTTAGGAACTAATAACCTGCCAGATTTGTAGACCCTAGTTGGACTCTGCAGGCTTCTTATCTTTCGATGTGTGTGGTGTTTCCTGTGTGTTTGGGTTTGTTTATAGCCCAAGTAATCTTTGCTAATAAAGTAGGCAGCCGAATCAAGCATCCATCCTGTCAGTGCCTATACTTGAACACTCAGGGTAAAGGCTCAATATTTTGAAAGAATAGGGGCTGCGTCTGGTACAAGGTACTAACCATGTTAAGCCCCTACTGGAGACTGGTTAGCAAGTCTCTGAATGGGATTCTAGTTATGCCAACCTGGATGAATTAGTATAGATCAGGGTTCTCAGACTGGGGGTTGGGACCCCTCGGGGGTCGTGAGCTTTTTACATGGGGGGTTGGGAGCTGTCAGCCTCTGCTCCAATTTTTATAATGGTGTTAAATATATAAAGTTTTTTTAATTTAGGGGAGGGTTTCGCACTCAGAGGCTTGCTACCTGAAAGGGGTCACCAGTACAAAAGTTTGAGAAATACTGGTATAGAGATAGTCAAGGTGTGGCCAGTCTGGTGCTACACCAGCAGCATAAGCAGGCCCTAACTCCTCATACCCAACCTCTGTCCCTTTACTGGTTCTGCTATGCACAGCAAAGGCAGGATTTGGCCCTGTCATAAACGGATAGTTAAGAGTTAATGGAACAGAAGTACTTCATAACCCTTTCCAGGCAAAAGAGATAACAAGAACAATGAGCCTGGCTGTCACCTGACCAGAGGACCACTCAGAGGACAAGATACTTTCAAATCTTGAGGGAGGGAAGTTTTGTGTGTGTGCTGTTAGTTTTTTGGTGGTTGTTCACTCTGGGGGCTCAGAGGGACCAGACGTGCAACCAGGTTTCTCTCCAATACAGGCTCTTATAGATTCAGAATAGTGAGTATTAGGTAGATAAAGCGAGTTAGGCTTATGGTTGTTTTCTTTATTTGCAAATGTGTATTTGGTTGGAAGAAGTTCAAATGTGTATTTGGCTGAAAGGAGTTCAAATTGGTATTTTGCTGAAAGGATTTTAATTTGTACTTGTATACTTAGGCTGGGAGGGTGTTCCCAGTGTCTATAGCTGAAAGACCCTGTACCTATTCCATTTTTTAAAAAAATTTACAAAAATTTTTACTGTTTTTTTTTCTTTAGTTAAAAGTTTTTCTTGTTTAAGAACCTGATTGTTTTTTTTTATTCTGGTGAGACCCCAGGGGACTGGGTCTGGATCCACTAGGGAATTGGTGGGGACAAAGGAGGGAAGGGGGAGACAGAGGTTAATTTTCTCTCTGTGTTAGGATTACTTTCTCTCTCAGGGAGAGTCTGGGAGGGGGAAAGAGAAGGAGGAGGGAAGGTGGATTTTCCTCTCTGTTTTAAGATTCAAGGAGTTTGAATCACAGCGATCTTCCAGGGTAACCCAGGGAGGGGAAGCCTGGGAGAGGCAACGGTGAGGGAAAGGGTTTACTTTCCTTGTGTTAGGATCCAGAAGGTCTGGGTCTTGGGGGTCCCTGGGCAAGGTTTTGGGGGGACCAGAGTGTACCAGGCACTGTAATTCCTGGTTGGTGGCAGCGCTACAGTTTCTAAGGTGGTAATTGACTTAGAGGAATTCATGCTGGTACCCCATCTTTTGGACGCTAAGGTTCAGAGTGGGGAATTATACCATGACAGGCCCTAATTATATCTAAATTCTGTTTTTTTTTAATTTTTTTTTTTTTGCTTCTTCACAGGATAGTAAGTAGAGCTGCTCTGGAATTTTTTGACATAATGTTTTTTCCACTGGAAAATGCCAATGCATCAAAATTGAAACTATTTACCAAAAAAGGGCCTAATTTGATCAATTTCTCATTTTGACAAAAATTTGAACCCATTTCCCTGCCCAGCTCTAATGGGAAGGCAGCTCCTGTGGTGATTGATTGTTTTATGTTTATCCAGCAAAGCTTTAATTTGTTGCTGTTTGTATATTTTTTACTGTGTTCCATGGCAGTGCATACTAATTTACTTTCTCTGCTTGTCATCTTGTAACCAGTGGTCTGACATTCATCCTGGTTTATTGCACAAAAGTAATTTAATACTTTAATAATGGAATAAATTATATACTATAACTCCAGTCTTAAATGCCTATTTCATTAACATTTTATAATTTTATTTTGCACATAAGACCTACAGTAAAACTCCCTGTTGTGATAGTAAATCATTTTACAACTTTATTTAATATGTGGTGATCATATTAAATTCCAGATCCTTGCCCTAATCATACTAAATATATCTGAGCCAGATGTTACCAATTTCATTTGCAGAACCATTAAGAGATCACAAATGCATCTGAGAAATTTAGCCTCTGAAATAGATTATTTTGGATTTATCACAGCAACAGCCTTATTTACACTTAAATATGAATAGTATAAAAAAACCCTTGTTCCTCATTTACAAATTGTTTTATGGATGGCTTGAAAATATAGAAGAGGTATCATACAGCCCATCACAAACAACATAACCTAAACTGACAGAGAAAGAGTTAACTGAAGACAGAGAGCAATTAGTGCACCCAGTTGTCCCTGGAGGATGGCCCAACCCCAATTTAGGATTAGGCTCAGCTGGGGAGGAGCTGGGTGACTGATTAATAAAGAAAGGAGTTCATGCTAGTACAAGGCAGATATGAGGCCTGTGGGGAAAGTAGGCCTTCAGATCCTCTCCTGAGAAGGGAGCTCTGGCAAAGGTCTAAGAAAGACAGTGGAGTGGAGTACGCTTCTGTGGTCAACCTTAACAAAAAGTAAGCCTCCCAAGGATGTAGTCCAGGGGTTGGGTTTCTGGAGGAAAAAGATATGATACAGAGAGAGCCTTGAGAGATGCAGACAGGAGCCAGGCCTCCAGAGAGAAAATCTTGGGAGGTGTCATTGGTACAGGAGCCAGAAGGAAAAGAAGAGTCTGCAGAAGTGAGTCCAGAAAGCGGCTGTGGAACAGGTCTAAAGGCAGGCTGAGCCAGGGAGTGGTCCAGGGAGACAGCGAAGAGTGCAGAGTAAAACTACAGACCACAGCTGTTTATTACAAGATTCCTGGACTAGAGCCCAAAGTAGGAGAACCTGGGTTCCCTGACAGCCAACAAGGAAGGTGAAGTAAAAACCTCTTGTTACAAGCGATGTAAGGACCAGTGACTGAGCCCAGAGTGAGGCCAAAAACCTGCAGCAAGATCATTGGACTATTGTTTTGCATGATTCTGTTACTTCAGAAGGGCTGGGACTGAAGATGACCTGGCTGGAGAGCTGAGTCACAAGAAAAAGCTGGCCACTACATAGCTGGAGTGGCTGTCAGCAGGGGGTGCCAGAGGAGACAAGCCTCTACACTGCATCTAGCAATGATGGGGTATACTGGTGTGTAAGTCACTCTTCTACAGTGTCACTAGTTTAACTTTGTTTAAACACTTAACTGTATTTCAAGTTGATTTTACAACTCTCATATCCTATAGGGGCATCAGTGGTACATTTTGCTTTGCTAGACACTTCCTTATTAGAGCCTGATCCAACACCAAATGAACTCTATGAATTTTTTTGCTGACTTCAGTGGGAGCTGGATCAGATTTCAGAGTCCATCATGTGGAAATAATGTACGTTAAACTGATATTACCCCAGTTGCTGCCATTGTTCCAGTTCATGACCCAAATGAATGATGCAGGGTGAGATCTGTAGGTTCCTGTTTATGAGTTCTCATGGTCACAGTTCTTAATCTCATTTCAGAAAAGTTCTCAACTTCCCAGTTTCTTCTCTTTAGCTTCAGGTTTGCTGATCTGCTTCAATGACAAATGTCTCTACTGAAGTAGATTTATTTTATTTGTGTCTCAAGTCACATTTTTAAAAAGCTCTTTGATATTTAGGGACTAATAGAGCTGGGAAAATACTGCAAGAAATTTTCAGTGAATTATTGGTTCATTTACTAAAATGAATTCTCTTCAGTTGTGTTTGATAGATATTCCAGTGAATGGATTTAATGGAGGGATACCCACAGGATCAGAAAATTTTAAATGAATATCGGAATATGAAATCATCTTTCCATGAAATATTCAAACCAGAAATCGGATCCCAAGAGCTCTGCTCCTCTAACAGGGAACTGGGTTATTCATGAGAACATGAAAATTGGGTTTATAGTGAAAAACAGTGGTAAGAAGGTGAAAGATGTGCTTTAGTCAAACACAAGTTATTCAGCTAAGTACATGAGTAATTGCATGAAATTCTATGGAGTGTTGTCAAGATCAAACAAGATGAGCTAATGGTCCTTTCTGGTCTTAAAATCTACAAAACTATAATCCTTGGAATGCATAGGGCACATACTGATTTCTTCTATCTGCTAGCCCTATAATAATAATGGAATCAGTCTGATCAAAATTTCCTGTACTAGTTTGTTCCATTTTCTTCTTTACTTTTCCAATATGATTAGCAGCCCATGCCTGTAGACACTTACTTATATCTGAAGTTACTTGTAAAAGATGCTCCACGGGTTGGCTGACTGGGAATTGCCAAAATGAAGAAGGGTGATAAAGCTGCTATTGTACCTCACAGAGACATCAACAGTATGTTTGATCTCTATCACGTCTGGTTATCCAAGCTATTGTTTACATTTCCACTTGAAACAGACAAAACAACAATCACAGAATGTTGTTGAAATCTCGTTTCTACCAAATACTGAACGTGTTTTCAAATCTTCGGACTATGAGACAGCCATGCCTACTGACTGGAAACAAGGTTTATTTATCTTTAAACTGAAATAAAATATGTTTCAGTAAAAATAGTAGATATCTGATCTATGATAACATCTTGTTTAAAGATCTCAGAGTAGTTTGCTATCTGTAAGGCTATGTTTATGTCATGGAGGCCATGGAAATTATGGAATCTGACTTCCAGAGACCTCCATGACATTCTGTGCTTCAGCCCCAGGGACTGTGGGACTCGAGCTGGAAGCCAGTGGGCCCCTAGCAGGGTTTCAGCGACAGCAGCAACAGGGAGCCCCCGGCAAGGTCCAAGCAAAAGGTGACAGACTCCTGAGGGGTCCCTCCTCAGGGTTCCAGTGATGAATGACAGCCTTGTGCGGGGAGAAAGGTGTCCTGTTTTCTCTTTGGGAAATATGGTCACCCTGCAGTTCCCAGCCACTCTGGGTGGGGGGAGGGGGAGAGCTCTGCAGCTTCCATGTTCCCTAGGCAGAGAAGGAAGCCCACAGCTCCTAGCCACCATGGTGGCAGGGGAAATCATGGAGCTGTAGCAGCAAAAGTCACAGACATGTCATGGCTTCTGTGAATTTTTGTTTATTGCCTGTAACCTGTCTTTGACTTTTACTAAAAATAACCCTGACAGAATCTTAGCCTTAGCTATCTGAAACGGTCTGAGGAGGGCTACTCTGTAGTTACTGTACCTACATTAGGAAGTGTCCAAGGATTGCATTCTAGCCACTGTAGATCAAAGAATATAGTACCTCCTTCTTTAGCAGACTGTATATTGGGCAAGCCATTTCCCTTGCTATAAAGTGGCTTCTTTCTGTGCAATTTTATCTACCCATACAGAATTAGATTAGATTGTCTGTGGAATAGAGTACCCTGATGTTACTCCCATGAGTTGATTCCAGTCTATAGAAATTGGGCTTGGCTAGCCCTTGGCAGTGCTGTAATAAGATACTTTCCTGGGTCCTTGGCTGTGGACCCTCAAAAGCCTATGCAGCATTTGTGGGCAGCAGCCATATGAATGAGTAGGGCCCTTAGTTCTAAGATAAATGGAGAAATGCATTTCTCCATTTACAGTGTTTCAGTAGCAATCAGAAAGGGAAGAAATTAAATGTGTTTGCCTTTACTGAATTTCCCAGATATTATTTTTTTTGCTAACAGTTTATTCTATACAATTTTCTATCTAATCCTTTTTTAATCCCAAGCCCCTAGATGATGATCACCTAATATGCCAACTATGACAGGTTGGATCACAGAAACCCCCTTGGGGTTGCCAACTGATGTGCCAAGACTACTTCTGCCCCTGCTTTCCCTGCCAGCTTGGGACTCCAGAGCCTTGCCTTGTTGTGCCAGAGACGCTTGCCAGCCACAAATACAGACCCAGGTCTGAATCACATCCCACAAACTGCAAGCTTAATTGAAAGTGTTCCTATCTTTAACATTCAGATGCACAACTCCCAATGAGGTCCAAATCCCAAATAAATCTGTTTTTACCCTGTATAAAGCTTATACAGGGTAAACTCATAAATTGTTCGCCCGCTATAACACTGATAGTGAGATATGCACAGCTGTTTGCCCCCGCCCCCACCCCCAGGTATTAATACATACTCTGGGTTAAATAATAAGTAAAAGGTGATTTTCTTAAATACAGAAAGTAGGATTTAAGTGGGTCCAAGTAGTAACAGACAGAACAAAGTGAATTCCAAGCAAAATAAAATAAAACACACAAGCCTATGCCTAATACAGTGAGAAAACTAAACAGAGATACAATCTCACCCTTAGAGGTGTTCCAGTAAGCTTCCTTTTACAGACTAGTTTCCTTCTAGTCTGGGTCCAGCAATCACTCACACCCCCTGTAGTTGCTGTCCTTTGTTCCAGTTTCTTTCAGCCTTTCCACCCCCAAGGATACCTATCTCTTGAGCCAACTGAAGACAAAATGGAGGGGTCTCCCATGGGCTTAAATAGACTTTCTTTTGTGGATGGAAACCCCTTCTCCCTCCTATGCCAAGTCCAGGTCCAAGATGGAGTTTTGGAGTCACTTGGGCAAGTCACATGTCCATGCATGACTCGGTTTTTACAGGCAGCAGCCATTGCCCACATGCTATCTTGAATGCCTCCAGGAAGACTTCTTATGTAGATTGGAGCCTTCCAAGATCCATTGTTCATTAAGTGTATCTCGATTGGGCACTTAATTTGCACATTCCTTTCTCAAGAAACTGACCAAATGCTTTACTAAGGCTACTTAAAATCAAGCAAGTATACAGCCAATATTCATAACTTTGAATACAACGATACATGCATACAAATAGGATGAATATATTCAGTAGATCGTAACCTTTATATAGATGTTACATTGCATATGTAGCATAAAACATATTCCAGTGATGTCATATATACATTCATTTGCATATTGCCGTAAAGTCTTATGGGGTGCAACGTCACACCAACATCTACCACTGTCCAAATGAAATGTATGCAACTGTATAATGAATTCCTGGTTAAAATATGGAAGCAAAATTTATCCTTCCAAATAAAGAACATCTTTATCATGCACTCAAGACTCCAAATTTACACTGTTTGACTTAATTCTGAACTATTTTGCAAAATACCCAGTTTAAAAACATCATCATTCATTCTATTTATGACTAGACATTTGGTATTTACATCATACTTTAAGCACATTCCCTCCACTTTCAGTTACATTTTTGTGGTAATCTAACTAGGGCTCTGGCATATTCACAATCCATTTTGGTAAATGTCAAGGTCCTAGGATTTTAAAGATATTTAAAGCTGAAATTTCATGGTATTGTAACCAGGGGGGTCCTGACCCAAAAGGGGATTGTGGCAAGGTTGCGAAGCTATTTCAGGGGGGTTGCGGTATTACCATCCTTACTTCGGCACTGCAGCTGGTGGCAGCATGGCTTTCAGAGATTAGTAGCAGGAAAGCGGCAGTTCGGTTTAGCCCAAAATAGGATCCAGTTAAAAAGTAAAGACAGTAAGAAATAGCTCACATCATGTGAGAGACTTTGTCTAAGATAGGGTCGGCAACCTACAGCACACGTGCCAAAGGTGGCACACAAGACAATTTTTTTTGATGGCACGCGCTGCTCTGGGGTTCTGGCTGCTGCCCCGTTGCCAGCCAGGGTCCCATCCGCCAGCCCCCCTCAGCCCGCTACCTTCTGATCACCGAGGTCGGCAGGAGAATGAGCGGGGCCGGCAGCTAGGACCCCAATTGTCAAGGGGCCAGCAACCGGAACCCCAGACGGGCAGCAGGCTGAGTACTACTGGCACCCCAGACCAGTAGCGGGCTGAGCAGGACCAGTGGCTGGACTCCAGATCGGCAGCGGGCTGAGCGGGGTTGGTGGCTGGAACCCCAGACAACGATCCCAGGGAAGGGTCACACTAAATTGATGAGATCTGCATTTTAATTTTATTTTAAATGAAGCTTGTTAAATATTTTTAAAACCTTATTTAGTTTAAACACAACAATAGTTTGTTTATATAATATAGACAGAGCGAAAGAGAGACCTTCTACAAACATTAAGGCACGGGAAACCTTAAATTACAGTGAATTTGGCACACCATTTCTGAAAGGTTGCTGATCCCTGGTCTAAGATGAAGTGGAAAATGTCATGCAGATGTTTGAAAGTCATAGAATCCGTGACCTCTATGACACAATCTTATCCTTAACCATGAATAATCTTTCACCCCAAATTAGAAGCTGGACATTTGTTCACCTTGTGAGTCAAATCTACATCCTTCTATATGTAGAAATTGTCTCCTATTCTCTTGCAAGTCCTAAATAATGTGTTCAATCAACGAATTTATGGAGTATGTCCTCCAGATTTGGATGATAAATAGAGCCCTGAAAATCTGCAGATATCCACATCCATAGATGAGGATGCAGTTGTATTCGCCATGTTTGTGGATCAGATGCAGATAATTATTCAGATTCAGCTAACACTGGTGAAAGTTCACTTTGTTTTAAAATTGCATTATCAGTTCATCAGTATGAATTGAAATAGTCGCTACATCGCCCCTCTGCACTTCCTTGCCAATTGTCTCCAGAAAAGTCAATGGAGAAACTTTATTTTGAATTTCTAAGTACTGGAGCATACAGTTTGAAGGGAAATGAAAGATGCAAATCACCAGTTTAGAATACATTCAGATTTCTTACTGGTGAAAACAGAGATACTGCATGTGGAATATGTTGCATGCAAAAAAGTTTGTGCTTTTACTCGCCATAAAACCAGTACTTGAAACTTACTTAAAAATAAATGTAGACCGGAATCAGGATCCAGTTTGCAGAAGATATTCACTAAGAAATGTGTCACTATCACACGACACATGAAGACAACTGCAACTCAGAAATTATTGAAGTTTGTAGCAACTACCTCAAAAGGTCTTATATCTGTTAGCGGTGAGGGATTCCTTGCATATTCTCAATGTTTGATTAACATAGGTGCCAAATATGGTCAAATGGATGCAGGTGTGCAATACTATTTTCCATAACATTAACCCAGCATGCTGCACTTGTGGCAGAATTAAAAACAAAACTCCACAGAGCTGAAAAACATTCTTGGCACAGTGGGTGGAGGGGTTACCCTTGATCTGTGGATGGATGATTCCAGAAAGGTTGCCTATTTGGGAGTAAATGTTCATTACATGGAGCCATAACAGTTTTTAGAATGGTAGAGCTGGTACTTTGTGGCTCAGTTTGACAGTGGGAAACCAAAAACTGCAGAGAACATTTATTTGGTTGTTATTCAAGCCCTCAGAAGACTTAGACTCATAGACTTTAGGGTCAGAAAGGACCAATATGATCATCTAGTCTGACCTCCTGCACAAAGCAGGCCACAGAGTCCTACCCATCCACTTCTATAACAAACCACTAACCTATGTATGAGTTATTGAAGTCTTCAAATTGTGGTTTGAAGACCTCAAGCTGCAGAGAATCCACCAGCAAGTGACCCATGGCTCACACTGCAGAGGAAGGCGAAAAACCTCCAGGGCCTCTGCCAATCTGCCCCGGAGGAAAATTCCTTCCCGACCTCAAATATGGCAGTCAGCTTAACCCTGAGCATGTGGGCAAGACTCACCAGCTAGCACTCAGGAAAGAATTCTCTGCAGTAACTCAGATCCCATCCCATCACAGACCACTGGGCATACTTACCTGCTGAAAATCAAAGATCAATTGCCAAAATTAAGCTATCCCATCATACCATCCTTTCCATAAACTTATCAAGCTGAATCTTAAAGCCAGCTATGTCTTTTGCCCCCACTACTCCCCTTGGAAGGCTGTTCCAGAACTTCACTCCTCTAATGGTTAGAAACCTTCGTCTAATTTCAAGTCTAAACTTCCTAGTGTCCAGGTTATACCCATTTGTTCTTGTGTCTACATTGGTACTAAGCTTAAATAATTCATCTCCCTCCCTAATATTAATCCCTCTGATATATTTATAAAGAGCAAGCATATCCCCCCTCAACCTTCTCTTGGTTAGGCTAAACAAGCCAAGCTCTTTGAGTCTCCTTTCATAAGACAGGTTTTCCATTCCTCGGATCATCCTAGTAGCCCGTCTCTGAACCTGTTCCAGTTTGACTTCATCCTTCTTAAACATGGGAGACCAGAACTGCACACAGTATTCCAGATGAGGTCTCACCAGTGCCTTATATAACGGTACTAACACCTCCTTATCTTTGCTGGAAATACCTCGCCTGATGCATCCTAAAACTGCATTAGCTTTTTTTAACGGCCATATCACATTGGCGGCTCATAGTCATCCTGTGATCAACCAATACACCAAGGTCCTTTTCCTCCTCTGTTGCTTCCAACTGATGTGTCCCCAATTTATAACTAAAATTCTTATTATTAATCCCTAAATGCATGACCTCACACTGGGCAATGCAGATAATCCCCTAACCTAGTCTGGGGGTGCTCTGTGAGCAATTAAAATACCAAGCAGCCTGCCAGAAGAAATGATACTCATGGCATTTTTTTCTCAACATCACCAGTAACTGCACCACATACAGCAAACAGCTTTATTGATTTAAGACCTCAGTAGGGCTTTAAATCAATGCAATATAGCAGACTGCAGCAAGAAGTGTTGAGCAGGAAGCTTGGAGACTGACACTTACAGCTGCTGGGAGAAGACTGCAAATCCTGAGTGATAAGGGCAGAAATCTGGATTGAAACACAATGCTAATTTCCTCAACACATGAACTGCTATGGGGGGAAAACCAACCCTAAGGCTATCTTTTATTTTATAGTTCCGTTTGTGATTTTGAGCATTATTCACCTGAGACATGTATTTTATTATTATTTTTATGTAAAAAGCTATTTGTTCTGATATCTTTTACATAATAAGATGTTTAACAATAATGTATGCATTTATTAAGTCATATAGCTTTCTTATACTGTGCGTACACATGCACACAGACATAGGGTGCTGGTGCAGATGCAGATAAAAGGTGGAGTATGGATTGTGGGTTGGAGATAAGTTGATTTTCATGGATGTGGATCGGATGCAAATTTTTGTATCCATGCAGGAATTTTGTTAGTTTTCATTGTACATTGTTGCACTCCAGAAGAGAGGAATTGGCTGGCACAAGCAAGAAGGAATTTTGAAAGATATAAACAAGATGTTACTTTGGAATATTAAGAGAAATTACTTAGCAGGGGGATCCCAATTGATACAAAGGGATAATAATGAAATCCTTGAAATGAATCAAACATAAAAAGCCTCCGATAAGAAAAGCATTGAGGCAATTTGTTTTGCATCAACTCATTTACAAGATACCAATGGAAGCAGCAGAGAAACAGAGAGCTAAAATCTGAGCACTCACTTGGCATATGTCCAATAGGAATTAGAGGATGAGCCTCTCCATAGAGCTCTGAAACTGGGGTATGTAAAACTGAGGTCACCATGTGCTTCAGAAAGTTGGCTGAATCCAGCAAGATGCTACAGGATCCTAAATGAGACCAACACCTGGATCAAACATATCTAAATGACTCCATCCCACCCGACGGTTAAGAAGATAAGAAGTGGTGAGATTTCATTTTAGATATTGTATTTCCCCTTCCTTTTCTTTAATATAAATAAATGCAGACTATCTTGCTAAGAGCTTGTATACACTTACTGGGGGATTGACACACGGTTGTCAATGCATCAGCAGTCGATTTAGTGAGTCTAGTGAAGACCTGCTAAATCAACCACAGATCGCTCTCCCATCGACTCCTGTACTCCACCTGAACGAAAATGGCAAGGGGAGTCGACAGGAGCGTGTCTCCCATCAACATAGCACAGTGTGGACCCCGCTGTAAGTAGATCTAAGTATGTCAACTTCAGCTATATTATTCACATAGCTAAAGTTGTATAACTTAGCTCAATCTCCCCCCCATAGTGTAGACAAGGCCTAAGACTGCACTCTAGTGAGACCTCAAGTAACCATATTTTGGATTTTAATTCCTTTTGTAAATCCAAGCAAACTGGCCTAAGAGATTGAAAACAACTTCAAGCAATTGCTTTTGATATTCTAAACTTGTCCCTTTTGGACCAATCCAGTCAAACAGCTCTTGAAAAGTGCCTTACAGTTCAGTGCATCCTTGTAAGTGTGATAAATGTGTTTAGATAATAAAGAATTGGTGATCATAAGTAAATGTAATAAGAAATCTTGGTAATGAGCCTCAACTCTAGTCTGTGATGATTGCTTTCAAGATTGTATTCTATGTATAGTAAACACCTAGAACAATGGCTTTGTCTGCACTTGAGTGGCGAATTGGTGATTGTATATTAATGTGGTTCTGTGTAAATGGTTGGTTAAGAATTACCAAGTATCCTTACTTGAGAAATATTGTTTAAGTTCAATTTATCTGAGAAGAAGCCAGCATTAAAATTAATATGCTAATACTTCCTGGACTCAGTAAAAAGGGGTTATTCTATTTAGATTCAATTTTATATTGGCTATACCACTTATCCAATTGGCAAATCTAGTTTGTTAGATTTCAGCTTTAAAAACTAACTGGCACCTTGGCAAATTGATAAAAATTGACCCTATATTTACAGAAATCAAGATGGGCTCATGCATAATTTGCAAAGAGGCAAAAAGGCTAAACATGTTTGCAATAACATGTCACATGCAATAACACGTCTAGTCAAAACTGTGACATTTGCTGTAAAGGAATGTTAACCTGCACTGCCACTAGGAGAATAAAGTTCCTTCACACCTGCCTCAATCTAGCACACCACTTCCTAAATCTAATGAATTGCTCAGAAGGGCAATGATGATTACAAACTAGCAGCAGAATAGGCAGGAGAAGAGGCTGGTCCACAAAACAAAGCATTTTGTAAGGGCCTCCAAATAGAAAGCTATGATGTTCCTGCTTCTAATCTCCACTCCTGCCACTTGTGCAATCTATACTAGTGACTTAGACCAACATACTGTCATGACTCCCCTTTTCCCCCTGAGCGCTTTGCTAAATAAAACAGGTTTTTTTTATCTGAATTTTTTTTAAATGAAATGTTTCTGTTCTTGTCCAGAATAGAGACTGTGTGGATATAAGATACATGTAAAATTAATGGGCCGAATCTTGCATTTTGTACCTATGATTAGATGAGATTGCACCTGCACTTATTTTGCAATCATAGCATTTAGACATGTAAGTACAGTGGAGTCGCATCTTACGCAGGGGTTAGGTTCTAAAGTCAGCGCATAAGGTGAAAATCATGTATAGTCAAAATTACCCTTGAAAATCCTTTAAATCACCCATACAGTACATGATTTTGTGTATACAACCCTGTACAGTAATATGTATAATGTGTACAGTCTATAATAGAGTGCATATGTACAATATAATTTTACAGTACTGTATTTTTAATTACAGGTGGTAATTAATTACAGGGAGTGGTCAGGGCTTGATGTCGATCCAGGAGACGGAGGTGACGGAGAGTAAGTTGTAAATAAAGTGGTTGGCTCTGGTTCAGCTTGAGAAGTTGATTGTGTAGGCTCATCTGCTGCTGGTTGTTTTTCCTTGAAAAACATGGTGATCGGCAACTGTCGCTGTTGTCTCTTGAGCTGCTCAAACATTTCTTGATACAGTCTCAAATTGTCCATAATACTACATGTGATTTTTGAAGTTTCGTTCCATAGAGGAATCATATTCAGAAATTAAATCATTCAAGTGTTTTGCTTCTTGGAACATTTCAGCAAATTTATGAAGATTCCAACTTGCTGGCTCTTCCTGGTCGTCGTCGTCGTCTTTGTCTTCTGTAGATGATTTTATCAGTTCCTCTAACTCTTCATTAGTCAATGTTTCTCTGTGGCTCTCAATTAATTCAATTTCTTCCTCAAGAATGTTGCTGAAGCCATCACTACCCACTTGCCTGGCCACCTGAACAATGCATTTCATTTCTTTGTCAATGGTCAGGAAACCCTTAAAATCATTCACACATTCTTTCCATAGGTTTCGCCAACATGCATTGATTGTTTCAGGCTTGATTGTGTCCATTGCCTATTTAATATAAGTGATGCAACTGACAGTGTTGAAGGACTTCCAACACTCCATCACATTAAGATTGGGATCAGCATCCATAGCGCTACATATCCGTCAGAATGTAAGCCTCACGTACATGGCCTTGAAACAGTGAATCATGCCTTGATGGAGAGGTTGGAGGATGGAGATGGTATTGGTGAGGGGGAGAAAGACAACTTAAATGTTATGTGCAAACTGGAGTGCCGCAGAGTGGCCAGGAGCATTGTCTACGATCAGCAACACTTTAAAGTCAAGTCCTTTTCTTCGAGGTACCGCTTGACCTCCAGAATGAAACACTTGTGGAATCAATCCAGAAATAATGCTGTCATCACCCAAACCTTTTTATTTGATTGCCAGAACACAGGCAGAAGATTTTTGTTCTTGCTTTTAGGGCACGGGGATTTGCAGCCCTGTAGAGCAAGCCCAGCTTTATTAAATGTCCAGCCGCATTGCCACAAAGCAAAACAGTCGCACAGTCTTTAGCTCAGGGGTCTCAAACACGTGGCCTGTGGGCTGCATGCGGCCCATGAGGTTATTTTCTGCAGCCCGCAAGCTCCTCGCAACACCCCCCCCGCCCTCCCCCAGAGTTTACCTAGAGCGGCTCTGGCCCAGCACACACCGGGGGCAGGGCAGGCTCCCTGCCTGCCCTGCCCCCGCACCGTTCCGAGAAGCAGAAGGAACGTGAGGGAGGAGAGGCACAGGGGTGTGTGATGAAGTTGCTTCAGGCACCGCCCCGAGCAGCTCCCATTGGCCACGGTTCCCTATTCGCTTCCAATGGGAGATGCTGGGGGCGGTGTGTCATAAACAGATAGTTAAGGGTTAATGTCTCTCTTACCTGTAAAGGGTTAACAAACAGGGACTCCAAACACCTGACCAGAGGACCGATCAGGAGACAAGATAATTTAAAATCTCGTGGGAGGGAAGCCTTTGTTTGTGGGTTTTCGGTTTGGCTTTGTTCTCTCTGAGTCCTGGACGGGGCTAGAGGTGTAACCAGGTTTCTGCCATTCTCCCTGCTACAGTCTCTTATCTGTTCAGAATTGTAAGTAGAAAAGGTGGTCATAGTCTTTTAATTTGTTTTCTTTTTCATTTGCATGTGTGTCTTGCTGGAAGTAGCTTAAACTGTGTTTCTGCTGGAGGAAGTTTCTTTCTATTGTTTCTAAGTTGAAAGACCCTGTAACTTTTTACCATCTAAAGTGCAGAGATAACCTGTTACTTCTTTCTTTCTTTTTTTATTAAAAGCTTTGCTTTAAGACCTGTTTGAGTGTTTTCTCCTAGTTAAGGCTCAAAGAAACTTGAGTCTGTATTGCCTGAGGGAGGGAATGGTAAAGTTCCTCTTTGTGTTAGATTCACGGAGTTGAATCAGGTGATCTCCTAGTGTTCCCAGGGCGGGAAGGAGCTGGGGAGGAAGGAGGGAGGGGGAAGGAAATGGTTTATTCCCCTTTGTTGTGAGACTCAGGGAATTTGGGTCTTGGGACCACCAGGGAAGGTTTTTGGGGGAGACTAGTGTCGATCAGGCGCTCTACTCTAAGTCCTGATTGGTGGCAGCCTATCAGATCTAAGCTGGTAATTAAGCTTAGGGGAATTCATGCAAATACCCATATTTTGGATGCAAAGGTCCAGAATTGGGAATTATATTATGACACAGTGCCTGAAGCAACATCAACACACGCCCCTGCATCTCTCCTCCCCCATGTTCCAGCCACTTCCCAGAGTGGTGTGGGGGCAGGGCAGGCAGGCAGGGAGCGGAGTTGGGGCGGAGGGCAAAATTGCTTGTTTGTGCAGTGTCCCAACCAAACATCAGTCAGGACGCAGGACAAACAAGCAAATATCGGGACAGTCCTGATAAAATCGGGATGTCTGGTCACCCTAGGTGCTAGATTCGTTGCAGCCATATTTCCATGCCATGTTGGAGACCAACATACCGTCTCTCAATAAGTCCAACACAGCCAGTTTTTCCTCCAGTGTTGGGACAGATCCCTGTTTCTTTGACTGAGCACCAGATGAAGTAGTTGGCTTGTGTTTAGGGGCCATGTTGTATGAAAAATATGTATCTTTAAACCGTAGAATCACACTCAGCGCAGCTAGATGCTCACACTATGAGAGGCACATGGGAACTGGAACCGGCTGAGGGAACAGCAGATTCATATCTCCCATCTCATGCTCACTCTGGGGCATACGCTTATTGGGTGGAATTGCCCGCACTATTTATAGATATCTTCTTGTTTTTCCTTTTCTTTTTTTGCCGAGTGCATATAGTTGAATTCGCATAAGTTAAATGTGTATATGATGTGATTCACCTGTACCTAATTGTGGATATAAAACTGAAAGCCAGTTTTTAAAAAGTGGCCCATAGTCTTTAGTATTCAACAAGACTGAGATTGCTTTTAACCACACTCATCTAATTTCTGTGTTCCCTTGTCATGATCAGTGGGGTGCCACCTCCACAATATTTGAGAACTGTACTAACAACAGTTTCTTTAAGATAGTGGTTTACATAAATATATGTGCTAGGTCAGTGCTATTTTGATCCTCTTTGTTAGTACTAATTGGTTCAGGAGAAAACAAAATCCTTGCCAATTTAGGACTAACTATCTATGACTAAAATACATCCATCTTGTTAATTTCTTTTTTTAATTTAGTTTTATCTGACCAAGAGACCTCTATCAAATTCCTTTCCCTTGCTCAGTCTCCACTTAACTGGCCTGTCATCTTCTTTCCCCAGATTGTCTGTCTCTTGTTTTTTCTTCAGCCTTCCACCACCCTCCATATTACATTACTGTAGCTTGAAAAGTGTCAGGATTATGGAATTACCTTTGGCCCAAAGGCCATATTCATGCCATAGCATAGATTCTGCTTTGTACTCTCTGCCTCTGAGGAACTAGTCTCTATTCAGTGTGTGCAAGGTATCCCTCTCTGTACATGATCCACAAAGGATACGAGCCTGTGACCATTTCTACCTTAGGGCTTTTGCCCTAATCTTTATAGTCTCTCCTCATACGGAAGCTGTTCTAGATCACTGATCCTCTTTATTCCCTTGCTCTGAAACCTTTCCAGTTGCACTATTTCCTGTTTGAGATAGGGCACCCGGAGCCAGATACAGTATTCAACATGTAGCTGCGCCATGGGTTTATATTTATATTTTCTATTCCTTTTCTAATAGTTCCTAACATTTTGTTATCCTTTTTGACCGCTGCTATGCATTGAGCTGAAATTTTCAGAGAACTAGCTATGATAACGCCAAGATCTTTCTTGAGTGATAATAACTAATTTAAAGCTGTCATTATATATGTGTAGTTGGGATTATTTTGTTTCCAGTGTGCATGACTTTTAACAATTTTGAAGAGAAAAATAGACAAAAATGAAACACTTCTTGTTTAAAATTTCCATGGAAAATATAATATTTCCAAACGAGCTCTAGTGCTATAACAGAACATTTATAGCCATAAGGCAAAATATTCCAAAATCATGGAAATTCTCTTCTCCTTATTCTTCCACCACTACTTCTACAAGATACAAGCTTTTCTTCACTTTCTCTCCCCTTCCCCTTTATGGCCCCTCCCTCACCCTTGCCTCTTGGATCTTCCTCTGTGCAATACTCACACCTAGTTTTGTGAGATATTTTATGACGACATACGAAGTGGGAGAGTAGCCAAGTTCGTTATTCTTCTTCTGTTGGGAGGATAGAGGGTGGACAAAAGTTTAATACAAATATTGTATGTACAAAACTTTTTGTGATTGGTCACTGGTTGGGCTAAACTAGGAAAAGTAAGTTAAAATGAACACACAAGGCATTTTACAGGGGGACTGGTGGAATGAAGAATGGACTTTCAGTTAAGGTATAGGCATGAAATGATATTAATCATTTGAGCAATTATTTATTCAATTATTGTTGAATTCAATTATTGTTGAATTATTAAATGACATAATAAATTAAAGAGGTATTACATTTTTTGCTTGAGAAAAGTTGTCAATTTTTGCAACTTTTGAGAGGTTAAGGAAGAATTCCTATCAGGCTCTTAAACTCTTTCTATTCTATAGAAAGACCTTTCCGGAGGTTATTTTAAAATGTCTGAAGTTCGCCACTCAGAATTTTAGCTTCGTTCACCTTGATTTATAACATATGTATATAAATATATGTGATCAAAGTAGGATAAAATGACTGGCCATTTTCCTGAGATTAAAGTGCATTTTTGGTTACCCAACTAAAAATAAAATAGACTATGAAACATTTTTTTCCTTTTCTCATTCATTAGATATGTTAAGCTTCAAAAAGTAAGTTTATGTAGGTCATCATAAATTTTAAGGTACTGCCTTATATAAGAAAGTAAAATAAGTTATCTTTTTATTTTAACTTTTAATTGACACTAAAAACACTTAGGCATGTAAATAGCTTGACTGATGTGACAAATCCCATATAAATAAGAGGCGACTTATGTCAGTAAAGTTACTCAAATCTACATAAGACCCCTAATGAAAGCACAAGAAATAGCTGATATAGGTCCTAAAGAATACAGGGCAGGTTACAAAGGTATTTAGACCCACATCCTCAAAATGTATTTCAGTGCCTAACTCTCATTGACTCCAATGGGAGTTAAGTGCCTAAATAGCTTATGCACTTCTGAAAATCCAACTCAGCACCTGGTCTGCATCTTTAGATGACTAAATATTTTTGAAAATCTGGTGCTAAATCTCAAGTTCAATTGATATTGAAGATTTTAAAGTTCACTGCTTAAAAAAAAAATGTGTTTACATTGTTGTAGCCATGTTGGTCCCAGGACATAAGATACAAAGTGGGTGAGGTAATATCTTGTATTGGACCAAATTCTGTAGGTGAGGCAACCTTTTGAGCTCTTCTTCAGGTCTTTTGTCCACTTTGTGTCTCTAAGGGTATGGCTACACTTGAAACTTCAAAGTGCTGCCGCGGCAGCGCTTTGAAGTGCGAGTATGGTCGCAGCGCCAGCGCTGGGAGAGAGCTGTCCCAGCACTGCACGTACTCCACATCCTCTACGAGTGTAGCTTGCAGCGTTGGGAGCAGCAGTGTGTTTTTTTCACACCCTTGAGCGCGAAAGTTGCAGTGCTGTAAAGCGCCAGTGTAGGCATGGCCTAAAAGTCTTCTTTTTTCCTTTTTCTTTCTCTTTTTTTTAAATCCAAACTAGAATTAATAAGCAGTCCTTACTCAGGCTGCAACAGAGCACAGCATTTAAACGTGCTTACGTCCATCTCTGTTCAGCAAAGCAAGCCCCACTGAAATCTGTTAAGCACATTTGCTTTGCTGAATAGGGATGGACTCCTAAATTGGGGCCTTAATCTATATTCAGCCTGAACTCCCATGGAAGTCCTTAGATATAGGATAATTTTTTAAGCTGTATCTCTATAGATGTGGGGTCAAGCAGGCTTCAGTCTTGTGTGTCATGGTGTACGGTTTTAGTAGTAATATGGCTAAGATACAGTATCATATGTCAGATTAAAAAGTAACTGTAGCAGAAAGCATAGTACTGTCATGGAGACGGTGCTTGATACTAAATATATTGTCAGTATTTCATCTTTTATTCCTAAGATTAATGACGTTAGGATCACCAGGTGCCATCTGTAGATTAATAAACAGATAATATTAATGAGGGAGACTATAAGTAATTTTAAAAAAGGAAAGCAATCTTAATGTATTAATAGACTGTAAGTAAAATTGATTATTTCCTTTTCATACTTCTTTAAGCACATATTTGTGTCAGGGGAGATAGCTATTCCAGGTTTCAAGTCTCTATGAGCAACATTTGGCACATGTGCTTGACAGATAGTGGAACCCTTTAGAATGATCTTCACCCAGGCTGTGTCTGTACTGGCATCTTTCTCCAAATTTCTTGTCCCTGCAGCTCAACGAGTGGTAAGAACTGGAGGAGCACTAGTGGAGACTGGACACCAGCATTTTAACCATTATCTCCGATCACCACTTAGAGCAGGGCTAGACAACATGGTGGTTAAATCATCAGCATCCCATCAATAGTGGCACTTCCAGTGCTTTCACCACCACTTTGAAAGTAAATACAAGCGCAGAAAATGCCAGAGGCTTATTTTAGTGTGATTTAACTAGAAGTCAGATTACCTTTACTTCTGTTCCTTATAATGAGCAAAATATGCTCCTATTCACCTGATAAACAGTAATCTGTGTAGCAGGCAATTCAGATCTAAGATGTGCTGACAGAACTCAGATGTGTCAAGAAATTCAGCATAGACATGAGACAACAATGATATGCAGCAGACATTTTTATAATCAACTAGAAAAAGCTGGTAGAGAAAAGTCTGATACTTTTTCTAGATCTTACTTAGTCAAATGGATTTATTATCCCTTCAATGTGCATGTGGAGTAACACATTTGCATAAATCTCTTACATATTGAGAGGAAAAAAGATCCTAAAGACAATGACGGCTAGCTATAAAAATAAAGTGGACACCAAGTGTCTCAATGCCCACAATTACTGTAGCTTCTGGAGTTAGGGCAAAAAAACCCTACATGGAGACTATAAGTTAGTTTTCTCCAGACCTTACAAAGCAGCTCAATGGAAACATTTTCATAATGCACTGCTTTTGAGTTACTCTTCTCATCACCTTTCTGCAATCGTTGTAGCTCTTGCTTTAACTGTATGTTATTGTGTGGGAGGAGTGGAAAAGGGTACAAGATGACTCTTCAAGGGGACTGATCAGTGATAATTACCTGGCTTTTCAGCCTTATTATAATGTTTCAAAGGTAGCTTCCCCCCTCCTCCCACAGCAAAGGATTTGGGATGTCTAATAGGATATTGTACTGGGAAAGAGATTAGTTAGAGCAGATCCAAATCTAATTGTTTTAATAAGCCACTTAGTCATTTGCCTCAGACAATGGCAGTCGCAAGATGATAATTAAGGCTTCCAGCTCTTAGTAAAATGTGCTCTGAGTTAGCAAACCAAGAGGTTGAAAGGTACAGTATGTTGTAACATTATCACATCAAAAGGAGTCTATTGTTCATTTCTGATTTTGGAAGCTGCTCTGTAATTGGCCCTGACAAATGGAATGGGGAGAATCTACACTTACTGCTGGAATTGTCACTCATTTGATGCAACAACATTAGTTTAGTTTAGCATATGTGATCAAAGGACTAGTTTGATATATGCCTTGTGTTTCAACATGACCCAGTACGACTTCATATGGGTCCAGTTCATATTGGACCCAATTGCTGGGTCCCACGTGCTTCCAAGCCTGCTAGGACTGAGCAGAGTATAGTCACTGCTTCTAGCTGTGAGTGGTCTGTAAGGCGCAATCACAGGCACAGACTTTTATCTGAGTCCATCCAGACCAAAAGCCCTAATCCCTGAAACCAGTGCCTCAGATATCCCTAGCTGTTCACTCCCCTGCAGTCACTTGCATACAGTATCCCAGAGTTCTACTAAGCTGTGGACTTCTAGCTTGTCCCTTTGCGGGACAGTGTGACAGGGAAGGAAGGAGAGCTGCCTTAGCAAAGGAACTTAATCTAACTACGGAAACTTAACTCTTGAAAGTATTCAAAAGTTACAGATTTTTGAAAACAGCAAGAATTCCTGAGACACACCCTCCTTGATTCTGGGCTCACCCCTTGTGCTAGTCCAAAATTTGTCAGTGTTCAAGCTGGGCAGAGCCTCTCCTGTCATCTCTCTCATGCATGTCCAGCTTAGATGTGGTAGTGGTTGGTCCTCTCTGCTCTGTACAGCTGCTCTGGTACTGGCAACTGTCAGAGACAGGATACTGGGCTAGATGGAGCATTGGTCTGAGACAGTATAGCTGTCCTTATGTTCAAGTTTTTGTCCAAAACCTCAACCTGAAAACTGAAAAATGTTGAGCAACTGAAAACCAAAAATCTGTGTGCAGTGCATTAGAGGCACAAGGTGGATGAGGTAAAAGATATTACCGCATCAACCAAAAATTTGTAATTTAAAAATAATTATTTTTTTCAAGTTTTGATTTTTTTCCTAGTGAAAATCCTAAAATGTGTTGCTTGTTTTGCTCTCCCAGGCCTGCTATTCTCTATACACACACACACACACACACACACACACACACACACTCGAGTCAAGGGTGCAGATGGGTGCAAGGGGTGGTGAAAGAAGAAGCTAGCTGCATGCTCAGAGGGAGGAAGCTATCCCTCAGCAATGTAGCAGCTGAGATTGTCTGCCCTTTCCCAGGTGAGAGAACGCAGTCAACCAGTAGGGAATTTCCCTGAAGACAGAGGGGATTTCCCTGGAGACAAAGGGGTCAGAAAATCTGTAGTCTACAAGGACAGCCCATAGAGTTGGTAGGTCTGGAAAAGTACTGTACCACAGACAGCTGTACTCAGCCCCCTGCTGTGACTCAGAGTAATATATGGAATGTTTTATACTTTTCAAGGTTTAGCTAATAAATGGTGACCTCCAAAGAAAAATAATACTACTCTTTCCCTTTCAATTATTATTGACCTGCCTCAAGTTATACAAGAGCAATTGGCGGGGGGGGGGGGGGGAACAGGCAGGGCCAGCATCAACATCTTAAAACTACATGCTGTGAGGTGCAACAACTCACTACCAAGCTACACATGAAAGCATGTATGATATAAAAACTTCCCTCCTATGCGGATCCGAGCACACTAGTTGAGATGACAGGCCACGGCTTTGACACCCGTTAAATTCAGTAGTGCAAGTGGGACATAAAGCTGTCCAAAACTGATAACTGAGGATTCTATTGGCACATTACAGTTACCAGGTGTTGTAAATGTGGCTTCCTCTGCAGAAGGGGTATTCCTGTGCTGGCAGGGGCATAACCAGATCCTCTCCAGTGATTCAGAAGAATTGTTCAAGGGAAGCATTCCAGCTACCATCATTTATTGCAGACCTGTGGCCAGGGGTTGTCTTTGCAGCCCCTGCCTCAGCTATAATAGGCATTAACTTGACACAGATGTGGAATCAGCCTGGTTTCTTTTGTTCATTAGCAATTAAGTAAGTCTGGTGTTTCTACCTGCTTGCTGTATTTATATCTGTGTGAGATGGTGGTGCCTCTATGAAGCATGACTTGAAAAAAGACAGCAAATTCGCAGCCTTCATACGTGTAAAAAGTCCTTACTGGTGCCAGTAGTCTCCCTAAGGTCAGTTTATTAGTCAGACAATGGAAGTATTTGCATGATTAGAATGATTTGTGTGAATCATGGCTTCTGGATCATCCCTAATCCTACCATCACTCCAGTCTATATTGGTTAAATGCATGGCTTTGTGAACAATTTTAGACATTCAAGTATATCAAAAGGCTGAAGAAATGCAATTGTGAAGAAATGCAATGATTGTGAAGACAATACTGTGTTTCAGGCAGGCTCTAATCATGACAGTATATCCCATCAGGAGTTCAGCACAGAGGCAGACACTGTCAAGAATTTACTTTCTTCTTATTCTGAAAGAAGAGTTGAGAAAAATTCATAGGAATTTAATTACTCAGTTTCATCTAAACAACACTGTCTCGTTTGCATAAAGCTTACTGATGAAAATGTAATACAACAATCTTACACAGTGTGCTGTGCCGCAGATTTACTTCGTTACTACAGTCTGAGATGTAAGCAGCATGATATTAGAATGCTTGAGAGTAGGTTGGCCACAATTTTTGTCTTGCAGTTTGTGGAAAAAATATTTTCCTTTTTTAAATCATTCCCTTAGGAAAAATAACAGCCGGAAGCTGTTCCAAGATGCAGCACCAAGAACTCTTCTCTACATTGTACATTTGTTCAGTAGTTATACTGATGAAATTGTGCACAAAAGTTGAGAAAAGAAGGTATATTATATGCATAAAAGATGCTTTGCAAACCTAAACATCTGCCTATAAGACTTCCATTTAACAGCCATGTATTGCTGAATCTGTGATTTCATTGTTATACATTTTATTAAGCTAAAAGTTGAACTGTTTATACTGTACATGGACACCTGTCATCCAAGACAGCATTCTCTGTTTATCAGAACTGGAATGTTTCTAATTGGAATTAAAGGCATTTTTAATTGCTGGTTTAGGCCACATTCTTCCAGGGGCATCATGAAGGCACAGGGTTCCACCTGCCTGGGGCCCTTTGCTGGATCAGGGCTGTAGAAGAAATGTGTTTATTAAATATTTTTTTTACTGAGAGGCATCAAACATCCACAACTCACACCAAAGTTGAGTGTTGAAGGTGCTAAGCACTCTCAGACTTAAGCTCAAAGTGTTCAAAACATATCAAAGCTAAAGGATGACATTTTGAAAAGTGACATAAGGTGTGTTTACACTGCAATTAGACATCCATGGCTGGCCTGTGCCAGATGGCTTTGGCTAAGGGGCTTGGGATAAAGGGCAGTTTAATTGTGGGGTAGACATTTGTGCTAGGGCTGGAGCCTCAGCTCTGGCACTCTCCCCTGCTGCTGAAGACAATATTTCAAACAAAGGACCTCCAGAGTTCAGAGTGGATCCTGACACACAGAATGTAACTCCCATAAGCTCAGTCACGCTATTCAATTATGAATGTTCTTTGCAAATAAAGGAAAAGCTGAATGCAGAGAGATATAAACTATGCAGTCTTTGTAAATAGTCCATTTACTGCAGTATAAGAAATGTGTTAAGGAATGCTCAGGTGCGGGCCAACTGGGAACTGGTGATATGTATTCATTTATTTAATATTTTAAATCAGGGGTTGCCAAGCTGAGCATTAGAAGGAGCCAGAATTTACCGATATTCATTGCCAAAGAGCCACGGTAATACGTCAGCAGGCCCCCATCAGCGCCTCCCACCCTGCTCCCAGCGCCTCCTGCCCACTGGCAGCCCTGCCGATCAGCGCCTCTCACACCTCCTGATCAGCAGTTTTGTGGCCTGCAGAAGGCTCTGTTGGGGAGGAGGGAGGGCATGGCAGGCTCACAGGGCCGGCTCCAGGCACCAGCATTCCAAGCTGGTGCTTGGGGTGGCAATCTGCAAGGGGCAACAATCCCTGTTGTTTTGCCCCCAAGCAGCATGCCGAATTGCCGCCACAGACAGCGGCAGCGTCTATGTTCAGCTAAACATAGAAGCTGCTGCCGAATTGCCGCCACTGCGGAAACGAGCTTGCCGCCCTAAGGACACATGGACTGCCCCCGCTGCAGTGGCAATTCGGTGCGCTGCTTGGGGCAGTGAAAACTGTAGAGCCGGCCCTGCAGGATCAGAGGAAGGGGTGGAGTGAGCGCAGAGCCTGTGGCAGAGCCAGGGGTTGAGCAGTGAGCACCCCCTGAACACATTGGAAAGTTGGCGCCTCTAGCTCCAGCCCCGGAGTCAGTGCCTATACAAGCAGCCGCATATTAACTTCTGAAGAACTCCATGTGGCTCCAGAGCCACAGGATGGCCACCCATTTTAAATGATTCAGAGCCAGCTTATACAGCTAACTGACCTATATAACCATACAATCTCATTACCGCTTCCCTCTTTTGTTCTCTTGTCTTACTTTAGTAAACTCCTCAAAGCAAAGACAGTTTCTTCCTGTTATAATTGTGAATGGGGCTTTTTGGTGCTATCACAGTGCAAGTATAATAATGGGTCAAATTCTTTTCTTATGTAATTCCACTATCTTCAAAAGTATTTTATGCCTACAGAGAATTTGACCCAATAATTCCCTTCAGGAGTTACAGACAAAGTAATCTTTATAATTCGCTACAACATAAAGATGTCATAATAGTAATAGATTCACTATCAGAAAACACGACTAACATAGTTAGTACTCATGTTGAAAAGTCACCAGGACAGCTCTCAGTTTGGAACAAACGCAAAAAAATGGATTGAGGCTGCTAGTTTTCAATTATGATATTTAGCAAGATAACCCTATCACGCATGGATATTTGTTTATCTCCCACACAGAAACACATACAATCATGGGATATCAGGTAGATGAAGGCTGCTATCAAATCCCTCTCACTCTTCTTTTCTGCAGACTAAATAACCCCAGTTCCCTCAGCCTCTCCTCAAACCACTAATCATTTTCGTTGCCCTCTGCTGGACTGTCTCCAGTTTGTCCACATCCCTTCTATAGTGCATGCATAAGCAATATTAATGAGCAATCAATGAACCTCATATACATTCACAATTTGTTTATTTTGGGGTTTTTTACATCAGGCTAATATTTTTGCTCTTTCAAACACTGAAGAGGTAAACATTTCCTCTGGTATGACCAAATTCTTCCTTCAGATACATGTACACGACTCCACTGAAGTCAGTAGAAGCTGCACACAGATGTACTGAGTGATAGAATGTACCCCGTGATATTTAATTTTGTACGTAAGTTAAATTTGGAATCTGACTTTTAGTGTTCTCTTTAGGTTTTGCTCGGTTTCCTGCATTCTCAGATTTTTCTTTTAAGGCTGCCTTTGATAATGAATACAAGTTCAGTTAGGAGGAGTTTTTGTTAGATATACGGTATCAGAGGGGTAGCTGTGTTAGTCTGGATCTGAAAAAAGTGACAGAGAGTCCTGTGCAACCTTATAGACTAACAGAAGTATTGGATCATAAACTTTCGTGGGTGAATACCCACTTCATCAGATGCAGATATATGTTAGATATTAGTTTGCTTTGCAGGCTATGTGTTCCAATGTAAGGATATATAGTGGTCCTTGGGAATCAGTCAAAAATATTTTTGTCAGTAAAAGTATCTCTCAGACTTTGAGTTACAATTTAGGTCATGTTATTTGTAGAGAACTGAAAACATCATAACTTGATTTTTTTAAAATTTATTTGGGGATTTTGTACATTTTCATGGCTAGTTTTAACTACTTATTATCTGAAGATGGCAAGCACCCAAACAAAATGTTTTTATCAATGCTAAGAATGTATTTTAAAACATATTTGTGTGAAAACCTAGGTGCTGAAGATATGGGCTAAAATAATCCGTAGTATATATTCACTGACTACATTCAGTTTGCACCAAAGATAAATGTGTTCTCTTTTTACTTCGTTGATTACATATTATAATATAAAAAATTATCCCATCAAAATGGCTGCATAGTTAGAAAACGAGGTTACAAATCAAAAGTTCACTAGCTTTTTGAAAATGTTTAGATGGCTCTAAGGGGCTGCCAAGGCTTAGATCAAGGGTGGGCAAACTTTTTGGGCCGAGAGCCACATCTGGGTGGGGAAATTGTAGGCAGGGCCAGGGCAGGGGGTTGGAGGGAGTGCAGAGTGTGGGAGGGGGTGCAGTGTGCAGGATGGGGCTCAGGCAAGGGTTTGGGGCAGAGGCTGGGTGCAGAGCATATGAGGGGTCTCAGGGAAGGTCGTTGGGGTGCAGGAGGGGTGCAGATTGCAGGGGGGGCTCAGTGAAGGGGGTTGGGGTGCAGGAGGAGTGCAGGGTGTACAAGGGGGCTCAGGTCAGGGAGTTGGGGTGAAGTAGGGGTGCAAGGTGCAGGCAGGGGGCTTAGGGCAGGAGTTGGGGGGCTGGGTGCAGGAGAAGTTCAAGCTCCAGCCCAGCACCACTTACCTATAGTGGTTCACGGGTGTCAGTGGTGCACACGGGGGCCAGGGCAGGCTCCCTGCATGCCAGCCCTGGCCCCGCGCGGCTCCAGGAAGCACTGTGGCCCCTGGGGGAGGACATGTGGAGGGCTCTGCATGAGCTGCTCCTGCTGCGCCTCCAGGTACCTCCCCTGAAACTCCCATTGGCCAGGGTTCCCCATTCCTGGCCAATGGGAGCTGTGGGGGGTGATGCCTGGAGGCAAGGGCAATGCATGTGGAGCCCTCTATCCCCCCGCCACACACACACACCTGAGGGCCGCTTCTGAGAGCGGTGCATGGCCCGCGGCACCACGGGGGGCAATCCTGCAGACCAGATCCAAAGCCCTGAGGGGCTGGATCCAGTCCGTGGGCCATAGTTTGCCCACCCTGGCTTAGATTATTACATTTCCATGACTCTGACTTGCATTAAGTTCTGTATTATAATAACATAATGATTAATCATCAAGGATGACTTGAAGTCAATTTTAAAGAAGGACTTTCATATTGAGGAAAGTATTCAAATATATCTTAATAAAAACTTTAAGGCTTCTGGAAGGTAGATGGATTTCATAATTTGTGTACATGCCATACTATCTGTGATGTTGCAGTCTATATGATTTTATAAAAAATTTATAACAAGTGAATATAATGTAACTGGAATATGCTTCATTCAAAAGGTCTCTTCTAAGATATCATTACAAATCTTATTATCTACTGAGTGTGATCATCCTATTTGTATAAATGTATTACTCTTGTATCTGAAACTAGAAATATGAAATATAACTCTGAGGGCCTATTGTAATTATGCAAAGTGTGGGCCACTAATGGTGGCTTGGAATCTTAATAACTCCCATTAACCAGGACAATTGTCTGCAGATGGATGTATTTTACCGGTAAGTCTTCTTGTATATGTGTGTGCTGGCAAGTGGACAATGAAGTCTTGCAGTGACATGGACTGAACTGGAACCCATCTGGTGTCTTTCCATTGAGAAGGAGGGGGTGGAAACCCAGAGAGGGACAAAGAATTCCCGTCTTATGCAAAAGATATATAAAGGGGTGGAACAGAACAAAGAGGAGAGAGGAGCCATCATGAAGAATCCCCTAGCTACCACCTAAGCTGGAACAAGAGTTATACCAGGAGAAGGAATTGTGCCTAGGCCTGGAAGGTGTCTAGTCTGAGGAAAAAACTTACTGAAGCATCTCTAAGGGTGAGATTATCTGTATTCCGTTTGATTAGACGTAGATTTGCGCGTTTTATTTTATTTTGCTTGGTGACTTACTTTGTTCTGTCTGTACTACTTGGAACCACTTAAATCCTACTTTCTGTATTTAATAAAATCACTTTTTACTTATTAATTGACCCAGAATATGTATTAACACCTGGGGGGAGCAAACAACCATGCATCTCTCTCTATCGGTGTTATAGAGGGTGAACAATTTGAGTTTACCCTGCATAAGCTTTATACAGGGTAAAACGGATTTATTTGGGTTTAGACCCCATTGAGAGTTGGGCATCTGAGTGTTAAAGACAAGCACACTTCTGTTAGCTGCTTTCAGGTAAATCTGCAGCTTTGGGGCAAGTAATTCAGAGCCTGGGTCTTTGTTGGAGCATGCAGGAGTGTCTGGCTCAGCAAGACAGGGTGCTGGGGCCCCGAGCTGGCAGGGAAAATGGGTAGAAGTAGTCTTGGCACATCGGGTGGCAGCTCCCAAGGGGGTTTCTGTGATCCAACCCGTCATACTATCTGACTGCTTACATGGGTATAAGAGGGTCCAAATCTGTGTAAATACTCTCTTTGCTGTTGGAGGGATCAGAGTTTAGAGGAGCTTTGCTATAGTATTCTCCACACCACTTCTCACAAGGGATATGACATTGTCTCTAGGTCTACACAGAAGAACCCGGGGAGGGGACAAGTAGATGTGCAGCATCCCCTGAAAAGGTTTCAAAGAGCCACCTCTTCCTCCCCTTTGCCTGTTCTGAGGAGCACAGCGAGGGTAAGGGAGTCAGCAGGGGAAGAGAAGTGTGAGGAGGGGTCCATATCTTCCTGTTCAGCAGCCCCAATATCAGAGTAAGGACTGCACAGGAAAGCTTGTGCTACAGGGAGCAAGCTACGAATAAGGGACATTTGCAATTAGATGAGTAACACTGTGTTTACAGCTGCACACAAGTAAATGTCTTAGTCCTGGTAAGTGACAATTGGCAGGTATAGTGGCAGAACACTGATGGAAGATTTGGAGAGGATTTTTAATTGGCCTAGGTCCATTCATATCAGTTTCCAGATTCTAATATTTTGAATGTATTCTGAGAAGACAGAGATAGGTGCTTACCCTTTTCCTGGCCTTTTCTTTGACGTGGATTTGCTATCTGAGAACAGGTTCAAATTCAGAATGCCCAGAAACACAAGAACCAGATTTATTTTCCTGTCTCGTGTTTGTGATCAGTCTGCACACCAAAAAGGCAGCCATCATTGTCTGGTTCAAACAAACATGTTCTTTATTATAAAATTTTAAGTGTCATTTACAATTATTGTCTTGAGCTCCTCCTCTCAAACCTAAATAAAGGGGGAAAACCTTATACATTAATTCATCTATTTCTCCTGCAATCTGGGCAGAAATAAATAAATATATCTTATTTATATTCTAAAATATGGGGGGAGGGCTCATTGTGGAAATGGGAGAAGCCACATAAGTAGGTATATTGATTCATAAAGCAAAGAACTGTGAGAAATGGAAATTCTATCTATTCTTCCCAGATATACCACCTATACTCACTGAAAAAAACAGAGATGAGTGTGCTGGAAATTAAAACACTAAATTTTCTGTCTACCTAGCTATGTTTTTTTCCGTATAGCATCCAACACCGTTATATCAGAGTAAGCAGTGAAATTACTGCTGCATTTTTTTCTCCAGTATTTTACTGGACTCTTCAAAAATGTTAATACCAGATCTTCCATGTTTCCTCGAAATGCACAATAGAAATATATAGAGGACTCTATAGAGGAATCTATAGAGGAATAAAAATCAATCTATAGAGGAATTATTGAAGGGCCTATTTTCAAGCTTGAGTATATACATGGTAATTACTACACCTTGGCTTGCAATGTATAGCCAACAATAATGCCACTTATTTTACGGATTTTAATAGCTAATGATATGCAGTGTCAATTCTATTCTTTATAGGTTCTTATAGTGTGCTCATCACTGTATTATCTGAATATCTGCTCAGCTGCACTATTTCTTTTTTTTTTTTTTTCAAATGAACTCACAGTACCGACTGTTCAATTTTTCCACACACAAAGAGTAATCACATACTATCAGTCAGACTCAAAAAACACTATAAAGAAAGAACAAAATTAAGGTCCCCAGTGAGGGAGCTCACAATGGTTCTCTGCTGTAGCACTCTGCAGCTGAACACACAAAAGTAACTGGCTGCTGCAGTAAGGTTACTTCTGCATTTATAGGTGCATTGCAGACAAATGAAGTCATAACAAAGTATAGGCTCTATGTACTTCCCCAGAAGTGCCATAATACAGTTGGGAAGATATTAAAGTATAGTATGCGTAGGATAAGATTTCCTGGAAACTTGAAATAAATCCAGTGTAGTTACTTTTGACTCCACATATTTTTCTTAAAAGTATGTTCTGCCAAATTCTATATTCAAATTTTCATCAGTGGCTAAAGCTATAAGTGATCTCAAAACCAAGTCTGTCATTGCATTATGAACTTTAACATAAGAACATTCATATTAGGTCAGACCAATGGTCCATCTAGCCCAGTGTCCTGTCTTCCAACAGTGGCCAATGTCAGGTGCTTCAGAGGGAATGAACAGAACAGGCAATCAAGTGATCCATCCCATTGTCCAGTCCCAGGTTCTGGCAAACAGAGGCTAGAGCCACTCAGAGCATGCTGTTGCTTTAGTGTTTACTTTAGTGTCACACACTTGTTTAAATACATTTGTAATGGTATTGTTTCTCTGGGTTTTAAAATACTACCTAGCGGAAGCAAAGTAGATACCAAGATGAAATAATCAGAATTTGCCATTCAAAGGGTGAACTTTGATTTCAGGCCCTGAGCCAACTCTGAGTCTTTATTAACTCCAGTGGGCGTCGGATCAAGCCCTTAGAAGCTAGCCAGGAATGGACCCAGAGCAGAGCTGCAGAAGCATCTGAAATTGTTCTTCCTGACTGAGAAAGAGTTGAAAAGCCAAATCCAAGAGTTCAGAAATCTGAAGACAAACCAAAATAACCCCTGAGAGATTTCCATAATGAAATACAGATTCAAATTCCACAGTCCATATAAATAAACAAATACTGTGGTGCTGCTACTAATAGAACTATTTCTTGAAAAGAGCAAGAAGCTCAAAGGAAAAAAACCATGGGAGTGGACTGATGCGGAGCTCCGTTTACCATTTCAAAAATGTTACTTTAGGCTTAGCCATGTCATCACCTCTCTATCTCCTCAACTCGATCCTGGATATATTATAAAGATCTCATATCACAGGGAATACTGTGTTCACCTCTGGCATCGTATCTTAAAAAAGAGAGAGCGTGCAAGAATGTAAGGGCTGCAGAAGTGGGTAACAGAAAACATTTAGAGACATGGAGAAAATTCCATGTGAGGTGCTTACAAAGGAGATAAATAAAGTGAGATGTGATAGAAGTATAATGAATAACAAGGAATATAGAGAAGGTAAATCAGGTACTCCCATTTATTCTCTCGCATAAGAATAAGCCAGCCAATTTAAATATGTGAACTAGCTCCAAGTGTCCCACACAAAATGGGATACAGATCCCGTGTGCCACTGCACACCAAAGATTGAAGATAACAGCATATTTGGACCCATTTTCAAAATCTGGCAAATCTTCTATAGATATTTTTTATAAATTGGGTCCCACTATGAGCAGCTCAACATTTTGGATAAACAGCAGAAAATGTAATAAGACACAGATACTTTTCCCTTTATTTTGTTCAACGATAACAAAGAGAAAAGATAATACACGCTTGTCCTAAATCCTCCCCAGCCTTGGATTGAAAATGCCTAATTGTTTTCTATTCATACCTCAATTGACTCTTTGTCACATTACTGATGTGCTTTTACAAGTTGTTATACATAGCCTCTTTCATCCATAGAATTTTTATCAGAATAATTGTCTTATACTACTGATATCAATAATTTAAAATTTGATTCCTTTCTTTTTGCTTTATTGCAGTTTATCTAGTCATGATTTCCCATCCATACCAATCTCTTACTGAAGAACTGTAGTATAGCTCTGACAACACATACTTATTTGAAAACCTCCTAAAGGCGTATATCTTACTAGCAGCAACTCGCTTGACTCTTCTCCGCTTCCATGAGAATCAAAAGTATAGAGGTAGCTTTGTGTAACTGCCCTTTCCCTCTTAAAGGTGCTTTTTTGGGCTGGGGGAGTGATACATTGCATAAAAATGTGCTGATTTTAACAGACATTGCTTGAGGTGTAATGGCAACTGCATTATAAGACTCGTACAGAAAACTTGATGAGAGAAGTGTGTGCTTGTAGCACTCGGACATCCTGGCACAAACAATGTGAGAGAATCTGGGGAGGAAAGACAGAAAGAAATTTATTTTTCAACAACTTTCCTTTCTTTTCAACTCTTTCATGTATTGAGATAAGTGATGAAGCATAGCACAAAAATAACATAAATAATTGTCTCCAAAACAGAGTTGCTTAAATATAACTAAATTAAAAGCTTGGTTGTCTAACCTAGAGTTCTTCCCATTTGAATAGTTCATTGTTTGCTATCTGTGCTGAATTTTCCTTTTAGACTAGAGTGACTGGAGTCACTCCTGTTAGACTAGAATCACTAGGTGCTGAGCATTCAGTGGCCTTCAAAGAGAAAGGTCCTCTGGTTTAAGGACTATCTTAGCTGAGGAACAGGTCCTCAGTATAGGACTGAACTATAAACACAGGATAAGGACCAGAGGGCTCTTGAAGGAGATTTTCATAGGGATGTCAGGGGGAAAAATACTCAAACTAGTAACTGGGGAGATTTTGTAAGTCTTCCATAGCAGTTGAGACCATCAAAGAGAAGACAGTGCTCCCTAATCCAACTAACCAGCAGGGAGATGGTGCAAAGAGGCCAAAAACATGACCGCCAGAGGACAACCAGAAGACTGAATTGGGAGCCAAAGCCAAGTCTGTGAGACCAAAGGCTTAATGTTTTATCTTTTTCCAACTGGACTTTCAGGAACAGAGAGGTACTAAAATAGTCTTTTACCCTCCTATTGGACTGTCCCTAGAAGCCTAGTTAGAAATTAGTCTACTTTCTTTCTGTAACCAAGTCTTTGTAGCTAGTTTATTTGCATATTTTCTCTTCTGCCATGAATGTTTACTGGGAACTAAGCAAAGGATAGACTCTACAATCCCTTGCATTTGGAATGCATTTTAACAACACAGGTTCAATTATCCAACAATTAAAAATATTTTATTATTTTGTGGCTGTTCCACTACAGAGAAAAAAAAACATGCCTGAAATCATATAAATCAATGTTTAACAACATAGCTGATCCCTTAGCAAAATCAAAAGAGGATTTGTGCCCCAAGCAAACCAAATCATGTTTAAAACCATAGGCAACTTAATAAATAGTTGTTTTTTTAATATTAGAGATGATCTGGAGATAAAATTAGGGATGTAAACCCTAGGGAAGCAGTCAAAATCCAGACCCAAACTTCGTAACTCAGACTCATCTCTTATTATGATCTATTTGTTTACAGAGATTCATTTTTGTCATTAAATTTTTGAGGAGACTCTTTTTTTTCCAGTGTCATAGGATCATACTTACATTTATACTGAAACAAAATAAAGGAGCTCTTTAAGATATGTGTGGAAAAACTGAGCAATTTCACTAGCAAAAGGTTATTACCTGGAAGTCAGAATAGTCTCCTAGACTTCATCATTTATATGCCTTTCAGCATAGTGGGTAATTTACGTATCAGCTTGCAAGGAGTCATTTAGCATTCTATTTGAATTTCTCAGTTGAACCGGATTTCTGTACATTTCATTTGACTAAAGGGTGAATTTTCTGCCTGGGGCAATTAGGTGAATTAGTATCAGTCATAGCTCTTATTATTTATGGAAGACACACACCAAAGTCTGAACATAATGCACTAAAAATTTTCAATCTGAAGTTTTTTGCAGTGATGTTGTAATCATGTTGGTCCCAGTATATGAAAGAGACAAGGAGGGTGAGGTACTATATTTTAATGGACTGACTTCTGTTGGTGAAAGAAACAAGCTTTTGAGCAATACAAAGCTCTTCTGGTCTGGGAAAGGTAACACTGGTCTTTTTTTGAGAAGTTGTCTGCTTCAGAGATAAAATGTGATATTTATTATGTATTTTGATGTGCTGAATTTAAATATGACAATTAAAACAACTGATTGGCTACTGTTTCTAAGATATTTAAGTTTTTACATTTTATGTCTATATATATTGTGTAGATAGTAGAGTTTTAATCATAAATTGTAAACCTAGGTCTTTTCATGTGTTTATGGTTGCTTTACATGATAATATTTCACCTATCCAGTTTATGTAACACTTTAAAAATCAGCAAAAGGGTTATATAAATAAAATGTATTATGAAACAAAAGGCAAAAAACTATTATGTACATAGTTTAGTCCTATTCAGTGTCTACTCGGCGCTTCTTGGCTTGTCTCTTGTATTCATTAAATGGAGCATCTCTTGTCACTGTCCAGCAATAGTCTGCAAGCATTGATGGGCTCCATTTGCCCTGATAGCCTGCCAGGAGATTCCACTGCTGTAGTCTGGAGTCCAACAGCTCTGCCTTACTCTTGGGTAGTTCCAAATCCCTGACAAGGTCATTCAGTTCACCTTGTGTTATGAGGTGTGGTTCAGAGGAGGAGGATGGGAGAAAAGGTGGGTCCTGTGACATTGATGGTTCAGGACCAGAAGTTTCATCCTCTTCCTCTTCCTCATCTGACTCAAGTGAGAATGATTCTGGTGCATCAGGAACCAGCAGTCCTTCTCCGTGGGGTACTGGGTGTATAGCTGATGGAATGTTTGGATAATGCAGAGTCCACTTTTTCTTCTTGGACACACCTTTCCCAACTGGAGGCACCATGCAGAAGTAACAATTGCTGGTATGATCTGTTGGCTCTCTCCAAATCATTGGCACTGCAAAAGGCATAGATTTCCTTTTCCTGTTCAACCACTGGCCAAGATTTGTTGCACAAGTGTTGCAGCATATGTGTGGAGCCCACCTCTTGTCCTGATCTCCAATTTTGCAGCCAAAATAAAGGTGATAGGCTTTCTTAACCATAGTGGTTATACTGCACTTTTGTGATGCAAAAGTCACTTCACCACAAACATAGCAGAAGTTATCTCATTGTTCACACACGAGTACGAGGCATCTCTGCTCACTCTGCCTAAACAGAAATGTGTCCCTTTGCAAAATCAAACACTGACAAATAAGAGAACACGACACTGTATGATTTCTAGAGCTGATATAGGGCAATTTGTTCAGCAGAGTGATGTAAGCTTCGTTATGATTGCATCATCCATGACTTCTAGGAATAACAGGATGCAATTCATATCATGTATGATGCAATACCAGCTTCAGATTGCATCATTCATTGTTTTGCCTAAAAAGCAAGTACTGTCCAAACCCAGTCATAGATTTATTCATAGATCCAGTCAAAGATGTATTTTAGTCATTTCTGGTTTAAATTGAGATCCCTTCCCTTTATAACTCACTTATCCTCCGCCATTCCCAAGTCAAGGATCATATATACTGACCCAATAGCATATCTTGAAAACTAGAGCCAATCAACAACTTTAAGCATCATTTTTGTTCTCAGTGACCCAGAATTAGTAAAGTTGGACTACATTTATTTCAGAAGCATTTTGGCTGTAGAGCAGTGTAATCAGAGTGTCACAGCTAAATACAAGGTGGAATTGATAGTTAAGCATAAGGAATTAAGAAATGTTGCAAGAGACAATTCAAGATGAAGTGGACAATTAACACCTCTTCAGTCACAGAGCAAAGGAGGGTTAGGGGGTTACGTATTGTAATGAGACATAAAACCAGTGTCTCCGCTGAGTCCATGAATTTTAGTATTTAGCAAAGGTTTTAATTTAAGTTCCCAGGCTCATGTTTTGAAGGTGTGGTGCAGCTTTCCTTTAGAGACAAGGACTGAGAGGTCAGATATGAAGTGATTGTTCTGTGAAAAGTGTTTGCCCATGGTTGGTGAGGTGTGTTTGTCTTTTATCATTTTTCTGTGTGAGTTCATTCAAGAGTGTAATGATTGTCTGGTTTCACCCACAGAGTTGTTTTGGGGGCATTTGATGCAGTGGATGAGGCACACCACATGTTGTGACAGGCATGTGTAGGGCCCATGAATCTTGAAAGGTGTGTGATGGGGAGTATTGACACAGGTTCTTTCAGGATATTTAAGTGGCCAGCTCCATGATGCAACCTACTTCTCTGGTGGAATGTCCCTATTTGGAAAGTAGTTTTAAGTGCATATTCTATCTGAGTGCCTGGCTGTGAATAAAAGATTTCTTGGTACATCTGGGATAGTTACTGGATCTGTGAAGGTAAGGGTGGTGACCTGTGGATTTCTTTGTATATAATTGCTGCAGGGTTCCATTGTTGAAGCTGATTGTGCTGTCAAGGAAGATAATGCAGGTGGGGGAATGTTCTAGAGAAAGTATAATGGATAGGTGCTGGTTGCTGAAGTTGTGATGGAAATCTATGAGGGAGTTTAGGTCAGCTGTGCAGAGTATGAAAATATCATTGATGTATATCACTGGTTTCTTGGTGCATTTTCCCAGAAAATCTTCCTCAAGGTGACGCATCACATCATACCAATCTCATTGTAGACCACTCTCAGACCAACATCAGCTTCCTGGGCACTACGGTCATCTTAAACAATGGAGCCCTACAGACTACTGTATGCAAGTAACCCATATATCACCACACTTTTCTTCACAGATCCAGTAATCATCTCAGACATATCAAGTTTTTATAAGTTTTAACTTTCTTCAACAGATTCTGTTCTATCCAACCACGTGGGCTTGATTTTGCTAGTACAAAAGCAGAAAATAAACTGATATGACTGCCAGGAGGGCACTAAGAATTAAATTCACCATTGTACACAGGGCCAACACAAGTGATACCAGTGTCTGCCATTGATACTCACATTTTGGGTCAAACAAAACATTTCATTCAACCCAAAATGATTTTTTAAAAACTTTATAGTGTGCCAAAAAATTAAATTCGTTTTGGGTTGACCCAAAACAAATTTCTTCAATTTTTTAGTACTGCCAGCAAATGAAAAAAAAAATCAGTTATTCTCACAAATCTAAAAGAAGCTTGTAAAGGACTAGCTAAGATAGGTAGTCTGAACTACTCAGTCAACATGACCATCATGTTAAAAAGTCTTTGTCTTAACTATAAAGTAGAAGATTTTTGAACTAGGTCAACTCAAAGCCATAAAAGACATGTCTGAATTAAAGTTATTTAATCTCTCTGTAAGGCTTTTGATCCATGCACCCAACTCTTCTAGGTATGGCAGACACTGGTATCACCAGAATTACAGTCCCTGCACTAAAAGTGTTGCAGTGCATTATAATTGTTTATAGTTTATTTATTGTTTAAGTGCTGACAATATGTTTGAACTTGTACCAGTACAAGATACAAATAAATACTCTACCTCCTGTGAGACACTGCTGTGAATACATTGTAAAATTTCTTGGCAGAGAATAGGGAGTTAGTCACTGTTGCATTAATTTAGATAGCATATGTGGGTTAAAGATGTTAATATATCCCAGTCACTATTTAATATTAAACAGCGTGAAACAAGGTCCGGGACTTGGTATAAAGAGACTTTTGCCTGCATAGCACCATGGCAAAACACCCCATTAAACATCCTTTTAACGTTTTATTAAAGATACAGGGGGAAAGGAGAGAAACAAGTAAAGCATTTGAAATGTAACATATTAAATAGGGCTTTCATTTCAATAACATTCCTTGTTCCTTTTCCCTTTAGCTGGAGACAGTTTTTAGACAGGAATAACCCCTGTTGTTTGACAGTCTTGCAGATGGTATTAACAATGGCAACAATGGCCTATTTGGGGAAAAATTAGTTGAGATGGGCTGGAGATATTCTTGCTGCTGCTGTTGCTAAAGTCCAATTTTAGAAGAAAAAGCCCCCTTATTTAATGGCCTTTTAGATGGTTTTAAATGTGATAATAACTGTTATCCCAGGTGGTGTTTGGGATTCAGCTGGTGATGGTAGGAGTGGTGACGTTATCTTGGTCTCTTTCTCTCTGGCCCGTTCTGGTCAGGACCCCTTTCGGAATCAGGATGATGAAGACCTGGAGTTCCAGGG
This sequence comes from Gopherus flavomarginatus, assembly GCF_025201925.1. Lineage (NCBI taxonomy): Eukaryota > Metazoa > Chordata > Testudines > Testudinidae > Gopherus > Gopherus flavomarginatus. The sequence goes on along the minus strand of NC_066620.1, from coordinate 156,005,802 downwards.
AACAGTAAGAATGACAACTGTGACAAAGTTCTCTCCAGTAGCTTCTGACTGTTCTTTATTTTCTTTCTTTCTTTTTGTTTTTTGTACTTTCCCCGCAATATCTTTTTTCTTCTAAGAACTTTAAAATGGAGTGATAGGTGGAATAGCCAATCCCCTCTTTATTTTGTCTCCAAATTAGGCCTAATATTTGACATGCTAATTTTGGCTCACTGACTTTCAGCTTCACATAGTCTTCTGTTTTTAACAAACATAATTTTAACACAGTCCTTGAATCATATTTAGTTGGCCTTTTTGTTTAGACTAACTTAGTTATTCTGTCTCCATTTCATACCCTTTTCCATTAAGGTTTATTGTTACAGATTACAGTAATGTTTTTTGAACTTTTAAATACTTTTTACAGTTGAGCTCACAATTTAGACACATTTGTAGACCAACTTGTCACAACATCACAAACTGTAAGGGACAAATTCTACCTACGAATATTTTCTAAATTACACAAATCATTGACTTCACTGGGAATTTTCACATACATTTAGGGGGCCCCATCCTGTCAACCCTTACCTATACCAAGTAGTGCATTACTCCAGAAATAGTCCTATTAAATGAATGGGAGTATTTGCAGAATAAGATGTTGTTCAACATGATTTGGGGAGGTAGACTCTGACCATAAGGATAGATAGAATCATAAGGCAACCCACTTCATCTGGGAAATTCACATGGAATTCTACTCAACCGCCATGCAGGTTGATGTTTACATTAATCACTATATTGGAGTAAACTTGTTACACCTTCTGAAGAGTCAAGAATATGCAATAATGTGCATCCCCCACTTGTCTACTGTGATAAACATACAATTTGATCATGTAAAAAAACGTAATACAAATCACCAGCTACTGAGATCCAGTCTTCAATATCTTGAATGATACCTGATGAAATTCCACTTTTCCACTTGGTCCTTAAACTGATCCCTAAAATTTGTATTTAAAAAGTTTCTCATCTCAGTTTTCAAATTAACTATCTGCAGGGTTTTTTGGTTCTGTTTTTTATTTTAATCCACTTGTTAAATAAGGGGTTAGGTTAAACTCATCTCCAGTACTGAAGGATTTAGCCTGAATAAAGATGCAAAAATGTCTGTTAAAGCATCTATAAATCCTGTGCTGCTCTTGTAACAATGTTCCCAGATTGTGATGTGCTATAGAGTTTTAAGAATCTCTAATTAAGTATGATAACCTTGTAATAATTAATGTAGGTACTGTGATGTCTATGAACATCCTAATTCCTAATGTCCTATTAGGCAATTTGAAGCAGATAAAGCATACAGAGATGGAATTTTATCTTCTTGCAGGAGAGCTATTGATCTGGGAAAGGAGGCAGTTGACACCTCCTTCTAAATAGTCCCAGGAAAAATTGCTAATTTATTCCATCCATACTTTCTTTAAATTGCTGTGGAAATGAAAACTTTAGAAATTGTTCTTAAATGTGACAAAACCTGATATAAAAAGAGGAAAAACATTGTACTGGGCAAGATAAATACTAGGAGAAAAGCTCAGGCTTCTAACATAATCATTGGCAGGACACAGCCAGTGAAACATGGCATGTTACACAGAAATTGTCCATCCTTAATCACTGTGTGACAGATTTTGCCACCTTTTATTCAGGCTAATTCCTACTCCTTAAGAGTCCCATTGATGGCAAGGGCAGAGTAAGGTAGTTTTTCAGGCTAAGTAGTAACAATACCTAACTCTTTTCATTAGTAGATCTCAAAGTAGATATGCACCACTATCCCTGTTTTACAGATATGAAGAAGATGCGTTGCAAATTGACTTGCCCAAGGTCATCCAGCAAGTCAGTGGCCAAACCAGGCCTAGAACCCAGGTCTCCTGAGTCCTTCTAGTCTTATGTTCTAACCACTGGCTATATTGTAGGGGTAGCTTCAATTCAGCAGTGATCAATACTATCTTCAACTCTCATCTCCTTTAAACAACTTCCTGATGATGATCCAAGCCAATGTCAGTCATGGGATCCTCCAAGGAAGAAAACGAAGGAATATCATTCTCCAGCACTGAATTCTCCTCAAAATCTGTTTCCTTCATACAATCAAATATCTTTGTTTATAATGGAAAAATAACTAGAGCAAGATGAAAAAATTCAAATTACAGATATTTAATGTGAAAAATTAATTTTTCATGAAAAATGTTCCCATTTTCTGACTAGCCTTAAGTCAATACTACCTTTGCCACTATACAAATGACTTTACATCAGGGAAATTTGTTTATAGTTCAGTTAATGGGAAAACTTTTTGTATGGAGTTGCAATATTTAAAATACCACAATATAAGGATGTGAAGCTGGTACAATGTGACTGGAAGGAACTCATTTCTATTAAATTGGAAGATATGGTTTAACAGTGTGTCCAGGCAAAAAAAACTTTAGTTGATAAACCAGTGCCAGCACTTGAAGGATGTGTACTTAATACTGCTAGAGATCATTAATACTAACCATAGGGAGGAAAATCTATAGTACTAGCTACACCTCTACCCCAATATAACGCGGTCCTCAGGAGCCAAAAAATCTTACCGTGTTGTAGGTGAAACTGCATTATGTCAAACTTGCTTTGGCCTCAAGGATTTCCGTTATTAATAGTCAGCAAATCATTTTTGTTAGAACTAACACAGCGTATGCAGTAAATAAATCTGTTCTACAATGGTTAAATTGTATCTTCTTTCTTTAATTACAACAATTATTTTATAAGCTTACTTAAAAGATACAGTATATTAACAACACAGGTACTAAACACTGCTAAATGCAACCATGTAGGCTAGGTTTCATTATACATAATTGTTTGGTCTGTGTGTAATGCTTAGGAAAATGCAAAATTCACATAAAATATGAGAAAACACTTTTAATTACACATTCTTACTAATGGTTGTAAAAAAGGATTTTGGTATTTTAGCAAATAGGAGCATGGGCCACTTTGTCACTTGGCCAACTACTATATGTTATACGTAGATTGTTAAGTAATATGAACTGTTAAACATTAAATAGTTTGAAAACATTTTGGAGATGGGAGTTTTTACATATAGAAAAAGTTAGAATGAAGCTAAAAAAGGTAAAGTAATCAAGTTTTAGAGACACTGATAAAGTGGTAAATACCGTTTGGGGGGGTATGAGATGCTTTCTTACTTAAGATGCATCCCTTAACATTTTTTTAATTAAAAAAAAAACTTGTGCTTTGTTGTTTCATGCTACTGTGAGCCTTCTTCTTCGCCAGGTCAATTATGGATTTTAACTGCAGTATTTGCAGTCTATCTACATTCTGGCTTTCTCGCCACTTAAGACCAATCTCTAACCCTACAACTGCATCAGCAGCTTTAGGCGATGGCTCGAAGGGTTCTTCATCACTATCCTCAGGGTTAGACACATTTTCTGAGGTGCCAGGTGGTTGAGAGGCAACATTATGAATTATATTTACATCTTAGTCGTTCATAGGTTGGACACATAGCATCCACCTCCATCCACTCTTCAACATCAGCTGTCCCACTTTGAGCCATAAGTTCCCTGTAGAAGTTCTGCCTCCATGGCCTCTTCTTCGGTAAAACCTTCAAAGTTGTTCTCATCTTTGTCTTCTTCCTCATCTTGGTTATCATCGCTTTAAGTGACGAAAGCACTTTTGAGACCATGATCTCAACATTTCTGTATCATTGATGGAGTGATTCGTAGCCTGGCTGTCTTGCCTAAGTTAAATACATCCAGCAAATTCAATTTCTTGATTACATCCATTATGCTACTGTTGTCCTCAACAATTTTCTTTACTAAGGCTTTACGATAGTTCATTTTAAATGTGGCTATAATGCCTTGATAGAGAAGCTGTCTTTTGAATGTTGTGTTCTTAGGAAGGTAGCTCACCTTTACCTTCCCGTCTTTACTGATTAAGGTCTCAACTAGAGGGTGGGCGGGAGAATTATCAAGTAGGAGCAATGCCTTTGGCTCCAGGTTTTGTCTGCGTAGGTGGCTCTGGACAGCTGGTACAAAATAGACTCATAGACTCATAGACTCTAGGACTGGAAGGGACCTCGAGAGGTCATCGAGTCCAGTCCCCTGCCATCATGGCAGGACCAAATACTGTCTAGACCATCCCTGATAGACATTTATCTAACCTACTCTTAAATATCTCCAGAGATGGAGATTCCACAACTTCCCTAGGCAATCTATTCCAGTGTTTAACTACCCTGACAGTTAGGAACTTTTTCCTAATGTCCAACCTAAATCTCCCTTGCTGCAGTTTAAGCCCATTGCTTCTTGTTCTATCATTGGAGGCTAAGGTGAACAAGTTTTCTCCCTCCTCCTGATGACACCCTTTTAGATACCTGAAAACTGCTATCATGTCCCCTCTCAGTCTTCTCTTTTCCAAACTAAACAAACCCAATTCCTTCAGCCTTCCTTCATAGGTCATGTTCTCAAGACCTTTAATCATTCTTGTTGCTCTTCTCTGGACCCTCTCCAATTTCTCCACATCTTTCTTGAAATGCGGTGCCCAGAACTGGACACAATACTCCAGTTGAGGCCTAACCAGCGCAGAGTAAAGCGGAAGAATGACTTCTCGTGTCTTGTTTACAACACACCTGTTAATGCATCCCAGAATCACGTTTGCTTTTTTTGCAACAGTATCACACTGTTGACTCATATTAAGCTTGTGGTCCACTACGACCCCTAGATCTCTTTCTGCCATACTCCTTCCTAGACAGTCTCTTCCCATTCTGTATGTGTGAAACTGATTGTTCCTTCCTAAGTGGAGCACTTTGCATTTATCTTTATTGAACTTCATCCTGTTTACCTCAGACCATTTCTCCAACTTGTCCAGATCATTTTGAATTTTGACCTTGTCCTCCAAAGCAGTTGCAATCCCTCCCAGTTTGGTATCGTCCGCAAACTTAATAAGTGTACTTTCTATGCCAACATCTAAATCGTTGATGAAGATATTGAACAGAACCGGTCCCAAAACAGAACCCTGCGGAACCCCACTTGTTATACCTTTCCAGCAGGATTGGGAGCCATTAACAACTACTCTCTGAGTACGGTTATCCAGCCAGTTATGCACCCACCTTATAGTAGCCCCATCTAAATTGTACTTTCCTAGCTTATCTATAAGAATATCATGCGAGACCGTATCAAATGCCTTACTGAAGTCTAGATATATCACATCCACCGCTTCTCCCTTATCCACAAGGCTCGTTATCCTATCAAAGAACGTTATCAGATTAGTTTGACACGATTTGTTCTTTACAAATCCATGCTGGCTATTCCCTATCACCTTACCACCTTCCAAGTGTTTGCAGATGATTTCTTTGATTACCTGCTCCATTATCTTCCCTGGCACAGAAGTTAAACTAACTGGTCTGTAGTTTCCTGGGTTGTTTTTATTTCCCTTTTTATAGATGGGCACTATATTTGCCCCCTTCCAGTCTTCTGGAATCTCCCCCGTCTCCCATGATTTCCCAAAGATAATAGCTAGAGGCTCAGATACCTCTTCTATTAACTCCTTGAGTATTCTAGGATGCATTTCATCAGGCCCTGGTGACTTGCAGGCATCTAACTTTTCTAAGTGATATTTAACTTGCTCTTTCCTTATTTTCTCTTCTAACTCTACCCTCTTCCCGTAAGCATTCACTATACTAGACATTCCTTCAGACTTCTCAGTGAAGACCGAAACAAAGAAGTCATTAAGCATCTCTGCCATTTCCAAGTCTCCCGTTACTGTTACCCCCTCCTCATTGAGCAGTGGGCCTACCCTGTCCTTAGTCTTCCTCTTGCTTCTAATGTATTGATAAAAAGTCTTCTTGTTTCCCTTTATTCCCATAGCTAGTTTGAGTTCATTTTGTGCCTTTGCTTTTCTAATCTTGCCTCTGCATTCCTGTGTTATTTGCCTATATTCATCCTTCGTGATCTGACCTAGTTTCCATTTTTTATATGACGCCTTTTTATTTTGTAGGTCACGCAAGATCTCAAGGGTAAGCCAAGGTGGTCTTTTGCCACATTTTCTATCTTTCCTAACCATCGGAATAACTTGCTTTTGGGCCCTTAATAGCGTCCCTTTGAAAAACTGCCAACTTTCCTCAGTTGTTTTTCCGCTCAGTCTTAATTCCCATGGGACCTTGCCTATCAGCTCTCTGAGCTTACCAAAATCCGCCTTCCTAAAATCCATTGTCTCTATTCTGCTGTACTCCCTTCTACCCTTCCTTAGAATTGCAAATTCTATGATTTCATGATCACTTTCACCCAAGCTTCCTTCTACTTTCAAATTCTCAACAAGTTCCTCCCTATTTGTTAAAATCAAGTCTAGAACAGCTTCCCCCCTAGTAGCTTTTTCAACTTTCTGAAACAAAAAGTTGTCTGCAATGCAGTCCAGGAACTTATTGGATAGTCTGTGCCCCGCGGTGTTATTGTCCCAACATATATCTGGATAGTTGAAGTCCCCCATCACCACCAAATCTTGGGCTTTGGATGATTTTGTTAGTTGTTTGAAAAAAGCCTCATCCACCTCTTCCGCCTGATTAGGTGGCCTGTAGTAGACTCCCAGCACGACATCACCTGTGTTTTTTACCCCTTTTAGCCTAACCCAGAGACTCTCCACCCTTCCGTCTCCTATGTCCATCTCCACCTCAGTCCAAGTGTGTACATTTTTAATATATAAGGCAACACCTCCTCCCTTTTTCCCCTGTCTATCCTTCCTGAGCAAACTATACCCATCCACATCAACATTCCAGTCGTGTGTATTATCCCACCAAGTTTCAGTAATGCCAATAATGTCATAGTTGTATTTATTTATTAGCACTTCCAGTTCTTCCTGCTTATTACCCATACTTCTTGCATTTGTATAAAGGCATCTAAGATACTGGTTTGATTTTGCCTCCCAGCTTTGCCCTGACCCTCCTTCCTCTCTGCCATTATAGCCCGTGCTCCCTCCTGTTTCCAACCCATCTCCCAGGTCTTGTTCCCCACTTACCTGTGGGCTTTGCTCACCTGTCCCCGTCGAACCTAGTTTAAAGCCCTCCTTACCAGGTTAGCCAGTCTGTGCGCAAATAAGGCCTTTCCCCTCTTCGAAAGGTGAACGCCATCTGTTCCTAGCAGTCCTTCCTCAAGTAGCATCCCGTGGTCGAGGAAGCCAAAGCCCTCCTGGCGACACCATCTTCGCAGCCAGGCATTCACCTCCACGATGCATCTGTCTCTGCCCGGACCCCTACCTTCAACAGGAAGAATCGAAGAGAATACCACCTGAGCTCCAAACTCCTTAACCCGTACTCCCAGAGCCCTGTAGTCACTTTTGATCTGCTCAGCGTCACACCTCGCAGTATCATTTGTGCCCACATGGATGAGTAGCATGGGATAGTAGTCAGAAGGCCGGATAATCCTCGACAAAGCCTCTGTAACATCTCGGATACGGGCCCCTGGCAGGCAGCATATTTTTTAATATTTTCAGCAAATATTTCTTAAACCATTGCTTGAAAATATCCGATGTCATCCAGGCATTTTTTGAATGGCGATAAATGAATGAAAGCGAATCCATGTTCATATGGTGGAAAGCCCTAGGTGACCTGGATTTGCCTATGCACAGAGGTGTAAGTTTATGTGAACTGGTTTTATTCACACAGAAAAGTATTGTCACTTTCTCTTTTTATCACCTTAAAACCTTCAACCTTTTGTTCTTCGGTCTTAGAAGCAAGTGTTCTATGCGGCAGCATACAGTAACATAGCCAGTTTCATCAGCATTATAGATTTGCTCCGGAGCACAGTCACCCTCAATGATGATCTCTTGTAACTTTAGCAGGTATTCATCACAGGTTTTTATATCTGTGGAGCGTTCTCTCCTGAAATTGCGACTTGCCAAATGCCATGACGTTTTTTAAAATGATTAAGCCATCCACTGCTAGCTTTAAATTTGTTACCTTGATGTGCAGAAGCATCCTCGCACAAGTGTCTAAAATTGAGATCCTTCTTCAATTTCTCCACTTGTTTCCTTATAATGTCACCAGAAATTGGCCTGCCATCAGAGCGTTCTTGGGTAAACCACGTAAATACTGCTCTATCTAGTTGGTTATCCTGAGCAGTTTTTGGGCGCTTTCTTTCCAGGCCTTCACTTTCATCCAGTTCAACTAGCATTGATCATAATTTTTCCTCATCTTTGATGCACCCTCTTAATGTTGATTCCCCCACTCTTAGTTCTTTCGAGACCTTTGCTTGGCTCATTCCTGATTTCAGTCTGCCCAAAGCTTCCAATTTTTCTTTGAGTGTCCATACCTTTCATTTCCGTGGCTGTGAACTACTTGCCTTCACGCCAATGGTATTTTAATACTGTATTAATGCTAACAATTTTTTTTAATTGTTTAGAAAATGTCAGTGCAGAGTTACAACGTTTCCAAAATACAACTAGTGAGACAACTTAAGTTTAGTCTATACTGCACAGAATTTAGAAATGAGATTAAAATAGGCGGGAGAGATGAGAACGCCTAATGCAGGGGTGGGCAAATTTTTTGGCCCGAGGGCCACATCAGGGTTCAAAATTGTATGGAGGCTGGGTAAAGAAGGCTGTGCCTCCCCAAACAGCCTGACCCCACCCACTTCCTGCCCCACCTACTTCCCGTGACTGACACCTCAGAACCCCCAACCCATTCAACCCCCCTGCTCCTTGTCCCCTGACTACCTTCTCCAGAGACCCCCCCACCCCTAACCACCCCCAGGACTCCCACGCCCTATCTAACGCCCCCATTCCCTGTCCCCTGACCACCCCACCCCCCGAAACTCTGCACCATCCAACCCCCCCACTCCCTGTCTCCTGACTGCCCCCTGAGACCCTCTGCCCCATATCCAACCCCTCGGCCCCAGCCTGGCACCCTTAATACACCACTCAGAGCAGTGTCGGAGCCAGACACGCTGGTGCACTGATCCACCAAAGCCCCGCCCCCCCAGAGCACTGCTTTACTGCTTTATATCCAAATTTGTGTTATATTTGGTCACATTATATGGGGGTAGAGGTGTACTAGATAGCCTTATCGTTCAGATACAACCATGCATTTATCATATCAAGTGTGAAATTGTACCTCAAGACTGGAATATTACCGTACCCTTTATCTTGCTGTGACCTAGAAGGCCATCTGGAAACTAAAGAGGATTCAACATGCAGTAGCCTGGATGTCAGAAAGCTCACAAGTACATATTACACCAGAGCTCTGCACTCTACACTGGCTGTTAATTAGATCCCAGGTCTGCATCCCACCACAACAGCTACATTCAACAGGATACTGGTTGATGGAATCCAAGTTCAAGGGCTGTGGTGACAAAGAGCAAAGTTTCCCCCCTGAGAGTCCTCAACTATGTTACTCAGTACCACTAGAAACAGGGTGGAGTCTGAGTATTGCCATTTTTTGGAAATCATCTCACCCAGTTCTAATTCCATGTAATGACATACAAAATTGTGCTAGGTGCCTTAGAAATGTGTATGGTAATCATAGAGACAGTGTCAACAAGGCAATATATTTTATTGGATCAAATTCTGTTGGTGAGAGACAAGACCTACCCTGTCTCCTTGGTCTTTGTCATGCTTCCAATGTATTTGTAAAATGTTTTCCTGTTACCCTTCATGTCCCTAGCTAGTTTAATCTTGTTTTGTGCCTTGGCCTTTCTAATTTGGCCTTCCTAATTTGGTCCCTATATGCTTATCTTGTTGTTTTCTAATATTCATCCTTTGTCACTCTTTTTTGAGTGTCAGGTTGTTGAAAATCTCCTGATTAAGGCAGGGTGGTCACTTACCATACTTCCTATCTTTCTTATGCATTAGGATAGTTTACTCTTGTGCTCTTAATAATGTCTCTTTGAAAAACTGCCAACTCTCCAGAACTCTTTTTTCCCTTTGATTTACTTCCCATGGGAACTTATCTACCAGCTAAAATCTGCCTTCTTGAAATCCATTGTCTTTATTCTGCTGTCTTCTCTCATACCATTCTTTAGAATCATGAACTCATCATTTCATGATCACTTTCACCAAAGCTGCCTTCCACCTTCAAATTCTCAACCAGTTACTTCCTGTTTGTCAGAAGCAAGTCTCGAACAGCTTGTTCCCTAGTTGCTTTCTACATCTTCTGCAATAAAAAAATTTCTCCAATGCATTTGAATAACTTGTTAGATAATCTGTGCTCTACTATATTATTTTCCCAACAGAATTCCCCTATCATTACCAAGTCCTGAGATTTGGATGATTTTGTTAGTTGTTTAAAAAAAAGCTTCATCCTCCTCTTCTTCCTCAGTAGGCGTATAGTAGACTCCTACCATGCCATCACCCATGGTTTTTTGCCCTTTTTATCCTTACCCAGAGACTTTCAAGAGGTCTGCCTCCCACTTCTATCTCAACTTCAGTGCCAGTGTATATGTGTACTTCTTTGATATACAAGACACCTCCTCCCTGTTTTTCCTTGGCTGTCTTTCCTGAACAAGGTGTACTCTTCTATACCAATATTCCAGTCCTGTGACTTATTCCCCCCCCGAGTCTCCATTATGCCAATTTTGTCATAATTGTGATTATTCACTAGTATTTCTAGTCCATCCTATTTATTCCCCATCCTATTTATTCTTGTATTAGTATACAGACATCTACAATATTGCTTAGATTTCCCCTCTATATTCCCTCTTCTCTCTCCTTTATTCCTAGTATGATTGCCCATGTTCCCCACCAGAGTCCAACCCTTCACCCAAGTTTTCATTTTTTGGACTTACCTGTGGACTTTTATCTCCTGGTCCCATGGAACTTAGTTGAAAGCCTGTCTCATTAGGTTGGCTAGTCTTTATCTGAAGATACTTTCCCCCTTCCTTGATAGGTGGACCCCATCTCTGTTGAGCAACCATTCTTCTTGGAACAGCATCCCATGGTCAATGAAGCCAAAGCCCTTCTGGAAACACCTACGCAGCCATACATTCATATGTTATTCTGAACCTAAGCCTCATAAGCTGTTTATGCTCAGAATAACAAACTTCCATCACTTTCTTTGCCCAGTACTGCTCCTCTTGAAATCAGTAGGCGTTTTGCCACCCCTCAGTGTAGTAAGAACCCAGTCCTATTGTCATTATCCCCAGATATAACACCCAACCATTTTTTTTTAAACATGGGTATCTTCCTGCAGATGGGATTCGGAGGTTCTTCATGCAGCCAGGATTTCCTCAGGCACAAGCATTTTTCTTTCTTTTTGTAACAGAAATAATCATGTGAAGTGGATATGGAGCTCCTATGTGTATTGCTACTTTGGAGCTGCATCCAAATATTAAATCATATTTTAAGAATTGCACTATATACCAATTAAGCATCAGCATAAATCTACATGGATCTTTCCAGGGATGTCAAGTGGACATGAATAAATTCCTTACAAGTTTGTTAAGAGTTTCAATGTATGAAAGTCTCAAGATAGCATACACATGGTTACCAAGGCTTAATAATGAGTATCAGGATGTACTTGCCACTTTGTTGGGTAACATAAATGAATTAACACATTTTTCTTCTCTCCTTTAATCTTTTTTTTCTTATTGGAAGAGTTGTAAGGTAGGAAAGGAAGAAAACTGAACTACAGTACTTCTGAAATTCAGCTTCAGCAGTCTTTTATACCAAAATGTCAGTTTCTTTAGAGCTATCTGAGGAACTAGCACTCCGACTTGTCTCACTTCACGCACACTCTAGATGTCAAATACTCTAACTCTTTGAAAGATCATCATTTTTTTTTAATCTCTGAATTCTTCGGTATATGCCTTGTGCTGTAAGTCACACAGCTGCTCTCTGCTGCCCAGGTCTGTTTCAGATCAATAGATCAGTTTTATACTATCTATGCAGAAGACAGATTGGTAACTGACCATTTATTAGTGGCTTCTCAGAAGCTGTGGGGCTGGTTGCTGTCAGTGTGGTTTTTGTCTTACCATGATTAATCGCCATGAAATACCCAGAGAGCTGAAATATCATGATTAATTACCATAAAATGCACAGATCTAAAGACTGACTTCTACTGTTAGCTAAGTTTACCCAAGAGTTCTTAAATCTGCACATCCCACAGTGGCATCACTTGGGGACATGTCTGCTACATGCAATTTGCTGATAAGCGGAACTCTCAGTGAATATGTGGCAAATTATAAGGAAAATAGTAAACAAATTGTTCATAACAAGTTCTGTGTAAATGTTTATACATATCTAATGATTAGAGTAAGTATTAATAATTATGTATATAGCTTTACCTTTTCCTTTGCTTAACTATAGTTTCTTGTTCATTTGCAAGGAAAAGCTCCCATAAAAAGGAAATTTTGTTCTTTATTTGGAATACAGGTACAGTAGTTCCCATGAGGTTCAATTCTTAGGGGAAATGATAGGCCCCATTTGTGGGGCATGACTTTCATTCCTATATTATTCAACACAGAGTCTGAGAAGATTAATAAGCTTCAGTGTTTTAAACAAAGCTTATTAAGAACTAAAAATTGTTATAGGTTTGAAATCTTTCAAAATCCCACATTAAAAGAATTGCTAAGAGCAACATATTCCCCTTTCTGGAAACTTTCCCAAAGACCTTTATAGAAAAACAAAGTATACTTGCAGTCTGGGAATCCAGCTCATATCAACTAATGTAGCTGTGGCAAGAAAAGCTTTTTTTCTTTTCATTCAAGACTTTTGCTACTTTCAGTATTTCCTCATCTCCTGACACAACAGATTTATGACAATCTTCTGAATATTGGCAAATCAGTCCCCAAAAGCATAATAATTTATGCTTCACCAGATATAAGCAATCTATTTTTATGCCAGGGGAGATAAAGATGGAGCAGAGGACTTAGTGATGAGTGTGTCTGTCACCTGCATAAACAAGTAACAGGAGCACCACAGATTGCACTGGTTTTTCTAATCAATGAAACCCCATTGAATACATACCATCTCTGAATGTGGAAAATGTATTATGCTAATAGTTTCAATCTTTCTTCAGTTATCCATTTCAGAGTTTCACTGCATTATTCAATATTCTATCTGATGCACTGAACTGAGTCCTTTAGAAAGTTTCATTCCTTTAACATTTGAAACTTTTACTGACTTTTATCATTTAGATTGCTGGAAAAGTGTTTTTTTCATAGTTTTGTTCTGCTAACAGCCATCCACTGAACGGAGTTTTGCTGTATTGTTCAACAGTTTGCAGTTAGAAACACAGAAAATGTATTCTTTGACTGGTAGAATTTCTTGACAGGTTCTTTGTACCCAGATTCAGCAATGTAAATAAAACTGAATACTGTGGAGATTTGTTAAGTGTACACACTATACAAAATGTCTAGGTGCATAGTAACTGTATCCTTTTGTTTCAGGTATTTATGTAAGAGGATCTTGCTATACGCAGAGGATTGGTATGCATGTTGGATTTCTTTTAGCAGGTTTAGCATGAAGTAGTTAGACCATGAAACCTGCTAAAAATGAAAAAAGCTCCTTTTTGTTTGTTTGTTTTCCCCCTCCCCCACAGAAGAAGCTTCCCAGTTTTTCCAAAGTGACAAACCTGGGTAAGGTAAAGGTAGATTGCACAAGAAAACTGCAAGGGTGAGAGGCAGCAAAAGAAGTCAAATCAGTTTTAGGATGCTGAATTTCCCTGAAAAATTAAAAATAAAAAAATACCAGAGAGTGAAATCTGAATTTGAATGAGAAAGTGTGAGTTTCTCTACAACAGCAGGACTACTAGAAAGCTATACTCAGCTAAATTTGTACTCACCTTTATTCCTTTGGGGTTCTTTTTTTAATATTAAACTAAAATTGAAGGGTCAATTCAAGTTTAACTAAAAGAGACGGAGGATTCAGAGCCCGGAATACTCTACCTTTGTTGACTAGAAATTTTCATCTGGATGTGTTTCATTCTTTGAGAATAACTGAAAGAGTGGGGCCAGTCTGAACACAGAGAGGAGAAATCTCAGGAAGCATTACAGAGATCAGATTAGGAGTGCTATTCAGCCTTTTTTCTTGAGGAGGATTTAACAAAATGAGTCAAAGGCAAGTTATGTTAATTCAGGAAAATTATCCACAGACTAACAAAGCAAACTACCATTTGAATGAGCTTTTTTCGTATGGCTTAAAAGCAGAACATTAGATGTTTACGTTGGGAATCCAGTTGATTGCTTCAGGTGTCACAGAGTGGATGGCAGAGAAATCACCATGCTCTGATAGTATAGAACCTTGAAACAAGATGTTCCATAGTTTGAAGACCATTTCCAGTCACAAATAGACTGTCTCATTCCCCATTAATGGAAGAGGTAGGAGCATTTTCCATGTCATGTGCAGATGCAGTTCAAAATTGACCATATTTTCTGTGGGAGGGAAAAGACAGTGGATTCTTTCATTGGATCCTTGATGAGATGTTTGTTCAGGACACTGGCGACCTTGTTCACCATTCATCTTTGGGTGAAAACCTTGAGTCTTCAAGCTCTTGCATTGAAAGTCAAGAAGGCTTTCTAGATTTAAATCAGAATCTCAATAAGTTATTTAAGTATTCCTGTATTATGAGAGCATTGTTTCCTTGAATGTGATGGGATTCCCAAAGAATTCTTATGTCATGACGAATTTAGAGTGGGTGGATGTGTGCCAGATTGGTGTGAAGTCATGGTTGTGACTTTTTACTGTGCCCATAATGATCCGCATGATGGTCTTAAGTAGAGAGTCAATGAGTGATGTGTGGGAACAGTGTGTCCAGATGGGTGAGAAGTATTCTGTGGTAGAGTTAACAAGGGACAGCAAAGAAGTCCCTGTAGGGTTTTTGGATCAGTTCCCTGGGATGTTCCTGCCAGTTTCTGGATGAGGTTTATACACACCTTTATTTTGTGGTAGATATTTTTTAGGTGCTGGTAGCATGTGAGGCTTCAGTTTAATGCCATACCAAGATATTTTGGTGATCATGCCTTATCTTCTGGCTGCAGAAGTCCACGTGCTGTTACACCCGGGCCTTCTGATTGCTGTGTTAGCATTTCATTTAAAGTCTTTCTGGTTTGGGTGTTAGCCACCATTGTAAAGAAATATTTCTCCTTGGTTTTAAGGTCCTTGTTTAGGATTTTCTCTATAGTAAGTAAATCCCATGCCAGTGCATCTAGAACAATGTCATCAGCATAGGCAAATTTCCATAATGATGTTTGGGGAGGGTCACTGGTACCCCGTGGTAGGTCATTGTTGAGTGTACGTGGACTGCTGACCTGATCGCCAAGGAAAATGTGAAACCTACCACTGACATGGTATAATTTGGCTACATTTTGTATTGGGGTAATATTTTGGGAATCATAGAATATCAGGGTGGAAGGAACCTCAGGAGGTCATCTAGTCCAACCCCCTGCTCAAAGCAGGACCAATTCCCAACTAAATCATTCCAGCCAGGGCTTTGTCAAGCCTCACTTTAAAAATTTCTTAGGAAGGAGATTCCACAACCTCCCTAGGTAACCCATTCCAGTGCTTCACCACCCTCCTAGTGAAAAAGTTTTTCCTAATATCCAACCTAAACCTCCCGCACTGCAACTTGAGACTATTACTCCTTGTTCTGTCATCTGCTACCACTGAGAACAGTCTAGATCCATCCTCTTTGGAATCCAATTTCAGGTAGTTGAAAGCAGCTATCAAATCCCCCCCTCGTTCTTCTTTTCTGCAGACTAAACAATCCCAGGTCCCTCAGCCTCTCCTCATAAGTCATGTGCTTCAGCCCCCTAATCATTTTTGTTGCCCTCCACTGGACTCTTTCCAATTTTTCCACATCCTTGTAGTGTGGGGCCCAAAACTGGACACACTGCTCCAGATGAGGCCTCACCAATGTCGAATAGAGGGGAATGCTCACATCCCTTGATCTTTTGGCAATGCCCCTACTTATACAGCCCAAAATGCCATTAGCCTTCTTGGCAACAAAGGCACACTGTTGACTCATATCCAGCTTCTCATCCACTGTAACCCCTAGGTCCTTTTCTGCAGAACTGCCTCCTAGCCATTTGGTCCCTAGTCTGTAATAGGATGAAAGAATCCCATTCACTAAGTGCAGGACTCTGCACTTGTCCTTGTTGAACCTCATCAGGTTTCTTTTGGCCCAATCCCCTAATTTGTCTAGGTCCCTCTGTATCCTATCCCTACCCTCCAGTGTATCTACCACTCCTCTCAGTTTAGTGTCATCTGCAAACTTGCTGAGAGTGCAGTCCACACCATCCTCCAGATCATTAATGAAGATATTGAGCAAAACCCTAATGGGAACCACTTGGGTAAGGCCTGGACACTGACTAGGCCCTGAGTCTCCCTGAGTAAGACTGTTCTTTGTGAAGATTCAGTAAGAGGCCTTGACAGAGCCAGAGAAAGTGGGAGTAGCTTGCTGCTGGGAGCACTTGTCTGGGTGGTGGTGATTCAGTGCATAGTTCCTTATATCCCAATCCCTTTTTGAAAGAGCTGAGGTGAGGGTAGCAGCTGCATCCTGTGAAAGGAGCAGAGCAGCTGATAGCTGCAGTGTACAGGTGAAACAGAGCATTATGTAGTGTGCAACTGAGAGCTACAGTCTACAGGCAGAATGGAGTAGAAGTTATAGGCCACATAAAGCAAATAGGTGAGGTCTACCAATCGCAGCCAAGGGGTGGGCTATAGGAAAAGTTTGTTCCACTAACAGTGCTGAGTGAAAACAACGAGGAGTCCTTGTGACACCTTAGAGACTAACAAATTTATTTGGGCATAAGCTTTTGTGGGCTAAAACCCACTTCGTCAGATGCATGGAGTGGAAAATACAGTAGAGAGATATAAATACACAGCGTATGAAAAGATGGGAGTTGCCTTACCAAGTGGAGGGTCAGTGTTAACGAGCCAATTCAATTAAGGTGGAAGTGGGCTATTCTCAACAGTTGACAAGAAGAGAAGAAAAATCACTTTTATGGTACTAATGAGTTCAATGTAATCAAGGCATTTCAAACAGTTGACAAGAAGGTGTGAGTATCAGCAGGAGGGGAATTAATTTTTGTAGTGACCCATCCACTCCCAGTCTTTATTCAGGCCTAATATGATGGTGTCCAGCTTGCAAATTAATTCTAGTTCTGCAGTTTCTTTTTGGAGTCTATTTTTGAAGTTTTTTGTTGAAGACTAGCCACTTTTAAGTCTGTTATTGACTGTCCAGGGAGATTGAAGTGTTCTCCTACTGGTTTTTGAATGTTATAATTCTTGACATCTGATTTGTGTCCATTTCTTGTTTTGCATAGAGACTGTCTGATTTGGCCAATGTACATGGCGGAGGGGCATTGCTGGCACATGATGGCATATATCACATTAGTAGATGTGCAGGTGAGCAAGCCCCTCATGGTATGTGGTGAGATCCTATAATGGTGTCTTTTGAATAAATATGTCAACAGAGTTGGCATCAGGGTTTGTTGCAGGGTTTGGTTCCTGGGTTAGTATTTTTGTTGTGTGGTGTGTAGTTGCAGGTGAGTATTTGCTTCAGGTTGGGGGGCTGTCTGTAAGCGAGGACTGGCCTGTCTCCCTAGGTCTGTGAGAGTGAGGGATCATCCTTAAGGAGGATAGGTTGTAGATTCTTGATGATGCACTGGAGAGGTTTTAGTTGGGGGCTGAAGGTGACAGCTAGAGGCACTCTGTTACTTTCTGTGTTGGGCCTGTCCTGTAATAGGTGACTTCTGGGTACCTTTCTGGCTCTGTCAATCCATTTCTTCACTTCACCAGGTGGGTTTTGTAGTTTTAAGAACAACAATAGAGATCCTGTAGGTGATTGTCTCTGTCTGAGGGCAGGGCCGGTGCAACCCATTAGGCGACCTAGGCGGTCACCTAGGGCACTAGCATTTGGGAGGTGTCATTTCGAGTTCTTCGGCAGCGACCGCAGCGGCTGGCTCTTTGTCCACCCCAGTCGTTGTCGGCATTTAGGCAGAGGGACCTGGGGCAGGCATGCAGGGGAACCACTCCCCGCCCCAGCTCACCTCTGCTTCACCTCCTCCCCTGAGGACACCACCTCACTCTGCTTCTCTCCCTCCCAGGTTTGCAGCGCCAAACAGCTAATTGGCGCCACAAGCCTGGGAGGTGGGAGAAGTGGAGCAGCGACAGCATGCTCGGGGAGGAGGCGCAAAGCAGAGGTGAGCTGGGGCAGGGAGCTGCTGCACGGCTCCCCGGGCTGGGAGGAGCTTTGATGGGGGGGGCGCCTCCAGGTGGAGGGGGGGAACAGCCGCGGGGGGACGCCTTAGGGAGGAAGAGGGTAGAGAGCTGCCATGGGGCTCGGGGTGGGGGGCACAAGGTGGAAGTTTCACCTAGGGCGCAAAACATCCTTGCACCCGCCCTGTCTGGAGCGAATGTGGTTGTATCTTAGAGCTTGGTTATAGACAATGGATCATGTGATGTGGTCTGGATGAAAGCTGGAGGCATGTAGGTAAGTATAGCAGTCAGTGGGTTTCTGATATAGGGTGGTGTTTATGTGACCATCGCTTATTTGCACTGTAGTGTCTAGGAAGGGGATCTCTTGTGGGAACTGGTCCCAGGTGAGGTTGGTGGTGGGCTGGAAATTGTTAAAATCATGGTGGAATTCCTCAAGGGCCTCCTTCCCATGAGTCCAGATGATGAAGATGTAATCAATGTAGCGCAAGTAGAGTAGGAGCATTAGGGGACGGGAGCTGAGGAAGCATTCTAAGTCAGCCATAAAAATGTTGGCATACTGTAGGGCTATGCGGGTACCCATAGCAGTTCCACTGACTTGAAAGTATAAATTGTCCCCAAATCTGAAATAGTTGAGGATGAGGACAAAGTTGCAAAGTTCAGCCACCAGGTTTGCCATGACATTATCAGGGATACTGTTCCTGATGGCCTGTAGTCCATCTTTGTGTGGAAAGTTGGTGTAGAGGACTTCTACATTCATAGTGGCAGGATGGTGTTTCCTGTAAGATCACCTATGGATTGTAGTTTCCTCAGGAAGACAGTGCTGTCTCAAAGATAGCTGGGAGTGCTGGTAGCGTAGGGCCTGAGGAGAGAGTTTACATAACCAGACAATCTTGCTGTCAGGTGCCAATGCCTGAGATGATGAGACATCCAGGATTCTTAGGTTTATGGATCTTGGGTAGCAAATAGAATACCCCTGGTCGGGGCTCTAGGGGTGTCTGTGTGGATTTGTTCCTGTGCTTCTTCAGGGAGTTTCTTGAGCAGATAGTGTAGTTTCTTTTGGTAACCCTCAGTGGGATCAGAGGGTAATAGTCTGTAGAATGTGGTGTCAGAGAGTTGACTAGCAGCCTCTCGTTCACATTCCGACCTATTCATGATGACAACAGCACCGCCTTTGCCAGCCTTTTTGATTATGATGTCAGAGTTGTTTCTGAGCCTGTGAATGGCATTGTGTTCTGCACGGTTGAGGTTATGGAGCAAGTGATGCTGCTTTTCCACAATTTCAGCCTGTGCACATCGGCAGAAGAACTCTATGTAGAAGTCCAGTATGTCGTTTCAACCTTCAGGAGGAGTCCACGCAGAATCCTTCTTTTTGTAGCATTGGTAGGAAGGTTTCTGTGGGTTAGTGTGCTGTTCAGGGGTGTGTTGGAAATATTCCTTGAGTTGGAGACGTCGAAAGTAGGATTCTAGGTCACTGCAGAACTGTATCATGTTCATGGGGGTGGTGGAGCAGAAGGAGAAGCCCTGAGATAGGACAGACTCTTCTGCCTGGCTAAGAGTATAATAGATTAACAATATTGTTGGGTGAGTCCACTTTCACCTTAATTGAATTGGCTCGTTAGCACTGACCCCCCCACTTGGTAAGGCAACTCCCATCTTTTCATATGCTGTGTATTTATACCTCTCTACTGTATTTTCCACTCCATGCATCTGATGAAGTGGGTTTTAGCCCACAAAAGCTTATGCCCAAATAAATTTGTTAGTCTCTAAGGTGCCACAAGGACTCCTTTCTGTTTTTGCTGATACAGACTAATACAGCCACCACTTCGAAACCTGAATGCTGAATGAGAAGCAGCATTACTGAGAGCTGAGTATAGGCAGAGCGGTAGTTTCAGCTGTGGAGGGAGCAGATCTCAGGAGATATAAGCCCCTGTATCCCTCTGCCAAAAAACTCTGATGAGGTCTCCCTGAGCCAGCTTCACAGCTGAATGTCACTAAATCAGGTCAGGTAGCAGATCCCCAGAGCTGCCTCAGCAGTCTGGACCCAGATTCTCCTTGTGACTTCCTGACCAATTAACTTTGTGTGGGGAGGTGGCAATACTGCATAGCCATTATGAGAATGGATATAAATTGGGATTGTGACTCATGATTCTTGGGGTAATAGTGGTGGAAACTGTTAAATTATAAGGTTTAAACAGGTTTACCCTGCCATTGCCCTTCCTTCTCCCCAAGAAAATTTTCTTGTTTAAAACCTCTGTACTGTGCTCACAGGTGGGAAATACTTTGCCTTGCTCATGAGGTGATATATATATAGGTTCCTAGATTACTGGGTGGGGCCTTAAGCCAGAGTTATGCAAGTTTTATGAAAACACCCTAGAAAGTGAGAACCACCGCCCCTGGATTGCTGCCAACAACAGTGGCAGAAGGGTTATATGAGGAATTGCTTTTTAATAGAATAGCACAGATGTTCTAAATGTGATGGCCATCATTTTAATTGAAAAGTACCATTGTTTGGATATCAGTTAAAATAATTTCACCACAGAGGAAAGCTTTCAGTATGTGAATCAGTGCACATCAAAGAAAGACCTACCTAAACTCATGCTAATTTCCTATCCCTTCTATGAGACTTTATATTTTTTAACTATTTATAAGGAAAAGTTGTTGTTTTTTTCATGTGCATTATTACCCCAAGAATCATGTATGCTAGTTAGTGAGAGAACAAAAGAAGGGCACCCTGCCCAGTTGCGTGCGTGATCCTGTCCAGCCTCCATCTCCCCTCTTTCCTGGGGCAGTGCTATCTAGCTGCCTGGAAGGGATCCTTCACAGCATTTTCCAAACTCTATTTTCTTGTTAATTTTGTGACCTTGACCACATGCTACTTGTCCTGACTCTCACCACATCTCCCCTTTTCATCATAGCATCCATCCTTCCCCTCCTTTCTCCCCACTGGCTCCATTTCCCTATTCTTGTTACAATTACCATTCTACAGTTTCTACCTGCACCTCTTTCCCTTCCATCCCTCCCATCAGCACAAATCCAGATTCCACATCCACTCTTTCCTTTGCCTCTTCCTCACCTCTGGTGACATTTCCCTAACCCTGGCCTCCTTCCATCCTTGCCATAACCTTCACCACTTTTGCGCCACAACTCCCAACCTCACACCCCATTTCCCTTCCCCCTCCACGGCTCTTGCTGTCTCTAGATTGCCCACACCATCACTAAAAAGATCTGTCACCCATGACCTCTGCATATCTCACTCCTTCCAGTTCCTGGCTTTCATAGAGATCTAGATCCCTTCATCTGACACTGTCTCTGCATCTGCCCTCTCTTACAGAGGGGTTTCCTGTCATATTGCCTGCCTGGATCAGACTATGGTGGCAGTATTAGACTTCTCATCTCCCATTCCTGCCATATCTAGTCCTTCTCTAGTCCCCCTTCCTGCTGCTCCTCCTCTTCTAAACAACACTTCATCTGACTCTTCTCACCCCCCCTGCCCCTCCCAGCCATGTTGCTGCCACCTTCTATCCACCCAACTCCTCATCATCAGCCTTTCTCTCTGCTTTTTGATTCCTGGCTCTCTCTCTTCCTCTCCTCATAAGCTTGCACACTCATCCTTGGTGACTTCAGCTTCCATGTTGATGATCCATCTGCCCTTGCCTCTTCATTTTACCTGCAACCCTGGTTTAACTCCCTCACTCACCAAAAGAGCTGTTCTCTTGACCTGGTCTCCACCAGGTAGCGCTCTCTCTCTCCAATGTCTCTGTTGCCAAGTTCCCCCTCTCCAACTGTCACTTGGGCTCTTTCACCATCACCCATCAGTCCTCTCTCTCATGCCATCACTCAACCTTTCCATGACTTCCAGTCCATCAGCGCTGATGATTTCTCATCTGCTCTCAGCCTTCTCCTCCCTGCTCTGTCTTCCCTTTCTTCCACTGATATGGTGGTTGATTGGGTGAAAGTGATCATGAAATCACAGAGTTTGCAATTCTAAGGAAGGGTAGAAGGGAGTACAGCAAAATAGAGACAATGGATTTCAGGAAGACGGATTTTGGTAAGCTCAGAGAGCTGATAGGTAAGGTCCCATGGAAATCAAGACTGAGGGGAAAAACAACTGAGGAGAGTTGGCAGTTTTTCAAAGGGACACTATTAAGGGCCCAAAAGCAAGCTATTCCGACGGGTAGGAAAGATAGAAAATGTGGCAAAAGACCACCTTGGCTTAACCACGAGATCTTGCATGACCTACAAAATAAAAAGGAGTCATATAAAAAATGGAAACTAGGTCAGATTACAAAGGATGAGTATAGGCAAACAACACAGGAATGCAGGGGCAAGATTAGAAAGGCAAAAGCACAAAATGAGCTCAAACTAGTTATGGGAATAAAGGTAAACAAGAAGACTTTTTATCAATACATTAGAAGCAAGAGGAAGACCAAGGACAGGATAGGCCCATTACTCAGTGAGGAGGGAGAAACAGTAACAGGAAACTTGGAAATGGCAGAGATGCTTAATGACTTCTTTGTTTCGGTCTTCACTGAGAAGTCTGAAGGAATGTCTAACATAGTGAATGCTTATGGGAAGGGGGTAGGTTTAGAAGATAAAATAAAAAAAGAGCAAGTTAAAAATCACTTAGAAAAGTTAGATACCTGCAAGTCACTAGGGCCTGATGAAATGCATCGTAGAATACTCAAGGAGTTAATAGAGGAGGTATCTGAGCCTCTAGCTATTATCTTTGGACAGTCATGGGAGACGGGAGAGATTCCAGAAGACTGGTAAAGGGCAAATATAGTGCCCATCTACAAAAAGGGAAATAAAAACAACCCAGGAAACTACAGACCAGTTAGTTTAACTTCTGTGCCAGGGAAGATAATGGAGCAAGTAATTAAAGAAATCATCTGCAAACACTTGGAAGGCGGTAAGGTGATAGGGAATAGCCAGCATGGATTTGTAAAGAACAAATCGTATCAAACCAATCTGATAGCTTTCTTTGATAGGATAACGAGTCTTGTGGATAAGGGAGAAGCGGTGGATGTGGTATACCTAGACTTTAGTAAGGCATTTGATACGGTCTCGCATGATATCCTTATCGATAAACTAGGCAAATACAATTTAGATGGGACTACTATAAGGTGGGTGCATAAGTGGCTGGATAACCGTACTCAGAGAGTAGTTATTAATGGCTCCCAATCCTGCTGGAAAGGTATAACAAGTGGGGTTCCGCAGGGGTCTGTTTTGGGACCAGCTCTGTTCAATATCTTCATCAACGACTTAGATGTTGGCATAGGAAGTACGCTTATTAAATTTGCAGACGATATCAAACTGGGAGGGATTGCAGCTGCTCTGGAGGACAGGGTCAAAATTCAAAATGATCTGGACAAATTGGAGAAATGGTCTGAGGTTAACTGGATGAAGTTCAATAAAGACAAATGCAAAGTGCTCCACTTAGGAAGGAACAATCAGTTTCACACATACAGAATGGGAAGAGACTGTCTAGGAAGGAGCATGGCAGAAAGAGATCTAGGGGTCATAGTGGACCACAAGCTAAATATGAATCAACAGTGTGATACTGTTGCAAAAAAAGCAAACGTGTTTCTGGGATGCATTAACCGGTGTATTGTAAACAAGACACGAGAAGTCATTCTTCCGCTCTACTCTGCGCTGGTTAGGCCTCAGCTGGAGTATTGTGTCCAGTTCTGGGCACCGCATTTCAAGAAAGATGTGGAGAAATTGGAGAGGGTCCAGAGAAGAGCAACAAGAATGATTAAAGGTCTTGAGAACATGACCTATGAAGGAAGGCTGAAAGCATTGGGTTTATTTAGTTTGGAAAAGAGAAGACTGAGAGGGGACATGATAGCAGTTTTCAGGTATCTAAAAGGGTGTCATCAGAAGGAGGGAGAAAACTTGTTCACCTTAGCCTCTAATGATAGAACAAGAAGCCATGGGCTTAAACTGCAGCAAGGGAGATTTAGGTTGGACATTAGGAAAAAGTTCCTAACTGTCAGGGTAGTTAAACACTGGAATAGATTGCCTAGGGAAGTTGTGGAATCTCCATCTCTGGAGATATTTAAGCAGGTTAGATAAATGTCTATCAGGGATGGTCTAGACAGTATTTGGTCCTGCCGTGAGGGCAGGGGACTGGACTCGATGACCTCTCGAGGTCCCTTCAGTCCTAGAGTCTATGAATCTATGAATCTCCATGCTTCACTTTCCTCCAATCTTAACTCTTTTGCCTCCTCTCCCGTTGCAAGATCTGCCCTGCCAACTCCCAGCCTCAGCTCAAACCAACTTCCACTTCCTTTGGTCCAGATCTGTCTGCTTCCATCCAAACAAAAATCTTAGCCTGTCTCTTTGACTATCTTCATCTGTGTCTGGCTGTCACAGGGTAGCTCGTCTCTGTAGATAGACCGAGCCCAGTTACCTTGGAATGACGCAGGTGAGCCTAATCCAGCTAATTATAGAGGGCTGAGTTACACCTAGGTCTATAAAGGGCTGCTAGTAGGCAGCTAGCAGCGAAACTGTGGCAGGATGAGTCCAGGGGAGGAAGGGCTGAGACAAACTGAGCCCTGGGCAGCAAAGGCTACAGAGAAGTGGAGCTAACTCCTGTGGTGTGTTCCTGGAGTAAGGGGGCAGGGAAACAATCCTGCAGCTGCTGCTCCAAGGGGATAACAGAGCTGACTGAGGCTAGGAAGCTGCCAGGAGCTGGAGTATCAGAGACTCCTGGGAGGGGCGGCCCGGGGACCAGATGCTGACTTAAGACTGCATTCTTGTTGTTTGTTTAAACTTTGCCATAAAAGAATAAGCCTCCTTAACTGGGACTGGGTGTGGCAGAGCATATTTGGAACTGGGGTGCTGCGGTGGTCAACTTGGTGACACTGGCCCTCAACTCTAGGTCATGCTGACTAAAACAGCTCTAAATCTTCCCATTCATACCCTCGACACTACCTCCTTTCCCAAACATTGTGAACAACACTACCATCTTGCCTGTGATTCAGGCCTTTAATCTGGGTGTCATCTTAAATGTAAATCTCTCTCTAGGTCCTCACATCCTCATAGGGTATATCTAACTCTTGCAGATTTTTTCTGCATTACATGTCTAAGATGTGGCCTTTCTTGGCCAGCTACAAAGCTAAAACTCTCCTCCAGGTTCTCATCATCTTGCATCTCAATTATTGCACCATCCTTTTCTTTGACCTTGACAAATGCTATCTTGCCCTGCTTCAGAATGTGGCTACAAAGATCATATTTTTGCCTATCACTTTGACGATGCTTCTCCTCTTTTTTCATCCCACTGGCTCTCCTTTTCCATTGTATCAAACATAAGCTACTTGTCCTCACTTTCAGGGCCCTCTTCAGCCTATTGCCATTCTATCATCCTTATTTCTATCAAGATGTTCATTTCTGCCTCTGATCAGCCCAGGATCCCAGCCTTCATCACCCACTTGTTAGTTTTTCAAACACCTTTGTGTTTTCTCTTCTATCATAAAATGAAATGGAAGTTTTTTATAACTTCCATAAAATGAGGCATAGATTCTTCTGGGTCTTGTCAGCAAAATAATGTCATTTGCCTAGAACAAAATTTTATTCTCAATAATTACTCTCTTCCTAAAATAGAAATCTGCTTCAATCTCCTTTTCTGTTTTTTCTATCTTATATAGTTATATTGCCAGGAGGCTCAGTTTCCATGAAGAACAGTAATTGTGGGAGCAGTAAAAGAACATCTTTGATTGGAGGGGATCACTGGTTACTAATAGTATTCTGGCTCTGGAGTATGGAATCCAATATCATTCTGTAAATTCAAAGCACTTCTTCCTACAGTCAAGTCTCTAGATTACACAATAATCACATTCTACTTTATCCAAAACTACTTGTGCACCAGTGGACAGAACAGCATTAAGTGTACTATTGTCATTACTGTCTAACACTAAAGTCAATGGGCCAAGGTCTGTGATAGTTTACACCCTACAACCTTGTTAAGTATAATGGAGTTGCATGGGCTATAAAATGGCATAGAATGTTGTTTAATAACCTGAGCATTCCATTCTGATCCTCTATTGGGCACAAGTCTCCTTAGGGTTTATTATTTCTGTTAGTATTTTGTTCAGCCTTATAGTCATAATCTTTGCCAGTATTTTATAATTAGTAGTCAGAGATAATATGGACCTATAATTTTACACTCTAATGCATTCCTATTCAGTCTGTGAATCAGCATTATTGCATGGTAACAAGTGGGTGAAGTTGTATTAAAATCTAATTATGCCTCTTTGCATACCTGCAATATACTGAGGATTAACATTTCTTGGGATTTTTTTTCAGAATTTATTCATTAGTCAAGTCAGTAGAAAGGTTGTAGTATTTTAGGATCTGGGAGTTTTGCTTGCTCAAGGAATGCAGGAGCAGGCCTCAAGTTTCAGCTGTTTGTGATACTTTGTTCATCTGAAGTGATGTCAGGTTGTAGGGTCTCTTCAGGGGGTTTTGATATTGTGTGGATTTTAATCTTTTAAAATAAACTCTTAGGGGTCATTTAGTACTCTGTGTTTTGTCTCATACAGCTCTGTGTAGAAATGTTGAAATCTCTTAAAGACTAGATTGTTCCCTTGGGATTCTCAGGTGTGCTAGATGAAGTACAGAAGGATCACACTGTACCTGGTGTACTGAGGAAGAATTCTTATTGACTCCTCCAGCATTCCTCCTTCCTGGGGCCTCCCAGGCAACACACATCCAGATCACAGGTACACCATTCTGGGTGGTGTCTGCTCAGTCTTTTTGCACCCCTTCTCCACTTCACTCCACTGCTCTCTTGTGCACCTGCAAAGGGCTGCCCATATTTGTGCCCTTAACTACATCTGTACTTGTGATTATTGCTTGCTTGTTCTCAAATTAATTTAACTCAATCTGTGCATTAGCTATTTGTTGCAGTTCTCCTCCTATCACCTTTGGATGCTGTATTTCCTGATTCAATTTGTGTTCTCTTTAACCTACATTGGCATATTTAACTTGGTTTTTCTATATCATAATGCGACTTCTTGTGCGCTGCCAATCCCATTGATTTAATGGGGAACCTGACAGAAAGGTAGGATGTGTAGCCGTAGGACCTAATATATAACTTCCCAAGTTTTGAGTCTTCCAGGAGCTATAGATATCCTTCTGCTAGTTTTTAAATAACTTCTTCCACTGCTGCTTTCTTTGTGCTCATTTCTTTTTCTGCATGTTTTTCAAAGCAAAGATCCTCTCATGAATCCTTTCCCTGCTTCTCATACTCTTCTGAGGGTAGAAACTTAAACCTATATTCACTTTAAAATGCAACTTTAATGTTTATTTGCCTCTCCGACTAGATATGCGTTGGGCATTAATTGTTTAATTTTCCAAAATAAAAGATTGGGGTTTTGCTACTTTGTTTAAACTCTAAAATCTGATCTCTAGAAGCCTCATGTAAGACCCAGTTCTGCAAGGTGCTTAATGCTCTCAGCTACCACCACTAACTTCTTGAGACACTCAACGTTGGGCCTTTAAAAGCAATCACCAAGATGTCACACCTGATTACTTTTTCAATTAGGGCTCAATCCTGCAGGCTCTTTCAAGTGTGGAAAGCCAAAGTGCTAGTGCCGAATACTCGGTGTTTGCTTAGCACCTGGGTAGAGAAGCTTAGGCCTGGTCTACACTAGGAGGGGGGATCGATCTAAGTTACGCAACTTCAGCTACGTGAATAACGTAGCTGAAGTCAGTGTACTTAGATCTACTTATCACTGTGTCTTCACTGTGGTAAATCAACGGCTGATGCTCCCCATCAACTCCACCTGCGCCTCTCACCCTGGTGGAGTACCAGAGTCTACAGGAGCACGCTCGGCAGTCAATTTATCGTATCTAGACTAAATGTAATAAATTGACCCCTGCTGGATCGATTGCTGCCCGTTGATCCAGCTGGTAATGTAGACAAGCCCTTAGTATAGTAGTCAATGTAGTGTGGAGAAATATGCAAAGTGCTCAGCAATGCAGGCAAACCTATGAGTCCACACTGAACTGAATGCTGGTAAGTAGGGGAAAACAGACATACCTTGTGTTGTCAGAGATGTCAGATGCTACCGGTGTGGTGCTCTGCTCTCTCCTTGTTGGTATCACTCAGCTGCGTGTGTGTGTTCCCTCTGTGCTCCCCCAGGTCTGTGCAGATAGCTGACACAGCAGACCCGAAGAGAACCCCCAATGACCACAAAGTCTAGTAAGGTATGAAGGCACGTCAGCCAGGTTTATTGCTGTATTGGATACAGTAGTAGTTCCCTGTAGGTTTCTTAGCCTAATTCATGGCATACTACAAATATGTACCCATGGTCAATGGACTCGGCTCAGTTAGTGGCGGGACTTTCCACTCCCCCTAGGACGGACAAAGACATCGCCCCAGGCATGCATTCTTATACACAGGTACAAACAAGTTACACATCACTCCTGACATATTGAGGTGCAACCCCTCTACGTAGCACGGTACAACCCCTCTACATAGTAAGGTGCCGCCTCTCACCTTGTACATATTGGTTTGCTCAAAACAACTCTATCCATCATTTTACCCTTTTGCCCCTGTCATTGGGATGGGTTGGCCTGTTCTTTCTTATCTGTGGAATGTTCCAGTATAAGGTATTCTGGTACCGTGTTTATGCTTCAATATGCTAGGTGAATATATGTTTATGCATCATCAGCCCTTTCCTTGCCAGCTTCTGTGAACCAGGCCGGCTTCCAGCTCACAGCTTGACTTTGCTTTTTAGCTAAGTCTTTATCATTACTTTAGTTCAGGCCTCAGGCCTCATACTGGGCCTTTATCAGGGCCTTCACTTACTACACCTTGTAGAATGCATAGGGCATGGCTGAGATATAGGTGTTCACACAACCAAGGAATTCTGAATGAGGATTTTCAGGTACTGCTAATGCCAACCAGGATGAAGCGATTCACTCGAGTGCTTGAGAGATGCATTGAGGAAACAGGTTTCAGAGTGGTAGCCATGTTAGTCTGTATCAGCAAAAACAACGAGGCATCCTTGTGGCACTGTGGATCCCTGCTCCTGCCCTGCAGGGGTTAAAAGCAGCCCTGGGAAGGGGGCTGGGCATGGAGAAGGCAGCCTGTAGGCTGGGGCCCGAAGCCTGGGCTGATTGGGGAAAGTGGGCTCAGCTGTGGCCATGTTCCAATCAGGCCCAGCAGGCCCCTATAAGAGGCAGTGAAGCCAGAAGGCCAGGACACAGTCTCTCTCTGACTGGAGAGGGAGACAGGCCTGGCTGCTTGGGAACTCACCCAGGTGATCTAGAGGAAGGCAGGGCTGGGGAAAGGCCTTAGGAGCTGGGAAGCCCTAGGCCAGCAACTCCCCAGGCTGCAGGGCCTAATTCTAGGCCTCCGAGGTACTGGGCTTGCAGAGGGGCAGCCGGAGGGTGGGTAAAGGCAGCCAGTCCAAAACCCCTTTGCCTATGATGAGTGGCTGATACTGCAGTCTGCCCCAGGGCGTGGGGGCTAGACAATGACTGGGCAGTAGCCAATACTGAGGCAAAGTGGGGATAGTGGGGTGGGGGTTCCCCTGGGAGGGGGGAGACCCAGTTAAAGGGGCACCGGGGTCCAGGGAGGGTCATGGGGGCCAGCAGAGGACAGGTGGATCACCAGTCTGCAGAGGGCGCTTCGCAGCTAGAACCGAGCTAATTCCCAGAAGCAACCAGCAGGAGGCGCCACAGCGATGAGTCCATACCTCTACAGGCACCTTAGAGACTAAGTTTATTTGGACAAGTATCAGAGGGGTAACCGTGTTAGTCTGGATCTGTAAAAGCAGCAAAGAATCCTGTGGCACCTTATAGAATAACAGACATTTTGGAGCATGAACTTTCGTGGGTGAATACCCACTTCATCAGATGCATGCATTCACCCACGAAAGCTCATGCTCCAAAACGTCTGTTAGTCTATAAGGTGCCACAGGATTCTTTGCTGCTTTTATTTGGACATAAGCTTTCATGGGCTAAAATCCACTTCATCAGATGCATGGAGTGAAAAGAAGTCACAAGAATATATATTATAGCACATGAAAAGATGGGAGTTGCCTTATCAAGTGGGGGGTCTGCTAAAGAGCCAATTCAATTAAGGTGGACGTGGCCTATTCTCAACAGTTGACAAGAAGGGATGAATATCAAAGGAGGGGAAATTACTTTTGTAGTGCTAACGAGGCCAATGCAATCAAGGTGACCTATTTCCAGCAGTTGACAAGAAGGTGTGAGTATCAGCAGAGGGAAAATTACTTTTTGTAGTGACCCGTCCTCTCCCAGTCTTTATTCAGGCCCTATTTGATTGTGTCAAGTTTGCAAATTAATTCTAGTTCTGCAGTTTCTTGTTGGAGTCTATTTTTGAAGGGAGGTTTTTTGTTGAAAAATTGCCACTTTTAAGTCTGTTATTGAGTGTCTGATTTGTGTCCATTTATTCTTTTGCATAGAGATTGTCTGGTTTGGCCAATGTACATGGCAGAGGGGTATTGATGGCACATGATGGCATATATCACATTGGTAGATGTGCAGGTGAACGAGCCCCTGATGGTGTGAGGAAACAAGTGAGCAACCATGTGGGCCCGTCACTGTTAGATGTCTGATGGATCTCATGAAGCAGTAACCAACAACCAAACTCCTCAATGCTTCATAATATATGCAAGGCACAGCATTCTTGCCATCCCAGCACCTGATAATACTTGATCTCCTCATCTTATTTCATCTTATTAGATTGTGACTAACAAAACAACATACTCAGCAGCCCTACAGATGGCTCAGTGATACTCTCTCTCACTACCCTTTGTTCTGATCCTTCAAGAACTGTTATGCTGAAAAAAAAATCAAACATTTTGATGAAATATTTAAATGAATTTGAATTTGCTTTGACTCTGTGGTTGCAATTCTTTTGTCTACATTTTCTATTAATTATTCTAGCGAACAAGTGTACTGGCAGAAATGTTTGCTGAAACCGCAACTGCTCATGAATAAGCTACAGACCAAGAACTTTTAGACATTATGCAATGAATAAGGAATGAATTAAAGAAAATCACGATCTGTTCACAGATAATTCACAAAACAAGAAGTTGGAATTAATCAAATATATGATTTATTAGTCACCCAGCTTTACTTATTTATTCTGGCCACAGAACTAGTAAACATATGGGAAAAACTCATAAAAAAAACTCTTCAGTCAACTCTAAAGGCTCCTCTCAACTTTTTAAAGTCTCTCAATAACTTCGTATCTTTGGGGACCATCACATTTTCTTTTGGATATTCTGTACTCTAATCATTCATGTAGCAACATGATACTTCTTGGTACACCCAAAGCTGTGATTACCACCTGCCATAAGTGAGTCTTACCTGTGTCAGTTGGGTGTTAGCACCCTAAAACAACCAGCCTGTCAGCCACTCAAACACTCTCCTCTGGACTATACTGTCTTTGACTTGCTGGTTGACAGCAGATGCACCCCAGCCTCAAGTCCCATCAAAGTATTCCCCTGTGGCATTCAGCCTCTGATGACTGGATACCCAGAGAAATCCCAGATCCTCTGTTCCCAAAGGAACAATGTACCACAGGTCACCATTTTAAGGTAAAACTCTCACTCCTGTATTATGCACAGCATTTGAGTTCAGTTAAACCAGTTTATTTGAGAGAATACGGATTCAAATAAAAAGCAATGTGCGAGAAGGGAACAAGTGGTTACATATAAAAGAACACCATCATCATGCATTCTAAAGCCGAACCTTAACTAACAAGTAATCCTCCTATCTAAAGAAGCTTATCTCACCCAAAGGTCTCTCCAGCATTTTCAGCCAAGTGTGGTTGAGATCCCTTTTTCATGAAGCAAACTCGCTGTCCATTTACTTCCTAGGTGAAAAGTGCCAAGATGTCTCTTTGCATCCCTAAATAAACCAGAACAGACCTTTGATGTTAACCATAAGATAGGCTTTTCCCCCTCACCTGCTGATGTTTACCTCTTCCTATTAGTTTCCTTCTCAAGTCTTCACCAGCTCTTCATTAGCATTTGACTTAGAATTCAGTAGACTCCTATTGTATGACATGCAATACACAATGGTCCCCTCCTGAACATAAGCATCTCCTACCGGTCTGTTGTGGGAGGGGGAAGGGTTTCTCTCAAGACATGCTACCTTTGAGTGACCTGTTTTTAACTACAGATGTAGAGAACATAGTTTTCATATAAATACATAACTCCTTACATATGCTCTGTACATACATCTTGCCACAGTTATGATTAGTGACACACAGATTTTTACAAGACATCTTACATGATATTATTTTTGTGAATCCAGGGGATCTCTGTATCCCTATGAACCCCAGTGTCCTCTGCCAGTGGCATCCAGAGGTTCTTGGGTCACAAGCAGATTGAAGAATCTCAGGCCTGATACTTGTTTTCCCGTAGATTTGCTGAAGACTTCCACAAAGCAGTGTTTGGATTGTCTCTGATTCATTTGTTTAAAATTATTGGCTAAATTTCTGTGAATAATTCTTGTATGTAGATTGTTCTTGAAGAGTTCACTAAGAGCATGTGATACATGAAATTCAGTTTCCATTTCTTAGGGTTAACTAGACACATGGCTGACATGGTATTATCACTATTACCTGATTAGATAAGAATAACTCTTAGAATAAGGCCTTTGTTCCTAATAATTGCACTTGTATTCTAGGGGCTGTGGATTTAGTCCAAATAATTTCAGTATCATTAAAACATTTCCATAGTAAGTAGTGAATCCTCTTGTTGTTTCTGCCATATAATAATCTGTTTTCCAAAACATGACTGAAACATTTCTGTTTCATCCATAGAACTGCTACCTCCCTAGTCTCAATGCCACTGTCCTTTGGGGTGCCAGCTGAAGACCAAATGGAGGGATCTCCCAGAGGGTTAAATAGACTTTCTCTTGTGGGTGGAGACCCCCTCCTCACTCCTATGCAAAGTCCAGCTCCACGATGGAGTTCTGGAGTCACCTGGGCAAGTCACATGTCCATGCATGACTCACAGTCTTTACAGGCAGAAGCCATTGTCCACATGGTATCTTGTATGTCTCCAGGAAGATTTCTTATGTAGATTGGAGCATTCCAAGATGCATTGTTCCCCAAGTGCTTCCTGATCGGGTACTTAACCTTGTGAATTCCTTCTTAAAGAAGCTAACCAAATGCCTCACAAAGCTTACTTAGAAATCGAGCAAGTACACAGCCAAAATTCATAACATTCATAACTTCAAATACAAAAATGATACTGCATACAAATAGGAACAATACATTCAGTAGATCATAACCTTTGAGATATGTTACATGGCATATGTAGCATAAAACATATTCTAAGCATATTTCCATAAAGCCTTATGGGAGGTACCGTCACAATATATATACACTTGTTTTGGTGATAGGTAATGTTACCGAAATATCGGGTCTGCCTAGCTGAGAGCCAGTTAACAGCCTGACAGGGATAAGGAAAAATGCTTTATTCTGCAGAAAAAGGAGAGCCTGTACCTTGGTACAAAAGACTCTGTCTTACACAAATTTCACAAACCTTTTATACACATTCAGACAAAGACTCTTGCGTGTTAATACTTGATTGGTAAGTGTAAAATCTCATGTTCCCCTTATCTGGGTAGTACTGACTGGTTTGGAGCAGGATCTTCCTGCTTTGAGGCAGAGGAAAAGAGATAGTGAAAAAGTTCAGGCTACTGTGTCCATGAGCAGTACTCACCCCTCTCACCTACTGGCCGCTTGTAATCTATTAAGGGGGGTCAGCCAGCTTTCACAATCCCCCCTTCGGGCCTGGCAAGCCCAGATTGCCAGGCCCGTTATGTAATTTACGATCAAGCTGAAGAGACAGGTACTGAGTTGTCTTATGGACAGCAGAACCTTTGGTTACAGCATTATACAGACATTTTGCACATTGTATTACTATTCAAACAATACATGGGAAGAACAGACAGAAAATAATCCATTTAACAATTGTAAGGAAATGGCCAGTAAACCATGACCCAGGGACTGGGAGAAGGTCCTTAAAATTAAAGGTGTGATTAAGAGATACAGCATGGAAAATAACAGCAGCGTTCTTAACAGCCTATAAATCCTGTTCAATTAAGCCAGAATGATTAACATAAAAACAGCAGTTTTTCCCGATGCAAGCTCAAGTCCCCTCTATTTCAGCATTTATAGCATCTAGCACGTCTATTTTGCAAAGCCACTTTTGCTACTTCATGAATCTCTTTTTGTAACTTTTGAAAAGCATCTATTAATGCATTAGCTGCTTTCTTAAGCCCTGCAGAACTATTTACAACTGCTCTCTCTAGTTCAGCTACCCCCAACTCAGGAATGATTGCACAGACAAAAGAATGGAATCCTGTTTGTCTGACAACTAAGGGATTGGGGCACTGACTATAAATCAGTTAGGTATACCAGGTGGTCTAACTTCCCAGATGTCTTGGTGAGTAATCCAGTCCCACATGCATCCTCTCCATGGACCCGTCAGGATTCGGTATGTGGAAGTGCACCCCCCCCAACTGGTCCAAATGCTTGGAAGAAGCACTGTGAATGTCCACACTTCCACTCAGAAAGTGTTCAAATATGTCTCCATGACCACAGATCAGATGGTACTCCTGATGTGTCTGTAAGGGCAGTGGGCCAAGTCTGGTGCTCAAGATCACTCCGAATGGCCATCAGCTGGTCATTCAGGAAACCCTGAATTCCTAAACATACTAGATTTCACTGCAATGCCTTCCCAGCCTCAGTGATATCCAGTACCATCTCTGTTAGTAACTTCTGGGTCATAGAACTAAGGGTGGAAATAACATGTAACTCACCAACTCTAGCCTGTACTTGGGTTAGCGGAGCTCCAGAAATAAGGCTAGTGGCCTTTTCTAGTTGGCCCGATTTCTTATCATGTTCTTGGCTTTTAATAATATTCCAAATGGCTGCTGCGCTATTGGCCCCATCCCATAGGGATCCGGTCAGGTCCTTCTTCTTCCAGAGGAAATAGCCCAGGCCCTCTGTTGTGCTAATCTAATGGCAGCCCCTAGTGTTCTATTAATCACAATCCATTGATATCCTAATACATATCTCTTTGGTGTAGTACTATATCACATCTGTCGGTTGTATACCTTTAACTAATCTCAGGTAGTTTCAAGAGGCATTGACATTAATAGCCTAGGAGGGGGTGTATTACAGAGTAACAGGGGAGATGGCAGGGGCAACAAGGTGCCTGTGGTACCTGTCATTTTAAATCCAATTAGGGAGAGCAATACATACTGAAGGATTTATCCAGAACACAGGGCGCAGCCTGTAGAACAAACCTCAAAATCCAATTAATATCACAATCCCAAGCATGGGTCCCACAAATGTTTTTCTGCCAGTGTATGATTCTTTGTTTCTTCACCAGGGTCAGTTTTTAATGTCCTTTCTAGTCAGGAATCCCTGGACTTTGGAAATTTTAGTGGAGTGAGTGTTCCTTCTTGTTCCCCGAAACAGTAGTGGTTCAGCGTCCTACAGGGAAGAGGTTACCAGCACATTACCCTGCAATGGTTTTGATTCTTCTAGAAAAATTTAAAGGCACAGTAGATCTGTCAATTGACAAGGGAGAGGTTACTAGCACTTCACCTTGTACTTTTTCCCTGCTGTCCAGAAGGCACAGTGGAGCTAGAAGGAGAAATGGCTAATCATCAGTAGGAGAATTCTCCCGATGTGGAGGGGTCTTTTTGCAGTGAGAATCATGGGTCCAAGCAGTCAGTCTTTGGCACTTCACAGGTGTTGGTAGTTAGCAGGACTTTCCAGCATGGAGCCAGAACAGTCTTTTGTTGGTGGACCTTTACATTGATCCAGTCTCCTGATTCCAAGGAGTGGCAGGGCTGCTAGTGTCTTTGGGTAGCGCTTCTTTACCTGTGAGAAAAGAAACCTAACACATTTCATTAGTGCCTGGCAGTGTTTTGCAGATCTCATAGCTGCTTGGGCACATTCAAACCCCCCCACCCCCTTTTCTTGGTTATCAGCCAAGTCTTAGCTGTGAGCAGTGTCCTTGAATGGAGCCAGTGTCTTATCTTCAGTTTGCTAGCCATTATTTTTTTCTTTCCAGTTAAATAATTCTGTTCTTTTTTACTTCTCCCTTTTTGGCTTCTTTTAACCTACAAAGGAAACTTTCACTCTTCACTCATACACCTTTTCCCAACAACGAACACATAAACATTGCCATTATACAGTACATTAGTCTTATTATTTAATGTATGCCACATATACTCTTCCACTAAAATAACTTTATTACAGAGGTTTGGAGCAACAAGCCAGGACAAGCACACCCACTTTGAGGAGTTCATTCAGTACAACCGTTAGTCCAATAGCTTCCCACCATCCCCAGCCCTCTGGCTAGAAATCTGAGGTAGCCAAAAGGATCCCATGTACAATATGGGGAGTGAGTTAACCTTCCATGTCCTTGCTCCCAAAAACTGTTGGTATGCAAATTTTAATAACAATTTTTAATTAAAAGATTTGGCCAATGAAGTTTCTTTTTTTTTTTTACTTAAGCAAATGTGTTAGACTTTAGTATATCACATTTTCCTGATTTATCCAAACACTTTGTATTCCAAGTTGAATAAAACAAGTATCTGCATTCCAATCCAACCCCTCTGCCTGATTCCAAACCAGACCATCCCATGAAAACACTAAACACAACAATTCCGGCCAGGAGACAAACACCACAAGACAGAACATAGAACACAAAACATAATTTCTATTGTGCCAGTAAATGCATGATATGTTGAACGCTGTTCAGCTGGCATCAGTTTTCTCTAATTATCTGAAAGACAAAAAACAGAGGTCTACCCCTTCTGGGCCAGTCAATCATTACTTAAATATACAAATACCCTTGTTGATTTCAGGCAAAACAGAGGAATTACCCCATATTTTCTTGTGTTAGTTTCATAGGCAGCCCAGGTTTCAGTGGCTTCTACCTTATCAGTTAGATAATTCGCATTAATACAGATGCTTTCTGGCTTGC
The DNA here is from genome assembly GCF_025201925.1 of Gopherus flavomarginatus. NCBI lineage: Eukaryota > Metazoa > Chordata > Testudines > Testudinidae > Gopherus > Gopherus flavomarginatus. The sequence goes on along the minus strand of NC_066620.1, from coordinate 155,968,663 downwards.
TTTTGGATCCAAAGCTATCCACAGCTTAAAGATTCTTACCTTAAAAGGGACACAATTAACTTTACCAGAATTTTGATTGCTTTTTACTTTTAACTCCTGCTTTCAAACACTGAAAGAAAACATCACTACTTATAGTGTCCCTTAGAGCCTAATAAAATTTCAATTACATAGTACTGTATATATTTCTTTAGCTAATTCAACTAAATTGTTCATAGCCAAATGATTGCACTTTAATAATTTCTTTGCCTGAATTTATTTACAAACATTTCAAAGACACCGAGAACTTTCCTCTTTAGCATTTTACAAAGTTCAACTGCTGTTCCCTCCAGCAACTACAGAGTTAACTTCTCACTCTTCCTTAAATCACTTGCTTGTCTCCCAACAGCCACTTTTATCAACTCAAATCACCATTTCAAGATATTGTCCTGGGTATTTGAAATCCCCATGCTTACACTTACTTACTCCTTCCTTCCACTATACCCTCAGAATTTCCAACCTGTTTTCCAATCTCTCTATCTGTTGCCTGCCCACCTGGGCCCGATCCTGCTTTTCTCGCTGAACTGCCCCTTCCACGGGCACCAACTTGTTCCACTACCAGTTTAGCTAGGAGGGTGGGCTTCTCAACTAGCCCCCAACCTTCCTGGTCTCTTCCCTTAAACATTCTTACTCACAAGACTATCCGAGTCCTCACTCGTGAGGCTTGCCACCTGGGCAAAAACGCATAGTCCATTGACGTTTAACTATTCAATTTCCTCTTGACATTCTTTTCTGAACACCAAGTAAAGGCCATTTACTTAACATATAATCCAACCCCCTTTAGAGGGTTTACCCAGAGACCCACAAATCTGTCTGCTGACACTCAAACAGAAAAGAGAATTACACAGAGAACAGAGGGAATTACAGTCTAATCCAGGTTTTTCTACTTCTATTACACTGACCGCTACAGGGGACAGGACAGAAGGATCTCAATACAACCTCAGAGCTTCCTCGCACGCATGGCTTCCGCTCCGAGGAATTACGAACAAGAGGTTCAGTTCTGCCCACACTACTAACGCCCAAATGTATACAGAGCAGAAAAAACAACAGTAACCGGTTAAACAGAACAGAACCAGAACCAGATAGTGCACCAGAACCAGATAAGAGGCCCGCCTCTAACCAGAACCAGATAGTATTTCCTTATCCTATTAGGGCTCACCTTATCGGATCACGAACCCCAGGGGCTGCGGAGAAGTGAGGAAGAGGGGTTAAGCACCCCAGTGGCGCCACTCCTAGTTCGCCGCAGCCGTCCGGAGTCCAATGTCCGAGCTAGGAGAGTCCCGGCGGAGTCGCCAGAAACTGTTACCGAAATATCAGGTATGCCTAGCTGAGAGCCAATTAACAGCCTGACGGGGATAAGGAAAAATGCTTTATTCTGCAGAAAAAGGAGAGCCTGTACCTTGGTACAAAAGACTCTGTCTTACACAAATTTCACAAACCTTTTATACACATTCAGACAAAGACCCTTGCGTGTTAATACTTGATTGGTAAGTGTAAAATCTCATGTTCCCCTTATCTGGGTAGTACTGACTGGTTTGGAGCAGGATCTTCCTGCTTTGAGGCAGAGGAAAAGAGATAGTGAAAAAGTTCAGGCTACTGTGTCCATGAGCAGTACTCACCCCTCCCACCTACTGGCCGCTTGTAATCTATTAAGGGGGGTCAGCCAGCTTTCACAGTAATATAAGAGTTGGAGCCTAAAACTAGAGCTGTCCCAATATGTTTATTTTATTAAAGGAGCAATTAAGTGGTATCATGCAAGATAGGTTTACATAGGAGGGCTCAGTGTAACGTGTTCCTCTTAGTTTTAACTCTGTACAATTTTTCATTTTACTTCACATTACTTTTACCTGGTCAAAACCTTTTCTTTGTCTCCTTCTCTCTCCCCACCCCTTGAGTCTGATTAATGCTTGATATGGCTGTCCATTCCCACGTTACTGACTTGAATTAAAATGATTTTTATGCACAAAGATAATTGCTTGCTTCTATTATCACCCTAAAATTTTAATATAATCTAGCTCGCCAGTCTCCAAGTCTACTCACTACAGCCAATAAATAAACTGAACACAGAAAATTGATGATAAAAAACATTAGGGTTGAGCCATAAAACTACAAAATGACAAATTTTAGTTAAGGCTGCATAGCATTACCAAAGCCACTTATAGCACATACAATTAGTCCTCCATCAAAGTCCCACAGCACAGAGTGGGGTTACGTATCCTGGGTGCATCATTTGCAACAAATTGCTGGGCTTATAGTACCAAGTGGTGCAAAAAAATCACCTTACAGTGTGGTCATTATTTAAAAATCAGCATTTACTGCCAATTATCACACCGTGATATCTGAGACTATAACTGGGAGATATAACTGAGCAAGACAGCAGTCACCAGTACATGTTGACTTTTTAGCAGCAGACACTGTATCTATCTACATACTAACACCAGAAGGGAGAAATTAACATTTCTCCCCCAGTAGCTGCCTTGTGATCCCTCAATAAAGAAATATAGAATATAAATAAAGGACTGGCTTCAAGGGTAAATTACTTCCTAAGATATAATTCCCCTCCAGGGCATTATTTTCTCCAAAAAGCAACACACCTTACTGCATTTTCCTTTTGGATTAACTTCATACTAGTTTTATGTTGGGGACTGTGGTTTCAACCCCCTGGAGTTAATTATCATTTCTTCCGTCTCCTTCCTGCTGACTCTGTCTCCTTTTTCTGGTTCTTGCTGTTTAACCATTCTGCTTCCCATCTGACCCCCATGCAATAACTTCACGACCCCCTGAGGGGTCATGACCCCCAGTTTGAGAATCATTGATGTCATGTGATCACAGTTAACTAGCAGAATCTTAAATAAAATTCTAAAGATTTTATATAGATATACATATGCACTACATATGTCATGTGGAGTTGATATCCAGGGAATAACTGAATGTACCACCATTCTGCCTCCTCCCTCTGCCACTGATCCATGTCCATGAGACTTACTGCAAATCACTGAGAGCTGTACCATTTGGTTTTTACCCATATCCATGCTGGTACATAAACAAGAGCTTTATTTCAGTGGTGAGAATCCAAAAATTTTAGACCTAGAAGCTCTTGAGATATAAAACTTGAAAGTTGTTAGCTTTCTGTACTTAAAAATATATTTTAGGTCATTTCTAGAGGTTTTTATGGCTCACTCTGAGCACTGTACAGTTAGGTTCATGGCAATTATAGCGCTTCTGGCTTTACAGAGGAAGAGAGATGAAAAATAGTCCCAATCAAATGTTGCAATTCCCTCTTGGACAGTTTCTGTCACATATGCAGAATATGCTGTTGTGTGTGCTTAACAAATAATTATTAATACAAAAAACTGACTTTCAACCTTCAGAGTTTGGTTAAATGTCACTTGTGGAGTTGTACGAGACCTGTCTCTAATATTTAAAGAAAGCCCAAGACTACAGCTTACGCCCTGCAACACTATATAAAATATAGAGATCTGTAGTTTTTGCAGACTATATCTGGGATTAATATGATAATTGAAAGGTGAGTAAGGAACTGGTTAAATGGGAGACTATAACCAATCAAACTGAAAGGTGAACTGTCAGGCTGGAGGAAGTTACTAGTGGAGTTCCTCAGTAATCGGTTTTGGAGCCAATTATATTTAACATATTTATGACTGACCTTGGCACAAAAAGTGGGAATGTGCTCAAAATTTGTGGATGACACTAAGTAGGTAGGTATTTCTAATATGGAGGAGGACTGAAATATCACAGAAGAAGATCTGGATGACCTAGTAAACTGAAGTAATAGAAATGGGCTGAATTTTAATAGTGCAAAATGCAAGGTCATGCATTTAGGAACTAACAATAAGATTTTTTGCTATAAGGTTGGGATGTATCAGTTGGAAGTGACAGAGGAGGAGAAAGACCTGGGTATACTGGCTGATCACAGGATGACTATGAGCCACTAATGTGATGTGGCTGTGAAAAAGCCTAATGCATTTCTAGACTGCATCAGGCAAGGTATTTCCAGTAGAGACCAGGAAGTATTAGTACCATTATACAGGGCACTGGTGAGACTTCATCTGGGATACTGTGTGCAATTCTGGTCTCCCAGGTTTAAAAGAGATGAATTGAAGCTGGAACAGGTGCACAAAAAGGCTGCTAGCTTGATCCGAGGAATGGAAAACTTACTTTATGAGTAGGGCCCTACCAAATTCATGGCCATGAAAACATGTCACAGACCATGAAATCTGGTCTCCTCCTGTGTGTGCTTTTACCCTGTGCTACACAGATTTCACAGAGGAGAGCAGCATTTCTCAAATTGGGGGTCCTGAGCAAAAAGGGAGTTGCAGGGGGGTTGCGGTATTGTCACCCTTTCTTCTGTGTTTCCCTCAGAGCCGGGTAGCCAGAGAGCAGAGGCTGTTGGCCAGGTGCCCAGCTCTGAAGACAGCAGCCTGCCAGCAGCAGCAGAGAAGTAAGGGTTGCAATACCATAGTATGCCACCTTTACTTCTGTGCTGCAACCTTCAGAGCTGGGTGGCTGGAGAGTGGCAGTTGTTGACTGCAGACCCAGTCCGCAGGCAGCAGCGCAGAAGTAAGGCTGGCAATACCATACCATGCCATCCTTACTCTTGCACTGCTGCTGGTGGCAGCTCTGCCTTCAGGGCTGAGCTCCTGACAAGCAGCCACTGCTCTCCAGCTGCCCAGCTCTGAAGGCAGCACCGCTACTAGCAGCAGTGCAGAATTAAGGGTAGTGGTACTGCAACCCCTCTCCCACAACTCCTTTTTGGGTCAGGATCCCTACAATTACAACACTGTTAAATTTCAGATTTAAATAGCTGAAATCATGAAATTTATGATTTTTAAAATCTTAGAATGGTGAAAATGACCAAAACGGACTGTGAATTTGATAGGACCATACTTATGAGAGGAGACTCAAAGAACTTGACTTGCTTAGCCTGATCAAAAGCAGGCTGAGGGGAGATATGGTTGCTCTCTATAAATACATCAGAGAGATAAATACCAGAGAGGAAGAGGACTTATTTAAGTTAAGCGCCACTCAAGGACAAATGGATATGAACTGGCCATCAACAAGTTTAAGCTAGAAATTAGTCAAAGGTTTCTAATCCTCAGAGGAGTAAAGCTCTGGAACAGCCTTCCAAGGGAAGCAAAGAGGGCAAAAAACTATCTGGCTTCAAGACTGAGCTGGATAAGTTTATGGAGACATAGGTACTGGAATTAGAGGTGCTGGGGGTACTGCGGAACACCCCCCCCCCATCTTGAAGTGGTTTCCATCATATAGAGAATTTACAGTTTGTTTCAATGGCTTTCATCACCCCCAGTATACAATTGTTCCAGCACTGCTGTATAGAGGGGATGGTATTATGAGACTGGTTACATGCCATTGTAGGCAATCTGTGACTGCTAGCAGCAGATAACTCCAACGGCTGGTGATGGGGCACTAGATGGGGAGGGCTCTGAATTATTACAGAGAATTTTTTCCCAAGTGTCCGGCTTGTGGGTCTTGCCCACATGCTCAGGGTCACTCTAACTGATCACCATATATGGGGTCGGGAAGGAATTTTCCCTCAAGACAGATTGCCAGAGACCGTGGGAGTTTTTCCCCCTCCTCTACAGCATGGGGCACTGGTCACCTGCAGTTTAAAACTAGTGTAAATGGTGGATTCTCTGTAACTTGAAGTCTTTAAATCATGATCTGAGGACTTCAGTAACTCAGTCAGAGGAAGGGGTGGGTGAGGCTATGTGGCCTACAATGTGCATGAGGTCAGACTAGATCATGATGGTTCCTTCTGATCTTAAAGTCTGAGTCTACACTAAAGATGCCCCATGTTATGTGAATGGGGTGAAGTTCTTCTTTGTTTAGAATTTCCACGCAGATGTGGTCAGTGATGAAAATCCTGGATGATAAACATAACAATAACAACGTAAAGTTGATAAAGTATGCTAAAGTAGTCACATAGACAACTCAAGTTCAGGTCTTAAACTTCCAGCCAGAAGCTTAGGTCAGCAATAATAGGCTCCAGAGAAATTGTATTCTATCTCCTGCAGCAAATGGATGGACAGTCAACACCTTTTCTCACAGTAAGACTCATGCTGTAAGAGACACCATCCTGAACTCCACCACCACTGAATAATTTTAAAGCTGAGGTTTGTCCCCCAAAAATGCTTTCTTTTAATAATAACACCTCTTTTATCACCTGAAAATTTCCTGTTATGCTACTCTCTATCACATATGTGAAAAAACTTGTAGAGCACAGATTGGACCCTTCAGCCATCTTAAGTCTCATCAATGACTTTTTCTCCCTAGCGGACATCATCCTATAAAGGGATAGCCAATGACAATGATACAGTCCTCACTATTATGGAATTGGAGGCTTTTTAAAAAATTTATTTATTCTACCCCTCTGAGGTAGGGAAGTATTATTATCCTTATTTCACAGATAGGGAACTGAAGCACAGATATATGTAGGAACCTGTGTCCAACATTTAGGCTTATGCCTCAAATGCTCAGCTGCTACCTAGCCCTGTAGGTGCCTAAAGTCCCCTAGACTTCCAGCTGTGGGCACATGCAAAGCCACATAAATTCTGATACTGCCCCATAGCTAATGAGCTACTCGATGCCCTCACTCATGCCTAAGCCCTAGCAGGATTCGCAAATGAGGTGTTCCCAGGCCTATCTCCTCAGCAGAGCCCTCTCTGGTAGGCATGCTTAGAGAATGCCTACCAGTTGAGGTGAGACTTTTGGGGCAGGTAGGCAGGTAAACATATGGTCGTGTGCCCTGGAATGCCCAGTAGCCCAGCGCATGGGGCTCTAGTCTACAATATATAAGTTGCAGGGCTGAATCCCTATGCTACCCAATTTGATGCAAGGGCATGAATCCAGGTCTCCACCTGCTTGGTGAGTGTCCTGGCCATGAGATATTTTAGGTTTTTCTCCTGTTGAAGCTGTTCCACTTTGTATAAATAATAAAATAGCTATTGGAGCAGGGATTCGAACATAATTCTTCTGCATCTTAGGAGAGTGCCCTGACCACCAGGCTATAGAGTCAATCACTCTCACTCTCTGGCCCAATGAATGTTCAATTTTTTGTACAAAGTGAAACAGCTCCAATAGATGAGATTGAGCACAGCCCATCCAAGAATACCCAGGAGTCTTGTGATGAGGTCATTCCCCTATGAGAAGAGAGACCTATGTTCAGATACCTGTTTAGATCAGGGTTTTGAATCTAGGTCTCCCACATCCCAAGTGGGCATCCTTACCTCTGGGCTATTGGCTACAGAGTGGGGAAGAGATAGTCTCTGCATTTGTGTGTGTGTATGAGAAAGAGCAGACCTGGCTTAGATACCTAGTTCTAGGAAAGGGTTCACTGCTGAGAACTCTACCTCCCTCCAGCCCATCAGGCACCTAAGTCCGTTGTGAACTTTGGCCCTACGCCCCACCCCTGTTCTGTGCCTTTCACACTTAGCTAGTTTAGGCACTTACTCAGCTTGCTGGCTTCTAAGGATCCTTTCCTTAGATACCTAACACTCTCCATGCATTGTATGAGGCACCTGGACACATAACTCAAGGCTGAGGATTCCAACAGGCAGCAGGGAGCCAAGGGCATAGGGATTGCAATGACAGAGTCTCTTCAAGAATCTGGGCCTTAGTCTCTTAGGACTAGATCCACAAAGGTATTTAGGCTCTTAAGAACGTTTGCAGATCTGAGTCTAAGTGAGCTGCTCAAGGTGGCACAGGAAGTCTGGTGCAGAGCTGAAATTGAACCTGTCTCAACTCCTAGCCTAGCAATGTAATCACTGGACCCCTATTCCTCTCCTCTTCTGTTTACTTCCTTATGCGTGAATCTCTGCACCAAACTTTGAGCCTGTGAACCTCATTTGAGAGTTGTATCAGATCTGAAAACTAATGTGTTGAAGTCGGTTTTAATATCTATTTTCTCTTTTTATAAAGTGTTTACATTTCTTTGTATGTAATCTTATTATTTTTATTATGTAGTGCAGGTTATTTTTATTGTACATTGATTGTACAAGGTTTTATGATCTCTTTGATGGAAGATGCTCTATAAATAAAATTGAATTGGATTGGATTAAACTTCCTCTCAATACAGAGCCTCTGCAAAAAGTGCTTCATCTCAGACTTTGAGACATGCCAGAACAGCATGTCGTGAAGTCAGCAGGAACCAATGCTTTTCTTGTCTGAAGAAAAGACATGTCATTGTTATAACTCCCCAGTTGGTCTGTGGAATTCAATTCAGTTTTAACTGTGTAAAATACTATTGTTTGGAGAATGCAGCCGCTGTCTTGCAAGCAAGTTTTTCTTCTAAGGGTATGTCTACATCTACAATTTTGCAGCGCTGGTTGTTACAGCTGTATTAGTACAGCTGTATAGGGCCAGCGCTGCAGAGTGGCCACACTTACAGCAACCAGCGCTGCAAGTGGTGTTAGATGTGGCCACACTGCAGCGCTGTTGGGCGGCTTCAAGGGGGGTTCGGGGAACGCGAGAGCAAACCGGGGAAGGAGGCCAGCTTCGCCGCGGTTTGCTCTCGCGTTCCCCGAACCACCCTGCAAACCGCAGGGAAGGAGACCTGCTTGCTCGGGGGTTCGGGGAACGCGAGAGCAAACCGGGGAAGGAGACCAGCTTCGCCGCGGTTTGCTCTCGCGTTCCCCGAACCACCCTGCAAACCGCAGGGAAGGAGACCTGCTTGCTCGGGGGTTCAGGGAACACGAGAGCAAACCGGGGAAGGAGGCCAGCTTCGCCGCGGTTTGCTCTCGCGTTCCCCGAACCACCCTGCAAACCGCAGGGAAGGAGACCTGCTTGCTCGGGGGTTCGGGGAACGCAAGAGCAAATCGGGGAAGGAGACCAGCTTAGCCGCAGTTTGCTCTCGCGTTCCCCGAACTCCCCTGCAAACCGCAGGGAAGGAGACCTGCTTGCACGGGGGTTCGGGGAACGCGAGAGCAAACCGGGGAAGGAGACCAGCTTCGCCGCGGTTTGCTCTCGCGTTCCCCGAACCCCCCTGCAAACCGCAGGGAAGGAGACCTGCTTGATTACCAGAGGCTTCCTCAGGTATGCTGGGATACCTGCTTATTCCACGGAGGTCAAGAAAAGCGCTGGTAAGTGTCTACACTTGATTACCAGCGCTGGATCACCAGCGCTGGATCCTCTACACCCGAGACAAAACGGGAGTACGGCCAGCGCTGCAAACAGGGAGTTGCAGCGCTGGTGATGCCCTGCAGATGTGTACACCTCCTAAGTTGCAGCGCTGTAACCCCTTCACCAACGCTGCAACTTTGTGATGTAGACAAGCCCTAATATTGCCTACAATTTTTTCCTCTTCAAAACTAGGATTATAAATATGCACAAGAGTAAATTTGTACTAGTGATTAATTTGGTACAGCAGTTTCTCTTTTAATCCCACAGGAGCAGTCTGCTGAAAGCTCAGAAAAAAACAATCACTTTAGCTTAACTCATTGCTTTCTTTTTATTTTTCCATTTTTCCCCTTAAAAACATCAATTTTCATTGGAATTAAGCTAATTTGGACAAAATGCTCTAAGTACAGCTTCAGAGTTGCCTAAATGTTCTTCTATCACCTTTAATCAATAAGGAAGCATTAGGTTACATGCAGTGCAGAATTGTCTTCTGCAGTAAATAGTTGAGCCTGTATTGTTTTTCAGCACTGTACTATGGGGCTTCATAACCATCAGGAGGTTTTTTTTAAATTTTCTGAAAATGTTCTAGTTTAAAATATAGAAAATATTTATTAAATGTTTCATGTTTTGAACAATGTGGGCCCATTTCTCCATTGTCCTACACCTTTTGTAGTCATTTACACCAGTGCCAAGTGGGTGTTGACTGTTAGTCAGAATGGTATGCTTTGCATTTATTTTGTACTCCCTTTGTACTGGAGTACAAAATGCAGGCTGACAGAGAATCAGGACACATTGCTTTTAACATGTTTTTAATTTTGTTTCTTCTGTTCAGCATGGTATATCTAACACAGGAACTGTATTATTTGAACTGTCTCATTTGGTAGTGATGTGGGACTTCAACTACTCAGCAGCAAAGAATCCTGTGGCACCTTATAGACAACAGATGTTTTGGAGCATGAGCTTTCATGGGTGAATACCCACTTTGTCAGATGCATCTGATGAAGTGGGTATTCACCCATGAAAGCTCATGCTCCAAAACGTCTGTTAGTCTATAAGGTGCCACAGGATTCTTTGCTGCTTTTACAGATCCAGACTAACACGGCTACCCCTCTGATACTTCAACTACTCAAACATCTGCTGGGAAAATAACACAACAAGGCACAGATTATCCTACAAATTCTTGGAATGTATTGGAGACAATTTTTTATTTCAGAAGATGGATAAAGCTACTATGGGAGAGGCTGTTTTAGATTTGATTTTGACAAATAGGGAGAACCAGTTGAGAATTTGGAAGTGGAAGGCAGCTTGGGTGAAAGTGATCGTGATATGGTAGAGTTCATGATTTTAAGGAACGGTAGAAGAGAGAACAGAAAAATAAAGACAATGAATTTCAAGAAGGCAGACTTTAGCAAACTCAGGTTGTTGGTAGGTAAGATCCCATGGGAAGCAAGTCTAAGGTGAAAAACAATTGAAGACAGTTAGCAGTTTTTTCAAGAGACATTATTAAGGGCACAAGAGCAAACTATCCCACTGTGTAGGAAAGATAGGAAGTATGGCAAGAGACCACCCTAGCTTAACCAGGAGATCTTCAATGTTCTAAAAATCAAAGAAGAGTCCTACAAAAAGTGGAAACTAAGTCAAATTACAAAGGATGAATATAAACAAATAACACCAGTATGTAGGGACAAAATTAGAAAGGCCAAGGCACAAACCGAGATCAAGCTACCCAGAGATATAAAGGGTTGTAGCAGAGGGGCTACCTGCTCCAGCCCTGGGAGAGGGCTGGGAGAACAGCCCAGGCTGAGGGGGAAGCAGGCTCAGCTGAGGCCACCCCCCAATCAGGGCCCAGCTGGCTCTATAAAGGCTTGAGCCAGGAGCTCAAGCAAACAGTCTCTCTCTGTGTTCAGAGCCTGGCTGCAGGGAGCTTAACCAAGTGCCTAAAGTGGAGCAGGACTGGGGAAAGGCCAAGGGAACCAGGGAGCTCCAGCCTAGGAAAGCCCCAGGCTGCAGGCCTAGGGTAAGGCCAACAGGAGCAGGAGGCAGCCCATGGGTAGGCAAGGCAGAGGCAGCAGGTCCAGACCTCCCCCTTGCCTGTGATGAGTGACTGATACACTGCAGTCTGCCTCAGTGAACGGGGGGCTAAGTGGTGACTGGCAGTAGCCAAGACTGAGGTGAGGTGTGGGTTCCCCTGTGGACGGGAGACCCTGAGATTGGGGGTTACTGCCAGAGGGGCAGCACCCCAGCGAAATGGGCACCGGGGTCCTGGGAGGGACATGAAGCCCGCGGTAAGGTGGATCACCAGCCTGCAGAGGGTGTGGAGAGCTAATTCCCGAGACGATCAGCAGGAGGTGCTGCAGGGGTGAGTCCCGCATCGCTACAAGGGTAACAAGAAAACATTCCACAAATACATTAGAAGCAAGAGGAAGATCAAGGACAGGGCAGGCCCATTACTCAATGGTGTGTGTGGGGGGGGAGAAATAATAACAGAAAATGTTGAAATTGCAGAGGTGCTTAATAACCTCTTTGTTTCTGTTTTCACAAAGAAGGTTGGTGGTGATTGGACGTCTAACAGTGAATGTCAGTGAAAATGAGGTAGTATAGGCTAAAATAGGGAAAAAACAAATTAAAAATTACTTAGAAAGTTAGACTAACGGACGTATTGGAGCATGAGCTTTCGTGGGTGAATACTCACTTCGTCGGATGCATGTAGTGGAAATTTCCAGGGGCAGATATATGTATGCAAGCAAGAAGCAGGCTAAAGATAATGAGGTTAGTTCAATCAGGGAGGATGAGGCCCTCTTCTGGAAGTTGAGGTGTGAAAACCAAGAGAGGAGAAACTGCTTTTGTAGTTGGCTAGCCATTCACAGTCTTTGTTTAATCCTGAGCTGATGGTGTCAAATTTGCAGATGAACTGAAGCTCAGCAGTTTCTCTTTGAAGTTTGGTCTTGAAGTTTTTTTGCTGCAGGATGGCTACCTTTAAATCTGCTATTGTGTGTCCAAGGAGATTGAAGTGTTCTCCTACAGGTTTTTGTATATTGCCATTCCTAATATCTGATTTGTGTCCATTTATCCTTTTCCGTAGGGACTGTCCAATTTGGCCGATATACATAGCAGAGGGCATTGCTGGCATATGATGGCGTATATTACATTGGTGGACATGCAGGAAGGAGTACTGTGGAAAGGGATCTAGGGGTTATAATGGTCCACAAGCTAAATATAAGTCAACAGTGTAACACTGTTTCAAAAAAAAGCTAACATCGTTCTGGGATGTATTAGGAGGAATGTTGTATGCAAGACACAAGAAGTAATTATTCCAGTCTACTCTGTGCTGATTAAGTCTCAACTGGAGTATTGTGTCCAGTTCTGGGTGCCACATTTCAGGAAAGATGTGGACAAACTGGAGAAAGCCCAGAGAAGAGCAATAAAAATGATTAAAGGTCTAGAAAACATGACCTATGAAGGAAGATTGAAAAAATTGGGTTTGTTTAGTCAGGAAAAGAGAAGACTGAGAGGGGATATGATAACAGTTTTCAAGTACATAAAAAGTTGTTACAAGGAGGAGGGAGAAATTTGTTCTTCTTAACCTCTGAGACAAGAAGGAATAGGCTTAAATTGCAGCAAGGGAGGTTTAGGTTGGACATTAGAAAAAACTTCCTAACTGTCAGGGTGGTTAAACACTGGAATAAATTGCCTAGGAAGGTTCTGGAATCTCCTTCCTGGGAGGTTTTAAGAGCAGGTTAGACGAACACGTAGGCCTGCCACGATTTCAGGGGACTGGCGTAGATGACCTCTCAAGGTCCCTTCCAGTCCTATGATTATATGATTCTCTAAATAGCTATTAATAGAGCTAACTGAATACCCAGTGAATGATTTGAGAATACTTGCACAAGATTTTGAATGAATTTGCTTTGGCCATGTTCACGATTTTTTTGTATTAGTTTTCCATAAATACTTACATTGTTTTGATGGAGGCTGAGTAAAACCTTGTGCAAGCTGATGGGTGTGACAGCCATCTTTACTCCAAAAATAAGCTTAAACTGCTTCTTAAATTTATTTTGAATGAAAGATAGCTGAAACAATAAGAGCCAACACCCACAATAGAGACCACATACAAGGCCAATCAGAAACTTAACTATATGAATGAAGGGGTTTTGCTGGATATTATTTTATGGTGTGTGTCTGGGAGCAGAAGCAGCCAGAGAACTAGCAGAAAGAAGCAGACAAAAAGCCATACAGACAGCAAAAGGACTGGAAACATGAGCCTGAGTTGTTAGCCAGAGTGCTGTCTGGAAACAGGCTTAGAACTCTAAGTAAAGAAACTGTTTCTATCTGTTTGATTCCTACTGTGTTCTGAGAAGCTGTACTTTATGTACATTCTTTGTAAATAAACAGGACTGAACCAAAGAAATAACTGCATCCAAGATTTCAAACATTGGCCAACAGCTCAGCTCAAAAGGGATAACAATAAAATTAGACTTTATTGAAGCAAATATGCTTAGCAAGCACATTCCAAAGCATACACACACGTTCACAAACCCAAAGTATAGAATGGCAGTTGTGAGTATTCATGCCAGAAGTACTTGTACATATATCCAGAGAGAATACCGTGTGACTTTTCTGAACTATCAAATGCTTGCACAGAATTTTTCATGATGAATCCATAGAGTTAAATAATTTGGGGGGAAATGTTGAATCAGTCTAAATAATGAATAAAGGTAAGGAAATCACAGTAGCATTCAAAATTATATTCCATGAGCAGAAAGAGGCTACATTTGTTGGAAACATTGTTTGGTGCAAATTATTTACTCTGCTCTAGTTTTGAGGAGTGGCTTTGCATTTCAATAAAACTCTGCACTGCTTAGAAACCAATAAGTAAATGTAAATTTGTAACATGTAGCTCCCACGGTCAGACTGTGGGTTTACTGTTTTATAAAGGAAAAATTAAATTTCTAATTGCAAGTTGTAATCACTGTGCTGTGAAAATGCTGGTCTGACTATCTTGCCTGCCCTGCAAAAACAGGAAGAGTTTCTCAGCCTTCAGCTGAGGTGATTGATTTATCATTAAAATTCCAATAAGTCTGCTAGAATAGAGAGCTTTTAGCAGTGGAGAAAGTAGAACAATAATGTGAGTTGATGTTTTCACTGAAATAAGATTTTTCAGTGGTTTTAATTCAAAATGTTCATTCCTTAGTGTATTCAGTTTATATTTCAACTTTAAGTTAAACAGTTGCTTCCTCATGGTGGCTATGGTAATGTGACACCATCTATCCAAAAGCCTCAAAAACAAAAAAACTCACATGTATTTGTTTTTGTATAGCTCATAGGGGTGGGGGACTGATTTATATTTTTTGAACATTTGGGATTGGCAACACTGCTGAAGCAAGTGTGGTTTGTCAACTGCACAACAAGTGAAGCTCCCCACTGAAGGAGATAGAGAGCTAGGACAGAATTGGTCCTGGAGAGAAACTGTCATGACAGCTCTCTTAGGGAGAAAGGTAAGGCTGAGGATTCTGTCGTGTTGGGTTGGAGTTACCAGAAAAGCCAAACTACCGACAATCCTTCACAGGAAAGTGGTGGGACTAGACATTCAGTTAGGGTGAGCAGATAGAGAGAATAAATGAGCGAAGCTGGAATGAGATAAACAATTGGAGGGTGTATATGTTAAATAGAGACCAAGGGCTCAATTCATGGGCTGCACAGATGCTTGTGGAATGGCTTACTTTAGCATCTATCTTTCTACAGTACTTATATGACCCTTATTACCATGGTAGCAAAGCATATAACAATCTTTAATTCATTTATCCTCAGAATGCCTTCTGAAGTAGAATTATCCTCATTTTACAGACAGGGAACTAAGGCACAAACGAAATGAATTGTCAAAGGTCACACAGGAAATTTATGGTAGACCAGGAAATTGAACCCTGTCCTATGCTAGCACCCTCACCACTGGACCACCCTTTCTCAGCTCATAACAACGCAAATGGCTTTAGAAGTCCCTGGTGTAACAGTAGCTGCTGACATCCATAGATACTACTGTAATTTGACAGGGTTATAATGTTTAGGAACCCTGACCCATGTGACACGAGCCAGAAAACAAAGGCCAGTATCTTAGCAGCACTCCTTGAGATTGGGGAGTACCTTCAAAAAGTCTGGCAGGGGATGTGTGATGTCTGATTGTAGCAGCAAAAGTGAGTAGACCTGTTGCAAAAAGTGGAATGGGCAGAGGAGCCAGAATATGCAACAAGATAAATATTGGACTGGGTGGTAACCATTTTGCCACAGGAGAAAAAGTTTCCTTCCCTAGAGCACGAACTTTTAAAATATATTTCAAGTATGCATAAACAAACGGTATGGTTCATTTCACCATAAAACATAAAGGAAAAGTGACCATATAAAGATTGTATATTTCAGGATTATTCTCTATATTATCAGTGCAATGTGTAAAAGCAATATTGTCCCACTGAGTATGTGACTGAAATTGCCGAGAGGAAATTTTATTAGTGGTTTCATATCTTTTCCATTTAAAACTAATAAGATATCCTCAATGTCCTGTGTTGACTCCTATTGCAACATAAATTGTCCCCTATGAGAGAAAATGCCTGCGACAGATTCTAAATACATATACTAGTTCTGTCTAGAGTTACATCAATAGTAGGAAAAATGTTTTGTAAATGTTTGTAAATGCTGAGCACTGATTTCATCCCACCATGTTCATCCCCTTAACATATGCACATCCATATTTGTTCATGCAAATATTGTCAGATACATTAAATTCAGCTTATTAGCAACCCCTCGGTAGCCAGCCAAAAGTTGCTATTATCTGGCACTTACTAATAAGTGGAAGGCAAGTTTGCAAGGCAGCAGCTGAGGAAGGAAGCATTGGGAGTGCCCTCCCTGGCTGCAGCCCTGCAAACCCAGCAGCACAGAGGGGGGATTGCAGCACAGATACTGAGGGTTTCTACAAGGAGCAGGTGTTCTGGGGATCTGTGGGGCTTCCCCAATACCTGTCCCTGGGTTTTTGTTCTTAGACAATGGAAAATATCCAGCACCCAGGGCTGGATCTTGCAGGGTGTGGAACACCTGCTGAAAAGTGCCCGGAACTGACTTCACTAGGTGCTACCCCTGAAGCAGACAATTTGTTACTTACCGGATCAGTGCTTGGGGTCACCAATGTTGTTAACTGTCGAAGGTTGGAATGTTGTTGCCTCGGTAATGCTGCTCAGTGCTTTCATTCTTGGAGCTTTTAGTATTATCAGTAGGCGTATATAATGCAGCCTGCTAATCTAGCAGACCTCGAGGTTACTCATAAAGAAAAACCACAGCCATAATTTGGTAACAAAGGCACTAAACAAAGGTTTATTGCCCTCAAGGCACAATACTAGCACCCTGGGTCTGTGGTTACAGGTACAGTTACAGGGGCTCAGTCCGCAGTTGGCGTTTCTGCTCTTCCCTAGGCCATACAAAGAGTTAAGGCGAGAAGCCTCAACAACAAACAAGCAATTTATGTACCACCTTACATGTTTTATGAGATTTGTTTGTTACCTTCTCTTGTTTTTAATATTTGGAACAAAATATCCCTGTTCATTGTTTTGTTACATTTCAATCTAGCACAAAATAAAATGATTTATTTACTAGCTGAAATATATTTACATATTTAGTGTCTAGCACACTAGCAACAACTTTGCCAAGTTCATGTATGGGAAAGTGAACTTGTAAGCATCTGCTTTAATATGTGGCCTGACTTTGATTCACAGCCTCTGGTTCAGGCCTTGCACCGGACCAAGGAGCGGCGCCAGGGTTTTTGGCACCCTAGGCGCAGGGCCGGCTCGCCGGTCCCGTGGCTCCAGTGGACCTCCCGCAGGCGTTTCTGCAGACGGTCCGCCAGTCCCGCAGCTCCAGTGGACCTCCCGCAGGCGTTCCTGCGGACGGTCCACTGGTCCCGCGGCACGCCTGCGGGAGGTCCACCAGAGCAGTCTGCCGCCCTCCCAAATCCTGGTGCCCTAGGCGACCGCCTAGGTCGCCTAAATGGAAGCGCCGGCCCTGACCAGACCCAGTGCTCCAGGGTCTCTCTCTACTACACAGTGTATGCTTAGCATGTCACAGATTTGGACCCAAAGGTATAAAGAATAAGAGAAAAATAACGTACCACCCCAGTGCATTAAAATAATACTAAACTGGATTCTCCTCTGATATAAACTGATGTAAATCAGGAAGTCATTGGAGTTAAATGGAGCAAAGCTAATGTAAATAAAAAGGAAGTCAAACCTTAAGGACAGATTCTCAATCTCATTAAGACAGTTTAACTGGCCTGTGGAGGATTTGCTCTACTTATGGGAAATTTTCTGGTCATGTAGGGTCACCATAGCAGTTCCTCATTGACTCCTAAAGGCCAGATTGACAAAGCCCTGGCTGGGATGATTTAGTTGGGGATTGGTCCTGCTTTAAGCAGGGAGTTGGACTAGATGACCTCCTGAGCTCCTTTCCAACTCTGATATTCTATGATTGAAGAAACCATCACTGTACTGGGGTTATATTTGGAAGAATGTCTTTGTATCCGGAAGGGCAAGAAACACAAGGCCAGATCTTCCGCAGGCACACAGTGGCATAGGTCCATTGATTTAATGGAGCTATGCTGCTTTACACCAACTGATGATCTGGCCTATATTTACTTTAAAGAGAGCTTCAATTCTGCAGAATTTTAATCTGTCTAGGGGGGAGATTAATACATCAAATAGTCTTAATCCAGCCTGTGAGCTGGGATTTGGACACTCACAGCCTTGCAAGTAATAGTGAAGAACGAACCCAGTTGCTCTGAGGATCACAAATATAGGAGCTGCACTAAGTAGGATGAAAAGAAAAGCAGATATAACAAAATGGAGAATGGTTATAAACCCATACAGCATCAAACAATCTATGACTAGTGCATCCCTTATCCACGGCGAGTGCTAGTAGCCTCCATAATCCAAATAATTCAGGACAACCTATGCTTTCCGAAGCAACTGTGAAAACAAGCCCTGGTACTTCAGCATATTTAGGATGTCAGTTATGATTTATGAAATGAGATTTCAAGCTTTATTTCCTTTTATTACACAGTGAAAGTTTTTCAAATGCTTATTAAGATGACTTGAAAATCAGGAGGGAAACCAATGAATCACTCATGAAGAAGAAATGAAACTAAGAGAATCCTAATAAAAAAGCATTTATCATTCTTTCTTCTTCATTTATCTTCTCAGCCTGAGCTTCAGTCTCATCACCTGTGTGACTGATGCCGGCTTTGAACATCTTACACCCCCACCCCGTTTTTTTGCTTTTTCAGGTTAGTCGTGCTACCAGCCCAGATAAGTGGATGAAATAAAGTCCCTTCAGAGGTGAAATGAAACATTTACATTTTTTTTTCTCTCTCTCTCTCCTTGTTATACTTCATACTGCAGTCATTTAAGAGTCTGCACCCAAATAAATATTTTAACTAGCTGAAAATGAGCAATCTAAGATTTTCAGTATTTCTTCCCATTAGAAAGTTTTTTTCCAATTATTGCTTATTACGTTAGCTTTAAAATGAGAAGAGCTATTTCTCCCTGTGTGAGAGAGACAAAACTGTGCATTCATAAGTCCACTCAAGCCATTCAGTTTGTTCCTGGAGTTCAGTCAGCATCATTCTTAGGTAACAGCTGCAAGATGCAGAGTGTCAAGACATTTATTCATTACAGATTTTATTATATCCAGGTTCAGCTATTGCATGCAAGGTTGTTTAGTACCATCCTGATGCCTCTGTGGGTGTTTGCATAGCAGGCCTGGTTGATTTCTACTCTAGTTAAAAGCTAATTATTTCCTAAGATCTTTCTTCCTTACCATAGATGCTCTGCAACAGATTTGCTTGCCTGGTGTACTCATTTTCTCGCAGACTGGTTTTCCAGCTCACAGCTACTTATAAAGAAAGCTCGTGTCTGAGCTTTAATAACAAATTGAAAAGTCTGGGAGTGTTTCTGAAAAGCATTAATATTCACTACACAGGTGTAAAATTGGATTATCTCTGTTGCTGTCAGTAATTTGTCCAGATTTACACGGGTCTAACCAAGAGCAGAATTTCGCCCTGAATTTTGTGAGCTTTAAAGCCAGAATTGTGGTAGGACTTCCCCAACTTCTAGTTGTCACGAGGGAAAAGAAATTTGTTAAAGCCTTTTAGCTGATATTTTATACCAAATGTTCTTTTGGGACAACATTTTCCAAGTAAGTGGGAGCTGGCAGTACTCAATGTGAAAATCAGGCCACTGTTGTTTGGAATGACAGTGTTATGAAATTAAGAACTCAACTTTAGACATCCAGGTATGAATATTTTGGCCTCAATTTCTTCTGATAATGGTGTGACTGGGATTCTAGTGGGAAGCCAGCTGTGGTCACTCAATTAGGGTGGGGCAGACAATCCCCAAAAAGCTGGTGGATATTCTAATACTTAGATTTACCAAACCAGCATGAAACAACTTCTTTATTATCTTACTGGTTATTCAGAAGTTCAGACAACACAATTCCCTTAAAGTGATCCAGCCTCAGGCCTCCATCCAGGTACCTAAGTCAAATACGATGACTTCTGAAAATCTTATTTCATCATATAAAAGAAAAGGTTCTACCAATCTCAGAGGATCAAACACATTACCTCCCAGGTTGTTGAAAGTTTCAGATCTTACCCAAATACATGCTACAGCCAATTCTTATTAACTAAACTAAAATTTATTAAACAAAAGAGAGAGTATAGTTGAAAGATCAATATACATGACATGAGTTCAGTTCACTGAGGTTCAGATTCATAGCAGAGATGGTGAGCTTTGTAGTTGCAAAGAGTTCTTTCAGAAATAGTTCAGAGGTTATATTCCAATGTCCAAATCTCTCATTCATATTCGCATAACTGGGACCTCAATCTTGTGACTCAAACTTCCCCTGATGAAGCCTAAGCAAATCTGAGATGACAGAATCAGGATCCAAGGATCTTTTATACAATTTAATGTCGTCTTTGACAAGTTGGGAGTTCCTCGGGGAACAAAAGGTAATTATGATGATTTTGAAGGAGATCCATCACCAGTACTTAGCTATACAAATTAAAATAAGGCAATTTGGTTGTTCCTCTACCATTCACAGTACATTTCAAAGAGAGATGAATACCGAGAGATCCCGTGTTTACAATACATTTAAATGCTAGGATGTTCTTTTGATCTCTGAACTATCAGAATATAGCATAGACAGGGACTGTTGACCCTATTCATACGTATGTACATACACACAAACACAAATATTATCTCCCCACATATCTTTTGAGGGTTATTTATTTTGCAGGATGTTTAACCCTTTCTGGCCATGAGTCACAAATGACTATTTTGAAAACTACAAAAGGTCTAACGCGTATTAATCTATATTTCTTCCCCTTATAACTTTAGAGAGAGATCTACAAAAGACAAGTAAATCCTCTCTTGTTCTTTTAAGCTACAAACATTTTAAGAAACTTCATCTCTTTTCCTTCTCCTTGGGATGGGATGGACTCCCCACACTAACCCTTCTGGAGCTGAATTAGGCCAGCTGGGCCCAATCAGCTAATTGAATCAACAAAGAATTTTCAAATCTGTTCAAGTTGGTCAGCATTAAAGGGGAAAACCAACCTAGAGATTACAGATTATGGCTGTGGTGTGGGAATCTCAAGAAGAGAAGTGAGTTTTGAGGGCATGTCTTTACAAAGAGTTAGTGCGGGGCAAGCTGGGGTGTTAAATCTACAGTGCTCTAACTGCCTGTGTGGAATCTGCTGTTGTGGACTAAAAGTTCTGTAGTGCATTTTGATCTATTGTTGTTTCAAAGGATGGAGTTCTACTTCCCGGCCTGAGGGAGCTTCGCTGGTAGAGTTGTGAAGACAGGTCTGCTAACCAGAGCAGCCACCAAGGCAGGAACAGCAATACCCCAAGGAGCAAGCAACATTCAAAACAGAGATTGTTTGAGAACCAAACCGGAAGGAAAGGGCTGGAATATCCCCCTCTCAGAAGACTGGGGAATGTCCCAGTTTGCTTTTTTGTTGTAGAACATTTTGAGGCCCATCAGCCTGACCCAGAAGGGGATAAGACTTAAGGGACAATTATCTGGTGGGCCAGAGCCCGCTTTATTGTACACTGGATACAGATTCCTTCCTTCTCACACTACTGCCGGGAAGATCCACAGCCACATCAGGGCACCCAGAAGGGCCAGAAGAAGGTGCAGCTCCAGACACACCACTTCAAATTTGGTGGCAAATATAGTCAGGAGCTAGTTCCTGCAGGAGGGAGCCTGTCAAATGTTTAAAAAAAGGGAGGGGGGAAGAGGGTGATGATTCTTTAAAGCAAATGTTGGATGGTTTTCCTCTGAGTTGGATGAATATGGATCAGGTGCTAAAATGGTGGTCGTGTACCAAAATATCATGTGCAATACCAACAACAGCAGCAACTCTTCCAGCAAATGGCAAACGAGAAGCACCAGATAATCCACAACCTAGCGGCCAAGCAGCAGCAACAACCTCAGCAACTGATACAACTGGTGGGCCCTGTAATATAGCTGCCCATTACAGCAGGGCCAGTGAGCCTTAGTCCAGCAGAGGCCCCTATTTCTGTCAGGCTTACAAAGATGGGACCTGATGATGACCCCGAGGCCTTTCTCAAAACCTTTAAGCGAGTGGTCACAGCAGCTGGTGACTCCTTGAACAACTGTCAGTTTTGATGGGCCCATGCTGTACCAGGATGGTGCAAACAGCTTATCACAAAGACACTGTTACTGCCTGAGATTATGCTCAAGTCAAAGTGGCATGATGGTTGATGCTCTGTTTCTGAGAGTAGCAGTATCCTCTGGCAGTGCAGCCCCACCACATCACCCAAAAGCCATGAGTCTCATGTTGGATGTGGCTGAGACCTGAGATGAAGAAAGGAGCTCAGATGGCAGAGAGGATTTTACTTTAACTGTTCACCCAGATACTCCCCCCACGGGAGAAAGGACTGAGTCCTATGACACCAACCGAAGACTATGGCTGATGTTGTTGGCCGCAGGGAAAACTATCTGGCAGCTAGGCCCCTGTGATGACACCCTGAAAGAGACAAGGGGTCAACATAGGCAAATGACAAAACTGGCCACAGAGGCAGATGTTTTGAAGGGCCCCACCCTGCTGCTCCTCACCAAGACTCAGGCTCGCCCATGGTAGTGGGTGCCATGGATAACCCAACTATTGACCTGGGCACCAGATCCAGTGTAAGCAGGCTCTGAATGAGTGACAAGTTGGGGAAGAGGACTTCAAGAGCTGATCTTGTTTGTATGGGCACACTCATCCTGCCTAGGTGCTCAGCATGATGGGACTACTTTTCTCAAATGATCACTTTTGGTTGGTGTTGGATCCCCAATCTCTTTGTTATTGGGGCAGGGACAATAAAGGGTTGTTATCTTTGTTGTGTGAATCAAGGGCAGCAGAAGTGTGTTTTTCATACCCTGATTGAGGGACTCACTCTCAACTAAATGATACTTGCTAGGCAGGGGATGTGGGTGCCAAAACCTAGTGAGTTGAAAAAGGGTGGGGACAGGTACTTTTACCTGGTGGTGTGTGCTCTGTGTAAGGGCCTTAGATACCATTTGATCCTCTTTTTTTCCCACTGTGTAATAACAGAGCTGATTAAGACTCAATTGAGAGTCTTTTGTTGCTGATCAGTAGAGCTACAATCACTAATAACCAGGTCTGAGCATTAGACCTCCTTTGGGATAGTGTCTCTGATGCAAGAGATTGCCCATTGTGCATTAGCAGTGAGGCTCCCCTGCTGACAGCTGAAATCAGTGAGAGCTGTGTTAAGACGTGGGACCTGAAGATATCGCAGCCAGTGGAGAGGAGTGGCTGGCAGGGCAGCTAGCAGAGAGGAGCAGTGGGCAAGGGTCCTGACAGTGGAGCAAGCAAGATGCCCTCTTACCCACCCCCAGAACTAGGTTGGGAGGTGAACTCTGCAAATGCACCTCTGAACTCTGAACCTGCACTGACCAAGGACAACAATTGTGAGTGGAGTGCAAAGAATAGAGGGGCACGTTAAAGGAATTTTTGGTTGCTGGATTTAAGAACCCAAGGCAAAAAGACACTGCCCAACCTACTCGGAGGTGGGGCTTTTGCTCATGGTTTTATGTTTATGAATCCTGTTTGTGACATTTTCCCAAATTAATGCCAGGTGACTTCCTTCCTTTTATTTAGTTTCTTTTTTACACTCAGAATCTGTGTTTGCGAGAGGGGAAGTATTGCCTCTTTGAGGTGCCCAGGGATGGTGTGTAATTGTCCCAGGTTACTGGGTGGGGGTTTGAGCCAGTTTTGTGTTGTATTGTTGAAGAGGAACCTCTTAATATTGAACCTAGCCCCTGTTGCTACCAACTCCAACAGGCAGAAGAGTTACACCAGAAACTGCCAATCTCCTCTTAAGAAGGGAACACCCACTGAAAACAAAGTAGGGTGGCCACTGGCAGACATTAGCTTCTTGTGTGGTCACCCTGGACATTTGCTTGGGAGTGCCCTTTTATGAAGACAAACTCCAATACATTTTAAAGCCCCGGTAAGCTTGAGACAGCCTGTTTATAGCCCCTTACTTACTATAGCCTGAATTGGGTACAGTCTAGGGAGGAGCAAGGTGTGCTTCTTGATAGATAGGTCTTAGCCCTCCAAACATGCACCAAGCCAACCTCAAATAAACAGATACTCCACTTCTGAGAACTGGCTAGGTACTACTGATGGTTTATTCCTGGCTTCTCAACCATTGGTACCCCTCTAACAGTTCTACTTGAAAACAATAGCCCAAAAAAGATCTAGGGGACCACTGTTGTGAAGAGGCCTTTCAAACCCTTAAGGTCCACTTCTGCTGAGTACTAGTCTTGTATAGCCCTGACTTCACCAGTGAATTCCTTCTGAAGATTGATGCCTCTGATGCAGGATTAAGAGCAGTGTTAGAATTTGCAAGACTGGAAGTTGGAACCATGGGATTTAGGGCTGCTGCTGCCTCTGCATTGCCAGAAGAGGCTTAGCTTGGGCTCCTTCAGGAGGACTGTGTGAGGCTAGGCTCTGCAGGATGCACAACCCAGCAAGACCAGAGTGGCAGACTTCAGACAGCTCCCTAATTGGCCAATGCCAGTATATAAATCAGGAAGCCATGAAAGAGATCTCTCTGAGCAACAACATAGACTTTCCTCCTCTCTCTGCTCCAAACCCTGCTCATGAGAGACACTCTGGCTTCTGACCCTGCCTGCTTCCTGACTCTTGGTTTGCCATCTGACCTCCCAGTAACCTGATCCTGCCTGCTTCCTGACACCTGACTCTCTGTTAGCCCTCTGCCTATCCTGGAATCTGACCTCCTAGTACCTGACTTGGCCTGACTTCTGCTCCAACCTTCAGGTTTGACCATTCATGTCCTGGTTATGACAAAATGTCTTGTCCCACGTGGTAGAAATGTGAAGACTCCATCCTCTATCTTAGTAGAAAATTATTCCCAATGGAGAAGGCCTACTCTGTAATTGAAAAAGTGGTGTTGGCAGTGAAGTGGTCAATAGACTCATTCTGATAGTATCTTCTTGGCAATCATTTCATCTTAGTCACCCATCATGCCCTGTCCCATGCCATGAAGGACACCAGCCGTGGAATTATGAGGTAATACCTATCCCTCAAGCCCTTCTTCCATGTCCAACACAGGTTCAGACGAATCCACCTAAATGGTGTGGTTTTGTTTCCTCAGGAAGGGGAAGAGCCAAAGTGGGAGGAGCATACCCGAAATGGGGTCCTGGGGGGGATGTGCAATGGGGCAGAGAGGTCCCATATCAGCAGAGAAGGGCTTAAAGAGAGCTTGTGGGTTCAGCTAGTCCCACTCTGCTATACTTGCAGTGAATGCCAAAGATGAAGGGAGCATAAAAGGAGAAAGGCTGGCTCAGTTAAGGGCTGACTTGCCAGGAAGGAAGATGGAGCACTGTCCCTCTGCATGAAGGAAGCTTCTGGAGCAGCCACTGGGGAGGAACAGCAAGATCTCAAGGAGTGAGCAACACTCAGAACAGACTGTTTGGGAACTAAGCCCAAAAGAGAGAACTGGAATGCCCCCAACCCCAACTAGAAGACTTGTACTGAGTTACATTTGCTTTTCATTGTTGTTGTAGAACATTTCTGGGCTGAGCCTCTGAACCCTGTCCAGAAGGAGATAAGATTCAACAGACAACTAGCCAGTGGGCCAGAACCTGCCTCGGTGGACGCTGGAGATAGATTCCTTCCCCAGCCCAGTGGGGAGACTCACAGCACCCCCAAGGTCCACAAGAGGGTGCTGCTCCTGCCATATCACTACAGATACTAATTGTTTTTCCCTTTTGAAGTGAAAGGTTAGCCAATTTTCAGGGCACATTGTTTCAGACAGGAGGAGAAATTGATGGAATCAGATATTTCTTCAATGTAAACCTGTTTATTTACAAAGAATGTCACCAAGTCCTGTTTCCCTGAACACAGCAGGAATCAAACAGCAGGAGACAGTTTTTACTCACAGTTCAAAGCCTCCTTCTCTCCAGCACACTGCCCCAAAGCTCACTTGGTTAGCTTTTTTCAAGGTCACTCTACCAGTGCTTCTGTCACTGTGTCTTTGATTTTCTTCTGCTTCTCTTTCCCGCACTCCACCAATATGTGCCCTACCCCTGACATAGGCTAGATCAGTCCTCAGAGACACCTCTGGGATCACATAGTTCAACTTCTATTCAAGCATTGCCATGTATCTGTGGTTTTGGGCTGCGCTCCTATTGTTTCAGCTACCTGGTTCAATAAAGGAGCTCATTTGATTGTTACATTTATCTTGAATGCCCCAGCTTTAACCCATCCCATAACAATCAAAAGTATGGTTATTTTTTATCAGGTCACTATAAATGTAATTGAAAAGCCAAGTTAAACAGCATGTGGTTAATCAAATATTAAATGAAATTTTAAAATATAGCTTATACCATATTGGATAGTGATGGGGAAAGAAAGGGTCTGCAAATTTAATGTTTACATTAAATAACCGGTAAAGGGATAGCTAGAATCACCTTTCTACACCTTTAGTTTTTCACATTTTCTAATAGCGTAGTGTGTATTTGGTTTCTGTTGGGGGACTTTTCAGTTTAAATTACCTTAAATTAGAATATGAACAATAATTCCATACTGTGATAAATGTCATATTTTACATAGTATTTATCCAGAGACCATCAGATAAAAATAAACAAGCAAACAAGAGCCTCTTTTTGCAGCTTATTTTTTTCAATGGATTGAGAAGCATATATGGAAGCAATTAACTTCCTCCATCAAACAAAACTATCTGATATACTTTACCAGTACCATTAGTAAGAATTTGTGTGTGTGTGTGTCTGTGAAGTATCATCAGAAAAGAACTGCTAGAATGCAAGATTTGCAGGAGCAAATTGAAGGGATTCCAGGAATGTGATATCATGCTAGGCATCCC
The DNA here is from genome assembly GCF_025201925.1 of Gopherus flavomarginatus. Classification (NCBI taxonomy): domain Eukaryota; kingdom Metazoa; phylum Chordata; order Testudines; family Testudinidae; genus Gopherus; species Gopherus flavomarginatus. Next base: position 155,942,000 of record NC_066620.1, on the reverse strand, counting down.
AGTTATTTCATTAAAACAAGATGTAACCTTTAACAGTGATACTTTGGTGGCTGACATTTGATGTCCCTGTGTTCCCAATACAGAATGTAATTTGCTTTTGATAAACAACAATGAATAACATTAATGTAAGGTTAGGATTTTTAAAAAGAGCACAGCACCATTAAAACAGCTATTGCATTGTAGATTTGTCAGGCATGACAGTCTTTCACTCCACTGGTGAAATTATCAGAAAAGAGACAGAACATTGCCTATGAATATTGCATGAGAGAGGACATATAAACAAAAAGTAAAATGTTATCGTCATAATGCTTCCTATATTAAAGTAGTCTTTAGTCATATATCAAAAAACACATTAAAATATTATTAAAGATCTGGGTCTAATCTGGTAAAAGCTTGGATATTCAGCTGAGATTCAAACTCTGTCCTAAATACCATCTTCTCCCTTTCCCTCATTATTGTACAGTCCATTGGGTGCTGTAAGTATAATTGTCCCTAAAGATAGGGTCATTGAAGTGTTGTGATACCTGAACCCTTTTCAAATACTTGGTTAAGTGTACCAAGTATGTACAACTTGGCACTTGGAAACAACCACTGAAGGCACTTCAGTCACTAGGCCCCATAGATTCTGACATCTCCTGAGTTCCCAATAAACACTCAGAGCATGGCTCAAACAAAAGGATGCTGTACAAGGCTGGCAAAAAAGAAAGGCTGCAAAGTCCTAAGGTACAACAGCTTAGTCAGTCAGTTACAATCAAGGATGAACTGAGTAATTCCCAACTTGGCCCCTAGGAACAGACCAATAAGCTTATCTCATGGGGGTCCTTACGTCTAGTAACTGGTTGCCTCTCTTATTCCATTCTTCTACTAAAAGGCAATTAGGTATGGGTCTGTGGGTCCAAATGGCCAATACTGGGTCACTTCTCCTTGTCAATCTCATCCTCTGTGGTTTCAGTGCGGACCCCTCCACACTGTCCTGTTATCAGATGTGGCAGTTGTCTAGTGTTTTGTGCTATCAAACTGCTTTGTATGTGGTCAACACACCCTACTCGATGGTCCCTGTTTAAGTATACATAATGCCTACCTTTTATAAGCACAGCAGCCCTTTCTCTTTGGGTCCAAACCTCATTGGATCACATACTTTCCCTTTACTAATCCCATGTATCAGGGACACCATGTCTACAACTGCTTACTTGAAGTTATAGGCTGCTGTTGTAATAATTGGGCCTACCAATGTACCATAATAGTGAGCTCAACTGCAAAAAAAAGTACTTGAAAGATCATAAGTTGACACAATAATCTATAACAACTAATGTTGATGGGAAAGATAGTAAAAGGGAACAGATGAATTAGTCCAAATGAAATGACCTACTGATCTAAGTGTGCTAAAATCATGCATGGTAAACAAGAAAGGCATGGAACTAGAAATCAGTGAAACTAAAATTGGGATATCAGAAACTAGTCCTAATTGGTGGACAAAATAATAAGGATGGACTATGCCACCCACCATCCCTTTGTGGGTCATTAAAGAAAGACTTTGGGGAGAAAAATGGGCTACTGAAGCAAGTTTCACCATCATGGCTTCTACCCCCACCATCTCCTGAAACCCTAGGCCTTCATGATCCTATTCCTGGGTTATCCAGACCAGGTCAGAGAGAGGGACCTAGATGACCTTACTACCACCAGTAAGTCCATATGAAACCCAGACTCTAATGAGGATGAAATAGGATCAAACTTTAGCAGCAGCAGCACCAACAGCTCCAGCCCATCTCAACTAACTTCTATTTTTTCCCCAAATGGATCATTGTTTTCTTTGTTTCCGTCTAAGAGACTGTCAAACAAGGAGCTTTTTCCTTCGAAAAACTCTCTGCACTTACATGCAAGGGGAACAAGAGTTGTTAAAATGAAAATCTTACTTAATACTTAACATTTCAAATGCTTTAACTGTGTTTCCTTCTTTACTATATCTTTAATAATAGAAGGTGTTTAATGCTATCCTTGCCTTAGTACTAAGTAGGCAAGCTTTATGTATGGGGGCGGGGTGTATAGATGTTTAACATTAGACAGTGATTGGATTATGTCGGCAACTTTGGCCTATGTCTTCCATCTACATTAATACAACAGTGCTATCTCAGTGCATTAGAGAGTTCCTTTCAGACCTCTCTAGGCTTCCTACTGCTGCTGCTGGATCTCCTAGTATCCTCCTCCAGCTTCTGCCATTGCTTCTGTAGGCCTTCTGCTGACAACTACCTGGTTCCCTGAACATCTTCCCAGGCTAGCACTCCAGTTGACTGCTACATGACCACACTGCTGCAACCAGCACCCAGACTACTGTGCTCTAGCTTGCTGCTCACCCTCTCTCATGGCCTTCTGGCTCTGTCCCTCAAACTGGTCATAAATTTACTATTCAAGATGTCATTTCCTTTACATGTCCACTAAGCATCACAGAATCTTCTAATGACCAGATGTTGAATTGCCTTCAGTTAAACTGTGACTCAAAGCTTTTGGGGTTCTGAAGTGAGGGAGAAGCAGGAGACAGGTGTTCCTAGTAATGAGGCAATAGGTGTATTACAGGATGTAAGTTCACCTGTACTTTGTAAGTCCATCTAGTGTTCTGAAGCCATGAGATGTTAGCTGCAATACTGATCAATGGACCTAAGAACACGGACTATGTGAAAATATTGAACTTCATTCTGCAGGGTTGATCAGAAGCTTTTTTGCCAGAGGGCAGGAGGGAATCACAATAAAGCCATTTGAACAAGATTGGCATAAAAGAATAAACAAATGTTTGTTATCAAGAGCTGACGTCTGTTCTTGTGAAATTCACTCTGTTCCATACAATAGAAATAACTTTATTTTGTTCTTTGGTTGATTGGATAAAGGATGTTAAGGAAACAATGCCCTTGGGGAAAAACACTACTAAAATAGTAATGCAAAGGGACAATAAGTAGCTTTCGAGTGCTTCTGGAATCTATTTGAACCAATCACTTCAAGCAAATATTGGGCTCCTGTATAGGGTTTTTTTTTTTTTAAATTGGAACCCCATCTGAAAGGCCCAAATTCAGTATGAAACCTCCCATTGACCTCACTCCATATGGTCCAAACTCCCATGCCACGGCAACCATGGTGTGTTTCAGGTTTCACTCCAACAAGCTGAAGTGGGGATAGGGAATGTGTCTTGGTAAGAAATGTGCATATTTATGGAGCCAATTAACAAAAGAATGGATAGAGGTGTAAGGACGTGAAACAGTGAATAGATGAACTTATCTCAAGTAAAATGGTAAAGGCTTATGTGTATTTAAGAGATTATATATATATAATATATATATATATATACACGTATATATATATATAATATATATATATATACACATGTATCACTAACTGTGATTGATGTGTATATTATATATATATATATATACACAAACACACACATATTTTATATATATATATATATATATATATAAAATATGTGTGTGTTTGTGTGTGTATATATATATATATATATATATATATATATATACACACACATCAATCACAGTTAGTGATACATGTATAAGCAAGTAGATAATTGATTTAGTTTGGTTCATCAGTCCTGCCTCAGTTGATCACTGGGGATGTGGCACTCTGCAGTTGTGCTGAAATAAACTTGTTTCTTGGATCTGAACTCTGGAGTTAGCCATGATTTTGTCAGTTACAGCAAGCGGTGGTTGTCTTTTTTGCTAGGTTCATAAGGTAACCTGCATGCCTGGTTGGTGGTCCTGAAAATATCCTTACATTTTGGCTTGTCCAGGATCCTAGACCGTTAAATTTCATGGAGGAATCACAATCTACATGTAACAGTGCATACGTAAATAATAGCTGAGGCAATCAATCAGTGGATCACTAATTATGTGAGCAAAACTTGGGGTCCATTTAATTTTAAAGAGGAGTTACAGAAAGAATTGGTTAACTCAACATCTGCAAAATTGACATAATAAACAATAAGAAATTAAAATTGGGCCCGTATCAAAGTGTCAGCAAACCAATGGCTTTGGCTATTAGCCCATGATTTGAATGCTAAATTAAATCAATGTAGAGTTGAAAAATATCTTGTAATAGAAGAGAAAAGGAAGTTAAGAGAGCAAATGAAAATGCTGGAGACAGAAGTTATGAAAGAGTTAAAGAAAAATGTATGTGAATTAAGGGCAAATTCTCTTTTCAAAGGGGAAATTTATAGCTGTTAGGAGGAAGAGAAGAAGGAAAGTTTCTGATTTAGAGAGACAAATATAAGAAATGAGAGGACACATTAATGGATTGTTTCAACTACAGAGCATAAGTCAGTTAGTCATGTTTCCTCCTTTTTAGGCAAGGAGGCAGTGCTAACAGAATTACCACTCTATGCTGAGGAAACCAGGGGTATCTGCAAATTATATCTCTGGATGGATCTGTTGAAAGTATTCTCTGTGCTTTTAATAATTAAAAGCTAAATAATTATTTAAGTAACTTGTAGACGTTTAAGTTAAAAGGCATTATTGTTTTAACTTGTAATGTTTGCATGATTTTTAGTCAATGCTAACAAAAAGACAATACAACGTTATTTAAAACTGTTTGGCAAGCAGCCAATATGTTGTTGTGCAAAAGGGTAAGTCGTTTGCGTGGCAGTTTTGTCTGTATTGGTAAAAAGTTGTTTAAAGGCATTCAATTTAATAACCTTTAAATATGTCAGTAATTTATACAATTCACTATCTCTTTAAATAAGACTGTGCTTAATATAAATATGAAATGTAAATTAGTGAGTAAAAGTACAGCAGAGGAGAGAAAATAGAAAAAGTAGCAAAGGTAAAACTCTGAAGTAAAATTAATATATTAAATGTGTGTATATATTGTTCCATTACTTGAATGACCATATTGGCCAGACTGACAGCCGCAAAACTTGGGTTCAAATGTAAAGTTAGTTATGATTCCAGCCACACCACCATGATCATGGTAAGGAAAACCAGCAATGTATAAGTTTCTGCTTTATACAGAAACCATTATATAAAGGAAGTACTGAAGCCTCTAATAAAGGAAAACATGTCAGCCTCTTCTACTCACAAAACAGCACTCATGGGATAATTAATTCATCACCTCTGTGAAAGTGTCTAAACATTTTGCAAGCTCTTCTAATTTCCCTTTTTATTTTCCCTAGATAAAACATGTTAATATTATTTTCTAAAGCATTTGTTTTTTCTTCCAGAATACAAATATTCAAGGGAAAATACCTTTTGCTCCTAACTAAATTGTTTAATTCCTTTCAGCAGGCAAAACTGAAGTCTAATTTAATTAAAAGGAAGTTGTTAACCCAATTAGGATTTTTTTCATTTCATTCTCATTAGAAATGAACAAATTTCAGTGCCCGTCTGCCTTATTAGTCAATGCTAATATAACTAAGTCATGAGTAATTGATAATTTTAACCTTTATGTTTCCTGGACCTGCCCTAAACAGCAGTCTAATCCTTTGTTTAGTGGTTTGTTGTCTATGTTTAACTCTTCGGAGTTTTTCTTTAAAGTTTTATTTTATGTATAACAATGTTGGAATTATTTGTCCCTTGGTTATACGTTTTATGTCTTGTAATTGTTATTAGGTTTTTAATTTGGGGAGTTTTATTGTAGGGGGAAAAATCAGATGCAGGTTTGTCTGGAAAAAAATATTAAAAATAAAGTGTGATATTTATGCTTTGAAGCCCAACAAACTCGAGCTCTGGCAGACTAGACAATGTCATGATCTTCTGCACCAGATATGGACCGGCTACAGAGCTTGCTTATAGACAACAAATATGTTCTTCATAAGAGCCTTTAATGATCTGCCAGCTCTGGCTGAGGTTCATTTAAATAGGTAGTTTACACACAGTGTCACCTAGTGGCTGAACTACAATACAGTTTAGCATTCCATTAATCTCCACCTTTAACTTCTACATTCTTACCATTTACTATGTTTACCCTCATGCTGTCTTTGAAGTTATGTATGAATCAGTCTGTTAAGCATCTCTGAATTCTACTGGCTTTCTGTTTACATGATCCAAATAGATAACATCTTGGTCATCTGGCTGTCCATTAGTTGCAATGACTGGCTGTGGTCAGTCCCGAATTCTTGAGCTGTCTTCTTGTTCTGTATCTATCATCTGTAGAGTTTGTTCTGTTGATTGTTCTCTGTAGGAACAAATTGCAGATGTCAAGAGTTTCTGTTGAACTCTCCACAGTTGGTCTCATATGTGATCTGGGCACTGAATTATTTTTCTTTGTGACAGCTGAAGTTGGCCATCCTTTTGCTCCATGTAATTTGATGTGAACATGGTCACTAGGTTCTAGACCTGGCAGTTCTCTGAGTGACATCTGGTGTACAAGTATTCATAAACTCTTTTAGCCTTTATCTGATTTGTCTATTATTTTCTTGTCTGGCCACTTTAGAGATAGGTTCTTTTCCAAAGTTGGAAGAGTAGTTCTGAGTTGTCTTCCCATCAGGAGTTGTGCTAAATTATATCCAGTAGCCACTATAGAACTGTTAAACTGTAATTCAGAAAAGCAAGGAATGGATCTTCCTGCTGTAGGATTTTTTTAGCTTCTACAACTCTCAGCTTCTCCATTCACTTGTGGGTAATGTGGACTGCTAGTAATCTAATCAAAATAATGTTTTGTGTGGAATGAGAAATTCTGCTGTAGTAAATTGTGGTCTGTTGTCCGTTACTAGTTGTTTTGGAATACCAAAGTGAGCAAAAGTGCACTTCAGTTTCTCGATATCACTATGACATATTATGTCTTTCAAATACATTATTGCTACATAGCTGGAAAAATAGTCCACAATGGAATTTGCATAAATCTGCAGCTAGTCTGGTAGAGGTGTTGTTATTAAAGGTTCTTTTTGCTGTGTTGGTCTGTTAGTTCTGAAATGTTCACATGCAGATATTTTATTCTTAGTGTCTTTGCAGATGCCCGACAACCACACTGACAAGTTGGCCCATTCACAGCATTTAGTTAATCCTTGATGTCCTTCATGGATGAGGTTTAGGATTTCTCTTCTTATTTCATTTGGAATTACAATGCAGTTTAATTATGAGTCCATTTGACCAGCACCACAAAGTAGTCTCTTGTCACGCTTCTCAGTCTTGTCACTTCCTTAGTGTCTTTTAGCTACTTGGGCCAACCACCCCTGATGTAACTTAGAAATTCTTGAAGTGGCATGTCTTTAATCTTTGAAGTGGCATGTCTGTCAAGATTGCTTGTTGTAGCTGGAGTAGTCACTGTTCCTGGGAAAAATCTGGTAGTAGCAGATAATGTTTTTCCCAGGAACATATTTAGCAATTGGGTTAAATCGCATTAACCTTAGCAGTAGACACTGGCAGATCAAGCACCGCTGAGACAGGTCTTTTCCACTGATGAGGGTTACAAAAGGTTTATGGTTTGTCAATGGTGTAAATTAATCCAGTCCACACAGATATCTGTAAAAGTTCTCACATGACCATACGCTTGCCAGGAATCCCTTTTCAATCTGTGTATTTTGTTTTTCTGTTTCTCTCAGTGTGTGAGAGCCAAATGCAAGTGACTTCTACTCAAAGCTATGTTGTTGCAACAATACACCACATAGACCAGATCTGCTTGCATCCACACTAACCACTGTTCACATCATAGTACTTGAGAACTGGAGATGTTGAGATAATTTCTTTTTCCTTTTTGAAGGTAATTTCTTGATTTGGCCTCCAAAGCCCAAAAGCGTTGGACTTTCACAGTTCATTCAGTGGTTTTGTCTTGTATGTATCGACCATGATAATTTACCGTCTCAAGTATATGTCTCATTTCTGGTACATTAGTTAGCGCTTTTATCTTCTCAGAGCTGGGACTGACTCCATCTTTGTTTATTGTCTGTCCCAAAAACTTGATTTGGGGCAGGCAAAAAATGCATTTCTCCTTGTTTAGCTTCAGTCCAAACTGCAAGTTTTGTTGTGCTCTCCATATATCAGAATATCATTAATGAAAACTACATCTCCATGTGTATTCATTAACAGTTCTGCCATCTTTCTTTGGAAAATTTCAGGTGCACTAGTTATCCTGTAAGTAGAGTCTAAATGAGCTCTCCTCTGAAATCTTGTGATGAGTGGGAGGAGAAGACTTCAGGAAATCAACTTGTTTGAATAGACATACCCACTCTGCCTAAGTGCACAGTATGATGGAGCTGCTTTGCCCAAATAATCACTTTTGGCTGAGGTCAGATTGCAAGTCACTTTGTTATTGGATACAGGGGTAATAAAATGGTGTTATCCCTGTTGTGTGAATCAAGGGGAGCAGAACTGTGCTTGGCATGCCCTGATTTAGGGGTTCATTCTCAACTGAACTGTGCTCACTAAGCCTGGGGGCAGGGGTGCCAAAGCCCAGTGGAAAGGAGAGTGGATGGGGAACAGGTGTTTGTACCTGCTAGTGTGGGCTCTGCCTACACATCCTAGACACCATTTGACCATCCCCTCTCCACTGTGTAATGACAGAGCTGATTAAGACTCAATTGATAGTGTCTTGTTGCAGAGTGAGTGAAAGGCTAGTGGATCAAACAAGTGGCTGATAGTGGAGCAAGTGGCCAGCAGAGTGGATGGGCAATGGTGGAGCAAATGGACAGTGGAGCAAGTGGGCAGGAGATGGCAGAGTGGGTGACAGCCAAGCAGCAGCTGAGGCATTGCTCAGTGCCGTCTCCTGCCCCCAGATGGGAGGTTAACTCACGTGAATGCACCTCTGAACTCTGGATCCTGGCTGAACAAGGACAACAACTGAGAATGGGGTGTAGTGGAAGGAGAGGGGGGTGGCATGCCTCTGGCAGCTCACACAGTGCTGTAAAGGCATCATTGTCCCTCATTAAAACACATCCATGCATTCTGCACTTGCTCAGGCATTCTGTAGCTGCCTGTAAAGTGGATTCAATTGAGCCCTCAACTAATGCCTCAAGTATTCCAGTTATTAGAAAATAGTTCTTAAAGTCAATATTTATCCCCTTGCACCAATCCTCTAACATGTGTACACCCATTATGCTAATCATGTTTTCCCCAAAATACAACAAAACTCTACTTCATTTTTGGTTAAGAAAGTGACAGGAAAGTTCACTGAGTTACTCCCAGCTGATAAAAAGCTGTCAGAGAGGAGGAAAACAGGCAGGCAGCTGGTGAGTTTTGGGAATCCCAACCATCTGAGCCAACCAGCACAGCACCCCTGAGAACAGCCAGTGCACTGATGGTGAGCACCAGAGAGGAACTTGGCCAATGAGTACAGGTCCTGACAGAACAGATGGCTGAGCTACTGAAGTACCATTAACCGAGGTAAGACTTCTAGGCATAAGGAGCCTCTGGCTGTGGTGATGGAGAAGTCAGCATTTAGAGCCACCATCCCACCAGAGTGAACAGGAAAGGGATAATTCTTCTGCTTCAGATGGGGCCAGGATGGACACACTGCTGCCAGGTGTCGTAAGGAAGAAAATACCTCCTTAGTGTATGGAAACCTGAGGACCAGTGGAGTTGAGGAACTGCCAAAAGAGCTTGGGAAAGGGGCCACCCAGACCCTCAAGACTTGAAGGCTTCCCTGGAAAAAGCTGTCCAACTGGGATCCCACCAAAACTGATAGGGCCTCAATCAGAGGTCGCTGTGAGAATTGAAGGGACAGAATGTAAAGCGATGCTTTATAACAGATCTCAAGGGAATATATTTCAAGCCTTCTATCAACATATGCCTTGGCATCTGCCTATGCAGTCACTGACAGGACTTGGTCACTGTGACCTCTGAATCAATGAATACCCCTACCAAAAAGTATGTGTAATGCCGGCAGACCCTAGTTGTCAGCAGGCGGGATCGAACCAGGGACCTTTGAAGCTTAGTACATGAGCTAAAAGCCACCTGGCCCTTAGCTAAGGGTATAGAGCAGACTTATTAATCTTTAAGTGGTCTCAGTGCTACTAGAGAGGCCAGACCACCGCTTAGGAGGTGTGTGGGTTACATATGTCATTGTGTAACCTTTGTGTGGACTGGAGTTCACGTCATTGCTCTTCTCCAGTGCCTAGAAAAAACCCAGCTCCCAGCTGGAGACCCAGGGTTCAGTCTCTAAGGATTTTCAGGAAGGATTGCATAGGGTCAGCCTCCCCACACTCATTCAAGTCCCAAAAGGAACTAAAGAATGAATTTAGTTAAATAACTTTATAAAATCTTATGCTAGATTATTTATTTATTTTTACAGCATAACATGGCTATTTTATAATCCAAACATTATCTTCACAGTTATACATAAACATAAATAAAGAAAGCAAAATTAAAATCTGAACAGTTCAGTTCCTACAGAAACACAGTGAGAAGAAACAGGGTTCCCAAAAGCTTTTGTTTAGTTTATCTAAGTCTCAGTTAGTCTTTGATCACCAAATCTATACAGTTTGCTGAGTCTAAAACAACAACATCTTCCCTCCACTTGCTTGTAGGAATCTTCAGCTGGAATCCATGCAGGCTCTTCCTCTGCTGAAATCATACTAGCCAGTCAGCTAACTGATTAACCAATCATTCAGTTAAGTCACAAGAGTATAGATTTAAAGAAAACCCTACTACAAGAAAATACAAAACTGAGAATAGCAAAATATAAAAATGTATCTTTCCCCATTACTACATTTAAAGAAAGGTTGATGAATCATACTAGTTGAGAAAATTTAACTAGAACAGTTTGGCTAAAATCAAAACAACATTCAAAGCATACAATTAAAATAGAAGTTATTTTCCCTCCCAATTTCCCCTTGCTATAATTAGCATTTCCCATGCTTCCCTGTTAGAGGGTTAACAATATCACTAATCTGCTGCAAAATGCTTCAGAGTTAGGAACAACAGCCTGCTTTCTGCTCCTGGTTTCAGCTTCTCCAAACTCGCACAGGACACATGGCCCTTTGTAAAGCAGCTGCCCTGACTGCTTGTCCTCAGGGAGTCTGACCCCAGCAACAGGGAACCTATTGGAGCGCACCCAAAAACTACCACACCCAATTGCAGAAGCTTCTGGAGGTGGAGTGCTAAATCTACTTAGCAACAATGACACATCCACAATTCACTGCTACCTCCCACCACTGGCTCTCGTAAAGAGATAGCTCCTTGTTAGGCACATGGGTTACAATTGTGCATCTGGAAATTCCAGAGGAGGTTATGAGGGTAAGAGAAGAGGTGGACACACCTGCATTAAAATGCCCTGACGCTAAAGGAGTCTCGGATATGTCTGTGCTGCTAGGGACCAACTGCAGTCTTTTCAAGGTATTCACTGATTACTAAAGACGAAAAGCAGGGAACCAATACCTAATCACCCTGATGATCCATACAGTTTGTGCTGAAGCCTACAGAAAAACTGAAAATGCTAAAAAGTGAATGTCAGAGCTCTCAATAGCAGCATTAGGGCAGGTGGACAAGACTCTATTAGCAGTACCTGCAATAACATTATAGGTCTGAGTACTTGTGGCAGGGTGGACTAGGTCCGGATGGTCCCTGCTGGAGCCCTCATAGCCCTGCATCACACTGCCCCAGAACAGAGCAGCGAGAAGTCCTCCAGGCAGCCTAGAGTGGCTGCAGAAGAGCAGCCAATCAGAGGGGCTGATGGAGTGACAGATCCGGGGCCACACGGGCCCAATATAAGACAGGCAGCAGAGCAGTGAAGTTCAGTTGCTGTGTGGTGCTTGAGAAGTGAAGACTGGCTGGCTGAAAGAGCAGCAGTACTGCAGACAGCTCACTATGGAGACCTCACTGCAGACAGGACTGAAGCCCAGGCAAGTTTGCTGAAGATGGGGTGCCTGGCTGGTGGGAAGAGCAGCAGGACCAGCAAAAGATTAGTGCAGGCAGGCTAAAGTCCAGGTGGACTGAGCCTAGGACCTGGCCAGACCAGGTGAGGGTACTGAGATGGGCCCTGCTGGTCTGGTTGCAGACTGAGCCCAGGGAGGGCTGCCTAAAAGGAACCAGGTGAGGGTACTGAGATGGCCACTGTCAGAAGAACCCTGCTAAACCCAGGGTTGTGAATTCAATCCTTGAGGGGGCCATTTAGGGATCTGGGGCAAAAATCTGTCTGGGGATTGGTCCTGCTTTGAGCAGCGGGTTGGACTAAATGACCACCTGAGGTCCCTTCCAACCCTGATATTCTGTGATTCTGTGAAGACATGATACTGGGCTAGATGGACCTATGGTCTGATCCAATATGGCCATTCTTATGTAACATCAGACTAGAAGACTCGCATCCTTTCAGGGAGAAATCTAGGAAGACTGTTCTCTCAGAGATGGAAGATGTGCGGCATCATCTTCAGGAGCTGATTGCAAATGGCATCATTAGAGTCCCACAGCCCATACAACTCCCTCATTATGGTATTCCATAAAAAGAATGGGAAAATCCAGATGTGTATCAACTACAATATCCTAAACAGGCACAGTGTAGTTGACCAGTACACCATGCCTCAAATACAAGATGCTTTGGACTGTTTGCTTGGGAACCAGTGGTTCTCAGTATTGGATCTCAGAAGTGGATACTACCTGATCCCTCTAAAAGCAGAAGATAAGGAGAGGAGTCTTCATTTGTCCATTAGAGTTTTTATCAGCTTGCCCCCATGAATTTCTGGAGCAACTGCTACATTTAAACATCCTAAGGGGAAAGTTGTGGGAGACATAAACTGAAACTTGCAATCGTTCATTTGGATGACCTGTGTTTGAGAGAACCTTGGAGAAACATGAAGAAAGACTTAAAGTTCTAGACCAATTGGAAGCCTATGGACTGAAGCTTTCAGCTGATAAATGCCAGTTCTGCAGAACCTCAGTGAAGTACCTGAGTTACACTATGTCCCAAGAGGATGCGAGTACTGATTCAGATAAAATAGAAGCACTCACTACATGGCCATCCTCACATAATTGCAGAGAGCTCAAGACCTCTCTCTCAGTTTTAGCAGCTACTACTGCAGATCTGTGAAGATTTATTCTACCATCATAAAGCCCCTTAATGATCTTACCAGGGGATACAAGTCCAGCAAGAACAAATCTAAGAACAAGAGTAAGGGGAGGGGGGTCCCCAAAGCCTCCCAATCAGACACTATGGCCCCTTAGAACTCCAATGGGATGATAGATGTGAAAGGGCTTGTCGAGAAATCATTCATGGCCTAAGTCATGCCCCTGTCCTAGTCTTTACTCATCCAAGCAAGCCATTTATCCTACATACTGATGCCAGTTTGGAGGGCTTGGGAGCAGTCCTACACTGGGAAGTGGAAGACAAATGTAAACCTCTGGTTTTTGCTGACAGAGGACTGTCTGATAGCAAGCCTCACTACTCCATTCACTAGCTGGAGTACTTGGCCTTGAAATGGGCCATCTCTGAGAAGTTTTGAGACTAATTGTATAATGCTCAGTTTCAAGTGTGGACAGACAACAATCCACTCACTGACTTTTTAACAAGGGCCCAGCTGAATGCTACAGGAAGCTTATTGCATAGCTACATCTGCAGTCTGCAAGAACTCTGACAGTAACAAGCAACTTACTGTTCATATGAGCTCCAGCCAGGGGACAGTTTTATGGTGAAATTTGGGTGTTGCTGGCTGTCATAAACAGATAGCTAAGGGTTAATGTCTCTTTCACCTGAAGCACCTGACCAGAGGACCAATCAGGAAACCGGATTTTTCCAACTTTGGGTGGAGGGAATTGAGTGTCTAAGGTCTTTGTTTTCTGGCTGCCTGCTTTCTCTGAGCTTTGGAGAAGTAGTTCTATTTTCTAGTCTTCTTTTTCCAAGTGTAAGGACAAAGAGATCAGATAGTAAGTTATATGGTTTCTTTTCTTTGGTATTTGCATGAATATAAGTGCTGGAGTGCTTTGATTTGTATTCTTTTGGAATAAGGCTGTTTATTCAATATTCTTTTAAGCAATTGACCCTGTTGTATCATCTTAATACAGAGAGAACATTTGTACTTATTTTTCTTTCTTTTTATATAAAGCTTTCTTTTAAGACCTGTTGGAGTTTTTCTTTACTTCAGGGAAATTGAGTCTGTACTCACCAGGGAATTGGTGGGAGGAAGAAATCAAGGGGAGATTTGTGTGTTGGATCGCTAGCCTGATTTTGCATTCCCTCTGGGGAATAGGAAAGTACTTTTTGTTTCCAGGATTGGGAACAGAGAGGGGGGAGTCTCTGTGTAGTTTCACAGAGCTTGTGTCTGTGTATCTCTCCAGGAGCACCTGGAGGGGGGAAGGGGAAAAGGATTATTTCCCTTTGTTGTGAGACTCAAGGGATTTGGGTCTTGGGGTCCCCAGGGAAGGTTTTTCAGGGGGACCAGAGTGCCCCAAAACACTCTAATTTTTTGGGTGGTGGCAGCAGGTACCAGGTCCAAGCTGGTAACTAAGCTTGGAGGTTTTCATACTAACCCCCATATTTTGGACGCTAAGGTCCAAATCTGGGACTAAGGTTATTATATGGTGTGCAGCTGGTGGGAGATAGACAGAATCCAGAAGCCAGTAGAAATATTATATTTTTCTTTTCTCCGCTAAGGGCTTTTTAGCAGAGAGAAGCAGTTGGTTTTAAAAGGGAACCAGAGAGAATTTTTTTTTCTGCTCTCTCTCGCAGTTTGTGGCTTGCATGTTAAGGGTCTTTTGTCATGCAATAGCCCTCCCATTAGGAGGCAAGTACCGGCACTTATATGCATGCAAATAAAGTGGTTTTTCTGGTTTCCCTTCATTGAACATTAGCTAGAGAGAGAAAGGGAAAAAAGCACTGTTGCTAGGCAGACTTCAGGAGGCAACAGAGAACCTGCAGTTCAGAAGATAAACACCGGAGGGCACCCCAACACAAGAAAACAGGAACCATGACTTCTAAGGCAAAAATTGACGCCGAAGAACAAATCAAAGAAGCTGAACACAGGCGACAGATGGAGATGAAAGAAAAGGAAGAAAGCATCAAACTGGCAGCCTTCCAAAGAGAGCAGGCGGCCCAAGAGGCAGCACACAAAAGAAAACTAGAAGAAGAAGAGGTGGCCCACCGCCGAGAAATGGAAAAGCACCGCCGAGAAATGGAAAAGCACCAAAAAGAAATGGAAAAAACAACAAAAAGAAATGGAAAAACAACAAAAAGAGAATGAAGAGAAGGAAAAACAGAGAAAACATGAACTGGAATTGGCAAAAGCTGGGCTGCATGTGCCAGCCAACCCTAACAACCCGGTGCCAAATATTGCTCCACAGCACAGAAAATTTCCCACCTACAAGGCAGGTGATGACACCGAGGCCTTCTTGGAAAATTTTGAAAGAGCCTGTCTTGGGTACAGCATTCCCGAAGACCAGTACATGGTAGAATTGAGGTCACAGCTCAGTGGACCTTTAGCAGAGGTGGCAGCTGAAATGCCTAAGCACCAAATGAATGACTATAAACTTTTCCTAACCAAGGCCAGATACAGGATGGGGATAACCCGAGATCATGCCCGTCGGCGCTTCAGAACCCAAAAGTGGAAACCAGAGGTGTCATTTCCCAAACACGCCTACTACATTGCAAAAAACTATGAGGCCTGGCTAACAGGAAACAACATTCAAACCTTGGAAGAACTGAACCTCCTCATACAAATGGAGCAGTTCTTGGATGGTGTTCCTGAAGACATCACACGGTACATACAAGATGGAAAACCCAAAGATATCGCTGAGGCGGGGGAGATTGGAGCCAAATGGATGGAACTGGCAGAAAGCAAGAATGCTACTGTCAAGGGGAACGATTACCACAGGGGGCACACAGACCATAAACCCTACAACCGAGGACAGCCAAAGACCCCACATACCACCCAAGTAAAGCCACAGATACCCTACCCTTCAACCTCACCAGTCTCCAGTAACTCACCTCGGCCCAGTGACCCATCAGATGGAAGATGCTTTAAGTGTAATGAACTGGGACATATCAAGGCCAAGTGTCCCAAGAACACCATGCGAGTGCAATTCATTACACCACCATCACACCAAAGATCCCCAGGCCCGGATGCCTCTCAAATACCCTTGGAGCAAAGGGAAAATTTGAGAGTGGGCGGAAAGAAGGTTACTGCGTGGAGAGACACGGGGGCACAAGTGTCAGCTATCCACCAATCCTTCGTTGACCCCAAATTCATCAACCCAAAGGCCAAAGTTACAATTTACCCCTTCATGTCACAAGCTGTAGACTTGCCTACAGCTCAACTGCCTGTCCAGTACAAAGGCTGGTCAGGAATGTGGACTTTTGCAGTCTATGACAATTATCCTATCCCCATGCTACTGGGGGAAGACTTGGCCAACCAGGTGAGGCGGGCCAAGAGAGTGGGAATGGTTACACGTAGCTAAACCAGGCAAGCTTCCAGACCCATTCCTGTTCCTGAACCGTCCACAGAGGCCCCGTCTGTGTTACCAGAGACCCAGACAGAGGTAGTGGACCCGGATTCCATGCCTACCACTGAAACAGCCACAGCATCTCCAGTCCCAGGCCCGGAACTGGAACAGCAACCAGCACCAGCAAGTGCAACCACATCTTCAACCTCAACGCCAGAGGGCGCCAGCGAGCCAGAACTGGCAGAAGCAAAAGACAGCCATACCCAAAAGGCTCAGCCAGAGCCTGAAATACCCTCAGGTGCACCAGCGGAGAGCGGTTCACCAGCAACGGAAACAACCCCATCACCTACATCGCTTCCAGAGGGACCAAGCCCAAGTCCACAGTCTGAGGAAGAACTAGTGACCCCAGCCTCAAGGGAACAGTTCCAGACTGAGCAGGAAGCAGATGACAGCCTTCAAAAAGCTTGGGCGGCGGCACGAAGCACCCCACCGCCTCTCAGCTCTTCTAATCGATCCCGGTTTGTTATAGACCAAGGACTTTTATACAAGAAAATTCTTTCTGGTGGACACCGGGAAGAATGGCAGCCGCAAAAACAGTTGGTGGTTCCAACTAAGTACCGGGAGAAGCTCTTAAGCTTAGCCCATGATCATCCCAGTGGCCATGCTGGGGTGAACAGAACCAAGGACCGGTTGGGGAAGTCCTTCCACTGGGAGGGGATGGGCAAGGACGTTGCCAAGTATGTCCGGTCTTGTGAGGTATGCCGAAAAGTGGGAAAGCCTCAAGACCAGGTCAAGGCCCCTCTCCAGCCACTCCCCATAATTGAGGTCCCATTTCAGCGAGTAGCTGTGGATATTCTGGGCCCTTTCCCAAAAAAGACGCCCAGAGGAAAGCAGTACATACTGACTTTAGTGGACTTTGCTACCCGATGGCCAGAAGCAGTCGCTCTAGGCAACACCAGGGCTAACACTGTGTGCCTGGCCCTAACAGACATCTTTGCCAGGGTAGGTTGGCCCTCTGACATCCTTACAAATTCAGGGTCTAATTTCCTGGCAGGGACCATGGAAAAACTGTGGGAAACTCATGGGGTGAATCACTTGGTTGCCACCCCGTACCACCATCAAACCAATGGCCTGGTGGAAAGGTTCAATGGAACTTTGGGGGCCATGATACGAAAATTCATCAGCGAATTCTCCAATAATTGGGACCTAGTGTTGCAGCAGTTGCTGTTTGCCAACAGGGCTGTACCACATCCCAGTTTAGGGTTTTCACCGTTTGAACTTGTGTATGGTCACGAGGTTAAGGGGCCATTACAGTTGGTGAAACAGCAATGGGAGGGGTTTACGCCTTCTCCAGGAACTAACATTCTGGACTTTGTAAGCAACCTACAAAGCACCCTCCGACACTCTTTAGCCCTTGCTAGAGAGAATCTAAAGGATGCTCAGGAAGAGCAAAAGGCCTGGTATGACAGACATGCCAGAGAACGTTCCTTCAAGGTAGGAGACCAGGTTATGGTCTTGAAGGCGCAACAGACCCATAAGATGGAAGCATCATGGGAAGGGCCATTCACGGTCCAAGAGCGCCTGGGAGCTGTAAACTACCTCATAGCATTTCCCAATTCCTCACTAAAGCCTAAAGTGTACCATGTTAATTCTCTCAAGCCTTTCTATTCCAGAGACTTACAGGTTTGTCAGTTTACAGTCCAGGGAGATGATGCTGAGTGGCCTGACGGTGTCTACTACGACGGGAAAAAAAGACGGTGGCGTGGAAGAGGTGAACCTCTCAACCACCCTGGAACGTCTGCAGCGGCAACAAATCAAGGAGCTGTGCACTAGCTTCGCCCCATTGTTCTCAGCCACCCCAGGACGAACTGAACGGGCATACCACTCCATTGATACAGGTAATGCTCACCCAATCAGAACCCCACCCTACCGGGTGTCTCCTCATGCCCAAGCTGCTATAGAACGGGAGATCCAAAACATGCTACAGATGGGTATAATCCGCTCATCTACCAGTGCATGGGCATCTCCAGTGGTTCTGGTACCCAAACCAGATGGGGAAATACGCTTTTGCGTGGACTACCGTAAGCTAAATGCTGTAACTCGTCCGGACAACTATCCAATGCCACGTACCGATGAGCTATTGGAAAAGTTGGGACGTGCCCAGTTCATCTCTACAATAGACTTAACCAAGGGGTACTGGCAAGTACCGCTAGATGAACCTGCCAAGGAGAGGTCAGCATTCGTCACCCATGCGGGGGTGTATGAATTCAATGTCCTTCCTTCACTAGCTGGAGTACTTGGCCTTGAAATGGGCCATCTCTGAGAAGTTTTGAGACTAATTGTATAATGCTCAGTTTCAAGTGTGGACAGACAACAATCCACTCACTGACTTTTTAACAAGGGCCCAGCTGAATGCTACAGGAAGCTTATTGCATAGCTACATCTGCAGTCTGCAAGAACTCTGACAGTAACAAGCAACTTACTGTTCATATGAGCTCCAGCCAGGGGACAGTTTTATGGTGAAATTTGGGTGTTGCTGGCAAACACAAAATAGCTGACAGATGGAAGGCATTACCTTTCCTGGTGATGGGAAAAACTGGGAGAGCTGCTGGTCTACAAGATTAAACCTGAAATGGGGACAGGGCAAGTAAAGACAGTACACAGAAACCTCTTACTACCTGTGGGGGAATTGGTAGGTGCCCCTTATGAAATGGTCCATGATATGGGACCTGGCTGGCAACAGGGTGCTGGACCAAGACACATTCCTAGCCCAGTTTGTGGAATAGCAGAGGTACCAAAATGGCATTCAGTATCATGTGATCAGGTCACATGCCTTGTTGAGTCATACCAGCTATTTTCCATAGGTTGCAAATGGGGGCGTTCTAGGGGGCTTCCAAGCCGCACTTTAACAGAAAAAGCCATGTGTGGCTCACAAGCACAGTTTGACCACCCCTGAATTATACCTTTAATCTTTTCTCTCTCCTGTACATCTAACCTCTTTTGTATTCGTAAGTATTGTATTTTGCTTTGTCATAATCAAAATATTACAAGAGATTAGTAGGACTTTACTTTTCTGTAGAAGAGAATTTACAAATACAGTGGAACCCCACTATGATTGGGGTCCAAAAAATTTGATCATGGTAAATGCAGGGTCATGTTATAGCAGGGTGCCACTGTACTTGTGTGCAGCTTCCAGTTTCAACCTACAACCATTAAGGAAGTTTTGTACAAGGCAGGAGGAGCAGGATGTCAAGGGGAAAAAAATGGGGGGGGCAGCCAGAGCGGCGAAGCAAAAAAAAATACCAGGGTGCAAACTTTTGGTGGCACTTACTTGGCAGCTCACAGCTGCCTCCTCCAGCCACACTGGCAAGCCTCTGGGTGTGCAGCAGCTGCACTCTGGCTTGCGGGACCCCCTGTGGTGCAGACATACCCTGAGCAGCAGAGTGCACATCCCAGCTGGAGGGAGGGAGCAGGGGGGAAGAGAAAAAGGGGGCGGCCAGGGCTTCCTTCAGCTGGGGTGCTCACCACTCAGTCCCTCCCGCCACATCCCCTGCCGGGAGGGCTCCATGCCGCTCCCACCTGCAGGTGAATTGAAAGTGGGTCTGCGGGGAGGGAACGACACGGGCTGCCAGGCTTGCTGCAGACCTGGCATCAGCTGGGGCAGGCAGAGCACACAGCCCGCTCCCAGCAGGACGCTCCCCTCCTCTGCGGTGCTGCCCCCTACAGTGGCGCACTGAAAGTCATTGATCGGCGGGGAGGGAAGGATGTTCGCTGCGGGCTGGAGCCAGCCCTGCTAGGGACAGAGGTGAGAACCACGGGAGCGTGCTGGGGCTGCAGGGAGAGTCGCTCCTGCTGCAGCCACCAGGGCATGGATCCCAAATGCCCCGCGCCCACCAGACTCATTCCACGCCTGCTGCAGCCGCTGGGGCCAGACTCACCCCACATTATAATCGAATTTGCGTCATCGCAGGGTGCATTATAGCGGGGTTCCACTGTAATCATATTGGTTTAAAATAAATGTGATACTGCCCAAAGAGAAATGTTGAAGAACCATCATTAAGGTACCTCTATAGGCTTGTCCCTGCTACAGCGTTAGCTCACGGAATAACTATAGTGGGAGAAAGCATGAAGGTGTTTGTTTGAAAATGTAAAATGTAGATGACAGAAGCCAGTAATACCAGCCTACCAGAGGTGAGAGTTGACACCTCAATAGTGTATGAGAAATGATAAGGTGGGGATAGGCCAAAAGGGACCTCGAAAGTGAAGCTTATGTTGATGTGATAGAAAAGGGGGGCCTAGTGAAGGAATAGAAAGAGGGGTGACACGGTCAAAGTAATGGGCTAAGAAAATATTATATTCTGAATGGATATGAGCAGAGCAAGATTGATTTTTGTCACATCCAGATAAAAGGATGTTGCAGTAATTGAGATGCAAGATGATGAGGGCCTGGACAAGAGTTTTAGATGTGTGGTTGGATAGGAAAGGCCATACCTTAGATGTTATGCAGAAAAAAATCTGCAAGATTTAGACATAACTTGGATGTGAGAGATCTGAGTCAGAGATGACACCGAGGTTATGGGCCTGAATAACAGACAGGATGGTGATCAAGAAAGGATGTCAGGGAGAGAGCTTGGGGGAATTGTTAGTATACATTACCATTTTATGTTACTAATGTGAAATGAAAAACTGAGAAGTGTCAGTGGGCTTGTTTTCACTGTAGTGTTTGCTCCAGGTATAACTCAACTGTTGTCCCTAACCTGACTCTGGTCCCCACACACAAACCTCCAGCTCAGGTTAAGTGGTGCTCTAAACTTGAGCTAGCTAGCTTGTCAAGGGGTATGGATTAAAGCTTGAGTGCTGCTGACACTCGAGCTAGTAATGCAGCAGGGTCTCAGCTACTCTGTGCTGCCAACCAAACCACTCTGTTCGAGTATTTTGCAATGTGACTGCTCTCACTCAAGCTAAGCTAACTTGAGAAGAGTTCATTTGAGTGTAGATAACTTGAGCTGACATAGCAGTAAAGACAAGACCAGTGTCTCTTAAAGGATAATATAGATGATCATCTATTAAGAATAGTTTGTGTTGCAGTAGCACAGGGAGATCCAATCAGGAATAGGGCCCCATTGTACTAGTCACCGAGTTTAATAAATGTAACTTGATTTATTAATTGAATAGTGTGGTGAACTGATGTGATTCCAAAACCAAAATGGCTATCTTTTACATTAGTACAAGTTTAGATATCCTTCCTAAACTAACCTGTAAGGCTGCTACCGAGCCCTCCAAATCCTTTTCAACACCCACCCATACTGTGATTTCAGCAAGAAATCAGACAACCATTATGATTAAATTGAGCAGTCATCAGGGATGGCAGAGGTTACTAATTTATCACTTTAAAAATACTTTCAAGTGACTGAATCATCAAATTGTGCACGTAACAGAACTGTGTGATCTTTTTATTGTTACCTCCATCTTCCTTCCCACACTCGGTTCTTGTTTCAGATTAATTGTGAAGTCTTTAAAACAGTCTTCCTTTCTTCATATAACAGCTAGTACACAGGGCCCAAATTCTGACTGGGGCCTTGGGCATTACTACAACATAAATAATATTTAAACAAAATTATACAGGTGGAATCCAACTCGGCACAGGGGAGGTCTTTTAAAACTAGAAATCAAGTAATTTTTCTTAAATTCTCTCAACTAAACATGAACTTAAAGGGTTACTAAGGCAATTAAATTAGAATACAAAAATTCAGTTAAGCTTTGTAGGAGCAAGCTGGCTTAATCTCCATTAAAGGGACAAGCAGAAAAGAAATACTTTTTTCTAGAGCTGGTTGATGGTGGGAAACTTTAAAAAAAAAATAAACTGAAAATGTTTGCCACTTTGCTCTGCACAATTTCTTGTGCCATTAATTTTTTTTGTCCTGGCATTTTATGGGACTGAAATTATGTAGAGTAAAACCTGAAAAACCAGCAAAATCCATTTGGAGGTGGGGGGATTACACATGATTTCTAAAAAAAACTTCTGGAGATACTACTGATTCTGATAAACCATATGGCAAAGAGGATTAAGCCCAAGGTTTGGAATCTGGTTCTGATCTCTATTCCTACCTTTAACATTGATTAGCCTTAATGATACTTGCATTTTGCTTCTCCCTTACACAATTCAATAAGGAGGAAGAAAGGGATTAAGCAAACCTTGTCTCCCCACTCTGCTCCATGGCAATGGGAAATCTTTCCCATATCTGTACTACCTGCTTTTTGCTGCCACATTCTTCCCCTG
Organism: Gopherus flavomarginatus; assembly: GCF_025201925.1. NCBI lineage: Eukaryota > Metazoa > Chordata > Testudines > Testudinidae > Gopherus > Gopherus flavomarginatus. Next base: position 155,919,428 of record NC_066620.1, on the reverse strand, counting down.
TGGCCCTCTTGGAGGGGATCCAGGATGGTCTCTTACTGCCTCAAATAAGGGAAGGGTAGAAGAGTTGTGGGATTTTCTTACCCTCTTCTTACTGGAGGGGATGTCAGGCTGCAGCATTTTATCCTGCTGTGGCTCAGGCTGCTGTATCTTAAGTCAGCAGCACAGAAACACTGAGTTTGTTCTATCTGACATCCAAATGCTCCAAACAGAGTAAGCAGAGCAGAGATGAGCAGTTCTCTGCTGTTGCTACAGAGGCAGCCAGAGGATTTCATGTGCTTTTGTGTGAAAATTTACATTTCTGTACGTTTCAAATATGAAAAGAGCCATTCCCTCATAACTGTAAATAAAGCAAAATGTCTATGTGCATACATGCAAAAAATCACAAACAAAGTGAAAACTGCTGAACAAAACCCATAAGATCTGCCCATGTCTACTTGCAATAAGCTGTGTGAAACCAGCCAAGTCTGAAATGCTAATGAATAATGAAAGGCAGCAGTGTCAAAGGGAAAGCTTCACCAACTAGCACTTTAATAATGGGTCAGGTCTCTTGGCTGCTGCTTCCATGATCAATCTTAGGGGCATTTGGATGTAAATCAGAACTATAGCTACACTGCTAGCTTGTCCATTTTCCATTCAAAGAATATTGCCAGACAAGTTGGTGGTTTGGTTTTTTTTTAGTCTGAACCAAAGCAGAGTGGTTTGTTTTTTATGCATTTAACCAAACCTCATTACAGTAATATTGTCTGTATTGATATTTATCCCCTTTGCAATTCAAAATGTCCTCTTACTGGGTCAATTTCAGTAACCCTGTTCCTCTTAAACTGTTTTCATTGCAATAACTCTTTGTGAAACAACACTGTTACATTTATGGATTGGCTGCCTTTTATGGACCAACCCCATTCTAATACCTGCTGCAAATGGGCTCACAAGACTCTCTGAAGGATTTGATGGCAGTGAGGGGCCATCTATTCTAGACATTCTTATAGTCTGAGTGCTTTCCACTCATTCATTAAGCAACATGACTAACATGTGGCTTGTTTTCTCTTGTTCTCTTCCTGGGACAAAATTGTGTGTCCAATATAGTGTTTTGGCTGTAAGGGCTTCTTAAAAATGTTCACGCTATTATGTGTGAAAGCCTGTTAGAGAAATTAAGATCAAAGAAATACACCTTGCACTGGAGCAGAAGGAGGTGGTAAGGCTTGTGATAGTCTTTCGTTCCAGTGGAAGTCTGTTCCATAGTCTAGAACTGGTTCCCGAGAAAGCTCTGACTCCTGCACAGCCAAGATTTACCCTGATGGTAGACAGTTCCACTGCGGCTGAGGAGTGGAGTTGTCAACCACAGAGCTCTGGGATCAGGATTAGGTGGCTTTTTAGATATCAAGGCGTTCAATAGCCTGGACCCAGCATAAGGACCTAGACCTTGAAGTTGAATTGATATTTTATGAGAAGCCAGTGTAGAGCGCAAAGGAAAGATTCCATGTGTTCACAGACTACGTTGTTGAGGAGATGCACTCTCTCAGCCAACCGTTAAGCCATGGTGCCTTTGAAAAGAGAGGGACTGATGCCTGCAGTCCTTGTGCATCCTAAATCCTATTTACCAGCAGGGAAAATTCCTGTGGATTTAAAGTGTCTCACAGGTTCCTTCTCAGATGTCTTTAACATGAGTACCACCTAGATTAAGATCCAGCCGGAAGCTGGAGCCTGGCCGAGTAAGAGCGGCCCAGGGAGCCTGGGCAGTAGTGAGGAGCCACAGACCCTCCACCTGTCCAGGGTGGGGAGTCCTCAGAGCTGCCCCCAGCCTGTGACCCCACACCCTCACCCAGGGCAGATGGAGGATCTGCGGCTCCCCACAGCTGCCCAGACAGCTCTTACTATGGCCCAGCTGCAGCTCTTCAGCCCCTGAGGCCCTGGCCAGGCTGGAAGTCAGTCAGCTTGGGGTAAAAACCACACTGGAAGCCATGAACCCTCCACCTGCCCCAGGCACAGAGCCTAGAGGCAGGGACATGGGCTGGGGGCTGCTCTCAGGGGAGAGGCGGGGACACCCTTGGCAGGTGAAGGATCCCTGGCTCACTGGCCAGGCTCTGGCTTGGCCATGGGAGGGGCCCTCAGGTGGAAGAGGAAGGGCAGGGGTAGGGCCACAGAGGGTGGTGGGGCTTCATGCTTTGCCCCCTTCAAGGTGCCTGGGTCAGAACCTGGTGAAGTAGCATGGGCCTGGGTTCCCCTACCACCCCCCGCACACACACACACACATTACTGGGCAATACTGCTGCCCTTCTGGACTCTCGCCTCCCCCTGACAGATGCCCAATGGCACTACACATGTTAAATATTTTACAGTACCAAAGCAGCATTCATATTGCACCTAGTTACACTGCTAGTTTTGATATTGATTTTATATTTCAGGGATCTCCCCACGCTGAAACTTGAAAGCCAATATTCTCATCAGAAGCAAATGAGCAATTTATTTTCAGTCTTGGTAAACAGAAATATCAGAGAAATAATTACTCCCTAAGAATTAAAAGGAGACAAACAATACAAAGTATCCATTCAGAGCAAATAAATACTGTTATTTTTAGCAGCTTTTCTACAATTAATCATTTGTTTTCTGAAAGGCAGAGGTGCAACTACTCTTGCTGAATTGTGCTCAACCATTGGTGGTTTTTTTTTGTACAGCTGAAAAGCCGCAGGTCATGGTGTTCAGATTTGGAGTCACCTATTGAAATAATTGATGTGCTGAGTATTGGGTCTTATAAATCCAAACTCAGAATTTTGTCCTGGTTAGCTTTTTTAAAATGCTGTCTCTCTGATTTTGGTTTGCTTCATTTCGGAGCATCATTTCCACTTTGTATTGACTGTTTGAGACACCCCAAAGTGCTACCCTTGAAGGACACTGTGGAAACGAAAGAGAGGGTTGTATTGATTATATCATTTTATTTACTGTGCTCCCATAAAATTACAAATATTCATCAAAAAATGAAACACCTGATTGAGCATAGTATAGCCCTTCGATGAGTGGCAGTGCTGCAGTGACTTAAAAATAAGTTTTTTGTACATAACTATCTGAGAGGAGAATTTGGCCCATAGCAACAGACTGCATGTTATTAAATTAACTTTCAGTCACTACAGAACTGAGACAACCTCAAATTGGTGATCTACAGGTGAAATAGTTCTCCCCCTCCCCCCAGCCCCAAGCCATTATCAATCTTCTGAGCCATCCAGTCTCCCAGTATTTGATTGCTTCGAAGGTATTGCATCCACATCAGCCTCTGAGCTGAATAATCACACTCTAGGAACTCTCGGTAGTTCTACTGCCACAAGTTCAAGTCAAGGAGCAAAGTAATAAAATGAGCAGAGTCACAGGGGCAGAGGGAGGAAAGAGGGGTCTAAATGAATTCAGGTCAATGACTTGAATATGGCTCCGTTCCTTTGAAAAACGCTACTGAAAAGCCTCAGGCAATTTGGAAGCATAAAGACCCCATTGATTTTTCTTGTTGCTTTGCAGACCAGGTATTATAGTTAATGATTTTAAACGCTCTCATGGGTAAAACGAAATGAACTGACTAAAGTTATTTATATTCTTAGCAGTAACTAGGGGAAAATCCTGTTCCATCCTCTCTGGGAGCAAAGGACCCTCATGCTCTGGAACTAATTCAATGGAGTGTGCGCATACAAAATTTGGGGTGGCTGTGCAGGTCATGTGCACTCCTGCACAGTGAGGAGGCTAAGTAATGAGGAGAAGAGGCTGGTCAGTGCAAGAGGATCTTCTATTAAGCAGTCTTTTTGTTCGGTGTTTGTACAACACTGAGCACAGTGTGGTCCTTGTCCATGACTGGGCTCCTGGATGCTATGGTAATACAAAAAATAAATAAGCAGATCCTTTGGTCTCTCCCCTTCTTTGGGGGCATGGGTACTAGGCTGTGGAGGTTACTCCATTCACTAGGCTGGACTTGCCTCTGCAGAGCAGCTTCAGTGCCCTTTTTACTTCTCAGAGATTGCCGTATTGAATTACTCAGACTGGACATTGGGGAAAGGGTTTGCCCCTCCATGGGCACATGGCACCCTCTGTCCAAGGGCTACCAACTGACTCCCTGATAGTGAAAGTATTTTGTTTCCTTCCAGCTTAGCCAGTTCTTGCTTGTACCCAGTGTTTAAAGTTAGGATGACTAGAAGAAAAGGAGGTCAAAGTATTAGTTTGAGATCGATCAGTAAATCACTTTTTGCTCCATGGCTTTGCATTGTATTTTCCCAAAGTCTTCACCTGGTGCTAATTAGTTCATGCATTAGTTCAAAAGTTCATGCATTTTCATAGCCTGTGCCCTGTAGCTCCTTATAGAAAAGTGGGCAATCACTGGATGTGATTTGTTTTTGAATATATTGCTGCACTGGTAAACACTAGCCGCCTGAGTTTTCAATTTCAATGTGCTGAGCACTCAACTCCATAGCTGCCAAGTTTCACACAGTTCAATGTGACATTTTATGCAAATTTAAGGACCTAATTTGCCTGTTTGCAAATAATTTGCATGACCATAAACTTTAGCTTATGGCCAATACACCTTTCTCCACACAATGGCAGGGATAGGACATGGAGATACACACAATGTAACAGCTAAGAGGCTGTGAAATGTAGATGAGATGAGGGGAGATGTCTGAGCAATGAGTGCTAGTGGGGGAGGGCAATGGTAGGTGCTTGTGTTGGTGCATGCTGGACGGTGTCTGGGTGCAGTCTAGGAAGTAACTGGGTGCTGTGAGAGGGTGGCTGGGTTAGGTGGGTGCAACAATGGATACTGCTGGAGTTGGATGGGTTCTGGGATGTCTAGGAGTACTAAGGTAAGTGGCTTGGTGTCTGGTGGTTTAGTAGCTGAGGGTACGTCTACACTACGGGATAATTCCAATTTTACATAAACCAGTTTTATAAAACAGATTGTATAAAGTCGAGTGCATGCGGCCACACTAAGCACATTAATTCGGCGGTGTGCGTCCATGGTCCGAGGCTAGCGTCGATTTCCAGAGCGTTGCACTGTGGGTAGCTATTCCGTAGCTATCCCATAGTTCCCGCAGTCTCCCCCGCCCCTCAGAATTCTGGGTTGAGAGCCCAGTGGCTGATGGGGCAAAAATCATTGTCGCGGGTGGTTCTGGGTAAATGTCATCAGTCATTCCTTCCTCCGGGAAAGCAACGGCAGACAATCATTTCGTGCCCTTTTTCCCTGGATTGTCCTGGCAGACGCCATAGCACAGCAACCATGGAGCCCGTTCCGCTTTTTTTTTTACAATCACCATATGTGTACTGGATGCCGCGGACAGAGGCGATACTCCAGCGCTACACAGCAGCATTCATTTGCTTGTGCATGATAGCAGAGATGGTTACCAGTCATTCTGTACTCTCTGCTGCCAGGGTATTTGGCAATGAGATGACGGTTATCTGTCCTTCTGTGCTGTCTGCTGCTATCATGGGTGCCCCTGGCTGAGGTTGGCCGGAGGCACAAAAGCAAAACTGGGAATGACTCCCTGAGTCAATCCCTCCTTTATGGTTTCTAAAAATAGAGTCAGTCCTGCCTAGAATTTGGGGCAAGTGTACTAGAGAAGCAGTGTATCAGAGTACAGCTTCTCTGTGTCAGATTCAGCAGAAATGATGAGCTACATGCCATTCATGGGGGGTGCGCCTGCAACAACCCCACCCATTGCTTCCCTCCTCCCCCAACCTTCCTGGGCTACCGTGGCAGTGTCGCCCTCCATTTGTGTCATGAAGTAATAAAGAATGCAGGAATAAGAAACAGTGACTTGTTAGTGAGATAAAATGAGGGAGAGGCAGCCTCCCCATGCTATGACAGTCCAGGCAGGACATTAAGCAGTGCGGGGGAGAGGAGCCCAGCATCCCGCTGCTATGATAGCCCAGGCAGTACAGAATCTTTTCTTTACACCAGAAAGGGAGGGGGCTGATGGAGCTCAGCCCCCCGTGGCTATGATGAAGACGGTTACCAGCCGTTCTGTCCTATCTACTGGGAATGACCAGGAATCATTCCTATTTTTACCCAGGCGCCCCTGAGGCCAGCCAGGGGTATTCAGCAGTTATCAAGCATGTACTGTCTGCCACCAGGGAGGGGAGAGGAGCGGATACTGCTCTTCACTGCTGCAGCATCGTGTCTACCAGCAGCATTCAGTAGACATAGGGTGACATTGAAAAAAGTCAAGAAACGATTTCTTTCCCTTTTCTTTCACGTGAGGGGGAGGGAGTAAATTGACGAGCTATTCCCTGAACCATGCCGGACAATGTGTTTGACCCTACAGGCATTGGGAGCTCAGCCAAGAATGCAAATACTTTTCGGAGACTGCTGTGGACTGTGGGATAGCTGGAGTCCTCAGTACCCCCTCCCTCCCTCCATGAGCGTCCGTTTGAGTCTCTGGCTTCCCGTTACGCTTGTCACGTAGCACTGTGTAGCCTGTAGATTTTTTTTTCAAATGCTTTGGCATTTCGTCTTCTGTAATGGAGCTCTGATAGAACAGATTTGTTTCCCCATACAGCGATCAGATTCAGTATCTCCCACGTGGTCCATGATCGAGCTCTTTTTGGATTTGGGACTGCATTGCCACCCGTGCTGATCAGAGCTCCAGGCTGGGCAAACAGGAAATGAAAATCAAAATTTCACAGGGCTTTTCCTGTTTACCTGGCCACTGCATCCGAGCTGAGAGTGCTGTCCAGAGTGGTCACAGTGGTGCACTGTGGGATACCACCCGGAGGCCAATACCGTCGATTTGCAGCCTTACTAACCCTAATCCGATATGATAATACCAATTTTAGCGCTACTCCTCTCATTGGGGAGGAGTATAGAAACCGATATAAAGAGCCCTTTATATCGATATAAAGGGCCTCGTAGTGTGGATGGGTACAGCGTTAAATTGGTTTAACGCTGCTAAAATCGGTTTAAACGTGTAGTGTAGACCAGGCCTGAGAAACCAGTGGCTGAAGTTTCTCTCAAGGACAGAGGTCTGGGCTCTAGTTGGAGTCTCTCTGCATGGCAGCAGCTTGGGCTTTGGCTGGTGGTCTGACTGAGGCCAGTCCTCTCTGGGGCAAGGGTCCAGCTGGGGATTTTGGGGAGAAGGGGTCGGTCTGTCTACAGAAGTGTGGCAACTGGCTGGGAAGTAGGGCCTGGGGTTGGTCTGGGGCACAGAGGACAGTCAGGGGGAGCCTGGGCCTAGTACTGGACCTCCTCACCTTCTGTCTCCACCAACCATTGCTGCCACACCTCTACTGACTGCTGTTGCAACTCTGCCACTGGGATTCAGCAGGAGCAGCCAGAGGGGAAATAGACAGGTGCCTACAGACAGGCTCCTAGTGGTTGACAGGAGAAATACAGCACAGGCACACAGCTCAGCCACCCATATGAGATTCCTGGGAGAATAAGCCCTGCAACTCCAGATGAAGTCGGTGGAAGCTCTGGGTGCTCAGCACATCTGAAAATTATGCCCTAGGTTTCTTTCATTTCCAACACTCTTTCATTTTCCATGTTGAGCCTTATTCACCCTTCCATTGGCTGGCAGTAACGGGTAGGAGAATCAGAAGACATTAGCAGTCCTTGCTGCTAGATTTAAAATGACCTGAGAGGAAGTTCAAAGGTCTCCAATCAGGGGAGTTTATGAAATCTGACCGTTCTCGCTCCAAAATTCTTTGTGATGCCAGACTCTGGGTCTGATCCTTTATTGTCTGGCAGTTGGTGTGGGTGGTTTACCCCTGTGCAAAATGAGCATAAAATGACACTGTAACAGGGTCTACGTACAGATGTGGTCTCATCTCAAAAAAGATGTACTTGCCCTTCTCTGAACCTTTTCTAATGCAACTAAAATGATTAGGGGTTTGGAATGGGTCCCATATGAGGAGAGATTAAAGAGGCTAGGACTTTTCAGCTTGGAAAAGAGGAGAGTTAAGGGGGATAAGACAGAGGTATAAAAAATCATGAGTGGTGTGGAGAAAATGAATAAGGAAAAGTTGTTTACTTGTTCTCATCATACAAGAATTAGGGGCCATCAAATGAAATTAATGGGCAGCAGGTTTAAAGCAAATAAAAGGAAGTTCTTCACACAGTGCAGTCAACCTGTGGAACTCCTTGCCTGAGGAGATTGTGAAGGCTAGGGCTATAAAAGAGTTTTAACCTCCATGAATGTATCTAGTTCTCTTTAAGTCCATTAATGGCTATTAGACAGGATGGGTATGCAATGGTGTCCCTAGCCTCTGTTTGTCAGAGGGTGGAGATAGATGGCAGGAGAGAGATCACTTGATCATTGCCTGTTAGCTTCACTCCTTCTGGGACACCTGGCATTGATCACTGTCAGTAGACAGGATATTGGGCTGGATGGACCTTTAGTCTGACCCAGTATGGCCATTCTTATGTTCACCCACCTCTCGCAAACACCCACTTTACTCTGGCTGATATGCCTGCAATCAGTCTTTTTCATGGGGCAGCACCCATCTCTCATAGGCAGCCCCCCCCTTTTGTTGGTTGGGTATGAGCCTGCATTCAGTTTTAGTTTGTATATTGGGTTGGCACCCGCCTCTTGCGAGCACGCCCCTAGCTGATGGTTCTTTTGGCAGGTCTTCAGCAACTCAGACCTCTGGCTGAGCCACATACACTGTCCCTGCTTCCAGGGTATACAGTCCAAGTTCTTGTCCCTGTATGGGACCATAGCCCTAAGGCTTTTCCCAGAGGCACTGCCTTCTTCAACCACCCTGGCAGGGCCCATCTCAGTACTCCCGGCTGGTGGTGTTTCAGCAGGCCTCCGTGGGCTCAGTCTTCAACCAGACCAGCAGGGCCCATCTCAGTACCCTCCTCTGGTCTGCCCAGGTTCTGTGCTCAGTCCCCTGGGCTCTGCCTGCCCACACAGACCTTTTCATGGTCCAGCTGCTATTTTTTTCCAGCCAGCCAGGCACACAGTCTTTAGCTGCCTTCCATGGGCTTGGTTCTGTCTGGTGAGCTCTCTGCAATGAGCTGTCTGCAGTCCTGCTGCTGTTTGTCTAGCCAGCCAGACACCCAGTGCTCCCTCATCAAGCTCCACACAGCAATTGAACTTCCCTGCCCTGCTGCATGTCTAATATAGGGCCCTTCTGATCCTGGATTGGCTGCTCCTCTGCTCTATTCTTGGGCAGGGTGATGCAGGGCCACGAGGCCTCCAGCAGGGGGCTCTGGACCTAGTCCACCCTGCCACAGACACCAAATCAGAATTCTCCACATAAATTCATAAACTCTAGGACTGAAAGGGACCTCAAGAGGTCGAGTCCAGTTCCCTGCCCTCATGGCAGGACCAAATACTGTCTAGACCATCCCTGATTGACATTTATCTAACCTACTCTTAAATATCTCCAGAGATGAGGATTCCACAACCTCCCTAGGCAGTTTAACCACCCTGACAATTAGGAACTTTTTCCTAATGTCCAACCTAAACCTCCCTTGCTGAAGTTTAAGCCCATTGCTTCTTGTTCTATCCTTAGAGGCTAAGGTGAACAAGTTTTCTTCTTCCTTATGACACCCTTTTAGATACCTGAAAACTGCTATCATGTCCCCTCTCAGTCTTCTCTTTTCCAAACTAAACAAACCCAGTTCTTTCAGCCTTCCTTCATAGGTCATGTTCTCTAGACCTTTACTCATTCTTGTTGCTCTTCTCTGGACCCTCTCCAATTTCTCCACATCTTTCTTGAAATGCAGTGCCCAGAACTGGACACAATGCTCCAGCTGAGGCCTGACCAGCGCAGAGTAGAGCAGAAGAATGACTTCTCATATCTTGCTCACAACACACCTGTTAATGCATCCCAGAATCACGTTTGCAGTTTTCTGTTTTTTATTTTACAGCAGCATCACACTGTTGTGATCATCACTATAACCCTTAGATCCCTTTCTGCCGTACTCCTTCCTAGACAATCTCTTCCCATTTTGTATGTATGAAACTGATTGTTCCTTCTTAAGTGGAGCACTTTGCATTTGTCTTAAACTTCATCCTGTTTACCTCAGACCATTTCTCCAATTTGTCCAGATCATTTTGAATTTTGACTCTATCCTCCAAAGCAGTTGCAATCCTTCCCAGTTTGGTATCATCTGCAAACTTAAGCGTACTTTCTATGCCAATACCTAAGTCATTGATGAAAATATTGAACAGAGCCGGTTCCAAAACAGACCCCTTGCACAATCCTGTTCATTATACCTTTCCAGCAGGATTGGGAACCATTAATAACTACACTTTGAGTATGGTTATCCAGCTAGTTATGCACCCACCTTATAGTAGCCCCATCTAAGTTGTATTTGCCTAGTTTAGCATTAGAATATCATGCGAGACTGTATCAAATGCCTTACTGAAGTCTAAGTATACCATATCCACCGCTTCTCCCTTATCCACAAGACTCGTTATCCTATCAAAGAAAGCTATCAGATTGGTTTGACATGATTTGTTCTTTACAAAGCCATGCTGGCTATTCCCTATCACATTACCACCTTCCAAGTGTTTGCAGATTTCCTTAATTATTTGCTCCATTATCTTCCCTGGCACAGAAGTTAAACTAACTGGTCTGTGATTTCCTGGGTTGTTTTTATTTCTCTTTTTGTAGATGGGCACTATGTTTGCCCTTTTCCAGTCTCCTGGAATCTCTCCTGTCTCCCATGATTTTCCAAAGATAATAGCTAGAAGCTCAGATACCTCCTGTTATCTCCTTGAGTATTCTAGGATGCATTTCATCAGGCCCTGGTGACTTGCAGGCATCTAACTTTTCCAAGATTTTTAACTTGTTCTTTTTTATTTACTCTTCTAAACCTACCCCTTTCCCATTAGCATTCACTATGTTAGGCATTCCTTCAGACTTCTCAGTGAAAACTGAAACAAAGAAGTCACTAAGCATCTCTGCCATTTCCAAGTTTCCTCTTACTATTTCTCCCTCCTCACTGAGCAGTGGGCCTACCCTGTCCTTGGTCTTCCTCTTGCTTCTAATGTTTTGATAAAAAGTCTTCTTGTTTCCCTTTATTCCCATAGCTAGTTTGAGCTCATTTTGTGCCTTTGCCTTTCTAATCTTGCCCCTGCATTCCTGTACTGTTTGCCTATATTCATCCTTTGTAATTTGTCCTAGTTTCCATTTTTATGACTCCTTTTTATTTTTTAGATCATGCAAGATCTCATGGTTAAGCCAAGGTGGTCTTTTGCCACATTTTCTAGCTTTCCTACCCAGCAGAATAGCTTGCTATTGGGCCCTTAATAGTGTCCCTTTGAAAAACTGCCAACTCTCCTCAGCCATTTTTCCCCTCAGTCTTGATTCCCATAGGACCTTACCTATCAGCTCTCTGAGCTTACCAAAATCTGCCTTCCTGAAATCCATTGTCGTCTCTATTTTGCTGTACTCCCTTCTACCCTTCCTTAGAATTGCAAACTCTATGATTTCACGATCACTTTTACCCAAGCTACCTTTCACTTTCAAATTCTCAATGAGTTCTTCTCTATTTGTTAAAATCAAATCTAGATCAACTTCCCCCTAGTAGCTTTTTCAACCTTCTGAAATAAAAAGTTATCTGCAATGCAGTCCAAGAACTTATTGGATAGTCTGTGCCCCACTGTATTGTTTTCCCAACATATATCTGAATAGTTGAAGTCCCCCATCACCACCAGATCTTGGGCTTTGGATGATTTTTTTAGTTGTTTAAAAAAGTCTCATCTACCTCTTTCACCTGGTTAGGTGTCCTGTAGTAGACACCTAGCATGATATCACTCTTGCTTTTTACCACTTTTAGCCTAACCCAGAGACTCTCAACACTTCTGTCTCCTACGTCCATCTCCACTTCAGTCCAAATATGTACATTTTTAATATACAAGGCAACACCTCCCTTTTTCCACTGTCTATCCTTCCTGAGCAAGCTGTACCCATCCACACCAACATTCCAATCGTGTATTATCCCACCAAGTTTTGGTGATGCCAACAATGTCACAGTTGTACTTATTTATTAGCACTTCCAGTTCTTCCTGTTCATTACCCATACTTCTCGCATTTGTATATAGGCATCTAAGATCCTGATTTGATCTTGCCTCCCAGTTTTGCCCTGACCCTCCTTTCTCTCTGCCATTATAGCCCACGCTCCCTCCTATTTCCAACCCATCTTCCAGGTCTCCATGTTCTCCACTTACCTGTCGGCTTTGCTCACCTGTCCCCGTCAAATCTAGTTTAAAGCCCTCCTTACTAGGTTAGCCAGTCTGTGTCCAAATAGAGTCTTTCCCCTCCTCAAAGTGATGCCATGTTACACCCACTTTGCTCAGGCGTAAGTGGTTAGGGTGGCATGCAGCAGCAACAAAAGAGAATGCTTTGGCCTCGAAAACTGGACAAACCCATCCACTTTTGAAAAATATCCTGGGTTCTTTCATGTCCATACAAAATATAGGACCTCAGTTCTTAAGTTTTTAAGTTTAATATGAAAGACCTAGTATGCCTGTAAAACTGCTGCACATTATTGCAATTATCTGCATCCGAAAGAAGTGATATTTGAAGTTTCCTGAATTTTCTATACTTAATGTTTAAACTACTAAGCCTTCTTTTCCATCTATTAAAAGTCTTTTATTCCAAAACACAAATGCTGAGTAAAGCTGCTTAAGTTTATCATTGTCAGTAATCCAACAAATTTAGCTCTTTATTCTGTTTGCAAAAAATCTTGGTTTCTATGAATACATCCATTATTCATGTGGCTGGGAACCCCTGGCCCCTTAAATCACCGCCAGAGCCTTGCCACTGCTACCCCGGGGCTCCAGCAGAGGGGCTTGGGCAGCAATTTAAAGGACCTGGAACTCCTCACAGTGGCTGGAGTCCCAGGCCCTTTTAAATCACCACCAGAGCCCTGCCGATGCTACCCCAGGACTCCAGCAGCAGGGCTCAGGAGGCAATTTAAAGGGGCTGGGGCTCTGGCCGCTGCAGGGAGCCCCGGGCTCTTTAAATCATCAGCCTGGGGAAGCCAGTCCAGTCCAGCACGGTGTACTGGCTCTTACTTGCTTTCACCTCTGCCCTTTCTGCACACTAAACCCCTCATCCGACCCCAGCCCTGAGCTCCCACAAACCCAAAGCCCCCTGCTGCACCTCAAACCCATCATCCTGGCCTCACCTCAGAGCCTGCACCCCCTACACCCCAACCCCCTGCCCCAGCCTAGAGCCCCTTCCACACCCTGAACCCTCATTCCCAGCCCCACCCTGCAGCCCTCACCCCCACACCTCAACCCTCTTCCCCAGCCTTGAGCCCCTCCCACACTCCAAATCCATCATCCTCAGCTCTGTTGCATCGTGAGCATCAACAATTTTCTTCTACTGCATTGCCAGAAAAAAAGTTTGAAAACCATTGTTCTAAAAGATATGCTCTAGGAATTATTTTGAGGAAGTTCTGTTACGCCGTAGGTCACACTAGATGATCACAATGGTCCCTTGTGGCCTTGGAATCTATGAATCTAAGTGTTTGGATGCACTGAGACATTTATAGATGCAGTTTTTATTATTTAAGACTGGTGATGTACTTAAGGCACACAATAACACATTCCCTGAAAAGATTACAATCTAAGATTCCATTTCTGTTTGCAAATGCAGATTTTCTAGAATCAGATATGTTGCTCTGCACAATTTGCATGTATAGTTTAGGAGTCTTCTTTGAAATTTGATTAAGTGAATATTGTCAGTAACCTACCAGTTTGGATTATGCTGAAGGACATAATATTTTTTCATTATCTTTTATTCACATATACACATGAGAATCCTCTTTTATTGCTGTTCTGATACCCATTTAAATAGAGGAGGGAGAACATGTTTTCAGAATAAATTTTCTAAAATCCATTCAAACGTTTGACATATTTGCAGCATTTTACAATACTGGATTTAGAAATGATGAGTCATTCTATTTTCTTTGTAGTGTGATTGACAAGTTCATTTTCACATTCAGGTGTGTGCCCTTTGATTACTATTATGATATGAAAATGCTTCTTCCCACATTATGGCTGCACTTACACATGGGGATAACTACTGTACTTTGCCTAAAGTACCAATAATTACACTGCAACTACACAGTAAGCAGTGTAAGTGCCTAATATAGCAGTGCTACTTTGTTATTGAATTGTCACTTAAATGCTGTTATGTTTGACAACTGTCTGGTATAATTATGTTACTTCAAAATCTTTCTTTTACAAAATGCCACTCCAAAAAAAATCATTTTTATTTCAAAAGACTAAAACATCTCAGAAATAATGCCTGATCTGATCTGAATGCTGAATCTCAAACAAAACTGAATCTGTCACTGATCAAGTGAGTGTACAAGGCAAAAGATGAAAAATGAGACTAATTTAAAAAAATCTGTGGGACTAAACTTCAACAGTCACACTGATGCTCAATTATTCCTGTACCCAAACTATAATAGGAGAAACAGGAAATTTGTAATAGGCAACAAGTTCTGTAGGAATATACCAAGGATTGGAGTCACAAGGCCCTGTGTACTAATCCTGGCTCTTCCATTGATTCACTTTGACTTTTAGACAAGTTTTATATCTCCTCTTCCTCAGCTCCCCTGAATGTAAAAGGAGAATAGTGATTCTTCCCCACCCCCATCCTAAAGTGTGTTATGAGGAACAACATCTATAAAGACGCGATCTAGTAGACATACTGAGCATCACCACACCAAATTTCTTTGTGAATCTTAGCCCTGCGTCTGGAACCCACAAATACACTAATGAAAAATAGAGTCCAATATTTAATCAGTAGGAAAGTTAGCCCAAACAATTCAGGATAATAAACTATATAAACTTTTTAAGAAATCAAGTTATTAAGCGACAGCACCTTATCCTGCTATACACTCTACTAGAGTGTAACACCAGAGCTATATCTTTTTAGAAAAAAGACAAAATGTATTAGGTTTGTTACAGAATAGTGAGAAGTATATCTGACAGAACTCAACTAGATTAGCCTGTTGGTGGTGGTGATAATGCTTATAACATGTATTCATCAAAGGTCTTTTTATTAACATTGTTTAGTTAATCCAAACAATGCTTCAGTGAGGAAACTAAGTGTTTGTTTTATCTTTCTATCAAAATTGCTTTTAACATGGATCCCCATGGAGTGGGGGTAAATAAAAAACCATACACATACTGTTACATTAGTTAACATTCTCCACATTGTGAAGGGAGCCCAGAAGTCAGCAGGAGCTGAAGGCCCCAGACTGCCCCCTCCCCATGGTCAGGATGGAGTTGGACACTAGGCAGAATTCAGCCACACAAAGGGGGAAATGAGCTTCAGTAAATTATTTCCACTCCACTAGCCTGCCTGGAGCAAGTAAGGACATGTAATTTTGAGTCAGTTCCTTCCCAGGGCTCCCTCTGGAGTGAAGCAGCTGTGTGCGCACACACACACTTATACAGGAGATTGAGAAAAAGTTCAGACTAGCCCAAAGTATGTCCCCAATGTAGTCAGTGTCAGAGCCAGGAATAGCAATAACTTCCAGGGTAAAATGCAAAGCATTATTTAGAAAATATAACTCTTCTTGGGTTTTTAGATACAAAGAGATGTCATATATTTATAAAAAGATTGTGGAGTTCATTCATATTAATGCAGAATGACATATGAGCACAGTAGACAAGAGTTAGTTTCATTTTTCTTGAGAGGATGATGCAGGAATCAGTAGATTTAGGGGAGGGGAAGAGGTGGGAATTTGGGGAGGTAAAGGGAGGGAGGCTGATGGCATGGCAAAGGCTGACCTGCATAGAATTAGTTATAACAGTGTGGACATATGAATATCTATTCACATTTTCGTGTGTGTGTGTGTGATTTCCAAAAGCACAATCAGGCAAATGTAACAGATATTGTCTTAAGCTGTCAGCATTTTAGAATATTGAGAGATGGGAATTCTAGCTAATTTGCTGAGCAAAAAAACCCAAGAAGCCATCATAGAACATGTTATCAGCACATTTGACAATATTTCTAGATCTCTGATTCATTTAGTTAAGGTATCTGACATGAGCATGACAGAAAGCAGATGAGTCTCCATGAACAGATTTCACGCTTAAAGGAGAGTCCCTTGCCTCTCCTCTTACTTTTAATGAGGAGGAATAATGATAAACATAACCCTTGTGTTCTGTAAAGCAGTCATAGACTCTTCCTGTTGACAGGATTGTGCTGAAAATAAAGGTAGGTAGGTATCCAAAGTAAATTAAATTACACTTAAAAAAAAATACACAGCTACAGTCAAACATAAGAATGGCCATACTGGGTCAGACCAAAGGTCCATCTAGCCCAGTATCCTGTCTTCCAACAGTGGCCAATGCCAGATGCGCCAGAGGGAATGAACAGAACAGGTGATCCATCCCCTGTCGCCCGTTCCCAGCTTCCGGCAAACAGAGGTTAGTGACACTATCTCTGCCCATCCTGGCTAATAGCCATTGATAGACCTATCCTCCATGAACTTATCTAGTTCTCTTTTTAACCCTGTTATAGACTTGGCCTTCATAACATACATGCAGTATTTAAGATGTGGGCATACCGTAGATTTATATAAAGGTAATATGATATTTTCTGTCTTATCTGTCCCTGTCTCATTGATTCCAAACATTCTGCTTTTTTGACTGCCACTGCAAACTAAGTGGATGTTTTCAGAGAACTATTCACGATGATTCCAAGATCTTTCTTGAGTGGTAACAGCTAATTTAGACCCCATAATTTGTATATATGTTTTCCAATGTGCATTATTTTTCATTTATCAACTTTGAGTTTCATCTGCTGTTTTGTTGCCCAGTCACCCAGTTTTGAGAGATGTTCAGGCTAGCAGTGTGCCTGGGACTTAACTATCTTGAGTAGTTTTGTATCATTGGCACATTTTGCCACCTCACTGTTTACCCCTTTTTCCAGATAATTTTAAATTTTTTTGAATAGGACTAGTCCCAGTACAGACCCCTGAGGGACACCACTATTTACCTCTCTCCATTCTGAAAACTGACCATTTATTCCTACCCTTTGTTTCCTATCTTTTAACCAGTTACCAATCCATGAGAAGACCTTCTCTCTTGTCCCATGACAGCTTATTTTGCTTAAGAGCCTTTGGTGAGGGACCTTGTCAAGGCTTTCTGAAAATCTAAGTACATTATATCTGGATCCCCCTTGTCCACATGCTTGTTGACCCCCTAAAAGAATTCTAGTAGATTGGTGAGGCATGATTTCCCTTTACAAAAACCATATTGACTCTTTCCCAGCAAATTATGTTCATCTATGTGTCTGACAATTTTGTTCTTTACTATAGTTTCAACCAGTTTTCCTGGTACTGAAGTTGGGCTAACTGGCCTATAATTGCCAAGATCACCTCTGGAGCCCCTTTTAAAAATTGACATCACATTAGCTATCCTCCAGTCATTTGGTACAGAATGTGATCTAAATGATAGGTTACAGACTGCAGTTAGTAGTTCTGCAATTTCACATTTGAGTTCTTTCCGAACTCTTGAGTGAATACCATCTGGACCTGGTGACTTATTGGTTACAAAACCTCCTCTAATGACACTTCAGTCTGGGACCATTCCTCAGATTTGTCACCTATCTACCCATTAGGACTCAGTGCTGAGATGCTTAGTTTTGCAGTTCTCAAACTGTGGATTTGTGTCTCCAGAGGTAACATGCTTGTTAACAGCAAAAACTCCCCCTGTAAACTGCCTCTCAAAATGCTCCTGTTCTCTAGCTCCTCTGGTTGCTTAGGAGTGGGCTTTTTAAAGCCTTGGTCTTCCTGAGTAGCCCCACCCTGCGGTTAAGGGTTGATGGTTAGCGCCCATCAACCGGTTAAGGGTTGATGGGCGCTAATGGGCTTAGCGATCAAAGCCTCATTAAGAAGCTCTCAGCCTTGTCTATGTACATTTTTTTGGCTATCTATATGGTATGAAATTTCTCTACTGGTTCACCTCAAGAATTTTGTCCATCTTTATTTTTCTGAGAGACAGGTAGTGGTGTGGGGTGGTGAGCCACAAAATGCTGTTCTATTCCTGGATTTCATACCTCCTGGAAGTTCAGAAATGTGAGGTTCAGGGTTTTTGTTCCAGCCATTAAACATATTGGGCCAGGCTAGAAATTCAGATATGGAAATCTAGTGACAGGTTCCCCAGTACATTCTGAGCGCTTTGCACAGCTCTGACACACAGCACTCTGTTTAGCAGGCCAATTACACCAAGTTTACACCCACTTTACTCTACTAGAGGGCAAAGCAAGCAGAATGCACTAGTGAATCTGTTCCCTGAATCAGAGGGGTAGCCGTGTTAATCTGAATCTGTAAAACCAGCAAAGAGTCCTATGTCACCTTATAGACTAACAGACGTTTTGGAGCATGAGCTTTCGTGGGTGAATACCCACTTCATTGGATGCATGTCACACCCACGAAAGTTCGTGCTACAAAACGTCTGTTAGTCTATAAGGTGCCACAGGATTCTTTGCAGATCCCTAAATGACTCCTTCTCAAAATTTGGGACTGTACATAACCCCACTTTTGTTTCTAGTCTATCACAGTATACACTGGGCTGGATTATATAGAATGATTATTTCCTGAATTTGGTTTTGTTTGACACAGCAGCCACTTCTGACATTCTGTTGGAACATGAGTTGAGTTAATTTAGGAGAAGAGGAAAGAGTTGCTGCTTCTGATTTGGCTTGGTTCCAATCCCGCTACACTAAAGAGTATTCCAGAGCTGTAAAGGTCAGGATGAGAATATTTCACTAGAGAATTTTGACTCTTGTAAAATCAGGGGAAAACACAATAGCCTCACCGTAGAATGGGAGAGGCACGTATTTTGATAAAAAGCAATTTCAGAAAATCAGTGTTTTTCACTATTGCTGAGATTTGCCAGAGTCAAGGCTCCACATTGGCATCCACTATATCAACAATCAGCATGGTACTACTATCCCTGCAAGGATTTATTTAGTTTTTAAGTTAATTTACTTTGATCTGCCTATGTCTCTTATATTGGCTTTCCTTGACTATTCCAGCAAACAAGATTTTCTAGCATGAATATATGCAAAAAGCAGATTTTGAACTCACCTATGCTTGATTTCTGGATAACATATTTTGCACCCACCTATGCAGCTTGCAATTTCTGCTATTGTTACTGGTTAGTTATACAATCAAGGAATAGAAATAATGCCATGTGACTGACATAACTAACCAACATAACACAAATGTCACATTTTGAATATTATTAGATACAAATTATCCACCTTGTTCTACCCACCAGTATTAATAGACTATTTGTTTTAAATTTACACATCAAGGTGAATGATACAAGCCTCAAATTTTAGACATTTGCATGGCTGCCCCTGAGCTAGGTAAGCTCATCTAGTGAAAATTCAGCATAGATGACAAAAAAAAAATCCTACATTTATGGCTTAATCCATCTTTAACTTAGAACCTGTTCAGCTTCCTATCCTCTTATTCCTGTGAAATTTGACCATCAGCTATCTACTGCTGCTCTATATCATCTCCTCTGTGATTTTGAGAAATACCATGGCACAGGAGCTGTCATCTTTCTTTCACTTCTATACTATATTATAGATGTTGTGTAATTAAAAACAGATCAAGTTGGTGAAATACTGTTTCATCTCCCTGAAGCTACAGATCATCCTTCTGTCAGTTGTTGTTGTTTTAAAACTGTTCCTGCTGTTGGCCTTCTTCCTGCTCTTAAAATGTATTTTCCTGGTTGCTCAAATGAACAAACTTTCCTAATGCCTGTATGAAGATATCTGCAACTTCCCCATCACTACCTGTATGTATGTGTGTGTGTGGAGGGGGTCATCTTCTGATTATTACTACTTTAATTGACTAGCAATGCCCCATGAATTTGAAGAAAAAAACATTTGTAAAATGTGCCCAGCTTTGGTTATGAACAATTAAGAGAGAATGTTCTTAAAACAAAGCTAAGGCATTTTAGTCCTATGACACTGCACATTTTAGAAGAGAGATTCTGAATGTATAAATATAGAGAAATAGAATGAATAATGATTCTGATTTCACTTGATTTAGACAGGGGTAACTCCTCTGGAGTCAATGCAATTATACCAGTGCACAAACAGTATAAGTGAACTAGGCCCAATCTGCCTAAGCCTTTCTCACTGACATAAATTAGAGAAAGTCTAGGCGTGATCCGGCAGCCTTTAAATATGGGTAACTCTTACTGAAGTCAATAGGAATTTGCATTTTTAAAGATATAGGACCAGCCGCTAGGGTCATATTTTCAAAAGCTGGACTCTGTGTGTGCATGCATGAAACTTTGTGAACACCAATATTTTTTCAGCACTGCAACTAGAAAATGCAGGTGATAGATTTTGCACATGTAGTTTCTATTGGCAAGTGTGTGTGCCAAAGCGCATGCTCGCAGATGGGTTGAGGTCTCTTTGAAAATTTGATGCATAACAGCAAAGGGTCTGTTGGGTTTATTAGAGAGATTTTACTTTTCCCAGTATCGTTTTTTAATCTACAATTGCTACTGAAATGTGAACATTTAATAAAGTATATGTGATTTCTGAGATCCTGCATTTATTTACTATTCTAAATGTGTGGTAAATGTTAGATACAGACTAAAACAACTATTTAAAAATTATTCTTAATGTTTACTTAAGTGCAAGACCTGTTTTCACATCAGGGAACATTTATTAAGTCTATAATAATATTGTAAAAGTTTTGGTGGATGTGAGATCACAGGAAATGTTATGGCCCATTAGATCGATTTGTTAGATGGCAAGTTGTCTTTGTGATCTTAGAAATGTTTTACATTTATAGGTTCCAAGGCCAGAATGATGTAATCTGATCTCCAGTAACATACGCCATAGAATTCCCCAAAATAATTCCTTTTGAATTACAGCACATCTATAAAAAGAAATCCAACCTTGATTTTAAAATTGCCTGTGATGGAGAATCCACCACAACCTGTGATAAATTGTTCCAGTGGTTAATTACTCTCTCTGTTAAAAATGTCTTATTTGTAGCCTGCATTTGTTTAGTTTCAATGTCCAGCCATTGAATTTTATTGTACCTTTGTCTGCTAAGATGACAAGCCCATTATCAAATATTTGTTTCCTATGTAAACATTAACAGGCTGTTATCAAGTCAGTACTTAACCTTCTCTTTGTTAAGCTAAATAGATTCAGCTCCTTGTATCTATCACTATAATCATTTTTTGAAGTCTACCATTTAAACTCTATCATTTTCAATCATTCTCATGGTTCTTCTCTGAACTATCTGCAATTTATCAACATCCTCCTTGAATGGTGGACACCAGAACGACACAGTATTCCAGCAGCAGTTGCACCAGTGCCAGAGGTAAAAATAACCTCTCCTACTTAAGATTCCTCTATTCATACACCAAAGGATTGCATTAGCCCTTTTAATCATGGTGTCACACTGGGAGGTTATGTTCAGCTGATTATCTTCCATGACTCCAAAATCTTTTTCAGAGTCATTGCTTCCCAGGATAGAATACCCATCTGAAGTATGGCCTACATTCTTTGTTCCTAGATGCATACATTTACATTTAGCCTTACTAAAACACATATTATTGGCTTGTGCCTAGCCTGCCAACCGATCCAGATCTCTCTATATCAGTGACTTCTCCTCTTCATTATTTACTACTTCCCTAATCTTTGTGTCACTGCAAACTTTGAGTGATGATTTAATGTTTTTTCTTCCAAGTCATTGATAAAACTGTTAAATCTTGTAGGGCCAATACCCGCAGGACTTCACTAGAGAGACATCCACTACATGATGATTCTCTTATTTGCAAATACATACGAGACAATCAGTTATCCAGTATTTAATCCTGTGTGCTATATTAATTTTTTATATTCTAGTGTTTAATAAAAATGTTGTGCAGTACCAAGCCAAATGCTTTATAGAAGTCTAACACTATTACATTTGTCCATTACAAAAACAAACATTTGTCATTTACAAAAACCTTGTCCATTAAACTTGTAAAATCTTTTTTTTTTTAAAAAGATAAAGTTACTTCAATATTATCTATTTCCGTAAACCCATGCTGATTGGCATTCATTATAGTACCTTCCTTTAATTTTTTTATTAATGGAATCCTGATCAACTGCTCCATTATCTTTCCTGGGATCAGTCCAGAAAGCTCTTCAGAAAGCTCTTTTAAAATTCTTGGGTGCAAGTTATCTGATTTTGAAATGTTTGACTTTAGTAGCTGTTAACATCCTCATGAGTTACATTTGGAATGGAAAGAGTGGTGTCGTCGTCATCATCATCTGTAACTACGTCTTCTGGTTTTTTTTCCCCAAATGCAGAACAGAAATATTTATTGAACACTTCTGCCTTTTCTGCATTATTACTGATAATTCTACCATTTCCATCTAGTAATGGACCAGTATCATTGTTAGGATTCTTTTTGTTTTTCATACACTTTAAAAACCCCTTCTTATTGTCTTTATCTCTGCTGGCCATAGATGTCACCTTATGTCCCTTTGCTTCACTACCAAGTTTTTTCAATTCCTAGCTTCTGATTTATATTCATCATTATCAACTTCCCATTTTTTTATAGCTGCCATCACTGCCTCTAAGTCCTGTCAACTTTTTAACAGTATAGCCTTTTTTCTTGCAAAATGTTCTTAAACAATTCCTAATTAGCAGTCATACTTTTCTGATTAAATTCTTCTGCCCAGCTGATTTGGTTCATAATTGTTTTCAGCTTTGAGAAATTGGCCCTTTTAAAGTACCAAGCACACACACACACATAAATACAGAGAGTTTGGATTTTATTCTGTTTGCACATTACAAATGTGATCAAGCCATGTGTGATACATGACCAGAAAGGGTTAAGCATCCTACAGGATAAATGGCTCGAATTCAATCCTTAAAAACATATAAGGAGATAATGTTTGTGGGGTTTTTTTGTGTATTTACATATATATTGGTAGAAATCACCAGTGTAGTCAAACAGTCCCTGTTTATGTGGTGTTGGCTTCTGGGCAATTAGTGATGTAACATAAAAGCTATTGTGTGCTGGTTTGGTAAATCTAAGTATTGGAATATCCACCAACTTTGAGGCTTGTCTGCCCCGTTCTTTGCAGTTCACCCTAATTGAGTGACCTCAGCTGGCTCAACATGATCTCTGGTATCTAAGCTATCACTATCGCTCTTTATCAGCTAAAACAAGACCTAATATAGGATTCCCCCTGTGCTGGATGCCACGTTTTTTGAGTTAGGATATTGTCATCTACAATATTTAGAAATTCCATGGATGTTTTAGTACTAGCAACATGAAACTTCTAGTGTTGTACTCTATGTTTTCACCAACCTGGCACCTGGGAGCATCAAGCCTCAGCTAGTCAAACTAGCAAAACAGAGCTGCACATTATAGCCTATATAAAAATATCTCTCTCTCTCTCAAAAAATAACTACTAAGTGCTTCTTGGATGTCATTCCAAGAACACTGCAATGGATAGAGAGAAGTAAAGTAACTTGTCCAAAATCACAAAGTAAGTCAGTGTCAGAGAAGTGACTAGAACACAGCCTAGTATTTCACAATCCTGTGTTCAACCCATTGGACCACATAGGACAACAGCCTTCTTTCCAAAAGGATTTTTAGATTATTTTTTTTCCAAATTTCTTTAAGCCTGAGCTAAGAAGTATTACTGGTCATGTACTTCTCACTGGCACACGTTTGTTTGTTATCTGAAGAGGAAAGGCCAGGGCCGGCGCTACCATTTAGGCAGCCTAGGCAATCTCCTAGGGTGCCAGAATAATTGGTGGGCGCCGTTTTGCTGGAGGGGGCGGCAGGCGGCTCCGGTGGAGCTGCCGCAGTGGTGCCTGCAGAGGGTCCGCTGGTCCGCGGCTCCCGTGGAGCTGCCGCAGTCGTGCCTGCGGACGGTCGGCTGCTCGCATGGCTCCGGTGGACCTCCCGCAGGCACCACTGCAGCAGCTCCACCGGAGCTGCGGAGCGCCAGACCCTCCGCAGGCACCACTGCGGCAGCTCCACAGGAGCTGTGGGACCAGTGCGCGGGGCGGCGAAATTCCCGTCCGCCTAGGGCGCTCAAACCCGTAGCGCCGGTCCTGGGAAAGGCAGTTTCCTTTGCTTTTCATTTCAAAAGGTGCAAAATTTAACAGCATGCATGTGGAAGTTTTAAATTTGTTTGAATTACTGTGAAGATGTGAATTTTTAGTTATGTTCATTGGTGGTGAAAATATTTTGGCTGTCTGCTTGTTCATTTTTTGTGATTCAGTTGTTTAGGGCCAATTAATCAAACTGTTGCCCTGGGCCAAGATTATAAATTGTATCCCTAGTCCACTCCACCTGGGAGCAGAAGGTCTAAAACTTGCCTTCATGGCCTGTAGGCTGGCTAGGGTACTAGAACAGAAATACAAGAGTACACTGGGTACACTGTCCAAGTGATCAGAGAGAACCAGCTAGCAGATCACAGCAGCACTTTCCTGAGTCAAATCAAATTGAAATATTTTAATAAAATCCCATCTGTGCATGCCTTTTCTCTCTCTTTTGACCTTTGGATGTTGTCTTTCATTTACAGCTACCAACGTCCCTACTGTATCCAGCCGGGAGATGGAAGCATAACTGCCCAGAACTGGCATTTATCCACATTGTGCAGCTATTGTTCCAGCTATATCAGATAATTCTGGTAAAGTGAAAGTCATAGGGCAACATTCTCAGCAATTATGCTTTGCAGACATAAATGAAGCTGTTTGAAAAGCAGGGTTGAAAATGAGCAGCTAACAAAGATGCAACCGCTTAGTGTGAATTAATCATATTTGGCGGCGCAGCAGTAATGATGGCACAAGCAATGATTCAGGCTATTGCTATGGGCTTGAAAGATGGTGTGAATGTAACAGGCGAGCAAATATTGAAAGTTGATGGAGCCTGATACTGGCAACCATTTACTTAGTGTTTCACAGAGAAAAAGCAATGAGAGGATATCGTAATACATCAAGAATGTGGCTTTAAGCCACAGCCCGCATATCTGGGGTGAGAAGGAGCTGAACTGCTAAGCAGCCTGTGACACAGACAGGGTCAGATGAACTGTTTGTGGACCTTAGCGGCCGGACTGTGGCCCTACCTCCCCAGTCTGCCCGTGCTGTGCCCCAGGACCCCATCTCCACTCGGCCTCTTTCAAGCAGGGGAGGGGGTGGAGAGGAGCAAGCAGGCAGTGAGGGAAGGAGGGGCAGAGACGAGCAAGTGGGAAAGTGGGGCCTCAGGGGGAAGAGGCCAAGTGGGGGTGGAGCCTTAGGGTGGAGCACAGGCAGAGCAGGGCGAGGGATCACAATCCATGTTCTAGTGCCTCTTTTGAGTGTGGGCCCAGAGCCACAGCACCATTGTAAACCCAGGTACTGGACATAGAGGCCCACTGGTGCCAGCTGTTAAAGGATTCACTGTTCTGTAACAGCAATTCCTAACAGACCCGACACACTCACTATACCTCATATATCGTTTTCATGGTATTTAGCCATAAATGAAGTCATGTGAGGTCTCTAATAAAAGCTTGTTTCATACTGCTCCTCGTAATCATCACATAGTGTATGTACAGATGATATTTAAGGAGTTGTGTACGTGTACTGAAAGTCTGTCACCAACCAAAGGAAAATGCAGGCTTCTTCCAGGCAGAATGTAATGCGTATCTCTCTGTCAAATGTAACTTAAGCATTGTAAGCCAACACAATGGAAGTCCGATTTACATCCAGAGTCAACAGGGAAGGAGCAAGGTGGGAAGGGGAGCTACTGTCTGTGAGGACAGACAATGAAGGGAGCACTGTACCAATCACTCCTGCACTACATTCAACCCTCCCCACCACCTTAGAAATAGTTAGCACACAAGGAGGGTAATCCTGGAAGCAGTCATTGTTTTCTCACAATGCAAGGTTTGGGAGTATGACTTGCCTCTTCCTTTCCTAATGTATCCACAACCACAGTCTGATCCATACTATGGACAGGTCATTGTTGGTCAGCTGCAGGGGTTAAAATTGAAATATTTTACACATGTATCATCAAGTGGAAACCATGCAGAGAAGGGAAGGGGGCAAAATACTGTGTGAGGAAAGAGGCCAAAGTGGATGAAAAAAGATGGCTGGGCAATATGAACGGGATATCTGATTCTCACAAACAAGGGGTAACACTACCATCTCATGGGTGTGAAACAGAGTGGTATGTAGGTGTGGGAACCAAGAGTTCGGGGGTGCTGCAGCACCCCCAGGTTTTGTGGGGGGTCCTGGCCGCTGGCCCCTTGCCCAGAGTCCTGGCTGCCAGCCCGGGGGTCCCAGTTGCCAGCCCTGAGGCAGCTGAGGATGGGGCCACAGCTGGAGGTGGGTTTAGAGCCCTGGGCCAAGGCCCAGGACTCTACTCTTGGCCGTGGCCCAGGGCTCTACACCTACCTCCAGCTATGGCCCCATCCTCAGCTGCCTTACCCCTGTCTGTGACCTCCCCCTCCTGAAGCCACAGCCCTGTTCCTGGCCCCAGCTCTAGGGGGCAGTGAGGGGCATGGACAGGAGTAAGGGAAGGTGTAGCTTGGCACCCCCGCTCTAAAGACTGTTCTAGCACCACTGGAGTGGTATGAAATACATGGTACCTACTGGGCCCGGCCTGGCGTATATATTGGTAGAAAGCACAAAATGATTGAAGATAAATACCTGACTAAGGCCGACAGTTAATTGTTTAAAATTCCTACTTATGTTACTTACAGCTCCCAAACTGAAAACGTTTTTAAAATCGAATTTGCTTTCCACTAATTATGGTGTTTCATACTTTTTGGAATTTTTCTCAGTTTGTACAGTCAGTAAGCTAAGCAGTTTCACTGCTCATTGCAGTTCACGTCTAGTCACTTAGACTCTGCTTTTAAATTGTTAGCATAATGGCAGAGAACTGCAAATTATATGGGAATTTTTTTATATTTTATTTTTTTTCCCAGGGAAATACTTCTATTAGTTTTAGATTTTGTAAAATCTTGGATTTTTACAATACCTATAATATTATGCAGCTCTGGCAGAGAAAAGCTGCTACCCATTTCATAGTCAGGCCTCAGAGAATTCTCCGTGCCTTGAGGGATTCCTACATGTGCTGGAGCCAACTTTTACATTAAGCCATTCCTGGTGCATTGGGTGTGGTCAGGAAAAGGGGATGTCGCCAAGACATTCCTACAGTGTGGTTGCCCCTGGCTGTCAGAATGATTTTTGAGATCATCATCAGCCATAAGATTAAAGCTGCTCTAATATGTGCTGGGAACCAGCCTAAAGGCTTGTCAGCTCCATGTTTGGGGAACACAAATGTGGTTTAAGGCTACTTTTGCACCTGCACTTCCTGGGTTAAGCTGGGCCACAGCTCAGGATCTGAGACAAATTATCCCAATACTTTCTAAATGTTTTGCCTTCTATATGCCATGGATAGTTTTCTTCTCAGCTTTGGTATGGTTCTTTTATTAAATAATGTTCACAACTGAATATGAATATTACAGAGCTCCCAGTGTGGATACAAAGAGTTGTAATGTGTTCAACCCTTGGATCAAGAATCCATAAAACAGTTATCTGAAATTTTAACAGTGGTTATTTTAATACTGAATAGGTACAAGTCAACAAAAAGAAATGCCATATAAGGAACATGGAAATGACCTAGGCTTTGAGCCAATAAGTGTGAAGGATGGGATACGGCTACTACTATTCAGGGAACTACATCTTTCGCAAGACTTCATTGGGTCAAAGCCTAGCACTTTTCCATGTTCATTGAACATTATTTTCTTTTCTTGAATTTTAATAATTCAGTACTAAAAAAAATGGCGTTGTTTAGACATCAGACTACCATGTTCATGGATTCCTGATGCAAGCTTTGAACACATTATCACCCAGTATTTCTGTTTATTTTACTTGGATCCATTATTATACCAATGCCTTACTCTTCTCCAGACTGCTTTAAGTGGACTTTGTGGTCCTCTCATATGGTAGCATAAATCATTCAGGTAGGTTATGGAAAATGTTGGAATCTGATGGACTGGATAGATTAGATTAGTACTTAGATATTATGGGTATCAGAACTCACAGCCCTGAGGGAAGATTGAGACAAAGGTGGCTTTAAACCACCTTTGCAACCTCCTCTTTCTGGACTGTTCCAGGGGCTGGAGCATCCCCCAGAATAATTTAGACAGCCTAGCTGGGCAGTCTGAGTTATATCAGCTATCTCCATTTGAGCTGCCTCTGGGTACCTCCACTGTCCAGAATCTCAGTAGCACTACATGCTGTGCTCCTTATGCCAGGGCTTATGAGGGAAGTCTTTAGAAGACAGCTTGCAGATGTCTTCCTCATGGCCAGTGGGTAAACCACAGGCTCAGGGAGGCTAGCCCGGTCCCGGCCCTTCTGCCCAAGGCCCTGCCCCTCCCACCCACCTTACCCTGCCGGAGCCCAGAGCCTTCCTCCACAGATGCCAGCCCCACCCCGCCCCACCCTAGGACCACCTGAGCACTTCCAGCCCTGGAGCGCAGGGCAGGCGGATGGCATGACCGACAGCGCCCCCAGCTCTGGAGTGTCAGGTGAGCTGTGCGAGTGCCGGCACCAGCTGTCTGGAGTCCCTGGCCGCAGGCTAGCCTCCACTAGCCTTGGCCATGGGGAAAGAGCCGCAGAGTGCCAGGGGGAAACAGGCCAGGGCCAGGTGGTGGAGCATGGGCAGGACCATGCCGGACCCTTTGGAAAGGCTAAGCCTCCTCCAGTCTGATGCCCACCATCCATGGTCTTCTTCATCTCCTGTCCTGGTGGAATTATTCCAGGCCAGAACCAAGCTTTTAGAGCCCTTATATTCTGCTATGGGCCTCTTTGGCCCCTTTATGCTGAATAAGAGGGAGTGCTTCTCTCATCATATGTTACTGAGTGCTATACAAAAGCCTCGTGTAGATAGGTGTGCCATGCAGCCTCATAAAGAAATACACAAAGTTCATGCATCTAAACTTGGAGAAAGTCTATGGGCTAGAGCATTGCTTTGCAATAAGCTCTGTGTATGGAGAGGCCTGGGGTTGCACTGCCTCTGGAGCAGCACAGGAAAGGAATTGTGCATCTGAGGTAGTTGGAACTGTGTAGGGTGACCAGACAGCAAGTGTGAAAAATCAGGGCAGAGGTAGGAGGTAATAGAAACCTATATAAGAAAAAGACCCCCAAATTGGGACTGTCCCTATAAAATTGGGATATCTGGTCACCCTAGAACTGTATCTCTGTATTTAAGCACTACATCATGCAGAAATACATAGTATGGTCAAATTCTGTCCTCAGATACACCTGCAACTTCTTCTGGGTTACTCTAAATTTACCCCAGTGTGAATAGGGTCAGAATCTGTCTCACTGACTGAACCTGCAAGTATACTGGAAGACACAACTGTCTTAACTGAGACACTGGGTTGACTTTATTGTCATTATTATTTTTATTATTATAATTTATCCAACACAATAGCACCTAGAGGTCATCCAGATTGGGGGCCCTATTGTGCTAGCCCTGTAGGAACATGTAAGGTAAAATCTGGGCTCCACTGAAGTCTATGGTAAAACTCTCATTGACTGAAATGGGGACAGGGTTTCACCCATAGTAATTAACAATCCTTACCCTGAAGAGCTTACAGTCCAAAAGCATTTTCAGTTCAGCTTTAGTGTTTTATCTACCACTTTATTGGTGTAGTTCTTTTAGACCTTTAAGTAATTTTACAATATCTACAGAGGCGGCATAATTAGCAGTGACCTCTTCACATTGTAAAATTCACTGAGAATAATGACACATGCTTTTATCTTAAAATGTAACTTTCAAGAAAGAGAAAAACTATTCAGAGTTTTACAGGTCTGAACATTTTCCTTAAAAAGAGATTTCTTTTGACAGATCATGGGATGTTGTTCCAGGAAGAAGGATTGCTAGGAAGAGATGGGATCCACCTAACGAAGAGAGGGAAGAGCATCTTTTCAGCCAGGCTTGATAACCTAGTGAGGAGGGCTTTAAACTACGTTTGCTGGGGATTGGAGAAGTGGGATTCCAGGAGGAAACACAAGGAGGAAGGTGCAAGAGGGAAGGCCTCCTGATTAACACTGAGAAAGTAGGGCAATCAGCTAGTTATCTTAGGTGCCTGTACAAGAATGCAAGAAGCCTTAGAAACAAGCAGGAAGAATTGAAAGTCCTGGTATAGTCAAAGAACTAAGATGTGATTAGAATAACAGAGACTTAATGGGGTAACTCACATGACTGGAGCCCTGTCATGGATAAGTGTAAACTGTTCAGGAAGGACAGGCAGGGGAGGAAAGGTGGAGGAGTTGCACTGTATGTAAGAGAGCAGTATGATTGCTCAGAACTCCAGTATGAAACTGGAGAAAAGCCTGTTGAGAGTCTTTGGGTTAAGTTTAGAGGTGAGAGCAACAAGGTTGATGTTGTGGTGGGCATGTGCTATAGACCACCAGATCAGGAGGAGGAGGTAGATGAGGCTTTCTTCGGACAACTACCAGAAGTTTCCAGATCACAGGCCCTGGTTCTCATGGGGGACTTCAATCACCCTGATATCTGCTGGGAGAGCAATACAGCAGTGCACAAACAATCCAGGAAATTTTTGGAGCGTGTTGGAGACAACTTCCTGGTGCAAGTCCTGG
Organism: Gopherus flavomarginatus; assembly: GCF_025201925.1. Taxonomy (NCBI): domain Eukaryota; kingdom Metazoa; phylum Chordata; order Testudines; family Testudinidae; genus Gopherus; species Gopherus flavomarginatus. Next base: position 155,888,830 of record NC_066620.1, on the reverse strand, counting down.
AGGAACTAACTAGGAGCTGTGCTCTTCTTGACCTGCTGCTCACAAACAGGGAAGAATTGGTAGGGGAAGTAGAAGTAGTTGGCAACCTGGGCAGCAGTGAACAGGAGATTGTCGAGTTCAGGATCCTGACAAAAGAAAGAAAGGAGAGCAGCAGAATACAGACCCTGTACTTCAGAAAAGCAGACTTTGACTCCCTCAGGGAACTGATGGGCATGATCCCCTGGGAGGCTAATATAAGGGGGCAAGGAGTCCAGGAGAGCTGGCTGTATTTTAAAGAAGCCGCCTTATTGAGGGTACAGGAACAAATCATCCCGGTGTGCAGAAAGAATAGCAAATATGGCAGGTGTCCAACTTGGCTTAACAGAGAAATCTTAGGTGAGCTTAAACACAGAAAAGAAGCTTACAAGAAGTGGAAACTTGGACAGATTACTATGGAGGAGTATAAAACTATTGCGTGGGCATGCAGGGATGTAATCAGGAAGGCCAAAGCACAATTGGAGTTGCAGCTAGCAAGGGGTGTGAAGGGTAACAAGAAGGGTTTCTACAGGTATGTTAGCAACAAGAAGAAGGTCAGAGAAAGTGTGGGACCCTTACTGAATGGGGGAGGCAACCTAGTGACAGATTATGTGGAAAAATATGAAGTATTCAATGCCTTTTTTTGCCTCTGGCTTCACAGACAAGGTCATCTCGCAGACTGCTGCACTGGGCAGCACAGTATGGGGAGGAGATGAGCAGCCCTCAGTGGTGAAAGAACAGGGTAAGGACTATTTAGAAAATCTGGACATGCACAAGTCCATGGGGCTGAATGCAATGCATCTGAGAGTGCTGAGGGAGTTGGATGATATAATTGGAAAGCCATTGACCATTATCCTTGAAAACTCATGGCGATCAGGGGAGGTCTCGTACGATTGGAAAAAGGCAAATATAGTGCCCATCTTTAAAAAAGGGAAGGAGGAGAAGCCAGGGAACTACAGCCTCACCTCAGTCCCCAAAAAAATCATGGAACAGGTCCTCAGGGAATCCATTTTGAAGCACTTGGAGGAGAGGAAGGTGAGCAGGAACAATCAACATGGATTCACCAAGAGCAAGTCATGCCTAACCAACCTAATTGCCTTCTATGATGAGATAACCGGCTCTGTGGATACGGTGAAAGCGATAGATGTGATATATCTTGACTGTAGCAAAACTTTTGATACAGTCTCCCACAGTGTCTGTGCCAGCAAGTTAAAGAAGTATGGATTGGATGAATGGACTATAAGGTGGATAGAAAGCTGGCAGTGATCAACGGCTCGATGTCTAGTTGGCAGCTGGTATCAAGCAGAGTGCTCCAGGTGTTGGTCCTGGGGCCAGTTTTGTTCAACATCTTCATTAATGACCTGGATGATGGGATTGCACCCTCAGCAAGTTTGCAGATGACACTAAACTGCGGGGAGAGGTAGATATGCTGGAGGGTAGAGCTAGGGTCCAGCGTGACCTAGACAAATTGGAGGTTTGGGCCAAAAGAAATCTGATGAGGTTCAACAAGGACAAGTGCAGAGTCCTGCACTTAGGACAGAAGAGTCCCATGCACCACTACAGGCTGGGGACCGACTGGCTAAGCAGCAGTTCTGCAGAAAAGGACCTGGGGATTACAGTGGACGAGAAGCTGGATATGAGTCAACAGTGTGCCCTTGTTGCAAAGAGAGCTAATGGCATATTGGGCTGCATTAGTATGATCATTGCTAGCAGATCGAGGGAAGTGATTATTCCTCTCTGTTTGGCACTGTGTGCCATCCCAGCTTTGTGCAGGTAGCTGACACAGCAGACTTCGATTGAACTGCCCAATAACCACAAGATCCAATTAAGTCATGAAGGCATTCAATCACGTTTGTTGCTGACAAAGCATGGTGACAGCACTTGGCAGATTCTACAGGGATACCAAGAATTGTATGTCCATGACAATGGACAAAGCTCAGTCAGTGATGGGCCTTTCCATTATCCCCTAGGCTGGCCAAGGGCACTCCCTCTGAGACTTCATTTTATACGCCAATACAAACAACTTACATATTGCTTCTCTGACATAGTTAGTTACTGCCCCCGATGTGTCTAGTTAGCACCCTCTGATGTGGGTAGTTACCACTCATTACCTTGTACATGTTGGTTCAATAAAAATATCTTTATCCATTGTAACCCTTCTGCCCCTCTGAGTTGGCAGCAACAAGGGCTGGATTCAGTATCCAGGGGTTCCGTTTCAATAACACAATGCATAACTGGCTTGAGCCCCCACCCAGTGACCTGGGAAAATTTTACACACACCCCTAGGTGCCTCAAAGAGGCAATGCTTCCCCTCTCGCAAGCACAGAGTCTCGGTGTAGCAGAAAAGGTTTAATTACATGAGATAAACAACAAGCACTACATTGGGAAAACACCTCAGCTAGAGTTCCTAGACCAAACCGTGAGCAAAGACCCACCCCAGGGAATTGGGCTGTGTCCTTTTCCCTGGGCTCTTGAGTCCAGCAACCCCCAAATCACCCACAGTCCCAAAAGTCCCACAATCCAAAAGTCTCTGTCCTGGGTCAGTGCAGCCCCAAAGTTCGAGAGTCCATCTGCAGAGGTCCCTCCCCACAGCCTGGTAGAAAGGGGCACCTTACGTGGTCCGGGACCAACTGCCCTGCCTCTCCGTGGGTTCTGCTTCCACCTTCTTCATGAACTGCTCCGCTTTACCAGCCACTCCACTCTGCTCCTCCAGCCGTCCTCACAAACTGCTCTGCTCCACCAGCTGTCCTGTGAGCTGCTCCAGTTGTCCCTGCAAACTGCTTGGCTCTGCTCACTCTGTGGGCCACTCCACCCATCCCACAGCTTCTCTGCTCTGATCCACCAGCTGTCCCGTGATCCGCTCCAGCCATCCCCCAAACTGCTCCATTCCGCCAGCTGCTCTGTTCTGCAGTATAGCTTCAGGCTCCCCCACTAGTTAGCACAGTACTTAGTGCTTTCAGCTCAGTGCTTTCAGCTCTTTAGTGATTTCAACTCTTAGCGATCTCAGCTCATACTAGGGGAGCCCCAGTGCTAGTGCACCGTTAGCCCAAAGTGAGTTCAGCTCAGTAACCTGTATTGAGATTCTTAAGGGAATAAAAAATCAACTCTGACATTCCACACTGGAGAGAGGAGGGGGTGGAACTTGTGCTTCTGGCTCCACAAGAAGACTGCACCACCAGGCATAGATACCTGTCCCCAGCCTCTCTCAATTCACTGGGTTTTGGAACCCATGTCCCTTGTCTAGCAAGTACCACCCAACTGAGGTTGAGTCATTTCTGTCACAAAGCAGTCCCTCAGCTCGGCAGCCTGGGATGGGGTAGGCGTGCCTATGCAAATACACTCTCTGAAATTCTTTCCACCAGATGTCAGGGTAGAGCTCATCCTGATTCTGCTTACACCATCATACTGTTATCCTGCCTTATCTCTAAGAAAGGGTCAGCGTATTCCTGTATCAACATCAGACAGTGTGTTTGTACCATGCTTGGTCTCAGGGTTGTGTTTGAGTGAATGTCCTGTGCCTAGTACTTGTTAGCCCTGGTCTACACTGGTGGGGGTGGGAGGATGGGGGGATCGATCTAAGTTACACAGCTTCCGTCGACATACTTAGATCAACTTACGCTACGTCTATACTACAGGATAAATTCAAATTAGCTTAAACCGATTTTATAAAACAGATATTATAAAGTCGATTGTGCGCATCCACACTAGGCACATTAATTCGGTGGTGTGCGTCCATGGTCCGAGGCTAGCATCGATTTCTGGAGCAGTGCACTGTGGGTAGCTACTGTAAAATAATGAGGCCAATAACATCGATTTGTGTCCACACTAACCCTAATCCGATATAGTAATATCGATTTTAGCGTTAGTCCTCTCGTTTTGTAGGAGTACAGAAATCGATTTAAAGAGCACTTTAAATCGATATAAAGAGCAGTGTAGTGTGGATGGGTGCAGCGTTAAATCGATTTAACACTGTTAAAATCGGTTTAACAGCGTAGTGTAGACCAGGCCTTACTGTGGTGTCTTCACCACAGTAAGTCGAGTGCTGCCACTCCCCTGTCAACTCTACCTGTGCCTCTCACAGAACTGGAGTACAGGAGTCAACGGGAGAGCGCTTGGGGGTCGATTTATTGTGTCTAGACTTGACATGATAAATCGATCCCTGCTGGATCAATCACTGCCTGCCGAAGACATACCTTTAGGAATATGTGTGTTTTTGCAATCTCAGCCCTGTTTTTGCCAGGTTCTGGAAGCTTGCAAGCAGGTGTGTTTTATAGCAGGGCCTGCCTTCTTCTCACAGCCTAACTTTTGCTAACTTTGTTTTATATTAACAAAGCTCGACCACTGCTTTAGTTCAGGCTGGGCTTCAGATACAAGGCCTTATGTCTCAGGTTCTCTTTCTACTACAAGAGTGTTGGCCTTTCTTTAAACGTTTTAAAAATCAGTGTAGTCAAAGCTTGAATCATTTGCATGCATGGCATAGTTGCTGTACAAAATTCACTGTGATTTCTTGCAAGGGTCATTTGATATTATTTGTTGTTTGAACTGCTAATGACTAGGTCACAAGATTAGGGCAGCATTATATTTGGTGCTGTATAAGCACAGAGTAAAATGTGATCTCTGTCCTAAAGAACTAACATTCTACTTTGGAAAAAATGCACCAAGTGTCATGAACAAAGGAAAGACTGGTGAGGGAGCATGAAGACAACAATCATCATGAGGTGATATAAGTTAGATGTGTGCCCAGCATAGTGGTTCTTAATTGTTAGAAAACATTTTAAGTAAACAAGTAATATAAGCTGTCCCTGACTGTAGCTAAACCTAGCAATCGTTATTTGACTGATAGATGTCACAGCAGACGTGGGCCTTGAGGAGAGGTTTGAAAGAGAAAGTTCACATCAGATCTTTATTAAAGGGTATTTTTTCCTCCTTTAAAGCTGTGGGAGTTCCCAGAGCTGGATCTATAATAATTATTGTTTCTGATGAAGTACAGAACTCCATCACATGGGGAGCTGAACAAAATGCTAACTTGAAAGATTTCCAGTGCACTGTACAATACAAAAAGAAACAATAAAAAGCGCACTATGCCAGAAGTTGCCTGGGATGTCTTCTTGATAGCTTCTTAATGTTAATCTAGCAGCCTGTTCATGTATTCCTCCTGGGGATGTGATGGGAGCATTGAACCATGCTGCACTCTGGCTATCCTCAGACAGCAGGATGGCCCCTACAGAGTTAATACTGCCAGTAGGGGTGAAAGTGGGCCGGTATGGGCTGGTACGACATACCGGTAAGAAGTAGCTGCTGGTACAGGCCTGTACGCAGCCGACGTTAAAACTGTACAGGATAAAATGATACTGTTAAGAAGGCATCATATGTAGGGGTGAGAAGGTAGTTGAGTCAAATCCTCTAATCCTATTAAATCATTAGTTTGTCTACTGAGATTGCAAATTTTGGTTAATGCCGGACCGAACAGCTAGTTTTGTTTGAAACAGGGTTAGTTGTGTTCTGGTTTTATTTTGGGTTTAGGGCCTAAGTGAATATACCCCTTAATTACTGAAGTGTGGAGTAGGTTCTAAGGGGCATTTTCTTCACTCCTCCCAAGGGCAAAACCAGGAATAGTCTCTTCCAGCAGGAGAGATTCATGAAGGTTTCTTTCACATCCATTAACCTATTAACATGGGTGGAGGAGGCCATGAAATCCTTTTTCCCACTCTGCCTCAATGGGATTCGGGAGGAGAGGCTGAATCTACGATTTCCACTCTGCTGAGTGAGCAGGTGTGATGGATTGTTTTCCCTAGCCATGCTGCTAGTATAACTTATTCTGTACACCAGATGTGATTAATAATCCTCAACCTCAAACTAGCCATGGGATCCATTTGGATTTAATCCTCAAAATTCAATCCCCTTAAAATTGGGGTCATTCAGAATTTTAGGGCCAATTTTGTCCCACCTCTATATATGATGGTGTTGTGTTTTTAATACTTTGGGCACCTACCGAGTAGAAAATAGACAGATGACAAACTCATCTCACATAGCCCATCAATCAGCCATCAATGACTTCTAATCTGAGCTGGATTTGAATCAGTTACCTAGATATGGAAGGCTCCATAACCTATTACTTGTTCGCTGAGCCAAGCGGCAGCACCCCTCTCACCCACCCTTCTCCATAGCTTTGAGATGAGCTGAATGAACACAATCTACTTACAGGAAGTGCAGAATGTGGCAGAGCACATAATGCTGCAGCAGGAGAGTCAGTTTAATAGCTGTAGGGAGTACAGCACATCACTGAAAATAGTTCTAGACATCCTTCAGATGTGTGTTAATGTTCTATGTGCATAGTCCAAAAAATTAGTGTACATTTTAAAAAAAATCTTACTTCACATCCATGCACCACTGAGTTTTTATGATGTACTATATTAGTACTAAATATTATACATATTATCACCAATAATAGTTTCTTCATAAGTGAAAACAGCACAATTCTTCCCTTTGCCCCTGCTTGAATATAAGGGCTCAAGTTGTGAAAAGACAGTTATATAAATGGTTAACTCTTTAGCCCTTTTTCCATTTACTCTTGCAGTACTTGCTAATGAGCTTCAGAAGTTTTCTGAGAATCATTCAGCTTGAGTCTTACCACCAAATGGCTCACAGAAGCACTTAGGGATAAGCAACATTTATTACGTCTATGACTTCTTCCTTCACATTCCTCAATTCACACTTCAGCAACAATATTCAAGATGTTTCTATCTCTGAAATGTCAGAGTTTTGTTTTCTTACAGGCAAGAAAACTATTGTTATCAGTTTCAAGGAGCATTTTCCTCTCATGGGAATCTGCTTCTCCGTCAGCGTTGGAACTACAGAGTTTTTACATCTTTTCCAAGTCTCAGAGGTTGAGTGAGAGATTCTTATATCTTCCCCCCCACCCTTTTCAATGCAGCTTGCTTCTTAATATCCTCTGATGGCATGTCTGTAGCACTGCAGTCAAGTGTCTCCCCATTGTTCTGTTTTCAAACCCAGAGGCAGATGCTCTGAGTTCTCCTTAGATTCTTTTCCTTTTCAGGGAAACTGCTAGCTTCCTCTGTCCCACCAGCATGGCCCCTATCTGGAAGAGGCTCTGTTTACACTAGAGCATGTGCACAGGGCAAGACCAGGGGTAGATCAACATTAGCAACAGTTGGAACATGTCAATCAACATCATCAAAAGAAACTGCTTTTGTGCTTAACTCCCTGCTCTCGCAGCCCCATCCCCCTCCTGAGATTGCTGCAATAACATCTGTGGGCTGCACTTCCTGACTTACTGGAAGATTTATAGCCAAGGTCCCACAATTGTTTCCTTGATTTTTTTCTCCAGCACCAAAACAACTCAAGTTAGTTTGATGGGGAAGAAATATGAGCTGAGTAAGACAATGCAGATTGCAAGGCAGTGAGTTTATGGTGCCCCCAGTGTTCTAGGTAGGGACTTACCAATCATGCTCTTTGCCTACCATACTCCCTGTAGAGATATGATTATGAAAGATTGTTATTTAGAGATGCTCCTTCATAACGGACAGTGTTCTAAGTGTGGGAATTTGGAGGTAGGACCTGGAGGCAGAGGTTGGGAATACCACACTGCTGTGTGCAGCAGTTCACCTCAGAAGCTATCGTTTGTTTTATTAAAGTTGTATTCCTTTCTCATTCACTGGTTTCTTATTTAATGATCCCAAGATGCTTGCATGGTGTCAGAAGTGTTGAATGAGAAGAAAGCTGCAGTCGTTTTGAAGTTAACGCCTGTGTTTGCAACTGAAAGCAGAGGCAAAGAGCGGCACCAGAGAAGCACATGGAGCACCAGGCACAGATGCTTTTGCATGTATTTGGTGAGCACAATAGTAGCTTGAATAGTTTAAGAAGGTTGGGGGAGCAAAAAATGGATGTGTTGCAACCTACATCCAGCCTGCAATTGTCAGGCAATGTTGAAGAGAACTGGAAAAAAAAAACAGACAGATATTTGAATTGTATTTAGTAGCCATAGGGGCAGAGGAGAAAAATGATTAAGTGAAATCATCAATCTTTTTGGATGTTATTGGGGAGGAAGCATTGGATATTTATAACAATTTTACATTTGAAGAACGTGAAAGCATGAAATTAAGTAAAATACTGACTAAATTTGAGGAACATTGAACATCAAAAAGGAATGAAACCTTTGAGCGAGACAAATTTTTACATGCATTCTATGACACCATAGAGCAATATGTCACAGAATTAAGGAAACTCAGTACAACTTGTGACTTTGGTGAGCTGACAGGATCTCTGGTCAGAGAGAGAATCATTTGTGGTGTTGAGAGACAGATTGCTCTGTGAAGGAGACTTAACTTTAGAAAAAGCTCTCCAAATATGCAGGACAGCAGAAACTGCAAAAGCACAAGCCAAAGAGCTGAATTCACCAGAAGGGGTTATCTATGTACTAAGTACAAAAGAATATAGCCAGAATAGGTCAAATCAAAGAGTGGAGCCACTTGCTATGAAAACCACTGCTAGAGGGATGACTGGGTACAGATGGTCATGTGGAAGATGTGGTTCACAACATGGCCCCAAAAAGTGTGTTGCCTTTGGGAAACTCTGTCATAAATGTGGGGGAAATAGTCATTTTGCAAAATGCTGCAGATTCCAAATGCAGAAATATCAGTCAGAGGGATCTCTGAGTAATCCCAGAAAATTCCAATCCATTGACAGCTTAAATGGACTCTGGCATTTCCCATCTGATTGATCCTTTATCATCAACACGCAAAGGAGAAAGTGTCAAGGAACAAGAGAACAACTCAGACTCTAATGAAAGGCTGATCCTTTATCAGATATCAGAGTGGGACATTAAATATCCTGAAAGACTCATAGGGACTTGCTAACCTGCCAGGAGAAGGGGTATTTGAGGAAAGTGAGTGGTAGACTCACTCAAGAGTGATGTGCTGGTAATCTCTCCTCTCTAAGTAGTTGACACTTTGGGTTTATGGAAATGTACTAGATGAGTTGAGAATTTAATTCATGTATTATTAGATAGCTGTTAACTGTTTATATATATATGAGTTAATTTGTTTTTCTTTAAGAGGGAAGATGTAGAGACGTTAATGAAATATAGTGATTTGGAGATGCTCTTTCATAAGAGACGGTGTTGTGAGTGTGGGAATTTGGAGGTGGGAGCTGGAGGCAGGGGTTGGGAACACTGCATGGCTGTTCTCAGCAGTTCACCACAGAAGCTCTCCAGTTTGTTTTATTAAAATTTTATTCCTTTCTCATTCACTGGTTTGTTATTTCATGAACCCCAAGATTGTTACACTCCCCAAGATTTTCTTCCTCTGAAATGTCTGAGAGCTCAGCCTGAAGACAACCCCATGGCTCTCAAACTAAAGCAATACATTACCTCATCATCTTATTTGAATACCCCCATCAAATGCCTTAAGGGTCCAGCATATTGCTTATCCCTTGTGCCTCATTCTAGTCCCAGGAGCCCCTCAGTGGTACCCACTTAAAATCTCAATATTCAGATGCCACAGGTCATGGGTATCCCCAACTCCTTAGTTAGCTCATCTTCTCCTTCCCTGTCTCCCACAATGGGATATTTGTGTCCTTGTTTCATTTCAGTATCTTTTTCTTTGATGGTCTCTTTCCCACTCTTCCTGTGTATATCTCCTTGTGTTTGTCCCCCTTCTCCTCCATCATTCTACCCATTACTTTACTCCTTTGTTTGCCCCTTCCCTTCCCTCTGCATGGGGAGAGATAAAACTGTGGAGACACAGAATTTATCTCTCAGTATCATCATCAGACAGAACCAGGAAATGCAGAAATGGGAGTGGAATGGGGAGAGCTAGAATAGGGACAAAAGGTAACATTGGGGCTAATATCTTTTAATCTACTATCAAGATTCTGTTCAGTCTCTGTTCAAGGGATGAGATAATGTTCAGGTTGTTGTTTAATTTATTGCACCTATCTAAGTGTTTTCCTTTGATGTTTGAGTTTGATTTGAATGAGTTGTTAGGATAGAAGTTTGCACTGTTAATTTTGGTTATTTTAGATTTTTGCTGAGGTTGTTTATTTGGCATGGTACTTCTGAACACAAGATGTCTGATCTATAAAATGATGTTACATGTAATTAGTCCTCTTGCCATTTGTACAGACTTTATCTTATTCTGTGTGTATTATATCAAGGATTTGTAGCTCTTGGTGGAAAAAAAGGAGCAATAACAGATTAGGCACTGTCACATGCATTGTGAGATTAATATAGCCAGCTATAAAATTCAAGTGTTAACATGAAGTTTTGATGAAAGGACTGAGGTCCTGAAGCTGTAGACCTAATGAACCTTATGAAATTTATTGACAGTAGAATTCAGAGTAATAATCCAGCGAGGAAGATAATGGTTAAACACACGCAGATCGATCAGGGAATAATGGCTCCATTCCTTTTCTCTCAGCTATGAAATATACCTCTAAAGTGACCTTTTTTTTTCCCAAGGAGTCATTTGAAGATTAGACAAAGTGATTTTATACACTTAAAGTCTGTTCCCACTGAGAGCTTTTTGAGTCTATATACTGGAAGAGATTGAGGGGATATGTTCATTCAGGAAAACCCAGATTAAAATCTCTAGCCTGTCAGTGTCCTTGCAAATGGCAGAATTTATTAAAGGGTAAAAGTGGTTCTGTCCCTTCATGAATGAGTGAACTAAGCTATGAATTTGTGTCTTCCTTAATAAGGTTTCCAACTTGTGCTTTGGAAAAAGCATTAGGGTGACCAGATGTCCCGAATTTTGGGTCTTTTTCTTATATAGGTTCCTATTACCTCCCACCCGTCCCAATTTTTCACATTTGCAGTCCAGTTACCCTAAAAAGGATATCAGTAATGTTGTGCAATACTAGAATTATTGTGAAACATCTGTCTTGTTCTTTACTGAGCTAACCAAAGTAGATCTCAGACTTTAATATAACCTGAGTTTTAATGATCTATGCTGTAGGGATCTTTCCAAACTGCAGATTTATTTATTTATGCAAATACAATTTTAAATATTTTAAATGATAGAGACATTTTTCTTTTGCTTAAAGACAGTTTTAGCAAATTTTCACACGTGGGTTTAATATCCATGTGTGGATGATTCAGCAGAAAGTTAGCATGGTCACACTGCACGCAGGGGAATGTAGTAATGAAATGGATCTCCCTCTTATTTTAACTGGAAGGCAGGTCAGACAGCTCAGCAATGGATGGAGGTAAATGACTTGTGTTTCCAAACTACAAACTACAGATGGCTAGAAAACTGACAGAAACCACCGTTGAAAACCACTGTTCTGTTGAAATTGAAATGCTTCACAAAATCATATTGATTTTGCTGAAATTTCATTTAGGAGGAAAAAAGGGGAAAAAATTCTGACAATGTCACAATATCCCATTTCAACATTGTCAGAACAAAACATTTCTATTTTTCCTTTCGAAACAACCTTTTGTTTTGAATTTTTTTTAAAACCTTGAACTATGCAATATAAAATAAAAAAGTCAAAATTAAAATGAAACAGTTGTCAAAACAAAAAACGTTTTGATTGAGCCAAAATTATTTTTTCCCAGAAGTTTCTGAGAATTTAAAAAATGTCAGGTTTTCTTCTGAATTGGAATGAAAACAATTTTCAAAATCTTCAAAATTCTTGATGAACAGAATTTCTGTTCTCCACCCAGCTTTAGTATCGTGGTCATCTGGCACCCCCTTAAACTGGGAAAATGGACAAGGAGGCTAAATTTCCCTCCCTTCAAACTGAGGAGGAGCAAGGAGGTTAAGATTGGTGGGGAGTAGAAAGAAATTGTCATAGGGGAATAGAAGTATATGAAAGCAGGAGAAGCCAGGCCTGGTTAGAGCCTACTATTAATACCATGTCTGCTTGGCTGGGATTGCCCTCTTATTCCAATATATTGGTCTAAAATATACTCCCATTTAAACACAAAGATTGCTAGGAATGGAGTAAATTTATCCCTGATTGAACTTCATTAACTTCAGAGCAGCATATCTGTCTGCATATTAATGTCTGTTGAACCAAATTACACAACTAACAGTCTTGATGCCTAGGGCTGGTCTACACTACAAACTTAAGTCAGCTTAAAAACATTGCTCGAGTCTGTGAAAAATTTCACGCCCTTTGGTATGTAATTAAGCTGACCTAAACCTGAGAGTAGACACTGCTAGGTTGATCCCTAGACCTAGCTAGCACCTGTCAGAGAGGTGGATTTACTAAAACTCCTTCTGAAACTGTAATAAGTGTCTACATTCCAACAAGACAGCTGCAGCAGTGCAGCTGTGCTGCTGTACCATTTCCAGCGTAGACATACTCTCAGGTAAAAGAAAATTAGAGATACGGAGGAAGCAAATTTTCCTGTCACATGACAATTTTTGAGATTTTGAAAATTTATCCCATCCCAAATCAGGACAAAAATTCAATCTCAAAAATTTTCAAGCACCAAAAATAAATTAATTAAATAAATAAATAAAAATCCAAAAAACTTTGATTCAGATCAATTGAAATGTTTCATTTTGATCATTTAAAAATGTTTAATTTTGATTTTGCCCATTTTAAATTGGAAAACGTTTCTTGTTACTACAGATAGCTTAAATTTCAAAACAAAAAGTTGTTTTGCCAGAAAACTAGGGGTTTTTTGTTCAGAAAATATTGAAATTAAATCTTTCAACAATTTTGACCCTTTTTTTCACTTTTCTTGAGTTGGGAAATATGCTGAAACTGATCCGTCCTCAGAAAATATTTTGATTTCGACAAATTGGCATTTTTTGACAGACCAGCGAGCTCTGAAGAAAATTATTTTAGCTGCTTTGATTGTAGCTAGAAAGAACAATGCTCTGAAATGGGTAATTTGTGCTCCTCTCCCCACTTGCATCTCCACTAGAATGGTTACTATATGTTCTGAGCTTCAAAAAGGGCTAGGGTTGAAGAAAATATGACCAAAATACCGGCATAATTGATCATAATGCTATAAAGAGCAACGTGGAAATGTTTTCAGTCAAAATGAAATCACTGAATGTTTAGGGGTTTTTTGCAAGTTCTGTATTGAGTGTGATTTATGTGACATTACAGCTGAAAAATTTACAATAGCGAAAGGCCATTTGTGTCCTTAAAAACATTCTGGATGTAAATAGCTATTTTGTGTGTGTTATCTGTGCCAGGGCTTGTTGACATCGTTGATTTCTGGGGCCTGAGGAAAAAGTTGTAGAACCTAGCTAGTGAATTCAAACCCTGACAAGTCAACATTTGCCAACCATTGTACACCGTTATTTAAATATCTTTTTCTACTCTCAGTTATTGTTCCAATTTAACTAAATCAGTATAAACCAGGGGTCGGCAACCTATGGCACGCATGCCAAAGACGGCACGCGAGCCAGTTTTTAATGGCACACTGCTACCTGCTGGGGTCCTGGCCACCGGCCCCGCTCAGCCCACTGCCAGGCCCAGCCTGTTCTTCTCCGCCCCTGCCCACTGCTGTCTCCTGCAGGGGCAGGGGGAAGAAGCTTGGTTCTGCCGGCTGCTGCTGCAGGGAAGCCCCCACCAGCAGCCAAGCTCCCTCCTCCCTCAGCATGCTGGGTTCCTGCCCCTCCTCCTCTCCCTCCCTGTGGCCGAACAGCTGAGGGCCCTGGGAGGGGGAAGAGGGGGATAAGTGGAGCCGGAACCACAGCCGCAGCATTCTCGCTGCTCCAGAGAAGAGGCGGGGATGGGGCCTTGAGGAAGGAGGGTGGAATCAGGATATATCCCCTCCAGACCCCTGCCGTGAGCCGCTCAGGGCAGGGGGCTGGGAGCATCCCCACAATTCCAGCCCATACCCCCAGCCCCCTGCCCTGACTTCTGAACCCCCCCCCCACAGTCCCAGCCCTCTGCCCTGAGCCCTGCACCCCACACACACTACAGGCCACTGCCCTGACCCCTGCACCCCCCTTACACACACCCAGCCCCTGCCCTGACCCCTGAACCTGCCCCCACAACCCCAGCCCTGACTCCAGCACCCCACACACATACCCAGCTCCCCTACATTCCATGCCCTGACTTCTGCACCCCCCTCACACACCCCCAGCCCTCTGCCCTGACTCCTGCACCCTCCTCACACACACCCATCCACCTGCCTGACTCCTGCACCCCCACACATACCCAGCCCCCCCACACCCTATGCCCTGACTCTTGCACCCTCCACATCCCCACCCCTGCCCTGAGCACCAAACAGAAGCTCCTAGCCCCACATTCCCACCTGCACCCCTCACAACAAATGGGAGCTGCCCAGGTAAGCGCTCCACACCCAAACCTGCTGCCCCAACCCTGAGCCCCCCTCCTCATTCTAGCTCCTGGCCAGACCCTATACCCCAACCCCGAGCCTGCTCCTTCACCCCCAGCCCTGTGCTCACTGCACTCCCACCCTCAGCTCAGTGCAGAGAGAGAGGAAGAGAATGGGCTAAAACCAGGGAGAAGGTAGGTACCCACTTTATGTGGGCAGGGCCGGGACCCCAGACCCGCAGCAGGCTGAGCGGGGCCAGCAGCTGGGACCCTGTCTGGCAAGAGCCGGAGGATGGAACCCCAGACCGGCAGCAGGCTGAGCCACAGCAGGCTGAGCCGTTCAGCCCACTGCCGATTTGGGGTTCTGGCTGCTGGCCCCTTGCCAGCTGGGGTCCCAGCCGCAGGCCCTGCTCAGGCCGCTGCTGGCCTAGGTGAATGGAACCCCAGGCCAGGAGCAGGATGAATGGGCTGGCAGTGTAAGATCAGCATTTTAATTTAACTTTTAATGCTTAAGCATTTTGAAAACCTTGTTTACTTTACATACGACAATAGTTTAGTTATATAATATATAGACTTATAGAGAGAGACCTTCTAAAAAACGTTAAAAATGTATTACTGGCACGCAAAAACTATATTAAAAAATTACTGGAAAAATCATGGAGCAGGTCCTCAAGGAATCAATTCTGAATCACTTAGAGGAGAGGAAAGTGATCAGGAACAGTCAGCATGGATTCACCAAGGGCGCGTCATGCCTGACTAATCTAATTGCCTTCTGTGAGGAGATAACTGGGTCTGTGAATCAGGGGAAAGCAATGGATGTGTTATTCCTTGACTTTAGCAAAGCTTTTGATACGGTCCCCCACAATATTCTTGCCAGCAAGTTAAAGAAGTATGGGCTGGATGATTGGACTATAAGATGGATAGAAAGCTGGCTAGATCATCGGGCTCAAAGGGTAGTGATCAACAGCTCCATATCTAGTTGGCAGCCGGTTTCAAGTTGAGTGCCCCAAGGGTTGGTCCTGGGGCCAGTTTTGTTCAATATCTTCATTAATGATCTGGAGGATGGCGTGGACTGCACTCTCAGCAAGTTTGCAGATGACACTAAATTTGGAGGAGTGGTAGATATGCTGGAGGGTAGGGATAGGATACAGAGGGACCTAGATAAATTAGAGGACTGGGCCAAAAGAAACCTGATGAGGTTCAACAAGGACAAATACAGAGTCCTGCACTTAGGATGGAAGAATCCCATTCACTGTTACAGACTAAGGACCGAATGGCTAGGAAACAGTTCTGCAGAAAAGGACCTAGGAGTTACAGTGGACGGGAAGCTGGATATGAGTCAACAGTGTGCCTTTGTTGCCAAAAAAGCTAACGGCATTTTGGGCTATATAAGTAGGGGCATTGCCAGCAGATCGAGAGACATGATCATTCCCCTCTATTCGACATTGGTGAGGCCTCATCTGGAGTACTGTGTCCAGTTTTGGGCCCTACACTACAAGAAGGATGTGGAAAAATTGGAAAGAGTCCAGCAGAGGGCAACAAAAATGATTAGGGGGCTGGAGCACATAACTTATGAGGAGAAGCTGAGGGAACTGGGATTGTTTAGTCTGCAGAAGAGAAGAATGAGGGGGGATTTGAAGCTGCTTTCAACTACCTGAAAGGGGGTTCCAAAGAGGATGCATCTAGACTGTTCTCAGTGGTACCTGATGACAGAACAAGGAGTAATGGTCTCAAGTTGCAGTGGGGGAGGTTTAGGTTGGATATTAGGAAAAACTTTTTCACTCAGAGTGGTGAAGCACTGGAATGGGTTACCTAGGGAGGTGGTTGAATCTCCTTCCTTAGAGGTTTTTAAGGTCAGGCTTGACAAAGCCCTGGCTGGGATGATTTAGTTGGGAATTGGTCCTGCTTTGAGCAGGGGGTTGGACTAGATGACCTCCTGAGGTTCCTTCCAACCCTGATATTCTATGATTCTATGAAAACCTTAAATTAAAGTGAATAAATGAATACTCAGAACACCACTTCTGAAAGGCTGCCAACCTCTGGTATAACCCTTAGTGTGGGCACACTTATTTACTGATACAAATTACATTGATATAATACATACTTTTATAATGCTAGAATGGCATCAACACTAGTGGTTTTTACCCACTTAGTTAAATGAGTTTTTCCATAAGTTCAGTTAAAAAGTGATGAAAAAATTATTGTAAACAAGACCTAAGATAGGAGAAGATAGGTAATTTCAGTCACCACTATGGAAACTGCTGGCTTTTTAATGCACAACTCTGTGAACAAAAAAAGCACTGTTATCAAATACTCCATAAATCAAATGTTCTTGTTGTTGTTAATACACAAGCTATTAAATGCTAACTTTGGAGAACTCTATTAATAACTTTGCTGCTACACAGGCAAAATGATTCAGAACTTGCCGTTCCTCTCTGTATTGGCCCAGCATCTGCCAATAGTGAAGAGATAAGAACCTTGGAAATGATTCTTGCAGCATTTCACCTGATGCTTTCTGAGTCCAAGGATTCATAATCCAGAATCTTGCAGTACAAGACAAGGATGCTTTTCCCATTAGAAATCAGGAATTCCTGCAATTCAATTTTTTACCACATGATAAAATACAATATTGTGCCTAAGCTCTAAAGTGAGGTTTTCGCCTCTTGGGATCCTCCAGAGGCTGTGATCTGTAGCTAAAGAGAAATAATAATAATAAAAAAGACAATAATTGAGTTTTCTTGTTCCTTTTAGGTTTCAACATTGTGACTTTTGTAGAGGCATCTGAACTCAGAGCGTTAGTGCGTGTTTTCCTACCTACCAGAGGAGTATGGTATGCAGATCTGTATGGCTTCCCTGTTAGTTCCTCTTTGCCTCCCTCACAAAAATTACCTTTCAACAGAAACAGGAAAGCTATCTTCATGTTCTGTTGCTTAGACCATGATTTTCTATGGCAGAAATTGCTGTGGGATCTCTGTATATCCCTGTACTTGAAGGGAACTCTATTATTTCAAAAGTACAACAATGCCCCACAGGGGCAATCTTCTGGACAATTCAGTATTGCTAAATGGCATTCTGAAAAATCTCTCTTAAGCACCCTCTGGTGTAGTACTCTTCTGAACCATGAGCTACCGTGCTGGGATGCTGTTGCCTGAATTGCCAATAGGAAATACATCTTAAAACAAGTCTTATGTAAGAGCGAGCCTGCTGGGCTGTTTCAGGAAAAATCCCTATAGGGACTGCATTCTGTTTTTCCCTCACCAGTTACTCCTTATCTTCCCCTTATATCGGGGGGTAGCCATGTTAGTCTGTATCCACAAAAATAATGAGGAGTCCAGTGGCACCTTAAAGACTAACAGAATCATTTGGGCATAATCTTTCATGGGTAAAAAACCCATAGATGAAGTGGGTTTTTTACCTATGAAAGCTTATGCCCAAACAAATCTGTTAGTCTTTAAGGTGCCACCGCACTCCTTATTATCTTCCCTTGTGACATTTCCCAGTAATATTGGAAAGTAAGTGGCCATCCCTTACCCCCATTTGCATAAACCCTGTGAAAATTAATACAAAAACAACACCATCAAGAAAGCTTCAGGGGACACCATCACCAAACCCTCCTTAACTAGCACATGAACTATACTTCTCTTCACTAGATTATATTTATTGACCCATAGCATCTGAAAAAATAACCTGGTCAATTTAACTGTAAGCAGAGTCAGGATGAGCTCTACCCTGACATCTGGTGGTGAATTATGGCGAGTGTAGAAAAGAATTTCAGGGGCTGATTGTGTTTGCATAGGCACACCCACCCTGCCTGGCGTAGCCCATGGCAGCCTGGGATGGTTGCTTTGGCAGCTGTGGGATCCCCAGTTTCTTTGTTGTCGGGGAGGGAGGAGTGGAGTGTTGTCACCCTGATTGTGTGGATGAGGAACTGTGAAACTGCTTTGTGACAGGGAGTCTCACCATCAATTGAGTGGCACTCGCTAGACAAGGGAGTGGGCTCCTTGTATGAGCTAGAGGCATCAATTGCACCTTCTTCTCTCTCCACTGTTGAATACCAGAGCTGATTTTTGATTCCCTTAAGAAACTAAGTTACAGGTTCCTGAGCTGAATTCACTAAAGAGCTGTGCTAACTAGTGGGGAAGCCTGAAGCTATATTGTGGAGTAGAGCAGCTGGCAGAGCAGAGTAGCTTGTGGGACAGTTGGAGCAGCCCACAGAGCAAGCGCAGATAGCTTTCCTGTTTCTGTTGAAAAGTAATTTCTGTGAGGGAGGCAAAGAGGAACTAACAGGGAAGCCATACAGATCTGCATGAAGCAGAGCAGCTGGCAGAGCGGAGCAAAGCTGAGCAGTTTGTGGGGAAGGCGGAAGCAGAATCCCACGGAGAGGCAGGGCAGTCGGCCTTGGACCACGTAAGGTGCCCCTTTCTACCAAGGCTGGCGGAGGGAAAACCCCTGCGGATAGACTCTTGAACTCTGGGGATGCATTGACTTGGGACAGAGACTTTTGGGTTGAGGGACTTTTGGGACTGTGGGTGATCTTTGGGTTGCTGGACTCTAGGGATATTTGGGGTATTGGACTTTGGAGTCTTGGGGTGATTTTGGGGTTGCTGGACTCAAGAGCCCAGGGAAGAGGACACGGCCCAATTTCCTGGGGTGGGTCTTTGCTCCCGGTTTGGTCTATGAACTCTAGTTGAGGTGTTTTCCCAATTTAATGCTATGTTGTTTATCTCATGTTATTAAACCTTTTCTGCTACACCGAGACTCTGTGCTTGCGAGAGGGGAAGTATTGCCTCTTCGAGGCACCAGGGGTGTGTGTAAGATTTTCCCAGGTCACTGAGTGGGGGCTCGAGCTGATTTTGCATTACGTTGTAGGGAAGGGACCCCTATGTATTGAACCCGGCCTTGCTGCTATCAATTCGGCCTGGCAGAAGGGTTACATAACCAATAATTTTCTTGGGGAAGGATATAAATATGCCACATAAATGCAAATAAGTAACAGGAATGTTTTAATTAACATCATCCTTCCTGCCAATGTCAGGATCCATGTCTTCCATCTCATCATCTTTAACCTGCCAGGAGGCAAACTGCTCTCCCAGTTCAGCTCAGCTACAGAATCACTGCTAAAAGTTACTCCCAAAGTATCTATAGCCCTGCAAGGGCTCATCACAATTTGCAGCTCCTCTGAAAGAGTAAAAGAGTAACCCAAACACAAACCCTTGATCTTTTTCATGTTGATTGCTGCTTGGGCTGCAGCTGAACAATTGTTTAAGGTGTCGAAAAATCTCTCTATCTTCTGGCATGCCCCTAGCACTGTGACATCATCCGCATGGGTGAAAATTGTTATTGACAGAGTGAAATTCCCCATTAAACCATACATTTAAGCTCTGAAAGCAAAGTGTCCAAAAAAAACCCCAACAACACAACAGAGAAATCAAGGGACTTGCCATATCACAGAATGTATCTATATAGCTTTCCTCCTTCCCCCCCATCTCACCTTGCAAATATATGAAAGGAGGTTGTCCCACTTTTTGTTCTAAAAGTTCTTTGCAGATTTAACTGATTCCAGCTTTCTCCTTCAATACTGTACCATTTCCTTAACTTCTTCTAAAACTCTTATTTCTTTGTATTCCCCATCTCACAGTGGACTATGAAGATCTGTCAAATAGCTCTGCAATACTAAATAATGCTTGTAATCAATTGTGTACACATGTCCTGTAGAGGAACACAGAGAGATCTCCAGGCTCCACTTTGGTCCATTCCCACCATTCCATCTGGGATGCATAAAACTCCCAAACTATTTCTCATTCATAACAATGCCTTCTATTAATACCATGTCTGCTTGGTTGGGATTCTAATAACTCTGGCCAAAAACCACTGTTCTGTACTCCCAAGTTCAACACAGATGAAGCAGTGGTCAGAAAACTGCACTTCACATCGTTTGATCATTGAGGTAACTTTCACATACACCCTGTCCAATTGACTACCCAATTAGCCTCTACAAATGTAAATGCCTCCTCCTTTCTTAAATGAAGATGCCCCAAAACATCCTTTAACTCAGTAGCATCACGCACTGCTTGTAAGTTTTATCAGCAAGTAACCCTTTAGGTTGCTTCTATTAGTCACTGCAACTAAACAATTAAAATCCTCTGTTAAAAACAACTGTTGAGATGTCATTAAGATAGGAGCAATCTCTATAAAAAGATCTTTCTCCAGCTTCTGATGCTGTGGGCCATAGATGGTGACACAATGATATCTCACACCCAAATAGAATCCATGAATAACCCCCTTCCTGGCTGCAGTTTTACCATTGTCACGGAGTCACCGGGCGATGCTCTGGAACTGCTCCCCACCAAGCCAGGCAGGACTTTGGGGAGCCTCCTCTCCCTTGGAGCAGACTTGTTCAGGGCAAGAAGCTCACACGTCTTTACCTCCTGGGTCTCTCCTTGGAGCATTCAGTGTCCTCTGCCCCTCCGTGCGCTTCCCACAGCGAGCCCACCCCAGCGGGGTCCTGGGGAAGCCACCGGGTCCTGCACCCCCACTTTGCAGTCAGACGTGACTCTCAGCCAGCCAGTAACACAAAGGTTTATTAGATGACAGGAACAGGGTCTAAAACAAAGCTTGTAGATACAGCGAACCGGACCCCTCGGCTGGGTCCATTCTGGGGGGCAGTGAGCCAGACCCCCAGGTCTGCCCTCCACCCTTAACCCCAGCCAGCTCCAAACTAACAACCCCTCCCAGCTCCTCCTCTCTGCTCAGCCCCTTTCCCGGGCCAGGAGGTCACCTGATCCCTTTGTCTCCAACACCTTCAGCTGGCACCTTTGCAGAGGAGGGGCCCAGGCCATCAGTTGCTAGGAGACAGAGTGCCAGGCATTTAGGTGCACTGGCCCTTTGCTCTGCCAGATACTTAAGAACTGCCATGGGGACACTGAGGCACCAATACAGTATTCAGAGAAAACATTAAGAACTTTCCCAGTTCGTCACAACCATCCTCTGCACCAATACTACAGAAGTATAAAACAGTACCCACACTCCATTATAAGGCCCCATGGATCAAAAAGATTGTCCCCTCTTCCAATCTCTCTGAGCTCCCATTACATCACACCTAGAACATAGTATTTTTTCATGGCTCTCCACTGAATCCAAATGCTGTCCCTCCAAAAAAACTGAAAGATCATCTGCTTTTGGCGCAAGGTCAGAATGGAGTGCATGTTTTAAGTTGAAATTTTCAGTACCATCTAAATAAAGGTTCAAGTCCAGTTGTCACAGATACTTGCAATCCCCATTGAGTTGACTGCATTGACAGTAATCTCACTCAGAATCTAAATAAAATATTAATTAAGGAGATGTTGTGCTGTATTAATCTACTAGAGTGCAATGGTGCCTTTAAATTCACCATTCCAAACTATAAATCAATCATAAACTTCAACTGGAGGCTGCAACACTTTAGCATAACATGAAAACCAATGCAGAACATCTGCTTCACATATATATTCATTGCGGAAGAAAACAGTCACAGGCTTAATAGCAGGTTGGAATAAATAAATGGCTATTATATCATTCCAATCTCTAGTCCCCTTTCTAATTCCAGACTGCTCCCAGAAAAATTGCACTTCACCATAAGAGTAAAATCTAACACTGAATTCTCTGCTGCTGGACAGGTGCATTATAGATTTCAGCTGTGAAGGAGACAATCCAAAAGATTTTAGTAAACGAATCTCAACAACAAAATCCCTAGCGGAACATTTGTCCATGTCCCCTAGGTACTGCACTTGAATGATATATTTTGCTGAGGCATCCTAAAATAATGCTCCATTATGATGAGTTTTGCCCAGAAGCTCAATCCTGACTGCTGTGACTGCTACATAGGATATCTTCCCAGGCAGCCCCTCAGGAGACACATAGCTGAAAACAGACACCTCAGGTCCTTCTTTATTGTCATTCTTCCTCAGTTGCTCACTCATGACAGGCCTTTGCGCTCCCTCATCAGTACTAAGATTTCCTTTTTGTGTTGCTGGGAACCTCAGGGGGAAGGAAAAACAAAAGACCCCTTTTCAGAGTCTGAAAAATACCTTGTGTGGGCCACTTCTCCCTCTGATCGACTCCTACCCTTAATAACTCTTGGAGTGGAGTCCCTTAAAGTGAACAGAGCCCCTGAAATGGAAGCAACCACAGTATTCCCCCTTCTCTACTCACAGGGGAAAGGGAAGCCAGAGCCACATTTCTGATACACTCCAACTAGGGCAAAACTCCACTGCATTCTTGCTCCTCCTTGAGACCCCATTCAGAGCTGAAATAGGGGACACACACTGCAAACCATTTCCCAGAGTACATAGACCTAGTTCCACACCCTCCATACTCAGGGCTCTGTCTGGTAGCCACTCCCCAAGAGCAGGCCAAGCAAGCCTCTTTTTCTTTTTGAACATGTACTCCTATTGCCTATCCCTTCACCCCAAATCCTTCCCAACCCCCAACTCACTGAAGTTCCTAAGATATTTCCCACAGGTACCTTTGGCCTGGGGACACAAACCCCCAGGGACCACAAACACCAAGGCCCATAACTTTGGCTGATAATAACACCAAGTCTACCAGTCTGTGCACTCTAACTTCTACATCAGCCTTCAAACAAACAGACTCTGCCACCATCACATGCAGAGAACCTACTGGAAAACCAAAGTCTCCTTCAGCCCCACCATTTAAGGCTGCAGTCATCTTGGCAGGAAGAGGAAGTGAGAGATATCTCTCTTTTCTCCATTCTAACTCAAGATCAAATGGCTCCATGGCCCCTGTGAAGCACACCTATCTAGTTATGGCAACATCCACCAGTTGGGAATTGCCAGAGTCCTGTGCATAATAGGGAGCCACCTTCCTCCTAGGAACACCTCGCCATGCTCCTCAGGCAACTACGCTGGCTCTATGCCACCTAGGGACTCACCAACACAAGGAGAAACCCCAGTTGAGGGCATATGGCTGGTTTCCAGGCTCCTATACACCATGGTAGTGGTGGAAAGGGACCAGAGCAGGCTTCAGGATTGAACTCTTTGAATCTGGGATGGGGGTAAAAAATTACTAGCTGGCTATTTAACTAGTAGCTCTAGGAACAGATGAGCATGTGAGTCTCTGTAGCGTTTACGGAACAGCAAAGATAGCTAAAGGATCAATACAGAATGTTTTGACCACTATGGAAATGTATATTTAGCACAAAGTCTTATTAATGTATTGCATTGTGGTAGTGTTCTATGGCCCCAGTCAGGCTTGGGGTCCACTGGACAGGGCCCTGTACAAATACCAATGAAGACATTGACCCAAATCCTCAGCTGGTGTAAAGCAGTGATTATTAGTGTTTTATGTGAGGCTTTTTTGGAGGCCTCTGTGAAATCAGATAATGGCTATTGTTCCTTACCAAACTCATCCAGATTCAAACTAGCAACCTAGAGGTAAAAGTTCTGTAACCCATTACCAACCCTGGGTATCGCTCAGTTCTCATTGTGACAGCCAGATTGGGAGAACGGGCTTTCAGTTTATTTTTCAATCTCTTCAGAAAGACTTTTAATGCCACAGTCACAAGAAGTTAAGGAATAATTTCATCCCCTCATAAACTGTGACAGATTTAAATTGAACAAAGTTTTTATTAAATAACTAAGCAAAGCCTGTTTAATTATTGCCAAAGCTTTTAACTTTTCTAGAAATTGAAAAAAAATGTTTTAGATCAATGGGGGAAGATCAGCACAGAAGAAGCAACATGTCACTCTTTTTAAAATATTTAACAGTCTTGGAAGGGGGGAGTAATGAAGAAAAAATAATGGGGCAAAAATCTTTGAAGAACAGAAAATGAAGTGCTATTTTTACAATTCTCTTAAGCTTTTTAGATTGCAGTATTTTACAGAGATTTACAGACGATAAAGCAGCTTACGCTCCAGTGCTTGACTGAGTGCTTTTTCCACACACCACAGGGTTATACTCTTTTCTTTTTTGATACATTGATCTTCTCTTGTGCCTCTGCTTCTAAGACACCATTAGGCTCCAATGAGTGCTGAAAGTGAACAACAAAACAAGGTACTCCAATGTATTCCCACATTGACTGTTACTGAGATGGTTCAATAGTATAGACTGGACTTTGTCTTACTTTTAAAGCATATTTTAAAAGGTAGAATTACTGAATTATTATTAGTATATGTACTAAAGTAGCATGTAGATCTTGATCAGGGCCACATTCATAGATTCCATGCCCAAAAGGGACTACTGTGATTATTTTGTCTGACCTCCTATATAACACTGGCCATAGAACTTCCACAAAACAATTACTAGAGCACATCTTTTAGAAAAAATATCCAATCTTGATTTAAAAAATGTTCAGTGATGGAGCAGCCATTATGGCTCTTGGTAAATTGTTCCAATGATTAATTACTCTCACCGTTAAAAATTTACATTTTATTTCCAGGCTGAATTTGTATCGCTTCAACTTCTACCCATTGGATCAGGTTATACCCTTCTTTGCTAGATTTAGCCCATTATTAATGTAAGCAGAGTCAGGATGAGCTCTACCCTGACATCTGGTGGTGACTTATGGCGAGTATGGAAAAGAATTTCAGGGGCTGATCTTGTCTGCATAGGCATACCAACCCTGCCTAGCATAGCCCATGGCAGCCTAAAATGGTCACTTTGACAGCTGTGGGATCCGCCATTTCTCTGTTATTGGGGCAGGAGGAATAAAGTGTTGTTACCCTGATTATTGAATGAGGGACTATGAACTGGTTTTATGACAGAGGGTCTCACCATCAACTAAGTAGCACTCGCTAGACAAGGGACATGGGTTCCAAAACCCCCAGTCAACTGAGAGAGGTTGGGGGTGTGTACTGGATGGTATGGGCACCTTTTGAGGACCTGGAGCACCATTTGTACTGTCTCTTCTCTCCACTGTTGAATAGCAGAGCTAATTTTGATTTTATTAGAAATCTAGCTAGAGGCTGCTGAGCTGAAATCACTTTGGGCTAGTGGTGCACCAGCACTGGGGCTCTCCTACTACAAGCTGAAATCACTAAGAGCTGAAATTACTAAAAGAGCTAAACTTACTGAGCTGAGTGCTGTGTTAACTAGTGGGGGAGCCTGAAGATATATCGCTAAGCAGCTGGCAGAGCAGAGCAGTTTGCAGGACAGTTGGACCGGCCCCCGGAACAGCGAGCAAGTGGAGCGGTTTGCAGGGATGGCTGGAGCAATTCACGGGTCAGTTGGTGGAGTGGAGCTGTTCGTGGTGAAGGCTGCAGCAGAACCCCACGGAGAGGCGAGCAGTCAGCCTCAGACCACGTAAGGTGCCCATTAACACCCTGTGTGCCCCCCCCCATTTCCATCCAGGCTGAGGGGGTAAAACTTGGCAGATAAACTTTTGAACTCTGGGGCAGCACTGACCAGGGACAGAGACTTTTGGGTTGTTGGATTTTAGGGTGATTGGACTTAAGACCCTAAGGGGAAAAGGACACCGCCAAAACTTACTTGGTGGGTCTTTTGCTCATGGTTTATGTTATGAATCCTGTTTGTGGTGTTTCCCCAATATGATGCCACATTGTTTCCCTCCTTTATTAAAAGGATTTTACCACACTCAGACTCTATGCTTACGAGAGGGGAAGTATTGTCTCCTAGAGGTGCCCGGGAGGATGGTATGTAATTGTCCCAGGTCACTGGATAGGGGCTCAAGCCGGTTTTGCATTGCATTATTGAAACAGAACCCCTAGACACTGAACCCAGCCCTTGTTGCTGCCAACTCAGAGGGGCAGAAGGGTTACATTAAAATAATTGTTCTCCAGGTAGGTAATTATAGACGGCAACCAGTTTTTATTAAGACCTTAACCTTCTCTGTATTAAGCTAAATAGCTTGAGCTCTTTGAATCTATCACTACAAGGCATGTTTTCAATCTTTTAATCATTCTCATTGCTCTTCTCTGAACCGTCTCCAGTTTATCAGCATCCTTCTTGAATTGTGGGCAGCAGCAGTAGCTCCAGTACCAACACAGAGGTAAAATAACCTGTCTACTCCTACTCTATATTTATATATCCCAAATTCATATAGCTCTTTTGGCCAGAGCAGCAGCTGATTATTCACCATGACCCCCAAACAAATTCAAGAAAAGCTCAGCCTGTTGTGAGGAAGGGTATTCAAGCCTGTGCCCCCAAGGGAAACTGGGAGCTGAATGCACTGCCTTAAACTGCTCAGTCATCCTCACATTATTCAAGGTGATCTACAAACATATATTTAGAGATCTAACATCTTACATTCTAAATAGGGATAAAGAATGGGACAAAGAGAGTATTACTATCTCCACTTTACACATGGGGAACAGAGGCACAGAAAGGTTGAGAGATTTGCCTAAAATCCATTCTAAACTCTGAAAACAGAACGTTAAAATCAGTTTCTTATTTCAGTCGACCTATCATTTCTCATTCGTTATTGAGATGTTGACTCCCGTCTCTGCTCAGCCCCTGATTCCACTTATCAAATTTTCAACCAAGCACCTTCATGCTTTCTCACATGGTGTCCATCAAGCTTGGTAGGAGCTTCCTGTAAACACTCATAAAGTTTCCTAATTACCCACCTTCAAATCCCTCCCTAAAACTCTCTTTTGCTGTGAAAACTACAAAAATCTTTACAATGGTTAGGCTGCTGGTCCTGATATCACAGGCTTTCATGCTGACCAATTGTCTCATTGTTTCTTTGTACTCTCCCATCTGTCTGTATCTATCTGTTGTCTCTTGTCTTATACTTAGATTGTAAAATTATTGGAGCTGGGACCTTTTGTTCTGCACAATCGGGGTTCTGGTGATCCATGACTAGGGCTCCTAAATGCTATGGTAATAGAAATAATTAATAATAATAATATACAAAGTATCCATCAGCCTTTCTCTCTCTGACACACACATACACACCCACACCCAAACATACTGCTTCCCAAATGTAGCAACAGTTTGCAGGCAAAGATACTTAATCTTTGGCCTTTAATCTAATCCTGGATTCAAATTATCCCTTGAAGTCCTGAATTTTATGTGTATAACCTGTTTCACATACGAAAAACAGCAGTCTGAATTCATCTACTTTTACAGTTTATTTTATAGTTGTTCACTTTTTTCCAGAGTGTTGAGATCCTGAGAGAAAAGGCACTGTACAAATGCTAAGTATTATTAATTATTAGTGAAAAAATACAAGTGCTATATTTTTTATAATAAATTAGTATAGGTCATTTAAATTAATGTCTGAACATGGCTGAGAAAGTTACATAACTGCTAACTGTTACAGTTTTTCTGCATTTTTAATATATGAAAAATCCTCTGGATTTCCTACCAGGAGGTGCTAAACAAAGTCTAATGACCCTCAACCTGTTTGGGAAATTCCTGGGAAAGACTTTTGCAAGGTGGCAGTTTATTCCATCACTATTATGATCCTGATCTATGAACACTGAAAAATTACTTGTGTATATATATATGATCTATTAACCAATTTATAACTCTCTCCTTTTTTAATTATTATTAAACCTTTAGTTTTTAGTTACTAAAGGATTGGCATTAGCGTGATTATTGGGTAAAATCTGAGTTATATTGACCTGGCTAAGTGGCTGATCCCTTGCGATTAGAAGGGCCCTATATTTGATTAAACTGGTTTTCAGTACACACTCACCATAAAGTCTAGTGTCTGGGTAGTGAGCCAAGGGCTGGAATGCCCCAGGAGACTGCATTTTTGGCTTCTTGTTAACCAGTCTGGTGAGACAGAAATTCACTTTTGATACTGGCTTGGTATAGTTTAATAATAGACTAACTACAAGTTTAGGGTGAGTCTGCCCCATTCTCAGTGGTCTGTCCTGAATTTTGTATTCTTATTTGTGACCCACTGAGGCATGGTGTCAGTATAATATGAACATAACATGATAGAAAGGTCCACCATGGTTTTTTTTAACCTTCAGTGGATTGACAACCACTGTTTCAGGGTTAAATCTTCCAAGTGTCCCATGAGGTTATTACATATTATGCTAACAAAAGAACTGCACAGCTAAACTTTGTTAGGGTTTGGGGGAAAGTTGTGGAAATGTTACTGGGTATGAATTGGGAGTTAGAGTCTTTTGTGGAGATTTTTCATTTTTATTGTCTGCTGGTGGAGGTAAATTATTATCTCCATTTGATTACTGAAATCTGCTGGAATTAATTTATTTGTAGTATGCTGCTGAGTGGATGTTTTAAACGGAATTATTGGCAGGATGCTCAGAACATTGTATGGGCTGAGTTCAAATTGTATGTCAGATTTAAGTAAATAAATAAATAACAATCCTCACACACAGTTCTTTGAAAATATGTCACTATGGGCTTGTCTTCACTACCAGGCACCTATGTTACGCTACTCTGGCTACATGAATAATGGAGAGCCCTTTTCAGTCGATTTAGTGGGCCTTCACTAGACCTGCTAAATCGACACCTGCTGCTATTAGCAGCGTTGATCTCCCCAGTAGTGAAGACAAACCCTGAGAGTGTTTGGAGATGGCACGAGTAAAACAGCAGACTTTTGAAAAGCCAGGTTTGAGTTAGGACTAAAGTCAATGCTACAATATGTGCAAGTCAAAAAGGGCACAGGTAGAGCCTGCAAGATGGGCCTATTAGGGGCAAAACAGCAACTGGGGATTGGGACAGCATAGGTGTGTCCTGGTCATGCATCCTTCCCTATGCCAACAGCCGGGAAGGGAAGGGTTAGGAGTCCCTATGGTATCTCTATGCCACTGACTAATCTTCCTGGAGCAGAATATACTAGATTTATAGCCACAATCTGGTAGCGGGCAGCTTAAACTCATCACCCTAGAATCTGGTGTGGATATATATAAAATAAGGCGAGGCTTATATTAAAATTAAATTTTAAAAATGGAAAATAGCGATGGTTAAAAATAGGAAACAAGGATTAAAAATTGAATAATTATAAAGAAAATAGGCAAGGGTTAAAATTTCAGTCATATAAAAGAGAGTTGACAATGATCAAACACAAGAGGCAACAAAAAGAAGGGCAGTTATGCAAGAATTCAGCATGCAATGGAGAAGGAAAAACCTGAGTAGAAATAGACTAGCTGTTTGAGCTTTGGACCTGAGTGCTGATTATTTTAAATTGCTACTACTTCTTGTCTTTGTTTGGTCTCGTGCATAATATATTAGCCAGTGGGGATTTATTGACTGTTTCTTTTGTTGTTGTTGTTTTTCTTGTCTTTATTCACTATCACAAGGATAGTTATCTTTTGTAGCTCTTCCTAAGTGAGTTGTTTTCTGTGTGTTTCTCTCTGAAATACCAGTTAATTGAATGCTTGGAGAACAACGGTTAATGCTCTCCAGGGTCAAATAGAAGCCATTTAGTGAGCCAAAGAAAACAAACGATTTACTAGTGAGACCTCCATTAGACTTTACAAGTCACAAGCCAGTGAGTAGTGTATTCCAGATATTAAAGACAAGATAGCAGCTGGTGGTACCAGGAAGTGATGCTGTAATTCAGTGTTTGGAACATCACAAGTGCTTCCATTTTAACTTTATATGCAGTTCACGTTTGCCTGTAATGTGTTAAATCTCCCATATTGTCCGAATGAAAATGAAGGCCCTGATCCTCCAAGCTGGCCCATCTGGGCAGACCCTTGGTACCACATGTTGCCCCACTTTCTTCAATGAGGTTTCCCATGGGTGCAGGGGACTGTTTATACAGACCTATTTGCACAATTTAGAGCTTCTGGGGATTATTATTTAATATTTATATTTCAATAGTGCTCAGAGGCCTCCCTATACAAGGCATTGTACAACCATAGAAGAAAATACAGTCCCTGCCTTCATTGTTGGTGATCCGTCCCTAGATTATACACATTCTGAGACCACGTCTGCAAGACCACTGGAGAAATAATAGATTATTATCCCAAACTTTGTACAGCTTGGAAACTGATTGGAAACTGAAGAAAACTCTGATAAACGCACTAGAGGGCAGGTTACCCAGACTGTTCATGGTGCAAGACACAATATCTATTGTTCTTCAAGTCTGAGTCAAAGTCTGGACAGTGGTTTGAGACACATTAAATGTATTTTTGTCTTGCAGAGATTCTGTGTCAACCTCCAGGGAACCCAATAAAACTATGCAATGGGTGGTATTAGGGAACTATATTAAAGCCCAGAAAGGAATGGGAGTGTTTGATGGACTCCCATAGACTGACTACTGTTCCTATTTTGTTTTTCTTTTTTATAACCCTAGATTTCAGTATACTCCCTTATCACTTTCTCTATCATTATGAATGATTTGTGCTTTCTCAGTGTTTATATTTTTCTCTGTATGTTCCCTTCCTTGTCCAGGAATAGCATAAAGGGTATTACAACAAAGATCTCTTTCTTTCACCTTTCATGCACATCCAGATGTTTGTCCTGCTCAACATCATAGGGCCTGTCCTGCAGTTTAAGAGGAGTTCCTATGTCCCGGACACAAATTCCTATGACTGCATAAAAGTGGATGCTGCAGTCATGGCAACACCTTTTAGAGATGCCAAATATGCAATAGAGTGCTGGGAAGGGAAGATCGTTTTCTGCTTTGAGCAGGGGGTGGGACTAGATGATCTCCTGAGGTCTCTTCCAATCCTAATCTTCTATGATTCTTTGTAGAAAGCTTGACCTCTCTTACAGAGAGGTGTCAATGGGAACTAGCCTCTATGGAGGAAATCAGACATCTGACCTTGGATGAAAGAGCCACAGAAAAGCGAGGCCTGGCATTTCAAAGTAAAATTTTGGAAGATGGGAGAAATGGGCTTCTTCTCCAGGTAGTGGAGATGAAGGCAGCTTGGAAGAGAGACCAGTTAATCCCTGGGACTGGCCAGGTAAGAAGAGAGCTTGTTGTCAGAGAAACTATCTGGCAAGGGGAAAAAAAAGAAGTAGCAACAGATGGAAGTGAGCTTGCTTTGGGATCAGCAAGGATCTGGAGCGGGAGGACTCTCACAAGGTGGCTGGCTCCTTTAAAACCCCACATGCAACACTCACATTTCCTGGTTAAAAACAAAGATACTATTCTCAGTTTTAATAGCAGGATCATACCCTGAACTGGAACATGTTCATTTAAATCCCATGACTAAGCTATCGTGAAAACTGTAAATAGTCTGTCAGTTGTCATAAAACATAGCTGGTGGAAATGAATCAATGCTGTGCACACATTTCTTACTGAGCAATAGAAAAAAAGTTTGGTTGGTGGTATTGTCGGGGATCTCTCTTATCCCAGACGGCTCAGGTTTCGTTGTCCAACCGCAAAGAGACAGGCAACGACCAGCAAGAATCCAACTATCAAGTTCTTTATTGTAGCATGCCATACAATAGCGAACTGCCAATCTCACTCCATACAGAACCAGGCCCCTCCCCTCTGCAGATGCAAACTGTTTTTTACTAGCTACTTCGTTGCGTCATCACTTACATCTCGTCATCACTGTACCTTCCCAGCATTTTTCCCAGCATCAAAACAAAGAACAACTGTTATTTCTTGATAACTTCATACTTAGTACAAAAAAGAATACATGTTACTTTAAAAAGTGTCTGCAAGCATTTTTCCCAGCCTCTGCAAGCACTGTCTTAACTAGCAAGGTCATACAGTCAGCAACCAGGCAAGCGCCTGACTGTTTCAGCTACTATATTTTTTCTTCAGTAGGCCTTGCTGTGTTATTGCTAAGCAAAACAGAGCCATCAAGGCAAACTCATCAGTACTCGTCTAGCAGAATTTAGAAGCCTACACAGTTTGTCACGCTTTTAAAAAAGGAAATATTAAAAAATAAATAAAACTTGTCCTTAGATCAATAGTTCTTCTCTAAACTTTGTGCCTTTATCAAAGTGTATTTAGAAAGTCATACAAGACGAGTCCTGTCCTTGTTTGTAGTTGTTAAAGTTACATCTGTATTAATAGCCCAAGCCTGCATTATTCAAATCAATGGACGTTCTGTTGACTTCAATGGGACTGGACTGGGCCCTATGTTTTCTAGCAATAAAGGCCTTTCATACAAGATTTAGTGACACTTACGACATGTTGATGTATTGATATATTTATTCTGGAGAAATCTAATTGCGGTATTGGTTTTGTAAAATTAGTTATATCAGAAGCAACCAATATATGTATCATGTTTCTGTAGGATTTACATTGGCCTTGGGAGCTACCCACAGCACCCAGATAGCAGTTACATTCACCCAATTACATTGCATAATGAAGTAATAGTTAGAAACAGAAAATCATTAAATAAAACTTTGAGAAATGATACACTTTTATATTAAATTTACTTGTGTTATATATATAAGCCTTACTGATTCCATAAACTTAATTTCACTTTGAGAGAAAATCCTGTGGTGCTAATTAGCTTCATTTGTACAGTAAACCCTTTTTCATTGTGAGAGGAGCTACAAAAAGTTGTTGTATTGTTTACAAATATTGTATATTCCAAAAATCCAATCAAATTACTTATGAAAAAAAACAGTCTTGTAAATCAGTGGTCATCCTGTGATACTATGCTGCAGAACTATTTAATATGCAGTTAATTTAATATTTTCCTGATTCCTCATTGTTGTATTGATTTACAGAAGTATTTCCTATATACATTTTACTAAACACAACAAAATATCATTGAAAACAAATGAATGCATGAAGCCATAATGCTTCTAAGGTTATACCGAAGTTGCAATCAGCTAGATAGTTTGTGGATAACTATTTACAGACATATATCCAAACTTTTTAAAAGATTTTTTTTCTTATTTTTTACTAACTTTTTCTCATTCACATAATAGTGGAGGTTTTTTTTAAGAAGTTAATGCATCATGAAAGCAGTTTGCAAGAAAGATCAGCAGAGCCTTCTTACAATAAACTGCACAAAATTACTAGATCAGTGACAGAGCATTTGGTATTTAAAAAAAAATCCATTGCATAAAGCTGGAAGCATATTATGGTTAGACCCTTTAAAGTACATGAGATATTTATTCTTCCTTGCAAAATGTGATCAGTGATTGAGGTTTACCTTTAGAAGGTGAGACTGAGAGTGACAGCACAATGCATAACGCTAATATGGCATTTTTGAAAAAGATCAATATCACTCCTAAATCTTTAGAACTTTCACCTGAGGCTAGAATTACAGAAAAGGGATGAATTAATTCCTGTGCAATCTGCCTCTACACTGTTATTCTGAAAAGTACTAGTGACTGCTTCGATCACAAACATCTTTGCATATGTCTCCACTGCCATTAGACACCTGCAGCTGGCCCATGCCAGCTGACTTGGGCTTGTGGGGCTCAGGCTGAGGGGCTGTTTAGTTGCAGTGCAGATGTTAAGGCTCAGGCTGCACCCCAAGCTCCAGCCTGAGCCTGAATGTCTACACTGGAATTAAATAGCCTCTTAGCTCGAGTCCTGCAAGCCCAAGTCAGCTGGTATGGGCCAGCTGCAGGTGTCTAATTGCAATGTAGAAATACCCTTGGAGATTAAGTTTGAATGTATCTTTCACTTTAGTTGTAAGAAACTCCTAAGGGGCTGCAACTAAAACCAGGCCTAATTAGAGTCTGCCTGGAAACTAGCAGCATATGGGTGGAAGGGTTTCACTGGGTATTGTGATCGGGGTAGTTGGAGGGATGGGGATGGGTGTAGAGTGTGTGTGTGAGAGAGAGAGAGAGAGAGAGACTAGCTGGAAACTGAGAGCAACTCAGAGGCAGGAAGAAAGCCAAGCAACAGCTTGTATGCACGGTGTCAGAGGCAATGCATGGGGGGATGCCAAGTCACGTGCCCCCCCAATTTCTCAGGCCGCCTCTTGCCAGAACACCCAGCAGCGAGGAGGTAGCGGTTCCTCCGGCAGCAGCACTCATCCTGCATCCATGCAGCGCGGGTAGGGAAGTAGCAGCAGGGTTGCTGGCTGGCTGCTGCGGGCTGAGCTCCCTCAGCTACATGGGGCTGTTTCTCCTTCCCTGCTGCTGGAGTCCCAGTGCTTCCCGCTGCCTGCTTTGCCGACGGCCCTCTGAGGGGGGGCATCTTCAATATCAGGAAGAGGAGCTGTGACGTGCTCAGCGCCGTGCAGCTCAGGTAGAGCCCCAACCAGCCCCAGAGTCCCAGGAGTGAGTGAGGGGAGCAAGCTGTGGAGAGAGTGGGAACAGGAGGGCAGACCCTGCTGGTGCTGCTTCAATGCACCCCCCAGCAGCAGCTTTTGTTGACCCTTTTGTTCTTGGTTCCTCTTGCACTGAGAGAAGCAGGACTTTGTACATTCCTTGTAAATGAAGACGATTGCATCAAAGAAAATACCAGACTCAAGCTCTACTTCTGATTGGAACATCTCTAGGGCCTGAAAACTTAATTAGCTGCCTGGATCAGAAAAGGGCAACAGTACATTTGTTTCTCATTACTTTAATTTACAGTCCTTAGTTAAGCAAGCATATTCTCCTTTCTTATTAGGGTCTTATTATATTCCATGTTTTTATACGAATTTCCTTTTACCATAAAACCACCACTGTGTGAAAGGTGATTTAGATTCACAGTGTCTTAAAAAGCCCCAGGGCATCCCATATGGTGCCTTGGTGAAACAGGATGATCACATGTGAAGCTGTCTGAAAAGCTGTATCCTGTGATAGGAGGAATTTTGATCAGTTTTTCTACAGCAGCAGAGGTAAGTTTCTGTAACTGTGTAAATAGGTTTTGTGTATTTATGGATATATTTCAAAATCTTATTTCTGTATTAGATGACTTAGTGTTGTCAGCCTAGTTCCCAGGGGACAAGTGTTCAGATCACTGTTAGAAAACCGTATAGTGAATTGTGTTGGTCAAATACACATACTAAATAATGTTAGAGAAATGAATATTATATATCATACAAGAAAATATAAAGGATGTTTTGCTTTTTATATGTGTCTTTGATGCAGCATTTCAGGACTTAGCTGAAACAGCTTCAGGGTTGTGTAAACCATGAAGCCTTGTTTGTGTGTCTGTAAAATCCTTGGCCTATGCAAATAGCAGGGTGAAGTAGAATGTCATGAAGGAATTGTTAGCTTCATGTGTCCCCCTCCGTCCCCCTGCAAGGCAATCTAACAAGTAAAAACCCAAGGACACAAAAACAGACTGGAAAGATAAAAACAACTGGGTGGAACCAGTAGGGATGACAGACATAGACTGTTTAAAGTAAGTTTTAGCAGGACAAGCAAAAATGTATTCGTTTGTTAATTATTGAGTTTTATGCCTGAGAATGTTTTAATTAGGGGTTTAGAATGAATAAGTACAAAGATGAGGTAACTTGGTAAACTGAGTCTGTGCAAAGTTATGGATCAGGGGATAAAAGAAAGGTGATTGACAACAAAAGTGTGAAAAAGATACAGGGGCGAACATAGCAGAGACCAAAGATTTGAAAAGAGAGACCTAATCCCGAGGAGAGGTAACTTGATCAGTTATCTTGCTTGCCTTATCTGTTTTTGCAAGTGTATGCAATTCATAGGTGATAATTATCTGTCAGGCTGTCTGGAGTGGCTCACAACCCCGAATGCCTACCTCACAGAAACTGTCAAAAGCAGAGCAAACACCCCAAACTGATAGTGTATTCTACAATTAGATTTCACCAATTCAGTACCAAATGTGAACCCCCAAAGTATTACAACAGTCTTACAACAGAGTCAAAGACAGTCCCTTTAGACACTGCAGTCTATCTTGCCACCCAGACAAACTGGATTATGTGATAAATGGTCACTTATACCAAAAATCACAAATATTTCAGGTTATTCCCAGTCTTAAGAGGCCATTTACTCACCCAAATCAAGTTGCATCTTAGATTGCGCACCAAAGACAATGCTGGTAGCCAAGTCTATAGTAAATTAACTAACATTTATTAGGTAAGAAAAGGAAATAATAGAATTGTAGGATAGGAAAAGACATCAAGAGGTCCTCTAGCCTAGTCCCCTGACTCATGGCAAGACTAAGTATTATCTAGACCATCCCTGATGGGTGTTCATCTAACCCACACTTAAAAATTTCCACTAAAGGAGATTCCACAAGCTCCCTAGGCAATTTATTGCAGTGCTTAACTACCCTGATAGCTTGGAAACTCTTCCTAATGTCCAACCTAAATTGCCCTTACTGCATTTTAAGCCCATTGTGTCTTGTCCTATCCCCCGAAGTTAAGGAGAACATTTTCCCCCTCCTCCTTGCAACAACCTTTTGTGTACTTGAAAACTGTTATCATGTCCCCTCTCAGTCTTCTCTTCTCCAGACAAAACCAAACCCTATTTTTTCAATCTTCCCCCATAGGCTGTGCTTGCTAGACCTTTAATCATTTTTGTTGGATTTTCTCCAATTTGTCTACATCTTTCCTGAAATGTGGTGGCCAGAACTGGACAGAGTACTCCAGTTGAGGCCTAATCGGCGTGGAGTAAAGCAGAAGAATTACTTGTCAAGTCTTGCTTACAACACTACTGTATTAACTCATATTTAATTGTGACCCACTATAACCCCCAGATCCCTTTCCGCAATACTCCTTCTGAGGCAGCCACCTCCCATTTTGTATGTGTGCAACTGATTGTTCCTTCCTACGTGGAGTACTTTGCATTTGTCCTGATTGAATTTCATCCTATTTACTTCAGACCATTTCTACAGTTTGTCCAGATCATTTTTAATTTTAACCCTATCCTCCAAAGCACTTGCAATCTCACCTAGTTTGGTATTATCTGCAAACTATACAAGTGTACTCTCTATGCCATTATCTAAATCATTTGATGAAGATATTAAAGAGAATCGGGCCCAGAACTGATCCCTGTGGGACGCCACTTGTTATGCCCTTCCAGCTAGACTATGAACCACTGATAACTACTCTCTGGGAAGGGGTTTCCAACCAGTTATGCTCTCACCTTATGAAGGATCTGTACTTACAACTTTTTCTCACAGAAAACAAGATGACAAGGTCACCGCGCACATGGCCTTTTTCTTTCATAGGCAGAGAGAGAGGAGCACATTTAGAGTCTTTGATCTCATCATACTTGCCACTTGCCTTCAAATGTGCAAGAATTAGTACTTTCTTGTTAAAGTTCTTCATTTGCATTACACAAGGCCTCTTTCTTGTTTGATTTAGTTACAGGGGTGTACATAATGTAAAAGCTTGCTATTACATTATAACAGGATACAGATAGGTGAAAACAATGCATGGAAACATCCTATTAGTTTTTGTGAAGTTTGAACACCATTTACAATGTTATACATTTAACAAACACTTTGAGCTATATTAATACACAAGTGAATTGGCTGAGCTTCCAGCTATGCATTTGTAAGTGTTCAGTGAGGCCTGGGGCTTTGGCATGAACTGGCACCTGGTTTGCCAATGTCACAATAGCATTTTCTTCAGACACACACAATAAAGGCTAAAAGAAACTGTTTAAGCCTAAATTGAAGTGGCTCTCATTATGGCTTCAGTTGACACTGATATTTTAATAACAATTTCCTCATGTTCTAATGGTATGTGCTGCACACTGTATGTGTAAATAAGTTGCGTGGAATTTTTGTCATATTGAAAGTACTGGAAGCCCTGTCTCATTGGAAGTGAAGGTGCATTTTGAATAAAACCTGGCTCCCCAGGAAAGCCTTTGAAAAGTCTGAGATAATTCCCACAGACCCTAGGAAGTCTGTAGGACCCATTTAAGTGCTTAGGTGTTTAAAATTGTATATTTAAAAATTAAACACACAAGCACTTAACTTTCTCTTGCAGACTTCCCACAGTCTATGGGTACTTTGACATTCAAAAGTTGTTGCATATGACCTTGGTTTGTATGGAATAAGACGGGGCTATGAATGAACCCTTACTTTTTTGGATGTGCGTCTTTTGCATGACAATATTTTAGCTCCACCCATGAAATAGTTCCATATCGTTTATTTCTTTTCAATATTGCTTGTCTTTACAAAGAATAAGAAATTCCATTAAACAACTAAAATATTATGGTAATTTTTTGTATTTTAATTTTCCTGCTTTTGCTTTGTTTTTGTTTTAATCTAGAGTTATTAAATTCCCTTCCACCTGTTGATATTACAAGGTGTGTTGGAAAAAGGCCTCCCCCCCTCTTCCTGTAGAATCTTAGAATATTGTTCAACCAACTATGCACACTGTATAAAGTAACTTTAGTATTCACCCACGAAAGCTCATGCTCCAAAACGTCTGTTAGTCTATAAGGTGCCACAGGATTCTTTGCTGCTTTTAGTCATGGGGCCATGCACACATTATAAAGTCCTCATCATGACTGAGATTTCCTTCCTTGTACAGCAGAGTTTAAGAGCTCCCCAGTGAAAGAGGCTCTTACCTCCTGCTATTGCTCCTTCCTCTGAGAGAGCTCCTAAACTGTCTGGGTCATGGCAAGATCATTGAAATGGAGCATCTAAGCCTTTTCCTATGAAAGAAGTCCCAGATCCAGAGGCGAGTGAAGATTGCTGCACTGGTAACTGTTCATAGAGAAAGATTTGCAACTTTAAAAACTTTCTATGTAGACAATAGTTACAATGCTAGCTAGCGATGATACGAAAGAGTAACATAGCTTTCAGTGTTAGCACAAGTTACTGCTGTACAGTGCTAAATACACAGGGACAGTATGTTTTCTCTTTAAAAAAATCATATTTATCAATGCTAGGAGCCAATTTATGTTCTTGAGGCTCCCTCACATACTCAGCCAATAATAAATAAATAATATTTTGTTCATTTAACTAGGACATTACTTTCAAACAGCAAAAGCCCCACAGATTAACTCTGCTGTTTTCATAATCACATTTTGATGGTATTTACGAATTATTTAAATATATTTTCATGAATAAAAACATCTTGCCCCATGCTAGCTTCTCCCTATGTTCATAAATTGTTGTTGAAAAGCATTGAATCACAGATGCCTGTGATTAGCATTTAGCACGGTTTGCATTTTGATGTGGCAGTCAAGGAGAATTAAACTTGGCCATGCATAAACACAATATATACCTAGATGGCTGCCCTCTTCCCACTCATCCCAGGTGGTGATGTCATATGAAGTTCAATATTACTGAGTTACTGTGTGGTGATGATGTTACAAAATGACATCCAACAGCTTCCAGTGGTTCCTATTTCCCATTTATGATAAACAGACAAGAAAAAAGATGTTGTAAAACTTAGAAATGTGTATATGCTAAAAAGCCAATTTAGGCCAAATTTTTTAAAAACGGATGCTTAAAATTACAGAAAGGAATAAGAACATAAGAATGGCCATACTGGGTCAGACCAAACTTCCATCTAGCCCAGTAACACATATTCATAGATTTTTAAGGATAGATCCGTGAACTGCAGCCACTGGGAGCTGCAAGTGGCCATACCTGTGGACGCTCAGGTAAACAAAGTGTTTCTCGGCCCACCAGGGGCTTACCCTGAACAAGCCATGAACCAAGTTTGGGAACCCCTGATCTAGGCAATTACCTTTATCAACCAAACTTGTAATTTCATCAAAGTATACAATCAGATTTATTTGAGAAGACCTGTTTTCCATTAAAACCATGTTGACTGACTGGCATTGATTATATTTCCAATGTTTAGATCTTTATTAAATCCTATATCAGCTTTTCCATTATTTGCCCTGGATTGATGTCAGCCTATCTGGTCTATATTTACCTGAGTCATCCCACTTGTCCTTTTTGAATATTGGCACATTAGCACTATTTCAGTCTTCTTAAATTTTCCCACTTACATCAATGGGTAAAAGATCTCCTCCAACTCTTTTAGGAGTCTTGGGTGCAAATTATCTGGACTTGCTGATTAACAAATGTTTGTCCATAGTAGATGCTGTTATATTTTCTTTACTTACTATGGACTGGAAAATACTTCATCATCCTCATGTGATATGAGTACCTCGTTCTGCTTCTTTCCAAATACAGAACAGAAATATTTATTGACTACTTTTGCCTTTTCTGTGTCATTGTTAACTATTTTACTAGGTCCATCTAGTAATGAGCCTATACCATTTCTAGGATCACTTTTGTTACTAATGTACCTTTAAAAAGTCCTTCTTGTCTTTAGTTCTGCCAGACATGGATTTTTCTCTGGTGCCTTTAGCCTCCCTTATCAATTTTCTACACTTCATAATTTTGAATGAGTAATGAGACTTTATTCACACATGAAAAGTATTTTATCATTCAGATGAGTAATACAGCTATACATATATATAGGTGTATTATTCATCTGAGTAATATATATAGCCAAACTTGTACCTAAAGAAGAGTTTTGATATAACTTCAGTAAAATAGGATTATTTATTTGCAGGAACAGGTTCTATGCATACATAGATACAGAATACCATGTTACAGAGAAATGGCCTGAATTCTGTGTTACCTTAGGAATCTGCCAACCTTCTGTTATGTTACCAGGAACAGAAAAGATGGTTAGTAATCCTATATATCCCATTCAACATTAAGTATCAGAGGGTAGCCGTGTTAGTCTGGATCTGTAAAAGCAGCAAAGAATCCTGTGGCACCTTATAGACTAACAGACGTTTTGGAGCATGAGCTTTCGTGGGTGAATACCCACTTCCTCAGATGCATCTGAGGAAGTGGGTATTCACCCACGAAAGCTCATGCTCCAAAACGTCTGTTAGTCTATAAGGTGCCACAGGATTCTTTGCTGCTTTTACATGCAACATTAGTTATAGGTGTATTATTCATCTGAGTAATATATATAGCCAAACTTGTACCTAAAGAAGAGTTTTGATATAACTTCAGTAAAATAGGATTATTTATTTGCAG
The DNA here is from genome assembly GCF_025201925.1 of Gopherus flavomarginatus. Classification (NCBI taxonomy): domain Eukaryota; kingdom Metazoa; phylum Chordata; order Testudines; family Testudinidae; genus Gopherus; species Gopherus flavomarginatus. The sequence continues at coordinate 155,847,801 of NC_066620.1, read as the reverse complement.
GAACAGGTTCTATGCATACATAGATACAGAATACCATGTTACAGAGAAATGGCCTGAATTCTGTGTTACCTTAGGAATCTGCCAACCTTCTGTTATGTTACCAGGAACAGAAAAGATGGTTAGTAATCCTATATATCCCATTCAACATTAAGTATCAGAGGGTAGCCGTGTTAGTCTGGATCTGTAAAAGCAGCAAAGAATCCTGTGGCACCTTATAGACTAACAGACGTTTTGGAGCATGAGCTTTCGTGGGTGAATACCCACTTCCTCAGATGCATCTGAGGAAGTGGGTATTCACCCACGAAAGCTCATGCTCCAAAACATCTGTTAGTCTATAAGGTGCCACAGGATTCTTTGCTGCTTTTACATGCAACATTAGTTAAAGATAATTTTCAAAAACACTAAAGAAAGAGATGCCTATTTTCTCCATTAAAACTGCTCCAATTGTATTAAATTTGCAACTACTTTAGAATTTACAAGAGATGCAGTGTAAGGAGGCGCTCTGGCTCCCCACCGCGCCTGAGGGAGACGAGCCAGAGCAGGCGCCTCAGTGGGCGGAGTCAGCCTGGCCTGTCCCCGCCCCCTGGAAGTCAAGAGGCGGGACAGGAAGTATAAAAGCCCGGCCCCAGCACTCAGTTGGGCGCAGGCTGCCGGAGAGGACAGACGCTGGTGCCCGAGCTCCCGCCGGGCCGGACCTGCCCCGCGCCCACTACCCGGAGGAGCGCTGCCTGGACCTGCCTCGCGCCCACTACCCAGAGGAACGCTGGCCGGACCTGCCCCGCGCCCACTACCCAGAGGAGCGCTGGCTGGACTTGCCTCAGACCCGGTACCCGGAGGAACGTCGGCCTGACCTGCCGTGTGCCCGATACCCCGAGGAGTGGCCTGAGCGTCCCCACGACCGGTACCCGGAGGAGCCCATGGTCTGGGACCCCCCAGACGACGCCAGCAAGGACCAGGTACCCAGAGAGGGGGAGGTTGGAAGTAGCCCGGGGATAGCCGACCCTGGTTCGGCTCCTGAAGAGCCCGAACCCATGTCAGTGTGTTGTGGCCAGGATCCCCACTGACCGCAGCGGGTCTTGACCGCTGCTAGGGCCCCGGGCTGGAACGCAGTGGAGTGGGAGGGCCTGAGTTCCCCCTGCCACCCGGTTACGGGTGGCAGACTCCCCCTCTTCCCGCCTATTGCCACTGCTCTGCCCTGACCCAGAGGGCCAGAGCCAATTAGACTTGTGTTTGGTGCCCCGCCCGAACCAAGGGCTGGGCCCCATTGACTTTGCCACTGTTCTGCCCTGACCCAGAGGGCCAGAGCTAAATTAGACTTGTGTTTGGTGCCCGCCCAAACCAAGGGCTGGGCCCCATTGACTTTGCCACTGCTCTGCCCTGACCCAAAGGGCCAGAGCTAATTAGACTTGTGTTTGGTGCCCCGCCCGAACCAAGGGCTGGGCCCCGTTGACTTTGCCATTGCTCTGTCCTGACCCAGAGGCCAGAGCTAAACTAGACTTGTGTTTGGTGCCCGCCCGAACCAAGGGCTGGGCCCCATTGACTTTGCCACTGCTCTGCCCTGACCCAAAGGGCCAGAGCTAATTAGACTTGTGTTTGGTGCCCCGCCCGAACCAAGGGCTTGGCCCCGTTGACTTTGCCATTGCTCTGTCCTGACCCAGAGGCCAGAGCTAAACTAGACTTGTGTTTGGTGCCCCGCCCGGACCAAGGGCTGGGCCCTTTGATTTTGCCACTGCGCTGCCCTGACCCAGAGGGCCAGAGCGAACTAGACTTGTGTTTGGTGCCCCGCCCGAGCCAAGGGCCCGGGCTGATACTGTGTTTGCTCAGCCTCTGCTAGGGGCCTGAGCCTGAACTATTACTGCCCGGCCTGTCCAAGGGCCTGGGCTGTTACTGTGATTGCTCAGCCCCGCTAGAGGCCTGAGCCTGAACTATTGCTGCCCGCCCTGTCCAAGGGCCGGGGCTTATTGACTTTGAGAGCCCTGACCCCGGCTAGAGGGCCCGGGCTCTACCCTGTTTACAGACCCTGTACCCCGCTCAACACCTGCCGAGGGCTAAGCCTACCCAGACTGCAGCGCGTAAGGAGGCGCCCTGGCTCCCCGCCGCGCCTGAGGGGGATGAGCCCCGACACAACCGGCTTACATGCAGATACAGAAGAAATGAATTCATTTTGCAATATCTTTGAACCAGATGGACAACAGAAAAATGAGCATCATATTGTTTTCATTATAACCAGTTGGTTATATATGGTGTTACTATATCCACCAAAGCTCAACTAATTTTAAAAAATATAACCAGAGGCAAGTATTGCTTAATAAGAGTTTCTACAAATATGTGCACTGAGATGCATCATCTTACATGCACAAGAATTCTTTGACAATAATTACAAGAAACTGCAAATTAGTTCCCTCATACTGGCAAATTTTGATTTAAAAGCCGAAAACACATTTACATTTCTTAACCCTGGATGACATCCATAATAATTCATTTTCTGAATAAGAATTAGTACAATTCATAACAAAGTAGCTATATGGCGAAAAGAAAGTTTACATATACATTTAAATTTAAATCTGTAAATCATCATCAAATTAAAGGTAGAGGCCAATATTTTCCAGTGTAAGTGCCTGAAGTCAGGCACTCATTATCCATATATGGGCCCGTAAGTAAGTGGCAGAATTTTAAAAGTTGCTGAGAACTCACAGTTCTTATTTAAGAGAATGGGAGTCATGGTTGCTTAACACCTCTGTAAAACAAAGTGAAACTGACCATCTAGCTTAAACTGAGTGTAAAATAGTAAAGGCATAGAAAAAAGGTTGGGAAGTAAACGAGATTAAAAGAAAATCAGTATAAATAATCTAGGGATTGATAACAGAAGTAAGGAACCTTATCTGAAATATGAATTTAATCTTAGAATGTCCTTTTAAATCTGTGCAGGCACTGAAGCATCTAAAATGAGCTAGAATAGAAGATAACTGCATGAAGCCAATCTGTAAAAATGGATGGCAGCTACTTGATTCAGACATTGCAAAGAAAGGGTCCAATCCTGCTCCCATAGAAGCCAGTAGGAGTTTTGCTATTGACTTCAATGCCAATAGGATCAAGCCCAAAGACAAGAGGCATTTGAGATTAAATGAAAGCAAATGTGATAAAAGAATTGAACTGGCAAAATGCTGAACACTTTCTCATGGCACTGAACACCCTTTAACTGTTTAAGTCAACAGGAGTCAAAAGCACTCATCACCTTGCAGGAGATCCTCAGCACTTTGCAGGATTGGGAGCTGTATTTGCAAATTGAGACATACAGCACCTCAATTCATCATATATGAATTATTTGCAGAAGCGTTGGCACTCAGCCTCCTATGGGTTTGTTAATAACGGAGTTATGCCTCAGGCTGAAGTTTGCTTAATATTTTGCATAAAATAATGTTCTATCATTTGCCTCTTAGCAAGCAGAAAATAAAATTTACAACATTTTGCAATAATGTATATCAGGTCATAACCTAAATCTAGCAGACTCTGTGCCATCTTCAGCTTGAAATAACAAACCACATTATGAAGTGCTGTTTGTTTATTCTTTGCTGCACGCAGATACATCAGTAACATTATTTAGTATTATGGTATCTATAGTGCTGACAACAATAGGTAATTCAATAGGAATTTCATTTAAATTTAGCTTTGATTAATAGACCTATTGTAAAAATTTTACCAGATTGGAATAGAAACCAGTTAAGTATTAAAATAAAAAAGAACCTTTTAAAAGTAATGCCCAAAAGGAACAGCTCATCAGGTCCTGAAGTAAAAAAGTTCTGCAGGAGGAAAAGCTTCATCTGAAAGATGACTGTGGGCTGTATGCTCAGTAATGCTAGGAGGACAAAGGAATAGGACAAGAGCCCAAAGACAACTTGCCCCTACTTCCTCCAATCCCACAAAAGCCCTCTCTAGCCAAACTCCGTGTGGTAGGGACACTGCAGGGTTTCCAGGGGATGAAGCCAGGGAGAAGTCAATTTAGAGGGCATGCTTTCCTCCAAAAGCACATGGTAGCTGTGCATAATTTAATACTATTCATTGTAGAATTAATTGCTGCTTCACAACTGCACTCCTTTTTGATAGGCATGGTTTGAGTTGTCCAATGGGAGCACAGACGACCCTAGGGCAGTGGCATTGGAACAGTTTTTATAGTGGGGGTGCTGAGAGCTATTGAACAAAACTGTAAACCCTGTATATGATGGAAACCACTTCAAGCCAGAGGGTGCAGTTGCACCCTCAGCACCCCTGCTGTACAGTGCAGAAAGTGGAAGCCATCAGAACCCCATGGCCTGGAGGCACCAGATGCATAAGATTTGCCTTAAGACCCTCAGTCTCTATGGAGTTTGTTGTCCACACTCATTGTCTTCACCAGTTTAACAGTCTTCCCCCTTAAAGAGAGAATTTAGCTGGACCTCTATAAAATAAACTCACAGGGTCCAATGCTTACCCTCAGGACTCAATTAACTCCCATTTACTTCAGTCAGATCCATAGTTTCTTCAGCACCTCTATAGGAGAGGAAAATCTGACCCTTGGTTTTAGCGCTAACTAGGGCACAGTGAAAGCTTTGATGAGCCAGGGGAAGGACTGGCAATGCCGGCTAAGGGAGATTGTTAGCACGGTGTCTATATCACAAGATTCCTGGAATGCTGTTAAGAGACTTCTGAAAATTATCTCTAAAAGGACACACTGTATGCTTAGTGATTTTTCAGAGTGTGGGAGAGTTTATCACACACCATGAAATGACTATTTTTTAAAATATTTTAGCATGATTGTATAGCATGTAGCAGGTGATTAGCAATTTCTATTGCTTGCACTCTAATAGTAGCTCTGAAAAGCTCTTTTGGCTAGATTGATAACATGCAATTCCTTTGGAATATAAAAATTGAAGCGGCTTAACGCCTCATACTGACAGAGTTCAGCTCATCAGGTCAGCATTAATAATTAGTTTCTGACTGAAGGTACAAACTCTTCAGAAGCCATTGGAACCCTCCTTCCAAAATAAAACTGCTTGATTTAACATAACCATTGTAAATTTGGCACAATATGTACACTTTATATGCTCTGATAGGAAGTCAGAGAAAAAAAATTGAGACTTTTGAAACAACCTGAGCCTAAAGACACAGTAAATTGCACATAGTCAGTCTTTGGTAAATTTTATGTCACTTTGATCTGAATACTTTAAAATAATCTTGTTGCAATGAGTACATCAGCAAGCCAGTGCAACAGGCAGCATAAAGAATGAAGCAGATATAGATGTCAATATAGCTTTGTAGGGTTTTCAAGCAGATCAAATTCGTCCTCTCCCTTCCTATGAAAATTGAAAAAAAAAATGAAGTGCTGTCTGCAAATTGAGAAGGAAATATGGTATTTTCATTCAACAATCTCACTTTCTAGAGGATGTCATTGATCTACAAAATTCCAGGGACACGGAAGTCTCTCTACTGCCCGAGAGTTTGCAGTTTAAGATGACTGGCTGAAGTTTCCAAGCAGCACTCTGAAGTCATGATGAACACTTTAGTATGTTATGGGTAAAAAAAAATAACAAAGCCTGTTGTCTTCCACCCTCCCTCATATGGGTCTTGGGAGGATCAGCAAGAATATTGTTCAACACACCCCATGACTGAAGTCCTGGTTTTGTTTAAGTTGATGGCAAAATTCCCATTGACACCACGGTTTTCATCCCCTTCAGTGTAAAGAGTGTACCTCAGTGCTGCCAGCAGTGGAGAGCAGGGCTATGGTCCCATCCTCCTCTGCACCAACCATGAGTCCCTGGGCAACATTAGCAGAAAGGACCACTGTACTCTTAGAGCTAGATCATGACTATTCTAGACACTGCTGGAACCCAGTCACGTGATAACCCGAGAAGCTCCAGCCTTCGAGTGAATTTGAGCCTTCTCATTGCCCCAGTTTCCCACCTTCTGGGGTTGAACAACCAATTGTAGATGCTGTAGGCAGAGTTCTCTCTCCCTCTTTCCCCTCCACCCAGCAACCTGAAGCCATTCTCACATGGAAAGGTTGGGAGGGAGGAAAGAGTCCAGCAGCTCATGGTAACTCTGCCCCCTCCTCTCCCTTCCTTCCTGTGAAGAACCAAGAAAGCATGGTGCCTCTGTTCCTGCCCCTCTTGCCTGCAGCACCCAGCCTGGTAAGGGGCAGAGGGGGCTGAAAAGTCCTTGGAGCCACCATCCCAGCCTGGATAGGGAACCCTGCTGCAGCCCCTGGAGGCCTGCAAGGGAGTGTGTGAAGAACCCTATGCAGATCAGAGGTTGGGCAGTTGAACTGGGTGAGGGTGGGGGCTTAACTTCTGGGGGATATGGAGTTGGGGCAGGGACTGAACTGACAGGAGGCTGGGAAGATGTGTGTGGAGGGGTCAGAATGGACAGAACTGATGCAAGGGTGGGACTTGGGGGACAGGATTGATTTGGAGGTTAGGGGCAGAATCAAATGCTGGGCAGGAGGATGGGCAGATGTGGGCATAAGAGCTCCTGTGTCAGGGTCCCAAATCACCTTACCCACTAAATTGAAGTGAGTGAGCAACACTGTCACACTCACGCTGGGGATGGGCAGGGGAAGTTCTAACATGAAAGGCAGACCAAAAACCACAATATAGTCTTTTTTTAAAAGCTCATGATTTTTGCACCTGTCCATTGATTTTTGATCGCTTGAGGTTGGCAACAGTGGAATCCCTCCAGAGAGGTAGGGGAGAAGCTATAGGAATCTTAGCTGCTATACACTTACAATGGTGCCGTATATGCTCCTGCAGGACTGGCCCCCACAGCCAGTGTGGAAGAAGCCAAGGATGTCTTTCCCCTCCCCGTGTGGTGTGGGATACCAATTGCCGTTTGCAGTGCTTGCGCTCAGGTAGCACAAGGATTGTGGCTGTCATCCGCACAGATGTTGAAGGAGGGAGAGAGCTCGCCAACGTGGCCGTATGGTCCTTCTGAGAGACATGGTATATTATTTGCTGTGCACATGTGCACTCCAGCAACACTCCTGGAGATGTTATGCCTATACATAGTCTGCAGAGGCAGAATGCCTCCAAGCTCTCCCACTGTTGCAGTGCCCCTCTACACATCCTCTCCCAATCCAGCTACTAAAGCCATGGTCTAATCCTAAAGTCATGTTTGCAATAAAGACAAAGCAGTGAAAATGATCTGAAAAAGTATGGGAAAAGGTGTTATGTAATTTATAAACGCTTTTTAATAAATAACAATGTCAAGGAAATAGTACTCTGGGTCTATCACTTTTTTAAAAATAAAGGAATATGAATTTGGAAATTGAAATCAAACAGAATCCTGTGCAGGTCAGAACAAATTGTTTTTACTATTATAGGCAATAAAAATACACCATTTTTCTTTGTGGAAAATGAAAATCACTATGCAGCTGAGTAGTAAAGCGTAAGGTGCTTGGCTATGCAAAATATTTAGTAAAATTTGAAGTTTTTTAACTTTCAGGAGACAAATAAGTCTTCTAGCCTTTCTTCAGACAACTGAGGGTGTCATGCATTGATATCTCCTTTGCATTCTACCCCTTGCTTTTGTCTCTTTCCTGGTTCTTTCATAACCTTTTCCTTCCTTGTCTATTTATTTGATTTCTCCTCTCATCTACTTTGCATTTCTGCCTACTCTCTTATCTTTTCCCATCTTCATGTATTGTTGACCTCTTCCCATTTCATACCATTTAAAAGATCCAGCAGACAGCGAGGAAGCTGCTGCTTAAAGTCGTGTATCTCTACTTTATTTGCATTCGGGCTACTGTGTTTTTCTCCAACTTCTCCCCTGCTAGTCCATGACCTCCCCTTACATTTTCATTATGCATATTGTTGCTACTTGTAGTTTGTTTAAAATTATCCATGGAAGCCTATACCCAGTTTATAAAATATAGATGTTTATATCTCTTATTATTCAGTATTTGAGGTCATAAAATGAAAATGAAACCTTACAAATGTTTTCAAATCCTTAGAGCAAGAGTAACCTATCTTTCGCTCCATTGTTTTGGAAAGTAAATAGTAACTACTGAGAGCAGCTAATAGAAATGTTTTTAAATTATTAATAATTTGTTTAAACTTTAATAAATTGCTCCAGTAATGATGTTATTGTATGGTACTTTTGTAATATAAGTAAGGAACTGAGATGCTGGGATCCAAGTTAACTTGCGTCACAAATTATAGACTGGCAGAAGCACTCCAGGATTGTGCATTACTTACTTGTGACTTTAACAAAAAACACGAGTCATGATTTTCCCACTGCCTTGAACCATGTATAGTAATTTACACTTGAGCAAAGTGGCTATGCAATACTACCTTCTGATTTCCTAGCATTTTACATCCATTTTGAAGAGCTGTGAAGAATCAGGCCTATGAACTTGCGTGACATTGCTTGATGTCACTGTAACCTCTAAGGGTATGTCTACACTACGAAATTAGATCGATTTTGTAGAAGTCAATCTTTAGAAAGCGATTTTATACAGTCAATTATGTATATCCCCACGAAGCGCATTAAGTCGGCGGAGTGCATTCTCAATACCATGGCTAGCATCAACTCACGGAGCAGTGCACTATGGGTAGCTATCCCACAGTCTCCACAGTCTCCGCTGCCCATTGTAATTCTGGGCTAAGCTCCCAATGCCCGATGAGGCAAAAACATTGTCGCTGGTGGTTTTGGGTACATGTTGTCAGTCTTCCCTTCCTCCCTCCCGCCATGAAAGCAACGGCAGACAATCATTTCACGCCTTTTTTCCTGGATTACCCATGCAGACGCCATAGCACGGCAAGCATGGAGTCCACTCAACTCACCGCTGCTGTTGGAAGCATAGTAAACACCTCACACGTTATCTGGCAGTATGTGCAGAACCTGGCTAGAAGCCACCAGCATGAGGACGATTGTGAGGAGACATGGACACAGACATTCCTGGAAGCATGGGATGTGGCCAGTGGGACATCATGGCGGCAGTGGGGCAGACTGATACAGTGGAACGCTGATTCTGAGCCCAGCAAACAAGCACAGACTGGTGGGACAGCATAGTGTTGCATATCTGGGACAATTCCAAGTGGCTGCAAAACTTTCGTATGTATAAAGCCACTTTCCTGGAACTTTGTGAGTTGCTTTCTCCCACCCTGAAGCGCAGAAATACCAAGATGAGAGCTGCCCTGACAGTTGAGAAGCAAGTGGCAATAGCCCTGTGGAAGCTTGCAATGTCAGACTGCTACCAGTCAGTTGGGAATTAATTTGGAGTGGGCAAATCTACTGTGGGGGCTGTTGTGATCCAAGTAGCCAAGGCAATCACTAACCTTCTACTAGCAAGGGTAGTGACTCTGGGAAATGTGCAGGCCATAGTGGATGGCTTTGCTGCAATGGGGTTCCCTAACTGTGGCAGGGCGATAGACGGAACGTATATCCCTATCTTGGCACTGGACCACCTTGCCAACCAGTATGTAAACTGCAAAGGGTACTTCTCAATGGTGCTGCAAGCACTGGTGGATCACAAGGGACATTTCACTGACACCAACTTCTGATGGCCAGGAAAGGTGTATGACACTTGCATCTTTAGGAACTCCAAGTTGTTTGAACAGCTGCAAGAAGGGACTTACTTCCCAGACTAGAAAATTACCATTGGGGACGTTGAAATGTCAATAGTTATCCTTGGAAACTCAGCGTACCCCTTGCTCCCGTGGCTCATGAAGCTATACACAGGCAGCCTGGATAGTAGTAAGGAGCAGTTCAACTATAGGCTGAGCAAGTGCAGAATGGTGGTAGAATGGGCCTTTGGACATTTAAAAGCTCACTGGTGCTATTTGCTGACCAGGTTAGACCTCAGCACAACCAATATTCCCATTGTTATTGCTGCTTGCTGTGTGCTCTATAATATCTGTGAGAGTAAGGGGGACACGTTTATGGCGGGGTGAGAGGTTGAGGCAAATTGCCTGGCCACTGATTTTGAGCAACCAGACACCAGGGCAATTAGAAGAGCACAGCAAGGCATGCTGCTTTTCAGAGATGCTTTGAAAACCAGTTTCATGACTGGCCAGGCTACACTGTGACAGTTGTGTGCGTTTCTCCTTGATGCAAACCTGCCCACTTTATTGATTTTAATTCCCTGTAAGCCAACAACCCTCCCGCCTTCAATCACAGCTGGGAAAGGAAATAAAGTCACTATTGTTTTGAAATCATGCATTCTTTCTTTATTAATTTAAAAAAAAGTGAGATAACTGATAAGGTAGCCAAGTGGAGGGGAGGAGGGAAGGACAAGGCCACATTGCTTATTATAGCCACACTACAAATCAAAACTGTTTGAATGACAGCCTTCTATTGCTTGGGCCATCCTCTGGAGTGGAGTGGCTGGGTGCCCGGAGCCTCCCTCGTGTTCTTGGGCATGTGGCTGAGGAGGATATGGAACTTGGGGAGGAGGGCAGGCAGATAAACAGTGGATGCAGCTGCGGTCTGTGCTCTCGTTGCCTTTCCTGCAGCTCCACCAGACACCTGAGCATGTCCGTTTGCTCCCCCATTAGCCTCAGCATTTCCTCCTGCCTCTTCTCATCGTGCTTACTGTATGCTTTCTTGGCCTCTGTCACTGTATGCCTCCATGCATTCAGCTGTGCCCTATCAGTGCAGGAGGACTGCATGAGCTTGGAAAACGTCATCGAGAGTGCGTTTTTTTTGCCTTCTAAGCTGCAATAACCTCTGGGACGGAGATGACGGGGGAGCGTAGAAATATTTGCACCTGCAGGGGGATAAAATGGGAGAGTAGAATTTAAAAAGATACATTTCTGAGAACAAAAGGGAGACTCTTTCACAGTGAATCAAGCAATTCACAGCAGACAGCACATGTGCTTTAGGTACAAGGTCATATTTTGCCTTTTATATTTCACTATATTTAGCCAAATGCAAACAGCCCAGCATGAACAGGGTCTTTTTTCTGTTTCCTTACAAAACTTCCTCTATTTCAACCAGGTGACCATGAATGATATCACTCTCCTGAGGCTAACACAGAAAGATATAGACCAAATGTTGCTTGAATGCAACCAAAACCCAGGACCATTTGCTGCCATCCTTTGTGCTGCAATGATTACAGACTACTTGCTACTGGCTTGGCATGGTAAAGTATCCTACCGTGGAGGAAAAAATAAGGCATCCCTCCCCAGAAACCTTCTGCAAAGGCTTTCAGAGTACCTCCAGGAGAGCTTCATGGAGATATCCCTGGAGGATTCCCGCTCCATCCCCAAACACGGTAACATACTTTTCCAGTAGCTGTACTGGCTGCGAATGTATCCCAAGTCCTCAGGGCAAATCAAACATTAAATATAATTGCTTTTAAACCCTGTAGTGTAGTTACAAATGTGCACTCACCAGAGGTGTCTTCTCTGGCTTCAGGGTCCAGGAACCCACCTTGGGCGGGTATTGGCTCCAGGGTGATGAAAAGGTTGCCAGGGAGAATGGATTCTCCACTTGCCTGCTGCACATTCTCCTCCTCCTCCTCCTCCTCTTCCTCAGCCACAAAATCCTCCTCCTCGTTGCATGAGACTCCCCCTTGCAGGTGTCCACGGACAGTGGTGGGGTAGTGGTAGGGTCCCTCCCCCCCTAAAATGCCATGCAGCTGATCATAGAAGCAGCATGTATGGGGCTCTGACCCGGAGCAACCGTTTGCCTCCTTTGTCTTTTGGTAGGCTTGCCTGAGCTCCTTAACGTTCACATGGCATTGCTGTGTGTCCCTGTTGTAGCCTCTCTCCACCATGCCCTGTGTGATTTTAGCATATATATTATTAGCATTTCTTCTTTTTGATCAGAGTTCAGCCTGCACAGATTCTTCTCCCCATACAGTAATCAGATCTGGTGTCTCTCATTCGTCCATGCTGGAGCTCGTTTGTGATTCTGGGACTGCATGGTCACCTGTGCTGCTGAGCTCACCATGCTGATCAAACAGAAAATGAAATTCAAAAGTTCCCGGGGCTTTTCCTGTGTACCTGGCTAGTGCATCGGAGTTGAAAGTATTTGTGATGGTGCCACCCATAAGGCTTTATGGAAATATGTTTATGAATGTTTTATGCTACATATACCAGGTAACAGATCTCTGTAAAAGTCATGATCTACTGAATCTATTAATCCTATTTGTATGCATGTATCATTTTTGTATTTGAAGTTATGAATATTGGCTGCATACCTGTTTCATTCTAAGTAGGCTGTAGTGAAGCAGTTGGACGGCTTCCTGAGAAAAGACTATTCTCGGTAAGTGCCCAGTCAAGAAACACTTAAGCCAACAATGAACTTGGAGACACAAATCCTGGGCTTTCCCAGGAATGTGGCTTGGCTGGTAAGGAACTCAGTCATGCATGGACATGTTACTTGCCCAGGTGATTCCAAAACTCCATTTTGTAGCTGGACTTTGCATAGGAGAGGAGGGGTTCTCCATGCACAAGAGAAAGTCTGTTTAAGCCTAGGGGAGACCCCTCCATTTTGTCTTCAGCTGGCTAAAGAGAGAGCCTCTCCACCCTCAAAGATACCTGAAAGAAACTGGAACAAAGGACAGTGACTGCAAGGGGTGTGAGTGATTGCTGGACCCAGACTAGAAGGAGATTAGTCTGTAAAAGGAAGCATTCCGGAACTGGTGAGGATCTTATCTGTATTCAGTTTCTTACTGTATTAGATACAGACTGGCGTGTTCTATTTTATTTTACTTAGTAGTTCACTTTGTTCTGTCTGTCACTACTTGGAACCACTTAAATCCTACTTTCTGTATTTAATAAAATCACCTTTTACTTATTAATTAACCCAGAGTATGTATTAATACCTGGGGGGGGGCTAACACCTGTGCATATCTCTCTAGCAGTGTTATAGAAGACTAGCAGTTTGAGTTTACTCTGTATAAGCTTTATACAGGGTAAAACAGATTTATTTGGGTTTAGACCTCACTGGGAGTTGGGCATCTGAGTGTTAAAGACAAGAACACTTCTATAAACTGCTTTCAGTGAATCTAGCACCTTTGGGGCAAGTAATTCAGACCCTGGGTCTGTGTTGGAGCAGACGGGCGGGTCTGGCTCAGCAAGATAGGGTGCTGGGGTCCTGAGCTGGCAGGGAAAGCAGTGGCAGAAGTAGTCTTGGCACATCAGGTGGCAGCGCCCAAGGGGGGTTCTGTGATCTAACCTGTCACAGTGCTGTCCAGAGCGGTCACATTGGAGCACTCTGGGATAGCTCCCAGAGGCCAAAAGCGTTGAATTGCGTCTGCACTACCTCTAATTTGACCCAGCAAGGTCAATTTTAGCGCTACTGCCCTCGCCAGGGAGGAGCACAGCAGTCGATTTTAAGAGCACTTTAGGTAGATGGAACGAGCTTGGTTGTGTAGCCACATTGCTTATAAAATTGACCTAATGCAGCTAAATTCAACCTAACCTTGTAGTGTAGACCAGGGCTAAATGGATTTATCATTTTAATCTATACAGGTGGGTGCACACTTTGGCCTCTACATAGTACAATGAAATATGCTGTGATTTTTCTTATTTTGTGACTTATCAGGAAATAAATTTAGGGAATCATGTAAAGATTGTAGTATATGGGAATCAATGGTTGACCATGATCAGCAAACACATTTTAAAGCTGTTAAACTTGATCTATAGTAGATGCTAACAGTGCACAATTAAAACGGTTTAACTAACATGTTTAAAAATACACCCACCTCTTTTCCTAGTGTAGCTAAAAAAAGTCTGAAATATTTTTAGCAGTAGCAGAATTGTGTATTTTACAATATTTTCATTTTCAGAAATAGCTGAACTTAGCTCAAACTTTCAAAAAACAATTACAAAAACAAAACCAAAATTCACCACAGACTGCGACCAAACATGGAAAATGTCTGCCCAAACAGTTAATGTTTGCTACAGCAATACACAATTGGGAAGTATGATAGCAAGTGTTAGGCAACTCTCATGCAGGTGTTGCCAAGACTTAAAGTGTACCAGGTGGCAGACCCAGGAAATAAAATTTCTAAGAAACAAGCTGGGTCACTAAGTGAGCATTTTTAGAGCGGGCTAAGCGAAAATCCTCTCTGATTGGCTGCTTTCCCCACTTGCCCACCTGCTGGGAAAAACCAGCAAATTGGCTACTGCAGGATGCAGGCAAAGCTCCCTTCAGCAACCCAACACCATTCATACAAGAGTGGAGCAGAAAAAGCCCAATAGCTCAGGGTGGCCCTAGTCCCTCCTTCCTCATCTCCTTCTGTGAGCAATAGGCTGGCTCCCCTCCCATTACACTCACCCTGCAATGCCAGCTCTGGGAATGGGCAGATAGGAACGGGGTGTAACAAAGTCCTAGAACTAACCCCTGCTCTGAAAGGGAATCCTGCTGCAGCCCCTCTACTCTGCCCGAAGCCTGAGAGTGTGGGCGGGATGAAGAGCCCAAGGAGCAGTTGCAGGAGATGCAGCTGGGGGGACAGAATTAATTTGAGGTTGGAGGACAGAATTAATTGAGCGGGAGCCAGGCTGATGTGGGGGCGAGAGCTCCCGAAGTAAGGGTGAAAATCATCAAAATTCACCTGGCTGGGGGAGTTTAAAAACTAAGACAGGCAAAAAAATTACATCTATATAGTGTTGGACCAATTCCATGATTTCTTGAGGTTTGATTCATGATTTATGAATCTTTGGGGTTGGCAATACTGTGAGAACGAAGTGCTGTTTAAATCTCTTCCAGCTATCTTCCATATTTCCAGAGAGTACCAGTTCTGGTGGAACTTTTAGCTCAGGGGTGGGCAAACATTTTGGCCTGAGGGGTGCATTGGGTTTCCTAAATTGAATGGAGGATTGGTTAGGGGAGGGGGTGGTGGCCCGGCCCCCACCTCCTATCTGTCCTCTTGGGACTCCTGCCCCATCCAACCCCCCCCGTTCCCTGATTGCCACCCCCAGGACCCTTGCCCCATCCACACACCACAGCTCCCTGTCCCCTGACTGCCCCCGGAATCCCTACCCCTATCCACACCTCACACCCCTGACCACTCCCCGAACACCTGCCCTCTATCCTACCCTACTGCTCCCTGCCCCCCTACCACGCTGCCTGGAGCACAGTGGCTGGCAGTGCTACAGCCACACTGCCTGGCTGGAGCCATGCCACGCTGCCGCCACCACCACCACACAGCACAGAGCACCAGGTCAGGCCAGGCTCTGCAGCTGCGCTTCCCCAGGAGCTCACAGCCCCGCAGCCCAGAGCATTGCGCCGGCAGCAAAGCAAGCGAGCTGAGGCTGCAGGAAGCAGGAACAGTGGGGGAGGGGCCAGGGGCTAGGCTCCCATGCCAGGAGCTCGGGCCGGGCAGGATGGTCCCGCAGGCCGGATGTGGCCCACAAGCCGTAGTTTGCCCACCTCTGTTTTAGCTGCTGCATTCTTGCACTCAGATTGTTTTCTATTTACCCCAGTACTATGTGATGTTCAGCAGTTACTCTGGGTCCAAGGTGCTTGAAAGAGATCCACTTTATTCAGAGATTAGTTCCAAACTGTGTAACAGAGCATGGGTGTCTTCAGAGCCCCATGGGAAGGTAAACCACTTACAGGTACAGTTCCCAGTACCACAGGGAGAGAAAAGGGGGAGGAAGAATTGAGGATAATGGTATTGGAGGAGGAGGACATGAGGTGCACACGGAGCCCCTGACATGTGGTGGAGGGAGCTATAGGGGGACACAGCCCATGGCACGAGGGAGGGGTGGAGAGATGCAGGGAGTCCTTGAAATAGAGTGGGGGTGGGAGGATGGCAAACAGAGAGCACATGGGGCAAGAATGGAGGAAGACAAGGAGTGTGGGTGGGTGCAGTGAGCTCAGCCTGCAGATGCTACAGCGTGTGTGATCCCCCCTGTTCTAACCATCGGTAAAATGTAGGTTATATGCTACATAAGTGAGTTGGTGACATATGATACTAGTAATGGGTCTGAGTATTTCTGATATGGACACTTTTCCACTAAGAAATGGACTATCACTGCAGTTTCAGCTCTGCCACTCTGTGGGTTTTTCCTGCAGGCAATAAATCCTCAGTCCCAGACACCAGGCTGTGGGGAAATCCCTCAGTCTGGGGAAATAACTGACCAGGTGATTGGCTGCACTGCCCCATTTCCCTTACCTCCTGGACACTCAGTCAGAGCCAGTCAATTTGCTGATGCCAGTTCGTGCGCTTTCCTGCTCCCTATAGCAGCTCTGGGAGTGCATCTGCACAGATAGAGCCACCTGGGAACAACTCCTGAGGTTATGCACCTGCTCTGCCTCCCACTCCCTGGCTTGAGGTGGGGGAGAAGAGGCTCCCATTGATGCCCCTGCAGACCAAGGAAGAGGGTAAAGAGTGAGGTATTCCACGTGCTTTGCTTGTGAGCTCACGTCCTCCTGGGAAAGCTACCAGGACTCCTCAAATTGGGAGGTAAGGAGAGCTCAAAGTGAGGTGGGCATGGGAGTGAAATGTTGGGAGAGAGGTAGGATGTGAAATAGGGATGGTGGGTGGGAACAGAGGATGAAATGCTTTGGGGAAGAAGGAACCAAAAAAAATGCCCCCAGCTGACTGAGTATGTACAGGTTGGAGGGTGACACTTTAATTTTGTGTGTATGTAGTTGACTGAGGGAGATTACAAATTGACTAACTGAAGATGCTGTGTGGGATGGGAGGGAATGAACTAAACACACACCCTTCCTGCCTGTCTCTTCCCTTTCCTCTCTATATGTCTCTTTCCTTGTTCATCTCTCCCCCATCGCTCTCTCTACCTGAATTGCTGGCTTCTCTCTCTCCATTTGTTTGCCTGCCTTTGTCTGCATTGAAATGTATGTCATTTTATGAAAATGTGAACTCTACCCGTTTTTGCCTTTGAATATGTTGGCAGGTTGTTTGCATTTGGTTTGCACTGGCACCTGTGCTGGTGGGCTCAGCATTGAGGCCAATGACTGAATGGACAGAATTCACAATAGATGTTGCATTCAATTACAATGAGTTCCTCGCTACAGAATGGTGGTTTTGAATTATGTCATTGTCATGGCTTGCTCCAAGAGGTGTTCCGTAGACCATACAAAATCAGTTTTAATATAAAAATCAAACTGAATAAATTATTTTCCAAATTATTCCATGCTTATTTACATAGTTGGAAATAAGCTCTTGACTCATACAGGAAGCCAAATTCTTCTCTCTTTTATTTTACAGTTAACTGAGAAAAAGAACCACATTCCAGTTTATCTTTAAGACCTCAGAATTGGTTCAGAGCCCTTTGAAATGTGAACCACTTGAGCCTCGGGACAGACTGTCTACAAATTTTTGTACTTCCTTTATTTACAAGCATCCTAAAGATCAAAGAGTCAAACTCCAAGCCTGAGGTTTGTCACGTTTTAAGCTACCTTAAATAAGTAGAGAGAGAATTTTTTTTCAGAATTTCTGCCTTTATATGAAACATTCCCAACAGACCTTCACTGTTTTTCATGTATTTATCCTCACATCACCCCTATGGGGTTATTCCCATTCTACAACTAGGGAAGGGAGACACACAGATTAACCCAGAATCACACAGGAAGTTTGCTGGTCAAATCCCTGCTCTGCCACAGAGAAAATACAGGAAGGAAGACTCCTCTTGCTCCCTGGTAAGTGCCAATATGGACAAAGAACAAAATGGCTATAAACTGGCCATCAACAAGTTTAGGCTTGAAATTAGACAAAGTTTTCTGACCATCAGAAGAGTGAAGTTCTGGAACAGCCTTCCAAGGGGGAGAAGGGGAAAAAAGCCTAACTGGCTTCAAGACTGAACTTGATAATTTTATGGAGGGGATGGTATGATGGGACTGCCTGCAATGGCATGTAGCTGATCTGCAACTGCTAGCAATCATCTGCAATAGTCAGTGATGGGCTACTAGATGGGGAGTGCTGAATTACTACAGAGAATTCTTTCCCAGATGTCTAGCTAGTGGGTCTTACCCATATGCTCAGAGTCCAACTGATCTCCCTATTTGGAGTCGGGAAGGAATTTTCCCCAAGGTCAGATTGGTGGAGACCCTGAGGGGTTTTTTTTCCCTTCTTCTGAAGTCTGGGGCACAGTTCACTTACAGGTTTAAACTAGTGTAAATGGTGGCTTCTCTGTAACTTGAAATCTTTAAATCATGATTTGAGGACTCCACTAACTAAGACAGAAGTTACGGATCTATTTTAGAGTGTGTGGGCAAGGTTCTGTGGCCTGTAACATGCAGAAGGTCAGACCAGACAATCATGATGGTCCCTTCTGTCTTTGGAGTCTGAGTGTGTATTATATATAAATGTTAGCAAAAAGTTTTATATTTGAATGGTGTTATACTTGTTCACTAATGTTCAGTATTGCATAATACTTTGCAAAGCTGAAGTCAGCTTTGGGACTAGCAAATATGAAATCTGTCAAAATCAAGATACATTTGTTCTATGTCCTAGCACAGGTACCTTCACAGGCAACTGGTTTGCAATGTAGTATCCAAAACAGGTAAGAAAAGCACAGAATAAACCAAGTCAAGGAACTGGTGGGTTGGATTTTAGTGACATATAGAGAACTTTGCAACTTGTAAAACCATTTTATAAATATAGCTACTTTTACATATATGTAACCCTTCTGCCAGGTGGAGCCGGCAGCAACCAGGGCTAGGTTCAATATCTAGGGGTTCCTTTTCAACAATACAACACAGAACTGGATTAAGCCCACATCCATTAACCTGGGAAAATTACACACCACCCCTGGGCGCCTCTGAGAGGCAATACTTTCCCACTCGCAAGCACAGAGTCTGAGTGTAGAAAATAAACTTTTAATGAAGGAGGGAAGGCTATTAATTCAGGAAAATGCCACAAGCATGATTAAAAATCATAAAACTGTGAGCAGGACATCCATCCTATGGGGTGGTGCCTTCTGCCTTGTGTTCTTGAGTTCAATAACTAAAAAAGTTCCTTTTCTGTGCCCCTCTCTGCTCCCTCCCCATACCCCACTCACTGTGGTTGCCCTTGGTCAGTGAAGACCCAGGGTTCAGAGGTGCATTTGTGTAAGTTCACCTCCCAAGCAGGGAAGAAGGCACCTTGCTTGCTCCACCATCTGAGCACTTGCTCTGACTGGCCGCCCCACCATCTATGGTTCCTGGCCACCCCGCCAGTTGAAGTTCCTCTCCACTGGCTGCCCTGCCAGCCATTTGCTTTGCTCCCACCGGCTGACTGCTCGCTGTGCCCACTGGCCACCTGTTTGCTGCTCCTGCCAGCCAAATGTCAGTTACCTTCTGCTGCCACCTGCCTCTCTGCTGTGACCTCTGCAGGTCACTCTCTTAGTGACTGTCAGCTCTTAGTGATTTTCGGCTTTTAACACGCTGGGCAGAAATGCTGTCCTACTACAAGTGATTTCAGCTCTCATTTAAGCACTTAAAGTAATGACTTCTAATGGAGCCTATTTAGCTCTATCTTTGAATGATTGGGAGGAACAGGTTAAACCAGACTAGGGACCCTTAGGGAGAGTCCACATCTCCTGGCTGGAACACCTGTCCCCAACCCTCTTACTTTCATAGGGGTCTGGCATTTGAGCCCCTGGCTTAACAAGGTCCTTTCAGCTGAGGGTGGACCTCCTCATTTGGGACAGGTTAAGCACAGTTCTGCTACCCTTTATTCATACAATAAAGACAACAACATTGATAACATTTCACTACCCCTGCATTCAGTACTAAAGTGATTTGTAACCCAATACCAGCCAGAGTTGATCACTTTGAGCAACACCGCTCTATCTGCTGGATATCTTGGCAGAGTAGGTATGTTCATGTAAATGCAGTTTGCTTCTGAAATCTCTTATCCTCCCAGCTAACTGTCAGGGGAGAACTCATTCAGACCCTGTTTACATATATATTTCCAAAGCATACCTTCTCTGTAAGGTGAACATGCTGTGAAAAGAATTACTTCCTTGAAGGACGGTATGCATGTCTCCTTTTAGTATTGTACTCTTTTGTCTTTAGACAATACTGTGACAGGTTTCCCTCCCTTTAAGGTGCCACTTGATGTACTGAGATACCCCTGAGCCAGCCTGTTCTGTCAGCCTGGGCCCCTTTTAACCTTTCTTGCTGAGCCAGGCTCTTAAGCCTCCTCTAGCACATACATAGGCAGGGCCACCCCCAGCTTCAGAAAGACATAGACACTGAGCTCAGCTCTGGGAAGACTCAGTTTAAGGCACTTGCCCCAGCGCTCAGGTGCCCACCTCCCTTGGAGTGCAGACCCAAAGATATAATGTCTTGCACTGTGTAGAAAAATCTGCACAGTGCAAACTCATAAAAATTCGCCCTCTCCCACAATGTGAAGCGAGATTTGCACAACTTCTTTCCCCTCATTAGAAATTGCACAAACTGGGTTTAATCATAAACAAAACAAATTTATTAACTATGAAAGGCAGATTTTAAGTGATTATAAGAGATAGCAAAGAGAACAAAGCAGATTACTGAGCAAATAAAACAAAACATGCAAACTAATAAGCTTGATTCACTAAAGAAACAGGTTACAAAATGCAATTTCTCACCCTAAATGTTGAATTAGGCAGGATGCAGAGTTTTTGTAGCTCAGAGTTCCAGTTATTTTTTCTTACAGACTGGACCTCTGTCTCAGTATGGACTCTCCCCTGCCTTTCCCTTCAGGTTAGTTCCTTTGTCCCTTTAGGTTCTTTCAGCAGTCCTTCTTCTTGGGTAGGCAACGGAGGAGAGTCCAGATCAACCCCTTTCCCAGCCCTTAAAAAGGATTTACCTAAGGTGGGAATCCTTTGTTTGATTCCCAGCCCCCTACAGTGGAAAAGTGCCGACAGTGTCCAAGGTGGTATTTTGTGACAGGACTAATTGACCTGGTAGAGTCAGAGCTATGTCTCAGAACGCTGTTCAGGAAGGAGAGAGATTAGTATCTGCAAAGTCTTATTGTTTCTTCTTAATGGCCTGGCAAGGCTGTGATGGCCAGTTGTCTGGTGGGTGTCTCCCAAATACACACACAGCCGTAATTGTTACATTGTCAATATTCCGAACTTTAGATACAGAAATGATACATGCATACAAATTGGATAATCACATTCAGTAAATCATAACTTTCCAATGATATCTTACATGAGCCATCTTGCATAAAGTATATCTTAGTTATGCCATATTCATATCAGAACCACATTTCTATGACAAATATGGGGTGTAACATCACACATACATTTGGCTGAGTCTGGTTATTTGGTTTCATGACCATTTTTCATAATGAACCACAAGTGTAGTTCATCAACTGGCTATACAATTAATCTAGGTATATAGAGACAACTTACCCAAAAGATAAAGCCACAAATCTCAACCTGAAGTAGAATGTGAGCAATCTCTTCTTGTAGATACATTATCACATAATAATACAAATCATACAGTGCACGCGGCAGAACCTTGGTATTCCATACTTGTATATAAGGATTGCATTTCTAAAGTTCAAGCTTGATATTGGAGCTGAAGCTAATGTTTTACCAGTTCACTGTTCGAAAAAGATACCAGGTCCCATCCAGCTAAAGCAATCTGATGCTGGGCTTATAATAAATGGAGTTTCCAGAATAGACTCCAAAGGAGAAGTCACCCTAACAGCAGCAAAGACCAAGGCTAAGGTCAGTCATCAGTTCTTCATCACTAAGTCATCTATAACACCACTCGTAGTCAGAGACACCTGCATACAGCTAAAACCAATATACAAAATAGGTATGCTGCACACCAAGGCACCCAGCACTAAAGAAGAATTGATTGCACAATACCAGAAGTTTTCAGGGCACTTTGCGAGTTCTGTGGGAAGACTCCCATATATATGGACCTATCCGTTCTCCCTGTCATACATTGTTGCAGACATATACCCTTTGCAATGACAGACAGACTCAGAGATGCACTCAGGTAAGTAGAAAAGGGTCATAGTCAAAGTGAACACACCCCACTCCAGGGGTAGGCAACCTATGGCACATGCGACGGTGGCACGCGAGCTGATTTTCAGTGGCACTCTCACTGCCCAGGTCCAAGCCACCGCTCTGGGGGGCTCTGTGTTTTAATTTAATTTTAAATGAAGTTTCTTAAACACTTTAAAAACCTTATTTACTTTACATACAATAGTTTAGTTATATATTATAGACTTATAGAAAGAGATCTTCTAAAAACATTAAAATGTATTACTGGCACGCCAAACCTTAAATTAGAGTGAATAAATGAATACTCGGCACACCACGTCTGAAACGTTGCCAATCCCTGCCCCACTCCATGGGTTAACAGCTTGGTCTGAGAAGAAACTGAGAAGAAAAATGGCAAGATTGGGATTGGTTTGGATCACAGGGGCCTTAATAAGGCTATCCTGAGGCAGCATTACTCCACCCTCACATCAGCAGATGTCCAGCAGGTGTTATGACGGAGGAGTGACCAGGCCAAATTTGAGTCAGTGGTATGGCAACCTGGCACATTGCATTGCAGTGCCGTTCAGGCTTGCCTGTTACTCCCAGATCTGGGACCGACATACCTGCCTCTTTTGCCTATGTATTCATCTGGCCCTGACTATACCAGAAAACCAGCAATCAGTATTGACACCATCTTCTGAGGCACAAATTGCATCAGAAACATTTGAAAGTAAATTCAAAATAAGTGGATGTCAGGCAGTGTTCCCTCTAATTTTTCCCACGCATGTGTGGAATTAATTTTGTTATGTGCACCAATATGGAGGTGATGTGACACATCACCTCCATATTGGTGCACATAACAAAACTCATGTGGCAGGGGTGGGGCTGAGGGGTTTGGCATGTGGGAGAGGGCTCAGGGCTGGGGCAGAGGGTTGGTGTGGGTGGGTGAGGACTCCAGCTAGGGGTGCAGGCTCTGGGGTGGGGCTGAGGATGAGGGGCTCAGGGCTGGGGAAGAGGTTTGGGGTGTGGGGATAGATGAGGTCTCTGGCTGGGGGTGCAGGCTCTGGGGTGGGGCTGAGGATGAGAGGTTTGGGGTGCAGGCTGCCCTGGGGTTACAGCGGGGAGAGAGGACTCCCCACAGCAGCACATGGGCTGGGGCGGAGAGGCACCTCTCCCTATTGCGGCAGGTTCGGAGCTGGGACCGGGTTGGGGCCGGGGGAAGGGCGCCTCTTCCTGCCACAGCAGGTCCGGGGCTGAGGGAGAGCCCTGAGCAGCCGTGCAGCTTAAAGGGAACTTAGGTGTCAGGTGCTCATGCCAGCATGATGCCAAGTCTTGCATGACAATTTTATACAGGAACTACATGAGGAAGCAGACTGAGCCCATAGTATAGACTGAGCTCTAGGTGGTTAACTGTTAACAACCTCTGACCTGCACAGCTAAAGGTTAAACAGCGAGTAGTCAGCAGTGCTGTAATATACCCTTCTAATGCCTCTGGCCTGGTTTTGAGGCCCTTGTTTGAGAAGTTAAAATATGTCCCAAAAAATAAAGTAAGAATAAAATAAGGGAAATGCAGTATATTGTGATACTGTCTCTTGAAAATTTGCCATGTGCCGAGGGCCTCCCATTGTGAGGGGTCTCTGACCTGATGCAGACACTCTCAAGATCTGCAAACTCAGGGTCTGTGTGAGCCATCTTGTTATGTATCTAATAAATAGAATTGTAGTTTTAATTTTATATCCATGGTCCTCACTATCGTGCCTGAAGTACAGAGGTTGCCGTATACTCATGAGGAAGATGCTCTCGACTATCTGACCATGCTAAAAAGCATAACAGAGAGTATGGCAGGGACAACTGCCCTGCCTGTTACATGTGGGGAGGAAACTTCCCTCCTGATTGACAATCCAGTAGTAAACTTTCAGCTGAAACTCAGTTTGCTGTATCTATATAGGCTTTTCCTGCATATGGGGTGATCTAACCAGAGGTGAAAGTAAGCCGGTCTGGACCAGCTTCTCCAGCGGTGATTTAAAGATCCCAGAAGTCCGGCCCCTGCGAGGAGCCCCAGGCCCTTTAAAGCACTTCCTAAGCCCCGCTGCCAGAGCTCCGGCGGCACTTTAAAGGGCCTGGGGCTCCCTGCAGCGGCTGGAGCCTCTGGCCCTTTAAATCCCTGCCCGAGCCCGGCCGCCACTACCCCAGCCCTAGCCTGAGCCCTGCCACCCTGGGGTAATGGTGGCAGGGCTCCCACAGTGATTTTAAGGGCCTGGAGCTCCACGGTGGCCGAAGCCCCGGGCCCTTGAATTCGCCCCTGAGCCCTGGGGCTCCCAGCCACCTCTGCAGTTGGTAGCTCTGGGATGATTTAAAGGCCCTGGGGTGCGCAGCCACAGCCAGAGCCCCAGAGGCTTTAAATCTTGAAAGTCCCCGCCTCTTCCAGTTGAGGTCACACCTCTTCCAGTTGAGCCCACGCCCTGCTTAGGACTCCAGAGTACCGGTAAGTCCTTGAAGTTACTTTCACCCCTGGATCTAACTGTGTTTTTTTAACCTGGTAAAATTCTTTTTCATTATCTCAAAATTCAAAAACAGTTGGAGGCATTTTCTTGAGACTTAAAAACAAATCACTTGTTTTTAAGTCTCAAGCCCGAAAGCTTTCAGTACCAGAAGGGAGAAAAAATCAGGAGGTTTTGAGTTTGAAAACAAAGTTACAATGAAAGTTTGAGTGTAACCTGAACTTTGATAGTCATCTCTAGTCTGGCTTCACTGGCTGTTTTAGTGTATTTGCTTAATTGAATTGAATTTATTACCGGTGTGTCTAAGCTCCTCTCACACAGGGCTAGTGGACACTCAGTTGAATGAAAAACTGTCCCTATCATAACTGGTACAATGAGACCAATAAACCTGGGCTGGCTGCTGGTCCTGTCCAACATTGCTCCTTCTCACATCAGGTGACAACTTGCCTTGCAGAATCTGCTCTTTAAGGTGGAAAACATGCCCTGTCTACCCCGTTTAAAGATGTGTCTAGTCTACCTATAAACCATCTTAGCTCACGGCACCCCATTTGGAAAATGCTTTGAAAGAACCTTGATGTCATCTCCAGATGGCATACTATTAGCAACAACAAGCTTCACACATAGCCAATGCCTATCTCATGACAGATCCAGCAGTCCAGCCCTTTGGTTTGACCTTCCATGCCATCTGCCTTCCATTGCTTCAGATGTAGAATGATCAGACGTGCTGCAAATGACAACAAGTGGAGACTTTGTGTCTCTCCCTTTTGCCACTGTGGTCAGTTAGAATGTGTACATATTATACTTGCAGACTGCATATATCACAGGCTGCTTGATTCCCTCATGGCCTTTCACAATGCCTTTCCCTCAGCTATTAAAGACATTAAACTCACATGGTTGAATTGAATATCCATGTAAATGCAATCACAATAAAAATAAAAGTTACAGGAAACTCAGTACCAGTGTGCGCGGGGTGTGCTGTCATAGAGGACGGACTGTGCTGCACTGAAAAGGTCTGTAGATCTGTTTACATTCACCACCCAAGGCTAGGGCGAAGTCGAAGCGTGACCCTCACTTGTTAATTAAACAACTCTACTTTGTGTCACTATTGAACAGTTCAGCATTGTTGTTTGTTTCACTGAATAAGATTTTTAAGTGACATTCTCAAAAGTTAGAACATTTAGAAAATATCTTTTCAGTAGGCTTATATACTGCAATTTACTTCACCATGACATAATCATTCATTTCTAAACATTAGCAATAACGGTATATTTTATTCTATCAAAATAAACTGCTGATAGATGATTTAACAAAATGGAAAAGAACCCTAGCTCTTGACTTTTTCCAGTGCTTTCTGCTTTAACTCTTTGTTTCTTTTCTATAAATTTATTTTGTAGCTTAATTATTTTTAGAATATAAAATTATATACCATGAGCTCCTGAGGGCAGAACCTATCATGTTTTATATATCCTAAAGTCACCTGCAGACTTACTGTGCTATATAAATATGATAAATATACTGTAAGCCAACCTCAATTGCCTCTGATCCAAGACAAAGACTATCACTAAATCAGTCACTGAACTCCAATATGCAGATTACTGTGCGCCCACTCAGAAGATGATCTTCAAAAAATAGTTGATATTTTTTCTGAGGCCTACAACCAACTCAGACTCACACTCAACACCAAGAAAACTAAAGTACTCCGCCAACAGGCTTCAAATCACCAGGATCCTGCTCCCATAATTCAGATCAATAAAGAGACCCTGGAGAACGTTGAGCACTTCCTTTACCTCGGCAGCCATCTGTTTCAGAAGGCTGACATCCACCAGGAAATTCAACACTGGCCTCCAGTCAGGGGTGGCTCTAGGCACCAGCAAAGCAAGCAGCTGCTTGGGGCAGCCCATTTGCAGGGGTGGCAGGGATCGATCCTGGGAGCTGAGAACCAACAGCGGGCCCTGGGAGCTGTAGTTCCTTGGTTAGCTTCCTGCCTGTAGAACCAGCCCTGGAGCAGGGAAAGAGCTACATTTCCCAGCATTCCCTTAGCCACTACCAACGGCAAAGGTGGGGGAAGGGAGTATGGTAGCTGAAACCTCATTCTGCAGCTTGAACTCACTGCTAGAGCGGGATGGCACTGTGAATGGGGAACAAGTGTGCCCAAGGAGTAGAAGGCTTTGGCCCAGATATCCCCTTCAGAAGACTTCCCCAGACTGGCTTAGGGATACTGGTGTGACCTCACCTTGCAGCCCCCAAAGAAGGAATTGGGTGGACTAAATGGACAGTGCCCCACTCCATCTGAAGCCTAGCAAGGAAGGTATGTGGATCCCACTAGAATTTAAAATGAAAAGTACGGGACAGGAGGCTCTACTGGACCCGGGCAGCTTTAGATACAGTACCAGGCACGTAGGAGGATTGTATCTTCTGAGCCATGGAAGGAGAAAATGGCTTTTCCTTTCCAGATTTAGCTAATATTCAGAAAGGGAATCTACCACCTCAAAATTCAGGAGTGCTCAAGATCAATTTGGGCTGCTGTTTCTTCATTTCTCCCAAATCAAATATACTGATCCACTGTAACTTGCTGTAGAAAAAGTAGATAAAATTGAGCAAGAAACGCTTCCCAGTGGTTTTTAGGACTGGAATTGCTATTTTCAACAGCTATTGCTTTATTTGTTTTATTTTATTTTATTTACGTGTTTAAAAAGGAAGATGGTGATAATGCATTGGCAAATTCCTCATAGAAACAAAGAGTGGAACAAAAGAATAATAAAAGCACCTTGACTTTTCCTCATTTATGGAGGACAGTCTTATAATATGCATCCAGATATTCTCCAATCACACAAGCTGAAAATTGTTCCACTTTACTGCAGCTCTGTAACCATATGGGAACCAATCCTGTCTGTGTTCTGTGCATATCCAAAATTTCTGCTGAATGACCCACCCTGGGAGCAAGTCACCAGTTACCCAGGGCTGGGGCAGAAGGAGGGTACAGGTGGGGAAGGGAGAGGAAGAGCCCAGGGCTGGGGCGGCAGGGGGTGCGGGTGGAGGGGGCAGATCCCAAGGCTGGAGTGGCAGGGGATGGGGGGGAAGAGGGGTGCCCAGAGCTGGTGCAGCATGGGGTGTGTGTGAGCCCAGGTCTGGGGTGCCAGGGGGTGCAGGTGTGGAGGGGAGAGCCCAGGGCTGGGACGGCAGGGGGGTGTGGGAAGGGGGAGGCCCAGAGCTGGTGCAGCAGGGGGTTCAGGTGGGAGAGGAAAGCCCAGGACTGGGGCAGCAGGGGGATGTGGCAGGGAAACCCAGGGCTGGGGTTGGGGCAGCCAAATTTTATTTTGCTTGGGGCTGCAAATAACCTAGAGCCGGCCCTGCCTCCAATGTGCCAGCGCAGTTTTTGAATGCTTGAGAAAAATGTGTCTTTGAAGATTGTAACCTCAAGAATCAAACCAAGCTTCTCATGTATCAGGCTGTTGTACCCTGTTATCTTGTATGGCACTGAAACCTGGGTTACGTACAATAGACACCTCAAGATTCTTGAACGATACTATCAATGGTGCCTCCGCAAGATTTTCCGAATCAAGTGGGATGACCGACGGATCAACATCAGTGTTCTGTCCCAAGCCAAAAGCTCCAACATTATGTTGTGATCACCCACCAACAACTCTGTTGCGCTGGTCATGTTTTTTGAATACCAGACAATTGACTCCCGAATCAGGTCATGTTCTCACAATTACGCCAAGGTCAACAGACAAAGGGCAGGCAAAAAAAAAAATGCTTCAAAGTGCAATATTGACAAACATGGGAAATCCAAGCCCTCAACCAACCAAAATGGAAAAGGACCTATTGGCAAGGATCTCCATATTTTGAGATCCAATAAAGACAACAGGAAACAGAGAAACTGAAAGGGAGGAGAGAATGTGTTGCAGCCCAACTTAACAATCCATATCTGCCCCTCCCACTGGGAAATGTCTGCACCAACTGCGACAAAATCTGTGGATCCCAGAATGGTCTCATTAGCCATCTGCAGATTCAGTAATAACTGGCTATCATTTTATGGAAGACAATCCTCCACAAACTCCGAGGGATCACCAACAGGAGCCCCGGAACTATGTGAGGGGGCACCGGCACAAGAATTGTGGCCCCCTCCCCTGCTCCTCCTCTTCCCCCTTGAAGCCCTGACCCCTGGCCAGGCCAGAAGTCAGAGCCGGGCCATGGTAAGAGCCACCCAGCAATCCTGTGTTGTTGTGGGGAGCACTGGACCCTCCACCTACCCTAGACAGGGGGCCCAAGAGAAGCACCACCCAGGGCAAGTGGAGGGTCTGGGGCTCTCCACAGTGGCCTGGGCTCACTGGACGGCTCTTACCATGGCCTGGGTCTGGCTTCTGGCCTGGCCACAGGGTAGGGCCTCGGAGAAGAGGAGGAGCAGGGGGCTACCCATGGTGAGGGCAGGCTAAAGGCCACCTCAGCCCCCCAGCAAGAAGAAGCTGGCACCACTAGCAGGGGCTCTGCTTTGTGGCAGGGGAGCTGATCACCTGTTCCCATTACTCTTGGTAAATCCAGGGCTCCCATCTTTTACAAACTTGCTGCAAGTGGCTAACTGAAACCCTTTGTCTAAATTAATACATTTTACATTAAAGGGTCAATTCTGCCTCATCCATGTAGAGCTTTCACCCATCCACCCTTGCAAACCAATACAGAGTTGAGCACAAGGGGT
The DNA here is from genome assembly GCF_025201925.1 of Gopherus flavomarginatus. Classification (NCBI taxonomy): domain Eukaryota; kingdom Metazoa; phylum Chordata; order Testudines; family Testudinidae; genus Gopherus; species Gopherus flavomarginatus. The sequence continues at coordinate 155,818,744 of NC_066620.1, read as the reverse complement.
GAAATCCTGGACCCACTGAAGTCAATATGAATTTTGCCAATGACTTCAATGGGACCAGAATTTCACTTTTTTCTAGGCTAGTGTTGCTGCTGGCCCTAGCTCCCCCACAACTGCCCTTCATGGGGAAACTGCACGCTTTAAAGAGGAGGTGCAATGACCACTCTCCCTTAATGTCTGCAAGATCCCCTGTCAGAGCAGTTCGCCTCCACATCATTTTCTACCACAGCGGTGCTGCGTGACTTTATCTCCCATTGGCTTCAGGGGGTCTTGCAGGTGCTCAGCATCTTGCAGGATTAGAACTCTAAAACCAGATTTCTCTGAAGAAAATATTTCATCGGTATGTTCATTGTAAGCCATGATGATTCTGTCCATGAGCTAAAACAAGAATAAGATTGACCATTGTGGGAAATGATGCATATGCCATCTTTCAGAAGAGCAGTGAAAGTGCAGATGAAACAGGAAGGAAGTAATTTACGGTCTGATTTAAAGATTGCACTCTTAACTGCATCAAATGTCAAGTTAAATTTGAGCTAATACTACCCCTCTGCAGAAGAGGTTAGGGCTTTTGTGTTCTAGTCTTGGCTAAGATGGAGTGTGCAATAGTATTTCACTGATCAAGCAACAGTCAAAAATTTTGAAAAGTTAATGTTATCAAGGTCAATCAAAACAAGGGAACATCAAGGATACCAACAGGCAGCCAGTTTGTAATGATGATTTACACTGAATAGAATTGTAAGCTAAATCTTTCTGGAAGAAGCAGGGAACCATATGAAAATATAAAAGTCCTGACTCTATGCATCCTAAACAAGCACCTTCCAAATACATCAATCAATTGTTCTCAGAACCTCTCCAGTCAGGATCATTTGTTACCTTCTGTAATTCACAGTTACAAATCACACACATATAGAGGAAAATCAGATCTTCACTAGAAACCTACAGCTATTATATAGATTACAAAGTTCCTACAGTGACTTATTATGGCCAAGAAGACACTCATTTAAGCCTCTGTTTCAAGCCATTTATAACTTTCTGGGGAAAAAAATTATCTATCGTTCGTGGTAGTAATAATTTTACAATGTACCTGCCAACTCACACAGAAAGTAAGTTAAAGAATCTGAACAGCTGAGACAAGTCGATGTTGATTTATAAATAAATAAAATAAAAGTTATAGAAAACAGGTGCTGGGGATGTAGAATACGTTCTGGAGTGAAGCTTATAATAGCTGTATAGAGAAAGGTCAGAGCTTATCTGTCTTTATTCTAGTGTTCTATTCAATTGTTGGATGACACTGTGCAGCCAAATCTCCTGCTTAAAGAGCAGATCTTCTTTTAAGAAGTCTCATACAACTGAGTGGAATCTAAACAGGCACTGATGTTTCAGGAGCATGACACCACCTGATTCCCTATTTCAAAAGAAGAGTCTTATTTATTTACCATTAGAGTGCTAAACTGCAGGATTGCACACTCAGTCCCAATTTCCACATGTGTAATGAACATTCTGTGTAACAAAAGAGCTTCAAATATTTTAATATATTCATTAAATTATAGTGGAAAACACATTAATAGATATTAAACAAGCTTTTCTATTGAATTTCCTAGGCTTGATATACTCCCAAAACATACAAGCTAGGCAATATTCAAATACCATGTGCTGAAAATCACTAGAACCAATAAATAATCAGTTACAATGCTACATAATCTGTGCATTTAGGCCCTGATTCTGCTTGTACTAAATTAAATAGCTAAACTCCCATTAACTTCAATGGTGCAGGAGCAGGGCCTTCAACCTTTACTTACTAAGTGCTAGTTTTATTAACCTATGACTACAGTGACAGACATTAGCAACTTTGTTGTCAGCAGGTTGCAGATATTTTAGTACTTATATCTATATATATATATATTCTCTATGCCTTTACGTCAACATTCTTGGATCTGAGCACTATATATTTGTCTCTGAATGTAAACACACAAGAACATGTTTATAATGTCACATACCCTGATTTTTTTCTGCTTACTAGACTTTACATTTTTCAATACTTTAAGGTTTTGAATTTGTATGAAAGAAGATGTCAGCCTTCTTTTTAATGTTGCATTTAGCTTCCAAAACAAGGAATATTCATTTTCCTCATCAGCAACTGGTGTAAGCAGAGTCAGGATGAGCTCTACCCTGACATCTGGTGGTGAATTATGGGAAGTGCGGAAAGAATTTCAGGAAGTGTGAAATCTCAGATATTTGCCTGGGCACGCCCAGCATAGCCCACGGCAGCCTGGGATGGTTATTTTGACAGCTCTGGGATCCCCAATTTATTTGTTATTGAGGCAGGATAAATAAAGTGTTGCCACCTGATTATGTGAATGAGGAACTAGGAGACTGCTTTATGACAGAGATGTCTCAATATAAATTAAGTGACACTTGCTAGACAAGGGACATGGGTTCCAAAACCCAGTGAATTGAGAGAGGTTGGGGACTGGTGTGTGTACCTGATGGTATGGACCTGGAACACCAATTGCATATTCTCTCTCCAGTGTAAAAGAGTAGAGCTAATTTTGATTCCATTAGGAGTCTGTGGTCAGCCTCGCTATGTGCCTTACGTCACTTCAACAGTTGAAATCAAATGGGACATTCAAGGAGAACAGCCCAATAATGCAATCCTTACTCATACAAGTAGCACCACTGAAGGCAGGGGACTTATCATATAATTATGAACTATTTACATGAGACTGAAGCGTCAGATTTGGACCTAGATTGTAAACCTAGGGTCAGATCCTCAGCTAGTGTAAATCAGTGTAGCTCCAATGAAACTATGCCAATTTACAGCATCTGACTCCTATGGTCTAGGTGTTCTATGTGAAGGGCCCCCAACCAATGCCTGGAAGTTGAAGCTAGACAAATTCAGACTGTAAATAAGGCATAAATGCTTGACAGTGAGGGTAATTAACACTGAAACAATTTACCAAAGGCTGGGGTGGATTCTCCATCACTGACAATTTTTCAATCAAGATTGGATGCTCTAGGAATTATTTTGGGGGAACTTTATGGTCTGTGCTATACAGGAAGTCAGACTAGATGGTCCCATCTGGAATCTATGAAACTCTGGAATTCACTCCTACATTTATCTGACAGTGCCAAGTTTGTTAACCTTTGGGGCATAGTCAAAGGCTTAGCTGTTTACCCAAGCTTTCTCTGACATGGGGATGGGACTTTTAATTTGGGGGTAGCGCATTCTTGTTTGTTAGGTAACAATAGGGTAACCAGATGTCCCAATTTTATAGGGACAGATCCCACTTTTTGGGTCTTTTTCTTATATAGGGTCCTATTACCCCTCCACCCCTACCCCAATTTTTCACACTTGCTCTCTGGTCACCCTAGGTAACAATGAAGTTATTTAAGTTCATTAGAAGATGGAAACTTGACAGAGTAAGTGGCTCTGCTAAACTACAAGGGAAGAAAGGGAGTAATTGAGCGGGATAAGGACATTGCAAAGAAGCAAAAGACCATCTCTGTATCAGCCTTCTCCACAAAAGCAATGGTGAAATATCTACCCTAGAACTATGCTTTGCAAGTAATAAAGATAAGGTGCTATCAGACTGAGATGTCAAATGAGGAAGTATGGAAAGAAGTTGTAAATTGCTGTAAGTCTCCAGGATCAGATGATATTCATCTGAGTTCTAACATCAGGAGCCTAGTGGGTAGTCAAAGCTTTAAAAGATTATTTGCTGATCCTGGGAATTACATAGAAGCAAGTCTTCCATCAGTACCAGATAAATCAGTTGAAAGAATAATAATAAAATGTGGCCTTGTGTTGCTTTTTATCTGTAGATTGCAAAGCACTTTACAAAGGAGGGCAAGTATCCTTGTCTCACTTTTACAGATGAGGAAACAGATACACAAACAGGAGAGGTGCCAGACCCAAACAGGAGAGGTGCCAGACCCAAAAGGCCACCCAGTGGGCAGTGGCAGAGCTAGGAATAGATCCCAAGTCTCCTGACTCCCATACCAGTTCTTAGCCACTGTGTCACCTAGAGTAATAAAACACCTAAATAAACATATGATAGGAACAACAAGACAGCTTCTGTAAAGGAAAATTGTGCTTCTGCAAACCCCACTGAATTATTGGGAAAGTGAACAGACTGGTAGATAAAGGAAATCGTCATCAAGCAGATATATTCCCAGTGAGCTCCCACAGGGATCCGTTCTTGGACCTACGCTATTTAGCATTTTTATCAAAAACCTGGAAGAAAACATAAATTAATCACTGATAAAGTTTGCACATCACACAAAAATTGAGAGAATGGTAAATCATGAAGAGGAAAGGTCACTGATTCAGAGCACCTAATTGTGCCCATGCATTGTATAGAGCGTCTAACTCATGGTTATGAATTCCACTGGGCAGCAAGGTGCCTAACAGTTAGGTTCTTCAATGTTCAGCCTAAATCCCCTTGGTAAATCTGGCCGTAAATTACCATCTCACTTCTACTGGTAAACTCTCCAGACTGAATTTGAGGGGTTGGTGGGGAGCGTGAGGAAGCTTATATTGATCCATGTTCTGTAGATAAATGGAAGACTTCATTCACCACTGTAGTCGATCAATCTGGCACCTTTTGTGAGCATAGCATTCACTTAAAAAATAGATAACTGGAACTAAATGCTCCATAATTTATACAGAACTAAAGAATATGATGCTGTAAGAATATGATTCCATGTTTATTTTCATATGCATTATACCTACTGCTGGCATGGTCGCTTGATAGTCATCATCTGTGCCCTGAGCTCTAAAGAAATCACTTATCTTAATCTTTCTTACACATTTTTCACATACAAAGTTCCCTGTGTGGTGATAGTTACAGTATTTTTAAAAAAACAGCAGGAAAAAACCCTTAGAAATCAATTAAACTTGCAGTTTTCCATGGAACAGTCTGTCTGCTAGATTACTTGTTATGCGCCTCCACATATCGAGTACATATACGTTTTCCCTGCGGCTACAGTATGCCCCATTTCCCAGTACCTTCTAACAGAAGAGATATGTTAATAAAACGTTTATTATGATGATGCTTTCTACTTCAAAAATTAATCTACATGTTGTATTTACACTTGGGACCAAAATTTCAAGAAAGGTTCCAGATCCATGGCCTAAAACATCTGAATGCAATTGTTCATATAATTTCAGTTACCATGATTGTGAACCCAAATATAGTGACTACACACAAAAATGTCTGGGCTACTTTTGTGTATAACTGCCTTCTGCATATGTAATCCCAGATTACATGCCTAATTATGGTAATTACACACAAATTAGGCACATCGTTGTACATAGCTTTATGTACACAGAGTACACAGGTCCTCTTTTTAGATCCCACCTACAGTACAAAATGAATCACTTGAGGAGGAACTAGTTACAATAGTTGTTTCTGAATACAATTTAAACCTGTTTCATTCTTGCAGCATGCATGAAATTTAATCATGTTTTAACTGTGTCCATAAATTGTACTAGAGCAAGGTAGAACTCAAAGTCCTCTTCCAGCGTGCATAGAGGCCAATGTAAATCTTGGGATGGATTCTTTCGAAATTGTTGGAAAAGTCTGGTAAGAAGTCTGGAGGTGAGCCTCCTGGGAGATTACAGACAGGTATTGAAGTATCTGGTTACATGTGATATGTGCTATTTAATCTGTATGTCTGAGAGACTATAGCTGCCCATAATTTGGATTGTTAGATTGTTTATGTTTTTGCTATATCCTGAATTTCTTTAAGTGTATTTAGTGTGGTCTAATGTCCTTTGGATTTTTAAATAGTAATTTCCCTAACCATGCCAAAAATATAGAAGATGCAGATTGTCAAATTGTGGATTATTTACTCACTACTCTACAATAGCTGCATCTCATACAAATGGTCGATTAAATTAAAAACTTTTATTTGTTCAATAACTTACACTAGCTGTGCTATGGACACTTAAATTATCTGTCAGTATATTCTAGTTCACAACATCATTATTGTCCCTTCTCACAGACCTGCTTACACTGCACAGCAAAAAGCCTGAGAGAAAAGTTTCCATAAATAATACACATAATTGCAAAAAAAATTGCACTACACAAACCTCTCAAACCTGTCAGTTCACCACAATCTCACTGCAACTTTCACTAGGAGGGTGGTGAAGCACTGGAATGGGTTACCTAGGGAGGTAATGGAATCTCCTTCCTTAGAAGTTTTTAAGGTCTGGCTTGACAAAGCCCTGGCTGGGATAATTTAGTTGGGAATTGGTCCTGCTTTGAGCAGGGAGTTGGAATAGATGACCTACTGAGGTCCCTTCCAACCCTGATATTCTATGATTCTTATTCCCCATTCTATCTATTATTCTAACCTTTATCTACTCATCCTTCAGATCTCCCTCTACCCCAGTCCATTAGTACTCCACATCCACGCAACATATATTAGCCAGAGGCAGAGCTGCTCCTGCCGAGAAGAACCCAGACTACTGCCTTGCTCCTCCCTCCTGCTCTCTGCTGGCTCTGGCTGCCATGAACTCCCTTCCCAGGGCTCATCCATTCCCTAGCTCTGACTTTCTCGTTGGAGGAGTGAGGAAGGACTGATGGTGCTGATTGGCTGGAGAGGGCAGGAAGGGGAAGGGATTATGGCCATTGGCCCCACTAGCCCAAAACCAAGGACTCAACAGACAGGCCTAAGAACTGGAGGTGATATGGCCAGCCAACTTAGCGATTAGGCAGGTCTACTCATTCATGCAACTTCCACTGTGGTGCTTCAGGAAATAAGCAGTATAGACCTTGATCCTGCAAGCATTTGGTTAGCATGCTACAGGGTCTGCAAAGTTTTTCTCCACCATAAGTTGACCAGAGATAAGTAAGGCTGAGCACTAAACCTAGTACACCACACTGAGCAAAGAAAAATCCCCAGCTCCCTTAGTCTCAAAAACACAGGCTAAGAGAGGAGCATGATGCAGATAAAGAATGGGTGTGTTTGAACAGAAATGAGCATAAGTATCATCCTCAACATGTAAATGAGGCACTTACTACATGTGTTCCATATTCAGCCTTACCCTTTTCCTAGTAACTTAACAGTTGCCAGAATCAAAGCAGATCAACTAAATAAATTTGATATTTTTAAAAAAATGTTGTTAGTACAATAGACCAGAACTTCCCAAGAGACCAAATACAACTCTGGCATAAGAGGAGGCAATTCCTACTCACCTCAATAAGAGATGGAGCCATTTATGCTAGGGTTGACTTTGGCCTGTAGTCTACCATGCAATTATTGACATTTTATAAAATGTTTGACTAGAACTGCAAAAGTACGTGAAGGTCAAGTTTAACCTTCACTCATAAGTTCAATGAATATGGAATAGGGTTGTTCAAACAGCTATGAAGCAGCAAACTTTTCTCCTTTCCAGCAAGACATCTACAATAATGTGGCACCAAGACTCACTGTGGGAGGGTTTGTCTGGATTCATTCTTCTTGGACACTGAATATCTTTGAAATCAAATGTCTAAGCAAACCCAAACTTTCAATGAGTGGTTTGCTTCCAGCCCCTGTAAACCAATCTCTACAGGGTCCACATGACATTAGTATTCACAGGCCTGATCCTGCCATCCTTGCTCACTGTGAGTAGCACTTACAAGAGTATTTGCTTTGATGTCAACATGAGTAAAAGCTGCAGAACTGAACCCACTGACCCAATCCTTCATCCACATAAATAGAACCTTACACCTGTATATACCAGTTTCCAGGATTGGAGCCTTTATTAGCACAGTTACGTCCGTAATAAGAAAGAGCCTCTCAAAATCTGTGGATGGATTTAATCTATGTACATATACAACAGATAATTTTGGACTTTTTTATTTCTTTACTTTTTGAGAAATCATTTAATCTGCAGTAGTTAACGGGTTGTAAAGCTTCATTTAAAAAAAAAGCTGATTTTGAGTTACAGGAGCTCTAAATACCAACTGAACTCATTTTTATTTTGTTTAACCTCATTACTAAGAAACTGTCCAATAATATTTCCTGCTGTGCTAAGATTGTGTGCAAGATCTATGCTCAGAGCACATTTTTACAGATGCATTATAAAGACTGGAAAATAGAGACAGATTTCAGTCAAGGTGATACAACTATAATAATTGTAGTGTAAAGACATTCACCTTTATGTAAGCTAAAACATGTACATATATCTATTTATACAAAAGGGAAAGCATGTAAACCTGTTTTAGGAGTGAATGTAACTGTTTCATCAAGAAGTGATTTTATATTCCAATTTAAAGGCAAGAGGAAAAAAGGTTTCCATTATAACTTTTCAAGTTAAATTCCTGTAACAAGTTCTTTTTATATATATATTGTATTCTTTCTCTTGTTTCTTTGGAATACGCCTATGGGTGAACAACCTTACCATTGAGGAGAATCACTAGCACCTCCTTAGTGCTATGCTCAATATTGGTTAATAAAAGAGACAGACAGAAGACTATTTCTTCTTGCAAATCTGTCTTGGAAACCAAACGTGTAACAGATTTTTACCCTTTTAATTGACATTCTTGTTGTTAATTCATTCACAGTTGTGTGCAGAAATGTTTATATGTGACTTGGAACACCCTTATGGTTTAGCCAGAGCTAAATTGATAAGAATTCTAATTCCAGCTAATCTAGTGAGGGAATTCAGTAAGGATTATGAAAGATATCCAACGGTGTTGAATGCTGAATACTAGTCAAAAATGTATATGAAGACCATTTAAATTACTAAGGAAACTTGGTATTTCACTAATACAAGAGAACAGATGAAGAAGAAACATTTGCCCTGTTAATTTTTCCTCAAAGCACTTAAAGTGTTTGAAATTCTTACTAAAACAGCAAAAATCTTGTGTGAAAATAATTTAGTTTTTTATTTTAATTCTACAACTACAATAGGTTGTTAGGATGTTTGTTTTTTTTCAATATCAACTTTTGTTTACTCTAAAAGTTTATTTGATGGAGAATAACCCCTTTTGCAGTTCAATCTGCTACTGTAGTAATATACAGTATTGTGGGCCATATTCTACTTTCGACTTTTGCACACAACTTCCATAAACTGCGGTAAGAGTTGTGTATGTATAAATGGGCCACATACTGGCACAAATTCAGCAAAACATTTAAGCACTTTTAACTTTAAGCATGTGAGTAGTCCTACTACTAGACCAGTAGTTTATGGACATATAACACAGGGCCTAATGCTAGACCAGGGTAGCATATGGGTAACATATCCGAGCATAGAATTAAGCAATGATTGAGATTCCCACTGAGCTAGCCATATCATTAAGAGACATTACCTTTATATTTTTTAAAATCAGTTTACATTATATCATCTGCAACATTCATGTAGTTGGTGAGACATAGGCAGCTGGGAGACTAAGGGAATAAGACAGTTGAGGAAGGCAGGGGGAACTTAACTTTCAGATACTCTACAAGGATGAACCCACAATGAGAGGAAAATGGCACATTGTCAACACTAATGCTATCTCTTCCTCTGCTTGCACCTTTGGGTGCCCTGGCCAGACAGGCATCCTGACCCTGGAGGCTTCTACCTAGGTCCTGCTCTTGACTTGCAGGCTGCATTCTCAGCATGTCCCTGTTGAGGAAAGCCAGGCAGGGGGAACGACCCGGTGTGAGAGGTGTCTGTTACTATAGTCCCTCAGGAAGCAGGAAAGAGCTGCAGGAGGAGGTGGCTCATGGCCATAGCATCCAGCAACATGAACACTTCAACAAGCTGCATATGGAGACGCCTGGGATAGCGGAAACTAGATGACTAGAAAAGACGATAGCAGCACCAGAGGAGGAAGGAGAACTGGCTGCTTTGCAGGGGGCAGACTGGCTGCTGGCCACCTCCAGCAGTAGACAGTGCTTCACTTCCCACCCATGTCCTCCATCAACCAAGGTCAAAACACAAGACCTGGTAGTAATAACGGATTTTACCCAGACATCTGTTGGAAAAGTAATACTGCAAAACACAAAATCTCCAATACAGTCTTGGAATGTATTGAAGACAATTTCTTGTTTCAGAAGCTGGAGGAAGAGGAACAGCTAGGGTAGCATTGATTCTAATTAACAGGTATGAATTCGTTGCAAATCTGGAAGTTAAAGGCAATTTGGATGAAAGTGATCATGAAATGATATATTTCATGGTTTTATCAAAAGGAAGGTGTGAGAGCAGCAATATAATGTCAATGGGCTTCAAAAAAGAAGACGTTAAATTCAGAGAATGGTAAGTAAGATCCCACTGTAGGAAAATTCTGGAAACAGGGCTGCCCAGAGGATTCAGGGGGCCTGGGGCAGGGCCGAGTCTTTGGCAGCAATTCAGCAGCAGGTCCCTCTTGGAGGGAAGGACCCATCGCCAAATTGCCACCAAAGAATGAAGCAGGAGCAGTAGAGCAGCCTAAGTGCTGCTGATCATGTCTCTGCTTTTTTTTTTTCCCCTGCCACTTGCAGCAGCACTTGTACTCACCAGGCGGCGCTCCAAGGTTTCAGCAGCACTTCAGCGGCGGGTCCTTCACTCACTCCCAGTCTTGCGCTGCACTGAAGGACCTGCTGCCGAAGACCCAGAGTGAGTGACGCGCCCGCTGCCGAAGTGCCACCAAAAACCCGGAGCGGCTCACGGGGTCCCTGTGGGGGCTGGGGCCAGAGGCAAATTGCCCCACTTTCCCCCCCCCAGGTGTCCCTTTCTGAAAAGCTGGCAGTTTTTCAGATACAATATTTAATACATAACTGCAGACTATCCCAATGCAAAGGAAAGACAGGAAAAATAGTAAGGGGCCAGTTTGGTTCCATTAGGAGCTCTTAAATGACCTAAAAATCAAAAAAGAAATGCTATATTACGTGGAAACATGGACAAATTGCTATGGATGAGTACAAAAGAATAGCAGAAGCATGTAGAGACAAAATCAGAAAGGCTAAGGAACAAAATAAGTTTCATCTAGCAAGGGACATAAAATATAACATGAAGAGTTTCTATGATACATTAGGAGCAAGAGAAAGACAAAGGAAAGCATAGGCCCACCACTTAGCAGGAAAGGAGAGAGAATAACAGATGAAATCAAGAAGGGTGAAGTATTCAATGCCTGTTTTACCTCAGTCTTCACTAAAAGGTTAATTGTGATTAGACACTCAACACAGTTAAAATTAACAACAGGGGGAAAGGAATGCAAGCCAAAACATGAAAAGAACAGGATGAGAATAGTGAGATAAGTTAGCTGTATTCAACTGGGCAGGGCCTAATGAAATTCATCCTAGGGTACTTAAGGAACTAGCTGAAGCAATCTTGGAACCATTAGAGATTATATTTCAAAACAGATGGAGGACAGGTGAGGTTCCAAAGACAGGAGAAGGTCAAACATAGTATCTGTTTTTTAAAAGGGAAACTAAAAGACCCAGGGAATTATAGGCAAGTCAGCTGAATGATACCTGGAAAGAAACAGGAACAAATTAATCAATTTGTAAGCATCAAGAGCAAAATAGGGTAATAAATAATAGCCAACATGGATTTGTCAAGAACAAATCATGCCCACCCAACTTAATTTCTTTCTTGACAGGCTCATTAGCCTAGTAGATGTGGGGAAGTTGTCAGCATGATATATCTTGATTTCGGTAAGGCTTTTGACATAGTCCCACATTCTCATAAGAAAACTAGGGAAATGTGGTCTAGATTAAATTACTACAAACTGGGTGTATAACTGCTTGAAAGACCACACTTAAAGAGTAGTTATCAACAGTTTGATATCACTCTGCAAGGGTGTATCTAGATGCACATTGGGTCAAGTACTACTCAATATTTTAATTAACTACTTTGGAATATAGGATTAGAATTCAAAGTGACTTTGACAAATTAGTGGGTGAGGTTATATCTTTCAGTGGACCATCTTCTGTTGGTGAGAGAGACAAGCTTTCAAGCTCCGTGTAAACTTGAAAGCTTGTCTTTCTCACCAACAGAAGTTGGTCCAATAAAAGATATCACCCCCCCAGCCTGTCTCTCTAATACTGAGGTATGAAATGGTGTTATATGATTAGATTAAAAATGCCAATAAATGCTTTTAATGGACCTCATTGTACATATCTATCTCAAGTGAGATATGTGTACACACAAACACACTAGCTTGGTCTACACTTCAAAGTTATATTGGCATAACAATGTTAATCACTGATGTGAAAAAAAATACCCAAGCAAAAGCAATGCAGCTATGTCAACATAACCCGCAGTGTAGACACTGCTATGCTGACAAAAGAGTGTTTCCATCAGTGTAGCTAACATCATTTAAGGAGGTGGTGTTCCTACACTAATCAAAAAAAAAAACACACAAACTTTTAAGGATGTAGATTTTGTCTACGCTAATCGGGCTAGCCAGCACAGCTATGCTAGTATAGGCTATGTTGTGTTGACGTACCCACACTCTGAAACATGTTTCTGTTTGTGCAAGACACGAGGGTTCCAAAAGATTATCTGAACAATTATCCTCAGATAATATCTACCAAAATGTCATACTTATGGACCAACAGTATATATGGAATGCTAATCAATGTATTATCTAATTATTGAACATAGTAAGTGTGTACAAGACAAACAAAAATGGACTCTGCCCTTGTTTAGTCATTTTTACTTTGTTTTTGTTTTAAATAAGGAGGCTAATTATGGAAGTGAAATATTATAGGCAACACTATACTATGTACCTAGAGTTATCAGAGGTTTGCACAGATGTTGTCCCTAGAGTAGTCGATTGCCTCTTTAGATTATAAAGAAGCTTCTATATGTTGAATTTTATAAGACAGCAATACAACAAGCAGACATTTATGCACTGCACTCTTATGCAATATGAGTCGCAGAATTTTGTTTCATATTAGTGAAATGAAAAGCATGAATGACACTTACACTATGGCTATAGGTCACTTCCAGTCTTGCTCCAAAACACCATTAGCTTATGGCATGGCATATCACAGACAAAAGGCATGGTGTGTGACATACACTGTGCTTCACTGACACACATGCCACAAGCCATGTAATGCTGCAACACCATTTGACGTTATGTGGAAACAATTTATGTTGTGTGTGATAATACACAGTGTGAAAGGAATGCAGGAAAAACACCTGTAGCCATTTTGACAATCCCAGAAGCAGGAAGTTTTAAAAGACAATGCTGAATTAAATCTCAGTTCATTCACGCTTTTCATCTCTTGAAATGTTGAAGCGTTGGTCTGAGAAAAATAGGCAGTGATTTGCTCTACATAATATGAGAAACACTAGAGCAAGATTATATCTGTCAGAGATGAAAATATTTATGTCTTATTGAAATCCATCCCAGGGTTTACAGACTCAAAGTCCTCCAGGGAGTATGACAAATCTACATGGTGTTTATGAAAGCTAGATTTTTCATTCTGATTTCTGGTTTAGATGAGAGATAAAAATCACACATAGCTAAACAACTCCCTAGTGACTACGCAGATGCAGATGCTGAAGAGAATCGGTTATTCAAGAAAAAAAATCAGCATTAACTTATGCAAGAAAATATTCCTTCTGAATCCATCTTTTCCTGAAGAGAGAGAGATTTTAGAATGTAGTGGTTGGCATTATAGAAAAGTCTTAGATAGATTAGAATGAGCGATATCTCACTGTGTTGTTTTCTAGCGCTTTCACATTTTTGATCAAACAATGCCTCTTTTGGATAACAATACCATATTTGTAAAGTACTTCAGATTGATGGGCAAAACCAATACATAATGCAGAAGTTACAGAAATATCTTTAAATCTAGACATAGAACCAATTATTGAAGACCCATGGGATGCATCTGACAGTATCATAGGATCCTTAGAAATTACATATTGTACTTAAAATATAAATCAAAATTTTCCAGTAATCGAATAATTGATAAAAGTACTTCATGATGACATAAATCTATATTAAATAGTCTCCAGAAATATGTCCCTGTCTTTTTCCCAAGCTACTTTTCAGATAATTAAAATAAAATGAATAATTGCAATTAAATTCAAAAAAATTATTCTGTCCACCATTAGGGATACGATTGTGCTTTGAAGTCATAACTCTACACTAGAGGTGATAAGAAGGTGCTGGACAGCAGTGGGAGCTCCAACGAAAATTTTCAGCCAGTGCACACCACAGTAACAACTCTGCCACACTTCCAACAAGTGCAATCTGTGATTCCACACACTCAGCTAGCTCTATTGAATGGGGCAGAGGAGAAAGGGCCATGTGCCATAGTCCCCTCCCGTCTGAAGAGACTAGAAGCAGCACTGGTAGACAGGAGTAATACTACACCTCTACTCCGATATAATGCAACTCGTTATAACACAAAATCGGATATAATGCGGTAAAGCAGCGCTTGGGGGTGGGGACGGGTCTGCACACTCCAGCAAATCAAAGTAAGTTCAATATACCGCGATTTCACCTATAACACGGTAAGATTTTTTGGCACCTGAGGACAGCGTTATGTCGAGGTACAGGTGCATTTCCAATCCATATTGCATCTGGCCCATTAACAGAGACGTGAAGATCCATGGGTGGCTGAGAAGTCTTCTAAGCACCCTAATCGTTCTCATTTGTGCACACACACACACCAAGCCAGGCACAATCAGATCCTAAATTTACAGAGTTTTTATACTTTGAGTGCAAAAGTGGGAAAAGGTACAAACATACATTTCAAACAATGTGACACAGATGGTAATGTGGGGTGAAATACCTATACAGTGACTATCCTGAGTTCATGATTTCCTATGGCAAGACAAGAAATTATAAATGACAAATAAACCAGAGGTTTTCCTCCTCTGAGGAAGGAGAGGGGTAGAAGAAGCAGGCAAATAGTACATAGACGCAACCCAGCAACCCCATTTTGTCACTGGTTATATAATCAAGTTTATTACAATTCAATGGTTGAGTCAATGGAACGTGTCACTCTGAAGAACTAAGTATTCTGCAATCTCTTACTGCCATCTTATGCCATTCTTTGTCACTGCACAAGAGATCACATATGTAAGACTGTAATATATTTAGAACAATTTTATATACATCCTATAAGTTTTTACAACACAAGTATTTGACTTCCTCACAACTCATCATTTTAGGGCCCTATCCTGTACAATACTAAGCACTCCTATCAAAATGCTGTGTGCTCTGAACTCCCATTGAAGTTGATGAGAATTGAGGACACTCAGCATCTCAGTGGCTCATGCTGTAAGGACTACTTGACAATAAACGACATTCACTTGTCCCTTTCTAAACTATTTCTTCATTTGCTCAATACTTTCCAAATATTTGGCCCAATTTGCATTTATACTAATTTGCACTGATTCTTATTTACTGCTCTGACAGTGTAAAGAGGCTTTATTGTAAATGAAAATCTGGTCCAAACCTGCATTGGACATGATGAGAAGGCACTGAGCTTCAGTGGGAGCACCAGTCAAAACTCCTCTTGGGGCTCACAGGAAGTGCACACTATCGTAACAGCTCTGCCACCCTTTTAGCAAGTGCAACCTGTGATTGTTTTATAACAAAAAGTGATATATATGTGATGAACAAATATGAATAGTAGACTATCCATACAATAAAACTACGTTGAGAGAATGCTAAATTAATCCAAATGAGGAAATGCCAAAGTTATGGTTTCATGTGCAATATTTACCGTGACACCTTGTGCAGATGCTTTACAATACGTTATTTTAAAGTGCAGCTCTGATCTGAAAGTTACCCTAAAAATGACATCATAGGAATCCATGTTTGTCTCCTTTCAATGATTCCATATAGAATTTGCTCAATTTACAAGTGAAAGGATGGCTTTTTTTCTAACAGCAAACCCTACAAACTCAACCTAAACTCAGAGCTAGCTGTAGAGGGTTCTTTCCCTCTCATGCATCATCAGCTGTAATAAAGGTTCCACTGGCCAAATTATTCCTCCTGAGATACATGTGCAAAACCCCTACATACAATAGATTTGCTCAGATGTAACAGATTGGAATTTAATAAAATATGCTGTTGATGAACAAATAGGAATAGAATCTGCATCTCTCTCTCTCTCTCTCTGTTGGTTGATATAAAAATTAAAGCAGAAATTAAAATACAGCTCAGCTTCTCAATGCAGCAAAATTAAACAATTTTTCCAATAAATTGAAGATTCTGCAATGCTCTTTCTTCTTTGTTGTCCATGTTTTCAGGCAATCAAGTATTATGCTCAATTTTCTATTAATGTGTTGACTTTGAGCACTCCCAAACATCTTAAGCCCAAAGCACCATGCTGCAAGATGACATTGGTATTGATTTTCCAATATGTGCTACAATAACTTCTTTTTAAACATACTTCAGTGATCATTCTAATCTAAATGATAGTGAAACCAAATGAAGGCTGCATATCAGGTATTTTGCTTTGTTTTTCCTAGCACTAAGACAACTGCTGTATTTCACCTAATGCCATATTTTCAAGAGAACCAAATAATGGAGTTGTAATCTACCATGAGGATCTGAGAGCAGAAGTTTACCCTTCTACTGCTAGTTTCCAGAGAAGTTAAAATATCTCAGACTATCTACATGAATATTACAAGAAAGTGCAGCCAAATTAAGGAGGAGGACAAGAAGAAAGGTGATTTTATACCACTTTTACACCCCTCTCCACCTATCCTGGAACACGTCATACTGGCTCTCTGCCACTAGGTGATTCTCCAGTGCTGGGGAATTCCCTGATCACTTGGGCCTGGTCCACACTACAGCATTAAATCAATTTAAACAGCATTAAATCGATTTAAAGCTGTACCCGTCCACACTACAAGGCACTTTAAATCGATTTTAAGGGCTCTTAAAATCGATTTCTGTACTCCTGCCCGAGAGGAGTAACCCTAAAATCGATATTACTAAATCGATTTAGGATTAGTGTGGACGGAAATCGAAGTTATTGGCCTCCGGGAGGTATCCCACAGTGCACCATTGGCCGCTCTGGACAGGTAAATGAACTCTACTGCACTGGCCAGGTATACAGGAAAAGCCCCGCGAACTTTTGAATTTCATTTCCTGTTTGGCCAGCGTGGAGCTCTCAGCAGCACAGGTAACAATGCAGTCTCCTGAGAATAGGAAAAGAGCTCCAGCGTGGACCACACAGGAGTTATTGGATCTGATTGCTGTATGGGGAGAAGATTCTGTGCTATCAGAACTGCGTTCCAGAAGACGAAATGAAAAAACTTTTGAAAAAATTTCTAATGCCATGAGGCAGAGAGGCCACACCAGGGACTCAGTGCAGTGCAGAGTTAAAGTGAAGGAGCTCAGACAAGCCTACCAGAAAACCAAAGCAGCAAATGGCAGATCCGGATCTGGGCCAAAAACATGCAGCTTCTACGCTGAGCTGCATACAATTTGAGGGGGCTGCGCCACGACAAGCCCCCCCTTGTCCGTGGATTCCGAGGTGGGGGTAATAATCTCACCCATGGATGAGGATTCAGCAGAGGGGGAAGATGATGAGGAGGAAGAGGAGGACGACCTTGCTGAAAACACACAGCACTCCATTCTCCCCAACAGCCAGGAGCTTTTCATGACCCAGACAGAATTAAACTTCCAGCCCTCCCAAGCCACTAGCCCAGACAGTGAAGCCATGGAAGCGACCTCTGGTGAGTGTACCTTTGTAAATATAAAACATAGTTTAAAAGCAAGCGGTTTTTAATGATTGATTTGCCATGAGGGCTTGCATGCATTAGCTGGCATTAAAGTTACTGGAAAAGTCTGTTAACATGTCTGGGGATGGAGCGGAAATCCTCCAGGGACATCTCTATGAAGCACTCCTGGAGGTACTCCAAAAGCCTTTTCAGAAGGTTTCTGGGCAGGGCAGCCTTATTCCGTCCACCATGGTACGAAACTTTACCATGCCATGCCTGGAGCACGTAATCGGGTATCATTGCATGGCAAAGCCTAGCTGCGTATGGTCCCGGTGATTGCTGGCATTCAAGAAGCATAATTTCTTTCTCTCTGTCTGTAATCCTCAGGAGAGTGATATCGATCATGGTCACCTGGTAAAAATTAATGTATTTTATTAAGGGGACAGAGATGACCATTCCTACGGTGATGCTTTTGTGCGGCTTAAAATAAATCCTTCCCTTGCAGGTAGCCATGCGGGGGGAAAGGAAAAAGCTGCCCATTCCTACGGGGAGGTGTCTTTAATGGCGCTGAGCGTTTTAGCATTTGGCCAGCAGGAATTTTCCCTGCTAATAGCCACGCGGTGGGGGGGAAGGGGGAGGGGAGAGGGTTTCAGTGATCTGCCATTATAGCAGACATGCGGAGTGGGGGGGAACACAATTCACAGTATTTCCTCTGCTGCTCCTTCTAAAGGCATAAGAAAAAAAGCAAAAGATGTGCTTTTTAGCAGTTGGCTGGCCAGCTGGAATTTTACCTGCTAATAGCCACGCGGCGGGGGGGCGCAGGGGGAAGGGAGAGGGTGATCTGCCATTTTAGATGTAAGCCTTACCATGACCGCCTGCAAACTGAATTGTAATCCCCGGACCTGCGTCTGTGTTGATCTGTTACACCACAGCCGCAGGCACTAAGAATCCAAAGGCGACCTTGTAGTGAAGTGACACGTGCTACGTACGGTGAATAGTGTAGTTCACTGTGAAAGAGTATAACCATTGTTCTGTGAAATGTATCTCTTATGATCCTTCTATCACTCTTTTCCCCCACTCATGCAGCTGCAAATTTTTCAAGCCTCCCTACTCCAGCCCAAAGGCTAGCTCAGATAAGGAGGAGGAAGAAGAGGACACGGGATGAAATGTTCACAGAAATCATGGCAGTAACCCGCAATGAAAGAGCTCATCTGGGGGAGTGGAAGGACGTGGTAGCAAACTACAGGAAAGATGCCAGTGAACATGAGGACAGGAGGGACGCTCGAGATGAGATGTGGCGGCAGCAAGATCAGCGGTGGCGGGATGCAATGCTGGAGCTGCTGAGTGATCAAACTGACATCCTCCGAAGTCTGGTGGAAGAGCTGCGGGGTCACAGAGTGCCGCTCCAGCCCATGTTTAACCTCCCTCAGTACTCACCATGTTCCATATCTTCCACACCCAGACGTGTAAGAACGCGTAGGGGAAGGCTTTCTGCACCCGCCCACTCCACCCCCGTGGACAGTCCAACCAAAAGGCTGTCATTACATTGAAATGTCCTTAATGGCCTTTTTCTTCCTTGCTATCCTCCTCCCAAACCACTCCTGGGGTACCTTGTTATTTCTCTTACTCTTCTTATAATTACATGCTTTTTAAAGCAAGTGGGAGGGTAGGTTGCTTACAGGGAATGACTTTATTTCCATTAAGCAAGCTGTAATGGAAGGGGGGGGTAGGTTGCTTGCAGCAGGAGTCAATACAGGGGGGAGGTTCATGAAGGGGAAACAAACACAGCAGTCACACCGTACCCTGGCCCATGATAAAACTCGTTTTCAAGGCTTCCTTAATGGCCTTTTTCTTCCCTCCTATCCTCCTCCCAAACCACTCCCGGGGTACCTTGTTATTTCTCTTACTCTTTTTATAATTACATGCTTTTTAAAGCAAGTGGGAGGGTGGGTTGCTTACAGGGAATGACTTTTAATAAAGAATACAAGCTTTTTAAACGATAGTAACTTTATTTCCATAAGCAAGCTGTAATGGAAGGCGGGGGGTAGGTTGCTTGCAGCAGGAGTCAAAACAGGGGGGAGGTTCATGAAGGGGAAACAAACACAGCAGTCACACCGTACCCTGGCCCATGATGAAACTCGTTTTCAAGGCTTCTCTGATGTGCACCGCTCCCTGGTGTGATCTTCTAATCGCCCTGGTGTCTGGCTGCGTGTAATCAGCAGCCAGGTGATTTGCCTCAGCCTCCCAACCCGCCAGAAAGGTCTCCCCCTTACTCTCACAGAGATTGTGGAGCACACAGCAAGCAGCAATAACAAAGGGGACATTGGTTTGGCTGAGGTCTGATCGAGTGAGTAACGTTCTCCAGCGCCCTTTCAGACAGCCAAATGCACATTCTACCACCATTCTGCACTTGCTCAGCCTGTAGTTAAACAGCTCCTGACCACTGTCCAGGCTGCCTGTGTATGGCTTCATGAGCCATGGCATCAAGGGGTAGGCTGGGTCCCCCAGGATAACTACAGGCATTTCAACATCCCCAACTGTTATTTTCTGGTCTGGGAAGTAAGTCCCTTGCTGCAGCCGTTTAAACAGAGTAGTGCTTCTGAAGACACAAGCGTCATGAACCCTTCCTGGCCATCCCACGTGGATGTTGGTGAAACGTCCCTTGTGATCCACCAGTGCTTGCAGTACCATTGAAAAGTACCCCTTGCGGTTTATGTACTGGGTGCCCTGGTGCTCCGGTGCCAAGATAGGGATATGGGTTCCATCTATGGCCCCCCCCACAGTTAGGGAATCCCATTGCAGCAAAGCCATCCACTATGACCTACACGTTTCCCAGAGTCACAACCTTTCGTAGCAGCAGCTTAATGATTGCTTTGGCTACTTGCAACACAGCAGCCCCCACAGTAGATTTTCCCACTCCAAATTGATTCCCGACCGGTAGCTGTCTGGCATTGCAAACTTCCAGAGGGCTATTGCCACTTGCTTCTCCACTGTGAGGGCTGCTCTCATCCTGGTATTATGGCGTTTCAGGGCAGGGGAAAGCAAGTCACAAAGTTCAAAGAAAGTGCTCTTACGCATGTGAAAGTTCCGCAGCCACTGCGAATCGTCCCACACCTGCAAAACTATGCGGTCCCACCAGTCTGTGCTTGTTTCCCGGGCCCAAAATTGGCGAGCAATGGGTAGAACCTCCCCCATTACCATCAGGAGCTCCAAAGCGCGGGGGCCCGCGGTTAGGGAGAAATCAGTCTCCAGGTCCTCATCACTCTCGTCGCCGCGCTGCTGTAGCTGCCTCCTCCTCTCCTGCGTTTGCAGTTCATGGTTCACCATAGACAGCACTAGAATGCGTGAGCTGTTTACAACGTCCACGATCACGCTACTGATCAGAGCAGGGTCCATGTTTGCTGTGCTATGGCGTTTGCTCTCAGTTCACCCAGTAAAAAAGGCGCGAAATGACTGTCTGCTGCTTTCAGGAAGGGAGGGGGTGAGGCTGTACCCAGAACCACCCACAACAGTGATTTTTGCCCCATCAGGCACTGGGGTAGTAACCCATAATTCCAAGGGTCAGGGAAGACTACAGGAACTATGGGATAGGTATCCACAGTGCAACGCTCTGGAAATCGATGGTAGCCTGCGACCATGGACGCACACCATCGAAGTAATGTGCCCTAGTGTGGACGTGTAAAATCGATTTTATAAAACCTGTTTTATAAAACCGGTTTTAATAATTTCGATTTTATTCTGTAGTGTAGACGTGGCCTTGGTTAAGCCTACTTGCAAGTCGAACAGAGCACAAGATCTGGTTTTGAAACTCTCCCCAAATTGATATAAACAAACATTTGATTTGTCTTGAAAGTCTCTATTTCCTCTATACTTGAGCCACTTCCACTAGGTCTAATTTTTCAAAAGGAGAAAATAATTAAAAAGAAGGAGTCCAATTCACCTTTCAGATTTAGAACAAGACCTCTGACATCAAAGGAGATTAGAATCAGGCCCAAGGAAGTAAAAAATTACAAAGTTTAAAAAATAGCTTATCCTCATCAATCAAAATGTTATTACTGTTAAGCATGAACAACTGGAAACAAAAAAGATAAAGTTTCTGGGAATTAAGAGACCAGCCTATATAACTTCTTATCCTACATCTCAAGCTTCCAGGTTACCACAAGTGCAGGGCGGGAGCTAGGAGGAGTGTAGGACAGTTATAACAATAATCATCATCATCATAAAAGGCAATAAAGATTTTTTTAATAAAATGTGGTTTCAGTTCTATGCATAACTGTTAGGAAACAGGATGATTCAGAGGATTGGTTCAAACTCAGATGAGGTCAAATAGTCACTGAATGTTGTTAGCACCTGACAGTGATCTACAGTATGGTGATCTACATATAATCAGTTGGTGGTCTAATTTCAGTTTTCAGGGAATAGGTGTTCACAGTACATAAAAATAAGATAATTAAATAAATACATACAGGCATCATTGTGAGACAGTGTGCTATTTCTTTATATTTGTATCAAAAAGCTGAACAACAGAGAGCCTGGAGGAGGTTTTTAGTTAGGATGATCAGACAATAAGTGTGAAAAATCAGGACAGGAGATGGGGAGAGGGGTAATAGGTACCTATATAAGACAAAGTCTCAAATATTGGGACTGTCCATATAAAATTGGGACATCTGGTCACCCTATTTTCAGTAGAAATTCTACACTGAGCTAGAAGAAGAGAGAAACTAGTGTTTGGGATAACACTATTTTCCATATTTTAATAAAATTTCTGGTGTAGAAGAAAACTTGTTCCACTGTAGTTAGCATGGGCTTTAAATTGACCTTGGCAAATTATCTGACTCCCTGGGCTATTGACCAATACACTGGACAGCTCCATGTTAGTGCTACAGCTCATATGCTTAAAGTTTCTTCATAAATCACTTTACCTCTGAATCAATTTTACTTTTAACAGTATTGCAGATCTTCAGATTCACAGTCCAAGTATGTTCATAAATGCTCTTTTTAGATATAGATTTCAGGAAACAGGCAATAGTCACTTGAGCTACCTCATGATTCCTTTGCTTGACAGAACTGCTTCCGCTATCCTTTTTTCTTATATTTCCTGTGCATTATTCCATTGTCCAGGCAGATCTAAACTGTTGTTCTCTTTCTGGATACACCTGTGCATTTCTACCTTAAAAAGCACTGAGTTTCCAAAGGCTTTTTCAATTGGAAGTTTCCCAGTGGAAATTTTTCCTCAGCCATTTTTGCACTATGCTTCACTGCTTTTTTGGTGGGTGACGTATTTTCACTAGCTCATATTGCCATCCCAGTTGCAGTGCCTTTTTCAGAATTAGCTCAGATATTCACCATATTACTGAAAGTCTCATCCTTAAAATCTTAACTAACTGATCACTGTGTTCTTCCTTATTAATTCAAGTCACATTGCTGCTCCACTTGTTCATTTAGAGCCCTTTTAAAGGTTTCCACACTTTCTCCAGGCCTTTGTAACAGCACCCACCTTCCCTAAAGCAAACTCAGGTGGCCACAGCGGAATCACCTGTTAGAGTGACCAGATAGCAAGTGTGAAAAAATTGAGATAGGGGATGGGGGATAATAGGCACCTATATGAGAAAAAGCCCTGAATATCAGGACTGTCCCTATATAATCAGGACATCTGGTCACCCTAACCCCAGTTCAGATTGGTCCTGGAGAGGCATAGGATCCTCGCACAGAGGCTGCACAAGACATAATTAAGGAGCACAGAAGATGACCAGGGAAAGAGGGGACATCGCCAAAGCATCCCAGTGATCTGTGGCTGCTGTAATGGTCACTTGTATCTGTTGGCGACTATACTAATTTATGCCAGAAGATTGTCCCAGTATAGTACAACCCAGAATCTGAGGAGCACAACTCATCTTGCAGTATCACTGCCATTCCAGAACTGTGCAGAATACTCCTTGGGTGCAGCCAAGGATTTGGAGCAACGTCCGTTCCAAAGTGCTTACAATTGATTTTCAGTAGAAGTAGGGCACTTCACTTCCAATTGTGCCTTTGAAAATTTCCCCTAAAATGACAACATAGAAATACAGGAAGGGGGATGGTGTACAAAAAAAAGCAGTATGATCAGAGTGTGACATTTTAATACATATCTTTCTGTTCCATGATTTCTGTATGATTGTTTAAAAAAAATTGACATATTCTAACTTGTTAACGCTTCTTGGAGCGAAGGACTGAGGTTTCTAGGCCTTTGGGGGGAAATGCATTATTTTAAGGAAGGATTTGAAGGAGGAGGGGCTGGTGGCATTGCAGACTTCGTCAGGTGGGGGTTCCAAGTAGAGTGGCCAGTCGAAGAGAGAAGTCTGGAGATAAGGATGGAATGAACATGTGAAGAAGTGGTTAGTCAACCAGGTTAAAAAGAGTGAAGTGGGCAAGGAGGACAATAGAAAGACATTAGATGTTTCTTTATCTGGTCATGGTGGGTACTATTAGGACAGGATCTCCTTCTTAGCAGCCGAATATTACATTATCTTAATGTAATTTAGATGGAATGTGAAGATGTGACTTTCCACTTCTTGGCTCATGGCTGCTGCTCTCACAATATGGCTGCAGAAAAAGGCCTCAAACCTTATACTTTGGTCTTTTGCAAGACAGAGCCTGGAACAATAAATTGTCAACTAAAGTGAAAATCTGTATTTATGAGACATGTTTTATCCAGTCTTCTATATGGCTCAGAAACATGGATGATTACGTCAAACTTACGAAAAGACTAAACAGTTTTCATATCAGCTGCTTATGTAAAATTATTCAAATAAGATGGCAAGACAGGGTGACAAATGTGGAAATGTTAAACCATGCTGGTATGTCATTCATAGGAACATTGATTAGTAAGAAAAGACTCATGTGGCAGAGAAATGTCAGGCGAATGCCAGATTACAGGATCCTGCAGAGTGTGCTGTACTCTGAGGCTTGCAAAGGGTCTAGAAATAGAAGCAGACCACTGCACAGATTTTGGGATGCTTGCAAAAATTCAGTGTCCTTTGGAATCTCTGTGGATTGGGAAAGGAGTGCAGAATGTTGCTCTGACTGGCAGAATCAGCTTGTAGATGGAGCGAGATGTTGCAAAGCAGACTGCATCTAGCTTTGTGATGACCAGCATCAGAGGAGGAAAGAATCTGCTGCTCAGATTCAGAGCATTGCTAGCATGTGTGCACGCTCTACCAGTGGACGGGACTGCCATCACACAATGGATTCAGCAGCCAAAGAACTTATCAATGCATACTCCATGCTCTGTAAAGAGCAACAATGCTGTTGTTCTTAGTATATGAAAATGTATGGGCAGTTAACGTTGAGTTTTTAAATAGTGCCTTCTCTAATAGAAGATTACATATGTACTCATTGACAATCATTATCAGCTACTGAGAAAATACAAAATTGCAGGGTTGAGAAATACATTTTTATTACTTAACAATCCATAAAGCTCAGTCTGACATTTTAATAGCATCAAATTGAAATGTGGCTCTTAAGATCTTATATAGATGTAATTTTAAAAAGAAAGATGCTTACAGCAGATGTCATATTTTAATGAATACCATCAAGCCCGCTACCTACTGCATATTAAAGTTATGTTTATTTTAACTTCTCTTTTGAAACCTTGCTTTCTGACAATATCTCATATTTAATAGCTGCAAAGTGTAATTCAGGGATAGGTATCTCCCCACTGATGATGTGGTGAAGAAAACTATAAAAGACATCATTTAGCTTTTCTGCAGTGAGACCATGAACTTGAAGTATTTCAGTAAAAGACACAATAGAGGGCATAGATTTAAGTCTTTTCCATAATAATCTTAATTGAATCTCTCTCTTATACTACTCCTGAGGAATTCTGCACCAAAAAAAATTAAAAATTCCACATAAAAAAAATTAAAAATTCTGCGTACAATATTATACATTCTGCAAAATTCTGCATTTTTTTGTCAAAGTAATGTAATATAATACAGCTAGTTTCAATTATTTTAGTAATTTATTTAAACTACAAAACAATGGATGGAGAATGGGAGTGGGGAGCATTGGAGGAAATCACCAAACCCCCTCTGTCTAATAGTAATGCAGCTAGTATTGACTCTCTACTTCGTTATTAGTCAACAAATATATGCAGCCATATGCTCAGTGTTACATCATAGGCAACTGAAGAGCATGTGAGGCCTACTGACCATCTTCAAAAAGTGAGTAGCAAACAGTTCATGGAGCATAGTTTGATAGGAAATTTTTTCAGTCCAAATATTTAGACCAGTTATAATCACTGAAGCACCATACGCATTTATAAGGCTCCTTTACGCCACTCTGGCAATATAAAGGAGCCTTAAAATTTTTTACACCTGTTTTATCTTCCTGTGGGAATTCACTAAGAACAATGGAAACAATTCACTAAGCAGGCAGGCTGCTACATTCTGCTCTGCCTGAGGGAACAGAGGCTGCCCCTCATCTACCTCTTCAGAAATACCCAAAAGCCCTGCCCCTCTACACTGAGCGTGCTGCAATAGTGAGAGTGTGTGTGTGTGTGTCTCTCTCTCTCACACACACACACGGCTACCCAGCCTCCCCCCCAACCAGTGATTTAGTCGCTACCGGCTTCTCGGGGTGCCCAAATCAATCTGTCTGTACTGCCAGGGAGTGGGTGAATGACCGATCTTGTGGCTTCCCTTTGCTTTCCCATCAGAAGTCATTTTTCCGCAGGTAAGCAAAGAAATCTGCAGGGGTCATGAATTCTGCGCACATGCAGTGACACAGAATTCTCCCAAGGGTATTATACCTTCCTACATCATCTGTGTCATTATGTACCATGATCTTCAATTCATGTTTTAGGGTCTGATTCAGCTCCTCTTGAAGTCAATGAAGTCCTTCCTTTGACTTCAGTGGGAATTGGATCAGGCCTTGAATCCTTGGTCTCTTTTGCAGATGCGACCAATAATGACCAACTGTGATAGTCCTTTGTATTGTGGACCAGAATGAATCAATCAGCTTATTTAATCAAGACTGATAAACAGACACCAAATAATGACCAGAGTTGTTGCTAATGTATGCTGACTTTGAATCAGAACAGAGAAGTGGAAAGCTCTATTTCTTATGACCAATCAGTCAATCTGTTGGCCAAATTTAAAATTGGGGAACAGAACACGACATGCTTGGGCCCAGCCTAGGTGAAAATATATGAAGCTTTCTAAAACCCTCAAGCCAGAGGATTCCAGCTCTGCAGACGAAAATATCCAGGGAAAGTTGGCCTGGAGGAAAACACAAAAAAAACCAAAAAATTCTTTTTCTAAGTTAGTGGGATGTTTAGCTGTTTGGAAAGGCGATCTTGAGAAGATGCTCTCCATTTCCCAGCAATGTTTCAACTTCTAATCCATAGGACATTTCGTCATCTGTATGAGTGAAGTAATCCCCATCCACTGACCTTAGTGGGGAGATGGACGGGCTCAACCTGACCTTCAACTGAGCAAGCTAGATAGTTTTAAAAGTTACTTATGGACCCCAGGATTTCTGTAGGGAAGGGAGAGAAGGACTTAGATGAGGAGAAAATCAGGAGAAATTCCTTCCTCTTCTGAGTTCTGTAGGAGGGAAGAACCCCTAGTTTGCCTTACGAGTTTCATCAGCCTCCCTCCCTTGAGCCTTAAGAGGATTGTTGGTTCTCCACATCCCACAAGGGACTCAATGGGTTCATCAACTTTCTTCATGAAACTTCTGATTGGAATTTTTTTTTCCCTCATTGGGAAGCCTCCCTAATAATTTATTTACATTTTGAGGTCTAACTCTGCAAGGAAAAATGCTAGACACTTTTTTTGGAACAAACAAACAAGCAAGCTTAGGTCTCCAGCAGTCATCTGGCACTCTATACTATACTTGCTGGACCCAATTTTACAATTTACCTGCTTAAATTTTGGTCCTGGAAACAAGATCTCAGCTACGGAAATCCACTAAATTAGATTCTCTCTCACTCTCCTTTCTGGTGTGGCATTTGTTTCCCAACAAAATGGTGGAAATGAGACCTTTTCAACTTTGGTGAGTATCGCTTTTTAACTAATTCATGAGTTCCTTGTCAAATTCACTTTAGAAGTTTTCTAACTCTACCTTTGGCCTCAGATCTCACCTCCAATTCTGAGTCCAATATGACTCTGCTGTGATTTGGAATGAAGTGGGCAAAACTGGACTTACAGTGAATGCTCAGTTGCAAGGTTTGTATTAAGTGATAGATGGTGTTCTAAACAAGTGACCAATTCTGCATGCAACCACTGTAGCATATAACCAGTCAACATACAGATAGTCTTTACAAGACTTCCACTGACAGGACACTGTTACAGACTTTGGAATTATTGAAAACTGCTGCTGAAGGAATGACAAAAAAACAAACAAGACTTCAGGCATCATGGCCACAATACCTTTCCTTTTCCTTTCACAGAGGAAAAGCTTTGACAAAGGCTTCTTTTCCACTAAAGGAACCTTGAAAATCTTACATTTTTTGTTAAATGATGCATACTTCATTGTTTTAAAAAAAAAGTCAAACTCTGTGTACCTCATCCACCTATCCAAGCATGTTTCTTTCATAGAGAGAGAAATGTCTTCTACTTCTTTAAAATAAAAAATTTTACTTCCCTAGGAAAAAGAGCCAGCTTTTAGCACACTTCTCCAAGATCCCCTTGTCTCATATTCTGTCACTAGGTTTTCCATTTTAAAAAAAGTTAATTATAGGCAGGCATAACTGAAAATAAAGTGGGCAATATCTAGTGCCACACTGGCAGGTTCAGGTCAACAGTCCTCTCTTTAAAGAGTACTAACAAAACTAAAACAGCAATCAAAAAAGCTTATTATACACAGATCTGGCATATATCCAAGTTCTTGAGTGACAGCTTCTCAATAAGAAAATGTCATGACCCATGTATATTTAGAATGGTGCCTTTGGAAAGCATTATTAAAGAAACATTGCTGAGTAATATCAGTCAGTTTAGATAGCACATCAGCCCTATTGTGTCACACTCTCACTACTTTGCTAACAAATTAACTAAACAGGGAACATCTTGTGATTCAGAGAAATTGGTTTTCCCTATTAAAAAAAGATTTCCACAAATCAGTTTTGCACACAATGTGACTTTGTAATTCGCCTTAGAAAGGGTTTTCCACGTTATAAAGAATTATTCTTTCACTCTGATACGTTCTTGAAGTACTCCTAGTAGGTTATACTATGTTCCTAGAAAGCTAAACATAATTAAGAATTTAATTTTCGGTATAGTTATAGATATGAGTCCAAGGGCCAATATTCGTAGCAGACTTTGACCAATATAATCTGTCTGGCATAATACAATTAACTTAGAAAGAAATCAATTTCAATCATTTCAACAGTTAGGTAAATAGGAATAGTGCTTAACACATAAAAGCCAACTTGAACAGTATGTGATTTGGCTTCATTGGATTATCCAACACTTATTGCAAAGCATCACTGACAATTTCTTGATGAGCAGCATTCCAAATTTAAGATGTGCCCAGTTATACATATATTGGTTTAAATAAATCCTCTATAAACATATCAGCTAACTGGGAAAAATAATGTTCTGCTTTCACTGAGTGCTTTAGAAATCATTTTGGATTTGATGTCACACCATAAGAGAGTTTAATGATGAAGAACATACTTTTCTAATTACCACCATACTCTGTATTTTCAACTTTTCTTTCACTTTTGATTAGTTCTCTGCTTTGAGGCAGTAGTGTCTACAATATATTTAGAAATAGTACCTGAAAACCTGTACTGTCACATGAGTGCAGCAGTTAGCCAAGTAATCCACCATTTATGTAGTCTCCCTCATAAAACCAAGGAAATTGTTGTGTTCAAATTAGCTGTAGATTATGGATGATGATTGGTTGAGTTACATCTGAAATCACAATGGTCTAGGCCTCTTGGCATGGCACACAGACATGCTTTACTCTAGTTGAACACCACATGTATAGTCTGTAAAGTTAAAATGGCTGAGAACTTAAAAAATTGGATGGTAACAGCCTGCAAATCCCAATGATGATTGAACCTGGTGATATTTGGAACAAAGAGCTCTTAACCATGTGTGTAATTGCTTCCATAATTACAAACTGACTCAACAGACATTCTTAGCTTCAGAGAGAGAGAGAGAGAGAGAGAGAGAGAGAGAGAGAGAGACACACACACACACACACACACACACACACACACACACACACACACACACACACACACACAGAGTGACAATTATAAAAACAAGTGACTTGGCCTCGGGACTGCTGGATTCTATTCCCAGATCTTCCACTGACTTGCTGTGTGAATTCAGGCACAAGTCACTAAGGTCCAAATTTTTTATAAGTATCCACAAAGTTTGTGTGTCTCCTTTTTAGAAAAACTTGGAACTAATTTTCTGAAAAACCTGAAAACTAATTTTCAGAGGTATTAAACACTAAAGCTCCTATTGACTTCAACCGGAATTGTGGGTGCTCAGCAAATCTGAAAAACAGATCCTTGATACCTCAAGTTGGGGACCCAAAAATTGAGGTAACCAAAAGAGGTTGATACTAAAAATGTGGGTCTTAATATCTTTGTGCATCAAGTGTTCTATTTATAAAGTAGCTATAACAATATTTGTGTGTGATAAGAGTGTTGTGAGCAGTATTTAATGTTTGTAAAGTTATTTGAATTCCCTAGATTGAACAGTCTCTACATAAATACAAGTACTATTATGGTTTTTCCATCCCTCCCTTAATTTGATTCAAGACTACTAAAAATATAATATTGTCTCACACACCAAAAACCCCCAACAAAACAGACCTCCCCTGCCCTGCAAAAAACAAAAAACAAAACAAAACAACCCCCCCCCAAACATGTAGTTCAAAAAGAATGTGCCAGCCAAATTCCACAGATCAAAGAAGCTGGATAAACAAACTTGGATTAGAATTTGAATTTTTAGATATATATTATAATTGAACTAATGCAACTTTCCCACTACTACAGCTGGATGAATTATTGGCAGAAAACAATTTAGGTGCTGAATTTAGCCCCGTTTGATGTTTGACAATTAGCACAATCAGAATGAGGGTTTTTTTTAATAAAATCTGTTCATTATTTGACAAATGCTTTCTCTGACCATATTACTCACAAGCTACAATCTAGGATATCTGTGCAAAGAAGACTGTAAAATTAATCCTCTGTTCCACACATTTACTGGTGTCTTTTGGTGACTGAGACAAAAGAAAATTATTTTGTGAGAGATAATCTATTTGTGTGATTTTGGATATTTATCTAAGATATTTCAAAAGCACTTGTCTCATTATCAAATGCTAAGCACCAGCTGCATTTTAAACCTATGATTTTAACATCATTTGAAAAATTAAAGTTCTTAAAATGTCATTAATCTGTCAATTTTTAGCACTTCTTCACAGTACATTACAACATACAATTATTTACCTCAACTACCTTGTGCCTTTAATATACTGGGACCAACATGACTACAAATACACCGTATACAACCATTCACTGATTAATTCTAGCTATACAAAGAGTTTTCTAATGTTGGAGATAAAGATATCTGATCTTACATATTAATAATCTATGAGTTACCTGGACTGGTCTTGATAAAAGAATAGCTTTTCAGGGTGATTATGGGGCAGGAAAAGTTATAGAGCAAACAGTATGGCTCCTAAAGCCAATGAGATCCTCACTCTCCACCCTAGACCAGCTTCCAATGTACACAGACACACACACTTGGTACTTTAACAGAGCCAATTTCACAAAGCTGAAATGAGCCAAATGAGCTGGGAGGAAGAATTTAATAAGAAAAATGTGAATTGGGAATTGCTAAAGAAAGACCTTACTAAATGCACAAAAGTCACAACTGAAGAATGCTGTACTGGTTAAAAAAAACAAACAAAAAAAAAACAAACCAACAACCCACACCCAAACTGGTTTGGAGGGGAAATTTTAAAAAATTAAAATGGAAAGAACAAAGGGAAGAAAGGGGAAGTTGATAGTAATATAAATCAGTAGTTAGGAGAAGCCAAGGGACACAAAAAGAAATCTATGGCCAGAAAAGTTAAGAACAATGAGTTTTTAAAAATATATTATGAACAAAAAGAATCCTGACAATGGTATTGGTCCATTGCTAGATGGAAATGGTAGAATCAGTAATAATGCAGGCAAGGCAGAGGTGCTCAATAAATATTTATGTTCTGTATTTGGGGATGAGACCGCAAACATCTGTTTTATCACATGGTGGTGATAGCACTCTTTCCATTCCACTTGTCTTTGGAGGATGTAAAACAAACTACTAAATTTAGGCATTTTTAAATCAGTAGGTCTAGGTAATTTGCATCCAGGAAATTTGGATGAGCTGGCTGAGGAGCTCACTGGACCATTCATGTTCATTTTCAATAAGTCATGGAACACTGGGTTTCAGAAGACTGAAAACTAATGTTGGGCTAATTTTAAAAAAGAACAAACAGGATGACCTGGATGATTATAGGCCTGTCAGCCTGACACTGATCCTGGGCAAGATAATGGAGCAGCTGATACAGGACTCAGTTAGTAATGAATTAAAGAAGGCTAATGTAATTAAAGCAAATCAACATGGGTTTATAGAAAGTAGATCCTGTCAGACTAACTTAATATCTTTTTTGATGAGATTAGAAGTTTGATTGATAGAGGTAATAGCATTGACATCATATACTTAGATTTCTCTAAGGTGTTTGACTTGGTGTCACACATTTTGATTAAACAGTGTAATATAAAATTAACAAGACACACATTAAATTGATTAAAAATGGGCTGATAGGACTCAAAATGTAATTGTAAAAGGGGAATCATCATCAAGCATGTGTGTTTCCAGTGGGGATATCTCAGGAATCAGTTCTTGGTCCTACACTATTTAACATCTTTATCAATAACCTGGAAGAAAATATAAAATCGTCACTGACAAAAGTTTGCAGTTGACTTGAAAATTGGGGGAATTGTAAATAATGAAGAGGACAGGTCACTGATGCAAAGCAATCTGGATTGCTTGGTAAACTGGGAGCAAGCAAACAACATGTTTTAATATGACTAAATATAAATATATACATCTGGGAACAAAGAATATAGGCCATACTTACAAGATGGGGGACTCTATCTTGGAAAGCAGTGATAATGAAAAAGATTTGGGGGTCATGGTAGATAATCTGATAAACCTGACCACCCAATGTGACGGCAGTGGCCAAAAGAGCTAATGTGATCCTGAGATGCATAAGCAGGGGGAATCTTGTGTAGGAGCAGAGAGGTTATTTTACTTCATTTGGCACTGGTGTGACCTCTGCTGGACTCCTGTGTGATCTGAAACTCAAAAAAGTGTCCTATAAAAAGTGGAAACTAGGTCATATTACACAGGCTGAAGCTAAACAAATAAAGTATATAGAGGCAAAATTAGAGAGGCCAAGGCATAAAACGAGATTAAACTAACTAGAGACGTAAAGGGTAACAAGAAAACATTCTACAAATGCATTAGAAACAAGAGGCAAATGGAAGGACAGGGTCGGTCCGTTAGTCGAGGCGGGGGGGAAGGGGCACGACAACAACAGAAAATGTGGAAATGGCAGAACTGCTAAATGACTTTTTTGTTTCAGTTTTCACCAAAAAGGTTAGTACCAATTGGACATCTAACATAGTGAATGCTGTTGATTACAGATTGCTCTTGCCCCTCGCTCCACCGATATGGCCACCAGGTGCCCGTTATCTACCGGGTAATGAGCGTTGGAATAGGGCGGAGGTTCGATCACTGGATGCCCTGGGGGGGGTGACAAGTGCCCAAGGGTAGTGACGGGGAGAACGCAAGCAATCAGTCGTAGTGTTAAAGATTGAGGATTTATTAAATGAGTCACAGATAAGGATAAGGGATAACACAATTAGTTACAGCTTGGGCTTACAATATAATACTAGAACAAATAACACAAACACTACAATTACAAATAGAAGCTGGCCCTGGTATTTTTCTAAATCCCAGTAATTATTCAGGTCGTCCCAGGGGTTAGTAAAAGTGATATTGGTGCTATTAGTACTCATAAATGCAGCAACTAATCTTAATAGACACAAATTGCTAGGCTCAACTGGTCCCCCTTGCGTTCAAGGTTTCCTGGTCAACGGGTTTCCCCTAGCAGGAGCCTTGGGGCGGCTGGAACCAGTCTCTGCCTCTTATCTAACAACACAGATGTACAGATATCCTTAACAACTAATTATACTTACACATACAAACCACAAAAGTTTCATTACGGCCGGCAAGCAGTCAGGCTCTGGGGAACGCGTGAGCCAGGAGAGAGAGACTGCAGGGTGATCAATCCTGGATACGGTTCGACGGGAATTCGATTTCTCTCTGCCCGTCCCCGGGGGGGGGCCAACAATATATAACGAATTTTTCGTCATAATTTATAATAAGCCAATTGCAGGGTCGCGAGTGGCTCATGCCCATACAAGGGAGGCAATCGGCCCCCAGCATCTCTACTCAGGAAGCAACCGTCTGGGGGAAACTTCCCCTCCTCAGGTCGGCCGACCGCAAGGTGCTGTTTCCTGTTACAAGTTCTGCTTTCTGAGCAGCTATGTGATCAGTGGCAGTTCTGGGGGCTGGGGGAAAATTCCGTTGGGGGGTGGAGGCCGAAGCACTTGTTGTATGGCCCTGGGGCCAAACTTGGGGGTCTAACATGCCCCCATGCTCCGGCCGACAACGCCCAACATACCTAAACCTCAGTGTCCGAGTCAGCGTCCGCTCCTACGAGCGGACGCGTCTCAGTGGCCGAGGCAATAAGGGCACTTCCCACCATCCGCCGAACACAGGCCTTAACAAAAGCACACCCGAGGCAGAGGAGGCAGAGGCCCACCACAAGCGACACAAAAAGGGCCTGAAAATAAGACTTATAGGCTCCAAGGCCCAGCCACTCCAGCCATGACCAGAAGCGGAAGGTCTCTCTGGACTCACGCACAGCAGTTCCCAAGGCCTGAAGGTCATTAATCACTTCAGTTAAGTTTCCAGAAATAGAAGACAGAGAGATACAGCACTTATCTTTAAACTGTGGATACATAGATATGAGGGTTTCACAAAAATCCCGTGATTGCAACAAAAATTGTATCATTAAGCGATTCTGAAAAGAATAATCTGCTAATTCACCTAATCGCTGATTAACTAAGCTAAAGCCCTTTGCAGTGGTGTTGGCTAGCGTTTCTATAGCTAACGATTGGAATAATACTTGCTCACGCAATAACATATATCCTACGGGGTTAAATGAGACCACTGAAGATACTACAGAGGACAACGCACCCTTTGCCCTCTCCCACCATCCCCAAGAACGTCGAACCCGCCCGGCTGAACTGGGCTGCCAGGTCTTAACATAAATGCCACCTCCTTTTATTAAAATGGAACCAATGGTACATACACCTCTAGGATTGGGAGGAAGCACCGCATAGGCTGCCTTGCCACACAGCCAAAAGTGCCCGGGTCTGAGGAACCAAGGGGAAAAGGTTGAGTCCTGACAGGCCGAGCCTCCCTTAAAAACTAACTTCTTAATGTGGCTGTGGGATAGATATGTGTGTTTAAGGGGCTGATAGAAGTTTTTGCCGTTATAAGTGTTGCCGCCGGACCCAATTTTCCGGCCGCGGTTACTGCATAAAATGGGAGGTGGGGACGTACGATTGAAAATAGGGCTGCTGGCCGTCTCATTTCCATCTACCAGCTGCCACTGGGAACAATTGGGGTAGGCCCCAACCCAACTAGTTTCTGTTCGATTATGTCCCAAAAAGGCCCAACAGTGGGATGCCATGGGCCTTTCCCCAGGTGACAAGGGGAGTGGGCCCATACGACGTACCCTAATTTCATTAAAAATAGGAAAAACAAGGGGGGAAATGGGGTTAAAAAGATCATTTGTGCAACCTGTCCATTGTACGGTGGGGAGCCACTGAGCAAAGGGGGAAGAACAATTGAGGGGATTATTAATACTACTAAAGTTAAACACTAACGGCAATAAATCAAACAAAGGCCTATTTACAGACAGCCTGTTGGAACATGCAAGACAGTTATCAGAGGTCAGCGAAGATAAGTCGATGTTTCCTCCCAGGGCTTCCTGGATCCAATAGGCTGCGAACAGAAGCTGATGGATATTTTCGCCCACACGATACCGTCTCGGGTTCAGCAGAGGTGGGTCCCTCTGATCGTTGTTCTGGCCTCCCGCCGCTATGGCGAACTGTAAGACAGAACAGAAGGCGGCCTTATTGGCCCCCGTTAGTTCGTTCCTGATTCGGAACGCTTGCTTATCCAGTTATGATGGACCAAGGTGTGGGTGCCCCGGGCATCCACAATCGTGTAGGTGTTAGGATATTTACCTGCACTTACAATTTGGGCAGCGTAGGGTTCTCGGTGACCTGAGGCCTGTGGCTCAGCCACCCAGACTAGTTGGTCAGGCTGATATACGGGAGTCCAGGGGCCTCTATGTCTGGGGCTGATTTCAGGCCAACGAGAATAGTTTGCATTGAGAGAGATTAGAACCTGCGGTAATAGTGCACTCCAACCCTTATAGTCAGCGTTGGGATTAACTGAACGTATCATGGTTTTCAGAACCCCGATTTTCCGCTCTACAACACCATTACTTTCGGGGTGATACTTCAAGTGAATATGGAGGGAAGCCCCCCATCC
Source organism: Gopherus flavomarginatus (assembly GCF_025201925.1). Classification (NCBI taxonomy): domain Eukaryota; kingdom Metazoa; phylum Chordata; order Testudines; family Testudinidae; genus Gopherus; species Gopherus flavomarginatus. Next base: position 155,782,459 of record NC_066620.1, on the reverse strand, counting down.
CAGCACTAATGCTTCAAAACGTTTGCTGGTAAACGGGGGTCCTCCATCTGCTTGAACTTCGGAGGGCACACCCCATGCTGCGGCTACCTGTTGCAGTGCCCCAGCCACAGCCGCAGCCGTGGTGGTATTTAGAGGGATACAGTGAGTTTGACGGGAGCCCAAATCTACCACTACCAGAGCCTTTGGGTGGCGACGGGCTCCAGGCAGGGGTCCCATTAAATCTATTTGCCACACCGCGCCAGGAGGGAAATACTCCGCAGCGTACGCCCACCGCTCATAACGTGGGCGGTTTTGGGACTTGATTTGTGCACACTTAAGGCAGGACTGCACAATTCTTTCACAGTCCTGTCGCCGTACCTCAGGTTTTCCCTGAGCACCTAGGGCTAACTGATTGTATAGGCGGCCGCTAGGCAAATGCCCCCAATCCTCATGAAGCCATTGGAGGAATGGGTCGGTGTTTAGCTGGGGCTGCTGCCCCAGGCACACTTGGGGGGCTTGAATTTCCCTCATTCTGTGATCCAATTCGGAGTGAAGGGGGTTAGAGTCAGGACGATGTGACGGGCAATGGGTTATAAACCAGGGCCGGGAGAACTTACGTACGAGGTCAAAAATAGTCTCCCACAGTGGCATGAACGCTGTGGGGTTAGCCTCTCCCGTGAGGATGCTGAGACAAAATTGTGAGTCTATACCCAATACGACCTGAGCAGAAACAGAATGGGCCTGGGTAACGTGCTGGGCAGCGAGAAGGACCCCATGAACTTCGCTATGCTGGGCCGATGAACCCGGGGGAAGGAGATCAACCTGGAAATGGTCACATTTAGCACAGAGAACTCCTGCCCGGGGGGTCGGGGAAGTGCCCCCGTCGGACACAATCCAGGGGTCATATTTTGTTTCTATACACAAGGGCTCCGAAACTCCTGGGAATCGGACATCGTTTGGCAGCGATTTAAGCGTCCATTCCCGCCACGTGATTTCCCCCAAATAACACAGCTGTTGCCAAGTTAGGCTGGTCCCGTGAAAACTGGGAGGGGGCAACCGCGTGAGCCATGGAATGAGGTGTACCTCGGGGCCGATCAGGGTCCCTTTACTAGATAGCGGGGCCCAAATGCGTGCCTCGCCTGCGGCTAGTAACATAAGTCCTATGGGTCCATATCGATACTGAGGACCCTTGAGCCGTCGGGCCCAGTTATAGACCGGTTGCCCGTCTTGTGATACCGAGTACCCATAATGATGTTGTGTAAAGAACAGGGTAATGATAAAAGGTGAATCCCTTTTATATCGCGCTAGCCGTGGGTTAGAAGCAAACCAGGTGGCTATTCGTTCCAAGCTCTTTTGGGCCTCAGGACTCCATATTTCCCGTTTCCGTTTGGACGAGAGGGGTTCCTGGATCGTTTCCAGGTCTACAAGGTGTTTATCTGGAATGAAGTGTCGGTGATAATTAATCAGGCCCAAAAGTCTCTGCAGTTGCTTTTTATTCTCGGGTGGGTCTTTAACCCAAGGGTCTAAAATCCCCGAGGTGGGTTGGCCACAGTTATAGGGGTCATAATGTTGGCCTAAGAAGGAAAAGCTTTGAGAGGGCACGAGGTGGCTTTTTCTCTCATTAATTCGCCACCCATTGGCCCTTAGCTCGGCTACCACGGTGTTAGTTACGTTTTGGACTATGTGTTCGTTGGGCCCAATTATGATTATATCGTCCACATAGGCTAGAATGGTGGTGCCCCCAGTGGCTTCTACCCCCTTTAAGGTTTTTGCAAGAGCGGCCGTGGCCAAGGCGGGGGAATTACAGAACCCTTGAGGGCACACCTTCCACTGATACTGTGCGCCCTGGAAAGCAAAATTTAGGATTTGGGGTTTGTCCTCCAACGGGATTTGATAGAACATATCCTTTAAATCTAGGGTGCAGGCCCACCTCCCACTGGCATCGCTTAGCTGTTGCCGTATTTCTGGAATGGTGGCTGGGCCTGCGAATGGGAGGTGTCGGACTCGGCTATTTGCCTGCCTATAGTCAATGACCAGTCGAAATTCAGAGGGGTTGCCGGGCTTGGGGATACCCCAGCCGGGAGATAGATAATTTGACGCGGTCGCCTGTGCAATCCGTCCCTCCTTTAATAATTGGTCGAGGAGTTGCTTAATCAGGGGGATGCCTTCAGGCTTCGTGGGAATGGGAGAGAATTTCCATGAACTGTTATTAACAAGCTCGGGGCAATAAGGGGGGGGGGCTTCGGGCGACAGGGTGACAGGCAGAGCCTGACAGACTTGTTTTTGTAATCGCAGTCGTTTTATATCCCCAACCCCCAGCAAATTTGTTCCTCCCAACAAAGCCTTAACTTTTCGCTTATACCCCTTGTGAATCAAAGTAAAGCTGACTACAGGCTTTTCTTCAATACTGTTAAGACCCTGAATAAACATAGTAGAACTTGTGGGTACATGGGGCACATCGGATTTTATAACAGAGATTTGAGCTCCGGTGTCCAACAAAAAAGATACAGGGGTGTAAGGGGGTTTGGGACCGGCTACCAATAGGGTGTGATATGGTCGATCATCCCAAGTGTCTGTGGAGGCCGGGGCGCACCCGGCCTCTACTCGTTTTTTGTTCTCAAATAGTCATCCCAGTCCTTCCATCCTAACTGTTTCCCCAAATCTTGCTGCTGGGAAGTGGACATCTTCCGCAGTGCTTCCTTGGGGATCCCCTTATGTAACAGGAACCCAAAAAGTGCTTTTTCAGCCTTGGTTCGTTCAGGGTGTTTATGCTGACCCTTGTTAACAGGGCTCTCAGCTGGAAGGGCTGAAATGGGGTTCTTCGGGGCTGGTGGCATTCGGAGCCGGGACACGGCCTCATATAAGGTAATAAGGGGTTGCCCAACCCAACCATGCAACAGCAGGAGTCCTCCTGTGTCAATCGGTGGGGCGCCATCTACGGCCAAGTCCACCGCGTCCCGTTGGACCGGAATTTGAGTGGGATCTGTGACATAAATAAAGGGGACACCTGACTGAACCTGTTGCTGGTCTAAATTTAACGGTACCGTTTGTGGGTTCCACACTATGATGGACGCTCCGGCAATAGCCCAGATGATCTCATGGGGTGTATTTACGCTGCCGGGAGGTACATACAGTCCCTTAAAACTGCCTTTCATGGCCAAGACGGCCGCGGCCGGGGTGGTGAGCGGCCATACCTCATTTCCCAAGAGATGATGACCCGGGAACCCCGACGCCCAATTGGACGTTTTGGCCAGAACAGCGGCTTCCTCCCTATCTACCATCTCTGCCCCGTGATCCAGGGCCAGACGACCCAGCCACACTAGGGGTGCCTCGCCCTCCCTGCGCCTCGTGTCTGCTAAGAATTCCTTCATCTCCGCCTTGGTGCGAGTTCGGTACTCGGTAGTCGTAACTGTCTGACCTGTATAATAATCCACCTTACTTTTGGTGATAGCAACAGGCATGGCCTCCATCTGCCCCCTCTTCTCAGGCGCAGGTGGGGCTGAGGGGAGTGCGGGATAAATTAAAGGGCAAGGGGGGGCTTCATAAGGGGGTGGTCTCCCATCCTCCTGCTCCTTGCCACTTATCTCACACTCTGCGCTGTCGGTGTCGTTAGCAGCGGCTTGTTTAGCAGCAAACATAGTGCTTCCATGAAGGACCGCACAAAGGTCCAGCGTTTTGTTTAATGCGCTGAACAAGACCGTGGACACGTCTTCCAACTTATACTCGTCTGGTCTAAGTTTCCTTGTCCGCCTGGTCTGTTCCAATTCCTTCATTAAGTGGACTAACAACCCGTGGGCTGGATCACCCGGCTGTACCCGGGGCGGGAGTATGAATTTGGGAACGGTGGCCCCGGATCTTTTTATGATACGGCTACACTCGTTCCAAATGCCAGACGGTGTCTCGGTCCGACTAGTCTCCGCAACCCCCGTGCACTGGGATTGCAGGGAACTATCGGCCGGCTGACATTTAAAGGTAGGATGGCAATGGAGGAGACATCCTACGGCAGGCAGGGTTAATGAGGTTGTATAGCTTTTTGACCCTGACCCTGATTCTATAATACAAATCCAATCTAGGGTGGGCTTAGCAGACTGTCTGCTGGCCACTTGGTGAAATTGCAGGTGTTGAAATTGCTCGAGCTCAGATTGTTCACGGTCCCCACTACACCACGGGCACTGACCCTCCCGAAGGCATCCTGTTCGTGACGCCATGTTGATTACAGATTGCTCTTGCCCCTCGCTCCACCGATATGGCCACCAGGTGCCCGTTATCTACCGGGTAATGAGCGTTGGAATAGGGCGGAGGTTCGATCACTGGATGCCCTGGGGGGGGTGACAAGTGCCCAAGGGTAGTGACGGGGAGAACGCAAGCAATCAGTCGTAGTGTTAAAGATTGAGGATTTATTAAATGAGTCACAGATAAGGATAAGGGATAACACAATTAGTTACAGCTTGGGCTTACAATATAATACTAGAACAAATAACACAAACACTACAATTACAAATAGAAGCTGGCCCTGGTATTTTTCTAAATCCCAGTAATTATTCAGGTCGTCCCAGGGGTTAGTAAAAGTGATATTGGTGCTATTAGTACTCATAAATGCAGCAACTAATCTTAATAGACACAAATTGCTAGGCTCAACTGGTCCCCCTTGCGTTCAAGGTTTCCTGGTCAACGGGTTTCCCCTAGCAGGAGCCTTGGGGCGGCTGGAACCAGTCTCTGCCTCTTATCTAACAACACAGATGTACAGATATCCTTAACAACTAATTATACTTACACATACAAACCACAAAAGTTTCATTACGGCCGGCAAGCAGTCAGGCTCTGGGGAACGCGTGAGCCAGGAGAGAGAGACTGCAGGGTGATCAATCCTGGATACGGTTCGACGGGAATTCGATTTCTCTCTGCCCGTCCCCGGGGGGGGGCCAACAATATATAACGAATTTTTCGTCATAATTTATAATAAGCCAATTGCAGGGTCGCGAGTGGCTCATGCCCATACAAGGGAGGCAATCGGCCCCCAGCATCTCTACTCAGGAAGCAACCGTCTGGGGGAAACTTCCCCTCCTCAGGTCGGCCGACCGCAAGGTGCTGTTTCCTGTTACAAGTTCTGCTTTCTGAGCAGCTATGTGATCAGTGGCAGTTCTGGGGGCTGGGGGAAAATTCCGTTGGGGGGTGGAGGCCGAAGCACTTGTTGTATGGCCCTGGGGCCAAACTTGGGGGTCTAACAAATGCTAGTGAAAAAGAGGTAGAATCAGAGGCTAAAACAGAGAGAGAACAAGTTTTAAAGTACTTAGACAAGGTATATGTACTCAAGTCACCAGGGCCTGATGAAATACATCCTAGAATACTCAAGGACCTGACTAAGGAAACATCTGAGCCATTAGCAATTATCTTTGAAAGCTCATGGAAGACTGGAGAGATTCCAGAGGACTGGAAAACAGCAAATATAGTGCCAATCTATAAAAAGGGAAATAAAGAAAACCTGGGGAACTACACACCAGTCAGCTTAACTTCAGTACCCAGAAAGAAAACAGAGCAAATGGAGCAAATAATTAAGCAATCAATTTGTGAACACCTAGAAGATAATAAGGTGATAAGTAACAGTCAGCACTGATTTGTCAAGAACAGATCATGTCAAACCAACCTAATAGCTTTCTTTGATGGGGTAACAAGCGTTGTGGATGCGGGGAAGTGATGGATGTTGTATATCTTGACTTTAGTCAGGCTTTTGATACTGTCTTGCATGGCCTTCTCATAAACAAACTAGAGAAATATAAGCTAGTATAAGGAGGGTGCATAAATGGTTGGAAAACCCTTCCCAGAGCATAGTTATCACTGGTTCAGTTAAGCTGGAAGGGCATATTTTATGGGGTCCCACAGGGATTCGTTTCGAGTCCAGTTCTGTTTAATTTCTTCATCAGTGATTTAGATAATGGCACAGAAAATACACTTACAAAGTTTGCAGATGGCACCAAGCCGGGAGGGGTTGAAAAATGCTTCAGAGGATGGGATTAAAATTCAAAATGATTTTGCACAAACTGGAGTAATGATCTGAAGTAAAAAGGATGAAATTCAATATGGATAAATGCAAAGTACTCCACTTAGGAATGTACAATCAGTTGCACATATATAAAATGGGAATGACTGCCTAAGAACGAGTACTATAGAAAGGGATCTGGGGGTTATTGTGGATCACAAGCTAAATATGAGCTCACAGTGTAACACCGTTACAAAAAAAAGCAAACATCATGCTGGGCTGTATTAGCAGGAGAGTTGTAAACAAGGCACAAGAAGTAATTCCTCTGCTCCACTCTGTGCTGATTAGACCTCAGCTGGAGTATTATCTCCAATTCTGTGCGTCGCATTTCAGGAAAGATGTGACCAAACAGGAGAAAGTCCAAAGAAGAGCAACAAAAATGATTAGAGGTCTAGAAAACATGATCTATGAGGGAAGATTGAAAAAATTGGGTTTGTTTAGCCTGGAAAAGAGAAGACTGAGAGGGGACAGTATAACGGTTTTCAAGTACATAAAAGATAGTTACAAGGAGGAGGGAGGTAAATTGCACCAAGGGTGGTTTAGGTTGGACATTAGGAAAAACATCCTAACTGTCATGGTGGTTAAGCACTGGAATAAATTGCCCAGGGAGATTCCACAATCTCCATCATTGGAGATTTTTAAGAACAGGCTAGACAAACACCTATCTGTGGTGGGTAAATTGCGGCCCCCGCCACTTCCTGCAGCTCCCATTGGCTGGAAATGGCAAACTGCAGCCACTGGGAGCTGCGGGAGGCTGCGTCTGTGGACAGTCAATGTAAACAAACTGTCTTGCAGCCTGCCAGCAGATTATCCTGACAGGCCACATGTGGCCTGCAGGTTGCCCATCACTGGTCTAGATAATACTTAGTCCTGTCACAAGTGCAGAGGACTGGACTAGATGACCTCCTGAGGTCCCTCCAGATCCACAATTCTATTATTCTAGTTCCAGTGTCCACAATTCAAAAAGAATGTTGATAAATTGGAGAGGGTTTCAGAGAAAAGCCAGGAGAACGATTACAGGAGTAGAAAACCAGCCTTACAGTAATAGATTCAAGGAGCTCTGTTTAACTTAAAGAGAAGGCTAAGGGGTGACTTAATTACAGTCTATCAGTACCTACATGAGGAACCAACACTTAATAATGGACTCTTACTAGCAGAGAAAGGTATAACGTGATCTCATGACTGGAAGTTGAAGCTAGAAAAAAATAATACCAGAACTTAGGTGTAAATTTTTAATAGCGTGTCATTAACCACTGGAGCAATTTACCAAAGGTTGTGGTAGATTCTCCATCACTGACAATTTTTAAATCAAGATTGGATGTTTTTCTAAAAGATATGCTCTGGACAGGGATGGCCAACCTGTGGCTCCGGAGCCACATGCTGCTCTTCAGAAGTGAATATGTGGCTCGTTGTATAGGCACCGACTTGGGGGCTGGAGCTACAGGTGTCCACTTTCCGAGGTGCTCATTGCTCAACCCTTGGCTCTGTCACAGGCCCTGCCTGTCATAACCTTAGTCCCAGATTTGGACCTTAGCGTCCAAAATATGGGGGTTAGCATGAAAACCTCCAAGCTTAGTTACCAGCTTGGACCTGGTACCTGCTGCCACCACCCAAAAAATTAGAGTGTTTTGGGGCACTCTGGTCCCCTTGAAAAACCTTCCCTGGGGACCCCAAGACCCAAATCCCTTGAGCCTCAAAACAGAGGGAAATAATCCTTTTTCCCTTCCCCCCTCCAGGTGCTCCTGGAGAGATACACAGACGCAAGCTCTGTGAATCCAAACAGAGTGATTCCCCCTCTCTGTTCCCAATCCTGGAAACAAAAAGTACTTTCCTATTCCCCCAGAGGGAATGCAAAATCAGGCTAGCAAATCCAACACACAGATCTCCCCGATTTCTTCCTCCCACCAATTCCCTGGTGAGTACAGACTCAATTTTCCTGAAGTAAAGAAAAACTCCAACAGGTCTTAAAAGAAAGCTTTATATAAAAAGAAAGAAAAATACATACAAATGGTCTCTCTGTATTAAGATGATACAATACAGGGTCAATTGCTTAAAAGAATATTGAATAAACAGCCTTATTCAAAAAGAATACAAATCAAAGCACTCCAGCACTTATATTCATGCAAATATCAAAGAAAAGAAACCATATAACTTACTAGCTGATCTCTTTGTCCTTACACTTAGAAACAGAAGACTAGAAAGTAGAAACTACTTCTCCAAAGCTCAGAGAAAGCAGGCAGACAGACAAAAGACTCAGACACTAAATTCCCTCCACCCAAAGTTGAAAAAATCCGGTTTCCTGATTGGTCCTCTGGTCAGGTGCTTCAGGTGAAAGAGACATTAACCCTTAGCTATCTGTTTATGACACGCCCCCCAAATTGCAGACAGTGGGGAAGCTCACTGGCGGCGATTTCCTTCTAGAACTTGAAAATAAACAGATGAATACAACACATGCACCTTTACATATACTCCTAAGTATAAAACTAACAGACTTCTACATTTTAAGAACACTTTTTAACTACTGAATTCTGGGAAACTCTCACGGGAGAGTGCATCAGCTACTTTGTTAGAAGCTCCTGTGATGTGTTGAATTTCAAAAATCAAAATCTTGGAGAGCTAAACTCCAACGAAGAAGTTTCTTGTTGTTCCCCTTGGCAGTATGAAGCCACTTTAGTGCAGCATGGTCAGTTTGTAGTTGGAACCGCCGTCCCCAAACATATGGGCGTAGCTTTTCCAGGGCGTACACAATGGCATAGCATTCCTTTTCACTGACTGACCAGTGACTTTCCCTCTCAGACAGTTTCTTGCTGAGAAACACGACAGGATGGAAGTTGTGATCTGTTGCTTCCTGCATGAGCACCGTGCCTATACCACGCTCAGATGCATCTGTGGTTACTAGGAATGGCTTGTCAAAATCCGGGGCCCTGAGCACAGGGTCAGACATGAGCGTTGCCTTAAGTTGGGTAAAGGCCTTTTGACACTCATCAGTCCACTTAACTGCATTTGGCTGGGTCTTTTTGGTCAGGTCGGTCAGTGGGGCAGCGATTTGGCTGTAGTGGGGTACAAATCGCCTGTAGTATCCGGCCAAGCCTAAGAAGGATTGGACCTGCTTCTTGGACCGTGGGACAGGCCACTTTTGGATAGCATCCACCTTGGCCTGTAGGGGGTTTATGGTTCCTCGACCCACCTGGTGACCCAGGTAAGTCACTCTGTTTTGGCCTATTTGACACTTTTTGGCCTTAACAGTTAGTCCTGCCTGCCTGATGCGCTTAAAGACCTTTTCCAGGTGTAGTAGGTGTTCGGGCCAGGAGTCTGAAAAAATGGCCACATCATCGAGGTAGGCAACTGCAAATTCTCCCAGTCCAGCTAGTAGACCATCTACCAGCCTCTGGAAGGTGGCGGGTGCATTTCGAAGGCCGAAAGGAAGGACATTGAATTCATACACCCCCGCATGGGTGACGAATGCTGACCTCTCCTTGGCAGGTTCATCTAGCGGTACTTGCCAGTACCCCTTGGTTAAGTCTATTGTAGAGATGAACTGGGCACGTCCCAACTTTTCCAATAGCTCATCGGTGCGGGGCATTGGATAGCTGTCCGGACGAGTTACCGCATTTAGCTTACGGTAGTCCACGCAAAAGCGTATTTCCCCATCTGGTTTGGGTACCAGAACCACTGGAGATGCCCATGCACTGGTAGATGGGCGGATTATACCCATCTGTAGCATGTTCTGGATCTCCCGTTCTATAGCAGCTTGGGCATGAGGAGACACCCGGTAGGGTGGGGTTCTGATTGGGTGAGCATTACCTGTATCAATGGAGTGGTATGCCCGTTCAGTCCGTCCTGGGGTGGCTGAGAACAATGGGGCGAAGCTAGTGCACAGCTCCTTGATGTGTTGCCGCTGCAGACGTTCCAGGGTGGTTGAGAGGTTCACCTCTTCCACGCCACCGTCTTTTTTCCCGTCGTAGTAGACACCGTCAGGCCACTCAGCATCATCTCCCTGGACTGTAAACTGACAAACCTGTAAGTCTCTGGAATAGAAAGGCTTGAGAGAATTAACATGGTACACTTTAGGCTTTAGTGAGGAATTGGGAAATGCTATGAGGTAGTTTACAGCTCCCAGGCGCTCTTGGACCGTGAAGGGCCCTTCCCATGATGCTTCCATCTTATGGGCCTGTTGCGCCTTCAAGACCATAACCTGGTCTCCTACCTTGAAGGAACGTTCTCTGGCATGTCTGTCATACCAGGCCTTTTGCTCTTCTTGAGCATCCTGTAGGTTCTCTCTAGCAAGGGCTAAAGAGTGTCGGAGGGTGCTTTGTAGGTTGCTTACAAAGTCCAGAATGTTAGTTCCTGGAGAAGGCGTAAACCCCTCCCATTGCTGCTTCACCAACTGTAATGGCCCCTTAACCTCGTGACCATACACAAGTTCAAATGGTGAAAACCCTAAACTGGGATGTGGTACAGCCCTGTAGGCAAACAGCAACTGCTGCAACACTAGGTCCCAATTATTGGAGAATTCGTTGATGAATTTTCGTATCATGGCCCCCAAAGTTCCATTGAACCTTTCCACCAGGCCATTGGTTTGATGGTGGTACGGGGTGGCAACCAAGTGATTCACCCCATGAGTTTCCCACAGTTTTTCCATGGTCCCTGCCAGGAAATTAAACCCTGAATCTGTAAGGATGTCGGAGGGCCAACCTACCCTGGCAAAGATGTCTGTTAGGGCCAGGCACACAGTGTTAGCCCGGGTGTTGCCTAGAGCTACTGCTTCCGGCCATCGGGTAGCAAAGTCCACTAAAGTCAGTATGTACTGCTTTCCTCTGGGCGTCTTTTTTGGGAAAGGGCCCAGAATATCCACAGCTACTCGCTGAAATGGGACCTCAATTATGGGGAGTGGCTGGAGAGGGGCCTTGACCTGGTCTTGAGGCTTTCCCACTCTTTGGCATACCTCACAAGACCGGACATACTTGGCAACGTCCTTGCCCATCCCCTCCCAGTGGAAGGACTTCCCCAACCGGTCCTTGGTTCTGTTCACCCCAGCATGGCCACTGGGATGATCATGGGCTAAACATAAGAGCTTCCCCCGGTACTTAGTTGGAACCACCAACTGTTTTTGCGGCTGCCATTCTTCCCGGTGTCCACCAGAAAGAATTTCCTTGTATAAAAGTCCTTGGTCTATAACAAACCGGGATCGATTAGAAGAGCTGAGAGGCGGTGGGGTGCTCCGTGCCGCCGCCCAAGCTTTCTGAAGGCTGTCATCCGCTTCCTGCTCAGCCTAGAACTGTTCCCTTGAGGCTGGGGTCACCAGTTCTTCCTCAGATTGTGGACTTGGGCTTGGTCCCTCTGGAAGCGATGTAGGTGATGGGGTTGTTTCCGTTGCTGGTGAACCGCTCTCCGCTGGTGCACCTGAGGGTATTTCAGGCTCTGGCTGAGCCTTTTGGGTATGGCTGTCTTTGGCTTCTGCCAGTTGTGGCTCGCTGGCGCCCTCTGGCCTTGAGTTTGAAAATGTGGTTGCACTTGCTGGTGCTGGTTGCTGTTCCAGTTCCAGGCCTGGGACTGGAGATGCTGTGGCTGCTTCAGTGGTAGGCATGGAATCCGGGTCCACTACCTCTGCCTGGGTCTCTGGTAACACAGACGGGGCCTCTGTGGACGGCTCAGGAACAGGAATGGGTCTGGAAGCTTGCCTGGTTTGGCTACGTGTAACCATTCCCACTCTCTTGGCCCGCCTCACCTGGTTGGCCAAGTCTTCCCCCAGTAGCATGGGGATAGGATAATTGTCATAGACTGCAAAAGTCCACATTCCTGACCAGCCTTTGTACTGGACAGGCAGTTGAGCTGTAGGCAAGTCTACAGCTTGTGACATGAAGGGGTAAATTGTAACTTTGGCCTTTGGGTTGATGAATTTGGGGTCAACGAAGGATTGGTGGATAGCTGACACTTGTGCCCCCGTGTCTCTCCATGCAGTAACCTTCTTTCCGCCCACTCTCAAATTTTCCCTTCGCTCCAAGGGTATTTGAGAGGCATCTGGGCCTGGGGATCTTTGGTGTGATGGTGGTGTAATGAATTGCACTCGCATGGTGTTCTTGGGACACTTGGCCTTGATATGTCCCAGTTTATTACACTTAAAGCATCTTCCATCTGATGGGTCACTGGGCCGAGGTGAGTTACTGGAGACTGGTGAGGTTGAAGGGTAGGGTATCTGTGGCTTTACTTGGGTGGTATGTGGGGTCTTTGGCTGTCCTCGGTTGTAGGGTTTATGGTCTGTGTGCCCCCTGGGGTAATCGTTCCCCTTGACAGTAGCTTTCTTGCTTTCTGCCAGTTCCATCCATTTGGCTCCAATTTCCCCCGCCTCAGCGATATCTTTGGGATTTCCATCTTGTATGTACCGTGTGATGTCTTCAGGAACACCATCCAAGAACTGCTCCATTTGTATGAGGAGGTGCAGTTCTTCCAAGGTTTGAATGTTGTTTCCTGTTATCCAGGCCTCATAGTTTTTTGCAATGTAGTAGGCGTGTTTGGGAAATGACACCTCTGGTTTCCACTTTTGGGTTCTGAAGCGCCGACGGGCATGATCTGGGGTTATCCCCATTCTGTATCTGGCCTTGGTTTGAAAAAGTTTATAGTCATTCATTTGCTGCTTAGGCATTTCAGCTGCCACCTCTGCTAAAGGTCCACTGAGCTGTGACCTCAATTCTACCATGTACTGGTCTTCGGGAATGCTGTACCCAAGACAGGCTCTTTCAAAATTTTCCAAGAAGGCCTCGGTGTCATCACCTGCCTTGTAGGTGGGAAATTTCCTGTGCTGTGGAGCAATAATGGGCGCCGGGTTGTTAGGGTTGGCTGGCACATGCAGCCCAGCTTTTGCCAACTCCAGTTCATGTTTTCTCTGTTTTTCCTTCTCTTCATTCTCTTTTTGTTGTTTTTCCATTTCTTTTTGGTGCTTTTCCATTTCTCGGCGGTGGGCCAACTCTTCTTCTGCTTGTTTCCTTCGGTAGGCCACCTCTTCTTCTTCTAGTTTTCTTTTGTGTGCTGCCTCTTGGGCTGCCTGTTCTCTTTGGAAGGCTGCCAGTTTCATGCTTTCTTCCTTTTCTTTCATCTCCATCTCTTTTTGTTTTATTTCCAGTTCCTGTTTGTGTTTTTCCATCTCTCGCCTGTGTTCAGCTTCTTTGATTTGTTCTTCGGCCTCAATTTTTGCCTTAGAAGTCATGGTTCCTGTTTTCTTGTGTTGGGGTGCCCTCCGGTGTTTATCTTCTGAACTGCAGGTTCTCTGTTGCCTCCTGAAGTCTGCCTAGCAACAGTGCCTTTAGCTAATTTTCAATGTTAAGTAAACCTGAAAAACCACTTTATTTGCATTCATATAGTGCTGGTAATGACTCTCAATGGGAGTGCTATTGTGTGACAAAAGACCCTTAACAGTCCGGTAATGGCTTCTTGCTTAACATGCAAGCCACAAACTGCCAGAGAGAGCAGAAAAAAAAATTCTCTCTGGTTCCCTTTTAAAACCAACTGTTTCTCTCTGCTAAAAAGCCCTTAGCAGAGAAGAGAAAAATATAATATTCCTACTGGCTTCTGGATTCTGTCTATATCCCACCTGCTGCCACTCATGTCATAACCTTAGTCCCAGATTTGGACCTTAGCGTCCAAAATATGGGGGTTAGCATGAAAACCTCCAAGCTTAGTTACCAGCTTGGACCTGGTACCTGCTGCCACCACCCAAAAAATTAGAGTGTTTTGGGGCACTCTGGTCCCCTTGAAAAACCTTCCCTGGGGACCCCAAGACCCAAATCCCTTGAGCCTCAAAACAGAGGGAAATAATCCTTTTTCCCTTCCCCCCTCCAGGTGCTCCTGGAGAGATACACAGACGCAAGCTCTGTGAATCCAAACAGAGTGATTCCCCCTCTCTGTTCCCAATCCTGGAAACAAAAAGTACTTTCCTATTCCCCCAGAGGGAATGCAAAATCAGGCTAGCAAATCCAACACACAGATCTCCCCGATTTCTTCCTCCCACCAATTCCCTGGTGAGTACAGACTCAATTTTCCTGAAGTAAAGAAAAACTCCAACAGGTCTTAAAAGAAAGCTTTATATAAAAAGAAAGAAAAATACATACAAATGGTCTCTCTGTATTAAGATGATACAATACAGGGTCAATTGCTTAAAAGAATATTGAATAAACAGCCTTATTCAAAAAGAATACAAATCAAAGCACTCCAGCACTTATATTCATGCAAATATCAAAGAAAAGAAACCATATAACTTACTAGCTGATCTCTTTGTCCTTACACTTAGAAACAGAAGACTAGAAAGTAGAAACTACTTCTCCAAAGCTCAGAGAAAGCAGGCAGACAGACAAAAGACTCAGACACTAAATTCCCTCCACCCAAAGTTGAAAAAATCCGGTTTCCTGATTGGTCCTCTGGTCAGGTGCTTCAGGTGAAAGAGACATTAACCCTTAGCTATCTGTTTATGACACTGCCCCCTTCCCACCCCCTCCCTCCCCAGAGTCTCCTACATGCCATGAAACAGCTGATCAGGAAGTGCAGGGAGGGGGGAGGAACTAATCATCAGGGTTGCCAGTGGGCAGGAAGCCCTGAAAGCTGAGAGGGTAGCTAATGGGGGGCTGCTGACATATTACCATGGCGCTTTGGCAATGTACATTGGTAAATTCTGTCTCCTTCTCAGGCTCAGGTTGGCCACCCCTGCTCTAGGAATTATTTTGGAGAAGTTCCATAGGCTGTGCTATACGGGAAGTCAGATCAGATGATCACAATGATCCCTTATGGCCTTAGAATCTATGAAACAGTGCAACTCCCTTCCAGGAGCAACTACATGGGGCAGAAGCTACCTCCACCTATAGGGAGGGCTAAGCCCCCTGGGAGATAGGAAGTATTCTTTGGCATTTACACCTTGAGAGTCTCCTCCAACTACATCATTGCTTATTCTTGTAGCGGGGATGAAATAATTGCTAGCAGAGCAGTACATAGAGGATCCTATTGCAGATGCCAGGGGTTGCCAAGGATGGGTGAGTCAGAAAAGGATGCAGTCCTGCTCCAGACCTACTGAAGGACCCTAGAATTGGATTCTAGGCAACAATCTAGGTTACAGCTTGATCAGCTAAATTAAACTAAACCCTGCATCTACATAAAGAAAGAAGTAGAGTTGAGGTTGCGTTTAGCTAGTATAGGTTAGTTAAACCCAACCTAAACCTGACCACTTTTCCTACTCAAGACAAATCCCTGGAGTTCTGATAGCACGAAAGTAACAATAGAATTGAGGCAGGTTGGTGTGAATGTTTCCTTGTTTCAGATACCCACCACTCCTATGACAGGAGGGTGCCTAAAAAAGATTGTGTAATTTGTTTCCCATGCCACCACCAGAACACTCAGGCTTGCAGTCTGTTTCCAAAGGCTACCACCACATCCTCCAGTACTGAACAAACTTTGATAAGGTCACAGTTAAGATACAGTTCACACAAGCATCCAAAAAAACCCCAAACCTTCTGAATCTGTAAAACTGGGCTGCAATAGGTACTCGCCCTCCTGAGGCCAGCAACCCCTCCACTTCTCAGTGGAAAAGCCCTAAGCACAGGCTCTGCAACTTATTTGACACTTCAAGGGCCAGTCATAGGTGGGAGCTGGAGGCTGAGACCTAACCTCTCCAAGAGTTTTCTGTTTCAGAACTAAAGAGGAAACCAATCTAGTCACACTGGAGTCCAAGGGCAGGGAACTTGGGGCTGTGGGCGCGGAATGAATCCCGACTAGCGCCATCCCTGTTCGATCCCCGGAGCAGGGCAGGTCCCAGCTACTGGCGCAGACTCCGGGTACTCTGCGGGGTGGTTGAGACAGAGGCAGCTGAGAGCCCCCGCCCACAGCCCAGCGCAGACTAAGACCCGGGCGCCCCAGCTCCCGGCCAGGCAGCCTCCCCCAGGTCCCGCCGCCGGCTGACTGGCCTTTCGGCGCTACAGCAGCGCCGCTGCCTGGGTCAGGCCTGTCACCCGCTGCGGACCACAGGCCTGGGCGACGCTGCGGCACCGAGGGGCCAGGGTCAGGCGAGAGGCGTGCGGCCACTTCCGCTGCCCGCTGCTGCGGAGCTGGTCCGCAAGCGCCTCAGTCCCGCTGCCGGCGGAGCTGCGCCTCCCGCTGGAACTTCCGAGTCCTCGCGGCGCCTCCGTAACTATCAGGGCGGAGCGTATCCGGGGGCCTCCTGGAGAAGCTTCCGCCTCGCGCTGGGGCCGTGGGCAGTTAGTTCCGCCCCAGGAACAGACATGGCAGTCACGTGACCCTCCTGGATCATTCCCATGACGCCATGGGTGGGAGGGGCTTTTCGGCCACCGTGGCGTTGGTTGCCATGGTGCTGTAACGGGCCTGCAGAATGTCGCTGTCCGCGCTGCCGCTGTCTCCCGCCCGGGTGTTCGCGGAGCTTTTAGCCCCGCCGCTCGGGGCTCGCGGGCGGGAGAACGAGCCGGTGCCGGGGCTCCTCGGCGGCCGCAGCACCGCAGTGCCGCCAGGGCGGGAGGTTCACGTGAGCGGCAGCGCGGAGCTGTGTGCGGCCCCGGACCGGGCGCGGGTCTCCATCCGGCTGGGGAGCAGGAAGGGGGAGGCCGGGGAGGCGCGGAGCAGCGTGACCCGGCGGCTGGAGTACATCGCGCAGAGCGCCCGGCAGCGCGGGGTGCAGGTGAGAGCCCAGAGACACCCCGCCCCCCTACGGGAGCTCCCAGCTGTAAACTGCGACACCCTCCCCGCCGCGCCCCCCGCCTTAAACCTCAGCCCTCGGAGTGCCCAGCCCTACCCCCCCCGGCACTCCCCCCTCGGGAGCCCCCAGCCTTAAACCCGCCACTGGCTCTAATCCTTCTCCACCCCAAGTCCTAAACCCCACTGAGCGCCCGCGCCCAGCACCTACGGTTGCCAACTTTGTAATCGCACAAAACCCAATGCCCTTGTCCCACCCCTTCTCCGAGGCCTCACCTCCCGCTCGCTTCCTCTGTCACTCGCTCTCCCCCAGCCTCATTCACCTTCACCGGGCTAGGGTATGAGGTTGGGCTGCTGGAGAGTGAGGGCTGAGGGTGTGGGCTCTGGCGTGGGGTTTGGGATGAGGGGTTCAGGGTGCGAGAGGGAGCTACAGGTTGAGGCTGAGGGGTTTGGGGTGCAGGAGTAGGTTCAGGGCAGGGAGTTGGGGGTATGGGAGGGAGTGTGGGCTCAGGATGAGGGATGTGGGGTGCAGCAGGGGGTTCAGGGCTGGGGCAGGGGATGAGGAACAGGAGTGTTGGCTCTGTCTGGGCGGCGCTTATCTCAGGTGACTCCCAGAAGCAACTGGCATGTTCAGCTCTTAGGTGGAGGGGCTAGGGGGCTCTGTGTGCTGTCTACTGATGCTGCCCCCAATAGGAGCTGTGGAGCCAGCGCTTGGGGTGGGGGCAGTGCATGGAGCCCCAGTGGCCACCCCTGCACCTAGGAGCCGGACATGCTGGCCACTTCCAGGAGCCGTGCGGAGCCAGTGCAGGCAGGGAGCCAGCCTTAGCCCCGCTGTGCCACTGACTGGACTTTTAGTGGCCCAGTCAGCAGTGCTTTTTGACCACGTGTTCCAGTCAAAAACGATGCCTGGCAACCCTACCTAAACCCCAACACCCTCCGCACCCCAGCACCTTCTCACTTGCCCTGGAGCACCCATCTGATATCAGTGGTTGTATTATCTTTCCATTGACTTCATGTTCCTTTAATAAACCCTTTATGAAAACAACAGCAATGGCAACAAGCAGAGTTGGTAAGGGATTACAAACAGTGCAATGATTGGAGTATGTGCAGGGGTGAAAGTAACTCGAAGGACTTACGGTACTCCAGAGTCCTGTGGAGGGGAGGGTCCTCAACTGGAAGAAGTGGGGCCTTTAAATCCTGGGGCTTTTAAATCAGGATTTAAAGGGCTCAGCGATTCGGCTGAAGCTAGGAGCCAGGCCCTTTAAATTAACCCCAGAGCTACCAGCTGCAGAGGCGGCTGGGAGCCCTGGGCTTTGGGCAGGGATGAAAGTAATTTACATTTCTTACCTATATGGTCCAGTCGCAAGCAACCCACCCACCTCTCCTACATACTTCATGGATCCCTCCCATTGCATGACATAGATAGAGAAAATAAAGCTACTATTACTACTACCAGTACTGTCTGTAATAAAACTTTACTATTGGAATAAGCCTGAAAAAGTGAAAACCCTCTGTCACATTTTTCTCTATGTCTTCCCTCCTCCTCCTCCAGCCAGGCTGCCGATGCTAGACTCTGTGCTTTCTCCCTGCCTGGCACTCAGCAGCTGCTGCAAAGACTCCTCTTTAGCTTGCAGCAGGGAGACTGCCTCTTGCATAAGAACAGTTTAAACTCAGGGTATGTCTACATCTACAATTTTGCAGCGCTGGTTGTTACAGCTGTATTAGTACAGCTGTATAGGGCCAGCGCTGCAGAGTGGCCACACTTACAGCAACCAGCGCTGCAAGTGGTGTTAGATGTGGCCACACTGCAGCGCTCTTGAGCGGCTTCAAGGGGGGTTCGGGGAACGCGAGAGCAAACCGCGGGGAAGCAGGTCTCCTTCCCCGGTTTGCTCCAGTGTTCCCCGAACCCCCGAGCAAGCAGGTCTCCTTCCCCGCGGTTTGCTCTCGCGTTCCCTGAACCCCCCTGCAAACCGCGGGGAAGGAGACCTGCTTGCTCGGGGGTTCGGGGAACGCGAGAGCAAACCGGGGAAGGAGACCTGCTTGCACGGGGGTTCGGGGAACGCGAGAGCAAACCGGGGACGGAGACCTGCTTCCCCGCGGTTTGCTCTCGCGTTCCCTGAACCCCCCTGCAAACCGCGGGGAAGGAGACCTGCTTGCTCGGGGGTTCGGGGAACGCGAGAGCAAACCGGGGAAGGAGACCTGCTTCCCCGCGGTTTGCTCTCGCGTTCCCCGAACCCCCCTGCAAACCGCGGGGAAGGAGACCTGCTTGCTCGGGGGTTCGGGGAACGCGAGAGCAAACCGGGGAAGGAGACCTGCTTGCACGAGGGTTCGGGGAACGCGAGAGCAAACCGGGGAAGGAGACCTGCTTCCCCGCGGTTTGCTCTCGCGTTCCCCGAACCCCCCTGCAAACCGCGGGGAAGGGGACCTGCTTGCTCGGGGGTTCGGGGAACACTGGAGCAAACCGGGGAAGGAGACCTGCTTCCCCGTGGTTTGCTCTCGCGTTCCCCGAACCCCCCTGCAAACCGCGGGGAAGGAGACCTGCTTGCTCGGGGGTTCGGGGAACGCGAGAGCAAACCGGGGAAGGAGACCTGCTTCCCCGCGGTTTGCTCTCACGTTCCCCGAACCCCCCTGCAAACCGCGGGGAAGGAGACCTGCTTGATTACCAGAGAGGCTTCCTCAGGTATGCTGGGATACCTGCTTATTCCACAGAGGTCAAGAAAAGCGCTGGTAAGTGTCTACACTTGATTACCAGCGCTGGATTACCAGCGCTGGATCCTCTACACCCGAGACAAAACGGGAGTACGGCCAGCGCTGCAAACAGGGAGTTGCAGCGCTGGTGATGCCCTGCAGATGTGTACACCTCCTAAGTTGCAGCGCTGTAACCCCCTCACCAGTGCTGCAACTTTGTGATGTAGACACGCCCTCAGTTGTTCCCTGATGGTTCAGCCCCCAGGGTTAAGAGAGGTTTCTGGCATCTTTATTAATTTGTTGTTGAGGGGGTGGGGGGAAGCTGTGTGTGACCATGGCAGGGGCAGTTCTTTTCTGCCCCCTGGACGAGGGGATCTCCAATACTACTAAAATACAATAGTAGGGGCCAGTTGCTGGGGTCGGGGCAGTCGGCGGCAGGCTGCAGCTGCATTGTTTGTGACACACACATTCATACATACACATACATACTGTTGCATCTGAGGAAGTGGGTATTCACCCACGAAAGCTCATGCTCCAAAACGTCTGTTAGTCTATAAGGTGCCACAGGATTCTTTGCTGCTTTTACAGATCCAGACTAACACGGCTACCCTCTGATACTATACATACTGTATGTATGTGTATGAATGTGTCACAAACAATGCAGCTGCAGCCTGCCACCGACCAGCCACGACCCCAGCAACTGGCCCCTGTGGGCTGCTGCCTGCAGAGATCCAACAGATGCTGCTGGGCTGGGTCTGCCAAGGAGTAAATAACCAAGGCAAAAACCACAGCCAGCCAGCCAGGGAGGGAGCGGGGGGTGGGAGAGTGTGGGGGGGGAGGCGGGGGCGGGGAGGAGGAGAGGAAGGGAAAATCAGGGGTGAACGAAGGACAACTGGAATAGCCTTCATGAAATGTATGTTTAAAGAAAGTTTTATCAATTTCAGTCTCTGCACTCTGCAGGCAGGACAGAACAAAAAGAGATCTGAGATTGTTCCTGCTGTCCTAAGGACATTTCAGGTGTTTAAATCAATAGAGAAAGAGGGTGGATTGGAATGAAAACTACTATTTCTTTCAAAGGAGGCACAATAATTTCGCTGAATATTCAGTTTTCCCCTCCAATCCCTTTGTGGTTGTGTCTATGGGGGCTATTTGCTTTCCCTGTAAATCTTTAGTTGTTTTAGCAAAATTGCTTGGCCCAAAATAAGCCCTAATCATCATGACACATCTTTCCACCATGTTCTCCATGTTTTTTGTGTTGGTTTTTTTTGAACAGTAACATTTCAAAGAGGATCTGCAAGCAGTTTGGACATCACAACCACGATCCTCTGCTGGGGAGGGAACAGGATAGATTTAAACTTGGAAATGGTTCCTGATTTTGATTGTGTTTAGAAGATCCTCTCATCCCAGGAGCAGAAAAGAACTGCCCCTGCCATGGTCACTCACACCCAACAATAACTGGGAGTGAAATTAACAAGAATGCCAGAAACAGCTCCTAACTCTGGTCACTGAACTGCACAGGGAACAGCTGAGTTTAAACTGTTCTTTTGCAGGCAGCAATAGCAGGCATCTCAGGCAGTCTACTGCAAGCTAGAGCTAGAGGAAAACTCCTGCTGAGGGGAGGAGGGGGGAGGAATGCAGAGCCTTGTCTGCAGCCTAGCTGGAGGAGGAGAAGGGAGGAAACAAGAAACCAATATGAAAGTGAGTTTTCCCCTTCCACCTGCTTTTATTACCTCAGGATTTAAGCTGTGCAGCCAAATGCTTGTATTTGTTGTGTATATTAGTAGGAGAGATCCCCTCATCCCCGGGGCCAGACAGGGACTGCCCCTGCCATGGTCAAACACACCCTCCCCTCGACCCCCTTCCCCCAGCTACTGTGAATGAAATTAACAAGGAGGCCAGAAACCTAGCCCTGGGGGCTGAACCATCAGGGAAAAGCTGAGTTTAAACTGTGCTTATGCAGGGAGCAGGCTTCTCTTTCCCTCCCTCAGTCAGTCTCCTTTTCTTACTGGTGAGGACTGGCGCGTACCAGCTTACTTTCACCTCTGAATATGTGTTACTGACCTGGAGGAGACCTATACGTGCTTTAAATGTCAAAATTGAGCTATAAACCAGAGATTTGTCTATATTCTGTCCAACAAGGGATTACTGATTTTATTGTCCTGTTGTTCATTACAGTTAGATGTAACAAAATATTCTAAGAGCCTCATGAGGTGCAGCACTGTGAGTTACGTCAATATTTCACTGGCATTGTTGATGTGGGGGGCATTGAGTGAGGCATGTCTTCTTAAATTCTCAAACAAAAACTAAGCCAGCAGTTTGCTGCATTTAAAACATTTTATTTTTAATCCTTACATCCATTTCTTCAAAACTTTTTGTTTTTGGCATTTTATTTCAAAATCAATAAGTAACACAAACTTAGCACAAACTGGAAGCGTGTATATAGAGGGTAATAGATGTGAAGATTAATTTTGTTTTAAAATCTGATGGGTCTTTAATTTATACCTCCTTTTTCTGGCTAGGACTTAGAAATCTCCTGTGAAGGACCCTCCTTGCACAGTGGGCACTGCTTTGTAGAAGATTTAGAAGGAAACTTGCCTTTAAATCCAGCTCACAAACTTATCATGAAATTTTGCCCGTCCATGTCTAAGGGTATGTCTACACTACGAAATTAGGTTGAATTTATAGAAGTCGATTTTTTAGAAATCAATTTTATACAGTTGATTGTGTGTGTCCTCACTTAAGACCATTAACTTGGCGGAGTGCATCCACAGTACCAAGGCTAGTGTTGACTTCTGGAGCATTGTACTGTGGGTAGCTATCCTACAGTTCCCGCAATCTCCGCCACCCATGGGAATTCAGCCCCCCTTCCCCTCTCCCCCCATGAAAGCAACAGCAATAAATTGTTTCTCGCCTTTTTTCCTGGGTTACCCATGAAGACGACATACCACGACAAGCATGGAGCCCGCTCAGCTCACCATCACCATGTGTCTCCTGGGTGCTGCCAGACATGGCATTACTACACAGCAGCAGCTCATTGCCTTTTGGCAGTAGACGGTGCATTATGAGTAGTAGCCATCATCATCATCTCTTGGGTGCTCTTTTAGCCGACCTCAGTGAGGTCAGTCGGGGGCGCCTGGGCAGATATGTGTGCTCCTGGCTGGCCTTGGTGAGGTCGGACAGGGGTGCCTGGACATAAATGGGAGAAGAGCATGGCCAGCAGTCATATTGCACCCTCTTCTGGCAAGCAGCCAGAAGACGATGATGGCTAGCAGTCATACTGCACGATCTGCCAGCCTAAGATATATAAGAGAGATGGAGTGGATCAAAACTAGAGAGACCAGATTTGTTTTGTATTCGTTTTCTCCCCCCGCCCTCTCTCCCTGAATAGTAGGGGGAGGGATAGCTCAGTGGTTTGAGCATTGGCTTGCTAAACCCAGGGTTGTGAGTTCAGTCCTTGAGGGGGCCATTCTGTGTGACAACTCTGTAAGCCATGTCATCAGTTGCCTCTCCCTCCATCGGAGCAACAGCAGACAATTGTTTTGCACCTTTTTTCAGCACAGACGTTATAGCACAGCAAATATGGAGCCCGCTCTGATCACTGCAACAATTATGAGCACTGTAAACACCACGTGCATTATCCTGCAGTATATGCAGAACCAGAACCCTCAAAAGCAAAACCAGGCACGGAGGCGACGGCAGCGCGGTGACGAGAGTGATGAGGACATGGACACAGACTTCTCTCAAAATACAGGCCCCGGCAATGTGGACATCATGGTGTTAATGGGACAGGTTCATCCCATGGA
This sequence comes from Gopherus flavomarginatus, assembly GCF_025201925.1. NCBI lineage: Eukaryota > Metazoa > Chordata > Testudines > Testudinidae > Gopherus > Gopherus flavomarginatus. The sequence goes on along the minus strand of NC_066620.1, from coordinate 155,759,269 downwards.
ACGCTGCTTCTAGGCCTGGGAAACAAGCACAGACTGGTGGGACTGCATAATGTTGCACATCTGGGACAATTCCCAGTGGCTGCAAAACTTGCACATGTGTAAGGGCACTTTCATAGAACTTTGTGACTTGTTTTCCTCTGCCCTGAAACACAAGAATACCAAGATGAGAGCAGCCCTCACAGTTGGCAAACAAGCGGCGATAGCCCTGTGGAAGCTTGCAACGCCAGACAGCTACCTGACAGCTACGTCAGTCAGACATCAATTTGGAGTGGGCAAATCTACTGTGGGGCTGCTGTGATCCAGTAGCTAACACAATCAAAGAGCTGCAGATATCAAGGGTATGACTCTGGGAAATGTGCCGGTCATAGTGGATGGGTTTGCTGCAATGGGATTCCCTAACTGTGATGGAGCGATAGATGGAACCCATATCCCTATCTTAGCACTGGAGCACCAAGCCAGCGACCATAAACTGAAAGGGGTACTTTTCAATGGTGCTGCAAGCACTGGTGGATCACAAGGGACGTTTCACCAACATCAGTGGGGGATAGCCGGGAAAGGTCTTCAGGAACTCTGGTCTGTTTCAAAAGCTGCAGCAAGGGACTTTCTTCCCAGACCAGAAAATAACCATTGAGGATGTTGAAATGCCTATAGTTATCTTTGAGGACCCAGCCTGTCCCTTAATGCCATGGCTCATGAAGCCGTACACATGTAGAATCATAGAATCATAGATTATTAAGTTGGAAGGGACCTCAGGAGATCATCTAGTCCAACCCCCTGCTCAGAGCAGGACCAGTCCCCAAATGGCCCCCTCAAGGACCCTGGGTTTAGCAGGCTAATGCTCGTAGCCTGGACAGTAATCAGAAACTGTTCAGCTATAGGCTGAGCAAGTGCAGAATGGTGGTAGAATGTGTAATTAGGCTCAGGACAGTTAGCAAAGTACGGGAGGGTGCGGTGTGTATCAGAGAAGCTTTGAAAACCAGTTTCATGACTGGCCAGGCTACGGTATGAAAGTTCTGTTTGATGAACTCTCCCCCACTCCCTTGGTTCACTCTACTTCCCTGTAAGCTAACCACTCTCCCATCCCCTCCCCCCTTCGATCACCACTTGCAGAGGCAGTAAAGTCATTGTTGCTTCACATTCATGCATTCTTTATTAATTCATCACACAAATAGGGGGATAACTGCTAAGATAGCCTGGGAGGGGTGGGGGGAGGAGGGAAGCACCAGGTGGGGTGGGGAAGGCGGGAAGGACAAGGCCACATTGCAGTTTAAAACTTATTGAATGCCAGCTTTCTGTTGCTTGGGCAGTCTCTGGGGTGGAGTGGTTGGGTGCCCGGAAGCCCCCCCACCGCGTTCTTGGCGTCTGAGTGAGGAAGCTATGGAACTTGGGGAGGAGGGCAGTTGGTTACACAGGAACTGTAGTGGCGGGCTGTGCTCAAGCTTCCTTTCCTGAACCTCAGCCATACGCCGAAGCATATCAGTTTGTTCCTCCAGTAGCCTCAGCATTGCCTCTTGCCTTCTGTCACCAAGCTGATGCCACATATCATCTTCAGCCCGCCACTTATTATCTTCAGCTGGCACTTATCTTCATGTTCATATTGTGTTTTCCTGGACTCTGACATTGTCTGCCTCCATGCATTCTGCTGGACTTTTTCAGTGTGGGAGGACTGCATGAGCTCAGAGAACGTTTCATCGTGAGTGCTTTTTTTCTGGCCTTCTAATCTTCGTTAGCCTCTGGGAAGGAGAAGATAATGTGAGTGTTGAAACATTTTCAGCTGGTAGAGGAAAAAAAGGGAGAATAGTCATTAAAAAGACACATTTTAGAGAACAATGGGTAGACGTTTTCACAGTAAACCTTGCTGTTAACAATGCATAGCACATGTGCTTTCAGTCGCATTTTGCCTCTTATTGAGGGTATGCTGGTTTGATGTGAGAGATCTTTCACGCAGGGCTGGCCAACAGAATTTGGCTTGCATGCAGCCACGGTAAGACAGTCTTTTGGCTTCTTTAATCTTCATAACGTGGGAATGGTTTCAAACAGCAGTGCCCTCATTTCCCATACCAAACTGCTGCTAGGTTGGCCATTTAAAATGGATTGGCCCTTTAAAAAGAGGAGGGGCTGCAGTTTTTGGGTTAACGTGCAGCACAAACCCAACTAAACCCTTCCCACACACACACCCAATTCTCTGGGATGATTGCTTCACCCTTCCCCCCACTGCATGGCTAATAGCAGGGAACATTTCTGTTCAGCCACAGGCAAACAACCCAGCAGGAACGGGCACCTCTGAATGTCCTCTTAATAAAAGCACCCTATTTCAACCAGGTGTCCAGGATTGATATCACTCTCCTGAGGATCACACATAAAGAACGGATGTTGCTTGAATGCCAGCAAACACCGGGACCATATGCTGCCATGCTTTGTTATGCAATGATTCCAGACTACGTGCTATTGGCTTGGCATGACAAAGTGTCTTATCATGGAGGATGGAATAAGGCTGCCCTCCCCAGAAACCTTTTGCAAAGGCTTTGGAAGTACATCCAGGAGAGCTTTATGGAGATGGCCCTGGAGGATTTCCGCTCCATCCCCAGACACGTTAACACTTTTCCAGTAGCTGTACTGGCTGCGAATGCCAGGGCAAATTAGTCATTAAACATGCGTGCTTTTAAACCATGTATAATATTTAAAAAGGTACACTCACTAGAAGTCCCTTCTCCACCTGGTGGATCCGGGAGGCAGCCTTGGATGGGTTCGGGGGGTACTGACTGCATGTCCAGGGTGAGAAACAGTTCCTGGCTGTCGGGGAAAACAGTTTCTCAGATTCCTTGCTGCAAGCTATCTTCAGCCTCCTCCTCCTCATCCCCAAAACCCGCATCCCTGTTGCGTGCTACTCCATCGACAGAGTCAAAGCATGGGTGGGGTAGAATGGCATGCAGCTCATCATAGAAGTGGCATGTCTGGGGCTCTGACCCGGAGCGGCCATTTGCCTCTCTTGTTTTTTGGTAGACTTGCCTCAGCTCCTAAAGTTTCGTGCGGCACTGCTGCGGGTCCCTGTTATAGTCTCTGTCCTTCCTGTCCTTTTGAGATTTTTTCAAATGTTTGGGCATTTCATCTTTTGGAACGGAGTTCTGATAGCACAGATTCGTCTCCCCATACAGCGATCAGATCCCGTACCTCCTATTCGGTCCATGCTGGGGCTCTTTTGCTATTCTGGGACTCCATCATAGTCACCTCTGCTGATGAGATCTGCACTCACCTGCAGATCGCCATGCTGACCAAACAGGAATGAGAAGTTCGCAGGCCTTTTCCTGTCTACCTGGCCAGCGCATCGGAGTTGAGAGCGCTGTCCAGAACGGTCACAATGGAGCACTCTGGGATAGCTCCAGGAGGTCAATACTGTCGAATTGCTACCACACTACCCCTAATTCGACCTGGCAAGATCGATTTCAGCGCTAGTCCCCTTGTTGTGGGAGGAGTACCAAAATTTATTTTAACAGCTCTTTAAGTAAAAAATAATGGCTTCGTCGTGTGCACAGGTGCAGGGTTAAATCGATCTAACGCTGCTAAATTCAACCTAAACTTGTAGTGTAGACCTGGGCAAAGTTTTACTTGCCTACACTCATTTTCATAGTGTGGGTAATATTTTGCAAGACTGCCTTAAGGATCTCTATCTAAGCCAATCCTGTCTCTATATCTGTGCTTTTCTTTTTCTCCTGTGAAGTAGTTGCTGCTTGCCTTGCTGGGTAGGAGGATTATGCAGTCTTCCTTTATGTTCACCTCATTGTTATTGTGCACTGATATTCTGCTGCAGAGTGTGTTAGCTACACCCTCTGTTGCTAATATGTTAAGAGTGGCACTAGCACTTTGGTTGCTGGCCCCTCTGTCTAGTCTGCAGCACTCATTTGTTCTCTTGCAGCAACAGAGCATGGCACACTGTTCTCTCTTCTTCCCTTAACCCTGCCTATGTTTCTGACCCACTCAGAAAACAAATGGCCTAAAACAGGGAGTTATACCTCTAAATTCTTTCAGAGAAGAGGCAGCATTGTGGTTAAAATTTTACAGGGGAATGATGACAATGATTGTGCTTTCTCTACAGGGAAAGTGAACTGGTTGTGGGAGTTGTACCTGTCTACAGTAGACAGACCAGGGATCTTCCACCACAGGCTAGGACACATAATATATGGAGATACACCTATTTCATAGAACTGGAAGGGACCCCAGAAGGTCACTGAGTCCAGCCCCCTGCCTTCACTAGCAGAACCAAAAGTACTGATATTTGCCCCAGATCCCTAAGTGGCCCCCTCAGGGATTTAATTTACAACCGTGGGTTTAGCAGCCCAATGCTCAGACCACTGAGCTATCCTTCCCCCTAAAAATAAAAATGACCAATCCCCAGGCAGATTTTTACCCCCGTTTCCTAAATGGCCTCAAGGATTTAAGTCACAACCCTGGGTTTAGCAGGCCAGTGCTCAAACCACTAATCAGATACTTTTCTCATTGATATTTATGTTGGCAAAAATATATCCGGAAGCAAAAAAATGAGAGGCTGCCACTAAATCAGAAGAACTCACTTTACCCCTAGATTGCTGGAAGGAATCTAGCCCAGGTGGGTGGTGTCTAATAGCTGTTCTGTGACTTATGCATATGAAGTTGGTTTTCAGTCAGTTTTCTAGTGGCGAGAGATCCATGTCCTAATCACAGCTTGTTGCTATTCTCATCTGAGAAGCCAAAGACTGAAAGTGAATGGAAGCTGAATTGTCTTCCTGCCCCTAGAAGCTGACTCTTCAAATCAGGAATGAGGCAGATGGTGACAGAGGAGGCTTATGCTGCTGCCTGTACTATTCAGTACCTCTTATATGGATAAGTAGAAGATTGTAGGTTTCCAGGATTCAGCCGCTTGTGGCTTCTGTGTGTGAATATAGTGCTCACATCTGAAAAAAAAAATACTTCACACTTATTCACTCTGGCAAGATATTTCTAATCCTATTAAGATATATGCAGCTGGCACATGATTCATACAGACAGGACTGAGTCTATCTTGTTAGACTCTAGTTTGTCCATAGTTCTGTCCTCTTGCTACAGTGTGGCTACTTATATTAAAATCCATCTGGGGAATCTCCCAGCATTGACCCTCCCTGTATACTGCTCATACAGAATGAATAGTCTTACCCAAACATATTCACCGAGTTACAACAGCTGTCAATAGTTCCTTACTGAGAAAGTTTTTCTATTGAAAGTGCACTTTACCTCCAATCTTTTATGGGTTAATTATTAATCCAAGTAAGCTGTTTCAGGAGGTTACAGCCACACTGGTGAGCTTTTCAAATATGAATGGCATTTTTGAATAAGTATAAGGGTGGGCCAGGAGGAAGCTTTGAAGTCACAGTTGCACAAACCCAATTTCAAAATCAGTGTCTTATACACTATTTGGGAGGTGTCTGCAGCTTTAGCTCCAAAAGTATAATTTGAAAGCAAACAACTTTATCCAAGGGCTTATAGCATTTCAGGCAATTACACCATTATGAAATCTGCTGAAGTCTCAAAATCCAGTGGATGAATGTGTGGTGCAGTTTGTTTTTTTTGTGCACACGTTCTTTATTATTTGGAAGCTTTTGACTTGTTTCATTCCTACACCAAAAATAACCACCCCAATAAATTGTCCAACCATCTCATAATTCATTGCTAGGTAAATGAATACTTCTTTTAAAAAATGTGGGAAGATCACAAACAAAAGACTCATGGAAGCCTAGCTTGTGGTGACCAAGTTGTGAATAACTGACTTCCAGCCTTGCCACTAGGGCAGGGGTTGGCAACCTTTCAGAAGTGGTGTGCCGAGTCTTCATTTATTTACTCTGATTTAAGTTTTCACGTGCCGGTAATATATTTTAACGTTTTTAGAAGGTCTCTTTCTATAAGTCTATAATATATAATTAAACTATTGTTGTATGTAAAGCAAATAAGGTTTATAAAATGTTTAAAAAGCTTCATTTAAAATTAAATTAAAATGCAGAGGCCCCTGGACCGGTGGCCAGGACCCGGGCAGTGTGAGTGCCACTGAAAATCAGCTTGCGTGCCACCTTCGGCACCTGTGCCATAGATTGCCTACCCCTGCACTTGGATAATTGAAAATAGGATGACACAAAGTGCTGCACCACTTTCATGAATGACATGGAAGATGGGTAAACAGCATGTAAATTAAAGTAAGATACTACTCAAATTAGGAGGTGTTGCAAACACCAATGAGACCTGAAACATTTTTTACAAAATGAAGTCTGATCTGGACCAAGCCAAGCTAGGTATCTGGGGAAGACCAGTCTGACATACATTTAAAGAAACTGTATCTCAGAAAGTAGTGCTGGTGAGACCTAGGAGTGAGAGTAGACTGCCTCTGAGAACTGAACATTCAGTGTGACACAGTGGTAAAAAATGTCAACACAGTTTTGGACTGCAGGTGCAGAGACATCAGATCATGGAAAAGGGAGGTGTTAATTCTCCCTTATACTTACTGAAAAGTCCACATAATACCACACTCAGTTCTGGGTACCTCGATATCAGTAAGGTATCAGGGTCAAGGCAACTTACAGAAGAGCAACCTAAAGTCCCATTGTTTTTTGTTGTTTGTTTTTTCTTCCTGGAGCTCTTCCCTGTGGTATAAGTTGTATTGCTTTGTTTTACTCTGATTCAAATCACTCCAACACTGGGACTTCCTCCATTTACATTGTAGATTATTCTACCATCTAACAACTCTCACTACTGGCAATTTGTCCTTTGCTGATTTTTATCTCATTACTTCTAATCAATACCATTATGGACCACACTAAAATTAATATCCTTTCCCTGGTGTTTATACCCTTCCAATCTTTGTAAAGATATCTAAACTCTCATGGGAATTGCTAAGCCAAGCTATATATATTTACACCTTTTGTTAATCCTTGTCACCATTCCTCTTAATCATTTTTGTTGTACTAGGGAGTTGGACTAGATCAGTACAGCACAACCTTTGCAGCAGCAAGAGCTGCATTAGCAGGTTGCCAGGAAGCCTGCGGGCTGCACCTAATTTCCATACATGTTTACATAGGATTTTAATCAGAAATAAACCACACTGTAGCATTTATTTATAGAGTATTGTTAAGTGTATGCAGCACTTTACAAAACACAGAGTCTGCTTTGAGGGCTTATAGAGAAATAAAATGAGGAAATAGTCTTTTACTTAGCCACTAAGGCCCCTGGCACCCACCCACCCCCCTTTTTTTAAGACCCATTGCAGCAGGCAGTTAAATAGTGGCCACCTTGCTAAAAATGAGCAATGACTTGTGATAGCGGTAGCATGAGGATTCAGGGTCAGAAGCTGTTTAAAAAACAAAACAAAACCCACAAACTACATGCTACTTGAATTCTGGTTTAGACATTAATGTGAAAAGCAGTTAAAGGTTTGTTCCAATAATAACATGTATTCACATCTAGTAGTTAAATAAGTATACACTGAAGGCTGGACAAGACACCACCTTTACTAGGCAACCATTTGCCCTAAGAAATCCCAAAGTATTCTCAAATCTGTTGAGTCTAATTCTGCTCCACCTCTATTAAAATACACCTGTTAAGCAAGTAAACTTTTGTTGATCTCTTGAGTTTGCTTAAGACAGGTTTCATGCTATTAAAGTAAGACAGACTTCTTTGCATTTGACTTGTATGTTGCCAATTTTATAAGCCTCATGCGAGGTGCCATCACAAGGTGGATGAAAGAGAAGGAGGGATTGGAGCACAAATACCATTTGTAATTCGTAATTGCAGTATGCTTTGAATACCAGTTAACTTTATCTAGGTATTTATGGCTTTCAGTTCCAGATTATCTGTCCAGGTTCATATTTTAATTAGTTGGAGCTCTTGGGAGGTGTCAGAATACACTATTTCCCATGAATACATAGATGGGACGTCATCACAAAAGCAAAATGAAACAAACTTATGCCAAGGAGGAGAAAAAAAAAACATAGAATTAAAAAGTAGAGCGAACTTTTCCTGTGCTATTTCCATTTGTCCTTCTATATACTGTTTACCATAGTGCAAAGTTACATTGTGTACATTTCTCCAAAGCTTTTATCCAAAGGTTTTAAAAAGGCAGTTGCACCTGAAATGTTAATTGGTAATTTACAAATGCAAATAATGGTATAGCCAATTGCTACTGTATATTAAGAACATATATGTTCAAACTAAGTTTTTTCTCCCAGCTGTGATCTCTGTCTTACCTTTCATGCTGAGTAAAATGGGTTGTTTCCTTTTTAGTAAGAACCAAAGTGAAGTGGAGCAAAACTTACAGCAAAACTTGACTACCTTTGGACATTTCCTTTTTCATAATTGGTTGCTCTTCACCTTGGCTTGAGCTATCACATTTTGTTTTAGGTTGTTTTTCCATGTTCAGGAAGGAAGGAGTGGTCATTCATTTCAGCATCTATGGTGCAACTAGCAGTGGCTGCAAAGTGGCTCCTCCTAGCAGAAGAAAATTTACGAACGCAGGCTTATGGTGATAGCAGATTTTGTAGGATTTTCATGCTTTAAGAGTAGGGGAAAATGGAAAAGCAGAGAAAGACATAGCACCACCATGTAAGACATTTAGCCTTGGATTGGCAGCAATTTGGGACAGGAACAATCTTTCCATTTTGTTTATACGTTTTGTGTCTAGTACAGGGGTTGGCAACCTTCGGCATGCAGCATCAGGGTAATCCACTGGAGGGCTGTGAGACATTTTATTTACATTGACTGTCCACAGGCACCCCCCGCAGCTCCCAGTGTCTGTGGTTCACTGCTCCCAACCAATGGGAGCTGTGGGAAGCAGTGGCCAGCATGTCCCTGTGGGATGCGGCCCCCCGCTTCCATTGGCCAGGAACGGTGAACTGCAGCCACTGGGAGCTATGGGGGGTCATGCCTGTGGACGGTCAACGTAAACAAAATGTCTCATGGCCCGCCAGCAGATTATCCTGATGGGCCAGGTGCCGAATATTGCTGACCCCGGTCTAATAAAATGGGATCCTCTTCCATGACATGCTATTGCAAAACAAATAAATGACCTTTTTCTGGAACAGTGGTGGTTTACTTCAGTAACACTACAAAAATACAGTGGGTAAGCAAATTACATGTGTGGTTCTTTTGAGAATAGGCTTATGGACTGATGGAGTGGATGAGATAACATGTCTTGCATGTGATCTGTTAATTATTAATTCTGAACTGGAAAATTATCCTACTGTAAACCATTTCCTGCCCACTGAAAGTTAGCAAATGGAACAGACTGTTACACAAGTTCTAAGAACATGGCACCAAATGTAAAGTTCATCTTAAAGTGTTGCTAAAACTACTTTTTTCTATGGCTAGTGTGATTAAACTGATAGCTCCTCAAAAAGAAGAAAAAACTTACAGCAGACATAAGCAATTAAAAATAAACCAAAAAACCTTTTCATTTTCAGCTAGTCAGTCATAATTCTAATTAAGAATTCCGCTAACATCCATTGTTCCCTCACCTTCCTTTCTGTCAAGAAAGAACATCATAAACAGGAGCAAAAAATCTCCACTGGAATATGATTGTAAAAGTTAATAATATAACTGAGCAGACATTTCTTCCACTAATTTTTATCTGGAATTGATTCTTGCTGAAAACTGTTAATTTCAAATCTGAAATGTGATGGGATAAAAATTAACTTCCTGTGGAATATTACCAAAACTGATACTGAACACAAAATGTCTTACCACCATTTATGTTGTAATAGGACCCAAAACCACAAGATGGCAGTGTCCTTAAGTACATATGCAACCCATATAAAGTATCAAATAAGGCAATTGTACTTCAATCTGTGTAGAGAGAGGATAGGCTTAAAACATTTTGAATGGGGTTAGGGGACATTTTTCTTCTCCATAATTCAGATTACCAAAACAGCTGTTCATTATTAGTCATGTCCGCTTGGTTATTTCTATGTAATGTTTGAGGGAGGTTGGGAGAAGAGTGAAAAAGGGTTTCCTATGACAGTCCAAATAAATGGACTACATTTCCCTACTGATATTAAAAATATTGTAGGATTTGTTTTTTTTTTTAATCTTGAAGCTACTTTATAAGATAAGTAAATTTTTAGAATTGGATTGACTCAAACTCTCTATCCACCTCACAGGCAGCCATCTTGCTAATTTACGTCAACCCTGTTCTGGCAAGAATGCTTCCGCCAGAGAAGTGCAATTTGGTCACTGTGGCCAAATCATCCCTTGGCCTTCACTGAAGAGACTGCCAAAAAGTTAACTGCACTTGAGATTTGTCTATTGGAAATTGTACTGAGATTTCCAAACTCATATTTTATAGAAAGGCTTGGAAGGATTAGCTTGCTATCGAAAAATATCATGAAACATAAATTCCACCATATACACACAAACCAATAAAAAAATATTTCAATTGATAAGTAATAAAAACTTACAAATAGGCAGGGTAAGAAAAATGCTCCTGGAAAACTCAGAGTTTAATTTAAGGATACTTTGTATATTTTCACAATTTGTGTTTTAACGGTTCTAAAACTTTAATTTGTTGGATCTCAACATCTGTCATTAAATAACTGACAATCCCACCCATAATTTTGTGTAACTGAAAATTTAAACTGATAAAAATGCTTAGAAATAAATATTTTGATATTCTCAATTATAAAAAAAAAATTGAATTCTGCCAAGTCTACTTTTAAGCCATTGAACGATGGTAATAATTTATGGAGCTGACTCAAATTGGTAACTTGAAATGCTTGTCATTACATAGCGCCATTGATCAGTGCATGCTATCTTATGTGTTCCTGACTCAAGGAATACATTGACACAAGCTTCTTTTGTGAATGAGTAAGGGAAGTGGATAAACAGTGGAGGGAAATGCTGTTCTTTTCCACTCAAAGAGGAATTCAACACAGTTCAAATGGAAAATCTGCTTATCTCCCATTACCAAATCCCTGAGCCAGCCACACTTTAGAGGTTTAGAAAGATTTAAATCTTTTACAATTCTTGATTTGTTATAAATTAAACTTTTTATTGTGATGCAGTTATTTTAAAAAGGAGTGCTTGTATTGTGTCAATTCAGAATGAAGTGGGGGCTGGGAAAGAGGAAGAAGAGACTCTGAAAGGAAGTTTGTGATCTCAAAAGGAAAAATGCGGGTGTGTGTTTTGAAGCAAGCACTCTGGAAATCTTTGTAAATTATGCATTTTAAAAAAAGATAGAACATCCTTCCCTTTTCTAATAATCATTTTCTCTGAAACACCCTGAGTTTTTTCCCTTTTAAATGGTGAAACTGAACAATTTAGAGGCTCTGTAGACTGAAGGAGAGGGTTTGATATGACACAAGCATCAAACCATTTCAATGTTCAAGTGTAACTAGAATCTCTCTGTATTTTATTTACATAGTGTTTCTCATGCAAACATTCCTAGTGCTTTGTGTGATCATCACTTTGAATAATACAGCTGCTGTTACGGCAAAGATAGTTAAAGGAGTTACTCCTTAAGAGGAAAAAAAATATTGCTCAATCATTTTTTAAATCACCTATTCACTACAAGCTGCTGCTTTTGAAATCTAGAATATGGATTTGGAAAGCACTTTTCACACACTAGTTCTCTTTAAACTTTAAACTCATTGTTTTGTAAGTCAGATGGAGTGTTATGCAGTGATACGCAGCTTTGACTAACTGCCACTTATTAAAGGATTAGACTCTTATTAAAGGAAGAATTGTTGTCCAGAACACTAGACTTATCACTTTTCAAATGAAACTTGCAATCTTTAACTGCCATCTGGAGTCTAACTGAAGAGAGTGGTGTAGCAAATTTCATACGTGTGTTTGAGTTACCAGTAACACGACACTAGGGAAAGTTAGAATATCATGTAGCCTGTGAACATAAAATCTTAATTGCTTTGGTTAAAAATTATACTCTTGTACTTTGTTTCAGGAAGAAAATGTGACTGTGACAAAGGATTTTAGTAGAGTAGAAAATGCTTATCAAATGGAAGCAGAGGTATGTATTAACCACAGCAAGAGGAATAACCATGCACCTAGACATAGTGAGTTTGTAGGTTTTGTCTTTTCTCCTCAAAACTAGCAAGGGACAGTTACATACAGTACAGCACTGTACAATATGAAGCACTGTACAGTATGAAGTAGTAAAATTAAAAAGGCACCCCACAGAATTTTGCAAGTAAGCTAGGTTCTGAGGTGCAAGAGCAAGATTTTCTTCATTCTTTGCTGTAGAATGGAGCCCATTCACTCCATGATAACAGGGAAGCTATACTACATATGCTGGATGTTAGGAGAGCCATGGCCTTCTATTTGGATAGGATGAAGGGCTTTAGGAAATCTCCCAAGCTCTTCCTATCAATTGCAGAAAGATCAAAAGGCACAGCGATATCAGCTCTGAGGCTCTCTAAATGGGTCTAGAGCTGTATTAGCTACTGCTATCATGCTCGTAATTTGGTACCTCCACCTGGAATCTATACATTCCACGAGGTCAGTTTCCACCTCGGTCGCTTGAATTAAAGACATTCCTATTCTGGAAACCTGGGTGTCTGCTCATACTTTTGCAGACCACTGTCCGATTACTCTGCTTCTGTTGCCATCTTCGGCTCCACAGTATTGTAATCCATAATGGATTTGACTCCAAAGTCCCAACCCTCCATCGGAGATACTGCTTGGGAGTCACCTACAGTGGAGCACCAATAGGGACACTACTCAAAGTAATTACTCACCTTGTGAAGTAACAATGGTTCCCCACAACCAACCCACTCTCCGTCTACTTCAGAATTCTCAATAGGGGCTCTGCAGTAGAGAAGGGACTGAGGATGGTTCACCTGCACATTGCTAATTAGCCTTGCAGCAGAGCACAAGGGAGGGAGGAGAGCGCACGTGTGGACCAAATGGACATTGCTACTAAAGATCTCTGATCAGAGGCACAGGGTGCATGCACACTTACAGTGGAGCACATAGACACACATCTTGAAGAACCATCATTACTGCACAAGGTGAATAACCTTCTCTTATGTGGGTAATTCCACTGACACCAAGGGGACTATGCATGTGAATAGGGCTTTGCATGAGTAGCCCCTTACCAAGCAGGAAGTGCTGTACTGGGAGTCAATCCAGCTAAGGAAAAGTACCATTTTTTTCAGTCTATGAACCTTTGCAATACAGCATGCTAATTAGACCACTATCCAATAGCTCAGGAGTCGGCAACCTTTCAGAAGCTGCGTGCTGAGTCTTTCTTTATTTATTCACTCTAATTTAAGGTTTCACGTGCCAGTAATAGTTTTAATGTTTTTAGAAGGTCTCTTTCTAGAAGTCTATAATATATAACTAAACTATTGTTGTGTGTAAAGTAAATAAGGTTTTTTAAATGTTTAAGAAGCTTCATTTAAAATTAAATTAAAATGCAGAGCCCTCCTGGACCAGTGGCCAGGACCTGGGCAGCATGAGTGCCACTGAAAATCAGCTCGTGCGTCGCCTTCAGCACCTGTGCCATAGGTTGCCTACCCCTGCAATAGCTTGATAACGTGTTTTGTGGAGGGGACCTGGAAGTTTGCATCACTGATAGTTACTTGCAACTCCATAGTGAAAGTACAGTTCCATTTTGCACTTAAAGGAGGGAGAGAGCTTCTTTGGTTTTATGAAGAATATATTATATCCACCTCAAACTTACAGCACCGAGTACAAAAATAATGTTGAGAATTCCCCTATTTGTTTTTAGGAGATAAAATTAAACTTGGCCCTTTAAGAAATATATCAGTATTTTGCCTTGGTCCTGAACTATCTTAACTGAATACTGCAGATGCTTTAAACTTCCCATGTAGTTGGAAGTAATTGAAGTCTTGTGAATGGTCTATATTTGAAAAATTAAGGTACGCTATTAATGAGGTATCAAATTGTTTTTATATAGACTACAGCAAGGCTTAGGTCAACAGCTGAACTAATTCTTAAATAGTCATATTGATAGAACTCAACCAATCGCCAGTTTTTCTCTACCATTTTCTGCAACCCACCATTTCCCGCAGTTCTGCTAGGCATGAGACTGCTCTCCTCACTGTCATTTCCTGCGCGGGTTCAGAACTGCAGCACAGCTTGTGCTGGCCCAGCCCTCCTCCCCCGCAATATCCTGCCTCCACAGCAGCAGTTTGCTTAACTCACTCCTTCAATGTTACTGTTTAGGCTGTTTTTTGGGCAGTTTGAGAATTTTGGTTTGCTTCAAGCCTTCTGGTCCAGGATTTGAGCAGCCTGGTGGACATAGCAACCTACAGCCTCCATTGCCCCTTCTCAGGCATGGCAGACCAGCCACGTAAGCAGTGGGCAAAATCAAGGTGCTCTGTATGCAAGGCAGCAGTTTTCTCAGGTTCTCAGCCAAAGACGAAAGATGCTCAGGCTGCTCCCAGTCAGAGGATTTAACTCTGCTAGAACACAGAGCTCTGAATGGGACAGGCAATATTGGATCCCCTACACACCCAAAGAGCAGTGACTCCACCACAGAGAAACCCAACCAGGAGAGATAGGGCAAAACAGACAGAGGCTCTAAGGATGAAGAGGATTTCATCCAGCTTACCCAGGAGGTACGTCCTGGAGTAAAACAGGATTGCAAAGATACGAACCCTACTCAGATACTGGTCCCTACACAAGTACTGAAGTGGGCCCTTTGTTTCCCTGGGGAGAGATGCCAGGCTCATAAATAACTACTGCCTTCCCAATCCAGGTCAGGGAACTCCGATAAGGAGATGTCACCCTGAAGGAATAGGACTCTGATGGAGAAGGCTCTGACAGAGAATGCTGTAAAGGGCTTTGGGCACTGCCTAAAGCAAGTGGCAAGAAACTGCGTTCTGGCCATGCCATAGCAGCCATGCTCACAAACCATGCCAAAACCCGCCAGAATGAACAACAACAGAAAGAAAGTACAAAAAAATTACCCAGCACTCCTCCTCTGACTCAGATTCCTCGTCTACCAAGGAAGGAATGCTGTCAGGCTCTGAATCTGAGCAGGACTCAGGGAAAATGTAGCAAAAATATTCCCCCCCTACGCCCTCCCCCCCCAAAAAA
Source organism: Gopherus flavomarginatus (assembly GCF_025201925.1). Classification (NCBI taxonomy): domain Eukaryota; kingdom Metazoa; phylum Chordata; order Testudines; family Testudinidae; genus Gopherus; species Gopherus flavomarginatus. Next base: position 155,744,203 of record NC_066620.1, on the reverse strand, counting down.
AAAGTTTGAGGGCATGTGGAAACGATTGTGTCCACAATATTTATCCAAGCTCCTGAGCACAAGCCTTGAAGTAAATACCGCCCCTCAAAATCCTCCCTCAAGGTTCTGATTCCCCTGCACTCCTTTTTAGGAGGCATGATTAGGGAGAAGTGAGAAACTCAGCAGGAGTAAGACCATTAACGTATATGACCTTAGGTTTTTACAAACTCCAAGAGCCTAAACGTTCTGTTAGTGAGGTTTCAAAAGTAGATACTGCAGTAGCATCCTTAGCAAGATACATGATTATTCTGGCTGAAGGGGAATTCTTTCCTAAGGACCCCACAGATAGGGAAGTGGAGGCCACCCACACTCTGGCAAGTCAAGTATAATTAGGCAGGCCAAAAAACAATTCAAAGAGCAACTAGCAAAAGACACAAAAACTAACAGCAAAAATTGTATTTTTTTTGTTTCTCTTCATAGGACTGTAGGCATCCGTTCAACCACTGCAGTAGAGTAATCGTTTTCTCCTTATGGGGAGAAAACGCTCCCTGAGGGGCATGCCCAACTCCCCAGAGTTCAAATGCTACTTTACTTGCAGACTTTCTATACCAATTTTGGATGGACTTTTTGTGCATCCGCTGTGTCGGCAAGACATGTATACCACAGAAGTGCTCGCATTGTCACAATCTCAAACCAGGAAGGCAAGAGATCTCCAACTTAAACTCCTCCTCATGGAGAAGTCTCTCTGTCTGGTGTCTCAGCCTGAGGTACGGACCCCTCCTGGTCAGAGATCACCAACTACAGTCTTTTACAGGGGTCTTTCTTCCACGGTTCAGGCTTCCGATCAACTCACCAAGAAGGTGGCAAACAAACAGGATACAACGTCCCCGACTCAGGAGTTGGCCAAGAAAGGACACTTTTCCAATGGGCAAATGGCTTTGGTACCAATCGCACTGATCCTTTCAACTGCCAAAATAGTGGGGCCCTCCAGCACCGTCGGTACCAAGATAACAAAATATGCCAAGTGGCTGAGCTGTGACACAGGCAGCAAGGGGAAACTGAAACCCCATGCTGCGCTACCAGCAGAGCTGATCAAACACCCAGTACAGAGCATCTTGGCACTTCCACAGATGATGGCACCACCTAGCGCAGACACCATGCACTTGAGCTGCACATTGGCACCGATGAGCAGATCAAACCATCCGGTACCAACTCCTACTACGCCAATAGTACTGATGCCATCCACTTTGCAGCAATTCCTATGCCAGGAAGACCTCACTGTCTCCTCGATACTGGAGTCTATGTAGCATCCTCGGTACCTAGTCAACCCAGTTCTCCACCTCTTTTCACCCCGCAATTTTTTAGCGATGATGAGTATGGGGACGAAGATGTTCTACACTCTCCACAACATTCTTCCCCTGTGAATGCTCCCATCACACCTGCTCATCTGTACAAGGGCTACCTGGTGGACCCCAAGGACCAATCCAGGTATGGGCATCCCTGGATGCCACCTATGCCCTTCACTCCAGAGTAGCCATTTTAGAGCTCGTGGACAGCATACTCACCACAACAACAACAACACAGACTTGCCAGCCCATCCAAAGAAAGCACACATCATTCACCCCTATCAACAGCACAGGGACCACCTGAATCTAGAGAACGGGGGGAGGAAGAGGAGGAGGAATTCTTTGACAAGGACAGTCCACCTGAAGCTCACTTCTCTTCATCTTCGCCTGATGACACTATCATGCCCCCGCCTCCCAACACAGGAGATGGTTTCAAACAATTCCAAGACCTCTATAAGAGAGTTGTGAGCTCAGTGGACATTTCCCTTAAATAAGTCCAGGAGGCACAAGATAAATTAATAGACATATTGCACCCATCGACATCCTCCAAAATTGCCCTTCCTATGAATGATGTGATTATGGAACCAGTAAAGTTATTCTGCTAAAACCCAGCAACGATCCCACCCACATGCAAGAGGTCTGATAAAAATTACTGCATGCCCACAAAGGGAACTGAATTTCTCTTCTCACATCCAATGCCGAACTCATTAGTGATTGACGTGGTCAATGAATGGGGCAGACAAGAATATCCAGAAACACGCCCTATAACAAAGATTGGAAGCAGCTCGACGTTTTCGGCTGCAAAGCATACTCCTCAGTGACCTTATACTCGAGAATAGCTAACTATAAAGCATTACCAGCAAAATATGACCACAATAATTATGCAAAATTCTCTGAATTTATTGAATTTATTCCAGAAGATAAAAAAAAAAAAGCAGTTCAAATCAATTCTATCAGCAGGTCAACTCGTAACCAGAACAGCATTCCAGGATGCTCTGGATTCTGCTGATACAGCAGCGAGGTCCATAGCCACCATAGTGGTTATGAGAAGGGCTTCCTGGCTCCATCTCTCTGGATTCCCAAAGCCGATACAGTCGACAGTTATAGACCAAAGAATCTAAGCTATTTGCGGCCAAAACAAAGAGTCACTACACATTCTCAAGAACTCGAGGGCAACACAAACAAAAGAAAACAGGGAAATTGTTAAAGATCCCAACCCCCCTCTGTATGCACAACGCCACAGATATTATGAGCATTGGGGCAGAAGCAGAAAACATTGAGGAGAGAACAATCTACTCCCTCAAATACTATGTGCTAGCCATTGACCTCCAGACAACACATTTGAAGCCTTGGTTGAGGGCCTGAGAATCCTGTATCTTTCAACGCTGGAGCCATCTACAACTTGCAAAACCTTTGGAGATTGCCTTCTTCCATTCTAACAATTTGGAAAAATATTACAACAGACAGATAGGTATTGGAAATTATCGAGATTGGTTACTTCATCTGCTTTACCTCCAAACCCCCTACCCACCCTACCACCCCGTCCCTCTTCAGGGACTCCTCTCATGAACATCTACTGTGAGAAGAGGTAACCCACCTCATACATCTAGGAGCAGTAGAACTCATACCAATGGAATACAGACTAAGGGAATTCTGTTCACACTACTTTCTCACACAGAAAAAAGCAGGAGGGTGAAGACCCATCCTCAACCTACAGCGAGTCATAAATTTGAAAACACAACGATTCAAAATGGTCACACTAGGCACCATAATTCCAGCACTAGACAGGAGAGACTGGTTCTCAGCCCTCAACCCTCAGGATGTGTATTTTCATATAACCATCCATCCATCACATTGGAGGTTTCTCTGCTTTGCAATAGGACAAGATCATTTTCAAGACAAAGTCCTATCCTTCAGCCTATTCACTGCCCCGCGGGAATTTTCAAAGGTCCTAGCCTTTGTAGCTGCCTACCTCTGCAGAAAAGGAATCCTGAAATTTCCATACGTGGATGACTGTCTGCTGAAAGCACCAACATGGCAGACAGCGTTAGAGTCCACCAGATAGGTGATAACTCTATATACGAGGTTAGGCCTTCAGATAAACATAGAAAAATCCACTTTGGCACGAGCACAAAAACAGGAGTTTATTGAGGCATAGCTCAGTTCCCCTGAAGCAATGGTCCCTCTACCAAGAAAATAATTTCTGACTTTACCCAGCCTGATCTCCATGATGCAAAACAGTCCACAAGTGTTTACCAGAACCTACCTACAACTTCTAGGCCACATGATTGTCATGACATTCGTCATCAGACACACGAGGTTACACTTGCAGTGTCTACAAGCCTGGCTCTGGACAACTATGTCCCACACAGGCACAATATAAATGAACGCCTCACAATGCTGGACAAAATAAAAGACTCCCTTTTATGATGGACATACCCATACAACACCTGGAGGGGGGGTGCCCTTCGAACAGAATCCACCAACGTTTACCATCACCATAGATGCATCCCTTCTGGATTGGGAGGCACATCTAAACCCACACTCTATCCAGGGCCAATGGTCCACAGTGGAATCCCATCTTCATATAAACCTTTTAGAATTACGAACTGTCCGAAACACCTACTCCCACTTCTTACCGATCATCAAAGACAAGACTGTACAGGTCCTTACAGACAGCATGGCTTGTATGTTTTACATAAACAGATAAGGGGGAACATGATGACACTCCCTGTGCATGGAAGCCATGTGACTCTGGCAATGGTGCATCAAGCACAATGTCCATATTACAGCATCGTACCTACCTGAATGCCAGAATACTACAGCAGATACCCTGAGTAGGAACTTCTCTCAAGACCATGAGTAGGAGCTGGATACGTGTTCTCCTAAACATTTTTCAGACTTGGGAGTTCCCAACAATAGATCTTTTTGCAACCACACAAAACACCAAATGCCTGCAGTTTTGCTCCAGAGCAGAACTCAGTCCGTACTCTCTCAGCGATGCCTTCCTCACTACATGGAATGCTCCCCTCCCGTACGCCTTCCCTCCCACCCCTCTCCTAGCCTGAGTGCTTCACAATATCAGACAGGACAGATCCAGAGTGATCCTAATAGCCCACATGTGGTCTTGACAAATGTATCTTTACCTTCTGCGGATGGCGGCGTGTCCACCACGCACACTCCCGCCTCTGTCTCAGCTTCTGTCTGAGGACACAGGACACGTCCTCCATCCGGATCCTCAAAGTAACTCAAAGCGTGGTTACTTCATAGCTCTCAGGATCTGAAATGACATGCTCCACAAACATACATAACATTTTGTTAAACAGTCGAGATGTGTGTCCCCCTGTGGGTGCTCCACTATCCTTCCTCCTCCCTTCTACTTCAGAGTTTCACACTAATGGTCTGCAGTAGAGAAGGAACAGAGAGGGTTTTGGTCGCACAGTGCCAGATAACCACATGAAGTGGTGTGAGATGGGGGTCGCACATGTGTGACCCAGCCGGGAACTGCTACCATAAATCTCCAATTATGAGCGCAGGGGCGCACAAACACCTAAAGTGGAGCACCCACAGGGACACACATCTTGAAGAACCTATGTTACTGCATAAGGTAACTTTCTCATCTCTATCCTGCACAAGTGGGTGTATAATGGCTTCTGTACTATCAGAGACTACAAATATACTATAGGAGATAACAAAATGGGCAGAAAAGAATCTCTCTCCCCAGCTGATATACATAAAAGGGAAGTTGAATCAGAAAGCAGACTGGCTCAGCCATTGCACAGTGAACAGAATAGTGCCTGAACCAGGAAGTCTTCACTCTGATCTTAAAGATGCTTGGTTTCCTCTTGGTTGATCTGTTTGCAAGTTACAAAAACACCAGCAGCTGAAATACTTTACCAGGGAATCAGATCCCAAGTCCCTGGGAACAGAGCCCTGCCACACAGGTGCCAGAAAGCTTGTGATATGCATTCCTGCCTTTCCCTCTCATAAGAAAAATAATTTAAAAGATAAAGCAGAAACAAATAAAGGAGATAGTGATAGTTCTGTATTGGCCAAGGAAACCCTGGTTCTCTGATCTGAAAGAGCTGAAACTGCAACCACCATTACAGTTGCCACCCAGACTGGACATCCTTGCCCAAGGCCCTTTCCTCCAGACTCAGATCATTTCAGCTGAGAGCCTGGTTATTGAAAGGGAAACGTTAATAGCACTAGGCCTATCTTCCAAAGTGATCAGAACTTTGTATGAGTCCAGGAGCGTCTCCATGATAAAAGCTTATTCCTCCGTCTGGACCAAGTTCAGCATTTGATGCCAGGAGAGCAATGCTAATTCAAGAGATCTGGAATTCCAGCTATCCTGGACTCTTTCAAAGAAGGTATAGATAAAGGTCTTCAGTCCAGCACCATAGCTCGCCAAGTATCTGCCACTAGTAGCATTCTATTCACGGGATCCTCAGGTTCTTTGGCATGTAATCCCAAGGTAGTCAGATTTGTCAGAGCAGTCAAACTGGCAGTCAGACCAGACTTCCCTAAATGGGTCCCACTGGTATTGAAGGCCCTAGCCACTCACCCTTTCAAGTCCCTGACTTGTATATCAGCATTTTGTCTCTCCATCAAAATCTGTTTTCTGGCTGCTATCATGTCTCCTGGGCAAGTTTCAGATCTGGCAGTCCTATTTATGCAAAGACCACACTGACTGTTCCATGAAGACAAGAAGGTACTGAGAACTGCTGTCGTTTCTCCCCAGCATGAAGTCTGCTTTCCGTAGCTTGCAGGAGACTACCCTTCCTTCCTTCTGCTCAAAGCCACAGCACCCACCCAAGAAGCTGGGGCACAATATAGATATCAGAAAAACACTGAAATCTACATCAAGTGCACAGAATGCACAAGGTCAGGCCCTGTTTGCCTTCTTTCACCTGAAATGTCAAAGGCTCTGAATCTCCAGGCTGTCTCTGGTTAGATGGATCAGACTGTGCATTGTTGAAGCTTACAAAAAGTGTCAGGCACTTCTCTTTCAGAAGCTATCCAGGCACACTCCACGAGATCCATGGCAACCTTGTCAGCCGAATGAGCATATGCCTCTACCACAGACATATGCAGCGCAGCCACATGGTCGCTGGTTCACTTTCTGTCCTCTGCAAAAGCCTCCTTTGGCAGAAAGGTGCTCCACGCAGTGGTCCAGTAGTGGCCTTGCCTTTTGGTCAATCCTCAAGGGGGAGGAGGTCTATTTAACTCTTCTTCTATTTACCTTTTCTTGTCTCTCCTCACTCCTGTACACTGCTCACTACTTCTCACATGTAACAAAATTGTGGGAGACACTGGACTGCAGAATGAAAAATTTCTTACAATAATGTCCTTTCTGCTAGAAGCACCTCCCACAATTCTACCTCTGTTGGTGCCTTTCTGCTAAACATCAGCCTTTTATTTGCATATTTACCATGAAGGGAGTTGGCCTGGTGTACAGTTAATGCATTTGTCATTGATGTTATGCTTATAAATATTTTTCTCTTAAGTTTTTCACACAGCTTTGGAATGTCTCACCTGGCAGAAAGTGGGGAAAGGGGGCGTGGCCAACATGAGCTGCACTGCAGCTTTGAATCACCACTGCAGAGAGGAGAAGAGCATCCCTGTGCATAGAAGAATTGTGGGAAATGCTTCTAGCAGAAAAGAAATTATCAATTAATTTTTTTTCCATTTAATGCAACAATTCTGTGAATTGTAATGGCTCAGTGGTAAGAGGAAGACTGGACACATGCAGTAAGTTCTTACTGGCAGGTCACTTGGCCCAGCTGTTACTGTGTTCAAAGAGTCATGACTGCATACTAGCTTGGGCATCAGTGATAGCTTCTTGGCGCCACTGTGCATTGAGTTAGTGCTATAGCAGGAGCATAGGGGGAGCCCTCAAAGCACACAGATATCAGAACTCACACTGGTCCTGGGCCCACCCTATTTACATAAGTGGAGTTCTCTCTCTAACAGCCTCTAAACAAATGAATCATTTGCAAATTGAGAGTCACATTAACCAGTATGTCTTTTGGATTCTTCCCAGAGTCATGCAAATGTAAAGTAGTTGTAAACCCTGTTTAACTGCATGGTTTAGGTGTACCAATAAATCTGCCTTTAAATGAATAAATTATTTAAGGTTGATAGTGCACATCATATCATAAGATACATTGCATGGTAGCATTCTCTTTGTGTTTCTTGTTTAGTGTTTGTATGAAACTAATAGTTTTAAAAAAGACTAACGAAATTCCCAGACAAAAAGCTATGTTACAACAGAGTTAAGAGGATACATCAGTTACCTGAGGACAAAACGTTTTATCCTATAGTGATGACACAGTAGGGAAGAAATATGGAAAAAAAATAATGTCTTTAAAAATCAGTTAAATCTAACCATGAATCCTAAACACTAAAATGCCTGAATCATAATTATATAGTTTTTGCACGACATCAGTACAGGACAGAGTTAAGGATGTTTTGGTGTCTTAACTGTGCACTCCTTAACATGTTTTGACTTTTTAAATGTAACTCAAATTCCCAGATTTTTAGTGCTTGGTTTTGGGATAATTACAACATTCCTGTAATTTTTATTTTTACCCTTAAGTTACTAAGATATACTCTCAGCTTTAACTATTTTTGGAAGGGAGGAGTAGGGGAACATAGATTTAAATAAAAGTTATATTTCTTGGATTTTAACCTTAAAAATGTGATGTGGTCTCCTTATCTCAAAAAAGATATACTGGCATTATAAAAGGTTCAGAGAAAGGCAACTAAAATGATTAGGGGTTTGGAACAGGTCCCATATGAGGAGAGATTAAAAAGGCTAGGACTCTTCAGCCTGGAAAAGAGGAGACTAACGGGGGATATGATAGAGGTCTATAAAATCATGAGTGCTGTAGAGAAAGTGAATAAGGAAAAGTTATTTACTTGTTCCCATCGTATAAGAACTAGGGGCCACCAAATGAAATTAATGGGCAACAGGTTTAAAACAAATAAAAGGATGTTCTTCACACAGCGCACAGTCCACTTGTGGAACTCGTTGCCTGAGGAGGTTGTGAAGGCTAGGACTATAACAGCGTTTAAAAGAGAACTAGATAAATTCGTAGAGGTTAAGTCCATTAATGGCTATTAGCCAGGATGGGTAAGGAATGGTATTCCTAGCCTCTGTTTGTCAGAGGGTGGAGATGGATGGCAGGAGAGAGATCACTTGATAGTTGCCTGTTAGGTTCACTCCCTCTGGGATACCTGGTGTTGGCCACTGTCGGCAGACAGGATGCTGGGCTGAATGGACCCTTGGTGTGACCCAGTATGGCCGTTCTTAGGTTCTTAAAATTTAATATTACTAAAAGATTAGTCACTAAACACTAAGTTTAGTCTTTTTGTAAGTGCATGTAAGAGTGCCTAGAATTACACTGCAGTTTTCCTTCCTGCATATGCACTTCATCCCATTTGCCTAGTTTTCTGAATAATCACTCATGAAGTAGTAATTGGCATCTGTACTTGCCTAAGCTGGTTTCAGAATGTAAGAATTAGGGACACATGGCTCATGACATCTTAAGGACACGTTTTCTTTCTCCAAATTGCGAACATACCAAAATTTCTAGAGTTCCCCACAAAGAACATATTCTGAATCCATTATTTTAATTCTGCTGCAAAACAATGATCAGTTTACTGGAGGGCTGCAGGCATCTTCTAGGCAAGTAGTAGTGGAGGTATAGGGCTAATACCCTCAGTTTTTCTTAGTCTCAGGTTTGCAATGTACTCTTGTAATTAAGTCGCTGAAAAGAAAGTCACTTTTCTAATCCACTTATGTTTACTAACAGGTCTGCATTACATTTAGTGATTTTGGAAAAATGCAGAACGTTTGCAACTTACTAATTGAGAAACTGGGTAGTTCTGTTATCATCAGTCCACCTCACTTCTACCATACAGCAGAGGCTGTAGACACCCTTCGGTAAGTTCTCCCTCTCCTTTCCACAGAAATGCACAGCCTCAGGAAGCATTTACATAATACATAATCCAGAGTGTTTAAAACAGGAAACAATAATAGTCTCCCTGTTGCCCACTCCTGCCTTATACTTAAAGGAAAATTCAAGAAACTTAAAAAAGGTTCTACATTTAGCTTGCAAATGGTAACGCTTAATCTTTCATGGAGACTGCAGTGTCCTTGTATAAAGGCAGGAGGTAACAAGCTTTTCCATAATTTCAATAGGAAAAACAATCTGCTTTTAACATGCTCAGTCAGCATATCTGGTTTTTCAATGGAGTTAAATCAAAACAAATTAATTTTAGTTTGGGATTTGTATGGGAAGGTACAAGCATTTAACAGGCTCCATCCACTTCCCCAAGTGCTGCTGCTGTCCTTCCTTCTCTTAGCTGCTGACAACAAACTTTGAAATATACCTTTCTAAAGAAACTCCACTTCTATTACTTTGAAGAGAGAGAAAAACTTTCTAACATCAAAACATCCTCCCACAGCACCCCAGCCATAGAGGGAGAGTTAATGTGCCATGAATGACATGAGACAAGCACTCAGTGGTTGATGAAGGAAGGTGCCCGGGGAGATTGACTACATTTATCTGTTTCTCTTCCCCTAGTTTTTCAGTTCATATTGAGAGGAACTAAAAGAACATTCAAAAGCCTGCTTTTCCCATTGATACCATCAAAAAACCCTTCTCCAGCTCATCAGAAGTGCACACTCTTCAGATGGGCCTGGCTACATCCAAGAAACAAGTTCAGTCATCCACTGCTTAAAAAAGTTGAAATTCTCACAGAGGTGTGGTTATGAGTAATATGTATTCTAAATATCTAGCCATGAGTCTGTTAGCACACTGGAGTTTTCCCTTACAAGCTTCCTCCTCCACCTGCTCCCCATGTTTAACTATCAAACATATGAGTAGGGAAGTAGATGTGCCTTGTAACTATGTAGTCACAAAAAATGATGATTTGGCAGGAGTTTCTGTGCTATGGTTGGATCAGCTAAGCTCCCTTGCTTTTTACCTCCCAGGCGTCAAGTGTGTCTTGCTGCTGTTGGGAACACACGTCGAAAAGCTCAAGAGGTCTGTCGACTGTTCGGCCAGTCACTGGGAAAACCACTGCTTATCAGAGAAGAGGAAATGAAAGAATGGGAAGGACAAATAGACAGTCACCCATCCAACTCCTCAAATACACTGACTGTGCAGCAGAGAATCCAAAGTGCCACTATTTATGCTGCTTCAAAAATATTTGCTATTTTTGAGATAAAGGGACGAGAAAAGAGAAACAAGCGTATCTAGAAGCATGTTAAAGCATTTTTCTTATTTGTCTCTGACAAATCTTGGAATAAATTTATGTAGTTTAAAGTACAAATTTATTCAGTTTTTCAGACCTGTATCTTCCTCTGTAAACAATCAGAAAAAACTAGCTATAACATTAGTTTTCTGCCCCACTTCCCCTCCAAAAAATAAGACCAGATTGTTCTCAGAACTACCTGGAGAGAGAAAAATAGTTTTATCAAGAAATTGAAGGTGGATACCCCAAGCTACACTGAAATAATTTCAGAGTGGTAGCCATGTTAGTCTGTATCAGCAAAAAGAATGAGGTGTACTTGTGGCATCTTAGAGACTAACAAATTTATTTGAGCATAAGCTTTCATGGGCTAAAACCCATTTCATCGGATGCCCGCAGTGGAAAATATTGTAGGAAGAGATATATACACAGAGGACATGAAAAAATGGGTGTTGCCATACTAACTATAATGAGAGTAATCAATTAAGGTGGGCTATTATCAGCAGGAGAAAAAAAAATTTGTAGTGATAATCAGGATGGCCCATTTCCAACAGTTGACAAGAAGGTGTGAGTAACTGTGTGTGTGTGTGTGGGAGGGGGAATTAGCATGGGGAAATAAATAGGTTTTACTTTATGTAATGACCCATCCACTCCCAGTCGTTATTCAAGCCTAATTTAATGGTGTCCAGTTTGCAAATTAATCAAATTCTGCAGTTTCTCATTGGAGTCTGTTTTTAAAAATTTTTTGTTGGAGTATTGCAACTTCGAGGTCTGTAATCGAGAGACCAGGGAGGTTGAAGGAGGGCTCAAAGGCTTTGTACAGACTTCATGCCATTGCTAGTATTCCTCCCCTTTCTCCCACCCTTATTTATAGTGGGTGGAGTTGGGCAGGACACCAGTAGGAAGCTCATGTGTACAGCTTTTTTGTATGCTAAAGTAAAAAGGCCTCAAGCACATTTATTTTCTCTCTTACACCTGGAGAAAGACTGATTAAATATCAGGTTTCTTAGATATTAATGTGTGTCTCAAGAGTTGGTCTAAACATATTAAGCAAAGATAAGTAGCTCAGTGTACACGCCTTCAAAAAAGTACCGGTAGCTATTCACATTATTTCACAGATTTACTTACTGCAAATATCTCCAAGAACTTGTTAACATTTAGTCCCAGCTAGCCTCCATCTAGATCAGTGCCCTTCAACTAGATTGAATATATTACTTTTGAAGAAACAGTGCACTCTAGACTATTTAGCTTGCACAAAAAGCTAAAATATTTGATGTGCAGAACGTTTGGTGCTGTTAGTTGCAATGCAGCTATATTTAAAGCTTTCATCCCAAGCTAGTGAGAACTAAATTATTCATTGTCCTCAATTCACAATATTTTGATTATGTATATAGACAGAGAGAGAATGTTTTACTTGAGTAACCTCAATATAATGCACTCAATATGTAATGCATTCAGTTCTAATGGAACTGAAATAAGCCATTAACATATGCATCAAAATAAGCCATTAACATATGTTTTATGCAGAAGTTCAATTTTATTTCTTTAATGAAACAATTTACAAATCAGTTTTACCCTGGTTTCCATTTGTCCCAGTTTAAAAAAGGAATGTACGGCGCAGTTGTACATCAGATGCACAATTTACATATAATGTTAAATACTTCAGTCATGAGGGTAGATTTTTCTCAACCATGGTTGCATAATATATTTAGATCCATCATATCTACTGAAGTAAGTTGTCAGATCAGGATTGCGTATCTGCAGAAAGAATTTTACAAATTGATTGGTAACAACATTACTGAAAAAGGTTTGGTGGTTTAGCTGTACTGTAGCTATTAATATTCGTTTTAAAAAAACTCTTGAGTAGCTGTTAGTTATTGTTTCTGTGGCACAAACTCAGTGAAATTAAAATTTAGAAAAGCATGTACAAGTACACTGTATATATTTTAGTTTTTCAAGAGGTCAGAGCACTTTTACAAATAAGCCTCTCTTCAGTCAGGTAGTTAGAGATAAGGAGACTAAGTGATTTGTCCAAATTGGACTGTCAGTGGAATCCAGAAACGAAGCCCATCTTTTGCAACAACTTGTTCACAACAGACACCAAATTGATATTTTAGAAAATCTCAAGGTCAAGCAACTGGACCATAGGAAGGTGAAAGTAGGCAGCACCTAAATAAGATTATTAGCATTCTATACCCATTGAAGATATGTATTCAAAAAGTATAGCAATATCATTCCATTTTCACCTGTACAATTTATGTAACATTTGCATATCTGCTTTTCCTATGACCATTCTCTACCATTTCAGAATGTTGACATATTTATTCTATACTGAGTAGGTCAAAGACCTTTTTGATTACAAAAGGGTAATAAGTTAAAATTACAAAGGACTTAACGCTTACAAAGAAAGATACTACCTCTAATCCCATAATCATTGTTATCTCCTCCTCAGGAATATAAACTGTAGACTTGCCAAAGCTGTTGGTTTGGTTAATAAGAATTCGGTAGTGAGGAGTATCTCTTAGACCCTGTAAAAGAACAAATAAAAATAAGTCACAAGAAAGTATTCACATGAACATGTTATACTTCAGGAATAATTCCCTTAGACACAGACAAAGTCCTATCCCCCTAAATCAAAATTTAAGAAAAAAATAAAGAGAGTCCTGTAACAAGTTAGCCTTCTGGAAATACTTGACCTTTTATACAGGCAAGCAGCTTTTATTTTGTGGCAAGTTTCATCACTATTAACTTCTATTTTACATTTAATTTAGTTATACATTAATTAAAACCATATGATAAAACCCTCCTTGGCATACCTGAAGCACTTCTGAAAAGTCAAGATCACAAAGGACAAGATCCTCAGACTTTGTTTAGTCCCATCTGTGCTGCCTCAAGTGAAGAAAAAGGGACTTAGAACTGCTAAGGAAAGAGAAATTTCTACCTGACAATTTTCTGTTACCAGATTCTCTCCAAATTCATTACTAATGGGCTACTGCCCCCACCTATGCAATTCAGGGACAGTCCAGTGCTGTTGCTGGAAGCTTCAGGACTAATCTCCACCCTTCAGCTCAGGCCACCAAAAGAGTTCTTCTACAGTTGTAGCAACCCATTATTAGCATTAAGACAACTTGAGATAATTTATTAAATTACCCTTAAGACATGTCTCACTTTAGAGAAAATTTTCAATTTATATTCTGGTCATTTCATAGAATCACAGAATATCAGGGTTGGAAGTGACATAAGGAGGTCATCTAGTCCACCCCCCTGCTCAAAGCAGGGCCAATCCCCAACTAAATCATCCCAGCCGGGGCTTCGTCAAGCCTTACTTTAAAAACCTCTAAGGAAGGAGATTCCACCACCTCCCTAGGTAACCCATTCCAGTGCTTCACCACCCTCCTAGTGAATTTTTTTTTCCTAATATCCAACCTAAACCTCTCCCACTGCAACTTGAAACCATTACTCCTTGTTCTGTCATCTGGTACCACTGAGAACAGTCTAGATCCATCCTCTTTGGAACCCCCTTTCAGATAGTTGAAGGCTGCTATCAAATCCCCCCTCACTCTCCTCTTCTGCAGACTAAACAATCCCAGTTCCCTCAGCCTCTCCTCATGTGCCCCAGACTGTTAGGGTGGGTTAAATTTGGAGAGAAGCTGCTAACAGAAAAAATATCTGGTAAGAAATTTCTCATTCTGTTGCACAGCTTTTCTCCTCATTTATTACTAATGAGAGGTAGAGAACAGTGAATCACAGAAGTTGGGGGAGGAGGGAAAGGATAACCAGAGTTAATTATAGTAGAATAACAGGCAGGAATGAAAATCCCTATCCATCCCCCCATATATAGTTTTATAAACTAAGAAGTTATATGGGAACCAGCCCAGTAGCACATAGCCATGTTTCTACAGTGCTTGGTTGTAAGGTTCCAACTAAATATCCTGGAGGAACTTTTGTCTAGCAGAGATCACCAGCACTTTGTGATTATTATATTTGTATTACAATAGCCTATAGAGGTCCTGGCCTCATTGTGCTGGGCACTGAAGAAACAGAGACAGTCCTTGCCCCAAAAGAGCTTTCTCAGAGATATGCTCTAGGAATTATTTTGGGGAAGTTTTGTGGTCTGTGTTATACAGGAGATCAGATACAAGATGATTACTGTAGTCCCTTCTTGCCTTGGAACCTGTGAATCTATGTTTCCTCTTGCACCAGAAACATAAATTTGACCAGATCAATGAATGAAATATCCTGGTTGAGTTCTAAATGGCTACCAAACTGTAGCAGAGGTTAATGGCGAATCCATGAGGCACACTTCTATTTTGGTGCCCAGGCTGTTAACCGTAGGTGTTCCTGGTCTAATTCCCTGCTTCAAGCGATCTGGTGTTTTCTGCAGACACAGTGTGGGATTCTTAGATATCTATGAAGTCCAAAATGCCATCTGGGCTAGTGGAGGACTAGGAAGAGGACTTCAACTCTTCCTTTTCCTCCTTTCTATATCCTTTATATGAACCCTCTTGAAAAGTAGCAGATTTTTTTCTGTCCATTGTCACAGAGAAACTTTGACCTCTGGTTACTCCCTGGTTTTGGACAGGACATAAGCTCTTGCCTCAGTCATAAGCCAGCCTCTAATGGCAGGTAAAAGGAGACTGCCTCTGTGAGTCCTGTAACTGAGGGGTTGCTTTCACCTTCTACTGATACAGTTGATACTGGCCACTGTCAGACAGGACACTGGATTTGATGGAGCACTGGTTCAATCCTATATAGCCATGTTTGTGGGGTTCTTTTGTTAAAAAAAAACAAACAAACCCACACATCCTGATAGAGATGTCAAAACCAACTGAAGGAGATTTTGGAAGTTTGTCTTCCAAGTATGAAAACATCGAGTGAAAATTGTTTTTTCAGCTTGCTTGTACTACCCACAAAGGGACATTCAGGTGTGATCTGAGAATGACACCTAATTTTGCACTGTGCAAAGTGCCTGGATCTTTGTCCTCAGAAGGAAATTTCTGCAGGTTCTTTTTGAGAAACCCACTCAGGATTAAGCTGGTACATGGCACCAACAATCCTAGTTATTAGAAATAATTGCCTACTGAGGACTCCTCAGGAAATGATTGATGCAATGAAGTTTTGAGTCTTTTCAAATCTTTACCATTATGGTAAAATGACAGCCAAATCCATGTCTGTTTTGACTGCTGAGTGAGCAATGCTCTGCACTGGGAACAAAGTCTTCTCTTTATTTTGAAGAACCGATAGCTATGAATCCTTTCCAGCAGCAGTCCAGTTATGAATGGGTCTATTTCTCTGGACAGGTTACCGATTGATTGGCATGTTTATGCCTGGGTATAGGTGCGTAACATGCCACCTGTTTCTTGCTGTGATTATTACCAGCCACTAAAGACTCTGGGTGTAGAGGGTGGGTCTCAAGGAAGAGTCTTTTGTACAAGAATTGTGAGTTCTTGCACACAAATACTCTCTCTCTTTATCACAGTGAGGATTTTGTTGGTTTACAGGAAAATCTAAGTTTCTTTGGGAACTTCTGCTCCAGATTTTTCCTTCTGACAGGGTAATGGTCCCTTCTTGGATACCCTTGATGTTAGTAGCAACAAAGAGATTGCTGTGCTGGCTTTGATAGTGAGGGCTGCCGCCTCTCTACAGTCTCAGCTAATAATTTAGCGTTTCACCCGTTAAGTCTGAATGCACAAATATCAGTTTAGGATGAGTGATGGCTATTCATCGGTGAAACATGGCTTCCTTATAACCACCAAGTTAGAATCCATTGCCAGGATGGGCAGTGATGGTGTCCCTATCCTCTGTTGCTAGAAGGAATAGGCAACAGGGGATGGAGCACTTGATGATGACCTGTTCTGTTCATTCCCTCTAAAGTATCTGGCACTGACCACTGCAGAAGACAGGATACTGGGCTAGATGGACGTTTGGCCTGACCCACTGTGGCCATTCTTATGTTCTTAACCTGAAACATCTCACTCCAGTCAAGGATCAGACCCCTAGATAAATCACTTGTTTGCTATGAAATTGGCTTTCCTTACTAAATATATGAAAAATGTTTGGTGTATGTGAGGCTTTGAAATTACTGTACAGTCTGCCATTACTCTTATGGTCTATGGGGTCTTTTGGAAAGAAGAACCCTTCTGAAGTTGTGACTGTCTCTTTCACTGGTGGCACTACTGCTGCATCAACAGCAGGCTCCCAACATTTATAAATTTTTTTGTATTTATATTCATATTTTAGTTTAATATTTAGTTTAATTAGATGTCCTTGTTTTGATCTTAAAATACTCTCAAAAGAGGCATGAATAGAAAATATCTCTAATAATGCTTAAAAAGGAAGATATTTTATTAATGAGTTTGCAAGCCACTGCCATTCTGTTCTGAGAAAGTCTTGTAGGTTGCTTTGGTGGTTTGTTGTTGCTTTTGGGGTTTGGTTTTGTTGTTGGGGCTTTTTTGTTTGGTTTTGTTGTGCATTATGTACAAAAAACATCAAAACAAGTGGTACTTCTTCCCCTGGCTGTTTACAGGGCAAAGGTAGTATGCTATTCAGCCTGGCATAGGGCCACACAACAGAAGAGGAGTACTGGTAAACGTACCAGATTGTGGAAGGAACTTGCTGGATGTTCCTAGAAGCCTGAAAGGCTGTCAACCTGCTTTCCCAGGTTGACTAGCACCCAATTAAGTATTATAGGAGCAACCTAGTATCACTCAAGGCTTTACTTAGTAAATCTGAATGATTTTGAACATGGGAAGGGATTTCTCATGTACTCCTCTGTAATTCTGTGAATGTGCAGCTTTGTGGGGTGTAGAATCCTAGTGTAAGCCTGTGTTCTAGTTACAGACTGCCTGAAGTGCCCCTACAGCAATGGTTCCCGAACTTTAACAACCTGTGAATCCCTTTCACTAGAACATCAAGTCTCACAAACCCCCTTCTAAAAATGAGTATTTCCAGAGATTTTCTCCTTTACCTGAGTATATATTATAAAAGCAGTGATCATGGAAATATAAAATTTGTTTTTATGACATGCTTATTACACACTATTTATTATTTATCATTACAGTATTTTTATTACATTATGAAAATGGCAACAATCTTCCCAGCTCTCACTTTCGTAGCTTGTGTCAAGGCTCCTCTGTTTCATCGAGGAGTACCAGATGTGAAACAGCATGAAGGTATTTAAGAAGCCAACTCAAAGAGCAAGCATTCAGGTCTTGAGCAGTCCAGGCAAACAACGCACATTACAACAAAGCTTAAACTTGTTCTTCATAATAATTTTATAAACAATACCAGCTGCCTATTTAATTTTAAAAACAGCAAAAAATATCCACCTCCCTTTCCATTTCTTATAAGGAATCTTGAAGTTTAAATCTCCTCAGTGTGATAGATATGCTTGCTTTGATCTGCTTAGCTCTTGGAAGTCCAGGGGCTGTGGGCTGCTGGCCCCATGCTGCCTGGGGTTCCTAGGGACAGCTCTGGCCACCCTTAGGGAATTTTTTCCCAAGAACGCCCTAACACGAAGCCCACTTTGGGAACCATTGCCCTACAGCTTTATTGTGGAGCCACCTTGTGGAGCTGGGGAGGGGTGGAAAGACAGACCCTTTTCCCTGGCAGAGCAGGGGTTTATGGCTGATGATCAGAAAACACAACTCCCATTCCACTGCTGCCTCAAATCTCAGCCCCTTTCCCTGGCACAGTGAGGGTCCTTGGGCTGAAAGCCACTGGTACAATTTGCATTAACTGCAACCTGAGGCAGGGCTGCACAGGACCAGGTTTCTCTGCAGGATGGAGGACGGGTATGGAGCATGATACAGAGCACTCAAAGACTCGATGTAGGAAAAAAACATCAGCAAACACTCCCTTGGGAGGAGAAGGCAAAAGAAGGGTTAGACACCTGATTTTCACCCCACTTGTTTTTTAAAAATACTAATTACTGCCTTGCAAAGGACACACTCACTTTTGCTTCTCTGGAACCCAAGACTCTAGAATTTGCAGAATTTACACAAGTGTCATGAGAATCCACTGACTCTCAATGGGAGGAATAGGAAAGGAAAACGTATAGAAGCTCTACTTCTTTCCCCGGGTAGCTGAGGCCCCATGTCCGTGTGTGTGGCATGGGGGCAGCGGAAAGACTACTTAGATCCTTTCAGGGAGTTTTCCCTTCCAGCCCCAGGTCTGTTGTGGGACTTTCTCCTCATCCTTAGACTCTCTCCCTGAAAGCTCAGTAACTCTGGACTGGGCTTTTCTGTGTTGGAGTTGTGGCTTCTCAAAGCAGTGTGGGGACCCAACATACCAGTCCAACTCTGAGCCCCATACCCTAGCAGTGCGAGGGTCATCTAGCTGGGAACAGGCAGGGCATAATTCACCCTCTGTGTAGTCTGTAAATGCTGCCTCACATAGGGAACCTCACTTAGAATTAAGACAAGTGTTTGCAGGACAGCTCATATCAGGCCTGAGTAAGGGCAGAGACTGGCAGGGAGGCACTGCATTGGCAGATCCAGGTGGTTGAAACCACTACGCTGCTACTTACCTGGTCTTGGGTGGGAAGTAGGGGGAGGAAAATTCAAGTTGCAACTCTACAAAAACAAAAATAAAAGGCCAGGCAAAATGGTTGAGAGAAACTGAACCACCAACTGTTTGCAACACTATAGAGAGAAAATCTGGTGGCCTGAGCTGAAGGGTGGAGCTTAGTCCTGGAGTCTCTAGCAACGACACTAGAGAGCTGAATTCCTCTGGTGGGGTCATTAACCCGTTAGTTAAAAATGGGAGAAGCTGTAGAACAGAAGCATATGATGGCATAAAGCTGGTATAGCCAACTTTGCGCCACTAGCTCCCTCCTTCATGGTGTGTAAAAGGAAGGGGCAAGGCAAGAACACACTATTTTCCTCCAGTGATTGTGGTTCCAGTCTTGGGCATACATTTAGAGCATCCAGCTCAGATCCCAGCCTGCCCATGGTCATGGAGGCAGAAAGGTGGGTTATTTGTATTATCTTAGTATCTAGGAGTACCAGTCATGAAGCAGGACCCCATTGCACTAGGCTGTCCTTGCCCAAAAGACCTTACAATCTAAGTATATGATGGGTGCAGACAGGAAGTACAAGAAACAATGAGATGGAATTATTGGTCAACATGATCGGCTGCTGGTGCACTAATACACACCTAATCCTTGTCAAGTTTTTGTAGACATCTTCGCAAAAGAGAGTTTTAAGAAGATTTTTAAGGATGATGATGAAGTAGCTTTGTGGATGTCTACAGCGAGGTCCTCCCAAGTGTGAAGGGCAGCATAGATGAAATCATGAAGGTGCATACTTGAAAGTTTAACCAGTGGGAAATGGAGCATGGCATTATGGGCTGATTGGAGGCAGGAGTCGACATCTTGATAGTGAATGAGAAATGTTAGGTTATGAAGGACCTTAAAAGTGAAGACAAGTAGCTATGTTTGATGCAACAGAAAAGGAGAGGCAGAGAAGGGATTAAGAGAGAGGTGATATGGTCAAAGGGACAGGCTAGGAGAATGATCTTTGCAGCAACATTCTAAATGGATATGAGTGGGACAAGATTGCCTAGAGAAAAGGATGTTGCAGCACTGTGGACAGATAGGAAAAGTCATATCTTAGATATGTTATACAGAAAGAACCTGCAAGATTTAGATAGATGTAGCCTTGATGTGTGGACCTACAGAGGTCTGAGTCAGATGATGCCCCGTTTATGGGACTGGGTGACAAGCAGACTGGGGGCTGTTTTCCATAATGATTGAGAAAGGGGAAGTAGTGGGAAGGATTGGAGGTTAAGATTAGCAGCTCTGTTTTAGCCACGTTGAGCTAGAGTTGACAGCTTGACATCCACAAAGAGATGTCCAAATTAAAACTTTGCCTGTCTCGGACAGAAAGACAGGTCTGGAGTAGAGAGGCAGATCTGTGAGTCATCAGCACTAACATTTTTTGTTTACAGATGACATTACCCAGCAATGAAGTGTAGAGGGAGAAGACAAGGGACCAAGGAATCTGGAGAAAGAGAGCCCTGTGGACCCCCCGCCCGAAAGTTGGAAGGAGGATGAGGACACTGAAAAAATGATTAGAGAAACAAATGGAGAACCAGGAGGACAGTTACAGAAACCAGGGTATGACAAGGTTTCAAGATGAACAATACGGTTGACCATGTTGAAAGCAGCTGGCAGGCCAAGGAGAATGAGGAAGGAGTACTCATTCCTAGCCAAAGCTCAGGATAGGTCATAAAAGACTTTGTTGTGAGTGATTTCAGTGGAGTGCAAGAGGCAGAAGCCAGATTGGAGAGGGTCTAGGATAGACTGGGATGATAGAAACGCCAGAGAGTGCATTCAGTAAGCTTAGAGATGAAAGCTATAAGGGGAATTGGCAGTAGTAGGCCAAAGCGTGTGTTTACAAAATGGGAGAGACTTGTGCATGCTTGTATTGTGAGGGGAAAGAGACAGAGGAAAGTGGAGGCTAAGGAGAAAAGGAAGGAAGGAGATGGGAGTGGGTATGAGAGAGATCAGGAAATGAGAGGGAGTGACTGGGGAAAGTGGAGGAGAGCAGCTGAGAAATTTCTGTATCTGTGACAGGGGAGATGGAGGAGAGAGTTGTAGGAGGGGAAGGGGAAAGAAAAGACATGCCAGGCGAAGGGGGAAAGTCACATTGTATTTTGCCAGTTTTCTCTTGGAGGAAAACTAGCAAGATACTGTGTGGAAAGAGGAGCATGTCAAAGATGGCAAATAGACCGCTGGGATTACAGACATGAGATTCAATTAAGTTGGAGAAGTAGAGTTGTTTAGCATGGAAGAATTGGAAGGAGGAGAGAGTACATTTGTTATGGAGGAAGCCTGGTCACCGGATTTGAGCCAGAGATGCTCCACTGTAAGAGAGCAGAGGTGGAGGAAGTGAATGTTGAGGGTAACCCAGGGCTGGGAGTTGGCAGGGTGGACCTTGTGCTGGAAGAGAGGGGCAAAAGAGTTGACGATAAAGAAGAATGAAGCATGAAGAAAACAACTAACTCAATGGAAGAAAGGAAAGAGAGCACTGATGGACTGGAAGTCATGGAAAGGCCGAGTGACAGGGCATGGGGTAAGGACTGCTGGGAAATATTGAAAGAGAACCAAGTGATGGTTGGAGAGGGGGAACTCAGCAATAGAGATTAGAGAGAGAGCAGTGTTTTGTGAAGACCAAGTCAAGTGAATGACCCTTTTGATGAACAGGAGAGTCAAACCAGGGCTGCAGATCAAATGAAAAGGTGAGGGCGAGAAGACATGGCTAGGGGTCGAATGGTCATCAACATGGAAGTTGATATCACTGAGGAGGAATGTGGATGACTGTGAGAAGAGGAAGAGCAAGACACAGGAGTCACAAGCAGAAAGGAAGACTGAGGAGGAGGAGTTGGGGGAACGGTAGATGACAGCTGCATGGAAGGAGAGAAGAATCAGAGCTGTGCTTTCAAAAGTGGGAAGGGGGAGGGGTTAGAAATGGCAGGAAAGGGAGAGGAGAAGCCAAACAGCACCACCATGGTCTGATCCAGGGTGGGGAATATGATGACAGGAGAGGTCTCCGTAAGAGAGGGCAACTGAAGAGGCAGTGTCAGATGAAGGGATCCAGGTCTCTGCAAGAGCCAAGAACTGGAGGAAGTCAGATACAAAGAACTAGAGATGGAGTGGATGTTCCAGAGACAGCAAGACAAGTGGAAGGAGGGGGTGGTGTAAGGTTAAGAATAGTGGCACAAGAAGGGCAGAGCTGATGGCAGAGGTGGAGAAGGTGGGATGGAAGGGAGGGTCAGGATTGGGGCAAATGTTATCAGAAGTAAGGAGGATGTGGGACCTAGATTTGTGCTGTGAGGGAAAGAGGAACAGGTAGAAATGGTAGCAACTGTAGAGGGGTAAGGGTAACCAGAAAGAGGATATGGAACCAGAGGAGGAAAGGAGGATGACAGATACTGTGAGGCAGAAGAGGGTAAGGTGAAAGCCACGGTCAGTGTCAGGTGGACAAGATTACAATTAAAAAAACCCCAAAAACATGTCTGAAAGTTTGCTGTCTGCCTGGTGCCAAGTCCCTGCAGTCTGGGCAAAGTGTGATGGGCAGAGCTCTCCAATTACAGTGCTCTTTCGCGTAAAATCATCTTTGTCTCCCTGCCACCTGAACTTTGCAGAATGTGAGCTCAGTGCAGCTGAACATCAAACCCACAGAATACATAGTGTTGCACTATTACAGCAACACTATCACCTTAAATTTGACCTCCCATTTCAGAGTAAACCAGAAGACTCAGGCTGTATAAAAGTTTAAATAGAAATGTTTCACAATATTAAGAATTTCAACAAAAACAGTTTTGAAACCCAAACAGTGTAGCGCTTAAAATGAAACTGAATAAACACAATCTATTCTTGGACAATGAAGACAGTTTCAGAGTAGCTGAAAGCAGCGATAGGTAAATTGGATTTGAAAAATTCTCAGTCCTAATAATCAGTAACACAATGAAATAGGTCACATAACATGTTAAGCTGACACTGTTCCTTTAAATACACTGCAGTGTATTAAAGAAAGGAATTATAATTCATTAGTGTGTCATGACATCCATAACTATTGACGTTTAAACAAACAATACTGCCGCAGCATGCTCTGCTCTGGTGGCAGACAAAAAAGACTAGAGGGACTATTATCATCTGTGCAGATCATGGAAACAGAATTCAGTGTATCAAATTTTGAATTAAATGTGTGAATTATGTGGTTGAGCTGTATTTCCACTTCTGCAATCAGAGTTCCACAATTCAATTATTTGTTTATTTTTGTGATTTCAGTAAGTTTAAAATATACCAAATCTCCCAAAAGACTCATTTATTCCTCTTTTTGTTGTGAAATACTAGGTTAAAAGTGAAAGTTAGAAAATAGTCCGAATTTTTCTGAATATCAGCATCTTAAAGAATTCTGAGCAACCCTATTTCCTCATGTTCTAAGGTACAGACTGCATAGATAGGTCTAGGCTGATATAAGTAAGGATTTCATCACCAGCAAAATTTAGCTACTTGTTTGGCTACGATATTCAAGACAGGCAGCCTTATCCCATGTCAAGAGTTGTGCTGCTTTCCTAAAAAAGCTAGCAAGTAATTCTGTCCTTGTCTTCTCCCCTTTTCACACCCAGCACAACTCTTCCCCTTACCCCCATCCTCAAACAAAAAGCAGCACAGAACCAGCATGTCTCTGCACCACAGTGCCCTGCCGGAGGAAGTTAGATGTAACACAACATGGATATTAGCAGCACAAAACTATTTCTATTTAATATTTGACTGGTTCACAGCCTCAAAACCAGTGCTACTGTCAAAAGAGTGGGATATGTCCAAAGAAGGGTGTTCTCCCTTCTTCTTGCACCGTCCTTTTTTTTTTTTTTGATAAAGTGATCCATTACAAAATAAACTTTGTGCCAGTTCTACATGAAGTGTCAAACATCCTTATGATGTTGTGATCTCTAATACTAATATTCAGACCCGTACTCAGATGTCTGAATTTTCAGTAGTTTTCTTTTACCTCATTTTAAATCCCTTGGTTTTTACTGAAGTTGGCCGTCATACATTCTTAGTTACTCTTTCACAGTTATGCTGATTAATTTAAAAATACCCCCACACACGCACTTTTAAGAAGAAAGGCATCAACAAATTACTATGGTTTAAAACTGACAACAGCTCTCTCTTATATAATAGTTTTCATCAGTAGATCTCTAAGTGCTTTACAAAGGACACTGATATATGGAAACTGAGGCAAAAAAGTAATTGGCCTAGGTTAGTAGTAGCAGAGCTGGAACTAGAACTCAGGTCCTCTAGAGTCCTAGTCAAGTTCTTGATCCTCCGGGTCAGTGGTCCCCAACGCGGTGCCCACAGGTGCCATGGTGCCCACCAGGGCGTTTTTGTGTGCCATCTAGTGCTCAGCAGGGGAAAGAAGCCACAGCCCTGTGGTTGCTGGGGATAGAGAACTCCAGGGCTGTGGGCGCCGGTGCCCTCTGTCCCCAGTAGGCGCTGGGCTGCAGCTTTTTCCGGCCCTGGGCCTGCTGGGGACAGAGAACTCCAGGACTGCAGGCGCTGGTGCTCTCTGTCCCTGGCAGGCCTGGGGCCCACCTAGTGCCCAGCAGGGGAGAGATGCCAGGGCCCCCCGACTGCTGGGGACAGAGTACTCCAGGGTTGCAGGCTGCGCAGCTTCTCTCAGGTTTCTCCCTGCACTGCCCATAACTGCCACCAAAAAACAAACAGGAAAAAAAACAAAACGCTCCAGCTCTGCAGAATGGACCGAATGCTGCCCCATAGCATATGCTGAAACAGGCACCTGCTTGCTCCACTGGTGCCTGGAGCCAGCCCTGTCTGTGAGTATTCTTCCTGCACTGATACCGCTGTTTTCTTGTGTTTTGAACTTTATTATTTTTTTTAACATTTTGCTCCAAAATGAGTGGTTCAAATAAGAGACAACGTACGTATTATTTCAACCCAGAGTGGCAAGAATATTAAATATGATGTTTTTCATATTATTTAATATACAAATACAAAATAAGCCTTGAAAAATGGTTGGCGCCCGCCACACTCTTCTGAAAACATGAATGCGCTACTGGCCACAAAAAGGTTGGGGACCACTGCTCCAGGTCATATTACTTACACTAGGAAAGCATATTTATGTAGCTTGAGTATGTAATGTCAAGATTACTCCATTACTCTTAATGAAAGCAAAAAGTAGTTATAGAATCAAAGAACCCCAGGGTTTAGAAGGGACCACAAGGGTCAACTAGTCTAACTCCCTGTCAAGATACAGGATTGATTGTATCTAAATTATCCAAGACAGATGGCTATACAGCCTCCCTTTGAAAATCTCCAGTGAAGGAGCTTCCACCACCTCCTTAGACAGTCTGTTCCATTGTCCCACTGTTTCTACAGTTAGGAAGGGTTTTTTTAGATTTAATCTAAATCTGCTATACTATACTATACTTTGAACCTATTGCCTCTTGTCCTGCCCTCTGTGGCAAGAGAGAACAATATTTCTCCATTTTTTTATGGCAGTCTTTCAATAATTTGAAGACCACTATCATGGCCCCCCTTAATGTCCTCTTTCCCAAATTAAACATACCTAGTTCCTTCAGTCTTTGCTCATATGGCTTGCTTTCCATCTCTTTAATCATCTTTGTTGCTTGCCTCTGGATTCTTTCCAGTTTCTCACATCCTTTCTATACATTGGTGACCTACTCCAGCTGAGGCCTAACCAATGCCGAGTAGAGCAGTACTATCACCTCTCATGACTTGCATGCTATGCCTCTGTTAATGCAACCTAAAATTACATTTTTTTTAATCACGTTGCTGACTCATGTTGAGGTTGTGATCCACCACAACTCCCAGATCCTTCTCAGCAGTGCCATTCTGTATTTGTGCATTTGGTTTTTCTTCCCTAAGTCCTTTCATTTGTTTTTATTGAATTTCATTTTGTTGTCTATAGCCCAGTTCTCCAATTTATCAAGACCTCTCTGAATTTTAGCGCTATCCTCCAAAGTGTTTGCAAAGCTCCCTTACCCTCATCAGCTTTGTGTCATCTTAAAAATCTGATCAGTAAACTTTCCACTCCTAAATCCAGGTAATTAATAAAGATGTTAAATACCGGACCCAGAACAGATCCCTGTAGAACCCCACTTGAGATGTCCCTCCAATCTGACATAGTTCCATTAATAGTTATTATTTTTTTGAGGTCGTTTAACCAATTATGTGTCCACTTAATGGTAGTTTGCCAAGTTATGCAGGTTTCCTTCCTCTAACTATTCAAACAAAATCAGGGAGAAATATGTGTTTCAAAATAGTCAGATATTGGAGAAGCATACGTCTGTTATATTATGCTCTCCAAGAAGCTTTTAAATTTTGATTAATTCTATTGGAAAATACTGATGTTGGAGCCCAATGGGTTTGCCATCTAATCTGTAGGGATTTTACAATGGATTTTCCTACCATTCTATGATGGCATCTGCTGCTTTTGGCTTTCCCTTTCTTTTGCTATTTAGCCATTACTCTGGCACTAGACCAATAGCTACCTAGGAAGTTGCTAAACATTTTATACATTTGATAGTAGGAACTACTACAATGGCTTTAGTCTTCCCTGACTTGCATAAATGTCCTAACCAATGTTCATTTCTGGCGTCTGGCTTTGAGACACTTTCATGTAAAGTCATAGTATATAAAAAAGGGAGGCTAGGAATAAGTTATCTGAATTATTTTGTATAAATATTAATAAAGCAAGAGTTAAATATTTTCAGACCTGTTTATCTGGAGGATATTTGTGCTGCAGCCATTCTTCTGGAGCTCTAGCTTTTACATCCCAGCCAACAATGACTCCTGAATAGCCAAATCTTCTGTGTACTATCACCTGTCCCACATTAAACTGAACAGATTCTGGCTTTGGACTGTGAATGTGAGTTGATTCTAGTAAAACAAGAAAACAGATTTATCAAGGAAAAAGTGTTTGATCAAGTACAATAGCAAACATTTAATAGACTTTACTCTGTTGGACATCCAGTGACAAACAAACAGATTGGGCAATTAGATTACTTTAATAAAGTAAAACTGGGAGTATGAAGACTAACAGTCTTTAGCGCAAACAGCTAGTTTGTTGTTAAAACCAAACAGCATTTGTTCAGGATGTTATAATAATATTTCATAAATATTTATTTATATTTTATGTTGTATCCTGGAATTAAATTAATGGGATTTGGGAAATCATCAAGACAAAATAAATATGTTGACAAGTATTTGTTTTCTTCAGTCTTAATTAATGCAATATTTTACAGTACTACAGAGTACTCAGTACTCAGACTCCATAGTTGAGGCTATATGAGTTTATCTATTTGTGTTTAATTGTGACCCTCTCCTTTCTAACTGAAAACAAACAAAACTGCTCTCTACCTGAATTTTTTCCATTCAGTCTCTGTTCAGAGATGATTTTTGAAGAAAATAAGAGCTATTTGAGTTTGAAGACTGATAAAATGGTACCTTTTCTCTTTCTGTTTTAGTTCAGTCATAAAGCAAACAAACAGCTATGAGAGTATCAAAGATGTTTTAGACACCAGTGCTCCCTGAACAAGCACATATGAACACTTTTAGCAAAGTGTGAGAGATGGCCTCTGCTTGTCATTTAGGAGATTAGTCTAGCAACACATACATACATACTCTGAAACTGTCCAAAATAAAGGTCAAAAGGACTGAAGACTGCAGTCTTTTTTTAGAAATGAAGTTTCCCCAGTACCTGCAAAATAAGCATGGATTTCTTCTTCATCTTCAACACCTAGAGTTCTCTTTTCTCCATAGTACCAGTTCCTAAAACAATGAGTGTGATCAGACAAGTTTGTTAACATCCTAGTATTTGGATTGGATTATAATAATCGGAAAACTGGATAAAGTTGTTTGAATCAGGTGATGTTGCAAAATGGTTGATACAAAATTCAATGCAGTTTGAAACGAATGACAATCTTAGAATCTTATTGGACATTGTAAAAGACAAAGTGATTTGTTCAAAGAGAGCAAGAGAGTATAAATATTATGCATTGGAAATCCACTTTGGACATTGTAATTCCACAGTTGCATGTTAGATCTCCCCATTACAAACACAGAAGACAAACAGGTATTCTACAGAAGAGACGATATGATACAGAATTCCTTTGGAGTCACACTGTGGTGCATATTGTAAATTGTATATGGAAACATTTGAAGGCACATTGGTATGTGCATTCAAAATGTGTTTTACAAGTACTTTTGCAAATTAAGATGCAAGCTATCTAAAAATGCCAAATGGAGTTAAACCATTTTCTAGTCTAATAGTTCCCATCCTCTAAGCAGATAAATACCAAAACTTTTAAGTCCTTAAAATTAAATGTGGTAAAACAAGAGTCCTTTGCCCCTTTTAAATATTTGAACAAAGAGTTCACCTTGACCAACACTAAGTTGAATGCCAAGTTACAGCTCAAACCAAAGATATACTGCTGAGTTATAAGAGTTTATATAAACACAACAGGACAAGTTTTTGAACATGGTTTAAAGGAACAATCAAAAACTGAATTAAATTAAAGCCTTTCTTTAGGGCTACAATGAATGCAGATTCCCTTTTATGCTAGATCTTAGTCATAGCTCAAGAAGGCTTGTGGCTTTCATTTAAATTTCAAGTTGGAGGGTGGTATTTTAAAAAAGAAGAGCTGGCTGCTTTTACTGTTGCTGCTGTGAAAGGGAGAAGGACTAGGAAGACAGAGACCTACTGCAACGCACACTTGGTGGAGGCACAGTGAGGTGGTTCAAATCTCTCTGCTGCCCTTGTTCTCAGTGTTATTTACAGCTGTACTCTATAAGCTAATGGCATTTTAACAAGTTTGTGACAACAGACACCACTTGGGATCTTTTCCCATGTATGTCAGCCAGCTCTCTGTCAATACCAAGTGCGTATAGGTGCTTGCAGAATCTCCTCTCCATATGTCATTGCTAAGCCCCTCCCAGATCCTGCTTTGACAGGAAATAGGAGCAAGTTCCACCAGGTTCCTATAAAAATCTCCATCTGAATGAACTCTGTAAAGGCTTAAGGTTAGCAAACACTTTCTATTGCAAACACTGAAGTGTAAGTGTCCTGATCTGCTAGGTGAAATTGCATCCAATATGGAAGGTTTGGGAAGTCCAGAAGTGTTAGTTTTTATAATACTAAGAACTGATCATTTTTTAAAAAAGGTATTAAGAAGAGAAAGCCATATTATGGGGGCTAAATAATCCTCAATGCAGTCCTTTTGGGACTGTGGGAGACCCTGGATATAGGGTGTCTGGAGTCCTATACTAGGTCAGAGAAAGTTGGTGAGAAGTGGGGTCTTTGTGGACTTTTGCAGGCTGTGAAAAGAGCTCATTTCTCCTTAGACTGTTTCCCCCAGAAACCTCCAGGGAGGCTAAGCTCTAATTCTGTGAATTTTCTAGGCCTCAGAGGTCTAAGTAGTGGGTTTTAGAACTCTGTGTGGACCCTTCATAAAGCCTTAATAAAAATACACGAGTTAAGAACTCTGCAGGGTTCCAAACAAGCATGGAAATCAGTTTTAATAACTAAATCCCCACAATGCCCCCAAACTAATGAAAGGCACCAATCTTCGCCAAGATATTAAAATGAAGTTTTTAGGCCATGTCACTTTGAAATTATGATCCAGAAAAGATTAGACGATATCCAAACAGCAAGTTTCCCTCATTTTTAACCTTTATATTGCCCAGATGCTTTGCCTGATTTACAATCAAATCACATAGAAATATTATACCCAGCATAAGATGACCATGCACATTGAATTTTAGATGGATCCAACCTGATCCTGCAAACATTTATGCACGTGCTTCATTTCATGAACACGGGTAATCCCACTGGCTTCACTGATTGAGAGATTTAAATTAGAAGATTAATACAAACATTACATTGATGCTGTGATTTATCTTCAGTTTGGAGGCAAACCCAAGTTGAATGTTCAAAGTAAGCGCAAAAAGGTCTTTTTAAACAGAGAAGTTATACCCCAAGACTATCCTCCTCAAAAGGAGGAAATTTTCCATGGCAGATTTTTTCCTTGTCACTCTTACTTCACTTCTATAGCACATTCTCCAGTAAAAACAGGCCAAGAGATAGGGAAGCTGGAATGTAAAACTTACTATAGCATAAATATGTAATGCCCTACCTTGTCTTTGATATACATAGCGTTAGATGATCTGTCCATGCATCCAGACTCAAGTAGGACTTTATAAAGCTGTTCCAATAGCCAATTATCCTTTAGTAATAAAGATGGTTGTTACATGGTGTGAACATTTGACAGTATACTGTATAAAATTGTTTTACATAAATTTAACATACAAAAATTGTTTTTGTATAAAAAAAGAGAAAAGTCACTGACAGAACATTTATTTGATAAAGACTCTGTTCTCTAAACACATCGAAAAATAAGCAGATAATTTTTCAATGGTCACTTGCACCAAAAACCACCTAATTTTTGAAGAAGTCCATTTTTATGCCAAGATGCTTCCTGCCTTTACTCTGACTGTAGGAAATTGCCATCAGTGCTTCATCCTGTCCAGAGTCCTCTCTTCGAGAGTGGCCAGCACCAGATACTTCAGAGGAAGGCAAAGAAATGACAAAATGGACAATTATGGAATAACCTGCCTGTACACAGTTCCTTCTAAACCTCACAGTTAGTGGTTTTCTCATGCTATAAAATATGAGGGTGTGTTCTGTTCTCTTATCAATTTAAGTCTGGGTTGTCTCATTCACACAGTCTAATCTGTTCAATCCAGGTAGGCTTTTGGCTTCAGTGATGTTTTTAAACAATACCTTAACCAATGTAATAGTAAGATTTTAATATTTGAATTGCAAACAGGTTATGTATCACTTGTACAGATCTCTCCCCATGCTGCTCAACTTTAAAACATCAGTGGTACACCAATGCCTGAAATTAGCATAGCCTTTTCTTTATATTTAGGATGAAAATGTTTGTGGTGACTGTTAGTAAACAACAATTTTTTAAAATAAGTAAAATTGTCACTATGTATTTCATTCTTTTTTGATTGCTGTCCTAAGTCATTATTCACACTCTACTACATTGATTTTTATTGCTAAGGCCAATGCACTAAATCATACTCCAAAAGGAAATACATTTGAATAGTAAGTTTCAACAAGACAAGGGAAAACCAAAAATAGTGTTATTAATCAAGCATTTCATTCTCACCTTTCAAAGAGATTAAGCACATAGTAACACTTATTAGAATCTCCAGGGGCAGAAGCATATTGAGATACAGCCATGCTGACAATACACACAAGGTTTTATATGGAGAAAAACAAAGACTATTATTCAAATGCTGTAGGACATCAAACTGCTTGATAAATGCATATTAAAACACAAAAATGTATGAGATACGATCTGAATATATTCTTGTAAGGATGGCAGGAGGGCATCCCCACCCCAAGCTTCCTTTGAATACATTAATGTGATGGGGAGAAAAGATGTTACAACCTTTGTGTCACTTGGAGGCGCTGAGCAGAGTCCATTCCATACCACTGGGATATGAAATACTGTACAGGAAGTGCAGATAGCAGCACACAAATCTGCAGAACTGTAGCTGTATTAATCTGAGGCATTCCAAGAGTGAAACCTCTTCAAAGATGCTGTCCCTCTCTCTGTAATCTGCAAAAGTACAATAAATAAATAAATAAAAATGAATGATTGCTAACATCACAGTGTTTAAATTCCATTCACTACATATTGTTGAATCACAAGATATTTCACACCTTGGACTATACTTCAATTACATACTTCAATTACACTCAAAGTCAGTTACCTGCATTGAAAGGTGGTTCACAATGTAGTTTATTAATAAGGTGATCTAGCCTCACTACACCATGTAAATAAAAATCTAGTGAAGGGTCACTTGTGAATATATTCCTTTCCTCCTTTTGAGGGTGGGTTTTAAGATGAGAGAACAGCAGGTTATGTCCTCTCATCCACTCTAGACTTCAAACAAGAACCTGATCTACAATACCCACTAAAACAGAAAGATACACTCTGCTGCCTGTACTACCTTAAAGATAATAAAGTGAATTTAATGTTTATGGGACGTGCTGCATGGAACACCCTGAAAAAAAGTCCTGTTTAGACACAACATTTCCGGCATGGACAGTGGAACTATGGTCTTTAGTATTGCACCCGACCTGCCTGTCTTAATGGTTTCCTGGAAAGGTCTTCTTTTAGGATGATATTGGAATGTACACATGGTAACTTGCCAAGACGGACATACAAGAATGCCAGCTGCGATGGTGTTTTTGTCATGGTCACATCAGTGCATTACGCAGAGGACTGACACCATCAATTCATTTCAGAGACATTCTCTCTTCCTCTCCAGAAATGCACGATTGCTTTTATAGAAAAATCATTAGTCACTGACAGGGAACATTTTTTCCTTAAAGACTCTGTACTTTAAACACATGAAGAAATAGTTTTTGGATGCTACCTAGCTGAGATGGATTTCACCTGGCAACCAACAAGTGCCTGCACTATGTTTAAACATCCATCAGAATTTTCTGTATTAGAACTAGAACTTCCTTGCTGAGATTTTGGAAAGATTGCCCGAAAGATACTCAGTATACAGGTTTACTTCTCCTACAGCTTCTTCCCTTTATTTAAGCATCCCTTCTTCCCCTCAAGAGAGTCACTTTTATAACGTACTCCATTTCTCTGTTTCATTATTCTCCTCTTCTGACTCTTCATGCCATACTGCCAGGCAAGTTATTATTTCTGTTGCTCCTATTCCAGTTCAAAGTGTCCTTTTATTAAATACTTTAGCACTCATTTACTCTGTTCACAATTTGGGAAGTCAGAATTGTGGAAATACCTGGCAAAAGACTGGTTTATGACCCAAAAGATGAAAGCTGCAATTCCTGAAGAATGTTTGTGGAGGGTTGGGGAATTCAGCAGAAAGCCCTGCTTATAAGCTGAATTATTTTGGGGGCCCAATGTCTTCAGTCATGCACAGGGCCGGCCAGAGGATTCAGGGGGCCTAGGGCAAAGCAGGAGAGCTGCGGTGCTTGTACTCACCCAGCGGCGGTCCAAGTCTTTGGCGGCATTTCGGCAGCGGGGGCCCTTCAATCGCTTTGTGTCTTCAGCAGCACTGAAGGGCCACCTGCTGCCGAAGACCCGGACCGCCACTGGGCCAGGGCTCGTGGGGCCCCAGCGGGGCCCAGGGCAAATTGCCTCTCTTGACCTCCCCCTCTTCCCCCCCCCCCGAGCCCTAGTCATGCATTAACAGTACTTGAGCATTGTTTGATAACAAGCCTTGCCTCCAGGAATCCTGCTCTGAAGGAAAAAAACATTGTCTGTAGGTTCAGTAAAACAGTCAAGTTACAAGATAGCAACATTCTGCCCTTTCATGCTGGGAACCTAGTTTTGACTGTTCTCAGGAATGCATTGACAATTGCTGTTAGTGTGATATTTAGTCTCTGGTTAAAAAAAAAAACAAAAAACGAGGAGCCCTTGTGGCTCCTTAGAGACTAACAAATTTATTTGGACATAAGCTTTCGTGGGCTAGAACCCACTTCATCAGATGTATGAAGTAAAAAATACAGGAGCAGGTATAAATACATGAAAGGATGGGGGTTGCTTTACCGAGTGTTAGGTCAGTCTAACAAGATAAATCAATTAACAGCAGGATACCAAGAGAGGAAAAATAACTTTTTAAGTGGTAAGAGACCGGCTCATTACAAACAGTTGACAAGAAAGTGTGAGTAACAGTAAGGAGAAATTAGTATTTGGGAAATTAAGTTCAGGTTTTGTAATGACTCAACCACTCTCAGTCTTTATTCAGGCCTAATCTGATGGTATCTAGTTTGCAAATTAGTTCCAGTTCTGCAGCTTCACATTGGAGTCTGTTTTTGAAGTTTTTTTGTTGAAGAATTGCCACTTTGAGGTCTGTTATTGAGTGACCAGAGAGATTGACGTGTTCTCCTACTGGTTTTGGAATGTTGTGATTCCTGATGTCAGATTTGTGTTCATTTATTCTTTTGCTTAGAGACTGTCCAGAGACAATTACACTAGTTGTTGCAACAGTGCTTTCCTGTATATTTAAAAAGCAAAATTAGGAGGTAGCCTTCTAGAAGATACTAGTAGTTTGGAAATTAGGGGAAAGAAAGAAATTTTGAGAAAAAAATTGAAATTTCGGAAGATGAAGATGTTTATTTATTTACATGCTCTCAAATACCTGAAAGGCCTGCCTGAAGTCAACTACATTTTAGCGAAAGCAGCAAAGAATCCTGTGGCACCTTATAGACTAACAGACGTTTTGGAGCATGAGCTTTCGTGGGTGAATACATGCATCTGACGAAGTGGGTATTCACCCACGAAAGCTCATGCTCCAAAACGTCTGTTAGTCTATAAGGTGCCACAGGATTCTTTGCTGCTTTTACAGATCCAGACTAACACGGCTACCCCTCTGATACTTGACACCATACAATTTAGCACGAAACCACAGTCACAAGTATAGATACACCGAAGGCCTAGCATAAGCTCAAATACATCTTCAGAAGCAACAATCTTACCATTCAGGCTGCTCCCAGTATTAGGAAGACAAGTCTCTTTTACACATACTGAAAAGGGAGGCAAAGGGTTCCTTTGACTTTAAGAAAATAAGAGCTGAAGATAGCAGAGTAAAGACCTCTTACTGAAAAAAGATTCTTATTAGAACCCATACTGAAGGGAAAGCAGGCAGAAGAGCAGCTGAGCTGCTTGGTGCAGTAGCCTGTTGAGAAGACACCCTTTCAGATACAAAATTAGTCACAAGTGAAACAGACAGAACAGATGTTCACACATCTTACCAGTAACCACAAAATTTGCCTGATTCATTAAATATAGGTCATTCTCTACTCCACAGAAACCTAGGACCGTTAATAATGGGAATGTGATCATGTACAACATCTCAGGGTTATACCAGTATGAAAAGGAAAGGGATGCACTGATTCTTGAAGAAAATCAATTACACAGATAATCCACAGATGAAAAATGGAATGGGAACACATGCAGCCTGGTTAATAAGACTCTCTCTCTCTCTTTTTTTTTTAAAGTTTACAAAAAACACATTTTACATATAAAAAGATATATTTGTTTAATTCTGCAGCAGAAGCATTTAAAATGCCAGTCAGACAGTTTGAGCCCCAAATGTAGGTAATTTAAAAGACAGTAATAATCCACAAAATACAATTGGGTTTTTTCCTGACTTAAAGAGCTACTGAGGTTTTTAAAAACTAACCCAGTATCCTCCTGCAGCAAGCAACTCAAACACCACATTGCGCAAGGGCTGTGGAGTCAGACTAATACTTAACCTGGGACAAAAAGAAAAACAAAAGAGCACAAGCGCTGAAAAGTATGGAGTAAAAAGGGGCATACAGACCTCGAAAAGAGTAAACAGTTTAATTCTGGGTGAAAGATTTGTAGCCAAAAAGACTCTGGAATAAAATCTTCCTTCCAAATCCCCACGTTTAGACCGGCGAGGGAAAGAGTCTCTCCCTGCTAACTAAAATGAACATGCTGGGGAGGCTGCAGACCATCTGTAAATTCCCGGCTCGGGAGATTCTGGGTGCTGCTTAAGTTACAATCCACGTGCCACAGTTACCCCGCTCCGAAATTTCAGCCAGCTGGCGGCCTTGGAGACTAACTAGAGAGAGATCGACCCGCTAACCAGCTACTGAGAGGCGCCGATAGCGGGAGCGCGCTGGCCCCAAAGGGGGACAGACGCAGCCAGTCCGGCCGGACAGCTTTGGCTCCAGGCATCCCGCGCGCCATTCACACCCCGCCCAGCCCAGCCCGCCGCCCGCCTGCCCGGGGAGCCTGGCACTAGACGCGGCCAGAGCGAGCCGGCACCGGCTACCAGAAGAGCAGAAAGCGCCTTCCCCTCCCCGGAGCACGCGCGGCCCAGCCGGCCAATCGCGCCTCGCTGGCTCCGGCCGCCCCGGCACCCGCCCGGGCCAACAGGTGCCGGAGCCCCTGGGCAGCGGCCCGGCAGCCCCTCTCTGCAGCGGGGGACAGACCTGGCCCCTGGCGACGCCCCGCGCCCACTGACGGCCGCTGTAGCGGCACAAACAGCCCGCGCCCGGAGCCCCCCGCTCCGGCTCTGAGGCGCGCCAGGTACCCGGGGCTCAGGCTCCGGCTCCGGCTCCGGCTCCTCCTCCCCGGGGAGCCGCGCCGCTGCCCGCCCGCCCGGAGCCAGGTGAGGGGCTGCACGCGACAGACTCACGCTGCCCAGGTGCCTCGCTCGGCGGCGGGAAGGCTCTTCGCTGGGAGGCGCTGCCTGCCTGTGGCCGTGCTGCGTGTCCGGGCCGCAGCGAGAGAGAAGCGGAACCTCTGCAGGAGGCGCCACCAGCCTCCTCAGGGGCCTGTAGCTGGGGAGACAGGCAGGGGAGTTGGCTTCCTGGTCAGCGTCCCGCCGCTGGAGCCTTTCACCGCAGGGATAACAGTGAAATGTTGGAAAAGGCCCCGTCTCAGCTGCAATTGGGTCAGTGTGGGGGGCGCCGGGGGGGGGGGAGGTGATGGCTTCAGGGCCTAACTTTAATCCTGGTTTGTAATGAGAGTCCCCCACCTCTAAAAAATACAGCTGTTATTAAACAGGTACATTAAGGCGTCAGCCTATATTATTCCCCCTTTCCTTCCCCCCACTTGCTGTCTGGCCTGGTCAACACTACGTGTTTAAACCGATTTTAGCAGCGTTAAACTGATTTAACGCTGTACCCGTCCACACACTGAGGCCCTTTATATAGATATAAAGGGCTCTTTAAATCATTTTCTGTACTTCTCCCCGACGAGAGGAGTATCACTGAAATCGGTATTACCATATTGGATTAGGGTTAGTGTGGCCACAAATTGACGGTATTGGCTTCCCGGTGGTATCCCACAGTGCACCACTGTGACCGCTCTGGACAGCAATCCAAACTCGGATGCACTGGCCAGGTAGACAGGAAAAGCCCTGCGAACTTTTGAATTTCATTTCCTGTTTGCCCAGCGTGGAGCTCTGATCAGCACGGGTGGCCATGCAGTCCCAAATCCAAAAAGAGCTCCAGCATGGACCGTACGGGAGATACTGGATCTGATCGCTGTATGGGGAGACAAATCTTTTCTATCAGAGCTCCCTTACAGAAGACAAAATGCCAAAGCATTTGAAAAAAATCTCCAGGCTATGATACAGAGTCCACAGCACAGTGCTGCATGACAAGCGTAACGGAAAGCCAAAGAATCAAATGGACACTCATGGAGGGAGGGAGGGGGTACTGAGGACTCCAGCTATCCCACAGTCCCCAGCAACCTCCGAAAAGCATTTGCATTTTTGGCTGAGCTCCCAATGCCTGTAGGTCAAACACATTGTCCAGGGTGGTTCAGGGTATAGCTCATCAATTTACCCCCCTCCCTGCCCGGTGAAAGAAAAGGGAAAAAAATCCTTTCTTGATTTTTTTCAATGTCACCCTATGTCTTCTGAATGCTGCTGGTAGACGTGATGCTGCAGCAGTAAAAAGCAGTATCCGCTCCTCTTCCCTCCCCGGTGGCAGACGGTACAATATGCTTGCTATCTGCTTTGTGCTCCTGGCTGGCCTCAGGTGAGGCTGGCCGGGGGCGCCTGGGTAAAAATAGGAATGATTCCCGGTCATTCCCTGTAGATGGTACAGAATGGCTGGTAACCGTCTTCATCATAGCAACTGGGGGCTGAGCTCCATCAGCCCCCTCCCTTTCATGTGTAAAGAAAAGATTCTGTACTGCCTGGACTATCATAGCAGCGGGATGCTGGGCTCCTCTCCCCCACACTGCTTAATGTCCTGCCTGGACTAATAGCAGTTGGAGGCTGCCTCCCCCTCATTTTATCTCACTAACAAGTCAGTGTTTCCTATTCCTGCATTCTTTATCACTTCACACAAATGCGGGGGACACTGCCACGGTAGCCCAGGAAGGTTGGGGGAGGAGGGAAGCAACGGGTGGGGTTGTTGCTGGGGTACCCCCCATGAATGGCATGCATCTTATCCAGGGCCGGCTTTAGGAAGTGCGGGGCCCAATTCTAACATTTTTGGCGGGGCCCTGGCAAGGATGACTTAAAAAAAAAAAAGTGTAAAAAAAAAAAAAGTCTTTTATTTCTTCCATGTATTATTTACTTTCCATAACTATATAAATAATACAATTATATATTATGTACATTGCATCATATATGCTGTTGATTGCTTATTAATGACCACCATTTCACATGTGTGGGTCCCTGCCACTCCCTGTGGGTGTGCACATGTGGGTCCCAGCTGCTCCCTGCCCCCCTCATTAAAGCAGGTGTGCAGGGTTACTGCCCTGGGAAATGC
This sequence comes from Gopherus flavomarginatus, assembly GCF_025201925.1. Classification (NCBI taxonomy): domain Eukaryota; kingdom Metazoa; phylum Chordata; order Testudines; family Testudinidae; genus Gopherus; species Gopherus flavomarginatus. The sequence goes on along the minus strand of NC_066620.1, from coordinate 155,705,748 downwards.
AGGGCAGCAGTGGACATGAGGCTGGTTGGAGGCAGGGCAGGGGCTGACTGGAGGTAGAGACTAGCTGCAGGCAGGGCAAGGGGTGCAGGGCTGGCTGGAGACAGGGGTGGGTGGGGTGGGGTGGGCTGGCTTCAGGCAAGGCCGCAGGGGGATGCAGCAGGGGCTGAGAGGGCTGGAGACAGAGGAGTGCGGAACTGGCTGGCTTCAGGCAGGGGGTGCAGCAGGGATTGGTGGGAGACAGGGCAGGGGGTGCGGGGCTGGGTGTAGGCAGGGCGGGCAGGGTGTGCAGGGCTGTTGTGGGCAGGGCTGTGTGTGGGGCTGGCTGGCTTTGAGCAGGGCCATAAAGGTGTGTGGCAGGGTTTGGCTAGAGACAGGGCAGGGGGGTTGGCAGGGGCTGGCTGTGGGCATAGGGTGCAGAGCTGGCTGCAGGCAGGGGGCAGGGCTGGTGCGGGCAGGGCAGGGGGTGCAGCAGAGGCAGCTGGAGCCCCCGCCCTTTAAATAGCCCCCAAAGCTCCCGCTATCCCAGGGCTCCGGGGGTTATTTAAAGGGCCTGGGGCTCCCCTGCTTCTACCCGCCCAGACCTTTTAAGTAGCTGCGGGAGTCCTGGAGAATACATGGGGGCGAGGGGGCTCCGGTGGCTATTTAAAGGACGGGGTGGCAGAGGCAGCTGGAGCCCCGGCCCTTTAAATAGCCCCTGGAGTCCCCTGCTATCCCAGGGCTTTGGGGACTATTTAAAGGGCCCAGAGCTCCAGCTGGGAGAGCAGGGCTGCAGGGTAGGGCTTGCGCTCCGGCTGGGGCTCCAGCCGGGGCCGCGGGGCGGCTTGCCGTGCTCCGGCCGGGGCTCCAGCCGGGAGAGCGGGGTTGTGGGGTGGCTTGCCCCGCTCCAGCTGAGGCTCCAGCCGGAAGAGCGAGATTGCGGGGTGGCTTGCCCCGCTCCAGCTGGGGCTCCGGCCGGGAGAGCAGGGTTGCGGGGCGGCTTGCTGCACTCCGGCTGGGAGAGCGGGGTTGCGGGGTGGCTTGCCCCGCTCCGGCCGGGGCTCCAGCTGGGGCCGCGGGGTGGCTTGCTGCACTCTGACCGGGGCTCCAGCAGGGACCGCTGAGCGTCTAGCTGGGAGAGCAGGGCTGCAGGGCTTGCCGCGCTCCAGCTGGGAGAGCCGGGCTGTGGGGCAGCTGCGCTCCCGCCGGCGCTTTGGTCAGGGGAGTGGGGCCATGGAAGACCCCAGAGCAGACCGCAGCGGGGGTAAGTAAAAAAAATTTAAAAGGTGCTTAAGGCGCGGGGCCCTCTTAGGCACGGGGCCAGATTCCGGGGAATTGGCTGAATCTGCCTAAAGCCAGCCTTGAGCTCATCATTTCTGCGGGATCTGACACGGAGCAGTTGTGCTCTCTGGTTCTCTGATACACTGGTTCTCTAGTACACTTGCCCCATATTCTAGGCAGGACTGACTATTTTTAGATACCATAAAGGAGGGATTGACTTTGGGAGTCATTCTCATTTTTGTCTTTGCGCTCCCGGCCAACCTCAGCCGGGGCACCCATGACAGCAGCAGATGGTACAGACGACAGATAACCATCATCTCAAATGGCGCAGCAGATGGTACAGAATGACTGAGAACGGTCTCTGCTGTCATGCAAAGGCAAATGAATGCTGCTGTGTAGCGCTGCAGTATCGCCTCTGTCAGCGGCATCCAGTACACATACGGTGACAGTAAAAAAAAAGCTGAACGGGCTCCATGGTTGCCGTGCTATGGCATCTGCCAGGGCAATCCAGGGAAAAAGGGCACGGAATGATTGTCTGCCGTTGCTTTCATGGAGGAAGGAATGACTGACGACATTTACCCAGAACCACCCCCGACAATGATTTTTGCCCCATCAGGCACTGGGATCTCAACCCACAATTCCAAGGGGCGGGGGAGACTGCGGGAACTATGGGATAGCTACGGAATAGCTACCCACAGTGCAACGCTCCAGAAACCGACACTAGCCTTGGACCATGGACGCACACTGCCGAATTAATGTGCTTAGTGTGGCCGCGTGCACTCGACTTTATACAATCTGTTTTACAAAACCAGTTTATGTAAAATCAGAATAATCCTGTAGTGTAGACATACCCTCTGAAAGATATCGGCAAACAAACACCCCCACATCTGGTCAGTGCAAAAGTCAGTGGGACTCCATTCATACTCACCTGCAAGATCAGGGCCCACAGGGGAATTGACTGATTAGGCAGCAGTAGATAAGGCACTGCGGCTGAAATTCATTAGATTGCGGTTCTATTCCTGTCTCCCATTGACCTCTGGGTAACCTTGGGCAAAGCACTTAATTGCTCTGTGCCTCAGTTTCCCCATCTACCCTTTGCTAGTCTTTGTCAGCTTGTGCTGGTAGCATTTCAGACCAATCGCTATGTGTTTATAGGATGCCTTGCACATGGTGGCCCTGATATTGATTCGTTCCTTTAGGTGCTACTATAATATAAATAGCAATATACAAAGGGAAACAGTGGAACTGACTATACACAGTATTGACAAATGCACAAAGTAAACTGAGAAAAATACATTTTTCTCTACTCCCTTTCAGATATTGTAGTGTTAGATGTTCCTTGTAACAACAGAATTTTCATATACAAGTCATTTTATTTTGACTGTTGGGGATAGTCGTGTTAGTCTGTATCCACAAAAACAACCAGATTCCTTGTTTCTATTTTGACTGCGTCCCTTTGCGGATATCAGCATTTAGGATGAGAGAAATGAGAGCTAAACAGACTTCTGCAAGATCAGGGCTTTCAAGTATCATCATTAGGTTTCAGAGATCATAGTTTATACATCTTAATGCAGAATTGGAGCCTGTGGGCAGACTCAGTAACGCCCTTAGCCTGTAATAACCTCTGTGCAGGGCTTTAAATATAAATTTAAATCCTGCAGAACTTGATACGGAAACTGTAAAAGTTCCAGTAGAGCATAGCAGTTCAATCCCTGCTTAAGACACCAGTTCAAAATTTCTCTTTACACATTTTAAGTATAATTCTGTGTGCCTTTAGCAGACAAACCACTCTTAAAGATAACATACATAATGTTGTTTTTAATTGGTCTCATACCCTTTTTTGGCATCTGTATTATGCATTAAAAAAAACCCTGAAAGCTTGAAGGTTTTTTTATTTCCTTCCCCGTCGCCTTCCCATTGCCTTGTTTAACCTTAGAAATACTAGGAATGTAAATCTGATCTTTCCTGTTTTACTGGAATGATTTATTGGAGAACTCAGAACCTATATATTGTGATATTCTCAGTCTCTTACTTCCTGCCAAATGTGGTATGGAGACCCCTTGCTCTGCTTTTTGCTGTGTACAGTACAGATAGACAATGACACAACAGTGACTTGAGTTAGGTGTCTAATAATAATGTACATTTCTATAATACTTTTCATCCTGAGAGGTACCAAAGTGCTTTACAGATGGATGTATGCGGTACCACTGAAATGCACTCACTTCTAAGGAACTTAAAGTTTGGCTGATGCCAAGGCCAAATCCTGGCACCAGTGAAGGAAGTAGGTGCTTGGGGCGGCCAATACAAAGGGGCGGCACGTCCGGGTCTTCAGCGGGAATTTGGCAGTGGGTCCCTCAGTCCCTCTCTTCCTCTTTGAGCTGCTGCTGAAGTGCCGCCAAAGAGGATGAGAGGGAGTGAAGGACCCGCCGCTGAACTGCTGCCGAAGAACGGAGCGGCGCGACTGAGCTGCTGCCGAAGTGCCGCCGATCAGTTTTTAACTTTTTTTTTCCCCCCTGCTGTTTGGGGTGGCAGAAAACCTGGAGCTGGCCCTGGCTGATGCTATACAAAACAAAACAGAGACTGCAGAGTTGTAGCTTGAATTATACCAGTATAGTGCTGAGTAAACTTTTTCATGTTGTAGACATGCTTTAAGATTAAGATCCTCCTCCATCTTGGCCATCTGCTCTCCCAAAGTTGATTCCACACTTTTCCCACAGCAAAGTATACTTGGCTACATTAAAAATATATATAAATATTGGAACAACATTAAGGAGACAACAAAAAAGCTGGACAGAAGTAAGAGCCACTCGCGGAGTCCTGGACCCTCCACCTGCCCTGGACAGAGGGCTGGGGTGCCCAAGAGTAGCCCCTGGCCTGTCCCCCTGCCCTCTGGGGCGTGCCGCCCAGAGCAGGTGGAGGGTCCAGGGCTCCCCATAGCGGCCCAGGCTCCTTGTGCAGCTCTTAGTAGCCTCGTGGGGGAGACGAGCAGCATAGGTCAGGGCCCCATGGTAAAGGGGGGCTAAGGCCCACCACAGGCCTCTCGCTCCCTGAGAAGCTGGGGCTGTGCTTCATGGTGGGGGAGCTGATCAGCTTATCAGTGATAAGTGCTGCTGCCTGCTCTGCAGGCCATCCAGCCAGATGAGGCAGGAGATGGAGGCAGAGACATGCATGGGACTCCAGCAGCAGGGAAGGCTAAGCAGTCTCATGTGGTGGGAAGAAGCTCAGCCAGCACCAAGCACAATGGGGTCCCGGTCCATGACTGAGGGTCCCAGGTACTACGATAATACAGCCAGCTGGCCTGCTGTTTCCTCCCTCTCCAGGCTGCACGAACACACTGAGAACACTGCTTCCAGGGGGAGTGCTGCCGCATCTCTGCTGGGTGTCCATATCAGAGACATCTCAAGAAATCTGGGGGCCAGAACCTTTTATTTGTGCCCCCCTTCTAGCCAGAGTTACTTCAAGGTATGGGATAGATTCCTGCCTTTCCCCATAGATGCTCCTGTTGCATGGAAGCAGTGGGGACAAATGAAATCAGTCACTTTCTCAGTGGTAGAAATGTAACATGGAGCTGAACAGCCCAGGGCAGGTTTTGAGGCAGCAAGCAGGTAGAGGTGTAGGAAATAACTATTGAGCATATGTAGGCATCAGTGTTACACACTGAGCCGTGCTCTACCCTATGACGTCAGGTCAGGTCAAATTTAGCCACATTAGGTCGATTTTATAAGTAATCCATCTGCACAACCAAGAGGCTAGGACTTTTCAGCTTGGAAAAGAGGAGACCAAGGGGGGATATGATAGAGGTATATAAAATCATGAGTGATGTAGAGAAAGTAAATAAAGAAAAGTTATTTACTTGTTCCCATAATACAAGAAGTAGAGGCCACCAAATGAAATTAATGGGCAGGAGGTTTAAAACAAATAAAAGTAATTTCTTCACACAGCGCACAGTCAACTTGTGGAACTCTTTGCCTGAGGAGGTTGTGATGGCTAGGACTATAACAGGGTTTAAATGAGAACTGAATAAATTCACGGAGGTTAAGTCATATTAGCCAGGTCAAGGATATTAGCCAGGATGGGTAAGGAATGGTGTCCCTAGCCTGTTTGTCAGACGGTGGAGATGGATGGCAGGAGAGAAATCACTTTATCATTGCCTGTTGGGTTCACTCCCTCTGGGGCACCTGGCATTGGCCACTGTCGGTAGACAGGATACTGGGATGGATGGACCTTTGGTCTGACCCACTACAGCTGTTCTTATGTTTTTAACCCCATTCCATCAACCTAAAGGGCTCTTAAAATCAACTGCTGTACTCCTCCCTGGCGAGGGGAGTAGCGCTAAATCGACTTTGCTGGATCAAATTTGGGGTAGTGCAGACACTATTTGATGACATTGGCCTCCAGGAGCTATCCCAGAGTGCTCCAATGTGACTGCTCTGGACAGCACTTTCAAATCTGATACACTAGCCAGGTACACAGGAAAAGTCCCAGGAAATTTTGAATTTCATTTCCTGTTTGGTCAGTGTGGCAAGCTCAGCAGCACAGGTGACCATGCAGTCACAGAATTGCAAACGAGCTCCGCCTCCAGCATGGACCAAACCAGAGACACTGGATCTGATTGCTATATGGGGAGAAGAACCTGTGCAGGCGGAACTCCAATCAAAAAGAAGAAATGCTAATATATATGCCAATATTGCACAGGGCATGGTGGAGAGACGCTAGAACAGGGACACACAGCAGTGCCACCTGAAAGTTAAGGAGCTCAGGCAAGCCTACCAAAAGACAAAGGAGGCAAACGGTCACTCTGGGTCAGTGCCTCTTACATGCTGCTTCTATGATCAGCTGCATGACATTCTGGAAGGGACCATGGACACCTGCAAGGAGGGAGTCTCATGCAACAGGGGAGGAGGATTTTGTGGATGAGGAGAATGCATAGTAGGCAAGTGGAGAATCCGTTCTCCCTGGCAGCTAGGACCTTTTCATCACCCTGGAGCCAATAACCTCCCAAGGCAGGATCCCGGACCTGAAGCCCCCAAGGAGGGTTCCCAGACCCTGAAGCCAGAGAAGGCACCTCTGGTAAGTGCACATTTGTAACTACACTACAGGGTTCAAAAACAATTGTGTTTAATGTTTGATTTCCCTTGAAGACTTGGGATGCATCCGCGGCCAGTAGGTTCTTTGCATTTTCCCATAAAACATCTGTTTCTGGCTGTTATGGGGAATAGTATACTGAACTAGAGGGATCACTGGTGAGCAATTCCTATTGTTATGTAGCATTTCCAGCACTCGACTTCCTATCATAGAAATAACTTTGTCTATTTTTAGACTCCTGTACAGAGTTCTGAAATGTGTCTAGGATTGCCAAGTTTGGTTGGACATATTAATCTTTAATTCCTGGAGACTGCAGGACAATCCTGGAGGGTTGGCAACCCTAATTGGATCCTAGTTGCTAGGTAGTGATTTTACACATAAAAAGAAGATGGTCCTCCTCCCAACAATCTAGATAAAGTCATAATATAACAAAGAAAGAAAACAAAAAGGAGAGAGAAAGGGGACTAAGGTACAGCTGATACCTATAAAAGGTTGTTTATTTGCATGTCCATGCATATCTTAACATGACAGCAAATTAATAAAAATATTTTAATTAAATATTTTAATAGAGTAGCTGTTAGATAGTACTGCTTAAAATTTTTAATAAATCCTGTATTTTTAAAAAATGTATTTTATGTTCCCTATTTGTGGCCAGAGCAACACATTGTCTTGTTGACTCTTCCTCCCCATTTCGCTTATCACCAGCTTAAAGGGGCTGGGAAAGATGGGAATATTTTTTCTTATAATAATAAATTGAAATATTTGACATACAGTGAAGCATGCAGGGTTCTGCCTTTTTACTTGGCCACAGCTGACCATTATTTTCTTGTCCTTTCTTCCTAGTACATTGAGAGACTGTTGTTCATTAGGGCACCGTGCTGTCAGGTGGGTAATGATGAGGTAATGTATACCATTTATTCCCTTAGATTTCTCATTTCCACTTGTCTGATGAGGTAGGAAGGTGCTGATGAGGTGTCGCTGTCATGTCTGCTGCGTACTTCCTTAAAATGATTTTTTGAATGACAAGATGAGTTTAATAAGTCTTTTAAATTGTTTTCTTCCTCCGTGGGTTCCCAGCTTGTTAAATTTGCATCAGTAACCATGATAAAAAAAATCCTTTAATTACAGCCAGCAAATATCTTGAGAGGCTTCCACCTCTGAGCCTGATTAAGAAATGGAATCTTGGGAAGAGAGGTACCAGAAAGTACTTGCAACAACAGGGTTTATCCAGGCTGGGCCTGGGGGGGAAGCCTAAGGTCTAGGCACCCTTGGAGTCTGGAAAGGGTGGATGGCTGCTGAAAAGTTGGACTGGCTACAGCAAAAACTGTCTAGCAGAGCCCTCTACTTTTATGAACGTGGGGCAAAAACTGGGCCACTCTGGGCATTAGGCCATTGACAGGCCACAATTGCATTATTTGCATAGGAGGCGGAAGTGGTCAGAAACCATCAGAGGCCAAGGGAGGGGGTAGGTCAAGATGCCAGGGAGCAATGCAGCTGTGGAGGACCCTCCAGAGGAAGTGTGTGGGTGTGGAGGAGCAGTCTGCCAGCAGGACTGAGAGAAGAAGAGGTGGCAGTAGAAATACCTTCCCAAATGGGTGTTAACCAGAACTGTGTCTGGCTCGGAGATCCCAGGTGCAGCAGCTCTTGGAACTTGTGGACACTGAGAAGCTGCCACCAGTGATTTCCCAACACCCACCCCCCAAGTTTTGTAAACTAGTTACATGCCAAACCTGGTGGCTGAACTTTGCGACTTTGTCCTCACACACAACTATTTCACATTTGGGGACAATATATACCTTCCAGTCAGTGGCACTGCTCTGGGTAGCCGCATGGCCCCACAGTATGCCAACATTTTTATGGCTGACTTAGAACAACGCTTCCTTAGCTCTCATCCCCTAATGCCCCTACTCGCGCTACATTGATGACATCTTCATCATCTGGACCCACGGAAAAGAAGTCCTTGAGGACTTTTACCATGATTTCAACAATTTCCATCCCACCATCAACCTCAGCCTGGAACAATCCACACAAGCGGTACATTTCCTTGATACTACTGTGCTAATAAGCGATGGTCACATAAACACCACCCTATACTGGAAACCTGCTGACAGCTATACTTACTTACATGCCTTCAGCTTCCATCCAGGACACACCACATGATCCATGGTCTACAGCCAAGCTCTAAGATACAACCGTGTTTGCTCCAATCCCTCAGACAGAGACAAACACCTACAAGATCTCTATCAAGCATTTTTAAAACTACAATATCCACCTGCTGAAGTAAAAAAACAGATTGACAGAGCCAGAAGGGTACCCAGAAGTCACATACTACAAAACAGGCCCAACATAGAAAATAACAGAACGCCACTAGCCGTTACCTTCAGCCCCCAACTAAAACCTCTCCAGTGCATCATCAAAGATCTGCAACCTATCCTGAAAGATGATCCATCACTCTCCCAGATCTTGGGAGACAGGCCTGTCCTCGCTTACAGACAGCCCCTCAACCTGAAGCAAATACTCACCCACAGAACAACAACACTAACCCAGGAACCTATCCTTGCAACAAAGCCCGATGCCAACTCTGTCCACATATTCAAGTGACACAGTCTATTCAAGTGACACCATAATAGGACCCAATCACATCAGCCATGCCATCAGGGGTTCGTACACCTGCACATCTACCAATGTGATATATGCCATCATGTGCCAGCAATGCCCCTCTGCCATGTGTATTGGCCAAACCAGACAGTCTCTACGCAAAAGAATAAATTGACAAATCTGACATCAGGAATCATAACATTCAAAAACCAGTAGAACACTAGAACCTCTCTGGCCATTCAGTAACAGATTTAAAAGGTAGCAATTTTGCAACAGAAAAATTTCAAAAACAGACTCCCAACTAGAAACTGCTGAATTTGAATTAATATGCAAACTAGATACAATCAATTTAGGCTTAAATAGAGACTGGGAATGGCTGAGCCATTACACACATTGAATCTATTTCCCCATGTTAAGTATCCTCATACCTTCTTGTCAAACTGTTTTAAATAGGCTATCTTGATTATCACTAGAAAAGTTTTTTTTCTCCTGCTGTCGATAGTGCATCTTAATTAATTAGCCTCTTAGAGTTGGTATGGCAACTCCCACCTTTTTATGTTTTCTGTATGTATATATATCTCCTCACTATAAGTTCCATTCTATGCATCCGATGAAGGGGGCCCACAAAAGCTTATGCTCAAATACATTTGTTAGTCTCTAAAGGTGCCACAAGTACTCCTGTTCTTTTAAAAAAAACGAACAGAATGTTGGGAATGATTGACTGCCGCTGCACATTGAGTGGATGTTTTCAGAGAACTATCCACAATGACTCCAAGTTCTCTTTCTTGAGTGTTAACAGCTAATTCAGACTCCTTCATTTTGTATGTATAGTTTACATTGTTTTCCAGTGTGCATTACTTTGCATTTATCAACATTGAATTTCATCTGCCATTTTTGTTGCCCAGTCACCCAGTTTTGTGAAATCCCTTTGTAACGCTTCACAGTGTGCCTGGGACTTAAATATCTTGAATAGTTTTGTATTTGGGGGGGAGGGATAGCTCAGTGGTTTGAGCATTAGCCTGCTAAACCCAGGGTTGCGAGTTCAATCTGGGGGGGCACATAGGGATCTAGGGCAAAAATCAGTACTTGGTCCTGCTAGTGGAGGCAGGGGGCTGGACTCAATGACCTTTCAAGGTCCCTTCCAGCTCTAGGAGACAGGTATATCTCCTATTTTTAAAATCAGCTGCAAATTTTGCCACCTCACTGTTTACCCATTTTTCCAGATCATTTATGAGTATGTTGAACCGTAATGGTCCCAGAACTGACCCCTCAGGGATACCACAATTGATCTCTCTCCATTCTGAAAACTGATAATTTATTCCTACCCTTTATTTCCCATCTTTTAACCAGTTACTCATCCATGAGTGGCCTTCCCTCTTATCCCACAATGGCTTAATTTTCAAAAGTCAATTTAAATTAAATACATTTAAAAAAAAATATATATATATATAGGAAATCTAGACCTGTTATGTGTTTTGGTGTAACTTGCATTATCCTAACACAACATTTATTTTATTCATATTTCAAAGTTGAACCCTCCCACCCCCGTTTCAATTCCTGGGGAAACCACTGGCTGTCTCAGATGGGATATGCTGTGGACTAGAGCTGCAAACTGAGGTAGGGTGTCCATACTGATCAGACAGGTGAGCAGCATGTGAGCTATGGATGCCACCATCAGAGGAGCCTTCTCCCTTTTTGCAAGTGGAGCAAAGACTGGGCCATCCCTGAGACAGAGTGGCATTTATGTTTAATTGAATGGTTGGCACCAGCTGAGACCCTAACAAAGAGGTATACTCTGGCACAGAGGTAGGGGCTGTTTACCCTCTTCCCCTGGCCTGAAGCAGATTCCTCAGGCTTGCTTCTTCCTTATGTGACCTTGCTCATTTCTTTCCTTTTTCTCGTCTCTTCTCTCTCTCTTTCGTGTCTCTTCAGGCCAAAAAGAAAGGGTGAGCTCAGTCAGAGAAGGGAGAGTTTGGACAAAGCCTCCATGCTTCTGAGGTGAGAAGGAAAAGAAAACTGGAAGGCATTTGATTTGGCTGGCTGAGGTATTTTATTAGCTTAATATTTCAGCTATTTTATATATTCATTTTTAAAATACAGCGCAAGTTAGACCATGTTGTATACCAGTCACCTATATTTGAAGGACATTTTTGTTTTCTAGAAAAAAAAATTTCAGCTGAAACTTGCTTTATTTACACTCATGCCTTAGACTCAAATATTATTTTTAAAAGCAAATCCCTTTTGCCAATCAATGTCTATTTCCATGGAACCAGCAAACAGTTGTTGATATTCTCTTTTATAAATTTCAGCTGTCACTACCAACTGAATAGTTCAAAAATTTTTTTCCAAACAGCACATATTAAATGTAGGGCACAAAAGGCTCTTTAAATCTGAAATATTTTACTTTGAAAACAAAAATAGTATGAAAATAATCCTAGAGATGTTATCCTTACTTTTAAATAGGCATTTTGATTGGAGGAGAATAAACTGGCTAGCAAAGATTCACATATGCAACACTTGCACAGTGAGCATCTTCAGCAGCCAGCTACTAAAAGAAAACATATTGACCTCTGTGGGAGGTACAGGTACATAATACTTGTGAAAATCAGAACCTGCACGAATGGCTTTTGTTTTTCTTTACTCTTCTTAAGAACATCTTATGACAGAACTCAGAAAAGGTTACACAGGCTCTTTTAAAATCTCCTGGAAAGTCTTATAGCTTATATTTGCTTTCTCTCCCCTCAAAAACATATTTCAGTTGTTAAAAAATCTTCTAGTGCTAACACCAAGTCAGGGGGTATTTTCCTCTTGATAAATATGTAATGTCCACTAACGTTGTTAGGACTTGTGTAAACACACTGAATGGAGCACAGATGCCTTTATTTTTTAAATTGTAATGTTCTGAAATACAAGTACATTTTATTGAAAAGAGTTTGTAAACATCTCCTCTTGCTGTGGACCTGTCACAAATGTCTCTGTGGAGCTCAGGTCACTGGCAGATCTTAGCATGTGCCTCAGTATTCCAAAATCATCATGTGATTCAATTAAGGAAATTTTGTCCTCAGCAGCATACCCTAACACAAGGATCCAAATTTATTTTGTGCATGGGTGTTTGTCAGGTGTTTTTTGGTTTGTCTGAGATTTCAGGTAAGTAATGTAGAGGAAAAGGGATGCAGCTTCCTATGAAGAACAGAGAAATAGAAAAGCACAGAACAGGGCAGGAGAAAGGTAATCCACAGGGAGCTGCATTTAAAAACTGGTTTTTTTTTTCTCAGCCAACCTGACAGTTAAAAAGTTAGACTGCAGATATGGAAGGCCTGTGAATATACCTATATGTAGAGTACTTGAGATTTGTCATCCTTGAAAGCCGTGATGTACAAAAGACTTAAGAGTCCACAGTTTGAAAATGTAAGCCCTATATTTCTTGATGTGTAGGTATAGCCCATTTTACATATTATGTTTCTCTGCCCCGTAAAAGCACAGTTCTGACAGGAAAACAGTTAGCAGCACTATGCCAAACAGTTGCAGAAGTTAGGCTCTTATATCAGTTCTGCATTGATTAATGCCAAACTCTGAATATAGTAAGGATGTCAAAAATTCATCTTCACACATCACAGCTCAAATGCTGCAGCACCAGCTGATGTGCTTCCACTCCTTTTAATTGCATGCTCAGATAAAAACAAGAACAAAGTTGATTTTAGGCTGTTCTGTGATGTACTTCTCCCATTATACAAATCAACAGACTGTTACATAGAAATAACAGAACCACCGCAGAACCACTTAGAAAAACAAGTTTTCTATTTATTTAAAAATAAGTTTGTAGGTACTACATTGCAGTGACAGTAATTCTTACACATACATTCTAGTTTGTATAAAAGGATTCAAAGTATTATGCATCAAAACTAACATAGAAAGTGTCCACATAACAGTAAAGAAAGTTCCAATCAATATGTACAAAAAGAAAGGGCACTGTTTATCCTGGTGTGATACTGCAGGTTATAACATGATAATCCAGATTTCTGGAAGAAAAAGACCTTGATAAAGCTAAAGAATTATTGTTTTCAAACTGTTTGTTATTTATTACGTACACCAGATTTGTGTTTTACATAATTCTGTACAAAATAAGCATTATAATTTTTAATCTGAAAATGTGTCAGTTTCAAAATTAACCCTTCTAGGTCACTTCCTTAAAATTGAGCTACATTCTACACGTTTAAACATTATAAATGACAGGATATAAATAATTCACTCAAGATCTTTTAACAAGTTGCCTGTCACGGTTTTGCAGTTTTAATATGGTCCAAAAATGTAACTCTGCATTTTTTCTCAATATATCTGTAAATCAACATGCACTTTAAGTACAAAATAGTAGGTATGCCTTATGTGAATGTGTACATAGTAGGTGCTGATAAGATAATATTCCTTTCTACTCCCAATTTGTAGAAGCTTATTTTTTCTTTAAGTGTAGAAAGTCATAGTAAAATATTACCTCCACCCCGACAATGTATTCTTTATATCACATAAGCAAATTTCCTGATGTATTTATCTGCATTTAAAGAGTTCCAAAGACCTACTGTTCCCCCTCTCCCCCCCCCGATAATTTTCCCCAAATAGCCTGTCATAGCTAATTCCTAAAAATTATCTTTAACTTATTGCCGCATAGATTCTCTAGAGTGCCTTGACGCTGTTGTAGTCTTTAGAACAAAAAGTTTAACCCTCTTCTGTGATATTCTTTTTAAATAAAACAAATTATAAAAAGCTAACCTTTCTGGAGGTTTTCCGCTCAAATATACTGTAAAATGAATAGCAAAAAATGGTTCCATATAGTTAGTACAAACGGGTGAGACATGTAGAGGTTAACTTCAATTTAAAAGCTACCTGAATTTCCCCCCAAATATACCAGAAAGTAAGAGCCATGTTCCTGTCTAAAAACTATGAAATTACATAAAGTTAAAACAACAAGAGTGTCCGATTTGCTATCAGAAATAAATTTTCAGACTTGGCCAATTTATATGAAATTTAATACACTATTTCTGCATATAAACAAACACATTTTTATACAATAATGTACAGCAGAAAAGTAACAGCCCTTTTTATCAGTTCAATACCTAGGTGCCCCTGGAAACTGATCAGCTGCAAGAACTTTGGGGAAAACAGACAAAATATATTATCAAATAATTGTACAGTTAACATTTTTGCCTTCATTAGGTAGTAAAAAGTAACAGAGAAAACGAGCTTTTGTTGTCTCCAGGTGAGGTTAAGGCCCTCTCTCCTTTCAGCTTTCACCAGCGTTCAACAGAATTGCATTTAAACTCCTTTTGAAGAGAGTAGCAGTGTTTAGCTGAAAAAAACAGTTTGACCAGCTAGTATGGAACACAGTTAAAGTGTGAAAGAAAAAGAGTGACTCAGGATAAAATACAGCGATATGTCAAAGGACTTTAGCTATATTCATGCTCCAAATGAGTTCACAGGATCACTAAAGATGAGCTAAAAAGAGTCTACTGTATATGAGGCCTATAGCACTTAACCAGTTAAGTACTTCTATAGGACGGCAAACAGTTTAACACATGCTTAACTTTAAGCATGTGCTAAAATGGTTGCTGGATCAGGGCCTAAAAGTAAATGTGAGCAAGAGAGATTTAATAGTGCGGTGTAAGAACTGTATCAAACTTCCAGTTGTCAAACAGATGTACGGATTTAGTCTGCATAATATTTTAATATATGGCAAAAGGCTCTGGAACAGGCAGCCAGGGTTGATACTTGACAAATACTGGGTACAGCAATACAGCCCATAAGCTATCTGCTACACAACATAAATGCGATTGTTTATTTTTACAGACATGCTGCATGAGGGTCCTTTTATTAATATTTTACAAATATAAAATAGCAATATTAAATTCAACCAACTTAATCTTACAAGTCTAACAACAATCCGAACACACGAAATAAATGTGTGCAAGTATATAGCACAGCAGTCTAATCACAAGAGACATTTTCTGTAAAGTAGTGATCACTGGTTATAGCACAATGACAAGAACCTTAGCTGACATAATGCTGAACAATATTGTAATGAAGTTCTTCAAGTTCAGTTCTTGGATAACAAAATAACAATTGAAACAAACAGGATAAACACTTGTTCAGTATGCAATGGTACAGTGACTGCTGTTAAAGTAAACATTTAGAATATAATGGTATCTGAGAAACAGCAGCTATTTCCTAATCTAAAGATAGAAAATACTGTGGTATTAGATACCACTCAGTGGTAATTGTTGGTAAATATTGACTTTAACGACCACCACCAGAGAAAACAATTGAATATCCCCATATCAAAAGTCAAATATCAATGGATTTGAATGAAGTTGTGTTCATTGCTGCCAGACTTGTAAGATTAGTGTGACTGTATATCAATAAAACACATGTATATAATATTTACAATCTATATGTGAAACAAACACGTTATTTCAATATTCCATTTCTGAATGATTTGTTAGATATTTGAGATGGCATTATCCATTACATGCATGTAACTATAGTTTTGACATTCTTTCAGGTTGCTGAAACACAGCTTATTGCTCACATTTAAAACCTTCAGACTTAGTTATCAAAAGCTCTTTTTCTTTGTTGGTACAATAAGTTGCAAATATCTCAAATACATTCTTTCAAGCAAAAAAGGACATACAGCATAATGGTATGATATTAATTCTCATAAATAAACTTTTACAACCCAAAGAAGCTAAATTATAAAAATATATATTTTAATAAATCTGGTATTACTTCTCATAATTTTTGAAGTGTTGTTTCTATAAAAAACTGACCCAAATCATTCACAATCTATTTAAGAAGAAAACAATGTCAATATTTCTAAATGTGAATTAAAAAAAACCCTGTAGTTTAATGTCACAGATCTCTATAGAAAGGGAAAAATGTATCTATGTTCTGCAGATAAGGCCTTCTATTCTTGTGATTTTAAGGTGTACAGTTTTCACATAATGTAATGGGAATGTGTGCTATTCCATTCTCCAACATTACATACAGTATTTTCTGTGTATAAATATATACATAATCATGCCATATAAAACATTACAAATAGTGTAAATACAGAAGCTGAATTTTAGATATACTCTAATTTCTTATAATAAAATGCAGATAACATCAGGAAATTACACATTTGAAACTGATTGCCTTCATCACCAGTGAGATCCTTAAAATTAACTGTTAAGTCTCACACTAAAATGAATTAGTTTTGAACTGTGTAATACACTATTTTTTAACTGTACAACCATAATTTTCCACCTTACCATATGTTTAGCAACTGTTTTTTAATAGTAAAGAAACATTTGTTAGAAAAAATAAATAAATCAAAATCAAATTAATCAAATCCATGCCCCCCAAACTCAGAGTCCAAGTAATCCAGTCAGGCTCTGGAAAATAGTTTACTTAATTTCATATAAAGATGTGTAATTAAGACAGGTACATAAATCAATACTAGAAATGCCAAGCACATGGGTTACTGGTTTTTATCCATAATAGGTAAATGATAGCTAATAGCTACTCTTCTTGGGCCAACTCCTGATTTCCTTGCTCAGGCATTTCTTAAACAGACTTTGTTGTAACAGAATAATGAGTATAGGATTTGGCCCAGAATGAATAAAGAAAATCTGTGCAAGTTTAAAGGTCCTAAATCCTGCAAATTCTTTTTTCAGCAGTTGCACTCAAGTCCATCAGACTTGTCTTGTAAATGAAGACTTCTTGTATGAGTAAGGGTTTTCAGCACTAGGCTCTACTTTTTAATATTTAATTTTCAATTTTTATTCTTCTAAATCAGGGTCATGACACATTGTCTCATGCTACCCCAAAATAATGTATCTGAAATTTTTGGTTACATTTTTGTACCATACCAGATCTCAGAAAATACTACTATTTCTATACTTTTTTTCAAACTGGACAATACCTTTTAAGCAATAGAAAATGGTATTAAAGTTTGTTTTTAAGGTATAAAATAACTGAATGTACCATAAACAAATAAATAACTGCTTTTCTTTTCCACAGCAGTATATATAGTAATACATTCCCCTAAGTCATATAGTTATCATTTACAATAGACAACTTAATTTTACTAAGGATGCAAGAAATAATAGAATACAAGGCACAATCATTAAATGTAATTTTTCTTTAGGGTGTATATTGACTTATGTCAGAGTGATAAGTATACCGTAAAAAGTGCAGAAAAAACACAATGTGCAATGAGACCACTGTATAAAACATGATTGCATAAAAAGTGATTTGGCCTTTTTTTAACCTTTAATAATTGAAAATAACCAATCTTCCCCCTAAAATTAAACTATAAAGTATGACATTTAAAATTCTTTTTTCTTTTCTTTTTTTTTTCTTTCTTTTTTTTTAAATTCTAGTGCTATCTAAAAAATCCTGAAAAAGAGATTCTATACCTGGGTAATATTGTATATGTATGTGTTTGTGTATATATCAATCTACACATACACACTTCTTTGTAAGTCATTTTTAGATTACTCAACACATCAAAAGTTGTAGAAAACAATACAGATCAGAAAGTAAACATCATAAGCCCATATTTTTCCTGTAATTTCCTTGAATCCTTTAACCAATTATAAATTTTGTCTAAAACATCTTTGTCAAAGGACCCCATCAGTGCGTTACTGTTTTCTATTGTAAGTACCAAAAGAGGATACATGTCAGCACAATTTATAACAACTTGCTATATAGAATGATACACGGTCTTTTTTTGTCTTTGAAAAGTGTTTGCATTACTGACACACACACATACACACAGACACACACACACAAAAGAAAAAAAAGAGAAAGAAAAGAAGGCTTTCCACTGCACTGTTTCTCAGTCTTTGGCACAATAAACAGAGATTTAGTGATTGATAAAAGAATCAAGGTCTGAAAAATTAGACATATTAGTCAAACTTTTTCCAATGTGGATATAATATATATATATATTTATATATATATATATATATTGTGATTACATTTTCTCTCTGTTTGGCAGAAACTTGGATAAACCAACAGCCTGTGCTAGGCTTCTTTTGCAGTTGAATGCTCCATCACTACTCAAATTAAACATTTTCAGATTAGCAAAATCTGGTAATTTTGCATTTGTCCTTAATGGAAATGTAATTCTAAATTTACTGCCACTCTTTGTCAGTATCTGCCTTCCTGGGAGACATGACTTCTGCAATCAATAAAAATGTACCTTGCTTGGTCAAAAATAGACTTCTGTTCTCAGTCTGTGGCATTAAAAGTTCTATCACTTTGTTTAATCACAGAAATACTCTGCACTGCTCAGGAGTACAGTAATTCTCACTTCTAAAACGTCAGTAATTGCTTATTTACACGTCTTCAATTATTCTTATCTATGAACAAAATGACTGTTGAAATGCATAACCTGTCTAGAGGGCAATAAATAGCAAAAGTTTAAAATATATATTTGTTTCAAAGAAGTGTTCTCTCCGTTTTCTTTTTTGCTAATTTTTTCAAATCACAACGTATTCTTCTAATCCATAATAGCAGCAGGGGAGCAGAAGTCTTTGTTTCTGCTCACTCCTTAACTGTACCTGCTTCATAGCATTCTAAGGAATATGTTTGGTAACAGTTACCAGCCAATCAAATTAGCCTTTGCTTTTTCAGTCAACTTTCGGACTCTGCCTCTGCTAGACGTTCCAAAAGTTAAAGAGGTGTCTTCAAATAATAGCTGCCTTTGCTCTTCTTCAGAGTCATCTTCATTGTAAAAGGCTGTCCTCCTACCCTGGTTTCTAGTTCTCATGTGAGGTTCAGAATCTTTCAGTTCCTCAGACACTTCTTCTTCTACAGGCTCATCTGTTCTTTTCCTCCTGCTTCTTGTCTGCATCTTAACATTCGCAGGGACTATAAGGTCTGAGTCTGGTTGACGTGTCTGTGTCTTTCTTTTTGGCTTTCTGCCTCCACGACCTTTTTTTTGTAATACAGCTTCCTTCACATTATTTTCAGAAAGAGAATTGCATGCACTAGAAACTGAGGGTTCTTCTATTACCATGTCCCTGGTGGTCTGGACTGAATTCTGCTCTGCATTCATCTGTTCAGCAATTTGTAACTTTTTTGGTTTTCTACCTCTTTTCTTGTGCACCACTTCACATGTACTGCTATTAGCCTCTATCTTCGGTTTCCGTGCAGGCCCTCTTTTAACTGGAGGTTTTGAAGGTTGCCCTCCATGTCCATTTACCTGAATGCTTCCTGATGCCAAAGCATTATTTTTGCAGTCTGCTGTAAAGAAATAACAGAGTAATAATATGTAAGAGAAATCTACATTCTTTATTTCCCAATGGCCCCTGATAAAACTATTCCATTCACTATTTATAAAATACCATTTGAGTGGATGATATACCATAACTGCCTTCATCCGTGAAGGCCCAAATGTGGGACACATGTGACAGAGACCCAAAAACTTAATTAAAAAAATTGTTCATGCAGGAAATTTAAAATGCTGCTGGACTCACTGCTTTAGTATAAGTAAGCTTTCTGGCACAATGGCTCCATGATTCTTTATTTCTGATATAAATGGTTTTAAAAAATAAAAGTCTGGATGTCAAATTTGTGTGGAATGCAGGAATCTTTGGGTTTAAAAGAAGTGATATCCTCACAATGAGGAACATTTAAAAGGTGTGATATTCATATTTGATTTCCACGCCACCAATCCTGGGATTTTCCCTTGCTTCTGCTGTGTAACTGAAAAACTTTCCAGTCAAAAACATCTTTCAATTTAACCAGTTACTCATTAACATCACTTCTCTTCTGATGTGGAGCAGCTACATCTGTCCACGTCTTTGTTAAATGGGGATTAGACCAGCACCTTGAGCATTCTTGCATTCACAAAGGTATACTGTTCCAGAATTTTCCACCCCTTGCTAAACAGTACATCACAGTATGTTTACACAATTGCCAGAGTTCTGCACTGGCTTTTGGGTGTAATTTTAAGTTGTTGGTTTTGACCTATAAAACCCTAAATGGTTTGGGCCCTGGATATCTGAGACTACCTCTCTCACCTTACAATATCACATTTTTCCACTGTTGCGTGCAGTGTTGTTGTAGCTGTCTTGGTTCCAGGATATGAGAGAGACAAGGTAGGTGAAGTAATATCTTTTATTGGACCAACTTCTCTTGGTGAGAGAGACAAGCTTTTGAGCTTTCTCTGTGTCAGGTTGCGAGCTTGTCTGTCTCGCCCATAGAAGTTGGTCCAATAAAAGATATTACCTCACCAACCTTATCTCTCTCATAATAATACGGCAGTTGTGATCCAGCAGAGGTGGAGAGCTAAATAAGCTTTTTAAGACAGGGACTGTATCTTTGTTATGTGTTTGTACAGTGTCTAGTACAATGAGGTCATGGTCCATGACTAGGGCTCCTAGATATTACCACAACAGAAATAAATAATAATGGTTTGGTGGGGCAGAAGCTATTGGCTGGATATTCTCTATGAGGGATGCACAAGACTGGAGTTCACTTTCCTTGATAGACTATCCTGAAATCCGGGATATGCTGCAAAGCTTATCTATTCTTTTCCACTTTCCAGTTAGGAGTGGGTTGTAAGAGACAGTGAAGGGGATATTATTTATGAGGTGTTCTTAACTGCCAAATGGATTATTTGGGAGAATATCACTCTATATTGTGTCTTTTTTTCATATATGTACAGGTGTCTACAGTTTGGATGAATACTTTTAATAAATCTATGGAAATAATTATCTAAATCTAAAAGGAAGTACTTATGAACACATGTGGCACTGAAATGCTCCCCGTGTGACACAGTTCAAGGACAAAAAAAACAGGCTTTTTTCATTACAGAGCAGTTTGACAATAGGTCAATATTAATCAATCTTAAAGTGACTTTCCAGCAATTAAGCGTTAGCTGACATTGCTCAGTCATAACAACAATCCTCATATTGTTCAGAAATCTTTATGATATAATAATGCAGCAAGATATGTGATGTTACATCACTGTGACTCAGAATCACCACACATTATCATTGCCTCATGGAGAAAAAAATCTCTTTCTCCAAGAAGAGATGGGGTAAGGAAGTTGTTTTTCTTTTCTCCTCCTCCTCATTATTAGGCAGGAGAGAGAGGAATGTGTTCTCTCATTCTCCCTGCAGCTTCCTACTGGAAGCTGCTCTAGAGAAGGTGGTGGTACCACTTGTATTTACAGTTTTCCAAGCAACACATTTTCTTTCCTGCTGTTCAGGGGCAAGGGAAAAATATTTCAGCAGTTTCCACGCCACTGGCCTGATTTTGCTCAGTGTTCTCTGAGAATGGCAAGTGGAGTCTACTCCATGAGAGCCACACAGAGGGTCACAGAGAGCTACATGTGGTATTAGAACCAAAGAAAAAATCATAGAATCATAGGATTGGAAGGGACCTTGAGAGGTCATCTAGTCCAGTCCCCTGCACTCATGGCAGGACTAAGTATTATTCTAGACCATCTCTGACAGGTGTTTGTCTAACCTGCTCTTAAAAATCTCCAAGGATGGAGATTCCATAACCTCTCTAGGCAATTTATTCCCATGCTTAACCACCTTGACAGGAAGCTTTTCCTAATGTCCAGCCTAAGCAGCCCTTGCTGCAATTTAAGCCCATTGTTTCTTGTCGTAACCTCAGAGAAGCTACCTCCCTCCTCCTTGTAACAATCTTTTATGTACTTGAAAATTTACGTCCCTTCAATCTTCTCTTCCCCAGACTAAACAAACCCAATGTTTCCAATCTTCCCTCATAGGTCAGGCTACAATTTAATCATGGTATTTTTAATGAAAGTCATGGGCAATAAACAAAAATTCACTGCTCATGACCTGTCCGTGACTTGTACTCTTTACTCCTGACTAAATCTTAGCTGTGGGGGAAAGAGGGGGAGACAGGGTGCTGTGATGGGGGGCACTGTGTGGGGCTGGGGGAGGTTGCTGCTCTGGTGGGGTGGGAGGCACTGAGCAGCAGCCCGTGCAGCTGGCTGTGGGGCCACCCGAGCAACTAGCTATGGAGCCGTTCCATCAGTGCCCAGTGTGGCTGTCCCCGGAGCCTCCTGCCTGGGAGGCCCTGGGACCAGCCACACCAGCTGCTGCAGAAGTCACAGAGATTGCGGAAGTCATGGCATCCGTGACAGATATGGAGCCCTATTCATATGTCATGTTTTCTAGATCTTTAATAATTTTTTGTTGCTCTTCTCTGGACTCTCTCTAATTTGTTCACATCTTTCCTGAAATGTGGCACCCAGAACTGGACACAATACTCCAGTTGAGGCCCAATCAGCATGGAGTAGAGGGGGGGAGAAACTGATGGGGGGCTGCTGATGTATTACTGTGGCTCTTTGGCAATGTATATTGGTAAATTCTGGCTCCTTCTCAGGCTCACATTGGCCATGCCTGGTCCAGATCATTTTGAATTGTAATCCTATCCTCCGAAACACTTGCAATCCCTCTCAGTTTGTTATCTTCTGCCAACTTTATAAGTGTACTCTTTATGCATTATCTAAATCACTGATGAAGATATTCAATAGAACTGGACCCTGCGAGACCCCACTCCATACACTCTCCCAGCTTGACTGTGAACGATAGAATATAGAATATCAGGGTTGAAAGGGACCTCAGGAGGTCATCTAGTCCAACCCCCTGCTCAAAGCAGGACCAATTCCTAACTAAATCATCCCAGCCAGGGCTTTGTCAAGCCTGACCTTAAAAACCTCTAAGGGAGGAGATTCCACCACCTCCCTAGGTAACCTATTCCAGTGCTTCACCAACCTCCTAGTGAAAAAGTTTCTCTTAATATCCAACGTAAACCGCCCCCCACTGCAACTTGAGACCATATCTCCTTGTTCTGTCATCTGCTACCACTGAGAACAGTCTAGATGCATCCTCTTTGGAACCCCCTTTCAGGCAGTTGAAAGCAGCTATCAAATCCTCCCTCATTCTTCTCTTCTGCAGACTAAACAATCCCAGTTCCCTCAGCCTCTCCTCATCAATCATGTGCTTCATGACTTTTTGTTGCCCTCTGCTGGACTCTTCCCAATTTTCCCACATCCTTCTTGTAGTGTGGGGCCCAAAACTGGACACAGTACTCCAGATGAGGCCTCACCAATGTCGAATAGAGGGGACTGAGCATGTCCCTCGATCTGCTGGCAATGCCCCTACTTATACAGCCCAAAATACCGTTAGCCTTCTTGGCAACAAGGGCACACTTCTCATCCAGTGTAAAAGATGGTTACTCACCGTTGTAACTGTTGTTCTTCGAGATGTGTTGCTCATATCCATTCCAGATAGGTGTGCGCGCCGCGCGTGCACGTTTGCCGGAAACTTTTTTACCCTAGCAATTCCAGTGGGCCAGCAGGTCGCCCCTTAGAGTGGCGCCACTATGGCACTAGATATATACCCCTGCCGGCCCGCCCGCTCCTCAGTTCCTTCTTGCCGGCTACTCCGACAGTGGGGAAGGAGGGTGGGTGTGGAATGGATATGAGCAACACATCTCGAAGAACAACAGTTACAACGGTGAGTAACCGTCTTTTCTTCTTCGAGTGATTGCTCATATCCATTCCAGGTAGGTGAATCCCAAGCCGTACCTAGGCGGTGGGGTCGGAGTGAGAAGTCGTGGCCTGGAGCACTGCAGAGCCAAAGGCCACATCATCTCTGGACTGCTGAACCAGGGCGTAATGGGAAGCGAATGTGTGGACCGATGACCAGGTCGCCGCCCTACAAATCTCTTGGATTGGCACGCGGGCAAGGAAAGCCAGCGATGATGCCTGTGCTCTGGTGGAGTGAGCAGTCACACGGCCCGTCGGAACGTGGGCCAGGTCATAACAGGTCCTGATACAGGAGGTAACCCAGGAAGATATCCTCTGTGAGGAAATCGGTAGCCCCTTGACCCGGTCCGCTACCGCCACAAATAACTGGGGGGACTTGTGGAACGGTTTGGTCCTGTCCACATAAAATGCTAGCGCCCGACGGACATCTAGCGAGTGGAGCTGTTGCTCCCTGCGGGATGAATGGGGCTTTGGGAAAAAGACAGGGAGGAAGATCTCCTGGTTAATGTGGAAAGCTGAGACCACCTTGGGAAGGAAGGCAGGGTGTGGTCTCAGCTGCACCTTGTCTTTATGGAAGACCGTATACGGGGGATCTACTGTGAGGGCCCGTAGTTCTGACACCCGTCTAGCTGAGGTGATGGCCACTAGGAAGGCGGTCTTCCATGAGAGATAGAGCAGGGAGCAAGTAGCTAACGGCTCGAATGGAGGACCCATGAGCCGAGTTAGGACCAGGTTGAGATCCCATGAAGGGGCAGGAGGGCGGATCTGTGGATAGAGACGCTCCAGTCCCTTCAGGAATCTCACCACCATAGGGTGGGAGAAGACGGAACATCCGTCCACTCCAGGATGAAACGCGGAGATAGCCGCTAGGTGGACCCGGAGGGATGACAACGCCAGACCCTGGGCCTTGAAGGACCAGATGTAGTCTAGAATAGTGGTGATGGGAATCTCCATAGGGAGAAGACCTTTCTCCGAACACCAACAGGAGAAACGCTTCCACGTAGCCGAGTAAGTAGCCCTGGTGGAAGGCTTTCTACTGCCCAGGAGAACCTCCCGAACCGGGGTAGAGCAGCGTAGCTCGGAGCCTGTCAACCATGCAGGAGCCATGCCGTAAGGTGCAGAGACGGAAGGTCCGGGTGACAGAGCCTGCCGTGGTCCTGGGTGATCAGGTTCAGATGTAGGGGCAGGGCAACTGGGTTGGCTACTGAGAGGTCCAGCAACATGGGGTACCAATGTTGTCTGGCCCACGCTGGAGCTATGAGAATCACCCGAGCTCTGTCTCTGTGCACCTTGAGGAGAACCCTGTGTATCAGCGGAATGGGAGGGAACGCGTAAAACAGGTGGGTCGCCCATGGGATCAGGAAGGCATCCGCTATAGACCCAGGGTCCCGACCCTGAAAGGAGCAGAAAGTCCGACATTTCCTGTTCTCCCTGGACGCGAAGAGGTCCATCCGGGGACGACCCCACATCTGGAAGAGTGAGAGGGCAACGTCTGGATGGAGGGACCACTCGTGCGAGCGGAAGGACCTGCTCAGTCGATCCGCTAGAGTGTTTCGTACTCCCGGGAGATAGGAGGCAGAAAGGTGAACGGCATGGGCTATGCAAATCTCCCAGAGACACATCGCCTCAAGGCATAGGGGAGAGGACCTGGTGCCGCCCTGCTTGTTGATGTAGAACATGGTCGTCGTGTTGTTGGTGAACACCGCGACACAACGACCTTGAAGGTGATGGACGAACGCTTGACAAGCAAGACGGACCGCTCTCAACTCCCGTATGTTGATGTGGAGGCCCAGCTCCTGAGGGGTCCACAAGCCTTGAGTTCTTTGGGTGCCGCAGTGTGCCCCCCAGCCCAGATCTGAGGCGTCCGTAGTCAAGGATGCCGAGGGTTGGGGCGGATGAAACGGGAGCCCCGCACAGACTACGTACTGGTCCAGCCACCACCGAAGGGAGTCCAGTACCCTTTGGGGAACGGTGACAACTGTGTCCAACGAATGTCTGGCCGGCCGGTACTGCGCGATGAGCCAAGATTGAAGAGGCCTCATGCGGAGTCGGGCATACGCTGTCCCGAACGTACAGGCCGCCATATGGCCCAGGAGGGCCAGACATGTTCTTAGAGAGGTCAGCGGGGCCGCCTGCAAGCGCAGAATGATGGCCGACAGCGACTGGAACCTGGCTAGGGTAGAGTCCAGAACGGCCCCGATGAACTCTATCCTCTGCGTGGGGAGCAGAGTAGACTTGTCCACGTTGATCATGAGGCCTAGGGCAGCAAAGAGGCTGCGGATCCTGCGACGTGGTCGCGGACCTGCAGCTCCGATGTGCCCCGGATCAGCCAGTCGTCGAGGTAGGGGAACACGTGAATGCAGCAGCGCCGGAGGTGTGCGACGACGACTGCCATGCATTTCGTGAACACCCTCGGGGCCGTAGAGAGGCCAAACGGGAGGACCGCAAATTGATAATGTTGGCGGTCGACCACAAAGCGGAGGAAGCGCCTGTGCTGGGGGAATATGGTGATATGGAAGTAAGCGTCCTGCGTGTCGAGGGCGGCGTACCAGTCTCCGGGATCCAGGGATGGGATGATGGTTCCAAGGGATACCATACGGAACTTCAACTTCACCATATACTTGTTGAGTTCCCGCAGGTCGAGGATAGGCCTGAGGCCCCCCGTGGACTTGGGGATTAGAAAGTAGCGGGAATAAAACCCCTTGCCCTTCTCGCTCTCTGGAACCTCCTCTATGGCTCCCTTGACGAGGAGCGTCTGCACCTCCTGACGGAGGAATTGCTCGTGAGAGGGGTCCCTGAAGAGGGACGAGGATGGTGGTGGGGGGGGGGGGGGGCGATGAAAACTGCAGGCGATAACCGGCCTGCACAGTACACAAGACCCAACGGTCCGATGTTATTTGGGTCCACGCCGGGAGGAAAAATGAACACGGTTGGAAAACTGCGGGGAAGGATCCGGAGGGGAAACTGGTACAGCGCCCTCGGGCGCACCTTCAAAATGAAGGCTTGGGTCCAGGAGGGGCCTTGGCGGAGCCTTGGTTTTGCCCTGTTTGGCTACCCGACTGTCTGCGTCGGTTGTTCCTGCCGCGGCGCCTAGTGAGGTCCTGCCGCGGACGGAAGTGAGGATACGGCCGACGCTGCTGTTGTTGGTTCTGCTGCCGGAATGGCCTGCACTGTGTCGCAGGCGTATGCATCCCCAAAGACCGTATTATGACCCTATTGTCTTTAAGGTCCTTTAGTCTGGGGTCTGTTTTAGCGGCAAACAGGCCCTGGCCTTCAAAGGGGAGGTCCTGGATAGTATGCTGGAGCTCTGGCGGAAGGCCAGAGACCTGAAGCCAGGAAATTCGGCACATCGTAAGCCCCGAGGCAAGCGTCCGAGCGGCCAAGTCCGCAGCATCTAAGGAGGCTTGTAGCGAGGTCCTCGCTACCTTTTTGCCCTCATCCAGGATGGTGGTAAACTCCTGGCGGGCGTCCTGTGGTAACAGCTCTGCAAATTTTCCCGCCGCTACCCAAGAGTTAAAGGAGTAGCGGCTAAAGAGGGCCTGCTAGTTCGAGACCCTGAGCTGTAGCGCCCCCGCTGAATAGACCTTGCGGCCCAGGAGGTCCATCCGCCTCGCCTCCTTTGACTTGGGTGCTGGGGCCTCTTGACCGTGGCGCTCCCTGTCGTTCACCGACTGGACCACAAGGGAGCAAGGTGTCAGGTGAACGTGCAGGTACTCATAGCCCTTCGAGGGGGCCATGTACTTCCTTTCCACTCCTCGAGCGATCGGAGGGATGGAGGCCGGTGACTGCCAGATAGTAGCGGCGTTGGCCTGAATAGTCTTGATAAAGGGCAGGGCCATTCTGGTGGGCGCATCGGCGGAGAGGATGCTCACCACCGGGTCCTCGATTTCAGAGACCTCCTCTGCTTGAATGTCCAGGTTCTGTGCCACGTCTTGGAGGAGGTCCTGGTATGCCCTAAGATCTAGAGGGGGAGGGCTGGAGGACGAGGTACCCGCCACTGCCTCATCCAGGGAAGACGACGAGGAAACCCCCGGCAACAGAGCGCCCACGGGGGGGTTCTGTCTGAGGCTGCACCTCCGTCACTGGAGGGAGCTCTGGGTCCTGGTGGCTGGACCTGTCTTCCGCTTCCGGGGAGGGAGGGGGTCTAGACACCGTAGCCTCAGGTGGCCTGCGTTCCGCCGCAGGGCGGGGAGTAATATGTTGTGGACCCTGGGCTTGGCGGTACGCCCATGGGGTTCAAAACCCCCACTGTTGAGGCCCTCGTTCCTGAGGTGGAGGGTCCTGAAACAGGGCCGAGTGTCTGTCCTGGCCCAACGCATAGGCGCTCTCTGCCTGAGAGGACACTGATGGTTCCCTTGAAGGCCACAGAGGCGCTGAGCCAGTTTGATAGACCTCTCTATATGCCGATGCTCTCCTCGGTGCCGAGGAGCGGTGCCGCGACCCGTATCGGTGCCGGGATCAGGACCGGGAACGGCGTGGTAGTCGGTGCCGGGATCCGGATCGGGATCTGCCTCGAGGTCGGTGCCAAGAGCGGGACCGCGACCTTCGTTCAGCGCGGTGCCGGGATGGCAGTGGGGACCGGGACCTGCCACCGACGCGGTGTCGGGAGGTCGACCGGGATCGGGACCTACCACCGGCTCGGTGCCGGGAGGTCGACCGAGGAGCTGAACGCCGAGGTGAACGGCTCCTAGAGTCTCGGTGCCGGTGGTAAGAGGAGCCAGACCGGGACCGTGCAGATGCTGATCGGCGCCGCGAGTGCGACCGGTACCGCCGGGGAGAACGGTGCCGGGACTGCGAGCGGCGCACCGAGCGCGAGCGTTCATGTCTCCGGGGCGATCGGTGCCGGGACTCTGGAGACAGTGCTCTCAGCATCGGTTTGCCTCTGGAGGTTACCCGTCCAGGGGGTGCCGTGGTCTGAGGCTGCGATGGCTCCGTGAGCGCTATCAAGTCCCGTGTCGAGGCAAAGGTCTCCGGCGTAGATGGGACTAACAGCTCGACCCCTGATCTCAAGCGGGAGCTAGGAGGGGCTGGACTCGACGGACCTTCTGGACCCGGAGTCGACAGCAGCCCTGCAGGCGGTGCTGCGGCCAAGGTAGATGCCGGGCGTTCCACTCGAGCCTGCCTCGATGGTGTTGCAGATGTCGAGGGTCTTGGATCTGCTCCCGGTGCCGGGGATGGACGGTGCCGGGGAGTCTTGCCGGTGCCGACGCGGTCCGGTGCCGGAGTAGAAGTGGCCGGTTGCGCCGCCGGTGCCGGAGTCAGTGCCGCTTCCATTAGGAGAGCGTAGAGTCTTTGATCCCTCTCCTTCTTTGTGCGAGGCTTAAAGGCCTTGCATATATGACACTTCTCACTGATGTGCGATTCCCCCAGGCACTTGAGGCACGCGTCGTGGGGATCGCTAGTCGGCATCGGCTTCTTGCATGCCGAGCATTGCTTGAAGCCCGGCGAACCAGGCATGAGCCCAGTGCCGGGAGGGCAACGGCCCACCCGCGAACAAGTTAAACAACTATATATAATAAACAACTAATATACTACTTCAAACTATCTATAAAACTATTTACAACTACGACTACGAACAGAGTACAGGAGAGCTAGGTACGTGGAGGACAGCAAGCCGCACTCCACAGTTCCAGCAACCGACATGGCGGTAAGAAGGAACTGAGGAGTGGGCGGGCCGGCAGGGGTATATATCTAGTGCCATAGTGGCGCCACTCTAGGGGGCGACCTGCCGGCCCACTGGAGTTGCTAGGGTAAAAAAGTTTCCGGCAAACGTGCACGCACGGCGCGCACACCTACCTGGAATGGATATGAGCAATCACTCGAAGAAGAACTCCTAAGTTCTTTTCTGCAGAACTGCTTCCTAGCCATTCGGTCCCTAGTCTGTAACAGTGAATGGGATTCTTCCATCCTGAGTGCAGGACTCTGCACTTGTCCTTGTTGAACCTCATCAGGTTTCTTTTGGCCCAATCCTCTGATTTGTCTAGGTCCCTCTGTACCCTAATCCCTACCCTCCAGGATATCAACCACTCCTCCCAGTTTAGTGTCATCTGCAAACTTGCTGAGAGTGCACTCCACGCCATCCTCCAAATCATTAATGAAGATATTGAACAAAACTGGCCCCAGGACCGACCATTGGGGCACTCTGCCTGAAACCAGCTGCCAATTAGACATGGAGCCATTGATCGCTACCCGTTGAGCCCGACTATCTAGCTAGCTTTCTATCCAATGATGGGTAACTACTCTCTGGGACCAGTTTTGTACCTACCTTATAGGTCGTATTTTCCTAGTTTATGAGTAGGTCATGAGAGAGACTATCAAAAGCCTTACTAAAGTCAATACATACCACATCTACTGCTTCCCCCCATCCACAAGGTTTGTTAGTCTGTCAAAGAAAGCTAGTAGGTTGGTATGACATGATCTGTTCTTGAAAAATCAATGCTGACTGTTACTTAACCACTTTATTATCATCTAGGTGTTCGCAAATTGATTGCTTAATTATTTGCTCCATTATCTTTCCGAATACTGAAGTTAAATTGATAGGTCTTTAATTCCCTAGGTTGTCCTTATTTCCTCTTTTATAGATGGGCACTATATTTGCTGTTTTCCAATCCTCTGGAATCTCTCCCATCTTCCATGACTTTTCAAAGATAACTGCTAACGGCTCAGATATCTCCTCACTCAACTCCTTTAGTATTCTAGGATGTATTTCATCAGGCCCTGGTGACTTGGTAAGTTGTCTAAGTAATTTTTAACTTGTCCTTTCCCTATTTTAGCCTCTGATCCTACCTCATTTTCACTGGCATTCACTATGTTAGACATTCGAATGCTACTAACTTTTTTGATGAAAACGGAAACAAAAAAAAGTCATTTAGCACTTCTTGCATTTCCACATTTTCTGTTATTGTTTTTTTGGGGGTTTTTTTAGATTTCACCTCATGGTATTACAACATTCCCATTATCTCCAGATTATGGCACTTTGAGTCCGTAGTTTCAGATTCTGATTAAATATATTGCACAAAATGCTATTTAATTTGAGAATATAAACTACAAATTAAATCAAATCAACCATAATACCTGAGTTCTGTTCTTCAGGAGGGATCTTTGCTTTACACTCTTAAGATTTATCTACACAGGTACACCCAGAAAAATTAATTTGACTTAAATATATGCATGAATTTGGAGTGGATTAGTTAAACCGCATTAGCCCATGTATGGACATTCTTATTCAGAATTAAAGTTGGTTTAGCTTAATTCAAAAAACGAATTTTAATTTTGAATAAGAGTATTCACGTAGGGCCGAATGCAGTTTAACTAATCCACTTTAAAAATTAATTTGGGTTAACTTTCTTTAGTGTCCCAGTATAAACATGCTCTATTCTCCTCTGGTAAAAGTAACTGAATACATTTCTTCAGATTTTAAGATTTTTTAACATTTAACATATTTATAACATTGCTTATCTTAAAACATTCAGTAATACTTTATAATATACTGAACTCACATCACAGATATGCAACCCAATATCTGCAATTACAATTAATATAAACAGAAAGTTGACTATATGATGATGTAATTACAGTATAAATACTATGTTAATATACCCGGATTCTAAAAACACTTATATTAACTATGAAATCAAAGGGGTATTTTAATGGTGTAATTCAGTCATGTAATTAACCTTCTGATTATGTGAATTAATGGTAGTTATTACAAACATTACCTTGCTGATTAATAGTGGATGATTTCATTTTACGCTTGATTTGTTTATCTTTCTCCACATTTTCTCTTGAAGAGTTATTCCTAGTGTTGTGGCTGTAACTGGATTGGCTAGGAATTGATAGAATATTGGGGTTCTTGGAATGTTTGGTGGAATTCTCCAATACTAAAAAGAGACAAACGTATAAGCAATACTGAATCATTCATTATAATGGTTTATATTATTTTTGTAAATCTTATCTGGCTCAGCAGGAAGGTAATGGCTTTCAGTCACTACTGAGCTGTACCATATTTGAACCAATGTCTCCATTTCTGTTACCAAAATCTTGAACCTTTCAGTCTCCCTCTTTGAGCTTTCCTGAGATTGTTAACTTGAATACACACTACCCATTCCTAATCCTCATTGCAATGCTAAGAAACAGCTACAAATGTACTAATGTCTAAGGAACAGTAAACTTTGAAATTTAAAAAGCTGCAAAAATTATGAATGCTTTTCAAACCTACTTGTTTTCCCTGACACGGCAATAGTATTAGGTTTTGTAATTAAAGGTTTTCCTCCTGAAGAAGTGGATGGTTGTTCTGTAACAGCTGTATCTGTTATCCCCCTATTACTTCTAGTCCGCACCAAAGAGGAAGATTCAGCTGCTTTTCCATTCATCTGAGCAGCAATGTGTCTCAGTGCTGTTGAGCGTACAGGAACTGAAGATGATGAGGCGGCAGAGGTTTCTCCCTTCAACTGAGGTTTTATTAACCTTCTCTTCCTTTCAGGGCTGTAAATAGAAGCAAGATTTGTAATCTGGATGATCACATTTAATATTCTACAGGGATAAATAAAGCAATATGCTAGCTAGTGTCTAAGACTGTGGGAGTAAAACAGTTGTTTCTATATAAAATACGTTAAAATATGACATTTACAGTGGAATTTCATTTCGTTGTGAGCCCCTGAAAAGTGAATCTTTAGTGAAGAATCACTGTAAATGCTAGTTATATGACAAACCATGATGCCATTACTATCCTAACAACGTATTTTACTGTATGTTTAGCAGTTATTTGAATTGTAATCACTTACACTAGGATAGCTTTACTTAAAGTTTAAAAATCTTCCACATCATAGGGACTTGCCTATCAAATAAAGCATTCTGCAATATAGTAAAGGACGTAGTAAAAAAACACCACACCAAGTTTTATTATTTAGATATCTCAAACTTATATAGCATTTCGTATTATCTTACAGAAATTAATGTACCTTGATGCAGCACTACTGGAAACAGAACTGCTGCTTCTTCTTCTTTTCCTCCTTCGTTTCTTCATTGTGTTTCTTTTATGAAAGCGCAGAGCAGATTTATAATCTGATAAAACGGAACTTATATGTTCCTCAAAGAAAGCAGAAAGGCGCAAACTCATGCTGTAAATCTATTAAAAATAGAAACCAATATATGGAATAAGCAAATAATACAAAAAAAGGTTTACAATTTTCCAGTAGCATTTGTTTTTACTGAATATAACAATATCTGTTCAGAAAACTACACACATTAATATAGAGAAGAGATATTTTAATGTCTAAGTAAGAATGAAATGAAATTTACAGTAGACTCCACAGAGCTGTACTCTTGAGGGTCTAGCTTGAACCACCAAAGCAGTTTACCCAAAAGTGGGCCATGACCCTGTGAAAATATAGAGATTGGCACAAAGGAAGAGGTTAGAAAGAGGTGCATGGCCCTTCTCCCTGAGTTTCTGACTCCTTTCCAGACTACAGGCTCTGATGTAAAAGGGAACAAGTATCAGCGTGCATCTGTGATGGGAATACATTTTGAGAACCACAGCAATCCAGTGCTAAGTAATTTAGTTTTTCCCACATTAAGTTGTGTCCATATAGCCCCGTAACAGGACATTACTCAGCTGTATCAATCCACCCCAAGAGGAGAGAGAAAGTAGACTGCAAGCACTGCCACAGCTCTGATTAAATGGACTACCTGGGTACCTTAGATATTCCATTAGTCTTTATCATTAAGCCTACAGAGAATTTGGCTGATTCATGGAGAGACCTGGTCCTAGCCACCTAGAAGATGAGAGTTTGTTTCATATCCAATTAATAGAGTACAGTTGCCATAGATCTGGGAAAACAAAGCAAACAAACGGACTGGCTAGAGTATTTTTTGGGGGATGGAGGGGGGAGGAGGAACAAAGCACCTGGAAAATGACAAATGAAGGCAGATACTAAAAGCACCAGGTTAGTCCAGCACCTAGATTTTACAGTTAGGTGTGACAGTTGCCAAACACCTCACTAGAAGATACAAGTGAAGGAATCTCTTAAAAACCCTGCTTTACAAATGGATAAATAAAGATTGATGTCTGACCTGCTAGGAGATAGACATAAGCAGCTATCAGGTATACTTTTCAGAGAAAAGTACAAGTAATCCAAAATGAGAGGTACTGAATGGGACTGAAACACCAATGAATGGCTGGAACCAGATTGGAACCCACTTCCACTGTGATGTATATAGCTTGTGTATGGAGAAAACACCGAACTCCACAAGCACCTGGAATAACCTTATCTGACAACCTTAAAACTACTGAAGATAAAAACCTTTTACAATTTGAATTTCTAAATAAACAGATGAGAGGTATGGAGGTAACAGCACTCTAGTTCCGGTGGATGACATAAGTAGAGAGAACTGAGGTTGTCTGCTAAGAAATTTGTCTCCTGTATTAAGACAACAGTAAATGAGAAGACTTGGAAGAGAATGTACCAGTCACACACGAATAAACCCTCAAGCACAGCATACTTGACCGCACTCCTCTTAAGTCTCAGAATTAGCCCACGTCCAGACTAACTCGCGGCATCGGCGGGTTAAAATCGATTGCTCGGGGATCGATATATCGCGTCTAGTCTGGACGCGATGTATCGATCCCCGAGCGCGCTTACATCGATTCCGGAACTCCATCAACCCGAACGGAGTTCTGGAATCGACACGGAGAGCCGCGGACATCGATGCCGCGCCGTCTGGACGGGTGAGTACCTCGATTTTAGAAATTCGACTTCAGCTACGTTATTCACGTAGCTGAAGTTGCGTATCTAAAATCGATTTTAATACCTTAGTCTGGACGTGGCCTTAGTTGTTAGTATTTAGCCCTTGATGAGCAGAAGAAAGGCCATTAGTAGTAATGCTGTAGTTTGTATCACCAATACATTTATGTGCTGCCTTTACTTCCACAAGATTTCTCAAACCAGAAGACTAAGTACTTAAAGTGAAGGACATTTTTTTTCAAGATAAAATGTAGAGCAGACTTTCCAGACTACTGTGCCCCTTTCAGCAGTCTGATTTGTATGATGTACCTCCAAGTTTCACCTCACTTAACAACTACTTGCTTACAAAATCAGACATAAAAATACAAAAGTGTCACAGCAGACTATTACTGAAAAAAATGCTTACTTTCTCATTTTTACCATATAGTTATAAATTAATTGGAATATAAATATTGTACTTACATTTCAGTGTATTCTGTATAGAGCAGTATAAACAGGTCACTGTATGAAATTTTAGTTCGTACTGGTTTGTTAGTGCTTTTTATATAGCCTATTGTAAAACTACGCAAATATCTAGATGAGCTGATGTACTCCCTGGCTGAGAACCACTGATATAGAGCTATCATCTCAGTGATCAGCAGTTCCAAAATCAACTGACAGATGGGGAAAAAAACAGGGAAATGCCACTTAACAGTGTCAATGACCACCACTGAACAGTTCAGAATGTCACTGTCCTCTCCTAGGCTAACTGAAGTTCTGAGATTTGTGTAATTCCAAGTGTGGGGATTTCTGGAAGCAGTTTCTGTTATGGAGAATCAATTATTATCCTCTCACAAATATCAGTGAAATATTTTTTGTCACAGTGTGTCCAATCATATCACATTTTGCACACATCCCTCCTTCCACACAATTTATCACTTATTCAACCTTGTCTCAAATATTCATTTACACCTCATCCCAAAGGTGATAACTGAAAATCCAAGACAGCAGCACAGAACCTTCAAGCCTTTAATGACCAAAACACACACTTATTTATACTGTAGCTTGCTGAACATTCTTCTGTTTGTCTCATAATAGGAATAATATTTAAGATGGAATAAGCATTTAAACTTTTTGGAGTTGAGAAATATCCCAGCTTTGTTTTAACATTTAATCTCTGACAAAAATCATTTACTATCTTGTGTGTTTCTGAGGTATGTGAACTTCCCTTAAATAAATTCATATCAAGAATTTGGGTGAGTAAATTGTAAATCCTTACCCTTGATCTTTTGCTTGGTGTGTAAGCTTTAGAGTTGCTGAAAATAAGTCTCACATCTTTACATAATTCCATTGGAGACTCATAATTGCCAGCTTCCAGAGTTTCTCTAACTGTAGCAAAATCCATCGGTGTGTCAATAATATCTCTGTAATCCTACAAAAATTATTAGCAAATCAACATGTAACAGAAATTATTTTCGTTGGGCCCAGCATCTCTCATTCAGTAAGACAAAATTACTTGTCAATTAGATTAGCTTTGCCCAATTCTATTGTCAACTTTAAAAGTCTGCACAGAAGACCACAAAAGCATCTTTCAAGATCTATTCAAGATCTATACACCGCCTTCTGATCTGAAAGAAGCAATGTTGCTCCTGGCAGAGTTGACTTTAAACTTGAGCATTATAAGCAACATTGATACAAAATCAACTCCATTTGGTAAATGAACAACTTCAACAACAAGAAAATTATAAGCTCTATTTTAGTAAATTTCATACCGCTTCTGATATCAAATATATGGATGTGCCTCAGCCTCACTGAAAGCAGGAATGCAGTACAAAGAGAACAATTTCAATTCTAATTTAAGGCAGTTATGAACAAAGGGTGGGCATTTGTATCTCTCCCCCTAAAATGTTTCCCTGGATGGCCCAACAACTCCCAAAGTTTATCAAAAGCACGTAGAATTTCACCACAGTTGCTTTTAAAAAATGAATTTGAATAAAAAATAATGTGGATGATGGTGCTAGGTTACAGTTGATCCTTGAAAAGTCCTACTAGCCTCCAAAATGAAGGCCACACAAATTTAGGGTGCGGAGCAGGGCTGGAATCATGGCGCTCCCTCCCTGCCCCCGATGGGGGCTGGCCTGGTTCCTGCTGCCCCTTCCTCCCCCCTCTGAATGTTCCTCTGCGTGCCCATAAATGGACACACCCCACAGTTTGGATACCATTGCATTAGAATCTCGGTTACTCCCTTCTATAGAACTTTCATGCAAACAGCAGTATTCTCACTGACTATTTTATCCAGTGACAACTTTAGAAGGAAAATGTGAAGGAACATCTTATCAAATTAACAACCTGGAGAGAAGAGTAAACATGACTGACTGTTGGATTATTCAGGCAGAGGCTATGGTACAAAAAAAAGCTATACAGAGGAGAAAACACCTAAAATACTATTATTACACAGAAAAAACCTGTATTAAAGGACATTAGTGTTGCAGGGTCAAGCACTCAAAAGTTAGGAAGTGCCAGAATTAAGCTTGCCCCCCCTTGTGCATATGCATTATGACATAGTCTTTAATTACATGATCACATACGAATTTTTCTACTGGACCTCTCCTCACTCAGTTCACAGGAGGGGTCTTGTTCAGTCAATGAGCAGTTATTCTGGCTTTTTAAATTCTCATAATTCAGTTGTATCCTACACGTTATTGACTGCACACCATCCAAATTCTACACTGAGTACAGAATTATTAATTTCCCCACAAACTTTTCTATAACACTCATCACTGTAGTATTTAAGTGATTCACAAACTTTAATGAATTACTCTTTACAAAACCATTAGGAGATGATGATGATGATATTGTTATTTTACAGGGAACTGAAGCACTAAATTTGGGTGCCTGATTTGAGATGTCTTGGGTCTGAGTTTTTTCAGAATACTTAGCATTTTTATAGTACTTTATACATTCTGAGCATAACTATTATTGATCCCCGTAACAATAGTAAGTGCTCAGCACTTCTGCAAATCAAGGTCCTGATGTCTCAAATTGGGCAGCCAGAAAATGAGGCGCACACAGTTGGTTGTCAGCTCTCAAAAGTCTGGTTTAAGTGACTTGCCCAGCATCACAGAGGAACTTTGTGGAACAGGCAGGGACAGAATCTAGTACTCCAGCATTCTAATTCAGCTGCATTAACCATGATACCTATCTTTTCTCTACCTGCAATCCCCGCCTCATTTACTACACATCTCGGGGGGGAGGGCGGGAGGAGTGGGTGACCTAGTTTTGTTTTAGTGTAAATTGCTATGTTTTTAAACAAAGCAAACTGAAATAAAAATGAAGACCCATCATATTGAACCACAGTGACAGTCACATGCATCAGCAGCAGGATTCGGACCATTAAATCCAAAGCACAGACCTCCACCACTCAAGTTAATTGGGTATTGGGAGCAGCAGTAGCAGGCTGTCCTCTTGTTTGATCAGGCACTTAAGGGACAGGAAACACACAAATTGCTAGTGTGTTTCACTGTTCGTACTGCCCCTGCCTGCATCTGTCTGTCTGATTTAGTAATATCGATTTTAGGGTTACTCCTTTCGTTCAGCTGGAGTACAGAAATCGATGTTAAGACCCCTTAAAATCGATTTTAAGTGCCTTGTAGTGTGGACGGGTACAGCGTTAAATCGATTTAACGCTGTTTAAATCGATTTAACGCTGTAGTGTGGACCAGGCCTCAAACTGTCCATCCTTCTTGCTCAACTGCATTTGAGCAAATCAGGCTGCTTTATCCTCCTCCACCATATTTCCTGTGCTTCAGCCATGGAAGAACAGAGAGGACAGAGTCTCTGCTCTCAGTTCTGGTGCCCGGCAGGCACCAAAGTGGTCCCCAGCAGCCAGGATGAGAAATTTCAGGAAAAGTCCTGCTCATCCTCTTTCCTTCCCAGCAGTACCGGGATTAAGCATGCTTAGTCACTTTGTGGGGATAGTGTATGTTCGGGATGTGGGAGCCATGAGAGCATGCAGCATGCTCAGTGCTGACAATATCTTTGGAAAATAACGCTACCAGTCTCTAACAAACCTCTACTGAGTATGTGCACGCTGCAATTTTCAGACGTTTATAATATGGGCAAACTTGGATGGATTTTCACAAGGACAATACAAGGCACATCCCTGACACTGGGATTATCACCTACCAAATTTTGTATTTTCCCACAGTTTGTTCTCAGAAATAACCAAATTTTTGGGTTTTGTTGCTGAAAGTTACAAAAGTGATTCAGCCTAAGGCAGACAACTGATATGGAAATTCTAGCCCCAACAGTTAAGAGTTTGGCTAGGTTATAAGCTACTGAAAACAGGGTCTCATAAGCACAGCTGCCAACTCTGCCTATAATTACAATATTGACATGTAAAAAATGCCAAAAAATAACCATTTTGCTTTGGTAAAAATCTAGCTACCATATATACTCATTCATTAGCCTGATTGTTTATAAGCCAACCCCCTCAAGATGGTTAGGTAAAAAATAGCAAAAACTGTATGACCCTTTCATAAGCTGACCATATATTTCAGGGGTTGGCAAACTTTGGCTCCTGGCAGTCAGGGTAAGTCACTGGCGGGTCAGGACGTTTTATTAGCACTTCCTGCAGCTCCCATTGGCTGGGAATGGAAAACCATGGCCACAGGGAGCTGAGGAGCTTCATGCCTGCAGACACTCCAAGTAAACAAAACAACAATGTATTAGATACTCAAGTCAATGATTCCACAGAGTTTAAAATCATCAAATTTTGGTGTAGACACGTTTATAAGCCAACCCTCACTCTTTGATGTGTCACTTTTTTACCAAAAATATTCAGCTTATGAACAAGTATATACGGTACATAATTATCTCAGAAGCATGTGCACATGATCATGAGCTACCTTCAAATTATTAAGTTTATCCTGATTACTCCAGTTGACCAAAGGCTTAGGAATTGAGTCAGGTTGTCTAAATGAGACTAACGCACTACAGCGATTTTGATAAAAAAAAACCTGTTGAAAAAGATAGCTGCAACTCCCTCTCATCCCAAGTATGCAAACTATGACTAGCCTTGCCCCCACTAAAATACTCACTGGATATTCAAGGAGATCCACTGGTTGGCGAAAAGGTTCAGAGTCCTCACATTGAAAAATAAGATTTAACAACTCCTGGCATTGTCTTTTCCATGCCTGAACATCATATGACTGTGCTCTGTTGCGCAGCCTCCGCTTGGGTTGATGATCCTGAAATGGCAATAGTGACTATTGTATATCAATCAGCCTAACTGTTTTCACAAATTAAAGAGTAAAGTGGGTAAATGAAAATAATTAAGGTGTGAATCATCAATAGCAAACCAGTAATACATAATGGAACAGGTAAAAATGTTTTTAACATTACAGCTAATAAAGAAACTACTACCGTTAATGTTGACTCATGGGGGAAGATACATAATATTTTACAGGCTGGATTATGCCACCATAGAGCATTTCAGTTTTTAATGTTTCTTGTATAATCCTTTTTTGGAGCTATTTACAGTGGTATAAAAACACTGAATCGAAGTAAGGGAAAATATTACCTTCCTTTTTCTAGTGGACGTCCCTGGCACGTTTGTATCTTTCTCTTCTTCCTTTAAGTAAAAAAAATATGAGTTGCAACATTAAAATATAAACACATTTGAGAAATTGTACTTATACTTCCAGTTCTTTGTAGGTCTCTCTCTGTCCCTTTGGAAGGTGCTCCACATAAGAACCATCAGACCCTTCCTGTTTTTTTCCATCACATTTTTCCTCCCTAACCCTCAAATTTTTGAAATAGGATGACCACTATATATATATATTTTTAGCAGTTTAGGACTTCTCTGAGTTTGTAAATGTGGAGTGAAATTCACCCCCATACAGACAGTGTGCACAAAGTTTATGTACCATTGGATTGGAGAGTGGGGGGAATTTCACCCACTGATCCTCAACTGGTTAGAAGGACTGCAGTTGGGTGGCACAGGGCACTCTCTATCCTCTCACAATGGGCTGAATATACTGCCTTTGCAGCAGGAAGCTGCAGCAGGTAGTAAAACCCCATTTCTCTTGAACACTAGTGCAGAGTACTAAGCCATCATACTGTGGTTAATCTTCGCTATTTTCACATTAAACAATTGTTTTTTAAATGGAATAAAAAAATCAAAGTGGAATTTCGACATGCATGTGGTATTTTGTTAGCTTACCTCATCAGAGTCAGACAAGACTTTCTTCTTTATTGTATTATATAATGGAATTATATCATAGCAAGCTTGGTCTCTGCACAGCAAGAAATATTGTATGTTAACAGGTGTATATTTGCATTTGTATGTTAACAGGTGTATATTATCAACTTGTTTTTAGAGGTGGAACAAATTTTTTCAAGTCATACGTAATCATGACTACAGAAATACAGATTAATACCGTAGGAATTCTAATCAGAAATATAATAAGAACGTTTATTACAATTTGTAAGGAACCTCCAAAATTCTGATTATCTAAATTTCTTAAAATATATGAAAAGTTAACACATTATTTTTAAGATTGGCATAATTTGATTTTTTTAATTGGATAGCTAATATCGATGTTTAATTGTAAGCATTTTTTTTTATTTTTATCAATTTAGATTTTTACAGTTACAAAAAATTATGGCGAGATCAGACAATAATTATTCAATGACAGTAGATGTTGAGATTCAAAAACTTAAAACTTTATAACCGTTGAAATGCAAGTTAACATCACGTCAGAATACATGAAGTAACTATCCTTATATCAAAATCTAGTAAGTTATCAACAAGCATTTTTCTTACTTTGCCGAGTTGTAAATTTTAGTTATCAATGAAAATATTTTTTGTTGGCTTGTGTGTATGTATGGTGAAATCAACATTTACTGATAAAAATCTAATTCTGCCAAGAACAATTATTTTATAGTAACAGATATTTTTAAATGAAAAATGTCACTCCTTCGGCATAAAATAATCAGTAATAAAAATTCTAGACTTTATCCCAAAAACACTGTTTTGGGATTTAACCTCTTAGAATACAAAACCTTTCACCGTAACCTAAAATTATATTAATTTGAAAAAAAAAGGTTAATATACATTAGTCTCGGTAATGTGAGACATTATTTTTAATCAAACATCTTTTTTTTCTAACATTGCTGTTTGAAGTGTGTGTACTAATATTTGTTACTGTTTAGCACGTTGTATGATTTAGTTCAACCAAAATGAATTGTTGGTTTGGAGATCTTGAATAATTTGGCAAAGCATTATACTAAAGCAGTTACCTTAAATGAGAGGAAAATTTCCCCAAAATATTGACTGTGTTAGTATGTAACAACACAAACTGTCACCCACAGGGGTGTATACTAAGCAATTCTACATTAGAGACACATCTGATCAATCCACAGGATGCTGTTGACAGCAGCAGTTGAGATTCACCAAAAAAAAGGGATCATTGTGATCTAGTCTGACCTCCAGCATAACACAAGTCATAGAACTTCCCTGAATCAGTTTCTGTTTGAACCTGAATGTATCTTGTAGCAAAACAAACAATCTTGATTAAAAAACTGTGACTGATGGAGAATCCACTATGACCCTAAGTAAGTTGTTCCAATAGTTAATAACGCTCATTGCTATATTTGCACCTTATTTCTAGTTGGAATTTGTTTAACTTCAACTTCCAGCCATAGGAGCTTTGTCTGCTAGACTGAAGGGTGCATTATCAAATATTTGTTCCCCACATAGGTATGGGGAACAAATAATACAGACTGTATTATAGCCTACAGACTACGATCAAGTCACTCTTTTAATTTCTCTTTGTTAAGATAAGTGGATTGTGCTCCTTTAGTCTACCACTATAAGGAATGTTTTCTAATCCTTTAATCATTCTTGTGGCTCTTCTCTGAACCCTCTCCGATTTATCAACTTCCTTCTTGAATTGTGGACAGTAGAAATGGACATAAAAATCCAGCAGCAATCACTCCAGTGCCAAATACAGAGATAACATAACCTCCGAACTCCTACTCAAGGTTCCCTTCTTTTTATACATCCAAGGATTGCATTAGCCCTTTTGGCCAGAGCACTGCTCTGAGAGCTTGTGCTCAGCTGATGTCACCATGACTTCCAAGTCTTTTTCAGAATCACTGCTTCCCAGGATAGAGTCCCCATTCCTATACGTATGGCCTTCATTCTTTGTTCCCAGATGTATCCATTTACATTTAACAGTATTAAAACACATACTGATCACTTGCCCCATCTTACTAAACGATCCAGATTGCTCCGTATCAGTGACTTGTCTTTTTTTTTGATTGTTTACTGCTTCCCCAATCTTTGAGTGATTTGCAAACTTTATCGGTAATGATTTTATGTTTTCTTCCAAGTCACTGATAAAAATGTTAATAGCAGAGGGCCAAGAGTAGTAAACGACAACCACAACATCTGTGAGATGTTCTGCTTTTTCAGGTCAGTGATTATGAAACTTACAGACTTACACCTAGTCTACACAAAGAAGCTGCAATGGCTGATTTAAAGGTATGTTTTAATGGGCACAAACTAAAACAATACAAGCTATTATTAACCCAAAAGAAGAATGTCCACATAGTGTTTTGCACTAGCTTACCTAAATCAGTTTTTAAAAAAGGTGTCTTTAGTTAAACCAGGGCAACTTTTGTGTTCAGATCAGACCTTAGTCAACAAAAACACATGTAGGAACAATGGATTAAAAAAATATGAAATACATGGAATGTTACCAAAAAACCCTCTCAATCCTAAAAACACACAGATTTACTGTTTTTGGATATTTTATTGCTCCTTTACTATGCAGCCTAAAACACGAATTAATTTACACATCAGTTTTTCTATTTTGAAAGCAAAACAAACAAAACATTAACAGGTGTGTTGTAAACAAGACACGAGAAGTCATTCTTCCGCTTTACTCTGCGCTGGTCATGCCTCAGCTGGAGTATTGTGTCCAGTTCTGGGCACCGCATTTCAAGAAAGATGTGGAGAAATTGGAGAGGGTCCAGAGAAGAGCAACAAGAATGATTAAAGGTCTTGAGAACATGACCTATGAAGGAAGGCTGAAGGAATTGGGTTTGTTTAGTTTGGAAAAGAGAAGACTGAGAGGGGACATGATAGCAGTTTTCAGGTATCTAAAAGGGTGTCATCAGGAGGAGGGAGAAAACTTGTTCACCTTAGCCTCCAATGATAGAACAAGAAGCAATGGGCTTAAACTGCAGCAAGGGAGATTTAGGTTGGACATTAGGAAGAAGTTTCTAACTGTCAGGGTAGTTAAACACTGGAATAGATTGCCTAGGGAAGTTGTGGAATCTCCATCTCTGGAGATATTTAAGAGTAGGTTAGATAAATGTCTATTAGGGATGGTCTAGACAATATTTGGTCCTGCCATGAGGGCAGGGGACTGGACTCGATGACCTCTCGAGGTCCCTTCCAGTCCTAGAGTCTATGAATCTATAAATCTATGAAAAAACGATGTTTCCAGGCAAGTTGCTACACATGTGTAATAACTTTAAAATAACTACAGAGCATACATCCTACGTCAAAGTCACAAATGATAAGTTTCAGCGACTCCAGGAAATGCATATACATTGAGGCAATATTAAGAAATGTGTATCAAACAGCAGTTCTCAAACTTCATTGTACCGCAACCCCCTTCTGACAACAAAAATTACTGCAAGACTCCAGGAGCTGGGGACTGAAGCCTAAACCGACCTGAGCCCTGCTGCCCTGGGTGGGAGGGGCCATAGCCGAAGCCCCTGGGCTTCAGCCTCAAGCAGGAAGCCTGTAACCTGAGTCCCATTGCTCAGAGCTGAAGATGATGCCTGAGCTTCGTTGCCCAGGGCTGAAGCCCTTGGGCTTGGGCATATAGTCTTAAGACGCCATGACTGCGCTACTGAAAAATCACTCCCTTACCTTTTTGTTTTAAACTTCCCCTTTTCTGTCCACTGGAGAAAGGAGTGGAGGGGGAAGAAAAACTGAAAGTAGGTTTTTACATAAACAATTCTCAAAATATTTT
This sequence comes from Gopherus flavomarginatus, assembly GCF_025201925.1. Classification (NCBI taxonomy): domain Eukaryota; kingdom Metazoa; phylum Chordata; order Testudines; family Testudinidae; genus Gopherus; species Gopherus flavomarginatus. The sequence goes on along the minus strand of NC_066620.1, from coordinate 155,661,463 downwards.
ATTTAGAATTTTAATCAAAAATGAAAAGTTTTGCAAGCCACACACATTTTTCAATACATTTACCATTTTCCAACTAGCTCTAGTTACACCAAATGGGAAGGTTTTAGAACGAAATTCCTATAGGTACTGTATTATTAGCTCCACGTTTTAATATTGTGTTAAAGAGATTATTTTCATATCTATGCCCTCTATAAACCACTAAATCTATCACTTGTCAGAAATTTTAAGTAGGAAGTGAAAAAGCAGACTATATATCACAATTAATTTAATATTGAAATTTCCCTTTCAAGCGTAATTGGTATATTTCTGCTTTTAGAAAGTTTCAAATATTTCTTGATACTCCACATAAATAGGTCCTGAAGAAAAAAAAACCAAAACCTTAGGATGTTAATGTCCAGATTCAATTTCTAATTTGTCATTATTCAATTCCTTGTTTCTGAAATGTTTTGTTTTATAAACTCCATTATATTAAACTGAATCCTATTTTGCAATAATTGACATAATGTTCTTTACATAGCCCTGGAGTTTCCCCTCTCCCTTTCTAAAGATAAATGCTTTGCACTTCCGACCTTCAGTAAAGTAGATGGCAGGCTCACATTAACAACACAACACAAATTATCTACTAGTCACTTTTTATCTATTGTTAGAAAATAGAACAAAAATATTAGATCTGTTCATCAACTCACTTTATGAAGTGTAGCAGAAGATCTGTAACGAATTTGGCAGATTTAACAATAGGGCTTCCTGGTTCATTGAATGTGCGTGTATTATGTTCTATGTACCGAACTTCCCACATAAGTGAAGAAAGCCGCCTTTGTGGGGAAGGAAAAAAACAAACATAGAAAAGACATTGAACAGTTACATATTATATTATCTGGATTAATTTAAAAAAAAAAAGTCTTCCATATCTCCTTTCAAGCAGTTTAAAAAGGAATAACAGCCAAAAATTACAGTTCTTGGTTAGAGCAAGAAATCATATACTCTTATATAGCTCTCGACGTGGACAACAGCAGGCAGTTTTCTCTTGCTTCCAGCTCCTATATGTGTGTCTGATGTACATGGGGAGGGTATGTGGCTGGTGAGTGAAGGGGGGCGGGGGAGAGAGTTTTGAGACTCTCACCGCTAGTCAATCAGAAGATGGCTCATAGGAGTGTACTCTCATGATTCCCAGGCAGTTCAGCTGGCTACCTATAGCTCTTCTCTGTGCTCAGGCCTGGTCCTTGCCCTCCTAAAGCAGATGGTTAAGGGGACAAAAAATTTCCTCTCATAGCTAGAGTCCTAGAACAACAGCTAGAATTCTCTCCCTTACCCCTCAGAGTAGCTCTAATGAATACTGCCCACCAACTGCAGAGCAGCAGTCCTTGCCTGCAATCACAACACAAGTAAATGCATTTTAAAAAATTATGAAACTAGACAGAGTGAACTGGAAGACCAATTAATATATTCTACTGAGTGCATATGCACACTAAGAAGACTATGTAAATGTGCTTTGTGTGAACGAGGTACTCAGTTCTACAATGTGCTAAAAATAAAGTGAAGGAAGGTAGGGTAATATGGTAGGCTTATTACCCTTACACAGTGGTAATATGGTAGGCTTAAGTTTAACAGTCTCTTGTTTCCAAAGGCTAATGACAAGTCCTAAGTAAAATATCATGGCAAATTACCAGGATTTCACAAGGGGAGATGAAGTTAACATGTTTACGTAACTACTGTAAAGGAAAATAAAACTGAAATTTTACCAAGAAGCAAAATACAAAGAAAATTGAGGTTAATTACCTGTAACTGGAAGTATTCCTTGACCTGACTGCAGCATACAATATGGTCTGGGACATGGGCCTTTTGGCAAAATTGTCTAGAACTATGCTAAGTTGGTTAGTATGTGCAATGGCTCTGTTTTTGAGAAATTACCATTTCTGTGTGCATACTGGTGACAGAACAAGTACTTGGAGACACAAGAAGAACAGCCTCCTGCAAGGATCAATATTATCTCCAACCGTATTCAACTTATAGTGGAATGACCTACTATATACCAAGTCTCGCAAGTTTGTTTATGCAGATGACATATGCCTTGGCACTCAGTCACATTCCTTTGACATACTTGAGAGGGTTCTGAACACAGCTATGGCAGCTATGGTTGATTATGATCAGCAGTGGCACCTGACACCAAGCAGACTATGTCAAGCGTCTTCCACTTACATCATGCAGAAACGGGCAAAGAGCAGAACATAGTTCTCAGTGGTTGGCAAATAAAGCATGATTCGCATACCGTCTATCTAGGTGTCACTTTGGATAAAACTCTTACAAATCAAGACCGCCAAAGACAGTGACTAAGGTCAAAACGTGGGGCACCAACGCCCAAACATTATGCACTTCAGCTTTGGCACTCTGTTAGCTAGCACTGGAGTACTGTGCTCCAGTATGGGCTTGCTGGTCTCACACAAGCATGATCGACGTATGACTTAATTCCACCATGAGGCCATGACTACACTTGCAGATGTACAGCGCTGTGCGTTAAACCTGCCTTCATACAGCTGAGTAGGGAAAGCACTGCAGTCTATCCACGCTGCCAGTGCACTGTCGTGGCCACATTTGCGGCACTTGCAGTTGCACTGAGAGCAGTGCATTATGGTAAGCTATCCCACAGAGCACCTCTTCCCATTCTGGCGCCGTGAGCTGTGGGAAAGGGGCATGGGTGCAGGGCATTCTGGGTCCTATCTCAACGTCTTGTGATACATCACTTCGCATCCCAGCAATCCCTGTGTTTCCATCCACATTTGGCACCGTCTTTCAAAGCCATCTTTCAACGGTTTCTGTGCAGCGCAATCTGTGTTCTGTTTTGGTCTGCGGGAAATGGAGCCCAAACTGCTGAGGAGTATGCTGACGAGTCTTGCCAGCAGGTCACGTTTGGCAGTGGAGCTATTCCTTAGGATCCAAAGTGAGAGTGAGGAGTCGAACGATGATATTGAGTCGCGTAATGCGTACAACACAAAATTGCTTGTGGCATTCATGGACATGGCTCAGCACCGTGGAATGCTGCTTTTGGGCTTGGGAAACAAGCACTGAGAGGTGGGATCACATCATCATGCAAGTCTGGGATGACGAGCAGTGGCTGCAGAACTTTCGAATGAGAAAAGCCACTTTCATGGGACTGCGCAAGGAGCTCACCCCCACCCTGCGGCGCAAGGACATGAGACTGAGAGCTGCCCTGCCGGTGGAGAAGCAGGTGGCTATTGCAATCTGGAAGCTGGCAACTTCAGACAACCACTGATCAGTCGCGAATCAGTTTGGAGTGGGAAAGTCAACCGTTGAAATCGTGTTGATGCAAGTTTGCAAGGCCATTAATCACATCCTGCTCAGAAGAACCGTGACTCTGGGGAACGTGCAGGACACAGGGAAACCCATTTGTGCAAAGCCGCGGTAGATGGGATGCATATTCCTATTCTAGCACCACCCCACCTAGCATCCAAGTACGTTAATCGGAAGGGGTATTTCTCTATGGTTCTCCAGGAGCTTGTGGATCACCATGGGCATTTCATTGACATTAACACAGGTTGGCCCAGAAAGGTGCATGACGCACACATTTTTCGAAACGCTACCCTGTTCAGAAAGCTGCAGGTCGAGACTTTTTTCCCAGAGCGGAAGATCACAGAAAGGGGAAGTCAAAATGCCCACTGTGATCCTTGGGAGACCCCACTTACCCGTTAATGCCATGGATCACAAAACCCTACACAGGGAGCCTTGACAGCAGCAAGGAGCGGCTCAACAACAGGCTGAGCCAGTGCAGAATGACTGTGGAGTATGCTTTTGGCCATTTAAAGGGCTGCTGGCGCTCTCTGTATGGGAAGATGGACCTGGCCGATGACAGCATCCCCGCAGTTATATCAGCGTGCTGGACCTTCCATAACATTTGGGAAGGATGAAAGATTCACTCAGCATGGAACTCGGAGGTTCAACACCTGGAGGCTGAGAGCAGGGCTATTAGAGGGGCCCAGCGCGCGCTGCAAGGATTAGGGATGCCTTGAGGGAGCAATTTGAGACTGAAAGCCACCAGTAATGTTTGGTGCCCTCCATGGGAGTGAAGTGCAGTGGTTCCAATGTTAGTAGGAATCTGTGTTTGCTACGCTGACTTGCAGTGCCTGTTTCTTTCCTGGACTAAGGTATCTTTTACTATATGCAATAATAAAGAATGTTTTCAAAGCCAAAAATCCATTTATTTATTGAAAAGAAACAGAACTGCTTGGGAGACAGAAAGGGTAAGGGGGTGGGGTGGGGAATGGTACAATCACAGATTTGTGTATGTCCTGTCTGGAGTGCTGTGCAATGAGTGCTGCACTTCAGGATGGCTCTACTGCATTGTGATGGGGGTTGAGTGCAGAGGATAAGGGTCATAGTTTTCAGAGCTGGGTGGTGAAGATACAGGTGTTGGAGGCAGTTGGTGGCTGTAAGAACCCAGATGTTGGGGAAAGTGGGTTGGAGGTGACATGGGGGCACAAGGAAAAGTTTTGAGACAAAGGCTGCCTGGGGAGGGGCGGGGGGCTTGCATGGCTCTGTGCGCCTGGACAGAATCCACTTGGCGCTCCATAATGCTTATCATCTGATCTGTGCTTTGCCGCTGGTGCGCTGCGTTTTCCTGGCGGATCCTGCTTTTGCTCTCCTTCCACTCCTGCACTTTTAGATTCTCTTTAAGAGACTGCTGCATCACTTCTTGCAGCACGTCTTCTTTGCTTTTTTGCAGTCTCTTCCCGAGTCTTTGCAGTTTCTCAGCCCTTGATAACATGGACGGCTGAGATCTCAAGGATGCATCTGTAAAGGCAAAATGCAACTTAACAGAGGCAGCATTGTTTATACCAGACAGAGTAATGATTCCCCCGCACTTAAGGAGGGTGCACACAGTCTACACAATAGCATAATTTTCTCATCCCAAAGAGAGCGCACATAACCCACGGGAGCACCAAAATGGTGAGTAAAGGGGACTGATTATTTCACAGCTGTACTGTCCTCTGGGTTTCTGTGCCTTGGGGAGAGCCAACAGCTGCATGGGGTACCTACATTGAACACTGTCCCAACATTTTCCAAGAGAGTTCGTCCTGGAGGTGCTGCTGAGGGTGACCTGGGAAGCAAGGGAGGGTCTTCTACTGCAATGCAGTTTCCGCCCTGGCCCATATGCAGCTTGCTTGTGTGCAGCAATGGTCCCCCTGCCCCTCACGGCACAGTAGTGTGGACACGTTAGCCTGACTGGGACAAGGACCACGGTGGCTCTCCCAAGAAACCTGCGCAAGCGCATTGCCCACGTTCTGGATGAGACTTCTGAAGAGATTACTGAGGCTGATTACCACGATGCGATAGACCACATCAGTGCGCTATTCCACATCTAGGCATGCATGCAGCTCTAACCCTCCTCTCCCAAAGAGCCTGCACTGAAAAAATTCCTTCCTGAAAAAAAAAGCCAGCTTACCGGGAACCTGCTCTTCTGTTTGTCCTCCACCAAGTACCGGCCACTGCGACTGGCTACCTTCCTCCTGGCTCGAGAAGAGCTCCTGGCTGCATGCCTTCAGGGATTCCCGAGTGTCTCCCCCTGCCTCAGCACCCTCACTCTCGCTTTCCTCCTCCACCTCCTCCCGCTCTGAAGTGTCCATGGTGGTGCTCGGAGTGGAGGTGGAGTCACCCTTAAGTATCGCATCCAGCTCTTTGTAGAATCGGCAGGTTGCAGGGGGAGCACCCGAGTAGCTGTTTGCCTGGCGGGCTTTGCGGTAGGCACTCCGCAACTCCTTCACTTTAATCCTGCACTGCAGTGTGTCCCGATCACAGCCCCTTTCCATCATGTCCCTTGATATCTGCCCAAAGGTATTGTAATTCCTATGGTTGGAGTGCAGTTGGGACTGGATAGCTTCCTCCCCATAAACACTGATGAAGTCCAGCAACTCACCATTGCTCCATACTGGGGATTGCTTGGTGAGTGGAGACATGGTCACCTGGAAAGATTTGCTGATAGCACTCCTGGCTGAGCAAACAGGAAGGGGATTTTTAAAATTCCTGGGGAATATAAAGAGCGGGTCTGATGGTTGGTCACCAGAGGCCAGGGCAGTAGAGTTCAAACTGATGACCAGAGTGGCTAGAACAGGCATTGTGGGATATTGCCAAATACTTCTGGAGGCCAATCAGACTGCACTGGGCAATCACACTGGTGCCACAGCGCAGCAGCGGCGGCGCAATAAACTTTATTCCTCTCGGGGAGGTGGAGTATCAGCAGCGCTGTAGCCGCGGAGAGACAGTGCCCAATGTGCCTTGCCAGTGTGGACGGGGAGTGAAGTACAGCGCTGTGGGCGGCTTTATTGCGCTGTAACTTGCAAGTGTAGCCAAGACCTCAGTATCATTTCAGGCATACTTAAATCTACTCCTCTACCAGGGTTACCAGTACTCTGCAATATTGCTCTGCGCAGTGTTTGCAGAGAGGAAAGTGTAGCAAAGCTCGTGAGAAAACTGTGTGATATGCTACATCTACTGTTTAATTAAAGACTCGTTTAATCCACCACATGGTCATCTGCCTTCATGTCACTCACTGTGGATAAGTTTACCAGGTGAGGTATTTATATCAGAGGATGCATGGCAAGCTTCATGGTATTCAGAGAAAGTGACAAATTATCTGGCCTCGGACCCCACGCAATGTTGACCTGGGTTTGATTTACCACAAAGGGAATGGAGTCTTCTGAACTGGTTTCGTATCAGACATGGAATTTGTGCTGCAGCGGAATTTCAGTGGCGTTTTAGAGATAGTCCACTATGTCAGTGTGGGGAGCCACAAATCATGACACACATTATTGAGGACCATAAAATGACTCAACTTCCTGGAGGTCTTCATGCCCTGAACACTGTTGATAAGAATGCTGTGGCTCAGTTTGACCAGATTGTATGTGCCAATAACACTGGAAGATTATCGAGATGTGTGGTCCCTATCTGTATCCCTCAAGTGGGTACTCAGGCACCGGAGTCCTGAATTTCTTGTAAGCAGTGTCCACTGGCTTGCACGTATGTTGTAGCTCTCCTCATGCTCCCAGCTGAAGGCAAAAAGGGAGGTGTGAGTCTCTGGCTCTCCAGTTTTCCATTCTTATCACAGTGTAACAAATTCACAGCAGAGGGGACAGAAGGCAGATAGTGGAATACAGGCAGATAAGTAACCTATATGTCTTTGAGTGATGTTTCCTATGTGTATGGGAGAGTCACAAACTGTAGTCAAACAGGTAGTGGGAGTGAGGGCTGAGAAGTGGGCCCACCCACTCCACTGGGCTCTGTCCCAGGGCCCTGTGAGGACTATCAAAGGTCTGACAGCTGCAAGTGCCTTAAGTCTGCCTTCCCTAGGCCATTTCCTACCACTGCACGACTGTCCAAAATTCACCATTTGAGGCAAGGAAATGTGCAGAGGGTCAGCTCAGTGCTTGGCAGCTCGTTGTGGCTGTGCATGGTGTGATAGCTCCCTCTTCCTCAGGGTGGCGGCTGCCTCCTCCTGTTGCTTGGCCCTCAGCCAGGTGAGTTCCAGGTCTCTCCCCTGCTGGAGTAGTCCATAAATAAAACCAGGCGAGTTAACACAAACAGAGTCCATACAAGACAAAGACGTATGCCTCCCGATAGGGGTGTATCTGAAGCAGGTTCTCCCTTCTATCAAGGAAAGATCTTTGGGTAGTTGTTGTAGGGTGAGATCTTGCCTTCCCTCAGCTCTTCTCAGGAGATGCAAGTTGCAGGTTTGTGCTCTTCCCTTGTTTGCCTCCAAATGAGCTATTCTGCTTCCTTTAAACTCCTCCTCTAGTCTATGTATCTCTTATAGGTGCAGCAGGGTGGAGCTGGCTGAGCCCACACCAGATCCTTAACCCCTTGCTGACCAGTGTGGGGTTTGTATACCCCATCATGCTGCCTTCCCTTATCTAGTATGGGTTATCTCTCGCAGAGATGAATCTGAAGTAGCTTGCTCCTGGTGGAATAAGCCTTTACCCCTTCCAGTGGGGGGATGCCAGCTAGTTGGTAACAAAGCATAATACAACCCAAGATCCATTTCAAAAGAGTCTGTGCTGATATAGGTTGACCTCTTAATTGTTCCGCTATGGAAAAAAATAGTTTAGGTGTTTTTGTGATGTCCCCTGTTCTCTGCAGATAAAAGGCTAAAGCTCTTAGGATGTCCAGAAAATGCAGTCTTCTCTCCTCTTCCAAGGAAAGAATACAAGGAAGTGGATGACCTGACTCATGAAACTCAAAAACTACCTTAGGTATGAATCTTGAGTGGGGATGTAGGAAGACCTTTTCTTTACAGAAGGTAGTATATGGTGGGTCCACCATAGAATCATAGGATTAGAAGGGACTGCAAGGGTCATCAAGTCTAATCCCCTGCCAAGATGCAGGATTTGTTATGTCTAAAACATCCAAGACAGGTGACTTATGGCCATAAGTGCTCCCAGTTCACAGACTCTTCTGGCCAAAGTTATGGCTAGAAAGGCCACATTCATGGACAGATGGATCATACAGCATGGAGCCAGCGGCTCAAAGGGAGTCTCAGTGAGAGACAACTGAACAAAACTGAGGTCCCACTGCGGTGCGGACTTCATCACTGGTGGAAAGGATCTGAGAATTCCCTCAAAAAAATCTAGTTGTGATGGTGTACGAAAGAACATATGGTTATCCACTAGAGGATGGAAAGCACTGATTGCTAAATGCACCTGCAGGGATGTGAATGCAAGATCCAAAGACGTAAGGGTAAAGAGATAAAACTAATATATCAAGGATTCCGACAGAGTACAGAGACAAATTGTGTTGATGAACCCAAGCGGAGGAAAGCTTCAATTTAGCTGAGGAACAGCTTCTCATAGAATCTTTTCTACTTTGGTTAAAGATGGATTGCCCTCTTGGAACATGAGTGTTCTATCCGTGATGCCCACCCAAATACCAGGCTCTGAGTTACAGCAGCCCTGGATTGTTACCTTGCCCCTGTGTTGCATTAGAAGGTCTGGCAACATGCCGACATTCATGATCGACTGTACTGAGAGCTTCAACACATCAGTGAACTGGACCTGTCTCAGCCAGTTGGGTACAATGAGGTGGAGTAAATATGTTGACGCAGAGCCCTCTGTGCCTATGTAGATCTGCCCTCTATCTCAGCATATCTTAGGGGGAAAATGTGGTATCAAAGGAACCAGAGGGAAAGCATATGCCAGGTGGCCCTTCCACAACATGAGGGCATCTCCCAACAAGTCTTTCCCAGGGATGCTCTGGAGCAATACTGAGGAAGCTTCCTGCTCACATGTGAGGCAAAAAGATGTCAGGCTGGCATTCCCTAATAAGCAAACATGTCACTGAGAACCAAATCATGACTCTGATTTGTGGAAAAACATCTGCTTGGGCAGTCTGCTAGGGAATTTTGCATCCCTGGTAAGTATGGTGTTGATGGAGTTATGTGATATGATGCACAGAGAGATCTCATTCCCCCTTATTTATGTAAGATATTCCTTTCATATTGACCAACGTTATCTGAAAGTGTTTAGATTGGATGAGTGGAAGGAAGGCATTGCAGGCTCAATGGACCACAGTGAGTTCTAGTATGTTGATATGCACTCTAAACTCAGGGAGGTCCAGACGACCTGTTCCATATGATCTCCCATGTGCACACTGACTGAGGTGAGGCTGACCGATCTGTAGTTCTCTGGATTCCCCTTCTTCCCTTTTCTATGTTGCCTCTGAGAAGCCAGTCATCAAGGTATGGGAAGACTGTAAATCCTTCTCTTCTCATCCCAGCAGCCACAACTTAGAAAACTGTTGTAAACACCATCTGTGCTGTGGTCAGACCAACAGGGAAGACTCTGAATTGGTGATGGTCATGATCAAAGAGGAACCCAAGGAAACTCCTGTGAGCTGGATGAATATCTACATGAAAATATGCATCTTTCACATCAAGAGCCATGAACCATTTGCCCTCCTCTAACAAGAGAACTATCGATGCCAAGGAGATCATGCGGAATTTTAGTTTTTGGATAAACTTAACTGACATAAACTGAGAACTAGCCTCCACTATTCTTGGGACTCAGGAAGTAAAGGGAATACAATCCTTTCCTGTTGTGTTGAGGTGGAACTTTTTCTATGGCTCCCCTGAGGGGAGTTCACTTCCTGTTGTAAAATCTCATTGTAAGAGTGATATCTGAAGACGAACTGGGTAAGGGATGTCAGAAACTGGATCAGTCACCATGGATAAGATCTAAACCAATCTGCTTGTAGTTTGGGATGTCCAGTTTTTGACAAATTGAGTAAAGGTAGCCTCCAAACATCTGAGTAGGGGACAGGAGAGGCATCAATAAAGAGACACAGGTCTCAACAATCCCATCAAAGGAAACTCTTTACCTGGGGGTTAGAGCATGAAACAGCAGTGGATATCGTAAAGGCTGGATTCCTGGATCTATACACCAGCTGCCTCTTGCATGGTGACTCTTAAGGAGTTAATGATAAAAAGGCTGTAGAGTTGGTCTTGACCTATACACTTGTCTATGATGCTTCCTCTTGGGAACAGGGGTATAAATGCCCAGCAGGTGAAGCATTGTTTCTGAATCTTTGAGGGAGTGGAGAAACTCACGGTGAAAGCTGTTCTGAGGACGTGAGTTGTGAAGGTGTGTACTGAGCGCTCGGTAGCTGTATGACAAATGTCTTGCCAGTTGCCAGGACACATCTGCTAGTGAGGCCAATATGGTGGCCTGCACTCGTGTAGACTCTAGCAGGTGAGAGTACACCAGATTGGTTGTAGCATTCTTGGATGCAACCAAATACCCATTTGGAGACTGGTTAGGAAGAGAAGGCTTGATCCTTGGACTGTTCGGCAATGGCCAGGAAGAGCTTCAGCGATGTATGAAAGAGTTGAGTCCTGTGAAGGTAGAAAGCCATTGAGGGAGTATAGGAACCTGTCAATGTGGGAAGTTTATGATTTGGGTAGAAAACAGGTAAATGGATGCACTGGTTCAGGTGGAATTCCTACACTATCTTTGAGAAAACTGAGCATGGAGTCAAAGGGACACCCTATCATTGTGGAATGTGGTGAGGGGGATTTGCCATCACAGCTGTCAGCTCACTTACCCACTTGACAGAAGTTATGGCTACCAGGAATGCCACTTTCATCAAGAGGTGGGAGAGGGGGCATGTTGCCAACAGTTTAAAAAATGGTTTTGTGAGAGCGGAAAGGATGAGAGTAAGGTCCATATGTGTGGGCTTCAGTACTGGTGGGAAGTATTGAGTAAACCCTTCACGAAGCGGACGGTGACGGGATGTGTAAAGTCCGAGGTGCTGTCAACAGGGGGAAGAAAGGTACTGATTGCTGCTAGGGGCACCCGTACAGAAGTGAGGGCTATGTCAGACATTCTGAGGGTGAGAAGGTAGTTCAGGACAACTGGCATAGATACTGTGTTCAGTGAGCGACGGTGATCCCATAGCATGACGCATCTCTATTTCACTCGGCAGCATGCCCTGGTGGAGTCTCTCCTGCTCTGAGTAAGGATTCGCAGCACCAGGGTGGAATAAGCCTGGACTGTTCGATACCCATCCAAATACCAGGCCATGAGGTGAAGAGGGCTCGTATTGGGATGACAGAGTCTCCCCCAATCTTGTGTGACTAGATCTGGGAGTGTGCAAAGGCAGACTGGTGTGCTGGTGGAGAGTCAAAGGAGGTTTATGAACCAGATCCAACAAGGCTACAAGTAGTGCTGCGGCTCTGTGTCTGCAAATCTTGCATAACTCTTGTGGAAGAAAGGGAATGGGAGGGAAGGCATAGCCAAGGTTTCTAGGCTGGGGAGGAGGAGAGCGTCACCCTATTGGTCCTCTCCTATCATCCTCTGGAACAATGGAGGGAAGTTTCCTGATCTTGGAAGTGGCAAAGTGGTCCCATTGAGGAGTGCCCCAGAACTCGAAAAAGTACTGTAGTGTAGCGTCGTGTAGCTCTCACTCTTGATAGATGTAGAGTGTCTAGCTGAGTGCGTCAGCCTGGGAGTTCTAGATACCTGGAAGGTACATGGCTTGAAGCATTCTGTGGTGTTTAATGCACCAGTTCCAGTGGCATATAGACTTGGAGCTGAGGGACAGAGACTTGGCGCCGCTTTACTTGTTGACACACACGACTGCTGTGATATTGTTGGAAAGGAGCTGAATGTGGAGGGATTGGACAAGTGAGAGAAAGGCCTGACATACAAAATGGACAGCCCAGAGCTCTAGCGTGCTTATGTCCATTCTGGCCTCCCTTGGCATCCAGAGACCCTGGATGTGGTGATCAAGGTGGGCTCCCCAACCTGCAAGGGAGGCATCTGTCATGATAGTGACCTGTGGTATGGGAGAGGAGAAGGGGGTGCCGATTAAGACCTTGGATCAGTAGACCATGTGATCAGTAGACCATATGAGGGAAGATAGCATGGTCTGGGGAAGGACAACTCTGGTCTTCATATGGTCCATGCTGGGTCTGTAGAAGGAAAGAAGCCACATCTGAAGCCAACACATGTGGAGATGTGTATTAGGTGTCACATAGGTATAGGCAGCCATATGGCCAAGGAGAGGGAGGCAGCAGTGGACTGTGGTGCAAGGTCTGCAATACAGGTCTGTGATGACGGAAGTCAGTGTTGCGAAGCAGTCTGCCGTGAGGAAAGCCCTGGCTGCAAAGGAGTTGAGACACATGCCGATAAAGTGCATTCTCCGTGTAGGTGTCAGCACCAACTTGTCCTTGTTGATGCAGATACCTAGAGACATCAACAGCGGGCGAAGGACAAGGATCACGGAGGTGACTTCCCACTGTGAGAGTCCCACAAGGAGCTATTCATTGAGATAGGGGTATGCCGTGTATCTGAGGTGGTGCATTTGGGCAACTCACCCTAGGTGGAGGGGAGAGGAACAAAATGATCCTCTCAACCACTAATCTAATCTAACAAACAAACTAGACTGAACTAAACTAGCAATTAGGAAAAATTCTTTTAGCTGAGGCACACTTGAGGCAGACAAGCTCAGGGTCTGTCTCAGATCGAGGCAGTTGAGAAGGAACTGAGGGTGTTTCTCTTGCGCAGACCTATATAGCCCTCGATGTGGTGCATCAGGAAGTACGGGACCTATATGCAGGCCAAAAAGACACTGCTATTGAAGGTCTCTGATCAAAAGTACATGGGGTGCACATGCACCTGAAGTGGAGCATCTATAGGGACATTACTTGAAGAAGAACCAAACCTTCAGTTTGCATAAAATTTCTTAGGCAGATAAATACTGTCTTATGATTAATATTATTTTTAAAAATTAGATATATATCTTGGAACATATTACCTTAGAACAGAAGAGTACATGTGTATTTGGCAATTTTAATACAGAATTTCTAATTCTGAAATAGCATTTCAGTAAGATTTCCAGTAAAAATATCCAGAGAAAGAAAGAGAGAAATGGTCTGGGGATGGAAGTAACAGAGAAAAAAAGTAAATATCTAATGTTGTTTAAAAGCCTTTGATGTCAATTTTCTATGATAATGAAAAGAACAGTTTTATATTAGAATGACATCCTAGTAATGTATGAGTATGCAAGGAGCACTACATATTAAAGTTCAGATTCAGCCCAAGCAGCAAAACAACATACCATATGCACAGGGGGAGGGGATAAATTCTCAAAGCAAATATCTTCTGTAATTCAAGAGGAGCAGTCTTCCACAAAGTATTGGAATAGAACAATACTTTATCTCAGATAATTAAATACTAAATATTAAAGACAATTTGCTGAACACAGCCATCATTTAGGAAAAGAGATGTAAACTGTGCTAACCAGTTAAAAACAAAATTCAAAAAAATGTCTGCAAAATCAGTGAAATGGTGTCCTAATTCAATAAGACTTTTATAAAGGGACTTAAATTGCCAAGCCAACAATTTCTTTTAAAAGTATGTGTTATGTGCAGACTCTTACTATAAACTGCCAATAAATGTATTAAAATGGCGTAAGGTATATGCTGCCTATTTTTTCAATTTATCATTTTAAACAGTAAACTAAATATTTTCAGTCAGTTTGTTTAATTTTAAAAGCATAAATGCAATTACTTTGATTTGAAAATCAATTTATATACATATGTCCTGATCCTGCAGTTAGATCCACACACATGGAGCCAACTGCAGGACTAGGCACTTGAACAATATGCATATTCTAAAATTCACATCCAAGAAAAATAGCTGGTCAATCCCTACTTTAACATTTTTTATGAAGAAAACCTAGATGAAGGATAGATGCATGGTGAGATAGATGGACACAGTCAATCTATTTCAATCTCTTTGTTAGATATTATCCTATAAAAAGAAAAACAAAAAGATCTGTTTGGCACTACATTATAGAAGTAACAGAGACTTGGATCTAACCTGTAAAATCTGCTTTCCAGTCTTTGTTTAATGGTACTGAGATCTGTGGGATATGCCACAACAGTGCAATACATTGGATAAGCCTGGAGATCCACAGGTGCCACAAATGCAGAAGCAATATCTAAATATAATGAAAACTCAATGTGAGATCACATAAAACCAGCCCTTTAATAGTCTGTTTCAGATCTTTTTTATTTTCAACACCCCTTCCCACTCAAACACACCTTGAAGCTTAGAATACAAATAGTAAGTGACAGAAAAACAAGAAAAACCAATATTACATACTTTAAAATATTAGTGAAATTTTATACACACACACACACACACACACACACACGTGTGCTGTAGCACATGCCATAAGCATGATTACTGTAGTGATTAATCAAAGCCATCCCTCTGTGCATGAAAGACTGCACTCTGAGAAGCATGCTGTGTGCATTCAAAATATAAAGAGAATTACTTTTTGTTACAGATACAATCTGTAAGTTATATAATTCAAAATATGAAATTCCAAAATATTAATTGGTGCACTTCTGACTCACTCTACTTTGGAAAAATATCACTTCATTAATCTTTACATTACCACAGTGCTTCTCAACCGGGGTCTGCGAGCCCTTTTCGGGGGTGTGGGGGGGCATGGGAGTTCTATGGCTGAAACCAGTCGCTCTCCTTCCCCAGTTGGGAGCATTGCAGGGCTGAAGCCCGCGGCTGCCCACCAAACCTGAAGTGACGTGGCTGAAACCGGCAAACCTCCCCTCCCCCACAGCACAAGCCAGGAGCAGAGGGGGACTGAAGCATTTTTATAGCATGTTGAGGGGGGCCTCGGCAAGAAAAAGGTTGAGAACCCCTGCATTACCACTTCCTCAACTTCAAAGTTCTCAAATTTTAATGTGCAAAGCAATCCTTTAGATAGTTACTATAAAAGCTGTAGTCCCTGCCCAGAGAAATTTACAAGGAATTTAGGACAAAGACAAATATGATATAAGCAAAAAAACAATATGCCAGAGGATAATGGAATTCAAACAAGTGAAGGCTTCACAGACTTTATTTTTCTCTCTCTCCACTTGTACAACTGGACTTATGGTTCTTACAATACCACAATACCTGATTTTATTGGGGAAGGAATGAAAAAAATTAGTACAAAAATTTAAACGCTAAAATATATTTAAAATATATTTTAAAAAACAAGAATTGACAAAAAATAGTTGCTAGATGAGCTGGTCTTCTAAGAAAAAGGTGAAACAGAAAGCTCTATTGCACTTAAAAATCTACTCTTAGATTGCTACAGTAAATTGAACCTTTATATAAAACAAGCAACAATAGTAGTAGTTAAAAAAACAAAACCTTGAAAAGACTATGAAAAGACCCAGCTAAAATAATTTAGATATACCATTACTCTTACTATGGAGGCACAGAAGTGGAAACCTTAATTACAACCTCATATTTTCTCCAAAAGCACATTACATACTGCACATATCACTGCTGGTATTTGCTAATTTGCTAACTCCTTTTGTAATTAATGTTTTACATTATTCTGAATAAGGGAGATTAATGAGTTACGTGTAGTGTGTTTCCTTATCTGTTGGGGGCAGAAGGTAGTTTCTTATGAAGATGCAGTGTGTCTCCATCAAAGAAAATATGTCCTATAAACATTCAGGTACCAACAAGGTGTCTCACTTAACCAATCTTAATCCCTGTTAAACCAATTTTTTGTTTATAATAGTTGACAAATTTGCTTAAGTACCATACAGACACACGAAAATTAATTACGCACATTTCAACAGCCATCTTATCACAAGACACCCAAAGTTATATATATGCATACCTTTGACTACGTTAAGGACAGAATTAGTGATGTGTTTGTAGAAAGAATTTATAGTGTTGCCCTTTTCAGAAGCTGCCAATATATATCGGCATTTGTCCCCACAAGTGGTAAACTCATAGTGAATCATTTGCTAAACCAATAAATTACACATCTGTTCTCCTCACAACCCAAAGAAAAGAAAAATGATGGCTGCAGTACACAGCAGTTTAGTTAGGAAAAATCCCAAGTACAGATACTTATTGTAACATTCTCTAGGAAAACAAAACAAATACATACTTTTTGCTATCTGTTCAAAATGAAGTTACAGCTTTTCCATTCAACACAGGGACCTCCATTTTCAACAATAGCAAGTGATTTTGGGTGCTCAATTTGAGATATCATAAATCGGACTTGATTTTCAAAGGGCACGTGTTCAGTACTTTCTGAAAATCAAGCTCTTCAAGGTCTTTCAAATTACGTTTGAAAATTGAAAAACTCAAAATCACCAGTCACCTTTGAAAATTTGAGTCAGATTGTATATTAAAGGCACTATGTAGATATGTCATGTTGTGAACAAAATATTTTCTTTTTTTTAGTAAGGTGATAATTCAACTAGTGATTTTATGACTGCTGCAGTTGATTGATGACAGCATTTACTAATTTTGTGAACTGTGGTGTTCTCATAAAAATGCATATCATCCCTTCCCATGAAAGCTAGCTTCCATACTGAATGTTTCTTAAATTATTCAATCATAAATGTTTACCTAGAGTCATGAGCTGGTTTATCCCTGCAATAATTCTGTCACATTCCTCATCGCGGGTTCTGGAACCCCATTCTCCATCCAGAGGTTTGTAGATCAATGTTCGGCATTCAACATCAGTTAAAGGAACACTAGTTCCCAGCTCTTCAGGAAACACAGCTGAAATATCCCATAAAAAAGACCCAGATGATCACTGAAAAATATTCATCTGTTTATATTTCAAGACAGACATGCGGTTATTAAGAACACAGAGTAATAAATATAGGCAGTATATAGAATAACATTGTTTTACTGAATAGAAGTGTAAGATGTGTAGTTCTTTGTGCAAAAGACGACAATGCTTTGATACTGTTCCGGGGTCTTACATGCTTCATGTATATTGCTACCAGCTAACAAATACATTTTCCACAATGCAGCTTGCTGGATCCAGCCAGAATTTTGTGGATTTTCTATTTATTAGGCTTGCAGACTTAGTCAGTTTGTGGGTGAATGTATTTTTGCAGTAAACAAGGGTAGTTCTGTAGCATGTGAAATGTTTTAAATAAATTGATAATTTAACTATGTTCTGGGAACTTTAGTGGTGGCTTTATAGGTTTTCAGGGAGAATTTATAGATAATGGTTTTAACCTATACAGCTCTTGAGATCTGCCTATTTTGAAAATTGCCTTTCTCCTTCTTCCATTGCAGTGGTAAGTGGAGGTTCCCAAACTGGAGCCCCTGAGACATAGAAGAGAAGCTACCATCAGGGCATTCTCGAGGGCATTCGACTTTGCAATTAATACCCTGATTTGATAAAAAATAGCCAGATTCTATTGATTTTCAAGGCACACTGCAAGGTCCATCTTTTTATCCAGACTTTTGGGCAGGGAAAGTGCAATAACGGTAAGTTTTTGTAGGTGTAGCAGGAGATTCTTGGGATATTTGGGGTTGTGGTTGGATGGATATTTTACATTTTGATATTAGAGTTGTTGCTGGTTTTACCTTGTGTGTTACTGTACTTTTAATTATGTCTAAGAGGTAGCAAGAGCCTAGGAGAGGTACTTTATTCTTTAAAACCAAATAATGAGTAACTGAATAAAAATATTGAAATAATAAATAATTGTAACAGAATATGTACAGTAGGCTGAACTGAATCATAGTTCTACATTAAGAGAGAAAGAAAAAAAATAGTTTATGGATAGCAAAGCAAAGTCATCAATACATCTCCCAGAAAACAGAAAAAAAAATATTCCAAACTATATTCGGTTTTTAACTAATTTAAAAAAAAATCCAGCTCAGAGTGTGGTAACGCAGTAGGGTGTGGATGGACAGAAGAAATAATGCTAGTGGGCCCACTGGAGAGCATGCACTTCAGCTGCCACAATTCCTACCTTGGATAGCTGGACCAGAGGGAGAATAAGTCCCCTTTGCCAATTTGCCCCCAAGCACTTTGTGTGTATAGGATTAGTGAGTGCCTTGCATGCAATTTCCACTGAACCTAGTGGGGGAGCAGGTTCACCTGTTCCTTCTAGCTTGTATGTGGGCCAGACAAAATGCCATCTGTTGAATTCTTGAGTGATTTTGTTCTGTTTCCACAGGAAAAATAATACCAAAACATTACTTTCCTGCATAGAGAACAGGGAAATTACAGAATCCTATGAATTTCCAGTGGTCCTATTCATTAGCAAACTCTTAGGCTTTTTTCCATTAATGATATTGACATGATTATGTATCCAGTTACTCCAGCCACAGATCAGGCTCATTTTAATAGATGTATATTTGTAATTTACTAATTTAAGCATAAATTTATATTGCAATGATTTTTATGATTCATTTAATTGTTTCTTTTTTTTCTGGCATTTTACAGAGAAACATACTTGATATCCTTAATTTTTAAAAACAATTTGCATAAGATATGCTTTCTATACTTATAAATCAAGATAACAGATCTACACACTTACACACCATTATTTGGTATGAGCTCCATATCCCAAGGACTCATCTTCTCAGTGTCACCATTGTCCCAACTTAAAGAAAAAATTAACCAAGTTTAAATTATAGTAATTAGTACTGCTTACACACAGTTAAAAATATATTATTCTTATATGTAATGTTTATTTTATTACTAATAAACACACTTTATAATAAGTTTTATTACTGCAATTAAAGGAGCCAAATGACCTAAATCAGTGTTTGCTATGCAAGACTAAAAATTTATATTAAAATGATTTATTAAAAGCATAAGTAAGATCAAATTTGCTAACCAGACATTGTAGCACTGAAATAAACTGTCAGGATATTCAGGCTGTAGAGGTTCCTGGCTTTCAATTGTTCCAAACCACCAGGCGTCATCTATTACTGACCTGAAACGATCACCTGGACAACACAAAACAATCTCATTTACCAATTTCTACACCACATTTGTCTAATCTTCATGGTAGTCATTCTTTGGAGATGTCTGTGTCAATAAACAGAGTATTCAGACTGATACACCCTTAAAACAACAGTAAAGGGCATTCTTTAGAAAGAACTTATATTAAGTTGCGTAGGATATCAGAAAACATATATGTAACGATCATATAAAAATCAGCAATCAGTATAATTTACAGGTATGTTGCAACATTTTTCAAGCTCACAGCAGTGGAAGACAGTTAAATTTTTTAATATCTTTAATTCTAATATATATAAACTCACATATGTTATACCTATTGTTCTCAATAGGATTTCTTACTTTCGAAGGTTCCTATGTTTCCTCCTCTCAAGTACAAAATTCCTCAAAGTCCAGCAAACGCTAAACTTTGTATACCAACCTCTTTCTAACGCTTCTGTGCATTCTCACTTGTGAGAAGACTAGTGAGCAGTCTACCCAGCTGGAAGGTAGAAGTTCTCAATGAAATATGGATTGTAGCACAGTTTCCCCAAATTGACTATCAGAGCACAATGCTGATTCTAAAGAGTAGTCTTGATGAAAGTTTAGACTGAACGTCAAGTGGCTGCTGTATTAATCTCCATTACGGGCACCTGCCTAAAAAATGCCACAAAAGTTTCACTGGACCTGGTCGAATGGGCGTTAGCCCAGGAAGTACTAACACCCTGGCTAGACTGTAGCAAAACTCAATCAATACATGCCCTAATTCAGAGTGAACGGAAACGGGGCTATGGACAGATCAAAGGGAAGTAATTTGTACTGGTAATGTCACTATCCCATACAGAACCTTAGGTAGTTGCAGTGTGTCAACCTGATGGCCACATGTCCTTTAAATTAAAAGCCATGTGTGAAGAACATGGAGTTGATCTTTAATAATTTGTGGCTAATGTATCCTGACTGGTGTGACGTTATTTGATTAAAATATGACTATACAGATTATTATAACAACCACTATTATATATTTGAAATAATTTTTGTACAATGTGGCATGTAAAATGTTCACAAAATGATTATGATTTGCTGGTTATGATTATACTATTTGTATAATCAGTCTTCACGAATGAAGATGTTAGGGAGATTCCCAAACCTGAGCAGTCATTTGTAGGTGACAACTCTGAGGAATTGTCACAGGCTGAAGGCTCACTAGAGGAGGTTTTGGAATTAAACTTAACAGTAACATGTCACCAGGACCAGATCGCATTCACCCAAGCGTTCTGAAAGAACTCAAATGTGAAATTGCGGAACTAACTATTAACTATGGTTTGTAACCTATCCTTTAAATCAGCTTCTCTACTCAATGATTGGAAGATAGCTAATGTAATGCCAAAATTAAAAAAGGGCTCTAGAGGTGATCCCGGCAATTACAGTCTAATGTCAGTACTGGGTAAATTAGATGAAACAATAGTAAAGAATAAAATTGTCAGACACACAGAAGAATATAAATTGTTGGGCAAAAGTCAACATGGTTTCTGTAAAGGGAAATCATGTTTTACTAATCTATTAGAGTTCTCTGAAGGGGTCAACAAATATGTGGACAAGGGGGATCCAGTGGACACAGTGTACTTAGATTTCCAGTAAACCTTTGACAAGATCCCTCATCAAAGGCTTTTTTATGTAAATTGTCAAGAGATAAGAGGGAAGATCCTTTTATGGACTGAGAACGGGCTAAAAGACAGGGAATATAACGTAGGAATAAATGGTAAATTTTCAGAATGGAAGGGTCAGTCCTCGGACCAATCCTATTCAACTTATTCATAAATGATCTGGAGTAAACAGTGAGGTGGCAAAGTTTGCAGATGATACTAAAATGCTCAAGATAGTTAAGACCAAAGCAGACCATGAAGAACTTCAAAAAGATCTCACAAAACTAAGTGATTGGGCAACAAAATGTCAAATGAAATTTAATGTGGATAAATGTAAAGTAATGCACATTGGAAAAAATAACAGTGTGCAGTGGCAGTCCAAAAAGCAAACAGGATGTTAGGAATCATTAAAAAAGGGATAGAAAGTAAGATGGAGAATCTCTTATTGCCCTTATATGAATCCATGGTACGCCTCCATCTTGAATACTGCACACACGTATGGTCAGCTCATCTCAAAAAAAGATACACTGGCATTAGAAAAGGTTCAGAGAAGGGCAACTAAAATGATTAGGGGTTTGGAACAGATCCCATATAAGTAGAGATTAAAGAGCCTAGGACTTTTCAGCTTGGAAAAGAGGAGACTAAGGGGAGATATGATAGAGGTATATAAAATCATCAGTGGTGTGGAGAAAGTGAATAAGGAAAAGTTATTTACTTGTTTCCATAATATAAGAACTAGGGGCCACTAAATGAAATTAATGGGCAGCAGGTTTAAAACAAATATTTATTTATTCACCAGAAGAGAAGTAAAGGTGTAGGGACTGACACTTGATGGGGTGCACTCAGACAGACTCCAGAAGGATTAGAGGTGTTATGTACCAGTTTCCTTGTAATAGGGTAAGATTACAGCCAACATGAACACCCTGTATTCTTAAGATATCATGGTACTTGTTTAGCCTCCTGAGATCCAGGACAAGTCTGAAACCATCCATCTGCTTGGGAATGCGAAAGTACAGAAACTAGAAGTACTTTCTCTAAGGCTCCTTTTGTGATGAGGGAATCCTCTTCTTTTGGGAAGTATTTTTTTGTGAGAAGGGTCCCTGAAGAAAGGTAGGTGTTTGTGTATCTATCTGATGGGATACTCATCATGGATGGTCCCAGCACTCAGTGACTGGAAATAACCATGCAACAGGCATTGCAGAGGAATAAATAAATAAATACATAAATAAATAAACACACACACACACAGAATAAAAACCAAAAGTTATAAAAATGGTACAAAATTTGGGCTAGCTCAGTCGTTCTAAACCCCGTGGGCCATTTGTGCCCTAATCAGCACACAGCTGCGGTCCATGTGACATCCTCAGGGCCATAACTAGGGTGGGGCAGGAAGGGATCTGCCCTGGGTGCAGAGCTGGCGGGATGGTGAAAAAATGGGCAGTGCGGGATTAGGCCCAGCGGCATCAGGAAGCCAGGATACTCAGCGATCCCCACCCTGCAGGATCATGGGTCCAGTGACCCAGGCTGGAGCAGGATCCCTGGAAGCACTAGGACTGCAGTGGAAGGCGAACTGCATGGCTGAGCTATGTGCAGCTGAGGTAGGAGACCAGAGGGCGCAAGGGTGTGTGTGTGCAGGGTGCTAGGGTGTGTGTGCAGCTACTTGGGGGGACAGTCCCAGGAGGGTGGGGTGACTAAACCAAGCCGAACAAGTATTAGATTTTGTCTTCTCTATTTTTATCAGAGGAGTCCTTAAAGACTAGTAGAACTATGACATCACAAGAAACGGAAACCTGAGCAATTGAGGCAGGATGAGATTTTTTTCTATATATTTTTAAAAAGTCTGATTTTCTTAAAACATATATTTAATTCAAACTTCTAACAAAAGTTCTCTTTGTGAAAGTCAACATTTCAATTGAAAGAAGAGAGTTCTAGCTTAGTTCTTTAGTTCTACAAAGGGTCCTTGAGCAAGCAAGGGAAGATAAGCTGTGATATTCCTGATATTTATAAGATAAAAGGAAAACATGTTATCTTCTTTTGCAGGTCATCTTTAAACTCTATTTTTTCTCACATGTAATTGTGTTCAGTGGCAAAGTTTAATTCTGCAGGAGCTGTAAGCACTGCATCTCTATAAAGATCGGTAGATCTTGCTCTCCGATTCTGGTATACCACTTTATTTTCACCCACTTTGCCACGTTTCCTAATGAAATAAGGAAACATTAATGAAACCAGATGCATTTATTTAACTTTTTACAAAACTCAACACCTACCTATATTCCATCGTCTATGTTTTGCATCATCAAACTGCTGCCGCAAGACTAGAAAATCTATAACATCTGGCATATCATGGTACCTAGTTGCAATTAAAATGGAAAAAGAATGATTAAGGTGAAAAACCAGCAACAGAATACAGAAAACATCATCAGATATCAAAATGCATTTAATGCATCTGAATTCAATATAAACATCTTAAATTTATGTCACAGAAAATTTCTGTTTAAAAATAAAACTTATCTTTAAAATTTAGGTTTCAGAGTAGCAGCCGTGTTAGTCTGTATCCACAAAAAGAATAGGAGTACTTGTGGCACCTTAGAGACTAACAAATTTATTTGAGCATAAGCTTTTGTGGGCTACAGCCTACTTCATCGGATGCATAGAATGGAACATATAGTGAGGAGATATATATACATACAGAAAACATGAAAAGGTGGGAGTTGCCCGACCAACTCTAAGAAGCTAATTAATTAAGATAAGCTGTTGTCACCAAAAAAAAATGGCCATTGAATCTATTTCCCCATGTTAAGTATCCTCACAGCTTCTTGTCAAACTGTCTGAAATGGGCTAAGTTTTTTTTGCTGACAACAGTACTGTTCTTTTTAAAATTTAGCAAATTTAAAAGGTTTTAAATATTACAAAAAAACAGCTTCCCTAATGGAACAGAAATAATGCTTTCCTTACTTCATGGTGAACGATCCTCCAGTCAGTTTACCAGTATCTGGGTCAAGAAAAGCAAGTTTAAGACAGCAGAGAGTAGGCAATCCCACTTCATATTTAATCCCAACTATTTTCATCAGCTCTTGTTCCTGAAGCAAATAAAACAACATTCTTATTTAAGGTGGTTGAATATAAGAGGACTGTAACAGCAGTATGAAATGAAAAAATGAATATACTTCTGTTGAACAACAGATTTCAGTGGTGAACTATGTAAACACAATTACTAGGTTAAATACAGACCTTTCAAATTTACCCCCTGAAACCAAAAAGATGCAATTCCCCAATATAACCTCATTGTATCGAATTGTTTAGAAACTTAACTGTTCACTGCAACACACTTTTAACAAGGGTTAAAAAAATAAATCAGACTGATACATGAACATCAATCACAGGTCTAGGATATTTTGTTTAATCTTTTTCAGTAATCAATTAAATTATTACAATCATAACTTCTAAATATCTATTTATTCCTGTTTAAAACTTCTTGGGCAATCATTTCATTTTTTTTTAATCTTAATAAATCATTTTAAACGCAAAGTTAAAAATATCTGTTTAAAAAAGATTCTGTCAGCAAAACTACAGACACTTTTTGTCAAATAACATGTATATAAAAGTTCTTTTCTACAGGGCTAACCAGAGGATTCAGGAGGCCTGGGGCGGGGCAGGGCAGGGTCGGAGGGAAGGACCCGCCGCCGAACTGCCGCCGAAGAATGAAGCGGTGGCAGTAGAGAAGCCTAAGTGCTGCCGATCGCATCTTTCCCCCCCCCGGCTGCTTGCGGCGTGTGTACTCACTGGGCGGCGTGCCGAGGCTTCGGCAGCACTTCTGCGGCGGGTCCTTCATTCACTCCGAGTCTTCGGTTGCACGGAAAGACCAGCTGCTGAAAACCCGGAGCGGTTCATGGGGCCCCTGCGGGTCCCAGAGCAAACTGCCCCACTTGCCCCTCCCCTTTGGGCGGCCCTGCTTTTCTATGACTTATTTTAAAGATAACAAAAATGGGAAAAGTAAGAAATATCATACCCGTAGCTCCATTTTATGCCATGGCTGTTTTTTTGGATTAATGCTATATATTTTATTCTTTTTAGCCATTACAACATACGCTTCATGACCTTGTCGGAAATAGTAAACCTAAGAATGAAACAAAAATTAATTAAGAAACATTTTAAAATGCCAAGATGTTAGCACATTGCTGATACACAGTGTGTTCCCTTCCAAACCAAGATGGTACAGATACATGCAAATAAGGCCTTTAAAGGAGCTATAAACTATTATTTTAACTTTAAACAATGATAAACTGCACTAGTCAGAGGAGGAACTCCCAAGTATCAAGCTAATGCACCACCAAATGGCTACACTAAATATTATAGTGGATCAAGTATTGTTCAAATGTTTGTAGTAGGAATAAATTGCTAGTTTGTTTAAAAGAGACTAAATCAAATGCGAAAGGATCACAAAGTATAACTATTACTCCATTTTACAGCATATGGAATCTGCTACTTTTTTAGTTACAGAAAATAACACTAACACACATGCTTGTGTATTAGGAAAAACTGGAAAATTACTTTATGCATAAATACAAGCTTTATACTAATATTCTGAGAAAATAGACTCCTCCTCTCTTAAAGAAGGCATATGGCCTGGTGGATTGAGTGCTCATATGGCTTCTCTCAGCATGGCATGACTATATCCTAGCACAATCAGTTGTGAAAATAAGGGAGAACTAAAATAAATATATGACTCTTGCTTATTTTTCCCTAGAAATAATTTTAATGGGTGTTTACAAACTTACTAGCAATGTTTACTCTGGAAATTTTAATAATTGCTTTTTCAGGGCCTAATGTTTGACTAATATAATCTACTTTTACTCTGCAGTACAATAGTATTTGTTTTATGTATTGGTATCTTTATGATGCATTTGGATGCTACAGAAATTTGTTATCCATCACAGTAAAAAAATAAACAGCCAAATATACAAAATTATGATGAGTGCAGTAACTTAGATAATATTTTCACCTCAAGGTCCCAGAGACACAGACAAGGTTTTCATCTCGAGGCCAAAAGACCAAAAACATCAAGACACTTGATCACGGCCTTGAATAGGCCAAGAGACTACTTAGACTTGATCTAAACAGAACACTAAGCCAATTTAATACTAACTATCCAAAAACAGGTACTGTAATTCAAAATTCAAGTAGACACTTTCTGCTCAATTTATGCCATAGGAAAAAGGAAAGTGTGAAAAGGCAAAGGGTGGGATTTTCAAAAGCATCCAAGTGATTTAGAAGCACAAATCCCATTGGAAGTCATTTATGGTATATTATGCACCTGCAAGATCAAAACAACTTCAATGGATTAAAATAAAATTGCATATGCTGTCCTCACAATAGTTTAAAACAATTCCACATTGCAGCAAATTTCACTGGCCCTCTCAATCAGCACAACAGTACATAGGTGGGTATAAGTGGGTAGATAGAATGTCACAGAGATTAACCATTTACTTACATTGCTAATCACTTTTCTTTAAGTAACACAAATGTCACAGAGCAAATTAAACATTTAGATGTGGGATGGACAAGATATAAATAATATCTTCCATATGACTGAATAAATTAATAAACATGAACTATTTAAAAAACATTTAGGTCACTTTATAATAGACAATTTTTTATTAAAAGAATATTTCCTTCCATTGACATCCCGTATGACACAGCTAAGAGCAGAGCAAACTTGTGCACCTGAGATTTGAACTCCTTAACACAGACATTTCTGTGGGAGTGCTGCAGTTTTTACTATCAGCTGATGAACACTGCTGGCATAACGATGAAACAAACTCACTAGAAACCTTGAATGTACTCAAGGGATAGGTAATAAAATTAAAACTGAACTCCTTCAAGCTAATTAGAACACAAGGCTTTAATAAACAACTAAAACAGCATACTGTATATATGTACACCAATTTTAAATAAAAATTTTCTTTATGAAATCACGTAAGCCAGCAATCTGTGGCTCTGCAAATTCAGATGGAAGAACAACAGTCTACATCAAAAACATTTTACTATCCATTCCCATGTAAAACATGGAAAGTTAGGTATGGAACTAAACTAAAAAAACCAACACACACACATAACCACAGTGAAGTCTTTGCCTGTTGAGCTGATAAGTTAGCAAAAACCTATAGGCAAGTAATGCCATATTACAGAAGATTTGATTTAATTTAATTTATGTCATAGAATGAAACATCCTGTAACTAACCTTGCAGAATATTATATTATATATATTGAAGACATGGCCCTTAAATCCCTGTTTTCTGTCTGTGATCTTTGAGGTTACAGAATCAGGTGGGAATCATTAGATTTTGCCAGAAATTATGATGATCTAATTGTTAGGAAGAGCAGCAGACGCTACTAAATGCTAGAGCTAAACTACATTTCGGAAAGATTCTTATTTAAATTTAGTGACAACCATTTACTACTAAACCATATTGTTGCAACAGAAACAAAATCCAAATTATTGGAGCAAACTACAGGTAATTCCTTTCATACCTTCCAGCCACTCCTACCAATTTTCTCTATATAAATTAAACCATTTATACAGACTAATAAAATATTTTCATTTTACAGTTAAGGAAAATCTCATGTGATTTCCATCAAAAGACTGAGCACAGTAACATTAGAAAAAACAGTATGCCTATTCACAGAAAAATATACTTTAGACCAGGGGTCAGCAACCTATGGCACACAGCTGCCTGCCATGGTCCCAGCCCCACTCAGCCCCCCCGCCTACTGCTCTCCCTTGGAGGGGCAGAAGCTTGGTTCTGCGGCAGCCAAGCTTCCCCTCTCCCCCGCTTCTTCCCCTAGCATGGTGCTTTCCTGCCCCTCCCGCTCTCCTTCCCTGCGCCAATCAGCTGACGGCCCTTGCGAGGGGGAGAGGGAAGAGTGGAAGCCTGCACACAGCTCCCTAGAGGATGCAGAGAGAGGTAGAGACGGAGCCTTGGGGAAGGGGGTGGAACAGGGCATATCCCTTCCAGCCCCCTGCCATGAGCCGCTCAGGGCAGGGGCTGGGAGCACCCCCACGAGCCAGACACCCCAGCCCTCTGCCATGACCCCTCCCCGCACACCCAGCCCTCTGCCCTGCACCCCTCCCACCCTAACACACACCCAACTTTCTGCCCTGCACCCCCCCACCTCAACACACACCCATTCCTCTGCCCTGCACTCTCACACCCACCCAGCCTTCTGCCTGGCACCCCACAGCTCCCATCCCTCTGTCCTGACTCCTGAACCTCACCCCATTCAGCCTTCCGCCCTACACACCCCCGTACCCCAGCCCTCTGCCCTGACCTCTGAACCCCCCCTCCCCAGGTCTGGGGTCCTGGCTGCAGGCCCTGCTCAGCCCGCTGCCGGCCTAGGTGAACAGAACCCCAGGCTGGCAGCGAGCTAAGCAGGCTGGTGGCATAAGATCAGCATTTTAATTTAATTTTAAATGACGCTTCTTAAACATTTTGAAACTCTTGTTTACTTTATGTACAACAATAGTTTAGTTATATAATATAGACTTATAGAAAGAGACCTTCTAAAATGTTAAAATGTATTACTGGCACGCAAAACCTTAACTTAGAGTGAATAAACGAAGACTAGGCATACCATTTCTGAAAGGTTGCTGACTCCTGCTTTAGACTTTTGATAAATTCCACAGATTCTACAAAATCAGGGTGGTATCTGCACTATATTAGTGATACCATACTAAAGAACGTTCAAACAGTCTAAACTGTAGAATGTTCTCCTCAGGCAGATAAATAGTCATCTCTCTTAGTTGCATTTCCTTAAAATATATAGCAAAGATTTACAAGGGGTGCTAACAAGAAATAAAGTTAAGTGCTATTTATATGGTGAGCTTAACTGAAGATGAAATTGGCCAGCTTTAGGAGAACAAGTCACAAAACAATAAATAAACCTATTTGGGTTTATCAACCTCTCCTGGCAAATGTTGCAAACTACATTAATACCATCTCCCCCACCCCAAATAATTCAAAAATAGTATGAGATATCTCCCTCTCAAAATGTATCTCCCGCTACACAAATAGTTTTACTTTGTAAGTCTTACCATAGTTGTGGGGTTTTGTATGTAATGAAGACGATTATTAAGGTTGCAAAGTCAAACACTCAGGAGTCATGAAATGACAGAGTTAAGGCAACCTTAATTCGGCCTCCTTGTATGTATCTATTATGATACAGTTATCAATTACCCAATCACATACTACTATTTCCACAAGATCCCAATGTCATTCGGTGCACAGAATGGACAATGTTCACTTAATGAGCCAGCCAGTCTATATTTAGTTTTCTCATCATTGTTCAAAGTGTGGCTCATGCTTTATTTACCACATACTATTCAAACCCTGCTGTGAAAGTAGGGTTATTAATCTCCTCGTAGACCTTTTTCTATGATGAACATCCCTATCCAAGTGCTTAGCAAACATTAACGAATTTATTTGCATAACACCTCTGTGAAATATATAGGTACTATCTCCATTTTACAGATAGCAAACTGAGGCAGAGATTAAGGTGAAAAGTATCTTCTAATTTTGGATGCCCAATCTGAGATACCCAGAGCCTGATTTTTCAGCATTATAGCACTTAGAGCACAGCTCCCATTGACTTCATTTGTAGTTCTGAGTGCTCAGCACTTTTGCAAATCAGACTCCAGGATCTCAAGTTTAACACCCAGAACATATGGAACACACAATGACTTCTGCAACAAATGAGGCAAGCGTCCTCCAGACAACAGCCTTCTTAGGTACACAACTCTGATTCATTTCCAAAGCAGGGTGGAAAAAATAGCATGTGGTCATGTAATTAACGACTATCATAATGCTTACATACAAGGTGGCTGAATTAAGGTTGCTTGTGCATCTCCTAACTTTTGAGCCCTTGAATTTGCAACTTTAATATTATTTTAGTGTATTTTTGTGTGCAATTCAAGATTTATTTTTTTTAAAGAGAAGTGAAAAAAAAACAACAAATTCCATAATGTGATATTTTACTGACATCCACATGGGTTATCTGCCGGGCTGGAACCTTTAGATACACTGCAGATAACTCTGCCACTTGAGCTAATGGAGTAACTGATAGGAAGAGATGTTATCATCCTTTACGTGGACCAGAACTAGAAGGAGTGAGACACTCTGCCAGTGGGTTTACTAGTGCTAGTTGAAACTTGGAATTGCTGTTTTATGGGAAATACTGACATTTCAAGAAACTGGAATGAAACCAAATATTTTTGAAATTTCCCACACAACAAATTTTGAAAAAATTCAGCTTTGAAATTTTTTTTTCCATTTAAAACTTTTGTTTCAAGTATTTTTTACTAGGCACAGACAGATAATACTTAACACGGACTGAAATGTCTTGCATTGTTTTCTAGAGCAAATTGTTTTCTATTCTTGTTATTTGTTTCATTAAACAAAAACAGCATGCACTTTGATTTAGGAAAAAAGAGAAGACATTTCAATCAGTACCAAACAGCAGCTACCTTGATGGTTTTAAAAATAAAACAGAATTTTGAAACATAATTTGGGAATTTTCCATTAGAATTTTTTTCTGAAAAAAAAATTCAAACTCTTTCCGGGAAATGCTTTTGAAACAAATATGATTTCTCACACACAAAATTGATTTAATCAAAACTGCTTTTTCCTGATGAAAAATTATTTTGATGAACATTGTCTGACCAGCTCTAGGTTTCACAGACATTGGCTGACAGCAGAGCAATGGTGAGACCCTAGGATCTTTGGCCATTACAGGCTCTGGAAAGAAGTGTACTCTAGTGTATTCACAGACTCTTCTGTCCAGCCCTCCAAAGGACTCTTTCTGCCTCATTCCATACAATCTGTACCTATCCCAGTCCTGTTTCTACCCCACCACCAGCTTCTCAGCCCCACTTCCACTCTACTCTCCTAGCCAGTCCCATGCCTCAGGCTTCTGATCCCAGTCCCAGTCTCCTTTCCCAGGGAGTTCTAATGTCATTTATTTAGATTCCCCATTCCAGTCCCAGCCTCCTCCACTTCCAGCCACTCCTAATCCTCCCCACTCCCTTGTTCCCAATCTCCTTGCCTAGCCAATACCAGTATCCTCCCCCAACTTGGCTTCCTGTCTTCCCCCTCCCCTGAGCCCACTGGTTCCCATTCCCAGTCTTAGTTCCTGGGCTTCTCATCCAGTCTCAGTGCCCTCACCTCCCCCAGCTCCTTGTCAGTCTCTTTGCTTAGCCAGTCCCAGTTCTACCCCTGCAAACTTTTCCTTGTCAAATCTCCCTCGGGTCCTTTCCCCTGTCTTGCTGCTAGACTCCAGTCCCAGCCTCAGCCCCACTGCCAGACTCTAGTCCCAGCCTTTGCCCCCAGTCTAATCCCCCCACAACGCCATAGGTCCAGCTCCCGTGTGCTCTGCATCTGAATCAAACTATTTCCTCTCGCATGCTACCCAGGTGCCAGTAGAGTCATTGTGAGCACTGGAGAGACAGACTCTTTGCTTCAGCCAGGAGCAGCTATAACAGGGAAAGTCAGCTTCACTAGTAGACTTGGGCGCCAGCATGTTCAGTCACTCCATGGGGATGAAGCACATGCAGTCTAGCTGTCGAGCTCCTGAACGTTCAGGGAGGATGGAATCTTCAGAGATTTTAGCTGTTAAGACCTAGCAAATCTAGATTGAGCATGTGCAAACTGCAATTTTTCAAAGGCTTTTTACTCGGCCAAGTTTGGGTACATTCTCACAGAGAAATGCACATCCCTGACACTAGTCTCCACCTTCTTAGAATCACAGAATATCAGGGTTGGAAGGGACCTCAGAAGGTCATCTAGTCCAACCCCCTGCTCAAAGCTGACTAATCCCAAGACAGATTTTTGTCCCCAGATCCCTATAATGGCCCCCTCAAGGACTGAACTCACAATCATGGGTTTAGCAGGTCAATGCTCAAACCACTGAGCTATCCCTCCCCCCCCGCTCCAAAGCGTGGAGGCACTACAGCTTTCCAAATAAAAGGTTCCCACAATATTTTTAACATTGAAAAATAATATATTTTCCCTAGCCTTATCCTCTGAAATTGCAAATAGTATGCAATGTAATCCCAGTGTTAGTGGGAATTGAGTCAGAGGACACTGGGCTTATTAGCCCAGGGCTTGAGAGCCCACACACTCATTGGTGACACTAGGTTTAGAATTTTTCGATCCAAACCCAGGTTCCAGTGTGCACAGCGCAGTACACAGATACAAGTCAAAATCACCATATCCCAGGCTTCCCAGAACCCTCCCCAGCTGTGGTCGCTCTAGTCCTTGGTTCATGGTGCAGTGTGGGAAAACTTGACTGCCCACCTCAGGTTACAGAAAGATATCACAGCCTGTCAACACATCCTGCTGAGCTGTCTTTTGGGTCTGCATGCTCCTGACAATCTGAGCCAGCAACATGGAGGAACCACAATCTGAAGAGCTTCTCTTGCATTTTCTGACCTACCAAAGGCACCTGTCAGAGGAGGAGGAGGAGAATACAGACACGGAAGACAAATTGGCTGATGCTGCTTAATACTCTCAGAATAACCGCTGATGCCCCCTTTGCAGACCAATGCTTCTGTACTAGGCACACAAGAACAGACTAGTGGGATCTCATCATCATATGGATATGGGATGACGAGCAGTGGGTCCAAAACATTCACACAAAGAAAGCTACATTTCTAGAGTTTTGTGAATAGCTTGCCACCACCCTCCGGTGTCAGAACACACGCATGGGAGCTGAGCAGCAGGTTGCTGTAACCATCTGGAAGCTGGCTACCCTGGACTGCTACAGGTCCATAGCTGGCCAGTTTGGCACTGGAAAGTCAACTGTGCGTGAGGTGGTGTTGGAGGTTTCCAAGGCAATGAGGCATGTGATTTACCCAAAAGTGGTGAGCATACAATATCCCTGAAATAATTACTAGTTTTGAGAGAATGGGGTTTCCAAACTATGCTGGGTGCACTGATGGGACTCACTTGCCCATAGTTGCCCTCCTCAAGGTGCACGAGAACACAAACAGCAAAGGGTACTACTCCACTGTTATGCAGGCCCTTGTGGACCACAGAGGCCAATATATTGATGCTAACATGGCCTGCACTAAGAAAGATCATGATGCCTGTGTTTTCCAATTATTGGGAGTCTACATCTATGGACAAGATGCAACACTATTGTCACCAAATGACACTGTCATAAATGGAGTTACTGTCCCCACTGTTATTTTGGAGGACCCTGCATATCCCCCTTTTGTCTTGCCTTAGGAGCCATTCCAAAACACCTGGCAAAACTATATTTAATCACACTGTCAGAAGGTGCAGAATAGTATCAGAGGGGTAACCGTGTTAGTCTGGATCTGTAAAAGCAGCAAAGACTCCTGTGGCACCTTTAGACTAACAGACGTTTTGGAGCATGAGCTTTCGTGGGTGAATACCCACTTCCTCAGATGCATGTAATGGAAATTTCCAGGGGCAGGTATATATATGCTAGCAAGCAAGCTAGAGATAACGAGGTCAGTTCAATCAGGGAGGATGAGGCCCTGTTCTAGCAGTTGAAGTGTGAAAACCAAGAGAGGAGAAACTGGTTCTGTAATTGGCAAGCCATTCACAGTCTTTGTTCAATCCTGAGCTGATGGTGTCAAATTTGCAGATGAACTGAAGCTCAGCAGTTTCTCTTTGAAGTCTGGTCCTGAAGTTTTTTTGCTGCAGGATGGCCACCTTAAGGTCTGCTATAGTGTGGCCAGGGAGGTTGAAGTGCTCTCCTACAGGTTTTTGTATATTGCCATTCCTAATGTCTGATTTGTGTCCATTTATCCTTTTCCGTAGAGCCTGTCCAGTTTGGCCGATGTACATAGCAGAGGGGCATTGCTGGCATATGATGGCGTATATTACATTGGTGGATGTGCAGGTGAATGAACCAGTGATGGTGTGGCTGATCTGGTTAGGTCCTGTGATGGTGTCGCTGGTGTAGATATGTGGGCAGAGCTGGCATCGAGGTTTGTTGCATGGATTGGTTCCTGAGCAGGTGCAGAATGGTGACTGAAGGTGGGTTTGGCAAATTGAAATTTAGCTGCTGCTATCTGAAGACCTGTTAGGATTCCAGTGTCATCAATGCTCTCTGCATTACTGTGGCTTGCTGTGTTCTTCATAATCTTTGTGAAGGCAAAGGTGAGCCATTTTCCCCAAATGGATCCATGACAGTAACGGATCACTGTTACCGGAAAATGTGCCTACCACAGCTGGAGTAGGATGCATCTTGGCAACACAAATCAGGGCTCTGTGGTCCCATGTTATGGGCTTGCATAGGCCAATGGAAGAGGAAGAATAGTATGTTTATGAGTGTGCTTGCTCCCCTCCAGTGCCAAACTGGATTCCAGGGTCAGAAGATCACCATCTCTGCTAACCAGACTGCCATGAAGTGCTGGTGGCTCAGTACTTGGTGCCATTCCAAGCATCTGGTCAAACTCCTCATAAAACAGGTAGGATGATGGTGAGTTTCCAGAGGTATGGTTTTCATCCCTGGCTTTCCAGTAGTTGTTCCTGGGATGCTTAATCCACTCTCTGCACTGGTCTGGTAAATCCACAAAGCTGCCAACTTCTTCACTATTTCCTTGTATGCATGGTCATTTCTGGAACTCTTGCTGAAGTCAAATTGTTTGCTTGCCTCATCTGAGAGATTAACTAAAATCTGAGTGTGCTTTCATGACCAGCTAGCAGTGTATTTGGCAAAGGACTACTTTGTGTTAGTGGCCATTATAAACATAAGAAAAGTTTCACTCTGCTTACAGCTCAGCAGTCAGAATAAAAAGGAAGGGCTGAATTCTGAGCAGCTGTACCAGAACCAGAGAAAGCATTTCCATTTCTTCAGAGTCAACTGGCCTGTCTTGCGATAGAAAGGATGAAAGACACCATCCTATGGGATTGTGGGACAGCACTGGTGGACTCTCAGGTCCCAGTATGGGAGGAAAGGGCCAGAGCTGCATCCACACTCCAAAATTTGAGCCTGTGGGACTCAGGCTCAAATGTCTCCCCACACTGATAGGGTCGTGGGGCCTGCGCATGGAGGGCTTGCTGCCCTGAGTCAGACATAATTACGTGTAGATGAAAGGTGGATATGAGCCCAAGCTTGCACTGCAGTGCAGACACATCCTAAACTGTTTTGGCTGAAATTTTCCAAAAAATGCAGCCTAAGGCAGACATCCAGTATGGAAAATTTCAGCCCAAACAACCTATCATCAAAGTCATAAGCAACAGAAAATAGGGCCTTAGGAAAGCGTTGAGCAACCCTAATAATAGGTGATGTTACCAGCCGTGCTTATAATAAAATAATTATCCAGCTGCGGAATTTCTTGCACACTCTGACACATATGGGAACAACCACTGTCAGTGATATGATTCTGGACTAGATATATTACTGGTACATCTCTTTTGGTTCAACAATTCCCATGTTTCCAGGTACAGATTAAGTGGCAATTGTCAAGTTCATTGATGTCAAGGTTCTTCTGAACAACAGACAGACGACAGCAAGCCTAAGTCTTCCCTGTACATAGTGTTACATCTGCTTTGCCTGGCCAAACGTGAGATTTCTGTGAAACATGTCGATACTAGTAGAGTGTTAAAGACTGTTAAGAGAGTATGGCACATGCATATCGCTGACAACCCTACAATACCTAGATGGCACCACTGACCAGATTAGTTCATCTTGGATTTGATTCTGTGAGGAGCAGAGCACCTCCACAGAGGCTCTCAATGGAAGCTGAAGTTGACAATCTATGTGGGAACTCAGTTCAGCACTGTGGGTACTTAACACCTCTCCAGAAATGCTTAGCTCTTTGAAGATTCGTACAAGACTATACAACCCAGTTTATTCAATCTTCACTCACAGGTCATGTTTTCTAGATCTTTAATCATTTTAGTTGCTCTTCTCTGGACTTTCTCCAATTTGTCCACATCTATCCTGAAGTGTGGCACCAAGAACTGGACACTACTCCAGTTGAGGCCTAATCAGCACGGAGTAAAGTGGAAGAATTACTTCTCGTGTCTTGCTTACAATACTCCGTGCCAGATTGACATTTGCTTTTTTGCAACAGTATTACACCGTTCACTCATGTTTAGCTTGTGATCCGTTACCCTCTGATACCTTACTGCAGTACTGCTTCCTAGTCAGTCATTTCCCATTTTGTATGTGGCAACTGATTGTTCTTCCTAAGTGAAATACATTGCATTTGTCTTTATTGAATTTCATCCTACTGACCTTAGACCATTTCTCCAGTTTGTCCAGATCATTTTCAATTTTAATCCTATTCTCTAAAGCATTTGCAACTCCTCTCAGCTTGGTATCATCTGTAAACTATATAAGTGTA
The DNA here is from genome assembly GCF_025201925.1 of Gopherus flavomarginatus. Taxonomy (NCBI): domain Eukaryota; kingdom Metazoa; phylum Chordata; order Testudines; family Testudinidae; genus Gopherus; species Gopherus flavomarginatus. The sequence continues at coordinate 155,625,151 of NC_066620.1, read as the reverse complement.
CTCTCTATGCCATTATCTAAATCTGATGAAGATATTCAATAAAACTGGACCCAAACTGATGCCTATGGGACCCCTGATATGCCCTTCCGGCTTGACTCTGAACCACTAGTAACCACTCTCTGGGAACGGTTTTCCAACCAGTTATGCACCCATCTAGCTTGCATCTCCCTAGTTTGTTTATGAGAAGATCATGCGAGACAGTATCAAAAGCCTTACTAAAGTCAAGATATACGACATCTACCACTTGCCCCCATCTACAAAGCTTGTTACTCTGTCAAAGATAGCTCTTAGGCTGGTTTGACATGATTTTCTCTTAAGTACCAGTCATCATGGATTTGTCATCACCTTATTATCTTCTAGGTGTTTGCAAATTGATTGCTTACTTATTTGCTCCATTATCTTTCTGGGTACTGAAGCTAAGCTGACTGGTCTGTAATTCCCCAGGTTGTCCTTAATTCCCTTTTGATACATTGGCACTATATGCCCTTTTCCAACATTCTGGAATGTACCCCATCTTCCATGACTTTTCAGAGATAATTGCTAATGGCTCAGATATCTCCTCATTCAGCTCCTTGAGTATTCCAGGATTTACTCATCAGGACTTGGTGACGAAGACATTTGTCTAAGTAATTTTTAACTTGTTCTTTTCCTATTTTAGCCTCTGATCCTACCTCATTTTCACTGGCATTCACTATTTGAGAGATCCAATTGCTACTATCCTGTTTGGTGAAAACTGAAACAAAAAGGTCATTTACAACTTCTGCCATTTCCACATGTTCTGTTATTGTTCTCTCCTCGCCCCCCCTCCCCATTGAGTAATGAGCTTACCCTGTCCTTAGTCTTTCTGTTACTTCTAATGTATTTGTAGAATGTTTTCTTGTTATCCTTTACATCTCCAGCTAGTTTGATTTCGTTTTGTGCCTTGGCCTTTCTAATTTTGTCCCTTTATACTTGTATAATTTGTTTACATTCATCCTTTGTAATCTGACCTAGTTTCCACTTTTTGGAGGACTTTTTTCAGTTTGAGATCATTGAAGATCTCCTGGTTAAGACAGGATGGTCTCTTGTCATACTTCATATCTTTCCTACACAATGGATAGTTTGCTCTTGTGCCCTAATAATGTCTCTTTGACAGACTGCCAACTGTCTTGAACTGTCTTTCCCCTCAGACTAGCTTCCCACGGGATCCTACCTACCAACTTCCTGAGTTTGCTAAAGTCTGCCTTCTTGATATCCATTATCTTTATTGTGTTGTTTACCCTCTTACCAGTCCTTAGAATCATGAACTCTATCATTTCATGATCCACTTTCAAATTCTTAACCAGTTCCTATTTGTCAAAATTAAATCTAGAACAGCTTCTCCCCTAGAAGCTTTCTCCATCTTCTAAAATAAAAAATGGTCTCCAACACATTCCAAGAACTTATTGGATAATCTGTGCCCTGCTGTGTTACTTTCCCAACAGATGTCTGGGTAGTCGAAGTTCCCCATCACCACCAAGTCCTGTGCTTTGGGTGATTTTGTTAGTTATTTAAAAAAAAACCTCATTCATCTCTTCTTCCTTGTTAGGTGTAGTAGACCCCTACCATGACATCACCCCCTCCCCCTTTTTTTTTTACCCCTTTTATCCTTACCCAGAGACTTTCAACAAGTCTGTCTCCTATTTCTATCTCAACCTCAGTCCAAGTTTATACATTCTTTATACATAAGGCAATACCTCCTCCCTTTCCACCTACCTGAGCAAGTTGTACCTTTCTATATTAATAATCCCACCAAGTCTCTGTGATGCCAGCTATGTCATAGTTGTGTATTAACTAGTATTTCCAGTTCTTCCTGCTTTACTTCTTCTTTAGTATATGGGGCATATACCCCACTGAAGTAACAGAGGTGAGGAAAGACACAGGAGAAATACAGTGCAATAAAAAACTCCATCACAATACTGTGGAAAAGGAAAAGCGATAGCCCAAATGTGACATAGCATTTAGAAGATTTTGAGGGGCGCAGAGGCAGTGTAGAATGTGCTTACAGAGAAACTTTCATTCTGAAAGAAAATAATTTTGGCTTGATTAGAATTAAGCTTTAAAGGGAATTTTAATCAATCCAAAATGTTCAGAAAAATAGTGATGAAAAATAATTACATACATTTCTAAAAAAGTTATGTAAAAAAAGTTGAAAAACTGGAAATGGAATGCAAGAATCTTGAGAAAAACAAAAATACCTCATCACCCATTTGTGGCACAAATGGACACCGGCGAGGAATAGTATCTGTAATCCATGCTGAAGGCAACCATTCTTCCAACGTCAAGCCATTTTCTGCCAAAACTCCCACAGCCAACCTCTAAAGAAAATGCACACAATAACATATTAATAACAATAATTCACCTTTTAACCAAACTCACAATTGGTCCCCAAAATACATCATTTCGTCAAAATCTCAACTACAAATTTTTGAAAATGATTTTTATCATAAAAAGGAAAATAAATGACATGACTAGATTAGAAACGTTATTGAAAAGCTTAGACTAATTTAATAGTGGAGCTACAAAATGAGACTTTATAATCAAAACAATGAAACTTGAATTTAATACTTTCTTTTACCCAAATAACATTTGACTAATGTACATAAAGTATGAATTTATTAGCATCCAGCCATGTGACAAGTTTTGAGAGTTGAGAGATAAGCAATTGAAATTTCCCAAATTCTATATTTTATTGCACACAAAAAAACCTTATGTTAAAAGAACATTATTAAAGATCCAGTGCTGACTGATCTTTGGAGAGTTTAAAGGTGAAGCTCTAGCAAGTCTTTACTAAGCATGGCCAAATTAGGACAAATTTTCATGGGAATAGCAAAAAATGCATCCCTGACACAAATACCACTGCACCTGCCAATTTCAAGTGGAGGTGTTAGAGCTTCTCAAAGAAAAGGCTGCCAGAATAATACACAGTGCAACCAACCCTGTCTATAATATATACACATTAGGAAGTTCAGTTAGTTACCCTACAGTAACTGTGATTCTTTGAAATGTTGTAGTAAGGTGTGAATGTGACTCATGCATTGGGAGCCTGAATTTTTCATTTTTTTTATTTTACAAATCACGTCCAGCGGAGCCTCCCATACAAGGGCATAAAGGGTGGAGTGGCTATGACCCTCCCCTCAGTTCTCTCACAATTTAAAGCCTGTGTAGCTGAGGACGCCGAAAAACAAAGATGGAAGATGGGTCATGGGACTACAACAGCTTGAAGAATCTCAATTATCGTAGGGTAAATAACTGTACTTTCTTGTTCGAATATGTGTTAGCATAAGTCCCACTCTGGGTCACAGGCAAGAAGAATCCTCCCTAGATGCGACTGAAGAATCTCAGTTGTATTAGTCAAACATGGATTGAACTACTGCTCTTCCATATGCGACATCTATTCTGGCAGCCATGTCAAATGCACAGCATTTCACAAAGGTCACTGAGTTGCTCCATGTGGCTACCTTACAGATCTCAGCTATCTGTATAGTTCTAAAGCAGGCTGAAGATGCTGTCTGCACCCCAGGTGGAGCTTTTGCAGGGAGAGTCTTGGCATACAACAGATAGCAAGTAGGTAGAAATGCACTGAATAATTCTCTTTGACATTCTCAGGGGTGAGATGGCTTGGCCTTTTGATATATTGGATATGGCCACAAAGAGCCAGGGAGAAAGTCTGAAAGTCTTGTTTATGTCATATAGCAGGGCCCCACTAACATCCAGAATATAAAGCTTCTTTTCTCCTGGTGATGAGTGTGGCTTTGAGAAGAATGGTAAGGTGACAGACTGGCTTAGGTGACTTCTGAGACCACTGTGCGGATGAATTCAGGCTCTGGTTCCATCACCACTTTGTTCCTGCGGAAGGATATATATCGCAGTCCAGACATGAGAGCTTGCAGTTCACTGACTCTGCGTGCTGATGTGATCAGAAAGACCATCTTGATAGGGAGCTGGTATAATGAACATTCTGCTGATGGCACAAATGACAACTCCAGGCTTCACTACACTACAATGCTGGAGTAGAGTCCTTAGTTGAGGGCAGGTGGGGAGAGGTCCTTGAGGAACCTCAACACTGTAGGGTATGAAAAGATTGAGTATGACTGTATCAGAGCGAGACATGCTGATATGACTTCCAGATGAATTTTAAGGACGATAAAGGCTAGTTCAGCTTGTTTCAGAAGCCGCATATAGTCCAGAATCTTTGGTATAGGATCTGAGTTGGATTCACGTTGTTTTGAGCTTCTCATTTGGAAATCTTTGCCATTCTGTAAAAGGATCTTCTGGACCTGTAGGGAGCAGTCTTTGTCTGTCCTGCTCAATAAGCCAACATTCAGGCCACCAAGCTCAGCCATGGCTCCAAATGCAATTTTGTCCTTAGTTCTGAGACAGCATTTCTAGGCAGGTGAGAAGTCATACTGGGGGTGGGGGGCAGGCTGGACAAATGCAGGAGATCCAATAGCCAAAATCGTCTCAGCCAGCAGGGCAATAACATGATGACTGTAGCTTTGTCTCATTTGATCTTGGATATGCTCTTAGGGATCAGAATGATCAGTGGGAAGACATACAGTGGTCCTCAAGATCATTGAAATACAAAGGTGCTAGAAAGGTAGCTGGGGCTCACATTGCCCATGGAGCAGAAATCCCTGTATTTGGTAATATCTGCCAAGGTGAAGAGGTCTATGGTATGCGTTCCCATCAACAAAATATTTCCAAGACGACCAGTTGTGGCTGGTTACCACATTCCTGCCTAGAAAGTCAGCTAGGTCATTGCTGAGCCCTGGTAGGTATAGAGCTATCAGAGTCACTCCTTGCCAATGGGACTGTTCTTGGAACTTGATCACCTCCAGGCAGAGAGGAGATGATCAAGCACCTCCCTGTTTGTTTAGTGCATTGCTGACATGTTACCTGTCACAATCCGCACGTGGGTGTTTCAGAGGATGAGAAGGAACGCCATATAAGCCAGTCTGATAGCTTTCAGTTCCAAGTTGTTCATGTGAAATTGTAGATCATCTTGAGACCCTGAACCTAGCATTTTCAGATGGTTCCAGTGGGCACCCCAGTCTGTCCCTGATGTCTCCAGCATCATCACTGGGAAGGGGAACAAGAGTATCCCTTTTCTTACATTCAAAGGATATAGCCATCACTTGAGTTCCTGCAGGATATATATTTTTTGGAGGGGGGAGGGGAGGAGGAAGGAGACTGTAACTTGTTTGGACATAAGGTGTGTGGATGGGATATACACTATCCTCAGCCTCTGATCAGCCAGTCATTTAGACAGGGGAGACAGGGATTCCTTCCTTCCTTAGATAAGTCATTACTATGGCCAGAAAATTGGTTAACAGTCAGCATCAGAGAGAATCTGAAAAGCAAAACCCTGTATGGGTAATGGTTAAGGCCCACTGGGAATCTTAGGTATTTTCTGTGAGCTGGAAGCTGATAACTGCAAACCAGTTATGAACTTGACAGAGGCAAGCATTACCCCTTGAACCTTACTCCAGAAAAACTAAACAGGCAGGCTGCTAATGTTCCCATTGTTAGTTAACTGTTCCCATTCTTAGTCAATTAAGGCTCCTTTACGTTGCCAGAGTGGTGAAAAGGAGCCTTATTGTAAATGACAGTAACGGAATCCAAAGAGGCACAATGGGGTTAGATTACAGCTCAGGATCGGTTTTACTTATCCCATTAAAAAAAAATGTAGGACAATGATTAGCAAAACTGTACAACTTTCCTGTGTGAAAGTCTGAGCAATTTAAAGCAACGTTCTACTTTATAGAACACCAAACTAAAAGTAATGTCATATAAATGAAAATCCAGGATTATAACTGGAATGCAGGTTTACCAAGTATTTGTAACTTAACTTCCATGTGTTTAGGAAATGCTGAACAGTTACTGTGATTTTTTTTTCTGTATGGTAGTTTAAATAAATTACCAAAAATAAATGAAATGGGAGTGATTATGCTGCATTATTTTGACAAATAAAATATGCAGAATTTTTAATTTTTTTCTGCAGAATTCTCCCAGGAGTAGAACCTGAGACCATAGGTATATTTGTTGAATCTCCTTATGTACAGAATAGGACAAAGAACTCCTTTTTTCTTCTTCAGAACAAGGAAATACCAGGAGCAGAAGAATCTTTCTGTGTATTATTATTTCATTATTATCATACCATTTAAAAGCCCCAATCATGGATCAAGACCCTACCGTGCTAGGTGCTATACAAGTGCAGAACAAAAAAAGGACAGGCCCTGCCTGAAACAGCTCACAATCGAAGAGACAGCAGACCAGTACACAGACTGGCAAGTGAGTACAATGAAAAAAAGCCCAATGAGGTTCAGCATGGGTCAGCACAATAAGCTATGGTCTCAGTACACCAGCAGCCTAGTTATAGGAACTTACACTATAGCTCCTAGACAAAGGCATAAGGTCACTTAAATTTGCAATAGGCTCTCATGAGAAGGGTCCCTGAAGAGGGACAAGGAAGGGGAGTGGGTAGGGGACAGACAAATAGGATTGGATATGGTAGCCATGGGCTATGATCTCCAGCACCCATCTGTCTGATGTTATAACAAGACCATGGCCAGTGGAGGGGCAAGGTAGCTTTCCAAGGTCATGCTCTGTGGACTGGTTCTTATGCAGCTCTCGTTGATCCTCTCAATTATGCTGACAGGTCATTATGGCAGAGTGTGGCCAAGGTCGAGGAGCGCTGATGCCCCATGTTGTAACACAAGTACTCCATGTGTCTGTATTAAGATACAGTATGCAGTCTCTGCTGGTGCGAGGGCTGAGGACTGGTTGATGCCCTTCAATAGGGTGGAAGAATGTAGATTCTCAGAAAGTGTAATTGCTTTGGAATCTTTCAGCAAGTGTAAGGGACTATCAGTTTGTTTACTGAACAGCTCCAAGCACTAAAAGGGCAAGTCCTAAACCATGGCTTGTGCCTGTGAGGGATAATCGAGGCTCGGAGTCATGCCATTCTCTGCATGGTCACTGCACTGGCCACAGATCTGCCAGTGATGTCAGAGGTGTTCATTACCTGTAGAGCCATTGTGGCCATAAGTTGGCCTGCTATTATAACGTCTTTCAGCTCCTCTCTGCTTTCATGATGGAGATTGGCCAGGAAAGATGTAATCTTGTCCCATGTTAAAAAGTTGCATTTGGCCAGAAATGCCTGGCACTTGACCACTCTCAATTGTAGCAAGGCCAATGAACATGAATTTCTCCCAAACATATCTAAGTGTTTGGGATCCTTGTCCTTAGGTGTGTTCTAGGTGCATCTCAATGTCTCCTAGACAACCAAGACCAGCAGGGAGCCAGAGCTGGGATGGGTGTTAAAAGTGCTTGAAGAGGGGTACCTGGCAAGGTGGATAAAAATCAATGATTTCTTTTTTTAAATAAAAAATAATAGATTTTTTTTATTTAAATCAGATTTTTTTGATAAATTATTTTTGAGGAAAAACCTATCTAAAGACAGTTTTAATTAAGATACATTATATCTCAAAGATATCTCATCATGGAATAGAGATTATAAATTCTAATTCTATAGTATGAGACAATATATTCATGTTTAAGAAAAGTTTTGTAAATGAGTTCCAATAGTTCATGAATTAGGGACCCAATTTTGGGAGTTCCAGGGGCTTCTGTATATATTATTTGGGTTAATCTTTCTTTGGGTAGATACCCAATGGGACTCAGTGCTCAGTCTAGAAGATACCATCAGAGATGCTTACTTTTGCAGTTCTCAGACTGCAGATTAGTGTCTCCAGAGATAACTTGCTTAACAGCAGCAAAAATGTTTTTAAAATAAATAAATAAATATACAGAAGTGAAAAATAACAGACCAGTATTGTCCAGCTGCAAATTTGTGTACAGAGTCAATCCCTTACCGCTCTCTAAAAGTGCAAAGTTTCAAAAAGTTCAATGACTAGAAGACTGTTGCGGGCAGAATAGATCTGGACAAGGAGAAGACATCTGGAGATAAATGTGAGAAGGGAGAGACAGACAGTAGAAACAAAAATGAAACCGTCTGAGTAGCATATTCCAGAAGTCTTGAGGTCTTTCTGAGTGTAGCCTTCACTGATTTGAGATCTACCATACCATTCTCTTAGTAGAAGGGAAAACCTATAATGGCAGCAGGCGCTAAAAGAGACACGGTTTGGGAATATTTTAATGAAGTTCCTCTACCTGTGGGTAAGACAGGCATGCGTGCAAAAGGTAAATAGTGCAACGAAGAAATGCGAGGCCTGGTTGCCCGAATGAAACAACATCATGAGAAGTGTGCCTTCTCAGGAGGAAGTTGCGTTGAAGATGATGAAAGGAACATGTCTGAACATGCAGGATCTTCAGGTTGATAAACTTTTTTATTTCATATTTCTTTCTTAAGGACTGCCTGTTTTCCTTCTGGGCTATTCTTGAATTCTCATGTCAGAGCAAAAAATATAGTTGTCACTCTATGGTACTATCGTTTTAGATTCAACTGTGATAAAAAATAAATAGCTGAAATAGGCAGATCTTCCTTTTACAGTTTCACCTTTAAAGTAGTACTGAGTCTCAGTGAATGCAAGTAATACTAAACTGCATTGACTTATTTTGTTTAGGCGAATCCATCCTCAACATATAGGATTCTGAAGACTGTCCACCTTCAAGATCACCATCATTTTTTATAGTTTCAGACTTATCTGGCAATGATAGTGTTTCAGTCACTTCACGTATCTAAGATAGCCACAGTATCACCTGTAGCAAAAAGAAAAATAATCTCCATCATCCAGAAAAAAAAATCATCCAGAAACAACCATAGATAAATTTGTGATAAGAACCAGCAGATTACAAAAAGAGGTAACTGATGAAAAAATTTCCTGGTTTGTTTATGCAACAAACTCTCCTTTCTGTATGATTGAGAACACACACTTCATTAACATGGTTCAGTCATTATGACCAGGATACAGTCCACTCAACAGAGCAGATGTCACAGGCAAATTGCTGGACAAAGTGTATGAAAGAGAAATTGAGCAGTGTGCAAAAAGTCTAGCGGGTAAAATTATTAACCTGAATCTTGATGAGTGGAGCAATGTCCACAATGATCCTATTGTATGTGCTTGTGTGACAACAGAAGCAGGGAATGTCTTCCTTGCAGAAACAACAGATATATCAGGAAATGTACACACAGCAGAATACTTACAAGAAGTAGCAGTAAAAGCTATAACGAACTGTGAAAAAAAATCCAGACGTCTAGTACGCAGCTTGGTCACAGACAATGTTGCAAATGTATCCATGATGAGAAGAAATTATTTAGAAGAGAGTCCCAAGCTAATAACATATGCTTGTAGTACTCATTTGATGCACCTCCTAGCCAAAGTGTTCCAGAAATAAAGGCTAATGTTCTTGAAATTGCAAAATACTTCCAATAACAACCACTTTGCAGCAGCTGCTCTGAAAAAAGTGGGAGGAACCAGGCTAACTCTCCCACAAGACATGCGATGGAACTCAGTAGTGGACTGTTTTAAGCACTATATCAAGAACTGGCCTAATCCGATGACAGTTTGTGAACAAAATTGTGTAAAAATAGATGGCACTGTCACAAAGTTCTCAACATTGGGCTTAAAAGAAATGTTGAACGCATGCTGAGTATCCTGAAGTCTATTTCTTTAGCCTTGAACAAAATGCAGGGAAATAGCTATTTTATTGCTGATGGTGTTGAAATTTTGAAGGAACTGAGGGAGATCTTAGAAAGAGAAAAATGCAAGGAGTTAAATTACAAGCATTAAAAAAATGAACGGGACAAGCACTATCTCCAGCTCATTTTCTTGCAAATATTCTCAATACTCGGTACCAGGATCAAACCTTAACTGCTGAAGAAGAGGAGTTGGCTATGACATGGACATCCAGCAATCATCCCGCCATAATGCTAACTATAATAAACTTCAGAGCTAAGTGTGAACCACTCAAAAAAATATACGTTTGCTGATGATGTTTTAAAGAAAGTCACACTCAGTGAACTGGTGGAAGTCACTTAAGCACTTGGATACAGAGACTGCTGAAGTGATAATCTGACTTTTAACAGCAGTAGCTTCTTCTGCCGGTCTAGAAAGAATATCTTCTTCCTTTGGACTAGTTCATTCCAAATTGTTTGGGACCAGAAAAAGCAGGAAAGCTTGGTTTTCTTTTCCAGATTATGAACAAATAGGAAAATGAAGGTGAAGACGACTGAGTTAGCTGCAGAAGCCAATATTTTAAGTTTCTCATGTTGACCTTGCTGACACAGTGGATTTAATTTTTGTGTTTTTTTTAATATTTCATTTAACTATTTTAGTTAAAAACAACTTTAACAAAAACAAACCTGATTTTAAAACACCTGAATGTTTAACTAAATTCAAAAATTCATATGTTTTGTTAAAATATTATGTTTGCTCTTGAAGAAAAAATCCACAATACATAACATTGTTGTTTTGGTGAAATAAAACAGTTAAAATGTCTGTCTGGTGATGTTCTCCTCCTAATACAGCATGGCAAGAAAATCCTCCAAATATTAATGATTAACCTGTTGAACTGATTAACTATTGACTTCATAAATATCTGCTTCAATTGCTTTGGTAAATGAAATAACCAATCATTCATTTTCTCATATAGCTGTAAAACTAATCTGAAATGTTTTTAAAATAAATCCCTTTAAAAATGTATAGTGTGTCCCTTCTAAAAATGAAAACTATATCTATCTCTGAGTTGTGAAGATTACGTATTAAGGTTATAATAACCAACAGGAATGCACTTTTATGCAGAAATCCATGATTAAATCGAGTCTTTCTGACTAGTGATTTAAATTAATTTGATTTAAATCAAATCCACCCTGGTACCGTTTTTCAGTATGCTTTGTGGGCCTTATAGTGGCTCGTGTTTGCCACAAAAGTTCTTGCCAGATTTCTGGGGAGGGGCAATCCTGGAGAGACTAATGGTTGATTCAGCTTTAAATAGCTTATGAGTCTTTTCGCAGATGATCACAGGCTCAATGTCCCAGGTGTCTGCAATCTTCACCAGCAGCTCCTGCTAGGCCCTGAAATTTTCCAGTGCTGGTATTCAGGTGGAGATTACATTCTCATCTGTGGTTGGATGCTGATTGTTAGATGATATTGATCAATTATTGCATCCTGTAGATTCTTATGTATATTGATCTGCCTTTGAGGCTGTTTACCACACAGTGTTGTGAAATCTAGCAGCGAGAGGGATCTTTGGCCTTTGGATCTCGTTCCTCTCTGTATTTCAGCAATTGAGGTTTTGCTAGTGAAGCTGCAGCTTCAAGGCCTGAAAAGATGGTCCCCACAATAGCCTTAGGAAGTACCGGGGTACCTTTTTGAGCTATTGCCCCAGTGTTTTTAGCACCCTGCTTCAACACTGGGGCTGTCAACGGTTTCAGTGCTGGGGGTGGCACCAATGTTGATGTCAACATTGGGTGTGGCTTCTGTGCCACTTCCTCTGCAGAGGTCTTCAAGATCAGCTCTTCTGGATCAGATGCCACTCTCATAGACTTCTCCAGAAGATGGAGCTTCAGCCTCATATCCCTCTACTTCTGGGTTCTTGCAGAGAAGGAGCAGCAGACCAAGAATCTGCTTAGAAGGCAAGATTCTCCCAGGCAGAACAGGCATCTGCTATGCATGTCTTGTAATGTAATTATCTCATCATAAGATAGATAAGGTTAAAGCTATGGGTTTTGAGCCCACTATTATAAGTACCTGTTTACGAGGGTCTGTACATGAGAGGGAGCATTGTTCAAGGGAGTCTGCAAACAGCTTTCAGCATGACAAGCCTTACAACAGACTAGGGTAATTAAAAAAAAGAATAAACATGGTACTGAAGAACCAGAGGTGGTCTGAATAAGATGATGAGATATTTCGCTGAAGCTAAGTCTAGTGGCCTGAACGCCAGCTAGATTCCTTCTTGATGCCAAAGACAGCAAGACAGAACTGAGAGAAAGTCATAGGTGACCTGCCATTTTTGCCCTCATACGAGAGCAAAAGGCAACAGAGTGCATACGTGGCCTCAATGGACATTGCTATTCAATTTAAAAAATAAATCCATTAAAAAAAATCCAGTTGAACATGCACTGAGATTAAGATACACAGTGACCATAATCGAAGAATTTATGTCTATTTTAATTTTCAAAAGAGCACTTATCTGATAAAGCCCATGCACTTGAAGTTATTTATACTAACACATGCATTAGAACAATATTCACATAAGGATCCTTTCAACCTACTATCAAATATGAAAATGTAATCCAGTTTACTCTAACCTATACAGAGAAAGTTTGAGAGAAAATATAGGTCTTGCAGCAGGTCCTGAGAGTTAACAAAACCAGGCTTTGTGAAACAAAAGATGGTGATGAAAACTGGAGTAAATTCTAGAGGTTAGGACACCTCAATAAATACACCCTGCTGTTAGCCACTTCTTGAATAAACTATACATGCACAAGTACAGATTTTAATTTATCTGCATATGTCTACATCACAAGCAGAAACCTGCGGCAGAGAGTCCCAGCACCTGGCTCTACAGACTCAGGTTCGTGATACAGCACTTAGAATAGTAGAGGTTCAGACTCAAGCTGGAGCTTGGGCTCCAAAGCCTAGGGGGGGTGGGCTTCTACATAGCTATTTTTGGTGCCATGGCTCAAGCCCAAGTCTGCAGGCCTAGGCTCTGAGATCTGCCGCTGTGATGCGCAGATGTACCCTCATTGTCTTATTTGGGTCACGTCCTAGCCAAGTTAGTTCTCATCCAAGCCCCCAATTTTATCTAGACTGGGTAAATCACAGATCCATAACCTGATCTGATAAAATGGAGACAGAGTTTTGTTTTTTTGGTATATAAAGCAGCACTGCGCACTCCACCTATCCAAGTGTGTGTGTGTGTGTGTGTGTGTGTGTGTGTGTGTGTGTGTGTGTGTGTGTGTGTGTGTGTGTGTGTGTGTGTGTGTGTGTGTGTGTGTGTGTGAGAGAGAGAGAGAGAGAGAGAGAGACAGACAGACAGACAGAGACATACACACACACCTCCACACAAAGTATGAGAGAGCTCTTGGGTCAGATGATAAATACTACCTTCTGAGACCTCAAAACCAAGTATTAGAGCCACTCAAGCAACTCCATCTATTGCTGCTAGGTTTCACGACGTGCAGTAAACAGTATCAAAGGCAGGTCAACATGCCTAAGAATCTGCCTGGATGCAATATCTGCCTCAATCTGCATGGATTAATATAATTGAAAAATCAGCAAAGATAAAGCAAACAGTGAAATCAGCCATGTATCCTTAACAATCCTTTCTCTTCTTAAAGGGAGATGGAAAATAATTGGAGAGACTGGCCTTGTTGGGAGATGGTTTCTTAAAAATGATTCTAACATTAGCTTCTATGAGACATGCTAGCTCTTTCCCCTCCAACGAGACACTGAATCTCCTCCAATAATGGGCATCATAATTCATTCCACCTTTTACTAGCCCGCATCAGACAAGAAATATCGATCGATAACCTGGGTTTTGGACTCAACATCCAACAGAATCTCAGTAAACTATAGTGTTTGAAATTCAAGAAGAGAAGAATAGTTTCATTGTCCCTCATCCCCAACTTGAGATATATAATTCCAATGCAGATACTGACTGAGTTGTCGAAGTGATATTTTCTAACCAGTGTGAAAATCCTCACGGTGCAAAATGCTCGACTCTGTAACCAAGATGACAGCACCTGAATTAACAAGTCTACTCACCCCTGCAACAGTTCCACTGACCTGTAACTTTAACTTCAGAGGAACGACAGTGGAAATGAGGATTTCCTCATCTCCTGAACAATTGTGGAGCAAGATTAGAAATACTTTTAAACCACAGTAGATTCAGAACAGTACCACTCGCAACTAGTCCTTTACCCTTTTCGTTTGTAACAGATTTTCTATACATCATGGTAACTTGTGAGAATGAAGCCAGGAAAGAGGGTGAGGAAAGGGCCACTGAACCAATAGCTGAGGACAAAAATCAATTACAGTGTTATACCAAACCCTCATTGTAGTGTTCTCTCTAATTTAGTGTATTCTCCAGTCAGAGAGCTGAACTGATTCCGTTAACAGAGTAAGCTATAAAACATGCCCTTTCCCCCAAAATGGAAGAATGTTTAGTCTATGACAAATGTATAGCCATTACTCTTCCTGCTTTAATCTCAGCCCAAAACTCTGAACCACTCTTCCATTAAAGAGTGACCTATAAAACATGCCCTTTTCCCCAAAATGGAAGAATGTTTAGTCTATGACAAATGTATAGCCATTACTCTCCTGCTTTAATCTCAGCCCAAAACTCTGATCCAGAAGGTGACCAGTCAAATATATGCCAGAAGCCACTTAAGAATCCCATAATCACAGAAGTCCTGAAATCTTGCACTAACAGAGAAAAGTCATTATCCATATGAAGACTAGTCATCCAGAAAAAATATTCTGACAACTCCACCATCACTGTAGAGAGGAACTCAGTCAGCTCAACGAAGAACTCAGAGATGCAATGGGGTAATTTATACAGCAGCACAAGTCCTATCTTAACTCCATCTAAGAGTCATACACCAGATGGGCATACTTTTGGAATGGCAGTCCTCCTACATCTAGCCAGATGTAACACATGTGGCTATATCTCTCTATCCCTCCTTTGATTCATACTGAACTGAGTACCCAACAGGAGATAAAAGACAGCTACCTTTTCTGTAACTGGTGTTCTTCAAGATGTGTTGCTCATGTCTATTCCACAATACATGTGCGTGCTCACCACGTGCACTGGTGCCTGAAGTTTTCCCCCTAGCAGTACTCATGGAGGGGAGCGTCCCCGCAACCACTGGAGTAGCGCTTGCCTGGCGCGGTATAAGGGGATCTGAGTTTTGCCCCCACCCTCAGTTCTTTCTTGCCAGACAACTTCGACAGAGGGGAAGGAGGGTGGGATGTGGAATAGACATGAGCAACACCTCAAAGAACACCAGTTACGGAAAAGTTAACTGTCTTTTCTTCTTCGAGTGATTGATCATGTCTGTTCCACAATAGGTGATTCCAAGCTATATCTGTTGGAGGTAGGTAGGAGTTCACAAGTTCCCAGGATGGAGGACAGCCCTGCCAAACCTGGCATCATCCCTGGTCTGAGGGACAATCTCATAGTGTGAGGTGAATGTGTGAAACAAAGACCACGTGGCGGTCCTACCAATGTCCTGGATGGGGATGTGGGCCACAAAGGCAGGCAATGAGGCCTGGGCCCAAGTGGAGTGTGCCCTCACAATAGATGGTAGGGTGACACCCACCAGCTCAGAACAGGAACAGATGCACAAGTGATCCAACTGGAAAGCCGCTGAATAGAAATCAGCTGGCCCCTCATGCGCTCAGCCAAGGCAACAAACAGTTGCGAGGACTTTCTGAACGGCTTAGTCCACTCAAGGTAGAAAGCCAGAGCATGTGGTGATGGCACTCCACATTGGACACATGAGGCTTGGGGCAGAGGACTGGTAGAAAAATATCCTGACCCACATGGTAGGTGGAGACCACCTTTGGGAAGAACGCGGGGTGTGGGAGGAGCTGGACCTTGTCCTTACGAAAGACCGTGTACGGTGGCTCGGAGGTCAGGGCTCTGAGCTCCAAGACTCACCTGGCTGATGTGATTGCAACCAGGAAGGTCACCTTCCATGAGAGGTGAGACCAGGAGCACATGGCCAGTGGTTCAAAGGGGGCCCCGTGAGACGAGCCAACACCAGGTTTAGGTCCCACTGTGGGACCGGGGGTTTAGAATATGGAAAATGATTGTCCAAACCCTTAAGGAACCAGCAAGTCATAGCATGGGAAAGTACCATGTGCCCTTGCACTGGTGGATGGAAGGCCAATATAGCTGCCAAGTACACCTTGACTGATGAGGGAGCCAGGCCCTGGGCCCTCAGATGGAGGAGGTAATCAAGGATAAGCTGGATTGGCACAGTTACCGGGGAGACACCTTGGTCCACCGCCCACCTAGAAAACCAGGACCACTTCACCAAATAAGTGCGGCAATGGAGGGCCGTCTACTTTTGAGAAGGACGTGCTGAACCTGCTCTGAACACATCCTATCCTCTCCACCTAACCACTGTGCAGCCACACCGTGAGGTGAAGAGCCGCTAGGTTGGGATGGAGAAGGCGGCCCTGGTCCTGAGAGCAATGGCCACATCAGAGCTACTGCCAGGCCTGTGAGGGTTCCATACCAATGCTGCCTGGGCCACGCCAGGGCAATCAGGAGGACCCGGACCTTGTCTGACTTTATCTTCTCCAGGACCCTGCTGATAAGAGGGAATGAGGGAAAGGGGTAGAGAAGCCAGCCTGACCAGGACAGGAGAAAGGCATAGGAGATAGTGCCCCTCCCAAGGCCCTCTCGGAGCAGAACCAGGAGCATTGCTGGCTCTGCCAAGTTGTGAATAGGTCCACCTGGGGAGTTCCTCACCTTCGGAAGAGCTGGTGGGCCACTTCCAGGTGGAGGGACCACTCGTCTTGTGAGGAAAAGTCTCTGCTCAAGCAATCTGCCCTCTCCTTCCAGGCACCCGGTAGGTGGAAGGCCTTCAGGTGAATGTCATGGGTTATACAAAAGTTCCACAGCCTGAGGGCTTCGCAGCAGAGGATCGGGCTCCACCTTGTCTGTTGATGTAGAACACTGAGGCTGTGTTGTCCGTGAGGACCCTGACTACCTTGCCCTCCAGGTGCAAGCGGAAGGCCATACACGCCAGCCGCACCAACCTGAGCTCCTTGACTTTTATATGTAGGGTCAGGTCTTGAGTCAACCACAGGCCTCGGCTCTGAAAGTTCCCCACATGGGCCCCCCAACCCAGGGCCGACGCATCAGACATCAGCTCCAATGATGAGGCCCTGTCCCTGAACGGGACCCCCTGGAGCATGTTGTTTGGGATGGAACTCCGCCGTAGGGAGGCGATCACAGAGTCTGGCACAGTGAGGATCGTGTCCATCCTGTCCATGGCCAGGGAGAACTTTGATGCCAACCAGAGCTGGAGGGGCCTCATCCCGAGTCTGGCGTGATGGACCATGTACGTGCACGCCGACATGTGACCCCAGAGCTGCAGGCAAACCCTGGCAGTTGTGACTGGGAACCTTGTGACCAAGTCAATGAGACCTTTCAAGGTCTCAAATCTGTCTGGCGGGAGAGAGGCCCTGGCCGACACTGCATCCTAGAGCGCCCCGATAAACTCTATGCGTTGGACCTGGACTAACATGGAGTTGGTGTTGTTTACCAACACGCCCAAGGCAGTGCACGTGGATAGGAGCAGCGCCATGTGATCCCTCACCTGCGATTGGGAGGTGCCCTTGACAAGCCAATCATCCAGACAGGGAAATGCCTGGACCCCCTGCTGTCTGAGGTAGGCCGCTATCACCAACATGCATTTTGTAAACACCCTGGGGGCCGTGAACAGACCAAACAGGAGGACCGTGAATTGGTAGTGATTCTGTCCCACCACAAAATGGAGGAAGCGCCTGTGCCCCTCGAATATGTGGATGTGGAAGTATGCGTCCTGCAGATCGAGGGCAGCGTACCAGTCCCCGCGATCCAGGGAGGAGATGACGGAGGCCAGGGAGACCAGGCAGAACTTGAGCATCACCATGTACTGGTTCAGGCCTCCGAGGTCCAGGATGGGCCTGAGCCCCCCTTCGGCCTTCAGGATAAGGAAATAATGGGAGTAATACCCCTTGCCTATGAACTCCTCAGGCACTGCCTCTATCGTTCCTAGTCCTAGGAGCCACCTCACCTCCTGCTTTCAAGCAGAGCTTTGTACGAGGGGTCCCCCAAGAGGGACAGGAACAGGGGATGGTTGGGCGGGTAGGAAGTAAACTTGAAGGTGTAACCCCGGGAGATGGTGTTGAGGAGCTATTGGTCCAAGGTTAGAAGCGACCATTCTGGAGGAAAACACACAACTGGTTAGAGAAGGGAAGCTTTATTGGGGGTGGATCCCTGATGAGGACTGGTGGGGCGCCCCCGAGTGTCTCGTCAAAAAAGCCTTTACCCTGCATGCTTGCCCTTGGAGGACCCAGGCTGGGGGGCAGGCTGAGACTGCCTCTGAGGGTGTCTCTTATAGTCCCGCTGCTTCTTATGGGTGGCTTTGTACTTCGGGAGGGTGGCCTGGGCGAGAATTTGCTGTTGCTTGAACTTAGATTTTGCCGGAGCTGAGACATAGAGACCCAGAGTCCGGAGGCTTGTGCGGTAGTCTTTCATACCATGCAGCTTTGTATCTGTTTCCTCCGCAAACAGAGCTTTCCTGTTCAAACAGAGATCCTGCATGGAAGACTGAGCCTTGCTGGACAGCTCAGAGAGCAGAAGCCATGACACCCGTCTCATGGACACCGCGGAGGCCACTGATTGTGCAGCTGTGTCTGCAGTATCCGAGGCTGCCTGCAGGGACGCCCTGGCAGCCGCTGCCCCTTCCTCCACTAGCGCCTTGAACTCCCCTCCTATCGCCTCCGGAGGGAGTCCTCAAACTTAGGCAGAGAGCCTCACAGACTGAATTCGTACTGGCCCAGGAGCGCCTGATAGTTCACCACTCGTAACTGGAAGCTTGAAGATTAATACATTTTCCTTCTGAAAGAGTCCAGTCTCCAAGAGTCTTTGTTCTTTGGGGTTGGGACTGGCTGACCCTGCCGTTCCCTGTGGCTGACCGACTTTACCACCAGGGAGTTGGGTGCCGGGTGGGTATACAAGTACTAATGCTGCTTAGTGGATACAAAGTACTTGCGTTCCGCCTTTTTAGAGATGGGCACCAACGAGGCCGCTGTTTGCCACAGGACATTTGAAATCTTAGCCATCCCTTAATGGAGAGCCAAGGCCATCCTACCTGGTGCCGATGGAGACAATACGTTAAACAGGGAGTCTGAGGGCTTCTCCATCTCCCCTGCCTGGAGGTGTAGGCTTGTTGCCACCCTCTTTGAGAGTTCTTGGTGGGCCCTGAAGTCCTCCTGTGGGATGGAGGGGGGCAGGGCCGCAATCGCCTCCTCCAGACTGGGCGAAGAGGCCAGTGCCGTGCTCTGGGTGTCGGCCGGCACCAGAGGGTCCACCATCTGGTCGGACTCCGGACATGGTGCTGAGGTTGTTTTTCTGACCAACTCCTTTCTCAGGGGTCTGGAAAGGGGGGCCAATGGTGCTTCCGAAGCTCCGGACACCGAGCGAGCTCCCACCAGGGGCTGCGTCAGAGGCCAGGGTGCCCACTGGTACCATTGGGCTGGCCATGACACTTGGTGCTACTGCACCTTCTGTGGCACTGGTGGGGCCGGCTGTCCGAGTTGGTTGGCCTGGCCCATCGAAGGACTGCTACAAATGGAGACTGTGCTGGTATAAGATCTGCTACTGTCTCTGAACTGGGAGGAGTGGCGGTGCTGGGATCTCAACCTAGAGGATTGGTACCGATGGTAATAGCTGCTCCGCAAACGGCCTCGACGGGTGGACCTGTGACGGCAAGACGCCGGTGATCAACGCCGAGGGCTGTGATGTCTTAGTGGAGACTTGGAGTGGGAGTTCGAGTGGGAACGACGTCGACAACCGTGCCATGACCGAATGCGGTACCCTCTCTGAGACGAGGACTGACAGTGACACCCCTCACGGTCCGTCGATATTCGCTCCTTGAGGACAAGCGGTGCCGCGAGTCCCGGCCGGACAGGACTCAGCCAGCCAGGTTGGTCGGTGTCAAGGGCGATCCACCTGGATTCTGCCTTGAGCGGTTGCTGGGTAGTGATCAGCGTTGGAACATTCCCTCAACTGAGACCAGTACCGGGCTGGATGCGACTGTCAAGATCCCAGTGGTGACTTGCCTCTGGAGTGCAGGGCCGACATCGCCGGCGCTCCGGGCACCGACATGGACATGACATCCCTTGTCTCCTGAAGGGCTTCTGACATGGACGGCGTCCAGACATACCTGTCCCAAAGGGGCCGGGCTACTCCACTCAACTTGAGTCGGAGGCCTGGGGCCCGGTGGGGATCGAGAACTGCCTGACAAAGGCCTAGCCTCTGTCCCAGACTTCCCTCAGTGCCACTGAG
The DNA here is from genome assembly GCF_025201925.1 of Gopherus flavomarginatus. NCBI lineage: Eukaryota > Metazoa > Chordata > Testudines > Testudinidae > Gopherus > Gopherus flavomarginatus. The sequence goes on along the minus strand of NC_066620.1, from coordinate 155,605,096 downwards.
AAGAGGGAGTCTTCCTGGCCCTCTTGGCATGCCCTGTGGATGGGGAAAGGTACTGGCTGGTTGATGGCACCAGAGGGTCACCGCGTACCGACGCTGCGTTGCCAAGTACTGGTTCAGAGCGGAGTGCTGGGGTTGGGGTCAGCATCGATTCCATCAGGATGGCCCGGAGTCTAATGTCCCTTTCTCTTTTGGTCCAAGGCTTAAACGATTTGCAAATCTTGCACCTTTCGCTGATATGGGTTTCTCCAAAGCAGTGCAAAAAGTCTGCATGCGTGTCACTTCTTGGCATACAATGCCTACAAGAGCCACATGACTTAAACCCCGGGGAGCGGGGCATGGCGGCCCCGGCTCACTAACTAACTAAACAGCTAACTAACTACAGGTACTAATGTTGAATGAACAAACAATTCTGGGGATGAGCTACAGCAAAGCTGGAGCAGAGCAGTTCCAATGCACCTTCACTGGTGGCAAGAAGGAACTGAGGGTGGGGGGAGCATGCATCTCCCCTAATACTGTGCCAGGCAGGCACCACTCCAGGGGTCACGGGGGCGCTCCCCCCCACAGGTACTGCTAGGGGAAAAACTTCCAGCACCGGTGCATGTGGTGAGCACGCACACCTACTGTGGAATACAGATAAGCAATCACTTGAAGAAGAACTGGTTAAAATGTTATCCAAACTAGTTTCCCAAATATATGCAAAGTCAAGGTCTCATCCACAATCATATCATAGATGGTGCTTTTCTGCCGAAAAGAGGACTGTGATATAAATACCTAGATAAATCAGCAATAGTAGCAGATTATTCTGATTAATGCAAGCTTGCTGGAGATCAAGGAGACTGCCACCTAATATCTTGCACTCCCTAGCACAAACTCCTGTTGAGACTGATCTTCAACATTTTATATCTGGATCCACACTTAATACTATTTTCTTGCCAGGCTCCTTAAGCCCCTTCCTACAAGGCCTCTATACTCCCAGTTGATAGCAACACTGTTTTATCTTCTTGGGCACCATAAAGTGGTCATTAAGTGTCACAGTCACAGCAAAGATTATACTCCTGGTTGTAGGGACACCAATATATTCAAGAAGTGAAACACCTCAAATTTAGATCATAATAAAAATAACCATTATAGAAACAATTCGGGCAAAGAAAAAAACATTACGTGGAGACTTTACAATGGCCAATTAATATTTGTGATAATGGATATTTACATAAATAAAATTTAAGACGTGTTCTTAAACTATTAGAAGGTATTTTGGGTTTGCTTAAACTCATGTTCAAATCTACTCATGCATTTTACTTCCTTTTGTAATACTAGGAATAAGTGTCCTATAAGCTATAAAATGTACCCAACCTTTTTTTTTCTCTCTTTGGGTTTCCTTTTCTTTGGTGACGTTGTTGATCCATCTTTATCTTCATTCCCTTTTTTCCTTTCCTTTTTAATTTGCTTCTGTTTCTGTTTTTCAATCCCCTCTTCATCCTCTGAACTGCTCTCTGTTTTCTTGGTTTTAAGTTTAGGAATTTTCTTTGGTGGCTGCAGATTAATTCCTGCATCTGCGGTCCAGTCCGAGTAATCACTGGAATATTCACTAGAGTTGGTGAATGAAGGGATAAAGGAAGGAAGGGAATTAAAAATCAAGCAAAGAGCAAATTGCTTCACAAAGCAAATTCAGAGTAAATTCCTTTATACAATATTAATATAACCCCAGACAAGATTGTTAAGATTTGAGTTAAGGCTCTAATAACAACACTTAAAAAACTGTAGTAAAAAAGGAATACAAACCCATAATATTGTAAGAGACAGTAAACTAGGACTGCAGTTTAAAACATTCTAGGATGTTTGGAAATTCGTATTTATGGTTCTGCCAACAATTTTAACTTCGTCCCTTTACTGGTTTTTAGCCTCTTTTACAAGCAGAACTGCCCATAAATTCACAGATTTTAAAGTCATAGTGATCACTGATTATCTAGTTTGACCTGTGGCATATAACCCAGGACAAAGAACCTCACTCAATTTCTACATCAAGTCCAAAACTATAGTATGAGCAAGATCGTATCTTTCAGAAAGATCTGTACTCTTGATTTAAGCACTTCAAGTGATTGATAATCCACCATATCCCTCCGTAAATTATTCCAATGGTTAATTACCTTCACTGTTAAAAATGTGTACCTTTTTTTAGTCTGAATTTGTCTAGTTTCAGTTTACCACCACTGTATCTTGTTATGTATTTTTCTGCTAGATTAAAGAGTTTTCTGCTATTCGAAATCTCCGATGTAGGCACTTACATACTATAATCAAGTCACCTCTTAAGATTTTTCATAGATAAACTAAATAGATTGAGCGTCTTAAGTCTCACAACTAGGCATGTTTTACCAGATGTCTAATCATTTTCTAAACTCTTTCTAATTTTTCGACATCGTTTCCAAAGACTGGACATCAGAAGTGGCCACAGTATTCCAGTAATGTTATCGTTACTGCTATATACACCTACATAATCCTACTTGATATTTGCCTGTTTATACATCCAAGGATTGTATTTGCCCTTATAGTTATATCATCACACTGTGAGCTTATGTTCAATTGGTTCTCTACTGTTATTTATTATTTTTAGAAGCAGCATTACAGTAGAGCCTTAGTTTTGGACGAGGACTCAAGTTCCCTGGCAAGCTGCGCAGCTGCACAGCAGCTTATTTAGCACCACTCAGGGAACCTACCTGAGGACCGGCTAGGGGAAGGGTGCCCCTCTCCCAGCTGCACCTAGCCCGGCACCAGGCACAGCCAGGGCGCCCCTCCCCTGGCCTGAACCTAGCCCCAGCCTGGCCCTGCTGGGGCCGGGGAAGGGGCAACTATCCTGCAGCCCCAGCCATGGAGCTGCGGTGAGGAGGGAAAGCTGGAGGAGTCCTCTCTCCCTTCCACAGCCCCAGAGAACCCTCTGCACCCAAACTTCTCATCCCCGGCCCCGCCCCAGAGCCTACACCCCCAGCCAGAGCCCTCCCCAAGCATCTTATAGTCTGAGTATAAGAAAAGAGACAACAAATTGATAAAGACAAACGGGGACATACCGTGACTTCTAAGTTATCTTCAGAGTCACTTCTTTCCAGGATACAATCTATGAACTCATAAATATGACTTACATTCTTTGTTCCGCTACTTCTGTGATGGAATGCACTCCTGTATTCCCACCTTACACACCACTGTAATAATCCATGTACAAAATATGGCTTGTATGGTATCATTTGAAAACTAATAACTTGCTGGTAAATAATATCATAGTGAAATGAAAGTAGCAACATTATATATAAAGTTATGAACATAAGATGAAATCATGACTGAAATGCGTTTACCAGACAAGTCTGAGGAGTGGGTAAACCTGTTTCTCAAAGAGGAAGGGCAAACCAATGCCTCTAGCCAGGTATCATCAATGCTGATGGGTAATCACTTGTCAAGTGGCCATTCTTCAGCAAGGAAGAGGGGCAGGAACAAACAGATCTGCATCTTAGAAAACAACAAAAAGACTAGTGCCACAAGGGAGGGGGGATTATGAGTATACTTAACATGGGGAAATGATTCTATAAGATTCTATTTCCCATGTTAAGTATCCTCACAACCCTTGTCAACTGTCTGCAATGGCCCAGCTTGATTATCACTACAAAAGTTTTTTTTCCCCTCTGGCTGATTATAGCTCATCTTAATTAATTTGCCTCTTAAAGTTGATATGGCTACTTCCACCTTTTCATGTTCTGTATGTAAACATATCTCCTTACTATATGTTCCATTCTATGCATCTGATGAAGTGGGCTGCAGCCCACGAAAGCTTATGCTCAAATAAATTTGTTAGTCTCTGAGGTGCCACAAGTACTCCTGTTCTTTTTGCGAATACAGACTAACACGGCTGCTACTCTGAAAACCCTCAAGAAAATGGATTTTAAAGAGTATAAAAGGCGCAAAACCACCCGAAGTTCTTGCTCCCTATCCATCTCTCGCTTTCACCTACAAAGAAAAAAGAAACAGCCTTTGGGAGGAGATCCTGGCCTGAGAATTTGGTCAGCAATGTTACTGGGAACCTGTGGTAAGGGACTTCACCTTGAACCAAGTCTAATTTGTTAAATTTTAGTACTAGGAAGTGTTTTGTCTTTATTTTTCTTGTAACTATTTCTAACTTTGATGCATTATATGTGTACTCAAAACTCTCTTTGTAGTTAAGTAAACTTTTTTTATTCTTTAATCAAAACAAATCCAATATTGTGAACTGTGTGGGTAACTCCATTCAGGGCAGAAAACTTGTATATTGATCTCTTTAGAGGGGCAATGGACCTAATATATTTGGACTGTCCAAGAGAACACATTTGGGGGAGGGGGGAAGGAAATCTGCGACTGCGAATGTTTTGGGGTCATCATGCAAGTAGTAGCCGAGGCTACTGAAAGCCAGAGTGTGGCTGGTGTTTGCTGTCAGGCTGCTGGGAGCTGTGGTTATACACAGACACTCAGGATGCGATCTGCATGCTGTTTGTGAGCAGCCCAGAAGGGAGCTACAGCACCAAAGCACTGTGAGGCACTTCAGGTTGCAGGGCAAAGGTGACACAGCCCCTCACTGGTCTGGACTGCACCCTGGAATGTCATAATCTTACATTCAGCTGTGTCACAATGCACATGGTTCAAATGAACCAATCAATGCAGGTTGGTCTGTATAACTGACATAGTCCCATCGTTATTTCCCACCCCACCAACTTGTTCGTCATTTGAAAATTTTACCAGTAGCGGATTTTATTTTTTCTTCCAGATCAGTGAAAAAGTGATAGCACTGGGAATAAAATAATACCCTGTGGACCCTACCAGACATACCCAAACTGGATGACTTCCCCCATTTAAAATTACTTTTTATAATCTAGAAGTTAATCAGCTTTTTAAAATTCATGTAATATGTGCTGTGTTGATTTTGTACACATGAACTTCTCCCTTTTGTGTATGTGAATTACGCAACTTGCTATTTTATTAAATTACATAACATGAACCTATCCTCCTGGTATGTATCAGGTACAGCAGTATATGACAAGTATTTACTTGTAACCAGAGTTCTTAAAGATGACTCTATATATTCAGAGATTCCAAGGCCAGAAGGGACCAACTGCGATCATCTAATCTAACACAAGCCATAGAACTTCCCCAAAAGAATATCTGAAGCATATCTTTTAGAAAAACATCCCATCTTCAAACATAAGAACTGCCATGCTAGGTCAGACCAATGGTCCATCTAGCGCAGTATCCTGTCTTCAACAGTGGCCAATACCACAGAGCTTTGGGGGAGCATACAGAACAGAGCAGTTCGGAGTGATTCACCCCATCTTCCTCTCCCACCTTCTGGCAGTCAGAGGTTTAGGTTCATCCCAAGAATGGAGTTGAATCCCTGACCACCTTGGCTAATAGCCATAGATGGACCTGTCCTCCATGAACTTACCCATTCTTTTTTGAATCCAGTTATACTTTTGGCCATCACAACATCCCAGTGTAACAAGTTCCACTGGATAATTGTGCACTGTGTGAAAAAATAAACTGCCTCTTTGCATGCTGCCTATTAATTTCACAAGGTGACCTCTAGTTTTTGTATTATGGGAAAGGGTAAATAAAACGTCTCTATTCACTTTTTCCACTCAAACTGAACAGCCCTAATCTTTTTAGTCTCTTCTCATATGGAAGCCATTCCATACTCTTGGTCATCTTTGTTGCCCTTCTCTAAACTTTCCCAGTATATTATATTTTTACAAAAGATGACCAAAACTGGACACAGTATTCCAGGTATGCATGCACCATGGATTTATTAAGTGGCATAATGATACTTTCTCCCTTTTCTATCCCTTTCCTAATACTTCCTAACACACTGTTATCTTTTGTGATCGTTGCAGCACATTAAGCTGAAGTTTTCAGAGAACTATCCATGATAACAACTAGATCTCTTTCCTGAGTGGCAACAGCTAATTTAGAACCTACCATTATATATGTGTAGTTGGGATTATTTTTTTTCAAATAGGCATTATCAATGCTGAATTTCATCTGCCATTTTGTTGCCTAGCTACCCAGTTTTGTGAGTTCTCCCTGTAGCTCTTTATAGTCAGATTTGGACTTAACTGTCTTGAAAAACTGTGTATCACCTGAAAACTATGCCACTTCACTGTTCACTCCCTTTTCCAGATCCTTAATGAATATGCTGAAAGGCACATGTCCCAATACAGATCCTTGGGGGAGACTACTGCTCACCTCTCTCCACTGTGAACAATAACCATTTATGGGGGAGGGATAGCTCAGTGGTTTGAGCATTGACCTACTAAACCCAGTGTTGTGAGCTTAATCCTTGAGGGATCCACTTAGGGATCTCGGGCAAAATCAGTACTTGGTCCTGATAGCGAAGGCAGCAGGCTGGACTTGATGACCTTTCAAGGTCCCTACCAGTTCTATGAGATAGGTATATCTCCATATATTATTATTATTCCTGCCCTTTGTTTCCTATCTTTTAACCAGTTACTGATCACCGAGAGAACCTTTCCTTCTAATCCTATGAATACTTAGTTTTCTTAAGAGCCTTTGATGAGGGACCTTATCAAGCCAAGTACACTGAACTGGCTGGATCACCCTTACCCACACGCTTGTTGACACTCTCAAAGAATTTTAATACATTCGTGAGGAATAACTTCCCTTTACAAAACCTGTTTTGCTTTGCGTAGTGTGGAAGTGGGTTGAGGGCATAGAAATGTATAAGGCTGGCTTTGTTTCTGTGTGCTGGATATTTCTCCATGCAGTTAAGCAGTACGGCAGAACAGGGTATTGCTGCACACCAAGATTTCATGGGAATCCTCCAGAGAGATCTCTAGGAAAATTTCCTGGAGGTACTTGGCAATCCTCTGCCAAAAGTTCCTTGGCAGAGCTGCTTTGCTCCTTCCCCCACCGAAGGAAACTTTTCCATGATAGTCTGCAATCACCTGAGCAGGGACCAAAGTGGCATACAGGTGAGAAGCATAGGGACTGGGTTGGAAGCTGCAAGCGTGTAGTAGATGCACCCTTGCTTTGTTGTTTCCTCTCAGGAATGAGATATCTGCTACAATGACGATAGTCTAAATTTTCTTGCCCTTTTCCACAGACAGGGGTGCCTGTGGAAGGATCAGGAAAATTTAGAATAATGTCCTTAGTTAACTGCACCATGGCCCTTTTATATTGCTTTTCAATCCATGTAGAATGCCCCCTGCCCTGGAGTAAACTCACCATGCTTGAGGTGTTCACTAGCATGTGTGCTTGTCAAGCGTCAGTGAGAAAGTGATTGGTATGTTACTAAAGATGTATTTTAACGGACTGTTTCAATGCTGTGTGTGTACTTAATCATGCTTCTGTGTTTTGTTCCTTGTGCTTCTGTAGATGTGGCCTTCAGAGACACCATCTGCACACCATCAGAACACCTCCACCACATAAGAAAACACCCAATATGGAGCAAGGAGGACATATTCTGGGAGCTGCTTCAATAATCAGATGCAGAAAAGAGAGTACATGCAGTGGAGGGAAATCAAAAGGCAGGCCACAAAAGAAAATGAGGTTTTTGTTAAGGACGCTACTGAGGATAATTAAAGTTATGGAGGCACAAACTCAGACACTGAAGTCCCTCATAACACTCCAGACGGAGCAGATGCATGTTCGGCCACGCCTTCAGCACGTTCAAAACTCTCTCATGCTCTCCCTAAACTCTACCTGTACATTACTTTCCACTTTCTAAAAAAACAAGGAGTCCGGTGGCACCTTAAAGACTAACAGATTTATTTGGGCAAAAGCTTTCATGGGTAAAACCCCCCACTTCTTCAGATGCATGGAGTGAAAATGACAGATACAAGCATAAATATACTAGCACATGAAGAGAAGGGAATTCCTTACAAGTGAAGAACCAGTGTTGACAAGGCCAATTCAGTCAGGGTGGATGTGGTCCACTCCCAATAACTGATGAGGAGGTGTCAATACTAAGAGAGGGAAAATTACTTTTGTAGTGAGCCAGCCACTCCCAGTCCCTATTCAAGCCCAAATTAATGGTGTTAAGCCTGCAAATGAATTGTAGCTCTGCAGTTTCTCTTTGAAGTCTATTTTTGATGTATTTTTGGTTGCAGGATGGCTACTTTTAAATCTCAGAGTAGCAGCCGTGTTAGTCTGTATCCGCAAAAAGAACAGGAGTACTTGTGGCACCTTAGAGACTAAAATTTATTTCAGCATGAGCTTTCGTGAGCTACAGCTCACTTCTTTGAATGCATAGAATGGAACATACAGACAGGAGATATTTATACATAGAAAGAACATGAAAAGGTCATCTTAATTATCACTTCAAAAGGTTTTTTCTCTCTTGCTGATGATAGCTCATCTCAATTGATTAGACTCTTCCTGTTGGTATGCATACTTTCACCTTTTCATGTTCTCTGTATGCATAAGTATTTCCTGTCTGTGTGTTCCATTCTATGCATCCGCAGAAGTGAGCTGTAGCTCACAAAAGCTCATGCTGAAATAAATTTGTTAGTCTCTAAGGTGCCACAAGTACTTCTGTTCTTTTTACTTTTAAATCTGTTATTGACTGTCCAGTTCTCCTACTGGCTTTTGTATGTTATTGTTGGGGGGGTGCAGGGCTCCAGGTAACTGGCAATATGGCATGGGGTTAAAAGTTTACACTCTCAGGCCTACGACTGCCTTTCAAGTTAAACAATATGTTCCTTTAAAGTTAGCATGAGTACATGTAATCATTTATCATTTTCTTGTGTTCTTTTGTTTATGGTACAAGATGTAATCGATCAAAGGGAGGGGGGTCAGTAGTATGGGTTAAGGATATAGTTAATTAAAAGATCTGGTAGTTAATGAATTGTAAATGATGAATTGTAGCACCTGTGAACATCTTTGTAAACAAATAAGGTACATAAGACATGGCAACGGATAGTGATTTGTGCATGATCTGAGATTGTATATCTCCTTGCACCTTATTTGACTCAAATAAAGATACTTGCTTCTCCACTCCGGTGTGGTCATTGGGGATACGCACACCGGGTAAACGAACCCCAACTGTTGCCCCTCCTGCAACAGCTTTGGCGACCACGGCAGGACCTCAGAGGCTGAAAATTAGCCTTGCCCGGACACTCTCCGGTGGCCGACGGATTGAGACAATCGGTGATGCCCAGCGCGCACCGGTGCTTTCACCGGGGGCCTCAGCGAAGTCTGGTACAGTCGACTCCGGGAGGCACAACAGTGCAATGCCCCAGAAGGTGGGGAAGCTTTGGTCCCGAGCGACGGTGAGGAACCGGTCTCGGGGATAAGGTAGGATACAAGTTAAAGGGTTTAATCTGTCACCTGCTAAGACCTGGGGACGCCCAGGGTCTCTCGGTAAGGAATGGGACAGGGACAGTCACAGGATAAGGTAGCGTGCACGCCTTTAGAATGCATTCTGGTTGCATTCTGGGTAATTGGAAAATCTTTGGAATGGATCCACTAACTAAAGGTAAACTAAAAAGATATTGTACAATAGACTGGCCTCAATATCAGCTGGAGGATCAGGAACGGTGGCCACCGGAGGGTTCAATTAATTATAATACAATCCTCCAACTTCTCTTATTTTGTCAGCGAACTGGTAAATGAAATGAGCACATGTATGGTCAGATATTTATGTCATTGTGGAACAGAACAGATATTCTGAAGCAGTGTAATTTGATTCCAACAGGCTTAGGAAAGAGTTGTGAAAATGTTTAAAACTCATTATTTACTGTAATAGCAGGAGCGGGGTCACATTTGGCCACAGCACCCCCACTGTATGGTGACAAAGTTCCCTCAGCCCCGACAACTGAGCCCACCACAGGTTTGTACCCTTTAATTACTGAAACCCGAATCGCTCGCAATGCTACGGCTACTCAGGAGTTAACCACTATGCAGGTGTACTCTCATGTTCCTTTTAATCCTGTGGATCTAGCGGCTTTCAAAGCGCAGGCAGGGGAATTCTCTACCAATCCCCCCTTTGCAACATTACCATTCCTGATGTCTGATTTGTGTCCATTTATTCTTCTATGTAGAGACTGTTCAGTTTGGCCAATGTACATAGTAGAGAGGCATTGCTGGCATATGATGGCATATATCACACTAGTAGATGTGCAGGTGAATAAGCCCCTGATGGTGTGGATCATGTGGTTGGGTCCTTTGATGGTGTCGCTAGAGTAGATATGGGGACAGAGTAGGCAACAGGGTTTGTTACAGGGATTGGTTCCTGGGTTACTGTTTCTGTGGTGTGTAGTTGCTGGTGAGTATTTGTTTCAGGTTAGGGGGCTGTCTGTAAGCTGAGGACTGGGCTGACTCCCAAGGTCTGTGAGAGTGAGGGATTGTTTTCCAGGATAGGTTGTGTGTGTGTGTGTGTGTGTGTGTGTGTGTGTGTGTGTGTGTGTGTGTGTGTGTGTGTGTGTGTGTGTGTGTGTGTGTGTGTGTGTGTGTGTGTGTGTGCGCGCGCGCGCGCGCAGAAGTAGTTTAATCATTTGCTTATATGGAGTCCTAGGCCACAAAAATCACAAGTGCTTCCTAGCAAAACTTTATTTCCTTAAGCATTGCAGTCCCGAGCTTAGCAATATACATTACTGGTTCTCAGTTTCAAAGTATTCCCTCAAAGTCTCCCTGATTCGAACTGCCTCCTGTTATGTCCCTTTAATAACCCTAGTATCTGGCTGCTCAAAATCAGTGTTCCAGCAGCTTGCCTCAGCAATCCACCCCTGAGGAAACTTTTCAGCCTTACCTTCACAAATATTGTGGAACATACAACACATGGGAATACTATCCTAACTGAGGTTTAACCTGCCATAAAGGCATCACCAGTGTGCCTTTAAATTACTAAATACACATTCCACAGTCATCCTGCACCTACTTTGCCTATTGTTGAAGCACTCTTTACTGCTATCCAGGTTTCCCATGTAAGGCTTTCATGAGCCATGGTATTAAGGAATATGCTGGGTCTCCCAGGATCACTATGGGTATTTCAACATCCCCCACTTTAATCTTCTGGTCTGGAAAGAAAGTCCCCACTTGCAGCTTTCTGTATAGGCTGGTGTTCCTGAAAATATGAGATATGAGTCAAGAGTGTGCCCCTGTTGCCAAGAAGGCTAACGGCATATTGGGCTGCATTAGTAGAAGCATTGCCAGCAGACTGAGGGAAATGATTATTCCCCTCTATTTGGCACTGGTGAGGCCACATTTGGAGTATTGCGTCCAACTACAGAAGGGTCCCCAACTACAGAACGGATGTGGACATATTGGAGAGAGTCCAGCGGAGGGCAGCAAAAATGATTAGGGGTCTGGGGCACATGACTTATGAGGAGAGGCTGAGGGAACTGGGGTTATTTAGTCTGCAGAAGAGAAGAGTGAGGGAGGATTTGATAGCCACCTTCAACTACCTGAAGGGGGGTTCCAAAGAGGATGGAGGGCTCGCCTGTTTTCAGTGGTGGCAGATGACAGAACAAGGAGCAATGGTTTCCAGTTGCAGTGAGGGAGGTCTAGGCTGGATATTAGGAAACACTATTTCACTAGGAGGGTGGTGAAGCACTTGGGGAAGTGGTGGAATCTCCATCCTTAGAGGTTTTTAAGGCCCGGCTTGACAAAACCCTGGCTGGGATGATTTAGTCGGGGTTGGTCCCGCTTTGAGCAGGGGGTTGGACTAGATGACCTCCTGAGTTCTCTTCCAACCCTAATCTTCTATGATTCTATTATACGTGCATCATGCATCTTTCCAGACCACTCCACATTTATGCCAGTGAAACGCCTATGGTGATCCACAAGCACCTGCAGCACCATGGAAAAGTACCACTTCCTATTGCAAGGTGGTCTGGTTCCAAAATTGGAATATGCATGTTATTTATCACCCCTCCACAGTTAGGGAAACCCATTTCTTCAAAGCCATCCACTATTTCATACATATTGCCAAGAGTCACGATCCTACACAGCAGGATGCAATTAATGGTCCTGCATGGTAAGCTCCGCATGCAGTTCCAGGAAGGTTGCTTTCCTCCTCTGAAAATTCTGTAGTCACTGCTCATCATTCCAGACCTGCATGGGACTATGATCCCACTACTCAGTGCTAGCTTCCCAAATCCAAAAGCAATGGTCCACCGTGTTCAGCTGTTCCTTGAATGCCAAAAGTAAGCTAATATTGCTCCTATCCATGTCAGATAGCATGTCAGGCAACTCTGTATCCTGCTGAATTAGGAACTTCACAATTACCTGCACTGCCATTTGCGATGTGTTACTGATAGCTAGCAAAGCATTGGAGAGCAGTGCGGGATCCATCCTTTCATACCAAGATGGCGGGGTAAACAGCAAACAAGGGCTGTTGAAAAATGTCGTGAACCGAAGATGGAAGCACATGGAATGCTCAGATGGAAAGCAATGCATCATGGGAGATTGAGCCAGGACCCATAATGTGCTGCGATTCAATCTGCCTTCCCAAAAAATCTAGCAGCAGAAGGTGGCGAGCCGAATTTTGGGATAGCTACCCACAGTGCACTGCTCTCACTGTCAGTGCTAGTGCCCCAAAGGTGGACGTGCTCTGCCAACAAAGAGATCATAGTGTGAACATGCTAACAAAACTCTGCAGTGTAGACAAGGCCTAAGGCAAGCACATACACCTTCATTTGTGCAGGACACACATTTGATTTCTGCCTGGGCAGGGCTGCGGTGTTTGGAACGTGTTTTAATAACATCATAGAGGGGAATCTTATAACTTCACATACAATGTTGCCACACATGTTTTACCAGGACATTACTGACTTGCAAATTATGACTTTTCAAATGATACCTTACAAGCATACTTTGTACAAAATATATTATAATAGGGTGTAGGGTGTGAACATAGGGGTGTATTCCATCACAGACAGTACTTTAGACTTGTCATTCACTTTAAAAATTATCAGTGATGAAGAATTTACTACAATGACCCTTAATGAATTGTTCCACTGGTTAATTGTGTTCACTGTTACAAATTTACCCCATTTCCAGTCTGAATTTGACTAGCTTTGACTTTCAGACACTGAATCATGTTATACCCCATTCTACTACTAGACGGCAAAGTCCATTATTAAATATTTGTTTCCCACGTAGGCACTTACATATTGAAATTAATGCAGCTCTTAACTTTCTTTGTTAAAATAAAAAGATTGAACTCCTTTAGTCTATAAGGTAGGTGTCTACTCCTTTAATCATTTTCATGACTCCTCTCTGAACCCTCTCCAATTTATCAACTTCTTTTTTGAATTGTGGACACCAGAACTGGATGCAGTATTCCAGCAGCAGTTGCACCAGTGTCGAATGCGGGGGCAAAATAATCTCTCTACTACTTGAGATTCCTCCGTTTATGCATCTAAGGATCACATTAGCCTTTTTGGCCACAGCATCATATTGGGAACTCATATTCATCAGTTCATCCACCTCCCCTTCCCAAATCTTTTCTAGAGTTACTGCTTCCCAGGATAGAATCCCCCATCCTGTACAGCCTACATTCTTTATTTCTAGATATGTACATTTAGCCATATTAGAAAGTATATTTTTTGCTTGCACTCAGCTTGCCAATTGATCCGGATCACTTTCTGTTAATGACCTGTCCTCTTCATTGTTTACCACGCTCTCAATTTTTTGTTATCTGCAAACTTTATCAGTGATTATTTTATGTTTTATTCCAGGTCATTCATTAAAATGTTAAATAGAGTAGGGCCAACAACCAGTCTTTGCAGGACCCCTCTAAAACACACCTGGCTCAATGATGATTCCACGTTTACAATTATATTTTGAGAACTATCAATAAGCCAGTTTTTAGTCTATTTAATTTGTGCCACATTAATTTTATATCATTCTAATTTCTTTAATCAAAATGTCACATAGTACCAAGTATATTATATCAACACTATTACCTTCATCAACCAAGCCTGAAATCGAATTTAAAAAAAGTTTGTTTGCCAGGATCTATTTTCCATAAATTCATATTGATTTACATTAATCATATCATCTTCCTTTAATTCCTTATTATTCCATATCAGCCACTCTATTACCATGCCTAGGATCCATGATATACTGACAGGCCTATAATTACCTGGGTCATCCCATTGACCCTTTTTAAAAACTGGCACATTAGCTTTTTTTTCAGTCTTCTGGAATTTCCCTAGTGCTCCAAGACTTATTGAAAATTAACATTAATAGTCCAGTGAGCTCTTCAGCTAGCTCTTTTAAAACTCTTGGATGCAAGCTATCTCAATCTGCTGATTTAAAAATCTCTGACTTCAGTAACTGCCGTTTAACTTCGTCCTGAGAGACTTGTGGAATGAAAAAAGTTATTATATGAAGAAACTACATCATCTGTTTTTCCCCAAATGCAGAGCAGAAATATTTATTGAACACTTTTGCTTTTTCTGCATTATCATTGATAATTCTACCATTTCTATCTAGTAATAAATCAATACCATTGTCAGGATTCGTTTTGTTCCTAAGACATTTATGCTCCTCCTTATTGCTGGATAGTTTTCTCTTTGTCTCTCTTTATTTCCCCTACCAATTTTCCACAATTCTTAGCTTCTGATTTATATTCATAACTACCAACTTCCCTCTTTCTTCTCTTTCTTCCATTTGTTTATATCTATCTATCTCTCTCGAAAATAGCTGCTTCCACTTCCCCTCTAAATCAAGTCAGTTTTTTAACCAATACGGCCTTCCTTGATTGTGGCTTTTGGGGCATCTAATGAAGCATTCTTAAACAATTCCCAATTATCACTTACATTTTTATGGTTACGTTCTTCCTCCTGATTTGGTTCATAATTGTTTTCAGCTTTATGAAACTGGCCCCATTAAAACACCAAGTATATATATTACTGGTCTGGATTTTATTTAGTTTGCACATTATAAATATGACCAAGTTGTGATCACTTGTACCCAAGCGATCATTAATTTATTGTTTTGTGGTCAATTTCTCTTATCTGTCGAGATGAATTCTAACACAGAATTTCCTTGTGTTTGCTGCAACACTTTTTGAATTAGGATATTGTCAAGTGTAATATTTAGACATTCCAAGGTTATTTTAGTATTGGCAGTATGACACCTCCAGGATATGCCACTCAAATTGAAGCTCCCCATTATCATGCAATTTCCTCTCCTATGCAATACACGTGCCCTATGGGTGCTCCACTGTAGGTGTATCTGTGCTCCTGCACCTCTAATGGTAGATTTTAGCTAGCAGTGTCCATTCAGCCCACACATGTGCCTTCTCTCCCTTGGGGTCTGCCTCGAGACTATCTAGCACTGCATGGGCAAACCCCACTCAGTTTATTCTCTACCGCAGAGCCACTTATGGAGAACTCCAAAGTAGAGTAGAGAAAGGTGGTTTGTGGAGCATCCACAGGGACACACAGCTCAAAGAACCAATGTGAGTGACCTGGAATCCTTTCCATTTTTGTAGGTAAGTACATTGAGTGGTTGACTTCTGGCTGTGAAGCAACACGTCTTTCACCTCGTCAGAGCATTCTATCTCTATGTCTTGGAACCAAGAAGGAGCCAATTCTGGAGGCGGAGGACCTTCAGGTTGGAATGAAGGATCAGCCCATCGCTTTGGGAGAAGCTAGGGAATGGGTCTGAGAGGAACCAGAGAACATATTGCCATCTGTGTCAGATAAGGAAACCAGACTTGTCTTGGCCAGGGGGGAACACTCAGAATAACTTGCTTTGTCTCATCGAATTTTCAACAGGACCTTGCATAGAAAAGAAAATGGGGGAAAGACATACAAGAGGTCCCTGTCCCATGGGAGGATGAGGGTGTTTCCCAGTGAATGTTTCCCCAGGTCGCCCCTAGAGCAGTAACAACAGAAGATGGTTATTCACCTTTGTAACTGTTGTTCTTCGAGATGTGTTGCTCATATCCATTCCAATTAGGTGTGCAGGCACCACGTGCACATTCTTCGGAAGATTTTTACTCTAGCAACACTCAGTGGGTCAGCTGATGCGCCCCCTGGAGTGGCGCTGTTATAGCACCGGATATATGCCCCTGCCGACCCAGCGCCCCCTCAGTTCCTTCTTGCCGGCTACTCCGACAGAGGGGAAGGAGGGCGGGTTTGGAATGGATATGAGCAACACATCTCGAAGAACAACAGTTACAAAAGTGAGTAATCGTCTTTTCTTCTTTGAGTGCTTGCTCATATCGATTCCAATTAGGTGACTCCCAAGCCTTACCTAGGCGGTGAGGTCGGAGTGAGATGTCGCGGAGTCAAGGACCGCTGAACCAGATGCCACATCCTCTCTAGACTGCTGTACTAATGCATAGTGGGAAGCGAGGGTGCGTATGGATGACCTAGTCGCTGCCCTGCAGATCTCCTGGATGTGTATATAGGCTGGAAAGGCGTCAGACGAAGCTTGAGCCTGAGTGGAATGGGCGGTGAGGTGGCTAGTTGAAACGTGAGCCAAGTCATAACACGCACGGATTCATGACGTGACCCAAGCTGAAATTCGCTGCGAGGAGACCGGTAGGCCCTTCATCCAGTCTGCCACCGCTACGAACAGCTGGGGAGTCTTGCTAAAAGGCTTTGTTTACTCCATGTAAAAAGCGAGAGCTCTATGAACATCTAGAGAATGCAGCTGTTGCTCTCGTCACGACGCGTGCGGCTTTGGAAAGAAGACCATGAGGAAAATGTCTTGGTTGATATGGAAGGCAGACACCACCTTAGGGAGGAAGGAAGGGTGTGGTCGCAGCTGTACCTTATCCTTATGGAACACCGCATACGGAGAGTCCGCCATGAGGACCCTAAGTTCCGACACGCACCTCGCTGATGAAATAGTGATGGGGAAAGCTGTCTTCCAGGAAAGGTACAGAAGCGAGCAGGTAGCCACTGGCTCAAAGGAGGCACCCATGAACCTGGATAGGACCAGACTGAGGTCCCACGTAGGGGCTGGATGACAAACCTGCGGGTACAAACGCTCCAAACCCTTGAGGAACCTGCTGACCATAGGATTAGAGAAGACTGAGAGCCCATTCTTGCCTGGATGGAAGTCTGAAATCGCTGCCAGGTGTACCTTGATAGATGAGACCACTAGGCCGTGCTGCTTCAGGGACCAGAGATACTCCAGGATGGTAGGAACTGGTACCTGCAGGGGGACTGTATCATTCTGGGTACACCAGTAGGAAAAACGCTTCCATTTGGCCAGGAAAGTAGGTCTAGCGGAGGACTTCCTGCTACCCAAGAGCACTTGCTGCACTGAACTGGAGAAATGCAGCTCAGATTGAGTTAACCATGCAGCACCCATGTTGTGAGATGGAGGGACTGTAGGTCTGGAGCAATCAGGATTAAGTCGGCCTTGTCCCTGCGTAGCTTGAGAAGGACCTTGTGGAGCAGTGGGATCGGAGGAAAGGCATAGAGCAGGTGGTCTTTCCAAGTTATCAGGAATGCGTCTGACAGGGAGCCCGGACCGTGTCCCTGGAAGGAGCAGAACACCTGGCACTTCCAATTCTCATGAGAGGCGAAGAGGTCTATGTGGGGAAACTCCCACTTTCCCTAAAGCCTTCGCTAGCCCAGAGATGATGCATCCGTGGTCAGGGCTAGCGAAGGCTTTAGGGCATGGAATAGCATCTCCCTGCATACCAGGTTGGGGTTCAGACACCAACCCAGAGAGGCTAAGACCTCTGTCAGCACAGTGAGAATTGTGTCCAAGCTGTCTTGGCCAGGATGGTACAATGAGGAGAGCCAGGTCTGAAGTGGACAGAGGCACAGTCTGGCAGGTCTGTGAAAGTGCATAAGGCCATGTGGCCTAGCACATCGAGGCATGTGTGTGCTGTTGAGGTTGGGAAGCTTCGGAGGCCCTGAATAATGGTCATCATGGCCTGAAAGCGGGGCTGCGGTAAGCATGCCCTGGCGAGGTTCGAGTCTCGGATCGCCCCAGTGAAGTCTATTCTCTGTGTAGGTTCCAGAGTGGACTTCTCAGTGTTGAGCAGCAGGCCGAGCTGGTCGAACAATCCCATAACAAAATGAACATGAGACTGCACCTGCGTCTCGGAGGAACCTCAAATGAGCCAGTCGTTGAGGTATGGGAAGACTTGTATCCGACGTTGGCAGAGCGAGGCCGCTACAACAGCCAAACATTTTGTGAAGACTCTTGGCGCTGTGGATAGGCCAAAGGGAAGGACAGTAAATTGGAAATGCTGCTGGCTGTCCACAAAGCAAAGGAATAGCTTGTGCGGTGGGTAAATCGCTATGTGGAAGTAAACGTCATTTCTATCGACGGCGCCGTACCAGTCTCCAAGATCCAGGGAAGGGATAATGGTTCCCAGGGATACCATGCGGAACTTCAACTTTACCATGAATTTGTTGAGCCCGCGCAGGTCCAGGATGGGCCACAGACCCCCCCTTTGCCTTGAGAATTAGGAAGTAATGGGAGTAAAACCCCCTGACCCTCGAGTCCTTTGGGACCTCTTCTATTGCTCCGATGGCCAGGAGCGCCTGTACCTCCTGTAAGAGGATTTGCTCATGAGAGGGGTCCCTGAAGAGGGACAAGGAGGGAAGGTGGGGGGGGTAAACAAACTGAAGATGGTATCCAGTATCCACCGTGCATAGGACTCAACAATCTGAGGTTACACGGGATCACGCAGGGAGGAAATAAGAGAGAGAGTTGCAGAACGGCAGGAAAAGATCCGGCAAGGAAACTGGTGCTCCATCCTCAAGCGCACCTTCAAAAGTTTTGTTTGGACCCCGCCGGTGGCTTTGTGGGGCCTTGATTCTGGCCTCCTTGAAGACTAGATTGTCTCTTGCGGTTACCACTACCACGTCTTCTAGTGAAGTCTTGCCGAGGCAGAGGGTTAGGATAGGTGCGCTGAGGCTGGAAAGGTCTGCACTGAGTCACCAGAGTATGCACACCCAGTGAGCGCATGACGGCCCGGTTGTCCTTCAGGCTCTGAAGCCTGGGGTCCATTTTATCAGAGAACAGCCCTTGGCCATCGAAGGGCAAGTCCTGGATAGTGTGTTGCAGCTCCGGCAGAAGGCTAGACACCTGCAGCCATGAGATGCAGCGCATGGCCATGCCCGAGGCTAGAGTTCTGGCCGCCGAGTCCGCCACATCTAAAGATGCCTGCAGGGATGTCCTTGCCACTTTCTTGCCTTCCTCAAGCAAAGCTGCAAACTTTGCCTGACTCCTGGGAGACCAACTCGTTGAATTTCCCCATTGAGGTCCAGTTATAATGGCTCAAGAGAGCTTGCTGGTTAGCTACCCTGAACTGTAGGCCACCAGCTGAATAAATCTTGCACCCGAATAAGTCCAGGCGCCTGGCCTCCTTGGACTTGGGAGCAGGCGCTTGCTGGCCATGTTGCTCCCTCTCGTTCACCAACTGCACTACCAGAGAGCACGGGTGAGGATGAACATAGAGATATTCGTAGCCCTTAGATGGCACCATATATATCCTCTCCACCCCTCTGGCTGTGGGAGGAATAGATGCTGGGGACTGCCAGATTGTATCAGTATTGGTCTGGATGGTCCTAATGAAAGGCAGGGTGACGTGTGTCTTTTCAAGGCATGCAACCTCCAAATGTCATTGGCATGATTGTTTTCAGGCCAGTATGTAGTGTTCTTCTTGTGCTGACTGTGACCTGCTGTAGTTAAAATGTTTTTCATGGGGAGGAGCGAAGAAAGGAAAAGAGGAGATTTGAAGCATCAAGGTGACGGGACAGTTATAGTGATGTGGAAGCCTTACTTGAATATTTACACACTTTGACAAAGTTTTTTTGAACTACAAGTTTAAGTTCTTGACATATAAACTTTCTTTTCTAAGAAATTAAAACATTAATATTAATTTAAAAGCAATGGGTATCTATTTCTATCTCTACCTCCAGCTTACTTTTTTTATTTTACCCCACTAGCTCTATATGTTTTATTTCAATGTTTTCCTAACACCATTTTAAGTATTCATTTTTTTAAAAAAGGTTTTGGAATCATAATAAAGAAGTCTTATTCCCCACATACGCATGTGGAAGACAGACAGCATAGAAACTGACTCCTCTGAATTAGGATAAATTATAAACGGATCCCCCCCAAATATAAAACTGATAAATGAAGATTCCCTGAAGCACCCAAAAGCTCAGTAGGGACCAGAAGTTGCTCCTCCATAAAATGGTGTCACTGGACACAGTGGAACTACAGTTGTGGTCATAGTGCAACTCAGCAGCTTAGGAAGGATTCCATTACCTCAACTCCTATTGAACTCCTTAGAACACAGCTGGGCTACTTGGTTGTGCTCAAGGAGGACTGATTGGTTCCTAAATGCTAAAATGATTGCATATAACAACATTCTGAAGTCTTCCTTTGAGAGTAATGGGTTTGCAGTTCACAGAAGCATTTAATTATCCAAAATAGAGGTAACAAACACATGAATCAGTAATGCTACAAACAACAAGCACAAGATTTAAGCAGACCTACCATTTACTCCTAGTAGTCGGAACAATGTTTAGGCAGTTGGTAAACAGTGATTACATACCTATCATTGATAATTTGTGCTCTCCCATCTTTGTTGTCTTATACTGAAGCTGTAAGCTCTGTGGGATAAGAAGTGCCTTTTTGTGTTGTGTGTGTTTCTAGTACCAAGTATTATGGGGCTCCAAACTTTGATTGGGGCCTCTAGGTAATGCTATAATACAATCAACAACAGCAGTAGATGCCACAGCCAACACCATTATTCTCCAATATAGATCCTTGTCAATTACTTGTTCAAAATTTAATTTATTTCATCTAACATAATGTAGCAGCAGTATTTTCAAACTCAAGCATATTATTTAACAATGATCTCTCCCATTCCCCTCCTAGATATACCCAGACTATCTTAAATCAAACAAAGTATCTCTTGGCATTCCTTTTCCACATCAATTTAGATTGCATTTCTATTTCCTTCACAACTAAATTCACTGTCTAGTTTCCACGTGCAATTCCTCTTTTTGTTTTAAACAGTGGAAGAGTTTTGTTTTGTCCCCTTTCTTTCCAGAAAATCTCCCTTCAATCTAGTAAACTTATTGAAGTAGCTTGGTTGGGCAGAATTTTTAATTTTCTTATTTCAACTTTACTTAATAGTAATTTTGAGTATCAGCAACCAAATCCTACATTATTAGGCAAACAGTTAAAACTGAATACATTTCCTTAGTACAGTTGTTCTCAGCCTTTTCTGACTGAAGTCCCTTTGTGATGAACTGGCAGATGCATATTTTGTCCATCTTCCAACATGGTTGACACCACATAAATTGTGTGTAGCGTAGCTGTAGCCATGTCAGTCCCAGGATATTAGAGAGACAAGGTGAGTGAGGTAGTATCTTTTATTAGATGTCACTTCCTTATATGTCACCATCCTTCACAATGACAGCATAGCTGCCTGCCTAAAATATTTACGAGACAATGGACAACCCTCAGTTATCTACCTCAAATGCACTGTCAAACTCATCCATTCCATCCTCACCCATAACAATTTTACATTCAACAACAAATGCTTTTTCCAAATCATAGGAATAGCCCTGGTGCTAGGATGGCTCTCCAATATGCCAATATCTTCTTAAACCACCTTGAAGAATTTCTGGACAAATGCACCATGAAACCAATGATATACTGAGAAACATCAATGATATTTTCATCCTCTGTACAGATAGCTTAAACTCCCTCACAGATTTCCAACATAACTCCAACAACCACTACCTGTCCATTTAACGCTCTCTGGAAAACACACACACACACCCCAACTTCCTGAACATCACAATCAGCTTCAACAATGGATGTCTAGAGCAACTATATATCAAAAACACAGAGATCACCACCCCTACCTTCATAGATCCAGTAATCACCCCAAGAAATCAGTTATCTATAGCAAGGCAATCAGATACCACAGAATATGCTCTGAGAAGAAAGTCTGGGATATACACCTTAACACACTTTAAACCGCCTTCATCAAATAAGAACACTTCACCAGAGAAGCAGATCACACCATGCAACAAGCCAACTGAAAACCCTGAGAGAACCTGCTTCAATACAGATATAAAACCCCCTCTGACCACACATCCTAGTTGTTACCTACCTACCACTCCACACAGGCACCCATACTCATCAAATAACTACAACCCATACTCAATGGGGAACCCATCTTGAAAGAAATCTTTCCTGAACTACATTTCTGGCCTTCAAATAACCCCCCAACCTCTCCAAGCTCATCATCAGAAACAAGCTCCCCAATGACACACCAACTGAACAACAGATGCACTGCCAGAACAACAGATGCAAAATCTGTAGACATATTTCCACTGCTACACTGATCAATAACCCACACAACACACTTCTCAAACTCTATGGATCCTACACATGACTATCACAACATATGGTGTACCTCATCCAGTGCATTAAATGTCCCAACAACAACTATGTAGGTGAAACCAGGCAATAACTACACTCTCAAATGAATTCACACAGGAAAATGATAGAAGACAAAACCACCACATCACCTGTGGGTGAACACTTTTCACAAATCAATCATTCTATGGCTGACCTATCAGTCCTCATCCTCAAAGGAAACCTGCAGAACACTTTCAAAATACGAGCTTGGGAGCTTAAATTCATTACTCTGCTAGACACTAAAAATCATGGACTGAATACAGACACTGGATGTGTGGCTTATTACAACAACCTGTAACCCACCTTTTCTGTCCAATGACTGCAGAGGTGTTAACGGACTATTACCCTGAACTGTCCTTTACAATATGTGCTAACTACTGTACACATACTAAACAATCCGTTCCACTTTGCATTTTGCTGTCATGCTGGGAGTACATTTCCTAGACCTGAAGAAGAGCTCTGTGCAAGTCAAAAGCTTGTCTCTCTCACTAACAGAAGTTGGTCCAATAAAAGATATTAACTCATTCACCTTTTCTCTCGTATAAATTGGTAGTTATATTTTCTCGTTATCCATTTCAGTCTTTTCGCTTTCTTCTCGTTTTTTCTCCTTTTTGTTTTTTGGCTTAAAACTCTGTTTTGCTTTCTTGCTTTTTTGGTCCATCTCCCCTGACAACTCCTTCCTCTTCATTTCCCTAACTACCTGAAAGCTGCCTGCCCTCGAGCAGAGTGCCCATTTCTAGTTTCATAGGACTAAGTTGCATGGCTGTGCAGAGCATCTTTGACCAGTCAGCTACTGTCTACACAAATATATATAGAGAAAGCTTTACCTGAAGACTAGGTAGCTTTCTATTAGCAGTCCTTTTCACCTTTCCACATCCCCAACTGCCATCTCAGATTAGTCTAATGCAGGGGTTCTCAAACTTCATTGCACCACAATCCCCTTCTGACAACAAAAATTACTTCACGACTCCAGGAGGGGGGACTGAAGCCTGAGCCTGCCCCAGCCCCACTACCTTGGGCAGGGAGGCCAAAGCTGAAGCTCAAGGGTTTCAGCCCCAGGCAGAGGGCCTGTAACCTGAGTCCAGCCACTCAGGGCTGCAGCCCTCGGGCTTTGGCTTCGGCCCTGGCCAGTGGGGCTCAGGCTTCAGCCCTGGGCCCCAGCAAATCTAAGCCAGCCCTGGTGACCACATTCAAGGGGGATTGTGACCCACTTTGGGGTCCCAACCCACAATTTGAGAATCGTTGATCTAGTGCCTCCTGAAATTATACTTCCCACCCGCACTAAAAAAGTTAGAAAACACCTCCTGAAAAATTAAGTTTCATATATTCCTCTGAATTTGTTTAACACTCAAAAGCTGAGAGACTTTGTTTTCATATCTTTTAAGTTCTTAAGCATCTGCTCTCTTCTATGTGTACAATGCTCTTTAATGCTAATGAAACACGCAGAGAGGACAGAATCCTTAAAAGTTATAATATTTTACTTAATATTCTGTCACTTACCTAGAACTGCCATCACTGTGCCATGCTTTCTCTTCATCTTCTGATGTTCCGCCACTGGCAACAACTGCTTCTCCTTCCTAACAAGGAAATGATAGATATTTACTTTGTGGTGTTAAACTGAAAACTGTAATTACAGTTAACACTTGAAATAACCGTTATAATTCAAAGTCTGTGAAGCTTTCCATTAGAGGCGGCATCTTTCAGGGGCTTATAAGTCAACCATTAAATACAAATTTTCAACTTAAGTACTTATTTTCTTTAAGGTGATTTAGTTGAATTCTTTGCTATTTAAATAAGAGCAAAAACAACAAACGTATAATGTATGGAAGGCAGAAATCTAGTGGATGGGACCCAGTAAACCTAGGTTCTGGTATTGATTTCCTGTGACCTTCAGAAGTCACTGAGGGTTTTCTACCTTGGAACAATCAAGAAAATTAATCCCAATTAACAAAAGGTGTGAATGTACAGTGGATTAGTTAAAATGCATTAACCCCCGTGTAAACATCACATCTGACGAAGTGAGTATTCACCTATGAAAGCTTATGCTCCAGTATGTCTATTAGTCTGTAAGGTGCCAAAGGACTCTTCGTTGCTTTTTACAGATCCAGACTAACACGGCTACCCCTCTGATACTTGATGTGTGAACAATTCATTCAGAACTGAAGAAGCCATAATTTGGTTTATTTTAATTCAGTGAATTCAGCCACTTCAATTGTGAGTGTTCACACAGAATTTAATACAGAGTAACTAATCCACTTTAAATTCACATCTTTAGTTAATTTGGATTAATTATCCTGAGTGTCCCCATGTAGACAAACTCTTCTCTCTGTTTCACTGTCTTATCTATTTAGATTGCTGGCTCTCTGGGGCAAGGACTATCTCTTCCTTTGCGTATGTACAGTACCTACCACAATGGAACTCTGATCTCAGCTGGGGCATCTATGCACAACTGTAATGCTAATATACAACAGCAGCATAAATGCTTTCTGTCAAATGTTTTTGTGTTTCTGAAACAAAAATATATGCCTCCATTTAGTTTTAGTTTATACTATGGACCAAATATCTTGGTTTTTAATTTAAAAAAATATATATTTCCAGTTAATGGTCCACTGACCTAAGGTAGAAATTAGCTACATAGCATCCACTGTAACTACTTTTTTTTAATGCTTAGGTATACCATAAATAATGTATATTATATGCACTGCATAAAATTCATACCACATATTGAAAGCAAACACTGAATCTCACAGAAATAGCTAAAATACATCTTGTCTATTCACAAGAACAGTGCATGACAAAGGAATAGCTCATTTGCAAAAAGGCTTTTTTGGAAGGGAAATATTATTCTATTCTTTAAAAAAATTACAAATACAAGTATGCTGGGGAACTTTAATTTAAATTGGAATGTTGGGTAAGAATAGTTTAATTTGTGTTATCTGTTTAAAAGAGACTTAAATCCGTTAAAGCCAATTCTAATGCTGTATCATAATTATATAGGTCAAATATTTCAAAGATGAAGAACAAGAAGTTTAAGTGTAAGAATGTATACAAATATTAATCATGTTTTCAGTTTGTTTCTACTATGAAGTCGCTAAAATGCACTGCGGAGTTCACTGTTTGTGGCATCAATTTTCAGTTCAAATATGCTGAATTAACAAGTTTTTTCTTTTAAAATGCCAGATTTGTACATTCCCATTGGGTTTTGTAAGACAACCTGGATACTTTCCTTCTCATTCACTATCAGCAATAAAGCCCATGGAGGCCACATTCTGTCATAAGTTATACTTGTATAACCTCTTTGTATGCAGGGGTATTGCACAGGTGTAACAGAAGAGATTTAAAACTTGCAACTAGAACTTAGTTAACAATTAGAGAAGAACCTAAATCAAGATTTATGTCCCATCATTGCACTGAATCTGCAGTGATAGTGAGTCAAAAGCCTTTATTTCTGTCACTGAAGTAAGTTAATAGGACTAACGTTTACAAAAACTGCTCCAAAAAAGGTGCCATTGTTGCATAGTTACCTTTCAGAGCAGGTCATTTTAAAGTGTTTTAACAAAAATCATGGGATGTCTTAAGACAAAAGCAACACTGGCCCACTTGTTTGCAACACCAACAAAGTGACCCACAATTGAATGTTCAGCTATCTGTCCATACATCTTGGTTTTTAGAATAGCACCTAACACTGTGGTATCTACTCTTTCTCCAAAGATGCCCCTTTAGAACAAATTGGGGGCACAATGGCAGTACAAAACAAAGCAGACTGCAAGTGCCCTGTTACACTAATTCAATAAATAAGATTATCCTTGGTTTTGCAACACTTGTTTCTCCTTCTCCAATATTTCTCTTTAAATCATTTATGTTATCATTAGCACAGTAACTTTCTTCTGTGTTTGTGTCACCTACTGATAATGCTGGTCCCTAACTACCCGGGTGTGTTGAAACAATTTTATTATGTCATGTAAATCTCACTTGCTAATACTGGGATGGTCTCTCTCTGAATTTGTGTAAGAACTTGGTCATACTCTTGCCAATGAAACACTACATACCTAGGATTACATTTAAACACTCAAGCTCAATATGCACATCTAAACAAGTAATTTCCCCTCAAATTTGCATGCCTTTTAAACAGTCAGCTTGTTATGCCATGACCAAGGGACATATTTTTATAAGTGTCTACACACATAATTTATACACATCCAAACCTGGGTTTGAGAGTACAGGTTAGGCACATAAAGAAGTTTGTGCACACTTAAAAATCCAAACCTGCATTTTGGAAATCTAGTTAGACACAATATTTGTATGTGGAAGAGGCGTCTTTATCAAACTGCAACATAAAAATCTACATAGTTATAATTTTGATCAGCATAAATTTAACCATGCATGCATTTTCATGATTTTTTTTTCCATTTAAACCTTGCAGAAAGTAAAATTTTTTATATTAGAAATAATAGAAATTACATCCTTCTGGCTATAAATAATTAGTTCAACCCTTACTGAAGCTTATCCCACGTACGTATTTTATTTCAGACCTCTCATTTTATTTTATTATATATAAAATTTGTATAATATGATTCCACCTGTGTTTTTGCTGTTTCATTTACAGTTGTACGAAGTCTACAGAAATCTGCTATTCATACTTCAATTCTTCCATTTAAACATTGCTAAACTTGTAAACTCAGGCCATGTCTACATCTAAAATTTTGCAGCGCTGGTTGTTACAGCTGTATTAGTACAGCTGTATAGGGCCAGCGCTGCAGAGTGGCCACACTTACAGCAACCAGCGCTGCAAGTGGTGTTAGATGTGGCCACACTGCAGCGCTGTTGGGCGGCTTCAAGGGAGGTTCGGGGAACGCGAGAGCAAACCGCGGCGAAGCTGGTCTCCTTTCCCGGTTTGCTCTCTCGTTCCCCGAACCCCCGAACAAGCAGGTCTCCTTCCCTGCGGTTTGCAGGGTGGTTCGGCGAACGCGAGAGCAAACCGGGAAAGGAGACCAGCTTCGCCGCGGTTTGCTCTCGCGTTCCCCGAGCAAGCAGGTCTCCTTCCCTGCGGTTTGCTGGGTGGTTCCGGGAACGCGAGAGCAAACCGCGGCGAAGCTGGTCTCCTTCCCCGGTTTGCTCTCGCGTTCGCCGAACCCCCGAGCAAGCAGGTCTCCTTCCCTGCGGTTTGCTGGGTGGCTCCGGGAACGCGAGAGCAAACCGCGGCGAAGCTGGTCTCCTTCCCCGGTTTGCTCTCGCGTTCCCGGAGCCACCCAGCAAACCTCAGGGAAGGAGACCTGCTTGCTCGGGGTTCCGGGAACGAGAGAGCAAACCGGGAAAGGAGACCAGCTTCGCCGCGGTTTGCTCTCGCGTTCCCGGAGCCACCCAGCAAACCGCGGCGAAGCTGGTCTCCTTTCCCGGTTTGCTCTCGCGTTCCCGGAGCCACCCAGCAAACCGCGGCGAAGCTGGTCTCCTTTCCCGGTTTGCTCTCGCGTTCCCGGAGCCACCCAGCAAACCGCAGGGAAGGAGACCTGCTTGCTCGGGGTTCCGGGAACGAGAGAGCAAACCGGGAAAGGAGACCAGCTTGATTACCAGAGGCTTCCTCCTTCCACGGAGGTCAAGAAAAGCGCTGGTAGGTGTCTACATTGGATTACCAGCGCTGGATCCTCTACACCCGAGACAAAACGGGAGTACGGCCAGCGCTGCAAACAGGGAGTTGCAGCGCTGGTGATGCCCTGCAGATGTGTACACCTTCAAAGTTGCAGCGCTGTAACTCCCTCACCAGCGCTGCAACTTTCTGATGTAGACAAGCCCTCAATATACAAAAAAGGAGCCTGCACTGTGTAGACTGAAATGTATGCTGAGATGTTTAAAATTAATACCTTTTGTGTTTTTGTCAATGTTTTCATCTCTGGGCATTTTTTAAAATACAGATTTTGACTCAATTTGATCCACTATATACTGTAGAGAATGAAGTACATTTGAAATAGCATTTACAGGTGTAATTTAAATTTCTTTTGAAAATAAGCATTCCAAATATATATACACAAATAGTTTATACAAACTAATACCTTTCCACTTTCTGACAGTAAATTTGTAGACATAGTTGAAAGACTGTCAATGCACTTGTTATTACCTGAAGAACTCTGAAAAGTTAGCTCAGTATCTAATATAAACATACAAAGTAATCAACAATAAAAACGTTTGCCTTTGAACTTGAGCAACAATATTTAGCATAACAATGTAAACAATTTATAATGTAGCCTACTGATTCAGAATCTTACATCTGAAGAACTGTTTCCATTTTCTAACTCTTCAGCAGGTCTGGCAGTTTCTTCCAATGCATATCTGGTACGGTAATTGTGCTGGTTTGCCTGTTGCTTTCTTGAGTCTCCAGTATCTAATATATGATCATGAGAATGGTTCTATAAGGATATGAAAATTATATAAGAATCAATATATACTTGAACACAAATGATTTTCAAAAAACCTCAGATTAGTATTCTGTTAATGAATTAAATTCTAATACTGCTTAGAAGTTCTTCTGGAATTCTGTAGTGGCAAAAATGTACATTTTACAAACAGTTCAAAAATCAGAAAATTAAGAACAAGGGTCAAGAAAGTCAAATGCTAATAAACGGAAACTCAATGAAAACCCATGCACATGTGCTTAAGAGCAGTAACTATCATTCAGCACATCCCTGGACCGCTGAATTTCTCTCATAGACATAAAAGGAAAATTTATCTTGACTTACCAAAAATTTCCTCAATCTTAATTACAAAGTCCAAAGAATGGCCTCTCAGCCTGCATACATCTATGTTAGACCTGTCAGTCACTGACAGAAGAGGGTGCCACCAGCTACACCGAAGAGCCTGCCACTGAAACAGGTTCCATTGCAATGGATATCCCTTGTGGACTGAAATTTATTAATGAGCTTATATGCACTAAAACAATAAACTGTAAATTTCTACAGAGCATTTCTTTATGAACCAATCTGAATGAACTGAAAGAGTAAGATTTATTATTTTGGCCAATGAAATACTCCAAATAAGGAATCGTGGAACCTGTGGAGCTTGTAACTCAGAGAAAGGAAATTTTTGGTAGTCAAGAAATGTTCCTATTCTCTTTGGTTTACAAGGTCCACAGATCTGTTAACCTAATGGGATTTTATCACAGTGTCCTCAGGCTGGCAATCTAGCAGAACTACATATGGGGTTAAAGACGCGTTCTCTCCTTCTAGAAGATCACAGCATCGAGTACCCTCCTATCAAAGTCAGCATCCATCAATGCCTCAATATCCAGCTTGTAAAATTTTGAGAAGGTATGGATGGACAGATTCCAGTTTGTAAGATCTTTCAGCCCTTGGAAGCTGCTACTATTCACAGCAAGTGAGCTTTGCTGCTGTTTTCTGGAGAGAGACTGAAGCTTAATGGATGCACTATATCAGCCTTCTTGAACTAGTAGATTTGTATACCCTTTTTCCCTTAGATGCCAAATAACAGAGAATATTAGAGTACTGGACTTTTGAATTATCTGTGTGCAAGAGATGTAGGTCTTGAGGCCTCTATGAACACATAACATCTGCTAGAACTCTCTTGGGTCAGATGCTTTTGAAAAAATAAGGAAATACAATTTGGGGAGTTCTGTGAAAATCCAAGTTAATTTTGTGGATAAAGGTCAATCTGTTCGAAGAACCACCTTATAATACTGGACTATGCTGTACTGTACTTCAACAGAAAAAAGTTTTAAACCCCAACCTCCAACACCCTCTAGGCAGAGATGATGGTTACCAGGAAAGCCATCTTGGTGGGGAGGAAATATATGCAGTCTTTCTGAAGGGTTCAAAAGGATGCAGAATCAGGGTATAAAGAGCAAAACTGAGGACCTTAGGGGAGCTCAATTAACCTTAGGAAACGCCTGACATCACAGCAAAGAGATTTTCTTCCTGCCTGTGGAGAAAAGTATCCTAGATAATGCAGCCACTTATCCTTTTAATGCTGAAACTGTAAGACCTTTGATCAGATCCTCCTTTGATCACTATCCCAAGATCTGTGATATAGATGCCAAAGGAGGAGAGAAGCTAAGTATCTTGCACCACCGCTTGAACTTCCACCTAGCCCAGAATAAATAATTTGTGGAAACTTTTCTAGATACCAGAAGAGTGGAGATTATACTTTCTGAGTATCCTCTCTCTCGTGGAAGAGTGGTCAAAATTCAGGCAAGTAAGTCTTAAGTACTCTTGACTGGAGTGACAAATTGGTCCGTGGGACGCCAACCCTATCTTAAGGAAGGACAATGGAGTTCAACTGGACCATACTGAGGAGATCAGAGAACCAGGGCCAATAAAAAGCCACTATTACCAATCAATGCCCTCTCCCTCTTTATATTCTGGATAGCTTTGTGTAACAGAGGAAAAGGAGATACATACAGAAGGCTGACTGATCACATCGCTGGGAGAGAGCATTTGTACCCTATTGCCCTTGGAACCCTCCTCATTGAGAGAAAAAGGAGGGGACTTTGCCATTTGTGTGTGATGCAAATGGTTCCATCAGAAGAATCTCAAAATTTCCTCAGCAGGAACTGAAACACTTGAGTGAAGATTGCACTATGCGTGATCTAGCTTTTCCCTGCTTAGCCAGATGGCAGCAATGTTTTATTTTTATTTGACTATGTAGAGTTTGGATGGACTAGAGATTTTGTTCCATCCAGGATATCAGAAGGTAGACCTCACTGCGCAGGGATGATGACTGCATTGTATTTGTTCATATATTCCATTGCACTGGTGGTGTCTATCATGATTAGTACATGGGAGTGTACCCTGGGACCACAGTGAATCGTTCTGGGCTCTTAATCAGTTTATACTGTTTCCTCTCATGTTTTGTTTAAGTTTCCTGTACTGCTTTGAGGCTAATATCAGATATAAGCCCTATTCTATCCAGCTTGGCCATGGGAAATCTCTTGTTAAAATGATATGCACAGAGAAAGTTGGACTCTCCTGGTGGGATGAACAAAAGGTGTAAGGAGGCAGGGACAGCGGACATGACTGGAGGAGGGTCTCATGTACACTTAGACTCGTTGCCCTGTGTCCACGTGTGATGTGAATATCCCCGACAATGTCATCAAGGAGCAAACGAAAACTTTTCAGAGACTGCAGGCCATCCTGAACAAAGCAGTCAATTTGTGTGTTCTCTCTCTCTCAAGAAATAAAAATTCTGAGAGATTGCGTGTTGATTTCAACCCTCATATGAGCTATACACTGCATGATGTTCAGATGGCTCTTTTCCCAGTTTAGAATGGCACAGTGGTCTTTGGGGATCAAGAGCGTTAGTACTACTGTGTCTCTGGATGCAACCCTTACCAACTGATAATCTAGGAGTTGACAGAAGCAAACTCCTCCCTCTGCCTGAGGACAGCTATCAAGACAAGTCTAACCTTTGTAAATAAGCTAGGGCTGTGGAGAGGCCAAAGTACAATGAGTTGCATTGGAAATGCTAGGATTTAAAGCCCCCAAATAGAGAAATTTGTAGCAAGACTGATGAACGGGGACACTAAAGTAAGCATCTTTCAAATCTATCATCACCAAGGGGTTATTTAACATTTCCATCTTGTATCTCAGCTTTCTCAGGAATGTACTGAGATGCTTCAGGTCAAGCGTTGCCCTACTCACCTCTAATTTCTTTTTGACCAGGAGCAAAAGGGAGTACACAAACCTTGTCACCTCTCTATGGCTAGGACTGCTTCTATTGCCCCAGTTTGCTGGAGATGAAAGACAGCTGACAGCATTTCCCCATTCTTCTTAGGGTCCATGGGACTGGGAGAAGGGATAAATCTGGAAGGAGGGAGACTGAGCGGATCCCTCTCTCTGGATAATCTCTATAACTCAATTGTCAGAGATGATTTAAGGCCAATGACCTGCAAACAGGAGGAGATGACCATTAATGTTCTAGTCCACACCAAACTACTTTGGCAGTGAGTCATGTTCAGGAGGACCAGACAGTCCTGTGGATATCTCATCCCTGCACTGGTTAGCTCTGAATCTAGACCATTTTCCCCTTGGAGAAGCTAATGAAAGATCCAATTTTTTTATTTGATGTATATAGTCCAGGACTAGTGATGGAGTAGAGGTGGTGTTTCTGATTTGTTTGTTCTGGCACCATGTATGGAATCTCTTTCATTTGGGGAGGCAGGCTGAGCGTGTAGTTGACCATCTGCTGTTTAGCAAGACATTCTTCTCCTCTTCTGAGCAGGTCATCTCCTCATCTTGGAACCTTGGTGGAGCCAGGCTCTCAGGTGGAGTACCTCCAGGTTCGGGTGCAAGACCTGGCATGTATCTTGTGACACACCATGTGGAAAAATGTGCTGTGAACATACCGACATCTGCTTCAGGTATAGGAATCAAGTTTGTCTGTGCCATGTGAGAGCTATCAAGATGACCTTGGATTGGTCGATCTTAATCTTTTGTATGAGCCTGGACAACAACGGGGTAGGAGGGAAAGTGTAAAGGAGAAGAGCATACCATCTGAGGAGGAAGGCAGCACCCATAAATCCTAGCCCCAACTCTGCTCTGGAACAAATGCTAGGTGTTCTGACTTATGGCAAATAGATCTATGGTGGGAAATCCCCATTGTCAGACTGTGTCTTATATCACAGAGGTATTTATTTACCACTCATGATTGTGGGAGAACTTTCGGCTTAATATGTCTGCTGTGGTGTACTGACATCCTGGTAGGTAGAAGGCTGATATGGTGATATTGACCAGTTCCTCAGTCTTGATGCCTCAGTGCAGAGGGAGTATGACCTCGCTCCTCCCTATTTTTTTATATAGAGACGTTGTCCATCAGGATCTGTATGGGTTTTGGTTTTGATCATGGGCAAAAAGTGTGCAGATGCGTTGTGAACTGCTTGCAGTTCCACTATGTTTATGTGCACTGCTGATTCCAGAGGAGGGCCTGGAAAGGCCAAAAGGCAGTACCTTGTACTGACAGTGATCTTGTCCCAAAACAAACTGGAGGAACCACCTGTGCAGTGGATGTATGGCAATGTGGAAGTATGAGAATTGCAGGTCGAAGGCCAAAAATCAGTCCCCTCATTTCAGTGTTGGGATTATTGTTGCTAAAGTAACCATCCTAAACCGTTGTTTTAATGAATTTGTTTAGGTTTCTCAAATTGAGAACGGGATTCCAACCCCTGGTATTTTTCTGGGTTTAGAAATAATGGGAATAAAATCCCTTCCCTCTGTATTATACCAGTACTGGCTCTACTGCACCCAATCGCAGGAGATGGTCTACTTCCTGTCTCAGAAGGTAAGCTTGTGAGAGGAGTCCCTGAAGGGGGATTGGGTGGGGGGAAATGGAGGTGAACTGGATGGAATAATCAGTGGTGATAATTTCCAGCACTCATTTGTCAGAAGTAATAATTTGCCATGCTGGGTAGAATGGTGTCAAATGGTCGCTAAAGGGATGGTTGGTAGAAAGTAGTTTTAGAAACAGGAGTTGGGGGAGGTCTCTCGGGCCCCTGATCAAACGCTCAAATGTGATGTTTCGATACAGGTTGTTGTGACATAGGAGGCTGAGATGGGAGTGGTTTACATCTTGTGGATGTCTGCTTCTGCCTCTGGGTATTGTATTTCCTCTGTGGGTATGTGTAAGGCCTGGTCCACACTACGGCGTTAAATCGATTTAAACAGCGTTAAATCGATTTAACGCTGTACCCGTCCACACTACAAGACACTTAAATTCGATTTTAAGGAGTCTTAAAATCGATTTCTGTACTCCTGCTCAACAAGAGTAACCTTAAAATCGATATTACTATATTGATTAAGGGTTAGTGTGGACGGAAATCGAAGTTATTGGTCCCATTCTTTTACTGAGCTACCCAGAGTGCACCGCTCCGGAAATCGATGGTAGCCTGGGACCATGGACGCACACCACCGAAGTAATGTGCCCTAGTGTGGACGCGTAAAATCGATTTTATAAAACCTGTTTTATAAAATCGATTTTATTAATTTTGATTTTACTCTGTAGTGTGGACGTGGCCTAATAAGACTCTGGTCTTGAGCACTGTGATGGATAACATCTGCCTTGTTTTTATGCAGGAATGTAGATGCCTAAAGACTGAAGAGTCACTCCAGAGCCTTTCAACATGTGGAGGGACTCATCATTCTTATCTGCAAATAACTTTAGACCTTCAAAGGGGAGATCCTCTATGGTGGATTGCACCTCCTTTGGGAATCCAGACAAGGAGAGCCAAAAGGCCCATCACATCACCACGGAGATTGAAATGGATCTTGCTGTCATGTCTGCTGAGTTTAAGGATGCCTGCAGAGCTGTTCTTGCCATGAGATGGCCTTCAGAGATAACTGACCTAAATTGATCTTTTTTGTCTTCAGGGATGAAGCCAATAAATTCTGACAGTTTGGAGTAATTTGCGTGATTGTTTTTGCCATCAAGGCTTCATACCTGGCTATTCTGAACTGCAATGTTGCTGATGAACAGGCCTTGTTATGAAAAATATCCAGTATTTCCCACTCTTTACCATACAGGGTGATCCTCAAATGGTGTTGCTTGCCCTGCTCGTTGACTACCTCTACCACCAATGAGTTTGGCTGGGGGTGTAAAAATAAAAATTCTAGGTCCTTCAATGGGATGTAATACTTCATATCTGCCCTTTTACATGTAAGGGGATTTGTTGCAAGTGTCTACCAAACGGTCTTGGCGGGAGCCATGAGTGCCTCATTTATGGGAAGGGCAATTTTGGAGACATTAGTGGAGACATCCATGGATGTCCATTACCACCCCTGGAAGCCGGCTCTGGAATAGTGTCCTGGCTGTTCATGTAGAGCTGGTTTGATGATTCCGTGGATGGGTGAAGAGTGTTGTGAGAAATAAACATCTCCCTCCTCATTGTCCTCCTCGATTAAAAAAGGAGGGGCAGATCTGTTTTTTGGTGTCAGTGATGAATGTACTGACACTGCATCGATATCTAGAAGAAGTGATTCCAGGGCTGCAGTATCTAATAAGTCCTTATGTCAGAGAAATAGCTGCGTTCCAAGAGATCTCAGCACTGAAGATGGCATCTGCAGGAATTGTTGTGGTACTCGGAGTGGTTGCGATGCTGAAAAGATAGGTGCTGAGGGTGCATATACTAAAGGAGACAAAGTAGATGTCGTTACCGGTGTCTCTGTGCTACGCACAAGAGAGCCATAAGATGGCACCGTAAGCTGAGGCACTGCAGAGGTGCTGGGTACCGAGTGTTTCACTGCTGCAGTCCATGCTGTGGTAGAAGGGGCAATCTTGTCTTTGCTTCCTTCTGAGAGTTTGCCCAGTTAGGACCTTTGGCTTTAGCAGTACCAGGGGTACCAGACAAGCCTGCCAACTCATAGGTACTTAGCCGTGGCATGGCTGGTACTGATGATGTGGAGAGAGTTGGCGATCACTTCTTTTTTGAGGATCCCTTTGTAGGAAAAGTGGTAGGTCTCCACCCTTTTTCTGGGAGACAGGTCCCTCCCGTGCAGAGTCAGTGAGGGAGGTCTGTTGGGAGCCAAGGTAGGTGACCGGGAGGAGTTCACAGTCCTGGGTCAGAGGCCAGGAGGAGAGACTTCTCCATAAGGATTAGTTTAAGTTTAAGGTCCCATGCTTTCCTGGCACAGGCCTTAAGGTTGTGGCAATGGGAGCACTTCTGAGGTAGATGCATTTCCCCAATGAGCAGACACGCTGGGAATGTCCGTCAGACTGGAATTGCCTCTCAGCAGAAGAGGCAACGTTTAAAGCCAGAGACCCATGCATTCTCGGATGAAAACATAAAATTAAAACTATTTTTTTTAAATGAGGAGAAAAACAAAGGGAAAAGAAAGTCTAACTACTACACTATACTGCTAATCCAATATCTAAGGGTAAGTCGTGCAGAGACACTGCCGGAGCTCTGACTTGGACCAAGGGCAGCTGAGAACGAACTGAAGGGGGGGTTGGCTGCACAGCGCTAGTTAACCACCGCTACAGGTGCGAGATGGAGAGAGCAGAGCACATGTGCAGCCAAACCGAGTACTGCTGTCGAAATTCTCCAACTAGACGTTAAAGGATGTACAATCATCTGAAGTGCAGCATCCACAGGGACATCACTCAAACAAGAGCCCAACAGTTTCATGGAAGTTCAGAGAGCTGGAGGTATGAATAATCTTACACCCCAATGAATTATTTGAACCAGTAAGCTTTAATTAAGAACCTTCCTTGATGTTACTCCTCAAGACACTGACATATGATTGAAAAAAAAATCAATCTGAAGTGCAACTCTATTTGAAAAGGGACAAAAATGGCACTATGGGGTTCTATATTTACTGGGTCTTACTAATTCCATAAAAAAAAAATGTACTCATTTATAGGTAAAAAGAGGTTTATTCTAATTGCGTAGACCAGGGGTCTCAAACTCAAATGACCACGAGGGCCACATGAGGACTAGTGCATTGACACAAGGACCGCATCACTAACACCCCCACTCGCTGCCCCTGGCCCCGCCCCCACTCCACCCCTTCCGTGAGGCCCCGCCCTTGCCCTGTCTCTTCTCCACCTCCTCCCCGCTACTCCCCCCTCCCTCCTAGAAAGTGCTAAGCACCACCAACAGCTGTTTGGCAGCGGGAAGCACATGGAAGTAGGCAGAAAAAAAAAGAGCAATATAGTAGTATAGTACTAAAATATAGTATGCTATTAAAAGTTAATTTATTAACTTTTTTATTAACTTCTTTAACTGTAATGTAAAAAGTCACTGCTAATTTTGACAGTCATTTCATTTTTGGCCACTTAGCTGGCAGCATTTTGCATCAACCAGAGCATCAGTTTTAGGTTTGATATCCTGAGATGAAACTAATCTCAAGGTTGGTTTCAAAAGTTCATCAGTGAGC
Source organism: Gopherus flavomarginatus (assembly GCF_025201925.1). Taxonomy (NCBI): domain Eukaryota; kingdom Metazoa; phylum Chordata; order Testudines; family Testudinidae; genus Gopherus; species Gopherus flavomarginatus. The sequence goes on along the minus strand of NC_066620.1, from coordinate 155,567,822 downwards.
CTCGGGGCATTGGAGAGGCTCAGGACTAGGGCAGGGGAAGGGAAGCCTGCCCTGGCACAAGCGGAGGGGGACACTAGGACCCTGTGGCAGCAAGTGATGCCGGAAGCCAGCAGAGCTGAATGGAAACAGCATGAGCAGCAGGCTCCAGGCAGTGAAGGGGCAGCAAGTGAGGCTGGGGGACACTTGGGGGAAGGCGTGTGGGGGTGGCAAGCAGGGCCAGGGGAGAGACCTAGCCCCAAACATTGGGGAGCAGCTGGGGGGGAACTTAGCTGCCATACAAAATAACTTGGGGGGGACGGAGGGGAATTTTGACACTGACAGGAACTAACTGGGCGGGAGGCATGTAGGGAGCTTGGCGCGCCGCATGGAAGACCTCTGAGGGCCACATGAGGCACCTGGCATAGACTGAGTAGACTGCTGGTGCTTCATCAGTTGAGACTGAGACAACATCTTCTAATCTTTTCTCGTTCTGGCTACCCTTTGTCATGCTTGTCAGTATCTCCTTGTTAGGAAACCATCTCATCTCTTTGGAGGCTGACCGCGTGGCTGTTTCTGTTCTCACGGATACCACTCGGATATAGCTGCGGTCCATCTGTTGTCGCTGAGTCGGGCCACATGTCCCGCCCACCACATTTTGCTGAGCCTGCTTTCAACAATGTCTCACACTCCAGACCATTGCGTAACTATTTTGTTGGGGATGTGACTGCGGAGCGAAACGCCCAAAAATGTTCGTTCTATCGCCTTGCTGTCAGTTGATGTTCCTCAATCTTTGTCAATGACCATGTTTCACTGCCATATAACATCGTTGGAAGCATGGTCGAGTTGAAAAGATTCGCATGAGTTGTTTTGCTCATCTTTCCTTGGAGGATGTCCTTGTTGTCACTAAATGCACACCATCCAGGTTTTTTTCTGCATGACAGTTCGCCTTTCTGATCATGGCACACGTTGACTTCCTGACCCAAATAAATGTATTCATCAACCTCTTGGATCTGCTCTCCTCCAAGAGTTATTTAGGTTCTTGGAAGAACACCTGATCTCATGTATTTCATTTTCGACCAATTAATTTTTAACCTGACTTGACTACTTTTCACGTTCAGTTATTTAAGTATTCTCTCGGGCTGGGCTGTATTTTCGCTATCAGCACTATATCATCTGCAAACCTGAGACAGTTTAGCCACTTGTCGTTGATATTAATCCCATCTTTCAAGTCTGCTCATCGAAAAACCAATTCAAGACAGGCTGTGAATAATTTTGGTGAAACTGTATATCTTTGTTTCAGACCTCTCTCAATGGGGATCCAGAGGGGAGTATCAAACAGCGATATGTCCGTGCTACAGCCAGAGTTCGCTTCCTTTAGTAATGTGATATATTTCGCACTGATGCCCTGTTCTGAAAGAGCTTCAAGCATAGCGTTAGTCTCTATACTGTCGAATGCCTTCTCATAGTCCATGAAGGCAATGCACAAAGGGAATTTATATTCCCTTGAACGCTCTAGTAGTTGGTTTAGAGTGAAGAGGTGGTCTATCATGCTATAATTCCTTCGAAAGCTGGCCTGTTCTCTAGCTTGGTGTTCATCCAGGTTTCGCGATAGTTGCTTTGTTATTATTTTCGTGAACAATTTATAGACATGTGAAAGCAGGCAGATCAGGCGATAGTTCTTTAGATTTTCTCAATCACCTTTCTTAGGCAACAAGATGGTATTGGACTCTTTCCAGCTGGATGGTACCGTCTAGATTTCCAGGTAGCAGCTAAACCTTTGGGTGAGAGCTTTACAAAGTTCCTGACCTATTGCATTAAGCACTTCTGCTATCAGACTGTCGTTACCTGGAACCTTCCCCTCTTTCATTTGATGGACTGTGTGGCAGACTTCACTAATGAGAACCGGGAGTATGTGTTCATCAGTTTGCTGAAGTGATGGCATTGGGACGTCTATACGGGATGCAAACAGCTGGTTATAATAATCCCTATCTTCTAACTGATAACTGTTAAAAATCATCCTGGACTCTGCAGGTCAAGTTGTATTCTTTCCTTGGCATACTTCATTAACAGTATTAAATATTCTTCAGGTTAAATGAAACTCCATTAGCCCTTCAGAGGAATCAGGTATATGCATTTTTATATATTAACCAGATCAAAAGGAGGACAATATAATCTAACTTTAGTATGGGTACGTCTACTTCATTTCCAGCCAAGCTGTAGATTTCGTTGAAGGAGAACACGTATGATAATGATGCTAGGCCTCTTTCTACTAGATCAAATTCAAAACCAAAATATAAATAGACAGGGGTAAGATTTGGTGTTCCCTCAGTTCTGACAAAGAGTGACTACGGAACTCTTTGGGCTACAGGTATGCTGGTATAATTTCCCTATGTGAACACACTATTCTGGAATAATTACTCTACTTTGTAAGTAATTTCTCTATGTACACAAGCCCTATGACTATATTTGTATTTAGATTCCTCCTCAACTGATGCCAAAAATGCATTATGGCCTTTCCCTGTACCAATTTTATTAATGTTTCTTTGTGAAATATTTTATGTTGTAACCCAAAACATTACATACAAACCTACCTGATCCTCCTCTTTCATAGCCTCTGAAATATCTGTTGAAAAATAAAATATTTTAAAAAACTTACCTCCACCTCTTCATTATTATTTTAATGCATTTTTATAATGTGAATAGGTGCTTCAGAAAAGAGAAGAAGGAAAGCATTTTAAAATCTATTTTTGTACTGTTTATTTTTTCTCGACTAGTTCTATATATTTTTTTCTATTTGAGTCTTCTTAAATATTCATAGCACATAGAACAACTTGCTTGTTTAAAGTACAAATACTGTGCACTAGTGCATATACTTTGGGAATATCTAGTGATGAGAACTTTGGTTGAAAGTGACAGTACCTTCTAGAAATTTATGACATTTAAGTTCGTATATCAGTAGTTTACCAGCTACCTGCTCTGCCATCTCCTGCACCTAGAGCCCCAAGTTCTCAGCCATGCACTGGAGAAGGGCTTGATGCTCCTTAAAGTCATTCGGTGGTCTAGCTCTGGAAAGGTTCCACAACTGCTTCATCCAGGGATGATGAGGAAGACTGGACCGCTGGTGGAAGTGCTGGAGTCTTGACCATCGTGAGAGAAGGAGACTAAGGGGTGGGCATAGGTTCCTCCACCTCGACCTCAGAATGGGTTTCTGGTACAGGTGCAGGTGGGGCCGCCAACCACTGCTCCAATGCAGTCACCGAGATGTGCTGCGAAAGAGGCATTGTCACAATTGGTACGACCCACGCACTCCAATAAGGCCAATGCACTGGCCACTGGCTGTGCTGCCTCTGCAGTGCCACAGATGGCAGAGTAGGCTCCGGTGTTCAATCACGACGATGGGACCTGGGCGATGGGCTGAACTGGCCCTCTATATTGGAGGAACCACCTTCCGACGACCAGGGAGGAGCCATCGAAGCCAGAGTTTGCTGGAGAGGGTCCAGAGAAGAGCAATAAGAACGATTAAAGTCTTGAGAACATGACCTATGAAGGAAGGCTGAAAGAATTGGTTTCAGAGAAGCAGCCATGTTAGTCTGTATATATCTTCCTGCTGTATTTTCCACTGCATGCATCCGATGAAGTGGGCTGTAGCCCATGAAAGCTTATGCTCAAATAAATTTGTTAGTCTCTAAGGTGCCACAAGTACTCCTGTTCTTTTTTTTTGAAAGAATTGGGTTTGTTTAGTTTGAAAAAGAGAAGACAGAGGGGAAATAATAGCAGTTTTCAGGTATCTAAAAGGGTGTCATAAGGAGGAGGGAGAAAACTTTTTCACTTTAGCCTCTAAGGACAGAACAAGCAGCAATGGTTAAACACTGGAATAAATTGCCTAGGGAGGTTGTGGAATCTTCATCTCTGGAGATATTTAAGAGTAGGTTAGGTAAATGTCTATTAGGGATGGTCTAGACAGTATTGGGTCCTGCCATGCGGACAGGGGACTGGACTCGATGACCTCTCGAGGTCCCTTCCAGTCCTAGAATCTATGAATCTATAACCGGTCGTGGCTACCGGCAACTGCTGACCAGGTATAACTGACAAGTGACCGTACTGGGGAGAGCAGAACGGAGACTAGTGTCGAGATAGGGAATCTTTCCACTGCTCTGGCGATCAGGACTGATGCCTAGAGGACGACTGGCGTGGGAATGAACTGTGCTGTGAATAGTAGGGAGAGCATCAACCCTGTGCCACTGAGTAGTGCCAAGGGGATCTGTATGTCAGCCTGGCCGACCAATGATGAGACTGGGACCTGGCCCGGGATTCCCAACATGGTGGAGAAGATCAATGTCTTCTGTCCGGTGACCAGAAGTGTTTCCCTTTCCCCTGAGGTGTCTTAATGGTGGGCTTCTCCTCCTGGGGAGACTTAGCCGGGTCCTACTGCACCGAGGTCGTCATTGGAGCACATGGAGACCTGAGCTCTCTCTGCACCTGCAGAGCCTGGGATGACAACGGTCAAGGCAGGGCTGTGGGTCTCAAACCACTCCCAAGAGTCGGTGGCAGATCTTTTAGAGGGCTGAGAGCACCAACTGGAAAGGCACAATTGCATGGCTCTGGAGTAGCCCGGGGCCAGACCCGTGTCCCTTGGAAGATGATCCCTAGACCTTCTTGCTGGGTACTGGGGAGCGCTTCTTGGCCTTCTTCAGCACTGGCGATGGCGAACAGTGCCATGAGCAGCTGGGTGCCAGCAGTGTGCTATGCAAGGAGGCCAAGGTGCTTGGTGCGTTCTGGATGGCTCAGATGTTGGGTGGAGGGCAGACTTCATCAGGAGAGTCCTAAAGTGGATATCCACTCCTTTTGAGTGCAGGGCCAAACGTTTTTGCAGATCTGGCACCTCTCCTTAACCTGTGACTCCCCCAAGCATTTAAGAAAGCTGCTATGGGGGTCACTCAGAAGCATAGGCCTGTTGCATTCTGAGCAGGACTTAAACCCAGGAGACTGGCAAAGTCCCCACTGGGTCCCTAACTACTAACTAAAACACACTTAACTACTTACCGCTATCAAATGCAAACTATGTACAAAGGCCCTAAGGCATGAAGTTCAAAAAGAGAAACTGCTAGTTCTTGCTAAGCAAGAAAGACACTCTGACTTACCACCACAGATGGTAAAAAGGAACTAAGAAGGCAAAGGACTGGCAGTGTCTGACATACCACTGCATGAGCACGAGTCTGCAGCTTTCACAGCAGCACGGTGTGAGAGGGAACCCAGGCTGGTGAGTGAGAGGGATCAGTGGTACCCCAGTTCCAGGTGGCATCCTGGGGGAATCTGTCACAATTATCTCACCCACGTTGTCTCTCTAATAAGAACCATTACAGAATAGTAACAAGATCTTTGAAAATGCATATAGTCTCAAATGAATCTTTCTTCGGAAGCTTGTCTTGTAACACACCCGAGACCTAATAATTTCAAAGCCCCTCAGCAATTATACCTACACTTTACTATCCTTTTTACCAGCCTAGAATTTAGTAGAGCTAAGGATAGGAGCAGTTTGAGGGGAAGAGGGCATGAAAAGGATACCAATCTTCTTTTCAGAGATTCCATAAAACAATGAGTACCTAATTTTGGAGGGATTTACATAAATCTGAGAATATGATAGAGAGAGATCATTTGCTTGATGTGAACTTCAACACCACTAGGGTGATTGTTGCGGATGTACATAAGTCATCAGCAACCTCCCTGTGAGTGGGTACCTTACCAGCCCATCTCTGGAAATATTTTACCTGGACAAGGGGAGGCCACCTGACCAATTCCTTATCCTCATACTCATTGACATATCATAGTTACCTCAGATACTGAGATGAATGAAGGACAGGTGGATACCTGCAACCCACTGTAACAGGGGGACTGAAGAAAGAGCAAAGGTCAATAGCACAAGTCAAGCGGGATTTCAAAGGGGACTGAACAAATACAAGGATAAAAAAAATACAAAAACAGGATACGGATCCTTCTGATTCAAGGCAACCTCTAACTGAGGAACCTAAGAAGAAACTGACACACTACGCCCCATATTCTTCATAAAAATATTGTCATACTATGATTATAGCATATCTAAGATGTATTTTATGCAAGATGACTTGTGAGATATCACTGGAAAGGTTATGATTTTCTGAATATAATTATTCTATTTGTATGCATTTATCATTTCTGTATCTGAAGTTAGGAATACTGACTATGTAACAATTACAACTGGGTTTACACCTGGGGAACGTCCACGGGACAGAATGCAATCAGTCTGGACGGGCCATTAGGGAGAACAATAGGACTTTGAAGATGCTAATCTCCCACCTTCCTGAGAAGCTTCTTGGGATGCTACAACCACCTTTGGCTCATGGCTGCTCTGACACTGCAAGGTCATGTAATTAAGTCTTCTGGTACTGGATTCCATGACAGAATACCAGTATTTTGGGGGGGGGGGGTAAGGTGGGGGCGGCACAGTGGAAAACAAAGGGATCCCACCATATGTAAAACCCATTTAAGACAGGGGAGTGACTTAGTCAGTGTTCATTCTTAACTGAATCTCCATCAGCATGACTGCTGGAAACATCTAAGAAATTAGGACAAAAGAGGGTGAGAAGAGCTGAGCCCAGGCTGGAAAAAGGCGTCTGGCCTTTGAAAAAAATGCCTAAAACAACATTTAGGGTGAGATATTACTATTTGTAACCAGTTTCTTTAGTGTCTTAAGCTTACATTGCGGTTTTTATTTGCTGGGTAATCTACTTTGATCTGCTATCCCTTAGTATCTCTTACAATCTTGTGTAGTTAATAAACTTGTTTCTGTTTTCTCTAAACCAGTTTGTGGAATTCATAACTGGGGGGCAAAAAAGCTGTGCATATCTTCGTCCACATTGAGGGAGGAGTCGAATTTCATGAGCTTACACTGTATAGTTCTCTGTGCAACGCAAGACAATTTTGGGTTTGCACCCAGAGGGTGTGCGCGCTTGAGTGCTGAGCAATTGCCAACTGAATCTTCCCATGCAGTTGACTTCAGTTTTCTATGTCTTTCTGCAGTTGGGTGTGGCACTACCTGTGTGTGTGCTGGAGGAGGTTTGAGGGCCTGGTTCAGCAGGATAATGTAAAGGAGCCTAGATTGGTGGAATAGGCAGGTTAAGTGGCACCCCAGTATACCAGGTGACACCCTGAAGTGGGGATAACCCATCACAGAAACCTCCCTTTTGGAAAGGTTATTCCAAAATTGCCCACTATGAGGTTGCTTGCCTCTTCCTCTGAAGGCTTTAGTACTGATCACTGTAAGACAGAGAACACTGGACTACATGGGCTACTGGTCTGCTCTGGAATGGCAATTCTTGTATTCCAATGCAACTCTGGATGACTGTGGACTAATCACACCTCTGATGTGACCTGATGTGAACACAAGGACCAGCAGGAATCCTTTGACTGCTTTCTGAGTTGCTACTCACCACTCAAGGAGTGGAAAGGGTGCTAGTGTTGTGATAGCCAAGCAAATTAAATGAAGTCTGTAAAAGGGGAACTACTAATTCCCTGTTTGGAGTTCTGATAAACCATTGGTGGGCCCTTGCCTAGCTCTAACTGCCTCCAAATCCCTAAGGGACAGCATAATTTTTATTTCTCCAGACAAAGTGTTCCAGGACACTGAAAGTCTAATTTAAAATGTCATACAGGCCCTTCAAAAATACAAGCACCCCTTCAAGCTCTATTTCAAAAATATATTTTTTTAAAAGGCATAAGGGTCTAGCAATGATATGTCCCTAGTATGTATGGGTCTCAGACCACTACTCACCCCCACTCCCACAGTCCTGCTGCTGCTCATGTCTACTATGAAGAAATGTTTTGATATTGCCAGATGCATCAGACCTATATTTTAAAAAATCCCTCAAAGAACTGCTTATGAGAGGAGGTACTATTATGGAAAATATTTTGTCACACTTATTATCCCTGTTTATATAGGGGATCTGACTGGAGGTTACTCAAGGCATAACTTTTAAACACAAAATTGTGATGTACATGTTAGACAAAGTTTTCTTCCACTTGTGCAACTTAAGCAATATGCACTCTTATTCATCTGTGACAACCTCAAACAGCAATACATGCCCTCATGACCAAGATGCATAATTACAGTAATTTCCATTTGACAGGACTTCCAGAAACACAACTCATTGCTTGTAAAGAACATTATAGCGTAGTGACAGCTCTGATATAGTTAAGACTAGATTTCTGTTTTTAGCACCTTAACTCTATTTCCTGGTTTTCACATCTCTGAGTTTTGCTGACACAGACATTCTGAAAGAGCAATAAGCTGTCACTGGACAATACTAACTCTGTGTTAAAAGTTATTTGCCATTTAATAATATAACATGAATAGAGAGGTACTCTCTCAATAGCTGTAAATAAATAAAAACATAGTATGCCCCGTTTCCTGTTTTAATTTAAACTGAAGTGAGAAGTTGGAGATATCTGTGGGCTCAATATACCAAAGTAAGTCTTACGGCAATTTCTGTAATAAAATATGGATGACTATTTACCTTAGAGAAAGAAGGTATTTTGTTCTCTCTTGGAACATGACTTGTAATGTGCTTCTTTTTCTCTTCTGATCTATAAATCTTTATTTCTTCTTCTCCCTTTGCTGTTCTCCATTCCTCCTGTCTACTGGAAGAAAGAAATTAAGAAATGTTAATTTCAGAGTTTCCAGGCTTAGGCCAAAGTCCTATAGTCAGAGATCCTTTTCTTGATGATTTCTATGTGTGAAGTAGTATAGGATGATTATCAAGTTCTTGTGTTAAACAATGGTTACTTACCCTACAGTAACTGCAGTTCTTCAAGATGATGTTGCCAGTGTGGATCAAATTATAGATGCATGTGTCTCTCACTCGCACAAGCTTGGAATATTAATAGTAGTGTCTGGCAGAGCCACACATACACCTTGTGCTTCCTTTAGGTTCCATGCAAGGACACAGAGGGTGGGGCGGCCCTAACCCTTCCTCAGCTTCCTCAAAATTCAAAGCCAGTGATAGCTTAGGACCCCAAAGTGTGGGTGGAGGGTGGGTCATAGGGTCCACACTGACTATATCATCTATAAGAATCACAGTTACTGTAGGGTAAATACATGCTCTCTTCTTTGAGTATCTGTCAGTGCGGCTCCCACTGTAGGTGACTGACAAGCAGTATCCTCTTCAGTATGCTGGGCATGAGGAATATCAACTGCATCAGTCAAACAGAGACTGGAGTACAGGTCTCCCAAAGTTTGCATTTGATCTAGAAGTAAGTCAAGTGTATGTCTGACAAATGTGAGTGGGCTGGTTCCACAAAGCAGCCTTGCAGATTTCAGATATTGGTACGTTCCAGAAACATGCTGAGGATGCTGCTTGAACTCTGGCAGAATGAACCTTAACTGTCAGTCGGAGAGGAATATCAAGCAATTGGTAGCACTATGAGAGACAGTTATCCATTTTGAAAGTCTTGGGGATGATATGGCTTGACCTTTCGAGCAGCCACCTATAGCTACAAATAGACATGAAGATTGTCTGAAAGATTTGGTCCTGTCAACATAGTATCAAAGGCTTTAGATACATCCAAGGTGTGGAGTTTCTTCTCCCCTTGTATATAACATGGCTTTGCGAAAAACACAGAGTAAATTGATTGATTCAAATGGAATTTCAAAACCACCTTGTGGAAGAATTTTGCATGAGCTCTCCCTGCCATTTTATCTCTGTCAAATGAAATACATTAAGGTTCTGCTATGAGTACCTGAAGCTTGCTGACTTTTCTGTCTGAAATGGTGGTGACCAAGCTTAATATTTTCAGAATAAGATAGTGGATGGAGCACTCCAAGAAGTGCTCAGAGGGGTGCTCCTTAAGTCTGTGAAAGATGACACTGAGATCCCATGCTGGAGCAGGGACTCTGACCAAAGTATAAGCATGTTTAAGAAATCTAGATACCACTAGTTAAGAGAAGACCAAAACCAACTGAATCAGTGCATGATACATCGATATTGCTGCCTGATGAACCTTAAATCAAACTGAATGAGAGCCCACAGTGCAGAATTGCAGTAAGTAGCGTTGTGATAACTGGGCCTACAACTTTACTCTAATTATGAGCTCAACCGTAAAAAGTATGTAAAAGTTCACAAAATGTCACAATAACCTATAACAAATAAATGTTGATGGGGAAAAGTACAAAAGGGAGACAGACTGAATTAGTCTAAACAAAAACACCTATTACTCCAACTCAAGGACTGTGTTGAAATCATGCTTGTTAAAAACAGAGATGTGGAACCAAAAATGAATCAACCAGATGAACATATATTAGGCCTAACTGGTGGACAGATAACAAAACCATCACTCTCTTTTTAGGTCCTTAACAAAGATGATTTTGGGGGGAAAAGATGAAAGAACAAATGGAAGCTACTAGAACGAGATTCACCATTATGGCTGCCACCCCTAGCTACCACTTACTGAGATCTGCCCTTTGTCACCCTGATCTGGAGAAATGACCTAAACAGACCAAGCTAAACAGAGAGGGACTCAAATAACATTGCTTCCCCTACCAGCTCCAGCACTGGTCTAGAATCCTCCTCATCGGGGCTTGTGCTGGGTTTAAGTCATGCTGGGCTTCCCAAATTGAGAAACTTTTTAATCTAGAGGAGTAAGTTTTCCTCCTGGATAGTTTCGTGCTTGGTGCCAGGATCATCTGAATGTGTGAGGAGAACTGCCTTTCCATGGCGTTCAGTTGCATAACATAAGAACAGTCGTACCGGGTCAGACCAAAGGTCAATCTAGCCTAGTATCCTGTCTACCAACAGTGGCCAATGCCAGGTGCCCCAGAGGGAGTGAACCTAACAGGCAGTGATCAAGTGATCTCTCTCCTGCCATTCATCTCCATCCTATGACAAACAGACGCTAGGGACACCATTCCTCACCCATCCTGGATAATAGCCATTTAACCATCATGAATTTATCCAGTTCCCTTTTAAACTCTGTTATAGTCCTATCCTTCACAACCTCCTCAGGTAAGGAGTTCCACAAGTTGACTGTGCGCTGTGTGAAGAAGAACTTCCTTTTACTTGTTTTAAACCTGCTGCCTATTAATTTCATTTGGTGACCTCTAGTTTTTGTATTATGGGAATAAGTAAATAACTTTTCCTTATCCACTTTCTCCACTTCACTCATGATTTTATATACCTCTATCATATCCCCCCTTAATCTCCTCTTTTCCATGTTGAAGAGTCCTAGCCTCTTTAATCTTTCCTCATATGGGACCCTCTCCAAACCCCTAATCGTTTTAGTTGCCCTTTTCTGAACCTTTTCTAGTGCCAGTATATCTTTTTTGAGATGAGATCTCATCTGTACACAGTATTCGAGATGTGGGCGTACCATCGATTTTTATAAGGGCAATAATACATTCTCAGTCTTATTCTCTATCCCCTTTTTAATGATTTCTAACATCCTGTTTGTTTTTTTGACTGCCTCTGCACACTGCGTGGACATCTTCAGAGAACTATCCATGATCACGCCAAGATCTTTTTCCTGACTCGCTGTAGCTAAATTAGCCCCCATCATAGTGTATGTATAGTTGGGGTTATTTTTTCCAATGTGCATTACTTTACATTTATCCATATTAAATTTCATTTGCCATTTTGATTTCCAATCACTTAGTTTTGTGAGATCTTTTTGAAGTTCTTCACAGTCTGCTTTGGTCTTAACTATCTTGAGCAGTTTAGTATCATCTGCAAACTTTGCCACCTCACTGTTTACTCCTTTCTCCAGATCATTTATTAATAAGTTGAATAGGATTGGTTCGAGGACTGACCGTTGGGGAACACCACTAGTTACCCCTCTCCATTCTGAGAATTTACCATTAATTTCTACCCTTCGTTCCCTGTCTTTTAGCCAGTTCTCAATCCATGAAAGGACCTTTCCTTTTATCCCATGACAGCTTAATTTACATAAGAGCCTTTGGTTAGGGACCTTGTCAAATGCTTTCTGGAAATCTAAGTACACTACATCCACTGGATCCTCCTTGTCCACATGTTTGTTGACCCCTTCAAAGAACTCTAATAGATTAGTAAGACACAATTTCCCTTTACAGAAATCATGCTGACTATTGCTCAACAGTTTATGTTTTTCTATGTGTCTGACAATTTTATTCTTAACGATTGTTTTGACTAATTTGCCCGGTACCGACGTTAGACTTACTGGTCTGTAATTTCCGGGCTCACCTCTAGAGCCCTTTTTAAATATTGGCATTACATTAGCTAACTTCCAGTCATTGGGTACCGAAGCCGATTTAAAGGACAGGTTACAAACTTTAGTTAATAGTTCCGTAACTTCACATTTGAGTTCTTTCAGAAGTCTTGGGTGAATGCCATCTGGTCCCAGTGACTTGTTAATGTTGAGGTTATCAATTAATTCCAAAACCTCCTCTAGAGACACTTCAAACTGTGACAGTTCCTCAGATTTGTCACCTACAAAAGCCAGTTCAGGTTTGGGACTCTCTCTAACATCCTCAGCCATGAAGACTGAAGCAAAGAATCCATTTAGTTTCTCCACAATGACTTTATCATCTTTTTAAATGCTCCTTTTCTATCTCAATCATCAAGGGATCCCACTAGTTGTTTAGCAGGCTTCCTGTTTCTGATGTATTTAAAAAACATTTTGTTATTACCTTTGGCGTTTTTGGCTCGTCGTTCTTCAAACTTCTCTTTGGCTTTTCTTATTACTCTCTTGCACTTAATTTGGCAGTGTTCATGCTCTTTTCTATTTGCCTCACTAGGATTTGACTTCCACTTTTTAAAGGAAGTCTTTTTATCCCTTACTGTTTCTTTTACATGGTTGTTAAGCCACGGTGGCTCTTTTTAAGTTCTTTTACTGTGTTTTTCAATTTGGGGTATACATTGAAGTTGGGCCTCTATTATGGTGTCTTTAAAAAGCACCCATGCAGCTTGCACGGATTTCACTTTAGTCGCTGTACCTTTTAACTTTTGTTTAACTAACACCCTCATTTTTGCATAGTTCTCCCTTTTGAAATTAAATGTCACAGTGTTAGGCTGTTGAGATGTTCTTTCCACCACAGGGATGTTGAGTGCTATTTTATTATGGTCACTATTTCCAAGTGCTCCTGTTAAAGTTACCTCTTGGACCAGCTCCTGCGGTCTACTCAGGATTAAATCTAGAGTTGCCTCTCCCCTTGTGTGTTCCTGTACCAGCTGCTCCATGAAGCAGTCATTTAAAGTATTGAGAAATTTTATCTCTGCATTTCGTCCTGAAGTGAAATGTTCCCAGTCAATATGGGGATAATTGAAATCTCCCAGTATTATTGAGTTCTTAATTTTGATAGCCTCTCTAATTTCCCTTAGCATTTCATCATAACTGTACCTTTACGCAGGCTATCAGTTGCAGTGACTTCAGGTCTGGATGGAATACCTGACTCTGTTATTGAGAACACAGGTCTGGGAACCTGATCTGTAGTTGCATGGACATCTGCAGGAAGTCCATCATCCACAATTGTCTTGGCCAGCACAGAGTTATGAGGGTGAGGCTCACTTGATTATATCTGGCTGTGGCAATCGCTCTGGGAATTAGTAGAAAGGCATAAAGAAGTCCAGGATCTTTCTCAGTCATTGTGGAAGGTGCCTGACAACGATCCTGTGTCCATGCCTCCACTAGAACAGAAGTCTGTCCTTTGTGGCAAACCAGTCTATCATCAGATTCCAGATTTCAGCAGTGAATACTTGTGGTTGGTGACTGCCTGCTTGCTTTAGAAATCTATCAGGTTGTTGTTGTTCCTTGGAAGGTGCCGGGCTGTCCAAGTTATGCTACGCAGGGAGCACCATTTCCATAGCACGATCACTTTCTTGCTAAGGGGAAGAAGAGCAGGCTACCCCTTGTTTCTTTATGTAGTACGCTTCAGACTTATTCTCTCTCAGTATCTGTGCTACTGAATGTCACAGGACTGGGAGCAATGCCACAGATGTCAGCAGTCTGATGACTAAGTCCTAAGAAGTTTCTGTGTAGCTTCAACAGATGGTCCAGGAAGGGTACTCGACCCAAGGCAGATGTGTTTGTTATTAATGCTCTAGATCAGAGGTGTGCAACCTGCAGCCCATTGGGATAAGCTGATTGCGGATCATGAGACATTTTGCGAACATTAATTGTCCGCAGGCATGGCCCTCCAGAGCAAAAAGTGGTGCGGTTCACCGTTACCAGCCAATGGAAGCTGCAGGAAGCGGTGGGTCGCAGGGACCTATATCGGCATACAGCCACTGCAGTAATTACATCGCTTGAGTGTGTCTATACTTTGCTCCTTGTGTCAGCGGTGTGCATCCTCTTCATGAGCTCTTTTATCGATAGTACTATCAGTATGGGGCATTGCTGGATGGCTCCTGAAAGGCAGTTACAGTCAATGTAAGCAACACAATGTCTACACCAACACTGCGCTGACCTAACAATATCAACCTTGACTCTACGCTGCTCATGCAGGTAGAGTTATTAAGTCGGCGTAGCAGGGCAGTTACATCGGCAGGTACAAAATTTAAGCGTAGATAATTGCATAGTTAGGTCGACGTAAGCTGCCTTGCATCAACCTAGCTCTATAGTGTAGACCAGACCTAAATCCATTTTGCCTGGATGGCAAGATAGACTGGAACGACCAAGGGGACTGTCTGTACTCCGTGGTAAGAATGTTAGATGCTTCAGGAGTTCACATTGGTTACTGGGTTGGTCTTCTCGCAGTGGGCCCAGCCCTTTGATAGCATCATCATCAGCCGCCAGTGAAGAGCTGGTAGCCCACCGTTCAAGTAAATCAGTGACAAATTCAGCAACAAATCTCGGTCATGTGCCATATGATTAGTAGGTTGGTGAAATCTAATTGTAGAACATGCAACCAGTTTGGGGTCTCCGCCCTGAAGTCTGGCACTCTCGGCTGTGAGCCACTCAAGTCAGCGTGACACCTTCTTCCTTAGGTGCACCATCTTGACAACTAAGTATTTCATAGAGACTCTCAATGCCATGGAGCATCTTAAGAGCAGTACCTTGTACTGATAGTGATTTGGTCCCACTGTGAATCACAGGCATTTCCTGTGCGCTTGGTGGATGGCAATGTGGAAGTACCTGTTCTGTAAGTTAAGAGCTACAAAACAGTCCAGAGCTTGGAGAGATGGAATAACAGAGGCAAACCTAACAATCTTGAATCAGAACCGCTTAAGTATTTGTTTAGTTTCCTCAGGTCTTGATAAGATGAAGACCCCCTTTCTTCTTCTTCAGAAACTGTCTCCCCATACTCCTGTGGAATCGCTTCTATAGCTCTTAGATGAAATAACAAGGCTGCTTCTGATTGCAAAAGGCTTTCGTGAGAAGAGCAAAGGGAAGTGAACTTAATCATGTAGCCATGGGCAACTATATCCAAAATTCATTTGTTGGGGATGTGACCCTCCCCCAAGGAAGAACAGGCATCTTCTGTGTCCATCTACAAGAGGCATTAAGCCATCACTGGAAGGAGAAGGTTTAACCCCAGTGATGATAATTTGGGCAAAGCATCTCACCTCACTGTACAGGGAGGTCTCCTCCTGCCTATCCTAACTGCGATCTCCCTCTCTCTTTTTTAAAGGAACTTATAAAAAAAAGGAGAAGTGAGGGATTCACTGTAACAGAGTTCTGAAAAATGAGAAGCTGGTCAAACAGTCCAGGTTACATCTCACTGCCACAGACAGTCAGTGAGAACTGAGGGAAGGTTGAGACCACTCTACCCTTTATGCCCTCACTTGGAAGAATGAGGCAGCACAGGGTGCATGCATGAGCCCACCAGATACTGCTATTCAAAAGATTCAAAGCTTGCACACATGAGAGGTACACATACCTACAGAAAGATCCACATTGATATATACTGAAAGAAGACTAATTTCTCTCTCATTCTAGTGAGAATCTGAATTCATGAGTGCACTTCCTGGATATGGTTAGGGTTCAAACAGCAGCTACCTTGCATATGTGGCTACTCTAAAGTATACTCGGTTCATAAAAAGAGCTTTTATCGGATTCCAAGCACTAAGCCAGTTTCTAGCCCCAAGATTTTAATTCTGATTTAAGAGCCACAGATTCTTCAGAAGACTCCACATAGCATCTAAGGCAACTGAGTAAAACATATTTGGAAGTAGTATTTTCAAGAAGCAGTCAGCTGTAGGTTGGTAAATACATTCAAAAGCTTGTGTTTGCGGTCAGGAACAGAGCAGATTTATTCTCAACATCTGTTTCTTATGGGAGTTTTACCACCACAGAAATAAAATTACTACAGACTTTAATGTCTTGACTTTTTTTTTTTTTTTTTTGGCAGAGGTGGGTGTGAGAGTCTGTAACACTATTATGTTCACCCCTTTTTCAAACTATGATACATTTTGTACAAACTATGCCTTGTAAGGTATCATTTCAAAACTCTAATTTGCTCATCATTACTGTCCTGGTAAAATATGTGTGGCAACACTGTATGCAAAATTATAAGATTCCACTGTATGATGTTACTAAGACATATCCAGATCTTGGGAAGCAGCCACAAACCAGTTCTTCAGAGATAAAAGGCAAACTGAGGCCTCAGGCAGGTGTTAACGAAATCAAATGGACTATCATCTAGTTAAGGGGCCATTCTTTGGCAGGAAAAAGTGTTAGAGTGAGAAATTTACATTTTGCCAAAGAAATAGCTGGCTGTTCCCGTCCACATAAAATTTGTCTCTTGAACCCCAGCTGGAGATGATTCTCAAAGAAAAGGCAAAAGGCAGTAAGAATGGGGAACAGATGCCCCAAGTTATTCCTCCTTTTCTCTCTACCCACAGCAGCCACAACCCCCCGAGGAACAAAGAAACAGCTCTGGACTGAGGGACAGGACCCTCTCTGAAAGGAAATCAACTAGTGAGACTGCTGGAGTATACGCTGAGACACTTTTGCTTTGCATTCACTTAGCTTGTTAAGTATTAGTTAGGTTTTACCTTTTATTTCTGTGTAACCAATTCTGACTTTTATGCCTCACTACCTGTAATCACTTAAAATCTATCTTTCTGTAATTAACAAACTTGTCTTATCGTTTTATCTAAACCAGTGTGTTTGGATTTCAGTGTCTGGGAAACTTCATTTGGGATAACAGGATTTGTGCATATAATTTTGTATAAATAAAATGATGGACTTTATGAGCTGGACTGATTTAGTTAGCGTTGGTCCTGCTTTGAGCAGGGTATTGGACTAGATGACCTCCTGAGGTCTCTTCCGACCCTAATATTCTATGATTCTATTCTATGAGAGCTTGTGTTGCCAGAAAAGGGCAAGCA
Source organism: Gopherus flavomarginatus (assembly GCF_025201925.1). Taxonomy (NCBI): domain Eukaryota; kingdom Metazoa; phylum Chordata; order Testudines; family Testudinidae; genus Gopherus; species Gopherus flavomarginatus. The sequence continues at coordinate 155,550,513 of NC_066620.1, read as the reverse complement.
GTACACATTTCTGGGGGAAAGTTTGGGATCATGAATTTGCTGGTGTTGCTCTGACGTGTAATTCAAAAGTGGCTGGCCAGAACACTCATACAATGTAGCTGGGAGTAATTTACATGCTGGAGGCTGTGGGTAAGTAGTCCAGGAGTGGTTGCCTCACAGTGAAGCAGCGTAAAAGGCACCCGAGGCTGGAGAATTGAGAGGGGACAGCTGTTTAACAGTCCAGATTGTACCCTGGGTAATGTCACAGTGGGACACCAACCCAGTTCTTCATTCTTCTCAAATGAACCCAGATTTTTGGTTCATATCAGAAAAATGATGAACTGGGTCAGTGTCCCATCCCTGCCAAAAAAGGGACAAAGACGTAAAAATAAGGTGCCATAGCCAAATGATTGCTCCCAGCAGCCAGACAATACAGTTATAGTGTTTATGGAGTAAGCTACTGATCCTAGGCATTTATGTCCCCTCAGCACAGTATGACAGCCTAATCCTGGATTTGCCAAACTATGATTTTCCTAATCAGCGCCTACCTAAATGCCATTTCTTCTAAAAGATGCAAAAATAGCAAGTTGATTTTTTTTAAAAGTACACTTTATAGATCTATAAATCCATCAAGATAAACACATATCAAAACTGAGTTACCTTATGTCAACAAAACTAAAATTCAAATGTAACAATTTAAGACAATTAATCAATCAGCTTTCAGAGGAGATTTCTTACCTGGCTACCCCTGGTGACAGCTCAGGTACCACAACCCTTCGACTCCAAGCCACGAGGTCCCGCTCAGTGGCTATTTCACTTCGTGGTGCGTTGCTATGCATCTGTCGCACGCCCTCAATTTGCCCACTGCGCCTTAATCCTATATTTGGTGGTGAATGTACTTCTGAGGTAGAGCTTACAGAGCCTGACAAATTAAAACAGTAATTGTAGTCATCTAAACTCTAAGAGAAGGCTTGCAAAAACAAAGAGCAAGAGTAGCAATTTTAGTACATACTTTACTTGATCTATTGCTTCAGAAGAAAATTAAAGCATTAACTGAAAATGTCCAAGTGGAACTGTATGTCCATATTATCCGGAGGCACATTTCTCCTGCACAAGAATGCAGTTCACAGGCAACAAGCAGTAAAAGTGTAAAGATCTGAATAACGTAAAGATAAGCTGATAAAGCATTACTGTAGGTTCTCTCAATCCATACAGTATATGTTAACTGTTGGCCTTTAAAACCACCTTCTGAAAACCTTTTCACATTAAGGGTTATATTTTATCTTAAACTGACAGAAATTAAGTAGGCTCTTGTCACTGATCTCAGGTTGTAGGTTCACCACAGCTGGAGATTACCATCCCCACAGACTTTCTGTCTCTTGAACCCTAGCTGGACATAATTCTCAAAGAAGAGGAAAAAGTGTAAGAATGGGGATACTTTGTGGCATCCCTCTCTTTCCCTATCCATAGCAGCCACAACATCTGAGGAACCTGGATCTCCTACTGAATCCAGTCACTCCTTAAAAAATGTGAAAAAGCTACTATCCTCAAAAAATCAGATCCATTGTGACACTCATAGAATTTGTGAAGTGATGGAGTCCTGGAGATTAGGTTTCCAGTTCAAAAAAGTGGTTTTGATAGTATATTGGCGAAAACAAAACAAATATGCAAATAAACACATAAACAAAACAAACACACACACTCCAAACACTCAAATAGGAGCTGACTGCTTAGGCATCCCCTCAAGGTCCTTTCATGTAGAAATTTTCACACAGTAAGATGTTAATATCTCTACCTCTGGTCTGACAGTTCTGGGTATTGCTCCTTCTTGAGATTTACCTTCATTATTTTAATCTGATTTTTATTCCCCTGCAGATTACCAGGAGATGTACTGCAAGCTAACTGCATTGGTCCTTACTAAAGCTGCTCCAGAGCCATCCTTTTTCAGGTATTGCCTCATATCTCCCATATCCTTTGTGACACCTATGGTATTTTATCAGTGAGGTAGCTATTTCCAGATTACACAACAGTATTAAATTAATACTCTCTTCAAAAGATCACGTGGTTGCAGCACAATTTTTTGAGCTTTGCTGTACAGCTACTGTACGGTTACAATCTATATTCCTTTCTGTTAAATAATTCATTAAATTTTAGAAAAAAGCCAGAAAGCAGCAGTAATATTTATCCCCAAGTTTGTCTTTTCCACTACTCTCATACCTCCTCATTCTCATTATATCCATTTACTTTCCATTTCACATACTCTTTCTACATTTCAATTAAAAATACACATCTGGCCTGTGCTAATAGGCTGTTTAACTGGAGCTTGGACTCTAGGAACCTGCAAGATGGAAACATCCCAGAGCTTGGGCTGCAGCCTGAGCCCAACGGTCTACACTGCAATTAAACAGTCCCTTAGCTTGAGTCCAAGTCAGCTGGCATGGGCCAGCTGTGGGTGTTAACTGCAGTGTAGACACGCCCTCATTGTAAACGGCTTGAAAAGAAATAAAAGAAGTCTTACTTCTTCCTATCCGGCTAGTATTGCTGGTGCCTGCCTCCCCAGAACGTCTCTGATCTTGTTCTTGCTGAAGTCTCTGTATCATACTGTCCAACGGACTAACTTCCTGATTTGCTTGTTGACTCAGTACTTGGTTCAGTCCTGTGGGGAAAAAATGCAAGAAACAAAACTACATTCAAACTTGTATGAGTGTCACAGCAAGTAATGCAAAATAACCTTGGGTAGTTCCTGGAGAAGTAAATATCCTGTTCTTCAATACATCATATCCACACAGATTCCACATGTGGCGCACATACACCCTTGATCAGATTCTTTTTGATTTGTAGCATCAATTAGGGCCACATGTGCACCCTGGGAGCCCTGGAGCACACCAAGCCTCCCCAGCTGAAAGCATAAAGGGTGGAGTGGGCTTATCCACCAATACAGAAAGCCACAGGAACAGGACTGTGAATTAGTAGTGGGATGGATGACAGGTTGTGGAATCTATGTGGACAACATATTTTAAAGAACCAGATACTAGAGGGAAGGTAATCATTCTTTTTTCAAGTGCTTGTCCACACAGATTTCACTCTTGGGGACTAACAAACAATTGTTTAGTTGCTTGGAGATGGATAAAAGGAGTCCTACTTGAATTAGGATAGCAGAATAGCCCTACTGAAAATTAGCACCTGATCTGGAAGCCTACACTAGAGAACAGTGAGTGGTAAGTGTGTGAACTGAGATCCATGCAGCTGTGTTACATATCTCAGATGGAATATTAGCCAAAAAGATGGTTACTCACCTTTGTAACTGTTGTTCTTCGAGATGTGTTGCTCACATCCATTCCAGTTAGGTGTGCGCGCCGCGCGTGCACGTTCGTCGGAAACTTTTTACCCTAGCAACTCCAGTGGGCCGGCAGGTCGCCCCCTGGAGTGGCGCCGCCATGGCGCTCGATATATACCCTTGCCGGCCCACCCGCTCCTCAGTTCCTTCTTGCCGGCTACTCCGACAGTGGGGAAGGAGGGCGGGTGTGGAATGGATGTGAGCAACACATCTCGAAGAACAACAGTTACAAAGGTGAGTAACCGTCTTTTCTTCTTCGAGTGATTGCTCACATCCATTCCAGTTAGGTGAATCCCAAGCCATACCTAGGCGGTGGGGTCGGAGTTAGAAGTCGCGGCATGGAGCACTGCAGATCCGAAGGCCGCGTCCTCTCTTGACTGCTGGACCAGGGCGTAGTGGGAAGCAAAGGTGTGGACCGATGACCAGGTCGCTGCCCGACAGATTTCCTGGATGGGCACACGGGCGAGGAAAGCCAGCGACGACGCCTGCGCCCTGGTAGAATGCGCAGTCACACGGCCCGTAGGAACGTGGGCCAGCTCATAGCAGGTCCTGATACAGGACGTTACCCATGAGGATAACCTCTGCGAGGAGATAGGAAGCCCCTTCATGCGGTCCGCTACTGCCACGAAAAGTTGGGGGGATTTGCGGAACGGTTTGGTCCTCTCCACATAGAACGCGAGAGCCCTACGGACATCAAGCGAGTGGAGCTGTTGCTCCCTGCCTGAAGAGTGAGGTTTCGGGAAAAAAACCGGGAGGAATATCTCTTGGTTGATGTGGAAGGTCGAGACCACCTTGGGGAGAAAGGCAGGGTGTGGCCTCAGCTGCACCTTATCTTTGTGGAAGACTGTATACGGGGGGGTCTACCACGAGAGCCCGGAGTTCCGACACCCGCCTAGCTGAGGTGATAGATACTAGAAAGGCAGTCTTCCAAGAGAGAGAGAGTAGGGAGCAAGTAGCTAACGGCTCAAAGGGGGGCCCCCATGAGCCGAGACAACACCAGGTTAAGATCCCAGGTTGGAGCAGGGAGTCGGACGTTAGGGTATAAACGTTCCAGCCCCTTCAGGAATCTAGACACCGTCGGGTGAGAAAAAACGGAGCGGCCATCCCCACCGGGGTGAAAGGTGGAGATAGCTGCCAGGTGGACCCGCAACGACGATATCGCCAGACCCTGTTGTTTGAGGGACCAAACATAGTCTAAGATATTGGCCACCGAAACTTCCATAGGGCAGAGACCTTTCTCCACGCACCAACAGGAGAAACGCTTCCACTTGGCCGAGTATGTCGCTCTAGTGGAAGGCTTCCTGCTGCCCAAAAGTACCTCCCGTACCGGGGTGGAGCAGCGCAGTTCAGAACCGGTCAGCCACGCAGGAACCACGCCGCTAGGTGCAGCGACTGCAGGTCCGGGTGACAGAGAGTCCCGTGTTCCTGGGTGATCAGATCCGGGTGAAGGGGCAGGGGAACTGGGTCGGCTATGGCCAGGTCCAGCAGCATGGGGTACCAATGTTGCCTGGGCCACGCCGGGGCTACCATGATCACGCGAGCCCTGTCCCTGCGCACCTTCAGAAGGACCCTGTGGACCAGTGGGAATGGGGGAAAGGCGTAGTACAAGTGGGTCGTCCACGGAATAAGGAAGGCATCCGCTATAGACCCGGGCTCCCTGCCCTGAAAGGAGCAGAACGCCTGGCACTTCTTGTTCCCCCCGGACGCGAAGAGGTCCACACGGGGATAACCCCACCTCTGGAAGATTGAGAGGGCGACGTCCGGGCGAAGGGACCACTCGTGTGATAGGAAGGATCTGCTCAGGCGATCTGCCAGCGTGTTCCGTACTCCGGGGAGGAAGGAAGCCGTGAGGTGAATGGAGTGGGCTACACAAAAGTCCCAGAGTCGCATCGCCTCGTGACATAGGGGAGAAGATCTGGTGCCGCCCTGCTTGTTGATATAGTACATGGTCGTCGTGTTGTCGGTAAACATCGCGACACAACGACCTCGAAGCTGGTGACAGAACGTTTGACAAGCAAGGCGGACAGCTCTCAACTCCCGCATGTTGATGTGCATCTTCACCTCCTGCGGGGACCACAGGCCCTGTGTTCTCAGGGTTCCCAGGTGGGCCCCCCAGCCGAGATCTGAGGCATCCGTTGTTAGGGACACGGAAGGCTGAGGTGGGTGGAAAGGGAGCCCCGCACACACTACGGACTGGTCTAGCCACCAGCCGAGAGAATCTAACACCCCCTGGGGGATTGTGATCAGCATGTCTAGCGGTTGCCTTGCCGGCCGGTAATGTGCGATGAGCCACAACTGGAGCGGCCTCATGCGGAGCCGAGCGTAACCGGTCACAAATGTGCATGCTGCCATGTGGCCTAACAGGGTTAGACATGTCCGTACTGATGTCAAGGGGGCTGCCCGCAATCGCTGAACGATCGCCGACAATGCCTGGAACCTCGGTAACGGCAGAAGAGCCCTGGCCACGGTGGAGTCCAGGACGGCCCCGATGAACTCCACCCTCTGCGTGGGGAGCAGGGTGGACTTGTCTATGTTGATCATGAGGCCCAAGGTAGCAAACAGGCCGGTGATCACGCGGACGTGGCTGCAAACCTGTAGTTCCGACGTGCCCCGAATTAACTAATCGTCTAGGTAAGGGAACACATGGATACGACTGCGCCGAAGATGTGCCACAACGACTGCCATGCATTTTGTAAATACCCTCGGGGCCGTAGAAAGGCCAAATGGGAGGACTGCAAATTGGTAGTGAAGGGGGCCCACCACGAATCGAAGGAAACGTCTGTGGTGTGGCCAAATGCCAATGTGAAAATAAGCGTCCTGCATGTCGAGGGCGGCGTACCAGTCTCCCGGATCCAGGGGTGGGATAATGGTCCCCAGGGATACCATGCGGAACTTCAACTTCACTAGGTATTTGTTGAGCTCTCGCAGGTCGAGGATAGGCCTGAGGCCTCCCTTGGTCTTGGGGATCAGAAAGTAGCGGGAATAAAACCCCTTGCCTTTCTCGTTTTCCAGAACCGCCTCTATAGCTCCTTTGTTGAGGAGCATCTGTACCTCCTGTCGAAGGAATTGCTCGTGAGAGGGGTCCCTGAAGAGGGACGAGGAAGGGGGGCGGGAAGGAGGAAACGATATAAACTGCAGGCGGTATCCCGTCTGCACCGTGCGCAAGACCCAGCGGTCCGATGTTATTTGGGTCCACGCCGGAAGGAAAAACGAAAGGCGGTTGGAAAACGGGGGGGAAGGATCCGTGGGGGAAACTGTTACTGCGCCCTCGGGCGCACCTTCAAAACGAAGGCTTGGGTCCAGGCGGGGGCTTAGAGGAGCTTTGATTCTGCCCCCCTTGGTTCCCCGAATGTCTACGCCTTCCATTCCTGCCACGGCGCCTATTGAGGTCCTGCCGTTGGCGGAACTGGGGGTATGGCCTGCGCTGCTGCTGCTGCTGTGGCCGGAAGGGTCTGCGCTGCGTTCCCGGCATGTGCATCCCAAGGGAGCGCATAATGACCCGATTGTCTTTGAGGCTCTTAAGTCTGGGGTCTGTCTTTTCCGAAAACAGGCCCTGGCCTTCGAACGGGAGGTCCTGGATGGTATATTGGAGCTCCGGTGGAAGGCCAGAGACCTGCAGCCAGGAGATACGGCGCATCGTTACCCCCGAGGCGAGGGTGCTGGCAGCCGAGTCTGCAGCGTCTAAAGAAGCTTGCAACGAGGTTCATGCAACCTTCTTGCCCTCGTCCAGTATGGCCGCAAATTCTTGGCGGGCCTCTTGTGGCAGCAGCTCTTTGAATTTGTCCGCTGCCACCCACGAGTTAAACGCGTATCTGCTGAGCAGGGCTTGTTGGTTTGAAACCCTGAGCTGAAGGGCCCCAGCTGAGTAGACTTTGCGGCCAAGGAGGTCCATACGTCTGGCCTCCTTGGCTTTGGGGGCTGGAGCTTCCTGCCCATGACGCTCCCTCTCGTTCACCGACTGCACGACCAGGGAACACGGTGTCGGGTGGACGTGGAGGTACTCGTAGCCCTTGGAGGGGGCCATGTACTTCCTCTCGACGCCCCTCGCCGTAGGGGGGATGGAGGCCGGTGACTGCCAGATGGTATTGGCGTTGGCCTGGATCGTCCTAATGAAGGGTAGGGCGACCCTGGTGGGAGCATCAGACGAGAGGATGGTGACGATAGGGTCCTCGATCTCAGAGACCTCCTCGGCTTGCAGGCTCAGATTCTGAGCTACTCGCCTAAGGAGGTCTTGGTGCGCCCTGAGATCCAGCGGGGGAGGGCTACTGGAGGAGGTGCCAGCCACCGCTTCATCAGGGGAGGAGGATGAGGAGACCCCCGGCAAGAAAGTGTCCAACGGGGGGTCTCCCTCTGCCCTCGCCTCTGTCTCAGGAGCCAGAGCAGAGTCTTGCTGCTTGGATCCTTCCTCTCCATCCGGGGAGGGAGGGGGGCGAGACAACGAAGCTTCCGGCACCCTGTGCTCCGCCGTCGCAGGCCTAGCAGGAAGCTGTTGGGGGCCCTGGGCTTCATGGTATGCCCAGGTGGTCCAAAACCCCCACTGCTGCGGACCTTGGTCCTGTTGCGGAGGGTCTTGAAATAATGCCGCCTGCCTGTCGGTGCCCAGCGCATACACGCTGTCTGTTTGAGAAGACACCGACGGCTGCCTAGAAGGCCATGGCGGGGCCGACCCCGGCTGGTAAGGGTCTGCACGGGTCGGCACCGAAGATCTTCTCGGTGCCGGGGAACGGTACCGGGAGTCATAGCGGTGCCGGGATCGGGACCGGGTTCTGTCTCGGTGCCGGGATCTGGACCGGTACCGGCCGCTGCTTCGGTGCCGGGATCGGGACCGGGACCTGCCACCGATGCGGTGCCGGGAGGTCGACCGGGACCGGGACCTGCCACCAGCTCGGTGCCGGGAGGTCGACCGGCGCGGTGAGTGACGGCGGGACTGGCTCCTGGAGTCACGGTGCCGGTATCGGCGGCTGGAGTCAGACCGCGACCGTCTGGAGGTCGATCGGTGCCGCGAGTGCGACCGGTACCGCCGAGGGGAGCGGTGCCGGGACTGCGAGCGGCGGTGGGATCTTGATCGACCGTGGCGTCGGGACCTGGATCGCGAGCGCGAGTCCCGAGATGGTGCCGACATCATGGGCTTGCCTCTAGATGCGACCCGCACCGGAGGTACCGGGGGTGGCAGCTGAGTAGACTCAGTTAGGGCGATAAGGTCCCGTGCCGAGGCGAAGGTCTCCGGCGTGGATGGGACCAATAGCTCAACCCCAGATCTTATGGGGGAGCTTGGCGGCACCGGACTCGACGGAGCCGGTGGTGCCGCGGCCGATGTCGATGCCGGGCGCTCCAATTGGGTCTGCCTGACTGGAGCAGCAGACGCTGACGGTCTCGCCTCTGCACCCGGTGCCGGGGAAGGTCGGTGCCAGGGAGTCTTCCCGGTGCCGGTGCGATCCGGTGCCGGCGCCGAGATCACGGCCTGTGAAGCTGCCGGGTCAAGTGCCGCCTCCATGAGGAGAGTCCTGAGTCTTTGGTCTCTCTCCTTCTTTGTCCTGGGCTTAAAAGCCTTGCAGATGCGGCACTTGTCCGACCTGTGCGATTCCCCCAGGCACTTCAGACACGCGTCGTGGGGGTCGCTGGTAGGCATAGGCTTCTTACAGGCCGCACACTGCTTAAAGCCCGGCGAACCAGGCATGAGCCCGGTGCCGGGAAGGGCTACAGCCCCCGGCCAACAACTATCTACAATACTATTTACACCTAATTACTTAACTAACTACATTTAACGATCTAACTAACAACTGTAACAATAACGATAGTTAACAAGGAGAGCTAGGGACGTGGAGGACAGCTATGCCGCGCTCCACAGTTCCAACGACCGACACGGCGGTAAGAAGGAACTGAGGAGCGGGTGGGCCGGCAAGGGTATATATCGAGCGCCATGGCGGCGCCACTCCAGGGGGCGACCTGCCGGCCCACTGGAGTTGCTAGGGTAAAAAGTTTCCGACGAACGTGCACGCACGGCGCGCACACCTAACTGGAATGGATGTGAGCAATCACTCGAAGAAGAACAGGCTAATATTCCAAGCTGCTTGAGCCATAGTGGAATAAAGTTCTAATATGATCTTTTGAGCTAGATGATAAGTCATTATGCAATCGGAGATCCATGTGGATATAGGTTGCCCTCTGAGTCTGTCTGCAAATGCTACAAATAGCCTAGATGTGCTCTTTAAAGATCTTGTCCTATCTAAAAAAGATAAAGCTCTCACTATGGCTATTGCGTAAAGCTTCACTTCCCCTGGATTAATATGAAGCTCAGGAAAGAAAACCAGAAGGTAAGTGAACTAATTTATATGGGATTCTGAAATAATCTTAGGCAGGAACTTCAGGTGAAGTCTAAGGGTAATCCTGTCATTGCGAAATATTGCATATGGGGGACCAGTCATGAGTGTCCAAATTTCCTCTGCCCTCCTAGATTACTTAAGGATCACTGAAAGCTGTTTTCACTGAGAGATGAGAAAAGTAGGACATGGCAAGGGTGAAAGGGGATCCCTAATAAATCAAGCTAGTACCATATTAAGGTTCCAGGGAGAAGGTGGTATTGTAACAAGGGGGAAAACATAAATAAGTATTTTCAATAATTTTTCCACTCTCTGTGAAAAAAACACGTCACCTGGGATAGGACAATAATTTGCACATAGTGCTGCTAAATGGACTCTGATTGAACAGATGGAAAGTTCAGGCTTGTCTCCAGGCTAACAAATACTCCACTATTGCTGGAATTGGAGAGAACAGTGCGGACGTGCTCAGAGAAAACCTCTTCCATTTGGCCTTGTATGTCAGTCTGGTCAAAGGCTCCTTACTTTGAATCCAAGTGTTCTGAATCTCAGCTGAACGGCTCATCTCTGTGTATTACATCCAGCCTGTCAGGTGTAGTGATGCTGGGTCCAGGTTCAAGATCTGAGTGATTATGCCAGGCAGAGCTGGTAAGGCGGCTGTGCTGATGTATTCAGATTTGGAGAGTCTCAGAACTCTTGGCCCATGCTGAGCCTATCATGAGGATGTAACCATCATATTGTCTCAGTTTCTTCAGAACCCTTGGTATCAAGGGTACTGGGGAAAGGCATACATTAATCCCAGTGTAGCGTTCCCTCTGGTGCAAAGCATCCAACACTTGTTGTGGCGGGTTGCAAACAAGCACACTTTTGAGAGTCCCCATCTGGAAATGCTCAGCAGGATTGAGTATTTGAGAGGCCACTCACAGTTTTCAGAAAAAGTCCAGGTGAACTGGTCTACTAGGGTGTTCTGAAGCCTGGGCAGGTGGAGAGATATCGGATGCACCATTCCCACAGATGGACAGCTTCTTGGCAGAGTGGAGAGAATCTCTCTCATACTTGTCTGTTTATATAGTGCAAAACTGGTGTTGTCTGCCAGTACTTGGATTGCTGAGCACTGCAGAAGAGGTAAGAAACCCTTACATGCCAGGTATCTGAGCTAAAATTTTTGTGTGTAGACAGGCCTGCTGAGGAACTGTAGCCCCCTGAATTTTCAGCTGCTAGAGATGCACCAGCACAAACCCTGACTAAAGGCATCTTTTACCAGAACCTTTATAAGTAAAGGCATGGAGAAAGGACACCTAAAATGGTTCTATCCATCAGTTTAACAAGGAGAGGATTTCTTGTGGGACTGTGATCACCATATCCATGCAGTGCCTGTTCAGTAAATATATTGATTTCATTCACCCTTGCCACTTCTAAGGTGAAGTCTGGCATGCTGTGGAACATAAGTGCATGCAGTCATATGTCCCATGAGCCTCAGGCACATCCTCACCAGTGTCCTTGGGTGGGCTTGAAGTTGAATGAGGAAGCCCATTAACGTCCAAAATCTCTATTCAGGAAGATGCCCTCACTGACCTGAAGTCTAACACTGCCTCCTCTATGAATTCTGTGGTCTGAGTTAGAGTCAATATGGATTCTGAGTCCTAGTGAAACAAATAATTTTAGAATTACATGAAGTGAACCCGTCACTTGCTGTAGAGATCTCCCTCAAACTAGCTAGTTATCTAGATAGGGATCTAGCTGAATTCTGCCTCCCTAAGATTAGCTGCCACTACAGCCAGAACTTGGGTAAAGACCCAGGGAGTTGTGGGGTAGCCAAAGGGTAAGACTCTGTATTGGGAGTGTGATGTGATAGAGTTTTGTGGTGGAACAATCAAGGGGTCAATGGCATCAAATTTATTGTGCATTTGGAGCCCCAGACTGGGAGGCAGTTGAGGGGGAGGCAGAATCAGCGCTGGTGAAATCTCTGCCTCTCCCTTGGAGTCTCCAGTTAATATTGGGATGGAGACCACTGCCTGCAGTGAGGCCATGGTCTCTGCTGCTCTCTCTTCAGAGAGAAGAGAATCTCAAAGAGTGCAAGGTTGCCCTGGAATCTTTCAGGGTATGGAATGCTTCATTTGTGCCACAATTAAACAGATTATTGTGCTCAAATAAGAGGTCCTCAATTGCTATCTGCCCTCAAGTGGAAGGTTCTCAATTGTTACCTGGACCTCCCTTTGAATTCCAAGTGCCTGACCCCAAAAAAGATCTCCTCGTGGTAACTGCAGTGGCTATTGTTCTTCAGACAAATCCGAACACAGACTAAAGTGAGGCTCTGGCAGTCAGCTAGCCCTTGGCCATGAGGGATTTCATCTTATCCTGATGTTTGTTAGATAGTTTGTCTACAACACTGAGAGCTTGTCCCAATTAAAAAAAAATTGTATTTGAGAGCAGTACTGGCTAATGAGCAGCCTTTTTGGCCAAAAAAGTCAAGGTTTTTAAGGTCCTTTCCATAAGGGGTGGACTTTGGAGTACTCTGATGTTTTTGTCCTCTCTTGGACAGCTTGCACCACCAGAAAGCCAGGTACAGGATGCTAGTAAAAGAACGCAAACCACTAGGCATGGACCTTCTACCTTTCACCAAAAATCTTGGAGCTGGATGGTACGGATGTAAGCATATGTGAAATGGACTTGGCAGGTTCAACTAAGCATCATTTGTAGGCATAATTGGTCTTCCTGATATTCAGAAGTTAATGCTTTTGCTCCTGGATAACCTCTAGAGGAATGTCTACTGTTTCTATCATCCTCATCATCAGCTCTTGAAAGACCTTAAACTGATCCATAGAGGCTGTAGTTGGAGGATTGATAGCCTCATCTGGGGAAGAAGAGGTGGTGGGTACTCCTGCTCAGCAGAGTGAAGGTCATCCCCCTCATTCTCCCTCTAACCTTTCAGCAGCTGTAGCTGGATCTGCTGAGAAGTTTGGGGAGAATGAATCTCCTTCCTGGCTGAGAGAGAGATCTGGCTGTCGATACGGAGAAGAATGCTGGTTTCCTGCAATAGGGATTCATATCCCAGGGGGACCAATACGGCCATGACTGGTATGGCTATCATGGGGGAGAGGACAATGCAACCTTGATCATCTTCTAGGGATACCCACTGGGATGTTCCCAATGCAACCTTGATCATCTTCTAGCTCATGTAATAGACTAATCTCTAGTGGCTCACTATGCCACCCATGGGAGTGATGGGCCATCAGTAGGGAATAATCTCTGCTATGTTCTGCTGATGAGAAAGAGCAGGAACAAACCTCCTCTAGGGGACGATCTTGTCTGGTGTATCTTATTTACGACATTGGTGCCAATGAGACACCTCTGGAAAGACATGGCAACTGAGGAGATGAGGAGTTAGCAACAATGTCTCAATCTATATTCTAGCAAGGGTGACTCAGGGCCAATGGAAAAGTCACTCAGTACTGTGAACTGCTTCAGTGCTGAGCTGGAGAGCACTGAAGTTTCCAGTGTTGTAGCCTCAGATGTTGGTGGCTGACACTTCTGCAGTCAGTGAACCACTCTCTGCTGAGACTCAATGTACCAAGCTCAATGCCAAGGTTCTGTACTCAGGGAAACTCAGTTGTTAGATTCTGGAGGAACTGATGCCGCCTTAGTCTACAATATCAATGTACCAGCACTGACTCAATTTTATGGCCCTTAAGAGAAGAAGCCCAAAAGAAATGTGGCCCTTGGGTCTCCTGCCTGGCATTGGTGAAGGTAACCTACACCTAGTTACTTCAATGGAGAGATGCAAATTCTTGACTCTGGAGTGGCAGACAAACAAGGCATGTGAGAAGCAACAGCATGGGAGCATGGAGTGGAATTATGGCTCAGCAGGGCACTAGCGATAACAAACTGACCTGCCTGGTGTTGCTTCTCTGATCTCCCAGAGCCTGAGCAAGCTTGTTTAGGCCTCCCTCGCCCTCTGCATAAGATTTGAGAAGGAATGGCCCATGGAACAACGTTCCAAAATGTGTCTCTCATTAATAGGCATAGTGATGTCGCATAAGGAACAGATCTTAAACCCTGGTGACTTGTTGTCTGCCATATTCTCAGTACCCCTGTACAGGTGCGCATGTGTTTGGGGCTACCTAGAAGAAAGAAGACATAACTGGCTAAACTATGAAAAAAGGAATATTGTCTCTTTGATTATTTGTTTAAAGCCATCAGGCAAAAGAAACTTAACTAAACTACATTAAACAATACCATTAATTGTAAACCTAAAAATCTAATTTGCACAGTGCCAGGGATGTGAACACTGCAAAGGGCACTGTATCGCAGTCACAGGTGGTAAGAAGGAAGTGAGTGGCAGTTTAGCCTGTTCCACACCTTTTATACCATCAAATTTATTTAGGGAGGAGGAGGAGGGCATGTTGCAGGTGCCGGTGTGAGTCCACTGGACACTGCTAGTTAAAAAGGGTCAAGTGCATGTGCACCAACAGTGGAATCTGGATGGACAATCACTCAGCTAAAACAACTGTATTCTAATGGGGCTCCTACTAAATTGTACAAGATCAGCACTGCAAATAACCTTCTTAATTTTTAGAAACATACATTTTAATTATGGCACATAGCAGTTATGCTAGATCAAGAATTAGTTTTTACTGAATGTCTAGCTGGTGTTTCCTTGTTTCCAGCTGATGTTTTCCTAAGCAAGTCAAATCCCTAATCTCAGTTGATATTTCTCTCCTCAACTGAATATAAGTTTAGACTCCCAGCTCCTAGACGCAGTTCCCCTCAAAGCCAAAAATTTTTTTTCTCTCATCATTGCTGCTCCTCTTGTTAGCTGCCATTTAAGATCAAGATTTATTACACACCAAAAAGGATTTTTTCTTAATTAATCTGATAAACATAGTGGCAATATTCTAGAGTCCTATTAACTCCAACTGTATTAGACCACACACAAACCACTGCACTATACTTTCCATATGATGAATTCAATATTCAAGCCCATGTACACTATAGCATACCGTACTTAAGCTCTATGTACCTGAGGAAGTCACCCCCATCTGTGGAATAAGCTGCTCATCCCTGCAGTTCTCACGACCTGGAACTAATCTCTGGTATCTTGATGGATGAGGGTTGCCATCAACATCAACCAAAAATGGGGGAGGCATGAGATGTGGAGCCTGCTGTGTCTGTTCATCTAAGACAAAGTTGTTGGCATCCCGGATAAGAGGTCGATAATCACTGTGAAAGAACATCTGATCTGCTATCTGTAATGTAAAGCCAATTTTTGATTAATTACAAGCAACTGATTAAAAATAGAAACATTCAAATAAAAATGTCTGCAGTAAGTTTCAATGTCTTTTCCTAGCAAGTAAGTGATTTGTACTGATGGACACTTCTGTAAAAATGAGGTGGTCACAGAATAGCTACTTTACCTCCTTTCCAGAGGAGTATATAATGTGCTAATGTTTTCCCCATCTAATAGTCATTTTTGTACTGTACTGCACTGGGGAATAAAACCCAGACTTATCCTCTAAAAACACAGTTGCTTGGCAGAAAGCAGCGTAAATTGGGTTAAGTAGTTTATAAACTCTGCTATATTGTACATCTGACTACTACAGTTATGTTACTGCATTTTTAGGAGATATGGGGTGAAATGGAGATAAGCAGGAAATCATTTATATCATTTTAGTATTCATATTAACACCATGTGTTAATACACACAACTAAATTTTAAAAATCTTTATCTATTAGAGCAGATACTTCAAAAAGCCTGTTATAAAAGTAATTAAACAAACACTGATTTAAACCATATCAGAGTCGTTTTAATACCAATATGGCACTACTGGGAGCCTGTATAAGCATAAGAAAATATCTAGGATCACCAAAATTAACCCATCCTAATTAAAATTACATTAATATAACACAAAGTACATTTACAGTAGTGGTGCGCAAACTGTTCCAGCAACGCCCCACCTTACCAGTAACGGATCTGTCTACACTCCCCCTCCATTGCTAAACAGCCACGGCCTCCTCAACAATGGAACTTGGGCTGAGGCAGAGCTGGGGGCAGAACTGGTCTAGGGACAGAGAGGGAATGAGGGTAGAGCTGAGCTGGGAGCCGAACAGGAGGCTCAGTGGAACTGGGGTGAAGCGGGTTTGGGAGTGAGTGGGACAGGGACGGATCTGGCCTGGAGGCAGAACAGAACTGGGAGCTGAATGGGGTTGGGGGAGAAGCAAGGTTGGGAGTGGAGCTGGTCTGGGGGTAAAATGCAGCTGGAAGCATGGTGTTCCCTCCCCACCCTCTGTGGGAGCTGGCTCAGGCCCTGCCATGTCCCCTCACCTCAAATGTTCCTCCACACCCCCTTAGGGGGATGCCCCCACAGTATGAATTTGCAGTATGAATCTGTCTCCAAATAACTTCCAGAGCAAGTGATATAAACAAGGATGAACCACAAATGTGATAATCCAAAAATATCTTTTAAAAAGATCAATTTCAATTAATTAGAATTAATCAGGAATCAGCACAATTATGTTAGAAAGCCAGGGTTAAATCTAGAATGAATTTAATTGGAGTGCATTAAAGTCACCTACTTAACAAAGTACTAAGCATTTCAATCTATTTTTATTATCAGAGGTATTTCTACTCCTTTTGTTCTAAGCATGGAAACATGGAGTGACTACAGCTGAACAGGAGGCAGAAAGCAGCAGCAAGTTATAGAAACATACCATATTGTATGAGCTGGAAAAAAAAGAAAGAAAATAAAGAGAAGGAGAATGGAATCTAACAATACAAATATAAAAGCTTTACTTTGCATGACTGAAAAGATAAAAAGCTTTAACATCCGTGAAATAAATTTGATGTCAATGTTTTTTCCAACAAAAAGCATGCACAAACACTTTTACTTAAACATTGAAAATGATATTTTGATTCATGCCTTGCACTGTACCTTATCATATTTGCTACTGGAGCCAAAGCCAAAAATCAGAAGGTGCCCGTGAGAGTCTGTACATGCAAAATGCTGGCCATCAGGAGAGCACTTGCAGTCAAAAACTGCCCCGTGTCCTTGTCCTTCAATCTGAAATACATTAAGGCAAAAAAAACCCAACAAACAAAAAAACAATGATCAAAAACCAGGGAGACATAGCATATTAAATTACAATCTCAACACTGTGATGTTGAAATGCACATAAAACATCCCAAAACAGCACACTGTTAGATGAAAGATACAGTAGGTCTTTTACTTTTTAGCCATTTACTTACCAGTAATTTTGCTTTAGTACTCATGAAAGATGCCTGATTAATAGCAGTAGAAACTGACCGACTTTAACCGCAGAGCAAGCACAGTACAGGAAGATACAACAAAACTTTCCCCCTTGATGTCCTGATGATAAATTAAACAAAGAGCTGCGCAGTTCAGGGTTTCAGTCGCTACACTGATTCTACCTTCTGCCTGTTAAACTTGTCAATCAGCATTAACTGCGATGGTGTTTTTGTGATGTCAATACTTATCCACTAGCATACGCACTGAATAAATCAACCCATATATTGCCTGCTTCTAAAATTCCTACCCATATTTGTGTGTGTGAAGAATTTAGATTTGTTTGGTCTTAACTCATTTTAAAAAGGAGAACTGCAAAGATTTTAAAAAAGGAATTTTTACCTGATACTCATTTTCTGTTCTCCAGTTCCATTAAGCCAGAACAAATAGGTTTTTTGTTTTCCCCTGAAACCTGTCAATCAAGCAGATGTGACCAATCACCACGCTGAGTTTTTATGTCTTTAGCACCTCTTCAGATAGTCCCTTTCTACACTCCCCAGTCAAGAACTTTTTGCATTTGTCTTTTAAAGACACAAAAAATTTCTTTCCTTAACTATGCCAGGCTTGTAAACTTACAAAGAATAATTGAATTCAGTCCACACAATAATAATTTGCACTTCCATAGTACCTTCCAACAGAGGCTATCAATGTGTTTTACAAACATTACTGAATTAAGCCTCAAAATTCCTGTAAGGTAGGCACTAATATATCCATATTACTAATGAGGAAGCTGAGGTATAGGATCGCATATATCAGTGGCAAAACCTCTCCTTTATTTCCAGTCACTTTAAATCACTAGCTTATACTCCCTCTCACTACAGAGGTTTCAAAGAAAAGTGAGGCAGGTTTCTGGATTAGTAAAATTGAACACAGAAAACTATGATGTTATTATGTTCTCTGTTTTTGTCATTTGCTATTCCATAATGAAAGGGTTCTTAATAGAAGTATCCCACAGAAAAGACAGAAAATAAAACAGATTAGTCCTTCAAGAGAGCCACCCTAACATCAAATTGGCTGAGGAAGGCAGAATTAATTTTAGTGAATGCGTAGATGCAACAAAGCAGTCAGCTCTACTGATTTTTTTGAGGAGGCTCACCTTTTTGTTCAATGAGGAAGTCATGATTCTGGTAAAGTAGGCAGGTAACTTCTGCACAGAAATAAGCCTTGCAGAGTCCTTCTTAAATACAACTCCAGGGTCCCCTTACAGCCTAACACATTTAAGATTTTTTCTTGTTGGAGAAAGGCAATAACTGGGCAGAATTATTTCCTGCCTCTGGTGAAATTCAGATGAAATCTTATATTAAGGTTTTCCACTCTAATAGGAAAGATAGTTTGGATAGATTCTTCTCAAGAAACTCTTATAAAAGTTATAGAATACAATCGCTGAAGACATTCTTTTCTGCATGTACCACAAAAAGAACACTGACCCTATCTTGTAGATGCTCAGCTTCTCTAGTGATGAGTATGTACCAATACATAGGCTACGTCTTCACTACCCGCCGTATCGGCGGGTAGTAATCAATTGCTCGGGGATCGATATGCCGTGTCCCATCTAGACGTGATATATCAATCCCCGAACGCACTTATATCGATTCCGGAACTCCACCAACCCCAACGGAGTTGCGGAGTCAACATGGGGAGCCGTGGACATCAATCCTGCGCCGTGAGGACGGTGAGTAATTCGATCTTAGATACTTCGACTTCAGCTACGTTATTCATGTAGCTGAAGTTGCATATCTGAGATAGATTTTCCCCCATAATGTAAACCAGCCCTTAGTCTCTAGATGTGGCTAGGTTTGTCTTGAATGAGTTTCCAGGACGGTCTTTGGCCAGCATAATTTATTCAGAATGCGTTGTTTATAAGCCTCTCCCTGCCCCTACAAAGAAAATATAATACTCTGCTTTCTGGATTATTGTGACTGACCTGCATCTAAGTCAGGTTTGGTGAACTGTGAGTTTGGAGGTTTACAAGAACCATCACTTAATCTGATTGCACCAATTAAATGCCATTTCCTGGGCCATCTGTATGTTACTACAGTCTTGTTTGTACTGTTTGCTAGCATCCTAACAAAAGCTGAAGTGAAGGAAAGAGATGTAAGAAATGGGGAAGGAAAACATGACTGAAAATAAGCTTTTGCTTGCTAGCCTGGATATCATCTGTAATATTTAGGAAAGCTGCAGTTCTTCTCAGAGATTAACAGATCCACAGAGGAGAGACCTCAGGCTTGGATGTGACGTTTTAAAGGCAAGATATTCAAACACCATTTTTTGGGGATGTGGCACATCATCTCAGCTAGTCACTTCAGTCAATATTAAGTTTTTCAAGCACAGCATTAGCTTTATCTTGAGCCAGCTAAGCACTATTACGGCTGCCATTAGGAGAGTCCTGCTCATCATGATTCCTTGTCTGTTTCTATAAGCAACAAAGATATGTCTGTCTTTATCCACTTACACAGTGGATTGAGGAGAAACTTCTTGAAACTTAAAACCATGATAAGTAGGACCATCCTACTCTGGACTGATGAAAAATACAGTTTTTCTTTGAGTCATTCTGCACTTCAAAACCTGCATCCAAAGTCACAACTGTCCAGTGTGATCCTAGACTGCAGAATCCAGGAAAATTTAGTTACTGTGCATCTACCACAAAAGTTACCCCAACATGGGAAGGAAAGAAAACCTTGCTTTCTAAAGTCCCAGTATAAATCCAAGTATCCAGATAACAACTGGCATAAGATCTCATAAAGCTTGGTCCACAGGAACCATGTCAGATATGACATAAATAAGAAGCACACGGAATCTCACTGAGCTGTCCCAGATGGATTCTGATTTTTTGCAACCTTTCTTCTTAAAAGGACTCTAATCCCTGTGCCTAATTAACAAACGGCATTGAATAGGAGCGATGATGCTGGAGAAACTGCAGAATTTATCACATTACACTGGATATACTAGAGTGCAACATTAAAAGTCTGGTAGTCATGTTGAGAGGACTGTTAAAAGAACAGTTTTTGCAAAAAAAAAAAAAAGGCGAAGCTGCTTGGTATATCTCGAGTTTTATGGATGATAGATATTCTGAAGATAGATAGAGCAACACAATACTATAAGAGGATGAAAGGATGCATCTGTGCTCTTCACCTCTCTCTATTTTCTGTACAGTGATACAGCAGTGTCCGGTTGCTGCTAAGGACAAGGAAAGATTGGAAACCACAACAGATTCCTTAATGGAGAACGAGAGTGAAGAAATTCTCAAGTACAACTGGCAGCCTCTGCTTGATTGACAATTTCCAGGAAGAAACCCATTTAATTTGAATTAGTGGATGTTAGTAAACAAAGTAGATTCTTCTAAGCAAAATAATGGTCAGACAATTATTAAATACTTAAATCATCATTTTTAAACAAAGTATCTCTTTTTAATTGGAATTCATCCAGGAGAAAATGACTCAGCAGAACCAGCTTTAGTAGAACCACTTTTATCACGTTCCATAAAGGAGAATATCTTCGAGTCAACACTCAATCTTTTGTTCTGAATGATGTAACAAGAAAAAGGAAGAGAGAGAAAAGATCCATCCAGAAGCCCCGATTCTGCAACTACATCAGTGCAGGTAGAACCTTACTCCTGTGTAGAGCCCCACTGACTTCATGGGGGTTGTGTGTGGGAGCAGGGTCCACCCATGTAGTTCCAGCTGCATGATCAGGGACAACACCTGCAAACGTAACTGAAAATTTTTCTGAAATGTAACTACCATGCAGAGATCAAGAAGGCCAAATTCAAGCATTAAAGTTTTTCATAAGATCCTTAGTTTGGCCACATTTTGTATATTGCCAGTTGCTGTTTATGCTGTTAATTAATGTCTAATATATATCTAATGTGTTCAACCAAGATCACGAAGTTTTGAGAAAATGTTTGAATTTCTTCACTGTTGTTTAAATTCTTAACCTTATATAGGGGTGTGTGTGCAAAAATTTTATCTTATTCTAAATATTAAAAAAAAAAAGGGGGAAGAGGAGTCAAGGAGATGGAGAATGATACAAATGGAAACGTAAAACTGTATTAAAATCATCAAACAACCTATGAAAGTAAATGGTGCCTGATAAAGTGCACATTTCCTCTAGGTGCTTGTGCATGCATTTAGGGGCACTAAACAGAGATATTTAAGTTGCGCACTCCTAATTACCTCCATTCAAAATACAAGACCAAAGGGACCTCCTGTGAGACAGAAAGGATTTTATTAACTTAAAAAGACATTTTTAAAAAAAATGTATAAAAGGGCACCGTTAATCACGCTGTCTGGAATTTTTCCATCCTATTGTTACAATTATAGTACATAACTGATCATGTATTTTTTCCAGTTTGTTTTCTTTTTGTACACAAGCATTTTTTTCCACTATAGAAACCTATCATACTCCTGATTATGTGTATTTTTAACTGAACAAAAGGGGAGAGAAATGCCCTTAATAAAAACTACACAAAGATTTTAGACCTTCAAAAATTCATTGGGATTCCCAGAGACAGGAGTAGCATTTTCATCACTTCTCGTTTTTTCTCACACACTATATATTATATTGACAGTGTCCCTTTGATCACTGGAGTGTGACTAATGTGACACTCTGAACCTGTTTTAAATATAAAATACCACCTTCTCAAAATATTGTATACAATTTCTTCAAATTTTTAAATTTATGTACAAATTTGAGTACAAAAGTTTAGCTTTGTTCACCACTGATTTGATCCATATACTTCTCACTGAAGTACAGATAAATTTAAAACTTTCTATTAGCAAATAAAAACTTGTTTCCTGATACTAAATATTTAAACTGTCTTACATACCAATTGTTTATTATAGCAAGATGTATTAAAGTACAACAGATCCTAGAATATTTATTGACATAATTTTATATTATGTGATATCTATATTTTATTTCAAACAAACTAACATTACACACATACCAGCCCATAATTCCATATGTTATTGCATTTTCCCTAAAACAGATTACGTATGCTCTATTTACTTTTATAAGTACTTTCATGGAGATGGCATTAATCTCTACAATGATGCTGCATGTGTAAGGTTGTAGAAAAAAAGGCATAATATATTTTTATTTTATAAATAGCATGTGAGCACACAAAGGCTATCATAATGACAATATATATATATGGGAAGTACTGTGAAAGCTAATGGCTGACCCCCCCTAATAGTTTACAAGCGGCCAGTAGTGGGGAGAGCAGTACACAGTACTGCTCACAGACACAGTAGCCTGAACTTTTGCACTATCTTTTCCTTTCTGCCTCAAAGCAGAGAAATCTTGTTTCAAACCAGTTTTTACTGAATAGATAACGAAGGACGAGATTTTATATCTACAAATCAAGTGTTAACGTGTAAGGGTCTTTGTTTGAATGTGTATAAATGGTTTGTGAAATTTGTGAGACACAAATTGTACCAAGGTACAGGCTCTCCTTTTTTATGCAGAATAAAGCATTTTTCCTTATCCCTGTCAGGCTGTTAATTGGCTCTCAGCTAGGCAGACTCGATAACAATACTGAAGGTTTGTGTTCACTCTTGACTATTCTATGTAACATTTTAAAAAATGTGTGACTAAAGTTAGGCTCCTAAAGCTAGCTTTAAATACTTACATATTTGGCCTGATTTTCAAAAATGCTGCGTACTGGGCAATTACATTGACTTCAAGAGTCCAACACCTTCAAGAACAATGTCACACGTGTAGTGGCCTAAATATGGATGTAGGAACCAAATTTTGCACACCCACTTTTGAAAATCTTAGCCTGCATTTTGACTTTGATTGTTTGGTCTGGGAACCTTGACATTAATTTAATATCATTTTTGTATGGAATTAGATGTAAAATAGTACTTTGCATTAATGTGTTTACAAAAACTAGCAAGCATTCAGCTAATTAAACAGTTGGCTTAAAATGTTTTTCCACACTAACTTTCACATAATGAATAAAAATCAAAACTGAAAAGAAAGCTGTATTTATTTTATTCAGCACATCTTTTGAAAGTTCTTGTGGTGATATGCATTTCCCACCTTCCATAAACTGTCAGCTGTATTTTAAATTAAAATGTTTGATTAAAATATTCATTCATTTTTAAAATACATATCACTGAATTACCTGCTGTTGGCACCTATTTTTCTGAAAAGTCAAGCCTTATTAGTTTAAGATGTCAACACGGTTGACAATATTTGCCTGAACTATAGAGAGGCATAAAACAAATCTAGAATGGAGCAGCTTTCCAGAGAACATTAATATCTGCTTGCCATCCAATCAGTATTCTCCAGTCTCACTTTAATATGTACTCATTTTATTAAAAACGTCCCTCAAAACAGTGTCAGATCTCTTTTTTGTATTTGCTTCGCCTGGCCACGGAACATATTTCACCACTTCTGAGTCTGGTAACAGAATTTATCCTGGAAAAAGCAAACTAAGAACCAAAAGAATTCATATTTTTTCTTTACTACGCCACATTCATAAAAGCCATGAAAGATAAATTAAAATGTAAGTATCTGCACAACCAAGTTCTGTCAATTACATAACAAAAATTTAAGTATATTTTTTACTCCACAGACATATTATAACAAACACTATGTCCATTAACATCTTGAAAAGGAAATAAGTTGGAGTCAATGTCACTTCCCTCTTCACTACAGTAGACCCTTCCACTGCCTTTACTTAATCTGTACTTTAGAGGGAACTACTCATTATGCGCTTAAACTTTATTCTCACAGAAGAGCGAAAATGCATGCTGAGGAACCTTTCACCTTTTCCAGAAGAGGGGCTGTCACATTATTGATTTGAACTGGGACCATATAGAACACGGTGGCAACCAAAGTCCTATAGTGGCACCAAATCTTTTATAAAGGGGGTCAAATGAGGTGTCTAAGACAAGGTTATGGTTTGCTGGTTATGATTATGCTGTCTATATGTGTGTATCAATTTTGTAGTTGAATTTATGAATATTGGCTCTATACTGTCTGTATTTCAAACTTATGCTATGCTTCTGGGAGACATCCCAGACAAGTTGGTGTTAGCTCTGCCTAGCCTGCTTGATGGCCCATTAAGGACCATCAGCTATACAACTGACCCATTGAGAGAAGGCAGATATGCCTTGTAACTCAGCAAAGTATGCAGAAACTTGCCCATGAGACTCCAGACTCCATTTTGCTGTAATTTTCCATAGTAAGAACAAAGAGGTGTTCTTATACCTGCAAAAGACTATAAAAAGCTGATGTCTCATCTCCATCTTGTCTTCAATCCTGCTTCTTAGCTCTGGAGGGACTTTGCTACAAACTGAAGCTCTACACAAAGGACTGATGACCTATTCCAGCTGGAGATGTATTCCAGAGACTTGATTTGAACCTGCAGTTTATTCTATCGCTGCCGCAAGCCTGAACTAAGAACTTTGCCATTACTGTATGTAATTGTTTCCATTTAACCAATTCTAGCTCTCATCTGTATCTTTTTTCCTTTTATGAATAACTCTTTAGATTTTAGGTTCTAAAGGATTGGCAACAGCATGATTTGCGGGTATGATGTGATTTGTATATTGACCTGGGTCTGGGGCTTGGTCCTTCAGGATCAGGAGAACCTCTTTTTTCTTTTACAGGGGTATTGGTTTTCATAACCATTTGTTCCCATGATGAATGGCACTGGTGGTGATACTGGGAAACTGGAGTGTCTACAGGAATTGGTTATGTGACTTGTGGCTAGCCAGTGGGGTGAAACCAAAGTCCTCTTGGTCTGGCTGGTTTGGTTTGCCTTAGAGGTGGAAAAACCCCAGCCTTGGGCTGTGACTGCCCTGTTTTAAGCCATTTGTCCTGAATTGGAACTCTCAGTTGGGTCCCGCCAGAACCAGCATCGTTACAGGGGCCTCCTACTGCAGTAAATCTTTCCTTTACTCTCACATGGTACTTAAGGAATATCCAGATAGCACTACCACAGCAATACAGTAACATATGTCTAAACCTTTTATTTGAGTGTCCTAACTTTACCTGCATGAAATATAGTTACTGTCATTAGAATATAACTTTAAAAAGAGATTTGGAATATATTATAAAATACTGCAGTCCTCTCTTGTAAAAGAAGAACAGTGACTGGGGAAAGAGGGTATTTTAGCTATCATGCATGGCTAAACATTGTGTGAATAAACTACTGCCACTTTTTATTTCCTTTAGTTTTCTGACTGATTTTCAGTTATGTTTAGGAGTTAAAAATCTTTAATATAGCTGTGTTAGTTTAATTTTACATTTCAGCTAAACAAATATTGCTGCATCAAAATTGAGCCCATAGTTAAAAAGATGCCAGTCTACAATTAGTATTAGCCTCTTTGCAGTATTTGGAAAGATAGTAGAAATGAAGTGATTAAACTCTCAGTACTGTGCAAAAGCAGCAACAACATATGTTGATGCCGATAGTGACAACACTAACGGACATATTTTAGCACAGAAAGATTTTCTGTGGAAATCTTTATGCTCCTGCAAAGTTGGATTTCTGTATGAGGAGGTTACAATTTCTGCAGGAACTTCCTTGTTGCAGCATTTATAATCACTGAAAGGCAAAAATAAGATGCTCACAAGCATCACTAGCAAAGGCAACTATGTTTGTAAATTCTGCAAGTTTAACAGCTCAAATGTAAAGACTTTCGAAGTTCCTCAGGACCAAGAGCTCCAGATTTTCTTTCTTCCTCAGAATAAACCAGAAAACTAGAATTGAAAGTTACATTCATGTAACTTTAACAGCAAATGCAGGACTTGATCTTGCAATTCAATGCAAAGTACAGAAGAAGCCAATGGGGCTCCATGAGGATGGAGAGGTTTAAGCCAGTATGAATCTCATTTACAGGATTGGACCCTTATAACACTTAAATGCAAGGATGAAAACATTAAGATGTACAGAGCAAAATTAACTCAGTCATGTTACAAGTATTTTGTATTTTCTATTACTTTTCTTTATAAATTAATCTATGAATATATTCCTGTTTATGCCATTAAACTTAAGACTTAAAAAAATACAGGACTGATATTTGTCTTTTGATACACAGAACCAAACATGCAGCATTATTTGATTTATGCAATGTGTCCTATGAAACAATGCTTATTTATATATTTTTTTCCTAAGTCTTACAAGAAATAAATTCATATTATAAAATACAGAATGTGCAATAGGGCTGAATTTTAATCTTACTATAAGAAGCACAAATTTAACTTATCACCATTTACACTTGTGACCTTAGTTACATCAATGTAACTTTTGTAGTTTTGTTTGACTTCATCTGCAACTGCGTACATAAGGAATTTACTGAGATCTAATGACCATAGATTTGTTTTTTTTTAATCTATCAGACTAGCCTACCCTTAAGTAAGAGGGTTTAACCTCTTTCAGCGTATGCACAAAATATCAAAAGCGTGTCCCTCCTCTTGATACAACACTAGCTCACGTTCATCTTCAAGGTTTCATCATCAGAAGCTAGCCTAATTGCTCTACTTAGGACATATGCAGTTCGTTGGGAGATTGCCCAAGTAGCGGGCACAATCATTGTTTACTCAAATTATAAACCACAGAAATAACAGGAGTACTTGTGGCACCTTAGAGACTAACAAATTTATTTCAGCATGAGGTGCCACAAGTACTCCTGTTCTTTTTGCGGATACAGACTAACACTGCTGCTACTCTGAAACCACAGAAAGTGGTTACAAACAATTTCTTGGATACTTACGTATGTATTTTCATAGGCCCTAGAAAATTAAAGAAATTACTTACTCTACAGTAACTGAGGTTCTTCGAAATATTGTTGTCAGTGTGGATCCTACTATAGGTGCATAGGGCATCTTCTGAATCTGTCAGGGCTGCCCAGGCACTTTGTGCCTCCTCTTGCCCCTCTATGATGACATAAAGGGATGTCAGCTGTGATCCTCTATCAGTTTCCTCACAATTCAAAGCCCTTGATAGCTAAGGATGCCAAAAAGCAGGAATGAGAGGGTTAGTGGTGGGATCCACACTGATTAAAACATGTCACAGAACTTCAATTATTGGAGGGTAAAAGTTCTTTTTTCAAGTATGTGTCAGCGCTGATCTCATTCCAGATGACTATCAAGCCGTGTCCATTCTGGACAGTGGGAAAGAGGAGCATCAGCTATCTGAGCAGAACAGAGATTAAAAGTACAACTCCCCCAAACTTGGCATACAAACTCTCCTAAACCAACTGCCATGTCAAAGGTGTAATGTTTAACTAATGTAAGTGTGTCGGCTCCAGGCTGTAGCTTTACAGAGGCCATTGAGGAATCTGGACACCATCAAATGTGAAAAGACCAAATATGACTCTAGTGGAGCCTAGCTCACTGAAATAGCTGCAAGGTGAACCTTGAGAGAACTAAGAGCCAACCCATAATGCTGGATTGCCCATAAGAAGAGCTATTTCCATTTGGAGGAACAGCTAGATCATCCTCGGAGACAGTTTCCTGTTTTGAATGAAGATTTCTTAAATCTGTCGAGAACATTCTCTGACAGTAGCTTTCAGCCATCGACCATTCAAGCTGTTAAGTGCAATGTCTGAGTCTGGCTGCAATATCTGACCAAGATATTAAGTCCAACCACAGCAGGAGTTGGATGGGAGATTGAATGGACATGTGCAATAGGTCTCAGAATCAGACATTTCTCAACTAGTAGGGAGTATTGTCAATGTGGCCTTGTCCCATCTGACTTTGGAGATCACTCCAGTGAGCAGGAGAATCAGAAAAAAGGCATATAGGAGGCCTAGAGACCACTGCAGCAGGAAGGAGTCTGGTAAGGAACTCAGATACACAAACATACACACACCCCCGCTGGAGCAAAAGTTCAGGAACTTGGTGCTGTCCTCTGTAGCAAACAGATCTATTGGGAGAGTCCCCCACTAGCAAAATATCAGCTAGCAACATATCAGCTCCATGACAGATGTCTGCAGCACCACTTGTGGTTGGTTACAATGCACTTGCTTAAGAAGTTTGTCAGGTTGTTGCTGGTTCCTAGAAGGTGCAGAGACAGTGGAGTTACCTCATGGTGATGACATCAGGTCCACAGCCTTGATGGTTTCCTGGCAGAGAGGATGACCAAGCACATCCTTGCTTGTTTATATAGTGCACCGTGCACTTACTGTCCATCAAGATCTGCGTTGTGGAGTCCCGCAGGACGGGCATTTATGCTATACAAGCCAGGACTCATGTTATGAGAAGGAGTCCCAGATGGCCCTGAGCCCCAAGATGTTCATATGCAGTTTCAGATCATCCTGGAAAACCAGATTGTCTGCATCTACAAATGGTTCAGGTGGGCAGTCCCAACCTGTCCCTAAGGCATCTGTGATGAGCATCACCAATGAGGAGGGGAGCAAGAAAGTGGTCTTGTATTCTCCTGGTCCATCCACTGAGCTTTTGCAGGTCCTGGGGCAGGACCATGACTTGGCCACATAATGCTTGGACGGGGAGTACACTGTCCTCAGCCATGGTCAATAAGGACTTCAGGTGATGTCTGGCAAGAAGCAGTTATGTGGGAGCTTCAATAGAAAGGGAGTCACCCTGTCCCAGGTTAAAAAGTCATACTTGGTCAGTAGTATGGCAATATACCACTCACAGCTGTAAGGAGACAGAGGAGTAAACATTTTTCCCAAATAGTTTTAGCCTTTTGGGATCATTGCCTTTAGAGCTACTCTTACTGGATTTAATTTTTTTCTGTATTGCCATCACAAGTAAGGAGCCCAAACTGTGGTACATGAAAAGTACTCCAATCCTGTTTGAGGGACTTAATACTGCTTCTCTACCTGTTTCTGCCTCTCTCTTTGATTTTGACTCTGGCTCTCCCTTCCTCACTTCATAAACTCCCATTCTCATCATCAGTGAGTTCAAATTTCATGCTGATGAGCCATGCAACCCCTTCGCTGCACGTTTCCTCACTCATACCTCTTCATTCAACCTGCAGCCCTGGTTCAACTCTTCCACTTATGAGAAGGCCCATTCAATTTCATCTCCACCAAGCTCTGTGCTCTCTCTGACCGCTGTTGCTGAAATCCCCCTCTCTGACCACCACCTAATTCCCTTCAACATCACCCATCAACACCTCCTTCACCCACCACTCAAACTTTCCATGACTTCCAGTCCATTAGCACTGATTACTTCTCACCTGATTACTGACTCACTCCTCAAATCTCCCCTTTTCCCTTCTCTCTCCGTACAGGAGCTCACAGATTTCTTCCAAGAAAAAAGTGACAACACAATGTGACCTTTCCCCTTCCCACCAGCAACTCTCTCTGCCTTTTCCCCTGTCACCAATGCAGAAGTGTCTCAGCTACTCTTCTCATCTAACCTTTTCAATTGCTCCACTGATCTCATCCGAACCCATCTCCTGATCTTAATTGGATTCACTCTCATCGCATCCCGTATTCTTCTCCCTAACCTCTCACACTCTCTTCTGGCTCTTTCCCCTCACCAAAAAAACAAACATGTTTTAGTCTCTCCCATCTTAAAATATCCACATTTGACACTATTTACTACTCCACTACTTCCCCACCTCTCTCCTTCCTTTGAACATGATGTCTACAATCACTATTTGGAGTTCCAGTAACAACCCAGACCTTTTCCAGTACTTCTGTCCTTTGCACTCCATCCAAACCACTCTCGCCAAAGTTTCTAATAATCTCCCCTGCTTAACCAAAGCTCAGAACCAGTAACTCCATCCTCATTTTCTTGACCTGTCAGCCTCCATCAACACTGTTGTCTATGCTTTTCTTATTTAAATCTTGTCTTCCGTGACTATCCACTCCTGGTTCTTCTCCTATCTCTCTAATCACTTCTTCAGTGTGTCCTGAGAATCCACTTCATCCCTCCTCCAACTTTCTGTGGGAGTTCCACTGAGTTTACTCCTCGGTCCTCTAATCATCTGCCTCTACACCTTATCTCTGGGTAATCTCATCCACAAACATCATCTCTATGCTGAAAACTTGCAGATCTACCTTTCTACTTCTGACCTGTCTCCTCCTGTCCAAATTAAAATCTCAGCCTGTTTTTCTCCAACTTCTCATTGTGGCTCAAATCAAGTTTAACACAGCTAAGACAGAGCTCTTAACGTTGCCCTCAACATAAGAATGGCCATACTGGGTCAGACCAATGATCCCTCTAGCCAAGTATCCTTTCTTCCGGACAGTTGACGGGGCCAGGTATTTTCAGAAGATATGAATAGAATAGGGCAATTTTTGAGTAATCCACCCCATCATCCAGTCCCAGTTTCTGGCAGTCAGAAGCTTAGGGACACCCAGAACATGACATTGTATCCCTGACTATCTTGGCTAATAGCCATTGATGGATCTATCCTCTATGAACTTACCTAATTCTTTTTTGTACCCAGCTATAGTTTTGGCCTTCACGACATTCCCTGGCAATGAGTTCCACAGGACAACTGTGTATTGTGTGAAGAAGTACTTCCCTATTTTTTTTTAAACCTGCTGTCTATTAATTTTATTTGGTGACCCCCTAGTTCTCATGTTATGAGAAGGAGTAAATAACACTTCCCTATTTACTTTGTCCACATCAGTCATGATTTTATAGACCTCAATCATATCCCCCCTTTAGTTGTCTCCTTTCCAACCTGAGAAGTCCCAGTCTTATTAATCTCTCTTCATAAGGAAGCCATTCCATACCCCTAATCATTTTTGTTGCCCTTTTCTGAACCTTTTCCAATTCCAATACATCTTTTTTTGAGAAGGGGCGACCATATCCACATGCAGTATTCAAAGTGTGGGCATACCATGGATTTATACATTGGCATTATGATATTTTCTGTCTTATTATCTATCCCTTTCCTAATGGTTCCTAACATTGTTAGCCTTTTGACTGCTGCTGCATATACTGACTGGTTTCAGAAAACTATCCATAATGACTCAAAAATCTCTTTCTTGTGTGGTAATAACTAATTTGGACACCATCATTTTGTATGTAAAGTTGGGATTATGTTTTCCAATGTGCATTACTTTGCATTTATCAACACTGAATTTCATTTGCCATTTTGTTGCCAGTCATCCAGTTTTGTGAGATCTCTTTGTAACTCTTCATGGTCATCTTTGGATTTAACTATCCTGAGTAATTTTTTATCATCTGCAAACTTTTTCATCTCAGATTTTTCCAGATTATTTATGAATATGTTGAACAGCACTGGTCCCATTACATATCCCTGGTTAACTCTACTATTACCTCTCTCCATTCCAAAAACTAAACACATATTCCGACCCTTTGTTTCCTGTCTTTATCCAGTTACTAATCCACGAGAGGACCTTCCCTCTTATCCCATGACAGCTTACTCTGCTTAAGAGCATTTGGTGAGAGACCTTGTCAAAGGCTTTCTGAAATTCCAAGTACACTATATGCATTGGATAAACCTTTTTCACGAGCTTGTTTGCCCCCTTAAAGAATTCTAATAGATTGGTGAGGCACAATTTCCCTTTACAAAGCCATGTTGACTCTTCCCCAACAAATCATGTCAATTTATATGTCTGATAATTCTGTTCTTTACTATAGTTACAGTAGTTTCAATTAATTTGCCTGGTACTGAAGTTAGCCTTACTGGTCTGTAATCACAACGATCACCTCTGGAGCCTTTTTTAAAAATTGGTGTTTCATTAGTTATCCTCCAGTCATCTGGTACAGATGCTGATTTAACCAATAGGTTACATGCCACATTTAGTAGTTCCGCAATTTCATATTTGAGTTCCTTCAGAATTTCTAGGTGAATACCATCTGGTCTGGTGACTAATTACTGTTTAATGTATCTATTTGTTCCAAACCCGTCTCTGTTGACATCTCAATCTGGGACAGTTCCTCAGATTTGTCACCTAAAAGGAATGGCTCAGGTATGGGAATCCCGATCACATCTTCTGAAGACCAATGCAAGCCCTCCCACTACCTCTTTTTTCACTTACTGTGGATAATCCTTCTCCCTGTCATTCAGATCTATAGCCTACTTTGATCTCTCTCTAGGTCCTCACATGCAGGTTATGCCTCTTATCTTGCAGATTCTTTCTGCATAACATGTCTAAGAAAGGGCATGTCCTGTCCATCTACAAAGCTAAAAAACTTTTGTTCAGGCTCTCATCATCTCACATTCTGATTACTGTAACGTCCTTCTCTCTGACCCTGACAAATGCAATCTTGTCCTTATCATAGGCATTAGGACTGCCACTGCAAAAGTCGTTTTCCTAGCTGGTAGCTTTGACCATGTTAACCCCTCTTTACATACCTCTGGTAGTTCCTCCTTCTCTACTGCATCAAATTTTTCTTTATTTTCAAGGCCCTTCGCAGGCTATCCTGAACCTATCTCTCATTCACTATTAAGATATCGAATCCCACATTTGGCCAGTAATGCCAACCTCCAATCGCCCACTTATTAAAGAATCAAACAAGCAGCTTCATATTTTCCCCCATGCTGCACCTCACATCTGGGAAAATTCCCCATAAATATCAACAAAATGTATGATCCTCCTTCAAAACCCTCTTTAAAACTCTCCTTTGCCATGAAATCTACTGGTCCATGATCAGGGCTCCTAGGCACTATGGTAATAATAATAATTAATAAGTGTGGCACAGCAGCCAGTGCCGCAAGGCTTTAGCTGGGTTGAGCAGTCCCTCATTTGTGAAAAGAGTGATTTTGCCTGGAACAGCAATTGTCAAAATAACTAATAATTGATGAGATGTCTCCGATACTATTGATATTTCCGTCTCTGGAATCTCTGAAATTCTCATAAGGAACTCTTAGAATGACTCATCCAGTGCCGCTGTTGGTGCCAAAGATACTACTTTGCCAAGCAAGGACAGTGAGAGGTCTTTTGGTGGCAAAGCAGGATGCTGGTGTTGCTTGGCCCCTAGGTCTGATCTTTATGCTAGTCTTTCCTGTCTGGTGTATATGGTCTGGCCAGCGAAGCTGATATAGACAAGGGTCTCTTCATTTTTCTCAAGTGTGAAGACCAGCTCCTAGGTTTGAGATGGCTGACCCCCAGTAAGCCCCGTAGGGACATGGCATCTGCCACAGAGATATGGCTGGCTAGCATGATATTGCCAGTCCAATACTATGTGTGTTGACATGGCAGCTGGGTCCTGGAGCAAGAGGCAGCAAGCCTGTGATATTGATCACAGATCACAGAGAGGCTTCTCTACTCAAACATGGGGAGAACATACTTCAGATGATGGAGAGGAGAAACAGGCCTCCTATATCGCAGCAATGTGGAATATAGTACCTGGCACCAGCGACTGCATTAGTACCAGTAAGTACCTCAATGTCAATGACAGCCCTCCTCTTCCAGAGACCTGTCACATGCTACAGGTGTTGATGTTGCAGGGTGTGGTGCCAGATCTGGAGATCAATGCCTGAAGAGTCTTCTTCAGTGCCATAGGCTGCTCCTACTCACCAGCCCTCGACACCATCTGGAGCTTAGTAGATTTGTCTCCACCGTCTTTATGTCATCCGTCCTTCTGTAAAGACACTAAGTTCCATCTAGAGTCTACCTCTGTGTTCAGAGTGGCCCCTTTCAAAGCAGGACTTCAGTATCAGAGGTGCTGGTGTTAGCTAAGGCACTAGTGGAGCATGCTTTAAAGGTAGAATACTTGTGCTGTTGCCAATGCTAGGTCTTTTCTCAGCACTGTCTTTTCTGTGCTGATCTTTGGGGTTGCTTGGTGTACTGGATGGGGCACTGGATTAAGTTGGTTTGTCCGCTGTTGGTGCTCTGGTGCCCATCTCCTCCAGATCTGAGGAGACCTTCACACAGATTGCCCCACGAGGGGAAGCTTCAGCCATGCATCACATGACTGACTTGTTCTTGCGATGAAAGAGAGGCATACCGAACATGTGGGACTCTCCTAAATAGAAGAGAAGAGGCACCTGTTGCATCCATGTTTCTAAGTAATTCGTCCATTACAGGACCTGTAGGGCTTGAAGCCCACAGGTTTTGAATCTACCATATTGAAGCAGTCCAGTACTGGGGCTAGAGAATACAGGTGGTTCTGATCACCAGTACTCAATCCAGATGGGTCAAAGATGTCCATGGTGGTCATATATCAGATGTGTTATGAAGAATTTTGAAAAGTTTTGAGAGATTTAGCTGGAGCTAAAAACTAGTGGGTTGGAAGCTTCCCAGTTTCCATCTCACTGCCATGAGTAGTAAGAGGGAACTGAGGAAAGGTCACTGATATACTGCACTTTATGCCCCAATACAGGACCACTGGGAATCACAGATTGCGTGTGCAGTACCGACAGACACTGGCATTCAAAAAAACACTGATCTTGTGTGCATGAGGCATAAGCATATGCATACATACAGTGGGATCCACGCTGACATATGCAAAGAAAAATCATCAGTTAATATAGTCATTTCAAGCAACTTCATATAAAAGTTATGAGTGAAATCCCAACCCCACTGAAGTCCATGGGGGTTTGGACACTGACATCAATGGAGCCAGGATTGCATCCTCCTCCCCTGGGCGCACACACACACCATAATGCAGTGTACTTTATAGTTGTGCAGGAATAGCAAATAACCATAGCAAAATTACCATGTTGAAGTAAGATCGAATTTTGACCCCTCTGACCAAATCCCAAACTATGACGTTTCCATCATGGCCAGCAGAGAAGAGAACTCTAGGATCAAATGGGTGAGGCTCAAGTACAAACACTTCATCCTCATGTCCCTGAAATAAAAAATATGTATCTTTTTTAAAAGATTTGGTAAGTTTAGAGAAGAATGTTCCACAAATACATACAGAAATACTTACCACTATTACACTATCTGCAGCATACACATCTGAATAATGATAAGAAACTGATATAATGATAAGAATCTCCTCTTCCTCCAACCAGACAAGGGCAATATCACTGTTCACAAATCGCATGTATTTTTGGGACTGAAAAGCCCATACTAGTCGCCCCCTGCCCTTTTTTTTCCTGCTTAATGTTACCCTGTGACTGAAATGCATTAGCACCATTCATTTCAATCTTAAAATTTATCAATCTTCTTCATTCTTCAACCTCAAGTTTCCACATAACTGCAGAATTTTAAGTCTAAATTCAATAATTATATTTAAAGGTCTGTAATATTTCTCTATGTAGGTACCATTCCTATTACTTCAATAAAAAACCATAAGTTTCTAAAATATTGCCATGATTGTGGGGTTTCCCACATACCCTCAGGAAGACATTCTGGTTAAGGCTGACATTCTATCAAAGTTTCAATTATATTCATTTGAATCTATAATTTAGTATCACTTGCAACTCCCCTTCATTTCCTATACAACTTGTATTTGTATATAGACAAAAGTATATTACTATGAAAATTAATTAATACGTCAATTATGCATCTTCTATTCAAGGACTATCTGGGTTTTCCATCTTATTTTTCAACCTGGAAGTGAATGCTATATTTGGAGGTCAGCAAAAGCTCACCCATAACTTTCTTCTACTTAAAGGCCCCCATAAGAGACGGTTACTTACCTTTGTAACTGTTGTTCTTCGAGATGTGTTGCTCATATCCATTCCAGTTAGGTGTGCGCGCGCCGCGTGCACGTTCGTCGGGAAAACTTTTACCCTAGCAACCCAGTCGGGTCGGCTGGGCGCCCCCTGGAGTGGCGCCGCCATGGCGCCCAATATATATCCCAGCCGACCCGGCCACCCTTCAGTTCCTTCTTGCCGGCTACTCCGACAGTGGGGAAGGAGGGTGGGTTTGGAATGGATATGAGCAACACATCTCGAAGAACAACAGTTACAAAGGTAAGTAACCGTCTCTTCTTCTTCGAGTGATTGCTCATATGCATTCCAGTTAGGTGATTCTCAAGCCTTACCTAGGCGGTGGGGTCGGAGCGAGATGTGGCGGTATTTAAAACTGCTACGCCAAAGGCCGCATCATCTCTAGATTGTCTGACTAACGCATAGTGATCGGTGAAAGTGTGTACCGATGACCAGGTCGCCGCACGACATATCTCCTGAATAGGCACGTGCGCCAGGAAGGCCGCTGATGTCGCCTGGGCTCTTGTGGAGTGTGCTGTGAGGTGGCCAGATGGGACACGAGCCAAGTCGTAGCATGTGCGGATGCAAGCAGTCACCCAGGAGGAGATCCTCTGAGAGGATATAGGTTGTCCCCTCATGCGTTCTGCAATCGCTACGAAAAGCTGAGGGGACTTCCGAAACCCCTTGGTTCTCTCGATGTAGAAGGCAAGCGCTCTACGTACATCCAAGGAGTGTAGATGTTGCTCCCGCCGAGAAGAGTGTGGTTTCGGAAAGAAGACGGGAAGGAAGATGTCCTGGTTGGTATGAAAGGTGGACACCACCTTAGGGAGGAACGCCGGGTGGGGTCG
Organism: Gopherus flavomarginatus; assembly: GCF_025201925.1. Lineage (NCBI taxonomy): Eukaryota > Metazoa > Chordata > Testudines > Testudinidae > Gopherus > Gopherus flavomarginatus. Next base: position 155,514,214 of record NC_066620.1, on the reverse strand, counting down.
TAGATGTACCTTGTCCTTATGGAAGACGGTGTAAGGTGGGTCCACTGTGAGAGCTTTCAGCTCTGAGACCCGTCTGGCCGATGTAATGGCCACCAGGAAAGCTGTCTTCCATGATAGGTGTGTGAGCGAGCATGTCGCCAGTGGCTCGAATGGTGGGAGCATGAGCCTGTTCAGGACTAAGTTAAGGTCCCACGTAGGGGCAGGGCGGCGTACAGGCGGGTATAGTCGCTCCAGTCCTTTAAGAAATCTGGCGACTAGCGGATGAGAAAATATGGAGCGGCCACCTTCACCTGGCCGGAAGGCTGAAATGGCCGCTAAGTGCACCTTTAAGGAGGAAGTTGCCAGGTCCTGCTGTTTAAGGTACCAGAGGTAGTCGAGGATTGTGGAAACTGGGGACTGCGTGGGGTTCACCCCTTGGGAAGCGCACCAGCAAGAGAAGCGTTTCCATTTGGCCCTGTACGTAGAGCGAGTGGAGGGCTTCCTGCTGTTAAGCAGTATATGTTGGACCGGCGTAGAGCAGCTGAGCTCTGCCGAGCTCAGCCATGTAGGAGCCACGCCGTGAGATGAAGGGCTCGCAGGTCCGGGTGGTGAAGCGTGCCATGATCCTGGGTAATTAGGTCTGGATGGAGAGGAAGGTGAATTGGGGGGTCCACAGATAGGTTCATCAAGGTGGTGAACCAGTGTTGTCTGGGCCACGCAGGTGCGATCAGTATCAGGTGAGCCTTGTCTCTGCGCAACTTCAAGAGGACCTTGTGCACCAGGGGGAACGGAGGGAAGGCATACAGGAGATGGCGGGTCCACGGCAGGAGAAATGCATCCGTGATCGACCCCGGGGAGAGACCTTGAAAGGAGCAAAACTCCTGGCACTTCCTGTTGGACCTGGTTGCAAAGAGGTCTATGCGGGGAAACCCCCACCTCTGGAAGATGGAATGGATGACGTCTGGTCTGATCGACCATTCGTGGCAGAGAAAGGATCGGCTGAGGTTGTCCGCCAGCGTGTTCTCGACCCCTGGGAGAAAGGATGCCACTGGGTCTATCGAGTGGGCTATACAGAAGTCCCAGAGTCGAATGGCCTCTTGGCACAGTGGAGATGACCGGGTTCCCCCCTGTTTGTTGATATAATACATGGCCGTTGTGTTGTCCGTGAGTACGGAAACACAACGGCCTTGGAGGTGACGGAGAAATGCCTGGCAGGCAAGGCGGACTGCCCTTAGCTCCCGGACATTTATGTGGAGTGACAGCTCGAGGGTCGACCACAGGCCCTGGGTGCGCAGGTTTCCTAAGTGAGCTCCCCAACCCAGGGATGACGCATCGGTTGTTAGAGTCACCGATGGCTGTTGCGGATGGAATGGCATCCCCGCGCATACCAACGATGGGGTCAGCCACCAGTCGAGGGAGCGGAGAGGATCGGGGGGCACCGTCACTAACACATCCGGGTGGTCTCTGCTTGGTCGGTATACTGAGTGAAGCCACGTTTGGAGGGGCCTCATTCTGAGTCTGGCATGCTTTGTCACGTACGTGCAAGCGGCCATGTGACCGAGGAGTGTGAGACATGTCCGAGCCGAGGTGAGAGGGGATGCTTGCAAGCTCCGGATGATCGCCCCGATCGCCTGGAAACGAGGTTGAGGTAAGAAGGCCCTGGCCTGAATAGAGTCCAGGGTCGCACCTATGAAGTCCAACCTCTGTGTTGGAACTAGGTTGGACTTCTCGATGTTGACCAGCAGTCCCAGTCGGGAAAAGAGGTCCGTGGCAGCCTCTACATGTCGTCGTACCTGCGACTGGGAGGAACCTTTCAGGAGCCAGTCGTCTAGGTACGGGAAGACGTGGATTTTCCGCCGACGGAGGTAGGCGGCCACGACGGCCATGCACTTGGTGAACACCCTCGGGGCTGTCGAGAGACCGAATGGTAGAACCGTGAACTGGAAGTGTTGATGTGTGACCGTGAAGCGGAGGTACTTCCTGTGCGGTGGGAAGATGGCAATATGGAAGTACGCGTCTTTCATGTCGAGGGCGGCGTACCAGTCTCCAGGATCCAGGGATGGGATAATGGTTCCCAGGGAGATCATACGGAACTTCAACTTGAGCATCCACTTGTTGAGGCCCCGAAGGTCTAGGATGGGTCTGAGACCTCCCTTGGATTTGGGGATCAGGAAATAACGGGAGTAGAATCCCTTGCCTCTCTCGGCTAGAGGTACTTCCTCTATGGCCCCCGCCGCCAGGAGGGAGCGAACCTCCTGTAGAAGGGTTTGCTCGTGAGAGGGGTCCCTGAAGAGGGACTGGGAAGGGGGGCGGGAAGGGGGTGAAGAAGCAAATTGTAGATGGTATCCATGCTTCACTGTGCGTAGCACCCAACGGTCTGACGTTACTTGGGACCACGCTGGGAGGAAGCGGGAGAGGCGGTTGTAGAAAGTAGGGAAAGGATCCTGAATTGAGACTGATAAGCCGTCCCCGGGCGCACCTTCAAAAGCCGGACTTGGGGCCCGGTTGCGACTTGGAAGGCCCTTGGTTCTGGCCTCCCTGGGAGCTGGGTTGGCGTCTGCGTCCCCCGCGTCCACGCCGTCTATTGAGGTCTTGCCTCTGACGGGGTGGGAAGTATGGGCGCCGTGTTTGGGGCCTGAAGGGTCTGCGCTGGGTGGACGGGGTATGCATCCCTAATGAGCGAATAATGACCCTATTGTCTTTTAGGTTTTGCAATTTTGAGTCCGTCTTCTCAGAGAACAAGCCTTTCCCGTCAAAGGGTAGGTCTTGGATCGTGTATTGCAGCTCCGGAGGTAGTGTGGATGCTTGAAGCCAAGAGATGCGCCGCATTGTTACTCCGGACGCAATGGTTCTGGCTGCCGAATCAGCTGCATCGAGGGAGGCCTGGAGGGTAGTCCTGGCCACCTTCTTACCTTCCTCCAGGAATGCATTGAATTCTGGGCGTGAGTCGTGGGGGAGCAGTTCCGCGAACTTGCCCACCTCCACCCATATGTTGTGGTTATAACGCCCTAAAAGGGCCTGCTGGTTGGCCACACGGAGTTGCAAGGCCCCTGCTGAGTAGACCTTGCGACCCATGAGGTCCATGCGCTTGGCCTCTTTGGACTTGGGGGCCGGTGCCTGTTGTCCATGACGCTCCCTGTCATTGACCGACTGGGCCACGAGGGATGAGGGGAGAGGGTGTACATAGAGGTATTCGTACCCCCGAGAGGGTACCATGTACTTCCTCTCCACTCCCTTAGCTGTCGGAGGGATGGAGGCCGGTGACTGCCACAGGTTTTCGGTGGTAGATTGAATAGTCCGTATAAACGGCAGAGCTACCCGGGTAGGGGCATCTGCCGATAGTATGCTCACCACCGGGTCCTGAACCTCCGAGACTTCCTCCACGGGGAGGTTGATATTAAGTGCTACCCTACGGAGGAGGTCCTGGTGGGCCCTGAGATCTATTGGTGGAGGTCCCGATGTTGAAGTCCCCGCCACTGCCTCGTCTGGCGAGGAGGAGGAGGAGACACCGGGGATGATGTCCTCCTGTGCGGTGTCTCGCTGTTCCTCTGTTTCCAGCTCGTGACAGCCCGGTGAGTCTGGACGTGGCTGTTTGTCCGACTCAATCGCGGGAGGTCGGGAAACAGTGGCCTCTGGCACCCGATGCTCTGCGGTAGCGGGACGCGGCTGAGGTAGGGGGGCACCCTGGGTCTGTTGGTAAGCCCATGGTGTCCAGAAGCCCCACTGTTGGGCACTCGTGTCCTGTGTATGTGGGTCTTGAAACTCGCCCAGCGGTACTTCAGGTTCGTAATAACTACCCGCATGGGAGGATGCCGACGTGGCTCTTGATGGCCACGGTGGTGCTGCAAAGGTCGGTGCCGCGGTGCCGACCGACCTCACACCTCTGGATACCGGCGACCGGTGCTGGTATTGGTGGGGAGAGCGAGACCGGGACCTGCGACCGGCTCGGTGCCGGGAGGTCGACCGGGATCGCGAGCGCCGTTGTCTGGATCTGCTCCTGTAGGCGCGGTGCTCCCTGCGGTGCCGTGAGCTGGATCGGTGCCGGGAGTACTCAGTTGACGCACGTGACGTCGACCGGTGCCGGGAGCCTGACCGGTGCCGGGAGCCGGAGCGGTGCCTGGAGCCGGAGCGGTGCCGGGAGCGTGAGCGGTACCGAGGTGATCGGTGCCGAGAGCTCGACCGGTGCCTGGGTGATCGCCGACGAGGTGATCGGTGCCGGGAGCCCGATCGGTACCGGGATCGGGATCGAGATCGGGACCGACGCCGTGAGTCTGAACGTCGTCTTGAAGCTGAGCGTCTGCCGGATCGCGACCTAGAGCGGTGCCGGTCTGTTACACTGACCGAAGCTGGTCTGGTCAGGGTCGGCTTGCCCATAGAACACAGGACCCGCACCGGCGGTGCCGGGGGTAAGGGCATGGGTGCCTCCGTAATGGCGATCAGCTCCCTCGCCGCGGCAAATGTCTCCGGGGTAGTAGGTGTAGAGAGCTCTACCACTGCGTGTACCGGGGAGCTACCAGGTGCCGGACTCGACGGACCTCTCGGGGCCGGAGTCGACGGTACCGGTTTGGGCGGTGCCGCGGCTGGTATCGGTGCCGGGCCATCCGCTGTCTTCGCAGGGTCTGGCTGCGGGGCGGCTGATGGCGAGACGGTTTGTGCCTTCGCCGCCTTTGGTCTCGGGGAGGTGGAGCGGCCTTGGCTCGGCTTCGGTGCCGCCTTCTTGGAGGAGGTACTCGGTGCCGCGGTGCCCTTGCTCACCGGCTTGCTTGCGCTCTGAGCCGAGGGCGAAGGTGTCAAGGCCGCTTCCATTAGGAGCTGTCTTAATCTAATGTCCCGCTCCTTTTTGGTCCTTGGCTTAAAGGACTTGCAGATTGAGCACTTAGCAGTTAAGTGCGACTCCCCTAGGCATTTTAAGCAGGAGTCATGAGGGTCTCCCACAGGCATAGGTTTATGGCAAGCCGCACAGGGCTTGAAACCTGATGAGCCGGGCATGGGCTCCGGCTCCCCGTGTGGGGGGAGGGGAGGGGGGGGTACCCCGATCCCCTCGTTACCACTAAAAACTAAACTAAAGCACTAAACTACTAACTATTGACAACTATAAACTATCTATATACAATGAGTAACTATATACCACGAAAGCTAAATGAGCTGCTAGGGAGTGTGGAGTTCAGCGAAGCCGCGCTCCACAGTTCCAACGACCGACACGGGCGGTAAGAAGGAACTGAAGGGTGGCCGGGTCGGCTGGGATATATATTGGGCGCCATGGCGGCGCCACTCCAGGGGGCGCCCAGCCGACCCGACTGGGTTGCTAGGGTAAAAGTTTTCCCGACGAACGTGCACGCGGCGCGCGCACACCTAACTGGAATGCATATGAGCAATCACTCGAAGAAGAACAAGCTGGATCCAAACAGATAACAAACTAATCCAAACAGATGCCTGCTAATACTTACCTACATAAGATGATTTTAAAGAAACATAACAGTGATTTAAAATTTTAAAATTTAGAAACTATCATTTCAAAAGCAAACTGCCTCTGCAAGGAGGGCACATGAAGAACTATTTTGGCTCCATCCTCACTGACAATGTTACGTTAGGTTAGGGGTAGGTAACCTGCAGCACGCGAGCTGATTTTCAGTGGCACTCACACTGCCCGGGTCCTGGCCACCAGTCTGGCCATAATTAATTAATTATGAAAATTAAATTTAAAATTTAATTTTAAATGAAGCTTCTTAAACATTTTAAAAATCTTATTTACTTTACATACAACAATAGTTTAGTTATATATTATAGACTTACAGAAAGAGACGATCTAAAAACGTTAAAATGTATTACTGGCAAGCAAAACTCTAAATCAGAGTGAATGAATGGAGACTCGGCACACCACTTCTGAAAGATTGCCGACCCCTGCTTTAGGTTGACAGTCACAGAAGAATTTAAAGCTACTTGAATTTCTTGTATATAATTATTTCCTTAACTTTCTGTCTCATTATGCAAATCTATAAAAATATTCTAAAATAATCTATGATGGTTATGTGAGTTACAGTATACTGAGTAAAACTGCCACTCTTATTTTACTTACCATAAGGACATGAATAAGCTGTCCAGTGAAAGAATTCCAAACCTTCAGAGTCATGTTATTAACTGCAGTTATAACAGAGTTGTCATGGCGGTCCCATGCCACCATAGTTACTTTCAGTTTTGTGATTTTGTCTTCAACTCCTTGTACACTTTGTCTAAAAGTAAACAGCAGAAAAGAGTTTTCAAAATAATGAGTCTGAGTTAGCCAAAATCTTTCATGCATCAAGAAACTTGTCTGATAAAAAGAGTTCACTCAAAGATTTTAAAATGTTTTTTTTTTTGTGTTTTGGTTTATCATCAAAAGTAATGTGCTTCTTCAATACTGTGGACAAATGAGAGATCAGAAATACATGATGGAAATGTTATATACAATAATGCATGCTGGACAGGAAAAAAGCATTTAAAGTAAATTTTGCTTAAAGTAACAATTAAAATGAGGTTCTAACCATCAGCAGCAACAGAGATTCCACAGGCCAAACCACAGCCCATCTTGGCAATCTGTGTCTTCAGTAATGACCTCTGATACTAGTGCAAACCCATTTAAGGTTAATGGAGCAAGACATATATCAGAAAGGAAAATCTGAAGATAAAATGATTGCAAAGTGGACAACAAACTGTCTGGCCTGCAAAGCTTATGTTATGGGTGATTATGAATACAGAAAGAACACAGCATTATTGTCAGACTTTAGGGTGAGATTGTAGGGCTGATGCTAGGAAAAAGACAACTTACTCCAAATGAGCCCATTTGATATGAAAATCTATGAGATAATAGACATGGTACTCCATAACATCATTTTTATAGAGTACTTTTTAGGACAGAACCTCACTTTTGAAGGTAATGGGTGAAATCCGAAGTCTCCTGATGTCAGTGGCAAAACGCACATTGACTTCAATGGGGCCAGGATTTCACCCACTGTTTAGAGCAGGGTTGGGCAAACTTTTTGGCCCAAGGGCAACATCTGGGTATGGAAATTGTATGGCGGGCCATGAATGCTTATGAAATTGGGGGTTGGGGTGCATGAGGGGCTAAGGGCTCCAGCTGGGGGTTTGGGCTCTGTGGTGGGACCAGAAATGAGTTCAGGATATAGAGGGAGCTCCGGGCTAGGGCAGGGAGTTGGGGTGTGGAGGAGGGGGTGAGGCCTACAGCCGGGGGTACAGACTCTGGGGTGGGGCTGGGGATAAGGGGTTGGGGGTGCAGGATGGTGCTCTGGGCTGAGACCAAGGGATTTGGAGGGCAGATGGGGGGGATGAGGGCAGGGGGCTGGGGTGCGGGAGGGGATCAAGGATGCAGGCTCCAGGCGGCTCTTATCTCAAGCAGCTCCTGGAAGAGGCGGCATGTCCCCCCCTCCAGCTCCCACATGGAGGCGCAGCCAGGTGGCTCAGCACGCTGCCCCGTTCACAGGCACTACCCCATGGTTCCCAGCCAATGGGAACTGCGGAGCCCCTTGGCTGACTCTATGCATAGGAGCCAGAAGGGGAACATGCTGCTGCTTCCAGGAGCTACGCGGAGCCACAGCACATGCGGAGCGGGACAAGCCTTCAGTTGGAGTGTCGGAGCGGAGCAAAGCAAGCCCCGGCTGGAGAGTCTCAGCAGGGCAAGCCCCGGACCCTGCACTCTGGCAGGAGCTTGAAGGCCAGATTAAAATGTCTGAAGAGCCGGATGTGGCCCCTGGGCTGTAGTTTCCCCACCCTGGTTTAGAGCCTTGACTGCTTTTTGTTGTAACAAGGTTCAGAGTTTAAGGCTAGAATGGACCACTAGATCAGTCAGACTGATTTCCTGTATATTACAAGGACACCAACACCACCCAGCATCTGCACACTAAACCCAAGCAGCAAAATGAGACCAAAATATTACAGCCCACATGAGACTAGACTATTATATACCACAGGCAGAGAATAGGAAGGTCAAGTGGCCAAGGCCCCCACAAGGCAGGAAAATGATTAAATAAGGTATATACCAGATACACCTGGTGACCCGCACCTAAACATCTCAGAGAAAGGCAAAAAACACTCAAGGTTACTGCCAGTCTGACTTGGGGGAAAATTCCTCCTGGAATCCACATATGGTTATCAATTAGACCCCAATTCCAGAAGCAAGAATTAGCCAATCAAGCACTTCAGAGAGAGATTGCTCGGTGTCACCTCAGAGCCCTTGTTCACTCCGCCCAAAGTCACATCTGCAGCTGTGGGCATCCCTGATACCTCACAGAAAGCAGATTTAAAAAAACCTGCAGAAAACATGCCCCTTTCCCTGAATCCCTTCCTGTACACAACCGAAATAAAAAAAAATGACATTCTATCGTTGTGATCTGAAATAAGTTTATTAAGCATTTATGATTTTGATTTGCAAGAGTTTCTTAATATTTCAGGTTTGACTAATTTTTAAGCCATCACCCCAGATATTCCATCAATGAATTAATAATATTAGATTACACCTCAGTAAGGAAAAAGTGCTCCATCCCTCAGTATTTTTAACAAGATAAACTTTAAAAAAAAATAATTAAACACATAGTTGTAGCTCTAGAACTTACCCCTAATAACTTGATATCTAATCACTCCACCCAATTTGTTAATGCTTTACTCCATGTAAGAATATAAGAATGGTCATACTGGGTCAAGACCAGTCCTGTCTTGAGGTCCATCTAGCCCAGTATCCTGTCTTCGAGGAGTGGCCAATGCCAGGTGCATCAGAGGAAATGAATAGAACAGGCAATTATTGAGTGATCTATCATGTTGTCTACTCCCAGAGAATAGCTTAAATAAATTGAAATCTGTTTTCTCAACAAAACACTTTCTTCATTTCTTCACTTTCTACACACAATATTTTATTACCATAGAGTAGTATAGCATATGAGTGGAGTGTTAAGGCCATATTTTAAAAACTTAGCACTGAAGTTTTTGTTTTGGGGAATTGAGTTTAGCCTTAAACTCTGAGACTCTTGTTTATTACAGGTCACAAGACATTATGCGGGCTAAAAAGAGAAGGACCTATTATGCTTTCCTTATAAAAATACAGTGAATTTAGTGATAGTAAAAGGTGCTGAACCTTGAAAACAAATTTTCTATAAGTATTCATGTGACAGATAAAGTACTGACAATCTGAGGCACACTCTTGGCTTGCATCAATGTATCTCAAAACCATGCCTACCTGATGACTACTTCTCTGCTGAAACCGTCAACTACTGGCCATTTGTGATTATACATGCATGATGCAGACATGTGTCCATGAAAAAAATGAACAGAGAAGGATCACCAACTCATTTAGTACAGACAACTTGAGACCTGACTGTCAAACTGGATTCCTAGTAGAATGTGCTTTATTCCTAGCAAAAGATTCGTCACGCTTAATTATTCTCTCTTGTTCAATTGCACAATCCCATTTTCTTCAGTAGGATTGCTCACGTGTAACTAGGACTGAATTTGGACTTGCATTAAAAATGAACCCATGGAGAGTTACCTGGATTTCATTTTGTCACGTGACATGTGCTCTTACAAGGTGCTCCAGCTAGAAGTTTCTCTTGGTAGTTTAATCAGTATTTTTGATAATTATTGGAAAAATCATAGTCAACAAAAACTTAAGAATCTCTCAGGGCCAAGTACTAGCATCTCTGTTCCAGCCATCTAATTGGTCATAAAAAAAATTATATCTTAGAGAAGAAAATTTTAAATATTCCTAAATTTTTTCCCGCCACCGAATTACCACCGAAGTGGGAGTCGCCATCGAATTACCGCCGAAGCAGGACCCACCGCCGAAACGCAGGGTCTTCAGCGGTAATTCAGCAGCAAGGGGTTCTTCCACCCTGGGACAGAAGGACCGCCCCCTGCCACCAAAGACCCGGAGCAGAAGAAGCTCCGGGGGCCCGGGCCCCATGAGAGTTTTCCGGGGTCCCCGGAGCAAGTGAAGGACCCCGAAAAACTCTCGTGGGGGCCACTGTGGGGCCCGGGGCAAATTGCTCCACTTGCCCCCTCCCCCGGATGGCCCTGATGGCATCTCATTAGGAATAGTCAGAGAATTCCTGATGCTCTCATGTGCAGCCGTTTCTCAACAAAAAAAATCAAACCACAAGCCGCTAGAGATACAGGTATATATGGATGAAGAATCCTAGGTTGAGAGACAGTCTATATCTGTACCTGAATCTTGCTGAACTTTGCTATAAAGGAAATTCTTTGTATTTAACTTGATTGGTTACATAGACAACCATGAGACGGAATCAAAATCTCTTCTTAGTTTACTATAAACCTGTGTGTGCCTGAAGCACGGAAAGGGTCATCTTACATGCTTCCTTTCTGCAAGGTCCCTGACAATGTCGTCCTGATGAGTAGATTTTCTCAGAAATGGTACAGATGAGTTCCTAGACTCTTCATATGGATTATCACTGTTAACAGCTTGGTATATATCCTGGGGGCAGAAGACAGCTTGAAAGTAATGGCTTTTTAAACTAACAGTAGTGATTTTTAGTGATAAACAAGAAATATTACTGACAGGTCCTAACGGGAAAAACAGGTACATTTCTGGTGGTCTGATAGTCTGGAGAGAGAGTACAGAGATGGCAGAAGCTAGAATCTTTTCATCTTCACTGACCTGTTCAGTCTCTTGGAGTTCTAGGATGTCCCCTCCCTAGTTCTTTCTTCCTATAAAGAAGACTAGTGCCCTGAGATTCTTTCATCTTAAGGGAAAGATTACTGTCCCTTCAAGATGGTCTGTTTCTTGTCTCTCAAAGTGAAGAAAGAAGTAGTAAAGAAGGGGATTTGGAGAAGCTTGATGCTCTAGATAATCGAGTCTGCTAAGATCTCATAGCTGAATAGACTGACCCATCCTTATGGCGGTGACTCTGGTGAAGTCTGATTAGTGTGGGTAGATACAGAAGCTTCAACAATTCTGAAATTCTGGCCTCTAAGTAGACTGTGTGCTGGGTGGCTCCAAAATAAGCTTTAAAAGGTATAATGCTAATGAATAAGGCAGAAGTTTTGAGATGCTCATTGGTTTGTGCGCGCAGAAACAGAAACATCAGGAGGGCAAATCGGGCTAGGAAAAGCCATAGAGCATTATGGACATGTTTGAGCTACCTTTGATATTTACAGGAAAAAAGGTACTTCCCAAAAGATAAACTCAGGACATACAGCTGCAAGGGAAGGGCAGAATTCAGTCCCAGAGGGTTAAAAGGCCCTCCTCCCTATCAACGGGGCGGGGGGGGGGGGGGTTAACTACGGGTCAATCAGGTTCAGCTGAGAAAGGGTTACCAAGGTATCAATTAGAATCAGCTGAGGGGGAGCCACCTGAGGTTAATTAGGATCAGCTGATTCCAACTTAGGGCTGCCTGAGACCTTTTTAAAAACTTCCCTGGAAGAAAGGAGGGGGGAGAGCAGAGAGAGAAGGAGCCCTGCTGCTAGGAGTGTAGGAGCAGCAAGATAGCAAGCCCCACCAGGAGCAGAGGCAGTTTTTTCTCCCACAAGGGAGAAAAAGACACTAAAACGGACTAGGGCAGATACTAGGAGCAATCTTCCCCTGTGTCCCAAGGGGGACCAAATTACCCCAGCCTGTCTCATCAGGGCTAAAAGCAGCAGAGGCTGGGGAGACCGAGAGGGTGCCTTGCCACAATATCTAACAAGCAAAGAGTTGGAATTCTGAAAATGAGGTCTGATGATCTGAGCACAGACTGCTCTGTTTCCTGTTAGAGTCCTGTAAACTCAAACCTTGAACCCTGAAGGATATTAAAGCAGTTAAGAAGTCTTCCCATAAAACATTTAAGGATTGACTTACATGGTGACTGAAGATCACTGCTGAAGAACCTCTATACACGGGAAGCAGTTTATGGCTTATGTTTAGCAATGTAAATTGAAAGTGCATTCAAAAATCAATCATAAGGAGGGGAGATTGTGTGCACTGAATAAGTGATACTCGTATATTCAGTAAAATTTAGTTAATTGTTAATATGTGTTTTATTTTTTCACAAAATGTAAAAAACTAAAGATTCTCTGTAAAAAACCAAATTTCATGTTTTTCTGTGGCAAATGGATTTCTAGGATCCCTGATGAAGATCAAGATTCCACGCTTGGAAGAGATTGCTTTCTGGGAATTCTACTGCTAGATGTAGATTCTTTCCTAGATTTAAAAAAATACATGTATAAGATCCAGTGAGTAGCAACAAACCCCAAGGTTTAGCCACTCAGCTTCCAGTGAGTTTGAGGCAAAATGGGTTTGAGTTAAAAATCTGACCTTAAACTCTGTGACTCTAATGCCAGAAGGGACCACCATATCTTCTAGTCTGCCCTCCTGCTTATCACAGGTCACTAACACCACCCAGTCAAATACACACTAAACCCAACAACCAGAATCAGACCACAGTATTACAGCCCTCAGGAGATAAAACTATTGCGTACCCCATAGGCAGAGAACAGGAGGCACCAAGCTGCACCAATGCCCGAGGCCCTTCCAATGGCAAGATTAAATGAGACATACCCAGAGGAAACATTGATACAGTAAGTCCAAAAATTGCATAATGATCCCGTAACAGTTACCTCTAGAAGATGAGATAAGCAAAGACACCTAAGACAGAAAGGAGCTATAAGAATTATCTTGTCTTGGTCCTCTGAATGGTTAAACTCAGCTATTAGTGGCAGGAGAAAAATAGTAAATCCAGAGTCCAATCCACTGAATACAGCCAGCATCTGCTGTACATGTATTTATAGGGCATCTGGAGCACTAGCTAGAAATTTGTTAATGGCAGGTGCAAAGACATCCAATTTGGGAATAAGCCACATGATGAAAGTCTGTTATAGCACTGGAATTATGATCTCTCCTGGCTAAAGACACTTAACTTGGCCAGTCCATTTGACTGTTGAGTCTTCCTCAAACATACGTTTCAGGTAATGTGTGATCACATTTATCTACGTTAAGGAGAAAATTTAGTGCTTTTTGTTGAAAACTGGCACTCTCTGGACCCTCTTGATGCTGATATATGCTATTGCAGTTAGTTGTCTCATGCTACCAAGATAAAATGTGGGACTAAGACAGACTTGAATGGCTTGGCATGTTACTCTCAGTTCCAGAAGACTAATGGACAGTCAACCTTTCAGTCAGTTACCGTTTTCCCAACTTGAGAAATTCTTCACATATATACTCTTCAAGCTGAAATAGATTTATGGTCTACCACGAACCTGGCTGGTGAGCTACCACTCAGCGATTTGCCTAACAGACTGTGTTTTTCCATGATTGGAAAAACCAAAGTACAAGGTTAGGCAGAATTTAGAAAGGATTCCTGCTGACTAGGTGAAATACCAGGCCATACCTACAGATTTTTCACATGAAGAAAAGATAACTGTGCTTTCTCAGCACAAAATTTATGAGGTGTAAACTGAACCAGATTCATTTAACTGGATCCTGGAATATTTTAAATTTGAAGTCTTTGATCTTCAAGCATCTCTCCCTCTGCTAATAGTACTAGCCTTCAACAGGTTAAAAACTGGGCATTAGAATTAAAGTAGTTCCTGCATGGGAGATTAAGGTGTCTAATAATTATGAAATTATGCCGCCACAAAACTGTAAAACAGAGAATATCCTTTGAAGTTTGGTGATAGGATATTTTTAAATCAGCCATCCAGATCAGAGAACAAAAATGAAGGGAGATCAGAAAACCAGTGCTGCCTCAGCCATGGTCAGGTAATGATATGGGAGGACCTAGGACTCATGATTTATGAGGAGAGGCTGAGGGAACTGGGCTTATTTAGTCTGCAGAAAATAAGGGTTAGGGGAGATTTGATAACAGCTTTCAACTACATGAAGCGGGGTTCCAAAGAGGATTGAGCTAGGCTGTTCTCAGTAATGGCAGATGACAGAACAAGAAGAAATGGTCTCAAGTTGCAGTGGGGGAGGTCTAGGTTGGATATTAGGAAACACTATTTCACTAGGAGGGTGGTGAAGCATTAGAATGGGTTACTTAGGGAGGTGGTGGAATCTCCATCCTTACAGGTTTTTAAGACCCAGCTTGACATAACCCTGGCTAGGATGATTTAGTTGGGGTTGGTCCTGCTTTGAGCAGGGTGTTGGACTAGATGACCTCTTGAGGTCTCTTCCAACCTTCATCTTCTATGATTCTATGCTGGGGCAACAAGGATGAGTTGATTCCATTCACCTCGAGTCTGGTGATGACTTGGGGAAGGACTGGGTTAGGAGGGAAGGCATACAGAAGAGCTGACATCCAGCTACAGTGAAAGTCAGAGACGGAGCCTACTCCCCAGAGCAAAATAGGAGACACTTCCTGTTTTCCCATATCACAAAAAGGTCAATCGTGGGGATGCCCCATGTTGTGAATAGGACCTCTGTCTTTAGGGACCACTCATGGCTTAGAGAGAAAATCTGGCTGAGATGATCCACAAGACGGTTCTAGACCCCTGGTAAATGGACAGCTACCGTGGTGATGCCCTCTTCAACTCGGAACTGCCACTGGTTGCTTGCCTCAGACAGAGTGCTCTGGAGTGAGCTCTCCCTCGTTTGTTCACAGTATTGAATGAACAGTATTGTTAGTGAGTACGTGAATCGCTGAATGTCTGCAGTCCCTGAAAGCATGACACAGGTTGTGGAAGGCCTAAAGTGCCAACATGTTGATACAGAGCAAGGCCTACTGTTTCGACCACAGACCCTACACCTGCAGCAAGTCCAGATACGCTCCTCAACCCAGAAGGGACACATTGGTAACCACTGGGTTGGTCGGAGTGGGAGAACGAAGGGGACACTTTGGCACACATTGTGCAGGGACTCCCACCAGCACAAGGACTCTAGGACTGATGGAGGAGATGAACCTATCTGTTTAGAGAATGCCGGGCAGCGTGGTAAACCATCCTCAGCCACATCTGAAGAGAACGAATGCTTAACCTGAGAAGATGGACCACCAGTGTACACGCAGACATGTGGCCCAACAGGCTCCAGCACATGCAGACTGTTCTGGACGCTTGTGATTGCAAAATGAGGCACAGCTATCATATCATCTGGAAGCAGCCAGTTGGCAGGAACACCCTCAACCTTGTGAAAGCTAACTGGGCCCCAATTAATTCTATTGCTGAGTGGGGGCAATGTCAACTTGACAGTTTTTAGAACGAGTCCCAAACGGTCGAGTAAGTGTAGCGTTGTGTCAACATGGGTGAGCACCTCCTCTCTGGAGTCACCCTTCAGCCAGCAGTCATCAAAGTGAAGGAAAATGTGGATTCCCTTCTTCCTGAGATATGCCATGACAACCACCATGCATTTGGTGATGACCCAGAAGGCATAACAGAGGCCGGAGAGGAGAAATGTGTACTAAAAGTGGTGATCTCCTACCTTTGAAGATCTATCCTGTGACTCAGCAGAATTGCCACATGGACATACGCATGTTGAAGGTCCAGAGAAGTGAAAAAACAGTTACTAACTTTTCAATAACTGTTGTTCGTCGAGATGTGTTGCACATGTCCATGCCATGTTAGGTATGTCTGCACCGTGAGCACAGTCAGCGGAAATTTTTCCCTCAGTGGTATCCATCAGGTCAGCTGTAGTGCCCTCTGGTGCCATGCACTCAAGGTATAAGAGGTCCAGCCAGCCCCACACCCTCTCAGTTCCTTCTTGCCAGCCAACTCCAACAGAGGGGTAGGTAGGAGGGTAAGTCATGGAATGGACATATCAACACATCTCAAAGAACAACAGTTACAGAAAGATTAGTAACAGTTTTTGCTTGAGTGCTTGCATATGTCCATTCCACATTAAATGACTTCAAAGCAGTACTACCAGGAGATGAGATTGGAGTCCATGGACATGCTGACGGCAACATGACTTGGCCAAACCTGGCATCATCTCTAGCTTGCTGGGAGATGGCATAATGGGAAGAAAACATATGTACTGATGGACCAAGTTGTCACTCTGGAGATGTCCTAGATCAGCAGCTGGGCCAGGAACACTGCTGAGGAAGCTTGCGCCCTAGTAGAACAGGATGTCACTATAGCTGTGGCAGGACCCCCCACCTGCTTAGCACATGTGAATGCATGATGTAATTCACGATGAGATCCTCTGAGTCGAAAAACAGGAAGGCCTTTCATCCTGTCTGATACTGCCACAAAGAGCTGCGTGGATCTATGGAATGGTTTTGTCCTCTCAATGCAGAATGCCAGGGCGCATCTAACGCCCAGGTCATGGAGACGTTGCTTCTCCGTCTGCATGTGATTTCGGGAAGAAAATTGCAGAAAAATAGCCTGATTACTATGAAATTGCAAAACCACCTTCGGGGGAACATGGGTTGAGAGTGAAGTTATACCCTGTCCTTAAACAAGTGTATGGGGGTTAGGATGTAAGGGCCCTGATCGCTGAGACTCTCCTGGCTGAAGTGATCACCTCCAGAAAGGTACAACATAGGGCATGTTGCCAGTGGCTCAAACGGGGGTGCCTGTGTTATTTGAAAAGACCAGGTTCAGGTCCCACAGGAGAATTGGCCCCCGAATCTGAGGGTCTCTTTTTCTAGGACCTTCAGAAAATGAATGGACATCTCATGGGAGAAAACCGATTGCCCATTCACCAGGGCATGGAACGCCGAAATTGCTGCCAGGTGTACTTTAACTGATGGTGTACTGGTCTGCAGTATCAGGTCTGGGAGGAGAGGTAGTGGCATCAGAGTTGCTACTGAAAAGCCTTGCAGTGCGGTGAACCAGTGTGGGTGTGGCGAGGCTGGGACCACAAGACTGACTCACTCTGTCTCACTTGATCTTCAGTAGGATCTTGTGCACTACAGGAAGGGGGCGGGGGAGAAGAGGCATAGAGCAGGTATCCAGCACAAGGG
This sequence comes from Gopherus flavomarginatus, assembly GCF_025201925.1. Lineage (NCBI taxonomy): Eukaryota > Metazoa > Chordata > Testudines > Testudinidae > Gopherus > Gopherus flavomarginatus. The sequence goes on along the minus strand of NC_066620.1, from coordinate 155,497,364 downwards.
AACAGGAAAAGTGTCCATGAGTGAGCCTGTCTGTGGTCTCGCAGCGAGTAGAATTGATGACATTTCCTGTTCTGCCTTGTCACAAACAGGTCTGCCCGGGGAGTCCTCCATCGCTGGCAAACTGCCTTTACTATGTCGAAGCAAAGAGAGCACTCATAGTGACTGGAGAAAGAGCTGCTGAGGTGATCTGCCAACTCATTCTGAGCGCCTGGACAGTGAGAAGCTTTGCGGTGGATTGAGTGCATTACTCAGAACTCCCACAAGTGGACAGCTTCCTGACATGGGGGCAAGAGTGAGCTCCTCCCTGCTGTTGAGGAAGAACATGGTTGCTGTACTGTCCGTGCACACTAGACACATTCTTGTTCATGATGTGCGGCAAGAACACCTGATAGGCCAGGCGAACCGCTCTTAGCTCCCTGAGAGTTATATGTACAGATAGCTCCTCTTGGGACCACAGGCCCTGCATCCTGAGGTGCCCTAGGTGAAACCCCAATCTTAGATCTGACAAATGTGAAACTAGGAAAAATGAGGGCTGGAGTTTGGCGAAAGGGATGCCTGAGCAAACAGATAGAGGATCCATCCACCAGCTGAGGGAGTCAAAGACTGGTGCTCACAGTTCCTGCCCCAAATCCAGGTGATGGCGACTCAATGAGTACACCGAGGCCAGCCATGCTTAAAGTGGTCTGAGGCGTAGCCTCGCATTCTGCATGCACATATATGCATGCAGCTATGTGGCCTAATAGTATGAGGCAGAAATGGGCCATCCTGACCAGGTTGTCCTTCACTTGCGCTACTAATCACACCATTATCTGGAAATAAGCTTCTGGGAGGAAAGCCTTGGCCTGAGAGGAATTGAGCACCACTCCAGTAAACTCTATCCTCTGTACAGGGACAAGGGTAGACTTAGGCTCATTTATAAGCAAGCCCAGTGACTGAAAGGCTGACTCTAGGAGGTGGATACTGGCCTCTACCTGGGCCTCCACCCAGTCTTTGACCAGCCAGTTATGGAGGTAGGAGTAGACTTGTACCCTTCTTCTCAGGAAGGCCACCACTACCGCCACGCATCTTATGAAAACCCTCAGTGCTGCCAAAAGGCTGGACAGAAGAACCATAAATTGGTAGTGAGTCTGGTTTACAATGAACTCGAGAAACCGTCTGTCCCTTGGAAAATAGAGATGTGGAAGAAAGTATCTCTCAAGTCGAGAAGACATACCAGTACAAAGGAGTAGATGATGGAGGCCAGAGACACCATGTGGAACTTCAGCTTTTTGAGGCAGCCGTTGAGATGGCACATGTCTAAAATGGGTCAGAGACCCCCTCTTGGCCTTTAGAATTAGGAAATACCAAGAATAAAACCCCTTCCCTCGAGTCCCCCTTGGAGGAGTGTTTGCACCTCCCGTGCCAGAAGCTGCTCCTGAAAGGGGTCCTGGAAGAGGGATGGGGGGGGAGGAGCTGTGGCGGTGGTGAAAATAAACTGGTGTGTATAACCCATTTCCACAGTGTTCAGCATCAAGCAGTCTGTCGTGACAAGAGACCATGCGGCGCTGAAGTGGGACAGGAAGTCCGAAAACAAAAGGGGGACAGGATGCTGTGGTACAGGAACTGGTACAATGCCCTCGGTTGTCAAAAGTTCTGCTTGGCTGCCCTCATATATTTGGATGGGCCAGGTAGGGCTGCTGAGGCAGCTACCTGCATCTAGAACTCCTGTTTCTTTTCTTTTGCAGGTCCTGATGGGGCATAAGAGCTGAGAAACAGGTGGAATGCTGGGGCATAAAGACCCAAGCTCTTGGGGGTGGCTGTGGAGTCTTTCAGGCCATGGAGCTTTCCATCCATTTGCTCTAAGAAGAGCAAAGTGCCTTCCAACGGAAGGTCCAGAATGGACTGCTGGATCTCTGTTGGCAGTCCTGAGGACTGGATTCAAGAGCATCTGTGCCTGACCTCCACAGAAACCATGGATTTATCCACGGAATCTGCCTTATCCAGAGTGGCCTCCAGGGAAGCCCTGGCTACAAATTTCCTCCCTCGGCTACCAGAACAGAGAACTGCTGTCCGGACTCCTGGGGAAGTGAGTCCCTGAATTTCAACATCAAGTGTAGAATAAACCTTTTTAGCAAAAAGACTAGTCTCTTGAGTCTTTTGCCTTGGGAGTGTCACTGTTTGTTGCCGTTGTCTGTCCCTCTTGTTGGCCGTCGGGGACCCAGGAGGGGGCTGGGAGTACAAAGTACTCATACTCTTGAGCGGGAACAAAATATTGCTTTTTGGCTCTCTTTGATGTGGGGGAGAGAGAGAGAATGGAATTTGAGAGAGAAAGAAAGCCACCGTCCACAGGGTCAAAATATCGACCAGGCTATGGGAGGATTCTTTAACTATCTCCACTTCCAGCCCGAGGGTCGAGGTCGCTCTTTTCAACAGTTCCAGATGAGAGATGAAGTCGTCATGGGAAGGTGACAGGCCCACCCCTGCCACAGTTTCATCTAGGGAAGATGATGAAGAGGCCTGCACTGGCAGTGGGTCCTCCACTTCTCTTTCTGCACCAATCTGGTCCTGAGGATCCGTACCATACTTGGTACCACATTCTGGATCAGATTTTGCTAAATGGGACGGAGGTGCTCTCCTCTCCAAGACCACAGAGTATGAGAGCCTGGGAGGAGGCACAGCATCCAGGGGAAAACCCCATGAGTTCCAAAATGGTTATTGCAACTTCATAGGTCAATGCCCACCAGGGGTATTGGAACTATTTTAATAGTGGGGGTGCTGAGAGAGCCATTGAGTCAAACTATAAATCCTGTATATAAAGGAAATCCACTTCAACCTAGGGGATGCGGCAGTACCCTCAGCACTCCTAGTTCCAGCACCTATAATGCTCTCTGTGCCAAGCACTTGGGGGTACTGCTATACTTGGATCCAAAACCAAATAAGGGTGACTGGGATGGGGAGCGGGGTATTGGAACAGTTCCTCAGGTGGGGATATGATTCCACTTCTAAGTCTCACAACGAGCCTTCCTCCGGGGACAATGGAGGGGTGGTACCACTGAATGCCAGGGAATAGTGCCACAGTGGGGAGACCTGTGTCAAGGCCAGCAGGAATGGTTTCCCTCTCAGTGGTACCAAACAAGAGATCGGAACAACAGACTCCCTTCTGCTCACCAACACTGACGTTGCTGACTCTTTTACCGCCAATGGCACTACCAAAAGCACCAGTAAGTCCCTGGCTGCAACAAACACCTCCGGGATAGACAGCATCATGATCCTGCTGGTGCCACAGTTGTCCCTGTGGTGCTGAAGGCTGAACTGGGACCAGACTCAGCAGAGCCTGCATACAGGATGGAGTCAATGGTACTGTCCTTGGAGCGGCGACAGAGGAGTAGCCAGAGTCAGTTCACATTCTGCAGTGCTCCTCTGCTTGGCTTTCTTCAGTCAGAGAATGCCCCCTCTAAGCCAGCTGTTTATGTTTTTTCTTTGGCAGCAATGACAGGAAATGGTGCTGAGAGACTCTCAGGATGGGAGGAGCACTTTGCACTGACCCCGAGGTACTCTGGGCCAGTCTGACTGGCTCAGCTTCGATGAGAGTCAGAGCACTGCCTCTGTCAGGTGTGACTTCAACCTGGTCTCCAGGATCTTATTAGTATGGGGCTTGAAGTTCCAGCAGATTTGACAGCGATCCCTAATATGAGTCTCTCTCCCAGGATCTTCAGACAACTGGAGTGTGGGTCACTCACAGGCATAGGCTTGCCGCAGGCAGCACAGAGTTTGAAACACACAGACTCAGGAATGCCCAGTAGCAGGAGTGAACGAAGACTCTGCTAACACAGCGAAAACAGCAACTAACTACGTACAACAATTTCACAACTGTCCAAACCAGAAATAAAGAACTGGGACAAAAGAAACAAAAGGAAGGTAGGAAACTAAGACCACAGAGAAGGATCTTCCACTGAGAGGAGCTTAACGAAACAAGAGGAACAATTCCAGCAACTGTCACGGGGGAAAGAAGGAACTCAGAAGATGCAGGATTGGCCAGACCCCTTATACAGGCGTGTATGTACATGGCACCATAGGCTGTCAAAGCAGACCCCAGGGGTATGACTGAGGGAAAAATTTCCAGCAACTGTGCTCACAGTGCACACACACCTAAAGTAGAGTAGACGTGCAAGAACTCAAAGAATCAGTCATTCTGAGACAAAGCAGAGAGGCTAGCTGACAGAGTGACCCTGCAGAACTGCACATATTTGATTAACTTATTGAGTCCACGGAGGTCAAGGATGGGCCTCATCCTGCCCTTGGATTTCAGTATCAGGAAATACCGGGATTGAACCTGCAATTGTAGTGTTCTCGCTGAACCTCCTCCACCATCCCAATGATATCAGAGAGCTGATCTGCTCGAAGAGCAGTAGCTCGTGAGAGGGGTCCCTGAAGAGGGACGGGGAGGAGGCAGACAGAAATTGGATGGTGTAGCCTAATCTGAAAGTGTCTAGGACCCAGCTGCCAGATATTAACAAGACTCAGGCATTGTAAAGGCAAGCCAGTCTGTCCCCAAATAAATTGGGGGGATGGCAATGGAGGAAGAACAACTGGAACGGTGCTCTGGTCCAACGAGTCAAAATGGGAACTTAGCAGATGCGGAAGGAGGATGTGCAGAGAAGCTGGGTCATGAGCTTGAGTGCTTCATCTTGTGAGATCTATCCCTTTCCTGGGATTGTCTTGCTATCTCAGGGGGAAGGACACACAAAAGGTTGCTGTGGCCTGTACATAGATGGCACACACACCCACAGCTAGCCCTCAAATCCTTAGAAGAATGCAGGGTTTCATCATTCTTGTCCAAAACCAAGGTTTGGCCATCCAAGGGCAAATCCTCAACTGTTTGCTGGACTTGCAGCATAATCCCCCAGTTCTGGAGCCAGGAAGCCATTCTCATAGTAACTGCGGAGGCACCAGCCCTGTCTGAAGTGTCCACCACATCAAGGGCAGATTGCAACAACATTTTTGCCACCAAGCAGCCCTCAGTGACAAACACCCGGAATTCAACCCTGGAGACCTCAGGCAACAGTTGCTCAAACATAGCCATAGCCAACCAGCTAAGGAAGTCATATTTAGCTATGTTCGGCTTCCTGGTTTGCAATACTCACCTGAAGTGACGATGAGGTGGATATCTTCCTGCCTAGAAGATCTAGTCACTTCAAGTCTCTGTCTTTGGGGCAGGACTTGAATCTGTTCTGCTGTGCCCTGTCATTCACAGTCATGAGTTTGGGGCTATGTGGGAATAAAACCCCTCATGTATCCCTGTACCGCAGGGGTTCTCCAACTTTTTTACTGGTCACCCCTTTCACACAGTATGCCTCTGAGTGCGACCCCCCCCTTATAAATTAAAAACACATTTGTATATGTTTAACACCATTATAAATGCTGGAGACAAAACTGGGTTTGAGGTGGAGGTTGATAGTTCACGACCCCCTATGCAATAGCCTGTGACCCCAGAAAGGTCCCAAAAGAACCCCTGCTGTACCGGAACAAAACAACACTTCTCCGGTGTTGTGGTGTTTTTTGTTTTGTTTTTTGTTTTCTTTTTGTTTTTTTTTTGGCAGTTCTGGACACTGCAGAGAGAAGTCGGAGAGAAGCCACAGCCCTGCGCCCTGCCGGGGACAGAGAACACCTACGCCCGCAGCCTGCAGTCCCGGAATTCTCTGTCCCCGGCGGGCACATGGCCGTGGCTTCTCTACAGCTTCGGAGAGAAGCCACGGCCCTGCACCAGCTGGGGACAGAGAACACGGGTGCCCACAGCCTGCAGCTTCTCTGTCCCCGGAAGGCGCGGGGCCGCGGCATCTCTCCCCTGCTGGGCACTACTTTTCACACTTTGTCACTAGGCAGGCACACAAAAATGCCCCAGCGAGTGCTGGCACCACATTGGGGATCACTGCATTAATCAGAAGGGCCACTCTCCCAGGGACAGAGGGTTGGAGAACGTCCATCTGTTCATGGGTATTCTGGAGAAATGCTGCCTGAATACCCAAGGACAAAGCAACCAAGCATCACAGGTCCAGGTAGGACAAAACAGGCAACACTGAATTGTCCTGGGGCAGCATCTCCGGATGAGAAAACTCTGGTGGCTTCACGGAAAGGGGAACCACAGGTATCTTGTCTTGCAACCGGTCTGCAGCCACCAATGGCACACAAGCAAAGGATCTCAACCCTGATGAGTGAGACTTCTGAAACGGAGGAACTCCCCACTGAGCCTAAGGTGGCCACTGGTATCAGTAAGGTATTGGTACACAATGGGCACCGGGCCAGGGACCTCCATCCTGGCCTCGAGGTGCATGCCAAGCTTGTTAGCTGTATCAGTCCACTATTAGCCCCACAATGCCCTCAGGTGAAGTGGAACAGGAGAATGAGGAGCCCAAGTCTGAAAAAGAGGAGTCTCAAAGATATGGGAGGGGTGACTCCAAAGGGAGCCAACAGGTGATCTAACTCATCCACAGCCCAGAATGAGTTCGGGATTGGTGCCCTTGACGTAGTCAGCACCACTGGAAGGTCAGTGCTGCAGGCAAAGTCATCAAAGGCAAATGCAAACAGTGGTACCGGAGTACCCACGTGCGTCGATGTCATCTGCGACATCAACAGTGTCGGTGCCAAGGAATACCGAAGAATCTTGCATTGTCTTCGGTACCGTGTCCATGCCAACTCCCGGAAGAGGTGCTTTCTGGTGCAGCGCCAAGACGTCAGCAGCATGCTCCAGCTGGGGACCCATCGCAGCCACCAGACTTGTGAAGTCCTGGACCAGCAATGAGGATGGGACTGAAAGGTAGAGTAGGTTCATTGCAGCCTGGTACATCACTGATATTGTCAGTACCAACATCATTCCTATCAGTACCAGACTCAATGCCTTCCCTGTACTAAGGGATCATCAGAAGCACAAGCACAAGCACCAGCACCATGCTGCACACTGGAGCTGGTCTCATGCCAGTCCGTGCTTTTCTTAGGGGATGCAGAAGAGTTACCTCGGGACCTGGATCACTCCCAATCTGTCTTAAGTGACTTCTTTTTAGGTGCCGATGATGCAGAAAGGTTCCTGTGCTTCTTCAGCATGGCCCTTGCTCCGGAATGGAAAGCAGCAGCAGCTTTCTCAGCTGGAGGACAATCTGCAGCCCAAGGAAGGCATTGGTATTGGGTCAAGCCTAATGGCCTGCTTAAGCAGGTCCTGCTTAAGGCAAAGGTCCCATGCCATCTGAGTCCTCTTCTTGAATGATCTGCAGATTGAACAGTGTTCCTTAAGGTGGGCTTTGCCAAGGCAGAAAAAGACCATTTGTGGGGGTCACTGTTAGGAATCACCACTCCACATGAAGGGCAATACTTGAACCCTACTGAGGACATCACTAGGGAGCACTACCCCTACCAATATACTATACATTATAACTTTTAACTACCACTACTAACTAACCAGCTATGAACTATATTCAATAAAACTAGGCCAAGATATACATTTGCAAGATTGCAAAGCAACAACTGCTTAGAGCTCCAACTACAGCCAACTGGTGGTAAGAACAAATTGCGGGCACGGGACAGCACCGCCCAGTATAGCAAGAGGAGGGGCTACAGGAAGGAGGCACTATGCCGTTGATCTAGGCAAAAGTCTCCAGTTCTGTCATGTGGGGCGCACACACACCTGCTTGGAATACACATCTACATCTACTAAATAAAAAGACCTGAAGTGAGAAAGATATATGCTTCTTTGAGATCAATCAAGCATAGAAAAACATCTTGGAGAAATTTCCTGAATTAGAAGAGTGTGATCTTCCCTCTGGAAATGAAATATTTTGACATGAAGGAGCTAACAACTGCAATTTTATGAGTTTCAAGGTACTCAGTCTTCATGTTTGTTATCAGATGTGAGAAATATGTAAGTCAAATGAAAGACGATAATAATGATATTCTTGAAGCGGTGACTGAGTGCGGTATAGTCAGATAGAAAACAGGGAGTGTGGGGACCCACACTGACAGAAATGTCCTGGCAAACTCTAACTACTGTGGCTATCTGACATGCACAAATCATACTGACATGACACAGACCCAAAAGGCAGTGACAGGTACTTCATAAACTCTATGCAAATTGTGTTGTATACGTGCATGTTCACTGACCCTGAGGACAGTTGCATCTTTTGCTGGAATTAGTGGGTTTTAATCTGTTGAAAACTTGAATGGTTCACTTTAGGAAGAGAGGAGTTTTAGAAATTACACTTTGTACTACGTATGTGTTAACACTGTAGGCAAGCAGGGATAGGTGGAGGAGACAGTGAGCCATCAGGGTTGAATTATTTACAAATCAAGGCATTTACAATAATTGATCATTTAAAAAAAGTTATTGATTTAAATCAGATTGAGGCTTTATAAAACTAATTTTGAAAATCTGTACTACTGACATTTTATAAAAAGTTATTAACTAAGTTATACATTTTGTTTTGTTTTTTTAATACCAGTGTCACAGTTATCATCTTTGCCTTTTGACAAAACTGCTAGAGACAGAAAATAAAATATTGAAAAATAAAATGTTGGGCAGAATTTTGAAAAACACCCAAATACTTTAGGTGTCTAACAGTATGTTTACACCGAAAAAAAACAACACAGCAGTGAGTTTCAGACTTCAGGTCAGGTGACTTGGGCTTGTACAACAGCAATAAGAATAGCAGAATAGATATGTAGGCTTGGTTTGGAGCCTGGACTCTGGAACCTAGCGAGGGAGTGGGTCTCAAAGCCTGGGCTTCAGCCTAAGCACAAATATCTACACTACTATTTTTCACCCCTTAGTGCAAGCCTGAGTCAGTTGATTTGGGCACTGAGACTTGCTGCCACATGGGTTAAGCTTATGGAATATGCAATTTAGTAGAAAAATATCACTAGGTATAATCTGAAATTCTATTTACAATTAGGAAGCAAGTACAAAACATCCACTTTAGCATTTTAAGATTACTCTATTCCCATTTTATAAAGAACTGTCCACACACAAATAAAAAATGTAAATAAAAAAAATTAAAAATCATTAGATTAAAAAATAAGATCAGCTTTTCTATGATTTTATCCACCCTGCGCACTACTATTAAAACAAAATGACATTGATAACATATAGTACATCATTTAAATTGCTTCTTTTTAAGAAGAACCGTAGATTCTTTTTAGTGTCTGATGTCTTAATGACTACAAAAATGCAGTCAAGTTAGCCTTCATCAGACAATCAGAGTCATTCTTTACAGGATGAAAAGAATGAGTAAGAGTAAGATTCTAGCCCTACTCTGAAGATACTTTATCCCTTTAAAGCAGGGGTATCAAACTGAGGGTCGCAAGTTTACTATGTGGGGGGTTGTGAGCTGACAGTTCTAAGCATGGCTGACAGCCGGAACCCCGCCACGCGTGGGGCTGACAGCCCAAGCCCCTCCAGCCCAGTTCCACCCCCAATCCCACTCCACCTCCAAAGAAAGGGTGCCAAAATAGAAGTTTGCCCAGGGTGCCATTTTCCCAAAGGACAGCCCTGAGACTGAGACAATATTAGAGGGCTTGATTGTTCAGGAGCTGAAGAGCTGCATTAAACCACAGACCAATAACAACACTGAGATTGGCCAAAAAACAAAACAAAAACAAAAAAGATATTTTAATAGTCAGCCACATAGGCAGCAGTGGCATTAGAGGGGCCTTCAGGGGTTATATCCACCCCAAAATTTGCCTCAGCCCCCTGCAGCCACTCCTAACAGTTCAAAGGTCAAGTGTTACGCAGATGTAAGGGCAGGATCATATGTCATTGCCATACTTACTTTTGCAGTTCTCTGCTGCTGTTGGTGGCGACACTGCCTTCAGAGCTGGGCGCCTGGCCAGCAGTTGTTGCTCTCCAGCTGCCCAGCTCTGAATATATTACCTGCCACCAGCAGCAGCGTAGAGGTAAGGGTGGCAATGAGGTACTTGTAAGCCTGCTGTGAAAAGTGATATTTGTATATTTTTTAATATCACTTTTCACAGCAGACTTACTAGCACTCCATTGTCACCCTTACTTCTGCACTGCTGCTGACCATGGTACTGCCTTCAGAACTGAGAGGCTGTGAAAAATGATATTAACAAATATATAAATATTACTTTTCACAGAAGACTTACTAGCTAGCAAGTCTGCTGTAAAAAGTGATATTTGTATGTTTGTTAATATCATTTTTCACAGCCTTCCAAACTAACTAGCAAATCAAGTGTTATTGACAGTTTCTCCATGCCTCACTCCAGTATTAAACAGTAACTATTTTTAAAAATTAACATTTCTGCTTATAGCAATAATTTAATAAAAATGTGTTTTACTCTTATAAGTGGTGAGAAAAGGTAAATTCATTTTAAACAATAGGTTATAAATTTAGCATTTAAAAGAGTGTTAAATATAAAAAATGTGTTTTTAATGTATAAGGGGGGTAACACTCAGACTCGCTGTGCGAAAGCGGTCACTAATACAAAAAATTTGAGAACCACTGCATGTCATAAACAGATAGTTAAGGGTTAATGTCTCTTTTACCTGTTAAGGGTTAAGAAGCTCAGTGAACGTGGCTGACACTTGACTAGAGGACCAATGAGGGGACAAGATACTTTCAAATCTTGGTGGAGGGAAGTCTTTGTGCTGTTTGTGTTGTTCGTTGTTCGCTCTTGGGGCTAAGAGGGACCAGACGTGCACCCAGGTTTTCTCCAATCTTTCTGAATCAATCTCTCATGTTTCAAAATAGTAAGTACTAGCTAGAAAAGGCGGATTAGCCTTATGTTTGTTTTCTTAACTTGTAAATGTGTATTTTGCTGGAAGGATTTTTACCTCTGTTTGCTGTAACTTTGAATCTCAGGCTGGGGAGGGGGGGAGTCCCTCTAGTCTATATGAATCTGAATACCCTGTAAGCATTTTACACCCTGATTTTACAGAGATAATTTTTACTTTTTTCTCTTTTTTATTAAAAGCTTTCTTTTTAAGAACCTGATTGATTTTTTTCCCCTTGTTTAAGACCCAAGGGGATTGGGTCTGAACTCACCAGGGGTTGGTGGGGGGGGGGAGTTAATTCCTCTTTGTTTTAAGATCCAAGGAGTTTGGATCAGTGTAGCCTCTCAGGGTAACCCAGGGAGGGGAAAGTCTGGGAGGGGGAAAGGAGGGGGAATGGTTTTTTTCTCCTTGTTTTAAGACCCAAGCGGTTTGGGTCTTGGGTTCCCCAGGGAAGGTTTTGAGGGAACAGAAAGTGTGCCAAACACTGTATTTTGGCTGGTGGCAGAGTTATCAGATCTAAGATAGGAATTAAGCTTAGAAGGGTCCATGCAGGTCCCCACTTTTTGGACACTAAAGTTCAAAGTGGGGGAAAAAACCTTGACACACTGCTTCAGAGGTCAGGATTTCTTTTGAAATCCTAAGAGGTTTATTGACTACATTTTGGAGCTAGAGCGGGTTGGGGGGTAAAGCTATATGAGTTCAGTCTTGCCCTTTGTATGACTGAAAAAGGGGAAGAGTCAGATTGAAGGAAACTTGACTGAATGACTTGGTGGGAGGAAAGACAAGGTAAGGCCATCTAGAAAGCAAAGACAATGGTTTAGGCTATAGTATAATCAGAGCAGGCAGCAACCAGACCATGACTCAGGAATGCCAGCAATGTGATGTTCAGATGCTATGCTGTTGAGTACAATACAAATGCCTAAACAGATCTGCTTCCTTCATCATTGTGGGTCCTAGTAACAACATTAAAAAATTGTAAGGAAGAAAGAAAACTACACAGAAAGCTGAAAGAATGAGAAAAAAGGATGGGAAAGAAAACATCCAGTAGGTAAGGAAAGATTTTGGCCACACAGGGAGAGTATAGAGAACTTCAGGCTTTACTCAACTGACCCTTGGCATGTCTTCCTACCTCCAGAAAAAACAAAAAATCTTCAGAAGCTGGCTCAAAGTAGTCATTAGCAGGTGCACCTCCCCAGCATTACAGAATCCAACAGGGTGGATGTATTCCACTAGAAAATTGTTCTTAAGAGGGTTTATTCTTTCCCTTGCATTCTAACTTCTGGGCTATGCCATATCCCTTCAGTCAAATATGAAAGTTGTTCAAGCGTGAAAACCCACAAAAAAATTGACTGACAATCTCTTTTGATGTTTTCAATAAATTCTCCCAACACTCTTATCAAAGAGAAGTACCTGATCATCTTTTCAACAAGGAAAAATTCTGCAGTTCTTTTAGTGATTTTGAAAAGAAACTAATTACAGTGCTCAACCTAATCCCAATAATAGTGCTGCTGTGCTGAATACTAGTAATATGTCAGCTCAAAGCCTGTATGGATGCTAAAAAAGAAGCTGAAGTAGCAAGAAGAGACGCAATCATTCTAATCTGTACTAGTGTGTGTTGAAAAGAAAAAAAAATTTGCAAATTTATTACGACAGCTGGTATAAAAGTAGAAGCACAATATACAGAACAAGAATCAGAAGTGAACAAGCCCTATATACTCTGGTAAACAATCTGCATTTTGTGGCAAGACTCATTACAGTATTCTGGTGCAGCAGATGTGATAAAACTGTAGAAGTGTAATTTAAAATTATCAAATGCAGATTTTTAAATTAAATATGAAAATAAATAAAATAATCAGTACTAGAGTACTATAAATTCTTGCATTTTGAAAAGAAGTTTTATTCACAGTTCCACAATTTCAGTTTTCAATGTCCAGCTGATTTCTGTATTAACGTATGACTGCATCACAGGCTATAGCTCACTAATTCTTCTCCACTAGAAGGCATGTTAATATAAACAAGGCTCTGGAGGCTTTTAGTATTTTTGTTTGTTTGTTTGCCTGTTTTTTTTTAAACATTGTATCAGTTAAACCCATGGGGGTAAAAATACTGGAAGCCACCTGAATCTTCTCTACATGAGGTCTTCAGTTCTGAAGCACTTAGAGAAGAGGAAAGTGATCAGGAACAGTCAGAATGAATTCACCGAGGGCAAGTCATGCCTGACTATCTTAATTGCCTTCTATAAGGAGATAACTGGCTCTGTGCATGAGGGGAAAGCAGTGGATGTGTTATTACTTGACTTTAGCAAAGCCTTTCATATGGTCTCCCACAGTATTCTTGCTGGCAAGTTAAAGAAGTATGGGCTGGATGAATGGACTATAAGGTGGATAGAAAGCTGGCTAGATCGTTGGGCTCCAGGGGTAGTGATCAATGGCTCCATGTCTAGTTGATAGTCGGTATCATGCAGAGTGCCCCAAGGGTCAGCCCTGGGGCCGGTTTTGTTCATTATCTTCATTAATGATCTGGAGGATGGCATGGACTGCACCTTCAGCAAGTTTGCAGATGACACTAAACTGGGAGGAGTAGTAGATATGCTGAAGGGTAGGGAAAGCATACAGAGGGACCTAGACAAATTAGAGGATTGGGCCAAAAGAAATCTGATGAGGTTCAGCAAGGACAAGTGCAGAGTCCTGCACTTAGGATGGAAGAATCCTATGCTACAGACTAGGGACCGAATAGCTAGGCAGCAGTTATGCAGAAAAGCACCTAGGTGTTACAGTGGATGAGAAGCTGGATATGAGTCAACAGAGTGCCCTTGTTGCCAAGAAGGCTAATGGTATTTTGGGCTGTGTAAGTAGGGACATTGCCAGCAGATCGAGGGATGTGATCATTCCCCTCTATTCGACATTGGTGAGGCCTCATCTGGAGTACTGTGTCCAGTTTTGGGCCCCACACTACAAGAAGGATGTGCAAAAATTGGAAAGAGTCCAGCGGAGGGCAACAAAAATGGGGCTGGAGCACATGACTTCTGAGGAGAGACTGAGGGAACTGGGATTGTTTAGTCTGCAGAAGAGAAGAATGAGGGGGGATTTGATAGCTGCTTTCAACTACCTGAAAGGGGGTTCTGAAGAGGACGGATCTAGACTGTTCTCAGTGGTAGCAGATGACAGAACAAGGAGTAATGGACTCAAGTTGCGGTGGGGGAGGTTTAGGTTGGATATTAGGAAATCCTTTTTCACTAGGAGGGTGGTGAAGCACTGGAATGGGTTACCTAGGGAGGTGGTGGAATCTCCATCCTTACAGGTTTTTAAGGTCAGACTTGACAAAGCCCTGGCTGGGATGATTTAGTTGGGGACTGGTCCTGTTCTGAGCAGGGGTTGGACTAGATGACCTCCTGAGGTCCCTTCCAATCCTGATATTCTATTATTCATTCAGTGCAGCTGAGCTGATGAAAAATTTATTTCTAAACTTCCTCAGCACAGACAAAGCTTAGATGATGTCAAGGGGGAAGCTGGCAGTTTTGCAAAAGGGTAGGAGACAGAGATAGAAATTGCAACCAC